>NW_026535783.1:41505000-46305000 GCF_028551555.1 Melozone crissalis | reverse complement strand
AACTTAATCATATGTATGCTCATGGCATTTTCTTCACTGAATCACTTTCAAAGAAAGAGCTGCTATGAAAGAACTTGTCCGAAATGTCTCTTTTCACACTTTTAGTGTGATTTCAGGGAAGTCTCTCACTGATTTCCTCTGCTTCATGTCTTCTCCAGGCAATAATCGTATATTAATTGATTGATAACAATCAATTAATATACGATTTGAATTGTTATTCTTAAGTCATAGGCATATAAATATTAAAAGGTACATTTTTTGCATTACATGCAATGTAATTCTTGGCTTCACGCATTTTTATCCTCTGTTCCAAAGTCTGTGTTTTGGAGAACTTCTTTTGTGCCAGTGGTAGAGAAGAATAAAGTTACTCATTTTTATCCCATAGGGAGCTGGACTAGAAAATATCAAGATTCACAGAACTTCAGATTTGCCTCACTTTATGATGGCTATAAGCTTCTTTGGGCTACACAAGTGTGAATCTCCCTATTCTATTTCTGCTCTTTTTTAACGTTGGTTTTGGTTTGAGGGTGGTGGGGTTGGATTGTTTGTTTTGGTGAAGTTTACATTCTTGCTTTTGCTTTTTTCACAGAATTTGTTTGGTTTATTTTGTTTACCTCTAAAGACTAAATTTTGCCAGTTTTACTTGAGAAAGCTTTCCATTGTGATATATCCCTTTCTCCACTGATCTCTTCTCACTCCTGTTAGATCCATGATCTTTGCTGTATTGTACTAGCTGGAAGAACAATCCCCACTATGCTGCAGTGGGACTCTGAGTTGCTACATAATTTCACTTCTCAGTTCCCTCTATGCCCACAGAATCCTCCCCTGGCCACTCAGCCAGACAGCTTCCTCTCTTTTTTTCCACTGGTCATTGATCTGTCTCACTACAGGGATTTTCATCCAAGATTTCTGAAAAAGAAGAGTGAAGAGACAGATTGGATTTCTTCTAACTGAATCTGCCCTAGTAGTTCCTGCTGTAGAAACAAAGCATTTGCCTCATCTTTCCATCTCAGATGTCTCCTTGAAGGCTTGCCATCTTGAAAAGTAATAGTCCTCTGGCTGAATCCTCTGAGTTTTGGAAAAAAGGGGAGCAAGAAAGGAACTTAAGCCTAACACTCAGAATCAAAGTTTCTTGCTGACTGGCACTAACATGTATGGCTTGCTTTAAAACTGGTGGAACATTATGCTACAAAATGGACAATGAGCACATTTTTATAAAGTCCTATGTTTCTGAATTGTACAAGATAAAATCTTTATATAAAGCTCCAGTCTTATGAAATTGAAATACTTTATTGTTTTAAGACCTTCTGTTAAGGAAGCCAACCTACTGTTGTGTTTGCTCATCAATACTGTGGGAGTTTCTGTCATTAACTTTCCACTGGTGAAAATCCTTACTGCATTTCATCGTATAAGGTGTCTACCATTGCTACTGCAAAGACTATCTCCAGCACAAAGACAAGGTTAGCTTAAAAGAAGGAGCTTTGAGGATTAGATACTACTTTTTATCTTCTTGCTAAAGAAAGCAGTGTGGGTAATAAAAGTCATGAATATATAGAAGCATGCAGTTGAAGAAACTAATGTAACTGTGCTACTGTTTCAATTATCTGTTTATATTTAAAATGTGTAAAGCTATTTTAAAATATTATTCTTTTGCCCACTAGCATTTTTTAGGGAATTAAAAAAATAATTCCACACCCATGCCAGCATGTTTTTGCAGAGCTAGCTCATATAAAAAATCACGGATGCTAACCATAATAGTTCAGTAGTTCCATCTCACCAACCACTTTCATGACAATCCACTTCTTCTGGTGTTACTGCAGCTGCTAGCCAAATATTAAACTCAAACAGCTCTGTGTGGGGCTTGTTAGTTTCACTTTTGAGGGTAAGCAGAACAGTGGCAATTCCAAGTAAAAGCCATTCCCTTTGTAATCTTTTCAATTTGCTTCCTCTGCCATTTACTGAGTGGTAACCTCTCCATAGGTCAGTAGAATATTTGTTTATATTGCCTGCTGAAACATCTCTTAAGCACAAACTGGCTCCTGTTGTCACAATTTCTGGTAACCAAAAATATCCGTCTGTGTTTTTTGGTAGCTCTAGGCTTTCCGTCTATGGCTGACTCAATTCTGTAGCAGCAAAGGAAGCAGAATAGAAGAGGTTCAAAACCAGGAGGGTTGGACACCCTGTGAGTCATCTCAGAGGACTGGGTTTCCTCCACAGGTCTAGCTGTGTTGAAGGCAGTGCCAGGGCTTCAGGGCACTCTTGCAGCTTCTCTGGTCCTGGAAATGCCAGATTCAACATTACTTGGCATTGATCGAAAACCATGACATCTAGCTTTCCTTCATTTCGGTAGATAAGAACTGCTCTTTGAAGCAATTAGATAAATACATGAAAGGTATCTTGGGAATGGCACACTCTGAAGCTACTCCCTGCAAGGATCAAGTTAACTCCTGTTTCTGCCTGAGGTACAGCTACCTTGACAATATCTTCTATAACCTAAGCTTTGAGGAAGCTTCATGGCAAGTGATATGTATTCTTTGCCCTAGGGAGAGCTTTTTTGCTTTATTTTGTATGTGTGCCTCAGTGTCAGGGAATACTTACTGGAATTGCTTATCTTAAAATCTTCCTCCTCTAAGAGAAGGAGTTAGAGGAAGCTATTTCTAGATCCTGAAACACTGTCCCAGAGATCTCCAATATGTAGTTTATTTCCATTACGCTATAAAGAGTGGAACAAGATATCAATATTTTCAAATTTAATAGTTGCTGGGTGCTTCTTTTAATATAGGAAATTAAAGAGCTGAATGTGATTTATTGCTTTAATTACAAAGAAAGATCTTTAATTGATCTTGGAATTCGAAAATAAGGGAGGAGAAGAAAACAGCGATTTGACATCGGTTTGATGTTGTTTGTACCATTGTTAATACAAAGCAATAGTGAAAATCAGTGGTTAAATTATGTAAAGTCTGATCCCACAATTAATTAATTAAAGCTGTTTTGCCAAAGCGGTGGCATGTGTGACAGGCCTCTCTCGGCTGGTTTGTAGAGGTCCATACCTTTTTGAATCTAGGAATTTACTTCTTTGTGAAAACCCTATACTCTTGCTAGTTTTAACTAAAATTGGGCCAAAGTTTCAAAAGCAAAACGACTATGTTAAAGATACCTAATAATTTATTTTTAACATAAAATATTTTTGTATTACAGTTTTGCCAGTGGGCATATTTGGTACCAACATTGATACCTAGCTTTTTCCTGAAATAACTTTTTCAGAAATATTGATAAAGCAGTAGGTCTCAAATCTATTTTCATTTGAGCAATAATTACTTAGCACATTTGAAGAATCAGCAGACTGCATATTTTTATAATTGCATTTCAGACTGGAATAGGTTTCTGATTTTAAGCTCTGCTCATCCTTTTCCAGAACTATGAATCAAAACACAACTTGCTGCTCCTATGTACTATTAATCAGAAGTAAAACTGAGTAGAAACAAAAGTGAAATTCAGTGTCTTCACTGTGAAATATTAAGATGAGAATACCATGTGGAAAAATTAACTACAAACAAATTTTTCACTTTGTGTTTTCTGTAAGTAGTTTAGAGACTTCTAGAATCACTTCATAAAAGTTTCTTGTTTGTATATTTGTGTGTGTATATCAAGGTTTCTTGCTCTTACACAATCATAAAATGCCGTGGGTTTGAAGAGACATTAAAAATCCTCTAGTTCTAATGCCCCTGTCATAGGTAGGGACATCTTCCACTATACCAAGTCACTCAGAGTCACATCCAATTTAATCTTGAACTTTCATCTTCCGTCTTCTAGGGATGGACCATTTGCAGTTTCCCTGGGAAACCTGTTCCAGCACCTCAATGTTCTCACAATAAAGCATTTCTTCTTAATATCTAAGCGAAACCTACTTTCTTCCGTTTAAAGCCATTTTGTCCTGTCACTACATGCCCATGTAAAAAGAGTCCCTCCGGTCTTCCTGAAAGAGTCCTTTACAGGAGGGTTGCTAAAACCGGAAGGCTGCTATAAAGTCTCCCTGAAGCCTTCTCCCTGAAGCCTTCTCCTCTTCCCCATCCTAACTCAAGAACCCTCATTGAGGTCTCTGGTGATTGATGTGAGTACAGAAGGCAGTTAGGAAAATGTGCAAGGTACACTTGGTTCACTTTCATGACATTGATTTCTGTGTAGCATCCAAGTAGCTTAGTAATTGTATCTTAAATGTACTTCAAAATGAAAAAAAAACCAATAAAGTTTGAGATCTCGAGTGAGGAAATTCAAAAACTTCAACAATTGACCGTAACAGGATTTTTGTTACACCATTGTGTTGTCTTTTGTCCTTTTAGTTTCTAGCTGTATCACCCTCACATCCTGCTACATACTAAAGCAGATGAAATTACACAACAGTTAAATAACACAAAGAAAAACCCCAAACCCAACAGGATGAAACACTACTGATGGAAATGAATTTACATAAACATTAACTTTTGAAGCTTCCTGGCTTTCACAGATAGATAACTGCCGCCAAACAAGCTCAGGAAGGTTCACTTTCCATAATAATGCATGGTAAAAGAATATGGGTGGAGCTGCAGTCCATTGCATTTAAAATCAGACATTATTAAACAGTACATAATTAACTTCTACAAATATTAATTTTAAGAATCCATAACAAATGTTCGCATCTAAATCTCCATTCATGTCTTGAGATAGAAGAAAATAATTCTAATATATATATATATATACATGTGAAAACACTATTCAAAGAACAATCTTACTTTCCACAAATTGATGCCAGGTCATTACATAGTCATGAACACTGTACACAATGAAGTCCTGAAGAAGGTGAACTGTGCTGGAAACCTATAAGTGTGCCTTAGAGTACTTCTGGTCAGTTTCTGAGTCCCTTTAAATATCTGGAAACCCCAAGAATGAATAGAGAAACACTAGATTGTGTATATGAGGAAAGCAGGCTGTTCCCCACATTTGCCTAAGGTAAGAAAGGCTGAGGTGATTTTGGTTTGATTTTTCAAAAGAAAAAACAGACCCGGGCCCTTCAAAATCTATTTTGAGAGGTTTTCAATCTAGTAGACTTCCCTATTCCTATGGGATTTTCAAAGACAATTTATTTGTCAAAAGTTATTTTCCTATTGATAGGTAGACCTAGGAAGACACTTTCATTTATCTTTATTATGAATATGAATACAATTTGTATAAGAGTAGCACTGAAAACCTTTTGAATTCAGTAGGGGGTTGATCCTGCCTGGATACCAGTATCCAACAAAGCTACTCTAACACTCCTTCACAACTAGACATAGGAGAGAAAATATAGTGAAAGGCTCATGATTTGAGATAAAGTCAATGAGACTGCTAAACCAATTACCATCTCAGGCAAAACAGACTGAGTTTGGTCATTAGTTGAATTTAGGACCAAGAAAATCAGATCAGGATAACAAGAAGTAACACAAACCTTAAAAACAGTTTTCCCCACTACTCTTCCTTCCTAGCTCTACTTCCTCCTGCACTGGTGCAGGCAGAAGGGGAACGGGAGTTATGGTCAGCTTATCAGACATTTTTTCTCCCAGTGCTCAGGGAGACAAGTCTTTCCCATGCTCCAATGGGGGGTGCCTCCCACAGGAGACAGTTCCCTATTAATTTCTCCAGTGTGAGCTCATCTCGCAGGAAGATTGCACTCTTCCACAGGTGCAATCCATCAGGCACAGCCTGCTCCAGCATGAGATCCCACAGGGTCACAAGTCCTACCAGGAAACCGGCTCCAGCGTAGGCTCCTCTCTCCCTGGGTCTGCAGGTCCCTGCCAGGATAGGCCTCCCATAGGGTCACAGCCTCTTTTGGGCATCCGCCTGCCCTGGTGTGGGTCTCCTTCACAGGCTGCAGATGGATCCCTGCATCCCTGTGGATCTCCATGGGCTGCAGGAGCACAGCTGCCTCATCATGGGCTGCACCATGTGCTGTGAGGGAAGCCCAGCTGCAGTGTCTGCCTTGTCCCTCCCTTTCTCCACTGACCTGGCTGCCTGCAGAGCTGTTCCTCTTACACACTCTCACTCTGCTCTTCTCTGGCTGCAATTACATCTACCCAATAACTCTTTTTTCTTCTTAAACATGTTACCAAAAGGAATTACCATAATTTCTGATTGTCCCAGCCTTGGCCAGCAGCATGTCTGTCTTGAAGGTGTCTGACACTGGCTCTAGCAGACATGGAGGATGCTTCCAGCATATTCCGACAGAAGCCAGTAGCTCCCCCACTACCAAAACCTGGACACGCAAATCTAGGAAAAACGCACATGTTAATGTATTTAGATACCAGTTAGGTACAGAAGATACCCTGCTTTAAAGATGAAAGGGAAAACAAAGCAAAACAGAATCTATGCAAGCAAAAGTTGGTTAGGAAACAGTCACTTGATGGAGTCCTGGCACACTGATGGACTCCCAAAGCATTTGTATTGCAATCACTAGGACTTTTGACAGCAGAGCCACTAACAAACTCAAGACAAGCTGAGTCTTCAGTGCTTGAAGGTTCTCCTTCAGCCTCAGACTGCAGTTTTATTAATTTTATTCATTTTGTTAGCAGATTTTGAGTAGAAATTCAGACTTACTGACCCTTCTCCTCACTGTGTAGTACCTGTATACCTAAATGTTTACTAAGCAAAAAAGTCATAGGGTGACAGTAAATTTGTTGTTCCCTGTAATACCATTTATACCAAGCCATTTCCCATCAGTGGACTGCATTTCAAAAATTTATTTTGAAGTTCTACAAACCAATTGCTTGTGCTTACTTGCCTGCCTGCTTTTTCCAGCTACTAAATTGTTGGCTGCACACTAGGTTTTATCCTCTAATAAGAGAAAGGCACATGTTCCTTAAAAGGAAATCCCATGCTGCTGCTCTGTTGTGACTCAACTAACTTGGCAAGAAAGGAATTTACTCCATTTCTGTATCAGATCTACACCAACCTGTGCTGAGCCACACGGATGACAGTGTTCAAAGGATTGCAACATTTAATAGAGCCACAAGTGGTATGGAGATCAGTGCAGACCTTACTACTCACATGAGGCAATTAGCTTCACTAAACAGTAAATAAGGAAATTATTTAATCTTTATTTGCAGAAAACCTATCAGACACTATTGAAATCCACAAAACTGGAACAATTAAATTTGAAAGGTGCAGATGGAAATCTCATGCACTACATGTGGGTGACTTTTGCATATGCTACCAATGTTGATTAAGAACAGCAGCAATACTGCTATGCAATCCTTTTAAATCCAAGATTTAATGCCACTGGACATCTGACATACCCATCTCTCATACAATCTGTCAGGCAGAGAACTATTCCTGATCACTGTGGCCTACAAAGCAGGCTTCTCTGTCTTCTCCTTGTATAGTTTGGAGGGAATCTCAGAGAGCTCTTGGAAAATGAAAGCTTATCCAACTCCTGGAAACTTCTGGGAAAGGAAACAGGGAGGTTTTGGACACACAGGGAGCATTACCTGTTTCCATTCCTCTAGTTTATAGAAGTCACTGTCCTGCATTAGTCACTGTAGTCTCTGAGTGCTTTTTACTTGCTCAGCAACTGAACTCATGCTTGCTCTTGTAGGGCTTTTCTATGTTTGTTTGGGTTTTTCAAAAATGTTTCCTATGGGATTGTTGTGTGATGCGGCATTTTGTACCTGATCAAGAACACATTGGGCTGTTGGAGAAGGAGCTGACAAAGAAGTGTGTCTTCCAGTGAGGTACAATTTAGTGCCTGGAGAAGTGCCTTTTGCATTCTTAGGTATATGCTCCAAAAGCTGTCTTTGCAGAAATGCATTACAGAAGGTATTCTATACTTTCTACTGTCTCTCAGAGGAACAGTATCAAAACGGATGTCTGGAAGGCGACAACCTTGCGCTTCCTGTTGGGGCCCTCAAAGCCAAGACATCGCTTCTTTTCCTAAATTAGATTTTCCCAAAGGGGATTGAATTAGAAGTGTGTCCTTTTGCAAGCTGAGTCATACACAAACCTGTATTTACAGGTGCTTTTTCTTCCATTCTCCTCCAGGAAGGAGGTAATCACTGATACAACTTCAGGAAAAAGGTTTCAGAGAATGACTATAAAAAATGAAAACATTTCTTTTAAGACTGTTCTTTGCACCATATATTTAAAGGGAAAGCATGGCTTTTTAACCAAAATATATTTTTGTCCAAGGCAGAGCCTACTACACAAAGAAAATGAGAAAAAACATGATGACATATGTACTTACTAAACAGTATGAATTTCACATCCTACTACAAAAGTAGAAAGAAAAGTGAAATACATGCAGGGATTTGACTAAAATAAGTAACTTCCTTAGTGTTGTAATTTGCAAAGGTTTTGCAAATAACTCCCTACCTTTGAACAGAGAATATGCTTTGATTTTAATTTCAGATGAAAATGATAAATCAAAGGACAACTATGAGAATTTTTGAAGGAATTACTACAGAACTATTTCTGTAATTTTCAGCTTTTTGAACATGAAAATGAAACAAAGTCTGTATCCTGCCCAGCACACTAATCTCAGAATTTGGAACACAGAAGTAATCAAGTAAGTAAAATTAAGCCTTTTGCACAGATGGCAAGTTCATAACTTGCTTTGAAAAGCAAACTAAATTTGAAGCTGCTACACCACCTGTAGAAATAATGTTTTTTTGTATAATTAGTGGTATTTTTGTCCGTTATTTGGGCATATGTTTACTAAGTTTATTGTTTAGAACCCATGTGTTTGGATTCTGCGGCTATGCCTGTGTTACTACGCCCTACACACAAGGGTATTCACAGAGTGTGAAGACACAAAATGAAATGTGTGAACAGTGTGGAGGTAAAACGGTACTTCAGCTCCCTGCCACAGACTGACACTGGTGTCCAAGCATACTAACATGCAAATGTATGGACACTGTATGATCATGTAGAAAGGGAAGGGTGTGCTTAAATGGCAGTTAGATGCAAACCTGAGATGTTCACAGTTTTTGAGTGCAGACGCCTTTTAAAGGATTTGTTGAAAATTGATATAGTAGCAAGAACTCTGATGAAAATTAATGAATGGTGCTGAATAGACCAGAGAAAAAGGATACTTCATAGGACAATTGTGTTTCTTGCTATGTTATACTAAAACATGTTTAATTATAATAGAAGACAAACAAAAGTACCAGGTATCACTAGATAAGCTATAAAGTTTGGAGTCCTAACACAGATTGGACTTTCAAAATCTAAGCAAGTGATGGTGTGCTTTATCACTCCAGAAGCTGAGAAATTTTGCAGGTCCAACTACACCTGACCCTGACAAACTACTGAAACTTAACAATATAAGGATTTGTCATCTATTTAAGTCAAATTTTTTGCATTTGCAGGGGTCTGTCCACAGAAATCTTGATGGGCAAAGTTTTATGTCATGCAGTGAGCAGAACCAATGTAGTACACTACTCTCCTTATCTTTTGAGCGGTCTGGATGTCAGTAGCATATTAGGTAATTATGTTTAGGAGGCATCAGAATATTTTTATTTTGGGGTTTCTTTATTTTCTCTGCTTCAAAGAAGTTTCCAGTGTCGCTGCAGCATGTTTGTGTGAGTTTTCCACACTGCAAACTAAGGAGAGACGTTAAACATGAAAAGCAAATTATTAGAGAATGTAATACCACAGAAACTTTATTTGAGATGAAGGACTAGATATTATTGAAGACAACATGCTGTAATTGACTTTATTTCAAAATCACCAGGTATTCTTTACACGGCACATTCAATAAAAACAAAGCAACGTAACCACTGATATAATTTCCAGTTCTGAAATGGCCTAGATTTTGCCCTTAAAGGACATGAGACCTCTGGGATGATGTTATAGCACATGGGCATACTCTTCTGTACAGAGTAAATGAACATCCATCACATCATAGAAATGACATGACAAAGTGAGATTGTCCTTAAAGAATTACATTTTAACAGTGCCAAATTGCTAGTTGACCCATAACAGCCTGCTTTGAAAACAAGAATGTCACGAGCGTGAGTCTATTAGCATGCGTCTGAGACTCATCAACCATCAAACTTTTATATGGTTTTTTAGTTCTTCCCTGTCCCAGCTTGTGTTTATCCCTTGTCTAACAGACAACCCAGTTCCTGAGCCTTCAGGTGAAGCATGTTTACTTGGCAAGGACAAGAAAACAAGGAACAAACTCATCGGACAGGAAGTGACAGAAAAGTGTGCATTTCAGAAGTCAGAACTGTGCAATAAATCCCAAGAGGTGGGACAGAACTAGCGCATACACAGACACACAGACACACAGACACACTCTTTGCTTAAAAAACAACTGTACATTTTTTTCTTTGGCCCAGCTAACACACTCACTACTGTGTAGCCAGACCGCAGCAAGGACGCACTGCTTGTTTGCCATGGCTGAACAAGGCCAGATCTGTCCCTCCCGGTGCTGGTCCCAAGCCCTCCAGCTTTCACCCGGGCGGGCTCCCAAACACGGAGACCTGTGGGAGACAGGAGAAGCCCTCGCTGCCCACACCGACTGTCGAGCAGGCAGCGGGGGCAAACAGCAGCGCTCGCCTGCTCGGCAGCGGTTCCGCTTCCCGCACCGACAAAACCCTGGTGCCCTCTCTAGTGCCGACGGAACCTGACAGAGCTCCAGATGAGTTTCGATCTCAAGCACATACGCGGCTCGTGGGGATGGTACTGTGTGTAGGGCCAAGAGCTGGACGCGATGACCCACGTGTGTCCCTTGCCCTTTCCAACTCAGAGCGTGCTGCGATTCTGCGATGAGGGGGCTGCCGCCTGCACGGCAGAGCTGCGCGCCGCCCGCCCTGCGGCCGCACGGCGTCCCCGCGGGCCGAGGGACACGGCGAGCCCCGCCGGAGCGGCCGCGCCTCGCCGGGGCAGAGCGGCGGGACCCGCCCCGCCCGCAGCCGCGCGATGACGTGAGCGGCGGGAGCGCCGCCCAGCCGGAGGCAGCGGCCAGAGCGCGGGTCGGCGCGGAGCTGCCGCCGCGTCCCCCGGCCGGCGCCGCCGTGCATGGGCAGGGAGCGGGCGGGACGCTGCCTGCGCGCCGCGCTGCACAGCCACGGCCGCGGTGAGTGGGGCCGGCAGCGCCCGCCCGCCTGCGGGGCCCAGCGGGTGGCCGGCGTGGCGGCTGCACCGCCGTGTCCCGAGCCCCGTCCCGCCGGCGGGGGCTCAGCCCCGGCGGGCGGGGGCGGGCGGGCGCTCGGGGGGCGGGAGACCCTGCCCGCCGGGCGCTGTGAGCGGGGCACCGCGCTGGCTTCCTCCCCCTCCGTAAACAGGGCTCCCGCGGGGCGGGCCGGGGCCGACCTGGGCGGCGGGGAAGCTGGAAGGGTGGCTGCCGCGCCTCCTCGGCGGAGGTGCCGTGTGTTGCGGGAGAACTTCCTCGCGAATACTTATTTGTGCCGTTAAAAAAAAAATCTCTTCGCAGAAGGAGGGCAAACAGTCACGAAAAACCACACTTGTGGTTTTTCTCTGTAAGTGTCTATTGAATTTGCTTCTGCGTGGGGAAGTGTTCCGTTAGGTGTGGGTTGTGAATTAATTGATTTGATTAATTTGCAGAAGATAATTTTTCTTTTAAGAAAAGAATTTCAGATAAAGCTTCCTCAGATTTTTTTCCTTTTCTTTTTCTCTCTTTTTCTTTTTTTTTTTTTTTTTTTTTTTTTGACTGAAGTCTAATTAGAACCTGATTGTGGCATTGTCTTCAAATTTTTCACTTCTGCAGTCAGTGACAGGTGAGAAAATAACACCTTCCTTTGGTTATTCATAAATTGTTTTATGCTGGGAATTGCTGACTGTATTCCTTCTGGTTGCTGTGCAGTAGAAAACTTAATTGGGAAGATTGTAATGGCTATTGACAATTTTGAGTGTAATTTTGTACTTGAGATTATTTGCTTTGTGATCATTGTTTCTGACATTTTAGCTCTGTAAAGCTTACCAATTTATTATCTCTTAATTTTTTCTGTTACTAATTAAATGTAACATGTATGTAAGTAGGTGAGAGATAAGTATTTCTTAAGTTTCTATTTTATGGAAAATCAGCATTGACAGATGACTATAGAGAGACTCTGTGCACACTTAAAGGTATTTTGGATCAGTTTTATGGATTAACTTTCTTTTCCTTCCCTGCATCTCAGTCTTCATAACTGATATGGTGCTAATACTGTAGTGATGTTCTTTGGGCATGCCCATTTTTCTTCCCTTTTTAGAGTTTGTGGCAGTAATTTAAGGATTCAGTAGGAATACAGTAGCCACTATTGTGTTCTGCTTGATGAGAATACATCCTGAGTGACTTACATGGTGTAAGTCTAGACTCTTGAACTAAAAAACTTCGGTATTATTGTTTGAGATAGCAGGTATTTTAAGCTGTGGTGGACGTTCCAGAGAAGCCTAAATTTGACCTATTTGCAGATTTTCATTTTTTGTAAGCACCAATGACAGCAACATGGGGAAGGAGTATTTGCTGCCGGGAGGGGAAGTTGTAATGAGTAAGAAGTACATGGAATGCAGAAAATGGTCCAACATCCTTGTTGGTTGAATCAGACTGACTAGAACTGCAGAATGGAAAATGAAAGGAGGTTGCTACTGCTTTTTACTTGTAGCTGTTCAAAATTATGATTAGGCCAATAAAAAATTGAAATCTCTGTAGAATAACCATTTCCAAACTATGTGGAGGTAGTGTTATGCATGACCACAGAACAGTACTAAAGTGAGTGTTACTGTCATGTTGTACCAGCAGTGGCATCATCTTTCTGAAGTTAGGAGAAAAGCAATTGCTGAATGAGGTTGTTGCTTTGCCATTGGTCTCTCTTTATTTCAGCTTTGGGACATTTTTACAGTATGACCTTATGTAAACAAAAGCTAAGTGACGATGTTTGCAGTTGCAAGAAATAACCTGAGATCTCATCTGAAAGAGCCTTAAAAGGGAAATAAACACAATTCAAAAATGTAGTAGTATTAAACAGAGACAGTAATTAAATGGTGTTCATTATGAATAGAAGAATATCAAAAGTTACAAACTTGCAATTAAAAAGCAGTTAACAGAATTGACCATGCAATAATAAAATAAGTATTTGTTCTAAAAAATGTTATTCTAAAAATAAAAAAACAACTGGAAAAAGGCAACCAAAATCTGGTGGCTTTTTTTAGAAAAGTAACTGGAACTTTAAGTGGGGGGTTGAACTAGATGACCTCCTGCAGTGCCTTTCAACCCAAATTATCCTGTCCTAGTGCTCCTGTTCTGTTACAGGCTGGCATTTTTCTTGTAACACACCTGCTACTTTTTACCTAGGCTTGCATGCAAATGTTATCCCTGTCATTAGGCAAGTACACAGTTATATTTTTTCATTTGACTTAATAGAGATGCTGTTTCAAAACCTCCGACCCTGGCTGTGCACTGATTCTGGTGGATTCTCTATGTATTCATGTGTCCCATGGGGTTCTCAGCAAGAGGCCAGTAAGATGACTAATATGAGTAATACTAACATGATCTGACTCAACATTTGAGCTCATGCTTACGTTTGTATTTCTTTAACTTGTTTCAGTTACAATTTCTTTATCAAAAGGTGAACGAAGAGCTTTCTTGAATTTCTGAATATGGCATTTTAAAATTATTCTGTGAGATAGATCAGTCTTCATGCAGATGTGAAAAACTGTACAAAAATGTGAATATACAAAGAAACTTCTTTGTTGTAGTTCTGCTGAAGGAACGGTGATCCAGTTTTATTTGCTGCATACAAATAGATGCTTTCTGCTGCATACTGTGCTCATCTAGGGAGTAGATCGTATGTCTCACTTGAATTGGTTGTGCGCGACAGTACAGTGACAGCGACAAGGTACAAGTGTAAGGTAGGTTGTCACTGTCAGTTGCAACCTGTAAGATGCTCAGAGGAAAAGGGTGATCCCTCACTCAAATGTCAAGCTCTGTGGGTTATGCAATACTGGATGCAGAGAGGTCTGGTTCACGTGGACAATGATGACCCCCATGTGTTATGTAGAATGACTTGCCTAGAAGGCAGTTGTCCATCTAATTTTGGTTATGTAGTTACTGTTTCGCACAGTCAAAGCTGAATCTTTAAATCTGATTTGTAGGAAAAAACCTGTCTAGTCTGGTGCAGGCACCTATTGATTTAAAATCAATGGAAACATTGTCCCTTTCTGAGGCGAGTTTTCTCTGCATCTGTCTTTGACAATGACTTCCACAGCAGCATTACGTGGTTCCTTTTGTTGTTAGTAGTTTGCTTTTTAATCATGGTTGCATATTTCCTTGTATTAGGAAGGGAAGCGTACTCTTGCTGCTTAAATTTTCTGTCTTCTTGGTTTTCTTCTGGTTTTGTGTGGTGCTTTTTTTGCAGGGGTGGGGGAAGAGGGGTAAATGTGTGCATTTTCTTTTTTCTTAGAGTCTTTAGTATTTGTTCACAGCTCATACAAATCTATGAACTAATTCTGTTTTTCTGTGTTTTTTACAATGCCACAAAAGACAATATTCCAGGTGATTTGAGAATGTTTTCAATACCTTTCCTCTCTTCATCAGAGCACTTTTTCTTGTCTCTTGTGTGCCTGTATTAAGCAGAGATTCTGCTGAGCTGCACATCCTGTGAGTGGTTGTTTTGTTTATCTGCTTACATTTGGCTTAAAATGTAATGTCACGTGCGAATAACTGCAAGTTTTTTTTTCAGGGGTATATTATTTTATGTTTGTTGACATCAGATATTATCTGTCTTTTGTTTTTTTTTTTTTTGCTTGGCTAGCTCTCAGTTTTGATCCTGCTCAAGTCTCATGTAAGCCGGTTATCACCAAAGTTGTTTTTAGGCTAGGACTTTGAAAGTGCTTATATGCTTGCATAAATGTGTATGGTGTGGTATTTCTTGCTCTGCATGCAGCCCCACATGGGATCTTTTCTGATGCTTACCCCAGTTCTTAATCTATGTGTTGTTCATGGTATAAGGTTTTTTATCAACAGTTCAGTGAAGCTGATTTAGCTGGTATTACCTTTATCATTCTGCTTATGTGCTTGAGCAGCTGCAGTATATTTCAGGACTTAAGAAAGTCTTTTACAGATGTTTTAATTAAATAGATTTATTATACATGTTCAAAGTGTTGTGATTAAAGTTATTAGCATGTACAATTAAAACTTTAAAAATGCTTCTTTATGTGAATTCACTGGTCTCAAGGATTCATTTTTTGTAGTATTTAGTGAGAGTAACTATCAAATCAGTTTTAATCAGTTTTTTAGACCTTTTTTTGCACAGTCTATATCATCCTGTTTACCAGAAACTGTGCAAGAATTTTGAGAGTTTTTTTTGGTGAGCGGATAATATGTTAGAGGAATAGTGTTAGCGTACAGGTCTGGTATGCTTTAAATGAGTATTTTCCATCTCTGATGTCTGTTAGTCTTGTTTGACTGCAAGGATTTCATAGTTGTGACAAAAATGTTCATCACTATTCATTATTTCATAATACTGGCTATGGTTTGGGTTTCTAGTACTGTCAGATATTTCTAAAGTAAGAAACCTTTGCCTTCTAAATATGCAGTGTTGATACATAAACATACAGTTCATTTGGTACCTGTACTTATCAAACAGTTTTTAGAGGCCTCAGTTATTCAAGTGCATTTAGATTGGGAGGCCTTTTAATTTCAACATGAAATTATGGGATTGCTTGCATGGATTCAGATATGGAGGTATGAGTTGCAGGTGATGTTTGGGTTATGTATTAGGTAAAATTTGACTGGGAGACTAATGCAAGACCATTTGAGGACAAAGACAGTTGGAAAACAAACATTAATTCCTAATGAAAGAGAGGTTTATAAACTATAGAGAGAGAATTACAAACCATGAAGTCACAAAGATCTAAGAATAAGGTGGAGTTGTAGTTTTATCATATGTGTTAACTGTTCTCCTAAGCTGTCTTTGTTCTCAAGACTTTTCTTTCCTTAGCCTCTCACAAACACTGGAATCTGCTGTTTCCTCGGTTGTGTAAACACAACAACTTTTTATAGGCCTGTGCTGTAAACTGTATCACAAGTGACCTAAGTTAAAATTAATTTTTTTTTGTCTCATTTGGAACAAGTGGCATGAGGGAAAGGGAGCGGACAGGAAAACTTCTTAAGCTGGCTTGCAGTGTGAGAGAAAACGTTGTGTAATCGCATCCTGGATAACCCCAAAGATGGACTGAGCTACAAAAGAAATGTTGGGTTCCCGGTGGAATTGGAG
This sequence comes from Melozone crissalis, assembly GCF_028551555.1. Classification (NCBI taxonomy): domain Eukaryota; kingdom Metazoa; phylum Chordata; class Aves; order Passeriformes; family Passerellidae; genus Melozone; species Melozone crissalis. The sequence continues at coordinate 46,288,774 of NW_026535783.1, read as the reverse complement.
GGCACTGGATTGCACAAGACCCAGATCCTCAGCTGTGGGCAGTAAAGCTTGTGTCAATCCAACAGCTGGCTCCCAAAAGACAGACTTTGGAACTACTCTAACAACTGTGTAAATAGGTGCACGGTTATCTTTTAATTGCCGCATACCTGGGTTTTCATAAACCTTTGTAACTGTGCTCTCTGTCAGGGAGCTTGTGAAAATGTACTTCTGGCTGCTTTTCTCCTAACCTGGTTTCTTCAGTTAAAGGTGATTTCAAGGTAACATTAGGGCATTCTATTCCTATGTATCTTCTCTTCCCTAAAATTGGAGACTAGCCCACTAAAACCATGTTTTGGACATTGCGAGGAAGATGGACATATACTGAATTTCAGTGAGTATTTCATAAGCCTGCTTGCAGAAGCTGGGGATAAGCATGTTAGATTTAAGTGTGTGATAGCAAGAGTGCAAAACTTAGTGAAACTTACAGGTGCTTTGCAAAGTGGGTGTGAAAATGAACTGGAGTCTTCAGTTTTCATTGTTATGCATTGGCAGACCTAAAACCAGTGTGATGAAATAGGTGTACATCAAAGTGGAGAATAAATAAATTAGAGAATTTATTTGGCTGAGGTGTAATGAGATTACACCAGAATCACTCAGAAACAAATGAATTTGAAGCTAGGTTTGCAATGTAGTTGCATGTGTGATTGTAACATACATAGGTGTACCTGAACTTGTTCATATTTCAGCAGTTGGAAGCCACAGCAGCTTAAACCATACAGGACACTGAAAGTTTCTCATGGCCTTTGCCAACCAACGGGATGCACACGTGTAAGTAGTGCTTAGAAGGATATCTTTAGACTGCAGCACTCTTAAGCCATGCCATAATTTTCTTGGGCTTTGGTATTTTTTCCGAGTTTCTTTCCAAAGAGCTCTGCTGCTTGCTGAGATTGCTTTCTTATTGCCCTGGTTTCAGCCAAGACAGAGTTAATTTTTCTGCAGTAGCAGTGAGGGGGTAGAGCCTGGGCCCATGTGGCAGTGTCTAGGTTGTTATTCTATACCATGCCCTTCATCCTGTTGGAAGTAGGGTGATCTCATTTCTGGAAAGAAGGGTGTGGCATCAGGTCAAGAAGAAGTGTGGTGGGAAGAGGGAACCTGGGGTCTTTAGGGAGCGTTTTGCATGTAAATCACCCTCTTTTGTACACTTCTGTTATTAATACTGTTGCTGTTACTGTCCATTTTCGTATCTCATTGCTGTTTCCAGTAAATTGTTCTTACATCAACCTGTAATCTCTGCCTTTTGTTTTTTTCACTGGAGCAGGGACATGGAGGGAACAGCCAAGATTTCTTTTTAGTGAGAGCTCCAAACTGGGAATACTATTCCTAAATTATGACACTGATCAGTAATTCTGCCACTGAACCCACAAAGCTGAATTTTAAATTCACTTTGGAATGCAGAAATGTTTGTGCTTTGTTTTTTTGAAAGAGATCATAGTATTTGGCAATTTTTATGGTGTTTTGACACATAATTTTTTCAAACTTTTGAACCTGATGTGAAAATTTTTTGGTAAGTTGATAATACATGATGTCTCTTGTAATTTGTTATGCTGTGATGTGGTTGTGCAGTTGTTATAACTATGCAGGGTGGTGAAATAATATTTTTTAGTCAGACTTTTTAGAAAGATGTTTGAAGTTTGGCATGACTTGATATTACAGATATACATTATCTGCATGCCATAATATGCTAGAAGGCATTGACTGTCTGGTTTCTTATCCTTGCAGTAGACTTGTGGACTGCTCAACCAAATTCTATGAAAGGCCTTTAAGCAGCTTTATATTTAGGTTTTCTGAAATAATTTCTGCAAATACTGAAAAAGCATTAGTTTTGAACAGCATATAGGGCACTTGGTGCTTTGTCCTAGTGTGTCAAACTATTTTGCTCCCTCTCCGACATCTGTAGTATGTCTTGGGTAGAAAACTCAGTATTATTTTGAGTTGATGCAACATAGCTTAAGTGTTTCTAAGTGAGAATGCCTAAAGGGAAGTCACCTTGAGTGTCCTTTATCATGCAGTTAATGGGTTAAATATCCATGAAGCCAGGAAAAGTGATGGTCCCCTTTCATGCTCAGGGGACGCGCAGAATGAAATCAAGAGCGTGTCATCCCTGATTTTCAGTGGACAAGCGGCTAATAGATATGAAAAGGATTTCTTTAAATTATTGTTTGTTTTAAAGAAAACTGTTTGGAGGTTGTAGTTACAATTCTGCTAAAGCCTAAATTTAGTCAAATGTTGTAACTTTTAGTTAAAGACAGATATTGTATAGAACCACAGAGTAATTTAGTGAAGTGGGACCTCAGTTGGTTTCTGTTTCAAAGTTCTGCATGAAGTAGAACTTTGGGTCAGTTAGGAGGTCATAACAGGTACAAAAGCTGTATCCAGGAAGGTCATAAAAATCTCCAAGAGTGGAGATAACATGTCGACCACTGGGCCATCATCTGGGTGTCAAGCATTCTCTTTATTTCCTCTCTGAACATTTTGTGTTTCAACTTGCTCCTGTTTTCTCTTGTCCTGTGGATGGAGGACAAGAGCTTGGCTCCATCTTCTGAATAACTTCCATGTTGGTCCTGGGGACTGCTGTTAGGCTCCCCCAGTCTCATCCAGGTGGGATAGACCCTGCTTCCTAGTCTGTCCTCATAGGGTCTGTACTACAGCCACCAGCAGTGTTGGTGGCCTCTGCTGTGAACTTGTTCCCATTTGCCAGTGGTTTTTTTTCCATGTTAGGGCAGTGGAATAAGACCTAGATTCAGAATTTTAAATTCAGCTAAGATCTGAATACTGATGAGTTCCTAAATAAAGGCCAGGACAGTAGGTGGCCAGAGACTTTCCAACAACCAAACTGGGAATATATTCTTCCCCCAGTTTGTGTAAAAATAACCATTCGATGATGAACGATGATTGGTTTAAATCCTTGAAAAATACTGTGACCCAGGCTGTTCAACTCATGTAATTGACTGAACGTTCAATCTTTATTGAACTGCATAGTTTGAAAAACGTAGTATGTTTTGTATAAATTTATTTTGTTCTATAACTTTTCATTGTAAGTATTGTATTTAATAATGTCAACTGTAGTTTTTTTGACGGTTTCCTATGTTTTTGTTACATTTCAATTTTAGAAATGCAGTGTGCAAAGAGTAAGTTAAAAATTACTGTAGTTGAAAATTGTAGCCAATGTGCTCTTTGGCATAATTAAATTAATTAAAATTCAAAGTCTAGATTAAACTCATTAAATTCCATCTCTTCTTACATAAAAATGCACCATAATGTGTCTTGTTTAATTAAAAACATTAGTGCAGAGAACTGTTTGACTCCTTGAGTGATAAAACACATGGAACAACAGTTTAAAAAGTAAACGTGCTCCATGAATGGTTTATATTAAATGCTCTCTTTAATTTCAGTCATAACTTAAAAAATATATTTTTAATTTGAATAAATCAATTTGTCTAGCCATTAGATTGCTGAGTACTTAATTATACATGACATGAATAGAACACATGTATTTAGGTGGTTTTTTGGTGGTTTTTGTTTGTTTGTTGTTTGTTTTCTTTTAATTTTATCTTTGAGTCGTAATATTCATGGACTGTTTAACCAGCTGGAACTTTTGGAGTGTTTCAGTCATTTGTTTTTGTCAGGTCATTAAACTTCAACCTGTTGATACCAAAGCATTCTGTTTTGCTGGAATGAATGTCTTCTAGAACTGGTTACAAGGGTGTGCCAGTGCAGTTTGGTTCTTTGATCAAGCTGAATTCCTGCGTACAAGTTTACAAGTTTTGATATTTGCCTTTCTTAACTGTTTCTCTGTGATCTCATTGCATACTAATAAAGTTAATTGTGGAATGCAGTTTTCTTCCCTTAAGAAACATAAATTTATTGTGCATCAGTGTGCCATTTTTTTTGCATCATTTAATGACCTCAAAATTTGTTTAATAAGAGCTTGTACTAGTGATATTATTTGTGCCTAAAATTCTTCCATTTCTTACTGAGGTTTGCTCTTGTACTTGAGGGACTAAGTATATACATAATATTAGAATACTTGCCTTGTTTCCACTTCTTTTTGGTTTCTATTGCTTTTTAAAGTTCATGTTCCTGACTCTTTTCTTATTATAATGACCTAAATTATTAGGTTGCTTTCTTGATTATGAAATATTAAGGGGAAAGAAGAAATTTTAAGAAATCCAGTTGTAAAGCAAAATAACATCTTAATTACTTCCCCTATTAGGCAGAGGTATATTTTCAGAGGCAGTAAACATGCAGGAATTATCACTGTGGTATTATTGGTTGAAACAATATTTTGCTTACTTCTGGTTAAGAAGAAAATCTAATTTCTCATTGAACTGTTCTTTATAATGCATTACAGTGATTCTAGTATACTTACCTGTTGTTTGGTACAGTATCTTTCTTATCTAGACATAATTTCCAGTTACTCACTAAGCCTTTAGAGGAAGAAACTGAGCAAACAAAACTGCTGTACATCCTTTTGCTGTTAGGGAATTAAGGTGGTAAGTCATTGTCACTGATGACATTTACAGGAGAAAAAAGAAAACTAAGGGAAGAAAGTATTAAAGCCTTTGTGGCAAAACCATAATGCAGCAACAAGGTTAAATGGGCATGCAGACTCATTTGGTAAGATTTTGGTAAGCTTACACAGCAAGTGGTAGGAAAAAAATGTTTGTTTAAATTGTTAATTTGAACTTTCTAATATGAATGATACTGCACCACACGCAAGATAACTATTTTGAACTTAAAAATAAAAGAAGACTGTCTTAGTCAAAGACATTGGGATATAATATATATATATATTATAAAATATATATAAGGTCATAAGCATAATATAACCTTACTGTTTCTAAATGGTTATATTTCTAGTGTTGTAAGAAAAGGAATTTTCCTCTTTTATCACAACAGTAAAAATACTTCTGCATTCCTTTCTTAGAGTAGTGGAGCATGAGGTGAATTTACAGGCAGAAGCAGGAACTCAATAGGATTCTGGAAATAATATGGGCTTAAAGTAAGGAGAGAGCAAGAATGTAAACGGCTTTGTCTCATCATCCTTCCAGAGGCCTCTCTGTTCATTACCTTCTTACTATCTCTGTACTCTTTTTTTTTCAGAACTTTTCTCTCATGTTCAGCCACATCTCTCCTGTTGAGGCTTTGTTGCTTTCTTACATTTCTTTGTCTGATCACATTAATAAAACAACCATCAGCCATTCTGCTCTGAATCAAGTAGGTTTTAAGATTGCTTTCTGATCTTGACACTAGTCAATGTTTGACCTACTTGGAATCAACCTTCATGGGCCACATCTAGCCAAGTATTTTGTCTTTCAGTTTTCATTGCAGAAACAACCTTTTGTCTTTCTGGATCTGTTGTTCTCAGATTTACTATAGCCAACTCCCCAGTCAAGTTTTGAGTGCCTCTGGAGAGAAAATGGGAAGAAAATAAGATAACCAAAATGCACTTTACAGCACCTTAAATAAGATTAGATTTGCAAGCTGGGCTAAGCTATATTAAGATTATCTTTTTGGAGTTGGAAAACTGATTTTCAGTTGGAGGAGAACTATTGCTGGTTTTGAAGAAGAAATTAGTTTTGATTTTTTAGTGGAAAAACCAAATTTCTTGTGAAAAACAGATTGTGAAAAGACTCAGTTCTATTAGCCTCAGTGGGTAAGGGTGTAGTATTTTGATTAGAGTTTTTTTTTGGTGTGTGAGGAAGGAGAAGTATCGGTATTTTGTCTGGAAGGAAAACAGAAACTGGCGGGTTGCTTGGTAGTATATCAGAACTGATGTTTAATCTGAATACAAGGATAATGGTAGGAAGTCAAATGTATTACAAATGAGGGAAAGAAGATACAGATTATGGGTAATTAAGAAGGTGCAAGAAACCCTGAAATTAGTTCATTTGGTTAGAGAATGAGGCTGGTATTGCTGAGCTTGTGGGTTCAATCCCCACACAGGCCATTCACGGTAGACTTGGGCTCTGTGATCCCTGTGGGTCCTTTCCAACTCGGAATATTTAGTGGTTCTTAGTTACAAGCGTCCTTGTTTCTTTGTCTGTGAAGTGTCACAAAAGTGAACTGAGTGTTCTGTGAAGGTGTGGGTAGATGAGTGGTTCTGTATGGAAATAGAAATGAGTGCAAATCCTTGTATGTCTTGTTAACTTTAACTTTGTACATATTTAATTATTCTAGCAGTAGTAACTGTTGGAAAGTACTGTGCAATGTCAAATTTCAGTGAGGCTGCTGTATTGACAGTGGAGAGGTCCTTTGTGATGAGACTTTGGAAATGCTCTTTTATAACCTCAGTATAGACAATTGATCTAAGAAAAGATTGATCATCTGGTCATGTTTGAAGCAGGCATTCATGCTATCTGCAAGTGTTTTGCTCAGTGTTGGTTTCCCATGGTTAAGGGTGTGGCACTCTAGCTGTATGTGAGCATTAAAGATTTCATAATTTAAACTAAAAATTTCTCTGAACTAGTGTTCATTTCTCCAGGAAATACTGGATCTTACATGTGTGTGCACATATTCCTTACTACTTTTTCACCAATACCTTTATAGTTTCTGGGCAGGGAAATAAGCAGAAGTATGTATTTCGGTCTAAAATTCTCAATATCTAGAACTCGATCATCATCCTTGCATTTTTTAGGCCCTGTGATGGAATAAAGTATCAGCTTAATAAACCTTTTATTTATGACACCTCCATCTCCTGACACAGATCATGTACAGGATTGGTTTTGTAATTACAGTTTGTGATGTCTCATTTTCTCTTTTATTTTAAAGTTTCGTTTTATCTGTGTAATGGATGAGACCCTTTTGACATCATAATTAAAATACTGGATCACAGTACTTCTTCACTGGTTGAACTGCTGCATTATATTTTTTGTTACTGAAACAATGACATACTTGTAAGTATGGTGCTGTAAGCGCAATGTTTACTTCAAAATGTTATACAATTCTGTTATTTTTATGAGAGGGAGTCTTTAATAGGCTGTTATTGCATATGTACAGAACATTAGTCATTCTGTATTTTAAATTATGATGTGCTTTTATTTCATAGAATATTGGAGTCACTTCTAGGTAATTATTAGAAATTCACATGCCTTCCAAATGTGATAGAGCATTTTAAATGTGTATGGTTAATGCTACTGTTTCTGCTAGTTTCAAAACATTTCAAAAGTACTCTTGGTGTTCAGCAAGTAGATCATCAAAATGCTACTGTTGGACTAGTTCACACAAAGTCTGGCTTTAGCAAATCTCATTATATGATTACAGCCATACTTAAAGTGTTAAATTGTGTGTACAAGTAATGAAAGAAATGGCAGGTCAGCTGTGGATTACACAGACTATGTGGGAGTGTCAGTTTGATAATTTGTGTGTCTTTTCATTTTTGTCCTTGTAACCTGAAAATCCTGGTTGACTTAGGAACATCATGTTTACTGTCAAGGCTACTGTGATAACTAAACCATTTATTTAGAACAGATGCAGGATATCTAGACTTGATAACAGCAACGCATCATCTGACATATGCAATGGTGTGTTTCTTTCACACAAGAAACAGAAGACGAAAAAAACCCCTTATGTAATTTTTAGCTCACTCATAGTGCTGAAACTTCTGAAATTGGTAATCTAAACTTCATCACAGGCAGAAATGAAGTAATTTGCAGTGCAGAAGTAAGAAAAAATTGTCAGTTTTTGTGGCAATACTACCTCTAGCGATTACATGAACATGACTTTTCTAAAATCTTTTTCTAGATATATTTCCTTGTATGTTCTAGGGTTTATATAAGTTTTTAACTTGTTTCCCCATTAGAAGACATTCTTTGAGGGTTGCCTGTTTGCAGATTATCGATATTTTCTACTTGCAATGGATTATTTAAAATTATCGACTTGAGAGCCGTTACACAAGAAGACATGGAAGATTATCAACTCTGAAAGCAACTTGTATGCTCTTGAGTGATAAAGAAATGAAATACTGGGGAGAGCTGGCTCTTTTGTCTTCTACCAAAAGGAAAAAAGCCCAAACCTCTCAAAGGGGCAGAACCAGTTCCTTGGAGGAGTCCAGCTGCTAGGAAAGGAAGGAGGAAATAGGAAATGGAGAATACCCTGAATAAACAAAGGAAAAGGAACTTAAAGTGGGGAGCTTTTACAAAATACAGAACAGATCAGGGATATAGAGTAAAGTGGCAAGAAGAAGAGTGGGATTCTTTCTCCTCCTTTTTTTCCTTCTGTCTTTTTCAGGGCAGGGAAAGGATTATGATGTATAAAAGAGAAGGGCGGAACAAAACCAGAAAAAAATGGAAGGGAATTTAGCTACCAGCATAATTATAGTTCTGCTGGGCTAAATGCTCATCTTGAGAAGTATTTAGAGGTTTTGCAGGACCAGTACAAGCAATATATTTGCATTTGTGTGGTAAGGGGAAAAATATTTAACCACTTGCCCAAGTCAAGCTACTGCATTGGAAAAGCTTGTGAAGTGAAGGGCCAGTAAGGCAGCCCTCAGTGGCTGAACAAAGGCAGTACAGGAAGGAGTGATTAGAGAGCAGCTACAGCTGTAGGAAGGCAATTGGGCTGCATGTGGGACTGCTTTGGATTTGTAAAAGGAATAAGATGTAATGATATTTAATCTGGTTTGGTCACAATGAAAAACACCCTTGTTTCAATGATGTGTCCATTCACCAGAATGCGAGTTCTGATGTGTGGAGCTTTTGGCTGCCTAGCTGGTACCTCCTGTATTACTGAATTGGCAAAAGTTTCCTACCCAATCTGGCAGTTAGTCACCAACACACAGAAGCAGAGTGAAAAGGAAGACAACCGTACAAGTATTTCTGTGTTTGGTTATAGAGTAGAATTGCTTAAAGGGTGAGGTAGACAGCATTAATAGGAAAGTGTTTGGCAAGGCTGAGATGAGAAGGTGTGTGGAAGCTTGCTGTCACTCTGACCAGCACCTCCTACAAACAGGAGGATTGCGGCCCTTGAGCAGAGAGCACTGAGGTGAGAGGGGGGTTAAAAGTTTGAAGTACTGACACTTTCTTCTGTGTTAAAGGCCTGGCAGGCACATTCTTGAAGGGCTCCATGAGGTGGGGTTTTCAGTGCTGCAGTGATCCTCTTTTGACCGAGTTAAAGGACAACTGAATTAACTGGAGTTGTGTACCGCAGGTGAAGAATGCCAGTAGGTTATTATTTGTCATGTTTTATTTCTAGTCCTTCTGCTGCAGTGAGAAGGGGTGGGAATTAAACTGACATCATCATTACACCTAGTTATTCAGTATTGTTACAGTACTTGAAGTAATTTGAAAAAATACTGTTCCAGAGGTACAACATATAGGTGGCTTTCATCAAAACAAGGAGTTTTGATTGCATTCACTATAAAATAAGGTCCCTAAAATACTAAGAATGAAAGACTAGTCATAACTGGAAACGTGCTTACAGCCATTGAAGTGCGTTTGAAGGAAATGTTTTGAAGTGCTTTTAAACAGGACCTGCATCTGATTCACTTTTTTTTTTCCGTTTCTCTGTGTTTAAAAATAACCAGATACGTACATGCAAAAGATTCAGTATTATCACTAGAAACCTGGTTTCTGATCTTTTGGGATTCAAGTTGAAATTTACATTAGATTAATATGCATAAAGCAAGTCAACAACCAAGCATGTTTGACTCCATTATCATACTGAACTGCAAATTTTTTGAGGTTTTTTTTTTGTTGTTGTTGTTGGTTTTTTTTTTGGTATGAAGATTCATACCAAAATGAATTTGGTATGAGGATTTTGGTATGAGGATGCTTCCCTTCTTGGGATCTCATTCAAAGCCTTGTGAAATCAGCAAGATTAGTTTGAATTCATTTGAAGTAAACCATTTTCATTTTGAGGTACGTGGACATGATACAAATTTGAGTAATATGTGGCTCAGATAGTTGCTTAATAAATCAAAGCAGGTTTTATGTATATTATCTTTTTATTTAGATGATTTATGAGTTAATTCTTGCTGAGGTAAGTAGACTACTAAAAGGTAATTGTTCTAGATAAAATATCAGATGGAGCATTTTGGAGGCTGCCACCATTTAGCACCCACTTGATTTGTTACTTTGACAATATTTCTGTATAGCAGGTCCTGTTTATTGTTAAAATCTTGAAGTTCTTGGTCTAAGTTTAACAAACTCCTATGTCCCAGAACAGTCTTGCAATGTAAGCTAAATGTTGAGAAGAGGTATGGGAAAACTCCAGTGTCCATTTCCTCTTGAAACTTCTAAAGGTAACGGGGGACTAGGGGCTGGAGGATAGGCAGTGGACAGCATGAGAGAGATTATATTCCTTGCTTGTATTCATTGGCAGACTGGGTTGCAGAGACATACTTTATAGTAGTTGCAAGGGAAGAAAAACCTTTAATCTCCAAACGTTTTGCAATTAGTAACATCTCTTCTGATAATAAAATGGATTGTCTGAATTTTTTTTGTCTAAGTGATATTACTTGTGGGTTGATGTAATCATCCCACAAGGTATCTTAATTTAAAAGAAAAACAAAAAGCAACCAAGTCCTTTTCTATCTTTATGTAGAACCCAGAAAAAAGCTATTTCTTTCCAGGAATCAGTCTGCATCTGTGTGTAGGTTTTTTTCCCCATTTACAGATTGAGTTTGTTAGTCATTGATGTTACTTGGAGTAAAATATTGCTGTATTTCATGTAGTCTAGAAAAGTCTATTGTAGAGTATTGTGTAATGTCCTTCAGGTTTGAGGAAAGGGGTTCTCTCATTTTAAAGTTTGGTCTGCACTGCTTGGAAAAAAAATCATGTTAGTGCAAAGAAACTTTAAATTGAACCAGCTACTTTGTGTTTGTTTTTGTTGCATAGCAAAGTTCCTATATAAAAATAAAATTTTGGATTACTGTTCCTTCTTTCATATGCAGATCTTGCAATTGTTTTGCTGACTTTTGCAAGTTAGAAGCTCTTCCAGCAGATTTAGTGGTTGTATCAAATATGTACAACTTTAACAGACAACAAATGTTTATGAATGATAGATTTATTCTTTGATGTAGTCCTGAATTTTTGCAGTTGTTAAGTATTTTTACATTTGTAATTTGTTGTCTAGATAGTCTTTAAACTAGAATAATCCTAAATAAATGCAGAAACTATAAAACTGTACTTCTGTTTTGGATTTCAGCCAGGTTGTATGTAAGGTCGCCACCCACGATGATTAAGTCCTTTACATATTTGAAGTATATACATAAATTTGAATGTACTTGATGTTTATTGTATGTGTATGTATAAAGAACACATAATCTGCTCCATATATATAGGTAGTGCTTATCAGATGTGTTTTCTGCTCAAATAAATTGAAAATTTATATTGAATTCAGATCTCACTATAGCAGGAGTTACTGTGATTACTACTCAGGGCATCCTCAATTATTTCCCAAGTGTAGCCTGCATTTTTCTTGAGTATCTAACTTAACACTGATATCATTAAAATGCATGTCTTTTAAAAGAAAGTTCTACTTGAAAGGCTTCTATCTAATTTTGTCTGATTGTGATTCCAGTTCAAAGCTTCTTAATACTACAGCATTCCAACACTGGCATGCTGTAAAAAGATCAGTGAAGTACTGCCAAAGATAAATACAGCTGGAGTACATGCTGTACTGCGTGCTGAGGGAATTGTGTATTTTCATTTGGAGAAGTCTAAGGAGACATCGGTTTGTTGTCTTCAGCTACCTGATGGGAGGCTATAAAAAATATGGAGCTGGACTTTTTCTTGAAGGCACAGGGTGTTGGATGAGAGAAAACAAACACAAGGAGCATGGGAAATTTTTGTTAGGTATTAAGGAAATCTTTTTCAGCAGGAGGACAGTCTGAACACTGGAAAGAATTGTTCAGAGAACTTGTGAAATATCCACCTCTGAACATGGTATAAATTTTGTTATATAGGCTTTGAGCCTGGTATAATTTGACCCTACTTTGAGCAGGGATAACAAGCCAAATCACCACCGTAAGTGCCTTCCAACTATATTAATCTATTATTATTAGTAATAGTAGTAGTAGTAGTGTTATTATTTTTCACTTTCTCATGTAATAATTATGACTTTCAGTTTTATTGCTGTATGAGAACGGTGTATTGTTTCACAGCAAAGAAAATATTTGCTTAAATTGCACCTGTGTATGAATAATCATAACACTAGGGTAAATAGTATTGCTTGGTTTTGATTCCCTTTTTATTATTACTTTGAGGTTCTAATTAGTGTCTCTAACAAGCTTTCTAAAGTGTGGGTTTATTCTTGTTTCTGAAGGTGGAATGCAATGGGATACTAAGTCTAAATCCCTGCAAATGTCTGCTGAACTTGTAGGGATATTTGTGGTTAAATTAAATGCCGTACTAAGTAGAAAGTATGCTTATGTCTTTTTTTCTGTATGAAACCTTTTATTTTCAGATTTTCCTTGAGTATCTTCCTAAGAAAATAGAAGTTTTTGGCTACAAATCAGCTTTTTCTTAACTCTGCTGGTTTTTCTGCAGATTTAGAGAAACTTCGGTTTCCTGTGGTGTATTTTCAAGTAGGATACATTTTCAAGTCAGCATTTGGCAGTTGGAGTGGAGCATGTTCCCATACATGTCTCTGCATCTGTGCTAGCAATCCTGTGTTTTTGGAGTGAAAAAAATGCAGAAAACTTCAGTAAATGCTGAAAACTTTTGAATAGTACCTACTGAAACTGGTTTATTGAATGTTGTCCCAGCACAAAGACAACTGCTAAGGAAGTAGGAATCAATTAGGAATACCAGGTGAAAGGGAGAATAAGACTTTAGCTTTCCAGATTTTCAAAGATTTAAGCTAATGTGAAACCACTGTAGTGAAAAACTAGACTGCACTAACTATATAATAAATACATAATTATACATAATTATACATAATAATACATAATCTTAGATTTTGGTGATGGTAGAGTAGCAGTGTGGCTTGTTTTGTAGGCATTCATAGTTAGTTAAGCTGCTTGTTAAGTTCTGAACATAGCCCTCTTACAGGTGAATTTTCCAGCAAATGCCCTTGGTTCACTGAACTTTTATTTCTTTGAAATGTTTATAGAATATACATCTTTCAGAGTTTCTCTGGTTTTTAATGGGATTTAAATGGTTAAATATATCTGTTTATGTACTGAAAAATAGCATGTAGAAGAGTTAATTGGGAAGCTGAGAATTGAAGTGAGGTTTCTTTGGACTTCATAAATTACATGTTGATCCCTCATGTATTCAAAAGATTTAGTTGAATTTGCAGTAATGTTAACACTTACCTCCTCTGCCTCCACAGTTTTGCCAGCAGCTCAAGTAGTAGTGTAAATTGTGTTGATTTCAGTAGTCCAAATTGTGTTGATGTTTTTTGAAGTGCCACTTTCATATAAGAACTTTCCATAACTGAATTCTTCTCGTGTGTTGCCAGGAGGCCTACCACTTCTGTATGAAAACTGAACTAATGTGTTTGTGTGGGTTCAGTTCTCTTGTGGTCTGTCAGTTTGTGTGTGTACCAATCTGCATACCTTATATCTTACACTATTAATTAAATGCTGCCCCTACTGCTGCTCCAGAAGGTCTGTGTTGTCTGGTGCCCCATTTGGGAGGCAGGCTTTCCAGTTCATGCAGCTCTCTCTGGTGGTCAGCCTGTATAATCAGTTATGCCTCAATAAAAGCACTGACAGGATTTTTTCTTTAGTGTATGTCTGTCTTTTCCTACTTAAGGGTCAGGAGGCTTCATTGGAGAAGGTCAGTTGCCTTCCTCCTCAAGTCCTTTAAAGATCTCTAGGTAATTAACTTAGGTAGTTCTGCCTCACCCCATGATGTATTCCAGTGTGAGTCATTGTCCTTGCCAAACGGATCTGCAGTCCTGCCTAATTTTGCTACTGTAATCTGTGTCTTACCTGGCAGCAAAATGGCCTGCATTCTTTCCTTTCCTTTCTTGCCCTGTTTACCCAGTTATTTTAGTGTGGAATTGTTATTTTATTATGACTTGTCTGTCCTAGGTCATGCAATGACTGCTCATGTATGTATTTTTCTTGTCTGAAAATACCTATCAGATGCGCTGCTCTGAGTTTGGTTTTTACCTTGCAAGTTGACTTTCTGAGTGATTGATCGTGATTATCTGTCTTTTAAGTCAGTAAGTTACTCTAATTCCCTTCCCCTGTTGGGTCACAGAAGAAGAGTGTTAGTCAGTAGGGTGGGAGAAAGAAGTGAACTGTAGAAAGTGACAAGAAAAGATGGAGAAAGGAAACAGAAAAAATTACATGGAAACGAGGATTGGATGTTCTTAAGGTTAATCACCTGGGGAGAATAAAGTCAGACTTTTAAACTTAATTCTAGGACCTTAATATCTTCTGGTCTGATGATTTTCATGTGTGAAGGGACAAGCATTTGTATAATTTTTCATAGAGTCATAGAATTGCTAAGACTGGAAAAGATCTCTGAGATTGAGCCCAACCATTAACCTAGGACGCTATGTTCACCTGTGTGCCACATCCATATACCTTTTGAACACTTTCAGGGATGGTAATTCCACCACCTCCATGGGCAGCCTGTTACAATGCCTGACTACCCTTTCAGTGAAGAAATTTTTCCCAATATCCAATCTAAATCTCCCCATGTGCAGCTTAAGGCCATTTCTTATTGTTCTGTCACTTATTGCCTGGAAGAAGGTACTAAACCCCAGCTCACTATGACCTTCTTTCAGGTAGTTGTAGAGAGGAAGATGGTTGTTTTCAGGTAAATATCACAAAGCTGTTTTTTAAAAGTTGTCTCGGTTTAAAATATTTGTGAATCTTGGATCACTGTGAAACTACCCTGGGAAAGTACAGTTGTGGGCTTGTTCTGCTCCTAGCTCTTTTCTGGGCACTTTGTTTTTTACTGGCCACTAGAACTAGATGTGCCTTTGGTCTCATCCTGAATGCCTGTTCTGAAACAAGTGAACCAACAAAGGGCCTGGAAAACATGAAAACATGTACTGAGACAGGTTTAACTCTCAAAATCAAGTTGCCTGTTGTAGTTTGGGTAGAGAAAAAATACAAGTATCAGAATTGTTTCATGGGCAGTTGAAAATTAGTCTAAAAATTAGTCAAACAATGCACTAAACAATGACAGTAGCTGAGAAAAGACACAGGCTCAAAGAGTGTTTAAAGTTAGAAGGTCTGCAGTGGGTTCTCTGGCCCAACCTCTCTGCTCAAGCAGGGCCATCGTGGAGCACATGGCGTAGGATTGTGTCCAGACAGTTCCTGGATATCTCCACTAAGGAAGACCCCACAGCCTTTCTGGACAATCTGTTCCAGTGTACAGTCACCTGCACAGTAAAGAAATTCATCCTTGTATCCAGGTAGAACTTCTGTTGCTGTTACTGTTAATTTTGTTATCTCATTGCTGTTTCCAGTAACTTGTTCTTATCTCAACCTGTGATTGTCACCTTTTGTGTCTCCAGTTCTCAAATCCATTCTGCCAGAGTGGGAAGGGAAGATCAAGCAAGTGGTGCTGGCTTGGGAGAGTACTGGTGGGGGCACTGAACTGAGGAGTGCCATTCCTTAACCACAACAAATGTTTAGAAAAGAAGATGACTAAGTACATCTAGTTAGCTTTGCATGCATTAAGTCAAAGCCACTCCAAAGTGGCTTTTTTTTGGCTTTTTTTCATAAATAAGTTAAAGAACCTTAATTGCTGTTTCTAAATTCTCTAGAGATATTTCAAAACTGGAGTTTCTTTTCTTGTTCCGTAGACAGTTGAATCGGGCAGTAGTCAATAAGAAATTTATGTCACATACTGGTACTAAAGGGAAATTAAATTTTTCAAACTCATCACATTGGTAGTCTAGGGAAATTTAATACTCACAAAACCATTTGTGATAAACTGTTCTTGCTGTGATACTGATCACAAAGCAAGTACTTCACCAATTGTAGAACTGCATACTATTAACAAGGAAAACTTCTGCAATATAGGCAAGTACTTGAAGTAGAAAAGCAGTTATCTTTAATTTGAATTATTTTGAAAAACTGAAAGAAAGAGAACTATTTTAAAGGCAGACCTGTCTCTAATTTCCCATAAATTCATCATATATGTTATGCTAATTGTATGTAAAAGAGTTGAGGGAAGGAGATGTACTGCAAATGTGTTTAATTAATTTTGATGGCTGAATAGATAAAACATGCACTAACATTCCACATGCACATTGTGGGAGAGTTTGTTGTGTTCGATGTAGTACAGCCCTTTTCAAACTTAAATGAACAGGATGACTGAGAAATCACGCCGTAGAAAGACCAGTATTAACTTAGCATTGACAGGTGAGAATCAGCTAATTGTGTTGCTCTTGCTTTTAGTGCTTCTGAACATCTAGGTTTGTTTCTCTGCAGTCTGTGCTTTGACCTTTTCAACTTCTCTATGGCTGCACAGCCTTCGGACTCATTTTACAAAAGCAAGGTATTTGGGGTGAAAGCTGTGACAAGACACAAGGAAATGACAAACTGCTTCAGAAGCTGTTGGGAGCTGTCCTTTAAGACCAGCAGCGCTGCATTAGGGCATTGAAACTGGTAGTAGTGATTTTTTTTTTTTTTTTTTTTTTTTTTTTTTTTTTTTTTTTTTTTTGACTGGAGAAGAAGTTGGCTGGCATGGATGTATTTTATAAACCAATGTTATAAAAGCTGGCACAAGTTGCTGAAGCCTCTTCACCTCCCTGTTAGTCTGGGTGTTTTAAAAGCTCTGTAGAAAAACTATGTACTTTCCTTCCAGGAGGAAGCAAAACTGGTTTATCTGAGCAAGATGTTTGCACAGACTGCCCAAGAAAAATTTGAACAGGTATGAAATCCATACCTGTGAGTTTGTGGACTATGCAGAACTATTCCTTCAGTTTGATTTTGTATGTACTTGCAAGAAAGCCAGATGTTTATAGTTATTTATTTCATTCATTGTTTGTTCCAGGTGGTAAGGAAATAACATAGCTGTTTTGTTCTCTCTCCTTTCTTTTTGAGAGTGGCAAATCAGAGGGTACACAGCTGGAACCACAGGATTAGAGCTGCTTTGTTCTTCTGGAGGATTGTGTTGTTACAAGTATTTACTGTTCTGGTTTCTTTCAGTAAGGCTAGTTGGCTCTGCAACAGGTAACATTTGCCAGTAGTTGAGACTAAACAGCAGTTGAGACTGACTTATTCTGTCATTAGGAGCATGCACAGTATGCTATAGAGACATAGAATCATAAAGGTTGGAAAATGCCTCCAAGGTAAGTCCAGCATTTGACTGAACACCACCATGCCCACTAAAACCATAGCATAAAGTGTTGTTTCTACTCCTTTGAACTCTTCCAGGCATGGTGAATCCAGCATTTCCTGAGCAGCCTATTCCAGTGCTTAACTACTCTTTCAGTGAAGAATTTTTTTCATTATATCCAGCCTGAACCTCTCCTTGCACAACTTGAGTAATTTCCCCTTGTCCTGTCACTTGTTACTTGGTAGAAGGGACACTGCCTTGCAACAACCTCCTTTCTCATAGCAGCTACAGAAGCTGATAAGGTCACTCCTGAGCCTCCTTTTCCCTAGGCTGAAGAATCTCTCCTCCCTCAGCTGCTCCCCACAAGAATTTATGCTCCAGACCCTTCACCAGTTCCTTTGCCCTTCATTGTGCATGCTCCAGCACCTCGATGTCCTTGTCAGGATGGGGCCAGTACTGACCACAGGACTGAAGGTGTGGCTTCACCAGTGCCAAGTACAGGGGACAATCAGTGCTCTGCTCCAGCTGGTCTGTGGCCTCTTGTGCTGTGGTGGCTGAAGTTCATTGAGAAAAAGCAGTCACTTCTACTAGTGTTTTTTCTCACCCCACAATGGGAAGATTAAAACAGTGATTTGAACATTTGTTTTAACTTGGTCTTGCTCAAGGGCTCTACTGAAAGACTCCTTAAACCTCCTCATTTTTATTTTCTTCCCCAGATTAGCTCCTGCAGTCTTTGGTTTTTTGGGGTTTTTGTTCCCCATTAAGGTATTTGCTCCTGCTTCCTTTAATTTTATGTCAGTTTAAAATGTGATTTTTGTAGGTTTCATTTGTTCTACCTTAATTTAAAAAAACAGCCTGAAGATGTCAGCAACAGGAGGCTGGCAACAGGTTTTAATGCTTGAAGGCTGCAGTTGTAGTGCTCAAAGGCATGGGCTACCTCTTGACCTTTCCCTCCCATGTTTAAAGAGGGAATAATGACTAAAATCTTCAGCTTAAAGTTCCTAATCACCACCCGTGACGCTCAGAAATGTGATCTCCTCCATCAACTTTTTCCAGCCCATTGAGAGAATAAGTAAATGCTGCTTGGAGAGTGACTGAAGAAACGTTTGCTAAGGTTAAAATAATCACTCCTCCTTCCCTGTAGATGGGGAGGGGGAGAATGAGGGCAAGGAGGGGAACAGAATGCACTGAACCACCTGTGGTATATTTTAAACTTCAACTATTCATGCTTCTTATTTCTCCTCATGTGTAGCTGTTATTTGTACACCATGTGAATGAGAAGTCAATGAGTTTCTTAACCTTAGTATGGGAAGTGTCCTTTACCGTATGCTCTGCAGTCTCTGATTTGTTAGACTGGCAATGCAGGGCATACTCAATAGAACCAACAAAAACTGGAAGAAGAGTGTCCTTGCTGGTGAGTGACGTAGCATTGGTTTAGTTGGATGAGTCTGGGACCTGATGAGGAGAACCCATATTTGCCAGAGGTAGAAGGGGAATAGAAGAGTCCTAAGTACTCTTTTGTACAAGACAATGATGTAGAGGTGTAGAAGATTAAGTGGTAAAAATATCTATGCTTTTCTTGGTTTTCTTGATTTTCAACATGTGTCTCAGTGCACTGTTTTCATCTTCCACCTGAACTGAGACTCATGCTTTTACTTATTCCTCTGGTCATGGAGTATCCCCCTCCTCTGGTACCTGCCACTGCCTCCCAGCAAATAATCCATGAGACGACACTTTCTTCTCAGGAGTACTTGGAACTTCTTCCCAAGTTTTCATTTATGTTCAGTTGTGTTTCCTAAGTTTAAAAAATAATGGTCTGGAAGAACCTAATTTTCATAGGATGCCTCTTTTTGGATTTTTCTAGGAATCAAATGGCACCCAGGTGTTCGGTCGTGTTCAATAGTTACTGTTTTCCTG
Source organism: Melozone crissalis (assembly GCF_028551555.1). Classification (NCBI taxonomy): domain Eukaryota; kingdom Metazoa; phylum Chordata; class Aves; order Passeriformes; family Passerellidae; genus Melozone; species Melozone crissalis. The sequence goes on along the minus strand of NW_026535783.1, from coordinate 46,269,623 downwards.
TGACAATCAAGATGAAGCAGGCTCCAACCTTCTAGTTTTTCTCATCTGCTTAAGCACAAGCGTTGATTTCACCCTGTGTGTATTAAGGTTATGCCTGCCTTTGAAACATGAACTTTTAATTAGTTTTAAACAAGTTTAATTTATTTTTAATTAGTTTTAAAAGGAGTAGAGTAAGTGCTAAATCACTGAGGTAATTTCAGCTAAAATTTGAACCTGGTTTTGTACCCAATTGTAGGTGAGAGAGGAGAGGAGAAATTCTCCTTATTAGAAATGTGTAGTTGGGAGGGCGAGTGGGGATGGGGAAAGAGGAAAAGCAGCTGCTTTTGAGAGAAGTTTGGGCTCAGACTTGGCATACTAATCTGTGCTTTTGATGACCTAGTAATGCATTCTACACCTGCAGACTATTCAAGCAACATCCAGGTTTTAAAGTCAGGGGTACTCAGATTTTTCTGGAAGTTCTGATGTGTCATCTTCTAATACAGGTAATATTGTCCTTTCTCTCTCAATTCACTCTCATTTTTTCCCTCAAAGATTTGCTTGTTTTACCTGTTGCCCACTCTTTTTCTTCTTTCTGGTGGAGATTCTGTACAACACATAAAATGCCATAAAATCTTCAGTGTGACTCAGCTGCTGTGCTTACGCTGCCTAACAGGACACAGTCTGAGAGGGAGATAATTTGGTTTTAGGAAGTTTCCGTCTCAGATGAGATAGGATCCTTCATCAGAGAAGGCATCCTTCCATTACCCTGTCTTGCTGTCCATAGAAGCTTCTGGTAAAAAGAAGTTCAAGAACCACTTCTTATGTTATTTTGATTTCAGATTCTAGATTTCTAAAATCCTTTGTCAAGTACAAGAGTTATTTAACTGCCATAACCTCTGCTGCACCTCTTTGTCTTGGGTCTGGCTGGGATGGAGTTCATTTTCCCCCAGTGCCCTCACACTGCTGTGCTTAGCATTGGTCCCTACAGATGTGTTGGTGACACACCAGAGTTCTGGCTGCTGCTGAGCAGCTCTCGCAGCACCAGCGCTGTCTCTCCACCGTTCCACCCTCCCACCAGCAGCCTGGGGCTGGGCAAAATCTTGGCAGAGGACATAACCGGGACAGCTGACCCAAACTGACCAAAGGGATATTCCACACCACACGATGTCAGCTCAGACGGAAAAGCTACGTAAAGGAGGAGGAAGGGAGAGCACTGGTTGTTTACAGTGTTTGCCTTCCAGAGCAGCTGTGACATGTGCTGCAGCCCTGCTTCATGGGAAGTGGCTGCACATTGCTTGCTGATGGGAAGTGGAGAATAAGGGGTTTTTGTCTTTGCTTATGCGTGCATGAACTTTTGCTTTTGCTTTACTAAACTGCCTTATCTCAACCTGTGAGTTGTTTTCCATCTTTTTTCTCTCCTGTCCAGATGAAAAGTGGAGTGGTAGAGTGGCTTGGTGGGCACCTGGCCTCCAGCCAAGGTCAACTCACCAGCCCCTTCTTGCGATTCTGACTGCCTGTCTGAAGTGACAGGCAGAATCCATCCCAGCCTACAGCTATCCTGACATATGCTGCTTGTGCCTGTAGTTAGGCCAAGTGTTCAATGGTGATCTTTATCTGTGAACAGTTTTCAGGGAGGTGGAAAGGGAATGCATCTGGTGAATGAAAACTTATCATTTCTTAGAGCAGATGGAATAATAAAAAGAGCATGTTTTTGTGAGTTTGTTTTATTTACTGCTTGAAATAATGTAGAGGGCATTACATCCTGCATAGTAATGACATTTAGAGTGGAGCAGGACCACAGTCACTAAGCATTTTGTTTCTGTTGCAGACATGAAGAATATCTTGCTCACGTATGAGGTACTGCATAATACACCTACAGCTTTTGATAGAGTTGTTCACAGTAGTGTGACGTTTGTTACCTACTTATATGTCTTTTCTGAACTCTAAAGAGTAATTGAAAACGGAGTTAATAAACACTGTGCAGAATCACTGTGTTTAGTTACTTTGAGAGGTGTTACATATGTTGATATATTGCATCTATGTCTTTCCCTCAGTGCTTTTCTTTTCCTTGGTTTCTTCCTTATTCCAAGGACGCTGTGAACTATGTGTTCAGAGTTCTTCTCTTTCCTCTCCATAAGGTTTCCTCTGTATACTAAAACTGAAAGATCAAACATGAGGAACAGTTTGGGAAAAGTTACAATAAGAGTTGAAATTTAAAATGGATTTTTTTTTTCAGTGTTCAAGCAATTTGGAGATTTTTCAACTATTTATCTTATATGAAAAGAATGAGGAGATAAAGCTTCCTTTGCAATGAATTTTTTTCTCTTAAATACCTTTGTATTAGATTCAGAAAGTAAGAGAAGTGACAATGTTTTATGTAAAGCATCCTAGTATTGAACTGCAGTGGAAACTGAAAATATTAGGAATATTATGTGTTGTTACAGACTTGTTCAAATATATAGAGATTATCTAGAATAGGGGAAGGGTTCTGGTGACAATGATGCTACCTTTGTCACTGACAGAAGCATGTTCTCTTTTGTGGCAAAGCCACATTGTGGAGGTTTGTTTTTAACCAAATTTGATACTAAAGAGTTCTTTAGATCAGTGATCTAAAAAATTAAGGCCTCGGTCTGACTTCTTCTGTCATTTACCTGGGTGTTTTTTTTTTTTTTTTTTATTTTTGTCTGTGTACCAGTCAAAGGGATTTAGTGCCCTGTATCTGTATTTACTTTAATGACTTGAAACTTAATTCACTTATTATTTGGTGGATTGGCAGACAAATATTGTTATGTGTAGTTTGGGCCTAGATATGGGTGGCCTATTTATTGCACTTACTAGTAATCAAAGTTCTTACTAAGTCCCAGTTGAGGAAAAAAAAAAGTATTTAAAAGCCTAGTTACTGGTAGATGTGGCAAACTCTAAAAGGGCCATAGAGGGGAGAGGGATGTCCATTTATAGGTGCTGGAATGCCTTGTCAGAAGTGGTCTACTCAGACATTATTAATTCCTGCCTACGATTTTTAATTGGCTTTTGTTTGCTAATTATATTTAGCAAATCTAAGAACTACTAGTATTTATAGTGATTTGTAGTTTGTTTAGGAATACCTTTGGGAGCTTAAAGCATGCATAAGGAGAGGAGCGGCCATGGTTGGTTTTAATCTTTGAGTTCATTTCAGTGGGCTTCAAGCAATTTGTCTTGTAAATGTATGTACAAAACTTTATCTCTTAGAGCAGCTAGTTCAGATGGAGACAATTCTTACTCAGTATTTGAGTAAGAATTTATTATAATTAGCAAATTATGAAGAAACTTGGGTATAATAAACTGTGTTGCACTTGTATTCTAGACTTAGCTCCAGCTTGTCTAAATATTGCATTCAATGAAATAAAGTGTCAAAGAGTCTGCAGTACTGTTTACAGGCATTTTTGGGGAGTCTAGCTGGATTTTTCATTGCCTCATGGTCGCAGCTTGCTTTTGTCAACTTTGCATTAGTTGTTCTGCTTTACTTTGGGAAGTAGTTCTTGGGGTCCACACTTCTGTGCAACAGCTGGTTCCAAAACCTGGAGATTGAGATGAAATTTTTATTTCATCACAGCTGAGGTGAAGCGGGAAATAACTATGCCAAATTTGCTGAAAAGTTCTGTAAAAAACTAAGTGGCTTGTAAGTCTGAGATGGTCTAGGAAAGAGTTGTTCTTCTGTAAATCAGAGAATGGAATATCTTAGATTTTGAACAGATCACCTTAGGTAGATTCAAATTTCCTATCAATGAGTGGGTTGGAAAAAAATGCTTTTAGACAAGACTAGGACAGTATGATTGCTGAGTTGGAGTGGGGACTTGCAGGGAGAGCTGAGGTGCCCTGGTTCGTGTTACTGAGTGCATACATCTGCAGAACATTTGGGTGAGTTCCCACCATGCTGAGGACATTGAAAGGTGGGTGAAAGCCCTCAGGGCTCAGAGGCAAAACTTGTGTTGGAGTTTGACTTAGGTACTGAGAGATCTGAGTGTTTTCAGGATTTTTTTTTTTTCCGTTTTCTGTCATCAGAAAGAATTTTAGTGGGAGTGAAATAATTGTTTAGTGGGAATTTTGCAATGTAACATTTTTTCAACAACTTACCAGTTATTAAATACTGTTGTGCTACAAATGCTTAATCTTTATTTTATAATGCCTTGTCATAAAGGAACTGATAATAGCACAATCTGTAACAGCATATTTTAAAATCCAGAAAAGAACACTATATCTTCCTGTCTAATCTTCTATATATCATAAACCAGTCAGTTACACTTGGGCTTTCTTCCTCCCTTCATCAAGTTCAGTAACATAGGATTATCTAAAACCTATTTTGTAACAGTGTATCTACTCTTCATGTTTTCAAATCAGGAAATACAGAATCTATGTCTTTCTTAACTGGTTTTTTTCAGTAATTTGACACTCTTGTTTCTGAAAGAAAAAAAATGTTTTTTAAATAGGTTTTTATTCTAAAGCTATTGTATATCTCATTTAAACAGTTCCTTGTTTTTCCACTATGTTTTTTATTTCTTGAGACTGTCAGGTAGTCTGCTAGATCTTTTTAGTCTGTTGGGGCACAATTTTCATGCTCTTGTCTTCTGCAATTTTCTTATCGCATTTCAGGATATCATTTCAAAAATCATGAAAAAAGGTTTGTGTCATTCTTGTTTCAGAGCTTGGGGGAACAGTTAATGTGAATATAGGAAGTTCTAAGTTTATCTTATTTTGGAATATTTTCTTTCTCTTTGAAAGTGAAGTGCACAATTGAATGCTTAATCATACTCAAAACAGAGTTCTGTAAATACTGGATACACATGATGATAATTTGACTTTTCTGCAGTGTTTGGGGAAGCACCAGTCTGTTCTTTTTTTAAAATGTTCAAGAGAACACAGACTATTTGAAATGCTACATTGTGAAAATATGCTTGTCTTAATGTTTCTTTCTCCTTGTCACTTCTATTAGACTCCTGCAGAATCTCTGCTAGTGGTATATTTTATGAAAAACCTTTGTTTACTTTCAGAGCCCTGGGTTTTCTGGCCAGCATTTTTTTCTGACAATCTGCGTTTATGGAGATAACATGATCTTGGCAAAGCAAGTAGTGCAGTATCTTTGCAAAAGCTGTCTGGTGTTTCAGATAGGGAACAAGTGGAGGACTTGCAGGCCATTGGTGTTTAAGGAAACACTAAATAAACTATCAAGCAAGTACATTTTCCTGAATTGTAAAGATAAAGCATCAACATTGCTGTCATAAATTATTCAGCAATACAAAGCATTAACATAGGATTTAAAAAAAAGAATGTATTCTTTTGCAAAAATACTTCAGCTCTTCTTCTAAAGAGTAACAAGAAGCTGCAGTATTTATATGTTATAATATCTTCCTATATAATTGCAATGTTAATATATTGATATAAGTATTTACATAATGTTACAGTAATTGAACTCTGAATCATTATTTGATATGTTTGTGAATACATTTACATAGTCCTGACTTTACTATTTAATCAAACTTCTACAAAAATAATTTTATTTGAAATATTTCTGTGGCAGTTGCTTGAATATCTCAGATTGTTGCTTGCATGTCTCACATGGTCTTTGTTATGTTTTGTTGTCTCATTTTATGTGATCAGGCCCTGACTCTACTTTCATAAAAGTACCTAGTCAAAACCTTGTTGAAACTGTATGAGATCTAAGTTGGAGAGCAGGGAGGGGGGTGTTCTGGGTTTTTGTTGGCTTTTCCTTTGGCTGTATTTTTTGGGGGATTTTTTTGTTTGTTTGTTTGCTTGGTTTTCTGGGGGGAGGGTGTTTTTTAAGGCAGAGTTGTAAACAATAGTAGTGGCCTGGGTTCCTGTAACTGATGTGTCGCTGTAAAGAGCCAGCTTGGTTTCCTTTACAAGACTTTAGGCCCTTTTCCAAAGACAAGGAGGAAGGAGGGCAATGACACCAAAATCCCCTAGAAACTCCCGCACCTTGAGGAGGGAATTCGTACAATGAAATTTGCATTAGATCTGACCTTTTGAAGTGCAGTTTCTTAACTGAAGCTGAAAAAGCAGGGTAGGCTGAAGAAAGTATTTCTGGAGAGTCCAGAGGAGACACTGACATCTATTGCTCTTGGCTGTTTGGAAGAGTTTGCTGATTCACTCTGACTTAACTGTTATCCTGTTTACATGCTGACAGTTATTTCTGCAAAGAGCTAATTTGTTGAAGCACATGTTTCCAGATTCTGTTCAGATAGTGTAGCTGGCATAGGAGTAGTTCCTTCATCCAGATGTTTTCACATTTTTGATGTCTCTCTGTCTCAGATTTACCAGATTTGTTTTCTCCCATATTTTTCCCAGAAAAAATGTTACAGGAATCAAGGTAATGCATGTTTTATCACAGCCTATTATTGCAACTTTCTTGTCTAAGACCACTTTACCCTTTGCTTTGGTCAGATGATGAAAACTGGGGGGGGAAAGAAGCCAAATAATGTGTGAAATTGGGAGCAGCAGGAGTGACATCTTACAAACATAACATTGTGTTATGTTGAGCATGGTGGATCTTCTTGTGGTTTTTCTTTTTGTAGGCAGAAGAGGTGGTTGGGGTTATGCTTATTATATTCTCCATGGTACTTTACTGTGTATGACAGACTGTAAAAGTGTACCTTTAATCTCTAATGGTAGGTATTTAGAAGTTTGGCAAAGAGTTGTAGTTTCAGTAGCAGTTTCAGTTTCTGGAGTTGAAACTGGAGGCACCATTTCAGCTAGAATGATAGAATGAAGAGACCTGGTGATGCTGTTCCATGGAATTATTTTTCACTTAAGTGACTGCAAATTTCATTAAACAGTCTTTGAGGTTTGAGTAAGAGATTTTTTTCTTAAGATGTTCTGATTCTTGGGTAGGAATCAGCATCATTAATTTCCCTCTTTTTTTTCTTTTGTCTCTTTTTTCTTTTATGTTACTAAATGCAATCTGTGTTGAAAGAGAAAAGCCACAAAATAAACCGTGAAGGGGAAAGCATGTTTTTAAACGTTGTTTTGACATTTGCCTTTAGAATGGCTCTTCCTCTTTCTGTTTACCTCCTACACGTCTAGAGGATACTTAGTGATGTCACTGCCCTTTCCCCCTACTACATAATCTTCTGCTCCTGGTTCTCAGGAAAATTCTAGCTCTTCAGCCTTCCTGAGCTCTGCATGTCGTGTAAACACATATGACAGTTACTGTAGAGGCTGTAGTGTTACTAAGGCCCTGAGGAGGGAAGTTGCCGGACTGGGGAAGTGAGATAAGAGTGCAAGAAAATGGAGATGACAGAATTCAGAAGGAAGTCCCAAAGAGTTTAACTTTTTAAAACCCAGGTCTTGGAAAAAGCTTCATGAACAAATGCAAGCAGGGTAATTTATACTAATATCCAATGGCAACTGGAAAGAGTTATGACTGGTTTTCCTCACAGAAATGTTTGCTGTGAGAAACTCTCTTTCTTCTGTGAGGAAGAGAACTTTTAATTTCTGTCAGTAAGTAACTCTGCTTGGTTAAACTGTTGTGTTGATATTTACTTAGAGGATAATATTTTTTATAGACTCAGAACTCCAGAGTCCATCTGTAGAGGGAGAGGATAAAGAACTTTGTCAAAAGTCAGACGTCTTTCAGAAGTACCAGACCACAGCAAGTGGTGGGTCTTGGCTGTTCTCTGTTCTATCTATTCCACAGTTAAGCTGCTAAAACCAGAATGTACCTGGGAAATCCCTGCCTGCCACAGAAGGCTGAGAGAAGAGCAACTGGTTTGAAACCTTTTCCATTGTGACACAGCTGGTGCCTGCCGTGCCACTCTTCAGCACTCGCTGACTGCAGTGTGAAATGTGTATGACTTGTGATAGCTTAGCACCAGCCTGTGTGGCTCTTGACAGCATCTGTGGGCCAACATCTGCTTTGCAACTGTCGATGCTATTCTTTGGCCCTGCAGTACTGTAGAGACAAGTGCTGGTTCATGTTTTCACAAATAGCTCTTCAATTATGACAGCAGGAATTGCATCTGGGAAAGAATAGCTAGCTTTTCAAAAGTGTCTTCCAGCATCACCTCCAGACTGTCTCAATCTTGCAACATTTAAGAAAATGAAGTAATTTCACAGACTACTTTGGTGTTGTAATTTTTGCTTTTGTTTGCACTTCCAGTATTTTTTAACTTGTGAGTGAGGCTGTAACTGTCTTATATATTCTATAGAGGTTATTGAAGGGTTTTTCCCTAAGACAGTATTTTTAACAAAAATGACTTTTAATAGAAAAATACTTTTTTTCTTCTTCTTCTTTGGTGGTTTGTTGGAATTCTTTTTAACATTGATATTTTTTCATTGAATCTTTTTTTATCATTTCTTAACTTCTTCATAATGCATTGGTAGTTTTTTCCTGTGTAGAAACTGGTGCTTTGATTGCTCACTGTGAAATAGTTTTTGTAACCGAAATCCAGCTAGGCAGAATGAGACCAGTAGTGAGAAATCCTGCTTTTTACTTTGAATTAATTTCCTCCATGTACACAGGAGCATTGGGAATTCCTATTTAATGTCTTTCTGAAAGAAATCAAAGAACCAATTCAGGAAGACTGGTGCTTTAGTAAGTAACTTGGAACGATCTTTTGTTCCGTGATCTGAGCTATTAAACAGTACTCAATTTTCAGTACAGTTAACAAAAAAAAAATCTAGTATGATGTAGCATACTTGTGAAAATATCACTTAGTCCTAATTTTGGTGTTGTCATCTTTTATTGCATCACTTTAAAAGAATTTGGGAGATATGTAGGTGAATAAAGGTAAATTGGTGATATTTTTCACATGCTTCATGCAAAAGGCCTTCCTGACCCATTGTTGGTACTTTTCCTATGTCTTCTGCGTATATAAAGATGTGCAGAGAATGGTGGCTCTGAATGGACTAAGGACCCTCAGATGCTATTATCTTGGGACATAATCTGTGCCAAATGATTGGGCAACTGTTTGAATTGCTTGGAAATTTTCTGATGAAATAGACTTTTGCTGAAATTTATCACCATGGTGAAACTGAAATGTTTTGCAGATATGGACCAACTTTTTCCAAAGTTCTAATGGAATCTAAACAGAGCTGTTGCTTCTGGGCAAGTCTTTGATTTGATTACTTCTCTGGTAACTCACCTAATTGGCATGTTACTGTGGTGTTGAGGCTTCTACCTGAGCATGGTGCTCATTCATTTTCTGACAGCAGCCCCAGGTAGTTTTCTTCCTCAATAAGTACAGCGATTACTTCATTCTCTTGTGAAGAACTTAAAAAATCACAATTTTTAAATTTCTAATCAGAATGAAAATGGCATAATCCTCATATTAACAGCTATCCACTTAGTCCCTGTGTGTCATGCAAGCAGATCAGGCCAGGACCATTATTCTTTTCTTACACACAAGTTCATGGACTGAATTGTGGATACTGGGAGTGGTTTTCCAAGTGAAAACTGTAAGCAAATGTTATCTTTGCTTCTCTACCTTTTTTTTTTTTTTTGAGCATGTTTTGTCATTGATATGTTAGTCTTTCACCTTCTGTATGTATTTGCTTGCTACCACATGCATTCAAATTTTGGTGTATGAAAAATTCTTGTGTGCTGTTAGTATACAGCTGATAAAACAGGAAAACTCCTTTGGAGTTACTTAATTTTTGACTTGTTACTTGTAGGAGCAGTTGTTTTCTTGTGTGGCTTTACCTCATGGCAGGGGAACAATAGGCAGAGCATATCAGAAAAATGACCATGGAAACTGAAAATGCACTCCTTGTTAACTAAACATCTTTGAATATGCTTTAGGAGAATATTTTATATTTTTGTGAAAACTGTTTTTAAGGTCAGAATAAATATTACCTGAGAAAAGACAACAGAGTTTTAATGCAGAAGATGGTGCATTTAAAATGTAGATTAATTTTATTTATGAACTTGCTGCCTGTTACCCAGATAATGGAAAAAAGTTCTCAGATTTTCCAGATTGCGTAGTATTTTTGAAAGTATTGTTGAATATTTTGGCAAAGTAGCTCAGGAGGATATTTTCTTATGAATATGTATTGGAAATATATGAATCTGTTGCTGTGATTTCTTTGGTGAAATTCTCACTGATGTGGCATGTTTGGACTGAACAAGGACTTTGTAAACTTTTGTTGGTCCATTAAAAACTGCTGTCCTGCTGTAACAGGCGATGTTTTAAAAATACAATACTTTATTGCCTGTCAGCATAGTGTATGCATTTGCTTCCTTGAATTTAGTGTACTTTTGTTTTTAAAGCAACCCACTGAAACAAACTTGCACATGCAAAGAAATTCAGATTTGCAAGGATAACTCATGTCATATATGCAGAATATGAAAACTATTGCTATTGTCATAAGATTTTAAACTTTTAACAGCATAACAAGCCGTGCTGAGCACTTGTTACGGGCAAGCTTAATTGTGCTGCATTTGTCTGTGTATTCAAACTGAACTGCAAAGACTGTAATTAAATATTAATTATACATATTAAGTGTAAATCAAACTAGCCAAAATTATGGCAAGTGGGAAGCTGACTGACTTTTTTTCTCAGTCTAAGTTTGGATTTAGAAGTAAAAGCTTGATTTTGGTCATCTTGGAACAAGATGCATAATACCCTTGTGATGTTCTATCACTGCTGGCTAATGTAAGATTTGTTAGCACTTTTTATGATACTTTGCTGCGATCTTAACCTCCTGTCACAGGTAGAGTGAGACCTTTGTACAAAGTTTATTAGAAAAGTTCCCATTGAGTCATGAGGTGCAGAAGGGATATGCTTGCCTTTTAAACTGCTTCTCAAAGAGGAGCCTGGTGTGGCTAGATCCAGTCTTAATGCCAAACTAGTAGTTTTAGGCCTAAGAAATTATAGGGTTGTGATTGAACTTTGTACAGCTTTGTCCCACAGGACTAAGGGAGGCAAACCAGATCTAGTAATATAAAAATGAATTATTTACTATAATAAATGATTAGACATGAAGGTCTTAATCAGAATTATTTACTATGCATTATAGAAGCTAAAACTAGGATAGTATAGTGTGTGCTATGTCAAAACAATTTTATTAAAGCAATTCCACTAAAGCTAGCAAAGAAACCCCCGAAAAACTATTAAGTAGAGGTTGATGTTACTTACCTGTATCGCCAACTGTGTCACCTTAGCATTTTTACATAAGAATATTTTACCATATCTGCCACATCTCCACCTCATTATCAGCATGTTAAACTTTGGTGTTGATGAGTCAAGCTGGTTTTAGCATAATACAACACCGAAAGCAGCATGACACCCTCTTTAGTTCACTACAGATAGCTTTGCAAAATAGAGCATTGTTCAAGTTGGTTCATCCCATTCCAGGCAATGCATCCTATTGTGCCACCTACCCACCATTACTTGGCAAGGCTTTCATTATTGATGTTCATTCAAATTTCTTGAAAGAAGGATATGTATGTAAGCAAATGGACAGTGTGCGCATTGCTGTCATCTTTGGTTTACTGGCAATAAACATACTGAGTTATTGCGAGACAGCCTATGTCTTCAAGGCCTTGCTTGTAAATAGAAAATACTATTTAATCTTTCTTCTTTCACTAGTAAACTGAGCAGTTGGTGACACAGGCACAAACATTAATTGTATTTATAGCAGTTCTGAAGACTTGTTGAAATAACAAATGCTGTATTGTGCTCTTTGCAGACAGTGGCAAATCAGAGATGATGGAGTAATTTATTTTGGCTGAGGTTCATTAGTCTCGTAAGTTCATTTTGGAATTTGTCATTTACATCCTTGCATCTACCAGAAATGTAAGATGGTGTAGACTTGAACAAATAGAAGGAAGGAGGAACTAGAGGAGCTAGATCACTGACAAAGTGGTGCACTGTGAGATTGGTGCAGCCGCTCTGCTTCTAAAGGAGTAATTTGTCTTAGATGAGACTTAGTCTGTAAGTGTATGAACTGAATAGTTTTATAAGGCCTTAATGCAGATCCTGTAGATGGGGTGAGGGAGAAAGAGAGAAATATGTCACATGTACCTGTTGAGCTTGGAGTTTTTGATCTCTGAGTTTCCATGTTTCTTGTTCACAGCTGTAAGCTGCTCCTTCATAAACAAGCAATTATTTTTGTTCGTCATGTGAAGAATAGATTTTCTATTAGGCTGCTTCATTGATTTTTTTTGCCTGTGAAGCACAAGCTACAGTATTGTCGAAGGTATTCAAAATGTTGCAATCTTTATTCTGCTGGATTAGTGGAAAAACAACATAGTTAAACATAGATAAATCTTCATGCAATTTTGGTTAAATTCAGGAGCCTGACTGGGACTTACAAATGCTAGGCAGTTCTGAGCATGGAACAGTACTTTAAAAATAGAAGATAAATTAGAATACCCTCAAGGCCCCTTGATCTGAAACCTGCATGAACAGGTGGTTGTTCTCTGCTTTGTTTGAGGGTCGTGCTCTCAGATCAGTGTGCACGGAATGTGTGCTCAGTAGGTCAGAGATAGACAGCTCTCCCCCAAACAACCCTTCCTCTCTCCTTCCAGCATTTCAGCACAGGTCTGAAAAAAACTTGTGCTGACTGTGCTGACCTTCAGATCAGATCCTGGTGTGGTCTGAAGCACTTGGAGGAGGTGCGTACAAAATACATAGCTGTCCAAGCAAGGCAAAACTGTCTGTCTCTAAAGCTAGTATTGCAAGGGGAGAAATGCTAGTCATTGTCACCAGTCTGACTTCTGTGGGGAAAGAAGCTGAATTTACTGCTCACTGAGATGGGTTCTTTTTTGGGGATGGAAGAAGGGAGTGTGGTATTCGTGATACACTCAGTCAACACAGCACATGACACTGAGGAAGCTGTGTTGAAGTCTTCACTCCTGTTCAGGATGATACCTGTCTGAAGAGTCATCCAACATAAAATTTGAAGAGTTCTCCATTCTGAATTCTGCCCCCTTCAAGCTTCCATTTTGTTTCCCTCACCTTTGTTCAGTTTTAAAATCAATTTTTGGTCCTCTGTCAGGCCCTTTCTCTGTTGGGAGGGTCACAAAGGGAATATATATTTTTTTCCATTGCTGCAGGAAGCTGCTGTTGTGCTTAAGCACTTTCAAATAGTTTCCTGCAACCACAGAAGTGTTGTGCAATGACAGCAAAGGGTGGGTGTGCCTTTGCCCTTCCTGCTGCAAGACAGTTGATCTTAACTTCCACATGAATTGAAAGGAGTGGATGTTGTCAGTTTTCAAAGAGAATTAATTGTTGTGGCTTATTACATAAAGTGAACATACCGTGTCTCTTTTTGTGATTACTTTCCCTTTTTCGTTTCTATTTTCTCCATGTAATGCCATCAGCAGTTTTTTTTTAAGTTGTGCTGTATTTACAGAAAAGAAAAACGTGTGCAAAAAAGCCTGGTGATAATGTTTGAAGTTAGGTATCTGGCTTCTATACCACTTTCTTGCTAGAACTGAGAAGCAGTCTCAGTACCAAAAATGTGGTTTAATTTTTTTAAAAATTTTGTATTTAAAAAAGCCTAAATTTAAAAAGTTCTTGGCAAAGATGACAGGAATTTGGGCAAATAAGACAGGAGGGGATCACTTCATCTGTATCTAAAAGAAGATTTGATTTCTTCAATAATCATGCCTTATGTATTGTTCACAGCCATTAACATTTTTTTAATATTTTACTTTTAATGCAGATACATTATGGTCCACCTCTGCATGTGTGCCTGCTTTGTCTGACTTTCTGTGGATTCCTGCAGCAAGTGGATGTCTTGTGACATGCTTATTTAAAGGGCTTCCTCACTCCCATGTTTAGTACAGAGATTTCCCAAGTGATAAAAAGGTAATTAACTGTTGAGGATTTATCTGTAGTGAGAGGATGCTCTCATTTTTAAACCTTTGAAATTATACATTTGAAGTGGTATGGCTAAAGACTCTGGCTCAGGAGGCTTCCCTTCAAGAGCCACCTGTGGCCTCAAATGCTCCCGCCACCCCCTCCCCAAAAAGAAACCCTGTAAGTTGAAAGCCAATCTTTTGAAGGCTGTGAATGATGTATATTATTAAATTGTGAGAATTTTGTATGTCCTCCATGTTTTAGTGAAACGTCTTCTGTGAGTCATGATTTTCGATTTCATTAACCATTTTCTTGATGGTTGACTTAAAATTACTGAATTACTGCAGCACAGTGTGGCTGGTGAAAATAATTTTCGGGTGCATTGCTGATACAAACATCAACAAAGAATTGTATGTAGACATGTTCTGTTGTAGATGCTGGTGATTGTGGTTAGAGCAATGTATAGAATGATTAATCTTATCCTTTGGAAGCCATGGCTTAAAATATTATCTATATTAGGAATATAAAATAATTCTATTGAATCAAATTCTCTGTTCATCAGTACCAGAATCACATCTCTTACAGCTAGTAGTTGTTATCTCCAAAACATTATCCTTACCTCAGACTTTGTTACCTATTCCTATTTATTACTTGGATAATTGGTTCAGCCAATTTTTTTATTGAGCCTTCGTTATGTCAGACATCCACTCTAAAATGTTTTTGGACTTGGTATAGGGGCTTTTGTTGTTCAAACAAATACCTTTTTGGTACCGAGTAACTTATCTACAAAAGTTGCTTTCTGAATATGTTAAATCCTTTCATAAAACAGTGAGAATTATTTACATTCTTTACAAAAACACAGAAATTATTTTGAATTACAACATGAACAAATACATATACCCCAGAAAATTATAGTCAGTGAGTTCTGCGAACAGATGGGCTATTGTCTCCCAGTATATTTAGTCTCAAAATGCTTAGCTCCATCAGAAGAATAGGTCATATTTTAAATATACTAGATCCACAGCAGTTAATTTTTTTGTCATGTTTAGTGTTTCTGTTGTGCTAAGATAGTGGTCTCTGAATGGATCAAAGCAGGGAAAACTAAGTGTGTCCAATTTGAGACTTGTCTGGTGAGAAAATCAAATGAAAGGAGTTTTGTTTTGTTTTCACCAGTCAGTGGTGACCTTGTGTTTCAGTTACTTTGCACGTGAGAATCTGCCCATAAAACTGCTTTACTTACATGTAAACATGTAAGAGGCCAAGAAAACATGTTTTCTATTTTCAGTGAAGAAGATAATGTAGGACTATTTCTTGGTTTCACCTGCTTTGTCTGCACTTAAACATAAAAGACAAACTTGTAAGTTAATTATTTTGAAGTGATGTCACTTTTTTACAAATAGTGTCTCTTGAGTTTTTTTTCACATTGTCACATGGACTCTTTGAAATTAGCGCAACAAAGTATTTACTTAGCATTTTTTACTGCATTTTATTGCTATTTCACATTCTTAGGTGTGATTAGGCAAGGTTCCCTTCTTGGTTTATCGATTTTTTTATTACGGAAACAAAGAGGGAATGATGGGAGTTTTTTGAAAGGACAAATATGTTGTAAATGCACAGACTTTATAAAGGAGAGGCAGGCACAAGCACATTTGTTTAGTACACTTCTGAAACTGGACAAGTTTTCAGTTAGGTTGGCAAATTACATTTCCATTCAGTTTTGGATAGACATAAAGCTGAGTGACCAATGAAAAATCTATCAGTTCAGGTTAAGGTTTGAATAAAAAGAGGGTTAATTTTGGAGTATTTTGGGAAAACTACTGTAGTAATTAAAGATGTAGTAATTAAAGATGGCCCTCTGTGGTATTAAAGCTGTGAATGTTTTATATAAAAGCAAGTTGTAGAGCACAAGCATTATGTCTTGCATAATGTTGACAAAGGTAGTGAGAAATCTTTAAAATATAATGTTTATAGTCATGTGGTGTTTTTTTTCTTCTAAAAAATGATTATTCCTTGTTGAGTGAGGAGGAATGCTTTTTTTCCTTAGTTAAACATGGACTTGTTACCTGTGCTACCTTTGGAGCTAAAAGCACATATCTTTTCAGTTAAAGGTGGTTGGCTTTGTAAATGAGGCACAGGAAATCTGTGTATCCCCTACATAAGGGCCTAAGCAATGTAGTGAATGACATTTGTGTCTAGACGTTCTTGTTTAAATATCTATAACACACTGGTTCTTTGTGTTGCTTAGTTTGGGAAGTAAAAGAATAGATTTTTCACTTGGTGATGGTATCTTTTTTCTTTGCTCTTTCCCCCAGAATTAGCATAATGGTAACACAGTCTTATCCTCTTGTTTATATAATTGAATATTTTTGTCATCTCAAAACTCATTAAGTTAATGTTTTCCTTATTTAAGATGTTCAGCATTTTTTTCCTGCTGATATAACTGCTGTGGTTTCCATAGCACACATCATCTTTAGCCCACATTAATTAATACTCTTAGATAATTCTAAGCCCACATTAATAATAGATAATTCTAGTTAGGAACAGAAAATTTTTTTAAAAACTCCAGAATATGTTCCAAGCAGTTCTTTCCTGATAAAGCAACATAATTCAATACAAACAAAAGCTGTTGAAAATAATGCATTAAGAATGTAACACATATGCCTATGCAGAACAATGAACATATTTTTAACTCAGACATTTACATTTTCAAGTACAATAACTTTATTAACCATTCAGTATATTAAGCAGCAACATGTAGACCCTTAGTGAGTTTGGGAATGACACCAAGTTGACTGGTGCAGTTGAAGGGACTGAGGGAAGGGACACCAATCCAGAGGCCCCTTGGCAGACCTGAGAAGTGATTCCATGGGAAACTCATGAAGTTCAACAATGCCAAGTGCACCTGGTCTTGCATCTAGGTTAGTGCAATCTCCAGGATCAGTACAGGCTGGAGGGTGAATGGATTTGAGAGCAGCCCTGCGGGTGAAGTCTTGGGGATCCTGGTAGAGAAGAACTGAGATGTGAGCTGGCAATATGCACTGGCACCCCAGAAAACCAATTTCACCATATTCACAGAAGCATTGCCAGCAGGTCAAGGGGTGTGATTCTCCTCCTCTGGTGTGTTTTTGTGAGACTGCACTTGGAGTCCTGTGTCCAGCTCTGGGGCCCCTAGCACATTTGGAGTGAGTCCAGAGAAGGGCCACAAAAACAATCAGAGGGCTGGATTGCCTCTGCATGTGAGGAAGGACTGAGACAGTTGGAGTTGTTCAGCTCAAAGAGAAGGAGGCGTCAGGGCAACATTATTGTGGCCCAAACCATACTTTGATTCTAAAAAATAAAATATTTTTAATTGTCTTGTTTGAACCTATTCTGCATTTTCAGAATAAGAAATGCAGAATTCCAGGTGGTAGCTACTTGAAATAACTTCTAATAAAAAGCAAGCTTTTTGACTGTTATCTAAGCTTTTGTCTTTAAGCAGGGATTATACCAATTAAAATTATGATGCAGTCACAGAGAAGCAGAGATATTCTTCAACTGGCTTTTGGAATATGCTGTCTAATCTCATATTTTTAAACTTTTTTTTCATTATCAGATATATCTGTGGTTATTTATTACATTATTAATCTTCTTTGATTACATTTATCAGAGAGGACTGTTATTTTGATGGCAGATTAAATGATTTTTTTTTCTGAAAGAAGGTGGTCTTGGAAGATCTCCCATTCCTAGGTGTAAACCATGTCTGTTAGATTCTCACCTCAGCACTTTTTTGAAGTGTCTGCTTACAAGGAAAACTCACCTGCAAGGTGCTTTTTCTATCCTTCTCTTCATCAGTGCTAGTTTTTTTTTTGTCTTCTAAATTTAAATTGGGAGTAAAATGAGTTGTACAGATCTCATCAAAACAATTCTTTTGGCTTTCAGGTTTAATTAGCATGTTGCAGGTGAGCACATGCTGTCTAAAATCCAGTGAGAAGTGATAATCCTCTATCTGGACTCCCAAGTTTATATTTTGTTTTTTCCTCTAATAGTGTCAGTTGCTTTTCCTCTAGGGCTGTGTAGTAAATTGAAGAGAAACGTAGCTTTTCATAAATCACCTAAGCTATTTGCTTGTCTTCAAGTTTTAATGATTTTTCAATGTCAGAACAGTACTGTCACTGAACATGAATATTACAAATAATACCAAGAACAGTTAGTCAAGAAGTATTTCTAACATTTCTTTCAGACAGATGCTCTGAACAGAACCAGAACAAACTATGGCTTGTCTTACAATGACAAATATGGAAAGTACAGCAACTTCTACTGTCCACCAGAATGGTGACGTCCGTGGAAATAGCAGTGCACCCAAGCAGACAGAACCATTGCTTCAAGTGTACCTTTATCATTCTCCTGGGAAGACAGAAGGAGATTACCTTCAATTTTCAGCTGGAGAATATGTTGCAGAAGAGATTTGTGCTGTTGCCTGTAAAGCTTGTGGTAAGTATATACCTAACAGTTTATCTAATAAAGCCATGAAATCCAACTTCCTACAAGAAAGTTTTCAACAATCCAAAGCTCATAAAAATGGTGGCATTTAGACTGAAGTGCTAATTTCACTGTTCTGTCAGATGTAGTTAGCAGCAGGCTGTAAAACTGTTCCCATTAGAATGGTTGTGAAGCTGAATTGGGTGACTGCCATGTTTTTTCAAACAAATTAAAGGTATACCATCCTGTAACTGAAAGTCTTCTTTCATTGAGCTAAGATACAGTTTGAATAGTAAATCATAGCAGGAGCTGCAAATAGCATGAATTACTTCCTCATGCAGCCCTGCAAAACACATTGGTCCTGGAAGTTATGTGCATATGTTGTATAATATTCATGCTTAATCACTTTGCAGAAGGAAACTGTTCTGTTAGATATAACATGAATGCTTGTGTGTGTGGTTGATGCTCTTTGTAATGGTCTAGGAAATAAAGTATGTAAATAACAGGGTGGTATAATGTAAATAAATAATACATTGATATCCAAGAATGCCTTTGAATCGTTGCATTTACGTAGAGTCTAACATACACCAGGGCTGAAATCTGTAGTAAAATAATTCAAATATGCATTTTGTGCATACATCTTTCTTTGCAAAAGTACATTGAATTTTTTAATAAAACAAATTCGTTTCCTATAATCTCTGGGTATGAAAGGGATTATCTTTTTGTTCTTTTTTCTCTTTCATAGCAACCATTTTTGCTTAAATCATAAGGCATTGCTTCTCATTGGTTTTTTTTTTTTTTTTTTTCTGAGAGGATTTTTTGGTTGTACAGCAGAACACATATGACTCCATACTGTCATGTAATGTTTGTTTGCAAGACTCATCTTTCAGGAGTAAGCTGTGAGTCAGAATACTTGGTTAAGAAGGGAATGATCTGGGTAGTAAGCAAGACTGAAATATAACCAATTTGGTAATTGTTAATGAATTTTGTGATCTGAACAACTGATGGATCTTTTGATAGCAGAGCTGATTATATCCAAGTATGACTGCTGTTGGAGGCAAAGCAGGACTGGATCTAGGCAAACATCAGCAGTCAGAGAGTCTCGTTACATATCTTTTAAACAGTTCAAACAATTGAAAATTTTCCAGTCACTGCTAACTTGACATTAGATCCATTATATCTGGTATGTACTGGCTATAAAAATATTAGTCTGTCTAAATATTTTTCTGCCAGTTTCATACATGCATGCAAAAGCTTGGCCATTTTTTTTTTAAACTTTATTTAAAAACAGTTTTCTGGTTTGGGAAAATATAATAAATATAAACATTTTTGTGGGTTTGTATTTTTATAAGGAAAACTGTACATAAAAGTGACTATCACATTTTCCAAGCAGAAATGCAAAAATAAATAAGGTGTCTTGAAATTAAATTTCAATCGATGAGTTAGTCATGGTTCAGTTCTTGCATGTTAGCTAGTTAATTGCCAAGTAAAAGATTAGAAATGTCGCATCAAATTGAAGAAAAGGTATTGTTCTTAGCCTGAGGGGGAGAGTGGTATTAGAGGAACTAACTGATGATGGAAATGAAATATATTAGAGAAATCATTCAGGCGGTTGCAGAATCTTTGTGTTAGGTGTATCTTCATTTTAATTCTCACCCATCTGAATTGCAAATTTGCAATTTATCAGAATTTCCATGATACAACCCTTGAAAAATTCTGATCTCTCTTGGAAAACCATAAAATGGCAGAGAGTTTTTAATGATAAGTAAGTAAAAGCACTGTTTCAAAGCATTTAATGTGACAAATGGTGGCAATGTTTGCAGTCAATGAAATGTTTTCAAGGCAGAGAGTGCATTGCATAATGTTATGATTTGTACTCTTTGCTTCTATGCTCAAGAAGAGATTCCGTGCTGTTAACAAGGGAATTCTATGCATGCTGAATTTCCAGAATTGACATGACTCAGTGTTCACGTAGCTCAGAGTTGTCATTGACTGTAACTGTTCACTGAGGGTTGGTTTTTTTGTTCAGTGGTTTTGTTTGGTTTCAGGGGTTTTTTTTCATGTGTATGTGTGTGTGTGTGTTTGTGTGTGTGTGTTTGCTTGTTATTGTGAGGTTGTGTTGTTGTTTGGTTTTTCTTTGTTTGTCTTCCTTTAGGTGATAGCCTTTCCTGAAAATCCGCCCAGAACATGCAGCCCCCCTGCTCTCCCCCACTAGCTGGGGAATGAATTAATCAGAACTCTGGGCAATTCTGTTTTTCCAGGAAAAGAAATAGAAGCTTTGATTGACTATTCAGAAACCATTTTGTTGACAGGATCGTGGCATTGAATGTGATGTTTAGGGTTTGGTTAGCCTGCACTTTGTATGAATGATAATGCAAGATACTATTTTTATGTCAGAAAAGGCAAGCAATGGTATATGCAGGGCTATATAAGTTTTAAACAGTTTACTTCCAACTGTATGAGAACTAATGTATGTATTAGACTTTTTATATCAAAAATTTGAGACTTTTATTAATCATTCAACTAATTGCTTTCATCTTTTTATATCTAATAACTTACACGCTTGAGTTGAGAGTTTCATACAACAGTATTTCTATTGCAGACTCTTCTTGACTTTAACATTTCATAGTGGTGTCATGCTTGTTGTGATTTATACTTCCTGTTTTTTATTTTTTCTTATGAAAATATACTGTGTGGGAGAAGGGGTTCCTAATGCCAAACAGGTAATGACAATAAAAGTAACTTAAAATGATGTTATGAGACAAAAGAATTCTGGGAAAAGGCAAAATACCAACACCCCTGCTCAAAGACTTAGAATGAAGGAATTGAAATTCTCACAAGAAACCAGCAGAAAAAAAACCTCCGTTATTTCTTTTTCTGTTCTGAAACACATGTAGGTAACTACTGAAAGGGGCAGACCCCACACTTCTTTCATCGCATCTAAACAGCATGTAAGACAATCAGAAGAAACAACCAACCAATTCCACATATAAAACCACATAACCCTTTGGAATAAAACATATTTCAGTCTTAAACAGCAACTAGCTTATTAAATTTGATACAGAAAAGGGTTTGCCTCTATAGGGGTCTAGTAAGAGGGCTAAGAACTAGAGTTCTGTTGTGTATTTGTGAAGATTAAACTGCTGAAATCTGTAGGCTAATCATCTGACACCTTCTTAAACCAAAGCTCTACAAAACATACCAGAACTGCAGGTTTTAACATATGATTTTCTAAGAAAAGGAGTCACAGACTTACAGGAAACTAGAGAAACGGAAAGCATTAAAAAGGCAATGAAAGGGAAACCAAAACAAAACCAATCCCCCACAGGAATAAAACTGAAGGGATAAGTAACTGAAAGATTGGCTATAATTCTAAATGTTGCAAATTTATGGTGCAGTATTACATGTTTGATCCATCCAAGTTATGAGTTATGTGTTTTTCCTTTTTTTTTTTTTGCCTTCTTACCCCAAAGTATATTGTTTTAATGTAAAGTTTCCTTTAGATATGACCTACTGTAACTTTAACATTGTAATTTTTCATCCTACTCTCTGGCCTTTCGACCTGTGTCTCTTTCTGTCTTCAGAATATGTGTGTCAATACCTGCAGTTCATCCTTTTGTGCTGTTAGTTTTCAGGCAGTTAACCTGTTTTCCAGATCTAACACTGGCATCACAGGGAGGCATAACACTGCAGCACAGTACAATGCTGAGTCGTAGGCTATGTTTCAGCTGGGAACATTAAAGTCAAATTAAAATTCTGGTGCTGGTGAAGAGTTGATGCTCAACTGATTTTTTTAGTTTCTGATTAAGTAGGATTGCTTGTCAGTTACCATTAGCATAAATCAAAGTTGTTGAGGGAAAATAATATTTTCCAGTTCTGTTTTATTTTAACAGTATATGTTTGGGTTTGTTGCAAACTGAGTTACTAATATGGAAATGGCTAGTGGTTGTCCTAGTCACTACAATTTTCTTTCTATTGCTTTACTTCTAATTTTTATCAGTCTAAAATCTTAAAATCAATTCTTAGTTGTAAAATCAATGCTCAAATCAAATGATCTGATTTTGAAAAGGCAGGAAAAGAAATCTACTGTTGTAACCTGTTTCTAAACTGGGAGGCTAAGAAGACATTTTATTAAATGCCATACAGAGAAAATGAGAAAATCTTGTTATCTAACAGTGAGTATAGGACAACAGGTGAACATGGTCTTCAGTCAGACAGCATAAAGGAAGAATGAAAAATTTAACCAGCAAAGCAGCCTGCAGGTTATGGGATTGTAATTGCAGTGTTGTTGGCAGTACTGATACCTGTTGCCCGTAGTAGTAGAGCACTGTGGCAATCTGCTGCTTTTAACCCACAATATTTTAAAAATATTTTGTGAAAACTGTTTCCTGCTGATATTTGCTTCTCTGCTCCTCATGTAGGTATCATGCCGGTGTATCATAACATGTTTGCACTGATGAGTGAAACAGACAGAATGTGGTATCCCCCAAATCACATCTTCCATGTGGATGAAACAACCAGGCTCATCCTAATTTACCGGATAAGGTAATTAAATAAAATGTTGTGCACTTTTCATGATAAAACAAGACTGTGTGAGAGAACACAACCAGTATGATATTTAGTTGAACTGTAGTTTCTTAGAAGTTATGGACAGATTGCTGGCTTTTTCTGGAAAACAGGGAGCTAAAAGAATCAAAAATACTGGAGTGATTTGAATTATGTGTACTTTATTAATTTTCTCTATCCAATATGTTAACCAGTGTCAGATTGAAGAAACAAACAACAAAAACACAATAGAAGTAAAAAGCTTTCATAATAGTGATACATCTCATCTCCTCTGTGCTTGCCTGTTTGAAATAAGTATTAGTTTCTGAAATGCAGAGTAATTGTCCTGCATAGTCAGACATGTTTCTGCAATACAGCCATTTTTCACTAACCTTATAATTGAATGTGGACAACTAAAACTGCAGTCACAGTTTTCCTTTTGTAAACTGCCTAATTTATTTACATTATATAATTTGGCCTGAGCGGTTTTTTGGGAACTGTTTCAAAGGAAACTGGAAGGCACTAATAAAATTCTCTGTATTCTGATTAATGAGAATAACTTAGCAAAGGTTCTCATTCCTCTCAGTACAGTTGATCACCTTGCTAGAGTACTATAGTACTTCAAAACATCAAGAACTGGATCTGAAGTCTTCATTGAGTAACTGGGGTTTCATAGTGCTCCTCCAGATCAGCAGCACTAGTTACATGTATTTGAGAGCAGTAATGTCTGATACTGGTAACCAAAATATCTGTTTATTAACATTTGCTTGAATTTATTTCCTACCAGGTTTTATTTTCCCCACTGGTATTGCAGTGGCAGCAACAGAGCATACCGGTATGGCGTTCTTCGAGGCGCAGAAAGCCCCGTCCTTGATGATCTTGTCATGTCTTACCTATTCGCACAGGTATGCTTTGCTCTCCTGTTTTTAAATGCAGATTGGTGAGGGTTATTAGCATCTATTCCCTTTCCATCTTCTCCTAGTAACTCTGTAGGCTCTTGAAAGCCTGAAGCCCTCTCAAGCTGGAAATTAAATTCCATGCCCTATTGTGTATTTGGAGAAATGAAGTTCAAAACAGTGCTTCTAAGCATGATAGCAGCTGGTATTCCTTATGAATAAGTACATCTTTTTGTGGATGAAGTAGGTCATTCAGTCTTTAAAGAACCAAGCCAATAAAACACTCTAAACTAACCAAGTATAAACAATCAAACAACACAATCACAGCTCCCCCAATAACTGCACCCCAAACCTCCATTCTTGTTAAGCAGCAGTACACCAGGTTTCATTTGCTTTCTTGCATTCTTTTTCAGTGGCGAGCTGATTTTTTGGATGGATGGGTACAGATGCCTGTTACTCACGAAACACAAGAAGAATGCCTTGGAATGGCTGTTCTAGATATGATGAGAGTGGCCAAAGAAAAAGACCAAACCCCAATGGCTATTTACAATTCAGTCAGGTGATTCCGTAATTTGTAACTGTTTCACATCTATCTCCTGCCTAAACGTTGTATTTCTGTGCATTAGTGTCTAGGAGAAGGTGTTCACCTGTTGGCAGTTGATGTGTTGATGTAAAATAGTTACATAATTTTATCTATTATGTAAAATAGAAACTAATTAAAAAATTGTGTTGTGATGGCCAGTCATGATTTGGAGACATGGGTTTGTCTCTCTTGATGAAAGGTAAGGCAGCAGCTTATTGTGTGAGAAAATATGTAAGCAATAATTCTAGGTGAGACAACTTCTGTATGTCATCAGATCCAAGCCCCTGTTCCTGTCAGGGTCGAATTCAAAGTTAGATGAAGGGACTCAGGGCCTCATCCAGTCAAGTTCTAAAAATGTCCAGATATGGAGATTCCCCTGTAACTCCTTTGTCCTCTGCATGACCATGGTCAGTGTGAAAGAATTTCTCTGTACCTAATCAGTCTCCTCTGTGATACTGATAATCCTCTCTTGTCCTTTCGTATTGGTAGATGACAATTAATAGAACACCATACTTGAGCCTACTTTTCTCCAGGCTGAACACATCAAGCTCCCATATGCCTCTTCTCTCATGTCATGGCTCTTAACCATCTTGGGCAGATCTCTGCTAAACTTTCTTGAGTTTATCAACTCACTTGGGTGTATCAATCCTATCAGCTTCTACTCCAGCTGAGTTAATTCTGCCCCTGACACAGGAACTTCAGTGACAACCAACCACAGTTTTTTATTCTACCACCTGTATTTTCAGCCAGGAAATCTGTCCTTTATCCACGTAGTTGACATGCAGTATCCTCTTTACAATTTCTACACCAAACAGAGCAATTTTGTAACTTCTGCTGCCTTACCTTAGAACTTCACTAATGAAGGAACAGACATCTTTGAATTATGGAAAATGGCGTTATGTAGTTTATGTTGCAATTGAATGAAGGAAGAAATGGAAAATGGCAGGGAAGCTCTATCTGAAAGCATGTACTACAGATCTAAGAAAGGATTTTTGTTATCTTACAGTTGTAAAAATAACAGTACATTTAGAGGTAAAGGTGTTTTCAATGTTGACTTGTTTAGCACAGAACTACTTATCTTTGCTGGATTTAATGGATAAAATTAGCAGCTTTTTTTGTCTGGTTATGTATTCACAGCTACAAAATGTTTTTACCTAAGTGTGTGCGAGCAAAAATCCAAGACTACCACATTTTGACACGAAAAAGAATAAGGTACAGGTTCCGCAAATTTATACAACAGTTTGGCCAATGCAAAGCTACTGCCAGAAACTTGAAACTTAAGTATCTCATAAATCTGGAAACCCTTCAGCCTGCCTTCTATTCAGAGGTTTTTGAAGTAAAAGAACCTGGTGGAGGTCCTTCTGGAGAGGAAAGTTTTGCAACCGTTGTAATAACTGGAAATGGTGGAATTCAGTGTTCAAGGGGAAAACTTAAAGACTGTGAGACACTTGGAGAGCAGGTAATTTTAAAAAAAATTATTTTAATTACTTGTTATGGAACAGAGTAGTAAGCTTGTTTTAGAAGTTCTGATTTACCTCAAGCAAAGTTGGTAGGCAAATTTTACTTCACAATGGCATATAAAAAATGTGAAAATGTAATGACCGTGCCCCCAGGTGTAGATAAAATGCAGAAATTCCCCAAATCTTCTTTGAAAGCTGTGATCTAAGGACTCCAAACAAGAGGCAAATTCTATATCTTTCCTGCTGCAGTTAGACACCTACCAGTGTCTCAGCAAATTTAAAATGACATCTGTGTGATAGTGGAGTCCCTATAGTCTTTCTTCAGGAATAGGTGCTTAGTGGTTCCTATAAGCGCTAGTAATCATGTACTGCTGCATTTTTATTTATCAGTATTATTTTTTGTGCGTGTGTGTGTGAGATTTCCCATCACGACTGTTCATTATGTTGAGTTTACCAAAACTCGATAGAAACTCAAAACAGTGTACATTGAGAGTGTGGGAGTTATGCAGAGGTAAAAGTAAAGGCAAACTGGAGTATATGTGTTCTTTTCAAAATCATTGCATTGGTTTGGTAATTTTGATTTGTAATATGTAGCAGACAAGACCAAAGTACAAAAAGTTGCATTTCTATAGTGTGCTGTAATAATTTGTAAAAAATGCTATATGCTAGTGGGTTTTTTCAATACTTAGCAAAAAGTAAATCTGATTACATGCCCATATTTTTTGAAGTGTGGTGTTGGAATATTTGTAGATTGACAATTACTTCATTAATAGTTGCTATGTATCAGCCCTCTGCCTTCCCTGATTTTCCTGTAAATGCAAAGTGCTCTGACAGGAGCTGTCATAAATGTCAGATTCTGCAATTTCCAGTTTTAGGTGTACACAGTGTGTGCATACTATGCTGTTTGAGCTTGGCAACCAAGCCTTTAGTAGGCATAGTGTTTGAATGAATGATGTTTTTGTATAGATTGTCAAATTATTTTTTCATAAATAAAATGTAATCATCATATTATTGACAGACACTGCATATATTTTCACTGGTAAAGAAACTATGTATAAAGTTGGTTTTGAAAACTGGATTAATTAATATGGATGCTTGTAAACATGATTGTAACTCGTTTCAGTAAGCTTTACTGATGAATTGTTATTTAGATACTGAACTGAAAAATAATTTTTATTTATTTGTATGTAATGCCATATATGGGTGGAGTAGATTGTGAAGAAATTTGTTTTGCAAGTTTACATTTTCACCAACCAGAAGAGCAAGTAGGTAGGACTGAGAGGACTACCATACACTTTTTCTTCATCCAGCTAGATTTGCAGCTTGTATCACTCTGAATGCAGTTATGACATTTTGTATTGTTAACGGGCTTTCTAAACCTGTTTAATCAGGATACCAATAATAAGCTCACAAAAAAAAAAACCCTTCTCACAAAAGTAGTCTAAATGTTCTACTGTTCATAAAATACTACAGAGTGAAGAAATATCTACAATGATAAAAACCCAAGCCCATATGTGGATATTTCTGGTCATGGTTCCTGGATCTCTGTCTGTTCTTCAATTTATGTTCCTAGGGATGATTCCATAAAGGAAAAAATGCTTTATTTGCTTGTAATGGCATGTTTAAGGTTTTATAATCCTCTTTGTTGTTAGCTTATGAGTTCAGAGTTGTAGAAGTTCCAATGCTGCAAATAGGTGAGAATTTTTAATTGCCGTTTATGTTATTACTGAAATTGTATGATATTTGTTGCAGGATTTACAAACATACTGTGATTTTCCTGATATCATTGATGTCAGCATTAAACAAGCGAGCCAAGAAGGCTCCAGTGAGAGAAGAATTGTCACCATTCACAAACAAGACAGCAAGAATCTGGTCTGTTTACTTTGGTTCCTGTTCTTTCTAATAGATACTGCTTTGAGCAAGCTGTGTGATTATTGTGTGCATAGTATTATATAATCCATGACTATGTTAATTAAGCATGACATAAAACTAAACACTATTAGCAGTGTAAGGCGTGTTATCAGAACACTAAAGGTTTTCTGCATTCAAAGCTACGTGCTTGAAATGAAATAGAAATAGATGTTTATATCTGAGGAAAATTTCTGGTACACAGATTGGTTCTTTTGTTTATTAGTCTTAAACCTGAGTCCATGGTTTCATTTCTCAAGTGTGCTGTTTCCATGGTGTCCTGATAAGCTGTCTGCTAGAGACCAACACATTCAAAAAGGCTTCAAAATGTTCTGAAGAAAGAAGATACAAAATAAGTATCAGGACAAAATTAATGTTACTGCTTTTACTGTGTACAATTCTTTGAAGAAGATCTTAAGAAAGTATTTTATGCCCAAATATAAAAAGCTTTTTACTTGAACTACAACCTTGCATTTGAGTTAGGCTTTCTAGCAGGTATAACTATCACAGAATTGTGGGGTGGGCTGATCCTGGCTGGGCACGAGGTGCCCACCAAATCTGCTCTAATCACTCCTCTCTTCAGCTTGAACAGAGGAGAGAAAATGCAATGAAAGGCTTGTGGGTCAAGATAAGGATAGATATTGCTGACGTATTAACCATCATGGACAAAACAGAATTGACTTGGGGAAATTATTTGAATTTGTTTCAGAGTAGCGTAATGAGAATAAAAAATCCTAAAAATATTTTCCCACCATCCCTCCCTTCTTTATGGGCCAACTTTATTCCTTATTCTCTACTTCCTTCCCCTCAGCAGTGTAGAGCATTGAGAATGGGAGGTGTGGTCAGTTCATTGCATGTTGTCTATGACTCTCAGTCTTCCTCAACTCATCTCCTGCTTCAGCAAGGGATCCCTCCAATGGTGGAGAGTCTTTCATGAACTTCTCCAATGCATATTGTTTCCATAGGATGCAGTTCTTCATGAACTGCTCCAGTGCTGGTCACTTCCACAAAGTGCAGTTCTCCAGGAACAGGCTTCTCCACAGCTCCATAGTGGCTCATGGGGCCACAAATCCTGCCAACATCTATGTTTCCCTGTAGGCTTCCCATGGGGTCACAACCTCCTTGAGGCATATCCTACTTCTGTGACATGAGGTTGTTCATGGGCTGCAGGGGGATCTCTGCTGCCCTATGAACTTCCATGGGCTGCAGAGGCACAGCTGCTTCACCATGGTCTGCACCATGGTCTGCAGTTGTGTCCTGGTCCTCTTAAAAAGGAGTTTGAAGACACTAAATTCTTAACACTTAGTCAAAACACCTCTTTTTATTGCTCTCTAGCAAAGAACTTGCCAAATGTGCTCAGCTAAGTATGTCTCTGGTGTCACAGGCAAACACATACTAAAGCCTGTTCTCTTGGGTTACGCTACTGAATGAAACCTAGGGTGGCTCAGAAAATGCTTCTCTGTTTTTGTTTTATTTGCAGCAATTAATATGTTGTTGCAGATTAATGTAATTTTTTCCCTGCTTTTATCTGGTAATCATACTGTGCATAGGACCTTTTTTCACACCCATTTTCCTTTGACCGCACCATTTTTCTCCCTGCTCCTCTCCAGTATAGCAGTCTTCATAGTAGTAAAACGTCATCTTCTGTCTATGATCCACCTGAGGATGCCAGTTTTTGCTGACTAGTAGTTAAGTTTTCAGGCAGGTACTTTCCTGGACATTTTTCTTTTCTGCTTGAAGGCAGACATATAAATCTTTGATAAGTGAAGGCTTTCCTTTAGGGAAATGAACCAGACTGTATTGGCAGTGCAGTAGGTATCTGCATGCTGACTCGTATCTACTTGTTTTTCCCTTTCACATGCTTTCATATTGGCATTACTCTGCTGTTTCATCTATTTAGACTAGGGTTTGTTTTTTTTTTAAGGCAGATTTCATAGAATCATGGAATGGTTGGAGTTGGGAGGGACTTTAAAGATCAGCTGGTTCCAATGCCCCTGCCATGGGCTGGGACACAGTTCATTAGAGCAGATTGTTCAAAAGCCTGTTCCAGGGATAAGGCATCCACAACTTCTCTGTTTTCTTTGGTTTGGATTTGATATTGAACACTGAAGGTTGCTATCAAGTTTTGAATCATAACAATAAGGTAGAAGGTACAAACATCAGTTAAAAACTGCTTTTATTAATGTCTTTAATGTGCATAGATATGCATATCTTTTATAGCATTAGCATATTCAGGAATTTTTTGTTGCCTATTAAAAATTGAAATTCTCTCTCCATCCCTACCCCACATTGTTTTCTGGCAATTGAACAGGAGGCTGAATTTCAGTCATTAAGAGAAGCTCTCTCCTTTGTATCATTAATTGATGGATATTACAGATTAACAGCGGATGCCCATCATTATCTCTGTAAAGAAGTAGCTCCACCATCAGTCCTTGAAAATATCCAAAGCAACTGTCATGGGCCAATTTTGTAAGTATTTTTTTTTAGTGATATGATAATTCAATATTTTTTTGGAAGATGAGCTTTAGTTGTCTGTGAACTGTGGTAGGCATCTTAAAATGTTTTTAATTGCTTTTATGTAACATAAAATGCTTTATATTTTTCATCTTATTTTTCACTTGTAAAATACAGTGCCTTTGTGACATGTTATAAAAATTAAGTGGAAGGATAATTCCTTGATAGAGATAGAAATAGTGAGTTAGCAAGACTTGTTTAAGAGGAAATTAGTTCTTATAATAATAATGAATGTTGTTTTATTTCAGCTCTTTTTTCTTGTTAGCCATTTTCCTGGTAAAACCCATCTTTTTCAGCCACACAAATGTTTTGCTAATTTAAGCTTATTTGTTAAGTAATTTTATTATAGCTTCTTTCATAATGCATGTTGAAAATCATATCATAAGCTGTGGGGAATATATTTTTTTAGCTCTTAACATTTCTTATTGGATAAATAATTGTGACGGTTTAGCATCAAAAAATTTCAATATGCTGCTCTCTACATAAGCAATCACCCTATATATTGGAAAATAAAGGGCAGAGAGATTTTCTTAAAGAAAGCTGTACAAAATTGAAAGTTTTACTTATTGTTCTATTAGATATTTGTTAATATTGCTCATTACTCAACATCTTATATTTATGCATTTTGCAATTATGCAGCATTAAACATTTTCTTTTTACTGCAGCATGGACTTTGCTATCAGTAAACTGAAGAAGGCGGGTAATCAGACTGGTTTCTATGTCCTTCGCTGCAGTCCTAAAGATTTTAAAAAATACTTCCTTACCTTTGCTTTAGAGGTTTGTATTCTGTCTTAGTGCCTATTTAATTTTTGTTGTGATATAACAATGAGCCTGAGATGTTCAGTGAATGATTCTGAATTTTCCCCCAGAATGTATGTCTGGTATGTATATTCTATAGCTACTTTTGTCAGACAGGGCAATTTTCAGGGTCTTGTGAGAAACGTCAGAGTTGATACAGAATTGCTGATGCACATGCCTTGGAGACCAAGGGAAGACAGCCTAAGAGTTCTGGAGATAATGACATGGATCTTGGGACTGTGATGTTGGGATAAATGTTTGGGAGATGGAGCTGGAGCAATCTGATGGGTTTTCTATTTTTTTAACATTTGGGGATTTTTACTTGAGTTTTTCCCTGGGTTTTCCACATACCTCCTCCCCCCCCCCTCCCCCACAAGTGGGGCTCCATTAGATTGGGTATACAGCCTTTGACAATCTGAGAGTGCCTCCTTCACAGGTTCTTCTGGGTTTGGGTCTTGTCCTCATCCCCAATACTACCATATTATTTGGCAGCTGTTACATCAACACAAATCTCCTGGGTATTTCTGTTGTTAGCTAGAGAGAAAACCACCCTGGAGATGCATATGGGTGCTTAGAGAACCAGATGTACCTGTTCTCTCTGGCATTGCAGCTAGTGATGACATAATGCTTTATTATTGCTGTTATATAATTTTATGATCTTTTTTCAAGAATGGATTTATCCTTAATTACATTAGCAGAGCTCCCTTTGTGTTTTTAGCTAGGAAAGGTAATACTCGAATTTTCCTGCTGGTATACAGCGAGCTAGCAAGTTTGCTAATACTGTCAGAGATAGGTACATTTCTGAAAATGACCAAGTAATGCTGATGTGTGAATGGAGAAATGTTGTGTCCAATCAGTGAGGTATGTTTGGTAGGGAATTTTGTAGACAAAGAAATCAGTTCCTGAACAAGCTTAGAGAGGCAAAGTTGAGAGTCAAGCTTGTGAGAGAAGACTACCATTGCCTTTAAGGGACTTTACTGCAACTTTTTTTTCTTTTTCTGAGACTTGAGCAAGTCATTGGAAGACTTTTTATATTCAGAATTTGTTGAAACATTTGTTGCAGGATTGAGATACAGCATCACAAAAACACTATTAAGAGTTCATCTTGCTTAAAAATGTTTAATGGTATCTTTTCAAGAGTCTTTGTGAAAATAATTCAGTGCATATTAAAAACACATATTAGGAAGTAATTTCTTAGAACTGTGCTGGAGATGACACGAAAGCAGAATTACAGCTGAGATCTCCAAATCTGCCAAACAAACATGAAGCATAAGCATTAGGGCTATTGCTTCCAGCAAAATTTTGCTTTGATGTAACCCCATGTCAGGGTGAATGAGCTTTCCTTAATAGCTCTGAAGGATTTTTCCTAGGATCCATTATCTGTTTTCTCAGCTCCATCTTTTCAGATTTCATTAACATTTGTTTTTCTCTAGCATCAACATGCTAGTTCCAGTGATGGGGGTAGAGTCATGTTTTCTCAGAATCAATATTACATAGTGAGAACAAAATAACAAATTATGATCATATTTTACTGAAGCATCCTTTCTCTAATTAGTAGAGTGCTATACATTTAGATAAGCTTTCAAATATTAAATATTAATCAATTTCATTTTTAATGGAAAAATTTTCTGCAGCGTGACAGTACTACAGATTATAAACACTGCCTAATTACGAAGAATGAGAACGGAGAATATAATCTTAGTGGAACCAAGAGAAGTTTTAGTAATCTTAAGGATCTCTTGACCTGTTACCAGACAGAAACTGTCCGTTCAGACAGCATAATTTTCCAGTTCATCAAATGCTGTCCTCCAAAACCAAAAGGTAAGAGAGAGATTTCTAAGCAGAAAGTTTTCTGTTTTCTAGACTAAAGACTTAAAAATAAGTTAATACTAAATGGCTCTCAGGTAGATGCATGATACAAAACTGGGAAGAACTATTGGTACCCTTGAAGGCAGGGAAGCCCTTTAAAGAGACCTCAGAGAATGGGGCAATCACCTGCCATATGAAGTTTCATATGAAGGATAATGTCAGATCCTGCAGCTGGGATGGGGCAACCCTGGATGTACAGACTGGGGAATGAGTTGCTGGAGAGCAGTGCCATGGAAAGGGATCTGGAGCTCCTGGTCTGTGGCAAGCTGAACATGGGTCAGCAGTGCCCTGGCAGCCAGGAGAGCTAAGCATGTCCTGGGGGGCATCAGGGACAGCATGGCCAGCCAGGCAAGGGAGGGGATTGTCCTGCTCTGCTCTGCACTGGGGCAGCCTCACCTCCAGTGCTGGGGGCAGCTCTGGGTGCCACAGTAAAAGAGATACAAAGCTATTGGAGAGTGTCCAAAGGAGGGGAAGCTGTATGAGGAGTGGCTGTAGTCAGTTTTTCTGTTCAGCCTGGAGAAGAGGGGAATGAGGAGGTGCCTCACTGTAGTTACAGCTTCCTCATGAGGGGAAGAGGATGGACAGGCACTGATCTCTTCTCTGTGGTGACAGTGACAGGACCCAAGGGAATGGCCTGAATCTGTGTCAGGGGAGGTTTAGGTTGGGTATTAGAAAAAGCTTTTTCACCCAGAGGGTGTTTGGGCACTGGTAGAGGCTCCCCAGGGAAGCGGCCACAGCACCAAGCCTGACAGAGCTCAAGAAGTGTTTGGACAATGCTCTCAGGCATGTGGTGTGACTTTTGGGGATGGTCCTGTGCAGGGCCAGGAGCTGGACTTGATAATCCTTGTGGTTCCCTCCAACTCAAAATATTTTGTGATTCTGTGATACATTTGTGTGGGTTTTTTTTTATTTCACTGATCTATTTATTCATCTTCTTACTCATAGTTTCCAGTCGTGGTGTCTGCAAAATTTTGATGTAAGATAGTCTTCCAGAAGTAATCATGGTAACCAGTTTTGTGATTAGAAGCAAAACTGGTTTCTTAATTGCAGTGGATTGTGTGCAGCAGCATTTCTTCTTACATCAAGTATTTTCATGTCTTGAGAAGGAAAGAGCTACTAAATGAATTATTTATCACTGAGAATACTTCCAAAGGCAATGGAACCAACAATGTCAGTGAATTTCTGTCATTGTTGATCTTAGCTATGTCAAGTCTGCAGTGTGGTTTCAGCTCCTTTTTAATACTTAAAAATTACACATGGAATAGGGCTTCTGCCTGAGGAGGGGATTTTTCTTGCATTTGCATTTTTTCCCCTGTCTTTGATATTCATATCTTTCTCCTTTATGAAATCTTTAAATATCTGCCCTTCTAAGTAGTACTACATACAGTTTAATATTGTCTTTGTCTTTATCAAAGTTCTTATTTAAAGACAAACTTGCCAGAACAGACTATATGATACAACTTTTGCTTCTCTCAAATTTGATTGAAAGTAGCCAGTGGATTCAAAACCTTAGAAATGATGTAACAAGTAAATATGCACATTATAGAGAATAAATTTTTAACATTATTCCATTAAAATAAAAAATTTATATGCATCAGAATGATAAATTATTGAATAAATATAATCAAGGATATGAGCAGATACCCACAAAGACATACTTTTCAGATTTAGTTTTAGTATAAGACTTGCTTGACTTTTTATTATAAAAGAAGGTAATTTACATCCCCTTTTCCATCCCCAATTGTTATTACAAATAATGCAGCAGTTAAAATGTGAAAGGGGCTAGGAATATTTTCATTATGTTTGTCAAAAGAAACATAAAACTCATGAGTGAACCTAGATGATTTTGCTGATTAGAAAATATCAGACTTTGATTTCAGTTTAATGCTGTGTGGCTTTTAAAATACACTGATCTCAATGTGCTATCTTGTTTGTGTTGAATCAGGAGCCCCTCATTATCAACCCTTCTGAAACACTATTGGTTTAGTTTTATATTTTACAAATTTACTTTGGTTTTCCTTTCCCTCTTTCTTCTCCCAGATAAATCAAATCTCCTAGTCTTCAGAAGCAATAGCGTTTCTGATGTACCTTCATCGCCTATGCTACAGAGACACAATAATGTCAATCAGATGGTTTTTCACAAAATCCGTAATGAGGACTTGATATTCGTAAGTCAGTTTGTTGCTTTTTCTACTGCAGATTTTGGGTTTAATATGCACCGAGTTTTAAAAACTAGGCATGTATTTAAAAGAATCTTACCTGAGCTGGGAGATTTTGCTGTAATCTTTCCTTAGAGTTGTGGAAAATAATTTTTTTTATTTTTCAGTAATGCAAATAACCATTTTTTATAATTAAGAAGCATTGTTTGGACTGAAATAACAGTCACTTGGTTCTAGAGATGTCTAAATACATAGCATTCCTTTAAATAATGGAATTGCTTCCTCTCTGGTTCTTGCAGCAAGTTGTTTTCTGAGATCCTTGAGTAATCAATAAAAAACAAGCAAAAATTTAAGATGTTTCTGATATAGTTGCTCCCTTTCCTTCTCAGCTGGACTCTACAGCCAGCACACCTCTAAAGACTTGCATATGCTTATACGGGGGGGGGGAGGAGGTTCTAAAGATGTTTTTTAAAACAGGCAGATATTTTTGATTTTATTCTGTCTGTATCCTTCCTTCCTTTTAGGAGGAGAGTCTTGGACAGGGCACATTTACTAAGATTTTCAAAGGTGTAAGGAAAGAAGTGGGAGACTATGGCCAGCTCCATCAAACTGAAGTTCTTTTAAAGGTGCTGGATAAAGTGCACAGAAACTACTCTGAGGTTGGTGTGATTGTTGACTGCTGTATAACATTTGTCCATGCTATACTGAGCATTAGTCTTCTTTTCATAAGCATTACCCATTTACTTCATAAATGAGTATTTGTGTGGTAGAGTTGTTTGTTGAACCAAGCTCATGCTTAGATTTGTGGCACTGGGAATATGGATTTGAGACTAGCTTTGGGAAGTACACCTATGTACTTTATTTCCCCTGTTCCCACCACCTGTGAGAGAATTCAGAACTACCCACTGAGATCTGAAGAACAAGTAATTTATACAATTAAAGTACCAGAGGAGGGTTGGTATGGCCACAGGATAGTCTTAACCAGTAAATTCATTATTTACAGACAAGGGACCATTTATGGAAAAAACTTCCTCTGGATAGAGTGTCTTCAGATTTTCCAATAAAATCAAGTAATCAGAAGTATTTATGCATGAGAAAAACTTGGCATACATGGATTCACCCATAATTACTGAGCCCTCTCACTTTTGGAGTGGTGCTTTTAGCAGACCTGAAATGCTTTTGTGCGCAAACTAATAAACTGGTAGTGTAATCAAGCGCAAGGCTCTGTATGTGAGAACTGAATTTCACAAGATGTAGTAATGTTTATTATAGTAATGTAACTTTATAAAACTGCTTTTGATAACATAGGTAATAAATTTATATTTTAAAGTATGAATCAGTTACTAAAAGTTCAGAGGATATAAATAAAGATATAGTCACCTGAAGGAAAATATTCTCATTTTCACTTCACTTTGTTGGTTGAGTAACCAGTACACAAGCAAGTGTAGGTGGAGATGCCACTGAACAGAATAAAAAAATAAAGAAAGCAATAAAAGTATTTGAAACTTTCCTGAAAAAGTTGGAGAAGATCTTGCTGTAGTGGATGAATTGCATAATAATTTTTGTGTTTTAACTTAATAGTGTGCTACAAAGAAATAAATTGGAAACTGAACAGTGCATATCGCAGAATAAATTAGAAAGTGAATAGTGTATGATAAATTTGCCTTCAATTTACCTAGGTAATTGACACTGAAAAAAAAAAAGATTATTTAAAAAATGTTGAGATACACTTGCCAGCAGAGAAAAAGAGGTTTTTAACCTATCTGGAATGTGTACCGCCAGTTATTTAGAAAAAGAAAATTAGGAAAAAACCTCCACGACAAAAACACTGAAGCAAAAACCAACCAAACAAGAAACAGTTGCCAAACACAAACCAACAACAATATAAAATATGTTACATAGGGTCTTTGCAAAGAGATAGTTGAAATGTTTTGAAAAAATTGTTTTTGTAAATTTATTAGAAGTTCGGGGCTTTCTTTTTACTGATGTATTTTCTTTCTCAATCTCTCCCTCTCCTTCCAAAAAGTCCTTTTTTGAAGCAGCAAGTATGATGAGCCAGCTTTCTTACAAACACTTGGTGCTGAATTATGGAGTCTGTGTTTGTGGAGAAGAGAGTGAGTAGAAATTAATTCTTTTTTTACCAATTTTTATAAGTCTCTACTAGAGTTTGACATTGTTTTTGGATAAAACCAGAGAAAAACCATCAAAACAGCAGAAGTTCAACATCAGCTGGGCAGCTAATACATGCTCATGCTGCTGCAGTATTAGCCTTGGTATCTGAGACCTAGTTAATAGTAAAAAAAAGAAAAGGAAAAATTGTTTAAAGTACAGTCTGTGTGAATAGTAACCTCTGTAGATGATTCAGTCATGTCTGTTCTGTCTGAGTTGAGTTTTGCTGTGCCTCTGGAATGAGCTTTTGAAGTGCCAGAAAAATTGTATCCTTACATTGCATCAGCTGTGGTTAGCTAGAACGGGAGGTACTGTGCTACCCAGAAAAATCTTCATTTATTGTGATTAGAAACAGACATTGCCACCCTTTTCCACCTGTGCTGACTTTATGAAAACAAATATAACTTTGGGAAGTTTGGTTTAGAGATCCCGTTCTGAAAAATATGAGGTCCTGGTAATTCAGCAAACACACTACAAAATTGTAGCAGCAATAAAATGTTTGCGTTTTCTGCAAAAGTTTAATGTCTTTCCAGTTTAGCTTACAGCTTTGTGACTGTGTATCAATAAGATTTTTTTAAGAATACCTGAAATACATTTATACCATCTTGAAATGAAATCTTAAGTTTGGATGGTTGCCATATGCTAATGTGACTTCAAATATGACTGCTGGATCTCACTTTGACATTTTTCTTCTTCATTCAGTCTTTGGGCTGAGATGTCAGTTTGCTCAAAACCCTTTTTTTTTTTCCTGTGATTAGAAATTTGTATGAAAGGAAGCATTTTATAATTGTATGGGCATATTATATAGGTGGTTACCTTCATTAGGGAGAAAGAATTTCCAAAACAGGCGGTGGATTCAGTAATCAGAATTTACCTCTGTAATCAGAAATTACCTCTCATAGAATGCTGGAAAAGGCACAGCATTATGTTTCGCCAAGACAACCACATGGGGTTTTTTGTATTTTATTCATTTTACCGCACACAGGGACGATATATAAAATTTCAGGTAGATCAAGTTTATAATTGAAAAGCAAGAGGTATATTTCATACATTTATTTACACATTTCACCTTTAGATCATAGCTGTCCTGTTGGAGTGATTCTGTTTCTGAAGGCAAGAGATTTACTACACTTGAAGGCTGTTATTGATTCAGTGATTCACACACTTGATGTACAGATTCGATAAAAATTGTTTCACATAATTGCAAAAAAAATGTATTTGCTGTCTCTAAAATGAATTTGTTAAAAAAATCTGGGTTTTTTTGTTACAGTCAGATAATACTAGTAGCTTCAATGTGAGCATCTTGCAGCTGAGGGCAAGGATTCAGTCATGTGATTTGAAATTATTGTGTGGAAATTGATGAAGATGGCAGTTCTTGTTTCTGGAGTAATTTGCTAGATGGCTGCATGAAGGCATATGTCATACACATATGCACAATTTTAGGGCAAATACTTGTCTGTTTTCAAGCAAAGCATCTTTTGTCAATAAAGCATTGCATTTTCCAGTAAGAATATAGATAGTAAACAACTATGAAGTGAATGACTTGAATGTTACTCAGCTCACCACACTGATAGTGCTATACACTACTATGCTTTGTCAGCAGTTACATTCTTGTGCCTTTCAGGTGAGGGTGGAAAGATGCTCACTGGATTTTAAGCTAATCTGTAAAAGATTAAATCTAAATTATTAACCCTAAAAGATTAAATCTAGTAAGAAGAAATTAGGTGAACTTCCACACTCTGAAAAAGTATAAAGAACATAGAGTATTCTTGGCAGTACTCAGATACCACAGAACTTGAAATTTGTAGTTAGATCACCAACAAGGTATCAAAAGAAGAGTACTACTAAAGTCATTAATCTGTCCTGAAATTTTATTATTTGTTGTTGGTTTTAATTGTTACTCTTTTTATCATTATGAATCAGACATCCTTGTACAAGAATATGTAAAATTTGGATCCTTGGACACATACTTGAAAAAGAACAAAAATATTATCAATATTTTGTGGAAGCTGGAAGTAGCCAAACAGTTGGCATTAGCCATGCATTTTCTGGTAAGTGGTTCAGTTTTGTTAATTTCAGAATTCAAGTGATTCTGACTAATGTGTGTAGAAAGGCTGAGCTATTACCTGAATTCTTAAAACTCTGGAGGGTTTTGATAATGGATTGGCTATATACCAGCTATTTAGTAGACATCCAGAGACAGACTTTGTATCTTGAACAAAGTGTAGTTGAATGTCCATTCTTTTTTAATGCTTTATGTTTTAGCATGAAATATAAACACATCTGCAGTAATGCTTTCCCCCCACCATCCCCACAAATCAGTCCTTTCTGGGCTTCCCACCTCAGCTCATGATGTTGAACATAAACTATTTCCTGGTAGTATTAATACTTAACCACTGGGAGGACAAAACACTGTACTGTTCACTCTGCTACTGCATTCTTCTTGGGCATTAGGTCTCAACCTTACAGTTGTTCCAGTTAAATATAAAGGCCATTATTCAAGACAGGATATGTGACTAGATAAGTCTTTTCTTTAACAGGATTTAAATATTCTTATATTAAATGGATAGATAAGCATTCTTCTGAGTTCAAAAATGTCAAATTGTTTCAGACTTTAGGCAAATAACAAAAATTGGCTGAAAACTGTAAGTTTGAGAGAAATTGGTGGTGTACTTGGAGTTTGATCAACTTAATCTGTGATCATTATTTTAATTGCTGATGTTTCCCTCATGCTGTACAGTATTTGTTTTTAAATATCTCTTCAACAGTAAGACTTTTGGTCCGTTTGTAAAAGATGGATTTCTGTTTATAGGAGGACAAAGGCCTTGTTCATGGGAATGTCTGTGCAAAAAATATCTTGCTTATTAGAGAGGAAGACAGGAAGTCTGGAAACCTCCCATTTATAAAGCTAAGTGATCCTGGCATCAGTATTACAGTTTTGCCAAGAGACAGTAAGTCTTTAGATCAACTTTCTTGTTCAATGCTTCTGACTTGAAAAATAAGTTTAAGGGTGGGGGTTTTTTTGACCACCATCTAATCTAATTTTGTCATAGTAACTTCCTTGATCTGTGTGTCATTTTATAATTATCACTACAGTCTTAGCCAAGCAGTTTTGAGTGTACCTTTAAAATTAGCAAACAGCTACAGGAAATAAGGCCACAGTTCTCCATTGTGTGAGCTTTTTTCTCTGCTGTTCTCATTTTTAACCCTGTTTCATTGGTAGTACTATTGTTACACTATATTGTAAATATATAATATAGTCTCTTACATTTACAGATAGCTGCTGAACTTAGTGTCTTGTAATTGATCAAGAACTTTCAGAACTGAAACCAAATGCACTTTTGAAAATGCTGACTGGCAGTTAAAAATCATCTTCAGTCCATTTCTTAGTGACTACCTAGAGCCGTTTGATGATGTTAAAAATACTGGGTTATCATCTACTCTTAAGACTGTTCCAATGCGTTACAAACAGCAAAATTAACTAAATGGAAAATGTGTGCAAGGTTGTTATGCTAATGGAATGGAAGTAACCTTACTATTCCTTTTATGGTCTTTCTTTTTAATGAAAACACTTCTTACTTGTACTTTTTATCGATGTCTAAAGAAGTAATGAATCTAACAGCTTATACATAATGCAGTGTCATTATTTGCCAGTAAACTATTTAAATTCTCCCTGTTTTAATATGAAGCTTACATTATTCTTATGAGATCTCATTTTAAGGACCTCTTAATCCAAACCAGTACAATCCCATGTTTTAACTTGTTACTACAGTCAGTAGCAATAGCTTAAAAATCACATAGTGTAATATTCCTTTTCATGGCGCCTTTTGCTGTGCCATAATATGCCAACCACTAGCAAAGTATTTTTTATTCTTTGATGTCTTAGTTCTTTGTGATAGCTGTTGGGTCTTGGTAAGATGGGGGAAATAGAGAAATTACAGAAAAAAATATAACATGGAAATTATATTAAGGCAATTTTATACTTTTAGGCTTATTTTACGGTAAAACAAATGGACCTCCTCTTTGATTCACAAACATTATTTTAATTTTTGTCCACATTCCATAATTTAATTTTCTTTGTGGGAACAAATACTTGGAAAAATATTATTAATACATTGCAATGAAATACCTGTCTGTATTAAAGCAATTTTTGCCAAATCAAATATGTTAGGGAATTTTATGGTATTATTGTTTATCTTAACAAGTTTCCTTTGTGTGATTGCACAGTTCTTCTTGAGAGAATACCCTGGGTTCCTCCTGAATGTATTGAGAATCCCAAACAACTGAGCCTAGCTACAGACAAATGGAGTTTTGGTACCACTTTGTGGGAAATCTGCAGTGGAGGAGACAAACCCCTGAGTGCACTAGATTCTTCAAGAGTAAGTATTACTGGGTCTGCAGTCATAGCAGTTCTTTGAACACTTCTAATTTAGAACATCTGCTTTCTAACCATATCAGCATGTAAAGTGGTGTGGCCTATGACCACTGCAGGAAAAAGACATATTTGCTTGTAGGTAATAACCAGAAGAGATGATTTGAAGTTTGTTTTTATGTTGTTTATTTTGATTTTTAGGGGGACAAAGAATTGTCAGTATTATCTAGTTCATGTTTTTGTTGCTTTTATTGCAGCAGTGGGTATCACTTTAAACAGAAAAGTACTCATAACAGTGTGCATGGATTTTAATTAGCATTCTTGTAATTGGACATCTTACTTTGTGTGTTGCAACAATGCTACT
Source organism: Melozone crissalis (assembly GCF_028551555.1). Lineage (NCBI taxonomy): Eukaryota > Metazoa > Chordata > Aves > Passeriformes > Passerellidae > Melozone > Melozone crissalis. Next base: position 46,227,750 of record NW_026535783.1, on the reverse strand, counting down.
ATTTTAGCTAAATGAGTAATGTTAACTTTTATCTCAGGTAGGGGCAGGAAATGGAGGAGAAACATATTCCATTAAAAAACTAATTCATATGTATTTGCTTCTTTAGAAGGAAGCAAAAAGAATACTTCACTATGCCACAAATGTACTAGTAGAATTACTTTTGTAAAGGTACTGTAACCTTCCCATAAAGCCTGATTTGATTTCTCAGGTATTTTAATCAGCTCTTATAATAATCTCCAAGGTTTACCTAGACCTAATTAAAGATATCTAAGTATTTCAGAAGTTGCCCCACATTCTTCCATAATGCTTACAAATCTTTTCACAACTGTCAGTGCAGCCAGTTCACAGGTAGGTAGAATTTTCTGCTGGACCTACACAGCTGAGGATTTATGAAAGTGACAATAAAGGAGACACTACTTTTCTCATCTTTCTCTATCATCTTATCTTCTACCAGTAATTGGCTGGAAATTTCTGAACTGATCACTCTAAATTATACTAGCCTTGCCTTAGATTAAAATTGGTGGGATGGACATTTGGTGAGATAACAAGTCTAGGTTTAGAGCTGTAATTTTTGGCTACTCTTAGGAGAATGTTAAGGCTTCTGCAACTCTTCATGGTTGTAAAATGCAAAATGACTTACCTGTTTAATTCCAGAAACTACAGTTTTATGAAGACAGGCACCAGCTTCCTGCCCCCAACTGGACAGAACTTGCAAACCTCATAAACAACTGCATGGATTATGAGCCAGATTTCAGGCCTTCTTTTAGAGCAATTATACGTGATTTGAACAGTTTGTTCACTCCAGGTGAGTTTGGATATAATAGGATCAAAAAGACTCCTGTTTCCTATTGGTTCACTTTCTTTTTTTGAAAAAGAATGTTTTTTGCAATACATCATTGTATTTGACTGCAAATTACTGCATAGAAATAAAGGTGGCTGTCAATATTCTATTGAGCTTGAAGTATGCCTAACAAAAGTCGAACAGGCCATGACAGTAATAAGGTTCTTCCTTTTCTTGTTCACTACTCTGTGCCTTCTATTCCCTTTCTTCTCTTCTTCCTTCTACCTCTCAGATTATGAGCTATTGACAGAAAGTGATATGTTGCCAAATATGAGAATTGGAGCACTTGGATTTTCTGGCGCTTTTGAAGATCGGGACCCAACACAATTTGAAGAAAGACATCTTAAGTTTTTACAGCAACTTGGCAAGGTAAGATGTTTCAAAATTCTGTAATAGTTTAGGAAATAACTATGGTTTTCAGTTAACCTTTGATGACCCCATTATTTGCAGTGAAATTTCTGTTTTAAAAGTTAATAATTTCAGTCGTATCTGAGCAACATGTGCAGTTCCTTCTAGCTCTTTTTTCACTTTCACAGTATTCTTAGAAGAAAATTAGCTAACCTCCGCAATGAATCCAGTCACACCAAAAGGCTAAGTACTTTCAAGTAATGCAGAGCTGCCTGACATAAATGATAGATGGATAGATAGATGGATACACACATCCGCTAGATATTCAGTTAACAACACTCTGGAGCATTCTTGTGCAGAACTAGTGGGATTAGTGGTTTTTTGCGTGGATATTCTGAGAAATCTGAATATACAGCCTCTAAATTCAAAAGGAAGATATATGTCTTCAAGATACATGTAGGCCTTGAACTTTTGGTCTTAGAAATCAGCATTTGGTTATTAGTTTTGCAAGTCATTGCAGCCTGGCTGTGTGAAAGCAGACCTAGACAGATGACCAAGTGCAGCTGGCAGTATTTTTCTAGAATGGTTCTTTGCTGTTTTATTTGGTTTTTACCAGTATTCTTTTGGCTTCAAGTACAAAAGCAGCCTGAAAATGAAGTAGCAGAAGCACTTCTGTTTGCAGATAGTTGTTCACTGTGATAGCATAGCGTGGGGAGAACAGCAGAGTGGTAGGTGATGGCTGCATAAAGGAAGACAAAAGACAATATAAATGAAGAAAGAGACAAAACCTGAACATTGAAACAAATTGGAGAGGAGCCAAAATGAAAAAGAGCAGAATTAAGAACCAAGACAAAGGCATTTATGCAAGTGCAGGAAAAGTATTAGTCCAGTGGAAGTGGAAATTTGCGAAAGGAGAGAAAATAGATGAACATCACCCTCTTTCCTTGTCCTCATTTCTTGTTCTGTTTGCTTCCTTTCATGGAATATATTTCTTTTCAACTGTTACCCTCAGTCCTGCACTTTTCCTCTCAGGGAAGTTTTGTGGCCTTTCACTTAAATAATTAATCACATAACCTTAATGCTTAGTACTGTGAGCACTGAACAAAGACTACACTCTACATGAACAAACATGTACTCTAGGAAACACAAAGAGCGAATGATGTTGACTTGTTTTTAATTCCCAAGTGTTTCCATTTGTGACCTAGGGAAATTTTGGCAGTGTTGAGATGTGCCGGTATGACCCGCTGCAGGATAATACTGGGGAGGTGGTTGCTGTGAAAAAGCTGCAACATAGCACAGAAGAGCATCTTCGGGATTTTGAAAGAGAAATTGAAATACTTAAATCACTGCAGCATGATAACATTGTTAAATACAAAGGAGTGTGCTACAGTGCAGGTATGTGCTATACTGAATACCCCTAAATATACATACTGAGAAGTTCAGAGAGGTAAGTGTTTATGACAGTCACTCATTTGTTATAAATTTGCCAGGACTGAGAGAGTACAAAACAAAGGAAGTTTTTTGAAAGATGATAACATTAGTAACAAGCTGATGTCACTTACCATTCTGAGTTTCATCTTGACAACACAGACATACAGACTTCTACTTTGCCTTAGCAATAGTAGCTGAAGTATTGATGAGATGATGTTGATTAGTGATATATTAATTTTCCAAGCATATCCACATTGTTGTTGAGTTTCAATAAGTGGCATTTTTTGAGGAAATGCAGTTAATTAGTATATGAAACATTGCATAGTGATGTATAGATCATAAATTATATTTTTGTATTAAGTCCATTTTATATTATGGCTACTGATAGAGGAATTAAAACGCTTCTGTTAAAAAACTCGTCTTTGGAGAATTACAGAAAAAATTACATTTTTACTTTTTGTTATTGCTCTAAAAGGACGGAGGAATCTAAGATTAATTATGGAATACTTACCATATGGAAGTTTACGAGATTATCTGCAGAAACACAAGGAGAGGCTGGACCACAAGAAGCTTTTGCTGTATGCATCTCAGATATGCAAGGTAGGACATTTCAAATTATATATATATTTCAATGAAGTTCTTTCTCCTTTTTCCATCCCATTTGTCTCAAACCAACAATAACTGGTTATTTTGGTGTATCTTCTATAATGTGGTTGGGCTGCTAGCACCACATAACCCTCAGAAAAAGTAGCAATGTAATCAAGACCTGAAAAAACTTCTGGGTATCTTAATACAGGACGCTGAGACTAGTCTATCTGCTGACTGAGGCAGAATATATTAACTTTTCTCCCTAAGGTGACCTGACATAAAGTATTGTAGGAGTTAATATACTCACTCAGGCAAAACATTCTATAATGGAATTTTCAGAAATTTGACATTCAGCTATAAAAACAGCATAACAACATGTGTATGTTTAAACAATTTACTTTAAACTGTAAGAGCAAAGATACATGACTTCCGTATGCAGAATTAGAGGCCTTATAAGTACCCAAACCTGTAATAAATTGTTTGGTACCAAACCTAATTCATAAAATCCTGAAAAGTGGTACAAACATCTGATCTTTCTTGTGATCTCATTTTCCTTATAAAGAGGGCTTTTACCTTCCCTATTTTTATTCTGTAATTATGTTTTAGATATTAGAAACTAGAGACACCTGAGATTTCATTGCATATTTAGAAATTTGAGAAAAGAAAAATAAATGGGAGTGAGACAAAAAATATAACCACATCCCCTCAAGGCATGTACCAGAAATATTTTTAAATTTCTTTTCTCAATACCTATATCAAAGACATGGAAGCAGTAGGTTACATAGGATCACATAATCACAGAATCAACTAGGCTGGAAAAGACATTTGAGATCATTGAGTCCAACCTATGAATGAACACAGCCATTCAGGCCATGGCACTGAGTGCCACATGCAGTTCTTTCCTTAAATACTTTCATGGACAGTAACTCCCTCACAGCCCATTCCATTTCCCAGTTATCCTCCTGAACAGCCCATTCCAATTCCCGATTATCCTTTCTGTAAACTATTTCTTCTTCATGTCCAACCAAAACCCCCCCTGCTACACTTATGTCCTCTGATCCTATTGCTGCTTGCCTGGGAAAAGAGCCTAACCCTCATCTGGCTACAGCCTCCTTTTAGGGAGCTGTAGAGAGGGATGAAGTCCCCACTGAGCCTCCTTTTGTTCAGGCTAAACAACCTCAGCTCCCTCAGCTGCTCCTCACAGAACTTGTGCTCCAGAACCTTCACTAGCTTCACTGCCCTTCTCTGGACATGCTCCAGCACCTCAGTGTCCTTCCTAAATTGAGGGGCCAGGAACTGGACAGGATTTGAGGTGCAGCCTCACCAGTGCTGAGTACAGGGGAAGAATCCCTGCCCTGCTCCTGCTGGCCACACCATTGCTGGCACAGGCCAGGATGCCATTGCCCTTCTTGGCCACCTGGGCACTGCTGGCTCATGCTCAGCTGCTGTCAGTCAGTATCCCCAGGTTCCTTTCTGCCTGACCACTGCCAGCCACTCTGTCCCCAGCCTGTGGCTCTGCCTGGAGTTGTTGTAGCCAAAGTGTAAGACCCAGAACTTGGTCTTGTTGAACCTCATACTGCTGGATTCAGCCCACTGATCCAGCCTGTCCAGGTCCTCCTGCAGAGCCCACTATACTCCAGCTGATCAACACTCCCACCCTACCTGGTGTGGTCCATGAATTTACTGAGGTTATATTTGATCCCCTCATCCAGATTATCAGTCAAGGCATTAAACAGGACTGGGCCCAACACAAATCCCTGGGGGACAGCACTGGTGACCAGCCACTCACTGGATATGGCACCATTCACCTCCACCCTCTGGGCCCGGCCACCCAGCCAGTTCTGAACCCAGCACAGAGTGCTCCTGTCCAAGCCGTGGGCTGCCAGCTCTTCCAGGAGTGTGCTGTGGGAGACAGTGTCAAAGGCCTTGCTGAAATCCAGGCAGACAACATCCACAGCCTTTCCTGCATCCACCAGGCAGGTCACCTGGTCATAGAAGGAGATCAGGTTGGCCAGGCAGGACCTGCCCCTCCTAAATCCATGCTGGCTGGGTCTGAGGCCTTGGCCATCCTGTAGGTGCCGTGTGATGGCACTCAAGATGATCTGTTCCATAACCTTGCCCAGCACTGAGCTGAGGCTGACTGCCCTGTAGTTTCCCAGATCCTTCTTCTGGCCCTTTTTGTTCCCCAGATCCTTCTTCTGGACCTTTTTTTGTGGATGAGTGTCACACTGGCCACCTTTCAGTCAGCTGGGATGTCCCCAGTGAGCCTGGACTGATGACAGATGATGGAGAGTGGCTTGGCGAGGTCTTCTGTCAACTTCCTCATCACACTATGATGGATGAGGGTGTTTTATTAGAGTATGTTGTCCACAAATATTCTTATGTCTGGTAATTGTGCCCTGCCACCTTAAGATCCTAAGACTTAGCTTCTGCTATATCTACAGAAAAGGTCTGACAATCAGGGGAGAATGTCTGCCAGAGCCAAGACCACCTCCTGACATTCAAACTTTCTCATGGTGAAAAGAGCTTGCTGGTTCCCTGCTTGAAATTGGTCTAACGTATTAGCTGCTGAACCTCTTGCATGTACAAGGAATGCTGCACCCTACACTAAGCACCCAACAGCTTATCTCACCTCTTCATGTGCTTCACTGAAGCACAGCAATGTGGGTAGTCTCCGGAGGAAGCTCATTCATGGGCAAGCAGTGCGGAATGTGGAAAAACAAAAAAAAATTAGCAAGTCTATGTGGCAAGTGTCTTTGGAGAGAGAAAGGATTGAACAGGTGACCACCCACTTCAGAGGGTTGAACAGCTCTCTGATCTGTGTCACAAGAAGTCATTCTCTGGTAACAGGCCTAAGAAATTATCTCTGGTAATAGGCCTAAGAAATTATCTCACACTTACTTCTGCAAAAAAATTACGTTGTTATGCTGGTAAGTCATTGTAAACAATCTTTGTTCAAGCAGAGACCTGGAAGAATCTTAAAACTCAGCACCACCCATGAGGGTGGTGACCAAATCTTTCATGGAAGGAAGACGCAACATGGATTTTTGAGCACGCAAAGGCTGCAGACAGTTAGCTGTTATATTCTGTCTCCATCTCAGCCTGCTGTGACCTCAAGGTGCTGGCCTTGTGCACTCTCATAAGAAGCTGCAAAGCATGTAGAAGTCCTCAGGCTTTCATTCAAAGCTTGATGAAATAACAGTGGCAACATGTCTCAGGACCCTGGTCTGAGGTGTCCATTGGGAGGACTGGAAGGTGGATTTTTACCCTTGAGGGCTGTGCAAATGTGGTAGAAATCTTTGGGAAAGGAACTGTATTCAGAAACTACAAAGAAAAAGGACCTTAGTGTGTGTGTACATACACATACATGAAAGAACTTTGAAAATATTACAGGTCTTCAGGATGGTGAGAAATTGAAATAGCAGATGAGATTATTCCTTCCTAAGTACCAAGCATCAGCCAAGAGAAAGGGAGATAAAATATGCATCCTGCAGATACTAGAGCAGGAAAACATCCAGCTTTGATAATTACATGGGGACAATGTATGAAAATGTAGGAAATCTGTATAGAATAGAGCTTGCTCTTAAAGAAACGTTTTCACTTCTAAGAAAAGTGAAATCTAAGAGTTACAGTGTATGTGCCTTGCTTTGGAGTGTTTTTGCTGTACAATCTGCAAAGTAGAGGTTATATCAATTGCTTTAAGATTTCTCTAATATGTGGCATTCTGTTTCTCCAAAACAACATAATTAGTGAGTACCTGATATTGTGAAAATGGAATCTGAATGCTTTTTCTTTGTTTAGCTGATCGTGTTACGCTTTTCAGCTGGTTTTGCTTTTCTTGCAATGTTTGCTCTTTCAGCGTCTCACATCTCATCTTTCTGCTGTGCATTTCTGCCAGTCTGTAATCTTGGGGGGTTTTCAGTTTTCATCAAAAACCTTTCAACCTCTGCCTTGCTGTTTTCCTCTGAAGTGTATGAGAGAAATGAAGGCACACACATTTACCTGAGGGTTAAGATGAATGTGTTTGGTTGTTTATTGTGTTTTGGTTCCTTGCTACTATACTGGGAAAGGGTTTTCCTTCTCTTAATGTTTGAAGTGTTTCAGGTGTCCTTGCTGGTGAACCAGTTTTAAAGACAGAAACATTTTAAATCACATTTAATTGTTGTTAGACTAGAGCCACAGGATTGTGATATCAACTTAGAATTTGCATGATTTCAGTTAAAGATCTGTCTTATGTGTTTTCCAGGCTCACAGAAAAGTTACTGTCATCAAACTTCAGGGCTGTTTTCAGAATAGTACATTGTAGTAAGAAAAAGCTGTAGCATTTTCATAGGCTAGTTGTACCAGTAAGATAGAGCCCTCACTTCGAATTAAGGTTTGGTATTTATGTCAGTGAACAAGCTGGCAATGAGGAATAGGGCATTTTTGAACAGTTTTGGAACGAGCTGTGAGAGAACAGCAATGCCACCCAATGGTACGGGGAGGTACTAGAATCTGAGAGAAAGATAGTACTTTGTAGCCAAACTCTGAGGTTTCTGACATTAAGAAAAAAAATATAAGAGAAGGAAATAAGCCTTTTGGCATGACTAGTAATAACATTGCTTTTCAGAACTGTTGAGATCACCAATGCTATTTGTGTAATTTAACTTTTCCACTGTGTTGAAAGGGTGATATGCTTTCTTACAAAACTATGAAACTGACAACTTGCTTGGTGATAACTTTCATGTATGAGTTGGGTATCTCTTGACATTGTGCAGCATCACTTTCAGTCCTCCATTTATTGCTGTCTTAGCAAGACCTTCTTGTTTTAGTAATGCCACTACACACGCTGGCTTTTTCCAGATTTCACTGTTAGTGAAGGTAACTAAGTGCATTGGTAAGAAGGGATCATCAGCAGCAAAAGACAACATGCCTTCAGACCAATGCTTTGTTACAGCAATCTCTGGGAATGTAACAATAAGCAGAACTGTACTGGTGAATAATTGTCCATACGAAAGAGATACAAAGCACACTGTTGGGAATACAGTGAAAAATAGTCAAATTCAAGGAATCATAATACAAAATTTCATGGAACCATTCAGGAAAGCAGATGCAGAAAATGAAGAAAAAAGCTAAATGAAATGGGTATGTTGGACAATCTTCTCATGTGCTTTGGATTGTGTAGCTTAGCCCAAATTTTTTCCTTCTACATATCACCAGCCAACTGCATTTGGGCACAGAAAGGAGCAGTAGCATTTATCCAGCTACATAATCAAAAAAATACTTGGCTCTGACAGGTGATTAGTCTGTCTCCCTCCTGTTAAATGGAATTCACTGAGCTTGGACTCAGAAGACAAACCTGGTTTTGGTTTTAACTTTGAGGTTAATTTATCCCCTTAGGGAAAGTGCAGCTATGTAGTGGTAAAAATAACTCTTTTCATGTTCTGTTTGTAACCTCTACACCTAGGGCATGGAGTATCTAGGAACAAAAAGATATGTTCACCGAGATTTAGCAACAAGAAATATCTTGGTGGAGAATGAGAACAGAGTTAAAATTGGAGATTTTGGATTGACAAAAGTTTTGCCACAAGACAAAGAATACTACAAAGTGAAAGAACCTGGTGAAAGTCCTATATTTTGGTAAGTCTTCTTTTGGTATTTGAAATCATGGCATGTTTTCAGTTTTTACCCTTCAGCCAATTCATTTTGCATGTTGTGGAATTCCTACTTGCAAGCTCCGCATCAGTTTTCCAGCATTGTGAAAGTCACTTGCATGATATTTCACTTCACAGAGTGGCATCTAGAACTTTTCAACATATTTTTTAAAAACCCAGGAAAACACACAAAATAAAAATAAAAAAAAATACATATTTAAAGGAAATAGCATCCAACAGAAAACATATTCAGATATAAAGGAAGTCTAAAATGGCCCATTTCCTTGGATTCTTTCAAGCTTTTAGGTATTCTAGTTCCTTAGAAACTGGCCATTCATGTCTTCCAGCTGAGATCAGTTGGATACACCCCAAGAGAAAATGCCATTCCATACATGCAATTTTAGTCTGTATTTTAATTCTGACTCAGGCACTGTTTACCTAAAGAATAAATTATACAAAATGGCATCTTAGTAGGTGTTATTGGAGAAGTACAGTTTAGTTCCAAAAGTATCTGCAACACAGTTCACTGAAAGTGATGGAAGGCTGTAATACTCTTTCTTTGCAGGTCTAATCACATCAAATTCCTATCTACTTGCAAATAAGAAATACAAATAAGAAATATATCTACAACCTTGTTGGAAAAAAAATCAAACTTGGTTATAGTTATCACCAACTGTGTTTGTTTAAGGTGGATTTGGTTTTCAAAACCAATTAACTATTATTAAAGGAGTAGTTAGTAATTGAAGGTACAAAAAGGAAATGAGAACATGCTAATATCAATGAATAAAGAACACTTACTCATGAAAAAGAAATCTGTCTTACTAAAACAAATGTTTTCAAAATCAAAATGGCACATATTACAGAGAGCAATTTTCCTTGTACTGTGTGTTGCAGGTACGCTCCAGAATCTCTGACAGAAAGCAAATTTTCTGTGGCCTCAGATGTGTGGAGCTTTGGTGTGGTCTTGTATGAACTCTTCACCTATATTGACAAAAGCAAAAGCCCACCAGCTGTAAGTATATAGTTAATAAATCTCAGAGAATTTGTTTATTTAAATTTCCTAGACTGTCATGTACCTCAATAGGTTAATGTTTACTGATCCTTTTCTGGAGATACCTTAGTGTTTGAGACAGCATCCAGTCTGAAGCAGTAACTAAAAGGTAACTGGTATCAAGCCATAAGAAAGAAAGAAGATCTGAAAATTACTTCATAGTCTGTGCATACCTTATTCATTCTGTAACTTCTGTTTGAAAAATATTTTAAAATCTCTTGTTATAGGTTGTTCTTTCTGATCCTTTGGGGAGAGTTATCCCAGCTGCAACCAGTCCATGGCATGACCTTTATTTTTAACGTTGTTCCAAATTTAAGGCTGAGCCAAACCATACATAGAAATTAAGTTAACTTACATAAGGAACTTAAGGTATTTTATGTTAGCAGAACCCAAGTTAGTAAGTTAGCAAAGTTCAAGGAAAAAAAGGAGTGGCCTCTTGCAGACTGCTGACAGGTGTCTGAAGACAAATTTACAGTGGGTGAAGAAAGATACTATTATCCTCCAATTGAAAATAAGATACATGATCTTATTTTCACCTAGCAGTAACCATGGACATAACAGAGGAGAGTTCAGGCTTCTGTATTTACTGTAGCTGGCCTCACCCTTGGCCAGAACTGTCAGTCCTGGCAAATCTGGTTTTGAGAACCGAATAGTGATGGTAGGCAGAAATGTGTTTGGAGGATACCTCAGCACTGGCCTCAGTAGACCTCTCAGTAATTCCATACAATGAGCTATCAGAGGTTTCAAGGAAGAACTCAGGACAGCTCTTTCAGCATAAGAACATAAATAAAGACCCCTAGAGTTCTTCAGAAGGATTGTGAAATGAAAAGTGATAGAGTAAGTTAGGAGCACAACTGGACTATTCTTTCAATGAATCAATTCTACATGTGCATTCACCACTTCATCAGGTTGGTTATCCTATTGGTATGCATCAAGAAAAGGTAATTTGGTAAATTTAACCAAAGTGGCCTGTTCAACTCTTGTAGTCTTTATACTTTTATATTGTTTTCAAAACCTGGCCATTTACACATTCAGCCAATGGGTGTTTCACACTTTCATGTCAAGGATCATTAAAGAAATTTCAAAGCATTGGAGGAAAAATAAAAAGTCCTTTATGTTGTGCTTAGAAATTTATTTCAGTTAATACTACATCCTCATTTACTTTGGATGTCTGGCAGTCTGAGTGAAGTTTTCATCTGCTTTTTGGGTTATTTTGGTTTTTTGGAGAGCAAGGTTTATCTAAGCCATTTTTCCTGGCTTTAATTATACTAATTTTTCTGCTGTGTTGTTACTGATTAGTCCTGCTAACCATTTTTTGTACATCAGCATGACAATATCTGTTTTCTATTTAGCATTTTTCAAAGCATTAGTTCTTTTAGTGTTCCACAGAGCTCTTTAGAATCAGATGTGAGTTTAATCCTTTTAAAACTAATTAATCACAGAAGCACAGAATGTTATGTGTTGGAAGGGACATTAAAGATCATCTCGCCCCAATCCTCCCTGCCATGGGCAGAGACACCTCCCACTAGATGAAGTTACTCAGAGCCCTCAGCCCAGCTTTGAACCCCCCAGGGATAGGGCAGCCACAGCTTCTCTGGGCAACCTCTTCCAGTGTCTCACCATCCTTACAGTAAAAGAATTTCTTCCTAATTACCTTTGTTTCTCTCCTTTCAGTTTGTACCCATTACTCCTTGTCCTATCACTGCAGTTCCTGATTAAGAGTCCCTCTCTCCCTCTCCACCTTCCCTGCAGGCCCCCTTCAGATCCTGGAAGTTACTGTGAGGTCTCCACACAACTTTCTCTTCTCCAGGCAGAACAGACACGACTTCCTCAGTCTGTCCTCATGAGGAAATGCTCCAGTTCTCTTATCAACCTCATGCCCTTCTCTGTACTCACTCCAACAGGTCCATGTTCCTCCTGTGCTGGGAGCCCAGAGCTGATGCAGCCCTGCAGGTGGGGTCTGAGCAGGGCAGAGGGGCAGAATCCCCTCCCTGGCCTTGCTGCCCACCCTGCTCTGGATGCAGCCCAGGACACGTGTGGCTTTTCTGGGCTGCCAGTGCCCATGGCTGGGTCACGTGGAGTTTTTCATCAACCATCACCCCCAAGTCCTTCTCCACAGGGCTGCTTTCAATCACATCCCCTCCCAGCCTGCAGGTCTGTCCAGGATTGCCGTGGCCCATGTGCAGAACCTTTTGCTTCTCCTTGCTGAACATCATGAGGTTTGCATGGGCCCAGCTCTCCAGCCTGCCCAGGTCCCTCAGGATGAGGCCCCTCCCTGCAGGACGTGGCTGCCCGCGCAGGCCGCGGCCAGGGAACGTCTGAGGGTGCCCTTGGTCCCACTGTCCACGTCCCCTGCAGAGATGTTGAGCAGTTTGGGCCCTGGTGCTGACCCTCAGGGACACCACCCATCTCTGCTCTCCCCGTGAATGGACAGTGAGCCATTGACCACAGCTCTGGGTGCAGCCTTCCAGCCAGGTCTTTATTCACGGAGGCACCCATCCCTCAAACCCATGTCTCTCCCGTTTAGAGACAAGGATGTCACGTGGGACAGTGCCAAACTTTGTATAAGTCTAGTTAGCTCCATCTTAGAAGGTTACTAGATTTCTCAGGAAAAAAATTTGTGCCCTTAGTAAAGCCATGTTGTTTGTTTCCAGTCACTTCTTTGTTTTCCATATGCATGATGTGCAGGAGAATTGGCTCCATGATCTTGCCTGGCAGAGGTGAGACTGACTAGTTTGTTGTTCATTGTGTCTTTCACTTTCCCCTTTTCAAAAATTAGGGTTATCTCTCCCTCTTTCCAGTCATCACAAACTTCACCTTAACACCTTCATCTGCCAACTCCCTCAGTACCCCTGAATAAATTTCATCAGGTCCCACAGACTTCTGCACATTCAGTTTCCTTAGATGGTCATGAGCATGACCCTCTCCTACAGTGGTCTTAGGGTCTTCATTCTTTCAGTCCCTCCATCTGCCTTTCTCTACTTGGGCAGTGTGCCTGGAACACTTGCCTTTGAGGACTCAAGCATAGAAGTAATTTAAAACCTCAGTGTTCTCTTTATCCAGGGTAGTCAAATCATCAGATGATGATCAACATTTTTAAAGATTTTTCACCTAGTGCTTTAAATTGTGTATGTATCATTCCATTTTATTCTATTCCATATCATTATTTAATTTTACACACACAAAAGATCTGTAATTATTGATATATTCTCTAGACATGTAATTTATAATTTGATCATTGTTATGTGCTATTCAATTCATTCTTATTTATATATTATATATATATAAATTATTCTTATTAAATAATTTTGCTTGGTAAGAATATTGCATCATCTTTTTTTCCTCTAAAGATTATATATTACAATTGGCCTTTTGTTTCAGGAATTCATGCGCATGATTGGCAATGATAAACAAGGGCAGATGATTGTATTTCATTTGATAGAGCTTTTGAAGAATAATGGACGACTGCCGAGACCAGATGGATGCCCTGATGAGGTGATGTACTGTGTTAAAATGTTACTGTAGTGTGAAGGGTGCTCAGTTAGCATGAGTACCTGCAAGTGCAAAACTTACATTTTGTTCTGCTTGGACCACTAAAGTACTTATTCAAGTGGAATGGCTGTGCTGTAATTTTATCAGTTTCATGATGAGTATAATATTTTTTTTTTTTTTGATTCTTTAGCTTGTACTCCCTCAGGAGCAAGACTGTAGTCTTGCTGAATATATGAAGTGGGACTGCTGTAACTTACTGCTGTACTTGGGCACTCACACTTCTATTTCAAAAAGATACACGTATGAAGGCAACAAGATTAGTGTATATATAACTTGTTCTGTGTAAGTTCCCGTGTAGAGATTCTCATTCAAAGCTGTGAACTTTGGATTTTTTTTTTAATATGTAATATTCAGAAAAAAAATCTTAATATCCACCTAAAGTTTTTCACATTTAATTCCAGGATGTAAAGAGCTTCTTATCTTGATTACTGCCTTTCTGTTACTGTTCCCTTCTCAAGTGTGGAAGGCTCATGTTTATAATGTATATTATTCACCATCAAGCATTTTCAACTTGCAGACAGTAGGCACAGTTAAGTATATGAATCAGATTTTCTGTGTTCAGAGTCTTCAGGTTTGTATTCATGTTCTTTGTAGATACTAAAGTACAGCTGTAGAGCTGTCTTCAGAGCACATAAATTAATTCAGTGTTCTTCTGGTTTTATTTATACACCAGATGCTTTTAAAAATACTTTCATACCACTCCTTAGTCTTCTAGTATTCTATTCTTCAGAGCAGGGTGCACAAAGCCTGGTTCGGTCAAACTAACCTGGCTGGGCTGTGTAGGTGAGTCAGTAATGAAAAAATGGAAAGAAAATAGTTATGGGTTGTTGTTTTTTACATATGTAATTGCCAGCTCAGATTAATTGCTGCATCCCTTTAAAGTCAAGCACACTTGGCAATAAGTCAAGAAATAGTACAGTTAAAACTGGTGAAAGAGAAAACATCAGGGTCAAGTGATCTAATAGAGGAGAAAAAGAATGGTACAAGTGAGGCAGGAAGCCATTTGGGAGGAAAAAAATCTATAGAGAATAGAAAGAGAAGTCTTTGAAGAACCTTTCTTGCATTTTATGTACTAGTACAGCAACTGTTGGATTGGAAAGGTTTGGCTTTTTGTAGATAATGTGAATGTCATATGTATAAGATAATAAATCTGTTTTACTGAAACTGTATCTTAACTAACGCAAAGGTTTCAGTGTCTGACATTTCTCCAGCTATCAAAGCAAGATGGAAATGTCTCTGTCAGAAACCGTATTCATCCCCTTTTGATCCTGGAAGGCCAGTCATCACAGATAATAAATCTTCCAGATACCTGTAGCTTACAGCAGCTTATCTTGCAGCTTACAAGCTGCTTGAGACTTGGTTCTAAAGCAGCTTGGTCAATGCAGGTCTTTCAAATCTGCTGAAAGATAAGGAACAGTTTCTAATTTTTTTCCTGGTAGCTGTACAGACTGTTCTTAAGCAATATGTGAAAAACTGTTGAAAGTATGAGAAATTAGTAATGACAATCTGGACTGAATGAATGAGAAGAGTACAGGTGAAGAGCTTGGCAAGTTGTATGAGACCAGGTATCTGGTACATCTTTGGGCAAAAAGAAAACTGTTGCCATGTAACTACTGTAGCAGAAATATCTTTCAATATTGATTCAGTTTGCACAGTAACTTTTTTTTTTTTTGCTTATTTCTGATTATATATGAAGAATAATTAAGAATTTAGTATACAAATTCTGGAGAAATATATGGTAACTTCTCAGGGGAAGTCTTATTTAGAATTACTGGTTTTGTAAATCTGATTTCTGGTCATACTGGTGCTTGTTATGTTAAAGCATTTTTGAGCTTCTCAAAAAAAAGAGCAAGAAAAAATATAAAAACTTATCAAAGTAACATAAGTCTTGTAAAAGTTTCAAAAAGCAACTGAATGAATTTTCATGCTTACTTTTAAAAAATTGTCTTTTATTATAAGTGTTTTTGCAGAACCATCTATCCTAGGTTCTTGCTGTCACTGGGCAAGAGTTCAGGTACACTCTTCTGCAGCTGTTGTTTGGAAGCATAAAGTTAAGCTGGATATTCTTTAGTCCAGTTTCAAGTAAATATGTATGGTATCCATTTACCTACTACCTTTTTTTTTTCTTCTCCAGATTTACGCTATCATGAAAGAATGCTGGAACAATAATGTTGCCCAGCGCCCCACCTTTCGGGATCTTGCTCAGCGAGTGGATCATATAAGGGAAAACATGGGTGGATGAAAAAACTCCTTCAAAGGATGAGTTGGAATGCAGAACAAAATGTACTTGGTCAGCTGTGTATATTTGACATATGTACATGTGCACACATCTTATCCTTGCTGGAAGTAAAATCTGTGTGGCAAATACCCTATTTCAATCTGCATACTGAGAATCCTGCTAGGCCTTTTTTATCAGGATATATTTGTTACTATGAGAACATGTTGAAATTCTCAATAGGGAAAGAAATTATTTTTCTAAATTTAAAAGTGGATGGTCATTCAGCAACACCATTATTTGCCTTACTTGGCAGTACAAAAAAGAGGTGACTTAAAATGTGATGAAACTAACAGATAAAAAACCAATGTATCTCTTTGTTGAAGTAGAGATGCCCAGAAAAGACTTCTAGAAATACTTCTACACCGAGAAATAGTGACTAGGCACCCTGTTTTGTGTGTTGCACAAAGACTTTTGTCTGTTAATACAGTTTCGTGATTTTTTTCATTGTTGATGCAGAACTGGTTTCTCTGTGTAACAAAACAGTAGTGGTTTGCTGTGCCTGTCTGAATCAGTTATCAGCCAGCAGTATATCCAAAGAGATGTAGCTGTGTGATATGCTCTAAGTATTTTGAGGGACAGGGAGAAAATTGCGCTTTACTGGGAGAGACAGACAACTTACTAATCCATGCAAAAATTTTAATTTAAAAATGAAAAAGCAAAGATGTTATCCTTTTATTCTTACTCCTCCCTTGATGAATATTAGATTGCCTTTATAGTACTGAAGATACAGTGATAACACATAGAAGGGAATTCATTTTACATCAGACAGTGTCTTCAATGTAAATAAGGAAAAGCTAAGTATACTGCTTTTAAATGCTGCTCTTTTTTTCTTTCCATCCTTGTAATTTTCATGGAGTCATAAGTAAATGAATTGAAACTTTCAAAGCAGGATTAAAAATCTAAAAAATTCCCTCACTTCCTCAATTCCTCACTTTGCTGTTAAGATGATCATCTAAATATCTTTCTTCCAGCACAGAAAAAGAATACTTACAACTCAGTATCTGATATGGCCAGTCACAACCACATCAAGCCTGTTCTATATTGAAGTGGCCCAAGCGTATTTATTTCTGTGGAAATACCCAACATGAGACTGTTTGGAAGGAGTTACAAGTGCAATTGCTCACACTCACTATAGGGCAAGGACAGGATTCCAGTTACTGAGAACTGGAAGGAGATCAGAGCTACCTGAATGCTGTATAATTCAGCTTTTGAAATAAGCAACAAAAAATTTTGGAGAAGAGAATGCTTCTTTTGCCTTGAGGCAAAAAACTTGGGGATAATCTCATATGTCAAAGCAGTATAATTGCAGGGTTTGTTTATTTTTAGTTCAAATAATCTTGTTTGTTTGTTTGTTTTTACTTAAGCATTATTGTTCGCAAAGTATAATGCTGGTTCTTTTTGGACTTCTGCTGAGAGAAGTTCAGTTAAGGGGATATACAGCTTGGCAAACTGACCTGACATCCAGATTTATATTTAAAATGAAGTGTTAGTTTTTAAAATTTGTGGCAGTGAGTTAGTGAAACAGAGGTCACTTTCACTGTGGAGCCTCCTTAATATTTGTGGTGAACTACATCCACCTTATCAGAAATTGAAGAACCTCAGCTTTTAAAAAAACTAAAAAAACAAAACAAAACAAAAACATCCTTACTTGGTGTAATAAAGTGCCAGTATAGCAGTATTTTGTACAACTGTGATGTTTCTCTCCCACAGTCACTCCTTCAAAATTACTATTTTATAGTATAAGAGAGTGCTAAATATGGAGAGCAGCATCAACTTTCTCTCTGCCCATTGCATTTAAAACTATTTCTGTTAGTGTTCTTGCCACCAAGCATTTGCATAGATGATTTTTCAAAACAATTTCACAGTCAGTTTTTAAGCTGCAAAGAACTTTGAAGTGCTATGTTCAACTTAACATGTTTTCTCAATTTCTATACATTGCTTTGAGGATTTGAAATTTTGTGCAAAAGATGTCTTTGCATTTGTAGTCTCAGTTCTGTGTATGTGTATTTTTGTAACAAAGGAGATAAAGCTTTAAAGTATCAAGACAGCATTTTAGCTGAATAACATATGCAGGAATTATGTAACATTTGCAGTGTATGACACTCAGTAGCTCACTGGTTTCAAATACATGGTAGACTAAACATAATTTATGTAAAAATCTCAGGGAAGTTTGTGTAATGCAATGAAGAAATCTTCCAGTCTGCTAATTTTTCAAGTGAATTAAAGGTCTTTTTCTTGTTCTACTACAGTTTGACTATTTACATAGTCTATTTGATTGCATAAATGTAGTGGTGAATTCAAGGATTATTTTTAAGTTTCTTGTGGAGTGTTTTTGTTTTGATCTGGGTTTTGTTCTGGTTTTTTTTTTTTTTTACTTCAGTACTATATCGTTTTGAGAGAAAGCCGTATCTTTACACTGCAGTGTAACTGTGTGCTGTTGGCCAGAGACAGTCTTTTTTAACAACCAGAGGCCTGTGCCAAGGGCTTGAGCATTTAGGATTAATGTTCTTAGCTGGGAGAATAGGACCAAGTAGTGCTTAGGACTTGGGAGATGTATAGTCTATAGAGATGTATGTGCAGTGTCAATATTTAGGTCCCAGAGCAGACCTGGTGGCTTTCTCAAAAAGCTGTTGAGGATGTAAATGTAGTGATTTTGCTGAATTTGCTACTGCCAATTGTGTAACCTTTAAAAAAACCCAACAAAACAACCCCACCACCAAAAAACACTGTATTTTTTATTTTGAAAGCTCTCAGATCTACAGTAGCATTGATAATGTCATATTTTTACATGGCATTTGTATTAATAGACTAAGTACTTTGTTTTAGAAAATGTCCTCAGTTGGCATTGCATTTGTAATACATTAGTGTAATCATTATGCTATCCAACATGCTGTTTGATTTTGTTGATAGAAAAAGTGCTGGTTTATGTATACATGACTGCTACTACAGTGTAGAATTAAAATATTAACTACTGCTTTGCACTTACATTGGAAGTGAAAGAATTTTTTAATAAGTGCGCAATGTATCTTATAGAATCTCTGCAATCAAGTATTGTGTTGTGTAGTATTGATTTGTTGTCTATCAGTATAAACATGTTAAGCTTCAAAGTTAGTTTTTAAATATATTCCGCACAGTATTCCACAAACTTGCAACAGTCATATAGTAAGCCAGAGGAGAAATGAATTTTCAGGAAAAGAAACACATGTTCTTGTCAAGTCCTAGTACTGGTTAAAAGCTTCCATAGCTGAGATAATTGTTGTGAAATGTGCTGATGAATACAACTGTGAAAGTATATGTAAGAATTATATTTTTTCCCCAAAATTAAATTTTTAATTGTTGCATTTAGTTAAGATGTTGACCAGCTGCCCTGAAATGTATGGGAAAAGATGTTACTGTATTAAGTGTGAAGAAATGTAATTCTTGTGTAAAGAAAGCAAGCTTTTCAGGAATGTAGGATCACAAACACCTCTAGGTATTTGAGAGTTCTGAGAGCACAAGCAGAGGTATAGAAGAACAAGACTAAAGGAAGAAGCATGATGTTCAGCATGGGAGAAGCTTTCTGAAATGTGAAATGCACAATGAATTATGAAAAACTGATAGATTTTTCTACTGAAAATGCCATATCGTGACAAATATGTGCTAATATATTTGCACATATTTGTCACGATAACTGTGACAAATATGTGCAAATATATTAGCACATATTTGTATTGCCTGCCTTAAGTCTGAAATATTCACAGACACCTAACCTGGCTGAAAAAATTTCAATCATTACTATACCAAAATAAACGAATAATGTTGTGCCATGCCAGACAACAAATCTGAACAGATGTTTGACTAAGAAGTTTTGTTCTGAATTTTTCTTTTTGAATAAGAGGTTTACAGTACTTTATATTAAAGTAGAAAAAGTCCCTTGGTGGTAGGGAGCAGGGAGGAAAAGATACCTGCCACTTATGATTGAAATGTAAACATTTGAACACATGGTTTAGTCAAGAGAACATGAAAGGGATATTTTTAGAAAACTGTGTATCCATACCTGAAACTTAACTGTGTGTTTCTTTTTGCATTTGGATAGTGAAAATAAAAAAAAAATGAATACAATGGATGACACATGCCTGCTAACATTTTCTTTTGCACACTAAAATTTGTTACTGGTATTTAAATCACTGCTGAAGGCAGCCGTTCCATTTGATGAGGTAGAATACTGCACATACAACTTTCCAATCTTCCTAGAATAGACATATTAAGCATTTATCTACTGGAAGATGTACCAAAGTAAAGGTGTTACCTACTGAGGGCTTTTAATCTCTTTTTTTAATTAAGATTTTCACTGAGAAAATTAATTTGGGATGAAGAAACACTTCCTTTTGTTCTCAGTATTTAAAGAGATGCAAGTCTCTAAGACAGAAGTGCCTTACACCACCTTACATTTCTTTGTTAGAAATTCTGATGTCTTGATTTTCATTACTTTATAATCTTTCCATTTGACTTCGCTTAACTTATGGGAAAATTACCACCACTTTTAATGAAAATTACCATCATTTACCTTGAACCGAGTTGAATGCTTTTATCAAATACACAACTGGTCCCTTGGTGTTACCAACCATTATACCTGTGTCCTTGAGCAAAACCAGTCTCACAGATGAGTTGCCTTTGCTTGAGGCAGGACTAGTCCAGTTTTCCCTAACACGTTCCCCGTATGGCGCACAGGGACTTTACTCCTTTCCATAGTATATGGAGGTTTTGTTTGGGCAGGGTATCCAGTCAATACTGTGCTCTCTGGTCCAGGTGTCTATGAGGTTGTTTTTGAAATGAGTCCCACCGTCCAGCTGACTTCTCTCAGGGGTGCCATGTCCCAACAGGACATGTTTCTCAAGGGCCAAGGTGGAGTTCCAGGTGGTGGCAGGAGGCACAGGGCACCTCTCCAGCCATCCGGTGGTTGTGCCACTATTTGTAACCACATAGTGCTTGCCTTGGCAGGTTTGGGTGATCTGCAGACTGCCTCCCCCCGTATTTTCCTTTTGACCATCATCCACCATACCACAGGGGTTTACCTGCTCGATCTGCTGGGCTGCAGCACACATTCACAGCGCCCTGGTTACAGGGAGTGGGGATGGAGTTCTCAGTGCTGTGTGGGTGTGACAACACAGTTTACTGCAAACCACACACATATCAATGGGGATATGGTATCAGCAGGAGAAGCCAAGCATCATCAAGAAGACGAAGTGTGCCATCTTGGCTCTCCCTAGCCAAGAAGGTGTCAGGATCAGCCTGGTGCACTCAGCCCTGCTCTGTCACCCTGGTCCTTTCTCTGTTCTTTTGGGCCCAGTGGACTGAATACCCTGGCTCTGGCAGAGCAGAAGCAGCCATGCAGAGCTCAAAGCTCCAGCTGAGCCAAACCAAGCCCCACTGGTGCTGCCCTTAGCCACATGGGACCAAGCTAAGCCTGGGGAACAGTGCCAAACACAGCTGAGCTCAGCAATCCAGAAAAAAAAAAAAGAAATGAGCAGTGCAACATGGATGATCTATCTTCCAAGTTTGTTTTATTCCAGCTCTTAGTTGTTTTCAGACTAGCGGAGGGAAGGGACATAAAGCCGTGTGAGCTTTCTGCACCTTTTGGGCACTATCTTGTGAAATGGTTTTTTTGTTCACAGCAGCGAACACCCTTTTGTGTACTAGTCTTCCTTCAAAGAACACCTTTCCCTCCCATTTGACAGAAAGTACCTCCGGAGGCTAAGAGTTTCTGTCCTCTTCCCAATCCCCTTGTCATTGCCCAAATTCTGTGACAGGGATCCCAGTTCCTTGGCTTTGCTACCATCTGGTTTCATACCATGTGCCACAATAAAAAGCTTTGGAGCAAACAGACCAACAGAGCCTCCCCTCTCGGTGGTTGAAATTTTTTCCTATGTCTTGTAGCTCACCGAGGGGTGGGGATTGGATAATTATCTCTGCCCCTGCCTCTTCCTCTTGTGGTGAGGGTTCTGCTTCCTCTTCATCTCTCACAAAGTAAACTGATTTGGTTTTGAATTGCTTCTGTACAGGGGCAGCTGCTACCAGCAGGGGTTACTCCCTTGACTCAGCTGCAGTTTGAGTGGCCACAGTGCCTTCTGGTCTGCTTTCCTCCTCCTCCCTGGGGGCACTGTCTAGTAATGAGTAGCATCCAATAAATAGTAGCCAGGGTCCAACACACTGGATGTCCCCCAAAGACCATTTTCTTCTATTGTCTGTGTTTTAGGATCTTCACATTGAATGATTGAACAGAGAGGAACATGTCAAACATGTTCTGCTTGCATCGAAAATGGCAGAACAGAATACTTATAATTTTCAGTCAATCTTCGGTCTTAAACTACTGTACCTGTGGAGATAAGTCTGATTACACACATCTCAATTTGTTTCATTGTAATAAGGGACATTAGTAAGATTGCAGTTTTGTCAGATGACTTCAATAAAGGTACCTGCCACCCTGGAAAAGACTCTCAGAAGAAATGGAAATGTGAAGAGAATCAAAAGCTAGATTAAGCATGCCAGGAGAAAAAAACATACCATTGCAGAGTTGTATCAGAACTGCCATAAATCAGACTACCTAAACAAGAGTAGCAAAAAAATTCTGTTTAAGTTCAAAGTATGTGATCAGTACAAATATTTTAAATATATACAATATATTTTATCTGGTTGATATCTGGTAGAATGTTGCATGGGGAAAGAAAATTATCATTTTGTTTCATCTCCTCTGTAATATAGCTGAATCATATTACTGTCTTCTTAAAAAAAGAATAAGTGTCCAACAAATGTAATTGTACAAGTGATTTCACTTTGACACTATAATCTTGTCTCCTCTTCCACTGAACCTAGACAAGTCATTTTAGCTTTGGTCTTTACATTGTATAGAACAAATTTCACATAACTTTTAGAAGACTTCATTAAGAAATTTAATGTTAACAAATCAATTATTTAAAATAGTTAAATTTATCTGAGTATCTAGCTTAAGGGTATTGCAATACATTTAAAATTGCAGTAATTTCTCCCCAACAAGAACTTCTCTTAGCAATAATTAATCTGTTATTGAGTTTAACTAACAAGAACAATAAAACGACAAAAAGCTAAACAATTACATCAAGAGCAGTTGAAAAAGGCAACTATTGAATGTGGATGTTGGATGTGTTTCCTGAGCTACATCTGGTCAGATCAATGGACTTTTCTAACTATCAGGTCATTTTTAGCTCTGGCTTCTTCTCAAAGATACTGATCTATAAATGGAAAAGGTAAATCAGCCTTAACATCTAGTCTGCATACAGCAGCTTTTGCATGGGGAGAGTGGTGCCTACAAATAAGCAGATTCTTACCTCTGAAAGTACCTCTGAGAAGATCTCAAGTAACGTTTAATGTTGAACTTAAGCTTGACTTCAGTCTTCAAGAAAAAAAGGACAACCATAAGGGTCCTTTCTCTCTATTCATTTGTGTGCCATCAAAGCCAGCCAAAGACATTGCTGTTTAAAAGAATGTTTTGATAGCAAAAGATTTTGATTGTTCCTAAACATAGGAAGTAATTTCCCTAATTTTTGAAGACCAGATTGAAGCCTTCCAATGTAATTCCAGTCCCTTCCTTCTCAATACTGTTTGTAAATTCCTCTGCATCTGTTTGCCAGTTTCTGCAACTTCACTGTCTCACTCCATGTAAGCAATTAATAGAAATGTCAAATAATACTATACCAAAGGGAAGATGCTGTGAATTCAGATGATCTGTCTCTCTGCCTTGAAAACACACCTTTGTTAAATAGCAGAAACATGATTCAAAGAGGATCTGACAAGAATGAATCTTTTCTAGTAATTAAGTTTGTTCTGTCTTACCCTGGTTTAATTATGAATACTATAAGTTTTGATAGCAAGAAATGTAACATCTAATCACAATATTTGATTTGATTTTTTTAATCCATGTTGATGGCTCTTCATCATTTTATAAGTACTCATATTGTTCACTTGATTGTTTGCTACATTTCCTCTTGCCCTTTAGTCCCCTAGACTAAATTCTGATCTGTAGTTTTCTGTCCAGTCTTGCACAGTTTATATTTTTTTTCCTACCACTGGAAACCTCTCTCATCCTCTTTGAATTCCCACAGATAACTATTAACAATTTTGGAGTCTAAGCCTGGGGGAGGCAAACACCTAGCTTAACAAGCCCTGGCTCTCATAAAAGGGCATAAAGGTTGTCTGGAAAATATTCCAGATTTCAAATGGTGTTCTAAACCTAAGAATGCATGTAATCCAACGCAAGGAACAGGACACCATAGCTAAAATTAAGGCATTTATCTAGCCTCTACTGTTCACCAGCAGCCAACTACTTCACTCAATAGGTACCACCATCAGGATGGACCCAGCTGCAGCTCTGCCTGAACTGCAGCTGGACTGTGCAACAGATGACTGTCCCCATGAGTAGGGACACTTCTTGGGATTTCAGATTCCTTACTTGACACTGACAGATCCTGCCATGCCTGAGGCAGATCATTAATCAACAACAGATCCTTGGTAAGTGACTAATAATGTGATGAATTAAAATCAGGGAAATACTTTTAATCCTTGTAGTTACTCTATGTTGGTAAATTATTTTCTTATGGTGCCCACTATGTCCACATTCTCAGCTACGTCTTTTCTTAAGTAGCACACTTTCTTCCAGTTATTTTCTCCATCTTCTGCAGAGTGCTTCAACAACTTTCCTGAATTTTCTATGTAGTTTGTGTCCTTTTGTATCACTTTCTAATCAAAATGGTAATTTAAATTTCCCAATAGTATGACGTTTTTCTGTTAAGTCCTTTGATCACACAGAGAAAGACTCATCTCCATTAACAACTTTATTTGCAGCCTACCATAGTCCCCTGCATAACAGCAATATCCTTTTTACTGAGAAATGTTTAGTCACTCCAGTTTCCAAAAGCCCTTCTGGTCTAAGAATAAATATCCTGGAAATACCCTTTTAGTGTTAAAGATCTTTTCTGAAGGGCTCATACATGCCTGTGTCCACTATCCAACCAAGTCTCTAGCACGCCAATTAAGACATGATTTTAAATATTATTTAAGACATCAAGATATTTGTTGTTTCCTGTCCTCTTCCTTGTCCTTGTCCTATTCCTATGTAATAAACTAATTATAGTGTAAGTATAGATATATAAATGCTAGTTATCTGCTAGTATGTAATGAACAATATCATACAATGAATAAATATTTGTATATAATTAACTAAGATGTGTCAGTTTAGCTCCCTCAAGACCACACCAGGAAAATACTTCCTTCCACATCTAAGTCTTTATATCAATTACTGTTTTGTATCAGGTCAGCATTCCTGAAGGAGAAATCTCAGAGGAATGCATGCTGGGTGAGGCTCCTGTCCCACACTCTGCCCATGGTATGCTCAGCTGCAGAGTCAGACCAGGCTCCTTCAGGCATTACCCTGACAGGCCTGAAAATTCCTCAGTAATGGGGGCAACTTCTCTGGGTCATGGCCCTGCTGCCAAAATTACCCTTGTGGGCTAAAGGTTTCTTTTCATCTCCAGCCTGTGCCTCCATGTTTCACTTTATCAGTATTTTCTCTCATCTTCTCCCCACATACTGCTGTAAAGAGCCTAGCTTCCTGATGGCCTCTTCCTTGATAGCAGTGGACTGTGTCATGGGGATCTTTTGGATCTCCAACCACCTCTTCAGGTCAACTAATTTAGTTTATCTGTAATCTAAGTTTATAGTTAAATTTAGACTCAAAGATAAATTTTAAGAGATTATTGTGTTAAAGAGTTTCCCAGACTGACCAGGTGTGGCCAGATACTTCCACAGCTGGGATCAAAGCCCCTCCATAGTGGGCATCTCCAGAGAGCCGATGGGTGCCCTCTTGACTCTCTGCACTCACACCCAGTCAGACTAAGTTTGCTCATTGGTTTGAGCCCAGGTTTCCCAGGTGTTTGTTCCCAAGATACATGAAAGCTGTGTGAATAGAATTCATTCAATGTGCGGTGGCAGTGTGGCAAAAATTAGGAAAGAACCCCCTTTGAGCTAATTGCTTATACAGGTGAGTGACTGCAGAGCAGGAGGTGGGATACAAATCTATCCATATTCCATTTGCTGAGTAGGAAATGAGTTGTCATTTTCTACAGTCATTTCTCTACTGCCAGCTGAGTAGGAAACACTGTGAAGTGTTTCCTCAGGAAGTCTCCCTAAAACTCAGAGTGCTAACTCTAGGTCTGTCTCCAGCTCTGCCAGAAGGCAAAAATAAATGTCAGTGTTCTTCCTGCCTGCAAGTGGAGGCTAAAAAAGAAAAAAAATATGGACAGCACATCTTCAGTAACTCATGAATCTGGACATTTTCCTCTATGGTTTAAACAACTGACAAAATAAAGAATTGGCCAAACAGGACTAGAGTTAGGAGGGAGATGTATCTTTCAAGTCTCTGGGATACACAGTTCTCTGTAGCACATTTAGCAATCTTTGTTCTTACATATCATCACTACTTGAGTTACTGGGCTCTAGCTATACGGCAATCAACATATTGCATAATTGCATTAAGAGTTTTCCATCAGATTTAAAACAAGGAAATAGCAGGGAACAGAGCTGGGAAACCTGTTATTACATACTGCTCTGAATTATTCCCATATCTTTGGGCATTGTTCTAGGAGGTCATAGTCAGACCTGAATCAGACTACCCCCATAGTGAAAAAAATTCCCCAAAACATTCAGAATACACTCATGCAGACACAAATGGCAGCACTAATATGGGAATGTGCTGGTATACCTCTTTGTGCTCATCAACTAAAAACAGCTGTTCAGAAGTTGGCTCACACATCTTAATAGATTATCCAGAAATTGGACACTTCCTGTATACTAAGATTTAATCAACAGGACTTTGGGAATTTCTGTAAGCAGCAAGTTGCTAAAACAATGTTTTCCTCAATATCTAATTTGTGTGTGACAGAAATGTTGGAAAAAACCTCAATTTTTTCCTCATTAAAAAGTGTATGTTTCTGAACAGTTGTGATGGTAAGCAGAATGTGATCCCTTACACTGTGGTCCTCATGCTTATGCTGCTGGATACACATGGCAGCACTCCCAGAGGCACTTTCAGCAGTGTCCCTGTGTTCTGCTATCTGCATCAGTACCCAGCTCAATCATTACTTTACATTCTGAGCTGTCTGCTCCAAAGTATGTTTGCTTCAAAGTGTGTTTGCTTTCCCCACCCAAATAGTCAGACACCTCATTTTACACAAAAGCCTTGTTTCTCCTCTTAAAAAAGTACCTCCGGACACCAAGTGACACGAGCAGCTGGCATCCTCAAGACCTGTTCAATTGAGTGACACATAATTGTCACCTTTGGCTACATGGCAAAGAAACCATTAGAAAATACAGCCTAGTGTCATGGGAGAGGGAGAGGGAGAGGGAGAGGGAGAGGGAGAGGGAGAGGGAGAGGGAGAGGGAGAGGGAAGGGAAGTTCCGTTCCGGGAAGGGAAGTTCCGGGAAGGGAAGGGAAGTTCCGGGAAGTTCCGGGAAGGGAAGTTCCGGGAAGGGAAGGAAAGGAAAGGAAAGGAAAGGAAAGGAAAGGAAAGGAAAGGAAAGGAAAGGAAAGGAAAGGAAAGGAAAGGAAAGGAAAGGAAAGGAAAGGAAAGGAAAGGATTTGCACACTGTAATATGTACACAAATATTTTCTTACTATAAAACACAGACTTTTGTCTGTGCCTTTGCCTTTGCTATGGCCTGCCTGGTAAAGTTGTTACAGACTATGACAAGGCCTATTAGAGAAACCAAATGAAAACACAAATTACACCTTTTCTCTGGGTTGACTCATGCCTCTGAGAAAAGCCTGTTTATTTCAGCCTGATTTTTCTATTTATAATCCCATCTCAGCCTGAAACACTTCCACTCAAACACTATTTTCACTTACACTATTTATAGTTTTACCAATGGCTTACATCTAACCCAGCAAGTTAAACTCCAGATTGTTCCATTCAACTCACAAATTTAAGGTTTTAACTACATCTTTGTTTCACTCAAGTCTGCTATAATCATTTACTGGCTATAACCATTCACCTTCTGCAATATTCCTTTTCAAAAGCTTGGGAGACAGTTTTCTAGCAAGACAAATGCATACAGGATAATTTTCACTTTCTTCTCGCATGGAATTCTCATATTGTGGCTTTTCGTAGGGATTCTATTTACCTCTTATTCCTCACCTTACTACTAAGTAATCTTAACTCCAAAAATTCTTGAAACTGCTCAAAAATAAGGAGTACTTCCCCTCAAACTCCTCCTGTAATCTTCTAGGAAATCCTCATCAAAATGCAACCCCAAAACTATCTGTGAAGAGAAGTTTCTGGAAGCCAGGCTATAGACATTTAGCTAATCTGTTGCAAAAACAAACCCATCCAAACTATAGCAGAATGTCACACAGTTGCTGTTTCCACTTAGAGTGGCAAAAAGCATCTTAGAGTCACTACAACTAAGACATTTAAGAAGACAACTCATTTCTTCATAAATATTGCTACAAGGACAGAAGAGATGGTTCTTTTCACGTGGAAGAT
Source organism: Melozone crissalis (assembly GCF_028551555.1). Taxonomy (NCBI): domain Eukaryota; kingdom Metazoa; phylum Chordata; class Aves; order Passeriformes; family Passerellidae; genus Melozone; species Melozone crissalis. The sequence continues at coordinate 46,199,477 of NW_026535783.1, read as the reverse complement.
AACAGCATTCATACTGAATGTCCATTCTGCCCAATCTCTACTGAATTAAACTCATGTCTTAAAAAAATAAAAAGGATTGATAGATGCCTAATTCCTGTAGTAACTATAATATCTTAAGAAAAGGCATTTTAAAAAATATGCAATAATTGCAGAGAGCAGTAGTCTAATCAATGAATACTTGTCAAAAGATAATTTGAAGAACAAAGCCAAAGGCATCAACCACACAGCCTAAGCCCTGAAGCATACTCTGAGTCAACTGCTGGTACAAAGTTACCTTGAGCATCACACAGAGGTCAGGAAAACCAAAACCCTCACCTCAGGAACCATATTGCTAGAAATATAACTTTTTTACAGCTGAGAAAAACTAATCCTTTCTTTGCAGGAAGGCAAAAGGATTAGAAACTACAAGGAATAAATCAGCTATTCATAAATACAGTGCCAATTAGCAACTTAGAAGTAAATCTGAATTAGTGTAGACCAGCCTACTTTAAGAATGCACAGAAAGATGTCTGAGTGTCTGTACAGCAAGTTACTTGATGCACATCCAGCACTCTCAGCAGCAGTAGGGAAAAAATGGGGAAGTAAAGTAAACAAGGAATGACTGAAGTGTTAATACTCTAACTATTTAAGCCTAGACATCAATATAAAAAAAATGCAGGCTGCAAATGTTGTGTTGCAGTAAAGTCTCTATAAAGATAACACTGCATAAAAACAATTCTGCAACTACAAGGAAATGGAAAACATGTGGTCAAAATAATCAGCAAGCTGAGTCAGTGTCAAGTGGGATTTCAAGTGGCAAAATGTTCTTCCTCTACAGCTTTGTACCATGAATCCCATTTTATTATTGTTGGATGTTACAAGGAAGCTGGTGGAACTCTTCATTAGAAAGTTAGTAGCAGTAGAAATAAGGGGTTCAAACTAAAAGAGGGAGAATTTAGGATAGACATTGAGGAAGAAATTGTTTTCTGTGAGGTGAGACTCTGGAACAGATTGCCCAGAGAAGCTGTGGATGCCCCATCCCTGGCAGTATTAAAGGCCAAAGTTGGATGGGGCTCTGAACAACTTCATCCAGGGGAAGGGGTCTCTGCCTATGTCAGGGGGGGATGGAACTGGGTGATCTTTAGAGTCCCTTCCAACAAAAGCCATGCTATGATTCTATATTCATTATTTTGACAGAGGAACAATAATTTGGCAACACTTAGTATAATTACATTTTATTGAAATATTGAAGTTCTTCTTAAAGTGTTACAAAGATATAATACATTCGTAATATAAGTGTAAAGGCTCAACATTAAAATGAAAAGACTTAGTAAAAAATATAGATTAGAAGTTACTGCAGCAAAACAAACTCATTGCAATTACATTTATGTTTTGTTTGTTTTGTTGGTTTTGGGTTTTTTTTAAAGAAAACCAGTTATATTGACTGGCACATATAGACAAGATAAAATACAGCAAGTGTTTTCTTCCTCCATGAAGTAATCAATCAAGTAGTACTGCAACAAACACTGATTTCATGCATAAGTGTAGAGAGGATTTTAAACTCTGCATATAGTACTAATTTCAGCTTTTGTACAGCCCCATTTGCAACACATTCCTGCCAAACCCAGAGACTCCCGTTTCCTTCTGGGATACCTGGCCCAAAGGTAGCTGCTTGATTCCACAGGATTTGCATTTCCTTTTCCCCCTCTGTCCTTCTGAACAGCTTCCTCTACCTGGCGAACAAGCTTTTTAAAGTCACCTGCCACAGGTACATATTCATTATAGTAATTTAAACTATACAAGTCCTTAAACGTCTCCCATCCAAGAAATGGGCTGCTTCTCTGCAGCTGCTCCACTTCAGGATCCAAAACCGATTGGAGGTTGAAGCTTCCCAGTAGTTTGTTACTTGCTGTTTGTGCAGAATCTGTTTTAAAGAGAAAACTTATTTTAAATTCAGACTGTAGGAGCATCAAAAGGATTACACAGCTCTAACAAACAGCAACAAAACCCATTCAGTTTTAAATGGAACACTGTTATGTAGGAGAACTGCCAGCACTTGAGAGTCTCCCCACCATGATTTACTTGTAGCTTACTTTTAGCAGAATCTGTGTTTTAAAGTCTATACCTCTTGTTAGACATGCAGAATGCACAGAAACAACTGTAACTGAAGTAAAGGCATCCTGGCACAACTGCAGTTTTATTGATGGAGAAGTCTCAATTTTCCCACAGAAACAGAATTTTGTTGTAAAGGCACGTATCCAGAAACACCACAGAGCTGTGTCTTGTTGGATGCATTAGATCAGACCCCTCCTCTCCTGTGCACAATCACACAAAGTAGCATCATGTGAAGAACAAATGTAGGAAGGACTAAATAAGCAAAGATTGTATGTAAACTGAGTCCTAGATTGCATTTTTCTATAGCTATTTTAAACTGATGCTTTCCTCTCATTTCCTTCATTTCTCAAGACATATCAGGGGCTTGCAGAATTTACTTATGAAACATTCTTCATCTCACTGACTAAAGTGTTCTCAAAAATAAAGCCCTACTTCCTTTCACCTTACATTGTTTCTCTTGATTTTACTTCTGCAAGGCAAGTGGCATTGCTTACTTCAGCTAATGTGAAGAAAAACATCTTCTTCAATTCCTAATTTTAAAAGAATCTGAAACAAGTCTTTGTCTTGTGATCTTAATGCTGTTAATACAGGTTTTTTTTTGTTTCAGAAAGCTGAAAAAACATGAGAATATCCAGCAACTTTTGTATTTACTTAAATATGGCCAATTAGTATATAGAACCTAACTTTCAGATAGAACAGCAGCCTGAGTATGTGCAAAAATAAAAGTAGCTGTAGTTACTTTAGTAATTAGACAGTGACTGCCATTTAATAGCCTTTGGGGTGAAGTCTTCTAGTTAGACTTCATGCAGCATAGCGGAGGCTCCTTAGTGACTGCTGTTCTCAGAAGCTGCTGTTAACAAAAAGGAAAGCAAAATTTGCAGGGAAAGGACATAACTCCCACAGAGGCTGCATGTAAGTAATTTGGTTTAATTACAAAGGTTACTTTTACTTTTACTCAACCTGTTGGGGGAGGAAAAAAGTGGCAAAAATTCCCAGAATACTGGCTTCATTAGCTGCCTGAAGTCTTAGGTTATTTCACTAAAGTGTGTATAATCAGAAGAAAATAATCTCTTCCATTGCACGTTTTAGTCATAACTACAACTTCTGTCCTTTTAAAAAACGTTATTTTTCAGTATCCAAAATACCGACATAAATTAATCACTTAAAATTACTGTTACATTTACCGCAGCTTGAGAGCACAGCCCAGACTGTAACCCGGAGCACCAGAGTGCACGCTGCCCACCGTGCCAACTCTCTGATGCAGGGAAGCACCGGGGAGTGGTAACACGGGCGCGATGCCCCGTCCGTGCGCTCCCGCGCATCCCGGCAGCTCCGACGGGCAGCGCGGCGCCAGGGCTCCCGTCCGGAGGGAAACCCCGCCGGGAGCCCCACTTCGTTCCGCCGCCCCAGGAATTACGGAGCCTTGGGAATGGAGAGAAGCCATAGCGACAGGCATTCCCCACCGCTCCCCAGGGCGCAACAGACCTCCCTACGCGGCCAAGAGAGGGGAGAAGTGGGATTTTGTAGCAGAAGCTCCTCTGCGGCCGGCAGCCCTGCGCAGCATCTCCGAACTGACCAAAAACTTTGCGGATTAGCCCTGCAAATAATGCCCCAGCGCCTGCCGTCCCCTTCCCTCTGAATCTCACGGCGTCCTTCCAAAAGTCTCGGAAATGCCAACTAGGATCTAGAGGGAAAGCGAGAGAGGGACGGGGACCTTCCCTCAACGGCTCAGGGCGGGAGGAGCCAGAGGCGCCGCGGGGCGCTCACCCTTCCCCATTCCCTCCCGTTCTCTCCATCCCTCCTCGCAGCCCGTGGCTCGGCGGCGAGCGAAGCGCCTCGACAGCCACCTGCAGCTCTGCTCGCTCCTGGGACACTCACCGGCCGCGGGCGCCGGCTCCACCGCCAGCAGGGAGAGCCGCTTCCAGCGGGACCCGCCGCAGGTGAAGATGACGGCACGGATGAACTCGCGGCCGCACAGCTTCACCCCGTACCCGTCCCCCTCGCCCGCGGGCAGCACGGCGCCGGGGTACCCCGGGGGTGCCGCGCACAGCAGCGCCACGGCGGCGCACAGCACTCGCAGCTTGGCCATCCCCATCGCGCCGTCCTGTCCCGCGGGCGCGTTCCCAGCAGACCCGACGGCCGCCACAACGCCCCCGACCGCGGCAGCCCAGCCCCGCAGCTGCCCGCCGCCCGCCTTTTATGCGCTGCGAGCGGCGCTGAGTCACCGCCCCCTCCCCTTCCCCGCTGCCGCGGCTGTCGTCTCCCGCCTGGTCGTCCCTGTGCCTGCAACAGCCGTCGAGGGGCCCTCGGGCAGCGCTTTGCCCTTTTTCTGCCCTTGCTAGCTGTCCCGGCTCCTCACGCCGCCATGCCTCACCTTCGGCCTCCCTCCTCGGGTTCCCGGCCCTCACCTACCCGGAGACGCCCCGGCTCTGGGCCTCAGCCGGCTCTGGGCCTGTTTGTGGCCAGATAGCAGTGCCGATGCCCTTTCGCGTTGCTTTGAAAACGTGAAAAACTTAATTTCGACTGTTTTTTCCATTGGAGGTGTAGAATCTCCATAACTACGTCTGTGTCCTAAAAATGTTGTCTTGACATAAAAAGACAGAAACAAGTGAAGTAAAAGAAATGCCCTTTCAAGGAAGTGGGGGAATTGAAGGGGGATTTCAAAGCCTGAGTTCCTCTCAGGTTTGTTGTACTGGAGGCCTGAGTTCAGTGGCAGCCATAGGCATCCAAGTGTCAGAGATATCCTGGCTCCAGTGTGGGCATCCTAGAGATTTGGAGCTCCACATCTGTGTGTCTCCTGAAGAGCCCAGCAGGCTCTTGCTGACAAGAGTGGTGGTCTTTGGACTCTATGCAGAGCTATGCACTCTGTGAAAGTAAACTTTACTTCTGGATTTGTTTGTTTGCTTTGTTGTTGTTTGGGTTTTTCCCCAGTACGACAGGACAAGAAGTGGTTGCTGTTGTCTTTTATAAGAAGTCATACTGTGAAGAACCAGAAAAATTCATCTCTCTTATAATCCTTTGAAGCTGTTGTCTGTAGATCCTTTCATGCGAAGGCTATGCTTTCAATCCCCTGAGTATTGTTGGCTTATAAAAAACCCTCAAAACTCAATCCTGAAGGAGAGCACAGAGAAGACATACATCTACAGAGTAGTGTACAAAGGTGTATGATTCACTTGTGCTGGCAGAGAAGTTACAGACTCCAGTCTCCTTTTCAAGGAGGACTTGCGTGTTTTACACTGATCTGGATCTAGAACAAAGCTATGCAGGGCTAAAATAGTGAGCAAAGTTGTGTTTAACCTGAGCCAGCCACCAAGCCCCATGCAGCCGCTCACTAATTCCTGCATTAATATGACTGGGGAAAGACTTAGAAAAGTGAGAAAAGTCATGGCAGTTTAATAGGGAAAGCAAAACCTGCACACAAAAGCAAAGAAAAATAGGAATTGATTCAGTGCTTCCTGTGGGCAGACAGGCATTCAGCCATCTTGGGAAGACAAATGCCGTGGCTCCAAATGCCATGGCTTCTTTCTCCTTCTTCCATTTTCCCCCACTTCATATACCAGCATGATATCCCTTTAGTCATTTTGGGTCATCTGTCCTGGCTGTATCTCCTCACAAGCACCCTGGTCCCCTCACCAGTGTGGCAGTACCAAAAGCAGAAAGGGCCTTGGCTCTTATCTGTTCAGCAATAACAAAAACATCTCCTTATTATTAACCGTGTGTTCAGCATAAATCCAAAACACAGATCAATACTAGCCACCGAAAAAATTAAAATCTACCTCAGCCAAATTAAAAATTAAAATCTTCCCCAGCCAAAACTTGGACAGTTTTCTTTTTGGTCCAGTCTTAAGTGTTTAAACAGTAGTACCTCTTCAACAGTAGTCACCATTATCCAGAGTGTTGCTAGGATGCAATCTGCAGGAGTCTGCTAATCTGAAATTCCTGAAGAACAAAATCTTGATCTGTTCCTCCCTCAGCTGAAGCCATACCTGCTATATTGTTACAGACAGAAGTTGTGCAGGAGTGATTACAACTTGAATTTTGAGAGCAGTACCTTAATTTTGTTGGTCTCGTGGACTTTTTCTGAAAATACTGTCACATCAGGTGGACTTCTGCATGGACTTTAAGTAGTCTTCTAGACAAAATATTTGTTTTCAGTGTCTGAAAAGCTGTAGTAATGTGAAAAAGCACTACCAGGACAAGGCATGAAGGATGGTACCTCCTGAGTGACTAGAAAAACTACTATTCAAAACAAAACATGCAGAAGAAGATGTAATGTAAATTTAACAAATCTGAAGTAACTATATGACTTCCTAATGTTTGTTTTCTAAAGAAGAAAAAACAACAGCAGAACAAAGAAACTAATTTCCATTCATGATCCGTAGGATGCTTCAAGGCAAGTACATCCAGTGTATTGGCTCAATGCGAGTACTTTTTATCTTTTAATTTCTTAAAAAAAGGTAAAGATAATTGCACTACTTCTCTCCTTGTACTAAATTATTAATCTGTTGAGCAATAGCAAAGTTTATAGAAGGTAAAGGAGGTTTCATGTAAACTGGGGGCTAAATAAAAAATATATCCTTTAACAATATCTCAGTAGCCTTGAATACCTTGAATTAAAGCCTTATTCCCGTGACTTACAAATGTCAGACAAAGAAAATCAGCAGTAAGACAAAAACTTACTGATTTCATTAGACATTTTCCAGAGACTCTATTTCAAATTCATGCAATTCACTGTTGCAAGGACAGCTTAGCTTTTGAAAGCTGTCCAAACATGAATTTACAGCATTTCTAAAGTTTGCTTAGTACCGTACAGGATTCTGCAACAAATGGGAAATACCACTTCATCAATGTTATTGATGAACAAGCATGAGCATTATCCAGTTGCCTTCAATAGAGGATTGTGCAGTTTAGAAAACAGTTCAATCTTAAGAAAGCTCATAATTGAAAAAGTTAAGAAATCCATGCATTTTTGCCTAATGAAGTCTAAGGCTGATTAAGAAAATTAATAGTAATGCAGAAACGATCTTGTTTTTATACATCCACATAAGTGCTTTCCCCTTCTTTTAAAAGCAGTGACATGGAGTCAGCAATAAAATAACTCCAAAGCACGTAGGAAGGAGCTGTGATTTTCAACTTTCCTTATTGTAAGGAAGGGGCCCAAACTGGACTCTCCAAAGCGACTTTGCTTGTTTCTCCTCAATGCTCATACGTACTATCACAACCAGATAAACAAGAGTGAGGTGGAGGCACTTGTGGCTTGCAGGTGGCATGTGCTTCCTGGGGTTCATACCTATAATTAGGACACAAACAGCTTAGTTTTGGCATCCTAATCATGACTGACTTCTCCATTTTCCAGAACAATCCTGCTCCAAATGATACTGATTCAGGATATATGGCTGTCAGACGTAATAACCAGAAAAACCCAACAGAATTAAGGTGGTAAAAGAGTAGTGCCTTCAGGCCAGAACAGGCTCCCCCTGGAATTGCTCTCCTTTTTTTCCCCAGTGATTCATGGAAATAAAGACGGTTGTTGTGATATATTAAAGTAAGTCTAACAGCTGAGGCCAGTTGAGCACAAATAACAGAAAGGAGCAGGATGTTTTAGGCACTTTATTTATTTCTGTAACAAATATGATGAATGTGGGCAACTTGTGCTGTAAACATGTATTTCCCCAAAGTAAACCTTGTCACTGCTAAGTCCCTGTTATCTTTCACGGTCCTCTGAAGGAAGTTATACCATTCAATTATTCTGTATCTGTCACTATGTCATAGATTTGACTGCGCACAGCACATGCAAGCATTTTGATTACTACGCTGGCAGTAGAATACCTAACTCTGCAACAAAGAACGAGCATCTTCAAAACAAAACCAGGAATTTTTCACAAAACAAAAGCAAGGCAAACAGTAAAAAATATGGACAATAAAGGTGAATAATCCTTAACTCCTTGATGATTTTTGGCACATTCTATATAGCCCATTTAAATCTAATTCTGGGTTACACCATCTTGCTTAGAGCCTTTTCCTTGATAAATTTGGTACATTTCACTGATACTGTGTAATATTGGATGAAACTTACTTCATTTCTGTCACATTTTAGTGTGGAATCTTGCAGTAGACTAACCTTATTGATCTAAGTTCAAACTTCAGGAGAAAAAAAATCAAATTTAGTTTGGATGGATTAATATATAGCTACCCTATTATCCCCTAAAACTGCTACCTGGACCATGATTTTGCTCCCTTTAACAGTGGCTTTTGATCAAACATCATAGTCAGGAATCTGTCACAAGCACACAGATATTAATTCTTAATTTAGAGTAGATACAATTAGGGTATTTCCTAATTTTCTAAGGTTTATAAGTAAAAACTGTTGTATGGCCTGTTAAAACTGTTCTTTTGTGAAAATGCCTTTCATAGGATTAACATGTGGGCTAAAAGGCACAGATGGAGACATAGAAATACCCAAAAAGGCTGGTTCAATTGTTTTTCTTTTTTGGAAAAAAAAGAGTAGCAATAGATGACAGATATCAAAACATACAAGTCCTCTTCAAAATTTAAGGAAGGCGGACTTCTGAACTTGGAGGAAACATAGCAAATGCTCTGTTATTCCAAGCAAATCAAGAAAGTGGAGTACTTGTGTTCATTTTCTTACACTGAACATTAAAACTCATCACATTTGAGATCAGTTACAGACTGTATGCATTGTTAGCATGCAGGGGACAGAACCAATTACAGAAGTGACTGAATGCAGAAGTTAATGCACTTTCAGAAGTCAAACCATGGAAACTGTGCTATTAATTTCTTCTGCATTGAGAAGCTTTTGTTTCATTATATATTTGCCTATATTATTGTGGTAATATTCTAAGTTTAGTTAAGTAGTCTTCAAAATCATATTTGGGGCATTATCTCCAGCGGGAATTTAATTTTTAAGTCAACAAATTGTCAGTATAGACTTTGACTTAATTCATTTTTGGATGCTTTTTGAGCATTTGTTTTTCATTCCACAATTAGATTAATGCTAGAAGAATTTCCATCCAAAACACAAAATAATCTGTTTCTAAATAAGCTTTCCAATACAGAAACAATTTTTCCAAGTGTGACATCAGAACATTAAAGTATACTAAAACTATATTCTCGGGATATACCATGTTAAAGGCATGCAAAAAAATCCTTCAGTTTTTCAGTACTTGTAAGGCCACTTGGATCTACTCATTACAAAAACATACATTAATAATTTTGCTTGCTGTTAGCCTAAGTTAATATTCATCTTAGTAGTGAAACTCTGATTTCAAGTATTAAAAAACAAATTATCCTGAGCTTCAGAATGTTGAACAAGCATGAAAAAGATTCAGGAAATAGCTACATAATTTGTTTCCTCTTCTTCAGAAGCTATCTCTGCTCATACTTTAACACAGTTTTCCCTAACAGTAAAACACACAGTTAGCAAGTTATGTGTTTACTTCTGAACCTACTTCTGATAAAAGCTGTTTATTCCAGAAGCAGAGATGGTGAGTTCACTGCCTGAAGATCAGCAAGTAAAAAGTATCTAATTTTTCAAAGAAATTGACTGCCTGCTCCTGACTTCAAATTGAGCTATGTATCCTGAAATGTATTTGAAAATGGTATATATTTATTTATATATTTATACAAACTTGTAACTACCAATTACCATATCTTTATTAGTTATACTGAGTTTGGTCAGTACCAGACTTTTTTACTACAGGTGAAAGTTATTTTCAGACTCTGAATAGACAGTGCAAATACAATATTTCATTATAAACAAGGAAAATATACTACAGAATAATGATTATTTTTAAGAGATACATATAATATGAAACCAATTGCTTTAGAAAGTATTAATTTTAAAAAAGACATTAATTTTTTATTTTATAAAAGCTCATAATCTTATCAAATTTTTAATGATTTAGTTATGTTAAAATGCAGTATTTTAATCACATTTCAGATGTGTAGCTTTAATACCTTCTTCCTATTTTTCTATGAAGAAATTGCTATGAGATATTCTGATATTCTACAAATCTTTAAATGTAAGAGGTCCTTTAGGCAATTCCAGCAAAGTGCTCTGTATGTCAAGTATGTTCTCTGCTTCACCTTAAAAAAAGAAAAAAAAAGGAAGGAAGTGTCGGAAGGAAGTGTTGGAAGGAAGGAAGGAAGGAAGGAAGGAAGGAAGGAAGGAAGGAAGGAAGGAAGGAAGGAAGGAAGGAAGGAAGGAAGGAAGGAAGGAAGGAAGGAAGGAAGGAGGGAAGGAAGGAGGGAAGGAAGTGGTGGAAGGAAGTGTCGGAAGGAAGTGTCGGAAGGAAGGAAGGAAGTGTCGGAAGGAAGGAAGGAAGGAAGGAAGGAAGGAAGGAAGGAAGGAAGGAAGGAAGGAAGGAAGGAAGGAAGGAAGGAATGAAAACTTAAGAAACTGATTTGTTTGGCCCTCATTCTTGTTTGGACCACATTAGCAAAATAGCAATTCATAGCTATGCATTTTATAAATAAGCTTATGTCAATATACCAGCAAAGTTGTCTCTAAGGAATTTTGGACTGGTGGGGTAATTAGGAATCTGAGAAGAAAGTGGATCAGACATGAAGGTGTACAAAAGCTTTAACAAGTAAACTTGTACACAGTGTCACAGATGTACCATATTTGGGCACAGTCTTTCTTTGTGCCTCAGGACTAGCCTAAAAGGTGGTCAGAATGTGGGCAGCACAGGACTTGAAGAAACATTGCTCAAAACCCACTGCTCACAAAAACTTTGCTAAGACAGTTACTTAAACATTAAACATAGCAGGGAAAAGTTGTAGAGTGCAGAATGCTCTGGGTAAGGCTGGAATGAAAACATCTAGGACAGAGAATCCAAAAAACAAAGATACAGACTGAACATCATACATATGTTGTGGTGGTCTGATTGTGATATAAGAAGAGATGAAGATTAGGCAAAGAATGCATTTGTTTTGGCTGATGCCATTTGGCACAATGCCAACAATCTTGTTTATCTATGCCTAAAGTCCCAGCTTTATGATCCTTATAGCAGTGGTTTGAGACTGTATTTATGTGTGATCAGCCTAACTGAATATTGCAATGCAGTCAGGATTATGGTTATTCTATAAAACAGGTCTCAGTGCTGACATCTCCCAGCTGTAATTTTTATAGTACTGCAGTGCCTGGGACCATCAGTAATATCCAACACTGGTTACCACTTGCACAACATCAGTCAGTTGCATATAGCATCTGATTATGAAATAGCAAGAGATCTTGGGGACAGGGATCTAGACAGACAAATCTCTATGCCTGTCCCTCACATGTACTAGAGGACATTGCCCCACTGACTGCTCAGGACACAGGGACTCATCTATCTGAAACTCAGAAAAGGCAGCCAGAGCTCCATTGCTGAGTAGAGATGTTCTGTGCAATTAGAGGCTGGCCATAAAATCCGTCCCCTCCTCTAGTAATTTGTGTGGAAAACACCAGTAATGTGTGCCTGGACTAGGAGGAAAAGCAGGTTGATTCTTGGTGTCCTCAGAGGTTTAGAAAAGATAGTTTGACAGCTGTTCTGTAAGCCTGACCCAAAAGATTAGGTCCTGATACACAGCCCTGGAAACTTAGGACCTTCCAACAGCACAAGCAGAACTCAAAACAGGTATTTACCTCTATGTCTTCAGTTTGGGTTTTACTTAGCCCAAGCTATAGAGCAGGAAAAATACCCTTCCAATATTTCAGTGGAAGAATACTAAAATAATGAGATAGTGTTTGGTCAAGTAGGCTAGAGACAGAAGAAAAAATAGCTGTAAGCAAGATCAGAAACAAGATGGCTAATGAAAGAGAAACAATGAAACCTTTCAGGGGTATAAAATGATGCCAAAGGATGAAAGGCAGCAGATGCAGATGTTATATGATCACCTTAGTTCAGATACAAGGTTCACCATGCAGCACAGAAGTAACTGCAGATTATCTTAGGAGAAGGAACTGGCTATGAGGTTGATGATAGGTGTACCCTGGAAGAAAGAGACCATTTAAAGAAAGAACAGTAAAGGGAATGGTGTATACATTTATATTACACCAGAGAGATTAAGCACGGCATGCACCAATAGAATAGATAGACAAGCAGAGAAATGGTTGCAAAGGTATGGGAGTGAACACGGGGATCAGTTGAGTATTGAGAATAAGCATTGTGGCTGCAGGTCAATTGTGTCATAAAACCTTCTCTTCAACTACGTAATTTTAATCATAAAATAAAATTGAACTCCTGAACCTGATTTCCAGACCAGATTCATCCGGGCTATTCCATTTCCTTTTAATCTGGTGCTGATATTGGTAATTAGTTTAATTTCCTTCTCTTACTTTCCTTTATCCTATCCTGTAAGTAGGATCTGTAGACCCAAATCTCTCACGTCTTTTTACAAAGCTAAATCAAATTAATCACTTTTCTTCCTCTTGCAAGGCAGCTTGTCATTCCCTAATAGTTTCAGCTCTTCAGTAAAATTACAGATTCCCTTTCCAGAAGTGATCTGAATTACATATAAATTTCCACAGGAGTTATTTTCCTGCACCTTCCCATCTGTACTCTGTACTAAGGTTGTGAAATATGCATCCCTGGATATATTCAAAAGCCTTTTGTACATTTTCCTGGGCAATTGGCTATGGATGATCCTGTCTGAGCAGGGGGCTTGGACCAGGTAACCTTCAGAGATTCCTTCCAATTCAACCATGCTGTGATACTAGGAAACCTCACTTGATGTTTCTAGACTTTGCTTAGCTCAATTTCATCACATTATCTGGATTATATTCATTCTGCTTATCATCAGCATTCAAGTCTTCCCTTTTTTTACCATTTCCAGCTGATGAGCTCGGGTGGTAGAAATCCCTATTAATCCCCAGTTTCTTGCTGACATTAGCAAATTGAATCCTATTTTGTTGTCTCATTTCTTCAGAACATCAATTCTTCTTGCACTACAGCTTATTTCTTCTCTGTTGATGAACTTAATCAAGTTTGTCACCCAAAGATTTGATTAGGATAAGCTACTCGTAATTTAACATATAAAGCAAATGAAGATACAGACCAAATCTTGAGAAATATTGTTAATAACCCTGCTGAAGCCTAACCTTCCTTTTCAAGCTCAAGATTTGACATAATTTATTTACTCCCATGCTTACCTCTCTACTAATTTCCATGTCTTTCATGCTAACTTAATCTTTAGGTAATACCCCATCAAATGCTTTCATGAGTTTATAATGGATCTACCACATTTCTTTTAGAAAAAAAAAAATCTGGAAAAGACAAAGTTAGTTTGGCATATTCCATTTTATTTTTTATTTGGTTCCACAGTTTCTTTTCTGCAAAACATTTTCACAAGCCTTGCATGCTGCTGAAGTTCTCCTAATGGATCTGAAGTGATGAAGATGACTTTTCATATTTGGAAAGCAATAGGATACCACATTGCTCCTCTTCAACCTGTGGACCACACGATACACAGTAAACACATTACATATAAATTCTAAATTCCAAGTGCTAATTCTGCTCTGTGTGTACTAATCTCCTTTTCAACACTTTTATTTCTAAGAACTACCCCTTCTTCCCTGTGCTTAGCTGACTCTTCATAATAAAATCCAGAGAAGTTTGTTTAATGCTGTTGGGGAAATGGTCGCAGGTATACAATCCTGCATGACCAAAATGTATTTGCACCTGCATGCAGCAGGAACTACAGCAGATTTTGTCTAATTAACCTACCACTATTTCCCCTGAAGCATGCGGAGTTAGGAAACCCAAGTGTTAGATCTGGAGGCTAAAGACTAAGTGCTGAAACAGGTTTTTATTTTGTTTCAATGCAGTTGTGCCAGTAGCAGACAAGACAATTAGTTAGATTTAGTTAACTAAGTCAGTTTGTAAAGAAAAAAGCATGATCTGATGCTGTTTTCACTTACAGTCTACACTCACTGAGCCAGTCTCCTTCACTAGGAATCAGAATTAACATAAATGCATCTCCATAAACTTCAACACAATGTATATAATTTAATCATATAGACAAGAGACAACTATGAGGCAAGACCCCACTTTCCAGGACTCACCTTTCTTCAGTCTTAGCAGGACACTGCAGTAAGATCATCACCTGATGGCTGTGTTTGGTCATGAAGGTGTAAGGCCATGATTCATGTCTCTGTTCCTTTATATTGTAATCCCTAACCCTTTCCCCAAAAAAACAGCAAGAGAGTGGAATACAGAAGTAAATCACTACATCTGTCACTTCTCCCAGATATCCAATTCTTACATCAGCTGTATTTGAAACAAGATAAAATAACAGTCTTAACTGAAAAGAAATGACTACTGTTGACTAGCAAAATATCTGATTTCAACAGCAGGAAAAGAAATGAGACATAATATTTCTGTCAAAGAAACCATCAAATATCTATTACAAGATTTCTCCCAGCCATTTAAAAAAAACATAACAGGTTATCTGAAGCTTGGTTCTCTGTGAGAACAGGACAGACTTACATACCTTTAATCCTTTGCAATAGTGTCCCATAGCCCACATCATAATGATAGGAAAATACAAAGCATAAGGGAAGTATTGGCAGTAAAACTGCTGGGTTCTTCCTTTTTATTGCTCTGTGCAAGAAAAAATTATTTAGTATATTCAGCACATCAGCACTGTTACTCTAGGCTGACCTTGACTGTCTAGGACTTGTGTATCCTTCTAAAAATCTCTAATCAAAGAGCAAGTTTTTATTTCCTCAGAAACATTTGTCTTCTGATTGCCTTCTTTCTCAACCCAAGAGTATTTTAAAAATACAGTACTGATTTTTGAAAATATTAACAAATATGGGTTGATCTAACTCGTTTAGCATGCATGTGCAGTGCCATATAGCCAGCCACTTGCAACACATAACAATATAGATTCTATGTTCATTTCCAAATGCTACAGAGAACCCATAATGCATAAGGTGCATTTAATCTTCACTATATACACAAAACCACAAATATTTCCTAATTCCCTCTAAACATTTTACAGCCCAAGAAAACATTATCAACCATAAGTACTGTAGGGCAAGTTCTTCCATATTCAATATAGCTTTATTAGCCAGGTTTCTTTTTCCCTTGGGTCAGTTGATTCAAATTTAAGTGAGCAGACTTCAGAATATGTCCACTTGTTCCCTGCATCAAAAAAAAATCCAGATGGAGAATGTGCTACTCACTAACAATTCATTGAATCTCAATACAGACAATAAAATAGCGTGGCTTTTAAATACTCTCCCCTCTTCCACACACAGCTGTTATTTTGTAGTGGACTTTTTGTACTTCAGATATTTTATTGTCATTTTATTGTCAGCTCATGTCTCCACTTTTAAATAAATCTGCAGTACACACATAACCAGAACACACTCAAAGCAGTGTCCATTTGTCATTTGATCAATCTCTGAGCAACTACTGGATAAAAATAATATCTGGATAAAAACTGGATAAAACCTGTAATGCAAAACCAAGACCCAGCAAAATAAAAATATATAATGTAATATACTTACATTTTCTGTTAGGGAATAAACTTCATATCCAGTT
Source organism: Melozone crissalis (assembly GCF_028551555.1). Taxonomy (NCBI): domain Eukaryota; kingdom Metazoa; phylum Chordata; class Aves; order Passeriformes; family Passerellidae; genus Melozone; species Melozone crissalis. The sequence continues at coordinate 46,183,833 of NW_026535783.1, read as the reverse complement.
ATTAAAACTACAGTAGTAAGTGTCCAAAAAATGTCCTGAAATATTTGAGAAATTCTCACATCCAAGAAATCAGCATGGCTATTTGCCTGTATCTCATCAGGTTCTGCAGTGCTAGTTGCCTTTCCAGCTAAAGAAGGGAGACAAGTTAAACAAATCTAAGTCATACATTTATTTTAAAGATTGACTCAATCTCTCAGTGGTCTATAAATCCAAAACACTAACGAAGAAGGCAGTCTTTCATGGGTTTTGATTGAGAATGGCCTTCTTCAGTAATAGTTTCTACCCAAAAACCATTTAGGTCAATTAGCAAATGCTTTTATGCAGAATCTTTCAAATTGTGCTTCTCAAGGTCCAGACAAGCAAAATTGCAGTGTTAGGTTTTGAGTGGGACCCAAGTCTCAGCAGTACTCTCTAGATTAAGATTCTGTGACCTTTGCATTTCCATGCTGATTCATAGCATACCTGCTTTCCCAATTCATTCTGCTTAATTCTAATTTAGTTGCAATAATTTTAGAGTCAATCTTGGCAGCTCTTTGCCCTTTCAGGATTTCTTCTTCCTCATGATGCATCGTAAAGCTCATAACTCTTCTGCAACACCACAGTTACAAATATAGAAAAGCACTGTGAAGACAACAGATTTTTAATAGATAATAAATATATATCAAAAGTCCATAAGGAAATACTTCTATAACTAAAATTTAAAACTGTTCAAAAGTACAATATAGTCAATATATTCACATGTCCAAGAAGAATTTTCTATGGTACAGAAGAATAAAAAAGCAGACTATTAGATTTATTTTTTTTAGTTACATGCCCCATCTAAATCTACTGTTACATTTTCATTTAAATAAGGTAAATTCAGTATTTCTCAGAAGTTCCTGTCAACTATACAGAACAAAAAAAGAATTTCCTTTTTAGAGTGATGAAAAAATAATAATTGTGCCAAAAATAAGCAGTGTGAAACCAAAGTGGAGAAGTTAGTTAACAGAACAAGAAGAAGTCTTCACAGCAATGTTTATAATCCATCTTGTGGGGAAAAAATTGAATACCTGGGTTTGTATGTCTAGGCTAGCTAACCAAGTTGGATGAGAAGTTCAACAAGGTACAGGAAACAGAATACCAGCTGCCTAAATGAGTGTATTCTAGGGAAGAAAGAACAAAGACTGAATTCAGAAAGTTCTCTTCTAATGAATCTCTAAAAGTAATTAAATATGTTCTTTGCTCCTGCTTTCTAATTCAGGAATAATTTAAAGGATTTGTAATTACTTAAGGTTTCCACCCTTTTATTCATCTCCATTACTATTGATTTAGCCTGAACAGAACAATTTCTGTTAAATTGTTACTAATTATTTCTTCAGACTATGTTGATCTTGCTGTCTTATTTACAAGTTCATTCAGTATCTAGATAGGTAGAAATAATTTTGAGACAGCATAATGAAAAAAGGACAGATCTAATTACATATAATTGTACACAGTAGGAAAAACAACATTCACTATAGTATCACAGTACTATTTCATCTGTTTCTCTTTCCTCAAGACTTACATTGCAATTGTTGTTCTCACAAAAAATATCAACAGGCTTTACCTTTCTGATAGCCATAATTTTCAGATAGCTTTGTTTTGGTTTTCTTTTTTTTCAGAAGAAGTAATTATATAATGGCTGACCAACCACTTAATAAAATATCAAAATAATTAGATTTTATTTTGTCACCTACAAGGCAGTTGGAAATTCTAAAATAAACAAGTACGCTGCCCATTAATTAGACCCATTTTGGTCCCAAATATCCTAAGCCTGGTAAATTGCTGAGGGCTGACATGATAAGATAAAATAATGACATGTAATATCCATTTAATGACTTTATTTTCATCTTCAGTGTGATTATAGGTGTAGTTTCCACATATGTGAAAAATATTAAGGGACCCTTTGTTTGCCTGTCAGCACAGATAAGGACCTGTGCTTCCAAGATGCATAGTATTACCCTAAATGAGCTTCAATTTGAAGAAGCACATGGTAAGGAAGTGGGACAAGGATATGCTGATGAAATACAGGTCTTGCTAAAAGGGAACAATGGAGAAGAAGAAAAACAGACAGTTTAACATGCACAGTGTTTAGAAAGAAGTAAGTATGGGATAAAAAGAAGGCTGTAAGTTCAAACTTAGAAAAGTAAAGTAAAGGATCCTAACATGATTTCTTTAAAAACAAATACACACACACACACACACTAAACCCCCAAAAACCCCAACAAAAAAACCCCTCATACTTGTTATACTCTGACAGCTCTTGTGCTGAAAGAAAAAGATAAGTCACAAACAATAAAGTCAAACAAACATCATGCTGCAGGAGACTGTCATATCAAATTCCAGAAGTCCAAGGGTACTTCCATGTATATCTACAAGTAGTTCATATAAATAACTTATGATAATTGAAAACAACTTGTTTTCTATATTATAGACAGCAGCCAGATAACATTATCAAACATTTTTCATATTCTTTTCTAACTAGATCTTTTTTCTTTCACTTGAGTGAAATAACCCTCAACTTTCTCCATCCAAAAACAAATGGTGGAATGAAATGCATAGAAAAATGCCTATAATTTCTTTTCTTTGAGCAAACTTGTTCTATGTAGATGTAAAATTTAAAGCAGATGAAACACAATACTGTATTTAAATTAATTTCTTAAAAAAAATATATATATTGAAGGGAAGTTTTGGAATTACAAATCTTAGAAATGAACATTCTCTTTGTACATGATGAAATGTGACAGCCAAGAAACAATTATTTCAGAGGAATACTAATCCAGAAAAGGCAGTAAAAAGCAGGTACAGTGACATTTGGCTAAAATAATAATTTAAATCTTGCTATTACTGAAGGTTTATGTTTTTACAATGAATAGTTTACAAGATAGCACAGTGTAGCCCCAAGAAGGCCCTGAGATGAGTTTGGGGATCCTAAGTAAGATATAGTACTGATGCTGAGATTTGTAAACCAATTTTTATTTAGTCACAATTTATACAGAGAAAGCTTAGTAACAATACTTCAATACATGCTCCAAAACCCCTTTGAAAATTCAAATACATGCTCCAAGACCCCTCCAAAACCTATGTGGTTTTATGCCAAACCCAGGATTATGTCTCTCAAATGCCAGAAGTTCCCTTTGTTCTGTACTCCGTTATTTCAACAAAAATCTTCATTCACGCTTTCTGTTTTCAAGATCAGTTTTGTTACTTTGTCATAGTTTCATCTTGCAAAACAAAAGACTACAGTGCTGTAGTTGTTAGGATTACAACAGGAATCTGAGTAATTAAGAGATTTAGTCTAAGTGCTCTAAGTGTTCCAGGGTAATTCCACACTGACTCCACTGGATTTCAAACTCTCCTTAAGGAGAAGGAAAAACTGAGCAACAATTATGGCCAAAGTAGTCTTACTAAATACTGTTTCATCACATGACTTAAACTTAGCAGAATAACTGTAGAAAAACCAGTTTGGAGTACACCTGAGCTCTTTTCAGGGAGCTCTGTAGCTACTGTGCAGCATAGCAGGGAACACCTCTCTGGCATATTCTGACAAAGCAGACAAAAGGCAGGGCACCTGCCTATCCTGTGCAATCAAATACTGCTTTAGCATTTCCGGACCTGACATCTGATCAGTTAAATAGGTTTAAAATCAATTCTTGACTGTAAAAGCATATATACCTTTCAATAAATTTTGGATGCTCTAAGTATCAAAATGAAACACCTACATGTGCACTCAGGCAACTCCTCTAAACTACTCTTTTAAAAATTAAAACAATTCCTGTGCAATATCCTTATGCCTATCCATTTAACATGCCGATATTAAATGAATATCTGGAGCTTGAGTAGTTTTGAATGACCAAGATATCCTGATGTGCTGGTTTTAAACTGGTGAATAACTAGATGGTGGTAGACCTTAAGGCAAAAAAACAGTGCCTTAAGCAACTGCCTTAAGACCTTAAGGCAGTGAGGATTTGAAAACATATGTATATAGGAAAATAATCAGAAGTCTACCACAAAAAAATTACTTGAAATTAGATGAAAGAAAACCAAACCATGTTTGACTGCAGTTCAAATCAATATTCCATTTTCAGCTGTTTATTTCCTAGTAATTGTGTCTTATTTTCCTCCACATGTGTTCTGTTGAAAATGTCAGTCACACTGGGATAGTGAAAGACTTTTGATCTATTAACATGCAGATTTTAGGAAAAAATGTCCTACTATCTTAGGACTTACTTTACAACAATTTTTAAGATTACTTATTTCTCATTATGACAGAACAGAAGTAAGAATTAAGAATAGTAGGTATTGATTTTTACTGCAAAACATTTTATAGAATTTCATAGGTAACAAGACAAAAAAAAAGTATGTCATTCAGACTTAGCAGAGGTGGGCTGTATTTTATTTAGAAAAGTCTTACTGATGGGAGAAGCTGATTATTGAGAAAACAAGCCACAGGTGCACATCACACTTATCAGGTGAACAACCATCCAAGTGCCATTGTCTTAGGGAACAAATTCTCCTTCATTTTAAGTACACAAATGGCCCATCTACATAGCCATAAAAACTTCCATAGGAATGATTTACATGACTAAATTTGTACTAAAAACAACAGATAAAGGATCTGAAGTGTAGCTTTAGAACAGGAGGAAGAGAGATACTGTAATTTTCCTAGTCAGGTTGTTGTGCATAGCACAAGAGACCTGAAGCTGTAGTGTGGATACATGGGTGCACATCCCAGCATGCTTTTCAATTACTTGTATCCTGTAACAATCAGACCGTGATTTTATAGACACAGTTAATAAAATAATAAAAAAGTGGCAATAGCAACTTCTATATTGGCAAAAATATTGATTGCATAATTTTAAAAATTAAGTATAGTATTTCAAAATAAATGGGTACCAGTAGCAAGTGACATTTTAAATTTTATAACACTCTCAAGAGGGCCCAATTAGAAATAACTTTCCCATTTTTTCTTTAAATACAGCTAGTAGTTTCTCAACACTGTGTGAGCAACTGTAAGGGGTGATTGGGATTTTGAAGTCTGTCACACAGAAACTGTTAGAGTAAAAGGAAATCAATGTTACAAAATGAATCATGACAGATGAAGAGAAGTGAGGCACAGAGGGAAAAGGTCAGTTACTGGGAAACTGATAATGCTAATAAACTAGTCAGTGGTAACCATCCTTATCATTTCTACTGATTATTCTTCAGACTGCCACAATGATGTCAAACCACACAAAAGAGCATTTATACCATCATTTGATTGATTAAAATCCAGTGGGAGAAAATTCTCATCTGAAATAATTTAATCGACTTTGACAACTTGCAAAAAAACCTTTCTCTGGATTACAAGTCACATCTTCACTTGACTAGAAATTTCTCATACTTTAGACTCTTAGCTTGTTTTCTTTCTTCCATGTGTAGATGGAATGGATGCTACTTTGGTTTTGTACCCCCAAATGGGATGGAAGGTGGTGTACAAATACTCAATAGAAATTAAAAGGAGAGCCAGTGTGAAATGCTCTCTTCTTCACTGCCCACATGTATTAAATATTACTTCAATGGTGTATTTTGTGTGTCTAAGTGTCTATGCAGAGGAAGAGACAGTAATCACCCCTCAATAAAGAGTCAATTTGCAACCCAATATGCTTAATGGCTCTCCTGGGAGATATGCTCTTTTACCCAATCTATCTAAAATACTGGGCTGAACAAACACTTAGCTTGAGAGCAGTCATGGCAGTAAATCTGTAGAGAACATATTTCATGTCACTATCATTGACATAATTATACTGATGTCCAGGTAAACAGATATTTGGACAGGAAAGGAATTAACTACCTTAAAAGAAATAATCACATCAACACAAATTTTACTTATGTTCTGAAACCCAGTATATAAATGTAAGAAAACTGAAACTTTAAGAAACTTTTGGGATTCCCTTACACTCATGTAAAAGAGCTCTCCAGTTTTGTCACAGGTTAATACATCTGTTAGAGGCCATGGCTACTCTGCCTATAATAGGTTATTTTCACTTACAGTTTTTCAGTGTTCAGACACTCTGAAAGCATTCTTTTAAAAAGTACTAACTTCTAACTTCTGAGGACTGAGAGCTGTAATGAAAAATAAGGCTTAAATTATATAAAAAAGTGACAGTCACACATAAAAAAAATCTGCAAATCCCTTCCAAAATATGTATGAAAGTTAGTGTGCAGGTAGTACAGCTATATGTGGCATTTCACCAGTAGATGAAAGACTAAAAGCTCACGTGACTTATCCTTGGTGTCCTTCTTTCTAATCAATAGGTAAAACAAGAAGCTGCTGCAAATGGTTCTTTGGCAAAAATAAATGAAAAATAGAATAGTGATACCTATCTCTACACCTCCATTGTAAGCCACCAGAGTGCAATACAGAGATGACAACTTAAAATAATTATGCAGTGTCTGCTTGATTCTATGATCAGCATGCCCACAGACATCTCAGGAAATGGGCCTCTAGATCAAACAGTTAAAATAAACCAGACCTAAATGTTTTATCCTGCTGCTTCAAAGCTTGTTTGCAGATATTTTTCACATCAAGTACACACAGCAATTAAAATTATTGGCACTGCAAGTAACTGCACTTTAAAAAGAAAACTTAATTTTTAAGGCTTCCCCACGCAAAGACAGATTAGAAATTATTTACAAGCAAAGAGTTATCAGAAAAAGAAAAGGGTCTCACAATATTAGCCACAAGCCAGAATATAAACTGCACTGAAAAAAAAAATCACACAGAATCACAAATTATTCTGAGTTGGAAGGGACCCACCAGGATCGAGTCCCAACCCTTATCTGAAGGGTCACGGATTGAACCCATGGCCTTCATATTATTAGCACCAAATCCTTTATATTCCTTTTTTTTTGTCAATAAGGTGCTGAAATTACACTCTTTATAAAGAAGAAATAATATCAAAAGCCCTTAAATCCATGTGAGATTTTGTGCTGCACAAAGGACAGACTCAATTTAATGGGCAAAGCATGAAGGTAAAATTTCTTGGCACTAACCCAGCATTCTTATTTTTCTTCTATGTGGCTTTTAGGCAACAAACATGCAGTAGAGTGCAGAAGGGCATACACCACCTGCATTTAATAATCTTATCAACAAAAGTATTTGTTAAGATAAGATTATTAAATGCAAAATTTTAAGGTACTGTTACCAGCATTCAGAATTAGAAGTTTTATACGAGCTTTATAGAGACAAACCAAAGTAATTGAATAGCCAGTTATGTAAAAGCTGGTATCAATGTTGAAGGGATAGTAAAATAGATCAAAACATATAAAACATAGAGTTAATATTACAAAATCAAGTAATTTATATATCTGACTAATAGCTGAGTAAGAGCTTTCCCCCACCCTCCCAAACTTAACATTCAGGAAATAGTATTCTATAGAAAGCAAGTAAAAGACTAAATTTTACTTCAGTGGACTTAACAAAAGACTAGAACGACAGGTTTGCTCTATTAAGAGGAAAGGAACTATGGTAAATTTGTTGTATCACAGGAAGCAGTTTAAGAAGGCATTTTTTCTTTGAAGTCAGTTAAATTCCTCCAACAAATTGAGACTAAACATATAAAGGTAAGCTGGAGGTGCACTTCCAAGCAAGACAAAATTTGCAAGCTGTATTCACAATGATATGTACTAGCCACAGATATTTCCCCAAAAAATGCTGGTATAATTGATTCAACTGAATAAATTTAATTAATATTTGTTTCACTACTAGTGCAGCAACCAGTCTGTTTTTCATCTTTTGTTGGTAGTCATTACATATTAGAAATAGCTATTAAAATTTGCTCTTTGTTAACCACTTCATTTGCTTCTTTACAGTGATCAGGCAGAGTACACAATTTGTCAGCTAATACCAACCAAACTGGCTTTTTCCCTGCAAGACAGATGGTTCTAATCTTCCTCAGTACAGGTATCATTTATCTTGTTCTGTTCCATTTCATGAGGAGAAACTAATAAGGATATAGAATTGTTACCAGAGAGCATTTATTTCCCAGAATTAAGCCCAGATCACCTAAGGGGTAAAACAATTTATGTAACGCTTCAAGACAAATGCATTAGTGATGTCGTAAGCGCTACTAGTATCTTGTCAATAGAAAACAAATCTAGCTATTTCCCACCCCAAAGGGAAACAGATGGTAGTAATCTGGAAAGGCAAAACTTGTTTACATTTTACTTCACAAGAAAGAACGGGAACAATTGGTTTCATTTTACTAGAACTAAAAAAAAGTCTTTTTGACTAAATTTCACCGAAAACTTTGGGGAGGAAAAGGTTAGGGATTTTCATGACCCTGAAGAAAATGACTCAGTGTCTGAGACATTAAGAGAAATTAAATTTTTCAGGCATCATCATAGAGGTGGTTGATCTTTTACTAACAAAGATAAGGTGACAAATCTATAGATGGAAAAATGTCATCACAAAAAGTTTTATTAGGCTCAGGAAGAACTGCAGAAACCTGTGTCAGTACTTTCCTTTTTTATCAATGAAAGAGAAGAAGCATGAAGAAAATTTTCTTGTTCAGAAACTCACTGGCATTTTAACACTAGCCATGTTTCCTGCCAAGAGTCAAAACATAGTGCACACATGCATTTTAAGCACCATTTCAAGATCAACTGATAAATAATTGATAGCATTTTGACTGAGTAATGAGTTAATTGAATTTATTAAGGAAATAAAATAAACAACCGAACCCCAAAATTGTATTGTAAATATAATCCTCTTTAAATGAAAGAGATGTCATCTCCCCCCTGCCCTTACTCACACTTTCTCATACTCTCTTTTCCATTTCTACTTATAGCTCATTACTCAAAAAGAGTTCCAGAATAAAGGACCAGGACATGTGCCAGATGTAAGTCCCTACCAAGAACAAACAATAGGCTTACGAGGTGCAGGGCCAGGAGTTGGACATGATGATCCTGATGTCTCCCTTTCACTCAGCATATTCTATGATTCTATGAATTCCTTGTACCTGTTTAAGATGGAGTACCAAGACTGAGCCTACTAGGTGTCAAAAAGACTTTAATGTTTTTGTTTTTCAAGTTTCGGTTTTTCCTCATCTAATTTCCATTAACATTTTGCATTTGTCTTTAAGAATGTAGTTGAGTGTCTAGTTTTGCATAAAACCTCTACTGATCTATATTAATATTATCTATACATTCTTAATATATTTTTAATTCTAAGGAATTTAAAACAAACTGAGGAGAGGAGATCAGAGGAGACCCATGAGCTGCCTGATAAATCAGGTCTTCCTTATCTCTCACTCCAAAATTCTCAGTATCTGTAGTAAAGGAAGTCCAGCAAAGTGCTATGTGTAGAATCCATGATTCAGTTCAAATATCACAAAACCAATAACTTAAGGAAGTTACTTATTTGTACAGAAACATTATCTTCTTAAATATGCAGGTACAAATACTGCTTGTACTTTATCTCTGCTAAATGTGTAATCTCATTTTTCACTTGAAGATATGTTTAAAATGCTTCATTTGTCTCTTTTACTATATACATCCTGTCGCATTTTAGCATAGCAACTTCACTAGAAATTTCTTCAGAAGTAAGAACTTCAAAAACCACTAGAGGGTTACCTAGATTATCAAACAGAATCCAATAAGAAACAAACTTAAAACTCCTGCTGGAAGGTTCAAACTTATTTCTTACTTGGCAAACACAAATGTTACACCTTCTTTGTATACTTTCAAAATTACAAAGAGAACATACATTGAGAAAAAAATGTACAATACATTGAGAAGAAAAGCAAACAGCAGTAATAAATAGCTGTATTACTGCAGTTACAACATCTTGTTTTGAGATACACATGAGTGTCTGTATATAAACTGAAATGTAGTCCTGTTCCATATCTTATAACGGATCTATATTTTTCAATTGTTTTTACATTTTTATTTCAGAAAAAAATTTGATATAATTTAGTCAAAAAGATATGGCCAATTAATAAGCATCTATGGGGTACTTCTTTCATTTCAGATTTAAGGAAAAACTGTTAAACATGAATAGAAAACTGCCTTGTTACTTTCATTTATTGCCATTCAAAGCAAACCTCTTAAGGCAATACAATCCTGGCAGGAAGGTAAAGCAATCATTCTATGGTCTGCCCCTAACTAAGAGCTGACAGTGTAAAGGAAAGAAAACATATGATATTAAGTTGCATTTATCTATGGTTTCAGTGAGTTTTTCATATATTTCTCCAAAACCAGATGCTTTTGTCACACACCTTTTGTAACATTAAATTACATTCTAATGATATTAATATTTACACATTAGTATGTGTAATATATATGATGAAATAATATCCCGAAGCATTTTCTTACAAAACTGAGAGCTTTAGTGCCATTTGTAGATATAGCAAACACTCACCAGCAGTTTACTTCAAGCCGATTTGTGAATGCATGTGACATGGCTTGTGCATACAGTGTGCAATGCATAGATATTTCTCCACAGGCAAGAGCTGAAGAACAGATGAAAGCACAGAACACTTGAATACCATTTTCAGAAATAGAAATCTAACGATTTATAATTTGAATGAACTAAATAAGGTTTTTTTTCTGCAAGAGATAAATATGTTTGGCATTTCCATGTTGTGTAAAAAGAAAATTTCACTTACAGAAGAAGATGCTGTAAAATTTGTATGTATGAAAAAGCAGACTATGCCTTACTGAACTAGAGGATGAGTTTCCCTAGCAATGTTTTATACTATCTGCCCACTTACTCCACAGTTTTAACTAACTGAGGAAGAAATGCCTTTTGTTTTTATTTCCTTTATTAATTTGCATCACTGCCAAAACTTCAAAAGAAGCTGTTAAAACAAAGTGGGGTGGGGGAAGGGGAGGGGGGGCGGGCAAAAGTATCCACTGAGATACAGAACTATAGGGGATTTTCCATACCATCATCTGGTCCTAATTAAAATAGGACAATGAAGTTTTATCATGACTCAAAATAAACCTAGATGATGTTAGTGACACCAAAAGAAAAAAATATTTAAAAAAAAACAAGGAAAGATTTAAAAAACCAAGGGAAGATTTAAAAAACAGGGGAAAAAAGAAAAAAAGAAAAAAAGAGAAGGAAATAAAAAGTACTACCACAGCATTGTCAAAACAAAGAAAAATAAGCCCTTACTTTTCTAGATTTACTTGATCTTGACTTTTTTTTTAACCAAGAATATAGAATCTTTTCCATGCCCACACAGGAGGATACAGGGAGCAAGTCTATAAACTCTCAAAGAATAACTGCTATGAAAGCAGATCTATGACTGTTTCCTGGCTATCCAATATTACCTGGAGAAAAGAATGCACTTTAGAGTCTGACATAATAAAACAGAGAGAGAGGAAGGACAGCAGCAAGTTGGGATTGAGACTATCCAGAGATTCATGCTGTAGAAAGGTTATAATAAAACATTTTTATTATTGGAAAATACAAGATCTGTCAGAAGTATATTATTTTTCTAGCATGTTTATTTTCTTACAAGTTTAGTGGCTCCCATCAAAGATTAATTTAGGAGACTGTATTTGACTCCTGAAAGCAATGATGTTTTCCCACTGAGAAGAATATCTTTTTGTTTGGTAAGAAATCCTCCTGCTAAGAAAGAAAAAAACCCCAAAAGTCTACCAAAAAAATCCTCCAAATCACTCCAACTGCAACTCCCAAAAACCAATAAAACAATTACATGCCATAAGCAGCAACTAGTTTTTTTTTGTTTCCAGGACTTTCAATGATTCTTGGCTCCTCCTGTATAACTTATTCTCAAAAGCTACACTTCTCAAGAGTTTCAATCCTCCAGTCTGAGCCTGAAAGACTGGCAGAGCTGACCTGCTGTAATCTCAAAGCAATACTTTTCTAATGTGTTTTGCTTAAATAATGATTATAACCTTGTACTGAAATTTCTGATTTCAACTGACTTATGTATGTGCTAATACTGGATATATAATTCCACATGCAGTGTAGGAGAAATGTATCTGCTAATACAGCAATATATATTACAAAACTTCAAAAATATACAGGAGATTGAACAATTCTTTTCCAGGTAAATTATTTCTACAAACAAGATTTTTGCTTTGTTTTTGCACTCTGACAGGCAGGGCACATGGAGGCTTTAATTCCCAATTCCCTTCTCCATCCCTTGTCATGTTATTTCTGTGTCATTATCACTTAACATACCTCTAAAGTCTGTCTGACAGCTGTCAGTTAAAAGTTAGACCAAGTCACATCTTGTTTCAACAGACTGCTGCTGTGCATGTGGTGCCCAGTACAAGTGCAGACATCAAACAGTAACTGCTCATAATTCTCAGTCTGGGAAGAAAGAGAGGTAAGAAAATCCTCCCTCACAGGATCCAAAAAATACGGCGAGCCACAGCCTGCTTCTGTGGGTGTTAGAGAATCATAAAATAACTTGGGTTCAACCTCAGCTGTCTTACTCAGAACAGCTATCAGACCAGGAGACCAGGCTGCTGAGGGCTTTCATCCTGCCAGCTCTTGAAAACCTCCAAAGATGGAAGTATCACTGAGCCTTTGCTCCACTGCTGGATTGCCTTGCAGGGGAAAAGGTTTCTCCTTACACTCAGTCTGCACTGTTCCCCAAATCCTGTTTCAATGTACACCCGTTACCTCTTGCACTTTCTGGCCGTACTTTCTTGATTACTCGCGGTTGGTGGGAGGCTGCCCTCAGGTCCTGCTTCCCAGAAGGCATCTCATTTCAGGCTAAGTAAGCACAGTGCACTTGGCCTCCTTGCAAGAAGTGCTCCTGCCCTTGGCCATCTTGGTGGTCTGCTGCAAAAGCCGCTCTTTTTCACTTATGTTATTCTTGCACTGGGGAAGAAGGGGGGCAAAAAGTGGATGCAGTATTTAAATGGATTTAACAAAGCACTGAACAGAAGACAACAGAAAATTTTGTCAATCTACTAGCTTCACTATAGCTTAAAAAGCCCTCATTTGTCCTTTTGACTCTCTCTTCTGTCAGGGTACACTGCTGACTTATGCCCTAGTTGCTGTTTTCCAGTGTCCCCTCATCTCTACAGAATTGCTCCCATTTTTCAGCTCTCAGTCTGTGTTGTGGCCAAGGACACTTAGCTGACACTTAAATCATGTCAGCTTTCCTGAACTCTTCTATCCTTCAAAGCTCCTATGGCACCTCGCCTGCCAGTTCCCCAAGCAAGATTAAATCCTTTCTCCCAGTGTCCAGGGTCTGCAACTCATCTTGCTACAATCAAGCCTGACTGTAATATTATAGTTCTCCCTCATTTGTAAATAACAAATTCAGCTGTGCATGATGGCTCTTGGATGGCCAATCTAGTACATACACACCTGTATCAAGCAGTTATTACTCACATTTTGCAGAATGCACCCAATTGTTTATGTCTTCCTATTTATGGCAGATTTTCAGCAGATATTCAGCAGATTTTAGGGAGACCACAGTCTCATGAGAATCGGTTAGTAATCCAGAGACTTTCTTCAGTTGTTTAAAAGAACAACTTGTTTCTTCATGTATTTTGTCATTCTGATTGATGACCTGCAGCACGCTCCCTCCAGAGTGCCACGTTTTGTGGACTCTCCTTTGACCTTAACTCACACACTACACCTTCTCATCATGGGCATCACTACTACTTGTCTTTCTTTCCTATAGAGCTAGTACCTCTCTGTTAGAGATTTCAAGGTGCATGAACTGTCCTGCCATATCTCAGTTATTCCCATGATGTTGCAGTACTGTGACCAGAGACAGCTCTTGTTCTTCGTGCTTGTGTCTCAGGCCGTGTACATCTGTGCTTGAGCATGTACAGCCTTCCCTTCTCCAGAACCATCAACACTGCAGAAAATCCCAGTGCACTGTCTCATAAAAGCTTCTGCCAGGACTAGATACATTCTAGGCTTCTTTATTTAATATCTACTGCAACAGCAGAATGCTCCTGATGTGCTGCTGTAGTAGAAACGCCTTTTTAAAAAATTTTTTTATTTGGAGAAAACACAGAGGTTTTTCATGTCCTGGGGTTTGATGCAAACACCAGGAATTCAAAACCAGAGTAAGGTGCTCTGCAACAGCTTAGAGAATTCTTTGTGCTCCATTTACTACTCTATTCACTTCTCTAAGCAAGCCCTTATGCAACACAATTGTCTCTTCCTTTCTCTGACTCTGAATCACTGCTTCTCTCCTCACTGCTTTTTTGTAAATTTTTCCCAGAAAAGCATCTAGGTGAAAACTTCAATGGCTTGACAACATCAAGAGACGCACTTAAACCCTAGGTCTGATTGTTATATATAAAGACATTAAAGCAAATCAGTCTTTTCATCCATGCCTTTCCATCTGTCATCTCATAACAGAGAAAAGAGTGATATAACAAAATTATAAAGTACTCCTTAATTCAGATCTCATTATTAAAGATGAAGCTTATATGAGAAACAGTAAAAAAGGTCAGTCACTAAAGGATTCAGTGTATCACCAATTATTTGTGGAGTTCCAATGAAAAAAATTCTTCTAATGAAGTAATAGAATACTTACACACTGAGAATATACCTGAAAACAGTCATGAAGGATTTTAAATGCTACTAGGACTTAGTTTTTTTAGTTGTATGGACTAAAAACTACTGCTTACTATGCAGTACTATTCCTATACACATCAAGATATCTTCATCTTCTTATAATACCACTGGAAAAATAAACAAAATCCCTGTTATTAAAACAAAATCTCAGCTTTCTCCTATGTAGGGTTACCTTTCAAGTAGTGCAGACATGCTATATACAGGAAAAATGGGATATTAATAAATTTCCCCTGAGTAGTGCTTCCCAAGGAAAGAAAGGAAAAGCAACTTTTTAGCGCCAAAAGCAGTATAAAAATAACAGCAGAACATAAACTAAAATCTAACTGGCCGAGTGGAGTGGGGTGTCACAGGAGGTAATGGCATAGTACAGACTTGGTGGGGTTCTGTTCAAAATTAAAGAGAGAATTTTTGATTCCTCTATATGTATTAGGAAATCTGGCTAAAATTTGGCAGGAGAACTTGGGCTTTTCTATGTGAGGCCCCTAAATCAAAAGCCTTTTGAATTGTGCTTAGACTATCTTTTACACATCACTGCAAAAATACTACTCTGAGATGCAAAGTTAGTAAGCTCTACTTTATGCAGTCCTAGAATCAAATTAATTGGCAGTAAATTAAAATTTAAATCTGTACTGTGCTGTGATATTCTACCATGATTTTGCTTCTTATCATTCTAAATAACACTACACAGAGTATACAAGATTGTTTTTGTATTTTTAATATTATTTGAAGACAATACACTTGTATTATGCATTTAACCAAACTTAAGTCTCTCTCATCACAATAAAGTCTTTAGGAAGTATCTTCAATATATCTTCATAGTATGTGAAGTCAGACAATTTCTTATTTATAAAGCAACCTTTTTATTTAAAAAGGTGTCTGGCTTCTTGACACCTAGTTCTAGCCAGTAAGATCACTGTCTAGAAATATTAATAAGAAATATTTAAAGTGTTCTGATCCATATTGAGGAAAGCATAGTAGGCCACAAACATTTCTGCGTTCTTACTTGCTACTTTCAGATATGCATCTTTTTCCAGGCTGCCTTGTACATCTTAAATGGTTTTCTTAATAAATAGTTATTGTAATAGATTTCTTAAGGTATACATTTGGGATTTAAAAAAAAGACAAGGAATAGAAGAGGACTAGAACAGAAAGTACGGAACATAACACTTTGACTAAAGAAATACATGCAATTCCCACATTTAATTGTGTTAAGAGGACACACAGAACTAATAAAAAAAAAAAAATCTGCTATAACTGCTCTGTGGCCTGGAGCAGAGACCTGCTCTAGCCTATTCAGCCTCACTAAAAGCACTCTGCAAGGCCATATACTAGTCTTGAGCTGTAGATCTGAGATAGTAAAGTGTTTGAAAATAATTTTGCAAACTACACTTTAAGGAGCAGGCTCCTGATAAAAACGAAGCCTCAACAAACTTCTACCACAAACAGTGTCCACTTGACACAGACTGGTATTTCATTCTGGAGCCACACAAAGACAAAACAAACAACTGGCAAGTCCTTCAACATCAAGGCAAACAGTTGAGGTTTTATTATTCTTCCAAAAAGCATTAAGATACAATTTACAAGGCCATAATGCCTCCTTTCCAGAAAGGCATACCAAGAAAGGCATAAAGAAAAAACCCATGCACAACATCTTTTAATATTGTCTTATGCTAAAATAGTCAAGCTGGTTTGGTTGTCCAGCACATATCAGAATTACTCTAAAACTGACTGAGCTTTAGCATGCATCACAGTTTGTGATGTGGAGAAATCTTTATCAACTTCTGTCATGTTATTGTCTTCTTATTTTTGCAACTGTCTCTTTCAATTCTACAATCTTCCACATGAAATAAGTCAATCACTAAACAACTTTGCATTTTCTCTGTCTTTAGAAGAGAGCATACACCTATTTGGGATTGTTTTCTTAAAAAAAAAAAAAAATGTTCTGTCATAGAAATTAATAGAACAGAAATCTCTGACTCTCTCACCAATACCTACTGTGTTTCATTCCAGGTCTACCCAAAGAGTAACTAGCTCATTTCTGTGCAGTGTCACAACATCACTGATACTAGGGCAAGCATTCTAGGTGAAACAATTTTGATGACTTCTTGATCCATATCAATTAGCTTGGAGTGACAATTTTACCTATTCCTTTAACATCTTAATCATGGGACTCTTTAAGAATGTTCAGAAGCTATGAAAAGCTCTGAGAAGTTTGGATCCCACATGTTGGTTTGGGGTCAATTTACATTTAAAACAAATCACTATTTTTAAATATCTTATAAAAGATCGTATTGTATAAGTACATCATATTGCTTCAAGTGTAAGCTTCTACTTTATTAATAAATATGATGGTTTTCAGAGAAAGATGGGTGAACTGATAGCATCCACGTCCCAGTATTTCACCTTAAGAATATATATAAATGCTTTAAGTTAAGCTGTTTCATTCTGGTCCTAGCATGACCTAACTTCTCCAAGCATTTCTAGTCACAATTTTGTCTAAAGCAAATAAATCAGGTTATATAATTTTCTACAAATAGCTTGAAACTCCACATCACAGGTTTTAGTCACATATGGAAAAGACAAATGGCAATCTTGCCTCTTCCCTACACTCTCCCCAAGTTTGAAGCAGGGCTACATTCTTCCATCCCCTAATCACATGAAATTTAGTTCTCTTCCCTGCCCCCACTGAATCTTTTACACCCAATTCAGCTGTACACTTCATGCATTTTCAAAAGATGGGGGTTTTCTAACATGGCAGATGTGTCTGCAAACACAGTAGGAATCGGAGATGATCAGGTGTTTGTAGTGCTAGAAAGAAATATACTATTCTCAGCATAACTATTGTCAAAAAGAAGAAATACAGTGGAGGAGAAGTTCCTGAAGAACAACTTGCTAAAATTTTGGACATTTATGTATATTTTTGAAATGCCATTTTTGTAAATGCTTTCAAAGTTTGTTTTTTATAAATGCCTGAGCATTTGAGCTAGAACTAGCCAAGGCAAAGACTGACATTCAAACTCTGCAGCTACCTCTACAAATGTTAGCTTGAATTCAAGCACTTTCCTCAACTTTACTTATCCAACAGAGAAGCAGTTTGTGAAGCAAGCTTCCACTGTAATTTCACTATCAATCTGTCAAACTGAAAATCTTGCTGTTATCTGGATTTCCAAAAACCTTGGGGGTGGGAGGAGCACCTCTCTGCAGGAGGGGGGAAAAAAATTGAACACAAAACTTGTGGTTGCATCTAAGAAACATGTAACACAGCACAGACAGAAAATTATGTCTTCAAGTCATGCAAACGGTTGCTCTTCGTTGAACACTTAAGAGTTATCCACTCTTTTATTATATAATCTTTCTTGATGCTATGTTTCTTCTTCTTAGGTCACGTTCAGAGTTTACTTGTGATCCTACAAAACCTACTACTGCACACTGCTTTATAAACTAGAATACGCCATCTACTGGCAATTTAGTAAATTGGAAGTTCATCCATCACTACTTGAAACATTCTAGAAAATTATACTTGTGTTCAATTTAAATGCAAAACTAAAGGAACGGACTCCAGTTAAATCCTGCAGATTGCATTCCAGCACTTGGCATATAAATATTATGAGTAAGTTACAAGATATTTAACAATAAATCAGAAAGCTAGTGCTATACTGTATGTCTGTTCAGCACAACTTTCTGAGCCCTAATCAAAATGGTTTTCCTTTTTCTCTGTAGTTATTTTCTTATTTTATGAGTGGGAATAAAACATCCCCATGCCCTATTCTGAGGTTTCTAGAAAAATTCAGCTGCAGCTACCAGATTGAACTTAAAGAAAGAACTGTTCAAAAGATTTTTTAATGGTGGGAGAGTTGAAACATATTTAACTCATATATTTTAAGAGTATAAGATCCATGTTTTAGCAACTCCATTATAACATATTCACTTTAACATATACATGTTTCTTAACACTGCAGTGTTAAGAACAGCTCAGTAACACAGCTCAACTTCAACATAAATGTACTTTTCAAAGTAGGTTTCCAAGCTTCCCCCCTCCTCCCTCAAGCATTAGAAGCAAAAGAATGAACTCCCATTAACTTGGTGCTTAACGCTTCTTATCTTGCTCCACCTTTCATCATGTGTCAGAATGTTTTCATGACATCATCATCCGTAATTACAGGCTGGCTTTGAAATCCAAAGAAACTAAATTTTCATACTTTTCATACTTAAATTTCTGACTCAGTATTTTTAACTAAATTTTCATACTTAAAAATACTGAGTCAGAAATTATGATCTGTCACTTGGCCTTTAAAACAGTAATACAAATAAGTGCTAGAATTATAAAATCACAGAATATTCTGAGTTGGAAGAGACCCACAAGGATAATCAAGTCTGACTCTTAAGTGAATGGCCAATATGGAGATCAAATCTACAGCCCTGATAATATTAACAGCATGCTCTAATATCCAGAATTCTTTTGGCACTAAAGAGTATCTCGTTCAGTTTTCCAACTTGAGTCTGTGAGGATACACAGCACTTTGAACACCACCTCACAGTGCAATTTGACATCTTGTCTTATTGCAAGAATTAATATTTTTCCAGAAACTGTCTACACCTTCAATTTGCTGATATCTTGATTTGCAAATGCTGTTTTTGACGATATTTATTTTCTAAATTCAGGCATTTTCCAAATAGCTTGGTTTAAAAAATACTAAGAAGACAGCTGTCTTTCCATTTTTCCTTTTGTTTTTTTACTGGTAGAGCAAAAATGACAAAAAAGTAAGGAAAAAATATTTTTCTCTTGTGGAAACTTGCTTAGCATTTTTACTTGAAGTAAAAATTTGAAGTAAAGAACTTCCAAGAACTTGAATTATTGTAGTGATATTTTGAAAATGTCTGTGACTTTTTGAAGTATTCAACAAGTATTTAATTTCTCTCCTAGATCTCTGATGCAGCAGAGATCCAGGGGAGAAACTTGTTGGTATACTCCAGCTCCACTCAAGATGGCACTACTGCACTGGCAGCCACTGACAGGTATTTAACAAGACTTCATCAGAGAGAATTGTGATTGATAAATTTGTGAGACTATAACATTCTTTCAAAGCAGCTTACCAAAGATACCATCCACTTCACCCACCGAGCCCCTTGCAACCAAGCAAACCACTTTGGTCTGTCCAAATCTTTCCTTGAGGAGAAAGGAGTTTCAGAGTACAGTAGACCTCTGTAGTGCAGCCCTGGCAAACCTCTGTGTCACAGAGATCTGCTTTCTATGGAGGGGTTAGCACGATGGGGCAGCAGATTTCGATAATACAGGAATAGATAAGGGAGAGGTGGAGGAGCAGAACTGTGACTTTTTGCTGGAAAAACAGTACAGGTTTCTGAAGAAAGGATCTAGGACTTAAGAAGTAGCATGGAGAATGGAGATTAGTTTCCATAGGGCATAAGAAACCATTGTGATTCTTGCCTGTGGAAGGAAGACTGGCTTGAGCTACATCAGACTTCAAACACTGGCAGGAGCCCACTTGCAGCAGGGGCTGCAGCTCTTGCCTCTCTTGGTTGGTACCACTTGTGGCTTGAATTATGTGATTTCACTGATATTATAAATATTCATGGCACCACACTGGGGAATATAGCCTCTCCTGTTCTAATTCTCAGTCTGTCAGGTCATGGTATGGAGAGTTAAAAATCAGACAGCATCATATATTGCATGGTGCTGTTAGATTGTCAGCATTTCTGGAGGTAGGCAGTATTTCTCTAGTCCAGAAAGCAACAGGTATTGCTGCCATTAAAAAAGAGCCACGCAAAGTGATAAAGACATTTCAAAGTAACACAAATCTGGTATCCATTAGACAGGCAGTCATGTCTCCCTTGTTCTTATCATATTTTTAAAAATAATATTTAAATTATAAGGCGTATTTTCTCCACAAAGAGCTGGTCCAAAAATGATTGAACCTTGGAAATGCTGACTGTGATACCTAATTTAAAAAAAAAAAGAGTCAAGTAAAAACTGAAATAGTTATAATTTGAGCTGATGCAGATATTTATTAGGTAATTTATTTGTGATTTTTACATGATAAGGAAGAAAGAGGAACACAGAATTAGAACTAGAAGAAATATTTGAAAGAAAGCAAGTGTTCTTCCTCTTATCTTTATATGTAATGCACATGGGTGAATCAGTTTGAATTCTACCATAATGACTTGAATATTAAACAATTCATTATTCTCTTCAATTATATAATCCAGATTGAGAAGGAAACATATTATGCTAGAGAGAGCTTGCAGAGCTAGTATCTGGAAAGTAGGCTGTATCTATATCAGTCTGCCAGACTGATTTAATTGAAATTGAAAGATTATCTACAAAATTGAATTCCAAAATTTATCAATCAAAACAGTAGGTTTGAAAGAAACTGAAGAAATAAATTGAAGACCAATGTCCTGAATTTGTAGTATTTAGCAAGCCAATTTCCTTGTTTTACAGTATATTTACTTAAGTATGTCAGAAGTGTACTGACTGTAAACATAGATGACCATAAGACATTTTAACCCCATAATAACTAATTATTTAACTTGTAAGAGTAACTTTTCCTTTTACATTTTAGGAATGAATGTTCAGCAAAACAATCCAGACTTCTAATATTTTACATTAATGAAGAAAGATTATTGCAACCTTGTAGATTTTTACCTATTTTTTTGTTTTACTCTTTGACTTTTGAAAATAGAAACGGTGTGAAGGAAAATCCTAGCAGCTACACAGAACTAAGATAAGCCTGTAGCTTTGACACAGCATTTTTTGTTTGTTGTAGGGGAAGTCCCTATGTTACTGGTCTTCTTAGTTAACTTAAAGCATTTATCATAAACTAGAAGCTTCCACTTCATTCTGGGAATGTTTTTGCAGTCATTTTTTGTTCTTACTGAAAAGAAACTTCATAGCTTGGCTTACGATTATTTTGTCTGGTTTTATGACTCTTTTGTAACTCATGTACACCACATAGTTGTGTAAGTAAATTTGCCCTTTACATGTTTATTGCTAAACAATTTGAAGCTTCTTAAAATATGAGCTTCCTCTAAGTCATCTGTTTGGGATCCTACCTGCCTTGAGACCTCTGTGCTTCTCTGTGCTTGTGGATATATGTCTCTGTTGGGCTGATAGCCCATGGGAAGGGCCTGGAAGCAGCAGGGACAGCAGTCTTTGTCTGTCTGTGTGAGGGATGTGCAGAGGAGTTTTTATTGCATAACCTAATATCTACATTCTCCTTTCTGAGGGACTCATGTTATGTGTTTTTGGAAGATTTGAACACAATTAAACCGATTGCTGTTAAAAACCTCCACATCAATGTGCTGTATCAACAGAAAACCCAATGGCTTCCAGGTAGGGATTCTTGTGGTTTCTCAAACACCTGCTGGCTTATGGCCCACAAAACCATTAACTTCATACTGCAGGTGGCAGTACCTGATGCTTAGGGTATAGAGAGCACAGGGGTTTCAGTGTCCTTCCCCTCCTTCAGTACACATTTCTTAGACGTGTATGCTACCATGTATCACAATTTTGTATTTGACTTATATTTTACCCTGTAAATACACTCATTAATAAAACACTCTCATAACCACTCTTTGGTTCTTTGGTAATGTCCAGAGTAATATTCTTATTTCAGGGTTGCTTTCTCGCAGAAAAGTTATGGCTGATCTTGTTATGTTTCATAACATAAGAAACATTATCGCAGCATAAAAACTATACACAACACTGAATGTCCAGATTGTATTATCATTAAATTGGAGGTTGTTTCCCAGAAGGCTCTTTAAGTGGCAGGGAACAGAGCTATTAAAATAAATTACTTCTTTTTCTCTAGAGAAGCAGGACATAGCTCCGGGAATTCATGGATATCCTGGACACTGTGTCATTTCCAGTCCTCCGCATGAATAATGGAAATGCATTCGTTCAGAAAGTGCAAGCGATCCGTTTACAATAAATGATCTCACCATGTTGAAAAAGAAAGGATTAAGGACAGGCAACAGACGCAGGGTGAGGCAGTACTGATGTCGCTTTTGGTTTTGTTGTTTAGAGCTCACGGCTCTCAGGAACAGAGAAGTTGCCTAGAGAACTCCCTGCTCCGCCACAGCTGAAGCGCTGGGAAAGGTGAGGCGCAGGAGCACGGCGCGGGGGTTTTCGGCACGGCCTTCCGCGAAGGGCCGCGGCGGGGAGCACTTCCCGGCACTGCCGCGCCCGGCGCAGCCGTAGCGGGGGGGCCGGGGCCGGGGCCGGGGCCGGGGCCGGGGCCGGGGCCGGGGCCGGGGCCGGGGCCGGGGCCGGGGCCGGGGCCGGGGCGTAGCACACCTGGTCCGACAGAGGCCTGGCCGAGATGGGGCGGGAGACGCTCCGCAGAGCTGCGGCGGCCGCGGAGAGAGCCCCAGGCAGGGAGGAGCCGAACGGCGGCAGTGCGGGGCGCGGGGCTGCCGGCGGCCCGAGCCCGTCCCGGTGCTGCACCGGCCTCATCCCAGCCTGAGGTGAGCACGGCACCGGCGGCCACCCGAGCCTGCCCGGGGGCGTGCTCCCTGGAGGCGTCTGCTTGGGAATGCCCGGTGGCAGGCAGGACTGAGTGAGATAGGTGTCTGGGAAGTTCGGCAAAACAGGTGAAAAACCCCCAAAACTCAAACTCCACCACAGCAGTATGGAACTGTGCAGTAAAATGTGCTTGTGTGCATGTAGATGTGTATATGTGTGTGTATTGTATATATATAGGAGTATATGTGTATAGACAACAAAAATAAACAATAAGAACAAAAAGAAACTTAACAAAACAAAACACCACCTGTCCTGGTCATTTATTTGCTGCTAAAAATTTACATGAAAAATGCAACCCTGTGACCTCAAGGTAAGCAGTGAAAAAGCAGTAACTAATTTCCTGAATTTCCTGACATTGAAAGGTCACTACATTGAAAGGTGGCTTCTGTGATCTCACGGTATTTAATAAATGTGTTTCAGTTTCTTTCTGTTACACCTTTTTTTTTTTTTTTTCCTTTACTGATTCAATATAATTTAGCCTGTTTTTAACAGCAGCAAAAAACCAGTGGAAATTAACATTTATCGGTCTCACCTACTGCGAATATCCACCTCCTCAATCTCCTAAGGTAGTTTCAAGTTGTTACAACCTAAATGTTACATTCAGCTATTTTATATACCACGGTTTCCACATTCATCTCACACATCAAGTAAAACCATGAACCTTATCAGTTTTGTACATTACGTGTTTTTTCTTCCATGACAGATACTGTGAGCAGGCTGTCAAGTGGAAAGAAGAAAACAGTGAAAATTTTTAGAGCATTCATTTTACAGTATTTTAACTCTGAGAATTTCAACCTTTTTCTGATGTATGTGAAGACAACTTAAGAGAAGGAATTTACACTGAAACATATGGTTAGAGTTGTATTTTGTGCTGTTGACTCGTTTCTGCCTCTACAGTCTACAAGTTAATGTGAGTTCATCCTTTTGCTTCTAATGCTTGAGTGGGGAGGGGGGTTCTGTGTTATTAAAGGACTTCTAGAATCAAGAAAATGAAAAAGACAGTACTCTCTATTTTTTGCTAGCATAGTACATAGGATTAAGAACTCTTTTTTCACTACACAGTAGCAAGGCAAGTGGCCTTCACTGTGTCCAAATCTTGGGAAGAGAATATCTGTCTTTACAAGAGGAGGGTAGGAAATGCTTTTCCTGTTATTCCTACGTTATTTCTATTCCTATGACCTTTACGGACATGAAAAAATTGTGTGGAAAGTTCTAATTGTTAGCAGCTTTTTGGCGTGGCTTGAGATTTATAATCTAGGGACCCTGAGTATGTGTAGACGGATGACCACCTGCAATTGGTATTCCAAGGACTAGTACTTACACATAGCTTTGATTAGATTATGTGTTTTTAAAATGCCCATGGCATTTTATGTTCAAATTTTTGCAGCATTTGTCTGTTTGGTTACAGTGAACCACTGTTAGCAATACAGAATTTTCCCTGCTGGGGAACTTTCCAATAATGGGGAAGTTTCCTAAAGAAGTAGGTGTACTTACATCAACATTTAAGTTGTCACATGAAGTCTTTTGACAGATAGTTCTGGTTTTTCCTGTCATTTTTATTTGATTGTGGCAGAAACGTGCAGCAGCAGTACTGAGGAGCAATTTGTACAGTTTAGAATATAATTTGCTTTTAAAAAACTTCCACAGATGTTGGAAGCTGGCAGGAGGACAGAAAAGACACTGTGGTAGGTACTGTAAGAAAAATAGCAAGCTTTAGTAAAGGACTTTGATTGATGTCAAGGTCTCAGACTATCCAGAGGATTCTTCTGCGCAGGGTAAAACAAGAGAAGGTTCTATAATGGTTATTGAAGTGGTTTTCTTTTTGCATGTGCACCTGGATTTGACCTGGACCTGCATTTTTTCCCCTCTGAAAGTGAAAAATTGAATACAGCTGCAAACTTTCTCAGTCTTGAGGAAATTTGTAAGTAATAGTCATACTTCTTTTGTGTATTGTAAAGCTTGTTTTCCTCTACAGTGGGAGAAGGCATTCTAATAAGTGTCAGCAATTGTAGGACATAAACATGGGTCTTGGGACTATAACTTGCTGTCTGTCTTCCAGGAGTTAATCAGAGCACCCCTCCTGGACATCATGCCAGTACTTAGTTTTCCTGTGATTTTTAAGGTGAAGTTTTCCACCTTAAAAAGGTGGATAGGGGTTGCAGGCAGGAGTATGGGTATCTTTCCTGACTGTAGAGCACATACTGTTTGTTCCAAGCAGTGTACTAGTTCAAGCAGTCTGCTTTGTTATGAGCAGTCTACAGCCACTACTTTAAAACAAAGAAAAAAAAAAAAAAAAAAAGAAAGTATTTTGAGTCTGAGTGTGCTGCAACTCTGGTCATTCTGATAGGGGGAGTGCACAATACCCAGTCAGTCTCAGTGGTAGGCTTGTCTCCAGAGTAAGGGTGATTATGGTACTTTTGTGTGATGGGTATACCTCTATCTCGTTGGAGAAGCTTTACGTTGGAGCTTAGTTGGTGGTCTGGAGTGCTTGTTACTCTAGCAGGGGAATCATGATGGAGGCATACTGATGCATACACATTCAGAGAAACTCTTGGGGACCCACAGGATTGGGCTGCAATTTTCTAGTGCTTTCAAGGACATCACTTGTGGCTAAGGAGTAAGTCTGGTACCTAACTACTTTTTGAAGCCTAGGATTTATCAATTAATCAGATCTTGCGCCCTGAGAGTCTTCTTTGAATTTTTCCTGTGCCTATTTTTAGATTATGCTTACATTGTTAACAATGTAATGGATTGCCTTCCTTTCTCAGCTCCATATGCAGTGCTTGCTGCAAATCAGCTGTTGGGATTGGGATCAGGCAGCAGCAGTCTGAGGAAAAGAAGTAATTTGAATCAAATTGTTATAAGGAGTCTAGTTCCCTTAAGCCACAGCACAGTAAGGGCACATGTGTCTTATGAATTCAAGACAAAATTGTTTTTTCACTGTCATCTTAAAGTTGACAATCAGAGAAGGAAGGATGAAACATAAAAATTGTGAAGAATGGCAGTCAAGATAGAGTTTCATCAGTTAGGAAGTGTCATGAGCATTACAGTTGTCTAATTTCTTATACAGATTCTGAAACTACCACTAGAAAATAGCTAAAGGCAATCCTTCCTTATTTTGGTGAATGTTTGTGGGTCCAAAATTAGAACTTTATTTAGAAAAAAATTACCATTTTCTGCGTTTATGGCTTAAAATACAGACTTACCAAAAGCAGTGGGTGTGTTAAGATTAAATGTATGAGTCAATATTAATAAGCATTTTAAAATGTTAAAATGTTGTGTAGGACTATAAAGCCTATGTCAGTAAAGAGGGGAAAAACTTCTGACAGAAAAGTGAAATGACTTTTGTATTCAGATGTAAAGCAGCAGAAATTCAATGCAATAGATTCTGCTTGTAGATTGACTGGCTTTGTCACTGTTTTACAAAGGCACTACTGTGTGAACGGTTGATTCAGAGTTGTTACTGCGTAAATACATGTTATGAAATGAACCACCTCATGAATTGTTTTCACAATATATGTAACTTTGTGAGCCTTCTGGTATGTACTGTGGGACTAGGGTAAAAAAGCAGGGTGTATTCACAGTATGTTAAAATAAAATGAACAGGTGGGGAAGAACCAAGTTCTATTTCCTGCACTGACAGTATAGAAAATTCTTTCATTCTCCTAATGGGAGCAACATTCCCTGCTATAGTTAGGCTACAACTGGGTATTTGTGAGTACTTATTCACTTATCAACAGATAATGATAAAGGATTTATTTAGCCATCTGTCAAGAACAGATGTTTAAAGCAAATAAAGTAAGATGTTTTTCCTGGACCCACCCATTCAGGAAGATTTCTGCCTGATTATCTACTGGGTGCAGTTTCATCCTGTTCTTAAATAGGGTGGGATCCAGTGTCTCCTGTCCAATTCTTTGTGTGGATTGCTATGAAGTGTATTTGACAGTGCAACTCAGAAAATGAGTATTTATTTATATTTGTCTTATTTTTTTATTGGTTTAGGTTCCATCTGCATCATGGGAAGGCCTTTGTTTTTGTATGTATTTTTATTCTACTGGCATTTCCTAAATGGTAAGAAGCCGTAAAAAGCAGTAGAACTATTTTGGTGTGTTTTCTTTCCATGTATAAGCACAGAAATGTTAATTTCTCCAGTTTTCCTTCAGCTGCTAGCATTTGAGGTTTTTTCCCTTAATGCTTTAAGTGAAAAGGTCTAAGCATAGCTTTACATTAAACCAGATGCATGTATTTTGATATGGGGCCAGGTTAAAATCCCTGTCAGTGTTCCAGCAGAGGCACCTTTTCAAACAAGGTACCATTAGCATTACACCAAAGGTTTTCTAGACTCTATCAGACTTGGGAAATGTTGTGTATTCTTTAACATTGTGCGTAAAAAACAATTGGCATTTATATAAAAAGAACATTCCCATTGCTAACGTTTGCCTGTTACCACAACAGAGTTTTCTCAAAGCAACAGTTGATGGCATATACAGTTCACTGTTTTTAGTACAGCATCGCACTGTGTGTGTACACAAAGCAGGTGTCTGCAGATATGAGTGCTCATTGTGTGTGTATACAGCAGAGGTCTTGTGTTTTATCACGTACTTGGACAACTACATACCAAAATGTTTAACTTTTCAGAACAGAGAATGTACTTTGGTCCTTAAAATTTCCTATGGATATGGTAAGACATGACTTTAAAGATTAGGTGTCTTATTTAAAAACTAAGTTTTCTTCCAAATTTTGTTTTTCAGCTTTATTCACAGTTGAAGCTCCTCAGTCACTCTGCATTGTGGAACGCGGGAACAATGTGACCATGGAATGCACATTTCCAGTGAATGGGAAGTTAGAGTTTAGAGATTTAAGTGTCAGCTGGGATAAGAAAGATGAGTTGAAGCAGGTTTATGTACTTCGCAAAGGAGAGGAAGACCTCAAAAATCAGCACAATGACTTTAAGGGAAGAATAAAATTGTTGAAAGAGAATCTGAACTTGGGACAGTCTGTCCTTCAGATCACTGACGTGAAGCTCAGAGATGCAGGAATTTACCGCTGTGTTGTTGCCTATGGGGGAGCTGACTACAAGACAATCCACCTTCAAGTTAAGGGTGAGTATGCTACTATCAGAGGTTCAATATTGTGATACTCTTAAAAGATTTCAGAGGCGATCCTGAAGTAAGATATATCTGGATTAGCAGTTAAAGAAACCTAATTGGAGACAGGAGCTGTCTGATGGTGCTTGCACAGCTGTGTAACTTAGGCTTCTGTTTAGGTTGAATCCGTGTTCTGTCCTTTAAACCTGCCATGACATGTAAGGAATCAGGTTGCAAATCATGTGTAGAGTACAAAGACCATAAAGCCTAATGAGCTTTCTAAGCCACATCAAATTTGTAATAAATCCGGTACCTCCAGTTACAGACTCAATAGTGTTACTTACCTTTCCTGTCAAAATCCAAGCTGAAACTTGACCCTGGGGGCTGGGGAAAAAGAAAAGGTGTCTTTCCTTTAATACAGGCTGTTCTTCTAGCTTCCTATTGGTAATGATTTTTTTCCCCAATTGTTTAGCTCCTTACAGAATTATAAACCAAGGTGTGGTGAGCACAGGACACAACGAATGGAAGTTGACATGTCAGTCAGAAGGATACCCAGCAGCTGAAGTGATATGGCAAAATAGAAACTACGAAGATTTGACTTATAAGGCAAACACAAAATTTGAAACTGCAAATGACCAGTTGTACCGTGTGACAAGTACCCTCACAATCAAAAGTGGAATTGATGACATTTTTTACTGTATATTCTGGAATAAAGAGCTGCAAGAAAATACAACTGCCATTTTACACCTAGCAGGTAACACTTCAGAATTTCATTTATGGTAATACACTTCAAGGTGCTAATGTAATTTTATCCCAGTCGAATTAGCTATGATTTGTTTCTTTTTCCAAATTTTGAAGAGGCTAGACAGAAATACCTGTGTCATTAAGTTTTGTTATTAATGTATTCTTTCACCATACTAACATGTTCATCATGCATGTATGGTCAGAATTAAAAGACAGGAATTTTGTGTGACCTGCAGGTATCTGGAAATTGAGTCTAAATCTTTTAAAAGTTCCATTATTTGGAAGACATTTAACTCAGCATCTGAAAATTAAATCCTTCCATCTTTCAAGATTATTCTAGTTTGTTGATGATTACTGTCACATAAACTTAAACAATATGGTCTTTTCCTGCCAGTACAGCCTTTGCTTTGAGCATATTTAAATTTAAGTACTTGTATACAGATTTTTTTTCCCTCATAAAGTCAGAATTAAAGGAAAACTCCTAAATGGACAAGACCAATACAATTCCTAATTAAACTTTTAACTGGGCAGCTCCTCTTCTGCTTTTGCTTTTGATTATTCTTTTCTGCATTGTAGCCTGATATGTTTTCAACCAGACAGGAGACCCAATCCAACTCAAAAACAGTATTTCTCTTTGTCAGACTGTTACTGAGGTCATTTCCCTGATGCAGTTCACCATCTAGTTTTAAGAACACCTGTGCAGTCATGCTTTTTGGACACGACAAGGGTTTGAAACAGCCATGTTTAGAGTGAGAAAACCAAGTAATTCTTTCAATGGGCAAGTCTGATTTTAACAAGAAAAATATCTGGGATTCAAGGAGACCACTTACCCTTTCCATCTGGAGCAATCATTACCAGATGAAAGGACCTGTGTCCTCTTTCTCAATTACCTTTTTCGTGTAATCCTGATGGGAAACTAAGCCAGATGTAACACTTTGACAAGCAGGATTCTGATGGGATCAAAGGCACTATCACATGGAATGCAGAGAACAGAGAAAAATATTAATATGTTCTATCTTCCCCCCGCCTTATTTAAAAAAAGTGTTATGTACACCATTAACACCTGACCTTAGACACAATCTATGAAGTTGTTATTATGTCTTAATTGCTCATAGCAAAAATAATACAATGAAAATGAAAGGCAAAGGGAGGATCCTAGGCAATTATGTAATGTCTTATCTCCCACCTGTTTTTCTTGAAGATTCAACTGATGGCGTTCTCCAGACTAAGAGCAGACGCTTTGTTGGAGCAACTCTCATTGCAACTGCTTTTGTTGGATCAGTGCTTCTATTTCTGCTCTGCATAAGAAAAGGTACGCAAATTATTTACTTTAGAGTGTCTCAGTTATTATCAATCTGCTTTGTTAATTCATCCTCACCGAGTGGAATGAGACAGTTTTTTACCATATAACTTATTTCTCTTTCTTTACTGGGCTTGAGTAGATACTAGCAAGTTGACGGAGGGAAACAGGTTATCAACCCCTCACAAACCCCACTTAGCCATGTATGTTTGTTAATCTTTCTTATAGGTAAGGATGTAAATAGTAAGATTAGTGTCTAACCTATTGCATCATCAAAGCTCTTATTTTTTACCTACTGGTAATTGAAGGTTCCTGTTCTTCCTGTGTCTTCCTTTTTGACTGGGGACCAGAATGCTGGTAGCACACAGGATACTGGAGGTTTTTTAGTGGTTCTTATTCTGCATTCTCTGAAATAGAGAATTTTACTGAACTGTGAGAGCACCTGTTTTTTTAAGTGAATATTTCATTGATTTCCTTACTAAGTTTTGAGCTTTCTCAGTTCACTTCCTGAATTAATATTGGATATTTTCAGCATCACAGTATGTACAAAAGCTAAAGCGTTTGGCAATAATTTGTTTTCACTTGCTAGCTAACAAAAGAAAAACTTGAAGAAATAATTTGTAGGTTGTCTGAGTATGAAAAGACTAGAGCTAGCACCCAAAATAAAATAAAGGAAAAAAAGTTTTAAACTTGTTACTTAAACTGAAAGAAGTACTGTCAATTTCTTTTTCTTTCATAGGTTGGGTGGGGGAGGGGGGTGGCTATGGAAAAGTCCTGAGAAAAGTATTCATAAGCTTAACAGGCTTGCAGGTGATTCTAACAGGCTGCAAGAGGACTGCAGATAATCCTGCAAGTATAAGAATATACTTGCCCTAAGAACATAATAGGAATAGGAGCAGAACATGAAAGTGGAAGAAGGGACAGCAAAATCCTTGACTGCTCAAAAGAATCCCACTGGGGATTTCATTAAAGGTCAGAAGTTTCCTAGGTTGCTTGACTAAGATTTATTGTTTGTGTGTGTGTGTGATAATGCACATCACATTAGCTTTCATATCTATCTATACACACATACACGTGTGAGTGTGTGTGTGTTTGATAAACTACAAGTTGATTCAAAAGCTAAACTGTAAGTTTGCACTGTAACTGACAATAAGTTTTTATCTTGAATCCTAAGCTGCCCTGGGTTACTGGGCAAGTGATTGTTTCAGAACAGAATCTTCCCAGAATGTGAGCATTTTTCCCCTCAAAAAGCACTGAGAAGATGATCCCCTTTCTGTTCCCTGTTTTCTGATATGTTCAAATTCTGGGTGAAAAGATGCAGTGGGAAACCATTTGAACAAGTATTTTCTAGTGATGTTAGTTCATAGTATCAATGGAGTTCCAGAGCTTAGAAACAAGATAAGGAGGTTGGAAAGGAAACCAACAGATTGGGAGTACTGAAGAATTTATTTTAGAGTTTTGGAAGAAAATTAGTATTTTAAGAACAAATGTAATGTGTTATTACATTTGTAATGTAATGGGCTATGTAATGTGTTCCCCTCCCACCAATGTGTTTAAGCTCCTCAATAGATCTAAGGCAAGTATTTTGGGTTGTTTTTAAATTGTTTTGTTTTGTTTTGTTTCAGCTAGAGCAAATAGGGGCAACAGAACACCTGTGGCGAGTCCATCAATAGCAAGTATGTACATACGACATAAATCTAGCAGAGTGTGATTCTTGTGGAAATAAGAAATTCTCTTGCTTGAGAATTAACTTTGTAATGGTGACAACCAAATGGAGATTTAAATTCTATTTTATAATGCTTTCTACATTTCATTTACATAACAACTATAAATTACAATTGAAGAATGGCTTTTCATGACTGTGTCATCCTTTCAAAAGGAATGAAAAGCATACTTGTTCCAGGAACTGATGCACTCCTGATATGCACAAGAAAAGGACAGAGCAGTATATTGTGTTTTGGAAAGTCTGCAATAGGATGGGACAGGCTCCCTGGAACGTAATAGCTCAGAATGGCATCACATCCTGATGTGCAGATTTTTTGCTGCAATTTGAACTGTGTTGGCACATTCCTCTGTTTTTTCCAGTATCATAGCATGCGTTTGGGGGTCTTTGTCACAACATTCGTGACAGAGAGTTTGGCCCCGTTGAGAGAAACTCAGGGAAGCTTTAGTTTCTGTGTTGATATTGATGCTATTTACTATGAGCAAAGCTTAGTGGAAGGCCAGCACCACCATGACAGGTGCTATTGAAGGAAATGAAGAAAAGAGACTTAACATTTACATCAGGAGAGAAGAGATTAAAATCCTTTTGATGCCTGTCAAGATGGTTACTGGCTGACTTACTTTTAAGTTGTGGTATGGGTATTTGGAGACCACCACAAATTAAATTGCTGTGTGAAAATTGGTTCATGCTGGCTATTGGCATTTTTCTGAAGAAAAGCTCTCTTGAGAGTACTTGCTCAAACAGAAACAGCATTTGCTGCTAATCTCATCCCTTGCTCTACATTCAAGTCACTCTAGATCCTGAGTGGCCTGAGGTGGCAGTTTCTAACACAGATCTATCACTATAGGAAAAGTTTAAGCTATGCTCACTGCTGCGTGTATATATGTCCTTTGCTTACAGAACTTGCAAAAGATAAGGATACACACAACTGCAGAGATGCTTCTTTTGAAGACAGAGAGCTGAAATGTAAGTATAAATGATGAAGGAAAAATTAGTAGCAAATTTTACACAGCATAAACCATCCTGGTCACTGGAGCATTGATTAAGGACTGGTTTATTTAGCCTCTTGTTTCAACAGACAGAGCCTTCAAGAGATAATACAGCTTTGCATTCTGTGTCTTACAAACTCACCATCATAACTCATTGTGTACTGTTCGTTACATCAAAGAATGAATCTAGTTTTTAAAATAGAAAGATATATGAAGGAAAATATGATGTGGAGATTTATAAAACCCCAAACCAGTCGCTTTTCCCAGCTTGCACTTTTGCTATAGAAAGAGTTGTTCATGCATATCTGTAAGGGTGGTGGTGGCAGTGAAGGAGGGGACAGGAACCTGTCACAGCTACTTGAGCAGGTCTCAAGCTGTGTGATTCGCTCTCAACAAAGCAAGAAAATATATGAATCAAATATCTCAAATCTGTGAAACATCCTATGGTGTGGAACAGGAGGGTGAAATTATTGAAGTTTTTCTCTCACTTTCTTGCTGACTTCTAAAGCACTTCAATTAATTGCATCCCAAATCCCTCCCTGCTACACTTTACTACAGTAAACTTACAGGTAAGCCTGCTGGTCCTGCAGGTGTAGATCTCCAAGCACAAGAGTTAGGGTCTGGGGATATGCCGCTGGGAATACTGACAGAGGGAGCACTAAATGTATTTAAAAGAATTTTAAAAGGTTTTGAAAGAAAGGGGGACCTGAGCAACAGCAATCTCACTGTATTTGCTAAAGAGCACTTCCCACACTGTTGTATGTTTGAACTACCGCTTTTATTTACTCCCATGACCATCTTTTCCTGTTTGATCTTTTAATTAATTTAATTTTAGATGAAGGAAACTTTTTGGTACCTTCATACTCTAGGAAAGGGGTGCAAAACTGTGAAGTGTTCTGTGCCTTCATCATTTTGTAATTTGATAATTTTTTCATATAATTCTTCCTGTTACAGATATGCAAATTGAGAAGACCTAGAGAGAACAGGGGAAGACTTTTTCCCTCTATTGTGAAGATTTGTCAGCTCAAATGTTCTGTGTTCTATATATTGAAGGGGATATTATTTTTTTGTATTTATTGTGGGATGGCAATCTTCTATATTGTTGTAACACAGGAAAAATTTAAGGAAGTTAAAAAAATTATTATAGCATAAAAAATATTGAATAGATTCTGTATATGTGACGAGATTGTGAGGTATTTATTTAAACATCAAAGTTTCTACCTTCTCAAGTTTAGGCAAATGTATCTTTCAAAGATTTCATTTAATTAAATGTATCTTTCAGGTAAAGCACTTTAGGTCTATGACCATCATGAATTTCATAGCTAGCTCTTGATAGGTCATCTTCTGAACCTTTTTTTCTTCCTTCTTCACCAGAGCTCACAATTTCCTGCACATAACTGGTTTTCCATAGTTTAAAGAATCTTTTCAATACTTTGATCCTCATAAAAGGTGCAACAACACGAATTGCCATACATGGAGGGCATTTTCAGTATTAAAATACCAGATGCTCTCAGCTAAGCCTGAAAAAGATGATTTAAAATTCTTGGTAACTATGGTTTGGAAATTAAATAATACTAAGCTTTTCTTTGAAAAGCATTGTGGGCATTTAATTTCCTCATGATATTGCTGGCACTACTTGGTTGCTGCTCACTGTCTTCTGATTTACAGTCTGGGGATAATACAATTCTTTGGACATTTAGGAAAAACAGCCCTTGCTTTAGATTATCATTTTGTTTTCTTGGGAATGGGAAAAGGAAAACATTCTTACTTCTAGGACATGAAATAACTGCACATGTGATTACATAGAAATGCTGAAGAAACCTGTTCTTGGTTCCCGTTTCACAAGTTATTGTTGTCTACATTTTGCTAAGTGCTTAGCTTTTTGTGGGGGGGATCATACACAGGTGAAAAAAATGTATTACAATGGTATTCACAATTGTATTTTTTTAATAAAACATGTTTTGCTTTTCTTGTGGTTTTTCCTGCTTTCCTTAACCTGTCAGCAAGTAGTGTAAGCTCTATTTGCATATTTCTGAGAAAAAACAGTATCTAAAGTTTAGGTGTAGGAGAGAGTCTACAGCCATGACCTTCCTCTAATGGCTCCCACAAAGAACAGATGGCAGAGAACTGGAATCTCATTGGACTCAGATTTTATTTTTCATTTGAAAATAAATAATGTATTGTGCAGTCCCAAGAATGTGGACACAGTCCTCATTTGTGAATGCCAGGGCTTCTCTGCTGGCAGTATTCAAAGTAGCTAATGCAAGGTTGTGTTTAATAATCTGAGAAAGCTGTCCTCTTTAGTAGAATAGAGAAATGTCTGTAAGAATCATAATGGGGTTGGTCAACCACAGTTCAGTAAAATAGTTACTACAGAGTCATTTCCCTGATTCATTGCAGACCTCGTGTATTCTGATACTGATTATTCCCATTTGACTCTTCAAGATTACCATGTGAACTTGAATATCTCCTCCTGCTTCCCAACATGCATTTTGAATCTAGGTGTCATTGAAGGTGATAGCCAGATTTTAATTATCTACAGAGAGGTTTTTGAAATATCAGGACCATTTGTAGACAAAGTACTGACTCAGCACAAAAATATAGAATCATATCACCACATAAATAATTCCCTTTCCAGACAAGATAACCTTTTCACTTTCTACTTCCTGTTTGGGACTGGACAGTTGTGTGCATATTACAGTAAAAGTGAAGAAGTCTCCTCTTGTTAGTTCTTATAAGCCTTTGCAAAGCAGTGCTTGCTTAGTGTTACGGAACTGAAGTTAATGTCTTTATCAAACTGTACTCTACAACAAGAACTGTTACATTTCTCTTTTCCCAGTAGGAGAAAGGGCAAGTTACTGTTGAAAGTGCTGTATATCAGATGAGTAAGATAATGAAATGAGGGGATAAAAATAGAAATTCTTTAGCTGAACCCTAACTTCTAAAATGACAGTGCTTGAATTCCTGAGTGGTTGATGGGAAGCATAAAATTTTGCTACTTCTTTAGAAAAGCAGGACATGAGGCGAATAACAGGTAAAGCAAAAAGCTCTGCCCTTACTAAATAAGCTCTCTTTTATACTTCTCTGAAATACAAGGCTGAACTTGTCTAATCTTATTTTAGAAATTAAGCTTTTAGTAGAATTTAAGTTTTGTGGCTTCACTTTTATGAATACAGGGAGACAGGCCCACATGTTTGTCCTTCAATGCCATAAGTGGTTTCAGGTAAAGTATTTTCTGCTCATTACGCAGGGATAATACACATCAAAGTGAAAATAGAGGATTTAGTTCATGAGAACTAGGTAAGTGGAAATCCTTCCTATCCTAAGACAAAAAATGTAGTTAAACACTATATGTGTAATAACATTTTTTTCCTTCCATTAAAAACATTTGCATGATGCTTCAGTGTTTTCGGATATCTGGAAGACAAAATACAGCAGCAAGCAGGAGCAGACTTAGCTTCAGTAAGCTGCATTTTACTTCCTAGTACCCAAGCATTATTAGATTTTCAAAAGTGCTCAGAAAAGCCTGGTTCATGTGCACAATCAAAATTGGCTTATTGCTATTTCAGTTCAGGACTCATTTATTTTACAAATGTAACTATGAACCGGTGTGGTGGCCTGCTTTGTGATGTGGCATTTAATGTTGTAGAATATGAAAGCTATTTACAATTACAATTCCAATAAAGATCTAATAATATGAAAAATAGAATAATTGCTGTTGACCTGCACAGCTTTTCATGGAGCAGAACTGCAGGACTTTTGACTGTGTCCCTTTTCCCCTTTGGTTAAAAAAATTCCAATGGTGCATCATTCAAGCATGGGCTAGACAGGAAAACAACAGAGGCGTTAAGAGTGGAATTTCTGCTTTTGCAGACCTTAACAGTAGGACTTCTGTTTTTTCAGCATGTTGTCCCAGATTCACTGTCTCTCTCTCTCTCCATATTTTTCTGGCTCTGCAAGTATATGATTGTGCCAGGCAAGTCAGATGCTATTGGGTTCTTGTGATGCCCAAGGCAAGTCACTGATTCTTGGGCGATTTCACTGAGCTTGTTCCTTGTTCCAGTACGGGAACACATGAAGAAAACATACTGTAGGCAGAACTAGCTCAGAATGAGCAGAAGATGGTGATGGTGATTGTGAAGTAACTTTGGTGTTTCTTTTCTGTCATCCAAATCATTGACTTCTGCCAAAGAAGTCATTGGAGCTCTTCCGGGAAAAGGTGAGACTACTCGTGAATTACTTTGTGTGACAGGGCTACACATGATAAGCTTACTGAAGAAGAATAAAGTAATGTAACAGTGGTTTTGTTGAGCTAGTTTGCTCTGCACTAGGCAGCAGGAGACATAATTTCATAAATCAGTCAGGAACTGTGAGGCAGGCAATCATCATACATCTTCCCAAACCAGCTAGGATTTGCAGGAGTAAAGCCACAATCATTTTTTGTGTTGAGGTAGAGCACAATTCTTGCAAGCAGTGAGAATCTAATAGGAGACAAAAGAGAATGTGTAGCACAAACACATCTGTATCTCTTTTATGTCTCTCACTCATTATGACATCATAAATTAAAATTCACTCATTATGTCATCATAAATTAAAAGATAGAGTGATGAAAAATGAAAAGATGTGTCCATTGATAAAACTGTTTGATAGAAAAAAATACTTTTATATCAGAAGGAGATCTATCAGTCACCTAATCAAATCTTCCACTCAAAGCAATGACATCGTAAAAACAATTGCACAGGCTTTGTCTTGTAAAGTTTGGTGCATTTGTAAGCATGGAGATTCACAACGTCACTGAAGTGTTTGATTAGCCTCATAGTGATTTTTTTTTTTTTTGTAATAACATCAACCTAGATAAAAATTAAGAGGAAATAGATTCTGCAAATATTAGGTAATTGCTTGACGAATTCTTGTAAAATTAATCTGATGAAAGTAAGAAACTGTAACTTGATGAAGGTACAACAGTCCTAGTAAATGCAAGTTCAGATGCCAATGCTGTACACTGCTTTAAATGGTTATAAACCCACCGAAAATCATGGGTATAATCAAAAGCAGAATTTGAGCACATAGATTTTACAGAGTGATTTGTATAATTTTGTTGGATGCGTGCACATTCTCAGCAATGCAGAGAAATGAGCTCAGTGTACATTCAGCATGAAACTGAAACTAACAATGTCCTGAGAAAAGTCCTTTCAACACAGTCAGGTTTTTTATGACATAAAGATCAGCCTACAAGCTGAATAAGATCAGCCTACAAGCTGTGCTATTGGTGCATGTTATACACTGTCATACGACTTGGGTAGTTTCTGCTATTGTGCAAATAGGATAGAGTTTTGGGAATCTTTGCTGTTACATGAATCAGATTGCAATGACCTGCGTAAAGATCTGATGTGAGTATAACACTGATAAAATGCAAATTGATTTTTCCTGTATTTCTGGCTGATGGATTGAGGGTTTTTTCCTAGATTCTTAAGATTTACTTAATTTATTTTCAAATTATTACTGGGATACAGAATCTGATTGTGAATGAAAGACTGGATAAGTTCCAGATCTTAAAACACAGGTCCATATAAATTTCTAACCCTGATGTTTTTAGAAGTTGAAACTCTCTTACAACTCTATCTTCTCTCATAGGCAAAGGCAGAGGAGTGGTGCAGGTGAGCCTCTTCAGCTTGTACATGAGGATGTAGCTCTTAGTAAATATTTCATCCTGAATTTCAGGGAGGATTTGAATGGAGAAAAAAACCTCTGTATATATTTGCATCTATATATTCCTATTTACTTTCTTTCAGTTGTTACTAACATACTACCTGCAGGTTGTTTTGATTGTACAGCAAGTCTGGAGACTTTCACCTTCTGCATCCCAGAAAAAGCATAGGCTATGAAGAGGAGAAGTTCTTGTGCCTCTCTAAGAAGTCTTTCTTTCTGTAGAAGCTAGAGATACAAAAGAAAATATGCAGTGTATCATGCCAAAATGTCAGTCTGTATTCAGTAATGCTGCTAAGAGTGGAAAGGCTCTGAAAAGTTCTATGATATACAGAACTGCTTTTTAAATGTAACAAAATTTCACCCCAATTCTATCCTAGTATCTACAGAAAAAAAAATTCAGCTGTATTAGAATGATTATATTTGTCATGGAACAGAAAACTGACAGTGGAAAATATTCAACAGGTGACAGTTAAACAATGCAGGGAAAGTGAGAATTCGCAGATAATGTGAGCAAAGGAGGAAGTGAGAAATTATATATCTTCATCTGAAGGCTGAAGGAAGATGGAGAGCAGACTGAAATTATGCAAATATGCTGTCACGTGTAAACATCAGGGACAAACCAATTGTCCCAACAATAAATTGCCCGTGTGGGGAGGTGGGCAGTAAGGGACTGCGACAAGTGTGCAAAAGACAAGAAGAATGGCAGGTGAGGTGGTATTTGGATAAGGCAGGTTTGAGAAAATAAGAACAAGAGATTATGTCCACAAAATATACTGAGACAGGCTGAAGAAATGGCCTTTGAACAAATTTTAATATGCATGGTTAGGATTTTTTATTAAATTCCTGAAATAGAAAAAAAGTGCCTTCTTTCTGATGGTGAGATACAGAACAGTTGTAGTTTGTATGAGTATCTAATGCTTGTTTTTTGTTTATTCTCTTGTTTATTTTCTGACCTAGTATTTTTAAACTTTTTTCTTTAATTTTTTTGTTTCTTTCTTTTTTTTTAAACTAGATCCTTCCACAGAAAGTAAAATCAGTTTAGCCATTTCATGAAGATGTCAAAAAGTTATGTCTTTTTACACATGTGAGAGTGTTAGAGGAAAGCTGTTGAAAAACTTGCTTCCATGCAAGTTTTTGCAAAATGTACAGAAGGCAGGAGAGTTTCAGTAACAGAAAAAGACAAAAGAAACTGGGACTGGGACTATATAATCTTTTGCTGTGTACATAGGTGCATGAGAAGATAGTCGCTTTGAGCAAAATAACTCCATTTCACACAAGGAGGGTCAAATGGAGCCAAGTCAGATGCCTGTTAACACAGCTTGATTGCTTTTGATTAAGATGAGTTTGTAATTTTGGATTATTTCCAGAAGGCACTGTCCTGTGCTTAGTATGGGTACTAGCTTTGCAGTACAATAAGACAGAGAGTGCAGAAGGAGAGGGATTAGGAAAAGCATAGTCATTAGGAAAACATAGCTGATCTAGGCTCACTAATGTTGCAGAGTCTGTCAGCAGAGGAACAAAAACATTGAATGTAGGAGTGAACAGATCAACTGCAATATTTGTATTTCAAATCTGTAACAAAGTCTACCAGCTCAAGATGTCTCAGGTTGCAAGACTGGTAGCAAAACCTTCTTTGCAGAAGTGTACAAGGCAGTTTGTGTGGAGGTGAGCACAGGCCAACTGGCCAGCCTGGTGACATTTCCATCCTCCCAGCTCCCAGCTGTGGAGTTCAATGTCCCCACTTCCCTCTATGTTGTAAAAACAACTGTATTTTACCTGCTACAACCCAGCAGGATCACATCAAAAGCGCTGCCAATGGGACACCTTGGTCTCAGGGAAATATGATTCAAAGAAGGGTCTGTCTACCATAGCCACTTAAAAAGAACCAAGTACTCCTTCCTTAGTCCTTTAATAGTTTGGTATTCCAGAGTGAAATCTGAGAGATTATTGTGAACTTCTGTGTTGATTTGACTCCTGCTTTAAACCTGGAGGAAAGCCAGTGTGCTTGAAAGCTTGTTTAACTTTTCCAGCTGGTCTGATTATTCAAGTAGAAGCTATGGGTCTAAAAACCTCACCTTGCTTAATGCTGCTAAATTTCATTATATAGACACCAAATGTGTTTACTGTTCTAAATCATCCATTTGCCAGAAAACAAATATTTTAATAGCTGAAGCAATGTTTCCGGGAAAGTGTTTCCCATTATTTATTAGACTATAAGGTCCCTGTGTCAGTGACCGTGTCTCTGGTTGTTTTGTTTAGTGAACAGCACAGATTCTCAGGATATTCAGGATCCTTTGTTAAACTTGTGTTGAGAATAATCATAGAACTATAGAACCATAGAATGATTTGAGTTGGAAGGAAACTTTAAAGGTGATCTACTCCAACCCCCCTGCCATGTGCAGGAGCAATCATAGCAAGGGTACTAATCAAAGGTAGAGGATCTTACATTAAGATGCTTCTTTTACTTAAGAAAAGCATTATGACCTTTCATGGATGAAAACAGTAGGATTTAATTTACATTACTCAGGTGTGGGTTTCAACCACTATTACAGAGGAGTAGATTGCAAAATATTCCATGATCTTCATGTTCCTTTGCTTAAAATACTTCTTGTAAACTTAACATTATGAACCTTGTGAGAGTTGTCACTAATGCCAAATCAGTCCTTACTCTTACCACCAGACTGGTGCGAACCTCAGTTCCCAACGCACTGTGGTGAAAACACACAGGAGAGTTTTCTGAAAATAGGATCCAGTAAATAACAATAAACACATACCAAAGAGGTCTATACAAAGCACAGCTACTTAAATGAGCTACCCAAGCTTTTGCTCAGGAGCTCAACAGTTTAAGCGTGTAGCAGATTGATGTTCATATTTTGCCACCTGTTTCAGTTCCTGAGAGCATCCTTGTAACATCCAGTCAAGATAAGCACCTTTTCACTTCTGTCTGTAGAATGGAATAAAGTCTATACAGTATTTTGAAAATTTAATCATATAGTTGTATGGAGCTTAGAGCTTGTACAGTTTGAAATGGGAGTCTAAATTTTCCAAAGGAACAAGAAATACCCTTCTCACTCCTTAGAGAAGGATTTTGGACTACCACTAAAGATTTTGTACGAAGTAAGGCCAAAAATTACCCAATTTTTTTTAGACAAGTGTTATAAACCCTCTGGATTAGTGAGCTGGGACCAGGCTTAAAGTTACAGGCATGATCAACTGAATGAATCAAGAGGAGAAAAATAATACTTGGTATAATTTCCATCTTTGATGGAACTTCAGCAATTTATTATCATTACCATCTGGATTTCAGTCAGCATTCACTAAGAAAATTTACCATAATATATTGCTTGTGGCCCAATGAAGTCAATTATGGGTTTCAACTTTATATGCTTTCAGTAAAAGCAAAAAAGCTGCACAAAAAGAAAATATTATATTCCTCATTTTCCCTGATCATTTTCATACTTTTGTTTTCATTGACATGTTCAAACTTTTTGTCTTGGGCCCCAAATCTTCACTGAAATTATTACAACTCTTAAAAAGCCATGATGATCTTTAGATGTTTGATGTGATGCTTTTTACCACCGCAATTATCCAAGGTTTTTTTTACTTAACTCTCATAATCACAGAGCACTGTGTGATAACTTGCTTTTTCTTCTGCAGATTGGTCTGGGAAATCAATTTACTGACTCCATCTGAATTGCTCTTGAAATGTCATGCTACTTCATACTGTTCTCAGAAGTGTATTTTCCTCACTTTGCTGTAAGATGCATTAAGTACTAATTTTTATGGCACGGTGTTCCTTCTTTTATCCCTGTGAATTTGTAACAAGCATATGATGACTACATTTTAGAAGTGGCCTTTTTCTTAGCAGAAAAACAAAAGACTTTTGCATAAGCTTAGGATAAGTTAGGATAATTGTGTACAAGGACTGTTGAAGAGCAGGGCATGACATATGTTTTATGAAGAGTAGGGAGAACATGAGGGCTATTCTGTAACATCATGAATGCAAGCTCAGAAGAAATCACCCTCTAGATGCTGGTGCAGGCTTTTCTATGGAAGTGTGTCAGAGCCACATGATGAAGTTGCATGGGTAAATTGCACTGAGATTGCACAACAGCTTGATGTCTGC
Organism: Melozone crissalis; assembly: GCF_028551555.1. Taxonomy (NCBI): domain Eukaryota; kingdom Metazoa; phylum Chordata; class Aves; order Passeriformes; family Passerellidae; genus Melozone; species Melozone crissalis. The sequence continues at coordinate 46,141,023 of NW_026535783.1, read as the reverse complement.
TTGTGAGATTATGGAAATAAAGAAGGATGCCTTCTAATACAGATCCTTGCTGACAAATCCTTGATCTTTCTAATACACATCTGTGCTAATAGATCTTTGACCTTTTTAATACAGATCCTTCCTCCTTCCCACAAGCTTTCTATGACTGCTTTCAGTATCCCAAGTTAAAATGTTCTAATATTTGGTTTCTTTTCTGTATTTGTATTATGTGTAATGCTTTTCTAAAACTAATCCCTCTGGTCAGACAAGATTTTCTTGATATGTAATAATTATGATTATCTGCTGGGGCAGATTGTGTATCTTATTTTTACTATCAGTAATATGTGTATTTTTTAAAATACTATCTCCTACATTAAAAAATAAACATCTCTGCATTTTCAATGTACTGTAGATGATAAAAAGAGAGCAGAATACCTAAAATGTCTCACATAAGGTTAATCCAAGGATCTAAATATGGATGAGAAATAGTTTCATTCTTCATTCAGTTCTTTCCCTTATGTCCATCTTCTAATAGGTAAGCTGTGTGGAGAAGTGAGTGTAGTAGGAGACTGAGGATGGTAAATAGTAACAGTCTTTACTTCTGCATCTGGAATATAGAGATACTGATGGTGTTTATTATCTCCTTTCTCACACAGCCATAGTAATTATGATTCATCATGTATTAAATGCCTCTGATAAAGGTAACTAGCTTTCATTTACATATAGTAAGTCTGCTTACAGTAGTTTGCATATAAACCTTTATTTGTTACATCACATCAAAAAGTCCCATAATTTTGGCTGCTAATTTGCTACACTTTGAGCCTCGCTTTCCAAGATACTGAAAGCTCAAGGGTAGAAACAATGAGAGAAATGCAGCACCTGAGAAAATTGGAACCAGAATGTTTCAAGCTGAGCTCACAAAAGAATAGGGAAGTAAAATAAAACCCCTCCTCCAGTAAGCCTAGCTCTGGGGAAGTCTAAAATTGCTCCTTCTCTTCTTTACTTCCTTGTAGCTTATTTCTGGATCTTATTCACTATTTCTTTTCAGATTATACTACATGTTAACAAGCTTTATTCAAAGTAATTCTTCTGTCTTTTCTATTATCTCATTAGTTTTGTTTTGATTTTTGCCTCTGGTGCCTCTTTGCTGTTTGGTGTTTTTCCTCTTTTTTTAGTTATGTTGATCTGTATACAATAGTATAAAAATTATGTGATAGTCTGCTTGCTACTGGAACACAAATACATTCACTCTAAAACTGTACTTTCTCCTTTTGCATTATTCCAGGGATGATGGTTTACTATCAGTAATACAAGGCAATTTGTACACATCAGACATTGCCATATGTAAAATGAAAGAATAGCAGCAGTAAGTCTTCATTCTAATCCTTTCTGAAGCAAACTTCAATTTACCCATCCTGAGATTTCCACTGCCTAACAACGTGTTCCAGATATTTCCTGGTCTTTAGGTTTAAGGCAATAGGAAACCGCAAAATACCCCATGTGAGGCAAAGCTGAAACAAAAGCAGGGTTAAAAATCTTGTAAACTAGGTCATATGTAAGTATGGACAGTTATAACATCTGCTTGTGTTTGTTCATGAGTCTCTCCTACATGGGCGAAGTCAATTGCAATTGATTATTATTTGTGGAGAGTAAAACATATTAAAGCATTTCCCTGTCAGACTATTTGAAGCTGCCTGCAAGCTACAGATCCTGAAAATGTCATGACTGAAGTTGTGGAATTGTTTCATTTCTCTTTATTGCCACTGTTTCATTGCCCTTGGTTCATGTTCTTTGTGTGTGCATGAGTTGCTCTAATACAGATTCTCCTAGTTTCTGCTGGTAGCCTGGAGTTTGTTTCTTTTTTTGCTGTTTATGAGCTGTGATGGATTTTAAAGGCTAGCATGGCTCTGATCTGCCTCAGCAGAAGGTAGTTGTTGCATGTTCTAATGCAATTCTACTTTTATTTCAGATCTACCTGAGAAAATGTTCCAAATCCTCACAATACTCTTGCTGGAAACACAGATCTCCATGGTTTCAGGTAAGAGAGAAACTGCTTTTCAGTTCCACTAACAGAACTAATGCAGCTTTTAGTATGTGGGCTTCAGCACCTCCAGCAATACTTGCATGAATGGTCAGTAATGTCTGGAGCCTCTGCTTTCCATGTTATAGAAGGCACAGGCACTGACTGAGCACAGGACAGGTGTCTGTCACTTTCCAGAGTCAGGGTTCTTTAACATATTGTGTATTGGCAGCTGAGATGTCCAGCATCAGTGGCATGGCTGTGAGAAGGAGAATGACCAAAGCAACCAATGCCCACTGGGAAGTGTGAGATGGCATAAAGTATAATCATTTGTGTTCCCTTGTCCATGCCTGTAACAGAAGCAGCTCGGCTAAAACCCAGAAGGAGCTTGGCAGTTTTTCACATAATTTTCTCCCTTGCTACAGTTGCATGGACTTTTCTTCGCAGTGTCACTACCAACCCTTCCAAGTGCTCCTGAATTGTCTACCAATACACAGCACATCCAGTATGAAAGTAGTAACAAAGTATTTTGAATGAGGTATTAGAAATAACCATATCAAGTTCACTTTAAAATAGCAACCTATTGATAACAATATTAATTTCAGATTGGGTGAATGGCTGAGATTATTTTGATATATTTTCTGTAATACTGTTGCACGTATCTGAGAAAATGCGTGAGATCAAATGATACTCACATGGTTCCAGGTTTGTGGAGACTGTAATTGCTACATAGCAATTTTGAGCTATACACATTTATCCAGTGGAACTCTGTTTAACAGGAACTACACTGGCATTCCTTTTTGTAAAGGATAGAGAAATTAGATTTACAATTTCCACAATTAATTGTTGCTTTTACTACAACCTTAGAACATGTAAGAGACCATATCAGAGTTTGATAAAAATGGTCCCTGTGTAACCACTGGCCTAGCCTTAAGTTACTCAAAAAATGCAAAAAACCCCAAAAACAAACAAAACTCACCACCAAAAACTTGTTCACTCTGACCTCATCTTTCAGATTCCGTAATCAATACGGAATATAGATGGTTTGCTATTATTACTATATGGTAAAAATATTAGTGTGAATATGAACAAAAAAATGCTTAAAACTTTTAGTCAAATCAGTAGCCATATACTCCTGACTATGTGACACAGTTTTGCCCAACTTTAAAAAAAGTCAGAACATGTTTTCATGAAACAAATGAAACTGTTCTCTTTTCCATACATAGCTTTATTTACAGTTGAAGTTCCTCAACAGCTCTACATTGCGGAGTATGGGAGCAACGTGACCATGGAATGCAGATTCCCTGTGAATGGCTCAGTGGATCTAAGACTTCTGACTGTTGTTTGGGAGCAGAAAAAGCAGGGCTTGTTGAAATCAAAAGAGGTGTACACATTCCGCAATGGGAACACACTCCATCCGTCTCAACATCCTGATTACGTAGGAAGAGCATCACTTCTGCACAGTGAACTGGAGCTGGGACGAGCCATCCTCCAGGTCACCAATGTTAAGATCACAGATGCAGGATCATACCTTTGTCTCATTGACTACCAGGGCGTGGACTACAAGTACATTGCTTTGGAAGTAAGAGGTGAGTGGTTAAATTAAATGTAATTGTATACTCATTGAGATGTCTCTACTAAATTCCCACAGGCTTGTAGAAATTGGTTAATCTGAAGGAATTTGTTGCTAGTTGTCCCACTAAGACTTTGTGCTCAGCCCCCAGCTGAACCAAAACAGTTGTCTTAGTGGTGGCTAGCATTTCAACAGCTGAGCTCCTCCCGGGGCACCTGCTGCAGGGGACAGACACCATCTGTTGTCCTTCTGTCCTTCTTTCTACAGCCTTCTTCTCCAGTGCCACCACCTCCCTCCTCTCCTTTGATCCCCTTGTTGGGCCACCCTCTGGTCATTCCAAAAAGTTTCTCAGAGATGCTCTGATACACTTATGAATCCTGCTGCAATGACCCAAGTGGCAGGGGATTCCCCAAGTGACTGCATTTCCCAGAGCAAGGACATGTGATTTTCTGTGTCCACTGAAGCCCAATGGGCATTAGTAATAAACGTATATGTTATGGAAAGTAAGACAGACTAGATCTTTGAAAGATTTTTGGTGTTTCCCACTAGTTGCATGGCTGTGTGATGCAAGGCAGCATTCATTTCCCACCCAGATATTTAAATAAAAATATTTATCAAATGCAAAATGGACACAGACATTCTTAAGACCCACATTAGTTCATATGAAAAGTCAATTTTTTTCTAATATGATGAAAATATTACACTGTTTATAAGCTACGGTAAAACAAACATGAAATCAGGCTTTCTGAAAATGGCATATTCCAAATGTGAAAATAAGAGTACCATAAGATTCCACTTGTCTCTTCTGTCTTAATAAATCATAAATTTAGTGCCAACTGCTGCCCTGCATAAAGTACTGAAGTGTGTTCTTTTGCTGTAAGCATGGTAAGGATTGAATAATCCATTTTGCATTGTTCTACAAAACATTCTTCATAATTTTAAATAAGTGTTCCACAGATATAGCCAGAGACAATGCATAGGATTAAAAGGAAGCAGGGAAAGTGAAGTGGGAAAATCACGTTGTTGCATTCAACAATTTCACTCAACAACTTCTCATGCAGCATCTTACAAGAGAATAAATACTCAAGTAATGAGAATACCAGGTGAAGACAAGTTTGTTTTTATGTGCCAGTCAGAAGGCTTTCCTCTGGCAGAGGTTTTCTGGCAAAATGAGAACTTCAATCTCAGCGGATCTGCAAATACCACCTATACACTGACTGCAGATGGTCTCTACAATGTCACCAGCATCCTGGCATTCAAACCAAATATGAGTGAGAACTACACGTGTGTCTTCTGGAATAAAGAACTGAATGGAGAAACTTCAGCTCACTTTTCCACTTTAGGTTTGTATGACCTTGAACTTGTTCATGGCACTGTTCACACATACATCATGTGCTATGCTCCGTCACTGGAGTTCAGTTCCAGAAATCAGTGTAATATTGATTCTTGGTAAACTGAACAAGTCAGTATTATTTGTGTCTTTGAAGTCTCAGCTAGCTTCCACTCCAACAAACCAGTCTGTATTTTTCTGTATATTTTTATTTTAGAGTAGCTTTCCTTATTTTCCTGCCAATACAGAGGGAATTTTTTCAGCTGCATGGGCATCTTCCCTGATAGTCTCCTACTTAATTGTTCTATCTAGCTGTCTACCTTGACTTCAGCAAGGCTTTTGACACTGTCACCCCTAATATCCTCATGGCTAAGCTCAGGAAATGTGGGTTAGATGAACAGGATCAAGAACTGGTAAATTACAGAGTCCACAAGGTCATGATCAGAGGAATAGAATCCAGATGGAAGCCTGCTGTCAGTGGCATTCCCTAAGGATCAATACTGGGTCCAGTCTTATTCAATTTATCAACAACCCAGATAAAGGAATCAAAGGCACTCTCCACAGGTTTGCTGGTGACACTAAACTGAGTGCAGTGGCTGACCCACCTGAAAGCTCTGCTGCCATTCCATGGACCTTGATTAGCTGGAGGGTTGGGCAGAGAGAAATCTAGTGAGGTTGAATGGAGTCTAAGGTCCTGCACCTGGGGAGGAATTGCCTCATGTGCCAGCACAGGCTGGGGCTCACATCTGTGAAGTGGTTCTGCAGAGAAGGACCTAGGAGTCCTGGCAGACAAAGAGCTCTCCATGAGCCAGCCAAGAAAGCTAATGGTATCCTGGGGCACATTAGGAAGGACATTGCCAGCAGGTTGAGGCAGATGACCCTGCCCCTTTACTCAGCAGTATTGAGGCCACATCTGGAGTGCTGTGCCCAGTGCTGTGCCCAGTTCTGGGCTCCTCAGGACACGAGAGAGAGAAGGTACTGGAGAGGGTTCAGCAATGGCCACAAGGATGATGAGGGGTCTGAAGCATCTCTCTTATGAGGAGACACTGTTTAGTGTCTTCTTCTTGGAGAAGACTGAGAGGAGGTCTCATCAATATATAGAAATATTTCAAAGGCAGATGCCAATAGGATGGTGACAGACTCAAACACCATACAAATGAAAGATTTGACTGGCTTTTTTAAAGGCTTTTCACAGTAATAATTCAGACCAAATTATTGATATTATGAGTGTAAATCACTATGTTGATAAATTTAAAAAATCCTTTGTTCAGTCAGTGCAAGACTTTGGAGAAACAGAACCAATAACTTGATAAACAATGCCTGTTTTGTAAGTTATAAATTTACTCTCCTTTAATGTTTTTAACAGCTTTAATGAATACACAGTATAGTGGACAAAAATTCCTGATCTCTTTAATCATCCCCACATGTGTGACTGTAGCTGTCCTTCTCTCTGCACTAATAATATTTCAGAAGAGAAAATCATTCAAGAATGAGCAACCCAAAAAAGGTACATTTTACTTCAGATGGTGAAACTTTTCACTATTTCTTTACTTTTTCCTGTGAACAACCTTGAGGAAATTTCAATAAGGCACACTTGCATTACTTCAGTCACATTTCTTTTCTAGATGACAAGAGGGTAGAATATGAGATCTTGGATAATTTGAGTTGGGTTTTATTTTCCTCACTGTGTTACGTATGTGAGACAAGGTGTATGGAAAGATACATTTTTTAAGCTGACCAGTTAGTATTCTGCACAGAGCACAAACTTTGCCTTGTGTGAGGACTGTAAAAGCATAGTTTGAACAGTGTTTTCTTCATAGCTACAAAGACACTGTGGCTACAGTATATTACACAGAACCTTTATTTTTTAACTCCATTATGGCTCTACAACTAAAATGGTGTGATACAGGACTACTGCAGTATTTCCTTCCTTGTGTGCATGTGCAGTAGTACAAAACTAATAAAGCAAACAGACTGTTATTCTAGTGTTTTCTTGCACATGAACAGACTCTAGTAAACCAGACTATATGTATTTATAGTCATGAAAGGAGAGTCTTAACATTATGACTTCAGAATTTGATTCAAGTTTTGTAGTTTTTGATTCAAGTTTTGTAAAAGAAATGTAGAGAAGTTATTTATTTGATATGATTTAATAACAACTGCACTTACAGCTCAGTTTAAAGATTTGTTGAATAGTTATAGTTACAATATAGTTTCTTTCAAATCTAGAAATGTTTATGCTAATTTTGTATATATTTACTTTAACAGGCAGGAAAAGAAAACTGAACCCTAATGCAAAGGATGAGAAAAGTAAGTCATAGGCAATTTTTAAAATATACATTTACAGATTTTTCTTTCTTACATCTAAAATCTTAAAAAATATGTAGATTGAAACCTAAATAATGTTACATCAAAACAGAGAGTACTTTTGAGTTTAAATTCTTTTATTCTTGAGTTTTTAAAAATGCAGTTTCTAAAGTTTTGACTTTCTCTTGGGCAATGTAAAAATTTATAAATATTGGTTCCCTTTCACTGAGGTACCAGTACCTTTCATATACAACTCATCACACGCCTCTGTATACTAGCTGGGGTTCTAGTAGTCTTGGCTGAGAAGGATACTCACAGAAAGCTGGTTGTTTTGGATAGCATCAAGATTTGTGGCAATAGTCTTATACATTTAAATCAGGCTACAGGTTTTAACAACAAATAAAATGATACCTCATTTATCTGGAATATTATATCATCTCCTAGGCTACTTCTTCTCTTATGAGAATCTGACTTGCTGAGACATCCAGAAATTTTTACATTTCAGAGGAAAGACAATACCTAAAAAACTGTCAGGTTGTATCTAACTGTTCCATACTAAAACTGAACTGAAAAAAAAAAAAAGATATGACCATAGAAAAACCATAAATCAATATGACAAGAAAAGTCGTAATATACCTACTGACATAAATCAATTTTGTTACCTAAAGATAACGGTTTGACAGGCTAATGCACTGTGAGGTGAGAGGCTGTGGCCAGTGTTAGGTACAGAGGTACTTGGTTCAGCCATAATTCCCTTGGTGTCAGAGCAGACCCTCACATAGTGTATTGAGGTCAGCCCTGAGGCTGCCAACGAGGACAAATGGAGTAATACTGTGATGCAGCTAACCAAGTGAACACAGAGACAACTTAGGGCTTTTCCAAGTACAGGATTTTTTTGAGAATCCACCCATATTTCTCACTGCTAAAAAAATACCTTAAGAAGTCATCAGCTTAAAAAATAAATTTTGTAGTTGATATGTAGAGATTGGGTGAAGAGGGCATGAATTCACTGATTTCCAAATCACCTCAGGTTGTCATGTGTGCATTTTAACTGTATGCATTTGATCCACTGCCATCAGTAGATATTACAATTGAAACAACACTTTCAGAAAGACACTTTCACCTTCCAGAAACCTTGCTGCAGGCAAAGTCTCATTCTTATTTTTCATGTGATAGTGTGAAACTTTAGTGGCATCATGCCATGCACTAATGAACACAAGCTCAAGGCAAGCAGCATTCTGGAGAACAGCGTTGGTGCATGCCCGGACATCTTTCCAGGGCATATTGTCCGAGCATAGCTTGGCTTCCCCCGGCTTTTTGTATTACTTTTGTATTTTTCCCCTTTGTAGCCTTTTCTGTGCACTTAGTGAAATGAAGAAATTAAAGGAGACAAGGCCATTCTTTGTGGTTTTACTTCTTCATTTTAATGACAAAAAAACTTTGTCTTACTTGCAACATGCAGTAAGTCAGATGACAAACATTTATATTTCTCAGCATTGGATGTTTTTAAGAAACCCTGGAAAGAACCTTTTTTCCATGATGAGTAGGTAGTTGAAGCATAAAGCCACAGATACTTTACCACAGTGCCTTGGAAATGACCCATACAGTCCTGGTTACAGTAACAAGGACTGTTAATGTTACCAGCTTTAACTAACAGCTCAAGCTATATCAGAACTGAATATATAGGACACTTAAACTCATCACTGAAGTCCCAGTTCTGCACACTTTTAATCACATGCACATATTTACTGACAATCATTACCATGGATGCTCTCTAAACAGATTTCAGTTTTGTTATTTCATTTAAAAGGCTGAAAATGAGTGATAGCTTTGTTGCAATAGAAAACTCAGAATTTGGACTACAGATGAAAGACATAATTCTTTCCTCAGAAAAGATTACAGTAGATGTTCTTGTGAATTATAACAGCTTTAAGGAGCCATTGTAACTTCAGCATGATAGTCCCCTGACAACCAGGAGACTTGGCTTTCACTCTTTATCACTCAGTTGTTAAAATCAGGCTTTTTATTCTTAAATCACTGCAGATTTTTAAACTAATACTATTGCATTTTCTTTCTTTAAGGTGATGATTTTAACTCTCAGACTGAGGCTTTATACTTGTCAACTGCCAGAGTTTCAAGAGACAGTGGGAGTGTGGGTCTGTGAAAATTCTTCATCTACATTCCATAATTTGCACTTTTCCCATCAGTTTTTGGGGACTTCAAAGGAAAATTACAGCACTTTAGCCTTAGGATAGAAAGTGGACTCATGGGGATGTATTTACACTGCCGCGATGGAAAGCTGTGCCTCCTCAGATACTGTATCTTGAAGTTACTGAGAACTATGCTGTCACGAAATGTGGTTTACCACTGTGGAGAGGTCAGCTGAGTGCATCTGATACACTTTACTTTTGGACTTACTGTTGCTCAAGGGATTTTTCTATAAGAATGCCTTTATCAACTGTTCCAGTCTCAGGAATGGTGTTTGGAGTAAAAAACTCTTGTGGAATTTGAATAAAAGCTGTAAATGCTACCTTATGTCAATTGTCTTTCTGGTGGAAACATCATCACAAGCCCATATGCCATTTCCAAATTTTCTAACACAATAAACTGCGTATTACCAGAAGTATCCTCTTGCATCATTGTATGCATTTGTATAAAACTTGTATCATTGCAACAGCTAGAAGATATTTCATATCACAAGAGCAATAAGAGGTTGAAATTAAATCAAAGGACAAATAAATAAAAAAACCCAAACCAACCCAATAGTAGCAATACGTCAACATTATGTTGCATAAGAGAATTTTAATGTCTATATAAAACCTCACAAGTAAGTCAGGTAAAAAAACATGAACATAAAACATTTCAAATTTGAACTGATTATTCAACAGAATTTTCTTTAGGAGGAATTTGGAAGCAAAAGTGAAAATGAAGCTCAGATAGATTTCTGCACTGGTTATTTTTAAACAGTAATTTTGCCTTTGTTCAGATGAAGAAGTGAGTCTTTTCCATGCCAGGCTGCTTTTCTTCCTAATACTGGAATGCCAGATTTGGGAAAACATCCAAAATGAAACACCTTTTCCTCTTAGTCAGTCATGCGATAGTGAAGCAAGGGCACTGGGTAAGATCTGTCATATTGTGTTGAAAGACCAGTGGCTTTGGTAAGCTGTGTTTTCTACTCAAATAGATGTAACAAGATTGAAGAAAGGTGTTCACATGGAAGCCACTTCTGCTATGACCTTGCTCTTAGAAGAATTCCACTGATAGAAGTTTTTGCATAGCACTTGCTCTGAATTTGGATGGGAACTGCTTCTCCAGTGTCACTTTGCAGCTATTTATTCCAGCAAAAAGTGGACCTCCAGTGCTGCTATGAGACCAGAATATCAGACCCTCTCTTGCTTCACCAGGATAGGTGGTTTTAAAAAGCAAGACTGCCATTGATTTTACTTTGGAGGAGAAAAACTAATCTCTCTCTGACATCATCTGTAATTTAATATCTTTGTATTGCACATTTAATTACCCATTTGTAGCCACTGGATTCAGCTGAGACAAATCCACACTAGGCTTGCGGTGTCCTATGTCCTTGCTGACATGGCAAATCTGGCACATGTCAGACAATCAGAGGCAGCTTCTTAAAGCATTGGTTACCTTAATATGGAATAGCAGCTTGGGAACTGCCCTGGCTTGCACCATTTAGCAATATTTAAGGGTCAGTACATAAGGTCAAGCAATTTCTCTCTATTCCAGATTTGTACTCTGCTGGGAACTATGAGCCCTTGCTCTTCTGTCAGCCGTGGTGAAATCTAACCCACTGTGTTCCTGGAAAGAGTTAATTTTGCATTTTTCTGTTTATTTTTTCCTCATGAAAATGAAATCGAAGTAATAAAAATGAATTTATGTGGATGGACATAAATACTACACTGCAGTCTTTGCAATTAGTGATTATCATTGTTCCTTGCTGAAATGGAAGTCATCTTGTCATTACTTTATACTGGTGAGTAAATGCTGCCTTGGTGTGAGCAGCAAAGAACAAGTGTGGGTAGCATTTCCTGCCCATTTTTCAGGCAAGGCAAACACTGCCCTGCTTTCCCTCTTACTGGATTGTACACTGAAAGGTTTCACCTGGCATCCCTAGGCAGAGGCAGCTCAGCTTTCCACAACACTCCTACGACCTATCCACTCTATTTCATTATGAATGGAACAATAGCACTGTTTACTGCAATAACTATAAGAATATCTAGAAAAGCATTTTGGCTCATGAGTTTCTATTTTCACCAGCTCTTGCTGGATGCTTATGAAGCTGACTGTCACATCTGAGTATGTGAAAGTTACCTTGTCAGCAGCTTGGCAGTCTATATATGTCTATGAATTCATGCAAGACTTGTCTTTTACTGTAAACCACTGAGCATATGATACACGTGTGACATGATGAGTCTCTGTTCTTTCTGCTTCACCTACTGTTTTACATGCTGTTATCCCCAAACAGCTGAAGTGAGCTCTCACATACATACTGCCTGCAAAATGTTTGAAGGGTTTGTGTTCTGTTTGTCTGTGGTGTTCTCTCTGTGGTTTTTGTTGTTGTTGTTTTGTTTGTTTGTTGAGTTTTTTAAAAAATTGGGGTTGTTGGGGGCTTTTGTTTGTTTGGTGGAGTTGTTTTTGGTTTTTTTTAATAGTTTTCAACTTGACTGTGGGTCATGATGTTGTTAGACCATAAAACTATTTGGTATTTTTAAAGTTTGACTTAATTGTACTGTCATCTGACATTTTTGAACAGCACAGAGGATACCTTGCATAATAAGATACTCTTACCCTTTCTGATATATACTGCCTCTATTCATCTCCATACATTTTTCTCAACTAGGTGCATGTCATAAGCAATAGCATCTTAGTGTACTGGAAAAAGGTAGGGATTCAACTGAAGTCGGTGGAATGTTTGTGAAAACCTGTGCAAAGAATCTATTCAGTGGTTTATAGTCACCTAAAACATAGCTCACTGAATGTTAATGACCATTTTTCACAAGCAAGTAGAGAGTTTGTTGTCAGTATTGAATTTTTCTGGTATGGCTAAGGAAAATCTACGTTTCCAATCCACTGACCTGCTTTACTATGTATGAGTGAGGTACATGCCATTTTAGCACAGGAGCAAATGGCAAACAGGGTGATTAGTCTTTCTGTTAATTCCTCACCTCTGCTATCGACCAGAGATTTTAAGAGCTTACAGTAGGTTTATTTCAGCTTTTCTACAACCACAACATTTTCAGTAGCTGTGAACTGCAGCTTGATCTGTGATTAAGAGCATAGAGCAGAATAAGATTAGCTGTTTGTACCAAGTTCACTTTCATACGGGCAGCATAAACTCCTACTATTTTCTTGATTCCCATTACCACAGACATGTCTGAAAGCAACTGCTATCATCAAGAAGGTTAATATCTCTGGAAGAAGACTGAAGCAGAAGAGATATTCTAATAGCCAACTGAAATGCCTTACAAGACTTAAGTCTGCATCCTAGAAAACCAGCAGCTGATTCTGACTATGGGAGCAATTGGAAATGCCTTTTAGAATTTTGGACATCAAGAAACCCCTATTCTTTCTTAAGAAATACTGCAGTCATCTTTTCTTAGAGAATTTCTTTCATCTGACAGAACCATACAGTTTACCACCAAAACCAATACTTACCTACTCCACAAAATAGTTACAGAGATAGGTTTTATAAACCACCTCTATACAGTGAGGGTCACTGTGACAGGAATAAGTCTAATTTGTCTTTTCCTTCTGTGGGGATGGGGATCAACTAAGCAATCTTAGAAGTCCCTTCTAACCCAAAATGACCTTTGACTGTAAACTTGTTGCTCAAATTACCTTCCACATCCTTTGTACTTATCTGATTTTTCTTTTACTCTGATGAACACGTGGCCTTAAATATAGCCTTAGATCAATGACTATGATGTGGTTCAACAAGATATCCTGGTTCTCCTCACCATATGTCAAGCATGCTGTGTAATACTTTTTTATAGCCAGTGCTTGTTAATATTTCACTTGTATGAAATATTAATATTCACAAACTCAATACACAGCCATACGGTAAAAAGTAGCTGAAACAGGTAAGTGCACTGTACAAATATTGTTAAAAGCTGACTTTAATGAACTACTGAGTTCACTCCTGGGTTTATTTTCAATGCAATTTTCAGCAGCTAATGTTTGTTTACTCACAAGCACATTTCCTTAATGGGCTTTTCCAAGTGAGAAGTGAAACATCTTTTATGCAAAGTCTGTGTTAGAAACCACTTTACATAAAGAATGATGCAGTAGAAATTTGCACAGTGGGCTTAAGCTCATTCCTTACAGGTGTTTTTCAGGCAGTAAGGTGAGATGATTATCTGAGTCTCTGCTGGTGAAGGTGGTGCTTTCACTTGTGAGGGGAGGAACCTATCTAGTCAGAAATCTGGTGTTCTAATCACAATATTGCTAGCAAGAGGATTTCTGTGCTACTGGACAACAGTATTTGTGTAGGAAATTAACCTTTTTCAGGTCATACAATGAACATAATCCTTACAGAAGTAAAATAGATAATTGTCAGTCTTAACTATGCAAACCTGGTGAAACAGAGGCTAGTATCAGTGAATAGATGTATAAACTTGAGAAAGTCACTAAGAAAGGAGAAGCTGTTGGTGAGAATAGGGAACAGGAGAAGGTCAACTTTTTATTTTTCAAGAGGGACACAGAATGTTTGTGAAAATAATAAAGTCAGATGAAGCACTATGAGTTCAAAGAACTTCCCAGTTCATATAAGTTATAACTGCTGAGCCACGCTTCTGTACAACCACAAAATATTGCAGTCCTAGTGCACAGATCTCCCTCAGACTAAGAAAACTGAGAAAGCAAGACAGCTTTCTGAAAAATCTATAGAGCAGAAGCAACATTTTATACCTCCAAGCAAAGTCTTTGATTTTCTCTGTGTTTGCCATGCATGCACTTTATGCTCCTAAAGAGTTGTGAAGTAAAATGCAAGAGAGTAGACCTTGCTGAGATTCTGGGAAAGATGTCAGGGGTTAGAGCCTGCTTCTGCTCTAGTTAAATGCTCAAAACCAGGCACAGAATCTAATTCACCAAACCTAAGAAATGAAGAATCTGGTGAATTCCCATCTGTGAAGCTTATTTAAATGAAATTTCACAGAGATGGATGAAAATTAGTATATGTTGTGACTTGGAATGATTTCTACTGTCCCATACATTCTTCTCTTAATATAGGTTTAACTTCAGAAGAGACTACTCACTCCATTGTTTTAATTGCCACTATCTTAGAGTGTATGAAGAACTGTTTGTGTCCTTTATAAAAAGTCTCAAACTTCTTTTCCACAGAGATGTTCAGTTTTCCAAAACTAAAACTGCTTTTGTCAACTGCTGCAAGAGGACAAAAGGTTAGAGCCCCTGTCCTCCTAGAACCTCCACTGGAGGAAGTTGGGTTGGGTACTCCCAGGATTTCCACAATGCTGAGTTGTACAATTGTATCCGAGACTGTTGCAGTGTGTTGCAATTTCCTGTTTTACCTCCCAGTCCCTTCCCAGGTGCGGCAATACCTCTCTCCCTTCTGCCTCACCCCCTTGCTGAGTGAGTTCTGTCAATCAGGCTTAACATTCCAGCAAGGCCTTGTGTGATTGGTCAAGTTCAAAGGATGCCCTTCAGGCCTGGGGTCATTGGCCTGTCTAGGTGTCCCTTGTCCCTGACACCCTCCTCCTCCCACCTGGTTGGTGCTCATCTGCCCCTTCCCCTCCCCCTGTCCCTGGGCTTAAATTGAGCCAGGACCATGTGCTTGGTATTCTGTTGGAGCTGTTACCTAAGATTCAGAGGTCTGTGACCATGGAATAAAACTCTGGATATTAACCCTCCGGCAGAATCCGTCTCCTTTTCCTCCTCGCTCTAGCCTGAAGCCTTCCACCTGAGGTAAACTGAGTTTCTACAAGCCTGGACTTGTTTCAGTGCCCAGCTGCAACACCCAGCCTGCCAAAAGTGTCTCTGGGGTGAAACACCACAGTTGCCGCCTTAGGCCCAGCAGCAAGGGTCAGATGAGCCCAGGCACAATCTACCTGGTAATATTGGGATCATATTCCAATATGAGACTGCAAAGAGATGGGTGAAAACAGTCCAAGGCTGGGAAGAATTTTCTTTTCTTCAGCCAAGGCAGACTTGAACAAGACATACTGTGGAAGCCAGTTCAGGGCACAGGCCAACTCTGCTCACAGATAGTCACTGCCGACTGTCTGGTCTCTAATACTGCAGACATCACTATTCTGGAAGCCATACTGTGCACTAGGATAATGTAACACTCCTAGTGCTTCAAGGTGACTGGTTATTGTCTAAAACCAGTTTAGTTGTCAATTTGGCCTGACAGGAGAATTGCTCATGGGTAGAAGCTAAAAGTTTTTTGACTCAAATATGGAAAGCTGTGAAGAATGATAGGAAGTGATTACAAAAATCAACCAGACAGACAGGATCCCAGGACCATGGAGAAAAGGCCAAGGATATTCTCCAGTCAAAGGTCATCATCTATGCATCTGCTGTGTGCTAGGTATTGATACAAGTCATGCATCTTTTGTTGACATGCATGTTTTGAGCTTCATTCATTAACTAATATGCCTCAGGTACTGCAGCAGAATGCTCTGTATTGGGTATTGTCCACTCTGTCCTAGAATGGACAATACCCAGCTTGAACAATACTCTATTTGAACAACTCACCAGCAATGGACGGAGGACAGGGTGCACACTGCTTTTGCTATTGCAGAATGCTGAAACTAGCCTGACTCATCAATTCTGAACTTTAAACATTCTAGGGAAAAACAATGTTTCCTGGCAAACTGGCTATGGTGATACAAGGCTCCTAATAAAGGAATCAGTTATATTACTGGTAACTTATCTAAAGTTGCCGACTTGACACAGCTGGCCTAGAGACATTTGCCTGATAGTCACTTTACCCTATAAAACCCAGTCTGCTTCCATTAAGCGTCTGCCCAAGAGCAGGCCATACAGCCTACCATCACAGAACTATATTTATTTAAAATTTGGGAAACAGTTGCAGGTAAAAGTAGCAGGAAAGTAGCTGACTATTTTTCTTAAAAAGAGAGAGTAATTACATTGAGAACTCAGATGACTGCTTTCAGAAGCAATAAGGTTTGGCCCCATTTTCTATCTTTGGTGTGAGTTCTCCAAAGAAGACCTGAGAAAGGGACTACTTTTTTGTACTGAATCTTGCTATTTGTCATCTGATCTATTTCACAAGAAGTAAGAATTTCCTTTAAAAGGGATTTAATTAGCTGCCTCCCTGTTTCTTAAGTGAAGCAGCAATATCTCCTATCTGAGAATCTAGAAATGTTTTCCAAATGTATTTTACTGATGGAGAAGGTAAGTATGTACCTTAATAAAAGCAAACGGAAGGAGATCAAAGAAATAAGTGTCACATCTCTGAAGTTTCATTACAGTCTTCATGTAACTAGTGTTACAATCCTTGCAAGGTAAACTATCAGTGAGCTTCAAGAGTAGGGTTGCCCCATGAGGGGCTATGAGCCAGGAACAGAGGGCAATCTCAGCACCACATCCTTCCCAGCAAGGCTTGACACCAAGGTTAAGTAGAACAAAGGTTGGTAACACATCTCTAAACAACCCCTTTCCAGTCAAGGTGATTGAGTCAAGTTCAAAACCCACCCAGGAGTCCTGACTGGGCACAGCCAGCCACACCTGTACACAGGACAATCTACAAAGCATGCACCAATGGCCCAGTCAGGAAAAGCAGCAAGTTGGGATGCCAGGGGATAGAGGTGGGCACAGACCTACCTACAGCTTGGCTCAGGCAATGCTTGGGTGCCTGACATGAACTTAAAGGGGGTTTGTGGGCCCATGGGCAGAGGATGCACTGCTGGGGTCACCAGAGAGTCTGGCCAGGGTAGCTAAAGCCCTCTGTTAGACATAGCCACGCAACAAGGAGGAGAACATTGCCTTCTATAACACATCTTGTGTTCATTATTCCTAGTTTTAATAGCAATCATCTTTGTGTTAGAGTAGGATGACTCCTATAAGTCCTGTTTTTCAAGCAGACACTTCTGGAGTAATCATATTCCTTCTGCTTTAACTGTAGTATTTAGCCACTGCCCTGCGTATTGCCATTTTTAAATATTAAAGGGCTTGGAGTTTCTTTTGCAATAAAGAAACCCATATGCTCAAATATATTTATTCATATTTGCATCTAAATGTCTGTAAACAAAAGTTAAGTCAGTAAATTCTTCATTGCATGGCAGCACTACTTCTTTCCTTGTGAAATTCAGAACAGTTTGAGATCTCAGCAGAGCTTTGGAAAACTCTGAGCAGAAGTTTAGCTGACATGATCCCTGCACTCACTCAAGATTTCTTTTTTCTGAAAGTTTTAATCAAGGAAAAAACCTTGTCCCAGCTTCTCTTACCACTAAGTTCTGCTGAACTGACCACAATGCTGCTGACAGATCTTATCTCAAGTTAGGAGGATTGGTTACATGCTTTAGTGACCTATTCTCTCTTTTTCAAAAGAAACTTGGTTATATTTAAGGAAATGTCATCTGACATCTGCTTCTGACAGACACATAGTGTGACTTTGCAATTTTGCTGCTTCTCACAAGTCAGCAGACCAAAAGACTTGTAGGGCTTGATAATGCAATAGCAAGTGCTAGAGATCTTCTTTGCAGTAGTTCTGCCTTTACTGAATAATCATGTTCAGACAAGGCCTTTAAATTAAAAGATAGTGTTATACAAGGTATCACAGAGTACAGAGCCAAGTGATTTTCAGCTGAATAAATCATCAGCACAGTTGACCACAGTTGACCACAAACCTATTTCCAAGCAGAGTAATGGAGAATTACAATAAATATCTCATAATAAGATCTCACCAACTAAGGAAAAGAAAACAAACTGCAAAATGCAAGAACAAAGCAAGTACTATTAAAAAAAAGAAAATGACAAAAATAACTGATACTTTCCTGCATCATCTCCACCACTCCAACAGGGAATACACTGCTAAAAATCTGAAACAAGTTTGAGTAAAGCAGCCCTGAGGATGTGAAAAGAAAATAGTTAAATAGCTAAGCAAACTGTGCTGATATGCAGTTATTTAACTGCTGTGCTGGCATACTGTGTGCCTCAAACAGCCAAAGGATTCTAATGGGTATCTTTAATCAGGAATTTGATAGTTAAATCAGTAAAGGTTTTTTGTATGCTACTGTAATGGTTTTTAGTCCTATTTGCTGCCTGGTCCTTCTCCTCTCCTGCTGCCTTCCTCTGCATATTTCATATTTTAAATTTCTCTTGAGCAGTATGTGCCAATAGCCACAAGAAAAAAAAAAAAAAAAGAGAAGACAATGTATTTGTTAACATTTTTACATATATAACTAGCACCAAGTCAGAGCACCACTGTCTGGCTGATGTTTCAAATAATCCCTTTCTTGCTAGTAAGTCTCCAAAGACTTTATTTTACTAATACAGAGATCTGAATATTTTATGCTGTTTGACTAAGATGCCATTTCAAATCAGAATTTTAAATACAACCAGAGAAGCTGTCTGATGCCCAAACACTGTGCTCTGTACATGGATGTTGTAGGCATGCGAGGGCTGATTCTGTATGCCATGAGAAGTACAGCTCAAGTCGCTTATCATAGAAACAGTGACGGAAAACAACAATATCACTGAGAAATCTGGTTATCTTTCTTCTACTTTAAAAAAAATTCTTGCTGTGTTTTTTCCTCTTTTAAGAATATTTGCTGTGCACTAGAAGCAATGTGTGCATGCTAGTATGTACTTTGTAACAAGAGAACTTTGGAATCTAGGTCTGGTGTTCCTACATTTTTAGTGACACCTAGCCCTGGTCAAAGAGGCCAAACAGTGCTATCAGCATGAGAGAGGTTTCTGTTTTACCTGTCATTTACATCTTGAAACACCAGATTGCTAGTATTTTCACTGGGTTTGTCAATATCGAAATTATAATGTTCTCTTCTTGTGCAAAAACCAGTATTACTGCACCTCCATTATTCTACTGGCAGAAGCTGAGTTTTCAGCTCCTTAATTCTAATTTGCATGTCACATTTGGAAATTTCTCTTGAGACCTTTACAGCAAAGCACAGGACTCTGCCTGTAACGTGGGAATTTTAGTTTGCTGCCTCAGCAAGAGGAATATTAATTTGAAATTTACTTCTTAGTGGGAGTAGAAGAAAGAAGGAATGAAATCTCAGTATTTCAAGGACTACATAAAAGTCTCACATGTCACCTGATTTAAGACAAGACTTCTTTTAAATACAGCATTTCTTCAGATTTTGAATATCAATGGCATACCCGCTTTTCCCATGCTTACACAAAGCTAAATCCTGAGGTGTGCTGTCACAAGGATCTACGTTCAACAGCAGCTCCAAAACTGTTGCAGGACTAGATCTATAAACCTAATTTTTCTACTGACTTCAGTTATCAATGTCCTGTGCTTGCTTACAAACTTTGCAAGTTGGTAAATTCTTCCAGCTGATAAATCAAGGTTGCAAGAGCAGTTTTGCCTGTATGCCTTCTTATAAGCTCTCAGATGTCCATTAGAGGAAATTAAACAAAAAAAAAATTTGCAAATCCATCCATTAAAAATAATTTGTAATTGGTGAGTCACTGAGGTTCTGCTTTTTTAATGTCAACAGAGATTAACCAGAATTCTATTTGTACAAGGTTTCAAAATGGATACTCTATCAAAGAATAAAACATGCCCTTCTGAAATGTGTTGCCTGAGTAAAGCTGAAGGAAGACCATTGTATACTGTGACTGAAGGGTTAAAGTTTTACCCCATTTAATACTGGGGAATGCTTGTGAATTATGTGCACTCCAAATAGAGGCAACACAGGAATGACAGTGATTTTCATTCTGGGCATTATGATTTTTAACCTTTAGGCAATCTTGTTCATCCTTACCAAGTAACAATACATACCGGCTGATGAACTGATTTTGGAAAAAAATTATAAAATGGTGAGAAAACACATACCTGCAATGGAACAGCCTACTCAAGAAGTGAACACACCGAATTCGCCCTTCTGCTTATTTAGTACCTAACCAAATGTAAATTTCACTGGATACTTCCTAGGTCTTATACTGGAAAGGACAGTGAATACCAGTCCTTGCTCATATCACTAGTTTGACAGATTTTCCAATGTTTCCCCCTCATCTCTTCATTCTGTGTCTCCCATTCAAACAGATCTGAACTCACATAAGCATGGGCACACAGGTGGCCTGATTCTGTTCCTCCTCTCTGGTTGATCAACATATATACAGGTCCTCTCTCACATATGTCAAAGGTACATTCACCTTTGCAGTCCTTTTCATGTCATGTACAATATTTTTTCACATTTCTTTTCAATGAATTTAACCCTTGGTCATATCCTGCTCAGCAGCCTGCAGTTCTGACGCCTTTAATCATTTCTTGTTGCCCTTGTTGACATCAAAAGGTGAAAACAGCCCACTGTGTTCATGTGACAAGACCACTTTGAGCTTACTGACAAAATAATGTTCTTATTACTATCAGTAAAGTAATATTGAGCTGACATTTGTTAGGGCAAAACATCAGTGACTAAAAAAGGGTTTAAAAGCTGATATTAGCAGTGCATTAGAAGTATGTTCCAGTGATTTTTAACTTATAAATATGAACCTCTTATCAGTACAGTATGTCACACAAAAAACTATAGCTAAACAGTTGAATCTATTTACATACTACTGAAGCCAATGTGAGTTGCCAAGGCACTCAAAGCACCTGCTTGCTAAATGAGTCATCTGACAAAACATCTTCCTACCTGCATCTACATATCCATCACAGAGATAATTTCAACATATTCAGGGTTGGTCAAAATTTTTCCCTGTCCTAAATAAGTAAAAGAGAAAAATAACACTTAATATGACAGTATAGTATTCTTAATAAAATCTGGTAGATCCTCTTAATAAGACTGTAATCCAGTCACTCCAAGACTTGCGTTCCCCAGGATTATTTGAGAACAACTGGGGCTATGTTTCATCGTATGATGCCTAAAGAGATAAATAATGGGAAGTTTTCTGCATGCTCTTATTTATTTACTATAACTAAGTAATAAGCCAAGTCATAAAGCAGTACCCAAGCTGAAAAAATGGCATCCAATGATAAATTAACAGTTTTCAAAACTAGTAAGCTTTGGTGTACAGAATTGTATTTTCTTCTGCCAGCATGTCAGCCAGTTTGCTTCCCACTTCATATTTTTGTGGGTATGGTCTACAAAAGCTGAAATGCTCCTCTTTTTTTTATTAACTGCAAATGAGAGCTTTGATTACAATTAGGAAAATATCTACTTAACTCTGTCAAGGAACTGCTAAAAGGTTGGCATGATTCAGTGACTGAAAAAATGTAATTACTGCAGTATAGCCTAAAAGCAGAAGTTCACGTAGCACTTCTCCTTTCGCTTTGCTGTTTGATGCAAATTTAAATCTACTGAAGAACAAGCTCTACAGCTCCACGCAGTGTTGACTTGCCAACATCACACCTCTGAACAGGCTACAGAATACCTACAAATTTTTCTAAATGTGGATAAAGTCAACTAACTTTCTATAATTTTTCAAGTGCATTCTTATTTAATGGTTTTATTCTTAATTTAGGTTATTGAATATTTTCAGGTCCATCTAAGAATATAACTAACAGCATTCACATTTTCTGTGTGTATTTTCAGCTAGTCCTGATGTTACATCTTTTGCCACTTCAGATCTCCAGTTTCTGCTGAAGTATGAGCTTCTGCTTGACAAAAGCTTCCAATCTGTCTCCTTAAATAATTGACACACTTAAGTGTGGTGATGCACACATTCTTAGTAAGATTTTAGCAACAAAGACTTTGATGATATCCTAGAGACCACAAAGATGTCCCTGCACAATCTCAGACTAGAAGACAGACTCTTGGCTTGTAACTGTCCTCATTGTTCTGAGCCTCCTAATTAGAAAACATATTTTGCTTAATGTGCAGGGCACAGTCAGGAATGAGAGCAATTTACTAATAAATACAGTAATGAAAAGGCTCTATTTTATGTGATGATATTTTTGCACTGAAAGGGTTACTATTTAATCAATGATGATTTGGAACGAGCAATCAATTTTTATGCAATTTACCAAGACAGGAATTATTTCCAAGTTCTGTCCTGCAACTGGAAAGTACTTTAAGCCACAATACATAGATTATTAACAAATAGGTAAAAAAAGAATTGTATATAATTTCTTTTACATTGGACTTCTACAGGAAACAGCTCAAAATATGGTGCCTTCTCTGATACTGTCAATTTCCATTGTATTTGCAGCTGTATTCTAGGGAAGTTTGGACAGTTCTATTTCAGTATCAACTTAGCTGAAAGGGACAAAAGACCTTTAAAAAAAAATTGATATTTTTTTCAGTGTAATCATTGTTCACAAAGAACTAAAAGCTGAATTGATCACCTTTTTTTTTTAGAAACAGCCAGGTCAGTATAGACAGAAATAAGCTTGGAGGGGAAAGGCAGAGGGGACTTGGAATTCCTGTTACTCAGAACTCTATGTGGTTGTAACACAAAAACTAATAAGAAACCAGGCTCTTGAAACAAGCATGTAATTTGTGTGCCATTTCATGAATCACTTACAGCACACAGTGCATTTTTCCATGCAGCTTGGGAATAAAATTCCAAAGTTCAGCTGATGCTCAGCTAGGAAAATATTTAAAAAGAACCTGCTCAACCCTACAAACACATAATCAAGACAGAGTGGAGCTACTACATCTCTCTCTAACCACCAAGAAAAAAGCCTGCAGAGGGCACTGCTAAACACTGGCATCTTAACATACTTTTAGAGATTATTTAATACACATCTCACTCCAAATAAGTGCCCACAACGAGGAGACATAGAAGACAAGGTTAAGATCCACAAAGATTATATGAGAAAATCCCAGTGTTTTCTTTCTTGTTTTTACTTGTTCCTTATATCTACTCAAGAGGAAATCTGTGGATGTGTTTTACATCCTGTCACCTGAAAGTCAGGGCCCTGCCTCTTGGATATAGACTGTGATCCAAGCTGCAGAGGATGTTCAACAGACCAGCAGATCAGACTCCTGCCTCCAGCATCTGTTGTCCTTTACTGTTCACCTTCAGACCAAAAACATTCAAATTCATCAGCAGAGTTGAGGCATGATCTATTACAGGTAACACTGTATTACACATGCGTCACAGATAACATGTATGGCTATATTATGTATAGCAATATAATTCAAGTGCACTTCCTTTGAATTTCAGATTATACAGATTATACAATAAAGCAGATGCTCACTAAATTTCAGAAACACCTAGTAAAAATAGTAATTTAAACATATAATACATGGCAAGTCTAGGCCATCCTATCTACCAATGCTTCCATATGCAAGAGCTACTACCTCTCCAACTCTTTTGTCTGCTACTCCCATATCCATCTAATACACTCTAACCCTACTGTGCAGCCTGTAGTTCATGTAGGTGGTATTACCTGGTAAAAACACGCAGTTCTCACCCCAAAAAAGTTTCATTAATTTCCTTCTACATACTGCAGCTTGCATGGTTCTTCGGCCAGTTTATTTACAGTGAATATAAAATGTCTTTCCAGCACTGGTTCATACTGAAAATTATGTTAGTAAATGCACACCCAAGTCAGTTAGCTCCTTCTACAATCCCTTTTTCCTCTTGCAAAGTCATATATAGTTTATATACAGACTCTTTATTGAGCAGCAGTGACTTAATGCAATTAAATGACCTGCAGTTCATTATGTCGGTGATTTGCATAGGAGGCAGCACTGTGTGTTCCACAATCTGAAAGAATTTAATTATTTTCTAAAGCTGAGATTTCAAAAATGATCTGCGATTCTGGATGTTTCATCTTCCAAGCATCAAATATTAAAGGAACGCAGTTCAGAAACCACAATGGCTTTTGGCAAAGTAATTGTGTACACAAAGCAAATACTTCAGTGGTAAGCTATTCACGAAACCAAGAGCATATTCACCAGTCATTGAAACCCAGACAATAAAGTCTGAAAGAACAGACTGTATTTCTAGGGATATTTTTACTGATGCAGAAAACTTTTTTTTTTAAATACTCTCCACTGAACTTACAGCAGTTATGAAAACCAAACTGAATTCCTCAGGGCTAAATAATCTGAAGAACCCAGATTTTCTGCAAATGTTGTGCTAGGTATGTTAAATCTGATAGACCATGGTTTTGGCATTCAAAAACTTTGAAATACTTGTCTCCCTTTTTGTCTGGCTTTATAAATTGGTATGGTTGTTAATGCATGGACCAAGCTCTGTCATGATTTCCTATTCTATTTTCTCAGAGATAAGTAAACAAAAGAAAGTATTTTGAGCCCAAATTTATTTGATTTCTAACCTAACTAAATCCTAACCATAACTTTACCCACTCTAAAATTCACTAGTAAGCTTGAAAATTTTAGCTTTGGGCTCTTGAAAGCCACTTGAAGCTTTGGGCTTGGTGAAAGCCACTTTTCAATACTATATACATTTAAGAAATTTAGAATACAACTTTGTCAGTTGTTTGGTTTATCGACTGGGAAAAAAAAAAAACCCAAACCAAAACATTGCTGCAACACACTGCTGAAAAACTCAGGAAAGTGGGTTCTAGTGCTACTGTTTTATACTGCTGGTGACATAAATTGTTCAGTCAAAAACTGAAATGGTACTGTGTGATGTGTACAAAATACACTATAAAATGGATGGCAGCATATTACATATAATCAGAGAATGATCTCAAACCAATCACTATTAATTGCATTAATTTATAAATTATCAAAAGGTAAATAAATTTGTGACCATTTGTGAGTGACTGCTAGAAAAATCAGCTAGAATTTCTCTAATTGATTTTATTAGTTGCACTTCCTTAGCTCAAAATTAGCTTTTTAGTGTATTTAAAAGTAGCTGGATATAGTAAACATCTTTGAAAAATTGTCAGAATGTAACTCTAAACATTAGGATTAAGAACTGTACTGTATTCTGCACCAGAATTATTGGTTTTTGTCCCAGTACTTCAGGTCACCCACTGTACCTAAGCACAAATTACTACTCAATTGCTGCATTGAGTAGTAACAATATAATAAACTTCTTCCCTTCTTCCTAGCAGTCTCTTCACAGGAATACTCCTTCCAGCTCTCTCGGCTGATTTCAGAAATTGTCTGAAATAATCACAGTGACTTTCCTCTTTACTAATTGCAACTGACTAGCCTTAGCATCTAACCCACTGTTTGTTTGCTTTTCTTCCTTTTACTTTTAAAATATGCAAGATTTTCTTGTGGTGTTACAAGAAATCACTTCCGTTTTACTGGGTTGGTTTTGGAGTGTTTGGGTTTTTTTAAATTTTCTGATATTATTATTATTATATTTTAGATTTCATCTTTAAGGGTGATAACAACCATTATAACTCACCCTCCGAGAACACCTCTGTGGATGGTCTGTGGGAAAATGGTTTGAATATTTGTCCTACCTCATCCGGTTAATCTGGAACTGTTTTCAATGTAAATGTCCATTTAGTGGATCAGTGGATGACTAACAACATGGGCAGTTTAAACAACAGGTTAATCTATGGCAATCTTCACATTCCATCAGCAGAAATCTGCAAGGTAAAAGACTCATTTGTTCCACAACCAGTTTAAGTGAAGATGACTAAATGAAGACATTTTTATGTACATAACACAGATGCTCACTCATTGTCACACACTTAGTGTGTTTTATATGACACAATGCCTGCATGTGTAAGCAGCATGGCAAAAACTTTATGACACTGACTCTGATTGTGCCTCAGTCTTTCTGAGTTTTCTTCTTTTACTCTGAGCTATATTGCTAGCAGTGACAAAAGCAGGGGGAGAAGTAATTGTTCTTTTTAAATTTAACATGCAGGAACTAATACTGTTACTGCTCATGCAAGAGCTGCAGACACATTAGGTGAGAGCTAGCTGCACAATCTAAGGGACAGCTCAGGGAAACACCTGCACATCTTAACAGAAGCAACTACACAGAACAGCTATCCTCATCCAACATTTTTATTCCAGACCTGCCTTGTCACCAGCAGTATCTCCTCCTTCCTTTCACTAGCCTGCTAATATCCAAACTAATGACATTTCAATGTCCCTGCATGTTCCCACAGCTCTGCATGAGCTCTTCCTTGCCAGGACACAATCGTCTCAGGAGTGTGGTTTCTAAAACCACATGACTGTCACTAAATAGGCAGCTGCAATCAAGACTTATTTTCAACTTGATGAAGTTGATGACAACTGACAAGCAGACCTTTGTGTGTAAGGGGCTTTCACAATTCTCTTGAGCTTTGTTATCCTATTGTTGCCACTATCTCCTGTAATTGCGCCTTGGCATCCACTGCCAGAGCTGTACAAGAAACTCTCTGAGCTTGGCCCACTGCACACATTTAATTTCCGCACAACTTTCGCATCCTTGAGTATTATGAGTTACACTCCCATTCTGCAACACTCAGAAATGCTTTTCTAGCCAACTACAAACAGACTATCATTAGAAAAAGTTGATCACTGTTGTTTTACCATCCTAGGCATCTACATTTGTTTTTGATTCAGTCTACAAAAAAGTACCAAAACCATTACATACTTTGGATCACAATTGTATTATTGGTGTGAGGATTTCAGTAGTCACACTTTTAACAACACAGAGCAATCTTCATGATTTCTAACTTCAAATATGTTTCTTGTGTCTGTCCACAGAGAAAAGAACAATAGCAGCAATCCAAAAGTTGCAAAGGCTTCAGTCTCAACTTTTTCCGAAAACCTGTAGTTTTTGTATAGTTACCACAAAATCCTACCATGTAGTGGCTATTAAAAGCAGTAGCTGTTTTCTTCATTAATGCTGGTCTTGGCACACAGCATGAGCAGCACGATCTGAAGTATGTTTGCTTCTTACACAGCCATCTTAGGATGCTGCAGCATTAACTAAGGAAGCTACAAACAAGGAACATGCAGGTCTCTTACTAACTGCTTAATGGAATTTCTTTGACAAATCTCTCCTTACTTTCAAGTAAAATGAACTCGGCTCTAAATGCAAGTAATCCAGAAAGATGATTCTATAGTTGTAACTATTCTTCAGTGTGTATTTTGTACCATTTATTTCATAACCTGAGGAACAGGAGAGACAGTAAAATGGATGATGCCACACTCCTAACATAACTTCTATTTCCTAATTAAAAAGGCTAGCAGTCAAAAACACAGATCAAAAAGATTCAGAGATAAGACTAAAGCAACGAGGGTATTTGTAGCATAAAGCACTGGTTGGCACATATTTGAGAGTGGTAAATTTGATTTTAAGGCATTTCCAACTAGCCCAGTTAAAAGCCAAAGGTATGAAACATCTGGGTATTTTGTTCCATTACTACTATTTTTTTCCAAGTTATATTACGGCTTTGTTAGGATTCTAATACGTGTCCTCTTAACTCCCTTCTCTTTTTGTTCTTGTGTTCAGATGAAAATACTTCAGCTGGAAAATGGTATTCAGATGGTAACAAAAATTCAAGTGGTAATGTAACCAGAAAGCTGCAGGAAGAGAGAAGGCCCTAGGTGTGCAGACAACCTATGTTCTTTGAAGAGCACTGGGTAATTTGTGCAGTAAGACCAGTCACCAGACAGCTCAGTCCAGACAAACTCCTCTAACAGGCAGTGCCAGGGGACTGGTTCATAAAACTCTTCTGATTATTTCTACCCATAGCCATTTCTTTCCAACAGAGGCACTGCCCCTGCAATGGCAAGGAGATCTTACCTTTAGTTCTCTTCTATTCCCTTTTATCTTCCAGTTATAGAAAAAGACTAACAAGCCTCATTTACTACCTCTAAAGCTACAGCTCCCGACTTTCCATTCTTCATACCACATGCTCCTGCTCTCTCCACAGTGTGTGAATAAAAGCATCTGGGCAATGATGGAAACAAGATTAACAAACAGGTCTCGGGTAAAAATAACACAGTGTGGATGCTCAGTCCAACACATCAGCTGGGAGAGAAGGTTGTGGTAGCACCTGTCAGAAGCCTGAAGCCAAACCCAAGATGCAGCACACTCACTGTGTGAGCAACTGTGCCCTGCGCTCATCCTTGTCCCCAAAACCACCTCAGAGGCAACGTTCACACCGGACACTCGCAAGGCTTCCCAGATGGATTTCATCACAGAACCATAGAACGGCTAGGTAGGAAACAACTTCAAAGGTCATCTAGTTCCAAGCCCCCTGCCACGAGGCCAGGTCGCTCAGACCCCCATGCAGCCTGGCCTTGAACACTTCCAGAGACGGAGCATCCACAGACTCGCGGGGCAACCTGCGCCAGAGCCTCATCCCCCTCACAGCAAATAACTTCCTCCTCAGATCTACTCCAAAGCCACTCTCTTTAAGTTTCAACACACTTCTTCTTATCCTGCCGGCTCCGGCTCTCTGTCCCCTCCCTTCCCGGCCCGCACTCGCGCGCAGCCCCTCAGCCCCAAAGCCAGTCGCGCCTTCTCCGCCCGGAGCAGTGACGCGGGCGCTCTATGACGTCACTTCCGCTCGCTCGGGCCCGCCCCCCCGCGCCGCCACCGCCCCTCGGGGCCTCGGACACCGGAGCGAGGGGAGGGAGAGGAGGGGGAGAAGAAGAAGGAGAAGAAGCAGGGGCAGAAAGAAGAGGAGGAGGAAAAGGAAAGGCAAGGGAACGAGAGAACGGAGGGGGAGGAGCGGAAGAAAGAGGAGGAGCGGAAGAAGGAGGAGGAGGAAGAGGAGCGGAAGCGGAAGGGGGAGGAGATGGCGGCCGGGGCCTCGGCGACGGCGACGACACCGATCCGGAGTGCGGGTGGGCGAGACACCCGCGGGAGGGCGGAGCCGCCGCTGCCGCCGCCGCAGCGACCCGGCGCCTGCTCGGAGCAGTGACTGCCCGGCCGCGTCCCCCTCGCCGCCGCCTCCCGCAGGCCGCCCGGCCCTTGCCCAGCCCGCGTCCGCCTCCGGCCCCGGCGGCTGCGGCGCTCTCTCGTCCCCGCGCCGGGGCGGTCTCAGCCCCCCGTCCCCAGTGGTGCTGAGCCCAGGGGTCCCGTCGGTGTGCCGGTGATTATGCGTGGCTTGCCGCGGACGCTGTATCTGTCCTTCCGCTGATGCCCCGCTGTTCCCCCGCCTAGGCTAGAGCAGGCTGAGCGCCAGCTCCTCTGGAAATCTTCAGCCATGTATTTCCTCAGCGGCTGGCCCAAGAGGCTCTTGTGTCCTCTGGAGTCCCTGGAGCGACCGCTTCACATCCAGACGGATCCCCAGAGAGCTTTCTTCGCCGTTTTGTTCCCATCGCAGCTAAGCATCTGGTACTGCAGAGTAAGTATCCATCGTTTTATAAGCTCTCGGACGCTGCTCTACCAGCTGAAAAGACCTGTCGTCTGCTAATTTTTTTTCTTCCAGAAACGGCTGTAAAATTTGATGCTAACTTCACAGGATATTCACAGGTATTTGTGAAGCTGAGGGGTTATCCACGGTGTTGAGTGAAAGCAGTATAGTCTTAAGAAAATGTGCAACACCAATCTGCTTACAGTTAACACTGGTTTCTCCTAAAAAATGAGACTTCCAAGCAACTTTTCTTTTTGAGACTGTACATTCAGCTTGTACTTAATATAAAGAGTGTAGCAGTGTAGGGTTTTTTGCCTATATGTTTCATGTCTTTCACCTTTGTGTTTTCTGTGTTTTATATAAACGAACATATGAATGTAGAACGTATGAAACATTCTTTGTAAAACACCGAACAAACGCTATCATTACCCAGAATGTTGTGGCATTGAAGTTCACTAAGTTTTCTTTTTATGGAAAGTTTAAAAGTTTTGTGGCTCTAAAAGCAGACTTGTCATGGTTTTTCCATGGAAAGTGCTGGTTTAGCTAAATCTAGTTTGAAACTGTGTGAATGATTGATATTAAGCACCTTGCTCTTAATTCACATTGTATTAGTCTGGTAGCAAAGTGCTTATTTGTCAGTTTGATTTGATGTAGTCAATGAAAACTGTGATACTGACTTTAAATTTTGGTGCTGGATCCTTTTAAATACTGCCTAGATTAGACCCTAAATCTGTCTATAAATATCTCTAGATCCAGGTGGTTTATAGAGTTCATCTCAGATTACCAGAGAAAACCAACAATCCAGTTTTAGAAAGCTGATACTGAAAGATGTCAAATGACAGTCATAGCCTTAAAATCTTGTTTTAAGTTATGCAGCAATTTCATCATGTTATATTTTATTGTGTTCAGTAAGGCTGTTCAGTAGTTCCTGGCTGGTGTGCTCATGCTGTTTTTTGACCCTAGACAGGTATCCAGCTAGCACATAATCAGCCCATAACTTTGCTGTGTGACCATCATCATCTGGCCTCTGTTTTCTTGGGTTTGTGGCACACAGTGATTATAAAGTATACGCTCCTTAGTTTTTGCCTGTAGTTGTTGAATCTGTAGTTGTAGTCTGTCAGCACAGCAGAACTGATCTTTTTTGTGGAAAGACATAGAAAACAACGGTCTCATGAAATGCTTCACAAGATGTGCCCTGTTGTCTAGAAAGTCGTTTACATCATGGTCTGTTTTCAAGGATGAGGTTCATTATCTTGCATCCTTAGACTTGTTTTGAAATGTTAAACATTGTAAGACTTGCTACAAACAGCGCTAGAAGAATTCACTTGGTGCAGAGGAGTTGACTAAACTTACAGGTCATTAATATTTTTTAAATAGATTTTGATTCTGTTTGTAATGGGTGCTTTTGAGGAAGGTGCTGACAGGCACCAGGCCTTACCCGCTGACTGATCCTAAACTGAAAAACGTGTTACAATCTCAAGGCCTCTGTGGAAAACTGCCTGTTATCAGAAACCTGGAAGAATAAATGTTTTGGTCAAGGTCATTTTAAAAGAGAATTTCTTGCATTATTTTTAGCTGTGGTCCTGAATGTGGTTTGTTGGGTTTTTCCCCCCCAGGCTTTTCTTTTTTTCAATTTAATTATTGCATTCTAGAAGATGTTTTCATTGGTCAGAAGTACAGTTTTTGGAACAAGGATAAATTCTCCCAGGTTGCACTAACTTGATTTCTTGTCACAGAAAAGCCTTCTGGCTGGTGTTCTTGTTTAGACTTGTTACTATCTCAGCTATGTATCAAAGGTTTCATTTAAGAATGAGATGATGAGAGTGGGAAAGTTCTGTTTGAAATTTTCAGAAACAGAGCTCTTTGAAGCGCTTCCAGGTGTGTGAGTTTACATTCAGTATGTGTATTTTTAAGGTGACATAGTCATGTTTAAAACTCCTTTTCACCTACTGTGCACTAAGAACTAGTGGAACTAAGGAAAGTTGATCCCAAAGTGTGGATTGTTTCCTGTTGTAGGTATTAAGATTCAAAACAGGGTAACTGGTGTTGAAAAAAACCAGATGGAATTCTCCTAGTGTTTTTGAACCAAAAAGTTCTTGACTTTTTACACGTTAGGAGAGATTGGGTTGTAGACAGAGAAGACCACTCAGGTGAATGATTTTGATCATGCACCAGTATTGGTGAAAGGTTGTTGAACACAGCCCCCAGATATGTTGACATTTACTTATGAATGATATGCGTGTGCTACTGTACTGGTCTACACATTATCAAGCATACACCATGTAGTTTGTGTACAGACTACATTGTGTGTGCTTGATAATGTGTATGCCAGTACAGTAGCACATGCATATAATTTTTCCTCTGTTTAGAAGGGAGATACATTGGTCACCTAATCCAACTGCCTGACCAATTCTGGGCGACCAGAAGTTAAATCATGTTATTGAGAACATTATTCAAATGCTCTTATACACTAGTAGGCTTGAAAAGAAAAAAGAAAGAATGGGGTAATACCAAAATGAACACATTTTAAAATTTTTATTTATTTTATTTTTTAGTGGTATAAAAAAAATCCTTTCTTGCTCCCCATTGGATTCTGTTAAATACACGCCACTGTGGAGACCTCTGCTCCAAACATTTTCTTTACATCAGAAGTTTTAGGTCTACTGTAGGTAATACCTTGATACTTAAGGGCCATCTTAACTATTTTCATTGATAGCATGGAAAAGCTTGTCAAACATTTTCATTCTGGTAGTTTAAGTAGTTGGATGCTTGAAATTAGAAACATCAGCAAGTTATAGAACCTTTCTGAAATGGTGTAATTAGATAATTGCTGTTTGATAGATTGACTTGGGAACTGAAGATGAGGTTTCACAAGGCAGCTGTGCAGTCCTGTGTGTCATCATCTTTCCTGCTTGCACCTCAATTTTAATGGAGCTTGTGATGGACTAGTGATGTTGTTTTACAGGGCTGTTAAGCTTAATGTACAAATAGAAGCCTGTTCATTTAGTTGATGAAAGAATGAAAGGAACATTATAGTTGGCCCTGTGAAAGTGTTACTCCTTTGACAGTTGTGGCTTTAATTTTAAATTGGTTTAGTTATCTTTTGAATTCTGGAAATTCACCCATAGGGCTCCAGGTATTAAGAGACAAGGTAAAGTAGCTGAGGAAGAAGGTGTCATAGATGAGTGGAGCTCCCTGCCTAACCCTTGACAAGTGTACAGCAAGAATAGTCTGCTGATGTAGTTGTACATATAAATATCGTTCAGCATTTCCTTTCTTTAGTGTTAACAAACTTGTGACAAAGACAGGAATAAGTACTGGCCTTGAATATTTAATGAAATCTCCTGTAGGTTGTTGGACTATCTGCTATGACTCTCGTCAGTCAAAACCAGTTTTGTGAGCCCTTTCAATCTAAGAGTAGTTTGTCCCATCTGCTCATTCAGAGGAGAATTCTTGATTACCTGTATGCTTCTCCACTTGTGATTGACATTTACTCTTGTTTTTCTTCCTTTTTGGGTTTCTTTTTTTCTAATGATCTGATACTGAGTCTGAGCGCCTAAATGAACTATAATAAGCTTTTGAGAAAGCGTGCATGTCAGAATCCTAAATTGTTAAATAGTTGGTATTAATTTTAAGTGCTGTGTAAGTTGATGTTCAGAGAGCTCTCACAGCTCTGTCAAATGTGCTCTTCAGTCTCTAGCTGTTGCCATATTAGAGTGGAAGTCAATGTGTGCTTTAAATCTAAGCATACAATAGGCTAAAACAGGGCTTCTGACGGGGAGGTGATCTCTGTAACCTGGAATTTTGCCACACTATAAAGGGAGTTACTTGTGGCACAGTGTGTGAAGTTCTTAAGATATATTAATAAATACATTAAAATTGTCTGCAGTTGTTTCTGTAGTGTTTTTTTACTCATGAGGGCTGTTAAAAAGAAATGTTTTCACTATGCTTTCAAGTTTATGTTTTCATCTCAGAACTGTAAGCAGAATAATTTACAGAATTATTGTGTGTGGCTTTTTCTTAATAGAATTGGATGCAACCTCTGGAGGTTTTTTGTCTAGAATTTGACTGCAGAATGGGACAACAGATGTCTTGATATAAGTGGTTGTGTTGGCTGTGTGTTGTGAACGATATGATACAGATAGCATCAGTACAAGTTAAGATATCCTACCCCTTCTACTGTGTTTTCTTCCTTAGTAGTTTAACCCCCAAAATGCTGATCTCTTATTTAGACCCTTTAGACGCTTGTCTGAGAAGGGGATTTCTTTTTATTTGTCAGCAACAGTAACAGTTGTGCTGTAGCTTCTATTAAAAAGATAAACTTGTTGTTACATAAGGAAAAAAATATTGCATTGATGAATTTGTCTGATGAAATCCAAAATTGTCATGTGGTTATTTAGTGGGATTTACAGGCTTTCACTTTCTCCTGTGTTATAAAATATATGACCCCTGAAAGTGGTGTCCTAATTACATGCATGATGGGAAAATGCATTTTCAGTTATGACTTTTCAGTGTCCAGTTAGTTGCATGTAAGAGAAAACCAAAGATGTATAGAATATGCCTTTGCTTCTTGGCAGCATTTTTGAGAAGTAGGTTAGCTGAAAACTTTCATTTGGGAGAGGTAGTGGTTGACAATTCTGCACTTTGTTTTTCTGAATTATTTCACAATAGCCATGAAACACATGATTGGAAGCTGTGTCTGCTCTGTTGGGTAGATCTTCTGTTGATTCTAAGCTTTCCAAATACTTTCAAAATTAAATTAAAGGAGTTATGATTTTATAATTAGCATTGCTTTTAGAAATTCATTTGTCACCTCCATTTGTCAGGTACCATTCTGTTACTGACAAAATGGCCTTTTGTGGTCTATTTATACAAATTTTTCTTATGTGCACATGCTTGCTTTTCTCCATATAACCTTTCTGTTTTATTAGTTTGTAATTTTAGAAAGCTTCAGGATTTAAAGCAAAGCACAGACCATATAGTGACAAAATAAAGTGCACAGTGTCACCAGACTTTCATTCTGTTGTGTTGTTGTTTTCTCCCAGCCTTATCTTTGTCACTTAGATCATAAGCTCATCTGAACAGCATTTTTGATTTTTGTCTCATGACTACAGCCTAATGAAGCGTTAAAGCGTTTGCCATATAAAACTAAACAGAACATTGGTGTTTGTCAAAGAAATGGCTTCTTTACCCTCGATGGGATGGATTTTTGATGTCTAGAGTAATACATGGTCGGGGGATGAGAATATTAGGTTTTAACAATTATCCGGAGCCATGCAGGTTCTTGGATTGAAGTTACATTAAGAAACCCAAACTTGTACATAAGACCATGTTGCATATGTGCTGTCAGGCCATGTGTTTGCTTTTTGGACTTAATAGTTTTCTACTGTATTTGCCGACCTACTAGTAAAATCAACAATACACACAGTTTGTCATGAACCTGCAGTCAAACCAGAGAATCTGGTTTAAGGAAACTAATTTTTTTCGTTACTTTATATTCTGTCAAATGATTGTACCTTTTTCCAG
The DNA here is from genome assembly GCF_028551555.1 of Melozone crissalis. NCBI lineage: Eukaryota > Metazoa > Chordata > Aves > Passeriformes > Passerellidae > Melozone > Melozone crissalis. The sequence continues at coordinate 46,105,913 of NW_026535783.1, read as the reverse complement.
TTGGTTCATGTCAGTTTGATTTGCATTTTCATCAAATGTTGTAGAATGCTTGTGTTAAGGTAAGTGAATTGGTAATTTCCCATATCTAAACTTGCTGAGAGAATTTGCTGCAGGGTTTGTATACCTTAACAGATTTTTTAATAAAAATAATGTTATACATGGCTAAATGTTCTGACATGGATTGTGGTGCTAATACTTGGTAAGTGAGCAAGCTGCTGTATTAGGTCAGGTAGAATTAAGTTAAACAGTAACAATTAGGGATTATTTCATCATGGGTTTGGCTGTGGTGTTTTATGTTGTAGTTTTTTTAATTGCTTGCATAGATGTTGATACAGAGCTTGTATTTCATAGTGGAAAGTCCAGAGGGATTTTTAATGTACAACTGACAATAAAGCGCCTGTGAGTTTTTAGGTAGTTTGAATTTAGGTGGCTTTGTGGATGGAGCTTTCTTGCTACCTTGCTGTTTTACTAAATAGTGCAATTAATTTCTGGTAATGCAAACCAGATTTGCTTTCATGTTCTAATCACACACCAGTAAAAAGAGGCATGTTTAATTCTAGAAAGACATTGTTGTGAAGCATGAAAACTTCTGAGTAAGAACTGTGGAACATGTTCTTGTCAAGTGATAGCCAAGGTAGCTGACTGATGGAAGGAGATAAAGTTTAGCTGTGAGAACAACAAGTTCTCTTTATTTTCAGTATTGTTAACTAGTGTACTGGAGAGTTTGTTTACACGTTAGTAATAGTAGTGCTATATTGTTTTTAAGATTGCATTTCTTATTTTTCTTTTCACCATTTTTGTTATCCTGTAAACATCCACTGCCACAGTTCCTTTTGTAAATTAGTGTCAGCTTCTGTTTTGCCTGACCTTACATTCCTCCTGAGAGACAAAAGTACCATATCAAAATGCTAGATTTTCTTTGCAGCAGATTTTAAAATGGTAGATATGCTTCTTATCTATTTTGGGAAGCTTTTTTTAATGTTAAATTGCAACTATGACTTGCTTACTCACTTCTTTCTTCCTTAACAACTGAAGGTGTTTACTTCTTCCTCTAAATAAATTTTTTACTTCTTTTTAAACAAGTCTTTATTTGTTGGGTCCTTTGCTATTTTCTAGAATCCAGTTTCTCCCAAAGCTGTGGCTCTACCATTAATATTCCAGCAAGTGGATTTTAAGCATTTTAAAGAAGAAGGATTATTATATTGATTTTTTTGAGACAGTGGGCATAATTTGTTAGTTGAGCTTAACTACATAGCTTCATAATGTTAGTAGCTGCATGCAGAAGTGAGAAGAGCAAAAGACCTGGAATTGTAATGAAGCTTATATGGAGATATGGGGGTTTTTTTAACAGGAAAAAGGTAAAGATTTAGGAAAAATTCTAATTAATCTAAACCCGTACTATTTCTATACAGGGTATGAATTAAATATATAAAACTAAAAAGAGGAGAGTATCTAACTAACTACCCTTCCCCCCTACTTTTATTTTTTTGTGTTTTTTGGTGGGGTTTTTTTGTTTTGTTTTTGTTTGCTTTGGTTTTGGTTTTATTTGTCAAAATGAATGTTCAGTGGCTTGCTGTGCTTGGGTCAAGTAGTTAGGTTGACATATATTCCTGTTTACAGAAATATTCCTGTGCCAATATACGTTTTCAGTCACTTTAGATATAATAAATGACTTCAGATGTAAAATTACTGTTTCTCATGCATAAGAAGAGCAGGATCTTGAGCTCTCCTTCTATCTTTGTTAATCCAGAGCATTCACACCTCTGTGGAAAGCTTTTAAACAGGGTTAGAATTTTCTTCATGTCTGAATTCATGCTTTTGAATTCTGGAGTATGTGTAAATTAATAGTATTAGTGCTATATTTCCTCATTTGACCTCTCACTAGGTAGCATTTGTGACCTATTTAATTCGAAGTGAGTCTGCTTTCTAACAAGAAGCTACTTAAACTACAAAAAGATTACAGTTTGAGTGCAAGCAATAATTTTTAACTGCTTAAGTCCTCATCTGTGAGTCACAAAGTCTAAAAATAAATTTGTATATATCCTGTAGCTGGTGTGTATATAGAATGTTCTTCCAGCTGCTATTAAAGCTGTAATAGCAGCTTTCTTGTGAATTAGTGTCACAAGAATTCTACACTATAAATACTGAAATTATATTCTGTAAGAATAGTAATACAGAAAGAAAATTGTGTATTACTGAGTTGCTAATTTGGCCAGCAGCTAAAATGCTTCAGGCATGGAAGTGCTTTAAGAATGATCTCCAGGTTTGCAGTAATGATGCAGATTACCAAGGCACTGATTTTTCTCAGTATATCTAAGGCAGTTAGGGTGGTTCTAAGACAATCATGAAAGGCTGTGTAGTACAATCAACTAGAATCTGCTAGTAAGAATAATTAGTTATCTATTCAATGTTAAATAATTTGAGGCAAAAGAAGCCACTCAAATTGAAAAAGCTGGTTCAAATAGTTCTTAGGGTAAAGATTAATGTGCTTGTTATACTTCATAAATGTTTGAGTTTATTTGTGATAATTCAGTTCTGTGTGGGTATGAAATTTAAAGAATAATGCAATTAGTGGCACACTGAGTCATACTGTGAATTTACAAAGGCTAAGGCTGCCCATGTGACACTAATTCAGCTTGTTGTTTACATGCATGAGGATAACATTTCATTGCTTTGTTTTATACTCTTTAAAATTAACATTCATACTTTAAAATTAGGTTGTTTGCAACTCTACTTTTTCTGAAAGGAAACTGAAGGAAGTGATTTCAAATAGGATGGAATTCTAACTAGGATTACCAAATTCTGGAGTGATGGACACTCACAAGATTTGTGGATAGAATGAATGTGTTGTATTTATTGTACTGATTCTGCTGGTCCATCAAGTAAGCAAAGAACAGTACTAAACTTCTGTCACCTCTGGTTGTAATGGGGAGCTTTGCTTAGTGGTATTGTGGTAAATTTCAGTAAAATGAGTGGTTATTCTGTACCCTCTTGGTTCCTTTTCAGTGTACTTTTTTGGTACAATGTTTGATGCTCCAAATCTGAATGACAACTGAAATTGATAAAGTTAGGTATGAAGATGAGGGGTAACTTCTTTGACAAAACAAAAAGTACATCCTGCTTAAGTTAACTTTTGTGTCCTTTAAGTGCTGGAGGATAATGGAAAGAGAAATACCCATCTAAGCTGAAAACTATTACTGATTCAAGAACAAGAAAATAGAAACAGTTGCGCAATATATTTAAGGAGAATGAACATTTCTAAGCACTAGAGCAAGGAAGGGCAACTTTGCATTAGGTTTTTTGTGTTGCAGCTCTCCGCTGCATTCATGAAAGGGAATGAAGGCTTAGTGCCCATGGTAGCTTTGTCTGGTCTTCATCACCCCAAAGCTTTTCTCCCTTCCCAGAAGGAAAGGTGCTAATGGGGGCACCTCATTACTTGCAAAATCCTTCCAGCTAACTGTAGAGGTGGATTTTCAGCAGGTTCTGACTACCTGTTCTAGAAAACAAATTTCCTGATTATCATTCTCTTTAATACAACGGCCTGCCCATTTAGTAGAAACTAAGAAAATTGTCTGTAGCAAATATTCTATAGAATATTTCATCCTAATTCATTTGACAGTCCATGTCGTTATAGGAGTGTGTTTGAGGTGTATCTGTTCATCTTAAGCATCAGTTACCTTTTATCTAAATTGAAACTATTGCTGTATTCTGTAATGACTCCTTACTGTGCAATTAAGTATTTTATTCAAACGTCCTGGATATGAAAGAGTGAGATTAGGAATGACAGTGTGGCAACAGTTCTCCATGAAGTTTCTTTTAAGTTCCTTTTTAACCTCCTTCAAGGGAAACATGTTGTAGCTGTTTAAGGAGACATAGTTCTTTACAGGTATAGCGCAACATATAAAGCATTCCATTCCTACTAGATAGGAGATATAATTATTTAATTTTTTTTCCTCCAGCCAAGTGTATTAATCGTAAGCTACAAGGAACTTCCAAAAGCAGCTTCTCAGTTTGGACCTTACAAACAAGCAGAATGGCGGCCTGACAGCTCAATGATAGCTGTTTCGGTAAGTAGAATTTTTCCTTCTTGCTCTGGGTAAACTATTGCAAACAAAAGTTTGTGTTACCAATTTCTGTGCTTATAGAACCTTGCAGACTGTAAATACTTTTAATTGATACTTGTCTTGTGAAAATATATAATGATACCAATGACTGTTTAGACAATAGAAGCTTTCTTTTATAGTATTCATTAATTTTTCCTTGTGAGAATGAACTGCAGTTCTTTGTCTTAAAACAGTGGTTAGATGTATTGGCAGGGGGTGATACAACACCTTATTACTTTAGTAATCTGGTAACATAGTACAGTAATGTAAAGTTATGTGAATGAAAGAAATAGTTGTGGACTTATGTAACATAATTATGTTTAACTTGATAAATAGAGTTTAAAGGTGAGTCTTAAGAGATGAAACTTATTACTGGCTTTTGGTGGTTCAAAAATATTGCAAGTCACTGAGAACACAGAAACAAGGGCTGTGACAAGTGATATGTGAACTCTTCTGTTTGGAATCTTAGAGATGAGATCTTGTCTCATATGGAAATAAAGTCTTGTTTCATAGCTGCTGCTGTGTTCACAGTACTTTGGACTATTTCAGCAGCAGTATTTGAAGTTTGAGGTGCAAGGTGAACACAAGAAAGGTGGGAGTGCAGTTTATAAGAGTTGCAATATGGGATAATCCTCTTGGTGTCTTTTGGTCAGGTCTTAACATTATGACCAGATCTTAAATTAGATATTGTTATCTTAGTGGAAAACACCAGATGATTTATGGAGTAGTTATTCTCTCTAGCAATATCATGATAATCATAAATCAGCTAAGCTTCCCATGGTCCGGTTTTCTGTTGCATAATGCAAGTTAATGCAAGTAAATAGTTAGTCTAAAATATTAAAATGGCCTAGAAGTATCTTATGAAATCAATGAAGTTAAGTATTTCTGTTAGTGGCAGATTATATTCTCCGCGAGTACTAATAATTATCAATAAAGTCAGAAAGATTTCTGTAATTTTTGTTGTGGATCAAAAAGAATTCTTCAATTTTATATTGCACCAAACACATTTTAATTAAACCTTTATGTAGTGGTTCAGAGGAAATTTGAATTCTTATATTTAATTACTTTGCATATCATGGGGGTTTTTTTCTGAGATGTTGTGATCCATTTGCTCTAGAGACCTTGTGGTTCAGCTGTCAGATTAGCTTTAGTTTTTCCCACTTCAGTACTGAACTTTAAAGTTTTTCTGCAACTAAAGTACAGTGCTCTTTTTGGCAGATAGTGTCAGAATGTAAATGCGCATAAAGTCTCATTTTGTAAGCTAAAGTTCTGTGAATTAAAATTCTAAATTAACATAGTTTATGAAATAATGAGTGTAATAAGATTTCTAATATTCTTTGTGTTTCATAGGATGATATTTCATCCCTGGGTGTATGTATACAAATTATATAGTCAAGCATGTTTGTTATGGTGGTCTTAACATAAGCTGTTTTGCAGTATACTTTAAAAAAAGGATATAGTTTTATTTGGAACAGTTATGGAGTCCTACTGAAAGACCACATTTATAGTATTGCTGGTTTTGTTGTAGTGAGACAGGACAGAAAGTCAGTTTTTGGAGCTTTAATGAAGAAGGTGTTCCTGCAGATGTGTGATACTCTCAACCCCAAGAAGAATTCTGTCCAAGTGAATAGTTTTCTCTTTTTTCTTAACTAACACAGTCAAATGAAGGAGCAATGGCAAAGCAAGTTTTTAATGAAAAACCCAGTGATTTTGAACTGAATTAGCATCACTTAATTACTGAAGTCCTGTGCAACACCTGAACACTTCAGTTTGAAAGCTGAGTTAGGTGATGTTTATCACCCATTACTACCTGCGATCATGAGTACTTGGTTGTAGTAATTTTCTGTAATAAATCTTTGTTTTTAAGAAGGTGAAATAAGGCTTAGTACATACTTATTAGTGAAGTGGTACATTCTTTCTTTTTTTTCCTTTTTTTTTTTAAATGACATCATCTATGGAATGTAGTCTGAATTTTATGTTCACCCTAACAGTGATATACCATGTTTTTTGTTTCTGACAGCCCAAATATTCAAAGTATTTTTATGAAAACAAATCACTTAACAGCATATGCTTTGAGGTAAATTTTATTTGTACTGCAGGCAGACTTTGGGCCAGCATATCAAGCTTTATAACATACCTCAAGTAACTGTAGAAGCAGGTAGTTAAACAAGCTTAAGCAATTTTCAGTGTCACCATCCCCTAGAAATTGTAACTTCTTTTTCCGCTAGTGGCTTCTGTTGTTAAACTGTTGGCACATTTCCTAGACAGATCTTATTTTTGCCCCTTATGTTTTGTGGTTTCTTCTTTCATATTGCTGCCTTTGTGATTTTTCCAGTGTTACTGGGAAATACTTTTTCTTGTTTGGATTAGTACATATATCCAGGTAGCTAATTCTAGTAGTAAATCCAACTTGGGAATTGGGTCAAGATGCTTCATTATGGAGAAGTATAGGAGGCATTTTGGTCCCTCCCATGTTACAGGCAGTCCTTCAATACAGACTGCTCTTCAGCATGCATTCCCATAGATAAGGCAGAGCTTTATTAAACATGGTAGCAAGAAACCATGTTATGAAATTCCTGGCAAGATTCCCAGTGTTTGTACTTCTGACTGTCAAAGATTAGAATGATCAGGGAATGGATGACAGTGATGGTTACTTATTTAGTAAGTTTCACTCAAATGTTTTTAAAGCAATGAAACCTCTGTAAATGAATATGATCCATTTGCCAGAATTCTGTGCTTGAATGCTTCTACACTTCTTCCCCCTCTTCATGGAATTTGAGGTTCTATTTAGAAATGAACCTGTAACAATAGCAACTTTGTGCTTTGAATAGTGTTCAGTAAGGCCCTTTGTACCTTAATATCAGTATAAAGATACTTCACAGTATTGTTTTACTCTTCTTTCCAGGATAAGGTAACTTAAGGGTTAAATATTTAATGATGTAATGGAACGAGCCTGTAAAGATGTTAGAAATGAAGACGGTTCTTTACCACATAATACCTGAACATGATATTACAGCACACAGAAAAGCTTCCATTTATTGCTACCCTGTCTCAAGCTCACTATTATTGTTCAGATTTTATTCTTGCTTGAAAAATATACTCACTTTGAATGAGAATAATAGTATTTCTTGGAATTCAAAGCCAAAACACAAATTTTCTAAAGCAAAATGTTTGACTGAAATGTGAATATCATCTATGAAATGATACACTAAGCTAACAAGAGCGTTGCTTTATTCAAAGAAAAGGAAACCAATCTTGCCAAGAAATGTGAAACCATTCATTTCAGTGCTTTTTGTCTCCAGTGCTTTGGATACATGCCCAGCCCATATTAAAATAATTGGATGGAAATGCTATTTAACCAAAATGCGTTTACCAGTTTGCCCAGAAAATAAATTCATGCTGTAAACAAATGACACTTTGAACACATAACATTATTGGTCATCTACTTGTTTCAAGCTTATGCAAGCAGCTTCTGGTATGACTGGAACATCAGGTAACTAAATTATTTGTTCCCTGTATATAGTATGAAGTCATTCTTCCAGAATGACAGAACATGGCTTGGGATTGAATTATTACAGGTTTTGTGGTAGCTAAAGATAAGTGATATGAGGATTTTTGAAAACTACCTGGATGACCAACACTGAGAGGCAGTGCTAAACTCTTTGCATTCAGTAGTGTCCGTTTGTGTTCAAGCACTTGGAGAGTTTATTCAGGTACTTCCCACCTTCTACTTTGTTTTCTACACTAATTCATGTAGTTGATAGGAATTATTTAGAAATATTCAGATATTTCTACCTATCTGAAATAGTTGTCAGGTTTTATAGATTTGTATTAGTTGGAGGAAAATTTCTGATGGACTGATGCATAAACAGGATTGTTTTTCCGTTTTTTGATCTCCTGCCTAATCTATTCACTTGACTTTAAGGGTAGGTATGGATTTTATCTGGAATTAATATAAACACACAGTATTTTAAATGTCTGAATTAATGTATATTTGAGTTCAATATATGAGACATACATGGAAATCACATAAGACTAGCAGATTTTACTCACGCTGAGACTAGATATTTATCTTATCAGTATTTCTCTTTCAGACTGCAAATGGATACATCTTATTTTTTGAAATCCCATCAGCAAGAGACAAGTATCTTTATGAGCCAATATATCCTAAGTAAGTATTTTAAACTTTGGATCCTCACAGTGTGAAAAAATCTGACTAGACAACTTCTAAGCAGTTTTTATGACAAAAGATACTTCATTACAGAGTATGTTTTAACACTTGATGAGTATATGAACCATCATTCCTATGAGTTAGAGTCAGTGTAGGGTAGAGTCAGAGTCAGTTCAAGTAGATTGCTGTGTGCTGGTGTGATTCCTTAAGTCCTTCTTACAAGCTCTCAAAAGCCTTAATAGCAGGTATAGTCTAATTTTATAATTTGAGGTAGTATGTTGTGTTCATGATCTGCAACAAGATTTAATGATGCCTTTTGAATAACTCAGTTGAAAAAATGATGTCTTAGGAACTGTTAAGGTACAATTCAAAAATAGATCCTATGTTTTCATAACTCAGAGGGATTTTTTAAAAGAAATGGGGAATAAAATCCCAGTATTTTTGAAAGCAAATGGATACTTTTTAGTAAGAGTGTGCAAGTATTTTTGGTGCAGTATGTTATGTTGTCAGCTTCATCTTATTTTCCTTATTGTGAATGACAGAATACATCTTATGCATTTAAATTGCGAATGTATTTTGGGTGTGTTTGTAGTTGATTTTGGATTAGTTGATTTTGGATTTTACAAAATTGGGAAATGCCCAGGACAAATTAAAACTTCAAGGAGTATATGTGTACGTGTCTGTGTGTTTAGATAGGCAGAATCTGTAATCATGGGTTGGATTGAATTTGTCCATGCACGTAATAGCACACTCTCAATTTCTAATTGGCTAGAAACTTTTTCTTTTTTTTTAATATATCTCTCTATATATCTTCATCATTATGATAGTACTAGTCAGTTTATTTTATTTTTTTTTCACATTCATAAAAAGAGTTAAAGTTGAGTCATGGATCTCTCCACATGGTCATCTCTGAGGAGTATTGGAATACCTAAGATGTCATATAAGAGAAATATATTTTGACTTCTTTTTCTTTTCAGTGTAACTGTTAAACCATGAACATTAAAAGGAAAGAAAGGGGGTTTTCAAAAGTACTTAAATTCAAAATCTGTCTTCTTTCACAAATATGTGTAGGAAGAAATTACTTAGCAGGTAGTAAATGATTTAAAACTGAAAATTCCTTTATTGACTAGAAAATTTTTTGTGTGTTATGGCTGTAGTCCATCTTTTGACCTGTGAAATAGCACTCAAAGCTCTGGAATTAACTGGAATTTATTGTTGATATTTACTTTTCTTTTTTCCAGAAACTTAAGACTAATGTAGACAAGTTATATTACTTTACTTGCCTCTTTGAAGAACTGAATAGCAGTTTTCAAACTGACTCTTCACATGTGGCTTACTGTCTTCAGGGGAGCAGGCAGACAGCCTGCTGCTGCAACTTGTCCAAATAAATAAAGGAATAGTAGATCCTTGTCTGTACATTACATAATGCAGAAAACTAAGCAGTAGTTTATTGTGAGTTTTTCTTGTTCTTTTTGAAAAGTTTGGGGGGTGTTTTAATTGGCAAAATCTGAAAACTTACGGAAATATATATAAAACACACAATAAAAGTTGAAAAAGAAGCTTTGTCAAGTTTGCTTAGAATATAACTTGTAGGAAGGCTTGAAAATACCTATTAAGCCATCAGTGACTAACCTGTCTAACTTTTATAAACTTACATAAAACTTTTATAAAAGTTTAGTAATTGATATGAATTGTTGACCTGAAAATGCATGTTTTAGTTGTTAGTTGTGTGTTGACCAATCAGGGTTTTAAAATACATTTGTATAGCACAAAAAGGACTATAATGCAAATTCTGTTCAGTAGAACAAGGTGTTTGTGTGTTTATAATAGGTTGCTTACAGTCTCCTAAGACTATTTATTGTGTGTGCTTACCTTTAAGAAGATGAATGATCTCACTGAATTCACTGGGATTACTAGCTTGTCTATACTTAACCCTCAATTTTGAAAACCTAAACTACTACTGCTCTGATTATATTAGATCAAAAGAAAGACACAGGTATTTGTGAGTGAATTGTGCCTCCTGTGATTAATGTAAAATGATTCTTTAAGTTATTGAGATTGAATGAACTTCGTTTGCAGGTGCAGATACAGTGTGCTGCCCGTAGGCATTCTCACTAATTTACATTGTAGAGCAAATACTTGGCAGGGGTTAATCAAACAAAAACCCTCCAATCTAAAATGAACAAACAGACAAATGGGACCAAAAGCTAGAATTGAAACTTTTATCTTTCTTTTGGCATATATTTATTTTCCAAAGGCATTATTTAATTGAAATGGTTGGATTTCACATGCTGGGCTGAACAATACCAAATTAGTTTTCTTCACTTTGAAGCCCTTACAGATCAGTGAAGGGCCTTGTATGTGGCTTGCCTCATGCTTGAAAGGGGATGTCTTACTGTTTTCTCCCCCTGTAACAGTGTGTTCTTGGCTCCTTCCTCTGTGTTGGCAGCAGTGATTATGCAGCTGTGCCTTAAGTAAAGTCGGGTTGTTGACCTGATGGGGAAACTAAACCTGCCTATCTCCCTTTTTTAACTCTCCCTGTCCCCTGCCCTGGATTCTAGTAGCTTATTTTGCAAGTTGGCATTTAATAAAAGGCTGGCATTAGAAAATGGTGACTTTGAAGTAGTACACTGAGTAGCTACACTGGAAGTTGAAAAGCATGAAGTGACTGTTCAGTGATGCTTGTTTAAGTCTTATGATTCATGGTAAAGCAATTGCTCGGAACATTTTGGCAGTCATGGTGATATTAATTAGGACTCTTCCAGCTCTGTCTTGTGTGGTTATTTACCTATGCCAGGCAAAGTGAGAGAGGGCGATTACTTTTGGAAAAAGTATGAGGGAATCCTTGCATTAGTGAAGTGACATCTGCTGCAAACTAGTTAGTAAAAACTGAGATGAATGTTCAGTCATGTTGTACTTTATTATTACTAATTGTTGATGTTTATTAAGTGCCCATATCTACTAACTTTTTGTAAACAGAATGAAGCCTGTTCTTCAGTAGCCTTTCTTTAAATAATAGTGGCCAGTTCTGGCAGAAATACAAAACTTCACTGTCATGACTACAATGAGAAAGGGATACCCTCTTAATACAACTTTTTCTTGAACAGATTTCTTAAGCTGTGCATGTCAATGTAACAAGATGGTTGTGCGCTGGGAATACACACCAGTAAAATCCTCAGCTGCTCCAAAATACTGGTCTAGTGCAAAATTTCCTAGTTTATTCAATATCCTGAAGTTGAAATTGCACCTAGGTTTGTTAACATGCAGGTGAAAATACTGAGAATGGTTGTGTTTAGATCCTTTTGTCAGCTTAGCTCTCGTTTAAACAAACTGTGCATATTTTACCATAAATGAAAGAAAAAGTGGTTAGTCAGAAAAGGAGGTACTGGGTATATGGTAGATCATTTCTTGATTTCAGTAGTTTTTTGCAAGATTGGGACACTGAAGTAAAGTAACGTCATGTGGTATTGGTACATTTTAAATAACTGCTTTAAAATTTGCTTGATAATGGTTTAGCTTTGATTTGAAGAAAAGGATCAAATGAGTTGCTGAAAGTCAAAATTGCTCATCAGTTATCTGTATGGGAGAGGGATGTTTGTGGAGAAAATGTTCCTCCAATTGATAGTTACTTTTATACAGAGTTGTTACTGTATGTAGCCTTTGAGCAACATGGACCAGAAGAGCTTGCCTGTGTCTGGTGTGTTAGCAGCTATTCTAGCATGCAGCTGTTGTGTAAACTGTAATTGCATTTATGAAAGATTTTTATTGGTCCAGCTCAAACAAAATGCTTCAAGGTGGAAAGCAAAACAAAACTCTATGAGAAGTGACAGAAACACTTGGGCTGTTTGTAGCTCAGTATGCGTTCTAGTATGTCTAAGCGCAGCATGATTTTTTTTCAGGGCCAAGTCTCTCTTTTTTTCTCACTCTAATCAGCACACGTTTAGTAAAAGAGCTAAAGTGTGAATTGAGGCTAAGATGCCATCCTGTTTGAATACCAGAGTCTTTGCTTTTCCTTATCTTTCAGTGTTATGAAATACAGAGATTTTGGAAAGTAAGGTTGAGTGAACTTCTCTTGCACCCTGCTGTTGTTTGTATTAAACCAGACGGAATCAGAGCCTAGGAAAATTGATTTCCTGTTTAAAAATGCACATTTCACATGATTGTCTCCTTTTCAAATCACCCAGTTGTAATGGTCTTTATATTCTGAAATCCAGTGTTTTAATGGAAGTACTAAAATCCAAAATTAAAATTTGTTGCTGGAGCCCACAAATCTGTTGAAGCTTGTTGTATTAGTAACTGAGGACAATATCTCTTACGAAATTTAGAATATGTTAAATACTTAAAGAAGGTTTAGTGGGAAATACTTCTTAAACACTATTTTATACCTTTAGAGATTTAATCTATATGAAATCTACTCATGTAGGTATGGTAAGAGTTAGTCAACTAACCTGTTCAGTATTATGCATATTATATGTAAAAACCTATTACTAGACTTACATGATAAAACAGGTGCTCATGCCATAAGTGCAAGATATGAGTATTTATATATAAAAAAGTAAATTTTTCATTTTTCTTGCTGGAATCTATTGGGTTTTTTTGTCATATCGTGATATTTTAGGAATGTAGTTTTTCTGTCAAAGAAAATTTTTCTGGCACTGTTGCTGTTTTGCTAGGAATTGCCAGTCTGTTCTTGGAGTGAACTGTCATTCATGCTTAATGAAAACTTACAGTATCCTGCTTAATTTGTGAGACTGAAAACAGGGGGAAGAAAGCAGTAATTGTATGGTATTTAGTTTTTTAAAATTGAGCCAGAGTACCCTGCAGTTTTATTCCAGCTCTTGGATGCTTTGCTCCAGTTCAGAACAGATTTGGAAGAGAATCAGTATTGGCCATTAGCCCACATTCTGGGGTATTTTCTTACAGTGAGCACAAGTACAAAGTCCTGCTTCAATTAGTTCGGTCTGGTTTTACCACCAATTCCTAAGGTAACTACAAGACAAAAAATGAAAAATATTGTAAATAAGGTAAGATTGTAGCATTTTAAAATAAAATTCATCTCTGTCTTTGATTGCTTAAGGAAAGTAACAGTGCATAGAAGCAAATTTGCAGCTTTGTAAGCTGTGGCAAGGTACAGTGGAAATTTTTTGAGGATTTTCCAAATGAATTTGTATAGTTATTCTTATGCTTGACAGTAAAGAGGTGAGTAACACCATCAGAGTGGGGGCTTCTCTAGTACTGATCTGGTTGTTGTTTCTGTTTAGAGGTTTGCCAAGGAGAGTAACTGAAGTTTTTTTGCTTGAAGAGCATGTATGACTTAGTGCTGAGGATATTTTTGCCTTTCAAAAAAGACAAAATCTAAAAATTTCACATGGCTAATTAACTAAATGTGGTAATTGGAGAGTGTTTTGTGTCAGGTTTCTTCATATCCTCAAGTGGAGCCTGCATTTGGGGAGTGATAAGAATGTTGTGTAAATTTAGAATGAGACCTCAATGGTGTAGGTTATTAAGTCTCTGAAAATGCTTTGAAAATTAGTTGTTATCTAACCAGTGTGAATTTTTGAAGAAACTAGTTCATATGATGGTTTTCAAAGCTGTATTGTTGCTTATATACCTGGTTACTCTACTCATGTCTTTCTGGCATTTTTAAAAGCTATCTGTCTCCTTTTCTATAGCCTGATGATTTAAAGGTACCATAAATTACCTCATCAGTGGACATTTTCTTCCTGATTCAATGACTGAAGATTACTATGTACAAAGGTTTTGAACTTCAAACTCTGCAAGGGTAATAAGTGAGGTGTACAGTGAATTAACTTACTAGGTAATTTGTGCTCAGCATTAAGCTTCTGCTGAACTTTACCATTGTGGTTTTCCCTGTAAGATTTTAGGACTGTTTGAAAAATATGTATTTAAAACTAGATTAGCTGAAGAACTTTTATTAACCTTTGCAACCATTGGAACCATATGGAACTTCTATTAACCATTATGGCACTTGCAAACTCTTGATGGTGGTTTGAGATGTTTTAACCTTTTAATTAAAGGGAAACACAGGTTGGATATCAGGAAAAAGTTTTTTACAGAAAGAGTGATAAAGTACTGGAATGGTCTGCCCATGGAGGTGGTGGAGTCACCATTCCTGGATGCGTTGTAAAAAAGATGTGGCACTCAGTGTCATGGTTAGTTAGGGTATGGACTGGATTCGATGATCTTAAAGGTCTCTTCCAACCCAGTGATTTTGTGGTTCTGTAACTGTTGTTAAGAAATCTTTGCAACAGAAATAATCATTTAGTAAACCATTTAGCCTTTTTATATGTATAGTTGATTAATATGCTAGCTAGTTGTTTCTTAAACTGCAGAAATGTGCTACTACCTAATTGTATTGTAAAGGCTATACTAAGAACTACTTTTCTAAGCATTTGTTCTTCATAGTTGTTACCATAAACTCACTTTAATTTTGTTGGTGCAGCTATTGCCAGTCTGTATGAATACATCTCTGCATCCAGTCAGATGTATTTAATCCTCAGCTGGTGGTTGCCTGCAGTGTGTGGTGCAGAGATGCAGGTTTAAGGAGTCGAAAGATGCTAGATGCATGAAAACCAAATCTCACAGGTGATGATGCAGCCTTTTTGAATCAGGTGTAAAAAAAATGAAGTCCTCAGCTTTTCAGTGTGAACATTAACTGAACTGTTCACATGAACCATTGCAAAATGGTTAGGAAAATTGTGTAATTGTGCTAATGCCAAGATAATGGCTGTTGTCAGGTTTCTTCCTTCTTGACTTTGAGAAGAACAACTTGTTGGTGTTGTAAATTGTTTTAGAAACATTGCCCTGCTTTTGTCTTATGAATATTGCCGTTAATAGATGAACCATCATGATTTTCAATCTTCTTCTTGTCCCTTCCTTCCCACTCTAAGTACTACTGAAGAAGTAATTTTATCCGGAACAACTAAGAAGATCATAGCCCAAAACTGGTATAAAAGTATTTTACCTTGTTTGTATCAAACAATTGTTCTAGAAATGATTTTTAAGTGTCTGCAGTCTTTCTTATTTTTTTCAGTGAAATGTCTCCATTACTTCTCATTACTTGCACGGTTTAGCTAGTGAGAATGGATGCTACTGCCTTGTTTGTTGTTTGTTTGGCTTTTTAAGTAATACATTGTTTGCCATTAGCCACAGTATTTTTTTGAAGTACTGTATTTTTTTACTCTGAGAGTGTTTCTGAATTTTTCTAAATTATTATCCAACAATAACTGCCAACTATATTACTATGATTACCCCAAATAGTACAGTGGAAACTTTAATATGAATTTATTGCTAATTCTGTCTCCAAGTTAGAATTCTCCATTACTAAGCAGAAAGCAGTGGACTTTATTTTAAAATACTAGAACAGACTTAAATATAATATGTGTTGCGTATCTTAATTGCAATTATAAAGAAACTCCCTAAGTTTCTACATTTCAGATTCTGCTATAATTAACTTCTTAAGTATTTCTTAGATACTTTTGGTAGCAGTGACAAATTTGTCTGTGCATCACGTTGTATGACTTAACTGCTGTGCAGTTAGTGGAGGCCATAAATGCAGTACTGTGCACCTAGAAAAATTAGCTGGCTGGTGTCCTGTTTGCTCCCTGAACTTCTCACCATTTCAGATAACAAACTTCAAGAAATTCTTCCTACCAGAAGAGGCTATCTGACTCTGCTTTTGCACGGTGCTGCCTCTTTCTTGAATTTAGGATGCTTTTAAGTTTGGTGTGTTGGGGCTTTTAAAAACTGCATCCCTAATCTTTCCCTGTTTCAGTTTTTATTGGGTTGCAGATTTTCCTCAATTCTGAATTTTAAGATATTTATTCACAGGCTTAGTTACATTAACAGATGCCATGCAAATAGCAATGATTATATTTGATTTGACATGCAGCTGGTCAGTCACTGGAATATATTCCTCTCAATTCTTGTTCAAAACTTCAAGTTTGGCTGCAGCCATAGCAGATGCTGATGTGGCAACCCAGACCAAACATTCTTTTCTGCTTCAGTCATCTGTGCACATTCTTCGTTTAAAGGTCAAAGGAACTCAGCCAGTAAGGCTGACTCATGCAGATGTGGACTGTATGAACATGGTGTACTTTCAGTAGCACCTCCTTTGCACCCATACTAGGGGCTTCTTTTTGAATTGATAAATTAGACAAAATCATAGGCAATGAGTTGAAATAGCGGCATTTTTGGAGTTTCAGTCAAGGTGATGTACCGCAACTCTGTGTGGATTGTGCCCTGCAAGGTGGGTAAAAGAAGCCTTTTTGGGACAGGAATGATAGTGCCCCAGTGGAAAAGGTAAGGTACCACAGATGGTGACCAATTCACTAAAACTAGCTTGTGAAACTGAAAATATTCAAATATTCTTGCAAGCTATTTTTTTATCAAAGGTGTTGAAGGGAAAAAAAGCCAGCCTACGTGGAGACTTGAAATTTTTCTTCCTGCAAAACATGTCTTGTAAACTATGTTGTTACCATTCTGGCTTTGTAGCTTGTGCTGTGCAGAAACACTGAGTTTACACTTGGTTATATACTTCGGTCAGTTAAAACACACATGTTAAGTTGTATCTTATACCTACCTAACAGCAACATTTCTCAACCCTTTCATCTCAGTTTTAGTCACTTGCTTGCACAATTCAGTTGTACCACTGATTGTTGATAAACCAGAGTAATTTCATCTAGTTTGGGAGTATACTTTCTGGAACTGTATGTTCGCATGTGTTGAAAAGCCTATCTCCAAACACCTGGGGCTTTGTGCATTTTAAAAAATACCACAACAACCCCACCATGCTAGTATTATTAAAAAGAGAAATTACTGCTTTTTTCAGGGTTCCTGTCAGTCCATGATAGCTAGCTTACATGAAGGCCTAGATCTTTCCTAAGACAGCTGTCTTTTAGAATTAATTTTTGTTCAAAATGCAAACCAAACATTCTAATAATTTGAACAAGTTGCACATCTTTTGGTGGTGGATTAACTAACCTTAAAATAATTTTTTCTCATTTTTCGATGTAATTCTTCACAGCCACCATAGTTTCGTTCTGGAAAAATGATACTACTTTCATCTGCTAAATCCAGATTGACAAAAGTTACCTTGGTCTTACCTTAGCTGGCATATATCTTTGTCCTTGCTACACAAGGAAAGGTATAATCCCCATTGAAGAATACCAGATATGAATATGGCATTGCTATAAAATGGTAATGAATTAAGGAACTTGATATCTACTGAGATAAAAAAGACAGGAAAGAGATTTATGCATCCTTGTGCTTTTAAACTTCTCCAAAGCATCTGCTTTAGTTTCTGCCATGTCTTAGGCAGTTATATTTGCTACCCTGATGTAAATTAAAATAAATGTTCTGTCAGTTAAAATACAGGTAAAGATTACGTGAATCTGTGTACTTATCTATTGTTTCTGACTGTTGAAGTTACTACAAATTCTAACTTGTCTGCAATGCCTGTTGCATTCATAGTTTACTTTGCTTACTACCATAATGCTCATTAGATAACTGAGCTGAATGACATGTTACTTATGACTGTAGGTTAGTTTAAAAAAAGTTTAAAAAGCACATGGCATGTCTGATAACCCAGATAAATAAGGAATACCTTAATGATGCTGTATGGTCATGTATAATGATGTTGTGACGTAATCAATGGAATTCTACATCTAGAAGTTGATACTTTGTAATGGTCTGTTTAAAGGGATGGAATCAGTGTTCGGTCAGCTCTTCTTAGTAGGTCTTAGGTTAAAAACTAGTTAATTTGCTTCAAGGAGAAATATTCCTATGAAATACTGTGATAGATGTCTACTTGTATTATGCCTACTGAATTTATATTATAAACATTGATCCGGCAAAAGGAATGGAAGAAACATAAACATTTTGAAGTCTGTAATACCTGTAATGCATCTTGAAAAGTAATAAATTGGAGATACTTAATAATTCAGCAATTTAATTACTGTAAACAGTTGAATAACAATTTATTAAATCAGATTTTTCACTGATACATATCCCTTATTTTAGGAGTATTAAGGCAGGCCACACAGCTATTGTAATGTTCATTCTCTATTCATTGTCTTATTTTGTCTACATACTAGACTAAACTTTTAGCATCAAAATTACATCCTAGATATTCAGTGCTGGTTGTGGGGGTGTGGGTGTATACATAGATATACATATATATACACACACATATAAATATGGGGAAAAAAAGACCACAGGAATGTAAGTCCGTAACTCTTGTGTCTTTTGAAGGACAACCTGTTTCAATTAAAACATTTCTCTTGTATTTTAGAGGAAGCCCTCATCTGAAGGGGACCCCACATTATAAGGAAGAGCAATGTGCTCCTTCATTAAATCTAGAAATGAAGAAAGTGCTGGACTTGCAAGCCTCTATCACAAGGTATGCTCATTAATTGGGTCTTGAGAATTTTTCCATATGTATCGATACTTTTTAAAAAGTGAAGGGAAAACCGGATGGAAGAAAAGGCTTCTAGTAAGTTTTTACGCTTATTAATACTAATGACTAGTATTAGTAAGTTACTATTAGCAGCTAGTAAGTCTGAGGAGATGAAAAAGTGAATTGCTGTTTAAGAATTCTTTCTGTGCTTGGCAGTACTGATATTTTCAGCATACAGAAGTATGTAGTATGCTCAGTATTACTGTGTAATACTATAAATAAGTTTGTCCTTCAGATCCAAGTGTGTATTAGAGATTTCATGGAGGTGTTGGTCAGTTAGAGAAAAACTATATGCAGGATACCAGCATTTCTCCAGATGCCTGCAGAGAGTCCACCTTTGTCCTTTTTCTTTACCTCTTGCTTTTTTGTGGTGATGGCCTGTCCTGTAAAGAAATTTTGAACATGATAAATTAGTATGCGTGAAAAGTTGCTGAAACTTCATAGCATTTGAGGAGGTGGGAAAGTAACAAAGTGAAGTTTGGGAAGAGGCTCCTTAGGACAAAATGGCTGTTGGAAGAAATGCAGTATATACTGGAAAAAGGTTTGTATGCAAGTATATTAACAGTAGTTGTCAGGAGTTGGGAAATGTTTAAGAAAGGATTTAGGAGGAGTCTAATTTCTCCTTCACCAGTTCATTCCAACCACAGATTAAAATGTATTGTGAATTATTTACAGCCTAGGCAGTATTGTTAATTTTCTGGGATGGATGAATAATTGATTGTTGTCAGCAATGTCTTATGGTTAGTCAAAAGTATTGAAAAGATCTTCAGCAGTTAGTATCCCAGTTAAGCAATTACTCTAACAGTACAGACCTGTTCATGAACGTGATTGCTGGAGAGAAGTTGAGGTGTATACCATATTTTGTCAGCGTGGTACATGTTTGTAACTTTACAATGCAGTTGCTGGTACAAAAGGCAGTAATACAGTGTTTATGATATTAGTTGATACTTCTGTGACATTGATTTGATACAAAGTGTTTTTAGGGATTAACAAATATCTTCTATTAGTTTGCAGTCCATGTTAGAAGATCTACTTGTTGCTACTGCTGATGGATTTCTCCATCTCATTCACTGGGATGGGATGACCAATGGGAGGAAGGCCATCAACCTATGTACAGTTCCATTTTCTGTAGATCTGCAGTCTTCTCGAGGTAGGTTTTAGGGATTCTATTGCTTATAACAGTTACTTCTTAGTGACATACGATCTGATATAAAATATTCTCTGTTCTTAAGCAGAGATGGGAAAAATTTGCCATTTGTAAATGGGAATGAAATAGCCTGTTTAAATTAGGTTTTCTCATTGAGGTAATAAGTGAACATCTGAAATGTCTGTTAGCTTGCAATATTTCTGTGTTCACTTATTTTTAAATTACTCATACTTTCTCAGCAGGTTCACTTACAGGATTTGAAGATGTTTACATCAGAGATATGGAATACTGTGCCACGCTTGATGGCTTTGCTGTTGTTTTTAATGATGGCAGAGTTGGTTTCATTACACCGATGTCAAGTAGATTCACTGCTGAGGTATGTTTCCTTTAGCATTTATATCATGCACAATAAATGTGTTTTCCTTGGTTTCTGCATTTCAGTTGGCTTTTTACTTTAAATTCTGTTCAGCTACAAAGAAACTAAAATTTGACATCTGCTTAAGACATGACATAAGAACAAGGCTGCATTTTGTAGCATAATTTGAGCTAGATTTTTATAGGGTTGATAGCGCTGGGAGGCCATAATTGATAATAACTTCCATTTATTCATTGAAATTGTCATTACAGACTGTGTCTTATTGTGTCAGACCAACAGCCTTCCTGTTAGAAGTTACAAGTGGGATGACAGGAAGTGGTATCTCCTAAATATAAGTACTATGTCTAGGACTTAGTACTTATCAAGTCCATCTCTTTCTCATAGTGACAGGCATACTTCAGAATTTCTTTAACAGGAATCTTTTCCAAATTTTCTCACCTGTAATTTGGCCTAAATACTATTACAATTTGTTGTTACATATCTGTGTTTTAATTACAGAATACCAAAAAGAGTAGATCTATATCAGATTCCTTCACCCACTTAAAGCACTTGTGATCTCAGCTGTTGCAGATGAAAACTTACTTTTATGTTTTTCTTTCTTTCTTCATTCTTAGTACCATCTACCAATTTTTTTTCCCCCAGGCAGAGTTAGGAACTTTTTTGCCTTACAGGTATTGACTTATTTTGTTAATAAGAGATCTTATAAACAGTTTTCTTACATACTGATATCTCTCTGTAATTTATATTAAGAAGAATGAAACCAGTTTTGCATTTACTGGATTTTATTTGTTTGAGCCATGTAATTTGATCTTGACATTAATAGAAATGTTGAGATCATAAAGGTCAACTGACAGATGTGTAATATGGTGGACATGGATAGAAGCTGACTGCTGTTAATAAAAGCACTGTTTAACAAAAAATCTTCTGAATTCCTTTCTCTACAGCAACTCCATGGTGTTTGGGCACAAGATGTAGTTGATGGAACTTGTGTGGCAGTGAATAACAAATACAGGCTAATGGCATTTGGATGTGCCAAGTAAGTTTTTTAAGGCTGGTTCAGAGCAGGGGAAGATTGTTTCATTATAAATCTGAATTAGTAGTTACTTCTTACTAAGTTGGGTTGCAGGAACTGTAAAGATGAAAATAATCAGTCTGCCTGGAGATTACATAATGTGCTGTCAAGGAGTCAGGAGAGAGGTGGAAAGAAATGGTTGCTTGGTTGAACTGCAATTGAGATTTATGTTTGCTGTTCAGGTCTCGGGGAAAAAAAATTAAAAGGTGGCTCAACCAGTAGCAAGGATTGGAAAGTGCTGCAATCCCAGCTAATGTCAAAGCAGGATTATAAAGTCAGTTTTAAGTAGTTAGTCATAGTAATATTGGACAAGAATCAGCACTTGGCAGTCAGCTGAGAAGATGCTCTGTGCAGTCATGATTTGGTCAAGAAAAACATTGCCTGTTAGAGTAACTGTGAATATTTGTAAATTAAATGTTGCGGAAGTACTTTTAGTTGTGGTATTTTGCATACTGCTCCTTCAAGTCCCCCCTGTATAATAGTGCTTAAGCTGGACTTAGAGTGCAGCTTTTTATTTTCTTTGATTGTATTTTACTTAGGTTTTGTTTTATAACATTTTTGAAAATCTGGTTTATTTTTCATCTGTCCTCTTAAGAACTAGTATTCTTGTTTGTAGTAACAATACATCAGAAACAGGAATAGTTACTTTGATTAACTGATCATAGTGTGCCTTAGTACATCCCTGATGAAACTGTGGCACTGAGTAACTACTGCCTTCCCTCATGGATTGTCTGGCAGTTGGAAGCCATAAATGTATGTGGACAGTATGTACATATGTATCTTGGGAGAATGAAGTCTTTTCAGTACATGGATTATTCTAGGGCTGGTGGTTTGGGTCCTCTGATGCTTTCTGGAAAGCATCTTAGTAATTTGTTTCACAAAGTTCTTCGACTATTACTTGATTCAACATCTCTGTTCTAGATAAATTTGTTACTGGTGAGAGAAATAGCATCTTTTCTTAGCCTCTTGAAACTGATAAGAAATCCAAATGATCCGTAGTCTAAAGCATGTGTAATGTCTTCCAGTGGCTCTGTGCAGGTTTATACAATAGATACCACCACTGGCGCCATGCAGTTTTCTCATAAATTGGAACTGACACCAAAACAATATCCTGGTGAGCTACTTTTATTGCTAGAATTTTCCAGCTGCTTTTAGGTTATGCTATATTTTTTATCATTGGCTAGTTAACCTCTGTTTGTTTGCATAATCACTGATGTGAATAGTATTTACTCCTGTCTGTTTATAATAATTAACTCTTGTGTCTTTGCACTTTTAGCAGCTTGCTTTTTAATTAACTTTTGGATATGTTTTGTGTATGTGAGCGTTCAGGTGGCCGGTTTGTGTTTTTGTGGGGTTTTTAAACTAATTCTTAGTCTTGAAATTAATTTTCAATTACTTCAGGAAATTAAAGGTTATTGCCAAAACTGATAATGAGTATAATAGAAGTGTGAATTAATTTGAAGTGACTGATATACAGAGTACAGAAAAATACTGAGTAATGCAGCTTCCTTCCAGCACTGCAGTGTATTTTTTCATGTAGTATTCTGTGCTTAAGAGTAAGGAGCATACCAAGTGGGTAAATTGCATCCTCAACTGAAAATATATGTGTCTATTGGTTTTCAGTTAAAAAACAAGTCCATAAGTAAGTTTTACAGTTGTGTTAAGTGCCTCTATTGTCCGAAAAGTTATTTTAATAGAATTGTGGTTGTGTGGTTGTCTTATAGCAGTGTATTTCTGGCACGTTTTCCTGTATTATTAGTTTCTTATGAAACCAAGCATGCATTGGAAAGGAACTATTTTTTGTTTGCTACTTATTCACGTTGAGATGGTCAGTTTGATAAATGCATCAGTTAATTGAAAAATCAAATATTTACTTCCATATATTTTTGTTTATATTTTATGGTGAAACCAGTTGAAGGACTTTCACTGTTTTTGCTTGCTTTGTTGTCTACTTTTAAACAGATATTTGGAATAAAACAGGACCCGTTAAACTAATCAGATGGTCACCCGATAGCTGTGTTGTGATGGTGACTTGGGAATGTGGAGGTTTGTCCTTATGGAGTGTTTTTGGTGCTCAGCTTATCTGTACTTTAGGAGGCGATTTTGCGTGAGTATTTTTAATTTACATTGTAAAGAGTGTATTAGAAGTGTTTGTTTTTATAATTGAAAACATCTAATTAGAAATTAATTCACTAAATTAGCTTTTTAAAATTGTCTTTTTCCTTTATGATTTCTTAGATATTGAGATATCTTGGCAAATATTTAGGAGGGGATCATTTAAATATAAAGAAAAAGATATTATTTTTATTTTGTAATGGTCTTTTTGTCTGTGAAAGAAAATTACTCTAGGAACAAGCTTGAGCAAGCAAATATTAAAATTCCCTCAGTGCCTGTATTTCAAATAGTTTATGCTAGACATCTGACAATTGCATTGCCTTTTTTGTAGTGTCGTGGATCAAACAGGCTGTACCATTTGAGATGAGATTCAATGTAGAACCATATGAAAACACAAAGATAGGAATTTAATTTATTATTCTGATGAGGTCATTTGCAAACTCAAACTTGTTCTGTTTTGTTTTTAAGGTATCAATCTGATGGTGCCAAAAAGGACCCTCTAAAAATCCGTTCCATGGTAAGCAGGAGTGTAAAAACACTGTAATAGGATGACTTTTAATGTTTTTAATTGTTTTCAGTATAACAGGTTTTCAGAAAATCAAACTGTCTTTCTTTTGCCTAATTAGTTTTTATAGTAAGATGCCTTTACTACAATGTTTTATTGAAGGACAAAAGGATAACTGATGAATTTTTTTCATGAAGTATGCATGACATGCCTTTTCTTGCCTTTGCTTTTAATATTAAGAGTGAACACTTGCGATTTTTTCTTAATTTTGCTTTTTTCTCTGGTCTATATTTCAAAGTGCAATCAGACACAGATCAACATTAATTGTAGACTCCCTTATTTCTCTAAATTTACTAGCTGGCCTTTGACGCTCAAAGTAACTTTACTAAGATTATTAATTCCAGAGAAACTGAACTGCTTTTTTTTAATACAAACTAGTTAACATTAAATCCAATCCTGCTAGTCTGTGAAATCAATAAATAAATAGAATAAATTAGAGTAAATTTTAAATTAGAACAAATTTCAAACACATCCTACATTGTACAAACCATGATGAATTTTTTGCAGTATTTCTAAAACAATTTGGTTTATTCATCATGACATAGTTGCTATGAAGATTGACAATTCTAAACATGCATCCCAAGTGGAGGTACATATATGCAATGACAGTACCTTTTAAATTTACCTCTTAAAAAATTTCAAAAATTGAAATTCTGGTATCATTGAATTTGATGAGCAGCAGCCAGTGTAATTTTGGAAATCAAGATTGTTTCATACCTGGCTCTTTGTTTGAATTTTTGTTTGTTGCCCTAAACTGTGAACTAAACAGTATTCATTACTTATGTGAGTGTCTTTGCACAGTTACACTTCATTTAATAATTACTTTTTTAACATAAGACAGGAAATAATTCAAGCTAGATTCTTACTGTACCTTGTGAATTTTACTGTTTGATTCCTATAATGATATGGTTTAGAACAATAGAATGTGTGGTTTTTTTCCAGGCTCATGTATATCATAAGATCAGTTGCAATAAGTTTCTGTAGTTCTTGTTTTATGAGAATATATAGTATTACATTTATATATGTGTATGTAGTGTTGGGCTGCAAATTTTATTATTGTTATTCTTTTACCTTCAGACCTGGGGATCAGAAGGGTATCATCTCTGGGTTATTGATGGGAGTTCTTCTTCAAACATGAAACCTGAAAGAAATGCAAATAATGAAGCTCAGCAGTTTGGTATTCTGCAGTTTCAGTTCATCAAGAGTGCACTCACTGTTAATCCTTGTATGGTAAGTTTATTTGTTGATAAATATATCCTTATTTTAGATCATACTTCCAGTTTTAGGTGACCTCTGGGTTGTTCTCTCAGGTTTTAAGTCTGTTCTGCTGCTATTAGAGTTGTCTTTCTTTTTTGTCATAGAACCTTTAAAATGGTACTATGAAAATATTGCTATGCAATATTTCATATTGTTTACTTAGAATCTCTTAATATATTGATCATGTGTTTTTCCTTTGTCTTCTGTATGTGGAGTTCAAAGTTGCTTTTTTTTCTTTTGTTTTGTTTTTGTTTGGTTTTAATATAGAGTAACCAGGAGCAAGTCCTCCTTCAAGGAGAAGATCGCTTATATTTGAACTGTGGAGATGCAGCACAGACTCAGAGTCCCAGAAATACTTTGGCACACTCTGAACATAACCACACCAGGGAAAGAGGCCCTTTTTCAGATGGCAGTTTAGATTCTCAGGGTTTAAGCACTTTACTAGGACACCGGCATTGGCATGTTGTGCAGGTAATTGATCCTGGTTGCCCATATGTGCTTTGTGCTTGCAAGAATTTGTAGGAATAGAATATGCAGCTGATCTCCTCACTCTCTGCCAGACCTTTTTCCTCTGGTATGAGATCATTGCCTTTTTATTGTCTCCGGGGGTTTGCCATGGTACAGCTTTTTCTCATTGACAAAAGGTAGAGCAGCGTTGATCCTATCAGCCTTGTGGGTATGGTTTGCCTCCTAGCCAATAAATAGTCTTAAAGCTTTTATGACTTTGGGAAGGAGTAGTTAATTAGTTTCCTGGGCTTTGAAAGAGAGAATAAGTGCAACATGCAAGAAATAATTTAGGTGTTTGTTTTGTTATTTATGCAAAATGCTTTAAACCATATTCAGCTGATGTATATAGTCTTCCGACTCTATCTATATTTTCAAACATAAAAAATGGCATCTATTTAAGCATATAACTGAAACTTCACAATATCAGGCTTTCAAAGAAGAAGTTGTTTCCAGGGTAGTAATGGGACTTCTATTTTTCCTGTAATATAAATAAAAAGATAAATTTTAATCTGTGATTCTGATGTGTATTCTTTGATGGTTGAATTGGTGACACTTTTAAAACAAGATTTCTGAAAGATCCCCAGTATTTTGTTATTCACATAGCACATGAATCAGTAGTATTAAAAAGTATTTGATTCTATGCATATCAGGCAGGTTCTAGATACTGTTGGATTTCCACTTTAGCTGGCCAAGTAGCTCTTCTGTCTTCTAAAACTGGGGTGTAGGAAGGAGATATCTTTGTTCTCTGGTAAAAGTAAAGCTGAAACAATTAGAATTACTGTGCAGAGCAGCATATCCTTGAAAAAGGACAGTGCCTAGGTCTCAAGAGTACCTGCCTGCCTTGTGTCAGATCGGAGAATGGAGTTCTAGGCTGATTTTGTATCATCCCATGTGAGGTGAAGAATACCAGATTGAGATTTGATCTGACATATTCCAGTAAGGTTCTCTCATAGGAAGGCTTTTGGATATGCTGGTGTGTATTTGTGACAGGATTAGAAATTTCATCCCTACACTGAAAGTCGTGTCTGAAGACTGTATTTATCAAAATCTTTATGTTCCTTGAAAAATTCTCTTAGAGAGGGAAGTAGCTGGGAGGAGAGATGAGCAAATCGTGACTATTGATTTGTAATGTAGTATTCATTGGTATATGTTGTCAGTACATTTCGATGTTTTGTGTATTCAAAACAGGGTAACATTTAGGCATCAGTAACTTTTGGTGTGTGGGCAGTAATTTTATTTGAAAACAGATTTCCAACATTAAATACCTTTATGATAGTGTTTTGAAAAGAAACCACTGACATTGTCCAAATTCCTGTAGGATGTGGCAATTAATTGATACTTTAATGGTAGTTGGTATACTCATGTGGTTTTCATTTTCTCTCTTTCATTTTTTAGATTCATAGTACATATCTAGAGAGCAACTGGCCTATAAGGGTGAGTTATTTTAAGAATATCTTCATGCGTATTTGAAGATATTGGAGGGTTATCCTTAGGATTGACTGAACTCTGAAAATGAAATCATTAGTTTACATTACAGAGAGAAAACTGTGTTAGTAAAGTATGAAACATGAAGATACTTTACACATTTTGAGTCTGATGTTGTTGCCTTGTGCATATTTGGATAGGATATATAGTTTAAATAAGTTCCCATCTGAGGTTCTGGTGGCTTTTATTTCTTTTTTACAGTTTTCAGCTATTGACAAGCTTGGACAGAATGTAGCTGTTGTTGGCAAGTTTGGTTTTGCACATTATTCTTTACTCACCAAAAAATGGAAGCTGTTTGGAAACATTACCCAGGTGAGAGGTTATGGAATTTTATTCTGGTGCACAGGGAAGATTTTATTTGTTGGGATGTGAGACCTGGAGAAAATTAAAGAGTATCATTTTCAAGGGAACAGCTTGTAGACACATTTGGGATTAGGTTTGCTGGTTATACATGTGTTACTCATAAAGTGTCTGAAACACAGGTCTTGTGGTTTTGCCACACTAATTTGTGTCTGAATATTAGCAGAGTGTTCCAGTTTTGCATGCGTATAGTCAGTCACTTAATTCCATTTGTTTTATCTGAGAGTTCATGTGATGTAGATTTGGATGTAAAGCTTATAAATTCAGGCTAGAAACACATTTGAGAGAGTCCAGGGATGCCAGTAGCATGAAGAACTATGGAACTATATTTTGTAGGATGAGGTTTGTCCTTCACATACTACTCTTTAGTACTGTGGTTATTTTAAACATTAAAAACTTCTTATTCATAGTCTTGGCACTATGCATAAAGCTTATAGAGATAATGCATGGCTTTAAGAAATTACCCATATAATGTACATGTCTGTGTGTGTAAGTGTATAAAAATACATATCTATATGTCATCTGCTTGCTTTTTTCTTTTCAGGAGCAAACTATGATGGTAACAGGTGGCTTAGCATGGTGGAATGACTTCATTGTTCTTGCATGTTATAATTTAAATGATCACCAGGAAGAGGTGAGATACTTTTCTTCAAAGTAAACATATAATGATTAAATTATCTGATCTGTATGACAATAGTATTATAAGCATGAAATTTATTGTGATATTGTGAACATGTTTATACACGATAAACTTTGGTGGCTTTTGGTTACATTCAGAGTTTATATGTTAATATATAAATAATTCTTTGCAGAAAATTTTTGTTGTTGTTATTAAAAACTGTTTACTGCTGACTACAGTGAATCTACTTGTTGTTCTGAAAACTTTGTGACACTTTTGCATATTAGCATGAAGTGTGTTCTGAGATACTTGTGTACAGTGTTTTGGGACAATTTTGCAAGCTTTTAAACTATATGGGCAGAGGAGATTTTCTTACTCTTTGCTCTTTAAAACTGGTGAATAAAATTCCTTCCTTATGATTGCTGTTCAGTACTTCAGCTTTGGCTATACTGTGCTTTAACTGCTTCAGTTGTAATAATAAAATGGATGCAATGGATAAAATACTTGATGAAATAAAAACTCAGTAGTGTGTCTTGGTAGAAATTCTTGACAGCCATTCCACAATAAAGAAAATAACCAGAAGTGGAATTACTATTACCTTCTTGGTAAACAGAACATGTTTACAAACTACTCCTTTTCCTTGCAGCTGAGAATCTACCTGCGAACGTCTAACCTTGACAACGCGTTTGCCCATATCACCAAAGTGCAGGCAAACACATTACTACTGAGTGTCTTCCGGGACATTGTGATATTGTTCAGAGCAGATTGTTCCATTTGCCTTTACAGTATTGAGAGAAGGTCTGAGGGGTGAGTGTCACTATTTGAATGCTTTTGCAGTAAGGTACCTGTAGACCTGCTTTCAGTCTGAGTAAATTCCTACAATAATACAAAGGTATTTAATAGCTGGTGGAGTCAGATTTTTAAAATACAGAGTGATGTTATCTTTATGCACAAGTTCATGAGTGTTTTCATTTGCACACATACTGATAGGCCCGTGCAAGGCAGAAGTAGGTAGTGGCTGGTGTATGCACATTTCCAGCTGTCTGAGCAAACATGTTCCTAAATTGTGGGAACTTGAAAACTGAATATGAATAGGACAAAAAGGGACTAAAAAACACCCACATATTTGAATATTTTAAAATAAAAACATGTTTGTGATATTAGAAGCACTAATTACTGAAGGGAAGGTGGCAGTAGGCTTGCAAAGATGAAAAGGTTTGGTCTTGGTGAGGTGTTGAGGAATTGTTTTAGTACAAAAGGAGTAGCAATGTAAAATATGCCAGGTGCTTTCAGACAATAAAGATTAGTGAATCCAAGGAGGAGATGAAGATTCAGAGATTGGGGGTTTAAGTCCCTATGTAGGTGATGTTTCTTACAGTTATGGTATCTTCTTTTTAGCAAGAAAGGACCTTTTTGTGGTAGAAAAAAGCAAGTTGTTGGTGAACTTCAGAGAAAAATATTTTTAATGCTTTTAAAAAAGCTCTCAGCAGAATCCAAACCTGGAAACTGTCTCATTGAATGGTCAACAGAGTCATATTCTGAAGGATCTGATATTGTCTTCTATCCACGCATATCTGTATTTCCCAAAGTATCGAGATCAGTAGCCCATTTTAGGTTTGTTTGGTAACTTTATATAGAGTAGATATGTGGGCATTTCTGCTGATTCCTGATTAAAGGAATGTCATTTGTTCCATAGAGTAAATTGTTTGCTAAGGGTAAGTTGCTTATTTTCATTAGGTTTACTTTAAGGTAGTTATTTCGTGTTAAGTACTGTTGTAAAATGTCTAAATGTCATTTTCCTTTCAGTCTTAATCCTACTGCCAGTATCCAAATTCTTCAAGAAGTATCCATGTCTCGGTACATTCCTCATCCTTTTCTTGTAGTATCTGTTACGTTGACATCAGTGAGAACAGAGACTGGCATCACCTTGAAGATGCCTCAGCAGGTAACAGATCTTGAAATTTGATAGAATTGGTGCCTGAATTCGTTAGCTTACTCCTTAAAGGTTACATGGCTGATAAATCAGTCATGAATCTATGACTCTTGTATATGGTAAAATCCAGAACGTGGTTTTTTCTGAAGTTCACTATGTAGACATGCTATGTGGGAATTGGGGGTAAGGGGGTGGATAGAGACATAAGAGTTTAGATTTTATTTCATACCCTCTCTTCTTAACTTGCAAAGTTTGAGACCAAGTCTTGGTGAACAAATTAAATTTAACTCTATCAAGGGTATGTTGCTCTATCATGTATTAACAGTCAAAAACCAGAGCAATCCATGGCATCAGGAATTACCTTTCTTGCAACAACATGTCCATTACTCAAAGAATAAATAGAAAAAATGAAAAGATGGCATTCTGTGCCTCATATGTCTCTATGAGGCACTCTTTGTCAATTCTGCAACAGCCAAACAATAACTTAAGATGTGAAGGTCCCTGTCTTAACATCATAATTTTGTCAGGGCACTGAAAGAATTTCTACATGCAAAGAGAACTTGGATTTTTGTTGTAAATAAAAACAGAGTAGACTTAACTGAGCAGAATACTTTGCTTTCTCGACACACCTTACTAAAACAATTTTTCTCTAACTGCAGCTAAATAAAAGTTCAAGATGCTGTACAAGTGTGGCTCAGCTCTTTTTGGCTCAGCTCTTGGGTTGTGTACCAGTGTAGTCTTTGCAGTCAGATACTGGCAATCATACTGTGATGATACTGATAAGAATACAGAGTTTTATTTTTCTTAGAATGCTGGTGGATTGCCCATTTTAAGACACATGGTTGGAAAAAGTCCATATTAAACACATGGAATGAGTTTGGTGAATAAGAAACCTTCCAGTATTTACTCCTTTGCACAAGAACTTGTTCTTGATTTTTCTGAGTCCTTCTATATTGAATTCAGCTGTTAGTCATCTCTGTAAAGTGGGACATTTAATTTACATTTTTTCTGGGTTTTTAATGTGGTTATGAGTAAAATTATAATTCAAAAAGCTTAAATAATTTGCATAATATTCTTTCTGTCCTTAGGCTTGTGAAGCTGAAAGTATTATGCTTAACTTAGCAGGACAACTTATCATGTTGCAAAGGGATCGATCTGGACCCCAGATACGAGATAAAGATAACAATCCTAATCAAAGAAAGCATGTGAGTACATATATGTGGAGTATTGTGTATGGCTTCAAAGATGGCAGTGATGGAAGAAGCTGTGCAAGAGAGTGGTCCAGACATAAAGAGAATAAGACTATAAGCAAGGCAGTATTTATGCTTACTGACGAAATTGTGGGCTGGAAGTATATTAGCATTTGCTTGTGTTCACTAGTTATATTGAAAAGAAATAGACAAGTTTTAAGAGTAAAGATACTGCCCAAAATTTCATATGCACCAATAACAGAAAATCTCTAGTCTGTTCAGAACTGTTTTGTATGCTTATGGAACGTTACCATTTTTTGCAGAGTATATTTACAGAGTTCTTGGCAATAACAACAATAGAAATCAATTACTGAACTCTCAATTCTTCTGAGCTGATGAAAACCAATTCTATGTGAAACAAGCACATTGGGAGAGTGAAATTTGGAAAATTCAGATAGATTTGTCAATTCTAGGTTGGACTTGGGGGCTACCTGAAGAAGCAGAGAACAGGTTTTTACTTTTCACCTATATTCTTATCTCTCTGCTTCCTGACTAAGTATTAAGGAGGTTAAAAAAAAAAGTGTCTTGAGTTAATATAGGTATTAAGTGGTGTTTTGTCACATGCTAGTGTGCAGATCAGAGAAAAGCAAATTTGTTTCTTCTTTGTTAGAAGAATAACATGTTTGAAGATAGTACTTAGCTGAAAAATAGAGTTCTTGTGAATAGGGTAAAAATAAAAGGAGTAATGGATACTTTTTTTTTTTTCATTTTAAATAGCTGCCTTTTTGTGCTCCAGTTGTCCTAGCCCAGTCTGTTGAAAATGTATGGACTACTTGCAGGATTAATAAACAGAAACGCCACTTACTGGAGGCTCTGTGGCTCAGCTGTGGTGGGGCAGGTATGAAAGTCTGGCTTCCCCTGTTTCCCAGAGATCATCGAAAACCGCATTCCTTTCTGTCAAGACGGATCATGCTGCCTTTCCACATCAACATATACCCATTGGCTGTTTTGTTTGAAGATGCCTTGGTTCTTGGTGCTGTTAATGACACTGTGCTCTATGACTGTTTATACACTCAAACCAGTGCTAGAGAACACTTAGAGGTTCTCTTTCCGTTCTCCATTGTTGAGAGAACCTCTCAGATCTACCTCCATCACATTTTACGCCAGCTCTTGGTTAGGAACCTCGGTGAACAAGCCTTGCTTTTGGCCCACTCCTGTGCCACATTACCATACTTCCCTCATGTACTAGAACTGATGCTTCATGAAGTGCTGGAAGAAGAAGCTACCTCGCGGGAACCTATTCCCGACCCTCTCCTTCCCACTGTGGCGAAGTTCATTACAGAATTCCCCCTCTTCCTGCAGACAGTTGTTCATTGTGCTAGGAAGACAGAATATGCCCTGTGGAATTACCTTTTTGCTGCTGTTGGAAACCCGAAGGACTTATTTGAAGAGTGCTTAATGGCCCAGGACTTGGACACAGCTGCCTCTTACCTTATTATCCTACAGGTAACAGCACCAGATATATTGCAAGAGTACTGATATTTACTAATATTGCAGTATTTTAAAAATAATGTCATATCAAAGTTATGCATGTTCAATAGATCTTTAATGTAACAGTTTCCTGTTGATATTATGTCCAGTTATGAAGGGTGGTAAGATCATGCAGTGTAAGTAGTTAGTTTACTGTTTTAAATGGGAAAATTATAGCATGAAATTTATTGTTTATAATCTTTGGTATACTCGAATGTGAAGTAGTGTGACTTGACTTATTAGAACTTCAGATCTTCTATAGTAAAAGTAAATCACTTAATTATGCTTTGTTGCTTGCAGAATATGGAAGTTCCAGCAGTTAGCAGACAACACGCTACTCTCCTGTTTAATACTGCCTTAGAGCAGGGAAAGTGGGATCTCTGTCGTCATATGATTAGATTTCTTAAAGCCATTGGCTCTGGAGAAACAGAAACACCCCCAGCTACACCAACAACTCAGGTTTGTGATGAGAAAAGTAAATACTGTGCATCAAGTCTTGTATGATTAATCTTCATATTACATATCATGTTTGGTCCTTTCAGTGTATGTTTTGGTTTTCTTGCTTTTAGGAACCTAGTTCAAGTAGTGGTTTTGAATTCTTCAGGCATCGCAGCATTAGTTTATCCCAATCAGCGGAGAATCTCCATAGCAAATTTAATCTGACAAAAACACTGAGTATGCCCTCTGGCCCATCTGGGAAAAGGTAATGTCTTCTCATTGCCCACTTTATTAGGTAGAGGACTAACTTCTTACTAATTTAAGTTATAGAAAAAAATTATTTGATGGATATATCCTAATCTCCTTCTACATTTTTTGCATTTATAATTTCACAACTTTTGTACCATTTGTGTCTCCTAACATTCTTGGGAAAATATATTCTCACACATGTAAATACATGTATTTATGTTTATATGTATGCACAGGTATATGGATATTGCTGACCCAAAGACTCTGAAACCACTGGATGTGGTACATATTGCATGTGTAGTAATTTAAGTGACTAGTGAGATCACGTGCCTCATATTTAAAGGACCTGTTTTTCTGAAAAATACATTTTGAACTGCTCACAGTTCACAGCATCACAGTGTACTGCTCTGCTACCATGCACATCTTGATCTGGCACTGTGTTTCCAAGCTACAAATAGAACCTTTTATGCCTTGGGGTGAACCCCTCTAAAGCTGTTGTATACCGACTTGATATTGATAGGTATTACAGTTCAAAAGTAGGATTGAATTGAAATTATTGTCTTTGCTTTGGCATTTTTCCCCATCCTGATTTCTAAAACCATCCTAGTATAAATTCTGAATTTAGGAATTTTTAATAGAGAGTACTGTCCTAAAGGTTTGGATAGGAAGGACTGTGGGCCAATACTTGACTATTTCTCTAAACTTTGCAATGTCATCTGCCTTTTATCTCCTACTTTACTTTTTCTGCATTGTTAATAGTTTAATGTTCTATAAAAACTGCTGCTGTTGTAAGTTAAATCCTTTATTTCACCTACCTGTT
This sequence comes from Melozone crissalis, assembly GCF_028551555.1. Lineage (NCBI taxonomy): Eukaryota > Metazoa > Chordata > Aves > Passeriformes > Passerellidae > Melozone > Melozone crissalis. The sequence continues at coordinate 46,071,499 of NW_026535783.1, read as the reverse complement.
GAGGCAGTGGGATCTTTTAGAGAATATAAACAGCAAGGAACTAGGGAAACTGCTTCTGCTGTATTATAGAAAGCTCCCCTTCTACTACTCTGGTGACTTGATGTTCTGCAGTTGTGGCCTTTGTGACTCAGCTTTATCAGTGTTCACTAGGCTGTTCTGTGCTGTGTGTGTAGGTGGAGTAAAGACAGTGACTGTGCTGAGAACATGTACATTGACATGATGCTCTGGCGGCATGCTCGGCGTCTGCTGGAGGAAATCAAGCTGAAAGACCTTGGCTGCTTTGCTGCACAGCTGGGCTTTGAGCTGATCGGCTGGTTGTGCAAGGAGCGAGCCAGAGCTGCCCGTGTGGAGGATTTTGTGTGTGCTTTGAAAAAGCTACACAAGGATTTCCTCTGGCCATTTCCAGTTATACCAGCTTCATCCATTAATTCACCTTTCAAGAATGGAAAGTACAAGACAGGTACAGTAGCATCTGAGTTTGATAGATTTCAAACTCAGATTTCCTTCCTGCAATGCTACATCTGTGAATCTCAGTCTGTTCTGCCCCTGTTTAGCCAAGATAAGAACAGGCTGAGGCTTGCCACCTGCACAGCTTTCTCACACAGAGTGTATTTTTTGAAGAGATTATGTTTAGCATAGATGGTACCTCTCGTGTGACTACCATTTCTGTTGAAATCTCCTGCTTTCTCAGGTGTACTGAATTGGACATCACTGTAGATGTTGAACTCAACATGGAAATTACTTCAGTGTAAATTCTGCTGCAGAAAATTACTAAAATCAATATTCTTTTGTAGTCTCTGGATGAGCTTTTGATTAACTTCTTAAAAAATAAATAGTAATGTTCCTAATATTTGAAAGTTAGATGGTAAGAACTTTGAAGCCTCCTTTATGTTACTGGTCTCTCAGTTCACTACCTTACCTCCTTACAGCAAAGTTGACATTTGCTACCATATCTCCATATGGCAAGGCTGACATTGCTGCCAAGTCTTCCTCTTTTTAGTAACAGCATCCTTATTTACTTCTGTTGATGCTAACACTTTATTACATCATGCTTCTTTTATGCCAGTGCTATCATAAAAAGCTGGTCAGAAATTCCTGAAATGCCTAAACTTGCTGCATTCCCTTGAATTTGATTGGTCCCCTGAATATTGACTTAGATGCAAGTTTTAGCTTCCTGAAATGCCTGGAGAGAACTGTCTAAATTTCCTTCTGGATACTTGCATGATTTTTCTATGGTGTGTTTTGATTTTCTAGCTGTGGGGGAACAACTACTAAAATCTCAGTCTACAGACACCTTTGTAAACATGGAAATGGACACAGGGATTTCAAACACACCTCGCAGTCGTAGCTGGCTTGGTACTATCAGCTCTTCTCAGAGAGAAATTGATACTGTTTCATCCCATGGACCACACATGCAAGATGCATTCCTTTCTCCTTTGCTAAGTAAAGGTTAGTCACTCTTCCTTCTGTCTGCTCATTGGGACAATGTGAAGTCTATGGTTATATTTTGATATTTGCGTGTCACTGTTGTGTTGTCCCTTCTCAACTACTGATAAGAAAAATTCAGGAAAAAAAAAGAAGGGACTTACTGAAAAGTGAACTGAATTTTTTACAACAAAAAGGTAATGCCCATGTTGTACATCTCTAAGTACATGAAGTTGAATGTGGAATAGATATTTACTGAACTTTCTGTCTGTGGTGATAACTTGAAGTTCAGTATTTTTTCACTCTGGATAGGAAGAGTGTCCTACATTGTGGTTTTTTGTTTTCTTGTCTCTTGCATAAATCAGCCTCTTGCAGGTGTTGGAACAGCTCTAATTGCATGAACTTTGTGCTTTTGGGTTTCCTAAGAATGATATTAGATATATTACTTATTGAGGAAGTTGAGGAAATTAGAGATCCACATAGTTGTATTTTTTCCTAAGGCTTTATGTAAATTGCTTATTAAAAGGTGCAATGTATGATGAGCTTACTAAAATAGAAAGTGTACTTTGTATATACTTTTTTCTGAACACAGAAGGATATGGGAAAAGTTTGTTAGACCATTGTAGTCTTTTTAAAATTTTGTATACTTCCTCTTGTCCTTGAGCATAGAGCATTTTCAACAGTATCTAAATCATGTGATTTCCACTCCAACAGGGCAAAGATCTGAGTACATAGTGTGAGCTGCAGTTTTTTCCCTTAATTTTTACAACTGTAGAGCCTTCTATGAGATTCAGGGCATTTGGAGATGTTTTCTGTCTGCTTGGGCATGGTCTCATTTTATTTTCACTCGTATTTCTCTTGTTTTTTAAATCTGGAGACTGCAAGAAAATAGTTACCTTTTTTCATTGCATTGACTTTACTGCTGTCTGCCACTACTGGTCTTTATATAAACAGGTATATGTAGGGGTTTTTTCTGAGCTGGATGAAGACCTTTGAGTTGAATGTACTTTGCTACACGTTTTGAAGCAGTTTATTTCTAAAGAAACTAAATTAATAGCCTTCAAAACATTGCAAGCTCAATTCTAATAAAAATTTCATAAATTACTAATCCAGCACTGGTATTTATGGGCAAGAAGATAATCAAATAACCTTTTGACTTCCTGAACTTTTTCCAAGAAAAGATGCATATGCTTTAATATGGAAATAGTTCTCAAGAGTAGGTGCCTTCATGACTCACCACTGTAATGTTTTTAGCTTTGCTACTTTTCCTCTGAAAATTCTGTTACTGCATCTGCTCTTCATGTTTTTACTGGAAATACTTATTTTTGTATTTTGTGCTGGTAAATATTTACATTACAAAACATTTGAAATCTTCATGGTTTTGTGTGAAGAAAATAATTTGATATTGAAACTTCATTTTAGCAAAATTTAAAGTTAAATAAGCAGAATTTTAGACAGACTGTAACCCTTCCTGGACTTAATTCTAGGACTGCAGTATGCAAGATGCTGTATTGGTGCTTTTATGGTGACTGCCCGCAGATACCTAGGATGCCTTACTGATAATAATTCTCCTGAATTATTTTTACTGGATAGAAAAACTATTGCATTCCTGCAACATTAGTTCTACCATCCAGTGTGACAAGAAGAATGCTGAAGCGGGATGGACAATATCCCTGAAGTAACTGTGATGCACCGTAAAGCATTTTGTCAATTTTTGTCAATTTTTATAGGAAGTAGTTCAGAAATTCTGAATCTTACTAAAGTAAGTAGTTTCTTTTTTCCCTTATGTTTCTGAGTGTTTTTGATAGGTGATGAATGCAGCATTGGTTCAGCAACGGACCTGACTGAAACAAGTTCCATGGTGGATGGAGACTGGACCATGGTGGATGAAAACTTCTCCAGTCTAAGTTTAACTCAGTCAGAGCTTGAGCAGCTCTCTCTAGAGCTGGCAAGTAAAGGGCCACACAAGTCACAGGTGCAGCTCCGGTAAGTAATGACACCTTTGAGACTGAGAATTGCTGGCTTGCAGCATTTGGAGAAAGAAACAATCTACACAATCACACTGCAATTTTTTTCTTGGGAGTAGAAAAATAAACAGCCTTTCTCTCCACATAGGTATTTGCTACATATCTTCATGGAAGCAGGATGTCTGGATTGGTGTGTTGTCATAGGCCTTATTCTCAGAGAATCTTCAGTTATCAACCAGGTTTTCAGTATCATGCAGTCCTCTGATATTGATGGAGAAATCTGTCAGAATATTAAGACTGGCCTAGATGCTGTTGACAAGTGGGCTTCTACAGATTGGTAAGTGTTACTTTCTATTTTCATTTTCATTTGAGCTGTAGATATTTTGTTACCTAAAAAGTAACAAAAGTTATTACCTTAGCCTTATCTGAAACTTCACTTCAGAGAGTTATAATGAAACTGGGAAAAAAATACCCAAAACACAAACCAAACCAAACCAAACCCAGAGGAACCAGCTTTCCAACTTTTATTGTTTGATCAGGGTTGCCTTTTTCTCTTTATTTATAAACATTTCTGCTTTTCAGGCACATGACAGAAGTACTAATTTTAATTCATTTGTGGTGTTTCATCCCATTCTCCTCCTAGCCCTGGGTACAAGCCATTTCTAAGTATCATCAAACCACAGATCCAGAAACTAAATGAAATAGTAGAAGAGCAAGTACAACCAGAAGCATTTCAGCCAGTGAATCCATCTAAGGTTCCTGAACAAGCAAACCCAAGAGCTGAGGAAAGCAGGACTTCATCTAGCCATGGCACTAATCCTCAGAGTGATGCTGGAAGCAGCAGTGCAAGCAGACATGAAGAGGACAAGGCTAAGACAGAGGATGAGGATTCATTCCAAGAAGGCAGTTATGACTGTGTTGTGTCTTAATGGAAGGTGAACAACTTCCATTTGTTCAGGTGTGAAAAGAAGCAAACCAGCTCTTAGATCTGCTTCTGTGTTTTGGATTTGAACTCTTTTTTTAATTTTGTTTGTTTGTTTTAGTTTTTTAATATTTCAATCTTTGAAATTTTTAGTGGGGATAACTAAACACCAGTTTCATCAGATAATTTCAAAAGGAGGCATGACTCTTTTTTGATGCAATGGCCAGACTGCAGCTTTACATTTTGATACTTTAAATAGTGTTGGAGAGTGAACACACATGGAGACAGATTCAGGCAATGTTCATCAGTACCTTTACGTCACCAACACGTTCCGAATGAACTACTTACATCTTGCTTGAGTTTAAAAGGCGAAGAGGGGATTAAATATAAAAACTGTTTTCTTTGCAGCTTGCCTGCCTAATAAATGTCTGATCAATGCAGTTCAGATTGGTTTGATACCGGTATTTTGTATTAAAGGACTGTAAAATATATTGTATGTTTTTGTGAATAATCTTGTACAAATACTCAAGACTGTACCATATTTGGAGGTACCTATGTGTGTTTGCATGTTTCTAGATGACTAGTAAAGTTAAAGCAGAGTTGCACTTCTTTCTGGATGAGGCATACTTTACTGACCTAACACTGACACAAGGTGGCTTACCTGTTTTTTTACTGCCACTTAACAGATCTTGTAGTTGGGTTAAGGGACTGCTGAAGGTTATTTATTTAATTGTAAATTCTTTTCTGATAAATGGATTTTTAAAATGTAAATAATCATCATATACTCTTACTATGGAAAACTAGTTTAACAGCTCATACTTAAACATTTTTCAAACATTTTATAATATGCATACTTCTAACTAAGACATATTTAACTTTCATACAATGTTATGAAAACCTGGCTGCAGAAGTCTGTTGCTTTGAGGTACTTATTTTTTCTAGCTGCTGTCCCTATGTAATAACTACCTGTAACAGTATTAATTTAGATATTAGCTTGTTTGTACTGTGCAATCTGAACAAAATGCAACATTGCTCATTTTATACACGATAAACTAGTTTATTTTTTATAACATCATTTGATTACTGACATGGACCAAACTAGTCATTGTAGTTAGTTACAGCATCTGTTGCTTTTCTAGTGTAGTTACTAAATGCACATCCATTTAAACCCTGAAAGACTATTCACAATTAAGTTTTAAATGAATTGTGGTTTCATCATCTTTATTTCCTTTGTAGATAAGATCAAGTGCTTTAAAATGTACAGATATTAAACTGTTGCTTTAGAATGGCTTTTCTAAGCCAATACAACCAGTACAAGTGCAATAATTGCGAGTATTACATGGAAAGCTGGAGCTATTAATGAATGCAACTTGAACTTCATTTTAAGGGTTAAACTTGAGACTGAAGTTAGATGAAAGAAATGCAGTCTGAGTTCCAGCATGAAGCTTATTCTGCATTGTAGCTACTGGTTACAGATAATGTCTATCATACCTACAAGCCTGTTGTGACCTGACGTCAAAATTCATTATTGTTTAAGGGGATAATACTTAAAGCTTTTTTTATTATAAAGAAACCTGCTTAATCTATGTTAAAAGAAATAAAAACTGTGCTTCAAGTTAATATTTTTCTGTGGCTCTGTGGTAATGATGTAGCCAAGCCCATCCTGGTCAGCGTTGTGCTGTTCAGGTTTTGGATCTGTGCAAGTAAAACATTAACTTATATATTAACATTCTTAATATTCATATCTTACTACTGTGCTACTGTTGTTTAGCAGGTAAATCTTTTTAGTTGTGAAATTTTAGAAGTTTGTACTTCTTTAGTAGTAATTATCTCTATGCAAATCTTACATGCTGATTTTGTATTTTGATTTCACTGCTGTTATACTTGTAATTAAAAGACAAATGTATTCAACTTTACTTGAAGTTACTCCTGTGAAAAAGAACTATTTCTGACTGCAAGCCATTCAGGTAGGCCATCTGAGAGAGACAAAGCTCTCAGAGAAACCACCTGATGAAATTGTTTTTTATACTCCTGCAGCTTGTTTTTTACAGGATGAAGGAACCAAGCCTTTGCCTTATTAGTGCATCTTTGAAGTTACATCCATCTGCTGCTGTGAAGAGAGATGTAGTGGGTTTAGGTGGCAAGGGTGTGGTGGCAAGGGAGGGCTGTGTCAGACAGAGCCAGTTCCAACAAACATAAGCTGGTGCCTCCTCTCTATAATGTATTTAATGAGGAGTAAAAATGCTGTGGAATATGTGTGAGGAAGAGTCCTGCAGGCAGCCAGGCCCATAATGGAGGAGCAGGCGGAGATAGTCCAGGCACTGGAACAGAGATTCCCTGCAGCCTGTGGCTCAGTGCAAGTAAATACACACATTAAATTATATACTAACAGTCTTGCTAATTAGCCTCTTACTGGTGTGGTACTGCTCAGCAGCTCATTCCTTTAAATGATGAGGAAGAGGCTCTACACCTGCAGCCCACTGTGGAGCATGCTGGAGCAGATACCCACAGTGGCAGCCTTGGAGCACCCACACTAAGCAGGTGGATGGATGAACCCTGAAGGAAGCTGCAGCCCAAAGAGCCCACACAAGAGCACATTTCTGGCAGTAACTGTGGCCCACAGGGATCCATGTTGGAACAGTCTCTTCCTGAAGGACCACCCCAGCAAGAGGAGAATCCACTCTGAAGCAGTTTATGAGAGATGGTATCCCATGGAGTGGACCCCATGCTGGAGCAGGGCAATAGTGAGGAAAGGAAAGAAGCAGAGAGGAAATTTTTCAGACTGACCATGACCTGACTCTTAACTGAGTTAACCCAGTTCTTCTACACCACTGTGAGAGAGAAGGCAGAAGAATGAATCTGGGAAGGAAGGGGAGGTTGGGGGAAAGTGTTTGGTTATTATATTTTAATTTTAATTGGTAATAAAATAATTTTCCCAAGACCATTTTGTTTCATCTGTTGTGGGTACCAGTGAGTAATGTCCCTGCCTCAACCCATGAATTTTCTCATCCCATTTTCTCCTGGACTGCTGAGGGGAGGGGCAGCTGTTTGATAGGTACCCATCAGCTACCCAGGGTTAACCCTCCACAAAAGGTCTAGTCATCCACAAATGTGCACTATTTAACTAAAGATAGGAAAAATGGGCCACTTAAACAGTTGAGGATAAACATCTTTTTATGAAATTCCAACATGTTGACACTCTTTTCACTTTGTGTATTCAGCTCACATAAAACTGGCTGATGTAAGATCTCCTTCACAACAATTTGCACATCATCAAGTTTTCTTGATCTGTTTCTCATCCTGTGCAAAACTCCCAGAAAAACAGGAATGCTTTGTATTCTTTGCTATTAGATCCTTTCACACCAGGTATGCCTACAAAACTGCTTGAATCAAATTGCATTTCTGAAGGTAATTTTTCACTATCATTTTTGTCAACCCAAGTAAGCTAATTTTTCCTCAGCATGTTTTAGGTCAAAGAAACCATTTCAAATGGTTTTCAAGCCGCGGTGTCTCTAAGCTACAGGCTTGAGACCTGCTGTTAAGTAAGCAGAAATACCTGAATTCATAATCTAGCCAGAAGCTGTACAAAGGAGGTCCTTTTCATAATAAACTGAGGGGAGAAGTTGTGTGTGGCTATAATGATATTATAAAAGATGATGGGTAACTTGCTGAGGGTGGTAAGCTGAGTTCAGCTGGATGGATTTCCCACAAGTAAGAGGGAACATAAAGGCAACTGACACAATCTACTGTTTCAGCTTCATCTCCTGTCCTAGAGCTGAACACTGCTGAAGTACTCTAGTAGGCAGGGACAGGAATGGCAGCACAGGGTGAGTGGTGTAAGTCATCCCAGTGTTTAAGCAGAGAAAACAGAGATACAAACTTGTTGAGTGTTCTGTTTATCATGTGGCCCCTGAAATGGGAAATTCTTTGGGCTTACTTATTCAGAGAGCACTGAGAGAAGGCTTTAAGAGTCCAAAGCTGGAGCCTAAAGTTATTACATAGCAGACACAAAGCACCTAACTACTCTTTCCTTTTTTATCCAAAAAAATCCAAACCCCAAAAAAACCCCCAACAAATACAAAAGAATAAAACAAAAAAAACTTCACCAAACAATGCAAAACAAAAACCTCGAAACAAAACAAAACCACCCAAACAGAACAAACCACCGCCTTCTCCCTTGAAAAAACCATCTCCAAATAAACTCTGCATGGGCAGCCTTCTAAGATGGTTACTTAAATTCACCTGTGCACTTATTGGCTTTGAAGCTTCTATTTGTTCCATTCTCAGAACAGATCGAAAGAACTATTCCTTTTTACATGAATCACTGCTAGTTTTAAGGCTGATTATTTCATCTTTCTGCAACTGAATTTTTTTAAAAACATGTTTGCTGAGGAACACTGATGCTTGACACCCTGCTTGAAATACAGATCTCCCTAAACAGGCTTATACTTCCTGCTCAAGACTCTGCTTTAATGCTTAGCATGTTCTTAAGCTGCACCCACAGCTTTGACAGAACCATGAAGAGTTGCAGCCCAACAGAAACTCTTTCACAGTGAACAGGAAAGCCTGGCTAATTTCTAGGATCAATTTATTTCCCCGAGACTGAAAGGGATTTACATGAAGGTTGAGAATGAATGTTCTGTGTTTAAAATGGAAGCCAGTTACATAAATTAACACTAACCACAGAACGCAGGTTTACTGATCTTGCATGTCTTCCTACCATTCTCCACCAAGACCACATACCAAGTTCTAAAATGGGTCATCCTGCAGGTCCCTTCCGGACAATTATCGAAAGTCAGATTATGTTTAGCCCTCAAGGGAGAAAAGTATGGAACAGCTTTGCCATGTAGACAAACTGTTCTTCAGCTGCATCCCACCTGCTACAACTACCTCTGTACAGACTTGTTAGATCTTGTCTATTTGATTATTGTTTCTCCAGGAGAACTGCAATCCAACACAGACTGACAGACATCAAAGACAGGCCTTACTAGCACAGAACAGCCCCAGTCAGCTCAACAGTTTGTGTATGATTCTGTATGAAATTTTCCTGTTCATTGCACCTATCCCAACACTTCTTTCTTCAATTGCATGCTTCTACTTGAAAGATAATCTTGAAGGTATGGTGACACACTGTAAGGATGCACTAGATTACATAACAACAACATGTAGGGGCCTCCTTTGCTAAAATTGATAAAGTGCTTAGTACTCAGCTTCAGAAATACATATTTTAATAGAAAACACAGTAGATTCTCAATGCCATCAAAATGAGGGGAAAACCAGAAGAAAGCAATTGAGAAAATGCTGTGGATATAAATTGTTTCCAAAGAGCATAAGGTAATTTTAACCAACTGTTTACTGCCTCTATTAAGAATAAATAATGTTTCTACTCTATGCCCTTGTATCCTTAAAGTTACTAGCTGCTTGCATTTAATACATTTCAGAGAGTAAATCACACATAGCTTTTTTTAGGAGAAATAGTAACCCACAGTAGCAGAAGACTCATCTGCTTGTAGTTGAATAGGGAGGCAGATGGACACAAACAAAGAATTTTTCCATCCTTTTTTTTGTCTTAGATTAACAATAAAACTGGTCTCAACCATCAATTTTGCAAAGAATACTTAGCTTGGCTACCAGTGACTCCTCTGTATCACATCTTCAAAAACCACCCTCCTGTCCAGGAAACCACCCAGAATTCCCATTCTGACTTTTCTCAACTCAGATGATTTTTGCATTCTTTGGCCAAGCTTATCTTCCACACAGCTCTAACACCAGCTGTCTGACCCAGCAGTATTATACTGCTCTTAGCAGTATTTCTACCCCAAATTCAAGTAAAACATTACTGCAATGAATGGAACTCAAATATATAGCCTTTAATCATGCTAAAAATCAAGTGTCACCAATCAAGTTTTGCTTTTATTTACAAAGACAGAAACTTGCAACAAACCAGATATACCTCATAATAAATTTATTTAACAAGGATTAAATCCTGAGACAGCAGAAGTTATTGCTTCACTTATGCCGACAGGCATTTTTATATTTTTGGCTCCCCATATGAATTCTTCACACAGCACTTCCAAAGCTTTAAATCATAAGCAAAACACAAAACTCAAAACTGAGAAAGATGGTAAATATCAGTGCAGCTTTAGTTAACTAGCTGTGCATCAGCTAGAGTACAGTACAACATTCGTTGAGATTCAAGACACAGGAGTTTTAGTTCATAACTCTGATTTTCAAATCATTAATAGCACTTTTAAATAATATAGGGATTGTACTTTCAAATCAGATACAATCAAGTGATGATTAATGCACATTAATGTATAAACCCCCAAGTTTTAAGATACTGATGGCCAGTTCATTATGATTACAGTAGTTAAACCTCTTACCCTAGTCCATGAGTGAGTTGACAATCTTTGTTAATGTCCCTTGGCCAACCAATGACACTGGTTCTTTCCACTATTACACGCTACTACAGAACAGTCTAAAGGAAAAATACCTGACTGAAGAGCTGTTATCCATCACAGCTCACACAAATTAACTGTCACACAATTTTCTTTCATGTGCTCTGCAAACTTACCAGTACTAGCATGTTTCTACTCGAAATGATGATGCCTGCACAAAATCTGCTCTGTATGACATTAGGCAATACTCATGAGATTAACTATTTAAATTTGTAGTGTGATATTGATATAGCCAAATTTTTTATATGTAATTTGGAAAAAAACATTCCTTTAGATATATCAAGCTCTTTGAATTTCAAAAATTACCCTTAACTATTAACCACTGCACTAAAAACCCCCAAAATATGGTAAGTACAAAAAAAGAGGTCAGTAGCTTCTGATTTCAAAGCTTGCCAATTAAAATTGGAAGATACTCTAAAACACAGACATTTATAAAAATCCATCCTATGAAAATAAAATAAGAGCAATCCAGAATATTAGACATCTTTTCAAGATTACTCTTTTAGGTGCTTTTCCTTAAGGAAAGGAAACCTTATTTTAAGAAATAGTAAAATGTATTAGCAAGTGCAATACTGACACACTACCAAAAGTTTCTCCAGAGGAGATACCAAAATTAGCCAATTCTAATAAATTGGAAGGAAACTAAAAATTTAGAGTAGGTTAATTATAAGACATCCACTTAAAGGAGTAAGGACTTAGCACTCTTATGTATGAGAGAGCAAGTCACATGCTCATGTGCTGATAGTGAAAGATCCCAACAGGAACAAGCCCACAAGATGGTAGTTAGGTTAAACTTAGCCACTCATGCTGTAACACCAGAGAGACAGGAAAAGGGGTAGAACTAAGTTTTTTAACAGAAACATACAATTTGGATAAACAATTACCACGTCCCATCACAATATTGATTTCTCTGCATTGTGCATTTGCCAAGGACTCAACGCAACCAACATGAGTACCACAGCTTTCAGCGACTTCCTCCAGTGACAAAAGTAATGCCTGGGACTTTGCCACCTCTGCCGTGCTCCCACAGGAACAAACACCTTCTAGCTGGAGATCAGACTTGAATAGGACGGATAGGATTGGTGGGTGATACTCCATGTATCAGTCAATACAGTTGTATTTTACACAGTATCAAAATAATTCCACAAAGCCCTCCCATTACAATTGCCACTATTTATTGTACTAACATTACCTCGTCAAGTGCAGTTTTCATTTTAACAAACCCACTAGCCAAACTGCCACTTCAGTGGAAGAGCCAAGGTGAACTGCATTCAGAAAAGTATCATTATATCCCCAAGACAGCAGTAGTCTTTAAACAGTCAAACTGCCAAAGAAACACCATTTGCTGAAGTATTTTAAGTTCTTGTTGAAGTCTCTGGCATCTTGTTAGAAAGTGCTTGCCATAAGGGCATGCTGCATCAGAGATAACCCTATCAGCCCTGCAGCATTGCTGAAAAAATTAAAAGACAAAAAGGTCATAGGTACAGGACCAGCCAGAAGAAAACGTCCAGTTTGGAAACCTCTCCAGTAAGGCATAGAGTTGAGGTGACTTTTGATCTTCCCCAAAAAAGTAATGTGCTGCTATGGCGAGGGAGACTATCCCATCAGAATGCTTCTCTGGGGCCTGAAAATGAAAAAAGGACAACACAGTCTTTATGATTGTTCCTGATACTTGAACATACATCAATTCAGATGCAGTTTTCTACAGACAGTATCTGTCCTGCAGTTCTTTGTTCTCTATGTTAAAACACTCCCTTATCTTCAACGTATCAGTCTGATTACATGACAAGTTCAATTTGAAACAAACTGGCAACCACATTTTTGGATCACAGTGCCTCTGATGTGTTACACAACTTCCACGTGCTCCTACTTCAGTGTTAGTATCTGCCCGTTTTGCTGACAAATCAAGATACGGACTCCAACACAGTGTTTACACTGATCCTTCTACGGCAAATCCCATTCTGCCTAGCTTTGCCTCTATCAGACTTGCAAGGCTTGTCACACTTGAGACTCCAATCTGCCTTATCGAGTACCCTTTGAGGATTATTTGTGTTTAGACTGCCTGGTGCAGGAAGGAAAAATGGGCTTTCTGACTTTTCAAAGATACTTGTAATATTTACTCATAGGATAAGTACTAACCTATAGTAAAAACATACTGCTAAACTTATACTAAAAACATATGGGTCTGCAAAAAATTATTCCTTTGCAAGTTGGAAGGTGGGGAGGCAGACAGATAATAGATGGACAGCATTATGCTCTCTAAACATAGTAGGGCTGAGATTAGGAGGGTTTGGTGGAAGGCTAGGCCTGGGCTGCTTAGGGTGAAGGCTGAGTAGAAGCTTAGGTGGAGGCAGGGCATAAAGAAAGTTATAGGATGAGAGCTATAATTTGTTGAGTTGAATCCCACTCAAACAGGAAGGCTGGAAGCCTTGCTTCTAGCTGATAATAATGCAAAAGAAAATTTAGAAAACAAAGCTTTTACAGCTCTCTTCAGCTTCAGGACAGGTACATTTTCCACCAAGGATTCTATAATTCCCCAACACCAAGCAAACAAAAGAAGAGAAAGAGAACTACTCATAATAATAAAAATCAACTCTGAAATAACAGTAGTAAAGATAAGATTTCGGGAACTGTGAGGGGAAGATCAGAGAAATCAAAACTTATGATCAAAGACCATGCAGACAAGAAAAGTATTTTTCCCTTGGCTGTTTGAAAGTTGGTGGACTGTCATGGGAAATACATGGGAGCTGATCTATAAAGCTGACCTATCAAAAGAAGGATACTAGAATTAAGATCTACCAAATAAAGCAAAGCATTAGGAAGTTACAGTGACACTTTTCACACAGGAATGCAGCCATGGTGGGAAGAGGGTGGACCAAGGCATCACCAGTTTCCAGCAGTGCCGCACTCACCGTCAGTTCCACCCAGAAGTGCCAGGGAGCTGCCTGCAGCCCACGGGAGTAGAACACAAAGTAGTCTCCCCCCAGGCTGGCGACCGGCATTCCATCCCCAAGGGACCAGCGGGACAGCGCGGAGCCCGCGCGCGGCCGCACGTACAGGGACATGTGGCTCGGGCCTGCAGGGACAGAGATGTGTCTACATGGATCAACAGGCAGAGGAACCACCTGCTGTCCCTTGGAACAGCAGGGCATCCTTGAGCTACTATTCATGTCTTCCAAAGCACGACAGAAACGTCTTCTCTACAGAAGATGCTCCAATTTTTCCTAAGCACTGGGATAAGTGTGATATTAAGGGAACAGAGGAACACAGGACATTTTATAATAATAAATATAAAAAATACTTCTACATACTAACACATAAAATGCTACAAGATCCAGCTTAGAAAGGAACTTCTGTAAAATCAAGACTTACTCAAGACAGATGAAGTTACCAGTCCCAGATATAAGAACTGCAAGACACTACTCACAGCTTCTAGTGTGCTATGAAACTGAATTAATTCATGCTAATCTCAGAAAGCTCACTATCTTGGGAACAGCACTGCAACCTGCAGTACTGGAGTCAAAGCCTGATTTATTATGGGCATAAAAATAAACACAAATCATAAACCAGAAGCTTCAGTCACTCACCAGATACTTCAAAGCTTAACCTCACAGAATTCCAAGGCATCAGCTTCTTGGACAGAAGTTTAAACTGAATGGGGCTTCTTGGCAAAACTTCTGGAGCAGGAAGATACCAGTTTTTCCTGTGGAGAAAAAAAAGTTTCAAGTTATTTTCAATGCAACACCCTGAGGTCAGAAGACAAGAAGTTTCTCCATAGCACAGCTGACTGTGCTGCTGCTACATGAAATATTCAAAAGATGCTGATTCTAGCAGGAGACAGGAAAAATCAGCTTTTGGCCAGACAAATATTTAAAGGGCATATTAATAGAAAAATTGTCACTAGTGTGTCAATTCATTACCTTCATCTGCCTTAAATTACAAAACAAACAAGTGAGAACATTTTCACCTTCAAACAGATAAACTTTGGCTCTCAAGATTCTTGTGGTGTGAGAAACAGCCACAGCAGCTGGATTCCTTCTGTAGAGACCTCCTACTCTAAACATCCTCTGCTGTCAGCTGCAGTGAAGGAAGGGAAGAAGGGAGAAGACATATATTCTCCTCTTCTGAACTGCCCTTTAGAAGGCCCCCCTTCACCTTTTTCTCCTCTGGTGCCTACATCTAATTTCCACACATCAACTTCTACAGCTCCTGCAGCAGACCCATGGCAGAAGACACAGATGAAGGATTATGTACTTTTAGACCAAGATTATCCTTAGTTTTTCCTCCCTTATGTAAGTGAAATTGCATAAACGACTGCTGTACTTTGCAGTAAAGTGCTCAAGTGAGGCAGAGTTCACACAAACCGGAACATGAAATGGACTGGCAGAATCCAAGGAAGGCCACAGAAGGGAGCCTGCTCCTCACACGGAGTTCTAATGGTGTCATTGATTTCAGGTACATGGGGAGTTATGTGAGATATTCCATTATAATCAAACCCATTGATCCATATACCAGAGTCACTTTTAACCACATTTCCATCTAGATCATGAAATCTTCTGCTCGTATGCTAGAAGGAAAAAAAACAACAAACACAAAAAGATAATGGAGCCTCTGGAGTTTGCAAGAGTCAGAGGTGATTCTGAAATATCCTTAAGGTCTGAAATACCTTAAGGTCTACTGCATTTTCAGTAGGCTTTTCAGCACTGAACACATATCTGAGTATTTATGAATATAAATGCAAGAATTATTCAGATGAAAACATATCATAAAAACACTATCAGAAGATGACTGTTTTAGCCCACCTCAAACCACATTCACTTTTTAAATTACCACTGGTTACACAATTCACCTGCTTAAACCCCCCTAAAACACCCTGCTCTTCTGACACAGGTGAGCTGAACACTGGGAGTGAACAAGGGAAACATCAATTGTTTCAAATCCAAGAATAACCGTTAGAGCTTTTAAACCAAGAAAGAAAGGGGATATTAAGCCTTGAAAAAACTAAACATTCTTGCAACCAAAAGAGGCCATACAACATGCAAAGCTTTTCTTACCTGGAGAAAGACTCGCTTAGGCTTTGGATTAGCTGCATCAGAACTGTAAGGAAAGAAGATTCCACTACAAACGAGAATCAGAGTGACTACAAACACAGTAGTTAAAGTTACTAGCGTCGTTTTGGTACTTTTGACAAGGTAAATGAAGTTAATCTAGAGAATGAAAAAACAGTCCAGTTATAAAACTGCAACACATAAATATAAAACACTATTTGTATAATTCTAAAATTCAATTATGGAACTGAAGGTACACTAAAAGGAAGTGTCTTGTGTGAGGTGGTACTTGCAATTGTGTCTTTTTAATCTCAGTATTTAGAACTAGTATTTTTAAGATGATTTCTTTTTTAAAAAGAAACAAAATGAGTAGTTCCTGGAACTTTCAAAATTTTCTTGTTTTCAAAACATCTGCCAAAACAAACAAACAAACAAAACCAACAAAAACAAAAACAACAAAAAAACCCAAAAACCAAATTTTTCCAGGTTCTATGGCAGCATAAAAAGCCCACAAATCTGAGTATTCTTTTTGAAGTTTGTATATGTATTGTTCAGTCATATATTAAACCTAAATCAAATCTCTACTCCATCTCTACTCAAAATTTAGCATTACATTTTGTATTTTACATCAGCCTGTACTACACCACCATACAGCAATATAAGCTCTGCTTCAATGATCTTTCTTGGACTAACACAAACTGTGGAATCTTTGACATATGTTCTAGAATTTTCCTGTAATGTTTAAGAGACTGTAAAATTATCACTAACTTCCAGTATTAATCAAGAACCACATCTTATTCTAAACTATAGGGAAAGCTTAAGGGTTTTAAACAACATTTGCAAATTCTACTTACAAAATAGGAAGATAGGATCACAGTGAAGATGACAATAAATCCTGCCAACACCATATCTGGTGGAATTTCTGAACCACTTCGTCCCATGACAGGTGTAAACATTTCAAACACAGTCCAACTAAGATACAGCATATACAAATAGGGAACAAACATCCCCAGCATGTACATCGCAATAAACTTTATTGTGGCACCTATACAGAACAGGAAAAAACAAAAGACAAAAAAGTAGAAGCTTAGAAGGACATAAACACACAGCTTTATTGAAATATCCACAAGAATATACTGCTGCAAGTCCCAATACACAATACTGGTCCTCATCCCTAACATGGATATGGGAAGATCTCATTTTGCACAGCTAACACCAGTATAATTTTCAAAACCACCACAAAATTAATCTTGTACTACAAAAAAAAACCTGAAACATCTTTACTGTCCCAAGCATCATTTAAATATTATTATATTTTTATGAATCTTACTGTTCATCAAAATTCTGATCACTTATTAATATACTCACTTACTGTTCTTATAGCCTGAGACCTGGGATGTTTTTCAGCATATTTTTTTAAAGCTTCTCACACTTACAAACTTGTCTTTAGTTCAAGAACACTTTTTTCATGACAAAAATGTGACTTAGTTAATTTGATTACTCAAAGTCAATGTTTGCGATTTCTTTTGCTTAAGTAAGAGTAGGGGTACACGTTTAGAAACACAATATCTACCCCTCAAAATCCATACCTTTTTGGCTGAATTCCTTGTGGATCATCAGCTTAGTGAGTAAAGGAAATGCTACCCACAGTGTACAAATGAATGCTGAACAAAGGCCCATCTGAGTCATCACAGCCAATACTATTGACCAAATCATCAATGAGGCATCAAAAAAAACATCTCCCAGGAACTGCTCATTCACATTCTGTAATAAAAAGAAGTAAAAACATTTCATTACTGTGCACATTCCATAGGTCCCATCTCATGAGAACACATAAAAAAATCCACATTCCTTGTAAACAATTGTTTTCCTTGGGCAAAACAATTTTGAATAGCATCATCTCACCATCCTCTTACCATACAGAATTATCCATGACCGTACATGTTTTTTATTATTTTTCTAAATCTGCTGACATAACTTGAAAAAGAGATTACATAGGCTGGGGAAGAAGGAGGAAGGCAATGTACAAATAACAATACCAAAGAATACACACAATTTTCCAGTGTTTCAGGCAAATAGGGTCTTTTTTTAAAAAAAGTAACACAGCATATTAACAAACTTCTTACACAAGCACTCTTATTAATGCACAAATATTATATTGGTCCCTCTTTAGGTCATGCCACAAGCTGTCACCTCAGAAGTCTGTTTATTAAAATATATTACTTGTTTTGAATAAAAGACATAATATGTGAGACAACAGCAGATATGTTTCAGGGGGCGTGGGGGCGGAAAGAAGAAACTTAACCATCAAAAATATTATTTGCTTTGGGTTTGGGGTTTTTTTAAATTACATGGGCAATTCTGCACTGTATGCATGGCACGATTCCTAACTGCAAATCCTGCTAGTAGCACAAGGGACTGTTTGCATGAACAATGGTTATCAGAAAGCACCTACTTCAGTTTCAGGGTGAGGAAGAAAAAAAGAGGAGAGTGAAGAAACATAAAAGTTGCCAAACTATTTCAAAACATAAAGCTTATCAACTCAGAAGTTGTTGAGCCATGAATCTGCCTCTGACAGCCAAGGAAGAAACTGGCTTCCAAAATTTTTATGCAACTTTTAAGTCAAATGCAAGCAACATTAACTGTACAGCGTGGTGCAAGCTACAGCATGCAACACTTCTGATTTTCAGATGGTTAATCTGATGATTAGGCAATCAGTAGCCATGATGTAGATCTAGAGCCTGAAATGTCCTAACAGCTAATGAAAGTAACAACCAGCTCATCCAGACGACTGGAAAACGGTAACATTGTATCTATTTAATAAATGGCTCATCTTTTCCACAGAGGGAAAACACAAAATACATACATTCAGTAAGATACACGTACCACTTAACGCTCCCCTTCCCTAAAAACATTCAAAAAACCTACTTCCAGAGAAAGACACAATGGATCCACTCAGAACTTTTCATACAATCAAATGGCATGAAGTTCTTAAAACTTTTCCAAACATTTGTATTTGGATGACAACTAAGGCTTCCTAAATTCCCTTGTCCAAAACCTACCCACGTGGCTGAGATAATATAAGTAACAGCAAGCTGAATGACTAAATATTACTGCACCTAAAACCTCAACCTAGCAGGCCTGAATAGTCAACTTCTGCCCTGGAGGAGTGTCATATCTATCAGATACCTCAAGATTATTCATATTTAACACAAAATCACATGAGACTGTTATAATCCATAATTATGAAATTATTACACATGTTAAATCACATTGATTAGTCCATAAAAAGAATCCTAAGCAAAACAGGTAAACAGACAGTAATCATGACAAATTACAGCAATGGAAAAGTAACACACCAAATCCTTACTGAGCTTTGCAGGGGCCTAAATGACTTTTACCTATTGCAGAGAAGAACACAGACAGAACTCTGTTACATCTCCAGCTGTGGTCAAAACAACTATAAATCAGAATAATCACAGAATTGTTTTAAGTTAGAAAATACCTTTGAGATCATTTGATCTAAGCCTTGCACTGCCAAGACCACTGGTAAACCATGTCCCTAAGTGCCAGATCTACACATCTTTTAAATACCTCCAAGGATGGTGACCCAACCTGGCATAACTTAACATTTCCTCTTGTCCTGTTGCTGGTTGTCTGGGAGAAAAGACCAAATCTCACCTGGCTATACCCTCCTTTCAGGCAGTTGTAGAGTCAAAAGATCCCCCTGAGCCTCCTTCTCACCAGCCTAAACAACCTCAGCTCCCTCAGCTGCTCCTCACAGAACTTGTGCTCCAGACCCTTCCCCAGCTCCACTGCCCTTCTCTGGACCTGCTCCAGCACCAAAGTTACTTTCTTGTACTGAGGGGTCCAGAACTGAGCGCAGGATTTGAGGTGTGGCCTCAGCAGTGCCAAGTACAGGGGGTCAGTCCCTGCCCTGCCCCTGCTGGCCACACCATTGCTGGCACAGGCCAGGATGCCATTGGCCTTCTTGGCCACCTGGGCACTGCTGGCTCACGCTCAGCTGCTGTCACCAGCACCCCCAGGGCCTTTTCCTGTGGCAGCTTTGCAGCCACTCTGCCCCAGCCTGTGGCACTGCCTGGGGTTGCTGTGACCCAAGTCACAAAGGCTCCTGCCTTTTTTTCGAAACATCTCCTAAAGGTCAAAGCTGCCTTAAATCACATAGCTCTTACCTCTCTGGTTTAGCAGAACAATCTCTATGTTTAGATGAAGCAATTTTTCACAGTGACACCTAAAATACTAAACACTTTTTGCTTTTTTTTTTAAGCAGCTCAAATCTATCTTCCACAGATTAAACACCTCATTGCCCTTCAACAATAACAACAAAGCCTTGCCTACCTTGTAGAAGAACTTCTTGGCTAGCATGTGCACAAGAATGAGCTTAGCTGCAGCTGCAGTGCCATAGAGAGACACAGAAACATAGAAATGGGTGTACCAAGAAAGAGCCCGTCCAATGAAGGAGACAAACACTGCTACCATGAGGACTGCCACCAGTGCACACACCCAGCTCGTCAGCGTTAAGCTGAATGCAGTCAGTAACTTCTTCAGGTTGTGAACAGCTATGAAGAAGAAAAAAGAAGTTTCATTCAATACTTGTGTATTCTACTGCAGACTATCATCAACATTTTAATTACCCCATAGTGTAACTACTTTAATGACCAAAATAAAGGGATCCCCTGTGAAGATATCTCAACAGCACAGTTTGCATCTCTTAGCCTAATTCTTTGCATGTTCTTTGCACACATCCCTGCTGCAATGTTTATTCCCAGAATACTGGTGCATTTTGCAGATTACAGCTTTCTTAATTTTCTAGCAAGAATTTTACTAGGGGGCCAGTGGAGCCACGGTTCCACTTTTAAGCATACAGAAAAGCCCAACAAGAAACCCAACAAAAAACGAACCACAAAAACTCCAAACCAAAATAAAAACTCTCCCCTGAAAAAATACAAAACTAAACAAAACCAACAAACCACCAAAAACACCCACAAGTCCCTCTCCTCGTTCCCCCCAAGAACAACAAAAAAATTGAATTGCTTTTCTTGTAACATTTTCTTACTCCAAAAATGTTTTCTGGATTTTGAGATGGGCGTGATTTCTTGAGCCTTATTTCTTTTAAACAGGCATGCTCCTACACATGACCTAAGAAGGTCTAACTAGATTTAAGTTGGTTTACATTCTATTAAATTTTTCTGTCATTTTCCCTATTTTTTTCCGTACTTGCTCCTGTCTACAGACAGGTGTCATAGAAACATGGTTCTGACACCATATCTGAATTAACAAAATAAAAAACATAATATGGATACTCGGCTATTTTTTTTCAATTTCCAAATCTTTAAAATATTAAATTTTAACCTTCATGAAATGATAAGAGACAAAATCATGATTCATAAATGCTACACATCTAGGCCTATCATATTCTTTCACCATTATTAATATTCAGATGCAAGATTTAAGCACAAAGCAACTCCTATGGCATGCTGCACACCTAAAATTTATTTCTGAAGTTCAACTAACCAGATGCTGTAATGGTCTGAACACTTTTTCACCTGCACTTTTGCATCGAGTAATTACTATTTGTTAAAGAGTAATGCAATTAAAAAAAACAAAAAAGCTAAAAAAAAAAACCACACCCAAAAAACTCCAAACACAAACAAACAAACAAACCCCACCCCAAAATCACCTAGACTTACCTCTGGGTTTTGGCTGTAATACTTTTTTGCTTAAATAAAAAAAAGCAATTGCTGATGTAATATAGTTCATAATTGTGCCAACACGAGCAGGATAAGCCAGGACAAATAAACCAAGTATATCAAAGAACACAACATTTCCATGTCGATACTCAAAAGATTTAGCCAACTTTTCTGATGTAGCTAGGTATTTTAGGACAGCCAGAATATTGTCACCTATTAAAGGAGCAGAGGCACAGTATAATTATATCAAGGTTAATAAATTATCACACAGCATTTTTAATATAACCATTCTGAAAAATTGTATAGAAATATCCTCAACAAAGGCATGAATACACAAATGATTATACTCAAACAGGTATTTGACAGTATACAAATAGTATCTTCATGAGTTATTCTATCCAGCTGTCAAAATAAGTATACCTGGGAAGTCTCATGCACTTAGACATCACCTCAGTGAAGGCAACAGTCAGACTTTCAGCCCACAAACTCTTCTTCACTTCTGATATTTCACACTGGACTTGAAGGCTAACCCATGGAAGAGTTTATAATTTCCTAATCTTCATCCTTTCCTCACTACTAAGTGACCCCTCCAGGTTTCCATGACTATGAATTACCTGCCTTTCCTTCCCTACATGACTGTAAAGACAAGACCACTATTTTATTCTGTAGCTTCCAGGAATCAATCACCTTTTGCTTTTACACAGTACAGTCAAAACACAGGTAACCCAATGAGAGCAATCATTCTAAACTTTGATTTTGCTTTTATTAGACCATTAGAAGTGCTTACTGGCTGTAAAGTTTGTCTTTTTTTTTTTTTAACCTGTCATATATTTAATGGGACAAGTTCTACATATAACCATCATGACCAGTAAAATCATCTTTCCTACAGGAATTTAAAAGCGTTACTTTCTGTCCTGCAGCTAAATTGGTGCAAGGAAGTGTTTAAAACCCTAATTCATGCTGGTCATCTAAGCTGGCTTTTGTATAAACTTGAAGAATAAATAGTCAAAATCCTGGAGGCATTTAGGATTATGCTAATTTTCCTGGGAAATTAAAGGTTTTCATCATTTTCTTTACTGCATTCTGTCAAACAGCCCGCTATGAGCACAACCTGTTGTTGAAAATAAATCCTATTTACCCAGTCTGTGTACTACCACATAAGTTTGCCTGAGGTCCATTCTAATCCAAAATTCTCTGTTGGTAGATCAGTCTATATGCCACCAAACTACTCAAAAGCTTCTGATGAAAAACATTAACCAATATTGGGACTTAGTGAGATAAAAGGAACACAGAATGCTGAATAATCAGGTATCAATGGAGAGACAATAACTCTGATTTGAAAGCAACTGTGGAATCTAACGTCACTGGATGCTGGTGAAGTTTATCTTCCCAAGCTGACCAAATATATTTCTTTTATTATTTAAAATGTATGTATTCAGTTAATTCTTTCTTTGTGTTCTTGAGAACACAACCAACATGTACTAAATGTGTCATTAAAATTATCAATTTATACTACAGCAGTCCTACAGCAAAATGAAAAAGCAGCTACAATACCACTCTTTGGTAAATTATTGAATCCTTAAAATACCAACCTGCTCTCTGAATGGAATCTGTCAAAATTCTGTCTGATGTGTCATATTTTGTATGATAAATGTAGCCATTTTCAATAAAAGCCAAATCTATTCCTACAAAAAGAAAAGCAGCATTTTTAAAATCTATACAATCCTAAAACCCCAAAACAAATACATGAAAGCCTCCCATATTCTTTACAGAAAATGCTGCTCTACTTTGTAACCCAGCCATCATCCTTAGAGATGAAGAAAGTAGTCTTCTTTACAGAAGGAAAACTAACTGGACTTCCAGTGTCTTTAAAAGAGAACAGTTTTAAAATATTTTAAAGTATCTGTCATTTTGCATGTACCCATTCCCAGGACATCTGTACCCAACTAGAGGAACACATAAAAAACACCAGATCATCTCAGCCTCATGTACAAGATGTACAAGGTGCTTGCCAAATGCTTACTTGCAACACTTCAATAAATGTTCATGTTGAAAAGTAATAAAAAGCAGCACTGTGAAACTACAGAGCACCTCCTCAAAATACCAGGTGCGCTCTTTGTACTTCTAACGTGTACACAAAAGTATTTACCAAAACCCAAAGGTTAAACCCTCTGCTTAATAAGTTATACATTCAGCGTATCCCATTCACCTGTTCAGCTGCATATGCAAAAAGCTGGTACCTGCAATCTGAATTCTCACAGTTTTTAGCAAATTAGGTCTCAATTCTAAGGAACAAACCAATTGTTAAATTTAATTATTTCTTTATTGGTTTATAAAAAAATCCCCAGAGGTCAGTAAGAAATCATTTACCACCCAGGTATGGTTCTGAACAAAGAAGACATTGTACAAAATCAGCTACTTTATTTTCAGACTAGAAGCATACTTCAGAACAGTACAGAATATGTCAGAACAACTGCTTTGTACCAATAATCAATTCAAAAATATCACTTTTCTTGACTCCAATGACAACCTGTCCTGGACAACAAGGACTTTACAGAAGTTTACAGTCTTTTGAACTGTGTTCATTGAGTGAACATTTAACATTTCTTTCCCACTGTTCATTCTCCACAGAAAGGATAGCAAGCTGTAAAC
Source organism: Melozone crissalis (assembly GCF_028551555.1). Classification (NCBI taxonomy): domain Eukaryota; kingdom Metazoa; phylum Chordata; class Aves; order Passeriformes; family Passerellidae; genus Melozone; species Melozone crissalis. Next base: position 46,047,316 of record NW_026535783.1, on the reverse strand, counting down.
AGATTAGCAAAACAAAAAAGCTTCTGTCCAGTCCTTGATTATGGAAAAAAACAAACAAAACCCGCCAAAGCCCCCTAAAAACCAACAATCAAATTCCCCAAACAAAACACCACCACCAATAAGGAAAAAAACAACCCACAACAACCTAACAAAAACAACAACAAAACAAAACAAGAACAACAATAAAAATCCCCAACCAAACAAAACCCAAGGAAAATTAAATACATTAATGACTATGTCACTATCTCTAAAGACGATTTTGCTTAATCTATTAGATACAGACATTTCATTCCTGCAAGTAGGTTATTAACATCATGTACCAAAATGTTTCAAACCAGAATATTTAATAGAGTACTGTTAATTCCTGGATTATTTCCCTGATTTTCAGAAACTTTTCTACCATGAAGCTTCTTTCTGGAAAACACCAGTCATCTAAAACATCCTTAGCAACTATATGACAATCTAAAAACTCTTTCCTTAGGAAAGGAACAGGAAAATTCCCTCCCAGTGTGACAGATCAAATGTGAAAGTGTTCACATAGTCAACCAGAGACAAGTGTCCTTGTTATAAAAATGTAATGTGTATTGACATGCCTTTTGATAACATACCTGGAACATTGCCAAAATCCCTGTAGATACGGAAGTCAGTATCTGCCGGGATAATGCCACTCTGAAATATTTCCTGTGCCACCACAGAGGCAAAGGGATGTTTGGCTGCAACTACATATGCTTGTACCAACCAAGGATTCTCAGGTCCTGACAAAAGATGAGCAGAAAACTCACAACAAATATTTTTTGAACTTCAGTTAGGCTATGCATTCTCATGGTAACAAATAACACAAAGTAACTCACTGAGATTTAACACTCTTGCCCTGCAGAGCATATAGTAAGTACAATTGTGTTGGATGAATGACTCACACTTGAGAGAAAGAATTGGCTACACCTGAGGGGAAAAAAACTAAGCCACTGTTGCCTCCCGTGTTGGAGAGCAACAGTGGCAGAGCAGACAAGCCATGTCCCAAAAAGACCTAGTGTTAATGAAGAAGTCACAACCTTTAGCCAAGCTTCCAATCCATCATGTATCATACATCAGTAGTGCTGTTTAGAAAAAGTCTGACCCCCTAAAGCATTCAGAGCCAGCAAACACCTAAGGGCTTCATCAGGACAAGAATGTCTGCAGTCCAGCTAGGATGGGGTACAGGTCTAACTGTAGCCTACAAAACACAGAAGTTTTGCTGCTTCCTGAGCATGAAATGGAGTTCTAATGCCAACATCTTCCTGATTTTACAAGAACTTCTGTGAAAAATAAATAGAACATGTGAAAGTATGAGTGTTAAGATATATGTACTACCAAAACACTTTTCTCCTTTTTATATTTAAGTTAAAGAGAAACACAATTCTGTTGTTCTGCCCTCCACAGGCTTCCCACCTACGAAGGAACTTCTGTGGCAGAGCTTTAGCCTGTAACTACCTAAAGACTAAGAAAAATTTAACTGGTGCACAGGACTGGGAAAAAGGCACAGATGTTCTCTTGTCTTTTGCTTATGAGTCATTTTCAATATTCCTTCAAGTCTGCATAATTTATTATCAAATTATCCTAGTGCAGAAATTGGACACAATGCAAGTTCATACCTGTTTGAAAAACAAGTTCTTTTCCTCCTACACCTGCTGCCTCCAGGTTAATAAAAGCTCTGATTGACTTGGCCCACTCATGTTGTGTAATGAAGCCATGACTAGCCTTGATGGGGAAACAAAAATATATAGGTCAAACATCTACCAGACAAGCCTAAATGTTATTTTCCATCATTCAAGACGGCATATAACTCAAGGCACAAGGCAGAAAACACAAACAGATGCAGAAAATGCAAGTCTTCTATTTAAACTAATATATACAATACCCTTAATCCAACTGCATACTTTCCTTTGAAATTATACACATTCTCCTCAGAAAAGACAGGTAATCAATGAATATTTCAAGAGATTAAACACAAGCTATATCTTTCATTTGTTAAGAGCTTTAATATACTGCTTTGATGTATAATTTTTAATTCTGGCACATTCTCACCTGTAAAATATTTTCTTCTGCACCATTAAATAAGAATATGACAGCATGCTGCAGGGACTGTGATGACTTTGAAAGTGTGTTAAGTATTTCAAGCATCACCGCACAGCTAACAGCATCATCGCTGGCACCTTAAAATAATCAGCAAAATAATAAGGCTTACAACAAACACACAGATTTGTAACAGAAACAAGAGAGAGAAAATGGTTTATGCTATTGCAGTTTTAATATAACTGCAGTACAATTGTGTTAAGCTTTAGAATATTTTTGGTGCTGCTTGTACCCTCTGTCTACACCAGTTGAAAGCAACAGCTGAAAGAAAAAATAAATTCAGAAGTTGGGCAAGTGAATGACAAGATATCAGATTCAACACCACTGTTCAAGAGAAACAGACTAACCAGGCTGCTAGGAAAGCAATGTGATAATTATCTATTTTCCTAAATACAACATGAACAAATAAGGATGTCATTTTCATTGACAGCACTCTCAAATTTCAAGAAATAAACATTCCCACAAAAGTCACCCTGAAGTGCTCTACATTATTACAATGCATTCAATTAGGAGGACAAAACCTCAAAGTAACACAAAGCTAAGACTGCAAAATAAAGCTAAGTAAATACCAGAATTCACACCTTTAAAATCTCCATAAGGTATACATTATAATAAAAGATTTTCATGATCAGATGCTTTTCAACACCCTTCTTTCTTTGCAGAAACCCCTTTCACTCTAATCTCTGTTGTCTTTGAGTTTCTCATCCAACTACAATCTCACACCTCCCACACCCCACTGGTTTTTTATCTTGATTAAGCAGCCATCTTTTAGTCAAGGCCTCCCATTTTCCCACTTCCCTCACTTTGGTGCAGGCTGTAGCACCTCCCTATCCTGCTCTAATAAATAAAACTTGGGAGAAAACAGAAATATAAACCTCATTCCTGTGGGCCTGGGTTGCACGCATGTTGCTGACATGCACTGAGATGCCAACAATGGTGTGTTCAGGAGTCAGCATGATATTTAGGTACACTTGCTAGCTGCTCAAAATGTTCAATTTACACACTAAAGAAAAAAAAGAGCAGCTTTTCCAAAGCTTATCACCAGGCAAAACTTAAGAAGTATCTGCTATGAAAACAACATATTCCTAATATAAACATAAATCTTAGTCTAGGTTTTAGCTTTAGTTTATTGCATAGAATAAGTAAATTTGAAATTTTTCCAATACACAATTCTCTACCCTATTTCTCAGAAATTACGGCCTAAGAAAACCCACATCATGTCTGCAACGATATTTCAAGAACGTTTTTGCTGTCAAGTTTATCAGAGAATAATCAAATAGGCCATATAAACTGAAGAGCAGTAGAATCAGAAAAAGAGACATATTTTAGGACTTCAAAGTTTATGTTTTTTTTTTTTTAAATAAATGATTTACTGAGATTTGCTTCACATATTTTGTGTCTATAAGCACCACAAGCAGATTATATTTTATTACCTGATTTTCAAATGTATTACTCACTGATCTTTGAGTCATGCTGATTCTGGTTAAAAGCCCACCTTTCTGATAATGAAAAAAAGGGCTGTAAGCAAATAGCTAAGAGAATATGGGAAAAAACCAAAAAATTCTTGCTTAGGTAATGTGCAAATGACACACTAAGAAAACAAAAGGCAGAGCAGCTCCTTGCTGCTGTAAAGGGCTAGGCTGCTTTGTGATTAATAACAAGCACACAGGATGATTTCTGGCTCCTCTGCAGTTTTCTCTAAAATCCTATACAAACCACTCCTATGTTTTTGGCACTTCCGTGCAAGGCTGGTGAAATATTTTAGTGTCTGAGTAACTGTAAAGAAAATAACTGATGTAAACATAATCCTATTTTATAATCCACAGAAATCGACACACAATTTACATAGGACATCAATTGGAAAACAAGTTTTAATTATCATAGTACTGTGCTTGTGAAATACTCTAAGTCTTGGTAGACATACATGCAGTAATTAGCATCTCTGCAGTTCCTCAGTCACACAGCATGTATAATAATCATGCATTTATTAAGCTAAATTTAGAAGCTCATGTTGTAGAAATATGATTGAGAAAGAGAAGTTCTATACACAATTTATGTTCAGAAAAAAGGCAGAAGGAGTCCAGCAAAAGCTTTGTTTCTCTAGCTAACACTCAACTGTTCCCTTAATAATGAAGACTAATCACATGTGCTACAGAACAGAAGGCTCATCACCAATAAAACATTGCATGGGATGTAAATGAAGAAATTTCAGTAAAAGCTGTATCATTGGTGAGTGCCATCTGTGGGTGTTTTTTAACTGTAATAACAGCCACACACCTGTGGCTGAGTGTTACAACAGATTTTGTGTTTTAGATCCATACCTTCCTGGCTTTGTTAAACCCACAAATTTACAAAGCAGTTTACACCATTGCTGCAACAACAATTTTAAAGGATTAGATTTTAAAAATGTAGAGGAACAAGAATAAGAGAGTACGCAAAAACGACAATCAAACTAGCAGTAAAACATATACACACTATCAAGGTAATAGTACTCTAGCCTTTGATCACTACAGTCTTTTGAGACAGAAGCTTTGAATGTGGAAAGAAAAAAAAACCTGGCATATTTTATGCATATCAGACTGAAAATCTGAGATACCAGTAGAAGGAGGGGAAAACAGACTCATTAATGTGTGTGGGCATAATCTCTGGCACAAAGCATCCTGTGAAAGGAAAACCAGGATTAAATCAGTACAGAAATATGAAAAGACCTGGACGATGGGTGGAAACAGCACAAAAACAATATGCATAAGCAGTGAAGTACAAGAAAGGCAGATATATCCAAACTTCCCAGGAATCTAGATAAGCATCTGTAAATCACTGCCTACCAGAAAATGAGAGTGAAATCCTGAGTTTAACTAGGATCAATCTGTCACTCTAAACAATGAGTTTCACTGAGACCAAGCTGACTAGCTGGCACGTGCATTATTCTAGGGTGGCTACTTGGTAGGAGAAATTCATGAGCCAAGCCCTGCAGCTCATGTCACACACAGAAACATGGAACAAACACACAAGCCTACCTGGCGTATTTGGTACGGAATCAAAGTGACAATTCGATAACACTGCATGCTCAGCTCCATTGCGAGGTTCCAGCTTCACTACCACATTGGTTATGTTTGCATAGTAACTAGTAAAGCCCCCTAAAAAGTCAATGCTGAAGGAGCCTGTGGGCCTCTGTATGTCCACAGATATCTTGTGAGCATCCGTGCTTTCTCTTTCTATTCCCCTGATTTGTTCTAAGAGGTAGTTAACTGTAAGAACTTCATTTTCTGGACTTCCAACTGTTCTGGGCCCAATTGCTGTAATGTTGTCCAGATATCCCCTGTAAGACATAAATTAAAACTTAAGCATCAATACATTTAGTATGTAACTTATCTACAACTGTAACATTTTTGTAGACGGTTCTATTTCAAAACTCAAGGTAGGCAGAAGAGACTAAAGCCAGTTAGATGATAACTTGTAATGGGAATATAGCCCTGATTAGGACTCCCTCTTTTTACCATGATAGTAAGCCATGGTATTGGTTTTCTGATCTGAACATATCAATTTAAAAAGAAACAGAAGAGTGAATGAAGAAGCTAAAGACTTTACCTTTAGCGAGGTTCTGTATATGCATATATGTCTTTTTCCGAATGTCTGAAAAAGCACACTTTTATCAAGATATACACCTGACGCTAACACTCCAAAACTGAAATTAAAGTGATAGTTTTAGTCTTGCCGACGTCTCGGTGACATAACAACTGAAAACTTGAAGACACTGAGCACTACACGAAACTACTGGAACTAAACTATGGGGAGGCGCTGCTCCATCAGCTCCGAGCTCTCGCCAGGGCACAGCGCGACACGACCCCTCTGCCAGGGACCGCCACCCACCCCGGCCGCCTCCCGCCCGGCGCCCCGCCGTACCTGGCGCGGGAGGCGCTGAAGTCGCGGGGCCCGGCGGCGGCGGGCGGGCGGCTCAGCAGCTGCCGGTGCGACACCTGCGCCAGCGCCCGCAGCCCCAGCAAGTACAGCAGCACCAGCGGCGCCCCCCGCGCCTCGGGCAGCGGCAGCAGCGGCCGCCGCCCGCCCCGCTTCTTGCCGCCCGCGCCGGGGTCGCCGTCCTCTCGCGGCGGCGGCCGGCGGCGGTCGCGCTGTGCGGCGGTGGCGCGGAGCCGCCACCCGCCCGCGTCGCTGCCGCGCTCCATGGCCGCGCCGTCCTCCCGCCCGCCGCGCAGCCGCCGTACGGGCACGGGCGAGGGTCAGAGCGCGGCCCGGCCCGGCCCCGCCCGCCGCTCACGTGGCCCGGCGCAGGGCCCGGCGGTGGCGCTCGCTCTGCTGCTCTCGCCGCGCCGCCGCGCCGGTCGGGTTAGAGGGCAACTGCAAGGCACCTGGTGCATCCATCCTGCTCAAGCAGGGTGATCCCCGGGCACATGGCGCAGGATTTGTCCATGCTGTTCTTGAATATTCCTAATGAGGGAAAGTCCACAGCCTCTCTGGGCAGTCTGTTCCAGTGCTCAGTCAACTGCACTATAAAGATGCAGGTTTCTTCCTCACGCTCAGGTGTAACCTCCTGTGCATAATTTTCGGCCCATTGTCCTCTTGTCTCCTGCCCTCGTGTCCTGTTGCTCAGAGCTGCTAAGAAGAGCCAGGTCCACCCTCTTCGCACCCTCCCTTCAGAGACTTACGTTGATAAGGCCATCTCACAGACATATTTTTTCGAGGCTGAACAGGCCCAACTCTCTCAGCCTTTCCTCATGAAAGAGATGCTCCAATTCTTTAGCTACCTTAGTTGCTCTCTGTCAGACCTGCTCCAGGAGCTCCATGTCTCTCCTGTCCTCCGGAGCCCGTAACTGGGCACAGCCAGTGCAGCTGGGCCTGGTTTGGCTGCACGCTGAGGCTGGGATGCCCTCAGCAGTGGCTGTCCATGGAAGTGGTGGCCTGGCAGAGGTGAAGCCCTGGGCCCTCTGTGCAGCCACAGCTCCAGGGGGAGCATCCACCTAACCCTGCACCTGACCAAAGACTGCCCCATGCGCTACGTGCTGCATCACCTTGCTCACAAAGGTGTGCAAGGCTCTCCCTAATTTCTTGCCTTCGTTGTTTTAATTGGTTAGTTGGTTTTGTTTTTGTTAAAGCAGAAAGGAAAGTTCACAGTTCACAGAAGTAACAGTGGTGCCATGTAGGGGAGCAGCAAAGTGCCTCAACCCTAGCCTCCACCCTAAAAAACGTAACAGCACTGGTGGTTCTTGCAGGGTTTCACTCTCCACTGCATTATATCTTTGGCATTTCATAGTTGTAGCAGCCCCCAGGCTGGAGCTCAGGTAGGCTGGGGTGCAGAGCAATAGTGCCAAGAGGTACTAGTGAATAGTGGCTTCGAGTGAACTTCTGCCAAGGAGAGCACCCGCGAGGATGGGGCCCGAGCAGTGACAAGGACCGTCACTCATGCAGCACTGGTTCTCCTTGGGAGAGAACACTTCCTCCTGCTCTGACACTACCTTTGAGTGATGGCACAGAAGATGACCACTGTTTGTGGTCATTTTGTTTGTCATACTGCTTTCCAGTGTTCTTCACCATTTTTGAAGATATCCTAAAAGATACCTACTTTTTGCTGCTTTGTGATGTAATCTGGAAACAAAATATGTAATGATCTAAAGAAATGGCATTTTCAATAAATCCAGTGGTGCAGATAAACACTGAACACTGCTCCTTTCTACCCTGCCTTTGTTGGCATATGAACACTAATAGGATTTGCAATACTCTTTGGAATTAAAAAGTCTGAAAAAAGTGGTGCACTGAAAGGTGATGACTATGCTCTTTGCACACCCCAGGTTCTTTAGGAAATTTCCATACTCAGGCTTAGCGAGTTTTCTGATTTGCTTCACTGCATCCTCAGTACAGACAAGATTATTAGGGATGATTTATGATTTGCAACTCCCAATTATGCTATGACCCAGTAACATAGTTCTAGGCTGAGAGACTTGGTTTATTCTGTTTTGTTCAGTTTTTCTTCCTTTCTGCTTTTGTCTCACTTACCTATGTTACCTCTCCCTTCACAAACAGACATTCCTACAGGTTATGTTCTCAAAAGTAGATGTTACATTGGAAACTACTATGAAAAATTCCAATATAATTTTTTTCAAATTTTTAAAAAATATTTGAAAAGTTACCAGTGCAGAATTAGTCCAGTGAAAGATTTGCAACACAAATAACAAAATAAATCAAAACAAAACAAAACAAATCAAATGTGACCCCCCAATATGTCATGGAATGGAAACTGCCCTTTGACAATGTCATATTAATAACCTGTATGATGTTTACTACTATGAATATACTTAATAAAATATGGTTTTAAAGAAAGACAGGCCTGCTATTGAATGTAGGTCTTTATTTATCCTTTGAAATTCTTGTGTAGGTCTTGAAGTCATATAGAGAAGACAATCAAGGAATCAAATTCAGACTTTCATCTCTTATTTTGATTTAAAGCCTATCATCAGTGTTGAAATACTGGGGGGGCACCACTCCCAAGCAGGGCCAGTAGCTCTCCAGCAACATATTTTGTTTTGCATCAGTTTTACTATGCCTACATTATTGATCTGAAGCATTATGCACAGTTTGAGAAGTAGGAGTTACACATCATTTCTTGATGTGTAGCTCTTTCTTTTGGCTCTAGGTGTACATGAGGATTGGAACTGTAGAAAAATTTCATTGTTTTCCTTATAATTCTCCTTTTATTTTTTGGGCAATATTTAAACATTAAACCACCCCTTGTTAAGAAAACGTCTTGAACATACTAATTTTTGTAACAGTCATATTCTTAGAGATCAAAAAAATTTTTTAAATTCTGTCAATTCAAAATTTGGAAGTCATTTTCTGCTTTCAATCAGAAAGACTTTGTATGTTTGAAAGAGCACAGCCCTTTTATCTTCTGTTCTGAGCACAGCATTTGGGAGGACACTGTGGGGTATGAATTAGGCTGGAACTACAGTGCTTACATGTTTTGACATGACTGTAATATCAGGGTCAAATTCATCAACAAACACAGTGCCCTTTATTGCTCTGTTAGTCTGGAATGACCAATTTAAGATAATTAGATCTGATTTCCAATCAAATTATTCAGCATAAATTCAGTTTGACTTTATGTCAAGAAGGCTGGTGTTTAACCTAGTATCTTGCAATCCAAGCTGGCTTATTTTGTCAGCTCACAAAAGAGGAAAAAACATGTTCACTGAACATTAATTATACTTGTAAACCTTGTTTTAAGCAGAAAAAGTAAAAAGACAATTCCTTATCGATAAGGACTATGGGTGGGATTTATTTTCTAGTTAAGTAGCAAAAGTAAGTTAAGTCATAGCAAGTTAGCATTCTTTCTTTATGGAAAACTACACATATAAATGTTTTATACGCTAAGGCCACCATCAGCTACTTAGGACAAAAGAACTAGAACACTATCTTCAGAAGAACATTCAGTTTTGACTAAAAATAAACAGTGATGAAATAGCAGGTAAATTGTTCCCATTGTCACCTTTCTTATTCAAATGTGATTTACTGTGGTATTCATTTCTTAGCTTCCATTTTCTATCCATCGAATCCTCGTACATCATTGACCAATAAATTGAAAATCCCTTTGTTACAAGTTGTCTAGGCTAGTTTATGTGTTAATACATCATGATCAAGACCCTTCTTACATTCATCTTCAAGCTTAAGTTTTATCAACTGGTGATTTTCCAGCCCTTTCATGCTCCTGTTAACCATTCTGATGATTTCAAGTTTTCTGGTAACTTACTTGCATTGCTAAACCAACAGAAGTAGCATTAAAGCACCTATACCAGTGACACATACAAAGGTAGGATCACCGCTACTCTGCAGGGAGAGAGAGATCTTTATTTGCTTTAACATAAGTATGTTGCCACATCTTTGAAGTGACAGTTCTGTCTGGCTGTCTTGGGAATCTGGTTCTGTCACTGCAGCATGTTCCAGCCATCCACTCAGCGTCCCACAGTTTCTCTGACAGACCAGCTTTCAATGAAATTTGGACTCAGCAGGAAACTCTGTGAGGAAGAAGAATCAGATTTTACATTCTGAGTTTCCAGGACCTATTATGTCAGCCTTCCCTTAGTGACAGATGTGGGCTTGGAAAAATCTTGCTTCCCTGCACAGAAGATGGTGTTGGATCATTGAGCCTTGCTGCTGCAATAGGGCTAGATCTTTATTCCTCCCTCAGGCACAGATCTTTCATCTCTTCCATATATCCAGCAGTTACCTCACTCCTGTAACCACAATGTTATAACTAGAAGCTCATATTAAACCAATTTTCTGCCCTGTCTTCAAGGTGGAGTTTTTGGGCACCACTACCAACAGTCCAGTTGCCGTCCCTTAATTGTGGCCTGGTTCTTATTCTGTGTACTGCAAATGTTTGCCTTGCAAATTTTGTAAGTGTTCAATATTGCTCTGAGTCAACACACATTCTTCATTCTTCATTATTATGGCAGTTTTAAAACTGCTATCCTAGTTTAAAAAATGAAACTAGGAAGAATATTTTCAAGAATATTCAAATTTCAATAATCCATCCTCATAGAAATACTGGGCAGCCTTGTGTAGCCTTGTATTCGTTTCAATACAAGCTGTTGTCCATTCTCAAAACTCTTCTATACAGGCACACTTCATGCTGTCAAGGAAACTGGCACTTCTTATTTTTGGACTTTATTTCCTCACTTTATCATCTTTCCACAATACAGCACCTAGCACAGTGTGTCACAGGTTGGTTTAAGAAAATAGGAAGTCTAATGAGCTTATATCCCTTGATGTCTGTGCTCTCAGCTGAATCCTTGCAAAAATCTTTCCCAGACATCGATGGTGGGACATTTAGGGCTAATTTAGCCAAGCACATCCATCTGTTTCCTAAGGTATGAAGACAGAAAATGCCTTATTGACACTCCAGATACACCCAAGAATTGGGCATTTTCACCTTCATGCTATAATTAAAGCAGAATGATTGGACCCTGCTCACTCTTTTCAGAACAGGAAGTGGGAGAAGCCACCCACAGATGCTGCTAGATTGATAGGGCACAGAGACTCTTGTTTGCATCAGCACTGTACTTGACCATTTTGATTTGGTAAGCAGAGCATTACCCTCTTCCCTGTTTAGCAGTACTCATTTCCTGTGTCCCCTCCTCTTCTTACCCTATAATTTTGTAATGGAAGCTATAATGACAACCAAGAATTACACAGAGAAAATGAGGTGATTCTTGCTTGTTGAAAAACAAAACAAACAACCTTTGTTCAGATAAATATACCCTCCACGTGCAGCCAAGTCAGGCTCTATGTCACCCTCTTCCCTGTAGATACTCTGCACCCCATTCCATGCAGGCTGAGCATTTCCTTTGTTATAAAGGGAGGCCAGGGATTGATGTTTCCCTGGGGAAGGGAGCAATCAGCACACCTGACTGTAATTTCAGGGCAGCTTTTTCTTAATTTGCTCCCAGCCTGTAAAACTTCAGTCTATCTTAAACTAATAAGAATTTGTTTAACTGGTAATCAGATAACCAGAACCCAGTCCAAAACCAAGCCACTTATTCTTCTTTTATTTGTTAAATAGCTCACTTTTTACAGTCTGACAACTTCTGACAAGCCCTAATCACTCTCTTATTTGCTACCTCTTTCTGCTCTTTAGCCCTTCTGCTATCTGCCAGCTATCGCTGCCAGCTATCCTCTCTCCACAAAACACACCTCTTTTGTAATCCTAACTTTATGCAACTGAATCACCACCCTGGTTCTTCTTCTCTAATCATATCAAGATTGATTTTTTTCCTTCAAGACTTTAAGTACCTCTGTATTCATCCACATAAGTTACCCAGGTTCATTTATCATCCCATTTCAGCTATTTTGGCAGTGATGTCAGCCTGTTTATTTCTTACATAACAGTTTTCCAGTCTTTTCATATGCTACCTCTCCTGCACACAGTTCTCTGAATATTTATGTTCAGGCTACCTCTATTACAATAGCAATCACTTAACACCACAAATCAAACAAAGTCATTTTGATTCAGTCATTTCAATCAATATTCTCTTAGCTAATGGATCATATGACTGGGAGAGGGTTTTTTCTTGGCTTACTATCTGTTTATCAATGCTGTCAGAAGGCTTTGGTCAAAAAAAAAAAAAAAGAAGATGTATGTGATAAGAGCAGGTAGTTCCAAGCAGAGGGACAAGCATGATCACCACAAAAGACTGATGAATGCAGGAGGCATGGTTTCAATAAGCTCTCTGCATTCCATCTGAGCACAGCTGACTATGAGGAGACTTTGCAAGAATCTGTGTGTATTTATGCCAGGCTAGCTTTCTACATTTGTGCAGTTTATTTAAATAAGGACTTCATTTCAGAGACTTGTTTCCCATATTTTACATATACTGCAATAATAACAATTAAGAGGCAATAGGTAGGTATGTTGTGTCTTCTTCAAAGACAGCCCTGTTCCCATTGAGAAATCAATGAAGGAATTCTCTGGTGGTGAAAGGAGTGAAGTAAAAGTATTTTGAAATCAGTGGAGATGAAATTATTTACAGCAGCCAAGAACACAATCACTACTTTCAGTTTTGAGAATACTGAGAAAAAGGCGTTTTAGAAATACATATATATCAAGCCTCTGTTTCAACCGTTGCTGATTTCATTCTATGAGCCTGGTAATAAAAGCCAAGACACACAACTCCCGAATGGTTCAATATATTCTTTATGACTTGACAGGACAGCATTGAGGCATAATCTCTTCATAATCATGAATCACGGTTATTGAAGTACAGATGTTCCAGGGAGATTCTCATTTCACTCTACACCAAATACTTCATGGAGCAGTCTGCCTGTGAATGTATTTCGTGCTTACTCAAGCACTTAACGGGGAAGCTAACTTGGAACTTGTGAAAGCTGAGCTGACAAAATAGATCTGAGGAGAAGTGACTCTTCTTCTACCTGAAATAAACTTTTTTCCTCCAGTGTGTGAATGGAAACATGAAAGTTCTTGTAAGAGTTTTCTAAGATGCTTAAAGGTTGAACAACAAATAATGTAAGCAGTTTAATAGAAATGCAGTCTACAATTTTTTTTCTTACTTTTTAAGTAGAAATAAAAGATACTTAAATTTTATTTGTAAATTTAACATCTGGAGAAAACCAATAGATGATTAAGGAGAAGTACTGTACACAGGTATAGCATAAAATTTCTTCTGTATGTTGACAGAAAATTGTGAAAATATTTTGGCCTGATCAGATGAGCAAAATGTACTCTGCTATTAATGCGCAATAGTAGTTCTGGATAACCCAAACTATTTAGTATGAGTAAAGACTAAATGTATTTAGTAGGAAGGACTGTAGAAAATGAACATTCAGTGTAGTACTGCTAAGACCATTTTGGTTTTAAGAGAGTCATGACAGGCCATGACAATATTCCTTTGCACATAATCCCCAGTGAAATCAGTGAATATAATGTTAAAAATTATCTGATGGACTGACCAGTGAAATATTCCAGACTTCATTATTTTGTCCATAGACTTGAATTCCCATGACGGTAACATAATATTCAAGGGCCACCTATTCCAAGCATCCTGACAATGAGGAAGTCAAGCAGAAACACCAGGAGGCTCACTGGGTGGGCCATGGGTTCTGAGGGATTGGGCAGAGGAAGTGGCTGAGCCACAGTGTCACATCTGAGAAGGAAGTCGTGGCAGTGAAGCTGGTGGAGCTGTCAGTGACTGGCAAAGGGGAAGCATAACCACTGTTTTTAGTGAAGCAATAAGGAACCAGTGGAACTGCAGGCCAATCAGTCACACCCCTGTGCCCAGCAACATCATGGGTCAGACTGTGGCGGGCTCACAATGAATACACTGGTTGTATACAACCACCATGTGAATTTCGCCTCTGGATTAAGCATCTGTCAAGTTTCATTCCTGGCTACTTTTTTTTTTTCTGCCCTCTGCAATGTAAAAGTACACAATTAATTTTGCCAAATTGGGAAACTGCTCCAGTGTAGTGAACAGCAGGGTCAGTTCACCAGTCTAGTTCACTGCATGAAAACTCACATGGTGGCGAGAAGGTGAAGTAGGAGTGGCAGCAACTTTTCTATCAGGACTGCACACTCATTCCACCTCAAAAACTGCCCCGTAATTTTCCTTTGCCATATTTTTGTCTTCTCTAGCCCTAAAACATACTCTAAATAATTTTCCCAGCAAAAGAAAATTAGAATGTAATGTTGCAAACTTGCTGGCTTCGCATTCAAATATGCCAAAATATGAAATATATCTGTTTCTCTAGTTATGCAGGTCAACTGTATACTTCCCCTAGCACACACAAACTACACAGATTATTAATCAAGTTATAAAGTAAGTATACAAACATGTAAATAAAAATACTACAAAATGGAACAAGCTACTGCCCACCCTGCCCCCCAAACAATTACAATAGCAGTGTGACCACCACAACCTTTGTGCAAGGTAAATTGGTAGGAAAGGGAATAAGTTCCAATAAACCAACAGTGAGAGCTGGAGAGAAAAGTTTTACAAGGACCAGCAGTATTTAACTGTGGGCTTTTAAATCACACAAGTAAAGGACTGCTCTGGTGTGGTGAAAGGTTCAAATATGCATATATCATGCTCAGGAGAGCACATTCAAGCTTCCTGTAACTTCTGTAGTTGCTGCAGGCTATGTGTTGCTCACTGCAGCCAACATCTGCTGAACAGCACAAACACAGGGAAGCCACAAATGAATTTCAAATTTGAATAAACATTTGCAGTAAATGCCCCAGAACACAGGGCAGTCTGAAGCCAGCTGACACATCTGAACTTTCTGGTTGGTCCCATAGTTGAGTTCAGTAGAAAACATGGACAGTAGTCCAAGGCTAATGTAAGTATAGTGCAGATAAATAACAAAATCTGCATTCCTCTTGTAAGTTTCCTCCACCCATTCCTGATTTTGTTTCTCTGATCTCTAGTCAGCACAGAACTTTGTTTTTCTGAGTATAGGTGGAGTCAAATGATTTTTGAGGAGGGGAGGATGGGATTCTTATAAAATCCAATGCTTACACATCCTGAAGGAGACAAATTGGTTTGTTCAGCTAGCCAGATGGTAGCTCAGATGAGAAAGATGACCTGGCAGTTTGCAGCACAACTCAAGAACTTACATACAAGTGGAAGGTGAAGGAAGAGCTTCATATCCCGTACAAGCCTTGGCTGAATAAGGTAATTTCTTGATGCTACACTTTATTTTTGTTACTTCTAACTGGTTGCTCATAGCATTCAGCCTCTCTTTATCACCCTAATATGCTTTGTCGATTAACTGCTATAGATCATACTCATTAGACTGACTCCGAAAATGATGCTGTGAAGTTAGAAAGGAAAATTTAATGAAGAATTCCTTCTGAATTTGTGTCTGAGTAACTAGTACGAACCTACTGTAGTTGAAGATCTAGTGACAGATGAGCATCAGCAGAGCCAGTCTGAGTGTTAGATGAAAATTATGACAAACATAGCCTGATCCTTGCCTGTGTACCAACTCACATGTGTGGAGGAAGTTTCAGCATAAATTACAATTGATTTCTTTGTTTCTTTCCATCTTTCTTCTAATACAACCAATAAAACATGACTATATTATTTAATCTGTTGTTAATTTATTAAAGCTATATTTTGTACTTAATTTAACATAGCTGCTGTTTCAAGGTATCAGCCTTGGTAAAAGTACTTTTGTGTCTATGTATACTAAGTATGTTTTTCTTCCTTTTCTCTCTTTTTTTTTTTTTTTCCTAAGTCCAAATCCAAGGTAATATTTGCACTGGAAACCCAAACCAAAAACCCATTACAAAGTCACATTTTTTTAAATCTAAATGTGGAAAACCTTAATACTTGCCCATTTTTGTCTTCTTGGGGAACCTATATCTGTAAAGTATCACCAGGTCACAAGGAGGCCATTCAGCCTCCATTCAGAGACAGTGAATACATTTTTTGGGGAGTGTTAAGTATGAGTTGCATGAAAACAACAAGTTTAGGATTCATACTAACAAGAGTTTTTTCTTGATTCCACCACCACGTTGTTTTGCAATGTGCAGCAAATGTATTCAATTCATTTGCTCTTTTGTAAAAAGTAAATTAGAACATGGAGCACAAGATAACCAAGTAGAACAAGTATCCATCTTCACAAGTTTATGTGGCACGCTAAAATGCAAGCAATGAGATAAGCATTTTATAATTTATTTTTATTATTGTCTGATAAGCTTTTTGAATCATTGGCATGAATCGAAACAGAAATAGCTTGGAGAACTTGTAGAGCATGAATAGAGGAACAGCCCCGGTGCCTCAGAAAGTGTCTTTGTAGCTATCCAGGTGCAAAGATAAAGGTTGCACTCTTGTCTGCGTGTTCTTGCTGGCAAAATTTGCCATGAGCATAATAACACTACTAACAGAGCTGTCTGCTCTTGCTGATGCAGACACCAAGCACGGGCTTTCCTGATTTAAGTCCATGTCTCACAGAACATTTGTTCCAGCTGCCATGAGAAATTTTGGAGGTAGGAGTCAGTGGGATGCTAGACAGAATGCTTATGCTTCCAGGCACAGCTTTACATTTCTGAGGCACCGTGTGTATGACCAGGTGCAACAGAAGGAGCAGTACCCTACAGGTACTCCTTTTTATTTAGAAGGTTAGCTCCAGGGACAAAATGGGTAAGTGACCTTACTGTTTACCATTACTCAATAGTTAAGAGCAAAAGGAGATCCTGTGTAGCTTTTTTCAGTTTAGCGTGTTTGCAATTACATAATCTAATAACAAACTTTCTCTTGCAAGTGAAGGGGGAAGAAAGCAAAGTGTGGTGTCAGAAACATATTCCCTTATTGTAGTATCTATGCTTTCTTCTACCCTGTTCAGGCATTGCAGCAATTCCCTATAGTATGCAGCTGCACTGCTTTCAAATCCATAGGGCTGCTGGAAAATAACTACCTCATTAATTAATAATGGAACTGAAATAGTAATTTTATTTGGGAGTTACATGTAACACTGTGATCATTAAAAGGAACTGAAAGGGGAATTCTGAGCTGTGACATAAAAGATATATTTGTCATAAGGAAACATGCTGTCCATTTAAGTTTTGTGAGCAGTAAGGCCCAATTTATTCTCCTCCTGGGACAGAGTTTGCCTAATGAAAGTGAAGAGTGCTGGGTGGTGTCATGCAGATTTTATCATGCCTGTTTTAGTCTGGGTGTTGCCTGGTAAGCAGCAGGATTTCTTCTATCTGTCTTGTGGCCCAAATTATAATCCCTTGCCCAGGCATGTCTATGCAGAATGCAGAAATATCAGTATCACTCTCCCTAGGCAGGCTCATTTAGCTTGAGTGTTGTGTCCTTTTTGTGTTCTTCCAAGCCTCAAACAAAATTATGACCATGCTACTTCAGCTCAGCATTGTCAGAATGCTACAGCTTGATATAATTTCTATATTTTCTTATAGTAAACTGAGCACTAATACAAGTATTAATGCTTCCAACTTTACAAAATTTATTGCCTTTGAAAGTATTAGCTTCATTTGACAACTGAGAAAACAGTCACAGCAAGATCTGACAACTTGCTTAAGATGACCCCAGAAACTGTGGGAATGAAAACCTGATTCTTTCATACAGACCTCAACACAAGGCAGTCTCTCCCTCTCTTGTGGCTGTTCTAAGATTTTTTAAGATGTGCAAATGAGTCCAGTGCCATGTCAGTCCAGATATGGGGCAGTAGAATGATTTTGTTTCTGATCCCTACAAGGCTCTCATGGCTTCTTCTCCCCACCCTGCTGCAGTGATTCAGATCCTCCTGAGATCATGGGAGCAAATCACAGGACTAGTGACTGCTTCTTTGTACTGGATAACTTCAAGTGGTATGGGTTCCCTCATGCAGTTCATGTTTCCCAGGTGCACACAGGGTAGAGAATTTTAAGTATAGTATATCTTTGGCTATCTCAAGTTTCCCACTCTCCTCCTGAGATAGGTCTTTTTGGTTTTCTGTGTCTTGTACAATGTCCCTGCTCAGCTTTTAGTATCCATGAAGAAACCAGAAAAATGTATGAATGTTTCTCTCCCTCCAGCCAGATCCCAGATCCTCCATACACTGCACGATTGCTGCATGTTTACTACAAAACTTTTAAAGGGAAATATGCTTTTTCAGTTTTGTGCTTAATAAGATGTTCTTGCCGATGAATAAATCTTTGCAAGAATGGATGCGCACTGTTTTGGCAAAAATGCTTGGCATTGCAGGAATGATTAATATTTATAAATACTAAAATGTTGAGGACTCTGAAATTCTTCTATCTTTGAAAATCTTCATGTCTGAATATCTTCCCATTATCTTCTCTCCTTGGTTCACATGTGCATGCTTCTTTTGTTTTCTTAACTCTGTACTTGAATTTTTTAAAAAATTTCTTTATTCAGTCTTCTGTCTCTTCAGACCTCTGTTACCCAGGTAATATTTTCAGTCAAACCCCTGTAATGAATGTTGTATTTTAACTTGATAATTACTTGTGTAAGCCATTCCTAGAATATTTTCATCAATTTCTTTAACCATGGGCCTTCTACCAATTTGCAGATCTGTTAAAAAACCTCATCACCATCACTACCACTCCAGAAAAAAAAAAAAAGAAAAAAACAATCCAAACACCAGAGAAGAACTAAGAATTAGAAAAGATGCAGGCTAAAGACAGCAATCCACCCGACGGTGGCTATGGATGGGTTGTGGTAGTGTCAGCCTTCATGGTGATGGGCCTTACTGCTGCTGTCCTCAAGACTTTTGGTCTGTTCTTTGTTGAAATCCAGCAGCACTTTGATGAACTTGCAAGCACCACTTCTTGGATCACATCAGTAACCATTACCGTCTTTCATTTAGGAGGTAGGTAGTAGTACTCCTCTAGCATTTTATTTTAATATTAACTACCTGAGAAAGTTTGGAAATCTTCCTTAAAAAAAAAACCCAATCCCAGCAACATATAAGGTCTAGACTTCCTCCAGAAGTCTCTACAGAAAATACAGAAAAATTTCAGAAAATTGGCATTTACTGCCTCATATATGAAATGGGTTAATAACAAAACTCTATAAAATAGGAATCTGATTGCTTGAAAAACATCATGTACCTAAACTCATGATTAAGTTTCGCTACAGGCTTTGAGTTAAACTCATTAGGAATAATAGCCACAGAGCTTGTTGAATCAAGCTCTTAAAACAGTTTGTGCAAGCTCACTGATCTCAGTGTGACTGTCTGAAGTACTTTTTTCAAAGTACTTCAAAATACAAGGATTGTGACCCCATCCATCAGGTAAGCCATTTGCTACCACAATTATTTTCAGTCCTGCTTTTTCCCACTTCTTTTTATATTCACCAAGATCCCCTTTCTTTGCATGTATTACCAACTCTATGTCTTCTTCACCCCTCTTACTATGATTCCAAGTTACTGATCTACCAGAAGACTCACAGGGTTAAAAAGAAAAAACCAATCTATTCACACCGAGAGAACTCAATAAAGATATGACCATACAAGCAGAGAGTAGGGGAAGATAGAGTGAAATATCCCAGTCAAAGGCAGTGAGGTCAAATACCACATCACATCAAATGAAGGAGGGAAAAATAAGAAACATACTGCATTTGACTCAGCTGGGTTGTTTAGAGAGTCCCTAGTGCCCTGCAAACTGCATGAACCTTCACATGATGTGAGGATTCCAAACATGTGCAGGCTTGAAGTGTACAGAATTTGTGAAATCTGCTCTGCATATTCTCATAGAGATATATGGTTGCTATAGGTAAATATCCTTACATAATAAATGCTATCATAATTTTCTCTCTGAAGACACTTCTTTGCATAGACACTGTATAATTACATGCATCCTACTCAGTCCACACCTATCAGTACTATTGCTTGGAACTCCAGTATTTCCAAACATCAAGAGCAACTGATCTTTCTTTGAAAAATGTATTCAGAAGGAAAAAAGAGTAACCCAAAGTCAAAGTAAAAAGATAAAGTAAGTCATGAGTTGAAAAGATTTTATCAGTTTCATAAACTGCTATCCTTGATGCCTGCTTTGCAGTGACAGGTATAATTAACTGAAAAAAAATTGAAAAACCTGCTTCACAGACCACAGAATTTAATAAATGGTAATCTATCAATTTGGTTAACAAAACAGATGTATCACTGACATATTGTGATACTATTGTGTCATTCAGGCATCTGAAGTTCATGAGAAGAAAAAGCCAGCATAGGAGGGAAAAACTTAACAGTCCTGTTTTAGGTTTTGTTTTGTTATAGCCTATATTTACATTGTATAGGAATGTATAAAGGAATAGAGCATATAACACAATAATATTAAGTATAAACCAGAAAAAAAATTTGCCTAGCCACATGGGAGGCCAGCCTACTTCAAGGAAGGCAGCTATAATTTTCAGCAGAAGTTGTTTTTCATCCTTTGAAATCCATTGAAAAGAATCCTCTTTCAGTGAATAAAGCTTGGTGGTCAAACATTCCAAACCCCCTCTGTATAGTAGTTTATAAATGTCTCAGGTCAATACAGAATTGTCCTCATCTTCTTCTGCCTTTGCTTCATTTATAGGGACCACAAACTTTCTGATGAAAATCACCTGAGCCTCCAGCTCTTTGAGCATGTTTCCCGGCCTGCTTAGTCTTTCTTAATGTCTGTCTCTGGGAAACCTTAAGTGTCACTTGGCTCAGTAGAAGGATGATCCCGGAATTATTATTTTTTCCTATTTGGATCCTTTCAACGGCAGGTCTGTTTCTTGTGTTGAAGGAGAGCATGTGCTTCCACTCCCAAGGTCTGCACTTGCAACAGGCTGTTCAGTTTACCACAGCAAGGATTCTCCCCATCACCTTCACCAGCCTTCTCTGGCTACTTATGTACACCTCCCAACACCTTTCTCTGTACTCTTGTTGTCATCCCTTTCCATTCCTTGTGCATTTTCTGTGTGTTGCCCTTGTCCTTTCAAACTCTGGAGTCAAGCTATTTTACCCATTTCCAGTTCTGTGGCTAGCTTCTTTCTTTCTCTTGCTACTCCATGTTTAATTTCTGCCTGTTTATTCTTCTTATTTGCTATTTAAGAATTGAGATTCGGTAATATTTCTGCTCCAGATCTTTTTCTTGTCTTCAAGAACTTTCATGGATGTTACCCTGTGTCTACTTTTCTCTTCTTCTTTTCATCATATTTTATGATTCACCAACTGCATGTACTTTATCATGTCTCATGAACTACATTTTAGGATAATGACTGAATTTCAGTATCATTTTAACATGTTTATAAAATTTTCAGATTTTTGCTGTAAAACCTGATGAGACGTTTGAAGTTTATGTAACTCCTGCCAGGTCTTTCTGCTGTCAGGCAATGTACATGCTGAAGATTTTGCAACAACTAGTACTCTGTCAGGTTTATTTCACTCATCCTAGCTACCAAATTCTCTCAATTCTGATTAGCACAGGTTAATGTACAACAACCTGCCCCTACAAACTACTACGAAACCTTCCTTGCTGGCTGCTCTCTTTTAATAATTGTCTTCCTACGTATTTAAATTTAGAAGCGTGGTCCTTGTTAACTGAATTCGGTTTTATGCATGAACTCCAGTTCCCAGGATATTTAACAGATTTTAGGGAGCAGGCCCATGCCAGGTGGCACTTGGGAACCCCCTAGTGGCCACGGCCATTTAAAGAAATCCTGCGGCTGTGACCTCGACTCGTGATGCTGATGGAAAAAACAGCCAGGCAGTAAAACTATCCTTCATTAAGCAAAAATATCTCTGACATTTCAGGTGTTTCCAGACAGTGACTAGAGACCAAAGTAGCTGCTGCACTATCAGATCTGTACCACCTCCACCTTTGCCCTTGTGTTGAAGAGCCCCTGCACTCTGTTGTGAGAAACTGTACCACTAAATAAAGAGTTAAGAAATGAACTGCCAATTTTCTGTAAAAAGTATTACCACAAAATAAACCCTAATTTTTGGTCCTTTATAAACTTTTAAAATTCCATTAAGGGTTGATTTTTGCAAAATTCTAGAAAACAAAATTAGTTTTCTCCAGAATGTTTTCATGTCAGACATATCAATAACATATTGTCAATAATACAATTTTTATAGATGAACCTATAGATTCCATGGCTGAAGTTTCACCTTCTGCTAAAACATTCCATGAGGTTCTGTCTTGTTGGTAGTTATATCCTTACACGAAAGTCAGTAGAACTGTCCTACTGCAAGGAAGGCACTAAAATGCTCTTTCCCTTTAAAAGAGTCCACATATGTTGAATATATTTTCAAATCTGTGCCTCAGGAACAGTAATTTCTCTATCAGCAAGGATGAAATTTTGGAACTTGATTGACCTCCTACCCCATCCAGCAGAATTAAGGCTGTTTGTGTCAAGCATTATAAGGGCAGTCATCATCAAAATGTTTTATTTATTTGACCATGTTGATCAGATTAATGTTCTAATGTATTTTTCTTTCTCTGATTTTTCTGCTTATCTAGCCCCTGTTGCCAGTTCACTGTGTGTACAATATACCCATCGGAGAGTTGTGATCACTGGAGGACTTCTGGCTTTTTCAGGAATGGCATTGGGATTTTTTGGACTCAACATGGTCTGGTTGTTTGCAACAACTGGCTTCCTACAGGGTATGAATTTATGGCTTCATGGCTTTCTTCCACCAGCAATGTATTTGAGGGTGCTAGTGGTAGGAGTTTTAAAATCTGGTATCTATTTTGACTTTATGAGCAGCCAGAACAAGAAATGTTCTTTAAAAGTGATTTCCGTCCCATTTCACTCGGGAAATAAGAGTTTGTACAGGAGATCTGCAACAACAAAGAACACAAATATTTAGATGCCAATAATTTACACTTGCAAATTATATGCAAGCAGAAAATTAAGTGTTCTGTTTTTCATTCAGAGATAAGAGCTTTGTGAAGGTTTAAAAAAACATTATAAAGGGAACTGAAGTAAAAAGACAGGGAGATCCCAAATTCTATACTTTCTATCAGCTTATCTTATGGTTTGAACAGAGTCCCAGGCTTTCATTTTATTCCAATCCTTTCCTTTACTTCAGGCCATACCAGGCCAGATAATTGTCTCCAACAGCTAGCAGATTTTCCTGGAACACGAAGCAAAGCTAGCAGGGAATAAAATAAACCATTCTGAATTCTGCACTGGATGCCTGAGAAAATGTCTGGAATTTGAACCCTTTGGCACTCCTGGGCTGCCAAAGAGTCTAGGGAGCCATCAAAATAACTCTAAGTTAGAGCAGGTTTTAAATTTGCTCAAAGCAGTTAAGCGAGAAAATGAAGAGCAAATAGAGGCAATACACCAACTTGCCTCATGTCCCACCTCACTCATGTCTACCCTGAATACAGCTCAGCTTAATCGGCTGGTCTGACCTAGTACCAGCCTTAACACACACAGCATGGACACTGGGATCTGCCTAGCTTCAACCTCATAACCATGGGATTTCTCATGCACTGGCAAAGCTGTGAAACCAACTTCTTTTCTTTTTTTTTTTTTTAAGTGAGAATGTAATAATGTATATACTTCATGTTCTGCTTTTTCACTTGAATATATACAATGTACAGAATATAATATAGTCACAAATATACCCTTACACCTACTCCAGCTAAACTCATTCTTCTTCTAGGCAAAAATGTTTTCTTTCTAACACTTTTTAACTTTGCAAATGTAGAAGCACTGACTGCTTAAATTTCTACCTTCACAAAATACCTCAACAGTGTCTAACCTGTGCTATTTCTATTGGTGTTTTTCAGGTCTTGGCATTTCTTTTTCATGGACACCAGCCATTAGCATTGTTAGCCACTATTTCTCAAAGAAAAGGGCTTTGGCCAATGCTATTGCCAGTGCTGGAGAATGTGCCTTTGCATTCATGTTTGGGCCATTTTTCCAGTGGTTGATTGGTCAATACGGATGGAAAGGTGCCCTCTTGATCATAGGTGGCATCCAACTCAATATTTGTGTCTGTGGAGTACTGATGCGACCCCTGGCAAGCAGCTGCTTCCTTGAGGCCAGACATTGTGAAACTGAAACACCACCTGGCAATGGTGCATCCAGGACAGACAAAGAAGATCAGTCTCCCATCACGCCCAAAACCTTCAACTGGATGCTTGTGAGGCAACCAGAATTTGTACTTTATGCCATTTTTGGTATATTAGCTGCTATGAGTTTTTTTGTTCCTCCATTATTTTTAGTTCCACTTAGCTACAGCCTGGGAATAGATGAATCATGGACTGCATCCCTCCTATCCATTTTGGCTATGGTGGACTTTGGAGGCAGATTGCTGTGTGGCTGGTATGCCAACCTCCACGTTACCAAAAGCATTCATTTGCTGGCAATGGCGATTACATTGATCAGTACTTCCCTGATGCTCTTGCCACTGGCTAACAATTACCTTTCCCTGGCAATATTCACTGGCTTCTATGGATTCTTCTTTGGCACAACAGTCGCCATTCACATTACAGTGCTAGTAGATGTTGTAGGCATGCCAGAATTTGACAGTGCCCTAGGACTCTTCATGCTTATTCGAAGCACTGGAGGTTTTGTGGGGCCTCCTCTTGCAGGTAAGTTAAGACAACTCACTGCCAAATACAGTTTAAAAGAGGAAAGGGGAATGGTAATCTGAACTGAAAAGATCTTGATCTGCACTCAACTTTCCCCCTTTTTTAGCTCAGGGGTATCTGAGCCAAGAAGTACATAAAAACAAATAGTCAGTTTAAATCCTCTTCAAAATACACTGCTCCTTCTCTTCTGTGTGATTTTGGGGATACCTTTACAACAAGAAAGGAGGGATAAAAGGCAGGGTTCACATGGTTGTCCTGCTTTCTGAATCCCACATAATGCCACTTGATGGCCTCCAACTATTTAGCTAAGAAAGTCCGTCTTTGGGACAAGCAGCAGACACACACTTTCAGAGAAGAAACTGAAATTTGAGACTACTGATGTTGCACAAATGTTGGTATTGTTGGGAGGGTT
Organism: Melozone crissalis; assembly: GCF_028551555.1. NCBI lineage: Eukaryota > Metazoa > Chordata > Aves > Passeriformes > Passerellidae > Melozone > Melozone crissalis. The sequence goes on along the minus strand of NW_026535783.1, from coordinate 46,022,219 downwards.
TCTACAGAAGTTCAAATTGAACAGCCTGAAACATTAGGCTATGCAAACCTCAAGGAAATATTCAGAGAAATGCCTGCTGGTTTTAGACAGCATTTGAGCCAGCTAGTATAATAAACAGGGAAGGCAGCATATAAGAACAGTGGGAAGAGAGAGCAGACAATGAGACAGCACATGGATTTATGGCCTGGCAAAAAGATATAGTCATCTTGGAAAAAGGCAAGACAAATGAACTGCAAGCTGTAGAGGCTTTAAAAAGTGATATGGCAAAAAAAAAAAGACCATTGTGACTTGTGCAATGCAGATCTGAGTCCTCATCCAAAGACCATTGTTCATGCACAAGTGACTTTTGTGATAATGGCATTGCTAATGGGTTGTAAATGAGTCCAGCTGAATACTGGAATATTTTAATTCACTTTTGAAATACAGGAACCAGGAAGATTTGTAGAGGGTTTGAAACAGAACAGTATCGAAAATGTGTTGGAAAGATCTGAATAAAATACAGTTCATAGTGGTTGGTCACTAGTACTAATTATCTGGGAATCAGTGTGGCCCCTTTTTGTATATTTAGTGAACTACCAAGAATATATGGAAGAGCAGGGAACCCTAAGTGCCTCTCAAGCTCTCCTCTCCTCCTTTGAGTGTAAAATCTAAAAGATTTGAGTTCATGGTTCCTATGCCTGTGTAGGGCTGATCATAGTTTAGAATGTGGGCTAGGAAGTACCCTAAACATGGACAAACTTCCCAAAAGCAAGCAACTTTCATCAGCCCACAAAGGAATGTGCCATCATACCCACAGGGCAGCTGACACACTGCTGCAGAGCTACTACTGTAATACTGTACTGTAGAGATTTTTCAGTATAATACACAATGGCATCACATATTTTGGTTGGCTTCAATGTCCCTGAAAACCAAGGTCTTTTTGTTAGCTTCTGTGACTCTTTGTAAAATGATGAACTGGAAATCCACAACACATCAGACAAATTCTCCAATTTTGTCTCCAGCAGATGAATGTCCTTTCCTTCTTTAAACTCGCTCATGCTGTAGTTATGGTCCAAATTTCAGCAACTCATGACAGCTACACCACAGAACATGGAGCTGCTCACATACACAGCTGCACAATCTGTCTTTCTGCCAATACCTGCACTTGCACTGTCTGCCACACTTTTGGTTGGAAAGTACTTAAAACTGTGTAATATATTGTTTCACTAGTAATTCACAAATGAAAAACAATGAGACATGAATTGTGTTTCAAAACACAAAAATGAAAAATGAATGCTATACTGGGGTGATGTTCCTTGTGCTTATGGTGTAGAAATCTGCCAGACAAGTATGTAGCCAGTACACTGCCTTTATAAGAGGATATATTCACAATGCTGAACTAAATTACATTCGTCAGCTCTCCATCAATCAAATTCCTGTCATTTGTTTCTCTCCAGGTCTGATTGTGGACATGACTGGAGATTACAGAGCAGGCTTCTACATGGCAGGAGCCATTCTTGTCCTATCAGCTGGATTTTTAATTATTTTAGATCAACTCCAACAGAGAAAAATAAGAGAAAGCAAGATTAGAACCAAACCAGAAAAGTCAATGTTACCTTACGCTTCCCTGCATATCCTGAAGCATCAAACCAGAAGGTATGGAGAGCACAATGTAGTGGTGTGACTACATGAGACCTCTGACAGCATCTCAAGGGCACATGGAAGTGTTTTATTTTTGCCAAAGTCACTATTATTAGGATTTGCAAAAGAACAGAAATTTTGGGTACGACTGTTTGAAACAAAGGAAGAAAGTAATTAATTTACATGCAAAGTAGAGCAGTAACCATTACCATATTATTTTGATATTGAAGTTGCATTTTCATTACGCAAGTCTTCAGTAGAGTCCCAGAGGGCTGTGCTAAATGAAATAGGCAAACCATAGTCTAAACTAAATTGCTGTGAAGTACATGTGCAGCAGATACAAACTCTACCCTCAACTGCAGACTGCAGCTATCGCTAATAAAAAGGAAGAGGCATTAGGTCACAAATACTTACTTGGGGAAGTGGTGCCTAGTATTTTCAGTAAACAAGTTGGATCTGAAAGCACAAGTAAATGAATACAGTTTTGAGCTGAAGGGTTTGCAGGTACTCTACAGAGCAGTGCTGGAATAAGACAAATAAATAGACAAACCTGGTAAAAGTTAAAAGTTATATGAGTAACAGAATACAGTAGAGAGAAATGCAGTCCTAGATACCAGAAGTAAAAAGCAAAATACACCCACAGAAAATGGAGAAGGATTGATGAGTAGTATGGGAAGAACTAAGGCTACAGGGAACTTCAAACTGACTAGAGAATCCCAAATGCAACCCTGTATTTAAAATAGCAAATGTCTTTCTGTGTTATGGTAATATAGAGGAGATAACAATGGTAATGCAGAGGAGATAACAATACTTGCAAAGCAGAGTTAACTGGAAGAAGTACATGAGTTGCAAAGAATTAAGTTGAACATAAATGAGAGAATTAAGAAATAAGGGAAAAGTATAAGAAATAAAGTTTGCCTGGTTTAGAAGAAAAAATTTTTATAGGGCATGAGAACAGCCTTCAAATCCATAATAGTCTGAGATGAAGAAAACATCATTAATTCCTTCCTTTTCTTGTTAAAAACAACTGGTAATTTATATAATTCCCAGAAAGGCAGTTATGTAATAGGGGAAAAGCTTCATTGTAGCCTGTTCAGATACAATGCAGGCCTATGAATGCAGAATATGAAAATACAGAGACATCAGAGAATAGGTAACACACAATCAAGGATATAAATATATGTGTTTCAGAGTACTAGGATGGGCTAGATGACTTCCTGATGTCCCCTTCAGTCCCACATTCCAATTTTCATAAGGCAAATACTTTGACTAAAGTCTCTATTTATAAGAATAAAAAAGAGTCTGTATCCAAACAACTGGGGTTTTTTTGTAATTTTACTCTATTGGGGGAAAACAGAATTTAAGGGAGAAAGGGCTGAATAACATCTAGGAAGAAACACTGAAAGGAAAAATATGTAGCACTTTAAAGCCTTCAAACTATTATGAATATCATATCTGCCCTATTTAAAAACTTCAGAAATTTTCACCATTGAATCACTTCTTCTGTGAAGCTGAATTTACTTAAATCTCTCATCTGAAAGAATTACTTCTTGTCTCATAAGAACTAGTATTTAAAAAATTTAATTTAACTTACAGGGAATCAGCTGAACCATTAATAAATCAACTACCTGTTGGGGCTTGATTGAAGAACACATATTGGAAGGAGAGCAACTGAGTGTGCGAAGTCTTGTAGTAAGGCTCTGACACACCTGACAAAAATCCTTTTTAAACTTATCAGTTGAAAAACTTAGATTTTTCTAAGAGTATTATTCTTCAGTCTTCTGCAGTGTTCCACTACTTAAAATAACTCTTCATTTTATAAAGTGGAGGTGGTATTGCTGGAGGTGGGAAGAATGGGGAAATGTTTAATCGATGCAGTTCCCAGCTCCAGCACTCTGTTAAAATTCTGTATTTTATTTACAAGCCCTGTCACCAATTTATTTTGACATAGGCAGCAAAGAAGGCACTTAGTGGCACACTGTGCTGGAAGAACAGGGGCAAAAGGAGGTGCCCTTGTAGGTCAAGGGAGGTAATTGTTCCCCTCTGCTCCATGGTTGTGCATACATTTCGGAGCAGCAAAGCACAGGAAAGAAGCTGACAAAGATGACTGAGTTCAGCAAAGGATCACTGAGAGGCTGTGGAACCAGGGCTGGTTCAGCCAGGGGAGCAGCAGCTTTGGGGGCACCAAACAGCATCCCTGGCACCAAGGGGAGGAAGAGAGGAGATGCAGCTGGGGTGTTCACAGTAGTGCATGGTATGGGGGTGAGGCAGCAGCAAAGCTGAAACAGAGAGAGTTCAGGCTGAAGCTATGAGGACAGCCTGGCAGCACGGATATAGTCCGGCATGGTTGGGCTGATAACATCCTTGGGGCTTTCATGGCCAGAATGGCTGAAGTCCTGAGCAGCCCAGTCTGAGCTCAGAACTGGCTTTGTCAAGGCTCAGGCTGGAGATTTCCCCTGGTTTCCATCAGGCTGAACAGTATCTTCTGAGAAATACTTTTATTTTCTTTGCTAAATGCACTAAATAATATTAGTCCCTTGGACTCACTGTCAATCTTGTTGCTATGTATCTGTCTAATGGCACAAAAGAAGTCAAATCATAGAATCATGGGATACACTGAATTGGAATGGGTCAATAGGATCATTGAAGTTCAACTCCTGACCATCCCAAGAATCACACCATGTGCCTGAGAGCATTGTCCAAACGCTTCTTGAACTCTGTCAGGCTTGGTGCTGTGACCACTTCCTTGGGGAGCCTCTACCAGTGCCCAGCCACCCTCCGGGTGAAGAACCTTTTCCTGATATCCAGCCTCAACCTGCCCTGACACAGCTTCAGGCCATTCTTGTGGGTCCTGTCACTGGTCACCACAGAGAAGAGATCAGTGCCTGTCCATCCTCTTCCCCTCATGAGGATGCTGAAGACCACAATGAGATCTCCCCTCAGTCAGGCTAAACAGACCAAGTGACCTCAGCCACTGCTCACATGGCTTCCCCTCCAGACACCTCATCCTCCTTATCCCCCTCCTTTGGGCAGGGGGCATCCTCATTACCCTCTTTTACTGTGGCACCCAGAGCTGCCCCCAGCACTCGAGGTGAGGCTGTCCCAGAGCAGAGCAGAGCAGGACAATCCCCTCCTTTACCTGGCTGGCCATGCTGGGCCTGATGCCCCCCAGGACATGGGTGGCCCTCCTGGCTGCCAGGGCACTGCTGACTCATGTTCAACTTTCCACAGACCAGGACCCTGATGTCTCTTCCTGCAGTGCTGCTCTTCAGCCTCATTCCCTAGTCTATACACACATCCAGGGTTGTCTCATCTCAGGGCCAGAATCTGACACCTTCCCTTGTTAAACTTCATTTGTTTGGTGACCTGCAATTTGTCAAGGTAGCCCTGCAAGGCCTCTCTGCCTTCAAAGAAGTGAACAGCTCCTCTCAATTTAATGTCTTCAGCAAACTTAGTGTTTGAGTCCTGCATCCAAATCATTAAGATGTTGAAAAGCACCTAAGCCCTAAGGTGGAGTCCTGTGGAACCCCACTAGTGACAGGTCACGAGCCTGATGCCACCCCCTTCACTGCAACTCTTTGTGCAGCCCATCAGCCAGTTGATCACCCATCACATGATGTGTTTACCCAGCTGTGAAATTTTGTACAATTTCAGGATCATGGGAGCTGATCATTCTCATAGCCATGGTACTCCAGCTCCAGGCAGTGGGATGACCTTTGTCCCTTACTGGTGTTGAAAGTAGAGACAAAGGAAGTGTTGAACATCTCTGCCTTGTCCATGTAGCTGTTTTTGAGATGACCAACCTCTTCCTGTAACAGGCTGATGTTATTTCTACACTGCCTTTTGCCATTAATATATTTGAAAAAGCTTTTTAGTGTTCCCCTCAGCTGGGGCCAGCTTCATCTCCAGTTTAGCTTCAGCATGACAAATTTTCTCCCTGCAGTGGTGAGCAGCATCTCTGTGATTCTCCCACATCACCCGACATTACTTCTGCTGAGCCTACACCTTTTCTTGCCTCTACCTCCCAAAGAAGATTCCTGCTCAGCCAAGCCATCTTCTGCCTCCCCTGCTTGACTTCTGGCATTTGGGAATTGCCTCTTCCTATGCCCTTAGAAGATGGTGCTTAAAATGTGACCAGCATTGACAGACCCCAGCACCTGCAAAAGCAGGTATCTTTCCAGGGTATCTAACTCACTAATTCCCTGAGTAGCCTGAAGTCTGCTCTCCTCATATCCAGAGCTCAAGTACTGAGTGTTTGTATTCATTTCGGAACTGCTTTTACTTCAGCTGCAGCTGAAGTAAAATATTCCAAGTTAAATTTCACTGGACTCTTACTACAGGGATTACTTAGAATCACAGAATCATCAGTGTTGGAAGAGACCTCTAAGATCATCAAGTCCAACCATCCACCCAGCACTGCCACTGTCACCTCTAAATCCAAACCACATTGCCCAGTGCACACACCTCTGAAACATCTTCAGGGATGGTGACTCTACGACCTCCCTGAGCAACCTATTGCAAAGGACTCTTTTGATCCAAGTTCTAAGAATGTAGTCAGTGTTGACTATACGAACTTTCTTCAAGAGATGGCCTCAGAGGCCTAAATCAGCAGCCCACCTGTAAGGAGTTTCTCACCCCAAAATAGTTAGCAAAGTTAGTTTCAGTGGTAACAGGGTCTTGAGGCTTTGGAAAGCACCACCATTCTCTTGAATCCAGCTATGTCCTTCTGAAATTACATGCAAGGGAAACAATTCAACCTCACCTTGATAGCACCCAACTGCATCCAAACGTTTTTCACCTATGGCTGATCATTCTGCATCTCATGGAGAAAGCCCCACAAATCTGAACAATGCCCTGGGCTGGGAACCTCCAGTTTACCACAGACAAAGTAGGAGCAAAGGAAAACTGGCAGAAAGCTGTTCAAACATTTTTCTTTAGAAAAACATGGTAGAGTAACAAAGGCACCACTGTAATCATGACATCCTCTTGGCACAGCTTCTACAGGATTAAGACTACCATTCCTTCTTTACTGTAAGATTCAGAGGTGGAGCAGAGGGAGATGGGTCTCACAGTAAGGACCATAGCTTCATTTGGAAATTACTTGAGGAGGAAGTTTCTGTCATGAACCAGGCTTTCAGGATGAACATATTTGTTGTGGTGTGTTATTAAGTTTTTATATTACTCCCCCATTTTATGTATTGTTTCCCCCTGTTCGATGTGAGATGGTTCTGCCCTCCCCCAGTTTCCCGCCATAGCCCGACTGTCCGTTAAGTTGCTATGGTAACCCCTGCCCTTGGCCTGTGTCACTCAACTAAGTTATATAATTCCTCCTCCCATTTATTCCCTTATTTGTGGACTTTCTCTCCTCCCTGGGCCCAGTCAATCACCCCCCACTCCTCCTAACTTTCCAGAATCTTCTCCTCTCTGGGGGTTGTGGTTGGCTGTGGTCCCGGGGCCCCTCCTTTACTTTGTATTTATTGGATTCCCCTTTTATGTCAATTATGTCAAGTTCATCCCCCTATCCTCCATGATTGGTTCAATGCAAACCCCTCCTTGATACACCCACTCCCTTTATAACCTTGTTTCACCCCCATTTCTTGGTCTCTCCCTGGGGATCTCCCTTCGGTTCCTCCACTGTTCCTACTCCTTGGATTTCATCTTGGATGCTTCATCAAACCGGAGTTTACCCCACTGAGAGTCCAGCTCCTTATTTCACAGCTGCACAGGTGGTGAGTCCGGTCCGTAGTGCGAGCGCAGCCCGTGGCCCTCAGACGCCAAGGGGGGCTCGCACTGAATTGCAGCAGGGTGTCGGCCTGCCCACTGCTAGCTGGACGCTGACCATCATAGGCCAAATACACCCCCGCCGCACATATTTATGGTGCTTGTGCAAGGCAGTCTACAGGACATATTGCCCCCTGGAGGGGCCTGCAGTCAAGGTAGAAGCAAGTTGAGGAATAGCTTCTTTTCAAAAAGCTTCAAATCCAGCCTATAGTGGAGTTCTTCAGTATGGAAGCCAGATAATACCTCCTTCAAAGTAAGTCCTCAAACCATGGACAGACAAGGATCCTCAGGACAAACTGAAAGGGATATAATTCCTTATTTTCTCTTACTGTACCGTGTTGCTGGTAATGTAGATTTAGCAGTGAAATACCTGTGAGTTTCCACTGAATTTCCCATAAAATTCAAAACTAAATCAGGTTGTACTTGTTTTACTTTGCTCTGTGTGTTGTAGAAAGCCTCAAATATCAGAGAAAAATAATTATCAATTAAAGGAAGCAAATTAATAAAAATCTCAGAATCTTGTCCTAGAAAGACGGGATCATAATGTCAACAGCACAAAACCAACTAACAGCTATTCTTTTTTGAAGGTCAGGCCTGTTATTTTTAGTTACACCAGAAGCATTCATTTCCTACCTTTCACCAAGATTCATCAGTGTCCTGGTTTTGCCACAGGTCTGGCTGTAAGAAAAAAGCTGGGTTACTTTGGGGTTTCCACAAAGTACTCCTCTTCCATCCTCTACTCCTGAAAAGTTATCTTTGAAAACATAACACCTTCGGAATCCACGTGTCAACCCTAGTGACTTTACACTGATGGAGTTAGCAGCACCGTATCAGAGAAATAACATTTTGTAAAAAGATCCATCAAAAGCAGGATGTGGTGTTTCATCTCTTCATCCATCCAAATCCTCAATAGCAGCATTCTGCATTTACATTCCTTCCAGAGGGCACCACAGATCCATGACAAAGCTGTTTGGTTTTTTTTCCCTTTCCGGTTATACTATTAACAAGAGATTAATTCAGAACACATAATATTCAAGCAGTTGACATTTTACCCTACACATCACTTGAAGGAAGTAAGGGTCAGAGACTGGTTTTGCTACATGAAGAAATCATGTGGATTTTCTTTATTAGTGTTCTGATTCTCACAAGATCAAGCAGCTTGATCAAACAAGCTTCAGTTATCATCCTCTTCCAGAAATGAAGCTTTTCTTCAGGAAAACACATGATTTGATAAGGAATTTTACAACATTTCAGAGTGCACAAGGGCTGGCATGTCTCTTAGGAACTTGACAGACTGCGATAGATTCCACTTACAATTTTACACACATGGATATTTACAGAAACTTCCCTGCATCTCTTTCACCTTTGAAATTCCTATTGAGTTCATCTGGGTTAACTTGCCCAAATTAGCAAATTTATGCCTCTCACTCTTCATTCTTCCTGTACCCTTTGTTTTCCCCTCTGCAAAAACGGTGTTGCTTCAAACTTTTACCAGGTCTAGCAAAACCAACCAGATCTGGCATTAATCACAGAATGACAGAGTTTGGAAGGCACCTCTGGAGGTCCTGTGGTCCAACCCCTGCTGCAGCAGAGCCATTTGGAGCTGGTTGCCCACGACTGTGTCCAAATGGCTTTTGCAGATCTCCAGTGGGGGAGATTCAACAAACTCTCTGGGCAACCTGAGCCAGCGCCCGGTTATCCTCACAGGAAAAAGGGTTTCCTGATGTTCAGAGAGCACAGCCTGTGTTTCAGACTGTGGTCACTGCCTCTGGTCTGGTCTCTAGGCACTACCATGGAAAAATATATAGACAGGTCAGATTTTTACCATAATTAAGAAAAATACAAGAATCAGCCCCATCCTAGCTAAAAAATGCTGATGTTAATACTTTTTATCTGGCTTGCTAATGAAATGAATGTTGGTCATTCACACTGTCTGTTCTTTCCTGTGGAAACCCTGGGAATATTTCTCTGTCTGCTCTGGGGTGCCCTGACCCCCAGGGGAGCACTGACTTTGACCCTCTGGAGAAAGCTTCCTAGACTTCAAGATAGACTAGAATCCACAAAAGTATGAAATAGATTATAGAGAGTAGTGTACGTCTATCACTTGGTGAGAAATTTAGGTTTTGGGATTTTTAGTACGTTGTGGATGGAAGCAAGATGGAGGGTACAGGGTGTCATCCTGAGTTTCTTCTTCATGCTTCTTCTTCCTTCTTCTTCTTGGGTTTGGGTGGCATTTTGTAATTGAGCAAAAACTATGTGGTGCAGGCTTTTTGGGATCAATTATTGGGTTAAAAGGGAAAATAATCTAGGTGTCAGTTCTTAATTGGATAGTTTAGTCTTAAAAGACCTTGTAACAAGAGATTGTTAGCCATTTTGTGCCTTCTAATGAAAAGTTGCCAAACTCAGAGTAGTGAGACTGTTTTACTGATAAGAAATAATAAACACTTGAGTCCAAACACAAATTACTGTCTCAAGTGCCTTCAATGCAGACCCAGAAAAACCAGTGACTGGTACCCCCACAACTGGTGCCCCGTGTGAGCAGTTTTCTCTTGAGTCTGTCAGCCATTTTCACTACATTTAGAGCCCTGTGCACAGCTTCAAAGACAAGTAAAAACTTAAGAATGTTTAATCCTTCAAACTTAAAATTGTAGAGGGACAGAGAGGCTCAGATTAATGATTCATTAGGACAAATGACAAGCAGAAGATGGCTCTTTTGTCTCCTTGCTCTTTTGGCAGTAACTAACTGCTGGTGTATCACAATACCCAGACCTTTGAATCAATCACAGGCTGCCATTTCTTGCCTGACCTTGTAAATGGAATTACTACGGCGTTAACACAGGCAAAGGCCAGGCTTCATTAGTTCTGGAGCCCATGGGATGTACCCTCTTTTTGTTGCAGTATTTGCTTCTCAGTATAGAATTAAACTGTACTTGCCTTAATCTAAGACACTTCTGTCACAGGGTAATGAGTTTTGGTCCTCATATACTATATTGCACTGTGTTAAAAATGGTGCAAAAAGAGTGCTTAAACAAAGCTATAGTAAATACATGCAAAAATACCAGTCCTCTCTAATAATATAAGCAACCTTAGATGAAAACATGTTTGAATCTAGAAACAGTCTGCCCGCTCTAGGAGCTTATGCTAATTGGCCACATAAAAAGCTGTTGGGCTGTCTCTCAGAGCACATGTAATTAATCAAGAAATAACAGATTTTTCTGCTGCTTTTTAAGAGGGAAGGATGCAGAATAAAATGAGAAGTTGTCTCCTTGCCCCTTTCATGCTAATTAATGCATTCAGAAGCCGAACTGAAAGGAATTTAAACTCGTGATAGTCATAAGAGGACAGATCAAAGGAGAAAAAAACAGACCAAGTAACAGAAAGCTGCATATGCCTTCAGTTAACAGACAGAATACAGGTCTGAAGGAGGTAAGATTTATATTTTTCTTTTCACACAAAGTTTTCAGCTTTGTTTAAAAATTATGCTTTAGAAGAGGCTTGACTGTCTCTAAGTGAACTCAATATGCTTTATTTCCTTGGCTAGAATTATCTTCAGTAAAGTCATTGTGTTTCCTAATTTACTTGTATAGTGTGGGTAGATTAGTGGGATACAGTCAAGTAGGATCTGTTGTGCTCTTCACATTACAGAAACATGATTATGTGAGGATTTATTCTTCACTATATTTGATTGAATAGATTTTTAACTGTTCAGACAGCTGATTACCACCTTAAGATTGGGAATATTTGTAAATTGAATTTGAAAATTGTAAATAAAATTACAATTTTATTTACAATAAAATTAATTACTACACATCTGAATTTAGATTGTCAGCAGACATAAATCAGTATTCCCATCTGAAATTCAACAGATGTCTGAGAGTGTTCAGTGACTGAAAACCTATTTCAGAGTGTTTACAGGGAATTACAGAATAGAAAAACAACTATTGTTAGGATCAGTATTATTTTTTCTTCTAAATTGTTTTTCTTGTCCAGGAAAATTGCCTTTTTTTCTATTTTCTCAATTTTGCTTTAGAAATCTGCCATCGCATGGTACCTAAACAGACCACATCAAATTCTGCAAACTCTGTTACACTCAGTTGCAAACACCTTGATGTCAGTGATGATACTAATACGTAGACTTATGGTTATGGTTTTGAGCTTTATCCTAAATTGGGATTTAGTTGTGTGTGTATAGGAATCTACTTGATTCTGAAAATACCAGATTATCCTGCCTCTCTAAAATGCTCCCATTAAAACAAAGAAACTGAAAATATTAAGCTTCAATGGTACCAAATTATTTATCACACTGACACACTGTGTTTCTACCCTGTAGGTTTTAGCAGGACCAACCTCACAAAATGCCCAGAAGATATAACCACCTGGACAGCAACCACTTTAGAGGCAAAGGACATGTCTACTTCGCAGTGGAAGAGTAAGTGTAAACTAAAACCTATGTTAGCATGTAAGCTGGTGAAAGAATTTGTATTGAAAGAAAACCAGAAAATAGTATCAAAAAAATTTACTGTTGTATATAAATGGAGTGCCTTTTAACTATCTTATAGGTCTCTCTAATGGTTGTCAAGGGGCGACCTCAGAGAGCCATCAATGATATGAAAAATCAGAATTGCAGAATTCAAGAATCTAGAGTTAAATAATATGATCACAAGTCATCAGCCTTTACCAGGTTTATTGAGGTTTATTTAGAATTTACTTTTAAGACTGTTGCAAGGTGATCTGTACCCTAAATCTCTAGAATCACAGACCTCTCTTAGGAACCTCAAAGAGACATTTTCTCACCCTAAAGAATGGTGGAAACTCCCCAGAGAAATGGTTAAAAAAAAGAGCAAAACATCAGTGGCATACAAACATGATTCCCAAATTGTTTCTGCCAAATATTTTTTATCTTTGAATTACAATAAAATACATTTGGTCTGGGATTATTAGAGACACCACCCAACTGGTGATGTTTTACTACATAAGGCAAGTAATTCCATTGTGCTAGTACTGGCTTACTGGGCCCCAGACTTAATGACTTGTTGCAAATATTCATACTGCCAGATAGCTGCTCCTCCATCAGCCCTGGCAAAAAGAATAAAAAAAAGGGGAAAGTTCTCTAATAGTCCATCCAAAGCAGTTCAATTCTTAAAACAAAAAGAAAAAGCTGGCTAGTCATGTCTCAGCACTTGAAACTAGGCATGCTCACCTCTAACTGCTGTGAATTCTAGTGGCTGCATCTGTAAGTAGTTTTTCTAGTTATGTGACCCTCTCCTTCCAGTACCAGAAGTATTCTAGATATGAGCCCTAGATTCTTAGCGGCACAACTTCAGCTTTAACTGGAACAGCAAGAAATTGCATACACACTTTCCATACTAGCCTGTGAGTAGTTAGGGAAGGAGTTAGATGGCAAATGTGCAGTCAGAAGCACCAGCTCCAGAAACACATCCTGGGTTTTCTCCTAAATTTGCCCTAAACCAGGACAGGGACATACAGGCTAATGGACAGCTAAAACAACACGTGACAAGCAAGAAGTCTAAAAATGTAGAGAGGGCACCAGTTGCCTGGAGACGTAGTCCCTCCAAGTTTCAACTGTGCCGGCAAGAGCAGGAAAACCAGCGGAGCCATCTCACAACTTTGGCTGCATCAGAAAGTGACTGCTGTGAGCTCTGTCTATGTTAGACTGGGTTTATCCTGATTCACATAGCAGTTTTTCCCCATACTCTTTTCCCTTTAATCATTTCATATATTCTTCTGTTCCTGAACAGGGAAAGAACAAAAAAAATGGGGAATGAATTCAGTATTTCTCAACAGGGAGGATATTAAAATTAAAGGAAGGCTTTTTGTGACTAGGAAATTTGAAATTACTTTGTCAGCTTGCTTTTTTGATCTAAAGTGGAAATGTGCTGCTTCTGCCAAGTCCCCAGGAAGCAGTGAGGGAAGGGTGTTTTAGAGCACAATTTGCAAAGCATATTTTCCCTAAAATGACCCAGTGATGGCAACAATGTGCCTGCTATGTCATGCAAGAACTGAATCCTTATAAAGCTTTTACGAATAATTCAAAGATTCTTACTCATGTTTTAAGGTTGCAATGTGTTTTATGCATCAAAAAAAAAACTTCCTTCATTAGAAGTTGCTGCAATATGATGCAATTAGGATACATTTTAAATACTTGCTGCCCAAAGAAATTTAGCAAAGAAACATGAGCTGCATCATTGCAGATGTAGCATTTAATTTAATTCACATTCACTTGCAATATCACAATGCTGTGATTTGAGAGACTTACAGACAGGTATGTTTTTGGAATTAGTAGTCACTGGTAGATAATTATTTTCAAATAAATATATTTTTAAAATGTTTAAGAACTTGGTAGAGAAATTAGCTAACAGCTTAATCTATAGAAACTAAATGAAGTTATTAATACTTTGCCTATTTTCTGAGGTAAATTCTGCTCCAAGACTTCCTCTGATAAAAAGTTGCTGACACAAACTTTTGGTCTAACCATACTTTCTCTTGGGAGGATGCATCTAGTTGTGCAAATTTTGTTTTGCTTTCCCAACAGAGCTCTGGGTATTGGGCTTTTCATTTTGGTGCTGGCAATTTTACTTGCCTTTGGCTGCTGGTATTACAAAAAACGTAGTGGCTACAAAAGTCTGCGGGTAAGTGTGGCAGCTCATTTTCTCTCATGCTATTATTTTGACAACAAATTACCTTGATTTGCATGACAATAATGCAGAGAACATCACATCTGTAAGAGGACATCACTATCTCAAGCAGTATTTACACTGATATATGTCACAGACAAAACCACATACGAAATACAACCTGCCCCAAAGAACATGCAAGTCAGACAAAGGGGTAAGAAGAACCAGAAGCAAAGGGACATGAAACCAGTTGCCCAACTTTGCACAGCACATCAGTAAAAAAACTTACCTGTAAATTTTGTAAGATCAGTAAAAAAAAATATTTGTAGAAAGCATTCTATTTATATTTACACAAAACGAAGAGACATCCAGTGTCCTTTCATTTAAATAAAAGTAATATATTCCCTGTTCATAAGATTTAGCCCTAAATAAGGGGTAAATTAGAGTAAATCTAGGAAGAAGAGAAGAAGAAAAATAATTGTAAAAGTAAGTAAATACGCTCACCTATGGGTGATGTGAGATTCATCCATGCAAAATTTGATTTGCAATTTTAAGATTTACAAAAAAGTGGGACGGGTTTGAGATTTGTTTTCTAAGACTACTTTAAAAATATTTTCATCTGTGTCTTCTTAGAAGCTATTTAAAAAAAAAAGGTACAATTTGTCTCATAACAACTGCTGTTAGAAGTTCCAAAGCTTTATATTTTAAGTTTTGCTCCATCTCCTATGAAAGGGATGTCTTTTTTAATTCTTTAAAGTGAAAGCTTGTTATGGTTTAATCCCAGACAGCAATTAATCACTGTGTAGACACTTGCTTATTTCCCACTGCCACCCTGGTGTGAAGGAGAATAGGAAAGAAAAGGTGAACTTCATGGGTTAAATTAGAACAGCTCAGTAATTGAAACAAAATATAATCATCTACTACTAATGATCATCATAGTGAAAAGGTGAGAAAGAGAGGACTAAAACCCCAAAGGAACAAGTGATGCCCAAAACAGATTCTCACCACCTCTAACTGATGTCCATTCCTGAGCAGCAGTCAGCCCCTCCCAGCCAAATCCCTTATTTTTATACTGAGCGTGATGTTCTCCAGTGTGGAATGTCCCTTTGGCTAGTCCAGGTCAGGTGTCCCAGCCATGAGCCCTCCCTGTTTCTCTTGCATCCTCTCAATGGCAGAGCACGAGCGACTGAAAAGTCTCTGACTTAGAGCAAGAGCTACTGAACAAAAACCAAATAATCATTGTGTTACCAGCATTAATCTCATAAAGAATGATTAATCCAAAACAAAGCACTGTACCAGCTGTTTAAAAGAAAATGAACTCTATTCCAGCTGAAACCAAGACAAAGCTTTAGGCAAATACGTGTCTTACAGTATCTTTTAGTTAACCTAATATTTTGAAGGAGATATAAGTAACTGTTTGCAACTAAAAAACCCAGCAAAGGTCTCATTTAAGTCAGCAAATCCATTTCCTTGCTCTTTCTGGTAACTTTGTATCAGTCTTTTTCTATCCAATTATCCAGTTATCTATCCAATACATATATCAACCAGCAAAATACCTAAAAGCTGAACTTTCATAGAGAAATGTTGCAAAAAATGAAGGTAATACTCAAAAAACCCCTTCAAAAATCAAACCAAATGTCTGTTTTGCACATCCTGGCAAAAAGCATAATCTGTTTTTTAATTCCTTCTCATGAGAGATTTCTACTTTCTGGTTTTGAAAATCAATTTTTTCTTAGGCTATTTCTGGCTAGGGAAGAACTGGTACAGAATGTGTACAAAAGAAATGCTGAAAAAATGGAAAACAAAAAGGTTCAAGATTAAGGAAAGGAATAGCTGGCATAAAAAATAGGAGGCATTTGGGTACATGAGATGTCAGTTCCTGCATCAGTCTGAAAAATGCGGTACTTATTTTTCTGTCAATGTAGTTGGATTACACAGAAGAGAGAACGTATGTCTCAGCAGAGACAGCAAAAAGTGTTAGGTGAGGTATCTTTCCTACTTGCATTGTGTCTAATCCCAGATTCTAATACTTACTGTATATGTGCTGTCAAATTTTGCTCCAAATTCACAATCTCTTCTACCTTTCACCTCCCCCATATTTCTCTATGATCTGTCACAGAGCAAAAGCTCTAGTGTGAGCACAATACGACGCGTGGTAGGTGAGGGAGAAATACTGGACTGCAAAATGGCTCTGCAGGACTACAGAGACTTTAATTCTGTGGTAAGTTGCAAGTCAAGAACTCACTTAAAACTGAATAAGACATGGTAAGATAATATTGTTAAATAGACACTTGATGATTTCTCCCATGGTGTATTTTCTCATACTTAGAGTCTTCCATGCTTCAATATCAACTTAGAAAGTAGTATCTGGAAAAATTTGTACTGTGAAAAACTAAAGAAAAAAATTACATCTACTATTTAGAATGCTTACTTCAAAGTTATTGTCTTCAATTTATATTTATTCTTAAGTTGTATGATCATTTTGCAGTCTAGTAGAATGAT
Organism: Melozone crissalis; assembly: GCF_028551555.1. Taxonomy (NCBI): domain Eukaryota; kingdom Metazoa; phylum Chordata; class Aves; order Passeriformes; family Passerellidae; genus Melozone; species Melozone crissalis. The sequence continues at coordinate 46,005,681 of NW_026535783.1, read as the reverse complement.
GCAACACCTGAATGCCGAAATATACTGAAAAACCCCAAACATCTCCCTAACTGATTTTCTACCATTCAGACAAACAACAAATAAATTGTGTCTGTACACACTATACTCTGATAAGAATTATCAGAGAATATTATAAAACTTCAATGTGTTAGCTCTTCTAATCATTACAGAAAGATGATTATATTTAAACTTTCGATTTTCAAAAAGGTAAATTAAGTGATAAGTATATATAAATGGGTGTGTTTAAATTGCTTTAGAATTGAGAAGAGGCTAACCTCTTATTTAAAATAAGCTGCTCAAATTTTTATCACTAGAAATACAATAATATGCCTGCATCAAGACTCTTAAAACCTTCAATATTTGTCTGAATTATCAATCTAAAACCACTCCATACATATAAGAAAATTATTCCTGCCTTTTTAACATTGAAAATTCTCTCTTTGGATGAACAACAGCAATAAAGTGAATCTGATGCAAAACCAGAAAACATACTACCAAAAAGTAACCTTAAAAAATAGACACAATGAATGAGCTTGGCTTCTTTAAGTCATAGAACTGTATCTAATATGGTGGTAAATAGCTTGCTGTGTGTTTAAGGTAATTTTCTTGTAATTTTCCTTATAATTCAATTGGGATTTTTTTTTTTGATCTTCCACATCCATTTTCCTTACCACAGGTACCTGATGCTCCACCAGCTTATGACAAAATTGCTGCAGATCAGTCACCACCACCTTATTCACCATAATAAGATGAAATTTGAAACCATAAACATACTGATTCCATTTACTCATGCTTGCTCTTTATTTTCTGTCTATGCTTAACTTCCTTAAAGCTACGATCATACAAAAGAAAAAAACATGTCTTCATCAGCAGTTGCTGAAAACTATTCCTGCCTTATTTACAGAACTGGTCCTTGAAATGCCTTAATAAATCTGAATGTGCTTTTGTTTTAAGCTTTTCACTTCTTGCAGTCAGATGAATACATTATTCAAGATGACTAGACATTATGGTCTAGTCATCTTGAATCCTTCACAGGTCTACATAGATCTGCAGTGACACACTATTCAGTATCAATCGGAGTAAAAAGTGACAGCACCTTTGTCTTCATCTTTCCCTTTCTTTAAAAAAAATAAAAAAAATCCCCAAAAAACCAAAACAACTACAGACACACACAAAAAAACCCCACCAAAAAACAAAATCAAAAAACCCCAAACAACTATTCCTTAGAATGTAATGTAGAACAATCTGTCACAAAATGAACCAAACAATTTGACTACATGTCCTCTTACAAACAGTTTTCCTCACCAGCAGTTTTAAAATCTACTTCCAAAAAGTGACAATGTTTTACAACACACTTTAACCTCACATCACTTGTTTATGTACTTGTAATGAATTAATTCCTTATAAAACACAATCAATGTAGGCAACTTGGAGTCCATATTATTTCATGCTGCAATGGATATAATGACATCATCTTTCAATTCCTTGTGGCAGTCATGTGAGAGAGCAAAAGAACTTTGTAAATCTAAAGACTTACATGTAATTTCTTTCTAATATGATGAAACTATTTAAGAAAATGCACAAAAAACATGTTTCTTGAAGAATACAGAATACAGCAGACTCCTAGATGTTAATTTCCCAAGCTTGCCAGAACTAGCAGTAATAAAAAACTAAGGATTTTGATATGCATAAACTAGCTACATACATTTGATAGTTACTCTTTACTCAGCCTTTTTGTTATTGCTTGCTTTCCAGATTATTACTTAAGATTATATGCAGGTCAATAAATTTATACACAAGGCCTAATATCTCACAAGAGGCAGCTAGAATGGTACAACATTCATTAAAATCAAAAGTAGTTACAGAAGAAAACTGATTTAATAAAGCAATTATTAACTGCTATTAGTAAAGAATCTAGTTCTTTGTCATGAAATACACCAATACAAAAACATTAAAACAAAATAAGTTATCAACACAAGGCATGGGTTATTTGCCTAACATAAACTCCATTTGTGTTGACAAATAATAAAGATGGGTTTTTTGAAATGTTTCTTCTGTAATAAAAACGTTTATATAGATTAAAATTGTTGGAAAGTAATAAATATCAGTAATTGCTGTGAAAGGCTAGAATCCATCCATATGTCTTTACAAACTTAATTTATATATTTATTTAAAATATAGAGATGTATTTTTAGAGACTTATTTTTGAATTTTAACCTAAAAAGCTGCTTACCTGTGTCATTTCCAATATCTGCCTGTCAGGAAAAAAATTGTGGAATTATTTAGCAACAGGAAGAAGAAAACACAGGAAAACATAAAAAATGCTATCTTATAGCTAGTAAGCACTAAAGATGTCAAACACAATGGCCAACTAATTTTCTTGCAGGACTGGTAAGCTAAAGCTTGGTGCTGATATTTTTAGCAGCTCAGCACACAGCATTTCTCTACTCTAGGGCAGCTTCCTTTCAAAAGACTGTAGCACTACAGTGGAATAGAATTGACATGCAGTCATTTTCTCATGTCTGAGAAAAAAATCAATTAAAAAATTAATAGAGATTATTTACTATGAAGAAGTGCTTAGAGTTCAAAAAGCTTTACTTGATTGCACACATTTTTAGTAGTGTCAGAATTAAATATATTACCAGATGTTGCAAAAGCTCATGAAGAAGTTAACACTGATGAAGTAGGAATATTAATTTGTTTGTCGGACTATGTAAGGCTAAATTGTTAAAACTCCTCAGCAGCCTGAACTGCAACAATTAAACTTTGAGCTGAATTTATAGATACTTAAAGGATAGATAAGCCCTCCTGGAACCTCAAATTTTTACATTACTTATTTTACACAAAAAGTATTTGACTCAAAGGCAGCTGCCTTAGATTTCTAATGAACATTCTAGAATGCCTCCATTGCTGCCAAAATCTAGCTCTTCTAGATGTTTTGTCCACATAGATTTTACTCTTGTGCCAACACAAAAGACATTTTTGGGGGTAGTGGTGTTCCGAACTGCCTTGTGCTCACAGCAATATGAAGAAGAAAGGCTCATCCATCTTATCCTCATCCACCATGAACCATCTCTCAAATCCCATCGGATCGCAACTCACAGTGGAACAGATTGCCCAGAGAGGTTGTGGAGTCTCCCTCACTGGAAATATTCAAGGACCATCTGGAGCAATCCTGTGCAATGCGCTCTGGGATGATCCTGCTTGAGCAGGGAGATTGGATGAGGTGATCTGCTACGGTCCCTTCCAACCTAACCCATTCTCTGCTTCTGCGATTCTATGACATTTATTCATCAAAAAAGAACCAGAGACTACTGGGCCATATTTAACTAGAGAAAAAAGGACAGAATTTATAATCCATTGTGACAACACTATTGACATTAGATGCCACAGTTACTGCCTCCTCTTGTTTCCCTAGAAAGCTCTTCGCATGGGATAGCTGCAAACTCCAGTCTTGGTGGATTAACATGGGTGAAAATCTGAACAATGCTTAAGCAGCACATGTGCCTTCACATTTCCAAACCATTTTAGTACAGCCTCAATTAGATGTTTGGACCACAAGCTTTATTTGCTCCTTTCCTGAGAAATACATCACATGAGTTAAAATCAGTACAAGAAAAGAGTGATGGCCTAATATAAATACTTCAGTCTTTCAATACTAATTTTGTGAAGTTTTTTCAACTCCACTAGCTTCCATCTCTGGATGGGAGAAACCGAATTCTCTGCTGCACGATTGCTAAGTTCTCTGCATACACAGAAAAGCAGCCTTCCTTCTTCACAGTTCTTTTTTTTAATTTACCTTACCACCATCTTGTAGCTATAGGGGGAAAGATCTGACTCATTTTTGTTGAAAATAAGTTTCTTAAGAAAAAGGTGTCATCTTCCAAGTTCTATCAATTTGTCCTTTCCCACCCACCTTGGCAAAAGTAATTGATTTCTATTTCTCCATAGCACCATGTACACCTCAACTTACTGCTTCTGACATTCTGGAGCAAAAGAGTGGCCCTTTTTGGACATAGTTCAGTGCTAGATTTGATTCTGCAGGAAGAATTTTAGGATGGTTATCTGGAAGCTATAAAAAAGAAAAACCTTAGAACTGCCTCAGAATTTGCATTAGAACAAAAAAAAAAGATATGGTAAGTGCGACTATTCCCTGACATTAACATCCTGTAGAGAAATCCTTGCAAGGATTAAAAGGTGTCAGGTGTCTACCTTGTTATAAATTACTCCAATTTCTCTATCTCCAGAAAACTCAACCTGAACATTTTTGGTATCAACACAGATTTAAGGAGCTTGTCTTTTTTACATTCATAATTCCCAGGATATGCAGCCCACACGATCTTCACTTCCTGGATTTTGGCCCCATTAACAACTTCAGTCAACTCCTCATTCAAACCTTCTGCCATTGAACACAATTCATGCATCGCTCCTTACAATAGATCAGCAGTTTTATGCTTTTATATCACTGTTACTGCTGCTCTGCCTCTCTGAATTACTGCTCACATTTTTGCAGCACCTGATTCTTTGGCTGCAAAATCTGCCCTTTCATGTTACAGACAAGCTCAGGCTGAGTTCACACAATTTTGCTGGAATTATTCTTGGCACCGTGTATACATATTGAGAAAATTAACTCATACTTGATCTATTTCTTAATTCTTTCCACTAAGCATTGCCTACTGGCCACTACAGCGAGTGAAACACCCAGTCCAAGGTGCAGCTAATATACAAGGATAGGTCTGCTGCACCAGCCACACCCCTTGCATTTCATTTGCCTAAGTAAAAAAATTCACTTTCAGACATGGGCTCCATTTTAAAAAATGTATTGGTTTTCCATACATTTCTTAGGCCATGGAGGAGGGAAATACTTCAGATAGGTCTCTCCCACTTTTTGTTCTTCTATGATCACATTGTAAAAACCACTCTACTGGCAAGAACAATATTTTGAAGGCATAACGTAGTTGAACTGTAGAATACTGTCCAGACACGCCTCAAACAAATTACTGCAATTTTAGTATTGGTGTGTTGCTAATACGAATTGTAAATGTTCTTTAAAAATACATGCACACAATTCCTCCTTCTCAGTAGTAAAAATTTATTATAATATTAAAAATCTCAACTTTTAATATTGTGTAAATGGAATCCATCATGATACTACTCTTCCTTTATTATAAGGAAGACACCCTGTGACTACATAGTAATACTCAGTCACCAATTCCTCTGTTATTCAATTTCACTGCTGCATGTGATTAAAAAAAAGAATGAGCAATGATTCCATAAATAGCAGCATGTTATGAAGGCAGATCTCAATGTATATGTTGGTACCAGATGGCAATGACCAATTGACAGCCAAAATAGTCTGATTTTATCCTTATTTATTCATTCTTGTGTATTTATCCTTGAGATGGAATCAATATGAACAACTAGTTAAATAAGTATATTGTCTTCTTTTTATGACATCGGTATTGAAAAGCAAAGTTCTAAAGCCTGAAGACAATCAAAAAATCACAGTTGTTTCTTTACTATCTTACTTCTCTTTGCTGTTTAATTTTTATAAATGCTATTTTTCAATGTTCCTCACATTCCTGAAAATAACTGCATTTTCCAAATATTTTCTTCATTGTAAAAAGTGAGAATAGGGGAAGATAAAGCAGCAATCTAGGTGTCTAACCTTTAGTTATGGATGGGAAGCTGGAAGAAGTCAGGGGACCAAGGATTCTATTCCCAGTTTCTCCATGTTGCTATGAGAACTCAGAACTTCACTGTCTTCATCTGCAAAAGGTTGTAAATTATATTTATGCACATTTTAATGGACCTTCTGTGTAACAAACAATTTCAAGAAATATTATAAGCAATAAATTACATTTTCTTTGCTTTTCCTTTACATACCATTTTCATTTAATGTGCTTAGTTCAGCTGAGATTGTAAAAATTTCTGAAGAATTCCTGGACCAGGAATTTCCAAGTTTACTCAAGACATTCAGGTGTGATTACTGACTAGACAATTCCATAGTTTGAGAAAATAGGAAAATAGACCAAGATTTATCAAGATTTTAAAGTTTGCTTTTATGCCACTGTAGTTTCAAGGAATTTTTTTTAAATAACATTGCTCTTTGTCACATTTACAAAGTGGCTTCTTCAAGAACTAAAAAATCCTTATCTGGATGCCCATCTGTATAAAATGACTATATACAGATTTTATCTTGTAGCCTATGCACAAAACCAATGAGATTTAAAAAGCATCATGTTGAAAATCATTACAGCAGTTTGCCCTTTTACATCTTCAAGAGACATAAAATCAAGAAAAATAGGAACAGAGTGTCAGACTTGCAGTGGTTTCAATAACCTGTTTTAAAGATCACGTCTTTACACTAAAATATTCTGCAACTGGTATAGATTTATTGGATGAATTAAGTTGACACTGATGTGAAGTTGGTTTACAATTCATATTTCTATGAAAAAGTTAGTACGAGGCTAAAGAATAGTTAGAAACCAACCCACAAACACTGAAATAATTATTATGAAGAAAACTCATCAACACACTGCTGAATAGCTCACAGGACCTTTAGAACACACACTCTTCTGATACCACATCTCAAGGATACGGTAAAATTGAAAAGGTATACACAGCAATGACAGCAACTGATTACTTCCATGAAAGAAATAATTGAATTCACAACTTCTCTTTATTCTGGAAAAGAGACAACCAACATGACAAAGGTCTACATAGGCCATATAGAAAAATAGCAAAGAGCAAAGGCTCGTTTTGTCTTACAATGTAAATATTATCAAATGAAACTAGCAGGTGCCAGGTTTGAAAACCAGAAAGGAGATTTATTTACCAACTCTCTACCACTGGATGCTGTGGATGGTAATAATCTTTTTACATACTTCCATGAATTCTTGAAAGGATTGGTGTATTTCATCAAAAGAAATACACTGAAAGCTATTAAATAGGAAAAAAAAAATCACAGCTGTGTGAGGAATACCCTGGCTCACAGATAAGTGGATACTAAAAGAGTATTCAGACCTGGTTTTGTGCTCTTTTGGAATGCTACTGTCAAGTGCTTCAAGAGACTAGGTGATGCTGGGATTGATGGCCATCATAATAGGATAGATGGATCTTAAGTTTGATGCAGCATTATTTATTTTTCTTACTATTTTGAGCCAGTGAAGTCATCTGAGGTGCAGCTTACAGAGAGCAGTCTACATAAGTTAAGTTTTTGTGAGAACCTCTGGTCATTCTATTCAAAGGAAACACTCCTAACATAACAAACATTCATGCTTCAATAAAAAAATATTAATTTACTTTAAAATTAATTTGGGCTACTAAAGTTCTGCACTACCACCAGCTATGAACCGCACACACTGTGGCAGCTATGGATGCCCTACAAATGCTAGCTTTTAGTATTTTTCTGACCTACCCCCATGAGACATATTACTTTCTCTTCACTCACTTACCAGGAGAATTTTTGCTTCCCTTTTCACATTAAACCCTTTGCCATGTTACACAGTGAAATCAGCACAGGTTTGAATGACTTGGCAGACACACTTGGTTTGAATAGGTACTTATATGACCCCTAAAACTTGTCAAATATAATTGCTCTAGGGTGGGAGAAGCCCTATGAGAAAATGGCAGCACACACATGAGAGTCTGAACAATAAAGCAAAATTAATGTAATTTTCTACTCATAGCAAAGCAAGACTATTGTGCAGAACATGTCCATTCAGGTAAATAAAAGGATGTCATTCAGAATATTCAAAGTCATTAGTAAAGCTAGAATTTTGCATGTAATATAGTGCTTGAATATTGTATACAATATCAGAGGGTGTCCAAAAGCAAGGCATTTCACAAGCTCTGAAATGTTGAACATGTTTTCTTAAAAGGCTGATTTATACATCTATGTTTATATGTTTCATTAAATGTCTTTTTAATTTCAAGTCGATATGCAGGCAATTTTGCTTTTTCATTGTGCCTGTGAATATAATCTACTTTTTTACAGTTCTTTTTGTGCTACTAGTAGCACTATTCATTTGGTGGAGTGCAACAGGTACATAGCAAATTGTCAATGGGTATTTAGGTTCGCTTGAAAAAAGCCTTATCTCTGACTGAAATTCATACTATCAGAAAAGAGTATTGAGAATAGGAATTTTATTCACAAAAATTACTAAAATTTGGTTTTACATAATAATGTTGCAAGCCCATTACATAGCAGTCTCAAGTCTTTCTCCAGTAGGATTTGGAATGTGAACATATATCTAAGAATAAAAATCCATGAAAACTGTAATCAAACTAATCAAACTTCTCATGTTGTAAAGTTTATGTCTGCCAAATTATAAAATATTTATAAAAATCATAAAATATTGCCATATTAATTCAGAAAATTTCTTGGAAATAATTCAAGCAAGTTACTTGAGTCCTGAGTTCCTAAATTCAGCCTTTCTAACTTTTCTCTTTATTAGAATTATAGCATAAATCTTTCCATTACATTAGCACACAGAAAAATGTCATGCAAGAATTTTTTCTCCATCAAGAACAACTTCAATACTAGAACCTAGTCTTGAGCTTTCCAAACAATGTAGACAATTCACTCTACAGTAAGCATAAATTAGAAAAAAGGAAAAAACAATCATTGCAAGAGAAAAATCAAAAAAAGCAAGTCCCAAGGTTCAACAAGTGAAATGGAAATAAAATGAGTTGCCGGTACATATGGGTAAAATGTCCATGAAAGAACTGCCATTCTCTGCCATCTCCCTGTGTTGGAAAAGACACCTGCAGCATTCAACTGTAAAATGCAGTCAGACTTAAAAATTCTTAGTACTGTAAACTCTACAAGGGCATGCAGACACCCTTAGTACCAGGTGTCTTTAAAATCAATTACAAAACACCTTCCATGAGAAGTAGGAAAATCGTAGCAGGTAGCTTTTTCTGAATTTAAACAAACCTTATTTCATTCCAAAATTGACAGTTTCCATCTTTCCCAGCTCTAAGATAAGATGGAGATTTAAAGATGCAATTCCCCAATGAAATTCTTTTAATTAGTGCAAAACGAAAGGTTCCTATGGAAGGCACAAGCCTTTCTTGCCGCCAGTTTCCCAGAACTTCAGCTAAATAGCTATCAGGTTACTTTTCAGAACAATTTAAACAGCAGCTGACAGAGGCAGTAAGATGTGGTCCTGTTCTTCAACTCAACATCTGAACTGCAGAACTGTGTACAGCAAAAGGGGAAGGGAAGTAGAAAATTCAACAGGATGAAAGCAAAGGTTGAAGCTTAATTTTTAGGAAACTCAGTCTACAAACACGGCTAAATACAGATACGTAAGCTTTTATCCCCTTTGTCATAGCTATTTAAAAGGCAACTCTTATTCATAAGCTCTTCTGAAATCCTCCCTTCTAGTTTCTAAAAAACCCCAAACCAACAAACTCCACAAAAAATCCAACACATACAAAGACAACAATTCTAAAATCACCATCTTCCATAAGATAAGATGGGCACCCTTTCTCTATATGCAAAATCACAAAACATATAAAAAACTTATCTCCATGAGCAGGCAGCTGTGAACTCAGCAGATCTGCAGAAAATAACCCAAAGGTTTTATCAGATCAAATGCTGAAACTAAGCCAATAAATACTGAATACACTGTATAAAAAGGGAAGGTTTATGCAATATGTAAATTATCCCCATTCAAAGTACTGATAAAGCTTCTTTTAATCTTGTATGATGTTTTAGCACTGTCCTTCCAGATAGAGCACTTATAAGGTAAAGAAAACATACAGAGCTAGAAAGCGTGACCAGTGGAAAAAAATGGGTAGTTGTTATGGCTAGATGGAAGATTAGTGAGTGACCTTATTACAGTTACCAGATAATGTGGAAATACATACAAGGTTGTAAAACAGAGAACAATGAATTGTTCAGCAGATCTTTGAGCTTTAAGACAAAGCATGGCAGTCCTTAAGAGCAATCAGTATGACTTAGACTGGTGTATAGGAATCCATTTGTAGCCTTACCATTTCACTCCAGTTATTTAGGCAACATAACCAAGCCATTAAGAATGGATGAAGTATGGGTTATCCTGCCCTATATCAGGAGGAATAATAAGGAGGCCTTCCTTCCAAATCCTGTCAAATCATGTGAAATGTAAAATCAGAGAAGAACAGAAGAGATTAAATAATTTCATTCTACCATACACCAAAAGAAAGATATGTATGTATGTATGTATGTATGTATTCTCCCATGGTGTAACAGATACACATATTTTTAACTACTGCCAACACAAAGCAGTACAGCAACTTGATTTATTACATGCAGATTCTTCTGCATTGTTGCTAAACAGTACATTGGTCCAAAGTTACTAAAATACTTAAAAAACTATACATTATGTAAACAAAACATAAATAAGACAGCATAGTTCTTTGTACATATTATTTAGTACAGGTTTTTAGGAGTTCAGGAATATGTACAATTCTATACTGTAGACTGCATTTTTACAATGCATAATTTTTTTTTTAAAGAAACAAGCCAAAAATAAATTTCACAAATACAAAGGAGATATGTACTGTCATAAACACACTGGCAAACAGTCCATAGTGTAAGATGGAACATGTGCAAATTGTGAGATTTCTTCAAACTGTTACATGAATTAATTGGTCATCTCTGAGCCTTTTACTAGAGAACTTTCTGAAAACTTCTGACAAACTAAAATTTTTCTTTCTCCATTTCCCCACAGGTAAACAGGTAAGAACTGTAACCTTATTGAGTAAACCAATTGCTTAAAACATTATAAGAAATTTTTCAATAGTTAACAAGTTCCAAAGTTTGAAGAATGCCCCAGAATTTCAAAGTGGCTCATTTGCAGTAAATTCAGGGTGCAGCTTTGTCAGGTTTATCAAGGCAAGATGACTGAGATGCAGGGAAGACTGCAGTAGCATTTCTGCTTGTGGAACTAACAACAGGAAGCAGTGATGAACACAGGGAAGGAACTTTTGGTGCTGAAGTATTTAGAGCATTCAGTATGGCTCCCTCTGGACTGACCAACAGTTTTTTGATAGAACCATCTAGCTGAAACACTGATGTGTTGCTTAGTAAATGAGAGTTCGGAGGATGAACAGCAGAAACAGAACACGCAGCTACATTAATGGGAGACTTTGTCACTGAAGATACAGGCAGAGTTACTGTAGACAGTGGAGTACATGAGCTAGCTGGAGTACCAAATATCTGAGGTGTTGCATGTACGATGGGTAAAGCATCTGCAGCTCCAAAAGAGTTCACAATTTTTGTAGAGCTTTTCAAAGGATGTTTTGGTATTTGCAAACTTAATGAATTACTTGGTGCTAGGATGATTTTTGAGGTTATTGGATTAACAGTTGGTACATCTTGAGGCTCTTGACCATGGTTAATTGTTAAAGGAGTCTGCTTTGTATTACAGGAGAGAAGAAGAACATGGCTGCCAGCTCCAAGGCCTTGTAGTGGAACAACAAAGCGAGTACCATTAATCATTATCTGAGTTCCAGGTGCCAAAGGCATACAAGTGTTAATGACTATTTTCTGTTGAGTGGAAGGTTCATTCAACGGAATTCCTCCTGTTTTGCTTGTTACAGGGGGCAAAGCTTCAGACATCTGAACAGCAGAAGCACAAGCATAATCATGACTTTGTTTCTCTGTACTGGGGGGCACCTGCTGGCATTGCAGGGTGGAAAGACTGGGAAAACTATTTACTTCACCTGTATTTGGCGATGGAGGGGGCAACACACTCTGAGGTTTGTGAATACCTGCATGACTTGACACAGCAGCTGAAATTCCTGATGACTGAAACTGAACCAGTGTGGGCAACTGTCTTTTTGGTACTGGAAGAGGAGCTGGGACTGCTGCCAATTGAGGAACTGTATGTAACACCTTGTGGGGGGTGGCTGGAGGTCCAGGCAAGCTAATGACTGGAAATTGCAGAGCAGATGCTAAGTTTTGTGGAGATACTGTTGGCTGTGTTGAAATCAGCACAGACGAAGCAAGATGTCCTGTCTTCACAGTTGATATACCCACAGTATTTCCAATATTTGATGTACAAAGTTGATTACCCAGAAATGGCCTTATTCTTGAGGGATCATTGCCACCAATCAAGACAGTAGGCTGTGCCCCAGAGGAAGTTCCACCTGATGTAACTGAAACAGATTCTACTTGTGCATTTGCTGTTGTCATTGTAAAGGCATTTTCAGCTTTTGTTGCAACACATATAGATTCACCAGCTGACACAGCAAAACTTGGAACAGGAACCACAGTACTACTTGTCAAGGATAGGGCCGAGGCTGTCCTCTTCTTGTCTTCTCCTTTAGAAATGCCAGAGTGAAATATATTAACTGGTACAGCCTCCTGTGCACTGCCTTTAGTATTTACAATGGTCTGACCTATATTTAGTCCAATTTTCACATCTTTTACTTGAGCAATAGTTGGTGATGAGTTTATTCTTATTGGTGCTCCTACTGTAGATGGGATTAAAATCAACTGCGGGTGCTCTGTGGTATTAACAAAGCTTTTGGTCAGGGAAGAAGGAAGTTTCTGTTTCAATGACTCTGCAACTAGACTGGTGGTTGATGGGCCACTGGCAATTTGCGTGTTAATGAAAACCAGCTTCTGAGCATTAACAGCAGTGGATGTTGGACAGGGTATAATATTGACCCCTGATGCCCCAGATGGAGATAAAATTGGTGGATTTGTGACTAATGTAAATTTCTGGACTGGAGTACCACTGATTAACTCTCCATTTGTTGCAGAACTTGACTCAGATTGTGTAACAGATTTTGTTTTCACTTTAGTATCCCCTTGAAGCTGCACAGAAGAATTTGGAGTTTTTACAATATTACTTTGTCCAGTGCTAGTCACACTAACAAGGCTGTTTGGAGCTGCTGACACCAAATTGCTAGCTAACGGAATGGAGGATAAAGAAGAAGATACATGGCAGGAGTCCTCTCTTACTTGACACAAAGAGTCCCAAACAGCTGGGTGCTGTAGTGTGAATTTGTTATTTTTCTCCATTGCCTGGGTAAAATCAGCAGGGGAAGCTGGAATGTTAACAAAAGAAGTTCTTGAGGGGGCAAATACAGAAGGAGATGATTGTCCAATATGTGGGAGACCAGATGTGGCTGTTGGTACAAATGGAAGACTACAGCATGATACTGCTGTGGTTTTTGGCACGAGAAAGGCCTGAAGTTGAGATGCATAAGTGAAAACTGAACTAGGACATAAACTACTAGGTGACATCTGGTCTGGGTTTGTTCGCACTTTAACAATTCCAGTGTTTCCACCTCGTGTTGTGACCAGGATAGATTGCGATTCTCTTACACACACTGTCTTTAGCTCTTGCTTAGTTTCAAGGGAGTCAGTTTGCTGCTGTGATGCTACACTGTGAGAGGCAGAATCAGTGTTTGTAGATGCACTTAATGCTGTTGCTGGTGTTAAGGTTTGGCTAGCTGTGAAAAGAGTAGGTGAAGCCAAAGACACAGGCAATGTAGCAGCCAAAACTGTAGTCTTGAATTTGCCACTGTCACTTTGGCTTACCTTAATTATTGGTAAGTTATCTGCTGAAGTTACACTAGACAATGGTTGTGTAGTGTTCATGGGACCAGCCACTTGTGATGAATGGGTAGTGTTCTTGCTAAAAACTGTAGTGAGTGACTGAGTGGTATTTGCAGGGCTTGTTACCAGAACAGGTGTTAAAGAAACACTGACATTTGGCATTTCTGGTGAGGATGTACAGTGCATCTCAAATGACTTTTGTTGTAGTGACTGAATATCCTTGGACACAATTTTTTCTTCCTTCTGCTGAAGAAGAAAATTCTTAGGTAAAATAAGAACTTGTTGCATAACTTTTTCTCCATTTTTAGGGTCAATCATAGCTTGCATTTGAATTTTCACTGAGTTGTGGGGAATGTCTATTGGTACGCAGTGGCCATTTGGCATTTTGTATACCATTTGCAAAGGAGTCTTTGAACTGGCCTGGCAGGGCAATGCTGGTTTGATCAGTGATGATTCCAAAGCTGGTAAAACTGATTTTTCAGAAGTAGATACGTTCATGCTTGCAGGAGGCAACAGTTGATTTGTTAAGGTCACTTTGTTCCCAGTATTCTTGGCAAGCAAGGCCTGGATGGGTTTGGTCCCTTTTGGAAAGTTTGATACCGATGTTGCAGGATCTGTCAAGGAAAGCAGTTCCAGAGTTGACCCTTCAAGTTGCTTCAGCTCAGTCAAGCAACTATCCAACTGCAGGCTACTTTCTGAACTCTGGACCACAGCCTCATTAGTGCTCAGTTTAGCTTTCTTCCTTGGTGAAAGCTCAGCAGTGCTTTGATCCAGACAACTATTTTGCTTGAACTGTCGTTTACTGCATTTAGGCAGTGTCTTCTGTATCTCTTTAGAAGCTGATTCTTTTTTCAGAATTCTGTTTTTTCCTGCAGATGAATTCATCTCTAATAGTTTCATTTCATCTGCAAGGATATTAAAACAGAAACTGTGTTTTACATACTTGCAACTGATGCCCCTATAAAACAGTTTTACAGTGTCTCGCTAAAGGCAATACACTAATTTGCAAGAGTAAAGTTATGCGGAAGGAAATGTCTAATTTTTTTAAGGTGTCTGTTCAAGGATCTTTGCTATACAAAAAGGGGGTAATAAGGAAAGGAGGAAGTAATAAACAAGAACATACATGGACTGAAACCTGACCAGCAATGGGAGACAGTTAGGAAAACCAAACCTTGTCAGTTAGGTTAATTGACAACAGTATGTGAAAGCATGAAAATGTATATTCCAGCAAGGTTATCTTGAGGGGGAAAAAGGGAAAAGCCAGGAAAAAAATATACAGAGACATAGATCCAACCAAACAAAAATGGAGACAATGTCAAGAAACAACTTCACCAATCACCCCATTTAATGGGCTATCAGGAAACTGCAGAGGCCTCTTGCAGGAAGATAACTTTCTGAACCTAATATGATTATAAACCCAGGGAGATCTTTGAGACAGAGGCAGGAGGGGTAAGGGAATTGGTACAGCTATACAACCCATGAAGCAATGTATAGCGATAAGGGGAGATGCAAGGACAGCTGCAAGAGGTTACAGCTTGTGGGCCTAGTGACAGCTGCTGGGGGGTGAGTGTCTGTATCCTCCCCAAATCCAGTGAGTGTGTATTCACTGATAAACTTCAAGCTAGACTAGCTGGTGAGCAGGAGGTCCTGGAGGTCTGGGCTGGCCTAATAGGTGGACTTAGTGAGTGGGGGATGCCTGTGCCATGATGTGAATACCATGTTTCATAGTGAGCATCAAGCTGGACTAGCCAGTGAGCAGGGGATGCATTAAGCGGTAAGAGGGCTGAAGATGCATGCAGGAGGGCCAGGTGGACAGAAGGGCCATGCATTGAGGTTTTGACTGCATGGGGCTGCAGAGGGTCCTCTCCAAGGAGAGAGGCCAGAAATTGCCTTGTGCGAGACACAGCTGACTCCAAAACAAATCCACTACAGGACATGGCTGAGCCTGTCAACCAAGCTGATGATGTCTCATGGATAATGCTTTGTAGAAGCATGTGATAGAATGGACCGAGGAAAAAGTGTAGAAACCACAATTCTGTAGACAACAAGGTCAACAAAGAAGGAGGGGTAATAGGTGCTCCAGGCACTGGAATGGAATGGACTCCCCTGCAACCCAGTAAGACCCCTGATCAAGCAGGTTTACCTGCTCCTATGAAGGACCCTGCTGGAACAGGTATGTACATTGAAGATACTTGAGAACCCCATTCTACTGCAGGTGAGGAGAATGCCTTGAAGGAAGTTGCAGCCCATGAAGAGCCCACTCTGAAGCACGTTCCTGACAGGCATATGGGAGATCCACACAGTCTTATGCTGAAAAACTCTAGCCTATGGAGAGGACCCACAATGGTGCAGTTTGTGAAGCACTGAATTCCATAGCGAGGACCTCACACTGGAACAGGGATGAGGAAGGAGTAGAAGGGACTAACTGTTATGAAATGACCTCAATCCCCAGATTCAATCCTTCCTATGATATCTGACAAGGGAGGAGGTGGAAGAATTGGGAATGAAGATAAGCCTTGGAAGAAGGTGGATATGTGAAAGGGAGGGGTTTAGGTTTTGTATTTGTTTCTCACCATTCTACTCTATTCTTAATTGACAACAAATTCAAGTTAATTTTCCTGAAGTGAGTCTATTTTGACTGTGACAGTAACCAGTGAATGATCTCCCTTGTCTGTATCTTGACCGTTAAGCTTTTCCACATTGTTTTCTCTCCCTAGCCTCTTAAGGGAGGGAGGGGTGACAGTGGTAGGACAGGCATCTGGCAGCTGGCCAAGGTCAACCCACCATAAAATTCCACACAGATCTACTATGTTATCATAGAGATAGTTAAGCACAAAAAATGGCAAACTTCAATAAAGCAGAATTTTCATCTTGGTCATGTTTGCCTTCTTCAAGTCTACATCTGACAGATATGGACCACAAGCCATTTTCATATTATCAGTGGTAGAGTTAAGGTAAAAAGTACGACTCAAACTCACATGGAAAAATTAGGTTCCCAAATGAACTCAATTCAGCTCCTGAATCAAGTTCAAGCTACTGAATTCCAGTAAATGCTTACCATTGTCTGAGTGATCTTTTTTGGGAACTTCTATATGTTCTGCAGACTCTGATGATTTACCGCATACTACTGCAAAAGATTCTTTGCCAGAATCAACTTCACTTTCATCATTACTCCACAATTCTCTGGTAAATTTATCATGGTCTGGATGTCTTTTAAAGTCATCATAGTCCTTCTTCAATCTAGACCTTAAAAATAACAAAACTAACTTTACTAAAAAAACATACTTTTAAACATTAATTTTATTTCTATTTGCTGCCAAACAAAAGGTTGGTATAGATTTAGTTGCCTGTGCCCTTCAAATAATTACACTGTAGCCCTGTCTGCAAGTCTCTGAAACCAGAAAATGTGAAATGAGAGCAATGTCCCTTACTTTACCAAAACTGAATTCTATTTCATTAAGTCCTCTAACAATAGCAAAAAGACTGAGTCAAATGACCATTACTGTTTTACTGTATCCATATTCCTTTCCCTCTTTCATCTTTCCTGTGACAAATATACCTGTACGGACTAGAGTATTAACTGTAAAAAGTCTACTCCTTACTTTGAAGGCAACCCCAAGAAGAGAATTCAGTAAATATAGTTTTTCTTAAACACATCATGCCTCTGGCTCAGCTATGACACTGTATTGTAACTTTCTCCTTAAGAACACTTTCTTATCTCTGGCCCATTAGAACAGCTGCTGCTATGAGTTCCATAGGTTCACGTTCCACTAAAGAATGTGCATATGACAGAAATACACAGGTACTTCACTCATTTGAGCACCATTCATAAGCACACCACTTACCTTGATAGTGCTAACCTGTACATGTTTTCATTGTCCCTTCTTCTAAACCATTGTTTACATGGGATGTAGTGGCTATTTTAGTGTACCAATACATTGAACTTCAGGATTCAGCTGGTGCTAACCAACACAATGCCCAGAAGGATTATTTAGGAAATTAATAAATAAATTATAGCAATTAACACCTTGTGTGGAATAGAATCTAGACTATTCTGGACCTAACCCTTATGACAGTAACAGTAAGATCTTAAATTTACTCATTGTTCTGCATTAGTGTATCAGTTGTTTGCATTGAATGCAGCAATGGCCAACTGCTCTCTATGAGTTGTAGAGGGAGGAGCCATGAATGATGTCACAGCTGGTAGGGCATGAGCCTCACTAGTCAGCAAGCTATTCCACTCCCACTGAATGTGGTCGCAAGCAGGCCTAGGGATGGATATCTGGCTTCAACCAAGAGCCCAGATTAACAGGCAAATTCCTGGTGCTGAGGCAGGTCTGAGATCAAACTAGGAAGTCAATTCAAAGTTTAAGATCAGGACCAGGATCCTGCAGTGATGGCTGCCAGGGCCAGGACCCAGTTGAGTGATTTCTGGGCAGCTCCACAGTGATGATGCAGGTAGAAGGTCAGTCTGCGCGTCAGTCCAGATGAGTGGGATCCATGGCCAGGCACAGTAACTGCTGCAATTGAGCTGGAGACCGGCACATCCCCAGCAGAGACTGAAGATTGCAAAATGACCTGAAATGGGATCATGGACAGGCAGCATAGACGGAGAGCCTGATGGGGCTTCTAAGGGTCAGTGAGATCTAGTCATTTACTGAGAGCAGACACTGAAGCCTGTATGATGTCGTGTGGATAATACTTCAACTCTGCCATCAGGATTTTGAGCTTGAAGTCTAGGTGTGGAACAACTACAGGAGCACACCGGGAACTACTGTACTAAAGTTTGTGGATGTAATTTTCTTTTTTCTTTTGAGGAACCTCTGCTGTGAGGCCAGTGAACAATTGTAATCAGTGGGCACAAGTAACTTTCTCTTTTAAACCTTTCTGCTATTCAAATACAATCCAACATTATACTCTGTCATAATCTTGAAAAGACCAGAGGATCTTTCAGAAGGGAAAGAAAAGGATTTTGATCATAAAGTCTGCTCCTCCTAGTTAAAGCCTAGTAAAGGGAGAGAGGGAGGGAGGGTGGGTTGCCCAGCCCTCCACACTGTTTGGAAGTTAAACACTGTTATTCAACTAGGAGATGTTAGTACCTTGCTGAGACAGAGCAGCTGCAGTGAGACTTATGGGGGAACTGATGTTTCCACCATTGCAGCAAATTTTGCTCAATTGGTGTTTCCCTTTTAGATGACACCTTTCTTCACCACTGTCACTGGTGCTACACTACTGCTTAGCAGTTGCATAATGAATCAGACCAAGACAGTGACCTAGAATCCTTCATATATCTTTCTTTTTTCCCCATGATTTGTAAACATCACTCTTAAGAAGGACCTGGTCCCTGATATGCTATGTGTAGGTCCAAAAAGTTATGTCATGGAAATACTCAGGCTTTCCTCGTTGAATAAACTAGGGTTACAGCATAAAACACACATACTAAAGACACGAGTTGAATTCAGTTAATTTGGCAAGTTATCTTGCACTCCAAGTGCACGCTTCTCAAGCTACCAGCACACGCACACGTAAAATCTCAACTACACTGTTCCAGACTAAAATTTACTCCTATCAATCACAGCTAATATATAGCATTTCACACACTTTGGATGACAGTTCTGTGTTCTATGACCATATTGATGCAACACTGGCAACAAACAGAAGCTGGAAGCCACTGTGCTCCAAGAAAGTTATGATCATCTTGCCATTACTGAAACCTGGTGGGATGTGACTGGAGTGTGACTACTGATGGCTACAGGTTCTCCAGAAGAGACAGGTGAGGAAAGAGAGAGGCAGAGGGGTGGCCCTCTACATCAGGAGGCAGACTGAGTGTGAAGAGCTGTCTCTGAAGAGCAGCCACGAGCAGGGCAAATGCCTGTGGCTAAGGATCAGGGACCAAAGCAACAAAGGGAACCTTGTGGATGGTTTTAAGTGCAGACCCCTGATCGAAGGGACCCTACTGATGAAGCCTTCTTGCTCCAGCTACAGGAGGCATCATGCTCACAGGCTCTTGTCCTGCTGGGGCATTTCAACCATCCCAAAATGTGCTGGGAAAGCAGCACAGCAAGCTGCAGGCAAGCCAGGAGACTCTTGGAAAGCATGAGGGATACTTTCTGGAGCAGAGGAGTAGACAGCAGCCCTTCCAGAGGGGATACAATCCTGGATCTGAAGGGCACCAATGGAAGTGAGCTGATGTTGAACTTCAGCGTTGGAAGGAGTCTGGGCTGCAGTGACCACACATTGCTGGAGTTTGCAGTCCTGAGGGCTATGGGCCAGGTGAGGAACAAAGTTAGGCCCCTGAACTTTAGGAAAGCAGACTTCCAGCTCTTCAAGGAGATAGCCAGTGAGATCCACTGAGAGACTTCCCTCAGGGACAAGGGAGTGGAACTGAGCTGGCAGATCTTTAAGGAAGTCTTCCACCACGTGCAAGAGCTGGCAAACCCCAGGAGCAAGAAACTGGGCAAGGAAGGCAAGGGAACAGCAGGGCTGAGTAGGGAACTGCTGGTCAGACTGAAAGGAAAGAAGCAAATGGACAAGCAGTTAGAGCTAGGATGGGTGGCCCAGGAAGAGCTTGAAGAGACCTGGAATTGATCTAGGCAAAGGACACAAAGAATAACAGGGAGGGAGGGCTTCTACAGGCACGCTAACCACAAAAGGAAGGGCAAAGAAGGTGATCCCCTCTGATAATAAGGGTGGAAACTGGTAACAATGAATAAGGAGAAGGCTGAGGTACTCAACATCATTTTGGTTCAGTCTCCAAGGGCAACATTTCTTCCCAAATCTCTTGAGAGGATGGACAGTAGGATTGGGATTGGGAGAATAAAGTCCCTCCCACTCTAAGTAAATATCAGGTTCATGATTACCTGAAGAATGTGAATGTACCAAAGAGAGGGAATTGGCTGATGTATTCTCCAAGCCACTCTCCATGCTATTTGAAAAAATCTTGGTAGTCAGGTGAAGTCCCAGGTGGCAAGAAAAAGTAAAACATGGTACACATCTTAAAAAAAGGTTGAAAGGAGGACCCTCGGACCTGTCAGCCTTTCCTCTGGTGAGGAAGATCACAGAATAGACTCCTCTAGAACCTATGCTAAGGCACCGGGAGGTGATTTGAGACAGTCAGCACAGCTGCTCCAATGGCAAGTCCTGAGTGACAAATTCAGTGTTCTCCTAGGATGGACTGACTACATCAGCGGACAAGGGAATGGCTACAGTTGTCATTTATCTTGATTTCTGTACAGCCTTTGACGTGGTCCCCCCACAAGATCTTTGTCTCTGAAATCAGAGAGACTGGGATTTGACAAGCAGACCATTAGGTGGATAGGCATCCAGAGGGTAGGGGTCAATGGCACAGTGATGGACATCAGAGACAAGCAGTGTCCCTCAGGGGTCCATACTCAGACCAAAGTTATTTAATATCATCACTAGTTACATTGACAGAGGGATTGAGGGCCCTCTCAGCAAGTTTGCAGATGCCACCAAGCTGAGCAGTGTAGCTGACACACCTAGAGGATGGAATGCCATCCAGAGGGACCTGGGCAAGCTTGAAAAATGGGTCCATGGGAAAATCTCATGTGTTTTAACAAGGCAAAATGCAAGGTGCTGCACCTGTTTGGGGAAACCCCCAGTCTCAGCACAGGCTGGGGATGAACAGATCCCAGCAGCCCTGCCCAGAAGGAATTGGGGTGCTTATGGACGAGAGGCTGGACCTGACCCAGCCATGGGCACTGCCAGCCCAGAGAGCCACACGTGTCCTGGGCTGCATCCAGAGCAGGGGGGGCAGCAGGGCAAGGGAGGGGATTACGCCCCTCTGCTGAGACCCCATCTGCAGGGCTGCATCAGCTCTGGGCTCCCAGGAAGGACATGGAACTGTTGGAGTGACTCCAGAGGAGGCCACCAAGATGATCAGAGGGATGGAGCACCTCCTGTGCAGAAAGACTGAGAGAGATTGGTCAGCCTGGAAAAGAGCCAGCTCCGGTGAGACCTAATTGCAGCATTCTAGTATGTGAAGGGAGCCTTCAAAAAAGGAAGGAAGAGAGACTTGTTCAAGAGCTTGTAGTGACGATACAAGGGGCAATGGCTTCAAATTCAAAGAGAGTAGGTTTGGATTAGAAATTGGGAAGAAATTCTAAAGTGCAACCATGGTGAGGCACTGGAACAGGCTGTCCAGAAAAGTTGGTGAAGCCGCATCCCTGGAAGGCCAGATTAGTTGGGGTTTTGAGGAGCCTCATTTACAAAAGGTGTCCCTGCCCACGTGGATTGGAATTGTATGATCTTTAAGGTCTCTTCTAATCCAAACCATTCTATGATTCTTTGATTTGACAGACAAGAATACTGAGCACCAAACCATTCCACAACAGAATTTACTAAAAGGGTATAACAGTGGACTTCACATACTGGAAAACTAAACTCTTCCTGACAGTAATGCTATTTGCCATGTGTCCAGAAGGATTCTAAATTGTGAAAGACAGGAAGAAATTAACAGCTAAGGAAAATGAACAGGAGTGAGAAGAGAAAGGAATAGGAAAACCCCAAAACTTGTATTTGGGTCCATTATTGAAAGCAAAATATTCAACAATATCCCAAATTTCCAAATAAGAATTTTAATTCATGGATGATATTCACAAAATGAGTTACTGAGGAACCAATGTAATATCTTTGGTATTATGTTTTTGTTTTTCAAACATAACACCTTTTACACTTTCCAGCATTAGCTCTGCATCACAAAACAATGTAACTTACTTCCTTCACACCCAACATTTAAGAAGCCTCTCTTCCAATCCTTTGTTACCAAGTTCAAGCCTCATGGCAAAACTAAAGTACAATTATAGCAACAGATGTATAGTTAAGGGGAAAAAATGGCACTGAGCTGAAAGATAGTATCTAATCTCTCCATGATTTATAATCAGAGTAGCAGTTTCACTGATACTAATACTTGCACTTTACTAGCTTGAAACCTGTCACTATTTCACTCATATTCCTCTGACATACTTTTTTCCAGATGCATTTCTAATTTACTGTATTACAAAGACCTCAAAACAATGCTTCAAGAATTGTTCTGTGGAGAATTCATTAATAGTTAATATAGGTAGCTTTACATAGTAAGTAGTTAGAGTATTCTAAGGAGCCCTGATATAGTCCTCTAGAGAAAGGTTTTCAGCATCTCTTAACCAAATAAGCAGAAATACAAATCCTAGCTGTCTTGCAGTATACTATTGATCAGCATGCTAAAGGACTCTAGAGTGTTTTAGAGGAAAAAAACACTACCAGGTTACGCTCAAATTTTTTTGGAGATAGTAAATCTGGAATATAAGATACTTCTTCCTACTAAAGTATTGCCAGTGCCTCACTCCTCTCCTCAAACTATTTTACTTTTATTTATTTAAGAAGCCAACTTATAGATCAGTATTTAAAAGGTGAATTAGGCTCTGTTTTTCATCCCATGCACCACTGTTGAAAAAAAAAAAAGAGCAGGTAATTACCTGTTTCTTTGAAATGCTTTAATTAGCTTTGGTTCCCATGGTAACAGTTCATTAAGCAGTCGTAACAATGTACCATGCAATTCCTTTACTGCTTGCTTCCGGTGGAACCATCTTCCCTGAAAACATAAATTCCATTTATTTATCATTGCATTAGACTAAAATCCTATTAGATTTTACTAGTACTACAATAATCTTGGTACATGGAGATAGCATATGAGGAAGACAACTGGAAGAAAAGATTAGGGACTTCCAGAGTTACATCCACCCTTCCAGAGTTATATCTATCTAGGACATTATTACTTTTATTTTAATACTACAGAGGGATAATGTCATAGTTGGAAAAGTAATACTGCAAGGATGCTCACTTTTCACAGGTCAAAATTAAAATTGAAAGGATTCCACAAATACTCCATGTGCTCAAAATTACTTAAATGAGTAACCAACATGGGTAGTAATCTATTCAGTTCAGGGAAATCAACCACGTATGTACACTTTTCTGAGTTAAAATTTTTACGGAAAATTGCACCATAATCTCATTTAAGAGAAGTGGTATAAAGTATAACATTATTATTTGCAAAAGAAACCTTACTATAATTTTCAAGGATAAAAATCCGAATGTTTTTCTGTTACATTTTATTTAAAGTTGTAGAAAAAAGCTTTTTTTAAAAGAGAAGTTTAGCAAATTTGTCTTTTATGAAGCAACATGCCACTATGCGAGTATGCCACAAAGCCCAGTTTTCCAACATATATCCTTTAAGCTTTTAATTCAAACACATAATTAAAAGTTTTATTTTCAAAACTGATATATGTAATCTTATATTCATGTTTTCATAAATCTAGAAAGTCTGAATAAGGAGTGAAGACATTGGGAAATTACAACCATGCTGGCCACGGTGCTGCAGAACACAACCCTTAACACTCACACATACCCCTTGTACATATTTTTTCCCAAAACTTTATTCTGTAGTTCATTGCACAAAAGACTGAACAATGCATATATATGTAACTGTTATAAAAGAGATGTGGTATAGCACTTCTGCCACTCAACCAACTCTGTGCATTTTATGTAAATGAAGATTTTAGCTCTCTACTTGTCAAAGAAGATGTAAAACACTCAAGAGACTATGGTTCTGCAAGAAAAAGAAGCAGGACTTGAGAACTTTCTTATTTCATATACATATTTAGCTTTTGATAGTGCACATATCCTTCACAGTCTCCTGTGGTCTAGCACACCAAGAAAGCTAAGACAGGAAAATCTGGATAAAGCTTGTCACAGCTGCCTTTCAGCACTCTACAAGAATGATCTTCCCAAGGACTTTGGACAATTTCTCTCTACACACTTCAGCAGATCTTTTCAATGTACAAATTCACTCAGCTTGAATGCTTGTTTGAAGAAAAAGTATCTATTTTTTTATGGATAATCATTTACATGTTACATTACAAAACAAACAGTTACCTTCATTCTTCAATTAAAATTACAAAAGCAAAGATTTCAAGTAGGATCATTACGCCACATCACCACATAATGACCAATGTTGTACACACAGACAAAGCCAGTAAACTGTATTATAATTTCCTTCACTTGTGGCCAGTCTCATGCATAAAACCTGTCACTAATCGCTACAACAAAAACCAGACCTGTGCGTACTGTAGTCTACAAGAGGATTTGGTATCATCTCTTAAAGTCAGCAATCAACAGAATTAATTGTTTACATACAAAAGAATATTACATGCACAGATATCTTTTTCTTGTAAGGTAAACAAAACATTTTGCAGATTGTTTAAAATAACGTATTTATGTACTGCAGAGCATTAGTGCATTATCTCAAAAAAAATCAAATAGCAAAACAAAACAATGCTACTACTATTGTGAAGAAGAAATGCTCTACATGCAGTGACATAGCAAAAAAAAGTGTGAAAATGCAATATTAAAAATACATGAAAAATCACTGCAAAGTAAAAACCCCAAGAAATTATTAATTTCTGAGCCTTATTTGTCTTTAAATAAGGCTAAGGTCTTGGCTTTACAAAAAAAAGAGTATTTATGAGAAAAATAAGTATCAGCTGACCACTGAATAAATTTGAAGCAGCAACTGTTAGACAGCCAGAACATGTACAATGTTTAGTCAAGAACAGACTTCAAGACTTTACTGACTTCATTAATACTTCACAGAAAAACAAATATATTACTTATCTCTCTGCTTACAAAACCAAACATAAAAAGCTAGCCAATTCCTGCCCCCTAATTCTACAGGATTAGCACCTCTAGATGGAGGCCTGTCTCTAGTGCTGTCCCCAAGGGTTCAGTACTGATCCAGTATTGTTTAACTTGTTCATCAGTGACTTGGATAAAGTGGCAGATGCCTCCTCAGTGAGTTCACCAATGACACAAAGCTGGGAGCAGTGGCCAATACCCCAGAGAGCTGTGCAACCCTTCAGAATGATCTCAACAGGGTGGAGAAACAGGCAAAGAGGAACCATACTTCCAAGTAATTTCAATGAAAATTTTATAGCAATATCATTTTAAAAAGCATAGATTAATTATTCCGCTTTGTTTCAATTACTTATTTTTCTTAGTGGGGTTTTAGAATTGACAATAAACCTGTTAAGGGAAAAATGAACAAATTTTAGCCAGGAGAAAAACCTTTTTTCCTCAGAAGTAGTCAGGACTGAAGAGTATAGGCCAAAAAAAGGCTGGAATAAAAAAAAAATCATTCTCTTTTAAATGATTGTGGTTTAGTTGATTTTCTGTGCAAACACATAAATGCCAGATGTTATTATTCCTTAAATATTACACAGTAAAAAGAGACATTAAAAACATTTATAAAATCTTAAGATCCATCACAACAAAATTTAACATTTCTTTTCATGTGCAATTTGATTCTCTAACACAGTCCGGTGCTTGTCTTTTATTCAGAGGGGGGTAAAGGCAAATCAATTGATAAAGCTATGACTTAACTCCCTATTACATAGCTGCCCACTGACTTCTATAGATAATACATTTGTTTTCACAAATATCTGCATTGTAAATTCTCAAAAATACCAAATGATACATTATAAGAGATCAGCTACAAACTGAGGCTTAGGAGGTTCAGGCTGGATCTCCAAAAGTACGTTCATCAGAAACATACAGCACTTGTTCTCTGGGAAAAGATGCCAACCTCCACCTGGCTACAGACTCCTTCCAGGCAGCTCTCTCCTACGCCTCCTTTTCTTCAGGCTCAACACCCTCAGCTCCCTCAGCTGCTTCTTACAAGATTTATGTTTCAGACACTTCACCAGCTTCATTGCCCTTCTCTGGTCTCACTTCAGCACCGAAATGTCCTTCTTGTAGTGAGGGGCCCAGAACTGAACACAGGATTTGAGGTACGCCATTGCCCTTCTTGGCCACCTGGGCACTGCTGGCTCATGCTCAGCTGCTGTCACCAGCACCCCCAGGGCCTTTTCCTGTGGCAGCTTTGCAGCCACTCTGCCCCAGCCTGTGGCACTGCCTGGGGTTGCTGTGACCCAAGGGCAGGACCCAGCACTGGGCCTTGTTGAGCCTCACACCACTGGGCTGAGCCCATGATCCAGCCTGTCCAGATCCCTCTGCAGAGCCTTCCTGCCCTCCAGCAGATCAGCACTCCCACCCAGCTTGGTGTTGTCTGTGGGCTGACTGAGGACGCGCTTGATCCCCTTGTCCAGATCACTGAGAATGGTATTAAACCAAATTTAGTTACCAGGTTGTTCCAATTAGTGACAAACAAGACACTATTTTTTTTCTGGAAACACAATATAAGGTATTAACACAGGAAAATACCAGAGGAAAAAAGGACTAGATAGAGAAGTAGGCAATGTGACTTTAGGCTATGTCAACTTACAAGTAAATTTCAAAAATGCGAACACAATAAAAATACATTTTACAAATGGGCTGAATGTTTCTGTTTAAATGCAGAGAGACATTCAACACATTCAACTGAAAACTCACCTTTTAAAATAAGGTTTCTGACATCCAGAGCAGCCAGGAAATGCTGACTCCACTCTCTGTGATCGATGCACCAACATACACTATTCTGGTATACTTATCATGGAACCCCAAAGCAGACTGGAGCCAGGATATTGATACATGGGGTAAGGACTGAACTTTTTATATGAGTTTTTGTTTTGCTTTTAAATAAACACACACACACAACACCACAATATTAAGCAGTTTTATAAGATTGTCTGTAATCTTTACGTTATATCCCAGGGACATAAAGTAAAGAAAATTAGTAATCTTATAAAACCATGCAATATTGTTGAAAAGGGGTGGTGGTGGAGGGAGGAAACTTACCCTTAATAGGCCTGCTCCATTCTGCTGCGGGGTTCTGTGGTATGTGTGACATCACCAGTCTAGCGTTTTCTAGTGATGTCACACAGAGAGGGAGTTGGCGATCACCAGCTGCTTTGGACAACAGATACCTAAAGAAAAGAGATCAGTAATTTTTTCAAATCATATATAGATAAATGTTGAATGTTCTTAATAATTTATTTATGGGCCAAATACTACAATTTCAGGCACTTCCAATTTTGACTGAATAAGAATGCATTACAAGATCATGTTTTCACACTATGCAAACTCATCTGTTGTTGAAAGTGTTTTAATTTTGAAAATGCTTAGAGTTATCTTCTACAGTAGAAGTTCCTTAGAGTCAGCCTCTTGCATTTTACTTTCAGCAACATCATTCTGAACATTATAAATATATATCAACAGCTAACCAACCTCTGACATTCTTTGAAGACTGGGATTAAGTAGAGAGTCAGGAAGAAGGGCTTGTAGTAAATTATAAAACAAATTCACTTATGACATCTCTTAATCAATTCTGTCTTTGAGCATTTACGAGCAACTAATGAGAAGTCCTGACTCCAGCATCCACTTCTATGACCTATATTTCTGATCACACAAAGTTATATCCTAAAATTATCTCATACTCTCTTCTTTCTAATATAGGCAAATAAAGTAAAACAAACAAAAAACAACAACACCAAAACAAAGTGCAATAAATTTCTTGCTACCAAGACCGTCTTTGTCTCCTGATTTAGTTCATTACCGTGAAATGGTTTTTATTCAAATATTTAGCCACATTCCAATTTTCTTTAGGCACAATTACTACACAATCATCACAGTATTGATTAATATACCACTTTTTTTAGAAAAAATATCAATATATATAAAATATATAAACCACAAAAACACAAGAAAAAGTTTATTATCAGCATGAGCTTACTGTTGAATCCAGAAGAAAATTATCCAGCACTGAATTGTCACATTTTACCCCTCCATTAGAAGAACTTCAAAGTTATCAACTAACTTACACCTCTGGAATTCACAAAGAAAATGGATGTATGTAGTATCCTAAACTGTTTACAAAACATCTATGTTTTTTAAGTTGTACTTAACTCCTTCTCATATATCTGAGTATTTTTCTCTTCTTCACTCTGGATATAGAAGTGTTTCTGCATTCTTCAGATGAGTGTCTTAAAAGCCACTGTTTTGCTAGTACTATGTGCTGACAGGAATGTCTTGAATTTTTTCTTCAAAAGAATATACTGATTGACCAATATCTAAAGCATTGTGAACTGTTCTGAATACACAGTAGTATTTCTGTGACAAAAATGTATGAGTATACATTGATCTCTCATGCAGAACCCACACTTTCACATTTGGAACTGTAGAAAGGTATGTGGCAAAAGCAGTTTAAAGACAACTTCCCCAATAAATATATTTAGGTTTAGTCAGTCACACATGGAAAGGCATGAAAGTTCAAGAGAAAAGAATTGTGAAAAAAGCAGACAATAAAGACAGAAAACTGGAAAAGCTTAGAAAAACTGAAGAGCATGAAAAAAAATATTGAATCTTAGTGAGATAAGCCCAAGTTAAAAATATCAGAGAAGATGATCAAGTACTGTGGAGAAGATTTCAAAAACCAAAGCCTAAAATTGGCCTTATTAATTTATATTATACAACTAAATATTACAAATGATCCATATCTTCAATCTGTCCCCAGAAATACAAGAAGCTGCATGGATGTAAATGTGTAAATCTGTCTCAAAATTCAGTATTTGGGCTCATATAAGTGTTTTCAAGAGATGCAGGCAAGGCATAGAGAAGCAATAACAGTATTTTGAAGTGATTAAAGTACAAATCAAGTTTTCAGGATAAGGATGTAAAAAGAGAGCATGTAAGATACATAACAGATGAAGATACGTACTAACAGAGAAACTAAGCTTAAATTAAAAGAAAATGTTTCAGCTGCAAGACTTGAAGTCTGTCTATTAATACCCTTGAACCCAAGCATTTATTGGTTTCTCTTTTATTGTAGCTCATTTTACCTGCAGTTTCAACCTGCAAATAGGTGTGCATACACAGATTTCTCAGATTCTAATATTTACTGTTTGCGTGCATATCTATGTAAATACAATAATGCTGATGAAAACAACTATAACTGAAAACCCTTTACATGCAAAAGTCTCAAGCATGGCATATATTTCACTGGGGAGGGAGGAAGTGGTCAGGACAAGAGGAGGCAGGGATGGGGAGAGGAAATCAACCTCTGAATAAAAATTGAATAAGATTTAACCCAATAATAAAAATGTTTCCCTAGGCCGCAGATGAGAAGACACAGTAGGTTTTTCCACTTCATTGTTTGCAAAGTTGAGGTCAGAATTACTAAAATATTAGTAAGAGCCCTAAACTATTTTTGATGGTTGAAACATGAGTTTCTGCTGAAGGGAAGTTCTTCAGAAGTCCCTTTAGATTTTTGTCTAAACACAGCTTCCCTGCCAAACATTTTCAAACACGTTACAATATTTCCTATTTCCTCACTGAACAGAGACAGAATATTTTATAAACTTTTAAAATGAACCATTTTTCCTTTTTTCCCATGTATTAACATATTTTTAAAAATAAAATGCAGCAAATCAATGAAAAACGTCAGAAAGCAGCCTCTGAGTTTAGATACTTACACCTCATGAACAAATTTAACAGCAGCTTATTTGGAATCTCATAAAAAACAGACAAGGAAAGTATGTTCCACGCTGGATCAACATAATCCTTTTAATAACCCCACAAGTTAATTTATCTGAAGTTCTAACTATTTCTGACCTAAACCAGCGGGTTTTTCACTTTAAATTTTCAGGTGTAGTCAGAAATATATATTTTTGCAGGTAACTTAATGCTGCAGAAAACCACAGTTTCCTTTTAGGCCTTTTGACTCACCTGCTAAAACAAATATCCATTTCCAAAGATAGACAAAGGCATTCAACCCCCTGGGACCATCTCATTATAAGCTCCAGGAAAAATAGCAGAACACAAAACCTTTAAAAGGGAGGATTTCACTTTTTAAACTATTAAGTCAAGAACATCATGGTGTTACAGACCTCTGCAAACAATAAAGCCTTTTCTCCAAACCACAATTAGCTGTTACCTTGGCTGGTGTCATTTGAGTAAGTAACCTTTGTCTGACTTTCCTCTCTCTCTAGGGACAATGCAGTCTCCTTCTCAGGAAGGTACTGCCCATTATTCGTTTTAACCTTCTCAGCTTATCGGTGGGAATCCTGGGCTCCAGCCTCCCTGTTCACCCTCTACACAGCTATGCATTTTTCCATCAGACTTAGAGGGCATGAATCAAATCCAATAGTGCTACCAAAATAAAGTCTTGCACTCAGTAAACAAGAAATCTTTCCACATTCATGTTAAAAACTCAATTCATTTTACTGCAAATTCAGCTAGCATCTGCAAAAAAGCCCTAAATTGACTATTATATGCAAGCACCTGCAGTCCTGTCACTTTCATACTACACAATGTCAAGTAGGGTTTGAAAAAATAATAATAAAAATTTCTGCTATGATATGCAACAGTTAAGTACATAAAACTGATCAACCAAGCAACTTAATTAACAGTTTCACACACACACACAAAAACCCTTCACATCACATGAGAGGTAGATTAGCTAAAAGGCAGTAAGAAGATTTTCATTCACACTGCAAGTCCCACTGATTAGACCAGACAGAGAAGACCTAGGGAAAAGCGGGATCCAAAATGCCAGAGACTGATAGTTGTTATCCTGTGTAGTGATCCAACAGAATGCATTACTTTATTGCCTCTTCTTTTAAAAGAAACTTTCTATATTAGATTGAAGTCTTCATGTGATCCTAAATATACTAGCAAAATGCCTCCCTATCATGTGTGTTTGTCAAAATTATTTTTCCAACAATATCACTTCAAGTGTGAAATTAAGCTACTTTGCAAATCTTGGTCAATTTTCTAGTTATAGAAAATTTCTAGCAGCTCACATTCAACAAATGACCATGAATATTATATATACAGACTCAATTTTTAAAAAACTAACAAGAGCTAAAAATTCAACAAAGTATCCATAGAATTTTTAGCTAGTATGTTCTTCTACTCCTACTTTACTGACTGCATGTAATTTTACCCACACCTTATCTGTGCATGGATAAGGTGTGGGTAAAATTACTACTAGTTATTTTATTTTATTAATTTTATATTTATTAAATTATTTTCTTTTAGTAATTTTATATTTATTAAAATTACTACTAGTTATTTACTAATTTCTACTAGTATCTAATTTTCATTGCTGTAAATTCTGTTTTTTTCCTATTGATTCAACCTTTAGTCCAGTTTTTAAAATTAAAGGATGCAGTTTCACATGTCCTCAGCAATATACAAGAGCTAGAAGACATTCTAGCTTAGACATTCCTTAGGGTATCAGCCTTTCACTAAGCACAGATCATTAAACTTTAAGTCCCCCTTCTGCACTTTTAACATTCTTCCTTATATTTATATTTCCTTCACTTATTTACAAATGTTTAAGTCAGGTACAATACCAAATCTGACTTCTCTTCTCCCTCTGGATATGTAATATGTGGTAAGGAGAGGAATTATTAAGTAGCTGAAGAAATAGACCTTTTAGAGCAGCCTGCTCTAAAAACTGCAGGCTGCAATTACATAAAAATACAACTGCAAAATCAGTCCCATTTTCTTTTGCCTGCAGATGGACATTTCTGTTCTTACAACCACCACTTAATCTGCAGCAGAATACAAGCACAGGTATTTCTGCAACTCCATGATAAATTGCATTAGAAAACTGGTCTGGCTTACAAACAATTCACCGGCATAAATAAGTAGGTAGGTTTATCATAATCTAACTCTCACCATGCAACAGAAAAAAATTTTGCTAGCCTCTCACATGGGGTGGCATGGAAAACAGAATCTTCCAGAGACACAGGGAGTAGGAGCTATTTATTTGGCAGCAGTTTTGGCTTATATCAGTTGAAAGCATATGTGAAATTGCAGCATTGCTTCAGAACTGTGTCTAGAGCTCAAGTACAGAGTTGAACTCTTAAAAATTAAAGAACTCACATAAAATTTAATTTTCTACTCTAAACAGACACAGCAAACTAGCACAAAGCAAATCTCATCATGGGTATAACAAACTCACCAGGAATCAAGAAAAAGCTCAAGGCTTTTTAAAAGGAAAAATACTACTCATAGCTAATCTAAAGACAATACAGGTAGAGAAAAGTAGAGAACCAAACTGTTTTAATCAACCAAACGGTAAAAATACTTTCCAACATTTCCAATACTTTCCAACATTGATGTAAAAGAAACTTGTAGAAATGCCCAAACTTAGAAATGCCCAAACTTTAAATTATCCATTACTTTCTATTACATAACCCTATTCTAATTTTATTTTAACTTGCCAAACAAAAATCTGTCATGTCATTTGTTGTCTCAAGTTGATGTTGTGAAAAGTATCAGATACAACCAGTCCAACTACCTACAAAAAATGAGGGAAAACAGTGTAAGTTTATTCATACTAAAAAGGCCCTGTAGCTCAGCTCTTTCATTATAGTGTCCATTACCTCCAAGTTCTGGAGAAGGAATTCCTTTTATGTACTCTAGAATGGTCTTAAAGGTAACACAAGGGAGGTTACAACTAAGAAAAGGTTCTACCTGAAAGTCTTAATTTAAAGTTAAATAAGCTGTACTTCTAAAATATGTTATTACTTAACATAACAGTAAAGCTTGCCTTGAAGGTTTTTCTCAACAGCCTGTGCTAGCAACTTTTACAACTGAAATTACCAAGGAGGTTACTTGTGAAGAAGAAAGATTCCTGTGGCTTCACCCAGGTCATTATTGCAAACAAAAATCAATATTAAATTACCACGAAGTAGTAAGAACATCACCATCTTTCACTTAAAACAAGAAAGAAGTCAATGAACAGCATGTAAGTGTCATCATTAAAATAGATTTTCACATTAGGTCAAATTCCCATTATCAAATTAGAAAATTGTTTTACTTAACAGAATATGCACTTCAAAAAACCAGGACAAACTCAATTCTGGATGCTTCTGATACTGCCACTGTCATTTTGTTACAGCTGAAGAATGAAAGTCTGCATTTTCTCCAGTTTTTCAGACATCAAACATAACAACACATGGTGTTAGACTTCAAAAATGAAATCCTAAAGACTTTCATTACAAAGCAAAACTTCATTTTAACAAGTTCAAATTTAGGACTATTCACCTAATTTATAATTTTTCTATTTGAATGTTTAAAAGGTAAATATAATATTTCCCTGATAAATATTTTTTTTCAAAACTAGTATCTCACTTTACTGTTTCCTCATAACCACTTCTACAGCAATTAATCCTAACCCTTTTTCTCTACATAAAATTTCTAACAACACAAGTGTTTAGACACACAGAATCATTATGTGATAGGTCTATAAAGACACAACAAAAGATAGTCCTTACCTCACAACTACTGAATGCTGAATGAATTGTATCTTAATTTGCCTGTACTTAACTGTTTGAGTTTTTGAAGACGGTGCAATTAGAACTAAACATAGTATTCCTGCTATGTCATGCAACTTACTTAGATAATGACATTATCAAATTTCAGTTTAAAGTGCAATTATGACATATTTAGCATTTGTCTACCCTTGAAGAAGTCATGTTCCTACAGTTTTACTAGCAGACTGAAAGTCTCACCTACACATAGATTATTGATATGCTGTAGCATATCAATACAATCTATATGCTATTTTAGCATATATATACTCTAACTTTGGGCTTTTTATCCTATTGCTGACATAGCTCTTCTGATAACCTCTTGGCATTCTTATGATAAAACCAGTTTACAATTTAGCAACTACAAAATAATTTCAAGATTAGGCTGGTATTATTCCTTTGTCTACATTAACAATTATGCTAATTGCACTGACACTTGTCTTTTAGAATCCTAACTTATTTGTCTTTCTTCTACTACAGCTCTCTCCCCTACTGAAATAACTTCAGAATATATTGATTCTTCATGAGACTATAAACTTCCACTTGAATTAAAAGCAGCCTGATTTCTAACATAGAAAAATAAACACTTCTAACTACTACTTTTTCATAGAAATGCCACCATAGAAGTGCCTACCAAAGGTTCAATAAAGGTACAATGAAAAAAGTAGTCAGAGTTCTGTAGAGAGCTGTTTCAACTATTCATGTATTTAAACCCATCTACCATTTTAATAAGAATCACTGCCTTCTATAAAAGGCATGCTGGATTCTCTTGTCTGTTATTCCTTCGAGGTTTTCAGTTGCATAGACTCAGTGATCCAGAGTATATTGGTAAAATTTGTATCTCAATCTGATATCAAAAGCCACATGGCATGCTTTCTGCTACAAACTCCTTCAATAAATATTAAACAAAGTAAATTTTAATAACACATGCAAAAAAAAAAAAAATGAATTATGAATTTCAGCTCAGTAGAAATTCTGATCAACACTACATGGGCAGATATGAGAATTCTATCCTGTAATTATTTGTTGGTAAGAACTTATCCTCAGGGCAAAAGAGTCACAAGGAGTTTAATGGAGATTAACTACTCATTTTAAGGTATTACCACTATGTATATTTTGTTTTGGCATGGATAAGTGCTAACACAGGTACTGAATTCATAAAAATATCATAAAAACATTGAGAACAGAGCATCCCACACAGGAAAGATTACGATTACAGTCTCCAGGTATCAACCTTAGGAAGTTTTCATGCAGTTACTGAAGAGCATAAAAAATTGAGTTGACAGGCCTCAGCAAGTAACTGACACTGTTTCATATCAATACAAGAGAAAGCTTTTAATGTCACATACCGATTTCTTTTTAATGTCCTCCAGATCTTTGAGTTCATTCTCAATCTTTGTGATTAATTCCCTGAGTTCATCAAGATTAGTGCAAATAAGCTAAAAAACAAATGAAGACAAACACTTGGTGATGTGGGACTTGGAAAATGTACATTGAAATTAAATAAAATTTAAAAGCACATTATTACTTAGTGCCACCATTTGATTTGTATTTTCTTATAGTATTTTTAAACATTAAAAAAATCCCAAACAAAAATCAGGACTTGTTGAGAAAAGGAAAATCTAAGTAGAAAATTCTCTTGTTCTTCAGACATAAACCACATTTCTACCTGTAAGCTTCCATTTCAAAATGTAGGTATTTTCTTAAAACTTCTGTGAATGACAACTACCAAATTTCTCTCAAGTACAGTGATGACTTAGAACAGTTTTGAGTACCAAAAAATTCCCTGGCAAAATAAGTATACTAGCTTTGTAGTATGTGTTAATAACATATTACACTTGGTACAACTTTTCCTGACCATAACTTTATATGCTTACACAAAGTATTCCATCCCTGGATATGTTCAAGACGCATCTGGATCTGGTGATGTGGTTTAGTGGTTTTGGTGGACAGGGGTAGTGCTGGGTGGGCAGTCAGACTGGATGATCTTGAAAGTCTCTTCCTACCTTGATGATTCTAAGGCAACCTAGTCATCTACCAAATCTACCTACTTAATGTATCCTTTAAAAAAGTATTACATTATTCTAATTCTTGTCTTTAGAAATCAGCTTATTATATTTTTTTCTTTCAGAAAATGGATGCTATTTTCTTGAAAAAAATGTCAAACAAAGGTGATCTGTATATTTTGTCTTACCATCACCTAGGGCAAGTTAAGACTAAAAAAACTAGAAATTATTAAGATGTTAGGTTCTGTTGAATTATGTTATAGTAAGACTTGCTTCTTCTGAACACCCTTAGGTAGAAACGTTTTCCTTACAAAACACACCATCACAAAAATGTTTTTATCAAACAACTGCTAAGTATTTTTCCCAAATCAGCAGTTTATAACAACATATTTTTACTTCAAATTCAAGTGCAGTTTTAGATTTTCAGCAAATTCATATTAGAAGCAGCACTTTTGCTAGTCACTACTAAAACACTGAATTAACACTTTTAGCAAAGTAAATTTCAGAAACCTCAAGTGCATATGTGCCCTTATTTTCATAACATTGTGTACATTTGAAGCATTGAGGAAATTAATTGACTTAAATCAAAGTTTACCATTTTTACATTTATCAAGTTTAGAATAACAAATTAATAAGGAAATTGGCAGTGTCTTGCCACAGACCGTGTATACAAAATTTACTTGCAAAAGGTATCTCTCTTGAGCCAGAAAACAGAATGACTATGGGTAAGTCTATGGATAATTAGGTTCAAAATGCATGTCCTGCACCCGAAGGAGTCCCAGTTACCTAAATTATAAACTGAAGCCAAATATTGACTGTGTCTGGCCTGTGAAGAAATCCATGACACTATATTATTAAGCAAAAAAGTACATCACAAAGTCCTTGACAAAAGTCAATGAAGGCAAGGATAAAGGTTTTCCCTACACAACTATAATCAATTTTTTGACTATACACCTGACAATTCAGTTTACTAAAGTCTATTGTTGCTTTTTACTTTCTCCTACAAGACCAATCCAAACTACATCAATGTGAAAAACGCCAATAAATAAAAAATGCCAGTAAATAAAGTTTAATTGCCTTGGGGCAGGGGGTGATGGGCAAGAGTAATCAAATCCCTAAGTGACAATTTTCATTAGATGAGAAGTACATTTGAGGATCTTAACTGTGTGTCAATAACCTACTGATAAAATAAGGACAGTAACAGCAGCTGAGCTTGGAGGATTTATGGTCAAAATGAGTTTAGTGTTTTAAATACTCCAATACGGAACTGAAAAGCACTATAAAAAGGTTCAAGAAAAAATTTCAATTTTTTCATTCCAGTATGATTTGAGATGAGGAAATAAAGATGCACACTGACTGGGAAAAAGGTAATTCTGAAACTTCTCTCACATGGTTAGCATTTCCTATCTTAGAGAATGAAGTTAGTGTTTTGAAGGAAGGTTGAAAAGAACAATGATGAAAATAACAAAGTGTATTCTACTTTATACATTTTGATATGGATCCTAGGTGCTATTTCTCCCAATGAGATTCTTATTCCAGTGTTCTTTGCATATGGCTGGTAATTGGTGAAACTTAGCAGTACAATTTTCTGCAAACAACATTTCCTTCTAATATGTTTTGTATGTTTTAATGGATAAGTTAACATAAAGGCAAAAAAAAAGATATTAATGTTACAATCTAATAATTTTGTCACATTTTGATAGCTTACTGGTAGTTTCACATATGGCTCTTGAAGAACATACCTTCTAATCACCTATCATGAAGAAAATAAGTGAAAGTGAAGTGAAAAAGTGGTTCCATTTTGAATTATCAGAGAGAATGAAAGACTAGTTCCTATTCTCTAGAACACTACATGGTGGCTTAAAGATTCAGCCTGTAAATGTTTATATTAATCTCATTAGTTGAGGACATGTTAACTGCAACAAAAAAAACATCGCATACGGCACAGTACTTACTACATAGAGACTTTTTTTCATAGGCAATAAGCATCCTGTTTTTCAATTGTATACCAATTATACTCCAATTGAAGTGGAAGATTCAGATATTCAGTAAAATTTCAAATTCAGCGTTCAACTTTCATGTTATGATGCAACCTCAGATCTCAGTAATCTCTCAAAGACTCTCATTGACTCCTAGGACTTCAAGGAAGAAAGACAAAAAAAATCTGCTCTGAACTTTCTAAGGGAAGACAGGGGGCTCAAGCTCCATTCCAACTTGGGATTCTCCTGTAATCAACCTATAAATGAACTCTTTAACATCATAGAATCCAGTGTATTCCCCAGATCATTGATGCTCCTTCCTTGCCCCCTTAACTTCAGACAAACTTTTTGCAGAATTTTAATTCACTTCAACAGGGTCTCACGCTTTATTTCAAGTTATTTGTGTAATGACTGTTAATTATAATTGGATTTCCTATGAAGCTGCCCTTTTATCACTGACATCTATATGTGGAAAATGTCCAGATAGCCCTCTTGGGATCTGCATTTAATATAGACCATAGATGATGAAACTGAAATTGTTAAAGACACACTGAAACAGAGCATGCATGTTCCTTTTCTCCTTACTTATCATACATGTAGGTCTATGCAGCTATGAGTGAATGTACATAAGGTGAAAGGAGAAAAGACTAAGTGAAACACTGGTTACCAAACCTAAATGTACTCTGTAATTGGGAAAAAACTGCAAAACACTTTAGTGTCTCTTCTGTACAACACTATAACTACCATTAATTTCTTTAAAATGTTAATGAGCAGCAGTAATAAGAAGCTAAGAATAATAAGCAAGAGACAACTCAATAACAATCTATGAAGCTGTAAACCCACTTCTCCAATAATTCTCAAAATATTAAAACCAAGACTGGGGTTTTGTGCATTTTTATTTGATAAAAAGAATTTAATTTGCATCTCCTTTTGATTTGAGTTTGTTTTGTTGTTTGCAGGGCTTTGGGGATTTTTTTCAAGCAGTCTTGAGCTATATATTCTAAAAATGGTATTCTAAATGCTAGATTAAGTAACACTATTACCTTGTGAATTTTCACTAATAATTGATTTTGATTTGTGTCACTGCACATAATCAAACACTTATTAGTACTCTTTTACTCAGCTTTAAAGCCAAGTCATGATTTTTCAGAACATCTATACTTAAGTACAGAACCTAATCTTATAAACTGAAGTGTCTTCTGGTTGGGTTTGCTGGTTTTTTACATTTGTAGGCTGCAGGCATTTGAAACATATTATACTTCTTAATTTACCAACTTTCACTCCAAAAGAAGTGATATATAGACACGAATAGCAAAATCCTTGTGATTATGCCCTACCATCACATCTCACAGGGCCTGTAAGATCTAAGCTGTTTTACCAAATTTTTAAAAAATATACTTGAACCTTCAACTACTTACATAATTTCATAAAGTTTGGCCATTTGTGTATGTGAGGAAAAATATATTGAAGCATAAATACAAGACTGCCAAAAGTCTTAGTATTATTCCAAACATAAAAGGTTTAATACTTGCAAATTCTTCTAACAGTCATACCTCTTGAATGAGCCAGGTTACGTTGTTAAAATCTCCCTAATAAGATTAAACTGCTCAGCACTTTGAGCCTCAGCTAAAACAGATATGAGTCCTAGCTTCGATCAAAGGAGTCAGAAGTCTTTTGCCACATTTTAATGTAAGGTTTTACAGAAGATAAGTATACATTTAGATAGAGATACATATGTTTTATCCACTAAAGCTAAAAAGTTGGACGAAGTTTTAGATAGACTACTTAAATGCAGTTGTTTAATCATGCAAGAAATTATTTCTGAACTAACTGTATATATCCATGGCATGCAGACAAAGTGCTTGGGAAAAAAATTAGACACCTACCTGTTTTCTGGAGCTATTAGAAAACATTTTAGTCAACACCATTACAATATAGATAAAGAAAGTGTACACTTAAATATCAGTTATCTCTCAACATTGACTGTTACTACCCAATTTTAACACAAGAAATTCTACTAGCTCCATCAAAAACACATGATCATGATGAAACCAACTGTTTCAGGATGAGGGTATTACAAAATAGCCATGATTCAATGCCTGCTGGCCTAACTTGCAGAGATTGCTTTCTGAAGGAAAAAAAGAAAAAGATAGCCAAAGGAGAACTTCAATCCAAGCAGCCTTACATACATAAAGAGCACTTTGAATTGAAGTACTGTAACACTTCTACTACAGTACCATAAAATGATATTAGCATAATTAATACTCTTTTTACTTTCTATCGCCTAAGAGGTCCTAGAGGCCTAGAAATCAATCACATGCTGATAAGGAATAACAGTTGCAAGCAGGGTAAGCACAGCTGCCTATAAAGTTTTTGCAAGTCCTTCACTTAACCAAGCCAGATTTCAATTCAAGAATCACATTGTCACACCTCATACAAAACCAAGTAATTTTAATCCAAACAGTTATATCTATAATAAAAATGTCTTAGTCCTAGTTTTTGCAGGCTTTTTACTGTAACAGATATATCTGGGATCATAAACAATACTAAAAATAGTGTTTCAGCTGCACTTCATAAAAATGGTAAAATATTTTCTACCACAAGAAGGTGAAATGTACTTCCAAAATTATCAGTTTAAGCCTTAAAAACTAGAAGAAGCTTCAGTGAGTGTTTGCAAGGTCTCTATCAGAAACTAAAGGACTTATTTCATAGGTATTCAGATTTCAAATGCTTAAAACAAAAAATAAAATAATTTACCTGAAATTCTGGTATGGCAGACTTTCTGATACCTTTCCTCTTCTTTGTGATTGCTTTTTTAGATAACGATTTTTTTCCTTGTAAGATTAAAAGAGAAAAGCTTCATAATGCTGTTCATTGTACTTTATTAATAAAACTAAATTACATACAGGCTTGTAAGTTAAACTGCAACTAACAGATGGTTTTCAGTCATGTAAACTTGATGAATCAGAACTAGACTCAGCAGAAGCAAGCATTGAACAAGTATCTGTGTACTGCAATCTTTTGGGTGGAGGGGAAGGAAAAAAAAGAAGAAAAAAGCCTACTACTACATATTCAATAATACAGCACCTAAAAATCTAAGTCATAAAAGTAACATTGACACCACTCTTCTGAAAGAAGTGAAATCCAAAACTTAAGACACAAACATAAGAAATATAGCATCTTACCTCCAAGATTTGTTTCTTTAACACTCTAAAGAATTACACATTAGGATCTGGGATATCTGTATCTAATAGTAAAAAGATACCTGGAAAACACAAGTAGGATCTAGAAATCCCTGACTGAACATATTGAATTTACCCAAGGAAATTAGACTGCTTTGTTTTTTCTGCCTGTGGCGATACCTAACATTTTTAGAAGGCAAACAACTTTAACAACTTTCTATAATGCACTTCACATACAGCTGTGCTATATATAAATGGATGTAACAAAAAATCTCTGTGAAGGCAAGGAAGTGCTTTACTGCCTACAGTAAAAGAGTTCACAAATCATACACATTTCTCAAATCAAGTAGTTAAGTCACTAAGCAAGACAGTGAAGTTTCTTATATGGTTATTTCTACATTCATATGGTAAATTCAAATAAGATCACCTTTAATTTGTTCACTCAGGCCAAAACCATCATTCTATCATTATCACTTGTTCACATTCAGGAGTCCCAAACAGTAATTTAAAAACTAATCAAAAAGAGAAGAAAATAGTAATTTAATGTGGAATTTGTTGTCAACTAGCATGACTGCAGGCACTTGGAAACAATATAAGCACAGGCAGATTCAATATTTAAATTAATGAAAATATTGCACTGAATCTTCTTCCTAACAGATGCTTTAAGTGTGTGCAAATGTGTATGTACATGTACATACAAATATTCATAGATGCCTATGCATCTATTGTTCCAGTTTATTACACTGTGAGTTTCCTGTACATCTTACCTGACTCTGAAATAAACACACTTATGGGACAAGGAACAGGGCTTGAAGAATCTAGATCTGAAATTCCACATAAAATCAAACTATATTAAAATGAATAAATCAACCTAGAAACTACCCATATCAAATATATTTAAAAATTTAAAGAGCCCTCAACTACCAAAAATAAATACTTACATATTTCACATTAGAAAACAAGTGATAAAACAGAGAAGCTTATTTACTAGAACAATAACCCAAACACTCTGACAATGGGCAAAACTGTCCACATTTTTCTTAAATGCTTTATGAATACAGCTGCATTCTACTACTGAAAACAATGCTGTTCATTGAAAGAACTAAAGTGGACACTTAGAAGCTTTCTTGACAAAATGACTCAAAAAGAAGTCTGATCATATGGTGGCTCCTTGCTATAGCCCTTATGTTATCTGGAAAGAAAATGAAAAGACAAAAAAAAAAGGCAGCTAGATTGTCTTGCTTCTTTACGAAAAGGAAAATTTTAATATGCTTAAAATAGAACTTGCATTCAATTTGAATACTCGCAACATATTTTACAACAAGTATTACTTGACTATTTTCCGCATCCAGTTGTATATGACATATGATGTAGTGTAATTCAAGAAGTAATAGTTAAACAGAAATATTCTCTTTTCCCTAACATATTCTTATGAAAAGGAGGAAAATTTTTAGAAAGAGTTATAAATTATTAGAAACCCAAATAAAATAAACATTTC
Organism: Melozone crissalis; assembly: GCF_028551555.1. Taxonomy (NCBI): domain Eukaryota; kingdom Metazoa; phylum Chordata; class Aves; order Passeriformes; family Passerellidae; genus Melozone; species Melozone crissalis. The sequence continues at coordinate 45,963,140 of NW_026535783.1, read as the reverse complement.
TTTCTTCACATCAGGATCTGAAAAGCATGAAGTAGGAAAGATTTGGCGTTACAGACAGACCAAGAATTAAAAGAAACCATCTAGAAGCATAAGAAAATGAGCTTTATTATAAATAGAGTCTGACATATCATAAAGCATAGCTGTTGGAATATATGTACCAAAAGACCTACAGAATTGCTGGTAACTGCTGTGAGCACGTATCTGTATAGAGCAACATCACAGTATTCTTCCATTTTTTTGGCACCAGATGTCCTATGGTGTAGTTGTTTTTTCATTTCATGTATTAAAAATGTAAAAAAAACCTTACACATACTTATACTATGGGAGGGAATTAATATATACAGCAAACTACTTACGGCAAATTCATCTTCTACCTCAGTAACACCCTTTTAAAATACAAAATTGATATTAGAAAGAAGTTGTAGTGGCAGTACTGATAATTTCTCCCTTTTAGAAAAGCTTGTATCTGGTTTTCCAAAAATTATTTCTCAGCTTTAAACAATGGTAACAGAAACCAAATGTTTCCCAATTGGCAGTTATCTGTAATTCATATATATTACATAGGTGAAATAATTTTTAGTAAGTACATAAAAATCCAGTTTTGCGACCCGGAGGTGTTATGTTCTGTGGCTATCCCCCTCAGCACCCAGACTTGCAACTGTGTAATAAACTTACGTATCTTTTCTATGTAATTGGTTATAAACACCCAGCTACTAATGCTGTCTTGGGACAACAAAATCACTGGTGAGAGGGAGCTTCTCAAATCACTCACTGACGTCTGCTAGAGATCTTTTGTCCATAATACTGGATGAAGAAATTATCTCAAAGACTTATATTAATTCCTGAGCAGATGAAGTAATATTTCTGACAGTAGTTAGATCACAGTGCATTTTGAAACACGATGCACTGTATCTTTCCGAGCATACTCAACATATAAATAAACTTAATTACTGACTAAAACCAATCCATAAGAAAAACCTTAGAACCTTAGCATAACCTTACTAAACCTTAGTTAAATATTTACAAATTAAGAATCTCATACACATAATCTGCTTAGTTCACCTACTCAATTCAACACAGCCTACTTCCTGTCCACATTTAAAGATATTCCAGTGTAACTTTACATTCACTAACAATTTAATGTGCCACAATCATTCATTATCACAATCATTATCACAGGAAGCCTACTTCCTGTCCACATTTAAAGATATTCCAGCATAACTTTACATTCACAGTCATTTACTGTGCCACAATCATTAATTGTCTCCACACAGCCTTTTCCAAAAGGTTCCATATCTCAGTTTGGTTTCAGTTTAGAGTGGAAGAGACTATGAGGCATCTCACCCCCAAGAGGAGTTCATAGGAAATCAACATTTTATTAACCAAGAACCCCTTAGCTAGGTCTGTGAAAATTCTTAGACATTAAACTTAAGTTCAGTAGGTCCAGGAGAAATCTGACTGCCACAGGTTTTTCTTTCAGGCCTAAACAAATTCTACAGACACGTCAGCAAATAGCAATTAACAAAGTAACATAACTAGGATCTGAACTCTAATTTAAAGACCATCCAAAAACCACACTAGGGAGATTAGATGCAACTAAAACATAAGCCATCTCAAGTTGGTCTTGCCATCTAAAGGTGAAGAAGGGGAAACAAAGAGATAATTCAGATCTGTTCTAGTACTGTTTTTGGCATAAAAATGAGACTAATAAAAGATGAAGCCCCACAAACGTTCTTGATGCTTGTAAATTACTTCAGCAAGAACAATATCATCTATAACTTCTTCTGCATTGGGATCAATGTGATTTGAAAACAGAAACATTTTTACAGATCTAGTAAAACTTTTTATTATGAACTGTGGTATATGAGTTCTTATGGCTTCTCCTTGAAGAACAAAAGCAATGTCAATCCATGCTTCGAATTATAACGTGACAACACAGTGGAATTTTGAATAAAAACTTATCTTAAACATTTTTTTTAATAAGACTGCAACTTTTTTCTTGGATATGGAGGAGGGTCTTGATATTCCAGATGAAGGAACAGATGTTCTTAATATCAAACACTAACTCCGTAGTATTTGTCATGGTAGAATACAGTTAAGTTAGCCCTGTCCAATTGCAAAAATTTTTGGTTTTTTCACTAAATTCTAGCAGTACCTGCAGTGTTCTCAAATTAAACAACAGGCCCTTTTATCTCTCCATTAACAAATCTGTAAGACACTTTATGTCTTTCAGAGATTTGGCAACTACTGTATGTATCCTGTTTCCTTTTAATCTTCTATTCTTCTATCTTGCCCCCAACAGCTCTTCTTTGCAAAATATAACATGATACACTCTGGAAAATGAAGCATTATTATAGAGTTTTGAAGCTTCCATATTGACACGGCATACACTTTTATATAGTCAAATGAGCTAAGTCGGTCTGAACAAGTGCATTAATATTGCTGATTTACAGAACAATGTCCGAAACCCTGTAAAACCTGAGTGGTACATACTTCTGAAGACATGGCACTGAAGCTTAATGCATGGAGTACATTGTTACTTGCTGGAATATCTCACTTAATGTCTTCAACATGATCAACAGGCTGTTCCTTTGTCTACAGGTTAGACAACATGACAAAGTTTTTACAACACTAAAAAGTCTCCAGAAGACTTCTGAATATTAAACTCCCAAGGACAGTAAACCAGGCACTACAACATTGCTGCCAGGCTGCTAAATTAATTTTATTGAATTCATCTAAGCAATGCTTGACTTCATACACAAAACGTAATGGTACTCTAAAGAAATAAAATATATATAGTAAAATGGACTTCAAGCAGGTAGACAGCCATGAATTTTCCAGAGCATGAGTATATGGTAGAGAATTTATATCCAAGGTTCTTCTAAAATAATGTGCTGTATTGGTGTTTTCTAGATCAACTGGAATAAAAAGAGATTCAATTTACATTTACTACAACCTCTGCATCAGGCACATGACAGTTATTTCAAGCAGCCTCTGGTCCCTTCTACTTTCTCAACCCTAAAGTTGTTCTGAATTTCATCCAATCCCTGTTTCAAATATGCAATTGTAGGATTCTCATGCTCTTGCACAGTGCCTTGCACTGAAACTTATCTAACTCCAGTAAGAAAATAACATTTAAAAATTCATGCAGAGCATGCACTTGTTTACAGAACTGCTCTGTCTTTCCATAACATTCAGTACTACTCTGTCAATAATTCTAACACAGAACACTGCCACAATAATAACCATCACCTTGTTTCAAAAACATAGATTCAGTACAGTGGTCACACCTTTTCATAAATTGTAAGAAAACTCTGTCACTATGGTAAAGGTCATAACATAGCTGTATTCTCCAGTAAGTTCTGCTCACAATATTTCTGTGAAGTTTTCAGATGGAAAAACTGCATGACTAGTCAATATTCACTATGGGTACCACTGCCACAGCAAACCAGGAATATGCAAATCATCTCAATAGAAACACAAACTGTGACTCAGTTACATTTAGCTGCCTAAGAGAACCAACAGCAGGAAAAAATAGTTTTGTTGAAAAGTACTCACTTTTACATTCCTGATGTTCTCTTCTACTTACTTTTAAAGAAGGTTTTAAAGACTTATTATGACCAAGATCAGATTTAAGTCAGGTGTCTTTGGGGACTCAGAACAAGCTTTACTAAATCACTTTTTCTGCTCTATATTGTAAGGGAACCTTTAAACAGAAGATTTAATTTCAGACAGTCTTTAAGAAATACTACTTAGCCCTTAACATTAGGAAACATTATAAAACAACAAGTTATTGTAACGAATTGGATCCAATCCTATCCATTTCAGCCTAGCAGCATAGGACTAATGGAGATTTAACAACCATAGGAAGAAAAGCACTTTATTGCAATGCTGTAAACTTATTGCAAAATTTTCTCCAGCAAGGTCAAATGAATAAGTAGTCAGAATAAGATGGGATACGCATCAACATATCAGGCGATAAAGGACAACACTTCTCCAAACTAGAGTCCTTGTTTGCCATTTGGATTGTTATTCAGTTTGCTTGGTTTTAAGAAGACTGAAAACAGTGACACATTTGGAGAGCTAAGTTACAAAGGCAAATGTAAAATACATTACTTTCCCTGAATACTACATACATGAACTTAAACTGCAACTCTTGAAACTTCTGTTTAGATGTGGGCAGTGAAATATTTTAGAAGGAGGAATTTGTGATTTAAATAATAAGACAGTTCTTTAGCTGTTATGTGCAAATATTTAGGATCTAAATATTACTGAGCTTTAAATTTTGACTTCTAGCTACATGCACTGCCATCACACCTTGGCTAGTTTCCTAATCTTTAGAACATATTTTGTGGTCACTCAGATTCTTGGTTTTGGTTTTCTGCTTTTCAGATGAAATCCAATATTTATCTGTCAGTCTACACTGTTATGAAAAGCACCCTGTCATTTCAAAAAATACAATGTTGGAAAGAATCTGCTAAAATCTAGCATAGATAGCTTAGCTCAGGACTCAAAAGGATTAAGCTTTTACATTGCTTCACGTGATATCAAAAATACTACAGCTACCTGAACAACTTGAACTTAAGGTTTTTGTACCTTTACAGTTTGCAAATACCTTTGAAACTTTCCAGTAAGTTAACTGAAATCTGGACTGTGTATCACTTACCTGAAACACTTAACCAGATGCTGCCCAATTCTGTAATAAAAATGTCATCAGCATAAATTCTGCGGCCGATGCATCCTGATTGGATGGACCCAGGCCCACAGTCAAAGCAGTACCGTCTGGTGCACAGTTTCACTATGAATGACTTTAGAGTCATCATCTCATGTAAATACTCTGTGATTCTTCATAATTTGGATAAGATAATATAAACCAGAAAACGGAGAAACATTTCCACAATTGCTATAAGATACCATAAAATGCCTTCAAGTGACACTCTCTGACGCTAACCAGTCAGCTACATTTATTGTCCTGAATATTTTTTGCAACGAATTAACTCTTGCAATTAATTTTGTTCTCTAAAGATACATTCTGCAAATGAATCACAGTTTGATCAAACGATGTGTTATATGCTTGTGTTATCAGGCAGGTAATTTTGACTCTAAAGTTAATATCCGAATTGTCTAATGCAATAAGGCTCTCCTTTTTCACAAAATAAAGACTTATCAACTAGAAAACAACTTTAAAAAACATCTGTATCCTCCTAATTTTTACTGTAAGTAAAAATGCCAACTTACCAGACTTGTGCTTCTTATGTTTTGCTTTCTTTTTAATTAAAAACAACTTGTTCTGGATCTCAGACTTAAAAGATTTGAATGGATGAAGATGAATCTCACGCTTTCTTTGCAAGTCATCAAGTTTTCTCTGCAGATTTTCATTTAGAATATCCTTCAACTTCTTTTTTTTCTTTTTCTTCTTTTTTGCTAGCATCTTATTTAGTTTCTTCTTATTTTGCAGTAAGGTCTCTAGCACCGTTTCTTCAGCAGATTCATGGTAATTTCTGCCTTGGTTTTCATTATAAGTGCCATTGACATGCATTTGGCAAGCTTTCAGTGTGTTCCCCTTGAATGGACTCAGCTCAGGTCTTACTCTGGACATTTCAGTGCAACCTTGTCCATTCTCCACATCTGTTATTTCTTTTGAGCTAGGGTGACCACTCATATCCACAATCTCTCCTGAAGCAATCAAATTCCTGAAGTTCTCTTTATAACAACCAGTTTTTTTGATGTCACAAACTCTTGAGGCTTTTACTTCACAGTCAACCTTCATTTCATCTGTGGTGACTCTAAAGCCACTTAAACGTGCTTTTTTTTCCGGACAGATAACAATGTCCATACTTTTCTCTCCTTCTGTCTTGGAATGACACAGCAGCTCTCTCCCAGCAGAACTGACCTCCCCATTGCTTTTGCTTACATATTCATGTTTTACTCTTTCCAATTTAATACGTGGCACTTTTTTAACTTTGATGGGAAGAGATGGGAATTCAGGAGCCTGAAAAGGTTTTTGTTTGTAAATTCGAACATCTGCACCACAGAACTGTGGAAAGTGAACATATGCATTTTCCAAGCAGTCATAACCAAGAATTACTTCTCTGCATTCATGGATAGGCTGACCTAGCACCGCATCCTGAACATCCTTTTGTGTTTCATATACGAAGTCACAAAGACCTTTTAGCAGCCATACTTTTTGATAGAACGGTAGCTCATGAAATGGTTTTTCGTCCAAGGGATTAACTTCTCCGAGAACTTTGAAAAACTGGGGACACAATCCAAGTTTTTCTGCAGCAGCATTAGGATTGTCAGTCTGCCCCACAACAGTATACCAGTGTTGCACTTTCTTTCTGAGTGCTGCCTCCCAAGTCCTGTAGGAAAATGTAGGCCTGCGATGTAATGTAGGTCTGCGATGAGGAGGACTTAACAAAGAAGTCATTATTTTAGATAAAAAAACATTACACTGAGGCATCAGAAGACAACGTTCCAATTCATAGAATACTATTTCAGGTAAATTTAAAATCTGTTGGGCCAAGCAAAGAAAATGACCAATAGCTGGAATCTCCCACATTGTCTCCATCCTTGTAGGTGCTGCTTGAGCTAAAAGTGATTTTTCCCATTCTTCTATTTCTTTCTGACTAGCTTCTTCTGCTTCTTTTCTTTCTTGATCTCTCTGCCTATTAAAAGAGATTTCATGAAAATTCAGATGGTAAGTGAAAAAAAAGAAATGAGGGAGGAAATAACCAGAACTACAGTATGTCAAACATACTTATCTCTAAGTTAAAAAGAGCACAGTAATACTGAAGTTTTACTTCAGTTTGTCTTACTTTGCAGTGCAGAATGCATCAACCAAAATGGGAAATTACTGTCACTTTTTTCTATTACCACTAGTTTTAAACAAAGTCCCAACATAACTCCCTACTCTTCTTATAATTTCCTCTGTTATTTAAGACAGCCAACACATATCACCAGCAAATTCCTTCTTCCTTGCAACAGATTTCTTGGTGGGAAGAGGAGACAATGACTAGATTTTATTTTGTTTTCCCAATTACCATGTCTAACCTACTTAGGTGTTGATTCACAGGTAAAAGGTCAGACACTGGAACTCGTAATGACAAGACACAGACAACTGTTTTAGTTAACAATAACTTGTTTTTCCAAACTTACTTCTAAAAATAAAATAGGAAGTTACATACAGATTAACAATATTATACCCTATTCTAAAATAGGCCAAGATACTCCATATTTCTCATTGGATCCAGTTAACTCCATGCTAACACCCTCACAAAAAGCAAAATTGACTATATAAGCAAACTTCATTCAACAATTTCCTTAATTAAATTACTAACTTGCAGCTGGAATTCAGTTATTCAAATGTTTTAATGAACATGTCTGAAACCTATCTGAGGATCATGTTTTCAGAGATGAAAGACACAGAACTGCCTACATAATTTAATTTTTATCTTATTTTTATTTCTATACAATATACATGAAGATATTTATTAATATGTTTGAGTATTTTAAATTTAATTTTATTTTTATTTAATTCTCATCATAAAATGCTTGTGTCTTATGAAAGTATCTAAATATCTAAAGCAAAGAATTATGTATAAACTTGGACTTCAACAGACAATTTCTTTAAATATGGGGCTAAGTTTTATAGAAAGGCGCTTGCATTTGCAGTCCTACTTTTCTGGGACTGAAAGTATGCAACTCTTAGACATTCTAAACTAAGATGCATTATGGCTACAAGCATAAATCACAGCTACAAGCACTTTGAGTCGCCCACTAGGTAGCCAGAAACGGAGTCCTTTTCTTATGTTCCTGATAACTCATTTTAAAGTTGGGTGAAGAGCAGATGCTGCCTGTCCAAATACAACTCATTCACCAGCACTGTGGTCTCCAACTAAAACACCCAAGGCTGCAGTCTTCCATACTGTTTAGAAAGTACCTCTTCTGTGCCAACCTCAGTGTATTAGATTTCTAAAGAAAACAAAAAAGTACCAGAATAACCATTTTCTCTTCTTAATAACATTAATATGTACTTTAGCAATAAGCCAAAAGTTTAGAAACTTGCAATACATTTCCAAATAAAAACAGCGTTGAAAGTATGTGCATTTATATGTGCACCACTTTGAAAATTTGTACACACTGTAAAATGTGATCTTCACTGGAAACGTGCAACTAACTCTACAGGCCTTCCAATTGCCAAGCCCTTTTCATGAAAGTGCTCAGAAAAGGTACTTCCAGAACATTTTTGGTGAGCTGAGAAACAATTGGTACAGAAAAGTTCAAATTACTTTAAAAACATGGTGTGATTAAGAAACCAAACTGAGAGAAGAAATTTGAAGCAAAATTACTTGGAGAGGTCAATAGACTCAAAGAAATATCAAACCAGCTATCTACTGACAGATTTTTTTTTTTGCTTAATAAGTGGTACAGTGCAAAATTTTAGGGTGCAAAAAGACAAGTCAGTTGTGCGTTTTTTTCTGTTACTATGGAACATTCTGTAGAATCAACCATCATCTGTCCAGGATCTGGGACTTTTGAGTATATCCAGATACACGGACTTAACAGTTAATTACTACAGTTTTGCAGCAATGTACTTAAAACAGGTGTATGAAAGCGTAATTTTTATCTTGTTTGGTAAACTGTTCTACAGACTCTAGCAGAGTTGAGCAAAAATCAAGAGAATTTTACCAAAGAAACAATAACCCTAGTGATCTTTGATTTTCTTTTGGCAAAGTGTGACTAGAAGATTAGTGGATTAGAAGAAAGTTCTACAGAGAAAAGTACTGTCTAACAGTTAAGTCAGCCATATAGCCTCAAATCTGCTGAAAATGAAGACAACCTGCAAAATTAAAAGTGAGCTGGTCACATATGGGAAAAAGTCTACAAAGCTGTAAACTTTGAAAAAAGCTAGAAATATTTTGCTTCCTGACGCAAATACTGTCTTACCATTGTGAGCCATGTTTAGACGCAGTAACACAAATTACTGTTAAAGTAAACAAACTTCAAAGCTTCATTTTCCTCAAAGTAAAACATATTAACATTAAACACTGCCTGGAATTATTTAGCTCTTAAATTTCAGAAGACCACAAAATTTCAGAGTTATTTACACGAACAATCTAAATTATTACCTAACTGACAAGCTGAAATGCTACATCAGTGAGGTAACAGCAGAGGCACTGGCAGACATGATTTGCTTCTGGCTATCAGTGAGAGAAGCAGTGACAAAATCATGGAATTAGACTGTATTTAATCATTCTGGTAGCTTCTTAGCTAATTATTGTATGAAAAACTGTCCAAGGATACATATCACAAACCATAACGCACTAGCAGGAAATTACTATGGACGCTTTCAGTTAATATTAGAAGTTTTGCTACACTAAAATAAGAGCAGCTGTAATTTCATTCAAATGACCTCAGCAATTTTTCAAGGAAGTGGTACTAATTTTTTGCTTTGTGGATGCACTGTATTGAAGCCATGAACTTGAGACCACAAAAGCGCCACATTTATTTACCTGAAAAAGCCATAAGGAGCTAGCCTCTTTAGAAAACTAGGAAGACAACTATTTAAAACTAAAACTAAATAATTTTTCTTATTACCTCTTTTCCTCTTTTGCTCTCAGTTGCTCTTCTTGTCTTAGAACCTGAACCATCACAGACTCAAACACGCCCGTTGACAAACCTACTAAATTGCGAGGCATGGAACGACGTCTTGTAGAAATGCTTGCTGTTGTTTTTTCATCCTCCTGCCCATAGCATCCTCTAGATGTTACAGCTAATGATGTTTTCTCTCTTAAATGCCTAGAAGAAAAAAGCAAGCCAATTCACAACTATGAACTTCTGTACCAGTGACACCTCAATGCCTAGCCTACCAACCATGGATCAAGCATGCTTACTCAGAAAAAAAGCAGTTATTTTTTCCATTTTGAAAATTCCTTTATAAAATTTTAAACCAAACACACTAATACGACCTATGTTTTCACATCAGTTAAAAACTGTATATTTACCACAAGTTCCCAAATGTTATTTGGAGATGGAATTCTCTATCTTAGTCCACAAGTATTTGGAAAGAAAAAACTTCCACAAGACCTAAGATAAGCAAGTATCCTTTTTAGCAGATACCTAAAAATAGGGGGCTGGGTGGTGGGGTCTATTAGGGGAAGGGTCTGGGGATCTATTAGTTGGTTCAGGCTGGGGAAGCATAGGTTAAACACCGGTTTCTTCCTATTTTAAACTCCAAAAACTGAAGGACAAAACACTACAAATTTGTCTGCAAAGTTACATTTTTTCATACGTTGTTTCAAAAGACTCCATTAAAACTTGTATGAGTTTTTCACAACCTGTGAAAAGATTTGAGGGACAGAGGAGAAAAATCCAACCTCCATTTAACAGGAACCTCCATTCTAAGGTAATTTTCTGTGGCTTGTAGTATTCAGGTATTACACAACCACTATTGATTGATTCCCCTGAATCACTTGAAGGGGATCATTGACCTAAACACTACTCTGTAATAATATAAGAACGACTGTTGCAAGAAGTAGCTCTTCAATTTCATTCTACAAATAAAAACTTCAAACAAATTTTTCTAATTAAAAATTGTAAAAGAACTTTGAGACTTCTAGGTTCCGTAATCCTTCGTCCTTACAGGTGCTAGAAACTTTTATTAAGCTAATGCACACAGACATAATGAAAAAATCTTTACAAATCTCTGAAGAGTTAATACAAGACAAACTCACTATATACTGAGGCAGGATTATCTTTAGACAGTTCAATATTTCCTAATATTTATCTGAAAAAGACTGTCCATTAAATGGAAGAAAGACAAAAGCAATTGAATTTATTTTTTAGTAAATACCTATACTGCTATTTGACAACACAAAATCTTCCAAGTTGTATTTGGTTATTTATCTGCCAGCTGTAACTCTATTAGGCCAAGAATTTTTTTTTTTTTTTTAAATCGGGTTTTACTTTAGCAAACTGGGAACATTCATGCCCCACTACATTAAGCTCCTTCCCTTCTACTACTAGACTGTCCCAAAACTGCCGTTACACAGAAACAGTTTCAAATATACTGTTGCTACAGCAGCACTGAATACATTCACTCTGCTTTCAGGTGCCTTCTGCACCACTGTCCTGAAGTGTCCTTCCTACACCTCGCAGTTCACGATTACGTCACTAGCAAACATAATGCTGATGGACACACAGAGCTTTACATATTTCCCAACACTGTTCCTTCTTTACCTTCATCCTTCACCAAAAACACCTCTTGGTTTTCACATCCAGAATACTATGTCATTCAGAAGACCGGTGGGCTTTACACTGTAAGAGGCCACCATGGTTTTCTGATAATGACTAAACTATGACCAGTTCAAGAGAAAGCACGTACTTCAGTTGTGATTAAAATTGCGCTTTCTACCATATAGCTCGAGAGCTTTCTATGTTTCAGCTGCTTTGGCTGATAAGAAAGCAGTCCCTGCCCGGGACTTACATTTCAACTTACTGCGATTTCCATTTTGCCATTTAAGACTATACTATGGCAAGCATTGTCTCTCATTTTATGATTATGATTACCATTTCAAAGCAGGTAGCTTCGGCTTAGTATTTTATTCCTACGTATTTTAAGGGTGGTAAAAATGTCACAGATTGGAAAAAGAACAATTTCAAATAGCTAAATATTCATACAGAGTTTAGGCAGTTTTGCGACAGAATAAAATAAAGAAAGAAGCATTTGACATCTTGTGTAAACAAGTGTCCCTCCATGCTCACAAAAGGCTTCTTTCAGAAGGAAAATCTTAGTCAGGAAATGCTGCGCTCTATTTGGCATTTTGAGGTTTGGAATTCCAAAGCATTTTGAATTAAGATTTGAACAGTTTCCCGTAGGAAACGTTAATCTTCATCAAAGTACTGAAAGTTCCAGGGTTCTTTCTGTTGGGCGGTTTTGTTCGACGCTTGTTCTCCTTTAACGGAATTTAAAGAAACACACGCTCCTGTTCTACTTTATAGTAAAGAACACGCTGCACGGCCCCTACAGTTTCCTACACCTACCGGGATAGCAGCGCCAACTTCTGTTCCAGCATCATCTCCAGCTTCTGGGCCTGTTTGGAGAGCCAGTGATCCACACCGTGCAGCCGATAGCAAGTCTCCAGCATGAGCCGGAAGTCACACACGAAATCTGCTATCCCTGTGTACTGCCCACTGGAAAATTTCTCTTCCATTTTCAATAGCCATATTCCAGCGGGCATCTGCTGCAAGGACTGGCTGCTCTTACGGCCCAAGAGGGAGCCAGAGCCTTCTTCCCCGAAAAATGCCTGATCCGCGAGGGGCTTCAGGAACGGCGCCGTCAGAGGCCGGTACTTCTCCAGCAGGAACTCGCGCAGGATGCGGTACCCCTGCTGCAGCTCGGGATTCAGGCTCTGCTGCCAGGCAGTGTTCCCTCCCTCATCATCTGCCTCCTTCTCAGGCTCCTCCATCCCACTCTGAGGGGCCGAGGGCGGATCCGCCGGGAGGTCTCCGTCGGACTCCATGTCTCCCGCCCCAGGCTCGTTCTCCGGCACCTGCCGGGGACAGCGGCGCTGCGCCTCGCCCGGCCGCCGCATCCACATCGGGCTCACCTGCGCACACAGACACCGCTCAGCGCCCCGCCGGCTCGGTGGGCGGGACGCGGTCGCCGGGGGGGAGGTACCGACTGGGCTGGCGCGCGGCCCCGCCCGCCCGGGGACAGCGCCCTCGCCCTCAGGGCCCGCCCCCTTCTCCCCCCCCCGCCGCCGGCAGCACCGGCGCATCCCGCCCCCCGCGTGCGCCGTTCCCGCCGGGCCGGCCGGGACCTCCCTCCGCGCCGCGCGCGCGCTCCCGACGGGCAGGCGGCGCGTGCCGGCCCCGCGCGGCGTCCGTCGGGTAACGGGCGGCGCGCGCGGCAGGCGAGCAGACGGGAGGGTGGGGGCGCGGGTGCCCCCCCCGACCGGGAAAGGACGCGGACCCTCTCACCCCAGCGCGCATGCGCGCGCCGAGCCGGCGGCGGTGCGCCTGCGGTGTTGTCGGGCGCTGGGTGGGATGTGACGTCATCAGAGGGCGCCCAGCTCGGAGCCGGCGGGGGCGACTTAGGGGCGGCAGCTCGTGCGCGCGGGGCTGGGCGGGGCCTCGCGGCTGGGGCGCAGCCTCGCAGAGAACCCCTCAGTGGAGGCGGGGAGGGCTGTTCGTGGCGCCTCCTCGAGGCGCCTCCTCGAGGCGCTGGCGGCGGCGGTGGCGGTGGCTTCCCCGGCCCCGCAGGGCTCTGCTGCCGTGCTGCGGCGGCTGAGAGAAAACTGCCACCTAACGAGTCTGTCGTCTCCCGTCAGAGGTGCGCCACAAGTGTTCAGCCGCCGAAGCAAGGCAGCAGCTCACAAAAGCACTCAGTTCTACACTCGGTTCTGCCCGACTTGCCTTAGGAGCTGGTGCGCTGTGAGGGGAGGCTGCTTCTAACGACGCTGTCCTAGCCTGGGGTGCACTTGTGGTCCTCTCACGTGTGCCCTCACGTTTCCTCCAGTCCTGCTCACCCCTGCAAGAGATCCTGAGGGACCCCAGGGAGCTCCGCAGTTGTAATGGCCTGCACAGCGCTGCAAAGCACTTGGAGACACGCCTCTGTGCGTGGCTTTGGTTTTATGCTCTTCACTTTCCGAACTGTATGAAAAGCTGAGGGCGCCCTGCTGAAGGAAATAGAGGGGAAGAGAATGAATGTAAGGGAGCAGGACTCTACTTCTCTACTTCTACATCTACTTCTGTAAGGGCATTCTTGTTCTTCAGAGATCACTCCAGAGACAGACCTTGCTCGTAATGGTGTTCCTTTCATGCGTATAAATGCCTCCACGCTGCAGGAAGGTGGACCTGCTTGGAAGGATCATTGTGCATTAAGACTGTAGTGATCCATGCAATAGCTAACCCAAGTGTAGCCACATACAGGATGGTCTTCAGGTTTGTGTTCTGCTGTGTGTATCGCACGGCCACAGAATAAAGTCAAGAAGTACTCTGTTAGAATAGCCATGGGCAGCTCCCACACTGTAGTGGCATCTCTATGACCTTGCCTCTATCTAAAACTGCAGCCAGAAATCCTTATGCAAACATTCTCTCTGACAGTAGAAAGGATTAATAAAGTTGGGATTTTTAAAGGAAATCCTCTTATAGCTTGAATGACCATCATGGGATAACCTTTCCACAGACAGTCTTCATGATGCACCCTCATTACAGATCCCTTTGATGCTGCACTGCTTATGGTTTGTGTGATCTGAAATGCTGTAAGATAACCATTCTCACTTTCCTTATAATGTTAACGCTAAGAAATTGCGTTTGAAATGATGCTTCACAGAGTCTGAATCACTTTCTTGTACCGGGACCATAAGGACCAATATGTCCTGTTGCAAAACAGAGGGAATGCTGTGTTGTGTTTTCTTTAATAACTGATCTCAGGAATAGTGTTCATCTTGTCTAAGTCCCACTCCAAGCTGAAGGTGGAGGGTCATCATCCAAGGGACAAATGGTGGAGGGATTCCAGCAACATGTGTGGAGGTTAAATCAACTGTAGGAAAAAGATAACTGAGGAAAGCAACCATTCAAGTAACAGTGGGAATTTCTAGTGTAAATTAAATAAAACTAGATGAGGCTGCAGCCCTTTTAGAAGTTTTGTGCTTGTGGATATCTGGCTTGCAACACTCACATCCTGTTTCATTTATACTCTCTGCAACAATACCCAGTAGCTTAATAGATATTTTTGCTTCTTGTTATATATGTGGCCTTGCTTTAAAAATATAAGAACATATAGTCATAATTCTGCATAAAATTCATAGGCTGAGTAGCCACAAAATGTGTTCAGAGATTTTGGTGTGATAACATCTCAGCTATATTCAGATCTCCTGTCGAAAATTGAAATTTATGGTGATGAAAGAAATTAAGATATTGAGTCAACACTCTGAATTAAATTTCAGTGAAGAATGGCCTGCATATGACAAAACAAGATAATATCCTTTATTGGGAGCTCTGACTTGTATCACCAAAGTATTTGAAAGAGGATATTTTTCCTAGGTATGCAATCAAAGTAGGCAAAAAAAAAAAATTTTAAAAAAAGGATTAGAATGGGAAACATCATTGGATCAATCTATAAGAACTTTTTTGTATTTCTTATGTAATAAGAAAAATACATTTTATTCAAGAAGTTCTGTGATACATTACCCATGTATTTCCCGAGCCTTGCCACATGAGTGCACTGTTGAATAAATGCCATGTATGATTCCTGCATTAAATCAGACGTAACCAGTGTACCCAGGGTAGAACTGCTGAAGCAGAAGCAAACATTTTGGAAAACCTGTAACAATGGGGTTTCGTTTTATATATTCAGTGTTAATAGGAACTATGACTTACATATTAAAAACAAAAAACAAAAAACCAACCAAAACCAAACAACCAAAAAAGCAACAACCAAAAAAAAAAAAAAACCAAAACCCCTCCCAACCCCCACCCAAACAATTTTTAAAAAACCCAAAATTTTCAAATAATAAATAGAGCTGATAAATATTCTTACAATTTCTGTCCATACATCTGAATTGGATATACAATTTGTGCAAAATAGTGTGATAGAGATTTGCATACTTTTTAATCATGTAAGTTTGGATATGCATGATAATTTCAAAGAATATTACACCAAGTGAGCACTTCTGCCTTGATGTTATCACAAAGACAGCAAGAAATTTTGTCGTTATAATATTACAATTTTGTCGTTATAATATTACCCACAGTGTCTTAGGTGTGTACAGAACAGTGCAAATGTCAAGTGGATAAACATTCACCATGAGAAAGAAACATGAGATATACTTGGGAAAGAGTAATCTTCCATATACAGTTCACAAAGGATAGAATGATCTAGCAAAGGAAAAGAGACAACTGTCAGACGTGACTAGTATCCTTCATGTCTGGTGTAAATTTTGAGTGACAGAGCATCAGCATGTCATGGAGGTCACGTTCAGGGGATGCAAAGTAAAGAGAGTATCTCAGCCTCACCATGAAAGCATCCATGACTTCTACAGAGACACAATGATGATGTAAATAATTAGTCTCTTCCTAAACTTTGATTTGAGTATAAGTTTTTATCATATGCCCTAACCAGATACTTTGTCTTTGCATTTGCTTTCAATCTGAAATCAGTGTTATCAAACTACAAAGTTACAAATACTGTATAGACTAAGATGATGAATAGCTAAGCAAACCTCAGCTGGTTTAAATCCCTGAGTTACTTGTGGCCATTTTTAACACTTACCAGTATTTTATATGTGCATTTTTAGAGATTTATATGCAACTCTCAAAAAATATGTAAAATGTATACAAAAAGAATATTTTAGTCTAAAGTTCTTAAATCCAAAGGCCCTCTAGTAGTTTTCTATCTTATAGACAAGAGAACTATAGCATTTTTGTAAAAGATATTACCTCAAGGAATTGTTTAGACTGGCAGAATTATAATGTTCAAAGGCACTGAAGGGTTATTTTCTAACAGGTCAGAGCTGCCTGTTACAGGATGTAGAATGAAAAAAGAAGGATGGTTTCTGTAGCAGCAGGACAGAATGCTTAGGAAGATAAGTAAAATTGACTGTTTTTTCTGTGAAGGCCTGAATTCCTGTACCTTGAAATCAACATTCTCTGCTTCAGGAGTAGTAAAGGGGGATTAAAAAGTACCTTCCTCCTTCAACTTTAGGTTACGCTTCACAAGTCAGAAAAAAAATCTTTTTTTATATAATACACATTCACTCAGTGTATAATTTACTTCTTCTTCTAGCAGTGTCCTAAATAGTGACTGAGTGGCTCCCATTTTCCTTCATTCTGCTTCTTCTATTTCATACATTAAAGCCAGAGGTCCAAAGTGCAGGTTTCTGCTCCTGGTGACCTTCATGGTGACACAGAATATAGCCCACATTAAGGGTCCTTGAACTTTTGGTGAGTGGATTAGCATTGCCACCAGAGCCATTCAAACTGCATGCTCAAGTAGGTACATGTTCCTTCTGCTGACATAAAGTAATGGTAAATAACATGAACACCAAATTCTAGAAAACACTAACAATGTGCTTTCTGTTTGCAGGTCAGCCATCTGAAGTTTCCTTTTATGAGATGCACAAAATTCTTGGCAAAGAAACAGGGGCTCTGGAGTGTGAAGAAAATAATCAACCTCTGAAATGTTTCAGCTGAGTTATTCTGCTGATCTTTTTCATCCTCTCTCTTGTTCCACCACCTTTAATTGCATCTCTCTCCCTTTTAGGGATACAGTGCTACTTTCTAGCACCAGAGATACCGTCATTAACAATTATAATACAAACAGACAGAAAACAATGAAACTGTCTTTGAATTCTGCACTTTCCTCCTTTTTTGAGTCCCCAGAGCTGTAAGCTATTTTGCATTCAATCTTCTGCAGCATATAGTACTGAAAAAGTACAGTTCTCCTTAAAATAAGTAATTCTCAGCAATTAAAATTTTACGATGTGTTACAATGCATCAAAAATCCATTCTCCAACAAAGACCATGACTAAGTATTTTTTAAATTAACATAAAATGTTATGATCCAAATTTCTGTCATGATGTGTTTTTAGAATTAGAGAAAGAATAAAGCAATTGAGCACATTTAAATGGTTTCTTTCTTGATTCTAGATGGCATGAGAACTGTATGGAGATGAATGCTGTAGGATGCCCAGGGACTTTGACCACTAATACCTAACACGGCTGGCTGCTGCAGGAAGTGGCACAGCAGGAATCGACACGATTTTCTGCCCAACCATGCCAGATGACCAGCAGAGACCTTCCTTTAAAGGGCACAGGTTGAGAGCTGGAAATGTGACGAGGGAATGATTCTCCCAGATAATCAAGTAGGGTAAAACATCTAATCTCTCGGTTCAGTAATAAACTCCAGAGTTCAGATCCCTTGCTGTCTGCCGTTTACACCTGACGTCTGGACATTCAGTACATACAGGCTGATAACTAGGTCCTTAGCCAAGCTGGGAGAATAACTGATGAGACCAGGATGCAGTATTTCATTTAGCAATGTTTGTCAGTCTGTCTGCAGCTCAGCTGCTGATGTTCACAGAACTTTAAAAAATGTGTATTTTTTTCAGCTAGGCTTCCTCCTTCCACACTCTTGCCAAACTTAGTCAAAATTATCCAGCAGATTAAAAAGTGGCTGGAGAGGACAGACAGGCAACACAACTACATATGCCTCAGTTCCTTAGAAAACTAGTAGCAGGAATTTAATAAACTCCAACACTGTTTATTTTCACTCTGTTCTCTGTAATTGTGCAACACAGGAAAGGCAAAAAAAAAAAGCTTCATACAGACCTAACATTTATTTATGTGAAAGGTTTTGCAATTATACTTTATTGTGTTTAATTGCGTACCTGAGGCTTTTTTAAAATTTTTGTGGTATTATAGGAATGGCAATTATTTCCTCTTCCCAATGCTGGAGAGTGGAGATAAAATACACAGATAGAATTTTCATATCTAAGAGAGGTTTTGAGAATGATTAGTGCAGAGATTAAAATGCACAGACAGCCAATGTTTGAATGACTTAAACATTTGTTCCATTCACTGCCCATTCAGTTCTTTTATAAAAATTAACTGTAAAGACTGTCTTATGCAGTATCAGAGAAGATAAATCAGGGCAAGGGCTAAAACTGTAGTCACACAGATATGAATGTCTGCTTCTGACAGGGAAAAAGAGAACTCCTCCAAATATGTTCATGACATTAGCAATTCTAGAGTATGTGTTGTATGTCACTGTTCCTGGTGGATGGTGTGAAAGAATCTGTGGCAACTTGTTGTCACCTTACATACAGACATACCTTGCACATACAGCACACCTCAAGACAACTCTTATATGCTATTGTCCATCAATAAGGAATATTGGAAAGACTGGGCAATATTCAAAAAGTATAAATTAAAAGGATTGTCTGTACAAACACCAACTCTTGTTCTGAAGTGTTGTCGCAAAAGTTACAGGAATCTATCAGCAAAATTTGATTAAAATGTAGTCGTCTTTTGTCTCATTCAGCCACATCTCTTCTACACATCTGGTTTTATTGTACATTCAAAGAGAAAATACAATTGTTTCAAAATAAGAGATTTAGAAAAGTTAGAGTAATTAATTAATCAATATAAACCCCATAATATTTTCTTAATTTTTACTTCACAAAATCATAGTATAGCTGAGGTTGAAACAGATCTCTGTGTGTCTGTTGCCTCCATGCCTCCATGCTCAAAGTAGGGGGCAAACAGAACTGCTTTCTCAGAGTCTCATTCAGTTGGGCTTTCAGTACCTTCAAGGATGGAGGCTCCACAAAATATTTGCAAGCAATAAAGACAAACCACTGTAGTCCAAGAAGATATTCTGACAGCCTCTATATTTTCTTCTATTTGCTGGCTTATAGCACCTCAGGATTTTAAAATTATAGACTATCCCGAGCTGGAAGGGACCCACAGGGATCATTCAGCCCAACTCCTGGCTCTGGTCATACCAAGAGTCACATCATCTGCCTGAGAGCATTGTCCAAAAGCTTCATGAATTCTGTCAGGGTGATGCTGTGACCTCATCCCTGAGGAGCCTTGTCCAATGCCCAACCACCCTCTGGGTGAAGAACCTTTTCCTGATACCCAACCTAAACTTCCCCTGACACAACTTCAGGTCATTCCCTTGGGTCCTGTCACTAGTCCTGTCTCAGGGAAGAGATCAATGCCTGTCCCTCATCTTCCCCTAGTGAGGAAGTTGTAACTGCTATGAGGTACTCTCCTCAGTCTCCTTCAGACTGAAAAGAACAAGTGACCTCAGCCAAGTGACCTCAGCCACTCCTTGTATGGCTTCAATATATTACTGTCCAGTGGACCCGTTTTGCTGAATGCCTTTTGTGGTCCTGTGTGCTCTCTAGCAAGTGATGAGAGGACATCTTTTGCCATCTCAAGTTCAAGAGGCATCATCCTTCTCTTATTCCAAGAAATACCAAAAATAGTTAACCCTTAATGAGTAAAAAAGATTTACAGTAACATTTGATATAAGAACTCTAGACTTAGGGAAATTTTTAAAAACAGTAATTTAGCACTGAAGCAGAGATAGTTTTCATTTATACACATCACTTTTCCCTTTTGTGTGTATCTTTTTAAGAACAAACTTCCAAAAAAGTGTAGATTTTTCAGCAGTGGTCAGCATAGACCTTACTATGTCCTAAGTCGTCTGCTGTAAACAGAAGCACATGAAGGTTTAAATAAGTTCCCATTCTTTTCAATAGTAGAGGTCTCCACTGCACATAAAACAATTATTTAATGACAGTTTGGAAGTACTGGGAGCAATAGATAGGCTACAGTAGGCTCTGTTTAGTCATATAAATGTTAACAGGATGTGAAGCAAGATTAAGTTGGAAGTCAAATGCTCATTCTACAATGTTCTTAGAATATTCTAAAAACCCGACAGTTTCCAAGAAAATGCATTAATAAATTACCATGTCAGTTTTGGTCAGTTGGAAAATATATTACTGCTAATTATATTTGGGTTGGTTTTTTATACCTTTAGGGGAGAAAGACCTCAGTGTGAAGAAAAACAAGAACTTCTCATTCAAATGTTAATATATATTCTGGACTTTAGAATAGAAACCCTGTACTCTGAACTGGAGCAAGTTTTTTTGAGCTGACACCTCCATCCTACCTCACACAATCTATTTTAATGTTTACAATCACTTTCACTGAAAATGTTTAGAAAAGGCTTTCTTCACATTATTACTACTTGCAATTGATCTTTTCCCCAGTGTAAATCTGTCTATGCCCTGGAGTCCAAATTATACATATCTGATCTTTTTGTGTAGTACAGTCTATTGGCTATGTTCCAGGTGTTTTTCCAGCTTGAGGCTTTGAATTAGATCTCCTGTAAATTGTTGGCAAATTAAATGGCTGATAAAATAGCTAGTATTTACCGTATGCTCAAAATTATTCATGCAGTGGCATGTGGTACCGGGAAACTTTTCTTTCTTCTCTTTTCTGCAAATATTTGCTTTTTGCAGATGAATTTCTAAGGCCAAAAAAACACAAACCAGTTGTATGCAGCTGTTTTTCTTGCTACTCCCATGCCAATATTTTCTAGTTACACAGAAAATATTTTTTCAATAACTTCATTGATGTTTTTGTCTCTATCACTGTTTTCTAGATGTTGTTACCCGTAAAGATAATTTAATATGACATATTAATTTGAATTAGAAGAGAATTTTGAAAGCCTGCCCTGTAACGGACTGAACCTAATGTTGCAAATGTAGGCATAGAGCTATTAAGGGAGGTCCATGATCAATGAAAGTCGTTAACTCTAATGGTGGAGCTTGGAGAATAAAGGCAAGCAAGCAAAGAAAGAAAGAAAGAGAGAAAGCGTGAGGCAGAGCAAGAGAAAGGGAGACATAGGTGCCAGGAAGTAGGGGTGGGGCAGGCAGTGTTGGAAACAGACAGAGAATGGAAAATGCTTCTCAGTGGCCAACCTGGAAGAGAAGAGTGCAGAGTTGCCCAGATGAATGTCCTCCTCTGTTTCACTTCTAACATGGTAACTTGATAGTTTTCATCAGGATCTGCACAAAATCATCATTAGGTTTTTCTGCTATTGGTGCTTTTATTGCTGATGGGACCAATAAAACAATGAAGTTTAAAAGAAACTGTGAAGGTTGAGATGGAAGGTCGACTTGACTCAGTATAGCACCTGAACAACTGTATTAAAACAAATTGAAATATTTTTGCCACATAATAAATTTTTCATTGCATTTCTCCTTATTGTGGTTTAATCTGGAAGGTACCCAAACAGCTGTGGGCCCACTTTCCACCACCACCTTTCCCTGTTTCCCCTCCAGCTTATTGTGCCCCAGATTCCTCACAGGTGTGGCAGTGGAAAGACCTGAAAATTCCATCAGTTAGTGTCAACACTGCTAAGTAAAATCTAAAACATCAGTGTGTCATCAACATTATTCTTATCCTCAATCTGTCACTCAGTACTATACCAACTAGGGCAAAAATTAACTCTGTCCCAAATAAAACCAGGGCAATATCCACCCTTTATTCTGTATCATTTATGTCATGCCCAGGTTCCACTCTTCCCAAAGCATCCTTCCCTGTCTTTTGATACATACACAGAGATAGCTTTCCCTTAGTCTATGGGTCATCCCTCTAAAATTAGTCCGTAACTTCGGGCTTCTTCTATTGTAGTAGACCTTCAGAGCTGAAGAGATGATGCATGGTATTGGATAATGTCCATGAAAAGTCCATCCCCCATTCAAAAACCCATTTGTACATTGCATCTCTTCTTTGATGGCCCAACATGTCAACGTGTCATAGGCCCACTGAGCTACCTATCTTCCTCTACCTATCTTCCCAGCTACCTTGTGATGGCTCTGCTTGGAGCAGTCTGCTTCCTGATCCCTCTTAGAGGCAGCTGCTTTATTCCTTATTAAATGTGTCCACTTCTGTCATTGTTGAGACAGTCACGACACACAGAAGAACACTATACAATTTCAAAAGGCTTCTCTCTTTATTATAACAGCATGTTGTCTTTTATACATTCCCAACAAAGTTTATACTTATTCATTGGTTACAATAAATCAACACATTTTTCTTTGTTACAGAGCAGTCTACACCACAGTTTCTAGCTACACTGAACTGCAGGTTTCTTTTGTTTATCTTTTTCTTCTTCTTAGTTTCTATGTCAAAAACCTTGGCAGAATTCCTTTCAGGGGTAAACACAACTCTTACCAGCTTCTTCTAACTCACTCTTCCTAGCTCACAGACCAGCTGTCAGCTGCTTCCACACACTTCTTCTTCCAGTATTTCTCCTTGCATACAATCTCAGATAATACTGGCACAGGTTGGTTTTCTGGTTCAGCCTTGGACTCTGTCACTTTGCTCTTAGTTCCAGAGACCTTCCCTCCTGCAGCAGGCACTGAGCTCTGCTGAACAGATCTCGGTCAGCCTGGATCAGGCCCCAGCACATTGCAGTGATTTGTGTCTCTCTGGAATTATTGGGTGACAGCTCATCTTGCCCAAATATTTTAATACATTTTTCCGCATTCCTCAGGTTTTTAGAGGTGAAGTCTTAAAACACTGGGAGATGCCCACTGCCCTAGGCACTTGCCCATCCTATCCCACACCCCTTGCCACTCATAACTACCCAGCCTTAGGGCAGATCTGTGGGTGATGTTCTTACCTAGTTGTGTAAACTTACACAAGAGCTGAGACATATTCATGTGTCATAGCAATGCAAAGGTGCTGGTTTGGTCACCCTGGGGATACTCTCCAAGAGGTGTTGTAAGTCACCTGGAGGAGAAAGGAAGGATGGCAGAGAGTGTCATTCCCATGGATGGACCCCTGGAGGTGTAGTTATGTGTCATTCCCGACAGGAATGCAGGTGCAGCAGCGATGCTGGGTGTACACACTGCCTCAGTCCTGCCAAGAGGCATCTTATCATATCAAAACCCCATGTTACAAAGCTCAACAACATCAACCCTAACCCAGAGCTGAGAAATGACACAGCAGGGAACACAGCAAGTAAGGTGTTACCCAATGCAACTCTGAGAACACACAACAACATTGAGATCAAATAAGTCAACATTGTGGCCAGTAACTATTAAACCAATGCAACTAATTGCTTATAACAAATTTGTTTTAACATGTCAAAGCAGTGGTTATCTTAACCCTTCACACCCATGGGTTGGGTGCCAAAATGGACTCTTGTGGTTTAACCCAGCAGGCAGCTAACACCATACAAAACACTTGCTCACTTCCCTGTCACCACCCCAGGATAAGTAAGAGAACTGGGGGAAAAAACATTAAATTCACCGTTGAGATAAAGACAGCTTAATAGGCCAGAAACAGGAGGGGAAACAAAAATAACTATCATTAAAATTAGAGCATACAAAACAAGTAATGCACAATGTGGCTGGTAGCCACCTGCTAGCAGATACAGAGCCAGCTCCCAAGCCCCCAGCCAGCTTTATCTGCAGCTAATATTACTAAGCTTTACACCATATAGTATGGAATATCCTTCCAGTCAGTCACGGTCAGCTATATCACCTCTGTCTCCTCCCAGCTACTTGTGTCTCGCAGACTCTTCACTGGTAGTGTGATGTAAGAAACAGAAAAAGTCCTTGTCTTAATGCCTAACACTCCACTCATCAGTCTGCTATCAACATTATTCTCATCCTAAATCTAAATCACAACATTATCCCATATACCAGCATGAAAATTAACTCTATCCCACACAAAATTAGGACAATTGTGTACTGGAAGGACACTCTTACACCATGCCATTTAGAAACTTTCCCACGTTTTGCAGACTTTTTGGGTAATAGACAAAGACTTGAGATTTCAAAGTATCACATTGCTTTGTCACTAAGTATGTGTTTCAATAAAGTTTTTCTGTTGACCCAATACATTACCAGTGTCTGGTGAGGGCTTGGAAAATGAAAAAGACTTCTCCTAAATCAAACACAGATAAATTATGTAACCTTCTTTATATAGTAAACAAACTCTAGATAAAAGCAGTACCTTCTTAATTTTAAGAAAGCTTTGGCCAAAAAAAAAAGTAAATGTAATTGATTTTAGGGGATTTTTTCTCATTTCAGTGAGATAAATAAAAATGTTACTCACTCCTGTAAAAATGCAAGGCTCGCTAATTAAAAAAGGGTTAGATAATATGGATAGGAAGGACTCTCCAATAGGAGTGAAGGGATGCAAACAGGTAGGTAAGGCCAACTGAACGTACTAAATTTGATAACAAAAACCTACATATTACCAGGGCCTCATGGGCAAAGACATGAATCACATCCAATTTTTAGCAGCTCACTCATGTCACAAGCATGGGAATTGATGCCAAGTATGGGAATTGATGCCGTGCGGGCAGAGCCCATTTGATAGCTGGGAAAATGTTTAAGCAGTAAGTTTGTTTTGAGCTCCCTGAAACAGAGGCTACACTCCTACTTTTATTATGTCTGTATTACTATAACCCTAGTATCTGCACGTGACTCAGCCCTGGAAGAATGACAGATAACAAGAACAATATTAGTGACATAAAATATAGGAATAGAATACACAAAACTAGTGGCTAAAAATTTGCATGCAGTTCTAGGCAGTTCTGTGGCATCATACAGAAACAGGCATTTAAAAGTTTTCCCCTACAATTTCCAACCCTTTTGTAATTCCAGGAATAGTTAGAACTATTGGAATGTTGATATAAATGAGAGTGTGTAGAGATCTAGAAGATTAGATCCACGTCAGACTTTTGTTTTATTCAGAGGTTTGGCTTCCTGCCCTCTGTTCAGACAATAAATTGGCTGTAACAGAGCTGCTTCTAGCATTCTGTTCAGTAGAAGTATCCCAGCAGAGACAAAATAAGGTAAGCAAGAATGGCAGATTACAGCAGGATTAAATAATTTAAGATTATGTTATCAGACTCTTTGTTGAAATTTTATGTGTAATTGTTTCAGTTGACCTTAAAGTTTTCTTAAGAAGTCTCTTTCTTCATCTAGTTTATGTTCATTTTTGTGTACTCCTGTCTAGTTTAGATCATAGATTTTGTAAAGCCTGATTTGAAGGAGACTATAACCTCATCTTTTATTAGCTAGAGGATGCCAAAAATTCTTTTTAATCCACTTTTAAATTGGATAAACCTGGAGGAATTACTACCTCTGCTAGCAGGCCTGACAGCTACGACCCAATACACTCGACTAAAACAGTTCTGACCCTGTAAGGACCTTAGACATATGTTAGGAATTTGTCAACATGGTATGAGATAATATTTGGAACATACCACCATATGGATGAATTCCACCGTTTTAAATGTTGTTTTTATGTACTGAATTTGATTTAATTTAATTTTATGATCACATGTATCTTGGGGTTAAATGAAAGAGAGAGCAAGCAAGATCACAACAGGAGCAAGAGAGGCTATATAACAGGTTTTCTTTGCTGTCTTCATATCAATGAATTAATATAATACATGTAGTGGTAAAAAACAAATTTCTTCTGCTTTTAGTATGATCTTGTTTTCTTTGGCCACAAACATACTCATTAATTTCTTAAGAGTAATTAGACTGCTGCTAGTTTCAGCAGTTTAAAGAACTTTAATTCCTTTATACATTGTTTGGATGCAAAATGAAACTAATCAGAACCAAGTTATGAAAACAGTGGTTGACACATCTGCAGCCAAGAACAATATCCAAGTCTTCTTAGTCCACCTCAATGTATACCTTACAGAAGAGAGAAAATAACTGAAGAAATAGGTATGAAAGACATTAGGATAAAGAAATCAACATAGGAAGATATACATGACATAAAAGACTATGACAAAGAGTGAAAAATGTGGGCATAGGTGATGTGTGTATAAGAATATGTAATGACAGGAAAGGTTTCTTGAAATGGGAGCATTTATATGTCACTCAGTCTTAAGGAATATATGGCTCTTCAAGGTGTGAAAGCTTGTTTTATTTATTTTAGGGAGTTTTAATTGTTCTGGAGAACAACTAATTGGCTTCTGGAGAGCCAACAGAGGTGAAGTTCTACCACAGACTTTTCTATTTTATACTTGTTTAAACAAACTAAACTAATTAAAATTTAGTACAGTCCTTCATAACATATAGCTCATCATAGAAAGTTTCTTCAGAATTTATCCACTTCCTAAACATGTTTCTGAGAATGTCTTTGAACTGGCCTGCCATCTTCTGGAATTCTTCAGTCCTGACTTGATGACATTCTCCTTTTTGTCTTACTGTTGCGAGTGTAAACAATGCAGGTGCAAGACTGAAGATAGATCAAAACCAGGAATTGGGATCTTCAGAACTTCTGATTAAGAGCAGCCAAACTAGAATTACACTTGTTTTTAGTAGGAAACTTGAGTAGGTGATTGTGCGGTTTTGAGCCTCGCAGACCCAGCAAAGTCTTGAGTCTTTGTTAATGAGCGCCTAGAGACTTAGATCTCTCAAGAGCCACAAGGTGGCATTACTGTCCACACACACCATAGAGCCCGATTCAGGTGGAAGTTTCCAGAGACCAATTTCCTAGTGAAAAAAACCCACATAGAATGGGGTTTTTTTTGTTAAGAATGCTCAGTGATAAAGCAGTTTCAGCAAGATGTGGGAGACCCAGCCTTTTCGTTCTACCTCTGACTGGAAGTTATCATTAATGATATGAGCCCTATTCACAAGGAAGAGCAATCCCATATAACAAATGTTTCACATTTCAGTGATCTAACTGAATGTTGTTATAACTAGAGTTGAAGAGACTGAATAAGAGCCGTAGTTATCCCTTTTAGTCTGGTAACAAGAGAACTGCCAGGGCAGAAGTTTTTCATTTAATGTAAAGTTTAATACGAAGCTTTGCATCAGGGAAGTGAGCCAAACCAGAAAACAGAACTGCCATACTCTTCCTTGGGTGAATTTACAAACCATTACACTTGTGTCAGAGCCTTAATCTTTCTTGTCTGACAGATGTTTAATTATTCTGTGCAAGGCTGCATGGGGCTAAAATTGTACCCATCTTCACTTGTTTCATTCTCCAGGATACCAGACAGAATTGAAGCTTGTTGTTTTCTTTGGTCTGCACTTGCCATAAACACTTGCCATAAACAGGTGACTTCAGGAGAGCATGTAGACTTCAGAATTTCAGCTTTCCTTTCTTTAAACCAAAGTAAGGTCCTTAGCTTTCCTGAAATGCAGTGATTTAAATTGCAACTTTGGGATTACCTTAATAGCTGCCTGGGTGGTTTCACCATCAAAGCAGTTCACTTTCTTAGACATCAAGCTCTCCTTCAGGTATCTAATCTGATATTCCTTAATAATTATAACATATTCCTCAAGTTTCCAAATTCAAGTCCTCATTTCTGAGGCAAGATTTCCTGAACCTTGGTTTAAGATATTGCAATATACCTATGTACACCTCTGAGAGTCAGATCATGCTGTTTTGTTAGCATAATTTTCAATCACTTATTAATACTTTGACAATTATCTTATGCTGTATCCACAAAATGAATGTGATTTTTCAATTCAGTTAGCAAAATGTGGCTAGCTTCCTATGATTGACAAACAAAAACTGAAGTCACAAACACTGCTTATATATTATCCTAGGGGAAGTCTTTCAAAACATATTCGTTCAACACAACTGTGTTATCCATGTTGGTGTGCATCTTAGTGAAAGTTTAGGTAGTTAACTGATTTACCATCACAGGAAACGCAGTTTTTTTGCTTTGCAAGACAAAGGCTTGGATCATGCAAGCAGTCAAACATTTTTAGAGTCTATCTACTTCTATTAACTGTCGTTTATCAAAATTATATTTGAAAACTTGTTTCTCAATGGAAACACAAAGTCTTGTGACAAATTCTAACTCCTACTTTAGGACTCAAAAAGGAAGTCAAGTGAGATCATCATCATCATCATCATCATCATCATCATCAGTATTTCTTCAACGCCTTGGCAATGCTGCTCCGCTCAGGCCGTATAATGCCGTATCAAGTGCCTCTCCGTAGAACGGGGTCTGTGGGGACGACATGTCTGCGTGCAAGTATGAGAACAGCTCCTGTAAAGTCAGGTAACTCTTCCCTGAGTGACAAATATGTTTATAATCTTGAAAAGAATATTCCAATCCAAGGCAAAATCCAACAAAATTAAGCATGTGGAGCAGCTTTTCTATAATTCTGTCAAAAAGAAAAATATTTGGTGAAAAATAGACCCCCCAAAGCTACCTTTAAAATAACCAGAACAGAAATACTCCTTAAAATACTGACATTACATTTTTCATCCCACCATGTTCATACCAGTAATTCCTAATGTACAAATGTACCTCCCTGGAGAAGGGTGAATGATAAGCAGACCTGCCAACCATTCTAGTTTGGGCACTGTACTAGTTCTTTGGGTGCTCTAGTTCTACTTATAAGTAGAATTTTTGCACTATAGCTACTTTAACATAAATTTTTTAAAAGGTTTACTGTATTGATTATTGTAGTTGTTCCATTACTTTTTAAAACAACCCATCTTTTTTTCTGGAAGCCTGATTGCCAGCTGCCTTTGAAGAGAAAATCTTTGTCCAACCACAAATCAGCTATGCATATAATCAAAGGTCCAACACAGAACCTGCCACTTCTGGAGTGTGTGATTCAAGCTGTCAGGATGTGCATCATCCTTCTCTTTCTGCAGAGTTTCTGCTCAGCCCAAACAGGGTAGAAAGAAAGCTTCTTGAAAAAAATGAAACTTTTTCAAAATATTTGCCTAAATACAGATGTTTCAGAGGAGGTATCTTATTATAAAATAAGTAAAAAAGTTTTTTGTGAAGTCAAGCATTCCTAAAACATTATGCTACTGATGATGCATTCTGTGTATCTTGTTGTTTTGTTTGGCTAATTATTCTGGCAAAGGCAGGATTTTTTATCTTGCAGCATACCCTGGAGGTCTTTGTCCTTTCAGAAATGTCGTAACTGCATTTGAAAGTATCAAATCTCTTCCAGTAAAACAATGTTCAGCTGGACATAATCAAAATTGTGACTTACAGCGTTATTCTGGAGGTGTCTCATATCCAGGTGTCCAGACATACATCCTTCTGACATCCAGAACAACACAGTTGCATTTAGGAATGAAAGGGAGCAATTTCCCTCCTGGCAGCTTTTAGTTAGAAAGACTTGGGTTTGTTGGTTTGTTTTTTGGGTTTTTTTTTTTAGGACAAGATATCTGATCCCCAAACTAAATGCTGCTTTTTAGCTAGCACTCTTACCTAAAAGTCCTATTTATACCCAGATCCAATATTCAAAATGCAAAACTGGGAAACAGGCAAGTTTCCTGGTCACTGACATAACCTTCTCAGCAAAGAAATATTTATTGTCCTTCTTCACACCAATACCAAGTCCTCAAAACAGCTGCTTAAGCCCATGCTAGATAGTTTCTAGTATGTTGGCTATACTGCTCATAGTTCACATATACATAGATTATCAAGTAAGGATTGTTAAAAATGCCCTTGATCTTTTTCTAATGGAATGATGTAATTTCTTTGTTGATAGTAAAATGAATTATAACTCATTTTTCATTAGGGTTTAGGCTGCGAAAAACATCGAAATGCTATATACTAACTGACAATTCAAAAATAGTGCATTTTGATATAGATGAAGATGGTCATCATGAAATATCTACCAAGGATTCGCAATCCCATGAAGGTAATGTTCCTTACATACCAAAACTCACCAATTGCATGTATAGTACTCAGGAAATTTTCAAAGGTACTATTATGTGTCACGTGTCCCTGGGCCCCTCTCTCCAACAAGGACATTGAGGTGCTGGAGCATGTCCAGAGAAGGGCAGTGGAGCTGGGGAAGGATTTGGAGCACAAGTCCTGTGAGGAGCAGTGGAGGGAGCTGGGGGTGTTTAGCCTGGAGGAAAACAGGCTCAGGAGGGACCTTATCTCTACGGCTGCCAAACAGGAAGGTGTATCCAGGTGGGGGTCTTGTTACCTTCTCCCAGGTAACAAGAGGCCGGATGAGGGGAAATGGCCTCAGGTTGTGCCAGGGGAAATTTAGATCAAATATTAGGAAAAATGTCTCTGTTGCTAGTGCTGCCAATCTTTGGAACAGGCTGCTCAGGGAAGTGCTTTTGTCTCCACTCAGTAGGGATTTAGGTGTTTGGATGTGGTGGTTAGGAAGATAGTGTACTTGTCAATGTCAGATTATGGTTGTATCCAATGATCATAAGGGTCTTTTCCAACCTAAATGATTCTAAGTGATCCTGTTCTCTGTAGACATAACAATATATTGGATCTGTATGAATACTGATAATGATACAAGAATACTTTTATCCTGATTTGCAGTAGGTTTATTATATATTTAAATGATAAGATTATATTGTTTACACTCATTTGATTAAGTGGGAAGTCTAGACATTCAGCTCAAAAGAGAGACAAAGGAAAGGTAATGCTCAAAAACAAATGCAAAATGGAGAATAGGGCACATTTTGGAATTTGTGGGGTTTTGTTTTTAATTGAACTCTTTTGTTTTTAATTGAACTCTTTTGTCTCAAAAGGGGCTTCAGTATTTGACACCAGAGATGTTATCATAGCTATCATCATGCAAAGACTTGTTAGAGGATAGAGAAAAATTAGATAATATCAAATGCAATTATTCTAGAATCATGCAATTATTCTAGAATGGTACCATTTCCAGAGATATGAAAGTAGGAAAAAAACTCAATAAAACACATTTTTAACCAAAATAGAGGAAAAAGTTGAAATCTTTTAGTTAGATTAATTGATTAATTAATCTTTAATTGAATTACTAAAACTTTCATTCTATTAAATTGAGAATAATGACAGCTACACTGATAGGGTACTTAAGTGTGTTTTATATATTTTTCAGTATCTTTTTCTTGATAACTCCATCAAATTTTGGAGTCACTCAGACAATTATTATTGTTAATTTATGAACAGAACCAAAACCTGTATAGGTATACAATGGAAGCAGTTTGTGAACAGATGCATGGTCTGACAAGCCTGATGTAGATGACACTGATATTCCTAGAACACAAAAATGACACCAAAATCAAACCAAACAAAAAAAAGCCCAAAAACCCCAACAACAAAAAAGGAAATGTTGTGTAATATAATTGCGCACATAAGCACCAAAGACATATATTCGTGATGCAGCTGCAACAACGTAATATTAGGAACAAGTTGTATCAAGGATGTTTGTGACATTTTTACCAGAAGTGGATGATGTTTTCCTCAGCTGACTGGCTGTGTGATTCAGGCTGATGTTAGAAAAGCCAGAAACAAGCTGCTATTGTTTCTTGTTGCCTTCCAGTCCCATACATTTAATATTAAGGTACTCACTTTCACTGCCAAGGGACTTCAGGCTCCTCTTTAATAGCACGCTAGGCTTTACAGCTGGTCACCAACTTCTTGTTTCTTAGGTGCATTCTCTGTTGCAAAATATAATTAAGCAATCAATACACTTTTTAAGCTCAGTGTTCAGACTTCAGTGTACCTGTTCTCAAGTCTAACTGTACAACCTTATAGGATTAAGTGAATTCATAGACCCTCAAGAAAAGAAATCTGATGTCTGTTGCAATTAGACATTTCTTCTCAGATTATGTTTCAAAACAATTCTTGAAGCAGTTTCTATTATTTTTAAATGTGAGGAATGCTTAGATCTCTAATTCCATATATTTGTTAAATACCTTCTATTTTAGATATTGCGTGGTTAAGCGTGTTCACAAGGAATGAAGCACCAGGTAATGAAAAACATCTTGTGGGGGAAAAAAGGTATCATCTCTGTTAGGGTCTGGTTTAGAAAATATAATAGAGCATAGGAAAAGAAGGTAGTAGTGTTTTACACAGAGACTTGCCATTAGAATTAACATATTGTATCAGATTTTTCACTTAGCTCAGGTTACTGGACAGGTCTAAAAATAAAAGAGCCTTTCTGTGTTCCGTAAGTAGAAATCTTCAAAGCTAAAAAATTTGTAAATTAGGAGTAGTGACTTGGACTGAAAGCAAATGTATGTAAGGGAATATATTGTATACAAACTGGAACATACAATTTTTTCTATAGAAAAGTGTGGGTGTTCCGCTGCTGGCATATGAGTCTTAAAGTGAAGACCTGTTTTAGCAGGAGAGGAAAACCAAAGAGGAATTAATATGAAGAAGGAGGAGGCTTTGGGAACTTTCATATTATACACTTACGAAATTATTGAGAAAATCAAAGATATATTAGTTCAGGTATTACAGTGGAAGAAAACTGTGCTCTAATTCCAATAATCAAGGGTTCCTGTAACAATAAGAACAAATCTGGTCCAGTACCAGATGTACCTTGAAGAAGGGACAAATGAAGATTTCTAAGGAACAGTATGAAAATACTGATATCCTCCCAAATACCAAAGCTTTACTATTTAGGGATATCCCTAAGCAAGATGTTTTTTTATTTATTTAATTTCAAGGCATTTTCTTTGCATGGATTTTAAAATTGCCCCTTAGACTCTGGTAAGATTTTAGTGACCAGAGAGACAAGATAATTAATTCAAAATCCATCAGAGTGGAAGTATCATTGATATACAATCACAAAAAGGTTCCTAACTTTCCTTGCCATTCTCTGGCTGCTTGATAGACCAGTTGTCACATCTTTTATAAGTGACAAAGTTGGGCTCCTTTGGACTTACTCAGACTAAACAATGTATAAGCAAGTCACAATAAACTCTAGATGGAGCAAGACAAGGATAGTTGAGATATAAGTTGACGGGTGTCCCTGGTGAACTGGATGGACTCCTGCATACTTCCTTTGTTGTCACTCTTGCCTTCAAGAGAGAACACTCTTGACTTCGATAAGAAACCTCTCTTGCCTGTTGATATGTCCCTTAAATGCTACAACTAAAACTGGACCATTGCTCCTGAGGCAATCTAAGGTGATATCACAAAAAGTAATACAAAATAACAGAATTGTAGACCTGCTATAGTAGCCTACTATATTTATCTAAATACTCACTTAAACTGAATAAGGCATAATCAGTTTGAGTTTTTCTTAATTTTTAACAAGGATTTTTTTATGCTATTTTCATGCTAAAGTGGTCTCAGAAAAATTCCTTCAGAATAATAATACAAAAGCATTACACTTAAGGAAAGTTAAGGCAACTAAAATCAGGTCCAAGAGAAGCTAAAATTAGTCAAGTGAGATGAATACATTCTGCTAATTCTGCGTATCCTTCAAAAGCTAAAAATTGCCTTTGGTAATACATAAAAAACCTCCAAACTCCTTAACTGTAAGTGGTAATGCATAATAATCTAACATTTTTAAATTTGTATTCAGCTGCTACAATCAAACATATAGATCAACTGCCACTTTCTTTCATATTTTCTGCCTTAAATGGAACTTGTCATACTTCTAAAAGCACAAGTGGTGTTTTTTGAAGTAAGTTTGCAAGCCAGTCAGATAAGTATAGCATCACTGAGCAGTCATTGTAATATGTAATTACAATGTATGTAATACATATGTATTGGGTTTTGCTAGCTAATGCTCTTGTGTGCTGTAAGGGTTGGCAAAGAGTACCTTAATTTATTTACTTTTTGCTGATGTCTTGAAGTACCAGAAGGTAACAATGAACATTGTCACTTTAGCAGGCTGAAGAATGTCCCATATTATTGATATCATCTTACTTCCTGCAGGTGAAAAAACAGTTTTAGCTCAAAAATGGAATTTATCTAATGCACCCACAATTATAATAGTAAAAGGATTATTATCTAGAAACATGGAAAAAGTAGAGGGGAAAAAATCCTACATTTTGCATATTGACATATACATAGCCAGGTGTATAGAGTAAACGTGTTTACTACACATATGAGTTATCTACCACTACATTTGCCTTTGTAGTTCATATGACATGTAGTAATGTACAACTGATATTTCATACATTGACCATAAAAGTAGAGAAATTAACTATATATATGGCAAATTTAAAGTCTCACAAAGTCACAGGCTTTAAATACTTTAGACAAGAGAATGGTATCAAGAGTGATTATATTTATTCCTATTCCCATGCCTATAAAGTATGTTTTCTCTTTGTAGAGCATATTCAGCTCTTCTTTATGTTATAAAGTGATACTCATATTATTACAATATTCTCTTCTGTGTAAAGCAGATTCTAAAATTTTGGTGAGCCTCACACAGAGATCAAAGCTTAATGAATTTGTCTTTTTGTGCAAGAGTAAGAAAAATCTCTCTCTGAAGGTAAGAAGTTGTTTATTTTCTTTATAACATGTGGATGCTCTCTCTTACTGTAAGACAATTTCCCCCACAGAACTTTTCAAATTCATTTTTCTTACCACCTTCCACATTTCATAACTTCTGAGTATGTCCCCTTATTCTTTTTTTGTGAAATACTCAGAAAAGATTATTGCAAAAGTTTTTGGGTTGGATAGTTGATTACTGCCACTAGAAGATAGTCA
Source organism: Melozone crissalis (assembly GCF_028551555.1). Taxonomy (NCBI): domain Eukaryota; kingdom Metazoa; phylum Chordata; class Aves; order Passeriformes; family Passerellidae; genus Melozone; species Melozone crissalis. The sequence continues at coordinate 45,928,174 of NW_026535783.1, read as the reverse complement.
GGGATGATGAGTTCCAGTCTCTGTGGAGGAAGAGGGAGCTTTTTAGCCAGAAAACATGCAGGAAAATAAGAGGAGAGTAAAAAGCAGAAATCTTGCCTTGGAAAGAGGTGAGTTTAAGATGGAAATTGAAATTCTTCCAATGAATGCACATCACAGAACAAGGAATGTGATGAAGAGAAAAAACAGCTGAACATCCAGTTTCAAACATTTGCCATCTGATGTCTAAGCATTCCCATTTTCTCCAATCTTGTGAAGGTTTGCTTCTGATAGGAAGGGAAGGCAAGGCTAGTCTTCCCTGGAGAGGGATTAAAACCAGTTCTAAAATCTGTCTGAGGAAGAATATTTTGTTGCATTTTACCGTCTACAGCAGAGCAAAGGTCCAAGAAGCTCTGTTTATACAGAGATGTTGAGATAAAGAATAACCCTCTGTTAATGTCAGCCATGCACGATGGTGGAAATCACCAAATGCTTTCTCAAAAAGTCATGGATTTTTTCATTTGTTTTTAACTCACAAATGACTATTCATAAAATCTATTTCCTGAATTTTTCTAGGGAAATGTATATTGTAAGACACATAAATCATATTTTACCCTATTACTCACAGAAAGGGATTTTCCTTTCTGTCCCTGAAACAGCAACTATTTTTAAAGGATTTTTCTGGTTCAGAGGTTACCTTCTCATAAATCAATTTTTTGAAGGGTGTTCTACCAAATCAAGAGAAGAACTGAGTGTTGAGCCTTAATGGATTTATCATAGCACGGGTCCCCCATGGGGTGATAATTAACATTGACTCCATGATTTCAGAAGGCTGATCAACTGCTTTATCATATCATATCATATCATATCATATCATATCATATCATATCATGTATCATACCATATCATACCATATCATACCATACTTCTAAGAAACTCATTGCTCTTGCAGACAGTCCGACACAGCTTGGACCAGATTGGTCAATTGATTCCAAGCACCATCACCAGTGTCCAATTAAGAAATCACCCTTTGGTAAACAAATCTTCATAACACATTCCACATGTGCACAACAACAGGCGCAACAAGTGAAGATAAGGAATGTTTATCATTATTTTCTCTGATCTTCTCGCAGCCTTCCCCAGGACAATGCCTGGGAACGTTGTGCCTGCTGCTCTCTGTGGCCAGAGAGCTGCAGCCACAGGATTTTACTTTCCAATGAACTATTTTAGAATTCCAGGTCATACCAGATTATGTTTCTTGACACAATAGAAAGCAGTTCTTATCTGAAGATGAAGACATACTTAGCATCTACCAAATGTGTAAAACCTTGGAAAGATCACAAACCTTTCTTTTTCCAGCACAATACAAATAATTTCCTTAGTCTCAACAGGGATTCTGGTATGGAACAGGACAAGGCTTCTTATCTGGAAAAAATTTTGGTATCCTGGTACAATATGGTTCAATCAGGGTTGCATTTCTAAATAGGACCTGAACATTACATAGTTTGAAGTACTGTCTTGAGTATTTGCATTCAACCCAATTCATTTTGCTGTGCAAATTGTGAAACAGGAATGTATTAATGAAATTTTTTCAACAGTTTGTCAATTTATTAATCTGGGACTATTTGAATGTAATAATTAATGAACTTTTTAAAAAATATCATTTTTTTAGAACTAATGCCACATTTGATTGGTTTGAAAAGCAAAATATGATGAAAAAATTACCAAATTAAATTTAAAAATTAATAAATCTGTTTGTTGTAAACACAGGTCTTAAAAGCATCCTGTTCAGAGCCAGATTGTCCTTCATTTAAGGGATGTGATACGAAAACTTGCAGCCATGAAAATCCTGACTTTAAACAGGTATACAATCATGATCAAACAAATAAAAACCTGTGTGTGAGACTGTATATGCAAATACAGGTGTGTAAAAAGGGCATTTGAATTCATCCTGTTACTCATTAGGTGACAAATTGCTTACTTTTCTTTGAGCTGATTTTTTTTCTCAGAAAAGGAAAAATACAATAATGACTACATCCTTCAATCTCCAGGCAAAATATCTGACTTTGAATTAAAACATGAGAGGTGGATATGTTTCCTGTATTATTATGCTTATACAAAATGAAGGGAGACACAAAGTAGATTTTATGTGGTACAAATTCTTCGGCAAGATACAGAAAATCTGGGTGAGTATATTAGCAGAAGGTATCTAGAAGGATCAGATTACAAAAGTTATGATGTTTAAAGAACTAATGAATCCATCAGTCATAAACTTCTGGGAAGTAATAAAACCCTGTCATTTTCAGGGTTTTTTCAGACGAATCAGAAATTCATCTGATGGATTTCATGTAATCAGATGATTATAAATTTGGAGTAATGTATTATGGACAGAAATACAGATAAATGGGTGGTTTCTTCACATGTTTTTGTGACAAAAGCTTGGTTTTGTTGACTCTTCTCTATATAGAAATGATAAAACATAGTAGGCACATGAAGGAAATTAGTTGCTCTTTGGGATACCTAAACTTTAGGATAGTAGACGTTATAACCTAGGGAAAATGCAAAACTAAGGAAATGTAACTAATAATATTTTTAATTAGGATTGTAGCCCTGTGGCTTTATCATTCAACTGAAAAGCCAGTCTTTCCAATTTCACTAGGGAAAATTAGAACTATCTGGACCCAAGTAGTTTCAGAACTTCATAAGATGTTCTGTGAAACCCTGAAAACCTGAAATTCCCAGCCTAAAATTTCTAAAATGTTGACTTTTCTCCTAAATCAGGAAGCATTGAATTTCCAATTCCCGTAAATTGACATCTCTCTGAAATGGTTTCCAACAGGTATGAGCTACACTACTGATAATTAATGAACAAATCGGCTACATTCTGAGCCTGGAAAATCTAAGCAGGTCCTTCAGTTCAAGTTCTGCTGAGTTACTCTTCTGCCACTAATATTCTTTGGCTCCCCACAGAAGGAGAAAGCAGCAAAGCTTAGGAAATTTTTAATGCAACTTTTAGTCTCCCCATTGTATGTTATAAATGATCACAGTCATATTGACTTTTGCAAATTATTTTTAATACACTTTTTTATTTCATACAATTTTTAAACTGGAGCTGTTCACAGAGGTTTACTGTCCTTAGGGCAGCAAGTTTTGGGAGACATCTGGAAAGAGCTGTAACAATTACCTGTAGAGATCTATATATCACTTAGGGTTTTTAAACATAGTTAAAATGAAAAATTCTTTCTGGGAACCCATTCATTATGTAGTAAGACAGATAGTGATCTGCTCATCGTGGTTTCTTACTGATACCCTGAAATAGAAGAAAAACAGTCACTCATTTGTATGAGGAGAAATCAGAAGCCTGCACTTGAACCACATCCAGTTGGGTAAAGAGGCCAAATCATAGGCAACTATGAATCATGAGATTCCTCATAAACATTCTAAAATGAATGTACTGATCAGTACATTCCTGGTGTAATGAAAAATGCCTGCATTGTACTTAGGATCATAGTGCACTGACATGGAGAAATACTTCTCATGGACAATGACAAAGCTATTCAGGGCTGCAATGTGATATTTAATCTGCTAGCTTTGAATAGCTAATCTTAAAGACAGGCATTTTCTTTTTTTCTGTTTGAAGACTGCCAGTAGAATTAGCAGAAATGTGAGAATCTGCGGACCCTATCATTATACCAGGAAGAGTTGTATAGAGTGTTGTAAACTTTCATTTCAGTAACCAAGGCAATTGAAACATTGAGACATGTTTCACAATCAACATTAATTGAATCCTCTTTTATTAAATTAATTTTTATATATTAATTAGATTGTAATAACAATAAAATAATTATTTAAAATTACAGCAAGTAATAGTTTAATAATATCTGATTGGGGATTAAGTCAGAAAGGCAACACCAATTTTTATTGCAATGCTCTTTTGGTTCAAGTGGAAAACCACACTGTAGGCACAGCTATGGCCTCACACAGTTCACACAGTGGCAGCATCCCAGACAGAGCAGTAGTGGAGAAGCCAACCCCAACAGTTCACTCAGGACATTTGCTTATAACTGTGATTATTCTAACTCTATAATAGACCATGCTTATCATAATTATTAATATCATAGAAAAAAATGCAATTAACTACACAACAGAAGTATCTCAGAGCTACAGAACAGTATTTCACTTTAGATTCTCCACTCTAAAAGGTTTTAGCAGTTCCCCCACCCATTGCTCATAATTCTCCCAGCAGGTAAGACAGCTCCCATTTTATCATTTGCATTAATTATTGTGTGAATTTTTTACTATTTCTCTTTTTTTACTCTTCCAGAAGTACAGAAATTAGTGAGCATACAATGGTTATCAGAGAAGTACACATCTTCAGTACATATACACTACTACATCTGTAGTATCTCATTTTAGTGTAACTTCTGTTCTGGTTCAACCATAATATTTAATGTATTCTTGACCCATTGCTACACTCAGACCTTTGATGATGTATTCATCACCCTCTCATCTTTTCTGAAGTACTAGTAGCACCCAATTTTCCCTCTGTTTCAGATCTTCATTAATTAACACATATGCGTAAAAGAATACTAAAGGATAGTATTCAGCAATTTCAATTGCTGGATCAGGCTGTTTTTCTTCCAAGTTATTGTTCCCTGCTGGATAATGCAAGGTTATTAGATCATTGTGTCTGGACAGCATTTGCCAAAGTTTTGACTGGAATATTCCAGCCTGGGTGGACTGGGACCTGAAGTACTGCAGCTGTGAAAGTTCTGTTAAGAGCTGTAAAAGTTTTTATTCCACAAGGCTCTCTGTTTTACTGAGTAGTTCGATGAAGACAAGAAGGAAGGAGATTATACCAGAGGCTGTGCAGTCATGAAAGACTTTATTAAGAGACTTATTCTTTACTCCAGTAGGCCAAAATAAACTCCAACCATGTAAAATCTGGTGAGGCCCCCTAAGATGCCTTGATCCTGAAGTTTTTGCCTTGTAAGTACTGACAATGCCATGTTTACTGGGCTTGGCAGCAAGCTGACAGACACAGGCCTTTTTGGCACCCAGCATGCAGCCTGAGGTTTTTGGGGTTTTTTGCTCCAAAAGTTGATTCATCTATTGAAAAGCCAAGGAGTGATCTGCAAGCCTCACTCACTCTTCAGTGGTCACATATGGCCCGCGCAGAGTCTGATGGATGTTGAAAGTGGGCTGTTCTGGGCTGAACATTCCTGTCATTCAGGGCTGCTGTATCAGAGATCCTGCACCTTCAGTATGAATCGAATCAAAGGTGGCAGAGTGAATGCCACAGCTGATATTGCCAAAGCATTTTTATTGATCACCTTGGCAGCAGTGTACAGGCCAAAATTTGCTTTCAGTGGAGGGATGTCCAACACACCTGGAGCTGACTGACCCAGGGCTGGAAGCACAGCCCAATTTGTCAGGAAGGACTAGCTGTGGTAAAAAAATAGACTGAGGTGTGTTGCTCCAGCCAGCATCCAAGCCCCTGCACCAGATATTCATTCAGACCCGCTGTCCTGTCAGGGGAGAGAATATGCAAGAAATGACACCTCACTTCTTAACATTTAAAAATGTTTATTGAATCACAACAAGGGACTGAATAAGGAACAAGGGGCAGCGCTGGGTGCTTAGCTGCTTAACTTTCAATATTAGAAAACTTACATAAAGAGACACCAGATCTTAACAGAACTTCTTCTAACCTTATAACATACATTTAACATTTGCAACAGCCAACACCACACTATCAGTTTATTAGGGAATAGCAGGAGCAAAAGTAAGGAAATATTTGAATTAAAAAAAAACCTCAAAAGTAAAACATATGAAGGTCAGAAAAAACCACAAGTGATGCAAAAGCACTTACTCACCTCCTCCCCTGACCAATGCTCAGCCAGTCTCTGAGTAGTAGTCTTCTCAGAAGCAAACACCCATCCTCCCAACCCCACATTTTCCATCCTTTATGACTGGCCATGACATCACATGACACAGAGTATCCCTCTGGCCACTCAGACACAGCTGTCCTCCTAGATGTGTTCTGTCTCATCCTCTTGCCCATCCCAGCTTACGCACTGAGGCTGAGTGGAAAGAAAGAGAAGCTCTGGATGTTGTGCGTGCACTGCACAACAGCCAAAATTTCCAGTGGTGTGTCATCAATCCTGTTTTAGCCACAAACCACATAACTAATCTGTAACGCCTTCCAATGTCCATAACTTCTGTGATACAATTAAGGTGGCAGCTCAGTTTTACTAGTTTGCTTATCATCATTGCATGACTCTTGTCTCTTTGATCACACGCTCTTTAATTCCTTTGATTCTCTTTGATCTGAGGCAAAATGTAGATTGCAGTGTGCCCCACCCTCTGTGTAACACATCATAACACGACAAGATGTTCTGTTTCAGCTGGCCTTCAAATCCATTCCTTTTTATCTTCTAGTTTCTTCCTAGGTTACAGTGCAGGATTTGAACCTAGCTTGGAGTAATGCTCATTGTGCCATATTTGATCTGACTTTATATTATTTTGAGTCTATTCATTTTAAAACTTGTATACTACTCTCTCACATCTTTTTCTGTAGTTCCCATCACTGACATGTTTTTCTTTAGCCTGTGAAGACAATATTTGTGGCATTTTTCTGACATGAGCATATGTGTTCTATTTCAAGTGCATTGTGAACCACTTGTGGGACATGAATAAAGGTGAATTTTTTGTCATTAAATGTGAAACCTAAGCTGTAAATTGATTCTTCATTTAATGCAACGAAAAGCAAAATATCAGATTGTAACTAAAAATCAGCAGCTTTTTTCTTGGAACTTGCAAATTTTCTTGAGTCCTACTGTAGAAACTGTCCTTGGGAGGAATATTATCTTGCAGTAGTCCACCACATTCTCCAGGTTTTCTCATCGTCCTCCTTTACAGATCATAATAGAAAATCACCTCTGCCATAATTTCTTGCAAAACATTTTGCTCTTTCCAATGACCTGCTGTGCATCCCAGCCCTGATGGTGCTTCATTATGCTTCTATTTTGAGTTCTTCTTCCTTCTCCCACCCAAATAGTGTCATTCTCCAAATCATTTTCCTCTTACAGTTTTCCATCTAATTTTCCATCATTTCATGCAGGTACAGTAGGTATTTTTAAATCTCTGAATCTCAATTTGCCTTTGTGAGCATGTAAATTTTGCTTTACAAAACCCCTTTGGAATCTCCCTTGCTCTAGCGTGAATTTCTGCGTTGTACATATGAATCTCTTTCCTTGCTTCTACTGGTTTTCTTTCACCAAACATTCTTATTCCTTTTATGTTTATTTTTTACCATTCCGAGTCCCTAGTAGGTATTCGTTTCCCAAAGACAAATTTTCTTCTACTTCCTTAATAGTATTTTTTAAAACTTTAATTTTTTTTGATTGAAGCTGCAGACACTGTTGTTACATTTAATTGATCAGGACAGAGTGTTCTAGCTGCTTCCCATCATAGCTTTGCTGATAACAGAAGGTGTATTCCCCAAGTTTCTCTGAGGTACTCCTCAATAACTGCAAGACAATTTCTTTCCATCTCCTGTTGTCATACGGGCTAAAAGGACACATTGCTCCTTCTGTCAAAAGGTGGTTATTGCCAACACTGTAATCTCCAGCAAGCTGATACCCTTAAATGCATTCCTGCTTTTCCTCAAGGATTCTGTTTCCTTTTAGAGGGACCCTTAAGCAATGATAACACACCAGACTAGTCAGAGTTATAGAACTGGGCAGAACATGGGCAGACTTATAGAAGATAGGCAGAGCAAGAGTGTTGAAAGTTAAAATAATTTGATTTTGATATGTTCAGTCTTTCCCAAAGGATATTCTAAATTCCCTGCTGTCTGGCAGGAAGCTGAGTTGGAGGAAACACAAATCTCAACCTTCTATTAACTAATGTCCCACTATTAGCATCAGGTAACTACTCACACAGTATTTATTCACAGTTACTCCTTCTCTCAGTGCACAGAGGCAGGAGCAGGGGCTCATACCCCCAGCCCAGCAGGTTCCAGGCAGCTGTGCACAGTCACACCCAGGGCTGCTGGTCCCAGCAGCTGTGCTCACACACACTGCCCTGTAATCTCCGTCCAGCTGCAGCAGCCGCTCGGATGTGATGTGGATTACAAGACCTGTGGTAGCGCTGGAGGAGTGCTGGAGACCACGGGCAGGTTCAGCAGCCCTTTGGAGCCCCAAGCTTAGCAGTTTCTGCAGATTTCAGCACATACTCTTCCTCTCTCCGGCGTGATGTTTTTTTGCAACTATTTTTCCATCCCCAGCCTGAGATGCCCAGTCAGCACAAACACATACACCCACCCACCCTCACACACCCACCCACCCACACACACACACACACACACACACACAGAGAGAGAGTAGCTCTTTAGGCAATAGCTATTGGTCCAGAGATGGATCTTTTTAAAAAGTGCATCAGAAACTGGAGATATACAGAAAAGCCACAGGTAATAGAGCGTAAGTTGTTTAAGAGTAGTTTCTACTGTAACATTCTAATTTTACTTCAAAAGACACGAGCAAAACTGTGGATTGACATTTTACTGCTAGTGGCAATTGATAGGGTAGGCCTGAGGTGAGAAAATAACCAAATTAAAAACTTAAGTTATCATAAATACACTGAGTAAACTGTGCTGGTGTTTTTATGAAGCAAAGGAATGCATCTATTAGTCTAGTATTACTCAGTCTTTTGAGGGACATGTGTATTACTTTTATTCATAGTTATCACAGAATCTATCCCAAAATTATTAGTTGTTGCCTAAGGTTCATTTAAAAATTGGTAAATATGAGTCACTGGAGAAAAGTATAACAAGTATAAAATATAACAAACTAACAGCATACATGAATTTTTGTCAAGTTTGACATTATAGAATGGCATTAGAAATACAATGTGGTTTTTACTTTGTGTATTTTCATAGCTGAGTGAAGAGAATAACCTTTTCATCATGCATAACCAAGGAACTTCAGTGCAGTTCCAGTGCTATGAAGACAGAAGTTACTATCTGTGTGTGAATGATGACTCACTTGATATTCGCAAGCTGGAAAACAAAGAGCCCAATGAGGAAAAAAATTTTTACTTCAGGGTGTCATATTTAGAGGAAAAGTAACTTGTCTACTTTTCGGTGGCCTAAGTGCCCATACATCTCCTAAGAAGATGAAGAAGTTTGAGACCAGCTAATTTCTGCTTGGGCTAAATTTTTACATTTTCATAATTTCTAAGCCACCAACATCCTTTATTTCTGGACATTCAATAGCAAAAGAGGAAGGTCAAGTTTGAAAAACATACTAACTGATCAGTCTCTGTGTCCTACCTTCCAACTGTGTTTTTAAGGAAACAAAATATTCTGGTGTGGGAAAATATATATTTGGAAAATATGTGGGATATTTCAAAGATGGCAACAATAAGGAACATATATGAAAATGACCATAAAATATGCCATTAGTTTTCCATGTGATAAGCATTTTACTTTTTATAAACTGTCTCTTATAAGCTCACCTGAGTGTGACAAAAAAACTTTCAGAAGACTTTCAGAACTTGTTAAATGCATATGTACATATCCTGACTGACTGACTTGGAGAAAGAGTCAGAAAAGGTGTCTTGACTCTTTCTGAGAGTAAGGGAAGATGCTGGAAGCTAGAAGATCTCTCTGTACCTGTAGCTCCAAGCCAGCCCATGTAGTACACTATGCAGTTTCAGCATCTCTCCAGCATGGCAGCTCTCTAAGAAAATGTACACAGACCATCAGATGCACAATGTGCAGGCAGAGGGAGGGAGGCACATTGAACTGATGGGCCATAAGAGATGCCTGCAAACACAGCAGAAAATTGCTCTGACATATTGGCTTCCACTTCTAAGTCATAGAGGGAAATACAATCACATGTTCAATTGCAAAGCAGAGTGCAGAACAGCATCAGAAAAACAATAATGTTCAAAATTACTGAATAAAATAAACACTTAAGTGTTCATGTGAGCTGCACTGGAGGAGCCATAAGAGTACTTACCTTTGAGCTACAGGGTCAGTCAATGTCAAACGGAAGATGTTGACACTTAAATGTCTACAGACCATGCCCTGCAAACCATAACCTATTTGAAATACATGAGAAAACAACCTGAAAGTTATCAGGATCACTAAGGGTTAAAGATCTGGTTCTTCATTGCTGTACATGGACTTCCACTCTGATTTAGTGGCAATTTTCTGTGATGCAAGTAATTTGAGACTCTATGTGTATAAATGATAGGCATGGTGCACCTACACCAAGGGACTGCTGCTTAGTTGCAGCAAAACAGCCTACAATATAACACACTTGCAGGAATAATCCTGTGTAGGTATAATAAACAATGCACACCTGAAATAAGAATCCTGACATCAGTCAGTCAATCACACCAATGCACATTGCAATAATGCAATTTTCTATTGTAAACTAAGCTCCAAAGGTCTGTGAGACCTTAAAAGATTTCACAGCTTGCTTGTTGTATTCTTCAAATAGCGAAAATCTTTATGTTAGTTATAATGCTCATTGAAGAGAGCTTTTAAATATTTTCTAAATAATACTTACAAGCTCCGGACCTGCCAAGAGTTCAATAAACTACCAAGAGTTAGTGTGAAGAAAAACCCCAAAACTCTAGATATTAATTTCAGCATTTATTACACTAGAATCAAGTTAACTTAAACTGCATAAGACGTTACACAAGAAATAGATTCAGTCGTAGTAAGTACATTAATTTCACTATCTGATACACTAACACTTCACAGTCATGCATTTATTGTTGGTAGTGTTGTCACCTCACTAAATGACAGAATGTGCTAGATGGGAAGTTGATGAAAAGACGACAAGTTACCATAAAGCTTGTACAAAGCATATTAATGAAATCAGCATTGCTGATATCACCACAAAAGTAACATTTACCTCAGTTAAATTTGAATCTGTTTTATAGTTAAAATCTAAATTATGGTTATATGCAGAATTTTGTACTTTTACCATGCGCCATCTTTTTAGCAATTCAAGGGAAAATAAGCCCTTATGGAATACAGCAGTCACAATTTTGGATTTGATATATAAGATAGTAATATCATTTGACTTCTTTTCTCATAAAACACAGTAAAATCAGACAACTTCATAATTCTTAATGTACACTGTAAAGCAAGTTTAAAAATTCTCTATCCTAATCTTTGCTGGAGTCTTATTTTGATCATAAAATCCCTTCAAACTGACATTTTCCAGTTCCCACTCATCTAAGTGTCTTGTGAGTGGCAGGAAAGTTTTTAATATGTGAGGTGGAAATAATTTAGAAATTTTATTTTAAAACACAAAATCGAAGAAGCCATTTCAGAATGGCTTTCATTTTTAGCCTTTCAGAAAAATATAGTTTCAAACACTTTACAATAAAATCCAATGTGTCTAACATTCAAATATGAAATGTAATTAGTATTTTACTGCTTAAAACAACAGTTATATTCTTTAACTTTCATTTAACAGATGTGATAATTATTAAAATAATATATATATGTCGCTCTTGTATTTCTGCCCTTCCAAAGCTGTGCCTTAAATAAAGTACTGCACTTTGTTCGCTTAGACCAATGTAACGCAAGTATTCTTCATATATTACTTGTAGTATTTTGACCATATTTTTGACTTCCTGCAATAAAACCTGTGAGAAGAACTACAATAACTGTAAAGCAAGTGATCTTTCTCTGTGTTACATACACTTCCTTCAGTTTAGGGAACCAAAGGAGCTAGAAATTGGAGTTAGAAGTTGTCATTTTTCTTGCCTCTATTTGGCATTTTTTCAAGGCTGTGTCTGCATGTGATGGTGTGTCCCCACTTCCCCCATTCCTGCTCGAGCAATGGCCACCAGTGATGTTTGTGGTTCAGGGCCATAACTCTTGCTCAGCAGCCAAGGGCCATAATCCTTGTTCAACATTCAGTAGACACTGAATGTCTCTACAGTCTAAACAAATTATTACAATCTCACATAGGTGCAATTACAAAACTGCTAAAAGTTGTAAGCAATCCAAATGATGCAGTTTCAGTTAAGGATCTTCAGTAACACAACATCTCGGTAGAAGGACTCGTTTATGCCTCTTCCCTGGTGTTAAATGCTCACCGTGCACTCACAGTCTGATGTCAAGGGTTCTTTTTTCTTAGATAGGATGATGTGGTGAGGGTGCCATCCCAGTAAGTACAATGCATGTGTGTCTTCTAATTCCCAGCTGATTCAAACAAAAGAATACTCTCCCTTGAGTGTTGCTACTTTTACATGTACATGGTATGAATTTTGAAGATGCATATAAACAGACATTATTTTAGTGTCACTTTGGTTTTGATTCTGCTTGTCCATAATTTCTCTAACCAAAGAAATCTGTTTGTGTGCTTTAAGTGTGACTCTCCATATTCCCTGTTTATACAAAGAGACTGCAGAAAAGAAGATTCTCTACCAGCCCCTCCCTTCATTGCCTCTGGCCTGATTGGTGCCCAGAAACAAGACACTGTGGCTGCTACTGCACAGCTCCTTGAAGTCGTCCATCTCTAGCACCATCTTGTGGTCTCTTGTAAACTGCTATCCACATTTCATCACATCATCTAGCTATAAAAAGTTCTCATTCAGCTGAAAACAAAAAATATATTTCTTTTTCCAAACCTCGATATTAATTTCCAGATTACATGGAGCCTGGATCTCCTGGATCTAGCCTAGTCAAAAATGACTAAAAGGTGCAGACTAACAGGTCAAGGAAAAAAACTTTTCCCTCTATTTGGCATTTTCAAGGCTATGTCTGCATGTGATTGTGTGTCCCCACTTCCCCCATTCCTGCTTGAGCAATGGCCACCAGTGATGTTTGTGGTGCGTCTGCTGACAGATACAATAGTTCAGGGCCATAACTCTTGCTCAGCAGCCAAGGGCCATAACTCTTGTTCAACAAGACAAGGGCTAGTTGAGCGCCTGCCAAGTGCAGCTGGTGCAAGTCAGCCATCCTCCCCCACAAACAAAGCACGGCCCAGGGCCCATGGATCTCTCCCATGGGACAGCAGGCTGCAGCCAGGACCTCCCCTGGAGCAGGGACACCTCTCAAGGTTGCTCCTCAAGGCTGAGAGATTCCTTGTTGTAACAGATCCTTGGTAAGCGATCAATAGCATCCTAAACTTAGAAATCCTGCCCAAGATATAAGGGGTTGGTTGTGCCCATGTCGTCATTCGGACATGGACTAAGTCTGAGACTAAGTCTGGATGCAGCAGCATGTGAGCTCCCCTCATGAAAGAGGTTTAGAAAGCAGCAGGGTCCTTTCTGAACCTCTGAGTCAACAGCTGGGTCTCTGTTAGCTCTGCCTGACCCTGTCCTTTATGCAGTAAACACTCAAGAGCTCCTTGCCACCACTTCTGATTTAATAACTAACTCCCACATTTACTACGAAACTTTGGTAAATCACTGGTTTAGACACAAAAACACATTGCTACATCTCTGTTACAAGTGCAGCACATCAATCCATCCATGACACAGTAGTTCTGTGCTCAGTTTTGGGCTTTCCAACACCTACTGGAGCAAGGCTGAGCAGAGGCAAGAGAAAGTGAGGAGGATGGAGCACCTGAGGAGGAAGAGCTCAGACAGCAGTTTTTGTTTACACTGGAGGTTAGAAGGAAACTCTTCACCTCCCTGCAGGGGGATTGCAGGGAAGATGGAACCAAACTATCCTTAGAGGTGCACATCAGAAGAACAATAGGCAGAAGTAACAAGTTATGAATTTTCACTGCCTGTAAAGAAAAAGAAAAACACAGGTGATACAGGAATAGGAGCAGAATACAAAGTATTAATCTTCTAAATTTTTCTAGATTCAGTGGAACCTGGCTCTGTGCAACCTCACCTTATGCTGAAGGTAAGCTTCTTTGAACAGGTGGTTTGACAAAATGACCTCCAGCAGCTCTTTCCAACATGAAGTATCTTGTGATCCTATGATTCAAAGGGAGCTTCTGTGTGTTGGAACTCACAGAGCACTTAATCCAAAGAGTGAAAGGATGCAATAGAATGTACATGAACACACAGATGAACAATATAAAAGAAAAAATAAATCCTGTTGATTTAACCTCAAGGCACAATGTTTTCAGGATTACATATAGGCTTGAGGCCAAGAGAAAACACATTCAGAGTCAGAAGAAATGTCATCAGAAGTGAAAGATTGCCTCTTGATCTCCAGAAAACTCAAATCAAAACACGCAGGCCATTTCAAAGCAGAAAATTGTATACGGAGAGTAGGAGGTCATTTGGAAGATTGCAATATGATTAACAGTAATATTTAAAAGTTAGTGTCGTTTTACCTGATTGTTTCTGACCTAGTTCTTGCAATAATTATCTTCCCAATATTTGAATGATCTCAGTAAAAGCATTTCACTAGAGTGAACTCAAGTCTGCTGTGTAAGGATCTACTCCATTCTCCACTGCAACAGTGAAAATGATGAATAAACTATGATTTTGTTAAAGAAATCAGAATATACACTAGGCATTGTAACATATAGATCAGATAGACCTAGCTGTAAGTGTTGCCTAAATTTCACAAGCTGCAAAAATTACTATCAGAAAAATTAATTTCCTGCAATTAATTTTTTTTCTTTTATATATATTGAAGTTGGGGCCAAATATAAACATGACTTTTTCCTAAACATTAAGATGACCTTTCTGGGCTCTATAACAGCAAACCTGACATTTTCACTGCTTTCTCATAAAAAATATTTACAAAGAGAAAGCCACAAGATTTTCAGTGTTCTGGTGAAGTTGTTTGCGTCAAGCCTGGTGTAAAGGCAGGTAATAGAAGCAATTAGCAGGAATTGATAGAAGAAACAAAATTGTTAGTTAATCCAACTTTCCTACCGCTTTATCGACAAAGGGATGAGTTTTACAGAGACTAAATATAAGAAGTACACAAATAATGGGACAATGAAGTCTAGAAAAAGATTGACATTTGAGCGAAAAAACACAAAAGAATTTTTTCCTGATATCCAGTCAAAACCTACTGGTTTTCAATTTGAAGCTATTGCCCTTTGTTCTGTCACTATATGTTCTTAAAAAAAATAAAATCTCTCCATGTTTCCTGTAGGGTCCCTTCACGTACTAGAAGGTTGCAATTAGGTCTCCCTGAAGGTGCATCCTTTCTTGGCTGAACAAACTCAGTTGTCTCAGCTTCCTCATAGGAGAGGTGCTCCAGCCTTCTGATCATCTTGGTGGCCTCCTCTGGACTCACTCCAACAGTTCCATGTCCTTCCTGTGCTGGGAGCCCAGAGCTGATGCAGCCCTGCAGGTGGGGTCTCAGCAGAGGGGCAGAATCCCCTCCCTGCCCTGCTGCCCACCCTGCTCTGGATGCAGCCCAGGACACGTGTGGCTCTCTGGGCTGGCAGTGCCCATGGCTGGGGCATGTCCAGCCTCTCATCTCCCAACACACCCAAGTCATTTTCAGCAGGGCTGCTCTGATCTGCTCATCGCCAGCCTGTGCTTGTACCGGGGGTTGCCCCAAACCAGATGCAGCACCTTGCACTTGGTCTTGTGTCATAATTTGATCTCAAATAGCAGCCAAACCCCAACAGCCTCTCACTCACTCTCATTAGCAGGACTGGCGATGGAATCAGAAGGGTAAAAGCTGAAGAGCTCAGGGGTTGAGATAAGAGCAGTTTAAAAGGGAGAGCAGAAGCCAAACACAAGAGAAAGTAGAACATGGGATTAATTCAGTGCTTCCCTTGTACAGGCAGGTGTTCAGCCAGCTCCTGGAGAGCTCCATCACACGTGCACACTGAGCATGATATCACATGGTCTGGATTATCCCTTTGGTCGGTTTGGGTCACCTGTCCTGGCTGCATCTCCTCCTGACCTCCTGAGCACCCCCAGTCTCCTCCCCAGTGTGGCAATGCCAAAAGCAGAAAAGGCCTTGGCTCTGTGCAAGCCCTGCTCAGCAGTAACAAAAACAGCTCTGTATTATCAACTCTGTGCTCAGCACAAATCCAAAACACAGCCCCATAGCAGCTGCTGTGGAGGTTTACTCTACACCAGCCAAAACCAGTATTCTTTGCTAAACCTTGTGAGATTCCTAAGGATCCACTTCTCAAGCTTTTCCAGAGCCTTTTGGATGACATCCCATGTTTCAGGTGTGGCAACTGTATCACTCAGCTTGGTGTCACCTGCAAATTTGCTGAGGATGCATTCAATCTGTTTTTGTATGTCATAATGAAAATATTAAATAGCACTGGTCCCCATATGGACCTCTGAGGCACACCACTTGTCACATTGACCACAACCCTTTGGATGCCACCATCCAACCAATTTCTCATCCACCTAACAATCCACTCAACAAATCCATCTCCTTCCATTCTAGAAAGAGGATATTGTGGGAGCCTGTGTCAAAGGCTTTACAGAAGTCCGGATATATGACATCTTTTGCCCTTCCCTTGCTCACCGATGCAGTCACCCATCACAGAAGGTCACTGGCTTGGTCTGGCAGGATCGGTCCTTGGGGCAGCTGTGCTGGCTGTCCCCAATCACCTCTGTGTCCTATGTGTGCCTTAACATAGGTTCTGGGAGGGTCTATTCCATGATCATCCCAGACACGGGGGTGAGGCTGACAAGCTGGTACTTCCCAGAGTCCTGGGAAGATGGGTACAATGTTTTCGTCTTTCCTATTACCTAGGATTTCACCTGACTTCCAAGGCATTTTCAAAGATCATGGAGAACAGCTTGGTAAATACATCAGCCATTCCCTTAGGACTCTGGTTTGCATCTCATTGGGCCCAACAGACCTCTGTACACTTAAGAAGTCCTCCCCTCTTGGATCCCTGTTTTCTTCTGACTTTGATTTGTTTGTTGCAGCTGAGTCCTCTCCCCCTTCTTCCCCATCCCTTTCAAACCTTCATTTGATTTATGAAACCAGACCATCCTCTCCTCTATCTTCTTCATCTTCCTCTGAGTTAGACTTATTATTTGAGGCAGAACCGCCTGTTTAAGTGCTTCATGTCTAAACTGTTTCTTTTTTATCTTTTAGTACATCTCCCCAAATGGATTAATCCTGCTTTTGATTTTTATCTCCATGATCCACGAGCTGGTCAAAAGACTGGTGTCTAAGCTTACAGCGCCGGGTGTTGTATCGAGTAATCACTCAGTACAACGAGCCAATAGAAATCGGAGGCAGAAAGAGCCGTGGATGAAGAGGGGCCCACCGCACCGCCCTTGAATTACCAGTGGGTCGATGAACTCCATCCAGAGGAAGAAAGCACTTGGCATGACCAGCCCCAGATCCCTGCATTTTAAGTTTTTTACGTGGACTTTTCTGTTCTTTTCAATTTTATTTAACAAAAAATGGGGAGATGTTGTAGTGTGTTGTGTTAATTTACCCGGTTGCTCCCCCATTTTGTGTAATGGTTCTGCCCTCCAGTGTTTTTCCCGCCTAAGTAATGGCTGTCATTTAGTTGCCATGGTTACTCCCGCCTTTGGTTCTGTCAATCCCCTGGTTATATAAATTGACTCCCAGTTCTCCTCCCCCTGTTTCCCTATATGGGAACATACTCCTCCCTCCCTGGCCCTGCCAGTCACTCCCTACTCCACCTGTTTTTCTAGAATGTTCCTTACTTTGGGAGCTATGATTGGCTGTGGGACCAGGGCCCCCCCTTTGTTATGTATCTATTGGCTTTCCTCTAATGTCTATTATGCTAGGTTCACTCCCTCACCTCCCATGATTGGTTCTTTTGTAATCCCCTCCCCTGGATTCCTCCCCCTTTACAACTCCCTGACACCTCTGTATCTTTGTCACTCCCTGGCTGTCTTCTGTCAGGCACAATAAACCTGGTTGACCCCAGAGAATGTCTGGCTCTTGGTCTCGCCATTCTTCGCAGCTCAGCGTCGGATCCAGTGTGATCTCGTCCCCGTGGACACAGCCTGAAGCCCTAGCCACTGAGGGGTGTCTGTAGGAGCGATCCCGGGGCCCTGCCACCGGGATTGGCTCCCTACCTATGCAGTAGGGCAGTGGCCACCCTGCTAGCTGGACAGACATTAATTAAGGCCGCTGACCGCTGCAGAGGGTTACAGGCTTCTCATGGCAATTAGAACCTGCTCATGTGCTCAAGGCCATGACGCAATTTTTCTTAAAGAAGCATTAAAAAAATATGGTTTGCTATAAAACAACTAGCAGATTAATGTGTTTTGTCTTATTACACATATTTAGCTGTGGTTTTGCTTTAATTTTAGTATTTAAGCTACATATAATTGTCTTAAGTCTGTTACAGTAATTTCTGATATGTGGCAAGAATAAGGAAAATGAACTCAACTTTACACAGCTTTCATATTGATTACTCAAAACATATTTAAGCTTTGTGGCCTTGAATTGGCAGTTTAGAAACACAGTTACACTGTATTCTTACTATAAACTTTCTGCAAACCCAAGTGACAGTATATTTAGCTTTGCACTGAAGTGTGCGTCTCTCAGGCTTCAGTCCTGTAGTCTTTATGGCAGGGCATGGTATTTTTATGGGCAAACAGTTGCTATAATTGTTTTCTGTTTTGTCTTTTCATCCTGTTCAATTTTTTAATTCATGATGATGAACTCTTTTTATTTAAAAAGATTCATCTATATCTTTGTCAGAATTTTTCAGCTTCCATTTGGCAATACCCTAAATGAAGTAGTATGGCTTGAAGTTGACTTTCAAATTGAATTTCATAGGGCCAGGAATTTACCATGCTGGATTGCTGAAGTTTATGAACTACCTGTGCAAATACATGACAACCACGAAAATGGAAGGAATCAGCTGAGCAATAGATTCTGGTTATGAAATTAGAGACACAACAGACACTCCGTTTCTAGTAATTTAACCCAGAAGAACTTTTACTCTTTATGCTTCCCTTAAAATTTAAAATGTACTACAATCCACAAAAAGTATAATGTTCCACAGGAGAGAGCATGCCAGACAAAAACATGCACTATAAACCCTATTCTTTCTTGCCCGAAATCCTAGTCTCTCTATCCTTTGTTGTACTTTCCTATAATGTCTGACCTTAAACAAACACCTAAACAAACTCTGTTGGAATAACATTTCAGTAACTTCCAATTTCTGACTACAGAACCTTAATCATTCAATAAACACAAGTGAAGGTGTTTACTCTTAAAACAGCTCTAATAATTATGTATTTATTAACAATAAGGATAAGGTAGATTGCTGACAAGTGATTCTCCCACTCCTACTCAAACTAGCTAATCTGTGGGCAGTTTTGTGGCATCATCACCAACAAACAGGAGAGCTGCTGTTTATCTAATGCTGATAAGAGATCAGCAATTCTACTAGTATTATTATATATACTGGTACACTTGCACTTGCATCACATATACTAGTATAATTGCACTGTTATACCCATTCATACACCTTATCAGAGTGGGATATGCTTTTGGAAAACAAAGAAGGTTATCAGCTGTACACTGAATTGTTAATTTATAAATGGTCAATATTTTTTTACATAAATCTACTGTATGAGTTACTTAACTGTCATTGAGAGCAGAAGGCATTCTGATGAAGGTATTTTTGGGGGGATTAAGACAGAGAGATTGCAATATCAGTTGTAACCTGAGATATAATAGTGACACTTCAAATGCTTTTTAGCCAGTCCCCTCCTCCTTGGGGGATACAGCACCATCCTTTTCTGTGGTTAGGAAGAGTGACCTTATTGCTGGCATTTAGACTGTTTTTGTCTTGCACAAAGAAAATAACAATATTAACAAGGTGACTTCTATTAAAAATACGGCGGTAATGAACTCTGTTGTCCTTAATGGAAGACCTGCCTCACAATCCTCTGCATTCTACTGCTGAACTGTAAATTTCAGCAACATGTAAAACAGGAAATACCACTACTGCTTAAGGTAGTGGTACTGCCACCATCAGTTTCCTTGGGTTTGAATGCTGTGCTTCCACATGCATTAGAACACAAATATTTTAAATTCTGCTCTTACTTCGGTCTTAAATAGGGCAAATCATGAATCACACTTTTACCAAGGTGATGCACACTAGTAATGCCTGACAAAATTGAAAAATAAGGACAGTAATTTTCTTGGCCAGATCAACCAGTGTGGGGTAACACAGCTAAGAAGTTGGCATTTGTAAAACAGTGGCTCTGAGGTTTTTCATTTGAAACCTACTAGTGTTGGCAGAGGCAGACTCAGAAAGGCTTTGGGGCTACTGTGAATTACTGTTTCTCAGATCTCCTAGTAACAGTTCTGCTTCTTGATCCCTTGCCTCTTCAGCTACACAATGAAGACTGTAGTTGAATTCACTTCTGTTTGAATGGTTTTTTAATATAAGAGAATGACCAAAACATGAAAATGTGGCACTAAAGCCTTGTCAATGCAGGTCAGATGCAATTGTAAAACCTGAAAAAATTTTTACCTTATGCTTTGAAAACAATTTACTTTGAAAGTCAGTAGTTAACTGGAATGTGATTTCATAGGATGAAAATTTAATCTCAAAAATAAAGTGTCTCTTTCTCAGGGTACACTTTGAAAATGTTTTGTATTGGCCAGTAACTGATTAGTTCAGCAAACATGAGTCAAGTATAGCTTGGTGCTGTTTCATAACCAGAAGTCTAAGAAAAGATCAGCTATTTAGCTTCATTTTTAGCAGGAGAATGGGAAGATTATAAGAACATTGAAACCTGAGATGGAAAGACCCTTTTTACTGTAGATGCTGGAAGAGGGAACTGCTTGACATTCTCATCTAGCAATTTATATAGTTTTCTCATCTACATTCTCATCTAGTCTAGTTTATATAGTGTAGCCGCTCATACAGTAGCTGTGAATCATACAACATTCTGGTGTATTTCTAGTAGTAAAAATATATTAATGATATATTGTCTATGTCAGAACAGTCGTTTTAGCTTGTTCATCAGTTTCAGTATTTTATGTTCTTAAATTACCATTTTTAAAACTGTTATTACATTTTAAAAGCAGACTTCATCACCTCCCCCAGACCTTTGCAAAGAGATGCAGGAAGAATACGTTTTGGAGTACTTACTTCCTCTCAGTTCTTTTGAGAATCAATACAGAAGGTCTATTTGTTGATCTTTCCTCCCTCAACATACAAAATAGCCCAGCACTGGCAAGGAACTGTATTCCTGTAGCCAAAGCTACTCTCCCAAGCCTGCCTCCCGCCCCTACACACCACCACCCCCCACCCCAAAAAAAGAAAAAAAGAAACAGAAAACTAGAAAATAATGAGGTTAAGGAATAAAATCACCATGAAAAAGGAGAAACTATTCTACACCTGTTTTGAATTATCAGGAAATGCGTTATGCAGAACATACTATAATAGGTCTGAAAGCCTTTTTTCAAACAGCAGCATGAATTGTGCTGGTCATGTAAAGAATAGGTGACAAACTGCATTTAAGAAAGCACCCGCTCACTTACCAGCCAACCATCTCCAAATTACAAGCCGGTAAAAGCTGAAAAAGGAGGTTTTCTCCTGAAATACATTATTTTCAACCGCTTTATTCTCAATGAAAATGAATTATTAGTACTAGAATAACTCTACAGAGAATTCTCTAATCCACTCTTTCTTTCTCTCTGAAATATTAAATAACTATATTTTGAATGAAAAAAGCAGAAAACACATTTTCATAAAATAGGGGAGTTCTTACAAAATAGTCCAACAATCAACTGCTACAGTAAAAAAACATGATTGCAACAGTTTTAGAGAAAGACAAATGTTAGCAGGGCTTTTATTGGTGCAATGGGCAAATTTGCATAGATCTATATGGCAAAATTCACAGAGGGAAATTGTTGGCAAAATTAAGTAAGGCTTTGCAATGCCATGTTAATCAGAGGCATCCTTTGTATACTACAGCATTGAGAAATTATATCCTGAGCTACCGGAACTTCTGCATATGAAGTTCCCAAATTTGTATGTGCTTTTGTTTCAGACTTGTAAGAAACTTATGGGCTTTCAGACACAGTAGTAAAAGCAATAAACAAAATTAAAAGAGTGATTAAAACATCCTGAAAGACCTCAAATTTTGTACCAAATAGACAGTGAAGAAACAAGTAGTATAATCTATATTTCATATTGTATTTTTAATACAAGAATATGACATTTTTTTGAATATGATTGCAATGTATTTTTTGCTCATTGTGGAACTACATTGATTATTTGATATTCTAACGTAGCTAAACTCAGCAGATTTTGCATACATACCTGGACTACTTATTTAGATAATCCAAAATTTGATTTGCTTATCTTTTATGAATATGTTAATAAAAACTATCGATGTTCTTGGAGTTGCCTGAGATCAAAAGTTTATAACTGCCTACTTAGTAAACTACATTTACAGTTATGTCAGATGAAGCAAAAGATTCTGCGCTAAATGACAGACTTGAGTGGTGATCAGAAGAGAAGCAAGCCTCAGAAATGATATCGTACTATTATACTATTATACAATACAGGGAGCAACAAAAATTTGAAAACCATTTCTGGTATTGTGCATTCTTCTTTCTTTTTCAATTGATAGTGGCTCAGCTGCTTCTTTTTTTTTGTGATTATATCTCACCTTGCAACTATTTAAGACATTCTTTGTCAAGGAAAAAAGTCAAGCATTTTTACTGAAGATCGATCCCTGATCAATTTCACATGAGTAAAATTTTTAGAAAAAAAGGGTACTATGTGCTAGATTATTTGCAATAAAGATAAAAATTAATCTTCCTTTCAATTAGTATTTTGTCCAAGCTTAGAAAGGAGTGGTGATTTCTGCTTACTCCTTGAGCTATAATGTAAATTTTTCTGGATTGCAGACCTTCAGCTGCTGTAAGCATTAGAAGTCATCATTTCCATTACTTTTTAGTTTCTTCTGGTAAGTGAGCATATCATAGAAAAATCATCCATAAATGAGCTGTAACGATCCTTCAAAAGAATCTAAAGAAATCTTTAATAAGAATTTGGAAACATTTACAATTCAGTTAAAATATCATCATGCCATAAGGGTTAAACTGTGTTTCAAACAGATAGTAAAGGATTAATTAAATCTCCTCCAACCTTATTCATTAGTTTATGTCAGATTTCCCTTTCTATTACATAAACTGAAAAATCCCCCAGAGCTTGGTGTTCAAAGCTTAATTGGAGTATTTAGAATGAGTGTTTAGAAAGTGCAGCTCCATACCTGATCTTCAGAGATTTTTACATTTCAAGGAAAATTAGTTATCCACAAGAAAGACAAAATGTAAGACAGAAACTCCCTGGTGATTAGCCAATTTTAATTTCTCATGACTGTGTCTCACTAGAGCCCACTGGATGGCTCCCTTACCACTGTCAGGGTGTGTACTTCTTTGAGCACTGCGTATTCCCATATTGCAACTGCATTTGATGACTTCCACTGCCTCAGGAAGCTGCTCACAGTAAATGAAAAAGCATCTCCACTTACAGTCTGTGGGTTTGCAGCTGCAAGGTGTCCCCCAAAACATTGAAGAGCAAGTTCCTGTAGAAAAGAGTGGCTTCTAATATGTGAGTGTAAAAGATGGCTGAAATATTATAAAAAATGGCTTAAAAAAAACCCAAATCAACCCAAGCCAAAGAAAACCCCAAACCCAGATAATATACTAGTAAAAAAATTAAAATAAATAAATAAACAAATAAAAATGAAAACAAAACCAAAATTGGATTGGATTATTTCATCCTCTAATAATGCACCACAGAAAGAGCTAGACATAGTCATCCTAACACTGAGTAATCCATCCTCCTCAGAAACCTTGTAAAGGCAACAGGACAAAAAACCCTAAGGAACAGAGGAGTGTTGAAAATGCTCAGCTTAGGGGAGTCAAGGATAACAAAAAGGAGAGGAGTCATCAGAGTACACTCTGGTTCCTGCAGCAGTATGAGTTTACAGTGGAGGATTTACATTACTTTTATCAGCTAGTTGATCCTACAACAAATGGTGCCTTCTTTAATTAAATCTAGATATATGCAAGATGTGATATATCAGAGAGCTGATTACACTGAATTTTTCTGATGTAATAGTTTTAAAGCAGATGGTAACATTTGCAACTGTATGATCTCCACAAGTTAACTCATGGCAGGGCCTTCAGTTATTAAAGATAACTCATAACTCAGGTCTGCATCTTGTGTTGAAAAGTTAAAGCCCTATTTATTTTTGTTTTGCCGTTTAGTTAGTAAACTACTACCATTTAGTTAGCAATATTCCTAGAGAGATTTTATTGCAAAGCCTCTTATGTGAAAAAAAACAACAATGTGAATTAAAAGATTCCTGAATATGTCTGAAAAAATTCTACAAATGTTCTCAATTTCTGGTCTATATCCTATAGAGCAGTATGAAATTACTTAATTCTTCCTTTTTTATTCTCTGCTCCTCCCCTTAAATGCAGGTAACTAAAAACCATTTTAAAATAAAGGCTTCATGAAAACAATGGAAATAATGGACCAATTCTGTCACCAGACACAGATTCATTCTCTTGAGAAAGAAATCCTCTTAGTCCCTTACTCATATGAAATTCCACTGATATCCAGGAGTTTTTACTCAATATTGTAAGGTCATATAGCATTCAGCCTTTATTTTTCAGTCTTAACTTTTTTCTTACATTATCATTTCTATCTGATTCATAGAATATATCATTCTGTGTATGTTGAACATAACAGATATGTAAGTGTGTGGAGACATAAACTCCTCTTTTTTCCCCAGAAATTAAGGTTAACTGTCATGGTGTATAAAGGCTGATAGTTTTATACCACACTGGACACATAGATGCTCAGAATGCCACCGCAGCAAACCAAAATCACAATCACTTATACCAAGTCAATTAAGCAGCTGGAAGAACTGACTTACATTACCTTTAGGAGGCGATACCTACCTGTATGTATAGAATATGTTAAACACATATGATAGTTAAAGAAAATTCCAACCCATTTATTCCAAACTGACTAAATGGTTATCTAGAACTAGTTATTTTGAGCTGCTGGTATTAGTTGCAAAACATAATTTA
The DNA here is from genome assembly GCF_028551555.1 of Melozone crissalis. NCBI lineage: Eukaryota > Metazoa > Chordata > Aves > Passeriformes > Passerellidae > Melozone > Melozone crissalis. The sequence continues at coordinate 45,903,189 of NW_026535783.1, read as the reverse complement.
AGACTTCTCTTAGTGTTTCTGCCCTTCTAAATCAAGACAGATACAAATTGTCCATACTGAATTTAAATAGTCCCCTACTCATCATGTTGTCAGTTTTGGATGTACTTCTTGGGTATCTCATTTTAGCACATGATGTGCAATTAGCTTAAATGTTTCACTCATAGGTCTACACTTGACACCAGAAGTGCTAGGTGTTGAATTTCTATGAGATTACTCCCACTTAGCCTACCCATCATTGTAAAAGTCTAGATGTTTAACCAGAAAATTTTGTGCTGTTCAGTGATTTCAGCACAACTGTTGGCAGAAGAAAGCCCTCTTTCTCACAGGCCCCTAGGATAACCTGGGACAAAAATTTTCTGCATTTTCTATGTAATAAGGAGCAAATATGAACCATTTAGAAATGTCTTGCTCATTGCTGCTTTGTGCTGCACACAGTTCATGAACCTCTTCTCTGATAGATATTGAGGAATAGAAATATTTCTAAAAAGAAAAATCCTCTTGCCACCAAACAGTACTTGATGAAATTATAATATAGCTTTTTAGGGGTAAAATTGTTATCTCCTTTACAACTTTATAAAATGTAAGTGTTTAGATAAGCAGTGCTTGTAATTACAGCTAAGAAAGACCCAGCCCTGAGCTTGGCAAGACATATAAAGTATAAGTACTTCTGAAGGCAAGTCAACCAGAAGCAGAAGAGAAGGAAAAAGTAAAGTGTAACCTCCACCCCCTAATGCGCAAAGTGATAAAAACACGTGAGAAAAAGGCTCAACAAATTTAAATGCTCAACTAATTTTTGCCTCAGTCCTCTCTGGCAATCTCTCTTCACACACATTGAGTGGATGGACCACAAGGGAGGGAATGGGGGAGAAAACACTCTCCCACCATAAGAGAATATCAGCTGCTTGTGACCAGCCAACGAATCTGAAAGTACATAGGTACATGAGACCAGATAAGATGCATCCCACAGACCTGAAGAAACTGACAGATGCAGCAGCCAAACCACTCGAACAGTCACGGCAGGTAGGTGAAGTCCCAGGTGACTGGGAAAAAGGAGACATTTTATCCATTTTTTAAAAGGGTAGAAAAGAGCACACTGGGAAGTACAAGCCTGTCAGCCCCAGCTCTGTGCCTGGGAAGATCATGGAACTGATCTTCCTACAAGCTGTGCTAAGGCACATGGAGGACAGGGAGGTGATTTGAGAAAATCAGCATTGCTTCAACAAGTCTTGACAGAACAATGTATTGGTCTCTTACAATGGAGTGTCTCCGTCACTGGAAAGGGAAGAGCTATGGATGAAATGTGTCTGAGTTTCTGTAAGGTCTTTTACATGGTGCCCCTAGAACAGCCTTCCCTCTAAAATGGAAATACATGGTTTGATAGATGGATGGTTATTCTATAGGGAACTGGCTGGGGGATCTCATCCAGAGAATAATGGTCAATGTCCAAAGGGACATCAGTAAGAGGGGGTGTCCCTCAGGGGTCCTTTCTGGGATCGCTACTGTTTCATACCTTTATCTCTGTCATAGACAAAGGGATTGAGTGCAGTCTCAGCAAGTTTATTGACAACACCAAGCTGAGTGGTACAGTTGAAAAATCTGAGAGAGGATGCCATACAGATGGACTTTGACAGACTTAAGAAATGGGCCCACAAAAACACCATGATACTAACAAATTCAAATGCAAAGTCGTATATCTGAACTGGGGCAGCCTCCGGTATCAACACAGGCTGGGCTGGATGAAGGGAGTGAGAGCAGCCTTGCTGAGAAGGACTCATGGAATTTGGGAAATGAGAACAGGACCCAGCTGTGGGCACACTCAGCCCAGAAAGCCGAACGTGTCCTGGGCTGCATCCAGAGCAGCGTGGCCAGTGGGGCCAGGGAGGGGATTCTGCCCCTCTGCTCTGCTCTACTGAGACCCCACCTGCAGGGCTGCATCAGCTCTGGGCTCCCAGCACAGGAAGGAGAGGGACCTGTTCGACCAAGTCCCAGAGGAGGCCACCAAGGTGATCAGAGGGCTGGAGCATTTCTATCATGAAGACGGTTGGAGAGAGTTAGCATTGCTCAGCCTGGAGAAAAGAAGGCCCCAGGGAGACCTTATTGGGGCCTTAAATACTTAAAGGGGACATATAAGAAAAATGGGTACGAACTTTATAGCAATGGTTTAAAGGAGGGTAGATTCAGACTGAATATAAGGAAGAAATGTTTCATTATCAGGATGGTAAGACACTGGAACAGGTTGTCCAGAGAAGCTGTAGATGCCCCATCCTTGGAAGTGCTCAAGACTAGGCTGGATGAGACCCTGAGCAACCTGGTCTAGTGGAAGATGTCCCTGCCCATTACAAGCGGAGGAGCGAGATTAAAATCACCTTTAAATGTTCCTTCCAACTAAACCATTCTATGGTTTTATGAATCTGCAAAAACATATTAAGAATAGGTATAGTGTAATTTTGACTGACCTTATATTACTTACATATTTGCGACACCTAGTCATTTTTACTATGCATCATCTTGATTTCTATTATAATTTATTTTCTCATACTTATTTTTCTGGATTTAAGCAAAATACAGTAGTGACCATTTGATTATGAATTATATTCTTCCTCCTTTATTTGTATTTTCTGGAACTTATATGATGTTGAGAAGAAAAAAATTCTGCCTTTGGTACACACAGTTTCAGCTTTGAAATACTTTTCTAGCTTGCCTTTAATTAATAATCTGATCACTATATAAGAAAAGATACACCCTTACAGAAGAATACATTTTCAGCAGATCAAACTTCATATATTATGCAAATAAAACCCAGTAAAGTTTGGCATGCATGTGTTCCTTAATTGATGACTCATTGCTTTAGCCTTCATAAGTAAATATTTTTGTAATTAAGAAATAATTACTGGAAATGTTTCTCCTATGTGTTCCTTTCATATTTTTAAGCAAATATTGAAAATCTTTTTTGAGAAGTACCAACTTTTTACTTGATTTTTAATGGGGTCAAGCAGATAGAGGGGTTTTTTACTAATTTTCAGAGGTCAGCTTATATACTAACACAATTGCAAACCCAGAACATTTACTCCTAGGTTAACAGACACAAAAGAAGCAATTGTCTTTAATTAGACAGTAAAATGAGGTTATAATTTCCGTTTGGAAGGGTAGCAAAGGATGATGTTATACAGTAAAGGCTAGATCTGCTATGAGTGAAAGACTAGATCAGATTGGAAGGTGGCTCTGCTGAGCTAGCATTTCAGGGAGAATTAGCTGGCATTGTTGAGCCAGTGAAAGAGCTAGACTGCTGTAACCCATACTAATACTTATAAACTATGGAGACGTCATTGCATCGAGTTTTAGGCTTGAAACTAGTGTCCTGACATGTGCTATTTCTAGTCTTCACACTTGCAGGTTTTGATGTAATAGGATTATAGTTTTATTAATCTGGGCATAATCTTTAGGAATTATGAGCTACTCTCAGTGCTGTTTTACTGGGAGCTGTTCTAAGAATTAGAGTTAATATTGTTGCTTTTGCTGATGAGACACTGTTAACCTACAGTCATACCTGGATCCACAAGAAATTGCTGTGTGTGGTTAAACATGATGCGATGCATGTTACCGAGTTTGAAGAAGAACTGGCACGTGAAATTACCTTGTTGATGAGGTAAGTTTACAGAATCATTTATGTTGGAAAGGACCTGTAAAATTATTGAGTCCAACTGTTAACCTAGCCCTGGCATGTTCACTACTAAACAATGTCCCTAATTGTCACATCTACACATTTCCTTATAGCCAATCTAAATCTCCCCTGGTGCAACCTGAGGCTGTTCTCTTTTATCCTGTCACTTATTACCCGGGAGAAGAAAGTGATCCCCACCTTCCTTTCAGGAAGTTGTAGTAAGTGATACATTCCCCCTCAGCCTCCTATTCTTCATGCTAAACAACTCTGGCTCCTTCAGTCACTCCTCATAGGAATTGCCCTCTAGATATCTCACCAGCTTTGTTGCCCTTCTCTGGAAACACTTCAGTGCCTCAGTGCCTTTGCAGTAGGGAGGGGACAAAAACTGGACAGAGGACTTGGGGTGTGGCCTCACCAGTGCTGAGTGCAGAGAGAAGATGACTGCCCTAGTTCTGCTGGCCACAAGCCAGGATGCCACTGGCCTTCTTGGCCACCTGGGCACAGCGCTGGCTCATGTGGTGAGATCATGCGACAGTTTCAGTCCTACAATAATGACTTGTGTCTTGGCTTAGAGAGAAAAAAAATTTTTTCTCTAAAGAGAAGGGGTCCAATAATCCCCTTTAGCCAATGAGAATAATGAATATTAGTGTGAAAGTGGGGGGGGAAAAAAAAGTTTTAAAAGAAATTGAACCTTGTATCCCACCCCCACCTCACTGTGTGGCCAGGAGGCAAAAAATGGCAGCTGGCATCTTTGTCTCAGGGGAAGGGAGAGAAAAAATGTTCACCCAGCAGCTGGGAACCTGTTGGATTTCTGGCATTGGTCTTCTCCTCACAGCAGGTGAAATTGGTAGATTTTAGTGTCATTTCTCGTGTTGGTTCAGCTTCTACGACGTCTTGGGTTCAGTGCGGCCCCCCACCAGTTCCCAGGAGGGACTGGAAAAAAAAGTCAACAAAGCAAAAGCCGAAACACGTGAAGCAAAAAAACCAAAAACAGCGGAGAAAATTCCCGCTACAGCCTCCAGGCTAGGGGGAAGGGAGAAAACCCCCAGCATTTTGCTGTAAGCTAGCAAAAATTAATCCAACAAAAGCAACAATGTAGCGTCCCAGTCCACACCCTGTGCGCTCAGGAGAGCGAAGGCTGGAACCAAACAGCGCAGGAGCCCAAGGTTCCCCACCCCAGCCCAGGACCCATCTTAAAGCTGCAGCAGCCATTTCTGGGCGTAATGCAGATGATTTGGGCAAAAAGTATCATCATAAAATCACCCCAAGACAACTTAGTAAAGAAACGGTGGTATCTTACGTAGTAAGGCTCCAAACTACCTGGAGATTTTTAAAGGGAGTTGGTTTGTCCTCCTGATTAAGACAGATCTTGAGGACTGGATACAGCTCTATGTTAAGAATGTGCTTACACCATTCCGTGTTTCACACAGAAACACCCACATGCATAGAAGCCAATGGTACTGTGGAAAGCTCTGAATGGCCTCATATATAATCCTTTCATATAATTTCCAGAATAACAGAGGCTCAGATTTACAGAGACTACCATTTGTGAGTCAGAGAAAGAATGGACAACAACACATAGAGTAGATATGCCCCCTTCCTTTTACATAACAGTGTGAGACTTAATAAGTTTTATTCTCAATTTTCTAACTTCTATGCTTACATGATGACTTGCATGTTCATTCCCTAATACCTCAAAATGCCAGTTGACCAACTAAGCATTAGTAGCACTCCTTGCCATTTAAATTTCTCAAGTTATTATTAAATACTTTAACATTCATCTGCCTTGCTAGAGAAGACTGGTTTTATGATACACATAAAACATTTATTTATATTAAAACTATAAACTATGTAACTATGAACACTATACTCAACAATTGTTTTGCTCTTTAGCATATTTTTAAAAAGATGAATGTAGAGAATGCAGAATAGAGAATCTAATATGATTAGATGAGGCAAAAACATCACAGAATTAATAAACAAAAAGTTGAAAGAAAATGTAATGTTTCAGCCATTTCAATGATGTCAAAATTGAAACACAATTAAAAACCACAATTATTTAAAAAATCACTACATTTCCATTAAAAAATGAAAGATTCCAATATGCTGCAATATTTCATATTGATACCTAAACTGACAAGAACAATCCAAACCAAGAAAAAGGTTCTAAATCATACATAGAGAAGAAATTACAATTAATGAAATGTTAGTTTTCACTGCAAAGATTTGTGACATTTGAAATAATTAAGGTCAACAACGTCACTATCAGGAATTAACAAGCTTTTAACAGACAAAATTATATACTGAGCTAAATTATTAAAGAAAGTTTGCTAAAGAGCAGAGATATGTAAAGAAGTATGTGAAATTCTGAATCAGTTCTGGAAGAGACTAATTAGATTGATGTAATCTCCTTACTTCTTTTTACCTTTTTCACCGTTTCAGAAAAAAATGTCATGCAAATGTATAAAAGCAGATTGTAGAAAGACTTCCCTGAGCTTTAAGTACACCACTACATGAGCAGGTACAATGGTCCTTAGCACATTACTTCTCAATGTCAATAAAAAGAACTTTTATTACTTCTAAACAAGGCAAAACACTCACTGCTCTGTTGTCTTTAACTCTTAGGCTGCTTAGTGTAAACTTCTCATTCCAGCTGTCACAGAGCCTATGCCAATGCTAACAACTTTCGCCTCAACCCTTTTGGCAGAAGAATCATTGCTACAGTTATTGTTTTTAATGAGGCAGAGTTGTTACCAGTTCTGTTCCCATTATAATCAAAAAGAAATTTTTTTGTTATGAACTCTGTCACAATTTTTCTGTATTTCATAACTTCCCTGATGGAAAGCACAGTCAACTCTACATATAGGATACCATGCTTATGCACTCTGCATTATTTGTAACAATTATACTTCATTTCCTTCTGTTCTTTTCATCAAGTTTAAATTAGGTTAATGAAGTCAGGCATCCTGGTTTTCTCTCTTCTTTCCATGCTGAAATAGTCACATTGACTTCATGGGAGTTAAGTGATACATTTCTGTTCAGCTTAGTAGAAGGATAGTTTCAATTTCCTTCTTCTCTTCCTCTTTCCCGGTAAAAGTGAAATACCCACACAGATTATTACATTGCCTGCAAGTCATTACAAGATTGTCCAGAAAAAAAAGTCCTTAAAAAAAAACTCCCTTATTTTCCTTCTTCTGCTCCCCTTGCATAGCTCCTTCTTAAAACTGTGGCTCATATTTCCCTCTTCCAGTGGCTTCTTTCTGCTTTCTTTGCTTGGCACAATGCTTTCCATTCTTCCACCCCTCCTCACACATCCTGCACGTTTGTCTCTTTGTCAAGCTAATTGCTCGCTTCTTCTGCTACGACCATTACTCTATCCACATTAAGGTCATTACAGAGGTCTCCTACAGGCAAAGATAAAGTTTGCAAAAGGATCTATAATATTCTTAAGAATTCAGGCAGCATTTCAAATACCACTACAAACATAATCTCAAGTGACCAATTATCTTTATTTTCATGCTAAAGCAACCTACCCATGGAAAACTATGAAAACTCCTACATGTGCAATGGTCCCTTTCCAATAGTTCCCACTTTTCAACCCATATTTTTAAACTTTTGATATTTTATCAAAAAACAAACAAACAAAAAAAGCATAATGGTTTTCTCTTGAATACTCCATCATAAAAAGAACTCAATTTTAAAATAAAATAATGCTTATCATTGTGTCATTCTCAATTTATTTGTTTCATTTTGTTTCACTCTTGTTCTATAGATTTTTCTAAGAAAACTAGCTTTGTCTTATCTCATAAAATACCATGTCAATTTTTTCTTTTCTATTCAACTCTATGCTTTTTTGTCACTAATTTATTGAATTTGCCTCCCATTAGATCTTAGCACTTTTCTCATTTCACCTGTGTTTTACCTTCTTATTCTTGACTCCTTTCCTCGCTGTAATAATTCCAATAATTTTTGAGCTACTGTCACCCCTATCCCACCCTACACACTGTGCTACTCACTCAGTTTGCCCTTTAGCATTACCTACTTTTCTTATCAGCACCACCATTGACCAAAGGGGACATTATTGCTTTCTAAATAATTTGTTCTTTTTTTTCCTCCTTTTTTTGTAGCCATTTGGGTTATATTCTGGAAAGTGTAAAAGGGGATATGTTTGTGCCATGTGTTGAGGAGGAAAACCAGCAAGTATGTTGTGGAGGGGAGGAACTGAAATGTGTGAGCATTAGTTTCCTCCTTTCCACCACATATAACATTGGGGTGGGGATGGATATAGAAGATATATATCAAAATAAAAAGTATGTGAAAGGTAGTGTAGATTTTAGTCCTACTGTGGACTAGACTTGGGTCAGACTCCCTCCCAGCCAGTGAAACAGTCACCTTGCAATCCAACAAAAGGAAGTAGAGGGTCTGTCAGTCTTTCATACATGTCCCTTTTCATACTTCAGATTTGTTGAACTGCAAATGATCATTGGTTCCTACCGAGAGAATCTTGAAGGAAGTTTTTGGAAATTATGGTGCTGACTTATAACTCCAATAGAGGGGATATGTAAGCTATATTGAATACCTTTTTACTGTGGAAGAAAATAGAATGGTATTAGAAAAGGTGAAACAGGAGCAATTAGGCAGGGGTCTGAAAGAGGCTTCTTTGCCTTGCCTTTGCCCTAAATCCTTGCATTATTTATAGGCAGGATGGGTTAATCAGAAGATGTAGTTATTGTGATATTGGAGGATTTTTTGACAATGAATAAAGATGACCAGTGGAAAACATCAAGGCATCTCCAGCAGATACCCTATTTCCAGTTAAACCATGGAATCAAACAAGAGATAATTGATCTGTAGAGCGCTCTCATGTTTAGTAATAACTATCTGTAAGAGTCTGCTAAGCAAAGTTAAAATAGCGATTGCTGGGACAACGGAAGAAGAGCATTGCAGCCATTCCTAAAACTCATAAAGTGTACAATTGGAGATACTAAACTGACTAATTAGTTCCTACATATGCTAGAATATCCTCTTCCCTTGTTAGGATGAGATTTACTAATGCAAGTTAAATGGTCAAATGACTTTTTTTCTTGAAAACTCTCTATAGCTATATAATCCACAAGAAAAGTCATGGAAGGCTTGAACCTGTTTACTAATGACTCACACCTCGGAAGGACCAGAGAATGACACCCAGGAGGCAGTATTTAATGTGGTAATACCTCCTTTATGAGATTCAAAGAAACCAGCTAAAGCAAACACCATGACTCCACTTAAAAGTAGAACTCAAACCAGGAGCAGACCTGGTCACAATAAAACAGTGCCTGATCAAACTGCAAGCACATGAAGATCTGAGCCCTTTACAGAATCAGAGAATGGGTGAGGTGTGAAGGGAGCACTGTGGGACATTGGGACCAACCTTCCTGTTGAAGCAGACTATCCTAGAGCACATGGCACAGGAGTGTGTCCAGAGGGTTTTTGAATATTGCCAGTGAGGGAGACTCCAAAATCTTTCTTGGCAATCTTTTACAGTGAATGGTCAATCACAGAGTACAGAAGATCTTCCTTGTATTCAGATGGAACTTTCTGTGCATCAGTTCCTGCGTATTATCTCTTATTCTGTTCCTTGACATCACTGAGAAAGCCTGGGTCCATCTCCTTGGCACTTCCCCTCCCCCTTGGATACTTGCAGGCATTGATGGTGTCTCCTCTCAGTTGTCTCTTTTCCAGGCTAAATATACCCAGCGCTTTCAACCTTTCATCATAAAAGAGTTGCACCAGTCCCTGAATCATCTTAGTCACCCTCCACTGGATCTGCTCCTGGAGACCTGTGTCTCTCCTGCACTGAGTTGCTCAGAACTGGACACAGAAATCCAGATGAAGCTTTGTGAGGTCAGGAGAATTAGGATTTGTAGAGAAGCAGGATCATCTCCCTCAACCTGCTGGCAATGTTCTTCCTAATGCACCCCAGGATAGCATTGTGTTTCTTGTCTTTCTTTCTTCAACACTGCTTGCTCATGGACAGAAACTCAGAAACTCTTGACTCATGGACAGGTTGATGTGTTGACAGATGAAAAATCATTTGCACCTAGTGAGTTATACAGGACATTTTTTCACAAGGCATTGGCTCAAAACTGCTGCTCACTTGGTTGAGTATTGTAATAATTGTTGGCTGAAGTATACTTCAGCAGTCTGTAAAGAAAGGGGACTTTGGAAAAGGGAGTGGTCCCAGGCCGGGGGAAATCAGACAGGAAACCCAAACCTAGCTCTTCAAATCATCAAGCTCATAATCAAAAATAAAGAATTCCCATGAAGGGGACCAGGGGAATCATCCTCAGCTGAGGCCCTGGTTACATTATTCCTGGGGAACGAACAGGTAATTTAAAAAAAAAATTATATTGGAGCACCTTGTTTGGCACTGAATACATGCAGAGGAAAACTTAGCTTGGAACCAGTAAGTGTTGTGGGTGTGGGAGAGAGGAAAGAGAAAAGGCCTTTTTTTTTCTACAACAGTTACCATTTAAATTAAGAAAACAGTGGGGGACACATCAGTTTTGTATAAGCCTGAATGCCCAATTCCCTTGTTGAGGAGAGATTTTTTTGGAAAATTGAATAATCATATAACTTTCCTGGATGAGGAAATATAAATTCAAATACCTGAATGAAAAGCCATTGAGACAATGATTTTTATGTTACAAGAATCCAATGAGGTAGAAGAAACCCCAGAGGAAGTAGAGAGTGTTGTAACTGCAGTGGTGCAGGTAACTGAGATGCCTGGAGGATCAAAGCTGGAGAGTTGTTCAATTTTGAATGGGGGAATTAAAAACTTGGGTGGAAGGTCCAGCTAACATGGACTCTGCTATCCCAGGGCTTCAAAACAGCCGCACGTGTCCAGCAATTAGCTGGCAAAAGAAATGGAAAGTTGGAAATGAAAAATCTGCACAGAGTTTTACTACAACATATAGATTATATTCTACCAGCAATCAATGAAGGAAGTGCCTCAGTGCTACTAGAAGTCTGCTAAATTTCTTACATAATCTGGATACAGGATATCAAAGAAAATGGCACAAATAGGAAAAAAAGTGAAGCAGTAATATAACTTGGTTTTGTTATGTTGCAAGGAAAAAGCAGCCAAAAAGCCTTGGGAAGCAGCCAAAAGGAAGCCATTTGTCAGACTCTGGAGCCAAGAACTGTACAAAATCTATGAGCCTTCTTAGCAGGATGCTAGAATACCAAGTTGCCTTACTGGAGCAGGGAAATGTTGAACTTAAGACTTCACCTTAATAGTGATTCTATCTAGGACCCAGAACTGGAGGTATACATTGGTGGGAACAGCATGGTACGAAATGGAAGATGTGCAGATGGGTATGCAATGGTAACCTTGACCCAGGTAATAGAAGTCCAGACTTTACTTAAGAACTCATTAGCACAAAAAGCAGAATTAATGGCTTTACACCTAGTGCTGGCAAAGGGTAAACATATGGACTGATTTAAAGATGGTTTTGGGATAATACATGCCCATAAAATCATATGAAAGGAAAGTGGATTGTTACAAGAGTCTCCTAGGAAGTATAAAAAAGAAATTAGTGAACTACTACAGAGTGTGTAAAAGCCAAAATAAGGGGCCGTAATGCACTTGTGAAGCCCATCAGCTGTCACAGTCAATCTTACTGCAAACCCTAGTCCGGCTCAGTCAGGGGAGAGTGGCACAAAATAGAGGGACAGGTGCGATGAACTTGCCCAAAAATAAAGATCTTGCCCAAAAATAACTTGCCCAAAAATAACAAACGCAGAAACCACACAGTCTGAGGAGCAAGATCAAAAGACATGGAGAATGGTGAACATAACAAGATATAGGGATATTCTGAGGGTAAGGTTCTAATCACAAATATAAACTCAGAACGTGACCTTACATATGACAGGTTCCAAACCAACTGAGAAAAAGAACTAGAAACATTACTTAATATAGAATAGTTCCATTAACATATTGACCCATGACCACACTCTTCTTGCCATGACCTGACTAGATATTTCCCTTTCAATACCCTGCTTCCCGTGACCTCAGGTTGATGCCTTCTGTATATGCTACTGAGGCAAAACCACTATTTATCCCAGCTGGCTGTGTTCCCACAATCAACCCATTTGGAAACTCCCCAGTTAATGCAGGGAATCAATTAGCTGATAAAACAGCCAAAGAAGTAGCTGAAAAATACCTAGCAAAAAGCTGAAAAAGCTAGAATAAAAACCAAATTATAAAAATCAGGACAGGTAGTTAGCCCAATCCTTAAAAGTTATGAAAAATTCCAGCAGCTGATTGGTAACCTCATGTGGGCAGATAATTGTACCTCCACAATTTATGATAAAACGCCAGGAAGATCTTTGGGAAATATAGAAATAGAAAGGAAAAGTTGAATTGCCGTAAATATCTGTGTACATCAGTAGGAATCCTGAGGTAAAGCAGCTCATATCTGTGGGCCAGGTTCTAAGGTTGGGATGTGTTTGTAGAAATTATTCTGCCTTTCTTAATGACACCTGGTCTTGCCCAAAAAACAATGAGACTTGGAGAGATATAGACTGTCAGCAGACATTGTAAAATCATTAGGACCCACAGCACAGGTAGGAAGTAATGGAATTTGGACCACACATTAACCATCAGGAGAATCAAGAGAACAGTGGACATTGGGAGTAATAATGTTCTGTCCCTTGTGGAAGGAGTCACCACTGGAAACCCAGCTAAGGGGAGAAGTTAAACATGACAAAACTTGGAAACATCCCAATATGCAGATTATAGTGAGATGGCCTTCAGAGTCTATCTTACTCCTCAGTTATCTACCTTTAGGAATAGCCCAGCCACACACAATTTGAGTCTACAAACGGAAACTTTAGCAAATGCAACTCACTTGGGCTTTGCTGAAATAAATGAAAAGTTGCAAGCCACAGCTAAAACAACCCTACAAAACAGATTGGCTTTAGATCTATTGCTCTTACATGAAGTACATGCTTGCTTGAATTTAAACAATAGTTGTGTGCACATTCCAAATGTGACTGTTTAACTGGATGATCAGATAGACAGGATAATATTGCTGCATCTCAAAGAGAATTAAAGGTAGGATTAGAAAGTGACTGGTTAAATAACCTGTTTAAAGGACTTGGATTTTCTCTGACTGGTTGGTGGGCCTCGCTTTTGCAAAGTATAATTGTGATCATATTAATAATTGTGATTATGATGCTTACTTTGAGCTGCTGAAAAAACATGATTTCTCATTCAACACAAGGAAGTTACATGGTGTTAGTAAAAAAGCAAGGTGGGGCTTATGAAGGCTCAAGGAGAAGACAAGCTTCACAAGCCTCAAAGGGTGGGAAGGTTGCCAGAAGAAAAATCATTTGTACCTAGTGGGTTAACACAATGCTTTTTCTTCAAAAACCACTGGCCTATGGAATTGCACAATACTTATCCTGTAGGAAGAAGAACTGGAACGCAAACAGCCCAGTTGTGCCAACTTTTTACCAGTTCACCAGGTGGCCAGGTATGACTTAGGGGTCAGTGACCATGAGGGACCACCAAAGAGACCCCCAGGAGAGAAGAACACAAGTGCAAAGGGGAGGGAACATATATTAATGATTTTAGGGAAATTATTATCCTTTGTACGTTTATTTTGGGAAAATCAATTAATATTATTGGAGCTTTTTCTGCACTCAGCTTGCCCAGTGTTTCAGAGGAAACAACTCTTTGTGCATCTGGCTGAATAAAGAATGCCTGTTTCTGAATGCTACAGTGGTGTTAAGGATTTTTAATGTTGCAAATTTTTGGTAAAAATTGTTCAGCAAGATCGCCAGCACCTCCTGAGAGATACTTTCCAGAAAGTCAGCCCCCAGCAATGGTGCATAGGGTTATTTCTTCCTGGGTGCAGGACCCTGCATTTGCCTTTATTGAGTTTCAGAAGGTTTGCCAAACTCTCCAGTTAAGTTGAGAATTAAAGGAACTTTTCCAGCAGCAGGGATGAAAGTGAAGGGATCTTTCCCAGCAGAGAGATGTGTAAGGTCTGTAAATTGCATGAACAGCTATAAACATCTCGCCAGCTTCCTGGTGCTCTGTAATATAAAAGAGGAGGTCAGCTCTGCAAAGGCACATGTGGCTCTCTTTGATACATCTGAGCTTATTTGTACATCTTGGCAAATGTCACAGGCAACCCATGCATTTATGCCATCAAAGGCTGATTTTGGTGAAGAATTTAAAAAGGAACTGTCTAGACCAAGGAGAGAGATAGATCTGAACTGTGACCTGGAAGTTGTTCTTTTTAGCCTGCAGACCTGAATGTGGTGCCCTTTTTGATCACAGGAGCAGGGGTGGCAATGAGTTACTATACTCTTTAAATGTCTCACATGTAATATGGTAAAAAGCATGGTTACCAAATAAAGGGTAGCTGAAACAATTATGTTGATTATTTATCCTTTTCTAGTGGTACTTATTGTTTATTGTGTCTTAAGTGTATGCATATATTATGGAAGCATGAAAAATGTACTTTCTAGAACATACCCAATAATGATGATGGCTAATATCAATGCTAAATGATTCTCAGATTTCATTAATACAAAGAACAGTAAGAGGGGTGCTAACAAAATTACAAGAGAAAAGATACAGTGGGACTTGATGGTGTGGGGAAATCCCTTGGAATTTGAGAGAAAACAAGAGGAGATATTTTTGGTAAAACAAATGATGCTGAAATGGTCTCGTATTCAGATTGAGAAATTTAGGTCTCAAAGGGGAGAATCATGAATGGTGAATGACCTAACGAAAAGATTTTGCAGAGTGAATAACTGAGAACAACAGATGAGTAGGAAACTGTCTGGCAGTGTATAATAATAAATTTAACTCAAGTTAGCAAAATCAGCTACACCTGTGTCCTTTAGCCTAACTTAGCTCATTATTGCATGAAAACCACACCTCTAAATCTAACTTAAATTTCCTTTATTTGGGTTCAGTGGCTATTAAATAGGCATGTAATTAGAAATTAGGTATGCTTGTACTTCTATGTTATGAAAGTAGTAATTTTCAGCCTGACTGTTGCTGGTTTTGTGCGTTCACCTCTGCACAAACATGAAAGAAACAAGTATCTTGTATAGGTCAGCTTCTTACACAACAGAAAGAAGAACCTGTATTTGGGACAACACTGCCAGTGAGTAGGCTGGAGGAGTTTGCCAGGAAGAGACCTGTGGCCCCACATTTCTCTTTACAGAGAAAAGCAAGGCACAATTCTTCCAAAAATATTTCTGGGATTCACGTTCTCTGAAGCTCAGAGAAAGAAAACACAATTCTTATAATTTGCTGTGCCTGTGTTGTGCCAAAGTAGAATGCAATATGGAGATTGTTTACCCAAAGTCGTGGTTTGTTTCCTTGGCCTATCAGGGCCAAGAGTGTGTGTGTGTGTGTGTGTGTGTGTGTGTGTGTGTGTCAGGACTGTTAACTGACAGTCAGGAGATTTTGTGCAGTTGGAGTGCAGTGTGTGCAGAGTTGAGTGCTTGCCAGATTCAGTCTTAGATATATAGAAAAGTACAGCATAATAAAGTAGTTAATTAGCCTTCTGATATCAGTGGAGTCAGATGCATCGTTTCTCTCTCTCTTTGTCGGAGTTCACTGGATCCCACAATAGGGACTCAGAGGAGAAGGCTGGTGACACCACAGACCACCTCGTGTCACACTCAGCAATGACAGATGGGATAAGAAGGAGAAAGAGCAGGGTATTAGGAGTTAAGGTGCTTGTCTTCCTAAGCAATCTTTAAACATGACAAGGCTCTGGTTTTGTAGAAATGGATAAATGCACAGATGCCTGTCAATTTTATGTACTCAAATACTTCCTCATTTTGCTTTGTGTGCACAACTTTTGTTCATAACTAAATTTTACCGTTTTAACTAAATTGTTGTTTTTTAGATGCCCATTTTCCCACTTTCAACCTTCTTTCTTTGTTCTCCACTTCCTTGTGACAGAGTGACCAAAGGAATGTGTGGCGCCCAGCTGCCCAACAGGGCTAGCCCACAACAGCTCTGTAATTCCAGATTTGCCTGGCAGTTAATTCGCAGGAATTACCCGATGCAGAAAAATACAGAGATCCAAGCGTACGCCAGATTCGCGGCGTAAACGAAGCTTTCTTTCCTTGCCTAGTCTCGCCCAGTATTTGTATCGACCGCCAGTATTAATCTGTATCTTTGGGGCAGGGTTACATGTAGGTCTGTCAGTGTAGGGTTACATGTAGCTTTATGTCCTGGGAAGCGCTGTTCCCGGCTGCCCACGGACGCCGGGGGCTGCCCGGCCGCCAGTTCCGGGCGCAGGGCCCTCACAGCCCTCAGCGCCGCGCGCGCCGCCATGGAGACGCCAACGGCCGCCTCCCCTCCCCCCGCGGGCCTCGCGCCGGCCGGGCACAACGCGCGGGGCGGAGCGGGCGGGGCCGGGGCGCGCGGCGGGAGGGGGCGTGGTGGTGCCGCGTGCCCGCCTCGCTGCCCCCCGTCCCCGCTCCCGCCCCGCCGTGTTGTCTGCACGGCCGAGGCCGGGCGCTCTCGCGAGATCGGCGTTGGCGCCGTGACCTCCATGTGAGCGCGGCGGCGCTCCCCGGTAAACAGTGCCCGGGCCGGGCGATGGCTTCCGGCGCATCCCCGTAGCCCAGCCCGCCGCCGGCCCGCCGGCACCCGTCGCGATCTGCGCTGCCTCGTCAGGATCGGGGAGCGCCGTGGGATCTGCTCGGCTCCCTTTCCTTCTCCCGCACCCCGCCGAGCGGGACGGACGGCCCGGATTGCGGGCAGAAGGGTCGCGCCCGCTGCGCGGGGTTTGAAATTCCTGCCCCGTCGGGCCAAACAAAGAGCGGGGTAGCGTCCAGACCGCTCTCCGGAACCTCCCACGCCGTGGACGCTCACCCGCGGAGCGGACCCCGTTCCCACCCCTTGTCTGTGTCTCCCATCCTTCGCCCGCGGCCGGCCGAGCGGGCGGCAGGGCGCGCACCATGTGGATCCAGGTCCGCACCATCGACGGTACGGAGACCCAGACCATCGACGACCTGAGCCGCCTCACCAAGATCGAGTGCTTGCGGGAGAAGATCGAGGAGACCTTCCGCGTGAGCCCCGACCGCCAGCGGCTCTTCTACCGGGGCAAGCAGGTGAGGCGGGAGCTCCCCTATGCAGGCGGACCCTCGGGGGTCTCCCCTAATCCCAGGCCCGGCTCTTTGTGCGGTTCGGGGGTCCCTGTCTCCACCCATGTGCTGTTCTGTGAGCTCCCGCTTTTGTTTACTCCTGCGTCTGGGAGGAGGGGAGGGCAGCGGGGAGCCCACCCTGACAGAATGCTCCAGGACCCCCGTTTTCCCGATGAAGTAAAAACCGCAGTAAAACCCTTCACGGGGTCCTGGTGACATCCTTTTGTGTGTTTGTTTTCCCACCTGAGCGGCGAGAGGCTCCTCCCTCGGCTCCCGCCTTCATCTTGCCCAAGTGACAGTAGCCGGAGGGATGCGGGGGGATGGAGGGAGCTACCCCGCTCTCCTCCGCCCCGCCGCATCCAGGCCGGGCAGGGCGGGAAGCGGGCCGACAGCGAGCGGTTTCCCGGGAAAACGCCACCCCGGCTCCGCACGTGGCGGGGCCGGGAGAGGAGGCGGCGCGGGGTTAATTTGCTCGGGCAGAAGTTGTGATGCCGCGGTGTCCTGGACTTGTGAGTCCCGGCATGTCCCGGGCGGGATAAGGGCGATTGCTTGTAGTCCAGCGAGGTGCTTCGTCCCCACCACGGGAAGCCGCTATGGCAGGGGTGACTGGCTGGAAGTCTTCCATGAGGTGGAACCTCCCCTCCCCGGGGGTGATGGTAAGATTTTGTTCGGAGTATGTCGCCTCAGGCTGTAACTTCGCTGATGGGTGTAACCTTTGAAGCCGCGTTGCGTAAACTGCGAGGTGTGCGCAGTGTTCGAGTAGTGAAAGTGAAGCATAGCTATTACCTGACGCGGAAGGCACCGAGTGTGTGGTACGTTCGGGGAAAGTGACTCCGAAGATGCATCTTCTTACAGCAGATGAGTTTTGAGAATGCACAGCAGTGAGATTTCTGCCTCAAAAGAGATAAAGTGTTTATCTTTACAAACACGTAGAGAAAACTTTAAAAAGAGAAATTTAACTGTTAACCAGGAGGCAAGCATTAGTGGCTAGTATTTTGAACCAGTAGCAAATGACTAGATTTTTGTGTTCTACAGATTGGTGACAGTCAGCATTTGTGAGGGCTGGTCTCTAAGGATCGTTGTGTACATATATGTGTTTTTCTGAAGGGGCCAAATCAAGGAACATGAGTCTTGGAGTTGTATAACTTAGCTTTGTTCTGTACTAGCACACTTCTTTGGGTACAGATGTTTATGTGGGGCAAACCCGAGGTTTTTACCCTAAATTCTTTATCTGAGAAGCAGGGAAGATGGACCTGTAATGAGTTGTGCTTTCCTGTGTAATCTGACAGTGGCCAGTCCAAATAGCGTGAACATTTTAGTTAACAAATGTCTTGCTTGAGAAAATGGGATAGTGAAATATTATAGCTGTAGTTGCCTACATGAGCAGCATGTGTGAGTTTGGTATTTAGTATATCAAGTTTAGGGCACAGTTGGAATCATGTTAGTGAAGAGTTAGGGAACTGGGTTTTTATAGTTTCACTCCCCATAAATGTTAATTTTCGTGTAATTACCATGATTAATTCAGAAGTTTCCTTCTTTATTATGGGTTGCTTTTCTGTTTCCATGGTGCTCATAAGAAAAAAGATCAGAAGGGTTGCTCTTGCACAAGTAAAACTAGATGTTGAGAACATGAAGCTAAATAACTTAATTCTTTTAGGGCTGTGATAAAATAAAACAATATTCACTTTATTATTAAGAATAAAAAAAGGTCACTTTAGTTAAATGTAAGGTGAACAGAAAGGAGTATACTGAGGTGAAAACTTAAACACCGCCTGAAGATTGCTGTATGTGTTGTTAAAAATATTATCTAGGTGAAATCCTTTTCTTATTTTATCTGTTTAGAGCTCAGTATGGTTAAATCTGTACAGTCTGCTAGTAGAACCATGATCCTGCTACTGAATGCTGCTTACTGTAGTCTACCTGGGAACTTCTAGAAATCCTTGGATCTTACAAGTGGTAGGAAGCCTGTCTAAGTAATGTCCTCCTAAAAATGGGAGGTATATGAGGTTATAAGGATGTAGAAACCTAAGTGAGTCATTGTTTGTGGGCTGAATTTCAACAGCATCATGTTCTTAGCTTGCAGTAGAGAACAGTTTCAACTAAGATTTTGAGCTGGGGCCATAATTTTGCAGGAGTCTCTGTATCCAGTTAATATGCTATTCTGTAGTTTGCTGTTGTCTGATCTTCAAAGGCAAGTGTAAGAACTTAAGTGGTCAGTACTTCTCGTGTCTGTTTTTAAGGGTTAAAATACCCTAGAACTACTGGAGGAAACCTAGTGTTGTCATTAATGTAGTACTTTGTATTTCTGTTGTGTTCTGGTTTTTTTTCTTGTAAATGCCAGGAATAGCACTACTTTGTTGAATAGATTGGCATCTTTTACTGTCAGAAGGACCTACCATTCACACGACCCAGACAGTGTTACTCCATAAAGTGTACAGGACATCCTGTGCTCTCTGGGGCTCCACATTTCTGCCAAGCTGAATGACTCTACTAGCCACAGAAGTAAAGGCATATTCTAGATTGAGGTGGAACTTTGCCTGAAAGTTTTTTTATTCTTAACTGTGCAGTTAGCCAGAGAAGTGTACTGAATGTAGAAACCTGCAGTGATGTCTCTTACTCTCCCTCTTGAAGATGGTGGATCATTATCTGTAAGGATTTTCCTATAGCGCCACAAATATTTCCTTATGCTGGAATAAAACATATTTTAACCTTGCCCCACTACAGACTATTCACATCTAATATTTTTCTGTGTTATGTGTTAACTTTGAGTAAACTTGTCCTTAGAGAAATTCAGAAAAGCAAGACAACAATCTGATTTCCAGCAGTATGTTCTTTCTCCTAATTGGAAAGCATGTGAAGCTGTTCTAGAGAATAGAAATTCTTAGTTTACTCATGAAAGTGAAGGAGATATCTTTCCATTTTGACCTATGAGAGCAGATTTTCTGTAGAGCCAATTTACAGTCATTGTGGGATTTCTAGTTTCTTTCAGTTACAATACTGGAAAAATAGAACAGTAAAAGTACATGGAACTTTTAATTTGAAAATGCACCAGAGAGCTTGAGGTTTTCTATAATACTGTAAGAGTATTAGTACCTACTTATGTTTTGCATATAACTAAACATGCACACTCTTGTATTTCAGCAATATCTACTGTTTGTGGAAGATAAGAACTAATGTCTTTTGTTGGCTTCTCTCATCATCCCATCCCACCCTGTTGGAATTTGAATTTGGTGAAAATTTGTAAACGACTACTGTTAAAAAACCCCATTATCTCAGTATCTTTTCCATAGTGCTTATCAGAACAGGGGAAAAAGACATTGGAGCCCAAAGGCTTCTTTGCCGATATTTGTAGGAGCCAGTGACTGAAACAACTTTTGAAGTCATTAATCTTGTTGGTGAGGAAATCACTCCTAAGCTGTTTCATGGGGGACTGAAGTCAGCAGGAGGAGATGAGAATATTGAAGCTGTTTATTCACTTGAGGTGAAAATTGCTGCAAATCAGGCCTACTTCACTAGAAGAAATTCAGCTCTGCTTTTGTGCACAAAGTATGGTGGTATGCATTGTGTTACTTAACCATGCAAGTTGAATATTTAAAGTCTAGTTTGTCAGACTAGTTTGTCCAAGTATTTGAGTTTTGTTTCTGTAAAATTTAACTGAAACAATAGAGGGGTAAGAGGAGTGGAGGAGCTTTAGCTTTGCATGAGAACATGCTTGTGGTAAAGTAGCTTCAGTAAAACACACAGTTAAAAATCTGGCAATAGGACATGCCTTTATTATACGAGAGCTCTAGCTTCTGGGTAACCTGGGCTGGCACATGAATAGTGGGTGGAATCTCGTGTGAGCTGAGGCTTCCAAACTTCAGGTTTGTATACTGTATGTTTAAGTTCTTATTAATACTTACAACTTGGGTGAATTTCCCAAAAGCTTGAAAAGCAATACTTGAGAAGTCTTTCCCTCAAGAATGAGAGTGCTAAGCCTATTCATAGAACAATTGAGTTTTTTAGCACAGACTCTTCCCAGCTTTATTTTGCTTGGAAAATTGTAAATATTTTCAGCTGAAGCTGTCCAAACCCCATCTGCTTCAGGCAGAAATCTGGGGTGAGAAATCTTCAGCTGGAGCAGTGAAGTTTTTTTGTTTTAGAGAAACAGTTTGAAGAAACCTTAGAAGGGAAGTAATTGCCATTCTTTGATGAAGCTGGTAACGAGTAGCTCTGTAGCATGAGGAGAGTCATGTGGAGTCTTCAGGTCAGATATGATCAGACTGCATGCCAAAATTCCCAACATAGTGAATTAATGGTGTATACTCAAAACTTACCTGATAGTAGGTTTGTTGGGCTTGTGAGTGCGTTTTTATTAAATGATTGCAGAAGTTTACTAAAATTATCTTTTAAATTGTTAAATTGTTTCTGTAAAGCTACTAATGCAATTTACCGTTCTTGGATCTGATTATCTTTATTATTTAAAGCACCTAAACAAACTGAAGGCAAAGCAAAGAAACATAGGTGAAAACAGTATACCTTATACTGTTTTGTATGTCTTATTTAAGTGTTAGGAACCTGAAAGAGCCTTATGTAACCTCTAAGAAATTGCAGCCAACTTTAGGGCGGTATTTTATGGCATGTATATTTACTCCCAGAATCACAGAATATGCTGAGTTGGAAGGGGCACACAGGTATCATCGAATCCAACTCTTCATCCTGTGCAGGACATCCTCAAAAGTCACACTGCACACCTGAGCCACACATTCATGTAATTAAGTTAGGATAGTTCAGTACATGTACTTTTTAAAATTAGTCTGGAAGCTCTCAGAAAAGGAATATTTTTTTATATTATAAAGAACTCCACAAACCCTTAGATGCAGAATGCAAGGCCTAGATGGACACTAGATTACGATGATTTTCCATGGTAATATGTAATCAAATGTTAATATCAACACAGATAGTTATGAGAGGATTCTATCTTTCAAAGCTATTAATTAAATCTCTGTTCTTAATGATTTAACTGTAAAATTATGTAAAAATGCACTTTGTTATTGGGTTTTTTTTGATGTGGTTTTTAGATTTTTGTTGTTGACTATGGAAGCTTGAGATAATAACCAGTTCTTCATTACAGGTGTCCTCACAAGCTGCAGATAGCCCCTTGCTCTCGCTGGCACCACTGTTGCTGAACTTCAGTTGCCTTTGCTATAGAAGCCCATACCATCATACAGGAGGTACTTGACCCTTCTCATCTAATCAGCGCAGGGATGGATGATTCTTTCCATGCTGCTGAGGATCTCTATGCAGCTATATATTTTGACATGCTTGCTTTTTTTTTTTTTTGTATTTTTTAAGGACAGTATCAAATAACATCCAAGAGCATCCAGAAGGCAAGAAGGCACCATGAACTTCTATTTACTTAATTATTAGAAGGCTCCTTAGAATGGCAGAAGAAGAGAAACCTTGCTGCTCTAACTTCCAACTAGAAGTTAATGAGCAAATGTTCCTTTAATAGGACTTAGAGTTTCATCCAAGAAGAAACAAGCATATCTAAACTAACATTTTTTTTCTGTATCTCAGTAACAAAGGAATAAATAATCTTCAAAACATAGTCTGCTTTATAAAAAAATTAATTTGGAAGAGGTGCAGACTTGAATCCTTTGAAGCGATTAGTTCAGACTGAGCATAGCTGCATTTACCGTGATTTTCTGATAAAGTCAGGAAGTCTTGCAGCTCTTGACTTTCTGCTGTTTTTGTGTCGGTACTAATTTTGTACACTGGAATCTGTTTTGGATTGTATTTATTTCAGACCAAAAGGTAAAATACCTTGGTACCACCCAAACACTCTGCAAATAGTTTTGTAGAAAAGGTGTTAAACCCTCTCATTTGTTGGAGAATGTAGGCTTTTGTTCTTAATTTTAGGTACAGAGCTTCAGGAAAAGTGTCAATGTCTTCTCAGAGAAAGTTAGTCTTGTTGATTGAGTATAAAGATGACTAATGTACATTTATCATTATGTTTATACAGAGATTGATGTGTAATTGCCAACAGTATCAGCAACAAGATTCTGTCATTTGTTTCTATGTTGTGTGGCTTTTTATAGCACGACAGCCTTCCTCTTTGTGGGGAGAGTTGAACAAACACAGCATATTTACACTGTGGTACGATCAAACTCTTTGGTTGTAACTGCAGTTGTAGAAAAGCCTTTGTTAGATTAGGAAAGCTTCCATATTCTTGTTACCTAGGAATTATTTTCACTGTATGCTTTCTGTTGAGACTGTGGGAATCTCTCTGAGACTATGATACCTACTTAAGATACAGTTAATTGATAGAAAGTCATTTGATACTATCCAGTGTTATGACTGTCTTTTTCCTTCTGTCCAGGGCAGGTCCTTCGCTGTTGCACATAAGCAGTCAAAAGGGAGCATATCCTCTGATGTAGCTTGTGTCACCTACTTGGAGTTTTAGGTGGCATCACATATTCAAACGTTCTTGTAGGCTGCTTTGAAATGTGAGTCTTGTGGCAAAAAATTTACAGAACTGAGTCTAATTTAGACTATATTCTCCAGATACTGATAACTTCTTTGGTTACTGTGTTACGAAATGTTGTGGTCTGTCTGTATTCTGTTTTGGAGGAATATGGATCTAAAGTCTGTCAGAGAACTTGGTTGTCCAGAAAATTCACCTACTTATGTGTTTCTCTAAAAGAGAGAGCAAAGATACAGCAATGACTTTATCTTTTTTAAAAGTCTTTTAAATTGATGAATACATTCTCCTTCTTGAAATTAGGGAATGATCTGCCATTTGCATTTATTTTTTAACAGCAAGCCATGAAATCCAAATCAGGACAAAAAGCAGTAGTAAGTCTAACCTGGGATTTCTTTTTGTATTTCTGAGGGTGACCCATGGTTTCTTTCGTATATCTTTTCAAACACAATAGAAGTTATTTCCTATTTAGAAAAGTAAATCTGTATTGTAGTTAGATTTTGTATAAGATTAATAGGTGTAGCTATTTGGTTTGTATTAGGATCTCTGCTAAAAATAGGAGGGGAGAGTTAGGTGAAAACTTGCAGGAGTACCAGAGAAAAACCTGTATGAACAGAGTGTGTTTATGTCTTGCAGAGTATATATGTTAAAACCTCAGTTAAATGTGGAAAAAGTATAGTGAAGCCCAAATCCACACTTCAGAACTGGTCTGCTGTAGACATGTGAGAAGGAGCCTGTAAACCTTGTAGATGTGCAGTCTCTGCTTAGAGATGTTTGCCTTCTTATCCTCTTGATATAATGGATTGTTTGAGGAGTTGCATTGTTCAGGGCTGGAAATACCTTGGGCATTCAACAGTTACTGATACATTACACTTCCCTGATGGCATAAAAAATTTGCCCCGTGTTACAGAAGAATGTGGGATGTTTTAGTAGAATGATCACCAGACAAAATATTTTTTGACAGAGCAGACTGTATGGAACTTGTAACAAATACTGTTAAAACTACAGTTGCTTGAGGAGGAAGTGGATGTCTTGGAGTTTTGTACCCTTGAAGTCAGCCTATATTAAAAATGTAAAGACATTAACTTTCTTAGATGGTTGGCTACTAGATTCTCCCTTTATTTTGCTTTTTTTTCTTTTGTAGCTGAGACAATTGCGCTTACATGTGAAACAGTGTCACTACACAGTTACTGTAAAAACCTGACTATGTGCCTACTACTCTGAATGTGATTAATACATGTATTTAAAGATACCAGAGTCCTTAAGCATTCTTTTGAATAGAATCTAGGTGGAGGTACAGTTTTTTCATGTGAAATTAAAAATACTGATCAGGTTCTCTTTCAACTGTGAAAATGTAAGCAAACTGAGCACACTCCGAGAATGGCTGAAGTCCATAAGCAAGGGTCCAGTGTTGGATAGTAAAGGTTATTGCATTGTTTTTCTCCTGAGCCTATCCCATTGCCCAAAATTCACTGTTATATGCTGACAAGTTGATTTTGAGTTACTAGGTGCTGGTTAGAGGTATGTTTGAATGTTTCTGTGGAATTCAATTCCAACAGCCTACTTTAGGCAGGAAAAGTTAGGTTTGTACACCAATCTTAAGATGGAAAATACATGAAGTTCTGGAAGTCCACTTTGCTTGCTTCCAGTAAGCACCCAGCTGGAAGTTACAGATTCTTGATTTCTTTAGACTAATACCCTCTGGATAACTAGTTCTAACAAACTCCTAACCAAGTTTTTTACTGAACTTGAAGATCTTTACTCTTACACATTTCCTGTTAGATTTGCCAGGTGCATGTAATGCCTGTGCAGAATAAGATTGATGTCACTTAATTTTTCATCCTACATTGTTAATTAAAGAGCTCATCTGCATAATTGTAGTTTATTTCATCTGTATTGCTAGATACAGGCAGATTTCTTGGAAAAGAAAACCTCAGAAGATGCTTAAAGGCACACTTTCATAGGTGATTAAAGATCTTTATTGTCAAGTGCAATGACTGGATTAAGGTCATCGTGCTCCTGGATCACTCATTAAGGTATAACCGTTACTATGTGCTTTCTTGGGAGGTCTCTGTACCTGCTGTAGAAGCCATAATAAGCTGTCCTTCTGCTGGGACTTGTAGTTAGTGTGATAGTAATGCAGTATCATACCACATTCTGCATGATTATTCATGCCCATGTAAGTGCAGCTTCTACATGCTTTTAAAGTAATTTGTGGCTTGATATTTCAGGACAGTTCTTCTAACAGTGATAGTAGGTAGGTATCGATTCCACTATTGCATTTCTGTGGCTGCTCTTGTGTAGAAGTGTAAGCACAGTGCTGTGTTACCTTTAAGTATTTATAAAAACCTTCTCTTGGACTGTTTTGAAACTGATAGTGTCTGTAACACATTATGATGAAAATACATTTGGAAGATGTAATCTTTTTATCAACTTATATGTATTTAGAATAGTGATAGAGTGCTGGATACAGTAAAGCTAGTTGCTCTTTAGTGTTGTTTTATTCAGAATATGTTAATGAAGCCATAAAGGCTTTTGAAGCATGCCAGTCTTTAAGAGGAATTGAAACTGAAAGTGAAATCTACTACTAAGGGGAAAAAAATCGGATCTTTTTCTTATGGCAGAAGAATCAGAAGAGCTGGTAAAATTTCATAAATGAAATTGCCTGTTCAGTTATTTTTGCTCTTGGACATGTTCTAATCACCCATTAGAAATCATAGCTGAGTTGAAGGAGATTGATTATCTGATACTTGTGTGATTACTTTTGTTTCTCATTTGCATAGATGAACTTGTAACTGACAAGTGACTTTAAATGCTTATTAAACATGTAATGTTTATTTCTTTTCTTTTAATGTGCTGTTCGGGCAAACATTTTTAGGGAATCTTCTTAGTGTCTTTATGCAGCAGAATGGGATAAAATTGTCTACTGTAATTCAAGAAAAACCATCTGCTCTCCTGTGTGAAATTTCTCTAAATACTGTTTTCCAAATTTGTTACTCCAAGGATTTCAGTTGTCAGTGATGAAGTGATGGCTAAGCATAGGTATACCTGCAGATTCACATATCAGTTCTTGCAAGTCAAAAATCATGTGATTAATTCTGCTGGTTGAGTTTCTGTGGTACTCTGCTTTGTTTCTAGAAGCAGACACTGTTGCAGTGTATCAACTTGGTCTAAAGTTATACAGTTGCTCATACTCAGGAACATACTTCTTGCTCACAGAAGAGCTGTTTCCCTATCGCAGTAGGAGACATGTGAAGTGTGCTTATGTCTGTTACTGTGCTTTGAGACTTCAGTGTGACCTCACTAGTCACAGAAAAATCTGGTGTCATAAAATATTCCTGCAGCAGAGAGTATAAGTGATAAAAACAGAGGGGAAAAAACAAGCCACAATCACTTTGGCAGATCATAGAATCATAGAATGGTTTGGGTTCGAACAGACTGTAAAGCTCATCTTGTTCCAAATGCACTGCTGTGGGTAGGGACACCTTTCACAGACCAGATTACTTAGGGCCCCGTCCAATTTCTCCCTGAACACTTTAAGGAATGAGGCATCCACAGATTCTTCAGGCAACCTGTTTCAGTGTCTTACCACCCTCTGTAAAGAATTTCTTCTAATATCTAGTCTGAACCAGTTCTCTTTCAGGTTTGAAGCGATTGCCTCTTGTTTTTTTTACTACATGCCCTTATTAAAGATTCCTCTCCATCTTGTAGGCTCCCTTTGGGAACTGGAAGTTTGCAATTAGGTGACCCTTAAGCCTTCTCTTCTCCAGGCTGAAAAAAATCTCAGTTTCCTTGTAGGAGAGATGCTCCATCTCTGTCCCTTCAATCGTGCTTTTGGCCTCCTCTGGACTCACTCCAACAGTTCCATGTCCTTTCTGTGCTGGGAATGCTGAGGTGCAGGTGGGGTCTCAGCAAAGCAGAGGGGCAGAATCCCCTCCCTGGCCCTGCTGCCCACCCTGCTCTGGATTTAGCCCAGGACACGTGTGGCTCTCCGGGCTGGCAGTGCCCATGGCTGGGGCATGTCCAGCCTCTCACCCACCAGCACTCCAAGCCCTTCTCAGCAGTGCTGCTGGGATCTGTTCATCCCCAGCCTGTGCTGGTACCAGGGGATTGCTCTGACCCAGATGCAGCACCTTACACTTGATCTTATTAAGCCTCATGAGATTCCCATGGACACACTTCTCCAGCCTGTCCAGGTCCCTCTGGATATCCCATCCATCAAGTGTGTTAACAGCACCACTCAGCTTGGTGTCATCTGCAAACTTGCTGAGAGTGCACTCAATTCCATTGTCTGTGTCATTAATGAAGATTAATTAATAAGATTTGGACTTTAAACCATTGACCACTACCCTCTGGATGCCACAATCCAACCACTTTCTCAACCATTTAGTAGTCTAAATTTTATGCGTTTATTCTGTAAATTAGACGACTTTGCAGTCATCAGTTTGTTTGACTGATCATTTAGTTCATGTTCATCAAAGCTGACTAGACCAAATAACAGACTATTTAGGGTTGGAAAGGACCTCTGAAGGTCATTTAGTGCAACCCACACCCACCAAGGCAGGGCAACTTTGAACTGGTCAGTAGGAACATTTCCAGGTGGGTTTTGAATGCCTACAAAGAGGAGACTTGTCTTACTGTTGTGCAGGAATAGGTAGTTTGGGTATGCTGATGTGTGTGTGCCTGCTGTTAGAGAAGGCGGCTTGTTACTCAAGGTCTGGCCTTGTTAAGTCTTTGTTCCTGTGTATGTTAAATATAACCATTCCTGGACAGATTCCTTTTTTCCCCCTCATTTTTTTGAAGTGGGGGTTTCTTTTACCTTTCATGCTAATAGGGAGGACTTACTTGTGGATTAGTTCTATAACTTAATCTGCAATCATGACTGAAGAATAGATTGTGAAGACTAGACACAAGACATTTACCTAGCTATTGTAGATAATTCAGGTTGTTCAGATTTACATCTTTACTGAATTAACTTTAAAATTTAAACTGCCATACCCCAAAATATTTTTCTGTCAGCCTGCACAGGACCTGTCCTTAGAGAGCAGGAACAAAGGCAGAGGAGCTAAACTCTCATCTGCATGCTGCTTGCATACTTTTGGTCTACCAGGAGCAAAGTTACCATTTTTTCTCCAGTGCATTAGCTTTCGGAAGATTTCCTTATTCCTTCCTTATATACAGGATTCTAGGAACTACACTGTAATCTCTGCCACAGTTTGTGCAATCCAGTTGGAACAGAAAAATGGAGCAGTTATGTGTCTCCAATAACATCCAATTTATTACTTATTTCAGAATCGGTCTCTTTTGCAGATGTACTGCTGAACTTTTTAACCATTTTGCAACCAAGAAAAATCACTTGGGAGGGGTTAATCTTAAATGTGGCCTGGAGTAGTGATCAGAAGCTGTAGCAAGGTGGATATCCCCTCCAGTGCAGTTTTGCAATGTCATTTTGTCTTTGTTTTGGGTTTCTTTGTACTTTGAATATAAGAATAATGCTTTAAACTTATTAACAGTGAAAATACTTGT
Source organism: Melozone crissalis (assembly GCF_028551555.1). NCBI lineage: Eukaryota > Metazoa > Chordata > Aves > Passeriformes > Passerellidae > Melozone > Melozone crissalis. The sequence continues at coordinate 45,874,369 of NW_026535783.1, read as the reverse complement.
GGTATTAACAGCCCACAAATCCTGGAGTGTAGTAGCACTGCAAGATTACTTCTATGCCCTTTGTGAAAGAGTTGTCAAAAGTGTAGGCAGTTATGACATGGTGGGATGGAAAAGGTTAGTTAAGCACCTCACCTGTCAGTATGAAGAAGGCCCAGGCATATGAGGTGGTGTTGGTAGTCACCTGAACAATCACAGCTACTGGAGATTTCTGCTTTAAGACTTGTATTCCTTTAATAGTTACAGCATGAAAATCTTCAGTATAGTTTTGTGTGCTGTGTGTTGAACTGGTTTGAAAATGGGCAGCTGAGTGAGATTCTTTCCTGTATCTGTTGACCAGACAGCTGTGTCAGCTTCAACTCAAATGAATACTTCTGTTTACAGGTCCCAGCTGTGGGTACAGTAATTATCAGCAGTAAGGAAAGTTAACTTTTTTGCAAGATTTTAAGTTCATGGAACAAGAACTGGTTCATTGATTGACTGTCAGCTTCTGTTCATAACAGTCTCCTGCCATATAGAGTTGTTTTGAAAAAGCAGAGGGGATGGAGAAAGAAATATAGATTCCAATTTTGTCTATCCTGAGATCCTTTGAATGTTAGAGAAAACTATTAGTGAGGAACTGGAGAGGTGCTCCTTTGTTTTCTTTCCTGTTCCTTCTTCCCCCCTTTTTCTTGTTGTATGGATACTGCCCACAAGCTGATGAAACGTGTTCTTTTTGAAAAAATTTATGAAATACCAATTTGTGTTGAAAATAACACCTGTTCTTGAGAAAAGGGCTAGATAACTTTTTTTGTTAGAATAGTTTGGAAAGATGTCAGTTTTTTAGTGCATGTTTTTCAGTCATGCATGTTTTTCTCCCACTGCATTGTGAAGTAAAGTGTAGCTGATACTAATTTTGCTGTCTCAATGCAATACATTATACTTTCAGGTGAATCAAATCTCTGCTTTAAAGATGCCCTAGGTCATTAATGGTATTTAACTGAGCAAAGCAGCAGTACTGCTTCTTGTATTTCCTAATTTGTAATTTTTTGTGTTTCTCAGCTTAATTGTAGGTAGGTGACATGATTTTGTAGAGATGTCTGTTCCTAGTTTTAAGTCTTCCAGTGATTTTTAATCAATGAAATTATGGTTGCAGTTAGCTTGAGGAGTTCATGTTTGCATATACTCAAGACATACGTTTTTATTTATCAGTAAGATATGGCTTCCCTCTTCTGGTCTGCACAATTATTGTCTATAAAAAGAAGATTTAAAAACTACTTAGGTACCTTAAGGTAGAGTTTTACAAATACACATTTCTTTTGACAGCTTGAAGATGGACACACTTTATTTGACTACAATGTTGGACTAAATGACATAGTTCAGCTTTTGATACGTTCTGATTCTGAAGCTCCTACCACTGCATCTGTGACAGATCAGGATGGAGAAGTCAATCCCTGTGCTGCTTCCAACTGCAAGAACAAAGTCAAAAAAACAAACAGTGGATCACCGAGTCAGCCATCTACATCGTCTCGCTCGTTTCTCATTGATCCTGGCATTGGATTGTACAAGGTATGTACAAACTTCACTCCTGCGGGTTTAATTTGATTTCTAGAAAAGTATTGTTTTATTGTTTCAAAGAGTGTATCCTCATTGCTTTTTTTTTATTACTTAATTCCCAATTTGGCTAAAATGAAATTCACATAATTTAAACTGACTCTTGAAGAGTCATGAGCATGTCCCTTGGATCAATCTCTCTTTTCAGGAGAGTTCTCAAACTCTGACACACTGTGTTCTTCAAAACAGATTATTGAAAAACTTAGAGTAGCTGTGAAACAAAATACTTTCTTGTGAACAAAAGAAGCTAATAAAGAAACTGTTTTAAAGTGTAGCTTTTACCCTTCTTTCTTCTTCAAGCTTTCCAAATCATTGTTTTAGTACTAATGATTCAATGCTGCATTAGAACTAGACAAATTTTGGAAATACACGATTTCTTTAAGCTATATGTTATGTAGTGATTGCTTTTCTAATGTAGATTTTTTAGGAATTGCATACCTAGTATTCATTTAGTTTTGTACCTTGTTGAATTTTTCAGCATTGTTAGAAGGACTATATCAGAGTACCAAAAGTTTAATTTAAACAGAAAAGGTGCAGTTTCCAGATTGCTAGCTTATTGAAAATTTAGTAGAATGTGTGTATATTAATATATCTATGTATATCTATCTGTAAGGAATGATAGCTTTCACCTCCTCTTTGGGTGTTTCTCTTAGATAAGATATAGCCATAACAGTAATTATTTTGCTAGAAAATGTCCACAATTACAGAGAAGGAAAAGGAAGTTGAGGTTGCCATAAATGCAGCTTGCTACAGTGTTGCCTTGAGTCTTTGAAGAATTAACAAATCTGGCTGAGAAAACCATGAACTGGGCCACACTCTGGCTGGTCTTGCACCTGGCTCAAGCAAAGTCTAAGGATGGAGCAGAGGGCTCATGGCCCTGTGTTGTTCCAGTGAGGTACAGAGAAACAGCTGCACCAGGCGTTTGCCTCACTCCTCCTACACCATGTATGACAAGCCTTGCTAAAAGTGTGTTTTCTTTATGGAGGTAAGGATGTGCACAAAGACTATCACGCAGAGAGGTCAGAGAGCCTTTACTGCCACCTCAGCAGATGGACTAAAGTGTTTATTTTACCTTTTGTATCAATTGTAAAATCTTACCAAAAGTTATTAAGATCTTCATTAAGTCTAGTTTGCATAGTAATTTTCACACACCTAGGAATGCAGATGAAAAAAGAACATGTCTGTGTAAGACCACAGTCACTACAACCCCACCTGCAACATGAAGTTGTTCCTTTTGGGTAGGACCAAAAATTATAATATAGAAGGGGCATTTTTGAGACAAAAGACAGAGGGGAAAAACACCTCTGCTTGTCTGACAATGTCTCTCTTCCTTCCCTGAAGGGGCACATTTAGGTGGGCTTTGTACCTCTCAGTTGCATTGGAGCAGACCCAGGAGTATTTATTCATGCACGTATGAATACTTATTTATGTTTGGGAATATTTATTATTATAGCTGAATGTATATATATATATACTCATAAATATATAGAAACATTTATTAGTATACATGTGTATTAACATATACGTGTTTATAGTGCTAGGAGATCTCTGTTACCTTCTGTCATGACACATATTAACACTCTGTGGTTAGTGCATTGCTCACTGGTGATCCTGAACCTGCCACCTGGTACTTCAATGAGCTGCACTGTTGATGAATCTGGATACTGAACACAACCAGACATAGTGCTGAATTAATCAGGAATCAAGCCCAGTGGCACCCAGCCCTCTTGATCTCTGAAGTCCAGCTGGAACTCCAGGGGGTTCATTCTCTGCCAAATTTCTGTAGCCTTAATACAACAGAGGCTGCCACACATATGCAAAGTAATTTCAGTTAGACTTCTGTTTGTTCTCTGAGAAATTAGGATGTCACAAAATCAGTAGCTTAAATATGGAGACTCAAGCTTGTGTGCTTCCTTTTTCTTTTATATCCATTTATTACAATAGGAAGAGCTCCAGTTCTTCAGTTCTTAAGCTTTACAATTAATCAAGGAGTGTAAAAGGTAATATGAGAAAGACTGATCTGAGGAAAAGGGTACTAAAATGTTTATTTTTCAAAAATATTACATTTCAATGTGTTAAATATCAAGTAGTCTCTTAGTTGCTTTGTTCAGGATGAAATCAGAAAATAGAGAATGGTGATATCAGCAAACATACTCAAGGAAACCTGTTTTGTCAAGTCAGCTGAAATTTTTGTGATGTCGCGTTCCAGAGTGCTAACACTTTCTCCTTCATTACTTGTGAAGTATTACTTTTTCAGTCAACAATGTGTTTTCAGTATATCTAGAGAAAATTAAGGGTATAGTAATTTCACTGTTTGTTATTTATAGAAAACAGTATGAATGCATACAAATTTCTAATTACAGTATTTGAAGACTTTGAAGAATGTTTTTTTACCCAGTATTGTAGTTCAAAGGTTGCAAACTTACTTAATGCGAGTCAGTAGAAAAGGCCTAGAGCCTAATGAACTGAGGTACATTAGGTGGCTAAATAGGTGGATATATTTAGTGATTTTTGCATTTCATTGTCAAACAATAAGGAGTAGCTTATTACTTGAAGAAATGTTTTAACTTACTCTGTCTGCGCAAAGTCCTGTGTCTTGCTGGGTCTTCATCCAGAGCTAGACTCAACAAGATACCTATTACTTACTCTATGCTGTGGATATTCCAAACCTCTGTGCTCTGCTCTCTCTTTCTGATTTCAGCTACCAGAAGGAAAGTTAGTTGGTATGGAACCTGCAATTCAAAAAACTATTAAAAAAATAATGGTAGAGCTGGTATTGGAACTAAAAGTTAATAATAAATTATTGTTAGATGGTTAAAATACTGATTTAAACAGAGTTTCTCTGTGTGGTCATTGTGTATTATATAAATGAGAATATTGTAGCTTGTTTTATAGTCCAGTTGTACCTGGCATCTGATACAGTTCTGTGGGCTCTGAAGGACTAGCAGTGGATGGGTTTATGTGCAACTCTTGTTCCTTGTTACTAAGAATTGTTAGTGGTATCTGGTCTAAGAAGTGGGAGACCATCCCAAGATGGACCTGATGTTACTGAACAACACTACCTTGGCTAAGCAATGGCCAAGAAGAGGAATAACAGGATGAGTTGCAAGAGAGCAATTATAGTAACAGTGACTTGAGCGTGCAGGAATGATGTTAGAAAAAACAAAGCTCTTTCAGAAGCATATGTGTTTCATTTTCTGATTCTAACATGGTCAATTTTTCTTTCAAAAAACAATGACTGCAGTAAAAACATTTTAGTGAAGAAAAAAACCACACAAATGGAATCTGTAATTAAAATCAGTGTTTGTGTAATACTGTTCACAAATAGCAACTAATAAAACAGATCTTAAACCAAACTCCACTTGCACAAAATTATTGTATTATGCTCCTCAGGAGTCTGTGGTAGTAATTATTTGCTCTTACTCTTTGCAAGCGTGGGAAGTATGTTGTGTAATTATTCACATGTAATTACTTATGTATATATTTTAAAGGAATGATTAAGGGAGTTTACATTGAGGTATTGTTTTATTACTAGTTTTTGTTGTTCTGGATCTGGATGTGATGGATTTTAACTTGGCTACCATGGCTTCTTTGGCACTTGCATAACTGGTTGCATGAAGCAGCAGCAGATGGGGAATCCTTAATAGTGTGTATCTCATTCAGCTGTATTTTGGAGAAGAGGAAGTAAAGCACCACTGAGCTGCGGCTAGTTCAAACATGTAAGATTACATAGGGATGCCTACATGAAGGTTCCTTTTAGAAGTGTCAGAATTCACTGTTCATATTTAAAATCAATCGTATTTAAAAGAGATTGATAGATTTAAAATATGGCTCTCCTCTGATTTGTTTGTCATGTGGCTGAAATTGTCATCCTGGTAATAAGCTGTACTTTGAATACTGGAAATTCTAAGAAAATAAAAATAAAAATACATGTTGGTATTTTACATATGCAGAAGAACAAAACATAAGGTTTGGGAAGTTATCAGAAGAAGAGGAATGGCAAGAGTAAACCAGGAATTCCTTTAATGGGATAAACTTGTTAGCTCAAACTGCTGTCAGTTGTGCTTTCAGATACTGAAGGATTGCTTTACTCTAAATACTAAAACCTGTTGAATTTTGCTCTTGTGAAAATACAATAAGATTATTCATATCTTAGAGAGTAGCCTTTGGAGTGTGTGAGAGTAAGTATCTGAATGGCATAATGTTGGTACCTGACAAAGACTGTAGCTTAAACCATATGTGTGTTATGTATATGCATATTTGCATGTGTCTCATATTGATAATTAAAGATGTTTAATCTGCAGTAATTCTGTTGTAATAATTTTTTTATAGGTGATATGCTGTTGAAGTGTTTTAAAAATATTTTATTTCTGCATTCTCAGTATTATTAAGGGAACATCTGTTTATTATCTGAAGACTTGAGAAAATGCAACAAGATTTAGAATAGTAAAATGGTTCGGTTGCTTAATACCAGTAGTAATTCTGTGGGTACAGAAGGGAGAAGTTCTGGGGATGAGTTCCATTTCTTACAGTCATAACATTCTGGCTGACTCTGGTGGCAATCTAGTGTCATGGTTTGACACTGGCACAATGCCAGTGCCCCCATGAAAATGCATTCTCCCTGGTGTCTGCTGTGAGATGTGACCAGGAATAAGCAAAGCATGCCCGCACTTAGAAATAAAGAAAACTTGATTAACTAAACTACAGTTCTAAGTAAAAAGAAACACACAGCGAAAATGGAAACCTTCCAAAACATTTCCTCCTCCCCCCACCGAATTCCAATACATCCATCCCCCAGATTTCAACTCTCAGTCCATCACCATCCTTTAGATAATCAATTCTCAATTCATCAAGAGGAGAGGAGTCCTTCTTGTGCCATAGGCTTCCCCAGGAAACACCGTTGAAACCTCGTGTGCTTCCGTGTCACTCGTGGCACCACCTGGAGAACATCTGCCATCGTGACCTCTTCCTTCCATGCCCAGTGCTCTCACCACTGCACGTGGACCAGAGCTGCTTCTAGGGTTGTCCTTTTAAGGATGCTTTCTCCTGTTCCAAAAAGAGCACAGTCTCACCTTTGGGACACCTGTTCCCCCCAAATTTCACCCCCTGGGGCCAAGGGGTCTCAACACTGAACCCTCTTGGCTCTGAACCATTGCCTCCCCCTGGATGCAGTCTCTTGTCACAGGAAACATGGTTCTGTCCATGGCTATAACAAGAAATGTCCAGCTAAGGCCACTCCATCATCTCTTCCCACCTAAGATTCTTCTCTACTCTTCCGCCATCTTTCACTTCCCAGACCTTCACACTTGCACATTTCCTTCTTCCATTTCGTCTCTATCTCTCTTCTAGGAAAGGTTAATGTTCTGCATAACATTGTCCAAAAAAGGGTTAAAAGCTCGGGCTCTGCCTGCCCAAAACTCCCACAGCAACCGACACCTTCTCGCTGCACCCCCTCCGGCTCCTTCTCTGCCGGCACACGTTATCAAGTTCCAAGGTAGCAGGCACAGGCTGTACTCTCTCTCTCTCTCTCTCTATCTCTCTCTCTCCCCTGTGGGGCTGCCTGATGCCTCCTGGCGCTTCTCCCACCCTTTCATGCCAGGGCCTCTTCACCTCCCATCTCTGTCCAAGGCCCGGTCTACCTCACCCAGCCACATGCCTGCCCAGCAGCGGCAGCTGGACCAGGGAGAGATCTGAACTCTCTCCTCACCGGAACCCAAGAGAACTTCCCCCGGGAGTGCTCTGCTTTTAACCCCTGTGTTCTCAGAGGTGTATCCAATGTCCCCAGTGGTCACACCAGGTGCCAATATTCAAATCTGAACACCTATTGGTGTGACCACAGCATATCCCAGAAAACTTACTTCCTCTCAAACCATGACATCTAGTTAGATTTTTTTCGTATCTGTCCTTGAGTCTTTAATGATTAAAAAAATCTTGCAGGACAGAAAGGTAGAAGCTAAATAATAATTCCAGGTTGGAGGCTCAGGAAGGTCTGTAAACTCTTTGGTTTTGAGCTAGTATTTTAATACTCTGTGTGCTTATCATAGCCATAAAGAACAGTGGGTGAAACAAGAGAAAAGGGCAATGGAAGAGATCAGGAAAATTTTTGGATTTGAAGGGAAAAAAAGGTTAGCATTGCTTTTTAAAATGACATGTAATTTATATTTTTACTAGATTTTAATGAAGGAAGAACAATAAAATACTAGAAGTGCAAATAAAAGTATTTATGACTGCATATTACTTGAACTTGCAAGTAGTTATTATAGTTGATTGTTTTACTGATAATAAAGTTAAGCAGTAGCACAGTAAGTTGTCAGATTAATTTTTTTTCTTAATAACTGGTGTTTTATAAAATGAGCATAAACTCATTATTGAATTTTCCTTTTAGATAAATGAATTGGTGGATGCCCGTGATATCAACATTGGAGCCTGGTTTGAAGCTCATATAGAAAATGTTACCCGAGCAACAAAGGGACATAAGAATGGTAAAGCTCAAGGGAAGAGTGGTAGCACTTACAAAAGGACTAATGGAAACTTAAATCAAGATCATTCTAGAGAAAATGCAAATAGTTTGGACAGTACACCTTCCACATCTTATTCAGACTGTATGGACACTGATGAAGAAGCTATTTATCATATCAAGTATGATGAGTAAGTGCTCCTGATACTATTTTGAGGACATCACATGTTATTTTTTTTGTATAAACCGAGAATTTCTTGAAGAAGCTTGGAATCAAAGAAAGGAAGTTCAATATTGCAACCAAGAAAAGAAAAAGTAAAAAAATTTATAACGCTTTTCAGTTGGATATAGCAAATCCATTGGCAGCAATGATGTCTTTCATGCCTAAATATTTGTGAAGTATTAGTATCTTCTCCTTATAAGACTATCTTTCTATATAAGAATATGCATCCTTTCTGCATAAGAAAAACTATATAACCAAATTTTTACAGTTTTTTTTTTTCAAGTAAGGTTTTTTAAAACTTTTTTAGAAAAATATTTCTGGTGGATATGGAATTCCTCTAAATAGAGCTGAAGGAGAGCTCGCATCGAAGCAAATTTATGTCACTTAATTTGGATTTATTTTATTCCAAATAGAGTAATTGTGCACAAAATTTTGGATCTGCACTTATAGTAGAGATTTTTTATTGAGAACTTCGTGACTGAGGGCTTGAAACTAATCCTGAACTGGAGGAAGAGGGCATTAAGGGTAGAGATTTTTCAAGTTAGTTTAGGGTTTTTTTGTCCCTTCTCTAGTCTTAACAAATTCTAGAGCCTGCAATGTGTGGGTGGGAAACCCTGAGTTTGAAAGGATTTTGTATTTATGAGCAGGCTTTGCACTGCTTCATTTGCTTAGGAAATTGTTCTGCAAGTTTTTTGGTAATAATGTGTTAAAGCAGTAAGTTAAGCTTCAAAACAAATAAAATTTTTAATTAGTTGAGTATTTTAAATTTTTGATACTGAGATTAGTAAAAATACTGTAGTCTGTGAAACATAAGGTTGAGGTAGAAGGATGCAGAGTATATTAAATATTAACTAAATGTTGATTTCCACAACACTTTTTTACAGTAGCTATTTCTACTCTACAAGTTTTAGTACATAACTACATCTGAATTACAGAGAGGACTTTTTGTTTCTTGTACGTAATAGATACAATTTAATGCACTTTTTGGACTCTATGCTAAGTTTGGATTCCATATCTGCGACTCTAAGCATTTTACTTAAAGTGTTAGAGAATTAAAAATTTGAAAATTACGTAGTCAACTATTATGATCAAAACAAAAAATATTTTTCTGTGCAATTACTGTCCTTGGTGGTGTGATTTCAAAGACTTGTCTTAATATTATCTGATTTTACATTACTGTGGATATCTGTAAGTTAGCAATTGGCATACATTTCTGAGAAAGTGTTTGTAACTATTGCTGTGAAATTATGGTGATTTTTTTTTTTTTTTAGATGTATTATTTTTTTATGAGTTGGAATTACAGAAGTAGAAAAAGTTTGACAACAGTTCTGATTTTTCTTTGGTATAGTCTTACTAAACTAAAAGATTGACCTCTATTTATGAGTATTTCCCTCTCAGCAAGTGAAGACAGTCTTTTTACTCCTACAAGGTGCTTATGTATAGCAGGTCTATACACTTAGCCAACAAAATTAGGTAAAGCACAGAAGCATAATGTGGCAAGATGGTCACAGTTAAACTGATAAGTCTTAAGATATTGGAAGTTAAAGCTTTTGGAAAGAAACATTATTGGAAAGTGCAACTTGTAAATTTATGAGTGAAAGTTCTTGATGGATGTTCCTGATACAATTCTTTTGGGGGCTCACTTTTTTTCTTTTAGCTTTACCCAACATGCACATTCCTATTGTAACTACATTTGTACTTCTACCGCTTTGTTTTCATACGTTAGTGTTTACCTGTGATGTCTGTAGACAACACTTTTATTCTGCCACCTCTTTGCTTGATGTGGATAAGTAGGAAGATCATGGTGTGCTTTGACACACAGTTGTTCTCTGCTACAGAAACATATTAATTTATCTCTTCACTCCTTGTTCTTCATGCGTCATATCTTACTGTGAGTACTATGCCCTACACAGTTACTTGTGTGTGGCTGTTTTGTTTTTCAGGTTTGGATTAAGCATTTTGCTGCCAGATGTACTTGGCATTTTCTAGTCTGTCCTTGTGGTGCTGTTTTGGAGAAGCTTTTTTCTTTTTTATCTCTGATAGATGGTGGCTCTCATGGGTGACATAGTTTTAGCTCCATCTTTCCTACAACAGGTGTTCTTACATGACACAAACTACACACACTCTCCATTATAGATAGAGTAAAAATATAGAGTAAAAATTACTTACAAATGAAAGACATAAACCTGGTGCCAGTAAAGCCATCAAAATTACTTTAATACATTGGAAGAACTGTATGTCAGAGATGGGCAAATGCACAACTTCTCAAATCATAACTGATGCTTTTCCAATTTGAAAAAAAAAACAATCACCACAAAGTTTACAGTTGATAGGATTACAGGGATAGGTCAGGTCACCTGTAATACATTGAATTGGTCTACTCTACCCCCTAGACCAGTACATTCTCCTATAGCAGTGTTTCTTAAGGGGTGAAGCAGGACTTGTCCTTTTCTTAAGTGAGAAAGCTGGCTTTAGCACCAGGTGCTGCTAGACTTACATAAGTCCTGTACAAAACCTAGATGCTTTAATATGCAGTTTTAGATTTCGTAAAAGTGTTCCTCCTCAGAGGGGTTCAGTGTTCATTTGTTCCTCTTTCTGTTTCTTGTTTAAGTAGTGTAGTTAGAGTGAATGTGAAAGGAAAAAAATATGAGAGCTCTTTTTGCAAAGAGTATAGTTAAGAGAAATTGCCCTTTCTGGGCAAGAATTAGTTATAGTAATCTCAAAGGGGTAACCACCTTCTGATTAAACAGAGCTTTCCTTCCAGCTGTGACTGCTGCTGATAGGAGGTGTACTACACATTCCTCAGTGATTTTGTAGATAACAGCGCTGGTGAGTTGTTTCTGTAGTAGATTTCTCCCACCACTTCCACCACCACGCCCCACCCCAGCTATGTGTCTAGTATTTAACTAAATTGCTGCAATAGTTATAAGGTCCACTTATTTCTGCAGAGAGAAAACCTTGGGCCATTGGGAGGAAAAGAACTCGGTTTCAAATTGCACTTACCAAGAATTTTGACTCCAGTTCAAAGATTTATACTTGTTTGAGAGCCCTAATTTCACCAGTGAGCAAGACACCAAAATACCAGTTTTATTACCAATGCTGACCTTCAGGCAGTATCAAATTTCTTGACTTCCCTTTCTGGCTATGTAACTTCTGCATGGCAGTCCATCTTCTGCTTTCAATTTCTGAATGCAGGTTTTTCCCTGATGTCAGCAGTTTGAAGGTGTGTTCCTGTTTTTGTCAGTGTTTCTTCCTCCCCTTAGACTTTATTCCCTGTATTTCCATGTCATGTTTGCATTTCTGGGTATCACAAGGAGCCATTAAACACTTTGAAGTCAAGGATGTGCTATCAGGGTTTGTACAAAACTATCATACATTTCTTTCTTCTGTTCTTAGCAACTGACTTTAAATACAGAAGAAATTAACCTGTCTTGAACATAAAAAAGCTGAATGCTGATTTAAAAGGACTTGTGAGGAAGCCAGCACATGCTAAGGTCCTAAAATTAGCTAAGATAACTGTAGATGATCTCCACCACATTCTTAAGCTTGCTTAAGAGTCACTTCCAAATCAGAAACAGGACATTTCAGTAGCAGAGTAGCACCACAAGGACATGCCTACAATGCTGTGTTATATCAGCATTTGCCCATTCCTCTTACCTTATTGTGTTTCATATTTGTTACTGGTGTAGCACTGGTTATCATGTACTTAGTTTCAGGGAGAAAGTTCTCATTCTGCAAGTATTGGCTTCTTGATCATTAGCTCCCCAAAGCAGCAGGAAGACTTAGGGTTTACCCTAAGTATTTGGATTGCAATCAAGTAATGTCTTGTCCTTTCTTTTCTTGTTTCAGTCATTTGTAATAAAGTCTTTCCATTTAAGAAGGCCCTCAGCAGAAGCCACAGGGAGGCTGGATGTTTCTGCACATGAGAAATTTCAGTATGCCAACTTACATGCAAGTACAAATTAAGTATGACTCAAGCCTTCTTACAAGGCCATTGTTCTGGCTGATGATATTCCCCTCAGGTTTTATAACAATCAGAGAATTTTATTTTAAACCATGAGGTAATATCTGCGTCATATGCCATATAAAGTGTGCTGCAGTTATTTCTTCTAGGGAACTAATTGCTTCTCTTTACTTCATGCTTAATGTAAGCTGTGGAGTAATGCCCTCAGATTTGAAAGATGTACACACATGCACATATTAAGAAAATTAGGATTTCACTGTGTTGCCACAGAGGTCAAAAAAGTGTAGTCATCCTGTGTGGCTGTTAAAGCAATATGCAAGACACAGTCTTATAGCTGGAGAGCACAGACTATACTGAGGGCAATGAGGAGAAGAGTTCTCCTGGGCAAAAAACCCCACTTTCTACTTGAGTGTAATTCACAGCTGAAGAGATTGTCAAGAGAATAGTAGTATTAAGCTTGCTATTATTTTCTTAAGGAATGGTTTGAAGATTAGACTTGCTTAGTTGGGTCCATTTTCTGAATGTTTTTAATATGAAATTTTCACATACAGGTAGTAGGCTGGGATTTAATCTGAGAATTCACTTAGATCACACTACTGATAAATTGATTTTTGGACACCAAAAGACATTATGGGCCATTCTCCGATGAAGTAGCCTCTACTTCTTTCTTATACTTTGTTTTCCAGCTGTGTACATCTGATAGTGAAGTTGCATTGAATTTTGTAGTTATGTGACTGTACAATGAAGTGCTCTTGTTTCCTAATATATCTAAAAACTAGGTTTACTAGGTGAATGTTACTGGGTTTTTCATTCATCAGTCAAAGAAATTAATCCTATATCCAGTGGGGCCTCATATAGGAAAGATTCCCTGCTTCTTTGAGAGGTAGCTGCTTTCTGCAGCAAACTGCTCTGTTTTGTCTTCTGTGAAGAAATGTCAAAAGACATTCCTTTGCATGCTATGTGTTTCTCAATTAACCCTTGTAAATGTTTAGTTGAGTTTTCTGACTTTTTTCTTTATATACATTTAACACAGAAAAGAGTGCAAATGAGGAGGATACATGTTATGAGGTTCCTGACTCTAGTCTGAGACACTGAAGTGAGGAAAGGGAAGGACATGAAGTTAATGACTAGAAACATGACAAAGTTATGAGAGCTATAGACTGTAGGTTTTTTTTATAGCACTTATATGCTTTTGTTTATGTTGGAGAGTTTAGAATTTCAGAAGAGAAAGAGGAATGAAAGCTGTATTGTCTGCTAAGTAGAATGTTAAGACAATCTGTTCTTAAGAGTACCACATGTTCTTTCTGACCTTATGTCAGTCACAAAATATATAAATTATATTTGTAAGTAGTCTGAGTGACTACTTGGAGCAACTCTCCTAGCAATGTAATTTTGTTTTCCACTTCCTAGTATCAGTGATTAGTTTGTTTACTCATTCAAAACTTTTACCTCATATAGATTATTAGACAATCTTAAAGTAATCAAAGAGCTGATATGTCAGATGTCTTTTTCTATATATCCTCACTAGAAAGCATGCCACCAGAACCATTCATACTTGAAAGTATTTTATGGGAGTAGCTACACACCGCTGCTCTTCATTTCCAGAAGTTAGTTCCTTGTAAGGTTATTTGTCCCATTTGCAATGGGTTTCTGACTGCTTGTTCTGTGTTTTATAATGTCTGAGTATTTGTATTGTAGTCCGGGTTTTGGCAACAGGCATTTACTGTAAGACTCTGCTTTCTTACATGGTAGGCACCTTGTGCAAACTGAATAGGAAGAAGTTTGAGGAGACAGTCTAGGTGTTTCTTATGGCTCTTTAGAAAGGATTTGGGCAAAGGGAGGGAAGCTTTGCTGTCCTAGCAGGTGTTTGAGAGAACAACTAAAATAATAACAAAGTTTTTTTTTGTTTGAAACTGATTCTTGGTTTAAAAAATTGTGTAAACAGTGAGAATAAGATTGAATGTTACCACATGTTAATTTATCTTGAAGTAGCTTTAAGTATTCTCCTTGCATTTCTGAGGAAAGTTTTTTGAAAAAATGCATGACTTGTCTGCTATCCAGGGAAGTAAACCTGTTTTTCATGATATTCATCTTACTTAAACTTGTAATACAAAATTACTGTATTAAAAATTGAATGTTCTGTGTATTTCTTACACTTCTGAACTTCTGTTTTGATACTCTTGTTTCAGGCTGTCTTCTTTCAGAGTATCCATGTTGTCCATACAGCGCAGTTGTGTAAGACTAGAAGTTACATTTTTGGAAACTCAGAATTTAAGTAATTGGGAAACAAAGATGGTTCTCTTCAGGCTATTGATACAGTTTCTCAGTGTTTAAGCTGCTTAGTTCTGTAATTATTAGTTGTTAGGTAAAGTTATCAAAATCTTGTTTATGTTCCATGTGACTGATTTTTATCTTTATTGATATTCAGTATCCCTTCAATCTTTTGAAATATATTACTTGTTTTTCTTGTAATAACAAATTATCAGACCTACTGTATTTTTGGAAGTGCACAGCTTGACTACCCCAGTGATTTTTTTCCCATTAATAATTGTGGCTTACAGTGTAGTGCTTTTTGTAACACTGTGTTGGCTTTCTCAAACAGTACAGCAAAACTGGGCTGATTATTTCCTCAGGTTAGAAGGGAGTGGGGTGGTAGCAACCTAGTTTTTAACCAGTTCTACCTTCTTAGTCAGATTTACCTTTTCCATGAGTTCATTCCTTTCTGTTCCTTTTTTTGTTTTTGCCCTTCTATTCCTTCATTCCGGGGTTGGGATGACTCATTTCTGAATTTTATGACTGAGAAAATAAATGATACTTCCATTTTATTAGTATTGGAAAATAATTTTTTAAATTGTGCATCTATACTATCATTCCTCACTGTACTGGTGTGGAGAGTGGCTGGGGAAGACACTTCTTTTGTTTTTATTTTTCCAGTTCTAGTTGTTCTAGTAACAGCTGGGAAAAGTGTTAGAGGGTATGTTGCAAGGTCTCAGTAAACTGAGCAGGCTTGGTTTTATTCTGACATGGAACTACTATGTGTCCTAGCATTGTAGCATTTTAGGAACCACTGCCAACCATCTGGCCATAACTAAGAAATACTGGAATTTTTGCTTGATGAATAATTCTTTGCTATGGAGACTGTCTACAAAGATAGGAAATCTCAAGAAGTCCTTGCTATGCTAGTGTTGGAAATGCTACAGGGAAGAATTAAATTAGAGGTAAATAGAGACATCCTATGGGAGATATTAATTAAATTCTTATGATTATGCTTGCTGCTATAGCTCCTTTTTTCAGTATTAGTTGCCAAATGTCCTAAAAACATGGAAAACCAAGAAACTGTCCACAGCTGTTTTAAATTTAAAGGTTTAATTTTGCCATATAATCTTCATTTCAACTGTACAAATTTATGCTAGGCTAATTAAAACATTGCTGTGAAAATTTTTGTTTTCTCTTGAGTGTGATCTTAGGATTTTAAAAGTAACTCAATAAATGAGAAAACACTTTCAGCATATGTTCATGTCTCACAGTAGTCCTTTATTAAAACTTCCTGGAAGGGGCAAGAATTAATTTTCAGGTAATTCTTGAGGTCACAATACCATATTTATTCTCTTTATATTTTGGTTTATCTACATCCATATCTTGTGATGTATGCTAAATATTATTCCTCCACATTTAAGAGATTAGATTTTAAATTAATGTGATTTTTACAAATGGCATGTTAAACTTTAGGAAAATGAATGTGAGATAGTAGCATTTTCTAATGTGACCGTCATTTTCTTCTTATTTAAATAAATTGTGGCATTAGACACATTTGAGGGCACAAGTTTACGGTGAAAGTACTCTTTACTTATCAGTGTAATAATGAATAGTGGTACTGAGCTTAACATACAGAGTTTAACTCTGCAATTTTTAGCCTAACTCAAAAACTTGTGGCAAGTACTGCTTTTGCTGTTTTGCCTGTGGTATCAGTTATGGACCAATATGAAGGGTTAAATAGCTAGTAGCATTCATCAGCAACCATGAAAACATTTCTCCTTGTGCACAGCAGTAAAAACATTCAATATCTGTAACCCTTTGCAAAAGAAAAGTAAAATGTGGCAAAAGACATCTGTTTTTTTCTAAAGTTTGTTACTTTGTGTTTTGACCCACTGATTAGAGGGAAAATGCTCTCAGTGGAGAGTCAGCCTTCCTTTTCTTCTTTGGAAAACAGTTTCTGTTTATAAAAGGGGATTGGGGGGGAGTGTCTTTTGATAACTGACAGGCAATATTTTTGCTTGGGTTTTTTCATTAATTACTTCCAAGAACAAAGGTGGAGACATTGTTAATTATGACAGTCTTTCCACATCAGTACAATCGGAAGGATCTGTTCTGAGTTCTATAGTGGTGAGAAAGACAACAGGAATCTTAATTTAGGGAAAAACCCTTGTCCAAAGCTCGCCCAGGAAAAACAGAAGCTGAAGACATTTTACTTTCAGAAAAGAATAGATTTTTCAGATCAAGATTAAGTTTTTGTGAATGTCAACTCTTGTAAGTCAAATATGTTAATTTTTTTTGAATAGTGAAATAGGAACTTCTAAAATGTTTATTTGGTATATTTATGATTCCATATGTATTTCTTATTTGATTATTTCACTGTATACATAAATGGTGTCTGGTTTTGATCAATCTCCTCTTGTTTCCTGATGTTTAGGCAATGTTTTGGTTTCAGAGTTCAAGTAAACTGAGTATTTGCTATGTTCTACTTGCTGTCTTCTCAACCTTTAGGAAGGGTTTACTGTAAAACTTTTGGAACTGATTAGTAGGTCAAACTTAGCTGTCTTTAAGATTTCAGTAGCCTGTTGTACAATAATGTGATGTTATTTAGGCATTCAATAAAGTAGGCACGATCTCTATAGCTGTTTTTTGCTCTTTTCTTATTATGTGTAGGTGAATCAATCATGGTTTTTGTGGATATAACAGTTAAAATATTAATAATTAATATGGTAGAACAATATGATAATTCTGTTGGTGAAAGTTGGATGGCATAAAGGCAAAACCTCAAATGTTAGCTTTTCAGTATGCGCTGAATTTGGAAACAATATGGGAAAAAAACCTTAGGAAATGTGGAGAGTTACATTGTATGAAACGATTGTTTTGATAATGACTTGATCACAGTCTTTGTATGATGTAACTTCTGTTGTGAGGAATTTTATAATTAGGGTTATAAAAATGTTGGTGTAAAAACAGGCTTTGTATTTAACTTTTTAAGTAGTTAGAGATATGTTCTTTTACTTAGCCATTAGTTTATTGGAAGGTACACCCACTCTTAAAGTCTTGCCATTCATGCTTCATTAACCAAAACTATCAGTAAATCTCCCCTGTTCCCCCAGCCCCCCACATCAGTAGTAGCAAACTGGTGTGTTAGTTTCAATAGAAGGCATAAAACAAGCAAAATGAATCAGTTTTAAATGTGTCCAGTTTCACTGGTGGGCTTTCAGTCAACTGTTCAGGAGTAGATTTCTGGCTATACTCTGTCATTCTTATGCTCCTAATGACAGTTGTTTTAGTACCACTTACTACTAGTACAGCTTACTACTAGTAAGTTGCAAAGTGCAATTTTCCCAAGACCTTGAAATATTCTTGTTTACTATAGGGGGAAGCATGTTGTAAAGTGGTAGAGCCAGACTTTTATTAGTAAGAGTAGGATATTGCCATTAATATTTAACAACGTGGTTTGATAAAGGTGTATTAATTTAATTGTGAGCACTCTTGTTAAAGTGCCAGTAATTTCATGATGAAAATATAATTTCAGATACATCATCGTCAGCATTGTTTGTTAAGAAGGGATAATTTTAATAGCACCTGTTTATTTGCGATAGACTAATTTCATTTTCCCTGTTAAATTTGTTCCATGAACTCATGTAGTACTAGCTAAGTGGTGGGAGATTATCTGCCTAAACACGATATGAAAAAGGAACTTCACTTTAGCGTCTTTTAACTTTTTGTTACAGGCTAGCTTCTTTTTCTTTCTTTTTTTTTTTTTTTTGCAATTAGTATTTTGATCCTGTCTATATTCTGCTATTTTTCCAGCACACGTGCAAATACAGGCTCTAGTATCAAGTAATAGTTGCCTTATTCAGAGGAATATAGGAAAACTGTAGTTTTCATGAAAAGTTGTAATGAAAACTACTAACTGTAGTTAAAATGAAAAGCATCTCAAATTTAAAAAGCATCTCAAATTTCCTTCCTGCATTGGGATTTTAGTTAGAGTGCTGTCAAATAACACTAAATTATTGAGAAGTGCATATACATTTACTGATTTTTTTTAAAAACTCATGGAAGCTATTTTTCCCATCTGAGATAAAACAAATTCTTAGTTTGTATTTAGAGGAAAGCCATATTTTTAAAAGGATAATAAGTCGGATTTTATGGTTTTTGTGTGCCCAAAGAACATTTAAAAACTTTTACTTCTGAATAAAGTTGTCTGTGACTTTCTTTTTACTGTTGCCATAGTCATAATCATTGGTGTTGTTGGTTTTGCTTTTCAAGGTACCCAGAAAATGGCATAATAGAAATGGACACAGTTAATCTTCGACCCCGAGCAAGAACCATTCTGAAGTGGAGTGAGCTAAAAGTGGGTGATGTGGTGATGGTTAACTACAATGTTGAGACACCAGAAGAAAGAGGATTTTGGTTTGATGCAGAAATTACCTCTTTGAGAGAAATCTCAAGGACTAACAAAGAGGTTCATGCTAAAATTCTGCTGGGGTAAGATTTGCTTGACCAACTCAGAAAATCTCTACATATCATATGAAATGTATTTGGTTTAGTTTTTTTATCTGCTAGTCACCACTAGATTAATTTTAATGTTGTACTTTGATTCCACAGCTGTGTGAATTACAGAATTACAGTGCATGGTTTTTACAAGGTGCAGACTTAACTGTAAGTCAGAATTTTTATTTTTCAGGAGATTGCCAGAGGCAACCATAAAGGTTTTTATGTATTATTTGTGATTCAGATTGGTCAAAGCAAGTTCCAGTAATTTTTTAGATAATTGGGAACCCCTAGGTCTCACTGAGTATGGGTCATCTCTGACAGTTTGAACAAGTCTGTAAACTGGCTAAATAAATTTTTAAAGAATAAAATATTTATTTAGTATTATAACCTCTGATAAGTAAAGTGTGGAGCTGCTGTTAAGTTTTCATTGTGACTGAGATCACCTGAATATCTTTGCTTTGTTTTACTATTTCATTTTAAAACTTCTGTACAGTGCTTTAGGAGTAGTGTTTTCTGCAGATATCCTTAAGATATTGATGTCAGTAAGTTGTGTTTTTGCCTTCTTAGGGATGGAACAGATGACCAGTAGATGATTTAATGTTGGCACATCCCACATTTACTCATGAGTGTTACCATTGTTCTGGGAATGTTTTCCTGAGAATGAATTGGACTACTAGCATACCTTGTAGTTTTCTTTACAAGAAAAGAGGATGCTGTATCTCTCTTAGTGTGAAACATGGGCGAAACACACAGAAGTTGCTGTGAATCTGGTCTAATTCAATATTTTGTGTAAAAGTGCAATCTTATCTAGTACTGGGGAATGGCAAAGACATTGGCTCAGTAAAGCATGCAAGTAAATGAAAGTCTGTTTTGGGGATAGGTTTTAATTTTAGAATTATAGTAGTTTCCTAGACACTCTCAGTGCATTATAGTCATCTTTTATTAAGTAGAGCAGGCACATGGACTTGTTTTGTAGGCAAAGCAAAAAAACCCCAGACTTGAAATACAAACCTAGAAAAAAAAGAGAAAATATTTTGAATTCTTAACTTGAAAGAGAGAAGAGATTAAGAAATGGAGGACAGGATCAATGGAGAGATGCAGATTTTCATTGTAGTGCATTTAGTGCTAGTGGCATTTGGTGAGTCAGGGATGGGTTTCATGGCCTTCTAAAAATAGAACTGCCCAGAGTACAGTTTACATCAAGTTCAAATGTCTGTTGATAACATTATTTAAAACTGCCTACATGGATTCTTTCAGAGTTTTCCCCATCTGTTTAAAATAGGATGATAAAAATATGTTTTTGTCTTGATTTGACAAGACAGATGTCTGCTAAGGAAGGCAGGAACCTCCTCTGAAATGGAAACTGTAAATCCCCTCCCTCTGAACTGCTATAATTTTGAAATTAAAAGGCTCTCAGGCAAAGATATGGGACTAGGAATAACAGTTCTTTACTAGGAAAACTAGAAATGCAAATATAATAGTACAAACAAAAAAAAAACTACTGACAGAGTAAGAATAGAACCTGGCACTCAGGTTAGGATGTCGGTAGCAAGCTGATAAAATGATGGCTGCAGTCCTCCTGCAGTGACAGGTGTGGTTCTGTTGGAGCAGTGATCCTGTAGAAGGATGCAGTTTTCCTCTGAAGGTCCAGTGGTGGTGTAGATGGGCCTGGTCTTCCTCTGGGAATCCAGTGGGGAAGACAGCTACTCCTCTGAGAATCCTGGAAAAAGCTGTCTGTGATGTTCCAAATCTCAGATTATATCCAGGTAGGAATGCTTGGCTCTTTCCCCTGGGCAGAGCATCTCCCAATGGGATGATGCAGTTTTATCAGTCATGCAGTGACACTCACTGGCCCATTAACAGAAGATTTCCCCCTGAGGGAGGATTGGTTGTGGAAGAGATAAAGAAAGCTGCCCAATTAACAGAAGATAACTGCCCCACCTCTAACAGATAGGAATAGAATACCCCATATTTCCAACCTATGACAGTTTTGTATTGGCAAAAGGAAGCACCTGGTGGCTAGTAAAAAATTCTGCTTGGAACTCTATAGGGTAGTCTTTTCTATATCTAAATAAACTGATAGTTATGCTTCAGACTAGAAGATGCTAAATTCAAATACTGTCAGTACTGTGGCTGATACAATAGGGTTCCCCTGATACTTACACTTACATCTTCTGAAAGGAGTTGGGAGGAAAACAACACAGTGGAAAAATGCCTATTCTAAAGTGATTAATTTAAGTCCATTTTTCAGATGGAATCATATTTCAGAGAATATTCTTCCTAATTAAGAACTCTGGTTTCCTACAAATGTGGATAGATTGTATATGCATAATCAACTTGTTGCACAAAGTAAAGTTAACCAAGCCCTGACATTTCTTAAATTTATCAAAGAATAATTCTGTATCACCTGTACAACCCAACTCATTCCTCTCAATTAGTAGTAAATGAACAAGGCAAGTCTCCTACTGTACATAAATTTGTGTAAGGAGCATGCAAAAGTAATTGTTTTGAATTTCAGGCAAGTCGATTTGCAAATTAAAAAATAACCTCAGTGTTTCATTGTTAATGAATATATAAATAATATAAAATACATTAATTTAGTTTTGAATTATAATTGTTGTTGTTATTTTAATCTAATAAAATGAATATATTTCTAGTCTATAATATTAATATGTGATTATGAGTTCTTAACATTATGTTAGCATTAACTATTTGTCTCAAATAAAGGTGAAAATTATTTTGAATTTTTTATGATTATCTGTTAATGATTATTTGATTGTATGCTAATGACTAGTTTTTTGTGTACTAGTTAAGAACAACCTTAGCAGGCAGTAAAGGGAGGCAGGGGGGAGACTCTAAGGGTCTTAGGGTTGCATCAGATATAATAATTGCTTGGAATTTTTTCCTTTGTGGTGTTCCATCAATGAGGCTTTGTATAAAACAATTTTGTATGCCATATTTGAAGGTTTAATTTATTGATCTTGCTATTTTTGACAAAGATTTCCTGAAGCTGTTGATATAATCACAGGAAATAAAAATATTCTGGTTTTGGACATGCTCTGAAGCTAGTAGAACATAGGATGAATACTTTTTTTAGGTGCACCTTTTGACATGTGTATTTGTTTGGTGTTACTGTTACTCATATCTTAGTCATAACCAAAAGGAAAATTCCTGTGCAGTCTGTCATCATTAACTCGTCTTTTGGAAAATATATATGAAATAGCGAATTTTACCAAACAGAGGATGAGAGACTGAATAGGGGAGGCAAACATCATTATACAGAATAACCGACCACTTATTTATTAATTTTCATTTCTATAGCATTCACATTGCAGCTGAAATTTGTAATTTTAGGATGTCTAAAACATATAGAACAGGATTTTCTTTGTCTCAGATGCAAATGTTAGGGAAATAGCAGTGCTTTGGGCATGGAATAGGGCTTAAGGTTTCTCATGACTCTGTGTGCATGCTTACAGTTCAGGATCTCTGAATGTGAGTTTCTTATTTTGGAGTATCTGTGGTTCCTCTGAATTTATTTTAACTGGCAAGGTGTTCCATCTCTGGTTTTAAATATCCTCTGTTTTTCCCTTTGGGGAGAGTGTTTTATTTCCTAATGACAACACTTGTTTGTAGTCCAGAATAATATGACATGTTGTCTTTGAGGCTAACTGTTCAGAATTTAGCCTTGGAGCCAGTGGATATGTTTAAATTCACCATAGCAAATCAAACCAAAGTAGATCAAATGATGCTCTGCATTCGCTCCTTCCTAGAATTGAAGATAGAGACCAAATTAGATCTTAGTTTTCCTCAGTAAACATTTGAAAGTCTGAGGACAAGCAAGGACTCTGTCAAAACCAAGACTTTTTTTTGCTTAAGCCTTTGGAGGTGCGTAAGAATGTAGATATAAATTATACAGAGTGAACGTAAGTTTCTTCTTTAGGTGAGTGAATGTTTAATGAATTTCATGTCTTCACTTATGCAGCTGTAAAGGAATGTAATAGAATGGTCTTAAATGTTCATGTTCATATTTGTCATCTTTAGTTCTGCAGGGTTTTGTATGAACATCCTTGCTCCCAAAAAGGAATTTTTTTGCAGATTACTTTCTCTTAATTTTTAAATATTTTTGTTGTATTTTTCTTGTAACGTGCCAGATCTGCTGTTTGTCTTCCTCTTTCTTTTCATGGTATGCATTCATATTTATCATCCTACTACTCCTTTTATTCTTATCTAGCATGTTTTAGTCTCAGAATGCAATATGATATTTTAAAATTATCTTTATGCTACCTGATACCTGTACAGATTTTATTTTGAACTTCTCCCTTCTTTTGGATAAGATTTTCCATTTATATTTAACTTCTGATTTTTAAAAAAATCATACATGTATTTGTTTTTACAGCTTTGCAAAGGCACAGAAATTAAATGCTTTACCAAATAGTGAGGTATTCTGTAATAGTGAGTGAAAGAAGCTGTGCACAGGGTTTTTTTGTTTATAATTTCAAGAATTCCTGTACCTCTGTCAATTTCTATCTAGTTAAAAAGAAAGTTATTGGTAGTTATACCTTGTTTTGACACTTTGGAAAATAACAGTACCATACTTCCTATCACTTTCAGTATATATTGTGATAATCATCATGTCAGTTGTCGTCATGATTTGGTAGATGCCCAATAGTACAGTTCTCACAGTGCTTCTTTAGGTCTGGAATTTTCATTAATGTGGTTTATATCTTACTAATGCTTACATTATTTTCTACCCAAAGTAACATCCTTGTTCATTTATTTTATTGTATTGTCTTTGACTATTGCTGGTTGATGTGCGACGACATTGTTTTGATGCTGTGTGAAATAATAACAGTATTTACTTGGACCCATTTTCTCAACTTTCATGCTGTATCAGCAGGTATCCTAGTAATAAGAATTCTAATTGCTGAAGACCTTACCTACCGTTTTTTTGCACAGATGTGAAAGTTTCTTCTAGGCAACAAAACTAGTAAAAAGGTGAATTTATATCTCTCACTTTCCTCTTAAGAGAACACCTCTTGAATCAACAAGACTGTTTCAAATCAAGATAGATTCTGAGTGGCCAAGAAGCCTGCTGGGATTTTTGATGATGAATCTGTAGAGGTGATGCCTAGAACTTTTTAAGCATTTCTTTGTACTGCTTTTACTAGAGTCTATGGCTAGAGCTTGCCCTTTTTGTGATACATAGCCTTAGGAAATAATCTCACAACTCGTAACAGGAATGACTCTTGACACCCAGAATGTTTTGCATACTACTTAATTACCTCGTTGGACAAAAGAAATCATGTTAGCTGAAGTGGTGTGTGAGTGTAATTCTCTATTTGAACTTGGAAATGAAGTTTACTGTACATTAAACTGTTCACTTCTAAATTCCAGATTAGATTTTTAACCTTTCTTCAGTTGTGGTTTCAGTTTTGAGGAAAAGTCAAGAATTAAAAGATTCAATGGACGTAAGGACAGAATATAATTAGTGAGACTTCTGAGTAGTGTGACGTGCCTTTTGTGAATGATTCAGGTGTGCCGGACAAATATCCCAGGAGATATTGGGACATCCTGGGTTCTAGAGAAATGTTGTTATTCAGCCTGTATTTTTTCTGTCAAATGTGAAACAGAAGAACATTATCTGACAGAGAATTACTCATTAAGAGATCATGTGTAGAGTGAATCCTGTAACCATTCAGTGTAGGATTTGTCCTCTTTGCAAGATCTTTATGAGATACAGTACCTTGATTCAGCAACTATGGCATTAAACTTGTGGTGTTGATACAGGCTAGGGGTGAACTCATGGGCCTCAGCCTTGCTGAAAAGGACTTGGGGTGCTGGTAGATGGGAGGCTGGACATGACCCAGCCATGGGCACTGCCAGCCCAGAGAGCCACACGTGTCCTGGCCTGCATCCAGAGCAGGGTGGGCAGCAGGGCCAGGGAGGGGATTCTGCCCCTCTGCTCTGCTCTGCTGAGACCCCACCTGCAGGGCTGCATCCAGATTCCTGGCAGGGGATGGAAAGGACATGGACCAATTGAAGCAAGTCCAGAAGAGGCCAAGATAGTTGAGGGGAATGGAACACCTCTTCTATTAGGAAAGGCTGGGAGAAGGGGAATTGTTCTACCTGGAGAAGAGAAGGCCTCAGTGTGACCTAATTACAACCTTCTAGTACCGTAAGAGAGCCTTCAAAAAAGCCAGAGAGACTTTTTACAACAGCATGTAGTGACAGAACAAGGGGCAATGCCTTCAAATTGAAATATTTGTTTTAGAGTAGATATTGGGAAGAAATTTTGTAGTATGAGGGTGGTGAGGCATAGGAACAGGTTGCCCAGGGAAGATGTGGATACCCCATCCCTGTTAGTGTTCAAGGCCAGGTTGGGTGGAGCTCTAAGGAGTCTGGCCTAGTGGAAAGTGTCCCTTGCCAGGGATTGGAACTAGATGATTTTAGGGTCCCTTTTAACCCAACCGTTCTATGATTCTATGAAAGTGTACATTTTAAGAAGTATTTGGCTGACTTATAGATATCCTTTTCTTATTTCTTTTTCCTTTGCCTTTGGACAGAAATTTCTATTTTACAAACACTCACTAGTTGTGATGGACATGTTCTACACAGATCATAGCTATTCCTTCACACTCTTTACCTGCATGCTTCATTGTTCTACGTCAAAGAGGACAAATCTTCAGGAGGCTCCCAAGAATAGAAAGGATTTGAAGGATTACTGTTTTAAGATTTGTTTGTCCCTAATTATTTTCTGATATGGAACATATATTTGATCTGCATACTTCCTTTTCTTAAAAAGAGAGCATAACAAGTAACTGATTTGTCCTTTGTGTCAGTTCCCTGCATATTGGCTGATCTTAAGTAGCAGTATGGGGAAACT
Source organism: Melozone crissalis (assembly GCF_028551555.1). Classification (NCBI taxonomy): domain Eukaryota; kingdom Metazoa; phylum Chordata; class Aves; order Passeriformes; family Passerellidae; genus Melozone; species Melozone crissalis. The sequence continues at coordinate 45,848,496 of NW_026535783.1, read as the reverse complement.
GATTGTTTCAGGTTGGTTTCCTAAAATGGAGGGAAAGTAAACTAGATACTTGTAATTGGTGTTAAGTCTTTTGGACTGTGAAATACTGTTTTTTAAAATTCAAGGATTTTATTGGCAAACCAAGTCTGCCTTTCAGAGAGAGCCAAAGAGTAAGCCAAATTATTTAAGATCCTTTTAGTCCTGCTGGTGAAAAGGGTAAGACTTTGGAGGGCAAATCATCCCAAGGAAAAGGAGCGAGTAAATCCTATGCATCAAAATCTGGTTAAATGCACAGCTTATGTCAACAAACATTTTACTTTTAATAATATCACTTTGACTTTTGTTCCTGACAACTGCAGAAAGGCAAATCCTGCATCTGTTTTAAAAGAGGGCTAGTCAGCCTTATTTCAGTCTTTGGGAGAAAGGGGACTGTTTTCATGAAGTGCTGGTGAAATTGTGATGATTAGGAATAGCCAAGGTGAAATTTTTTTATAAGAGCAAATTGTGCCTTACAAAGTCATCTGCCTACTCTGATAGAACTATTTTCTCTGTAGCCAAGTGTCTTGGTTTGAAAAACAGATGTCTGCTAAGGGAGGGCAGGAGCCTCTCTTGGAATGGAAAATGTAAACCCCTTCACTCCAAATTATTATAATTTTGAAATTAAAGATCTCTCAGGCAAAGATACGAGAGCAGGAATAACAGTTCTTTACTAGTATGTACGATGGAGCAAACAGCAGCAGCAGCTCGGCGCTGACAGCAGCAGAGCCCAGAGCCGCTCCCGGCCCTCTCTGGGCCGCAGGCGCCTTCCCCGCCGGTGCAGTTCCGCTCGCAGCCAGCAGGGGCGCTGCTGGCTCCCGGCGGGCAGGGCGGGTGCGGGGACTCCCCGCGGCTGCAGGGGGCGCTGTGGCGCGGCTCGGGCAGCGCGCAGTAATGGCGGCTCGGCCCGGACGGGCAGGGATGGCGGGGAGGCTTGGCTGCACAAACCATGGGGCAGCCGATCCCCGTGCCCCAGCAGCACTTACAGAAACAGCAAGCTGGGCCGGCAGGATATCTTGGCGGGCAGGGGGTGCAGAGCTACAGTGCAGTGAAAGCTCGGAGTGGTGATGAAGAAGTGACGGGGACGGGACAGGGGCAGCTTGGCTCCCAGCAGGGCAGAGAGGGGTGAGTCAAGATCCCGGGCACCCGAGCAGACGGTGACAGGTCCCTCTCTTGGTGAGGTGGGTGATATAAGGTCTCAGTTCAGTGGCTGCTCTCCTGAGCAGAGGCTCACCCCACAGCAGAAGAAGCAGGGCAGCTCTGACTGTCCTCATCTGAAGCTTAGAGAGAGAGAGAGAGGGAGAGAGAGAGAAAGCAGTTGCCCCAGCCCTATCTTTTGTCATCCCAGTTCTCCCAGCTAAGAGAAGTTCGACCAGATGCCCTCCTCCTCTGAGCTTGACCACTTCTTTTGTTTTTCTTAAGTACCCAGTTGTTAGTGTTTCCTAGCAACTAGCAGGGGAAAAAACCCCTAAGTTAAATGGAACAGAGAGAAACCTAACCCCCAACACCAAGGACAGAGCAACAGTTATGATTTAATTCAATGTCAAGTGTCCCATTATCCTGTCTCAGTCTGGTGATTCCTGTAGTAAACTGGAGGATGGACAACCAGCTGGGTTTAGAAAAAGAAAACATTGAAGGATAGTGGTTAGTAAGTTACATGCTACTTGGGAAATGATGACAGGCAAGGAATTGCAAGGATGTGTCCTGAGGACCTGTACTGTTCAGTATCTTGTGGCAATACAGTGGACTCTTGCCAAGTTTGCAGAGACAGTAAATTGATGGAAATTCAGGGGTAGTGCTGCTAAGCAGAGAGACCTGAACAAGCAGAGGAGGAGTGGGTGGCAGGAGACTCAAGAAAGTCAAGATGGATAAATACAGAGATTTCTTCCATCTGGGAAGGCACAACCCAGGTTGAAGCAGGTTGAACTTGAAGCAGTACTCACCGGGAAGGAGCTCTGATGAGAGAGATCTGTGGGTCTTGGTAGAAAGCGAGGTGAATATGAACAAGCAGTGTGTAATGAAGATTAGCAGTATTTGGGCTGTATAAAAAGAAGAATAAGTAGAAGACTGGGGAAAGGCATTTACTCTCCTTTACTAAGCACTAATTAAAATGCATCAAGAATATTCCACCTACTATTTCACTCAGATCAAAACACACACCCTCTCATCTAAATGGACAAAAGAGAGATATATAAAATGCAGTGAATTTCAGGAGAGGGGCAGAAAATGGATTCTTTGGATTGCATTTAAAAGCTTAACATTTCAATTAATTATGTGTTGAAACATTAATTGCTTTAACAAAAACAGAAAAAATATAAGTAAAAAGTGTTAAAATTTCAAAAGTTTTGGGTGTCCTAGCCATAATTGTAAAATTACATTTTGAAGGTGAAGAATGGGTTGACTTGCATCTTGAGGGTTTTGTTTGGTTTTCCAGAACATAAACTATGTCTTCAGTATTTGTAAGTGTCCTTTCTTCAGTAAACATGCAGACTTGGAACTACAGAGTCTTTTGACTTGCTTTTAAGGGGGTGATATTTAGAAGTATTCTGAAGTTTAATTTCTTCCTACTGAGCAAAGTAAGTCCAAACAGAAGAGGAAGAACAGAAGAAAACAAATTTAAATGCAAAAAGGCAAGCAGTCGGGTGGTTATAGTGGTGGAAACTTGGTGGGAAGAACTGATGAGCAATATTGGGCAAAGCATTATGAAAATAAAAAGAATAAAGGAGTGATGTTGAAACATATGTATACATTTAAGAGGAACTTCAAAGACGGAAAGGAACTCTTGATATTGTTCAAGCAGGATCAGCCAGAGCAGTTTGTCTAGGACTAAGCATAGTGGGGGTTTTTAATAACGTTATGGGTGGTTACTCAACAAACTTTCTGAACAATCCACTGTAAAAAGAAAATTCACTCTTGCCACATAAAATGCATTTTATTTATATTTTTACCTCTTATCTTGAGACAGGGCTACTTAGAGCAGTCTGGCTCCCTGTTTACACACATAGGAAGAAACATCCTCACATAACCCTTCTGTTCTCTAGACTAAACACTTCTGTATCAAGCCTATTTGTCATTTTTGTATCCCTTTTCTGGAACCACTCCTGTAAACCCATGTCTGTGTTCTCTGGGGAGCCTACACCTGGCCTAACTAATGCTGAGTCATGATTGGCAATTGCTTTCCCTCTACCTGCTGGCAATGCTGCTCTTAATGTAGTCCAAGAAGCAGTGGGCCTTCTTTGCTTGCAAGGGCACATAACTGGTTTATAGGCTGCTTGTTGCTTTGTTTTTTTTTTTTAATGTTCCTCAAGGTCTGTCTCTACCAAGCTGCTCTCCAGTCAGGTGGAGACACTCAGCAGGTACTGGTATTCCCTTTGTGCAGGACTTGAATTTTTCTTTGTTTAACATGTGAAATTCCTTTCTGTCCAAATCTAAATTGGTAGCAGAGGCAACTGATATTCACTTTCCCAGGGACTAAGTTGAAGCTGATCAATCTGTCATCAATCTTCCTTCTTGAAGATAGGCATGATATTTGCTCTCTCCTATTTAACAGGAAGGTGCCATCACTTTTTAGTAACAGGACTAAGAGTACACACATCCAAACATTAGGCAGCTCCCTCAGAGCTCATAAGTATGACCTGTTAAAGTCAATGGACTTCTATATGTCTGGTGTAAATGCTCCATAACCTAATTTTCCACTGAGGCTAAGTCTTCCTTGCTTCAGCCATTCCTTCTACTCTTGGGGACCTCAGGTTCTTAAACACTGGTCTTAGCAGTAAATACTTGAGGCAAAGAAAGTGCTGAATACCTCGAGTTTTCTGTGTTTGTTGTTATCAGGGGCCCTGTTAGAATTTTACTCCCCTGATTCAAATCAGTAACAGTAACCTTGGCTTTCCCAACCCTTCACCTACACAATAGGATACCTCTTCCTGGCCCAGATCAGCCATTCCAGCTTCCATGTCTTACACATTTCCTTTTTATATCTAAGCTCTCTATTAATTTCTGCCAGCTTCCTGTTGCCTTTGATGTCCTGCACATGGTGATAGACCATGTTTGAGTTTGGGATAATGCTTAAATATCAATTAGATTTACTGGGTCCATCTCTACAGGGTATCTTGTAAAATTTTTCCAAGTAGATCTCTTCAGAGATTACATTTTACTGTCCTGAAATTCAAGGTTGTCTTGTACTTTACTCTTCCTCCAAGGATTCTGAACTCCATCATCTCATCATCATTGCAGACAAATTTAATGTCCCATGACAAGTTCTTCACAGTTTGTATGTATCAGTCTAGCAATTTGCTTCTCCATGATCGGGAAGTTGTTACCACTTCCAGAAATTCCCTCTATTGTTTGTGTTCTGCTTTGTTGACCTTCCAGCAGATGCCATGGTGCTTCAATTTCCCTGTGAGAACAGGGCCTGTAAACATTTTCCAGTTGAGAAAATATCCCTGTGAAAACAGGGCCTGGCAACTTTCCAGTTGTCTGAAGGAGTCTTTGTAGATTTACTCTCTATATCAGGCACCCATTACAGCATCACTAATGCTCTGTCTGCTAACCTTGATCTGTAAGCTCTCGACTAGTTTCTCATCTGCCCTCATATAAGGGACAGCTGCTCCTAGTCTTCCTAGCCTCTTCTTCCTGTAGAGCCCTTACAGATTAGCCACAGCATACCAGTCATGTGAGCTATCCCATCAAGTCTCCATGATCTCACTGTGGACATGGAGCTGCATTAATTACACAGACCTCTGTAATCCCCTTTGTTCATTGCCCATGCATTAGTGTATAGGTGTTTCAGGGAGGCACAAAAGTATGCTTCACTGTGTCCTGTGATGCCAAGCACAACTCTTGTATCTTTGTTTTTCACATATGAAGCCTTTGGTGTGTTAGTTTTATGGGTCATTGATCTATTTTTTTACCTGGTTTTTCATGCAAATTTGGGTGTTAACATCTGCGTGTTTGAACTTGGATTTGGAAGCTGTAGATGCCTTCTGAGCATTTGTGATAGTGCCAGTTACAGACTTAGTCCTGGCTACAGGAAGGGAGCAGCTAGGGTGGTGGCAGTGGATTCCTCTCCCCACTAGGGGCGTTTCTGCAGCACCATGGACAGGGCCGGGTTTGGGGCAGGATCAGGACCTTCTGCAGGCTCCACTCCTTGCTGTGGTCTGTGTTGTGGGGCAGGGATGTGCGCAGAGTTGTGAGCCTCTGACATGGTTGCTGGCTGTTCTCTCAGGCCAGTTCTTCCCCCAGGTACTCTAATGTCCACCTGCCTACAGCTCCCCAGTTAAGGAGGAGAGTGACTCTCTGTGTCCAACTCTCTGCTTTCAGAATCTGGCATCATGTGCTATAATACATTACTTTGTAAATGCATCAAGCACGTCACCTATGGCTGACATTTAAAAAAGTAATATCCTGCCTGACTTGTATGTGTGTCCACAGTATGGATTTGTAGGTTTGGGAGAATGTGTGTTTTGTTTTCAAAGGCATTAAAGATGCCTTTGCCATATTAGAATATGGTCCTCAACATAGCCTAGAAAATGTTAATTTAAATTTTTTGCAGTTGTTTAAATACTAGTGTTATAGAAAGAGAGTAATAAAATCTTTGCTTAGTGTGGAAGCTGCCACATGTCTTTATAATACTTGTGTAATAAATGAAAGGTTGAATTAAAAGCAGAGCTAATACTGTCCCATTTTGTAACTGTGTATTTTTATTTTAATGATTAAACAAATGTGTGTGGAATATTCTGAAAAAATCTTGTAAATACTCTCTGCTTTTTTGCTTGTGTGCAATAAAAACCCAATTTTACATAGAACCTCTATGTAATTCAGTACAACCTAGCAGAATTTGGTGAGATTATCAATGTAATATGCTGTCTAAATGTGGGAAGATTTTAAAGTCACCTTTGAAACAAATCTGTTTAAAATAAAATCTCCAGTCAACTGCTTCTAAGGAGATGATATTTAAAGTTCTAATAAGCATTTTGAATTGTAACATTGAAAGATTGTGTTTTTTAAGAAGTTGTTTAACTATGACTTGTTGATGCAGAACAGAAAGAGTTGCTGTCTGAAAACTTTACAAAAGCAGAATAAAGGCTGATTGATGTAAGGAATGTAAACAAAGTGTTGCATATGATACAGAAAGTGGTATTAAATCTGGTTTTGTTTTGATTTGTATATTGTTTGTTAAGAGAATTTGTGTATTTGGAGAGCATAGCCAACATTATATTCTGTTAGGTTTTATTCTGATTGTGGCTGTTTCTCTATTGACCTGGGCAGTACCTTTTGACATTACCCATAGAGACTGACTGTGAATTAGTTGTTTGTGGTAAGCATGACAGTGTGACTAAGGTTTTGCTCTTAGTGGGCTTAAATATAAATCATCATTAGACACTTTTCATTATTATTCTTAGTATGAATATGAAGTCTGTGTGTATTTTTCTGGTAGTTTTTTCCCCCATTTTTATTCAGCATTGTATTTTGACTTTAGAATGTATTAAAATAGTATACTTTTGATTTCAGTGCGCTTAAGTGATAAACCAAGAAATTTCCAGATAGAGATCTGACAATTGTCACTGAATCTCTCAGATTGTAAGAAGCTATAAAGTTCTCTAAGCATGGTAACTGTCCAGCAGTTTTTATTTTCTGTGAACCTGACCTTCTAAATATCCAGGATAATGCCCACTTGTCACATGTCTAGTCAACTGTGATTTTGAATGTCTAAAGTGTTTTGCTACCTGAAGGTTAAAAAAATTGGAAATATGCAGGGGGAAAGTGCAAATAAAAGAAGGTTCAGCTGAAGGTTTCTCTCTGGCTTTAGCTAACCTATCTCAAAGGAAGGCTTGCATTAGGAATTCTGCTGTGTTGAAAGATCTGGTTTTGTTTTGGGATTTAATTATTTCAGAAGATTTAGAGTTCTTGCTTGAAATACAAACATCCTGTTTATATTGCATAATCTCATTCTTGGTATGGTAGTGTGAAGAAATGAAGAAAGTTTATACAGTTGACAGCATATTATAGCCATAATTTTGTTAGATAACCATAATTTAAAATTAGCATGATTATTATTAAAGCACTGAATGTGTACTGTGGCAGAGGAATTACTCTTTTACGAGCAAATTGCTGAGCGGAGTTTTTTAGCTTTGGTAAGGCCTAACCATTTAATATTAGCCATCATTTTCACAATGTTAGTTGATCTTCCTCTGTAGTTCCAGATATGCAGCTATGACATAAGTTGGAACATACCAGCTTTGTAATGTTATTTGATAGTATTTGCTTACTTCTTATGCATCTCATAGCAGAAAACAAAATGTTTTCTCTGGTTAAAATACTGAATAGACTTTAGAAAAAACTTAACCTGGAAGTTGCTTTCTGAGTGTTCTTATCTCAAAGAAAAATACAGGGCAAAAAGAGGAGGAATGTCTACCATGATCTAGTGTGTGTGATAGAGAAGCTGTGAATTCCATCACTTTAATAAGTACTGCCTAGATATAGGGAATAATATCGCTAGTAAGTAGGATTGCAGTGCTATGAGAGAAAAACATGCCATGCAGCTGTACTAATTTTTTATTATTATTTCAAGAGTTCTTGTTTTACAGTATTAATTAGAGGAGTTTTTCATTTAGCTAGCTAAACTTAAAAAGTTTGTTGCACTTCAACACTTTGAGGTGGAAATAACATTTTTTGAGATGATACTTTGTAATAAAGTTGATGCTAAAAGTCTGTGCTTCTGCATACTTCGCAATAGCTTTGCTGTTACTGTTTGGAACACTTACATCATTGAACCAACTTATAAATCTTTTCGTGGTATCTTTTAAGGAAACAATGTCATAATCATTGTAGTTATAAGTAATTTTATAGTTCAAATTAGCACCAGTGGAATTTACTCCAAATTAATATTCTACTGAACTCAAGTTTGGCTTGTTTCCCAAAGATACAAATAGCAAGTATCTAGATTTCTGAGTAAAGCTGTATGGTGGTTTACCACCTTCCTTCTTGACCATAGACTGTATGCGGAGAATATGGAGAATAAAAAGCTATTTTTTTAAAAGCAGCTTTTTAAAACTCTAAACCATAACACACTGGGGAGGGGAGGGGAAGGGAGGGGAGGGGAGAGGCAAAAAATAATGTAAAAGATGCTTAAATTTGTCTGAAATTTACTAGAATTTGAGAATATCAGTCATTAAGTATAAAATTTAACTATGTGAAAAAAAGTTATAGTTCTGTATTTTTGTTTTAAATTAGATTCACCACTTTGAGTTCTGTAAGAAATAAGTCCTAGAGGAATAACATTGCATAGGCAGTTAAGCAGTGCTAAAAGTAAGAAAGATTTTAACATAGATTTATGGCATTAAAGAATGTCAATAGGTGTATTTTGTTCTGTTTTTAACTTTAAATAATCTAGGAAAAACAAGACATATAGGACAGTTAATAAAAGACTCTCCAAAGTCCACAAAATAACCAGGGAGATATTGGTGCTTGTAAGAGTTTGTTGATTCAGTTTTCCTGCCAAAGATTATGTTTACATCTTGTAATTTCTATATTTGAATGCGTTGTGCTATTGTGATTGTGAATTGCTCAGTATTGTGGATAATTCAAAGCATCTTTGCATGCTAAACCTAAGGTGTTACTCACAATGGCCAAAACTTCCTTTAAGTATGATCCCCTTAGGGTGCAAATGTAGTTAACTCTAAATACATTATTTTCTTTATCAGGAAATCAAAAGTTATTTTTCTGATGGATGTGTTTGCATTGATGCAGCTTTTGCACATTCTGTTCAAATGGTCTAAATATCTAAGAAAATTGCTAGCATTTACTGTTTATGCATGTGACTAACAATGGGTAATGTTTTTCCTCCAAAAACTGCTGGGAAAGAAAAAGGTCAAAATAAATACAGGTGCCTAAGTAAACAGCTGTTAGTACACTTAAAAGGCAATTAGAGTCAATCAAGACACTGATGGAGTCCTCTCAACCCCAGTTCCATGGAGACCTAAATACTGCAGTGTTTGGGGCCATGAAAAAGTGATTTGTCACCTGTGGTTTTTCCCTGGCTTAGTTTTTTTTCTGCCTTAGTTAGGTCATCCTGTGTCAGAGTTCAAGAACTGGTAGTCAGCACAAAGGAAGTGGTGAGAACAGGCCAAGAGGTAGGGCAGATTCCAGACTGAAGCCTGATGTTTCTGGAGATTTTCTGATGTTGCAGTTATCATTACTGAATATGAATCTAATATCTTGTTTTCCTGGGTGTCTATCGTCTAATTACATTTTGCAGACTAGATCTTTTTATAGGGATCTGCTACCTGGCTGGCTTTCTTCAAACCTGTTTTCAAGTCACCTGTGTGATAGGTTCTCACAGATATGCATCAGTATTTTATTATACTGAAAATTCCTGCTTACTTCTAGATCAGGTAGTAAATTGAATGTGGTTAGAGAACAGGCAGTTGAAGAGAGCACAGTATCATCCTAAGGAGGAAGGAAAAGGGAGTGCTTTACAACTGTGTGTTATTATAGCCATTTCTTCCTAGATATGTTTCCATTTGAATTACAATCTGTGTAGACACAAATATATTTTAATAAGACTAGGTGAAAACCCTTACATTTAATATTTTCTGTGGCATTATTGTTGTGGAGTCTTGGATTATTTGTTATTACTAATCACTAAGAATTTGCACTGAAACCTGACATAGCAGGACTGTTTATCATTCAATACAGTATTGTATGTGGCTTTCCAGAGTTGAGAAACAGTTAAAAGTCATAAAAGGGAGTTTGAAATTTTCTGTGCATTTCTTGCTCTATAGGTTCCAACTATTTTTCTGTCTTTCAGGTCACATTTCTGGTTTGTTTGTGTTACTATACTTTTATAATAATGTTTGAGATGCTGTATTCCAGAAGATATGGTTTTGCTGGTCTGCTGTGTTCAGCCAATAAAAACATTTTGAGGTCTTAGAAGGAAATTAAGCCATGTTGGATAACTGTCAGTAAAGACATACTGAAGTGCAGACAATCTGAGGATAATGGAGTAGTTTTTTCTTTAAGCAAGCCCTAAATATGTGTTTTATTTTTTTCTTAGAAGTTACTATGATAGACTGATTTTTGTAGGTGAATTTAAATAAAGTATCCTATCAGGGATAAAAAAAGGCTTCTTTATCTTATTGCTTAGGATTCAAAAAGTACAGAATCTAGGTATGAGGAACTAAATTGAATGTACTTTTTATTCTTTTTGTTTTTCAGAGGTCCAGAAGACACAATAAATGATTGTAAAATCCTTTTTATAGAGGAAATGTACAAGATTGAAAAGCCAGGAGCCTATCCATTGACATTTGGGGATGGAGATTTCAAAAGTATGCACTTTTTCAATTACTTGAATATAAGTACAAATTGAGTGATGTTTCTTTAGAAAATATCAGCATGCAGAGGTAGTAGTAATAATTGGTTTGTGTTCAAGAAAGTAATCGCATTGAAAAATTTTTAGATTTCTGTTCTGAAAAGTATAGTTATTGTAAGATGGCTGTATTACTTTATATATTCAGAAACTAGTAACAGCTTAGTGCTATCAGTCATAAATAGTGAAAAAAGGAAGCAGTTGGTAATGCTCTAAATGAACAGTGACGAATGGATTTGCAGTCTCATTTAAGTTCCTAGAGAGGTGTTCAGGCCACCAAAACTGCTATTGCAATTGACATGTAATTTAAGCTTTTAATAAATTATGAAATGCCAAAAACAGAATTAGTTGGTAGTGATACACTTTAACTCTGTCATTCTGTCAAGACAAAAAAAAAAGCTAAGGAACTTTGCACTAAAGCTACTTGTGGCATTAAAAAAAGGGGATAATTCATGTTGGACTAGTTGACCCTGCATGACCTTCTAAAAAAGTTACTATGCCAGACCTCCTTAACCTCCCCACAACCACAGTAAGAGCTAGTGGCAGTTTATCTAAAAAGTAGTGTGACATTTTATCCTAAGTTTGAAAATATATTTAAGTTATGAGTGCTAAGTGTTTGTGATAGCAACACTGGATAGTGAACTGCAGGTATACAGGTAGGTATTATATATAATTACATGTTACATTTCCTGACTCAATGCAATTTTTCAGAACCTTTGTAGGTGGCTCTCAGTGCACAACAATGAGTCTGAATAATGTTTATTTGCTGTCTAAAAAAACCCCACTGTTTTTCAGAGGAGTAAATACCATTCTCTGTGGTATTCTTAAAAGTAAAAATGTCAATTTCTCAACTCATTATTAATTTTCATTATTTGAGAATTACTTCCCTTAGATTACTAAAAAAAGAAAATTATCCACTCTGTGTTATTTTTTTCTTGGTCACATTAAAAGAATTTTGCAATATCTTAAAGCATGTTTTGATTTAAAAAGATTACAATGTGAGAAAATTAAAAATCTACAAATACTGGTTTGTGTTTACATACTATTTATTTTGCAAGTATGAAACATTTTAAATGGCATAAAAAATTATTGCAGTTAATTTAGTTCTTCCCTGCAGCTACTATGTAATGAATTAACTTTTAAAATTATGTATCAAGGAAATGAGTGATTACTGTATTGCTGACTATACAAAATTGTCTATGGTGCTACAATGGTGCTATTTGATCTCCAATGAGTATTTACTTATCATAGAATCATTTAGATGGCAAAAGACCCTTAAGGCCATCAAGTCCACCACTAAACCATGTCTCTAAGTGCCACATCTGCGTGTTTTTTGAACACTTCCAGGGGTGGTAATTCCATCACTTCTCTGGGCAACATCTTCCAGTGCTTGACCATTCTTTCTGTGAAGCAGTTTTCCTAATAACCAATCTAAATCTTCCCTAGCCCAGCTTCAGGCCATTTCCTTTTGACTGACCCTCACCTGGCTACAAACTCAGGTAGTTGCAGAGAGCAATAAGGTCTCAAGCCACCTGAGCCTTCTTTTCTCCAGGGTAAACAACCCCAGCTCCCTGAGCTGCTCCTCACAGGACGTGCTCCAGGGCCTTCATGAGCTTCACTGGCCTACTCTGGGCACACTTCAGCACCTCATTGTCCTTCTTGAAATGAGGGATCCAAAGCTGAACACAGGATTTGAGGGGTGACCTCACCAGTCTATACTTTGTTCACTGATTGCCACTCTAATTGTTGCAGAGACAATACCTTCATTGTCTACTACAGCTCCTTCCCTCCAATGTTGATAGTTGTTTCTTTAGTTGTAACCTCTTTGCATAAACTACCCAAATATTGACATCTGTGTAGAGATTTGCACCTCTGTGTATGTTTTATTTCATTTTGTTCCTGGTCCTAATCTTATTAATTTCAGCATATTGTTTATAATCTTCATAAATAAATATAATTTATAAATATAATATTTTAAAGTGTAATAATGAAAAATAAATTTATGTGGGAATTCAGCCTTATTTCTTCAACTGCTCTTTTTCCTGAAGACAACACTCACCACGCAACCCTGTTCACATGATTCTGGTTTTCTAGCCAGGTCAGCTGTTTTGCCTTTGTTCAGGTATGCACAGTGCACATCAGTTGAGCTGTATGCTATCACCACCAGTGTAGCCTTTCCTTCTGAACTGTACTTACAACCCCATTTGTGCTGTGTATTAAAAAATGTTAACTATATAAACACACTGCTCCCTTAGCTTATGTACTATGGACAGATGCAGAATTCTATTACTTTTATTATTATTATTTAAATGTAATATTATTATTTATTTAATTTTAATTTCAGATTAAATTAAAATAATTATTTGGCCTTAAATATTCTATGAGAAGATTGTTGTAAGCACAATCAGCAAATGCACTGATTATATTTTTATCCATATTAAGCTACTCTCCATGCCCATATCAAAAGATAGAATGCCTACTATGGAAATAATCTTTATCAGATAAACAGTGTAGAAGCTCCTATTTCTTGAGTATGGTCACATAATAATTAGGTTTTGCATGTGTAAAGTGATGTTAATATACATTTAGCAATCACAATTAAAAATAAAACAGTCATATTCAAATTAATTAAAGGAAGTAAAATTCTAAAACTGAGGAAAGGAGGAAGGCTAAGCCTTTTAGAAAATTATATTAGAAATAAAAAATATAAGAAGCAACATATTTGTAAATATATTACAAATATTTAAATGCAACATGCAAATAACACCTAGGTATCAACATATATTACTTCCATCAGAATCCAAACTTGTGCTAACTCCTTCTGCAAAAAAAAGTTAATATGAAATTATTTATGCAACTAAACTCTGCATTGTTGGTTGAGGTGAACAGACCTGTCTTCATGTGACCAATATTGCAGCTATAGTTAGTGCATATGACTTACAACATGGTTAAAACAGAAATGTGAAAAGTTAGTCATATCGTGAAAATGACAGTTTGTAGTTTGTCTGTATATTGAAGAAAGTAGAGAACTTCACCTATGGTTTAACTGAACTAAAATATGTAGGTATTTTTTTGTTCTTTTACTATTTAAAAAAAATTTACTAACCTTTTACCTAAGAAACTGATTTTGTAACTGAAACCAGTTCATTACATAGGCCTAAACAATGTGTGGTGCTCAGAGCTACAGAAAACATGCCATTTCATGTTGTCTGTTATTAGCTAGATGAAATAGACTATAGGGTTTCCATAGGGAATGCTCAGTCATCACTTTTAAAATTTTTTCAAAGGAGTTAACATCTGGGATTTCTTAGCCTGACTTGAATTGGTGTTTCCACCTTGCACAGATAATGAGTTTAATGTAGCTATGCTGGAAAACCCTCAGATTTGTTCATCAGTGCACATAAAATTTGTCCTTCCTCTTCTAATGAACCTTTGGAGAGAAGTCTGAAATGAATAGATTACCTCCATTTGGAAAGCATGATGTCTTCTAGGCTGCACTTTACTAGAAGCAATATTCTAATAGATTTTGGAGGTTTTTTTAGATGCATATATTTAAGTGTACTTTTGCCTTTAAGACTTTGAAAATAGTCACTGCTGGTAGCTTTACATGTTTATTTCTCAGGTTTTTGACCCAGTACATCTCACTAAACTTTCTATCTGCAGCTGGTAATCTTCCCTCCTCAGTGATTCTTTTATATTTTTCAATTATAAAGTTTTTTATCTTAAAAACAATGATTCAAACAGCATTGTTTTAGCACTTCTTATCATGGAATGGTTTTAGTTGGAAGGGACCTTTAAAGATATTTTAGTCCAACCCCCTGCCACGGGCAGGGGTATTTTTCATTAAACCAGGTTGCTCATTCAGCCCCATTCCACTTGATTTTGAAAGGCTTCAGGGATGGGACATCCATACCTTCTCAGGGTAACCTGTGCCAGTGTCTCATCACCCTCACAATAAAAGAAATGTCTTCCTTGTATCCAGGCTAAATCACATTTCTTTCAATTTAAAATTGCTCCTAATTTTCATTATTGTTGCTCCCTTTCATTACTGATCTTTGTAAATAATCTTTCCCTATCTTTCTGATAAACTTCCTTTAAGTATTGAAAGGCCACACAAAGGTATCCCTAATGCCTTCTCTTGCCCAGGCTGAATAAATCCATCTCTCTGAGCCTTTCTTCATAGGAGAGATGTTCCAGCCCTCTGGTCATTTTCATGGCCCTCCTCTGGACCTGTCCTAACTGTGGTTGGAAGGAGTATTCAGGGCCCTACAGGCCTGTCAGCCTGACCTCAGTGCTGGGGAACGTCATAGAGCAGATCATCCAGAATGTCCTCACACTGTCTGCAGGAGAGCCAGGGGGTCAGGCCCAGCCAGCAGGGGTTTGTGAAAGGCAGGTTCAGCTTGACCAACCTGATCTCCTCCTAGCCAGTGACCCACCCAGTGGTTGAGCAAAAGGCTGTGGCTGTAGTCCAGTCTACCTGGACTTTAGTAAAGCCTTTGATACTGTTTCCCCCAGCATTCTTCTGGGAAAGCTCTCCTCATGGCTCAGACAGGCATCCTGTTCACATGGTAAAACCTGGCTGTATGGCTGGGCCCAGAGATTAGTGGGGCATGGAGTTACATCCAGCTGGTGGCCAGTGACCAATGGTGCTCCCCAGGGCTCAGTACTGGGGCCAGTTCTGTTTCATGTTCTTTATGGATGATCTGGATGAGAGGATTGAGTGCACCCTCAGTTTGCAGATGACACCAAGCTGGGTGGGAGTGCTGATCTGCTGGAGGGCAGGAAGGCTCTGCAGAGGGATCTGGACAGGCTGGAGCATGGGCTCAGCCCAGTGGTGAGAGGTTCAACAAGGCCCAGTGCTGGGTCCTGCCCTTGGGTCACAGCAACCCCAGGCAGTGCCACAGGCTGGGGCAGAGTGGCTGCAAAGCTGCCACAGGAAAAGGCCCTGGGGGTGCTGGTGACAGCAGCTGAGCATGAGCCAGCAGTGCCCAGGTGGCCAAGAAGGCCAATGGCATCCTGGCCTGTGCCAGCAATGGTGTGGCCAGCAGGTGCAGGGCAGGGACTGACCCCCTGTACTTGGCACTGGGGAAGCCACACCTGAATCCTTTGTTCATTTCACCCCTCACTCCAAGAAGGACATTGAGGTTCTGAAGTGAGTCATACCATGTGCCTGAGAGTATTGATTAGATATTAGGAAAAATTTCTTCATGGAAGGGGTTGTTAAGCATTAGACCAAGTTCTCTAATCATCATCATGGTGACATCACCATCCTTAGTAGTGTTCTAATTGTGAATAGATATGGCGCTTGAGGACATGGTTTACTGCTGAACATGATGGTGATGGTTGGTATATTGGTTGGATGATGGTTGGTAGTTAGACTTGATGATCTTAAAGGTATTTTCAAACTTTAATGATTCTTTGATTCTGTGATGAACTAAACTGCTCAGTTTGGTGTCATCTACAAGTTGAAGGTGCACTCAATTCCAGTGAGTATATCATTGATGTGGATAGAAAACAATAGTGTTGCCAGTGTGACCTTTGAAGAACACCACTCCTTAATGGTTTTCACTTTTATGTTGAACCATTGGATATGGACCATTCACTCTTTGAATGTGGCTGTCCAATTAAGTCCTTATCCATTTAATATTTCATTAATCAAACCCATCGCTCTTCAGTTTAGCAGCAAGAATGTAAGACAGCTATAAAGCTAGAGAGTGTCACAAAGGAGGGCCACAAAGAAGGGAAGGGCCTTGAATTGAAGCCTTGTAAGGACAACAGCTGAGGTTGCCTGGTTGTTTAGCCTGGAGAAGAAGAGACTGAGGACAGTCATCAGAGTCGACAACTTCCTCATGAGGGGAAGACACCAATGTCTTCTCTGTGTGACCAGTGACAGGAGCTGAGGGAATAGCCTAAAAGCTGTGTCAGGGAAAGATTAGGTTTGGATACCAGGAAAAGGTTCTTCACCCAGAAGGTACATGGACACTTGAACAGGCTTCCCAGGGAAATGGTCACATCACTAAGCCTGGCAGGGATTCAAGGAGCTTCTGGACAATGTTCTCATTTACAGAGGGATTTTTGGGATGTCTCTGCAGAGCCAAGAATTGGATGTGAGTGGTTCTTGTGGATCCCTACCGCCTCATGATATTCTATAAATCTATGATTTTTTGTTAAGAATATTGTGAGGGTCCAAATCAAAGGCCTTACAGACAGGTAAATGACATCTATAATTCTCCTTTGACAATTGAGGCATTCTGTCCATGGTGGAGGGCCACTGTGTCAATCAGGTACTATTTGCCTTTGGTGAAGCCATTTTGGCAGTCTTTAACCAGTCCTCTGTCTTCCACATCTTGACATGTCTTCCAGAAGTCTCTGCTCTGTGATCTTACTGGGCACTGAGATGAGGCTGACTAGTCAGTAATTCCTGGGTGAAGCTTTAAAAAAAAAGGTTCTTTAAAAAAGCTTTTTTAAAAAGCTTTCCTGCTTTTGCTCTTTTTTAGAAAGGCTGAAATAGCTTTTTCTTCAGTCACTAAGATCTTACCCTGACTGCCGTGAATTTTCAGATATGATGTGACTGCTGTGATTTTTTATATATGATGAAAAGTGGCTTAACAACTACATTAAACAATTCTCTCAGGACCCTGGGATGCATCTCCTTGGGTCCCATGGTCTTGTCTATTTTCAGGTTCTCAGATGATCTTGAACCCGATATGCTCTTACCAGGAGTGACTTCAGTTCCCCAGTTCCTGTCTTGTGGGAAGAGTAATTACTAATGAACACTGAGGCAAACAAAACTGCTGCATACCTCAACCTTCTCTATGTCAATTGTGATTAGTTCTGTCCCATTTTGGGGGACAGAGCAGAGGAGTGGGTTGTGTGTGTGTATTTTCTTTAATCTTCCATTTCTGACCAATGTGCCTATAGAAGGCATTTTTACTATTCTTTGTATTCCTTGCCAAATTCAGCTCCAGCTATAGCATAGCTTTCCTAATTTCTTAATTGCCCCTCCACAACCAGACAGCACTTCTCTTTTCTTCCCAGGATGCCATCCCTGATTCCAGTGCTTTTCCTTCTTGTATTTCACTTTGTCCAGGACGTCTTTACTGAGCTATGCTGGTCTCCTGCCTTCCCTGCCTGAATGCTCAGTGGTGGAAATGGAGAGATCTCAGGCTCTATGAAAAATATCCTTAAAGATCTGACAGTTCTGTTCCTTTTTCCCTAAGTGCAGTTTTCCAGAGGGTCCCATCCCATTATTTTAATTCCTAAAATAACTAAAAGTTCAGGCTTCTAAAATTCAGAGTAGTAACTTCAACCTTTCTTTGGCCCAAAATCCCTGAGATCATGAATTCCACCAGGGCATGACCACTTGAGCCCAGGCTGCCACTGATCCTGACCTCTCCAGTTAGTCAATCTGTGTCAGTAAGTAGCAGGTGCAGTAGCACTTCTCTGACACCTGGGGTAAGAAGTTATCCTTGATGCTGTCTCCTGGAGAGTCTCCTGGACTGCTTCCATCTTGCCGAGCTGCTTTTGTAGCAGATGTCAGGGACTGTCCTGACAAGTCCCTGCAGCTGGATCAGAACCTGCCAGAGTGATGCTCCCTGCAGGTGAAGTAGGAAAGTTTTGTCAACAGGGTTCCCTCAATTGAGTGATGGGTAATAAACACAAGCCATGAGATTTTATTTATTGGCTTGGCTTCTGATTTTCAACCACAAGCTCTTGACCTGTTCATCACTGTTTTTCAAAGATGAGTTTATGCAATTGAGTCCAAGAAGAGGGAAAATTGTCTGCCCCCCTTTCCTTGCCTGTCCCTTCTGAACAGTTTGTAGTTGTTAATTGGAATGCTCCAGTCATGTGATTTGTCTCACAAAATTTCAGCATTTGTGATTAGATCATAGCTTTCCATTTGCACAGTCACTTCCAATTCTTCTGATGCACCCATGCTACATATGCTAATGTACAGGCATTTCAGCTGGTCTATCAACTGTGTAAGCATTTTAGATTAAAAAGCTGTAGTTCTTTCAAGGCATTTCACAGGTGTTCCCCTGTCAGTTTTTAATTCATCAGCAGCCCCTGACTCTTCTTTGTTAATCAAAACTCCATCCTCTTCCCGCTCTAAATCTACTTGATTCTGCCCTTGAAGAAAAAGGTAATGTTCAAGGTCCTCCAGAAGGACTGCAGATACAGCACAAGCTTTGCATTCCAGTCCTCCTTTCTTAATAAACTTTCAGTCTGGAGTTTCTCTCCACAGAGATTTGCACTGATAACCTACAACTGTGTGGATCAATTTCTCTGTAAAGTCTATTCACCTGGGAGGGCATGCTCTTCTTAAGTAGAAAGGGGCTTGGATTTCTGCAAATTCTTTAGTCATTAATTTCCTTCTCAGTATACTTTGGAAAAATGTTAAAGCATCCAGAACTCCTCTGGATACATCAAGGATCAACCTTATATTTCTATTCAAGAATAAACTCCTGGAAGAAATATTTATTTTTATTGCTTATGTCATCCAAGGTAACTTACAAGGAACTGATAGCCTGTACTGCTTCAAAAGGCAGTTAAGCTTCATCTTTAGGAAGAATGTGCAGGTACATCTTGGGAGCAGGAGATTAGTCATGTTTTTTATGTCTTGTTTATAAAGCAGAAGAAATCTTACTAAGCCTATATAAATACCTCATATAAGGTATTTGTAAGAAAAAAAAGCATTTTCAAGAGACCAGTGTTCATGTTCAGAAATAATTATTCCTTTAGACAGAATAATTCACTTTGCAGAGATACATGGCATTTGACATTTCTTTGTTTTTGACAGGAAAAAGTGGCCCTGAATGCAAGCACTGTAGGGCTGATCCAGATAAGGAGTGCCGGTTTTGTTCGTGTTACTTGTGTGGTGGCAAACAGGATGCTCACATGCAACTCCTGTGTGATGAATGTAATATGGCTTATCATATATACTGCCTGAACCCTCCTTTAAGCAAGATACCAGAAGATGAAGACTGGTAAATATACAAGGATGATTTACTTACCTATATTGACATTCCATACATGGTACCTTTTTGATATTTGCACCTCATGAAAGAAAATACTGAAGATGTTTTTAAATTCCGAGGTGTTTCCATTCATCTGCTTAATATAAGACTTATGTTTTCTGCCAAGATAATTCTTTTAAATCATTCACAATGGATTAGTAGTAAGCTTTAAGGCCATTATGAAATTTCAAGACTGGTATGTTCATTTTATTCATTATGGTCATTATGATCTTCTGGGATATTACCTGATCTGATTGTATTTATCGACAGTTGTTATTCCTCAGCCTTTTCATTTTTTAAAAGCTACACTCCTTGAGCAATTATTTTATGCTCATGCTTCTCTGTCCCTTCATCCTCTGTCCCTGCTGCTGCCCCTGTGCTCTACTACATTCATTTTTCATGCTATGGAAGGACCACCACATTGCTACTCTTCATTTCTTATGTAATTACTCTTATGTCTTTATTAGCTGTCTACAATTTACACTGTTTGTATTTAGCACCTGCCTATGACTTATTTGAGATGTTAATCCTTTATAAATGAGTAATACACAGAAGTTTATTCTAATAAAGTTTTCCATAGACTTCATTAAATATCTAAGATGTCTATGAATACATTACATGGAATCTCTTTGAGCCTTGTGTATATATATATATATTTGTAAAAAATCTATGTAAATCCTTTGGAAGTTTTAACATTCTCTGTAAATTAATAACTCAATCTCCTACACCTTATTGGCTTCCATAATGTTTATTTATAATGCCTGATGGTGTGCCTCTTTTCTGGGGCAACTATCCTCACAGGAAAGAATTTCTTACTAAAATCTAAACTAGCTAGAAGGTGCCTGAAACCTTTTCTCCAGGCTGAACAGCCCCAGCTCTCTCAGCCTGTCTTCATAGTAGAGGTGCTCCAGCACTCTGATCAACTTGGTGGCCCTTCTCGGGGCTCTTGGCAACAGGTCCATATCTTTGTTGTGTTGGGTGCCCCAGAGCCGGATGCAGCACTGCAGGTGGGGTCTCACAAGACAGAGTAGAGGAGGGGAATCACGATCTCCCTTGACCTGCTGCCCACCCTGATTTGGATGCAGCCCAGGATGAGGGTTGGCTTTCTGGGCTGTGAGTGCCCATGGCTGGATCATGGTGAGCCTTTAGATCACAAACACCTTCTCCTCTCCAGAGCTAGTCACGGTCCATTCTCCAAATTATGAATTTCCAGAAGTTCAATTCATATAATTAAAATTCATTGGAAAATGGCTGTCAAGCTTTTTAACTTGTTTTTGTTTACTGTGTAACTAAGAATAGGAGCCTTAAGATTTATATATGTAAGTAGATAGCTGCATCTGTGAATGAAGTCACAGGGTGGTAGAGGTACAATTGTGGGCCTGGCTTATGTGAACTAGTTTAGAGATGCTTAGTGTCACCAGCCCTGTACTGTCTTAACGTTTATCATTATGTAGAAGTGCATTTGCACCGGGCAGAGCAGCATCTCCTACCAAAGAAGTTTGTGCCCTCCCTTCTTCCTGCATACTAGCAAAGAATCATGGTTGTGTGATTCTTAATTTAGGAGCAGTTTGCTTTAGAATTGGGAATACTTCCATTTTGTGTTTTTAGAGCGTAAAATCTGGCAAACTCTATTCAGGGGTTAAGTCTTCAATTTGGGAAAACATAAATTTATCTTGTGGAGATGAAGTCATTCTGTATGTGAAACAGTATTTAATAGTCCCTATGAGATTCAGTTTAAAAGATATTAAGGTAATATTGTTATACTATCAAGAAACATGGAATTCACCATGTAACTTCACCTTATTAATTCACCTTGTGAATTTGCATTATGTCATATTTGTTCTTTTAATTGGTCTTACATGCTTTTTCTTTAAGCAGTTGTAATACCTGTCAAAGCAATAACTTCAGCATCTTACATTATTTTTTTTAAATCTACATGGCTTCATTGTTTTCATGGTCAAACACCTTTATTGAGATAGTGAAATCTATTCCTGTGGACCTTAATCATTAATTCTTCTATTCATACCCACATAAAAAACGTAATAAATCCAAACCAGCAGTAATAGTAATAGTAGTGGTAGTAGTATTAGTAGGTTTTGTTTTCTGAATGAGGTTATCAATGTTAATGTAGATGAGGCTTCTTCTTCTTGTGTATGGACCAAATCCAGACTATGGGAGCCAGAAACAAGGACATGTCTGTATTGTTATTCCTGGACTGGGATAAGAATGTTGTTGGAAACAGCAGAATGACCACTGTTCTGCTTTTCTCTCTCTGCTGTGGTCAGTGTATACTAGTATCTCTGCTTTCCTACCAGAATGGATTTGTGTTAGTGTGAGTGAGCCCCAACATTATATTCCAAATGGCTTCAGTGTTGTGGAGAAGTGAGTGTGTCTTTGTGTGTTTCTATTTACATTATGTCATACCTTGGCTCTGTTTGACATTCAGCAATCTGCAGTGAAATTTCTTGCACAACCAGCAAAAATAAAGGTAGACTGGGCAGGAGACAGAAATAGACCATGAGTACTGGTTAGCAGCATATTTTGCAGCCATGGGCACCTCTCATATATCATGTGAGAAAAAATAGTTCTATGTTTTGCAACTAGCACTCTACTTTTAAAGATAGCCGAAAAGCCCTTTTTTAAAAAGGTTGACAATATTTGTTCATGTTGACTTCATTTCTTAAGCTGTAGGCTTCAGCTGCTTAAGCCTGGTATATGCTTGCTAGCTTGAAACATTCAGTCAAAATAAACAAATAGACACTATTTTGGCTACCAGAAATGTATTGCCATTATTCTGAAGTTAATTGAGAATTTACTAAAACCTTTTTTTAGGTATTGTCCTTCCTGCAAAAATGATTCTAATGAAGTTGTAAAGGCTGGAGAAAAGCTCAAACAGAGTAAAAAGAAAGCAAAGATGCCATCTGCCAGTACTGAAAGCCAGAGAGACTGGGGAAAGGTAGAGTGTGTTTTAGAAATAGCTGTTACTCTGATTGTTCATGTATGTGCTACATCTATAATTTTGCTTACATATGCACTACACAAAATTCAGTACTGGGTTGCACAAACAACAAGACAATGTTAAATCCTGCCTGCTGTCTACTGGCAGTTAAAGCAGTGGAAGGATTATCAAGGTGACTAGAGGTAAAAACAACAACAACAGCAAAAAAAAAAAAAAAAAAAAAAAAAAAAAAAAAAAAAAGAAAAGAAAAGAAAACCCCTAACTCCCCTCCCAAACCCATAACCACATATTGCTTATTTAACATTCCTTTTAACAATTTTTAACATATTTTGAAATATGTGTTTGTTATCATAGACAGATTTCATGATCTCTGCATTGAATTTAAAAATATTCTTCAATATGGGAATTCATTTGTCTGATTACTTTTGTCTGATGTATTTTTAGGGCATGGCCTGTGTTGGTCGCACTAAAGAATGCACTATTGTTCCTTCAAATCATTATGGGCCTATACCTGGTGTTCCTGTTGGGACAACCTGGAAATTCAGAGTTCAGGTATGTTATTTACAGTATTAACTGTAGTTGAAGGAAGTAGGAATACTAATGAATGAGTTGGGCTCTAAAATAAATTCCAATTGACAATTACCATTTTCACCAGGACTAAGTAATGTAAATATATTATGATTCCAATATTGGAAGTGAATATTGAAGGTTGAACTATACTGATTTTATCATACAACTTTGTAATACAACTTTTTACATACAATTTAATAAAAAGTCTGTTGGAATTATGATAAACATATTTCACATGTTAAAATCTCAAGTCAGATATTTAGTGAATAGAGTTAAGTAATTTCTGAAGAGTTTTCTTCACATTAACTGATTATCTCATGAACGGGTTGTAGACTGCCGATTTTGAGAACATTATGTGTTATCACTGTGAAATGACTGTAGGTCAAATTGGTTTTGGTCATACGTAATGGATGTCCAAATCTGCTTTTAGGTTGATGAACAGCTTAAGCCTGTGCAAGTCTGTAGTGCTACTGAAGTTCACTATACATTCAGCTTTTGGTGTTTTTTCCAACTGTCTCATTTTCTGTTTCAAATATTCCTTAGGCTCTGTGGTGAACTAGGTTTATAAAAAACTGGCAGAAAAATAATCCTATCTGGAGTAGAGTGGGGGCTAATTATCCCAGTTAATTTCACATTTTGGTTATGTAAGCACAGTGCCAATACTCAATAAGGCAGGAAAAAACAAAGCAGGGAGGATGGTACAGCTGCATTTTGTGCCAGTACTGATTTTTTTTCTGGTTTTGTAGTGTCCAGCAAGCTACAAACTTCCTCCCTTTTGTTCCAGCTTGATCCAACTGAAATGATTTTTGGGTTATCTTTCATTTTTTCATTGTTGTTTCTAGTAATGAAAATACATACTTCTTTGTTTTCTAAATCAGTTAGTTCTTTGTCTCTTGCATGTGTAAATAATTGGAATTGAATGTTTTCTGTCATATTTGGAAGAATAAAACCAAGGGGTTTTAAACTGCTTGAGGAGGGGCAAGACAAAAATCAAGCACCTCTTCTGATTTGTTTTATGAACTTTTCATCACTTGCTTTCTTTTTGTTGGGTGCCAGATTATATAAAGTCTAATAAGTAAGAGAGCTTTCTAAAATCACTTGGGTAAACTCAAAGTATCAAAATCAATTTTTATTTTCACTGCTTCAATAGTAATTGGAATTATTAGTTTTCCTTTTTATTATGAATTCTATTGGCAAGACAAAAGCTAATGCTTTTCAAGTATTTCTAGTACTGGTAGGAAAAACCAACAGAATTAGAGTGCTGCTTTCATCAGAAAATCCATCAAAAATACTTATAGATATAGTATATATATGTGTGCATATATATATATATATATATATATATATACACACTAAACATCAAAAGACAATTACCATTTATGCATAATTAATTTATTTTGAGTACAAATTAAACACCTTGTCATTAAAAAAAATTTGAAATTCTTTCCAGGTAAAAAGTTAAATTACACTTTTGTTTCTTATATGAACTAATTTTTTAATGACAAAATGAGATTGTCTCAGCAAATCTGTGAGAATTTAGTGACTGTATGAAAATTTAAAGACTTCTTTATTTCTGATTTGCATAGTTTTTTTATTACACAAACTCTCTTTTTCCCTAGAAGGAAATTGACTAAACTTACTGGAGAGAGCATCTAAAGAGCATCTTTGGCATGAATTCTTTATCAGTGTTCATCTTTGGGGTGAATCACCTACCAGAAACCTAAATTTAATTGATGAAACCTGAAAATGAAAAGAAGGGAGGGAGGAATGAATTAAAGAATGCTTGATACAACAGGAAAGAGGAGTGCAATAATGGGGCCTTTTTATTCAGCATACTCATAAATGGTCTGGAAAAATTGGCAAAAACCTGATAAAGTTAAGTGAGAGTGCTAAGTTGTGGATAGCAAACATGGGCCAGGGAAGAGTTCTAAGTGTGTAATTTGTAATTGGCTTTCAGCTACTTATACTTCTTTTACTTAGCAAAGAGATATTCTAATAGCTAAATTTGAAAAATATGTCATTTTAATACTGATCAGAAAAATAAATCAAATACTAAATTATCATGAAATGAAGAGTCAGGAAAATAAAGTACATTGTCATGAACAGCAACCAGGGAGTATTGTGCAAGGAAGTATTACTGTGTCCTTGCATGGTTTTCATACTGTGCACAGCTCTAATCTGATGTTAAAAAGTGCACTTTTGACTAGCTGGATCTTTGATGTATTGTGTTATGAAATTTCAAGACTATAACAGAAGAATATAGACTCCCATGAAAGTTGCTTAGAACTGTAGGCTGGGAAAAGGAGATCAGGAGTGCAAGAAGCAGAACAAGAAAAAGATGCAAAATCAAGTTCTGGAAGAAGATTTGAAGGTAGAAAGAAGTAGTGTGATTGATTTTATGCTGGAAGCCTTCATTCTACCAACACTGTTTTCATCTTAACATACTGAGAAAATGCATAATTTAATATATAATCTCATTTTATTTGTAAGGGTTGTTTGTGGAGCTTTTCTATTAATCAGTAGTTTGAAACCATTACTAAATAAATTTTTGTGGGAGAGATGCTCCAGCAGACTCTAATGATGTTGCCAGATTAGGCTACAGCTGCAGCTTTCAGGTGGTGAAGCTGCAGATAACTTGAACATTTATTACCATAGAGTTATCCTGGTTGGAGAACTAGTCTATGATCCATTGGTGTTGCAATGGCTTCTTCTGTTTTCTTGAGCAGTCTGATAATATTCCTCTCCAGTGGTTACATTTTCAGTGTGTTACCTTACAAGTCCCTGACAAAATTATCTTTACACTGGGATCTTCCTAGGTTAAAAATTGTAAAATGCTTCCAAACTGGTAGATCTCCTTCTCCTTTGAATTGTTCTAAATGACTGTGCAAGTGGAGTATACCACTGAGTACAGTGTTATGTAGTGCTTATGGAAAAAATCTTGGAGATTTTCCCCAAAGAAGAAAGAGTCCATTACCTTTTCCAGTGTCACCACTGTCCTACATTGTCTGCTGGTTTTCTGGGTGTTCTTACTTTTAGCTTTTCTTCCTGAAGAAACAGTGGAATTCTCACCTTTAATAGCAGTCTTGCATTAACTGTTGACACAAAAACCTCTGTACAATATTTTGAGCAGAAAATTGATTGTTGAAAGTGGTTGTAGGTGGTTGGGTCTTTTAAAAAAATTGCTATAAACTGGCTTTTTTTCTGTTTCCAGGTGAGTGAAGCAGGTGTTCATAGGCCCCATGTTGGTGGAATCCATGGACGCAGTAATGACGGAGCTTATTCACTCGTACTAGCTGGGGGATTTGAAGATGAAGTGGTACGTCATTCATGCAAGCAATGGTCTTGTGTTCTAATGCATCAAATGTCCGTGCATATAGAGTTGCATTTGGTGTTTAATCTAAGACTTATGTTTAGGCAGATATGACTGTGGAAAAAAATATCTACCACTGATAAATTAAGTCGTTCTTAGTATTTTGGAGAGAAAAATCTTACCAAATCTTAAAGAATGCTTATGCTCAGATCTACATTAAAGCAAAATGTCAGTTACTGGATTTGACATTGTTTAGGGTAGCTACATTTCAGTATACTTTTGGAGTCTGAATTAAGTGTGACATAAAATCTGATAGTGCAATTGTGTGCAAATAATATGTTATACATTCTGCTTTTGTCACAATTTAATTACATTCTAAACAGTATTTCTAATTACATGATAAATTTAATTTAATGAAGCAAGAATAAAAGATATGTGTTAGTTGATACTATGAAGTTCTGAAGTTTCTTGGCTCCTGCTAATAAGCACTTTCAGAACTTCTTAGCTTCCTCAGATTCTTTCTCAGAATCTTGATCCCTAAAGGTGCTGGGAAAAAATTCTACTTTGGTGTTAACATTTAAGGAGAGCAACAAAAGAAGTTATGCAGCTAAACAGAAGACTAAATGCTTTCAATTTTCATCTTGTGGCGCTGTCCAACATTTATTTATGAAGAGATTACAGTTTTTTCAATTAAATAATATTTACACAAGGCACATCCCTTCCTGCAGTTCCAGTCCATCAGATGGAATTTTGAATCTTGGATGAGGTGAAGGATAATGCAGTAAGCAACCTGTTTGTTTCTTTTTAAATGCCCATAGCTGTCAACCACAAGGAAAACCACACTGAAAAAAAAAAAAAGCATATGAATGAAATAGCATCAGAAGGTACTATATTCTATGCCAACAGCATCTACGAGGTGCTGCTGCTGCAGGGTATTGCTTTCTGAAGGAATATGTGTTTCTATTTGAACAAGTGGCATAAGAAGGTACTTGGAAGTTGGATATGGTGTCCTTAGTGTCTATCCCAGCCCAGGATCTCAGACCCTAAGAACACTGTTTCACAGGAGTTGTATCTGCTATGCTGGGATGCTGCAGACTCCTCTTTTTATTCTTTTTGGTGATACTGATGTCTCCTTATTTCTGAGGTGGTAATTATTTAATTCAAAATATTAGGTAAATTTAATTGGATCCTTTGCATGCCTTTTCAATTCACCTCAGTGATGTTGTGACTATGTGGTTTTGTAGACACCTAATCAATGTCATAGTCTGAAAGATATAAATACTTTTGAAAAGGCATAGTAGAATAGAAAGGTTGCAGATAATACTCTAAAAGCAGGTTTTTTTCTCTCTTCTAAACTAATAATACAAGGGGTCTTTTTTTCCCAGTTACATTATTGAGGTTAGTTTTTCTTCTTTCATGTGCCAGGTTTGTCTTCCAATTACTTCCATTTTCCCTGTTTTTTTGAAAAAGGTTGAGATTAAACTCCTGTTAGAGCATGCACAGAAAAATTGAGCCCTGTAATTAAAAGTGTCCTAAGTACAGTATCTAATTAATTTGAGATGTGAAATTTGAGATTTATTTATTTGAAATAAAATATACACACAAAAACCTCTGCTCACATCTATTCATTTTATTGTATGAGTACCAAAAAAGAGAGGTGACTCTTAATTGAATTTCAGTGATGCAACAAAGATGCTTGTGTGTAAACTTTTATAAAATTGGGAAATAAATTCATTTTGGAGGTGTATTACACTGTTCATAAACTTTATGTAGTATTTAGGCACACTGATAATGTGTGCCATCTTAATGCACTTCCTATTGCTTTAAATCAGCAAAGCCACACTGGGGTAAAGTAATTACAATGTACATTTCAGGAAACTGAGTTAATTGTCTAGCTTTCAGATCATGACATTTTTATGCCATGCCTGTAGAAACTTATAATCCTAGAGACCCAGAATTTTCTCCAGTTTTACTGAAGTTCGGATGTTCTGCATGTATTGGAGTGCTCATTAATAACAAGTTTTATCAGTTCTGTCAGATCTACCCTCAAGATTGAGAACAGGTATAGTCATGGCTTATAAAATGAGCATTGGGTGAAATTGTTTGGTACATGACGTTTTATCTTCATTTCTAACTACATGCACATAAAATATTTGCACATTAATGTCTCTCCTAAAAATGGGTAACTTTGAAGGCTTACTTATAGTTAGCTATTATTTTGAATATGCTAATGTTGCTAATCTCCTTCATAGTATTCCTTTGACAGTAATCATAATAGGAGCATTACCTGAAGAAATTGAGAAGTCTTTCAGTAATTTATACTCTAAGAACAGATTAACATTTACCCACTAGATACTGGAAATTTGCACTGATTGTGCAATCACAGTGTTCATGATCAATGTATTCTGATTTATCTGTTCATCAGATCAAGCAACTAAAGTTTAATTTTGTTTTGAAAACTTGCCCTCTTATTTTGTGCCATTGAAACAGTTGAAACTGCTTTTTATTGTCAAAAGTCCCAAGATTCATATTTCTGCTGGGTTGAGGTAGTGTTGTAAAGATGGTAAATTAATTGTGTGGTGTGCTCCACTTTAATCTAAACAAAAATTGTTTCTTCTATAAGTTGTTTTGCATAGGATCATATGGGAGATCTCTGAACTGAGATTCAGGATCTCTTGGAGAATGATACCTGATGTGAGCAGTTGCATCTTCTTGTAAAAGATTCTGAGACTACAGAAGATAATGACTGTAATGACTCAAAAGGGACCCCAGGCAATATACTCATTGTTTAGGTTTGTTGATATTTTATACCAAACCCATTCACTGCCTGGAATGTACCATTCATAATCTACTTAATGAAATGAATGTCTAATATGAAATGCATGTCTTTTAGATTTTAAATGTGTTGCTTTAACTAGAATTATAGTAGGCTAATTAAATTAGTCATACAGATTGCAGGATTTTTTTCCCTCAAAAAACAAATGAATTTTGGATCTCCAGCTGATAGCCAAAGATAACCGTAATTTAAAAATGCTGTCTCTAAAAGCTTTTATATCTCCTAAGTAAAATCCCTCTACAGGAAAGTGTCTTTGACCTGAAAAGACTTTGGCGAACCTGGTTCCAAGTCAGAACGGAGTTTTAGTGAAACAAAAGATAATGAATCCACACTTGGAAGCCTGAATTGTTTACGTATTAATGTTCAGTTTAAAAGCGTGGTAATCCACCATTTTTGGACACTGCATGGAAAGGAGTAAGAAAAACCTCAGAAAGGAATTTACATACAGTAGTTAACTCGGACTTTGATATTTTAAAATGTTGCCCTACTTCCATCATCAGTTAGCCACGTTCTGCTGTTTCCTGCTATGAAGCTGTCTTTCTTTCTGTTCAGACATTTAGTGGACACTAAAATGGTGAAATGTTTTCTTTGTGGTGGAATGTGCTGTGAAACTGCCAGGTTCTTGCTATCAGGGGCAATTGTGGGGAAGACTCAGCAAGAACAATTATGATGTATTCAGGCTCTGCACTTAATGCAAGGGATTCTTATTGATTTACAAATGAAATTTGTACTTTAGCCCTTCCTTTTCAATTGGCACCTTTTACTGCAGTGTTAAACCATGAAATTATCAAAAATAAATCACACAATGGGCAGATAGGCCAATTCTGTTGGCACTTTATGGGTATAGTTTAATGAAGATGAATGATGACATGATTCAGTTTCAGATATCCCTACTACTGGGGAAAGAAAATGCTCTCAAATGTAATTGCTTGATAGTTAATAATTGACTTGAATTTAAAAACCTCATTTAAAGCGGCTTAGTGCAGTTTTATTTTACTATATCATAAAATCAAACTCACCTTTTATTCATTACACTTTACTGAGGTCAAACTGAGAAGGGATTGATGAATTGATGATATTTGGGAATTTCTTGTACCAAGAAAGCCAATAAACATTTTTTGTTGTTCAAACTTAAGGATGGAACTCATCTAGAAAATCTGATTGTGTTTGTAATAGCCTATTACTGATAAATACAATTTTTGCATTATCTGTTGGAACCAAACTTTGAAATCTGAGCATAAAAGCTCAGATTTAACAGAGATGTTAATGGAGAGAGAAAATAATTGAGACCTCCCTTGAGACAGTTAATATTCTAGTAACTTTAAGTAGCTAATGTCCCTGTCAGCTGGTGCATAAAAGTAATCC
Organism: Melozone crissalis; assembly: GCF_028551555.1. Taxonomy (NCBI): domain Eukaryota; kingdom Metazoa; phylum Chordata; class Aves; order Passeriformes; family Passerellidae; genus Melozone; species Melozone crissalis. The sequence continues at coordinate 45,818,055 of NW_026535783.1, read as the reverse complement.
ACAGAAGTAATGCGGTCAAATGATTCAATGGAATTCAAAATCTTACTTCCTTCATTCTACATTATTTCTCTGTTAGACTTACAATTGATTATATAACAATGTTGAGCAGTGGAGTATGATTTAATACAACAGACTGATTGCTTGTACTGGCTGTCTGAGGCTGACTGGCTTGTAGTACTAGAGCTTCAGGCTTGTCTTCCACTCACGTGCCTCAGTATGAGATGCTGGGTCAGTGCTACTGTGGCTGAAGTTCACTTGCCCTATAATGTCATCAAACTTCACAAACAGGACAGTTTAGAAATAACTTTATGGACACAACATAAGAAAAAGGTAATGCAGGAGGTATTAAGAGAAGACAGAGTAACAAATACTTACTAGCTGTTGAAAGACAGTTTTGGTGCAAAGAAGTGGAATTAAGCTGTGGAAAACAGAAGAGAAGTGGCAGAATTATGTATTTTAACTTAAGAAAATGGGAAGAATGTAGGAAGAAGGGAAGGGAAAAGATAAGACTGTTTTGATGGGCTTTTTGACAGCTACTTTTTTTGTTCAATGAGAACATATAGACATAAATAACTCCCTTTACCATACGTTTTCTTTAACTGTTGACCCATTGTCTTCAGTTCTGCTTTTTGATCCTCTTCAGACAAAAATAGCTTTACCAATCTCTTACTGGCTCTCAGTTAAAAGTTGTTGTAGGTGATTGGGAGATTCTGTATTATCTATAGATAGAACTCAAAGCTGTTGAGAGATTGTTTTGATGAGTCAATACTCTCTAATAGTCCCAAATAATAAGCTGTGAATATTCCTGTAATACTTCACTTTAAAAGTAAAACACCATAAGCCAAATGAAAGTAGGTACTGTAGGTGTCCAAGTATGTCTCTGGAGTACCAGTGTCCCTATTTCACTCCTGCTTGTTGTAGGCACATTCATATCCACATTTAATCTACGCTTTAGACACTTGGTCTGTGCATCACTTAGTTTTGCCATTTTTGATTTTCATTCTCTACAAGCACTTATGAGTTCTTCTGAGCTTTCTTCCTCTCTTGTTTGCGAGTTGCTGCTATATCAGTGGTTCAAATGTCCTCCAATTTCTCTTCATCCAGCCCAGATCAATGGCAAGATCTCTGACATTTTCCTTCAATTCTAGAAACTGCCTTTATTCCCTGAAATCCTTTTTTTTTTTTTCTAATATATCTGATATGAAAAAAGGGAGTATAGTTTGGCTAGAAAATAATACATGAGGCAGCAGCGACTCTTCCTTATATTGGAGGATGTTGAAAGATCCTTGTACGTTGACCTGTAAGATTTATGCTACATAATTGTTCCTCCATTTTCCTTCCTAAGGAGAAGCAAATGTAACCCAACAAGTGTGGGATTTGTTCAGGAGGTGAGCACGTGTGCATAGACCTTCTATCCATAGTATCTCTTCAAGCACAATGTTTTCAGTTTGCCTGTGGTTAGACTACCACTAGAGAACCACTTAGCCTTTCTTTGAAGATGCTGAAAGTTTGTTGGGTTTAGGTCATTTACATTTAACCCAATTTCCATAGAGGTATGTGCAAGTAGGAATACTGCACATTTCTGCATTGTCTCTTGAAGTTTTTTTGGCTAAAATCTCTAGCAATTTGTCCTTGATTTATGTTTTTCTGTTACGCCAAAAAATAAGTATATTCCATACTTTCTTCTAATGAAGATTTATCAACAACCTAGTAGTTGATAAACAAAAGCTTGTCAGGAACCTGTCCTGTCTTATAAATAATTTTCCCCATCTTGCTTTCATATGAACTGTTTCTGTCTTTCATATATTTTTTCCACACTCTTTTATATATGTTATATCGGTATTTATCTCAAAATTATGTTTCAAGTAGAGGGAAAAGAAATCACCTTCTGGTTTCAGTTTAGTTCTGCTTGCATATCAAAAACTGCCTTAACATTCCTCCCACCCTGCTACATCATGAAGATTGAAGATGTTCATGTTTCTTTTGTTGTTACAAAACCCAGGCCATGCCAGATTCGTGACATTCCAAGATATGTTTTCCCATTTTTCTGAACTTGTCACAGGCTTCTTATTCATTGTCAAAATGCAATTTGCTTGAATGATTGTGATACATGAACCAAATCATCCTTTTTTATGTTATCTCATATACTGTCCTTAATAGAACTACATTCTGTTTCTGTTGGTTTTTAAGATTTATTCAGTAGACTAAGTAGCCTGTTTTAAGAAAGCATATGCCAGAATTTATACATGTCTTTGCTAGGTTTTGTGTATACTTTAAATTTAATAGCACTTGTGTTTTATTATGTACAGATAACTGCAGATGAATTTCTGCTAGGTTTTCCCGACACAAAATAAAATGAACTTATTTTCTATAGTTTATCTATGGCCTTGATCAACTAGTGTTTCTCTTTCTAACCTTCTCTTTTTCTGATGTTGTCAGTCATGAAATATGTGTAACAGTCTTGCACTGGATCCTAAATAATGTCAGACTTTTAATAGTGGTAAGAAATTGACTGAATTTTATTACTGCATAGATGTTCAGAATTTTGCTATTAAAATTCATTTAAACATTGTTTTTTGTATTAAATTGCTATATGCTTTATACCAAATATACATCTCCAAAGAAATAACATATTAACTATGTATGTAGTCTGTATATTTATGTATTTCTGGAAATACATTCATTTCTCAGGAGTAATATGAAATTCTGTGACAAATTTGTACAGAAAATAGAAACACAGGCTTTTCTTGAGAGTATTTAGATTCTGACAGTTTTCATGAAAATTCTACATTGGAACTATAGTACAGAATTATTTTAGTTTACAAAATATGAATCTAAATTATTTTAAACTCTTACTGAGTCAGAAGAGCTGGGATTACTATTTCATTAAAGCACCTGCTTGGTACATAAGGCAGCACTCTATGTACTTACTAGCACTGAGCTCCTTGTACAAGCTGAAGTTACTGCCATCATCCGTCCAAGGTAATTATTCTGTATTTTACACACATGATACTCTTGTAAACACAATGAAAGCTCAAGAGCAAGCAGAATATGTTCCTCAGATTTTTTTTTCTCAAAAATGCCAAAGTAGCATTTTTTTTACGCAGGCATTTTTTAGTCAGAATTTTTTGGTGAAGAGGTTACATCTAGACCAGGACTTTTGTGCTGGTGCAGCTGCTGCAAATGAAATTGAAAACATGTCTTTCATGCCCTTGATTACAGTTTTTCTCTGAGTAAATAGTACAAATGAAGTTGCTTTTTTTTTTTCTTTTAATTGAGTTACTTTACTTTAGACCATTAAACCAAAGGATAATCTTCTTGCACAGGATCGAGGAGATGAGTTCACTTACACTGGGAGTGGAGGTAGAGATCTTTCTGGCAATAAAAGAATCGGAGAACATTCATTTGATCAGACATTAACACACATGAATAGGTAAGTTTTGAAAATAAAATTTAAAGGTATTCCAATACAAAGAGTTGGGTTGTAGGGCTTTAATTTAAAACTAACATTTTGCTGTATTTTTTCTCTTCTGTAGATGCTGTGTTCATAAACAGCAATGCCTTTTAAGAGGTGTTTTATCAAGCATTATGATTTGTTGCTTTAAAGGAACACTCACCTCAGTGAAATACATTGCTTGCAGCTTGCAGTCATGCCTCTGGTTGAAATTGTTCTATAGTCACACTGAGAGGACTCTGTTTTAATTAAACAAGAAGTTAGTCAAAACTCTTGAGCAGAAGTTTTCTAATTCTGGATGTTTCTTTTTTTAAGTTTTTTCTCTTGTGGGTAAATCAGATATAAATTTAAGGAGAAAGAAAGCATGTTCCTTTTCCCATGATAAAAGAAATATTTTCTATTTTGCTAGCTCTTTCTTTCATCATATTTTTCTATGAAAAGCAAGGAATTAGGGTGCAGCTTTATCAAAACAGGTACTTGAAAGAGAACATGTATCCAGAGGAAGAATTAGACATCTGCCTGAAGTGTTTTTCCATCCTCCAAAAGCTGGCCTGAACAAAGAGTACTCCATCCTTTTCTGTTTCTAAGAGCATAATCTGTTACACAACTGACCTCTGAACGCCTGTGAGATGCTGAGAGTCACTGAGAACTTTTGTTTGCCAGGTCCGCATTTAGGTATGTTCTGCTGCTCTCAGACAGGCTGGAGAGGGATTTTTTTCAAGCTGTCTAGAGGAGAAAGAGGAAAAGCCTGACTTGGCTCCCTTGAGAAAGGGGGGAGGAGGGGACACGTGATATGAAAATGAACAAGATCAAGGAGGGAAGAAAGATGGAAGTAGGTTTAAGCAATAGCTTTACAAGCTTATTTAGTGAATAGAACGAAGTTGTTTTGGGACACAGAATTAAAGCTGGACCCTTTAATGTCAGCATCTCTCTCCTCTTATGAAATGAAAATTCGACAGGCAAAACTACTTAGCTGTGAAGGGAGTAATAATGTGCTGCTCTCATTTTCTAAGCTTGATACAAGTTTTCAAGCACTTTGATACAGAAGATTATGATGATTCTATATAGTTGAATCTGTATGGCTTTTGCTTGTCCAGATAGTTTTACAAGTTTTGTTTTTATATGGAAAAAATTTTTAATGTTGGCATAGTGTGCCTGTCTCTTACTGTCTACCATGTGGGTTCCATACTTGTACCATGTCTGTTTATAACCCATATTATTTCTTCTGTTTTGAGATCCATTATTTGTGTTGTGGCTGATTCTGAAGGGTTTTCAATCCCTTCAAGTCAGGCTGTGGTAATAGAAATACTGTTTCTTACAGCAGCTTTCTTGCTTCAGGTTTCTAGAAAAGGGTCTCTATGGATAAATTAAAGCTTTTAATTACAGCTAATTAAAGGTCTAATTAGCTACTATGATTCTTAGTTCTTCTCTGAGGTATTTTATGTATCATGTGAGAGAGGTGTGGTATTTACAGCTTTTTTGAACGGTTATTATGTACCTTTTACTCTGTATGTTTTTCATCATATTCATTACTTTTGTGTACACAGTTAAAGAGCCTTAAAATCTGTTGATGAGGAATAGCAGCACAGAAAGCTTGCCTTTTATTATAATTTTAATTTCATCAGTTCTATTTAGGAAGGGATTAATTTTAAAAATTAAGAATATTAAGTCTGAAAGGATTGGTTTGTTTTCTAGCAATTTCACATGAGTTTTCATCTGGAACCTAGACAACATATTTAATGTTCCAAATTTTTTTTCTTTCCATTCATTTCAGTGTGGATCTCATTTTTTTCATCAATTCTGCTAAAAAACATACTGAAAGGTCTATGCTGCTTGATAAAGCAAAATTAGACAAGGGAAACACATATAACTTAATTATGTTAACTCTCAAAACTCTGCTGGGTGAAGCAATCTAGCTTATGAAGAATTTAAATGTCTTTCTAGGGCACTGGCCCTTAACTGTGATGCCCCACTGGACGATAAAAATGGAGCAGAGTCAAAGAATTGGAGAGCTGGTAAGCCAGTTAGGGTGGTACGCAGTTCAAAAGGACGGCGGATCAGCAAATATGCCCCAGAGGAAGGCAACAGATATGATGGCATTTACAAGGTATTCTGATCTCTACAACATAAAATTTCTTGTAATCTGTTTTTAAAAGCCTCATATGTGTTAGTCTGCAAAGTTTTCATTATTACTTGAAAGAAACAGTTCCTTTTTTCTTGAGCTTTTTAGCTTTAGTTTGTTCTGCAAAGTAAACCAAAATGAAATTACTCAAAACAGTGATAATAGAACATAATCTGTATAGGATACCTAAGATTGAATATGTAAGTTGCCTTGTGTGTGCTTATTGAGTTAAATTCATCCCTGAAATCAGATAATTTCATTATTTCTTCAGTCCTTCCAGCTGTACCCTATCCTTTTTTTTATTTAAAGACTTCTTAGTTTCTTTAACAAAGGAGTGTGCCTTTTAGGACTACTGTATTTTTAAGAAATATAAAAATTTCACAGCTGAGGAAAGAACTTTTGTATATAATAATAATAATGTATAAATTAGTCTTGTCATTTCTTCTTGAACAATTAAAGTATGACGATGTGCATGTGTTTGACTTGTGATAAAAATATAATCGGTAATTTTGTACTGTTCTTTAGGTGGTGAAATACTGGCCAGAAATTGGAAAATGTGGATTTTTAGTTTGGCGCTATCTTCTGAGGAGAGATGATGTTGAGCCTGCACCTTGGACTTCAGAAGGAATGGAGCGGTCAAAAAAGCTCGGTCTAAGCGTACAGGTTCGCATCGGGACTTGACAGTTGTTTTTATTCTTAGTTCTAGTAAACAAAATCCTGAGAAAGAAATCAGTTAAATTAAAGCTCCTTTTTTTCCTTGTACTTCACTGTGGCAGCTTTTGATACTAAAAACCAGTACAGATTATAAGGAAATTGACAGAATCCTGTAATAGTGACACAGCAGATGGAACTGCAAATGAAGCTTTCTACCCTAGCAGTAAATTGGTTTGTCTATATGGATTGGAAAATCAGAATTTGTGTCCAGTTTTGTGATTCTTAGGCTGGAACAAATTTTTCTACAGGTGACTAGTCTGTCTGAGAAACCAAAAAAAGGGTGCATTTTGAAGTATTTTTGTCATGTGAACTGAGTAGTTTGTATAAATAGTGCATTTTAAGCACAGATATAGGCTGATCCATGAAAATTTTGGCATTGCAGAATCCATGAAAAAATGGAAAAAAGGAAAGAATTAATATATATTCTTGGCAATGCAATGATACATTGCATTTTACAGCATACCATCATCTCCCCAATTTATATAGTTTCTAAACACACAGGTACAGATATACTGTTTAATACAGCTGAGTATGGATTAGGTTCTTTGACTTGACTGTGCTTTCTTAATGATAGATACTAATTTAAATGTTTTCTCTATCATATAGGATTTTAAAATTATTGTGTGATTATTTTACTATGTAGTCATAGGGATCTAAAGTCTATTAGAAGTTATTCTTTTTGGTATTTGGTTATTCCTGTATGGCTGTGATTCTTGTTTTAAATCTGTCCTTTTTAATTTTAGTATCCAGAAGGTTATTTGGAAGCCATGGCTAGTAAGGAGAAGAAAGATAAGGTTAAAAAGCAAACTGTGAAACAGGAGCCAAGCAGCCAAAGTAATGGAAACCAGAAAAGGACAATTGATGATGGTATTTCTTTTTTACTTCTTTAGCATTTGTCAGCAAAGTCTCTCACGTTACAATTGCTATGAACTAAGCCATGAAATCTTCGTGGAAGTGTGAAGCAGTTTGTAGTGGTTTTATATTGGAGGCACTCACGGAAGGGACTTTCTGAGAGAAGCTACTAGCAGTTTCCTCCGTCTCTGATAAAAAAAGACCAATCAGTAATTAGCTTTGAAAATTAACAATGTGTTGAACCACTAAGAAAACTGTACACGCCGCTGTGAAGACAGAGGTTAGAACAAGACGAAAAAGCCCATGAGGGTCTCTTTCCCTTCCGAGAAACAAGTAACACAGCCAGTCCGGCCCTGTCTCGGCGGGGCCGGGCCGGGCCGAGCCGGGCAGGGCGGCCCCTGCCGGGGAGCAGGGGAGCGCTTCCGGGGAGCCCCCGGGCCCCGTCAGCCTCCGGGCACGGGGAGGGGAGGCCGCGGGGCCGGGCCGCGGCTGCTGCTGCGGCTGCTGGCTTTTTGCCGCTACTGAACCCTGCCCCAGCCGCCAGCGCGGGCCCCGAGAGCGGCTCTGGGCCGGGCCGGTCCGGCCCAGATTCTTCCACAACCACGAGGCAGGGGGAGAGCCTGGCTGCTAAAATCCTAGCCGCTCCCCCAGCAAGTACGGCCGCCGAAGAAAGCCTCTACTAGCAACAACTCCAGCACCGCCCAGCAGGAATCACATAACCATCTGCAGGCCCTGGGCAAGATATTAACCGGTCATAGTACACAAATAAAACGTACAAACATCAATTCTCTCTGTCGAGTGAAAGAAAAGGAAAGATTGAAGAGAAAACAACATGAAACATGACAGTCAGTAAAAAGACGTCAAGTCCCCGATGGGAGGGATTTAAAGAGGTGCCTTAATTCTAGGCTAAAATCCACTTATAAGGCTATGAGGAAGATATAATTGATACATTAGACTCTTTTTTCCCTATAACCCATCAAAAAATTTGAGGAGATGAATTGTTCAAATTGTACATACCTAACAAAAGCCTCCATGCTAAAGTAAGCAGATGTTGAAATAGCTGTAGTCCCGTGAGAAGTTTAAACCGAAAGAGAAGAGCAATAAAGACCCTCTGCTCCCAGGGAGAGAAGAAGAATCCTCTGTTCCCAGGAATTAAGCTAATTTCAAACATAGATAAAGAAAACCTTTGCTCTTAAACAGCTCATCTTTAAAATAATACCCCATAAATTAACGTTGCCCATAAACACAGTTTTGGGAAAAGCTGTAAAAATGTGAGGGACTTCATGATTGCAGGATTTTCCAGGCAACTGCTATTTGTAAAAATTAAAGGCAGAAGAGAACACTTTTCTTATAAAGAAGTCTCCATAAATTAACAAGAAGAGTTCCTCTCCCAAAGTAGACAAAAAAGACTCTTGTAGAATAACTGACTGAATTATTTCTGTAAGTTGTGAGTAAGAAAAAAAAGTTGTAGGGAAAGAAGAAGTGTTCTAAAGGTTTTATTCTAATTCTTATTATTCCTTTTTTTAGTTACTGTTAATAAACTTTTCTTCATACCCTTTTCAAGTTTTGAGCCTAATTTGCCTTCCTCCTAATCCTATCTCACAACAAGAAATAAATAAGTATATTCTAGCGAGTGCTTAATTAAGTGGTAGTGTAGGGGTCTTAATCCTTTTTACTGCTCCTACTGTGTTTTTTGCTCTCAAGCTCTGCAAAAAAATGAAAATTCTTCTGTGCAACTCTTTGCTGCAATCCAAAGCAATGATGTATAGTATGAGTTGGAGTAGGAATTTGCTTGCTGCATTTCTTGCAAGTAATCCATATTAATCCATTTTTCCTTCTAGAAATAGTTTTGTCTTTCCCTTCTATTAGTTCAGACTAACACTGCTTTTACTGGGTCTGATGGTCACCATCTTAAGCAGGTACAGAGGAGCCTACAATTACACCCAAAGCCATGAGGATGGGAGATGGAGGGAAAGGAGAAGCTTTCCAGCTGACCCAAGAGCAGCAATGGCTGATCAGAGAAGACTGCATGAACCAGAAGCTGTGGGATGAAGTACTTGCTTCTCTTAAGGAAGGACCAGTATGTTTGTTGCATGCGTAGTTTTTATTCTTTGCATTTTCTTTATATTGTTAGGAGAAATCTTGAGTCGCTCTTAAAAGCTCCTTTGTTGAACTTTTGCTAAATATAGACTGTCTAGCATCAGTTTTATTTGTAAGACTTCTATTTCAAGAAAATGTCTAGCCTGTGCAATTTGCTCTTGAGAGATGGGCTAATGCCTCAACAATAGAGACCTTTCTTGTTCAAAAACCATCCTGAAGTTAGAAGAGCATTTTTATTTATTTTCATTCTTGAAGCCAGCATGGTTTTTCTCTGATATAATAAATGTATTTTTATGTTGTGCTAATGTCAGAAATCAGACATGAAGAAAGATAGTTTTAGTGGCTAGGTTTTGTTTAGACAGAAAATAATTTTATGACAGGTTCCCCAGAAACATATGCCCCATCCCTCAAAGTGCTCAAGGCCAGGCTGGATGGGGCCATGAGCAACGTGGTCTAGTGGAATATTCCCTGCCCATGGCATGGGCGTTGAAATAGGTGTAGTTTAAGGTCCTTTCCAACCCAAACCATTCTCTGATTATATAGTTCTGCAATTTGTAGAAGAGCAGGGAAATAAAGCCATTAAAGACCTGCTTCCTGATAACTTCTAGAAAGCTGTGCTCAGAGATGTGACAGACTTCAAAACTTCTGGAAGTACATCATCTCTATGTAGTAAGTGGCATTTGTGAGAACTGTAATAGAATTTGTCTCTTTTATCCCTGTGCCCTGCATTAGAATTTTCTGAAGAAACTGGAACAATCCTTTATGTGCGTGTGCTGCCAGGAGTTGGTTTACCAGCCAGTGACAACAGAGTGCCTCCACAACGTCTGTAAAGTAAGAATGAACTGCCTTGCTCTGGGCTGTTTTCTTGACTCTTAGACACCAGTCACCAAAGCCATATGCATTTTAGAAAGACAATAATAATTGTATAACATTCTGAGCAAAAACAGACCACAAGTTTCTATTCAGTGTTTGCTGTGTAGCAGACGTTAATTTTGTGTAATAAGGAGTGGAAGTACATTCCATATAGTTTCTGATAGACATAATGAGTGAGGTTTACCATTGTGGTCATGCCTTTTTGGTCAGTGGAGGTGTGCTACAGTTTGGTTAGGTCCACTGGTTAGATTTTGGCACAATAACAATAATTTAATTTTACATAATTTTACAAGAAATAAAACCAGATTTTATAATTTTATAATTCTTTATTAAAAGTTGTGAAAGGGTGGAGGATAAATACCCTAGAAACTTATTTGGGCTTATTCAGAGAAAGTTATCCTGTTAATCTTGGCATTGCTCATGTTTGCTAGGAGACCATGAATGTCAGTGCATTACTTATGTGTCTCAAAATCTTGATCAGTTGGAGATAAGTCTAAGAAGCGTGGAATCAAATCTGGACTAGAGTTAATTTTGTAGCACTGGTATGTACAGAATCATGCACTGAATTTTGCATATTTGAATGGTGTCTGCCATACCTAGTATTTCTGCCTGAGGCCGTAAAAGGACTCAAACTATTATTGTCCTAGTACAGTATTTGGTAATGCAAGGTTGCTGTTTAAGAAGATACCACTCCAGTAAAAATCAGGGTGTTGTGTGTGGCCTGCACACATGGAACAATTATGTCTCTTTGAAAAACATAAGAAATGTGGAGTTAAAATTTAGAATTGTAGAAATTGAAAAAAAGAAAGAAGAGAAAGCTGAATGGCAACAAACTCAGAAAGCACAGTATTTGAAGACATCAGTACATATTTGCGATATTATACATACAGTATAATATCCAGTTAAAGTTGTAAGGAAGTTTGATAGTAAGCTGCTGTTGCTGTTTAGACAGAGATCTGCCCTGCCCTAAAATTTTTTAATCAATCTGCAGTAATGTAGTAAGGATGACAGCACAGATGCTAATGTGTTACAGATTGTATTATTCTACATATATCTGTAAGGCTAAACTGGGTCTATTCTGGTGAGTTAGATGGAGATTGCTACATAAACAGTATGTGTGGTATAGTCATTTTCCTCTGGATATGAAGGTCTGGAAAAGTATAGCAATCTGTGAGGCTGTAAGGAAGCTAAGGATTGGCTGTGACTTACAGGAAGGCATTAGTGAAAAAAGAAGGGGAAACCTCACTAGTGATTTAGTTCCTCCCAAGCAGGGAGAAGAGTTTCTTGGCTAGGACATTTTAGTCAGGGGTGGAGTCAGGCACCAGAGGGTTTGGCAAAGACTTTTTTTTTTCTGGTAGTTCAGCAGATTGTAAGCAGATCTTATAAGCAGATCTTATAGTGATTCCTTACTTTTCGCTGGTTAAGCTGTCAGTCTATAAGGAAGTTGTTGCAATTTACTTCTCTGTCTCTGTGTGTCCTAGAGTTGTTTACAGCGCTCCTTCAGAGCCGAAGTGTTCACCTGCCCTGCCTGCCGCTATGACTTGGGGAAGGGCTACACCATGGCTCCCAACAAGATCCTGCAGGCACTACTGGACCAGTTCTTTCCAGGTTACAGTAAAGGACGATGATGTGCTCAGTCCCTTCTGTACTTCTCCCAGTGACTTTATAGACAGTAAAGGGGAATAAACATGGGAAATTCAGCAGTGGACCAGCCACCTTGATGGGACTCAATATATTGTCACTTTTTGAAGCACCTAACCCTCTTCCCTTCATAGCCATTTCTTGGTGTTGTGAGAACTCTAATTCTCAGCTGTCTTTTAACATCAAGGGTAGTTTTGGCCAGTTAACTAACAGTTTTTAAAGAAGGAAAAAAGAAAAAAAGAAAAAGAAAAGCCTCAGCTCTTACTGGCCTAGCTGATGCTTAATTTATGATTTGTTTTTTTGTGACTACCTCAGGACAGAGGAAAGTAAATTGTGTCAAACAATGAAACAATGTTGGGGATAAAAAATAGTTAGTGATGTTTTTAGCTACACACTGCCTCCTGAATATTAGTTGTGCCTGGTCCATGTGGTTTGATTTACAAAAAAAAGAACTCAATAACGAAACCCAAGAAAAACCAAACCAAAAGAAAAACCCACCAAAAACCAGGAAAAAGAAATAGATTCAGCACTTAAGCCATTTGGATTAAACAGTAAATTCTGTGTTGTGCATAATCCCTTTTTTGTCTTTTTCTTCTATTATGCTGTATTTTTTTGCAAGAACGGGCTGATTTTTAGTCTATTTTTGTGAGCTTCATTGTGCTTTTCTTGTATCTTATGCAAGTTGACTACTAATGACTAATGAGAACAGTATGAATGCATTGTTGCTGCATTAGTGTAAAGTGATCTGTGTTTTTTGCACTTAAAGAGGGTATTCAAGACACTCTAATTGTGTAAAAAATAGTTCATATAAAAAAAAGCCACTTCTGTATTAGTTAAACTGTATGCTTTTAGTAGGTCTTGTATCAGTGGCAATACATCTACACAGCATTAAAGGCAGTGCTAGCTTCGAGAAGGTTCAAATCGCTTCATATTGTGATCTGAAATTTTATATACAATATATCCCTCCCCCAAAATATACCTTATTAAATATTTTATGATTCAGAAAATTTGCTAATTTTGTTTTTACTATTTTCTACTTAATTAAGTCATGAGATTTTTACAGAATTTATTTTTCAGATTACTAAATGCTTTCCTTAGGTGGCCGTATTTTACAGGTGTGAGGCTTTATATTCCTTGACTGATTTCTCAATGAAAACAATTTTTAAAAAGGCTGAACTCCAAACCAAGATCCAGTGGTGACATTGATACCCATGAACTCGCTCACAGCCTGTAGCAGTTCTCAGTCCATATCCCACAGCTGGGAGCTGTGGGATTCCTGCACAGTGGTCGTTCAGGTGCATGACTCAGATTCCTTCTGTAGGCACTGAGGTTGCAGTGACAGCCTGTGGCCCACAGTGCTACAGGTAGCTCAGAATTTATGGAGAGAACGATGTGATTTCACCTTTGTAACAGCCACTGCATCTCATGAGCAGTAGCTCATAAGACTTGTGGCCTCCAACTTGAGTACTGTAAAATATTTTAATGCTTTGTTTTCCACTGGATAGATTTTACTAATTAATTCACAAGCTAAATTTTGTCAGTTTGAGATCAACAGTGGGAAGTTACCTGCTTTATACAAAAATTTGTAAACCAATTTTTAATGTATTTTTTCAGTGACATAATCAAACATGAAACCGCTCTAAGCAAACATTAAAGCAGCTTGTCAAGACTGGGGAAGTAGACTGGCAATAGAGAAAGACTGTCCTTTCCTCACATTATAAATTTGCAGTGGCTTTTCATGATATTTTGCATCCTTAGTAGTATATCAATAGCTACTGAAAGATAACGTTTCCAATAGTTAATGAATTCTGGAGTAAAAAAAAATCTGATTTTCTTCACTATGTATTAAGGTGATTTAGCATGTAGGTGCAGCTTTTCACATAAACACTGGTATCTGGCCTGACTTTCCTTCAGTGAAAGCCATTCCTGTCTCCTATCATCTGTAGTCTCTTTGTGTAAAGCCCCCCATGAAGTCATAAGGTATGTAATGAAAAAGTTGCAGTCCCAAAACTTTTACTGTAAAAGACACAAAATTTACAGGACATAAAATATTGCTATAAATTGTGTCACTCATTTGTGTCCCTCCAGAGTTCCCAGGCTGAGTGTGCATGTAGTTCTTCTCATCTTCAACAAGTGGTTGAGTAGTGGGTGGTTGTAAGGTGCAGAACTGTATGGTCATTTTCTGTGGTCCCAGTGTTGCTGAGTGCCTGTTTCCTAATTCACCAAAATTGTGCTTTGAGTGGCTGAATGAGTTGGGTCCTTTCAGGGGTGCTCATGTGCATCAGACAGCTCTGCATAGACCTGGGCAGGTTCCTTTCAAATGTGCTCATAGCACAGAGATCTGACGGTGTAACTAGTGAGAGGATTAGTTTTATGTAAATTTGATCTGGAACATGCTGGAAAAGGCTCCTGTTTAAGGTGTAAGGTTTGGTTACTGAGTGATTTAATGTGGCACTCTGTGTTGAAGGAGGGCTCTGGTCTCCTTAATCTCTTGGAGCTTAAGCTGTGAATCAGTTTTTACACAAGCTGTAGATAAAGTAGGGCAAACTGAGGGCTCTGTATAAAAAAGCACCAGAGAGTCACTTGAGAAACTGTGGAAGGAGAACACTTTTTTACCCAAGATTCAAGTAATACTAATTCACAGTCTTTCATGCCTTCATGGTCTTTTATACCTTATCCAGAATAAGAGAGAATTAGTTGGAGCTACTAAGAGAAAAATGATGTGATGCTGAGCAAGATTAAGTTTGTTACTGCTTGGTAAAATGGATAATTTTGGCTCTCATTAAAAAAAAATCAGAGATTTATTTAAATATTAATCTCTGACAGTATTTTCCTTTGTGTAAATTTATTGCTGCTGTGGAAATTGTCAGAAATCAGAGCTTAAGTTTCATCATTTCATACTGTCTTTTGGACAAATGCAGCTGAAAAGTTTAAATCCAAAACATGACAACAATTAAAATTCTGACCAATTTTATTAGACTACTAACACTGATAGGTAAAAAAATCAGTATGAAATATTAATACTAGCAATGCTAGTTATTGGTAATATGTGAAGTAAATTTAAAAATCTACTTCGTCATTTTTTTACAAAATGTAAACAATTAATCCTGCAGTTGATATTTATTAGCATTGCCTTATGCATCTGCATCTTTTCTACTTTTTTAACTGTATCTCCCATGCCACCTTGCAAGCTGGGTGTTAATTGTTAAAACTTTAGCAGGAAACAGACAAAATGATAAATCAAGGCAACTTCCACCATCAACTGCTGTGGAACAATCACATTTTGTTTACACCTAACATACTGATTGTATTTACATTTTAACTGACCAGTGCTCAATAAACAAACATGGTCACTATTCAAAATATACACAATATAAATATCCCCAGGAAATCAGGAAAGGGCCATTCTGATGGAGTCAAAAATGCAGGCAGCTGGAAGCAATCTTAGGAAGATGCTCTCTTCTGTTCAGAAAATGGAGATTCATAGGCTTCCATCGGTGGGCAGGTACAAACCAGATGTTGATCTCCATATATGTCATCAATGCGAGCAATTGTGGGCCAAAACTTGCTTTCAGGCTTCACAAATGGCTAAGAGAGATAAAAGAACCCAACCATCTTAATTTTTCCACCAGATAAAGCTACAAAATTATAACAGACACTAGGAGCTTGAAGAATTACAAGTGCTGTGAAAGTGGATTTTTTGGGTGAAGTCATCCTTCAAGTCTGTTTTCAGAGCCTGAAAGTTAACAAGCATGTGTAATAGAAGTGACGGTTAAAAGAATGCTCAGATTTTAAAAAAGTCTGGTCGTGTCCTCTAACACATGCTTGCGAAGAAGCAGTTTTCACAAGATGAAAGAAAACTTTATTATCCTTTGAACAACTGGCTTTCACATATGAATGAAGGAAAAGCAGAGGACACTGCTGTGCTGTTCAGTCTAGTTAGAGTATCATACTTAAAGGAAAGTGGAATGGTGGTGTAGTTGAATTCTTACTCTTTGAAACAGTACATATCACTAAAATACTTGCAATTAAGTTTCCAAGCAGAAAGGTTGATCGCACGTACATTTAGCTGCTATGACTGTGAAAGCAATTAAGAAGTTTGATATCAGACTCCAGCTCCAATCTGACCTTTATTGTAGCAGGTCCACATTGGTGTCACTTTCCCCATGCTGACCTTGGGGAACCTAGTCACACCTTATGCAAGTTCTTTTGAGCAAAGTTTTGAATGTCAGCATGTGGGACTCTGTTTTGGGAGCCCTTGGTGCAGTTTGTCAGAACTAAACAGGTTGTTTCTGATAGGAATGAATACTCAGTGTTGAAATGCTAGGATTTAGAAATCCAGGTCTGCACCAATGTGTAGAGACTTTTTTTTTTTTTTTTGAGCACTTCTTTCCTTGTCTTTAAAACCTAAACTAATGAAACTGTGGTAAAGAGAGCTCACACACTTAAAAACTGAGAAACAATATAATGGCTCTGAAGTTTTCATTCTTACCACATTACTTCATCTCCAACTGACTAAGAAACTACAGAGCACAAAGCATATTTATGTATTACCACACCAGAAAGTTCCCATTATTTACTCACCAGTGGGAATGCTGCCACTTCTCTGGAGTAGGGACGATCCCACTTGGAAGAAGTGACACAGTTCAGAGTATGTGGTGACATCTACAAGAAACAAGACATGTTGAGAACAAGAAATTACTGATTTCTGCTGAACAGATCAGTGTGAAGCCTTCTTCAAGTTTCCATTACCACATATAAATAATTACTGTCTAGAGAACACTGTTTATCTGGGGAGGAACAAGGCAGATTTAAAAAAGGAGGCAAGTCAGTATTTGGATTTTTTTTCAGTTTGCCTAAAGATGCTACCCAAGGATTGAATATACTTTTGGCTTTTCACTAAACTTAAAAGTCAGTATAGCATTAAAAGAGTTGAACAGAACTTAAGCTGATACTGGTTCTGTGCTGCATTGCTAAAATAATTCAGTCTTTATTTTATTATTAATGTTAAGGTCATTCCATTTTCCATCTTCAGCCAGTGAAATAAGCGTCTCTCCTTTGTTACTTTGAGATGGCCTTAAAATATAAATTAAGTGCTTGTGGAAATAACTTTCTCTGCTCTGTCAGCAAGACTTCTCACTTGAAAAAGTCAAAATTCAAATTTTGAAAAAGTTAAAGGTTTCTCAAGAATGTCTTGTGCTCACTGTTGTGCCCCATTACTTTTGAGAGTACTGAAAGACCAGGAATGGGCATCTGCAGACTCAAGGGGACTGATGCTCTCACCTTGCTCGACATGCCATCTTACCTTTAGTGGGTTAATTTGGGGGTCCATCCTGCCTTCCTCTATTTCAGCAATTTCCTGCCGAATACTGATCATGGCATCACAAAATCTGTCCAGCTCTGCTTTGTCTTCAGACTCTGTAGGTTCAATCATAAGTGTCCCTGCCACTGGCCAGGACATGGTTGGAGCATGAAAACCTGGTGACAATAGCAGAAATCAGTCACAGATAACAGGGTATGAGATAATACATGCATTAGCTATCAGCAGATTCACAAATTCAGTTCTTTCTCTACAAAAATCTATAGAGATTGAATTCATTGGTAGTGTTGGCTCTGTACTTCAGAGGCAAGATAAACTTTTCAAGTATCTTAATTTTCAGCACTGAAGGGTAACACGTCTGTTTTACAATACAGCTACACACAGATTTACTTTATTAAAAAGGAACTTTAATATACTTATCTAACTCACCTCTATACCTGCTGAAAAGTCTGTTTAAAGTGGTGCACAGTATTTAAGGCTCACTTACAAAGAGCAGGAAGGGTGGGTTTTTTCATATCACAATTAGGCTTTGGGTTATTTTACTGAAGAGGTATTACTGGTTAGGGTTTTAACAGCTTTCATGCATATGCATTAGAAGCACAGTTCTACAGGATCAAGTAATTCAATGGATCCTCTTGTCTGGCAGCCAAAAAGCATCCACAATCAGATCCTTCAGAGCATGTGTACAAAACTGCATAAACTATATCAAGATGGAACTGTTCAAATCCCATTATCCTACTTTAAAAGGGTTTTTTTTCCTTCCTATTCTGTTTTGTTTTGCTTTGTTGGAGTCTTATTAAGCTTTTGGCTCCGACCCACTTGCTCCAAAGAGTTGAGAGTCATGTAATCAGTAATTTGATGGGACAGTTTACAAAAGTGTGAAGTAGCAGCAGAGTCAGAAGTACCTACTACAATTTAGTATATGCAAATATCTCTCCAAGCCCCATAAAGAAAATGAAGAAGCCTGAAATAACTGTGACAGATTCACCATCCATAAGCACAGAACTCAAATGTTTGTGTCTCCCTTTAGAAGATATTTGGAAAATTTTCACTCATACTGCTATTTTAATAGACATTTGACTTACCATAATCCTGAAGCCTTTTAGCAAGATCTACGGCTTCAATGTTTGCTGTTTTTTTGAAAGGTCTTGTATCCAAAATAAATTCATGGGCTACATAACCTATAAATAAAAAATGACATCTCCTATTAAGTAAGACTAGTGAGAACACTAGTCTTACTTAACAGGAGAACAATGCAATTTACCAGGCTGTCTATTCTGATTGGTTTTGTGGAGATCATGGCAAAAAGACAAACTCAAAAATATCCACTTGGGCAAAACCTCAAATCTGAGAAATTATCAGGTAAGAGATATACAACTCAGTTTTTGACTGATTCTTTGAGTCCCACATCATATTAAGAAGAGGCCTCATTTCCAAGATCAGAACTAGGAATGAGTGGTCAAAGTAGCTCCTACAATTTGCAAGTTCTCTGAAAAAATTATTAGATTTGTCAATGGCCCAACACCATTTGGGTTTTAGACTATTTTAAATTAATCACGATAATCAGTTTTATTTAATGCCAGAGCAAAACTCAAATCTTCTGTTTTAGAGAGGCTAAAGACAAAAGTTGTCTGTATTTATATTCATGATTCTGGAGAACCTTCCATTACATTGTTAAATCCCTGAAAATTTGCAATTTTTATTCACTTCTATTAAAGTACAACTTGCAGGTTTTACCAAGGTGTATGTCATTAAATTTAAGATATATATTTTAGAGAACACATATATTGTACTCAAATGTTCTTCGACGCTGTTCAGCTTAGACAAGCCAAATAAGTTCTCTGATTGTTACACTACTCCCACAATAATGTTTTAATCTCTTCTTCATTACTTCTGTCCTGTTACAAGACTGGAGAGCCAAAACAGGCAACCAGAATGTAGATGAAATATCATGCATTGCCAAAGGAATTCTATCTCATCTCACAAAAGTGAACAAGGAGCAGAAATGAGGGAAACATGGTGGGATTTTTTCAGAGGAAGTGTGCAAGGAGAAGTACAGGTCCAAAAATTACTTTCAGTTCTTAAATTATTGCATCATTGGTTATGGAGATTTGGAAGTCTCAGCTTGGTTGCTTTTCCTTTTTCTAATGTTCATCAATCTGTTACTAAATTTCAAGGAGAACGATCTAATACTTTATCTTTTGGCATCATCTTTTTCTAATTACAAACAGATATTACTTTTCTTCTACTTCAATGTATCTCAGTTTCGTTGCAATACATCCAGTGAGGTGTGGCCGGTTATTTCTCTTCTTGTGAACAAGAGAATTTTGAAATCAGCAGTCACATAGTATTAAAAAAAAAAAAAACCAAACAAAAACCAAAAAACTGTGTTGCAAGCCAACTTCTACATGAGGCAGAAAAAAAAGCCTAGTAGAAGAAAAAAATATATACACTTGCCTTTTGCTCCTCTGAAAAGGATTTTGTAGTGCTTCTCTAGCCTTTTTGCCATGTAATTTGCATTTAGTATAGCAATCTCAGAAGCATGCTTCAGACCCCTTGCTCCCATTGTCTGAAAGAAAAATAACATGAAGAAACAGATCTAAAATAGGTCCAAAACAAGCAAAGTATGCTCCTGCATGACAGAGCGCAGCACCTCAATGCACCTGGCCAGTTCTGGCAGTCACTCTGCTGTTACACTTTTCCACACAACACTCACAGAGAAGCACTGGATATTGATTGAGGCCACCTTTGGTGAATGTAGTTTATGAGAGTGTCTACTGTTTAAGAGATGTAGCTTCACGTTCACAAGTGAATGACCCAGACCTTTGCTCCAACTGAGAAGCTCTGAACTGAATAGAAAAAAGTGAGAACACAAATAATGTCAAAAGGCACAGGCTGCCTGTCTCCATCCCACAGCCAGACTGTCCAGGGAAGTTTAAGTGGGACAATGTAACTAGATGGCATTTTGCACGGTGAGGAAAGAGCTCCTCTTAAAAATTTCTAATGAATGGATTAAATATTCTCTAATGGGAACCAGCTTAGAGTCACAAGTAATTTTTACCCACAGCTGTAAATGAAAATGGTACCAGTTCACATTTGCTCATTTGGAATTCCAGGAGAGCTGGTTTCCCCAGCAGAGGAAGTTTCCATGGTTAGAGTATCATACTGACAACAAAGTACTCTGAATGACACTGCCCCTAGGTTCATTCTTCTCCAACTCTGTCACTGTAAGCATTAAATGTAGCTCAAGAGTCCCAGCACACCCTTCTATCAATTAGAATTTGAATCTATAATCATCTCTGTTGGCTAAATATTGCCATACATGTAGCCAAATATTTGCTGGCTTATCACTAAATTACAAGGGATTAACAAATTACATAGATCATGATCAAGTTGATTCACATGTAAAACCAAAACTAAGTTCAGTTTTCAAATCCTCTGGAATTCAGGATATTGTAAAATTCAATGCTCTGTAGATGTTAAGTATAACAATACTGAACCATACAATTAAAAATACTCTTGGCAGAACAGTAATTTAAACATGAAAACTTCAGCGTCAGAAAGTGGAAGCCTGACTGTAGTTTTCTGCCCGTTGTCCTCTTATCTCAAGACCTATTACAAACAGAAGGTATAAGAGTTAGATACAACCGTTGTCCTGATGTCCGTTCTTGTGGCAACATTGTCCTACTATAAATCAAGTAGGCTCGATGGATGTAAATAACCTGTGAGTGGATTGTCATCGCTTCATTTTGCTGCATTTCAGTCTGTACAAATAATATCAAACAAAATGAGCTGCTCTTAAACCTGTTCATGTGGTTCCAGTGGTCACTGAACTTGAAAGAGAAAGAGAACCTCAGCTGATACTCCTTATAAAAGTTTACATACCTTGATATACACCCAGGAAATTGGCAATATAGCACTGGAACCCCAAGGTGCAGCACTGACAGTACCCAAAGGACATGCATCCTTATCCGTCTGTATTTTGATCACAGGGTGGGTAGGCAAGTAGGGAGCCAAATGTTTCTTCCTAAAACAAAAACATTGATTTTAGAGATAAAATCAATGTTTTTGTTTTAGGAAGAAACATTTGGCTTTGGAACATTTGGAACATTTGAAACATAGGAAACATTTGAAACATAGGAACATTTGGTTCCTATGTTACCATATCTGGACAGTTTCAGCAGTAGTTTCTCTTCACCTTACTTTCAGTAACAGTCCTCTAGGAAGTCTGATCTCTGCCTTCTTCAAAAGAAAACTTATTAACACAGCTGGTGCCAGTGGAGGATGGAACTCAGTTTTTCAACTTATAACAAGATATTAATGGAGCTATCAAAATAAAAATTACTTTTTAAACAAGTAAGATTATCTTCCTTTAAGGAAATAAGAATGCTCCATAGGATAGATTCACACAGCTTGTGTAGCAGTTCTGTGTTCTGGACTACATGCAGTATTATCAGCCCTCAAACTCCATTTCTTACTCAGGAAACACATTGCTGAGTGAGGCTTACCATGCACACCAGAAGGCAACATGGGAGCCAGGGTTTGGGGATATAGGTGAACACTCCACCACTGAGCACATGACTGTGCTGGAGAAGAAGGACAGATGCTTGCAACCAACATCACACCTCTCCCAGCCATGGCTCTGTACTGAAGTGAACACCCATCCAAGATTCACTAGGGTGTGCAAATATATATATATTTGCAATTTGCAATATATGTATATATATTGTTTTGTTTTTTTTTTTTAAGGAAAGGCTAATATAGAGATACCCACACTCCAATTGGTCCCATTCCAGGCCCTCCTCCTCCATGGGGAATGCAAAAGGTTTTGTGGAGATTTAAGTGAGAGACATC
Source organism: Melozone crissalis (assembly GCF_028551555.1). Classification (NCBI taxonomy): domain Eukaryota; kingdom Metazoa; phylum Chordata; class Aves; order Passeriformes; family Passerellidae; genus Melozone; species Melozone crissalis. The sequence goes on along the minus strand of NW_026535783.1, from coordinate 45,796,125 downwards.
AGAGCCATAATCTCCAGGACGACACAGACCAACCTGTAAAGGGAATATGTTTCAAAACATTCTTCATATGCCATTTAGGACCTATTTCGGAATGCAAGGACAACAGGCTGAAAAAGATGGTGTATGTTTTTATGTTTTTCTTTATCATGATGCATCATAAACAAGAACTTGATGCAAATAATATTTTGTTTTAGGAATTCTTAATTACATCTGTAAAGAACGTCTTTGATAAAGGGTAGGCAGACTAAGCAAATTTCAGTGAACTACTCATAAATCTTACGACACATTTCAGGGGAAAATCAAGTAAAAGAGAATTTCACCATCTAATTTTAATTACTGATCTCGGAAATCTCACATCCTCCCCCAAACACTGTGGCATCTTGCACGGAAGCTGGGTTACAGTCTGAACTGAGTACTGCTGTGCTATTTTTATTCCAAGGATTCCCGTTAGTAAAAAATCTGCCCAGTTTTTGTACCTGAGCATTCATATTTGCTCCATCTAAGTAAACTTGGCCTCCATGTTTGTGGATGAGGTCACACACGTCTCCAATCTCCTCCTCAAACACACCATTGGTGGAAGGGTACGTGATCATGATGGCTGCCAAGTTCTCCTTGTGCTTGTCCACCTGGCGGCAGGAAGGGGAGAGAAGAAAAGGTCACTGAGGCTCCGAAGGCTTCTCAAGTTTTTATAAAAAAAATACAAGTAAAGTCAGAGTGTTTTACAGGTGGGAAGCAGGCCTATCAGCAGATAGTCAAAGTTACTTATAGTCAGCAAAGGATACTGGGCTCCCTTCTTCAGCCACGCCCAGTGAAAAAGAGTGATTTCTGAATAAATCAGAATTTTAAATCAGGGGAAAAGGCAGGTACTGAAAGGTCCATACATACACACACACACACATATATACACACATATACATACGTACATATACATACACAAATACATACATACACATATATTTGTGTACATACATATACATATATATGTGTAAAACACTCTCTTCTGGGACCTTCAGACAACCCAATGAAAATTTGGCCTTCAAGTTAATGTGAAATAATGACCATTCCCCCTATTTTGAGCAGTAGAATTCTATGACTGCCATAAGAGTTTGTCCAAATGTGGAAATGTGTCCTGCTAATCCCTTGCATTGCAAGATTCACCTGCAGTCAATATGCTTAAAAAAGAGAAAAAAAGTAGTTGCCTAGCAACAATTTCTCCAGTAGAGATGGACTTGAACTTTGCTGAAAGAAGGCTGAAATGCAGTTTCAAATGCTTCACATTCATGAACGTGGCTTGTTCATTTCCAGTACTAGCTGTGGACCAAAAGGGTCTGCTATAAAAGAGTCTACTGTGTACAAAGACTCTTTGAGAAAATCCTGCACTAAAGATCCTCAAATTAAAAGGAATCTTACAATTGTCACATAGTTAGTGTCTGAGTGAGGAAAAAAAAATTACTTAATCCTTTCAAAGCACATATTTAGTATTATTGCTTTATTTTTTCTTGTAGAAAAATGTGATTCAGCTGCCAACACTATTACCTTCAGAGAAGAAGTGTTCCTTGAAAATCAAAGATAATTAAATACTCACCATTGCTTTTAAATGAGAAATATCAATGCTCCCATTTTTATCCACTTCAATGGGCTGAATCTTCATCCCTGCCATTTGTGCACTTGCTGGATTAGTACCATGAGCAGATTTAGGAATAAGGCAAACCTTGGAAGGGAAAGAAAAAAAGAGCCTAAAGTATAACTAGTTTAAAAAATCTTAATGTTTTATGATCCACACACAGCTACAATTCATTATCAAAGTTTTGAAAAGAAATCCTGATGGTACCAGCAAAGTGCCTCTTTTGCAGAACAATGCAACTAAATTTTTAAGGAAAATCCATTCAGGTATCAGCATTTAACACTCATTACCAAAGTTTCATTTGCTGCATAATCATATTTAGGGAAGCAATTCCAGAATATTATTTCAGATACTTATATTTAATTTTTTTTTGCCTCACCCCACCTTTTTAAAACACTATTTTTTTTACAGTTATTAGTCTCCATATGTACAATTACTTGAAAGGAAAAACTGCCTAATTCCAAATTTCCACTGCAACTTCTTCTGACTTCCAAAGCATTTTCTTCTGTATTCTATTCAAAACAAAAATTTAGACCAAAATATTTTGGCTATAGATGAGAAAAACCAAAACCAAACGAACCAAGCAACCAAATAAAAAACACACACACAAAAAACCCTAAGAACACTCAACCAACCAACCAACAAAAAACTAGCAAATGAACAAAAAAAAAAACCCCAAAACAAAACAAAAAAGAAAACCAAAAAGCCAAAAATCATTTTCTTCTACAGAAACTGCATGATGGCTCATGGAACTCTATCCTCCACAGTGATGCTGAGACACATGTGAATACTTCCAAAGCCCAGAAACACAGGGATCCCAGCGCCAGGAAGAGCTGTGCTGCATCTGTAGCCATTTATCTGCATAGCTGAAATGTAAGGTGCCTCCAGATGGCACCGAGGCCTGCTGGGTACAGACATCATTGATGGCACAGAAAAGCAGGGATGCGAGCTGCCAGTTCCGTGCCCATCCTTTTTTCCCACCAGAGGGCACCAATTCCGAGCGCGGCCAACTAAGGGAACCTTGAGCTGCTGCTTTCTCCAGCCTAGGAGAAAAAAGCACTGCAGCATTTCGCAGGCTTCCTTATTTTCTTATTCCTCTTTACTCTTTCCCAAGAGTACCATGGTTTTCCTGTAACATCTGAAATCTGTAAAGTGTGAGTAAAGTGCAAGCAGCCCCCAGGCTCTCCGGTGCAGTTCCCCTCCGGGTATTTTCAGACCACAGAAGTACCCACAGACACTCAGAGAAGCCTAAGGGTCTTGCACAGAAAAAAAGGAATGACAGATGACACATAGACAATCAGAAGACAATTCTCCAAGGAATAAAATTTTAACCTAATTCCACTTCCCACTGAGTAAAAAATACTCACAAAACAAAGTTTGTAACTGTAAAGAGTGGTTGCCTCCTAGTAAGTTTGATGTGATCTGGATGCAACAAAGAAACAGAGAGAGAAGAAGACAACACTTATATTCAGTTTTAGATGGTTTCCTCACACAGAGGCTACAGCTCCCAGGAGGCCAGGACAGTGATGCTTCCATTTTGTGAAGATAAGTGAGTCCCAAAGCCAAGGAAAAAATCAGGTTCAAAGGATATGTATTCTATTGCACTAAGGACTTTTTCCCTTCTCTTTAAAGCCAGCTGTATGGGTGTGTAAAAAAAGAAGACCTAAGTAATCCCAGACTTCCAAAGAGATTTTTTATGTGGTCCCAAAAAATGTTCCTAAACTAACTTCCAGTGGCTTAAGTGGGAAGGTACATATGGATAAATATTTAATGAAAGCATGTTACAGAAAAGAAAAATAGTGTTCACTGTATGGAAAGGTCATCCTAATAGAATATTATAAGTATCTGTGCTGGTTCTCTAACATTTAGAATTACTCATAATTGTGTTTCTAATGGAGACACCCAGTGAAATGCCAAATATCCTTTAATACAAAACCCCCCAGGTCATTAAAAGAACAGATTGCAGAGTTCAGAAAAGGACCCACAGTACTGTGGGGCAGCATTCCAAGCAGTACATGTATACTGGAGGCAGACAGATCTAAAGTATGACACAAGAAAAGGCATCTTAACAACCCACAACTGTGATCCTTTAGCTTTGAACTTACTGCTACTAAACAATCTCACCGTTTTGGTGTGAAAGAAAGCAACTGCATCAAAAACTATAAAGGGAATAAGCAAAAAAAAGTAAAAGGAACACAAAAACTTTAAAGATAACCAAAGTTATAAAATGGCTTTTTTGAGAAGGTTGGACAAATAACTAGAATCCAGCTAGGAAATGAGGATGGAAAATAATATAATAAATAATCCCAGAATTAACACATGATATGTCAACTGTTCATCATCTTTCAAGAGTGAGAGGGTGTCAGATGAAATTGTAAATATACCTCAATTTCCTTCCTTCCTTCCAGCCTTCCCAACTTCCCATGGCTGACCACACAGCATGTTGCTTGGGAATTAAAATGACATAAGCATGACCTTTCCTGCTTTGCCCTCTTTCCCCTGAGCTTTTGTTGTTGAGCATGCCATTATATGGCACCAGCAGCCCTTGGGTCAGCCAGGGTCAGCTGTCCTGGCTGTGTCTCTCCCAGCACCTTGCTGACACCCAGCCTCCTTGCTGGGAAAGGACAGGGTCAGGACAGGGCAGTGGCGTAGAGACAAAGCCTTGACACTGTGAAAGCACTGTTCACCATTTGCCAAGAGATCCCTGTGTTATGAACAGTGCCTCCTCCACAATTCATGTGAAGAAGGTTAAGTCAAACCGAGTCAGACTCAGCACAATCACCCTTCCCTGGGTCATTCTCAAGTCTGTAAAAACTTTTAAGATGTTACCAAGGATCCTGGTGGGAAGCACAGAGTACTGAAAGCCTATCAGAAGTGACAATACACGATCTAGTTTCTCTCTATGTGAGTCCCAGCTGCTGAATCAACTCTCCACTTCCCACTGAACCCTCTTCCCCACATGAGCATTGACACTTACGGTTCTATGACGTTCTCCTTTGGCATTTAAATAAGCTTTGATTGCAGCCAAGCCTGCGTACTCTCCTTGGGCTCCACTGCAAGAAGAACACAAACACTGTTACACGGCACACAAAGCAGGAAGTGCCACCTCTCTGACAGAACTTCAAACCTGTCCTGCCCTAGCCCTTACCCATGACTTCAGGCAAGTGTCAGCAAATTAAACAGGGCACATTCCTAAGACAAAATTACAAATGGCCATGCTTAAATTAACAGCTAGATGTAAATGAAAAAAGTAGATGACAGGTGATACCATTTTATAAGTTAATACTACAATGTTAAATCCTTCTGCTGGCTGAGAGGGTCCACATTTCTGCACCTAGCAGGGGACTCTGTGCTTGATTACAGTGAGGCAAACTAATATTGAAATGCATAGCAAAGTGTATATCATGAAACATAAAAGGTCTTTCAGCAATAGACTTAGTGTAGAGTAAGTTCTTGCTGTTCATTTTGTATCAAAACTACTAGAGAAAACAAGCAGGCTGCAGCAGTACTCATTAAATGCTGCTTTTAGTGAGCACAGAGATCTCAGGCATTCTTCAGTCAAACCTAGTGCACTACCTACCAGTTTCGACAATTAAACACCTGGCAGGTCAATCATCTTATTCCTATCCCAAATCTTTATTTTCAGTTCATGGGAGGAAATATTAAAAGAAATAAAAAGACCAAATCATTAAACTTTCAGAAGAGATGAGACAAAATAAGATACCATAGTTTTTAAAAAAACGACTACTTAGTAATTTAGTAATCCAGCATTCATGAAAAATTTGATTTTGGAAAATTCTTCCATGTTTGGCTTGCACATCTTCTTAGGAGATAAGGTTTTGGTATCATGTCTCAAGGTGCAAACATTCAGGAAAAAAGTTCCTACCTATTTGGCTGGAAGGAGATTTTGTCATAGCCTGTAATCTCACATAGGTCCTTCTCTAAATCCTCGAAAAGCTGCTGATACCCTTGAGCTTGATCCAGAGGAACAAAAGGGTGGATGTTGGCAAATTCTCTCCATGTAATAGGCTATAAAAACAAACCAAACAAATATATAAAGAATGCTGTAACAAAATACTCTACAGACAACTCTGTTCTGTTAAACTCTGTGAAGGAATGAAGTTGCCTTGTGGTCAATTAAGTATCAAACACCAAGTATGTTGATCTGCTGGAGGCTTGGAAGGCTCTACAGAGGGATCTGGACAGGCTGGATTGGATGAGGCTAAGGTTAGTCATGTGAGGTTCAGTAAGGTCTAATGTTAACTGATTTAATGTTAATCTTTTAGCTTTTTATTTTTGTAATCAGATTACACATAAAGTTCTGCGGTATTATAAAGAGATTACCCCCAAAGCTTAGAAGTAGCTTATAGAATACATTAGCCCCTTTCTCTCTTGCTCTTTTTTCTCTTCTCAGCAGATCACCATGTCCATGTTGATGTTTAAGCCATGGGATAGTGCAAAAGCCTAGAAGATAAGGGGCTAATGTGTATGTCTCAAACACTGATGGACAGATAGGTGAGAAGCCAGACAAGGATTGTTGATAAGAGCAGACTGTGTAAATGGGCAAGAAAGAATAGGATGCAGGTGGAGAAGGGGGCCACATGTAGCTGGAGGCAGAGCAGTTTCCTGGGACAACAGTCCTTGTTCTGGCTTCTGGATATACTCAGCACAACACAGCACACCCCAAGTGCAGCAATGGGGTTGAGAAAAGAGCATGGACTGTTCACCAAAGGTTGATCCAGTGGGGGGAATCAAGATCACCAAAGACCTCCAAAGCCCTCTGACCCATTTCCAGCAAGGCCTAGAAGAACATTGACTATGCATGATAATTAATTTGCATGGAGGGCAAGAAACTTATCTCCAGGGTTGGGAAAACTCATCCACAGAAGGGCAGGAGCCTCAGCGCACATGCGCCTGGGACCCTGGACACAACATCTACAGCCCTACAACTGCCTGAGAGTGTAGCCAGGGGGGGTTGGTCTCTTCCCAGGTAGTACCTGGTAAGACAAGACTGGATATAAAGAAAAATGTACTCACAGAAGGGGTTAACAAGCATTTGAACAGCCTCCCTAAAGAACTGCTGAAGTCAACACCCCTGAAAGTGTTTATGAGATATGTAGATATGGTGATCAGGAAGAAGGTTTAGTGATGGACTTAGAAGTGCCAGGTCAACAGTTGGACTTAATCTAAAGGGTGTTTTCTAACATAAATGATACTGTAATTCTCAGATTTTCTAACATTAAGAATATGCTTAAAAATTCTTAATTTCACCTACCCTTACATAGAGCTGTGGTGTCTACAAGGTAAACAAAGAGAAGTTGCCGAGAATAGTATTAGTGTTACTTAGAGGAAATATACAAGACATAAAACAGTGAAGGGAAAGAGAGAAAGCAGTGAGAGAAAGGGGACAAAGGAAACTACTGAAAGTGAGAAGACAGCAGGAAGACAGCAAAGGAAGCACATTCCAAGTCAAAATGTCATTTGGTAATCAAATAGCCTGGCTAAAGCTCTGCTTCATGTGCTATCAGCTAAAAAAATGAAGATATCTGGGGACTCTTCAGCTGGGGAAAAGGGAATTATCCTAAGAAATTGCAAACTGAAAAAGAACCATGAATTGTCTGTCCCATCTGACTCTTTCCATATTTCTGAGGATTTGATTTTAAGATCTGTAAAGCAGACAGAATTTAGGTAATGCAACATTGCTTGAGGGAACAGGACTGTGATACCTAATTCCAAAAACTGTTTTCATAATTTTTTTCAAAACCGAGTCTTCAAAACCACATACTCTCCTTCTGTTGTTGCAGTCCTACTTGTGCAGAACGTTTTCTCAGTGGAAAAGGGAGAGGGAGACTTCAGCTGCCCCTGAAACTGCCTCCTCAGGTGAGGTATTAGACCAAAAACAGGCTTTACTTCACTGGAATGACACTGGCTAGATAGTTTACTCATGTGGATATCAAGTGAGACAGTATTATTGCAACTTACTGTGAGTTCAGCTGAACTATTGAGCTTCATTGTGCAGGACCCCTAAAAATACAAACACACATCAGTATTTATTGAAATACATGAACACATATGTAAGTACATAATTTTTTGTCTTTTCTTTTTGGTAAATACCTACCAAGGGAATCATGCTGTGAACAAGGGAAATATCTTTGTTTTCTAATCTTTTCATGTACCGCACAATATTTGTCTCAGAGTGATAGCTGGAGAACACAAAACACAATGTTAAGGCAAGCAGATCAGCTGTACCAGCTGCTACATAGGAAAAGAACACAAAAAAGAAGTAAGACTGAGGAAAGTTATCAATATATACCAAGTAGTTCTTTTCAAACTGGCACTTTAAGCTTGCTAATAGCAACACAGATTAAAAATGCTCATTATTATCTCAGTAACACTATCAGTAAATATGGAATACAAGGATACCATGTCCTCAAATGGTAGGTTGTACAATGCAGCAGATTCATGGAAAGACACATTCCCTCAGTGGTCATGAGCATTGCTCTGCTCATTTAAAATGAGAGGATAGCTAAAAATGCTACTAAATATCTTATTTTAGAGTAATGAGTTACTGTAGGAATCTAGGTACAAAACTGTCCTCAACTGACTCCACTGCTGGTTTAGAAAGGAGATATTTCAGATTCCCTAAAAACAGCAAACATACATTCAGATTCCCTAAAAGTAGCAATCAGACATTCACAAACCTGTTGAAAACCTGGTGTGTCAAGAATTTGGAAGTTCTCTTAAATGGGGTGCTAAAGATGCCTTTGGTTTCCTCACCCATACCTTCAGCAATTAACTCCTTCAACAAAAAGAAACTGAGTCAAATATTTTAGTGGATTTTTTTTTGTAGTCAACTTCCATTAGAACTAGCTTATGAACCAGTTTGCCTCAGGATTTAGTCAGCTTTTAAGGTAAAAACCCCACCTTTGATATCATATGTATCTGTATATACCTAACATGACAACAGCAATATATTAAAACTGGGTAGCTTTAATGTCTCAGTAGTCCTTATCTTGTAGGTGTTGCTGCTAAATGCTAATGACATGCAACAAAAATTCCAGTGGGGAAAGAAATACCTGACCCCACTTAACTTCTTACATCACATAAGAAGTAATACCCTTAATGCAAGGTGTTCAAGCTGACCGAAGGAACTGAGCGCCGCCACCAGAAAATGGCATATAAATCCTCTATTTAACACTACCTCTTTATTCGAGAGAGGATCTGAAATTCTTAATATTTACCAAATGGTCATCATATAGAAACCCACTATACAAGACCAGTTTTGGTTTTCATTAAACTCTGGAAACATTCAGATAATTTGATCCACATTACCTATTATGTACTTACAGAAGAAGACTCGCAACCAAAAATCCATAATATGTCATCTAGATCTTTCTCATTTACAGTTTCATCAAGTGATACTCCAAGCTATGGATAAAAGCACCAGTAATTAGTTAAAGCTGTTAATTCTAGAGACATAATACATTTGTTTTGGTCAAGAAAATGTTTCCAGAAACACAAGAGGGAAAAAAAAGGCAATCTACCCAACAATATGTAAACATACATATTTATAGGTATATATGATATATAAATTTATTTTATTTATATAACATTTTCCAGTTCCTTCCTTTACCCTCCTAAACCATCCAAGCCAGATGGCTCAGAAACTTTGATACTCATGACCTCCTTTCTAGTGTTTCTAAGTGTTTTCTACTTAATAAGAAAATTGCCCATTTTCCTGTAACAGCCCTTCCCCCATTCCAATTTACAGAATATACTACACTCTATGAAGAGGTCTTTAGTGCCAACCAAGATGTGGTTTAGATTTCAGTCTGCCTTCAAACACTGCCACAGGACCTGAATTCTGGATGTCACCTTGTGTTTCATCATTAAATTTTAGAGTGTCTCCACTCTACCCCTTAGTGGCGTATTTAACACGAACAGATTAGATAATCCTCTTAATTGGCATAAAATGTAAACACAATCATTATTTCTGGAAGTTCAGTGCATCACAAGTTCATTCTTTATATTATCTTTATAATTGATGGATATATCTGAGCAAATTACAAGATCTTAAATAATTTTGTTCTGTTTAGCACAGATTGTAATATAATGATCAGAGACTTAATGAAGAAAATGTCACACTACAAAATTTCTGAATTTGTCAAAGGTTTAGAAAGTTGCTTACCCTGCCATCACTATAAATCCGAAAATTTATCTTTCTAAGAGCTGCCCTGTCCAAAACCTCTTTGACTGAGCATCCACACGTGATTGTCAAGGTGTCAAAGAACAGATCATGATGTAGCTTGTGACCAGCTCGCCTGAGACCTATAAAAAACAGCAAGTTAATTCTATTATATATGCACAGTGTCTTGTTTGCTAAGGTGGCAGTTACAGAGCAATACTATGTATCTCATAAATAAATGCTTTTATATAATAAAGCAAAATATGGCCCTTGTGTAAAAAGCAGCAAAATCACCATCTTTTTATTGAAATGTTACTGTGTATGAAATGCAACTAAATCAGATTCAAACCTAAGTAATAATGCAGATTGAGTCTAGGGAAGGTAATTCTGATACATCAAATCTGACATATATACAGCAGCAGAGTTGGTATATGAATGCAATAAGGACAAAATAATAAGATTGGAAAGATATTAATGGATATGAATTGCCACAGAACTTGCCATAACAAAGTTTAGAGTCTTAGGGTTTTTTCCAGTAGCAACAGGTCTTCTGGCTATCTGGCAAATAAAGTATGGATGTTTCTTACAGTAATCCCTTGGTTCCAAATATTCCAGTTTTGTATAGCTCCTTTTGACAGCCGTGGTAGTATTATCAGAGAAAAAAAACCCTACCAGACCACATAGTCCAGGTGCAATCATTATGTTCTGCTACAGATTTTGTGCTTTTCTTCAGCTATTAAGCTTTGGGATTTCAATGTTTGTAGCAGATACGATACTCCATCGAATTTAACTGAAATGTTTCTATTGCTTTAATATAATTTATTACCTTCCTTTGCTATATTATTTATACTCTGTGCAGATTTCTGTGAGTAAGCTAGGATGGTCCATCAAAAGAAGTAGATGCTGGCAAACAGCAGTTCAACAGTACCATCCAGGGACTCACTCTGCAGACTTCTGTTAAGTTTCCCAAGAAAACAGAAGCAATGACTGCAAGTTCTTATCACACAGACATCTTATTCTTGGATGTCATTACCAGAACTACACAAAAACCATCAGCTGAGAATTTTGTATTGAAATGGTGCCTCTCAAGTTGAGAGAGCACACATCAGATGGACACCCCTGCTCTGCCCTCTAAGTTTATTTAAGATGTGTTTTTAAGGGGTAAGGGTTTTAGAAGAGTTTCTGTAAACATTAAGTGCGCACCTTCAGCCAAGATTAGAGCAGCATTGTGTACTCGTCTTGCAATGTGCCTTAGTCCATCCGACCCATGGTATATCCCAAACATGGCTGACATGTTAGCCAGAAGAGCCTAGGATCCAAATATAGTTCAGGATATTGTTATTGTGAGCAAAGACTACTTCATGTAAGTTCAGTGGAAAGTTTCTTTAGCACTCAGAGAAAACCACACATCCTCAGCTGATGTTATAGCTACTCATCCCCTGCCTACAAAATAAAAGGAGGGAAAGGCAACATACGTTTATGAAACTGTAAGGACTGATTATGAATTCAATGCTGTTTGAAATGTAATTGTTTTAGCAATTAACATGTACTTAAATTCAACTACTGCAACAAAGATCTTTAAAGACTTGAAGTCAAGGATCAGTACAAAAAAAACTACAGAGTATCTCCTTAATAGTAAGTATATAAACTTGTGTCAATAATAATCTCTTCTCAAAATCTGTCACAACATAAGAGTAGGAAGAAGGCAATGCTAGGAGCAAAAAAAGTTATGACTCTGGCTGGCTGGAGGTCTGTGGAAGTATGCTCAAAATAACTATTTTGGATACTCTTGGAACTCTGATACTTACTTAATCATGGTATTTTCCTGTAAAGATATTACTTTGATGATGCAACATTCTTGCATACACAAAAAATATAAGTTGTGACAATTTGAGTAATTAGTTTTATAAATTAAAAGTTTATTTCTTCTGACTTGAGTTGGCAGAAGACCATTGGAATTCTCTTCTACGTTATGAAAAGTTCTGTCTTGCTTATAACAAACATGCCACTACTCAGTGGTGTTTATGCTACAAGACAGACAGATTCATGACACTGCAAGAATTCAGGACTGCAGTAAGGAAACAGATAGTAAAACTCTCTTTTCAAGCGGACCCCATCATTCAAAACAAATGAACAGAGACCAGAATATTTTTATGTCCTTCATTTTTCTACTAAAATCTCTCTAAAGTATAGGTAACTCATTGTTCAACTTGTTCCTTTCTAGCCCTGAAAATAAAGTGTAAGTTACCTGTGCTGTGCAGATGTTGCTGGTAGCTTTATCCCTCCTGATGTGCTGCTCTCGTGTTTGTAAAGCAAGCCGGTACACTTCCTTCCCACTTGCATCTCTAAGCCACAAGTGAAAATGTTCCTTCTGTTACTTTAAAATTACAGTGATTTATGACACAGAACTTTATACATGCTAACCTGAAACTAATTATCTATCCTCAGAGACAGAAGGGTGCTAGAGAGAACAAAGCATACATCAGGACAGTTGCAATATCAAACAAAGCAAGACTAAAGCACCTCTAGATTTCTGTTTAACTACAGGAAATTTGGTATTTGCCTTAAAATTATAGAGATTATTGCAGCTATTTGAACTGAAAAATAACATAAATTGAATATTCCTAAGTTTATTGATAACTGTGAATGTTTTAGTTATTTTGGTGACTGGAGTACTTCTGGAAGGCCTCTGTGACAAAGATGTGCAGTGTTCCTAGTGACAATTACTTTGCATTTCAATTATTACTAGTTTGACATCTTGTCAAAATACACAGTACATCACCATCAGCAACTATTAGAAGCAGATTTTGCACACTGTTTCTCTGCATAACTATAATTTGAACTAGATTAAGTTCCTTCTAGATTATTTTGGAGGTTTGCTGAATTTTCTACTTCTTTCCATTTATGTTTTATAAGATTGGATGACAGCGAAAAAGTCAATACAGAATATGTGGAGTAAGTTGGCTTGCAAAGCCTCCTGCCATCACAATGAATCCACTCTGCTTTTGGTTATCTCTTCATCCCACAATGCCACAAGAACTATAGACAGTTCCACACAAATGGAATTCTTGAAGCTTGCTTCCTCAAAACTGAAGGGAACTTTTAGTCTGACTGTTTTCAAACAAATAGGGTGCTCAGTACAACACCATGGTCACCTGTTGTTCACAAAGGCTGCACAAGATGGTCATAGGGTGTTTTTTATGGTTTCTTATTTGTTACTAGGATCTCTGAGGGGAGACTTTAGACAGGATATCAGGTAAAAGATTTTCAAATAAAGGGTTCTAAACCATTGGAACAGGCTGCCCAGGAAGTGACAGCATCACCATCCCTGGAAGTGTTCAAAAAATGTGTGGATATGACACTAGAGAACATGGTTTAGTGGTGAACATTGTGGTAGGTTGATAGTTGTACTTGATGATCTTGAAGGTTCTTCTAACCTTAGGGATTCTAAGACTCTATGGCTTCAATCTTCACTTCATGGCCGAGGGAGCCCTTACCTTGTGACACCCACCATTCTGCCTGGCATCATTCTCACTAGATTTTCCTTCACAGCAAAGAATGCTGCATGGGGTCCCCCATAGCACAGCGGGACGCCAAACCTCTGGGAGTTACCCAGGACAACATCTACCCCAAACTCTCCAGGAGGCTTCAGAATACAGAGGGCCAGAAGGTCAGTAGCACAGCAGGCGAGAGTCTGAGAACAGAAACGCACAAAGCAGTCAGCCTCTCCTCTAAAGGAACGGTGTCTACATGGGAGCTAGGTTTTTTTATCTAGTTTCAAACGGTACCACATCACTTGCATGGAGCTGAAGTGCAATGGTTGTAATGGTTACAAATTGCATGTAGCTGAGAGAGTATTTCATTAACACTTAGCTTCTATGAAAATGGTTGTCAGATTGATATCTGTGTGACCAATAAAATTTACCCCATTCTGATGAGCTCTTTCAACAAGTTCAGAGAAGTCTTCAATCTTCCCTTCAGTGTCTGGATACTGAAATAACACTCCACTGACATCCTTTCCACTGAAATCCATCTCATGGGGTAATTTGAGCTCCGTAATAACACCTGTATAACTGGAAACAAAAATATGCAGAAGGTAAAATATTCAAACCACCTCCGACCTTGAAGTCATGCTTAATAAGATGTTTTCATGGAGTCATATATGACTCTTTTCTTTAACATACAAAGACAGTTGAACATCTTTGCAGCACTAAGCACCGAGAAAGTTTCACATCATGGTATATAGTACTGAAGAAGAATTACATTTGATATCATCATCAGAAATATAGAGCAAAGCAACCAGAGAATGCTTAAGATACTTGCTTCCTAGTAAAAGAAAAAAGGCTGAATTCAACAGTCAAATGTATGCAGTTGTGCATCAATTTAAAGGAAAAATTAAATATTTTCTTTTTATGATATGTTTAGTCTCTTTTTAAACAGCTTTAATTTCTTTGCAGTTGTATTTGAACTAGAAGTAATGTCAAATTATAACAGACTTCTGCTTTTAGTTTGCAAAGAAAGCACAGGCCAGAAATGTTAGTTATACAGCAAAAAGGCACAGATGGAAAATGATTCAGTGTAAGGGAAAAGCTATGGTGGAAAATGGAGGAAAACATTACTTTGCTCTAGTTTGGACCACTGCTATAGTTTGAGGGTGGCATCGGGCATCTACATAGAACTTTCTCCTTTTGTTGTGCCTGTTAAAAAAAGAAAAAGAAGGTTTACACATCAATAATATATTGTTTCCCATGAAAATAAATTAGCTTATTTTCTAGAAGTGAGTTTTTCTATGTAAAAAGGCAGTTGAAAATATTGGTTATTATAACCAGATTAAGTGTAAGATTGAAGAATGTTTCTGGCACATTTACATTAAGAAAGTTCATTTCAGACACTCAAATGAGAATCATACGTGGCAGAAATTGAAACAGAACAGGGAGCTAATTTCAAAAGCCATGGGAATGGCTTCACACACTCTTTTAAAGGAATACAACTGTGGTCTTTAATACAGACTTTTCAATGTTGCCCTGGATAGAAAAAAAAAAAAAAAAGAGCCATTCCAGTAGGGAGATGAAGAAGATGGGTCCCTGCTCACAGCAGTGGGGATAGAACTAGGTGATCTTTAAGGCCCCTTCCTACCCAAACCATTCTGTGATTCTGGTAAGTGGAATTTTATGTCACAGGGAGGCTTTGAACTAGTGAGTAGTTAGAAAACTGTTTTTACACATATGAAACTATGATTACACAGTCTCTGCTGTGTAATCACCTTCCTGATACACAGTTATGAGTGACCTTCAATGATTTCTCATACTTATTTGATTTGCAAATCTCTTTCACGTGGCCCTACAGCAGGCATCCATGAAAGTAGATTTGTATATTCCAATAACAGTTTCACTTTTAGCAACCTAGAATTATGTACTCCACATTCCACAGTCCTTCAGATCATGTGATAAAAGGTCCTGTGCATCCCCCAGAAAGGCAATGGCAGGTGGGCGAGCCCAGATAACACCCTGTCCCTGCTGCTCCCGGGTGCTTCTCAGGGAAAATCAGCCCAACAGAGACCCATCTCCACAAGTGCAGAGGAGCAAAGAGCCCACCGGGTAGGTGGGATTAATTATCACAGGCACACTATCTGCGTGCCTGCCCCCACTTGGCAAGCAGACATTATGGGATGCACAAGAAAAGCATCTGGGGATCACAGACATGTCTTATTATGACATGTTTAGGGGGGAAATAGTACAGTTAAGTGATTCTGTGAGCAATAATTGTAGCAAAATAGGGGAGTAAGGGGAAAGACTGGAACAGTCACATATAAATAGTTTGTTGCTGAAGTTCTTCATCTAACTAGTGAAGTCTGTCCTCTCTCGTTAAATGCCTTTCTGATTCCTTTCATGGATAAGGGGTCTCCATATTCTCTGTGTGTGCATGTGTGTGTGTGTGTGAGTCCCACTGGAGTCAGACCACAAAGGATCCACATTTCCATAGTGCAGCAATTGAAATGAGTGGAGGGAGTGGAATGGAGCAGCACATCAGCCAACAGGAGCTCTTGTGTCCGTGGAGGTATCAGTGGGAGCAGGTGTGTGTCAGCCAGGAGCTGGGCTGTATCCTAGGCGGGGTGACTAGACTCTTCCCAGTATGTCCATGTCTCTGTTGTACAAGGGAGGTGGGCACAGCACTCTGGGATGTGGGCTCATCAGGGTGAGAGGGAGGGATCCCCCCTGGCATCCTGGTAGAACTCCTCCTCCCAGTGCAGCCCAGGAGATTGTTTGCCTATTGGCCACACACTGCTGGATTGTGCTCAATCTGGTGCCACCCAAACCCCCCAAAGGCCTTTTCAGAAAAGCTGCTTTCCAGCCTGCCAAACCCCATCATGTACCCCATATGCCAGGGGTTGCTTCTCCCCCAGCTGCAGGACTTGGCACTTCCCCTTGTTGACCTCACAAGGTTCCTGTCAACCCATTTCCTCCAGCCTGTCCAAGTCCCCCTGGAAGGCGCCATGACGCACTTGTCCATCATCTGATCCTTGAAGTTCTGCACCACCAGCAAGTTTGCTGAGGATACAGTCTGCTCCATCACACAAATCATTGACTGGACCCAGTGTTGCCCCTGGCTTATAACTGTCCTCCACCTAAAGTTCATGTCACTGACAAAGCATCCCCTGGGCTGACATTCTGACAGCCACCAGCCCACCTCATCCAGCCCATAAGTTTTGGTTTCTCAGTGGAGATTTAAGGGAGACCCACTGCTCTCTCCTCACAAGCCAGTCACTCGACTATAGAAAGTCATCAGGTTGGTGAAACATGACTTGCCCCTGTTTTAATTCATGACTCCTTATCCCCTTCTTGTCCTTTACATGTCTGGAAATGGTTTCCAGGGTTGGCAGTTGTCCCATCATCCCACTGAGGGATCGAGGTGAGGCTGACTGGCTGGTAGTTCCCTGCATAGTCATTCCTCCCTTCCTAGGGACAGGAATGTCATTTTCTTTGCTCCACTGCTGAGGCACCTGTCCCAGTCACTGTGGTTGCTCAGACACAATCAAGGGGGGCCTATGTCAGGAGGCTCCCTCAGCAGCCACGGGTGCAGCACATCAGGACCTGTGTAAGTCCAGTTTGCTTAAGTGTTCTCTAGCCCAGCCTTCCTCCAACAAGGGTGAGTCTTCCTTCCTCTAGAATTTCTCCCATGTCCTTAGTTTTCTGAAGGCCTTAAATGTCTGAGTTAAACATTCACATCAAGGCTAGGAAGTTCTCTGGGGGATGGCAACATGGACTCCAGCTGTTTAGTGAACTGCTCACGGTAAGAAGGCCACACTCAACATCAATCCATTGCCTACACAGGAATAAATGCCTTCAAATTCCAAACATACTTCCTGCTGTGATCTAACCACACTTTTAAACACAGTACCTGTGACATAATTGCATGGCCTCTGCAGCAGCTGTCCCTTCATCCAGCAAAGACGCGTTAGCCACATCCATCCCTGTGATATCACACACCATCGTCTGGTAATTCAGGAGGCTCTCCAGCCTGCCCTGGGACACCTCTGGCTGGTAAGGAGTATACTGGGTAACCCTGTTGGAAAAAAGTTCCGAGTTTGGGGCTAAGAAAATACATGTGTAACAAAGTTATGGTAATATATAACTGAACTGTATCACATAAAAAAATAAATAATATTTAATTAATGTGGAAAGTTGTTAGAATACAGTTACCATTGTAATTTTTACCTTTTGGTGTTGACTTAACTTTTTACAGGAAAAGAATTCTGTTTCTCCATTTTGAAAAGAGAAATTACTTTTAAAGCAGAGGTATGAGGGCATTATGGAGAAGGACAAAGTAGACACTGAGTGTGGAAGAATTAAATCAAGTCACAATATTCAAAGGAGAATGTGTTGTTCAAGCATATCTCGATATTGCCACAATTTTTCAACACTGTTTCTGAAGACCTTTATTTATCAAGTCTTCTCCGCCCTTTTAAGAAGAAAAGCATTTGACATTTCTCAGAATCAAGCTCAGAAGTATGCAATCCTTGTGCAATGACAGTTTCCATATGTGTTAGTGGAGGGAAGTCAGACTGATCTAAGTTTTATCTGTTGTCATTTGGCGAAAAAAACAGTAGTGCAATATAAGCAGCTCCTTCAAAAATGCAACAGTCTAAGGGACACGCTCGATTGTAACAGTCCAGAAAACAAAGCAGCATGGGTCCAGGAATGAAAGGCAAAAACAGAAGTCAGACTCTCCTCTCTGCTGGAAATTTGGGCACTGGATTACACAGCAGTTCAGGACAGACTTTATGCCAGGTTGAATTTAGAGTAGCAGCCAGAAACAAGTGATAAGTGCAAACACTTGTGGCCTCTGTTTTCTCGTGATGGAAGAAAAGAGTAGTTTGTTTCCCTAAAAAGGCAGTAGCAAGTCCTAGACTTTTGAAAAATGAAATGAAGTTATAAGCTTTCCAGAAAGACCCCAGTACTTGGAAGCTCAAGTTGTGTAAAGTCAATAGAAGGTAAAAACCAAAGATCTTTTAAAAACAAGCTGGAGAACTTGGTATTGAGCAGGATGAGAGAAGTAACAAAATAGTAAGGGGAGAGAGAAAGCAGGAGAAACTCTTGAAGAGAATAAAAAAGCTAGAAGAAGGACATATTCAGTAAGTGAACTCAAAGTGTAATATATTATGCTAATACATCAACCATCTAATTTAATGAAACATCTGCTTGAATTATTCACATACACTATTCAATATAGCAACAGAAAGCAATAGCTATGTATAGAGTACATAAATCTTGATGATTTTCCCAAAACCTGTAGGGTTTTTTTTCTCAGTTTTGGCCAGTTCTAGCACTAAACTAATTATCATCATATGACTGCATAGTTCACAAGTGAGACCAAGTCCCAGACTGCATGTAGCCTTGCTAATCCCAATAGTAGGGCTTTTTTCTCCACAGCAGCTAAACCCAGTTTTCCAGATAAACTTTCACTCTAGTAGTATCAAGATTTCTTTTCTGTATGGTCCCCCTGTCCACTCAGTTCTCACCAATAAAAATAATCATTCCAAATGCCTTTGCATGAACAATGACTTTTATTGATTAGTAGAAATTTCTCTGTACCTAAAGTTTTACAACCGTGTTTTCTCATTTTATTTCACATAAGGGCCATTTCTTGTATTTTTATTTGCAGAAGGAACTAGAATTAGACTAACAACTAGAATTAAAACATTGTGATTAATTGAAATGCATTAGAGAACTCCTGCTCCACATAGCTGGGAAAGTACACTATATTACAAAACAAAATTAATGAAGCCTTATGACTTTGATGTTATGGTTTTGAATGGCCGACACAGTTGAACTAAAACAAATCAATTTCAGAAAGATGGGAAAAAAATCAACCAAGAAATCTTGAATTCCAGTACTGCCACAAACTACTATGAAGCTTAACAGTTCCACAAATAAAGACACCTCTTATAACATAAGCACACTTAGTTAAACACTCCTTTTAAAAAGGGGTTTTTGGCATTTTTAAAGCATCTACATGTTTTAATTGATTCTACTTCTCTACAAGTTCTTCAAATAAAATATGTGGCTTTAGTCTGCATTCTGTGTTCTGCCTGAATCTATACTACATGGTAAAGTAATTTAAAAGCAAGCTCTCTAAAAGTAATTATTGCACAGTATGTAGCTATTTTCAGAATGCAATGCTTTCATTACATTCTGAGTGTTACTAACTAACAAGTTTAATAATTTACACTTAGAGATGTGAAAGACTCTCAAGGATGTACCATGCTTGGTACATGTTTGTATTCTTACACAATTAAAGTCTGGAGGCAAAGGAATCAAGTAAGTTGAACTTAGGGAGACTTTTAGTTGCTCTAAGAAATGCCAAGCAAAGCAAACACAATTTATGTAAGGGAGACAGAACAGATCAGAAGCAATAAGCCTGAGCTTGTAGTATTTCCCTTGGACCTGCAATGTGAAGTGTGTCAGCATAGAAATTGTTACACACTCAGCAGAAATAAGAAGTCTGATTTCTTTAACAGCTTCCATAAAGCCTGCATAGTTGTTTTAGCACACATGCATGCACACATATATGCTTTCTCTCCAACAAATATTTTAGCCTTCACTTTAGTCATCTAATAGTTTAACTTTTAGCCATTTAGTTTGGCTTTACTGGACAGTGCAAGATCAGATTTCTGGACAAACTTGTTTCAGTAACACTATATAACTTTTTAGGATTGAAATGTCTGCAGTTCATTTTGTTCCACTTATTTTCTAGCTATTCTTGTATTTGCTTCTACCAACCAATAATTTGGTTTTCTGGTACTGTATTGAAATATTTAGATTGCATGTGTTGCAAAAAGTGAACAAGGATAAGGCCAAATAAAACCTTGCACAGATGTATTTCATAGATTCCTTGACTTCAAACACTGCAACTTTTCCACCAGTGATGCAAACAGTGCCAACAAATCTAAAAATAAATAAGACTTAGAGGTCTACAGATATGTAGACCCATTTATGGCAACCCAAAGTATAAAAAACCTCATAACATCTAAGTAACAATGACTTTTTTCACTGAGTAATATGATCCTTTGGTTCGTTGTGGGGATTTTTGTTGTTTGGGCTTTTTAAAATATATATAAAACCTTTAAATATGGATTTTACTAAAATAAAAATTACTCAGGAATAAAGTAATTTAAGTAAGGTAACTCATTTTAATACAGTATAAAACAAGCATTTTAGTGACTGGTGATAGGGGACTTGTAAACTAAATGAGAAAATGCAGGATGACATTTAGGCTGCTGGAGAGTCCACATGAAATTTAGCTTTTCCTGTTGCATCATTGCTGACTTACAATTCTTTAGAAACCGAATTGTCAACAGGATGATCCAAACCAAGTACAATATTGTCAGCCTTTTCATAAATGAATAATCTTATTATGGTAGTTCAATGTCACTGCTGTTCACCAAAGAATTATTTGGTCAGACAAGACGAGAACTCACTTTATGGGTAAACATTAAAAAAAAAAAAAGCAAGAAAGATATACTTAGAGAAGAGACTTTAGAATTTTTCTACTTCCTTAGAAGTTTCTTACTTCCTCATCACAAAACCATGATCATAGTATTGCATAGTATTTAACCACCTCCACCCAAATTGCGTACACCAGTGGAGGAAGGAGCTGGTTTGAAGTTAGGTAAAAGTTAGGAAAGAATTACTTTCATTTAAGAGGTAAGTCTCTATACTTCCTTAAAGCAAACATGTAATTTTGTATTAGTTCATAATATATAGGAGCTATAAATAGAAGCCACAAAACTAGTGGCATATTTTACAAAAAAAGAGCATCTTCTAAAGTAAATGTTAAGCTTTACCATGAACAACACAGTTCCTACACAGTAGGATACACATCATTACCAAATATATGAAAGCTTTAGTAAAAAAAAATAGGTTTGTGGGACAAATGTGTGCTTATACATATACATTTAACAATAACGTGTTACATTACCATCCTGCATTCTCCAACAAGTTGCGCGCAATGGGCTGAGGCACTGAGCAGTTGTAATAACCCATGCCTATATAGGACCGCCATATCTTGTTCTTCTTTGCAATATTGTACAGAGTTTCAAGAATTTCATTTTCACCTAATTGGAAAGACAATATGTCAGAATGCTACCGCTACATGTTACAGTAACAGTTTTTAGCCGAAATGTCTTCTACCCCAGTGTAAAAAAAACCATTGGTGGTGCAAGTACAAACAGTAGCAGAATGAAGTGCAAGTCAAGAACAGCAAACATAAAGCAATAAACAGGTAAAACATTCTAGGGAAGTTTAAATTCTGCCAGGATTTTGAAAATGCAACACCTGAATAATAACAGGGTTCCAAAGCAAGTGGAAAGAATAGTGAGAGAAACAGCTGTAGGCAGAAGGAGCTCCTGTTCCAATACAATGTACATTCAACCCAGAAGAAGCCTATCTTGCACACACATTAAAAACATCAAGAAACATTTTCTCTTAGCTGAATCTTTCAGAAGCTACATTGTTTGAAGCTATTGCCATCCACAGCTGTCATTTAGTGTTTCTATCGGAGTCATATTTGCACAAAGTGAGCTTACACCAAGCACCCAGGAGAATTTCTTAGTATCATAGAACTTTATTTCCTCAAATTTTCCCTAAACTGCTGATAAAACAGAAGAGTTCTTTCAATTCAATTTTAGCATACTTCACCAGTTTATTTAGAAAAAATTTGTAAGATTATTTCTAATTAATCCCATTCCAAATGAGATTAACTTTCAAATGAGTCTGTCAATCTAGTTTGAAGACATTACAAAAGAATGATTTTGAAATACATAGAATGAAAGTATTTGCATTCCCTCTCTCCCCAAACCATAGTTTACTCTTTGCTCTTGCTTCTCTGTGTCCTGAAAGCAGTGCAAAAATCACACTGAGTCAACCTGTTCCTAGCAGTCAGTGAATAATGCTACAAACATCTGCCAAACAGTCGTATTTTAAAAATGTATTAGTAGCTGAGGATGCAAAAGGATGGTCAGTAGACAATCTTAAAATCACACGACAGGTCAGCCCAACCTAACAGTCCTGGTGGAACTGGAAAGCAACCCTCCTGGGTGAGGGAAGCAGATGTTTTTTAATTCTTCCCCCAAATCTGACCTCAGAGTTTGCTGTAATGGGACAGTTACACCAAGTTCTGTTCCCTCTGCACCGCAACTTGAAGATGTCACTTTGTAATATAATGCCACAAATCACAGAAATAGAATATCTCAGGCCCTGTATGTCTCAAAATCTATTTTCTCTCTGTAAGTTACTCCAGCAAGAGATACCAAGTCAGAATAGTTAATTTTCTAGAATGTGGTGGCAAATAATTATCTAGGGTTTGAATTAATTTCTAGAGCAACCACAAACAAGGATATTAGAACTTCAGCTCTGATTTCAAAACTTGATTTTTTCCTTTCACTCAAGTTGCTGCTATTGCATTTCATGAATAAAGATTTTTTTTTCAAAAATCTCCAGGTTTTCAATTAATTCCTTCCACAGTCACATTACACCTTTCACAGAGTTTTTAAACTGATGTTAAGTTCTCGTTTCAAAGTTCATTTCTTCTCTGCCTTTTACTCAGTGTGGCCATTAGATCCAATGTATTTCTGAAGACTGATTTCTTAGTTTCAGTAAACTGCAATTTTTTTTTCTGGAGACTTGTTATATGCTTATTAGGTTTTAACTCAGCAATGTTCAGGGCAAAGTTTCTAAACTAGTGAAAAACTTCACTCGTCAGAACTTCTCCCACTGAGTTTTTTGTAAGAGAGAGGCAGCTGTTTAAGTAAGCTTTAACATTGTAGAGGTCTTCCTCTACCACTTGCAAAAAGTTTGATGAAAGACAGTTTGGTTGCAATTTCAGACAGAGGCTTGTGCTCTTGCATAATTCAAACATCAATGATTTCTTGGAAATGGTAATGAATTTCCTTGTTTAATTCCAAATTGCTGTTGAAGGCAGAAGTTGGCTATCATTTAACTTGCTTGCTAGCTCAATATCACACACAAAAATGCACTGAGTGCGGTTTCTGCAGTAAACACATACCACAAATACTGCACAATGTGATAGATAACATTTCCTTTGTTTGCTGAAATGGGCTTTTCTTCTTGAGTTATTTCTCTGCAATTGTAGCTAACAACAACTACATGCAGCCATTTAGCTTGTGCTGGAGGTCTCTGAAATAAACCTGCTTCCAAACTGATTGAAGGCACAAAACCAAAAGCCCAGAGGGGCTGCAAGCAGCTTAGGTAGAGATTGTGATTAAGAGTAGAACCATACTCCATCTAGAATACCTACACTGAGAGGTTTTAAGACTGAATATATTTTTAATTATCACATTTTAATGGGCTACCTGCGAAGACAGCTTCACAGTTGATTTTAAGCAGGGTGGCAAAGTATGGGAGGCCATACTCCTTCCATTCCTGCTTCACCTTACTTCCCTGCTCCTTTGGTCACTATAAGGGCAATGGCAGCAGTACAGCTCAAAATACATCTCCCACATTTAACACACCTCTTTGAAGAGGTCAGGGATAAAGACTCCTTATCCTTTGCCTTCTACTGCCTTGAAGCACTTCATCACAGTATATCTTTAGAAAGACAGCTCATAAATATAACTGCAGTTCTGAACAAGGGAAGTCAATAGCCCCTGATTGATCTATTAGGCTGGCTCACCTATGACCAAACATAAATCCATGAAGATTTCATTAATTCAGTGTTTACTTTACACTGATAGGGTTCTGAATTTAAGTAGGAGTGATGCAGGTAATGGTGAGAGAAGTTAATACAGAAGCTGGAGTCCAAAGACCAGAGAGCAAGGCAATGAAACAAACCATGCTTACCATTACCCCCAGCACCAACAGGAGGGGATGGAGGAGATGCAGCCAGGCTCTTAAAAGCTCTGCATGCATAGCAGGAGGGCCAGAGCCTCAGTCTGGAGATAAGGACAGCTGGGCCCAGGAGGACAGTCCAGCAGTGGGACAGGGACTCCACCTTTTGAGGTTTTATGTTCTGATTGGGTAAAGCCCAGAGCAATCTGTCTGACTGCACAGCAAAGCTTTGGGTAGGGGCTAGAGACTGAGCTGGGTCTGTCTCCATCAGCAGCCTTATCTCCCATTCTGTCGAGCCTAGGTTTCACCAGTGTATTCTCGTAATGTTATTTGTGAAAGGGGCCTAACTTTTTACTAAATTAATAACTAAATTATTGATCAATTTGTAAATAACTAATGCTAATACAAAGGCAGATGAATGTGAAACACAACAGTGATCTTATGTATGGTTAAAAATTTATTTTTAAATTAATAATGAAGTTGCTACTTTTCCAGTTTGGTCCCCAAGACTGTCACCAACTCTGAAAATAGCAGACTTTTTCCACTGTATAAAGTATATAACTTGGAGCATATGCAGTGGAAATGTTGTATTATTCTAAATATTTATTAATTTCTTTAAAACTAAAACATATAGGATTCTTAAAAATTTTAATTACGTAGTTCAAAAAACATAGCTTGAAATATTTTTTGGTTATGTGACTAATTTCTTAATTCTCCCAGCAATGAGATTAAGAGCTAATATGCAAAATGGGGAAATAAAAAGAAAGAAAATTTACTACGTTTAAGTAATGGTTGGACCCTGGCCACTATCACACTCAGCTGTTTGTTTCCAGTGTTCTAAGAAAAAGTGATTGAAATGGCTTTACTATAGACTCATTTTATTGGGTGTACAATAAAAATTCTTTAAGAACCTTGTTCAGCAAAAAAATTGCCAGCAAAGTCACTGCAGTTGATCTTTATTCCCCTCATCAACTCATTAAAAATTATGATCAAAGGCAGTACTCAGAATAATGTCCACTGCTTTTGCTGTATTCCTTTCCTATAACTGGAGAAAGCTTACTGAAGGTCTGAGAGGTTCTGCAAGGGCAGTTCCAGATTGCTACATCTACAGATAACAAAGGCAGAATATATCACAAAAACAGTAAGAGGGACTGAATTATCAGATCACAAAGCGTTGTACTGTTATTTTTGCTAGTGTTTTTGTAGTTAGCACAGTAGATCTGCCTTGAAGTTGTGAGATACTTGCAAAATATGGCACAAGAGAAGGAGAGCGAAATAAGGAACAGTTCAAGTTATACTACTTTAACCATGCAATACTAAAAGAAGGTCACTATTTGTCTGATATATTTTTATTCACTTTATATCAGATCTTTAAAAAAATAATCTAATCTCTGTGATCAAGGAAGCAAGAACCCTAGAACCACTGATAAAAGGGGGATTAATTTATTTCCCTTAAGTATTCAATTCAATCTCTTTTAAAAAAACCAACCCAAAGCCAGATTATATTGAAGAAAAATAGTTCCAAAGCACAGTCAGGCACATAGTAATAAAGCCATAGGACAGCACAAGGAAAGCGCGTGTTCCTGGTGCTGTATGCCCAGCCTCAAGGTAAGGGCACAAAACCTGTCTGACACTAGGGGATGATTATAAATTCATCCAGAATTAATTTTTAACTGGCGTTTAAAATGTAAAATCCTATTTAAAAAAGATTTACTGCAAAAGGAGCTGCTAATTTGGAGACACAAATAGTCTTTATTACACTGTAACTGCTTCTCAACAGTATTGCTTCTAATAACGTTTAGACCGGAGACCCAATTGCATTCTTGAGATTTTTAGGAACTAATGCTGATAAATTCTAAAATTTGAGAATGTACCTGGGAATGTTTGAGAAAAAAAAGTGGTGGAGTCCACAGGAGTATTTGTTTAATTCAACCTTTTAAAAAATTGAACTCCTGAACTAAAAAGCAGAAATAACAAACATATGCACAAGACCTATCCATTACATATAAAGATGGATGTACCATGGCAGCATTGCAGGGATAACTATGACTGATATAGACAGTAGGTTTGTAGGGATAAAATATAGATTAGTCATACAAGACAGTACGTTCCTTTACTTCAAATAGGTCAATCATGACATATGTGCTAATGTACCTTCAATACCTAAAGAAAAGCTGATTGTTCAAGTTTCCTTACTGTAACCGTGGGAATAAAGCTCTGTAATACCAGCTGATCCCAATTAAGAATCAAACCGATGTCTAGCCTTGTAGTAAATACTGACTGAACAGAAGTTACATGCCAAAATTAAGTTTTTCCTTAACTGTATCTGCAGAAAAATCGGACTGTAAAAAAGCCCCTCTTCCAGAATTAGCTGAGGTACAGGACTGAAATGTACTGTTAGCTGAAATCAGACGTTTTGCTATTTCACTCCTACTGCAATTCAGTGGCATGTTCAGATGGTTTTACAACAGTCAGCAGAGTCATGGCCAGAGACACTTTTAAAATGTTTTGGGTTTTTTGGTCCCAAAATGGACATAGCTAGTGTTTTCATCTTTCATACCAAAGAAAGGATTTTATCTAAGAAACCTCTTAGCACAAGCTACAGTCCTTCTCTCCTCCATCACTGACAATGGCAGTACACGGAAAAAAACTGCCAATACAGATAACACTAAAAATTATTGAAAAAGCATTTTGAGTGTAGATGCACTTGTGCCTTCAAAGCTCGCCATTTACCAGAATGGCTGGTCATTCAGAATTAAGAAAAACATCATGGAATCATTTAGGTCGAAAAACATCTCCAAGATCATAATCTCCAACCTCTGACTGATTACCATGCTATCATGTAAATCATGGCACTAAGTGCCATGTCCAGTTCTTCCTTGAACACCTCCAGGAGTGATTCCTCCCTGTACAGTCCATTCCAATGCCTGACCACTCTTTCAGTGAAGAAATTCTTACTGATTTCCAAGCTGAACCTCCTCTGCCACAGCTTGAGACCATTTCCTCTTGTCCTCTCACTTGTTCCATGGGAGAAGAGGGCAAACCCCACCCAGCTATACCCTCCTTTCAGGCAGTTGTAGAGAGTGATAATGTGCCCCTGAGCCTCCTTTTCACCAGCCTGAACAACCCCAACTCAATGAGCTGCTCCTCCCAGGACTTGTGCTCCACTGCTTCACCAGCTCTGTAGACTTTCTCTGAACACTTTCCAGCACTTCAGTGTCTTTCTTGTAGTGAGGGGACCAAAACAACACACGATTCAAATTCTGGCCTCACAACTTAAGTGCTGAGTACAGGGGGTCAATCCCTGCCCTGCACCTGCTGGCCACACCATTGCTGGCACAGGCCAGGATGCCATTGCCCTTCTTGGCCACCTGGGCACTGCTGGCTCATGCTCAGCTGCTGTCACCAGCACCCCCAGGGCCTTTTCCTGTGGCAGCTTTGCAGCCACTCTGCCCCAGCCTGTGGCACTGCCTGGGGTTGCTGTGACCCAAGGGCAGGACCCAGCCCTGGGCCTTGTTGAGCCTCACACCACTGGGCTGAGCCCATGATCCAGCCTGTCCAGATCCCTCTGCAGAGCTTTCCAGCTGACCTGCCCCCAGGAAATGTCCAGGTAAATAAGGTTAAAGACTTTCTCTCTATATACATGTTACATCCTTCAAAGAGGTAATGTGGCTTCATTCTTCCACTGAGGATTAAGTCTGTGCTAAAACATCTAGGAGAAACAACACAAAAAGAGTGTGCTTTTACTGAAATCAGAGGTTTTATTTATCATCAGTGGAATATGCAATGCCATATAAACAAGCTCTTAACACAAGCTCCATCCACAGGAGCCTCTTTTTTCTTTTCTTTACTGCTATTGTATACACACATTTGATTCATTTTCCTTACTTTGGACAACTTGTGAGGATCTGTAATGTGATCTTTTCTAGTGACACACACTGAATCAAAACTTGAGGATTATATAGCAAATGTACACATTAAATATACACACCTGGGATGAGATCTACAGCTATGACAGCTTTCCAAAACACCCAAAGGTAACTGCAGAGACCCATGATACACAGACAAGCTTCTTATGGTGAGTGTGTGGTTTTCTTGAACTACATGTCTAATTCTATCTGTAAGGATTGACTTCAGTGAGACTTCAACGTAACCTCAGCTGTGTTTGTTACTATAAAGGAGTAGCTCTAGCACAGCTCATTTGTTCAGCTGCACTCCAATTTGTGGAGTCACTATGATTACATTTTGAATTATAAAGACAAGTGGAAATTGCTTTATTTGTCATATAAATTTTATATATGCTGAAGCTCATTGAATAACATGTTTTGCATTGCCTTGTTTTGTTCTCTCTTTCCATGTGTGAGAGCATTCATGCAAATAAAAACAAATGTTTAAGTTAGAATAGAATAGTTTTCATGACACTGCCCAATTTTGCTAATTCCCTTTAGTAAAAGGTATATGATAGAGAAATAATGCCCCATCCTTACATAATAAATACCATCCTGGTAATTGGAAAGTGTTCTAACAGTATATTAAAACAAACTTCACTCAGATTACAACATGATGGGTACAAGATGTGCGTGTGTTCAATGTGATGGTGCACAACTTTAAGCTGAGGCTTTAAACATTTCTTTTAAAAGCTGTGGAATTTTCTGCTACCAGTTCAGGGGAAAACTAGTGACAAACAACTTCACATTAAGCTATAAAAGGCAGTCCAGAACACTGGCTGCAGAAAAAAACACAGTCATGTACAGAAAAAAAGGTTTTCTGTACCTCATGCAAGCATCTCTTTTGAAAACTCACTGTGGCATGCTGTGCAATGTGAGACTCTGCATCACAGTCACATTCTTTCAAAGTTTACTCTAAGGGAACAAGAACAGCATAGCAAGTGGAGCAAAATGCCAGTGAACTAAATACACTGTTAACTAATGAGGTCCTGTTACACAGTGAGAACTTGCCTACAACAGGACATCAACTAACGCACCACTGTGTAGGAGACATACACTCAAAATTACTAAGAATCAGTATTTGAGCACTGCATAAAGACTGTGACTTGGGCTGATGCCACTAGTTTAGTTTTTTAGTGCCCACTACCCTGTAAAAATTTTGTAAGAGTATCATATTAATTAATAATAAAAACTAATTATTAAAAAAATTGGAAGGGCTTCTAAGCCAGAATTATTAGTGACAAACTGCATTTCACTCCTTCTACTGACCTAAAAGTATAGTAACCTAAAAAGTTTTTGTCTTTGGGGTCAGTGAAAATCGCTTCTTAGTCAGGGAATACCTTGATTGAAACACATTAGCCGTAAGGAAAATGCCAAGCACTACTTTCAGCAGTTATATAGACACAAGAAGGCTGTTAAATTCTTCTGCTTCTCTACCCAGCCTCTCACCTTTCCAATAAGACAGAAAGTTCCAAAAGACTAAAACACCATTGTACTAATAAAACATTTTAGAGGTAGAAACTATCATTCCCTGTTGTATCCCTCCTGGCTAGACTCTGCCTTTTCAGGGTCTAGTTTTCCTGGCTGTTCATTGTGGTGCTGCCTCTCACACGTGATGTCATCTCAGAGTAACCAGATTGAACTGGCCAGGAACCTCACCGGAGCAGCAGGCCTGAAGTTTACACTCAAATTACAGCACACAGATGAGCAATGAGAAAATGCCTGTAAGTTTTCTACGAATCAGGCAAAGGATTGTGACACAAAAATGAAGTTAATACTGATGTAACTGGATCCCATATCTGAATGGCCATTGAGCTTTGTTAGTTTTAGTGTTATTGTTTAGAATTGAGGATTTTAAACTGTTTCTTTCACTTACAGGACCTCCAGCATCATTGTCACAGATTTTGCGCTAAAGTGCAGTTATGCAGATAAAAATTTTGTACTGTGCTAGCTAACTCTTCAAAATGTTAATATCTAAAGCCTCATGAAATCATGTCAAGTTTCCTACAGCAATTTGCCGAATTACTGTAGTGGCACAATAACTGACTCAGATGTTTAATATTCCTGCAGTTTACACATAACACTCAATTAGACAGATTTTAAATTCTGGCCATTAGTCTACTGTGTATCGATACTAGGGAAACAAAGACTTTTCATGTTATTAAGATATGCAGATTATTATTGGGGGGGGGGGGGGGGGGAATGTCGGGGAGGAGGAATAACAAAGAAATCCTGCAGATACACAAGAACCACAAAAAGACAGTAGCTCAGTCCACATTAAGGGGACGACATTTAGTCATACTTTTCCCTACACATTAGGCTCTTAGGACAAAGTAAAGTCAATGGAGCACTGGACCTCCAAAGGGAGTTTGGAGCCCCTGTCTGCTACACATATTTTCCTACCGATTTCCGAGAAGACAGCAACAAACGCAGCAAATTAATCTACGGAGTTGTTCGGAGAAGAATGAAGTGTCGGTGACTGTGCTGCTACGCTTGTTTAAGTCTTACCCTGCACTTCTGCTCGGGCGGTAAGGTCAGACCGCTACTCGGGTCAGGGGGACATGGGGGGCAGGGGGCGCGCCCCCCGAGTGCCCCCCGCCCCGCTGGCGGTCGGAAGGGGCCGCGGGAGGGAGTCCGGGAGCGCCCCGGGCCATGCGGTCACTTACAGACGTGATCATCCATCCTCAGCGGCCTCCGGAGGCGGATGCTGGCCGGGATGGTTTTGTCCATCAGCTCCTCGACGCTCTGCAAGAAGCGCCGGCACGCCGTGGTTAGCTCCCGCGGGGCGGCACAGCCCGCACCGGGAGGGTCCGGCCGCGCAGCTCCCGCCCCGCACGGCGCCTACCTGCACCCCGACGGTTCGCAGCATCTCCCGCTTCTCCTGCTCCCGGGGCCCGATGTGCCGCCGGGAGAAGTCATCGTGCCGCGGCAGGAGCTGCTCGATGCACCGCGCCGCCTCTCCGCCGCCCCAGCGCCGCTGCCCCGCAGCCCACAGGTGCGGCGCCCCGCGGGCCGCCAGCCGCCCCCACCAGCGCCCGCAGCTCTGCATGCCCCCGGCCCAGCGCAGCCCAGCCCAGCACGGCACGGCACCGCCGGGAGCTCGCACTTGAGAGCGGGGGCGGCGCGGCGCGGCCCCCACCGCCCGCGCCAATGGGGCCCGGGGGCGGCGCCGCGCTCGGCCCGCCCGCCGCCACCTGCCCGCCCGCGCCGGCCCTGACCCCGCGGGCGGCCGCGCCGAGCGTCCCCCGCCGCGCTGACCCCGCGCTGCCCCGGCCTGCGGGCGCACCCCGAGGGCATTTTCCCAGCAGAGAGAGTTTTCGTTCACAAAACGAATAGGAGAAAAAGGTTTTTGTGTTTCCTTAGCAGAGCGTGGAGTTGCTTTCGAGCGGCGAGCTGTAGGATGAGCAACACTGTCCACAGCTGTTACCGGGGCGTATGTGTGGTTATTACTGCTTTAACTTCTGGTGATGCTAGTCTTGGGGAGCAGAGAGGTAACTGAAACCTACTTTCCCCCGTTTTTCAGTTCTGTGTCTCTCTGGGGATGATATGATCATAGTTACACACTTGTATGTTGGATTATAGAGATGCCCACATTTCTTCATCTTCCAGAACTAACCCCAGAGTGGCCACATTGAGGATATATATTTGAACCAACATTTAAATAAAATAACAATGAAAGAAAAAAATCCAAGTTGTTCTTTAATTTCATCTTAATTGTATCACAGATCTACTGCCTCCTGAATTTAGAAAAATAACTGATCGCTGCTTCGGAACCTAAAAGTGAGTTTACGTTGCACCAAAGATCATTGATTCATGCAAGCTCTTCATTCCTGTAGTAAACATGAAATTACTTCTCTGATATAATCTGAGCTATCATAAATACTGTATTATAAAGGAAAAGGCCCTCACAAATTTATGCTGGTATGTATTTATGCTGGAGTAATGATTTGAGTCCCTGGTTTCAGAATCAGAGGTCCCCAAATTAAGTGAGATGGAGCTTGCTTTGAACAGCAAAGCTGTTTGCTGCAAGGATTCATGATACAAATCCTGTCTTGACTTTAC
The DNA here is from genome assembly GCF_028551555.1 of Melozone crissalis. Classification (NCBI taxonomy): domain Eukaryota; kingdom Metazoa; phylum Chordata; class Aves; order Passeriformes; family Passerellidae; genus Melozone; species Melozone crissalis. Next base: position 45,763,962 of record NW_026535783.1, on the reverse strand, counting down.
TGATAACTATTAAAATACAAATATATGTTGCTTTTCTCCTCTATTTATATATATTGTTTCTCTACAAATATGATAGTAGCAGGAAGGACATTAAAACTTTGCTATGGGCTTTATTTTGAAAGCATATAAGTGAAATAGAAATATTAGAAAAATGCATTAAAACCATGATAGTTACAAATTAATTCCCATTATGACTTTGTACCTACATAATTCCTTTTTAAAGTGAGTCTAAAGCCTTTTGAAAAAAATTGGAGATTGTGTTCAAATATTTTTTCAGACTATGTTCAAATAATAAGTGTTCTTAAAAATGTATCCCTTTTCTCTGTCAGGTAGCATCAGGATGATATTTCACACAAGACATTACAGTCAGCTCATTCAAAATTATAACTTTGCCAGAATTGTTTCTTCAATGTGAGGTTAGAGTTTTATAGCTATCTATAGTGCTAGGAAGTAAAGTCTGAGGAAATACAGAAGCATCCCAAACAATATCTTTTCTATCCATATTTCTTCATATTCCAGAGCTAATCCAGATTTAGTTCAACTTGAAAACTATGCATTGGAGCAGGAAGACTGCAGAGGTGTGCCACACAGTAATGTCAAGGTACGCCCACTTCACCTTGGAAAACACCACATCTGGAGTGCTTTGTTAAGCCACTCTATGGATAATGCTTTTTTTATTCAGAACCTCAGCACAGAGTTCACCTTAGCATGGGCTATGTGTAATCACTGTGATAGAGATACAAGCCCCGTTTATGTGCTTGATCAGTTAGACAGCTCTTCAGCACCTTTTTGAAAACTATTATTTATTGCCTTAGCTAGCAAAATAAGAATCTTGAACAGAAGATGCAATAGAAAGGGAAGCTTGGATATTAACAGTGACTTTGATATCAAATCAAGAAAAGCTAGCTAGTCTCATAGCTTTGAACAAATATATCATTTGAAAATACATAGCCAAAAAAACCAGCTGTTTTCTTCATGTATATCAGCAGAAGAAACGAGGTTTCTTGGAAGAGAAGAAAGGATTGGGAAACCGCATCTTGCCATTATCACAGCTATTTGCACAAAGCTCAGAGGTGCAAATGTCTTTACCTGATGAGCTGACCCTGTGAGCTGCTATGCAGCTTTTTGGGACATCAGTTTTGTTAGACTTTAAAAGGAGTGCCCCATGCCCTTTAAATCAAAGTGACATGTTATATGTACTTGTGACATGTTATGTGTACTTTCTCTAACACTGATGTTTTTAAGCTTTCTTTGAATGTCTTGACCCCAGTTGTGATTTAGATAAAAGATCTATTGCAGTTCTAATATTGCAAGTTTCATGGGTGGTGATGGGACTATTCTTCTGTGCTCTTTTAAGATAATGAATTATCAAAATAAGAAAACTGTGTTGTATTCTTTTAAGATTCACTCCAGTTCCCTCCTATAACCTGCAGAGGAAAATCTATGCCAGCTGATGTGCCTCTGCACCACTGTACCACAGAACACAGAGACTGGGTCAGATTACAGTGTTATCTGTAGTCATAACCAATTTCTGATTCTGGCCAGTGACAGCTATCTAAGGAGAAATACAAGACTAGGCAAAAAGATGTATTTATACCAATCTGCAGTATTTTGGTTACCATCCTGGTAACTGAATCCTTGTGCATTTCGTAGTCCTTAATGTACCTTTTTTCCCAAATTTGTTCAGCTGATCCATGTGAACTCTTAATGGAATAAATATAACAGTTTACTCTTCAAAAGCAGTCATATTATAATCCTTTCTTCCTTTATCTACAATTCCTTAAAGTAGTGAAAAGCACTCACAATATTAAGGACATTTAAACAAGTAAAGCAAAAGAAAAAAATGTGAGTAAAGACAGTCCAACATATGCTGGCTTCTGTTCTGATGCAAGACTTGTTCTGTAGAAATTCCTCAAAATAAAGAAAGTTTTTAACAGTTTAAATTACTATATCCATGGTTGCTCCTTCTTATGGATTTGTACTGTAACTGTAAATGGGTTTGGGTTTGTGCCATATTGCTGCCTTTTGATTTGAGACATCTTTAACACAGATTTTTTTTCTCTTCTGGAAATATATCTGTAACATGATTCTTTGTTTAAAATAATATTTGAAAAGTACAATGGCTGTCAGTACATAAAGAACAATGCAGCTTCTTGTCCACCAACACCTCCAAGTCATTCTCTTCAGGGCTACTTTCAATCTATCTCTGCCCAGAAAGCATTTGTGTCAAAGATTCCCCTCATCGAAGTGCAGGACTTCACACTTGACCTTATTGAACTTCCAGAGGTTTACACAGGCACACCTCTCAAGCCTGTCTAGGTTGCTGTGGATGGCATCCCTGCCCTCCAGCATGTTGACTGAACCACACAGATTGGTGTTGTCATCACTGGTCTCTACATGGACATTGAGCAGTTGACCACAACTCTTTGAGCACAGCCATCCAGCCAATTCCTTCACCCACTGAGTGATTCATCCACCAAGTCCATGTGTCTCCAGTCCCGAGACAAGGATGGTGGGCAGGACACTGTCCAATGTTTTGCACAAGTCCAGGGATATGATGTCAGTTGTTCCTCCCTCATTCACCAATGCTATAATCCTTCACAGAAGGCCTCCAAACAGGCACAATTTGCCCTTAGTGAAGCCATGCTGGCTGTCACAAATCACCTCCCTGTCCTCCACATGGCCTAGCATGGTTTCTACAAGGATCTGCTCCATGGACTTGCTGAGACCATGAGATGACACTGACCGGCCTGTAGTTCACGGCATCTTCCTTATTTTCATGTTTTCCAAAATGGTTATCCTTCCTATTTTCTAGTCAGCAGGAACTCCAACAGACTGGGGATATTCACTGAATATACATGTAAGTATCCATGAATATTAACCTTGGAGTAAAGCCATTCCAATTCCATTTAATGTGTGGACAAATGCTGAAGAAAGCAAGTGTCAGAAGGTTTTTAAGGTACTAGGTATTAGTTTGTTTTTCGCATTTCCTCTGTCAGAGAGCACCACAGTCCTGCTTTTCCCTCCAACTAGGTGTTCCAGGAGTAAAGAGCAACTCCAGGGCATGGTCCCACAGGTAGAGTCATATCAGGGTGAGCCAGGTGTTGGTAGTAGGATCCATTGATAGTCCCAGACAAGAGATGAACCAGGTCCAGGCAAGAGCAAAAGGAGATGAGACTACAGGTAGGACAACAGACCAAGTTTCATCTTCAATCTGAAATCCATGCAGCAGACAGGAATAAAGACAGTGGCAATGGACATCTGAGAGATGCATTCAGGAGGAAAACTAGCTACCAAGTGGGTTTGAGGTCTGCCCAGCTAAGCAGGCCAGACAAGGCTGGAGACCAGCATATGGCAGGACAGCTGAGGGTCCAGGGCTGTGGTGAAATGGAGACGTTGGTTCATAAGCAGTGTGTGCATGCCCTGGCTGAGCCTGGTCAGGGTCAGTAGATTCCAGAGGTGCACTTGGTGTCTGGACTTTCTCCTGTAACAATCACATGGTTAGGTAGGGACCCTCTGTAGGCTTTGCCCTAGAATAATTTAAAAAGTCAGGCTTTTAAATAATTCTAAACCCCCCTTAATAATCCAGTCCTCTGGCAAAAAGAAATCTCTTAATCCTTCAACCTTTTAAACCTCTTTTAAATCTTTTTCATACTTCAAGTCCTTTTATATTTGGAGTTGGGGATTTCCACAGAAGAGATAAAGAGCATTAACTCCAACCATCACTGTTTTGATCTCCATCTGCCACTAAGCTCACTCATGCTAACTGAACTGCCAGACGCTTCCTTGACACATAGCCAAGCAGGCAGCTGCTGCTCAGTCTATGGCAAACACTTCTTCCTCCTAAAATCTCAAATTACAACAAAATACATGGTTTTTTTTCCCTGTTATCACTCTCAATCCTTCCAAAAGACCACTAATGTCCTCTATAAACCTTCCCACGATGGGCAGGAGGAGCTGCACTGGATTTCTTACAAAGGCAGAATTATTTGCTGCTGCGCAGGTGATTTTCTAGTCTCTCTTTTTTGCTATTTGCTCTTTTTTAAGTTGGTTCAAAGGTAAGCTTGATAGACCTTGAATGCAAATTCAGTTACTTAATACTGGGTATGTTAACTGTTTTATCATGTTACTTGTGTCCATTGGCTTTTCAGTCCTGAATATGAGTATATGATAAGAGCAATGCTTATGTAATGATATCAGGAGGTGTTATCTATAATGAATACCTTTGTAATAGACATTGTACGACAAGAATTTCTCTTGCCTCATCTAGTTTTATTAGGCAATAAAAAAGTTCTCCCTGGCACAGAGAGACCTGTATACTGCTGACCTTAATGGGTGTATCATGATGACGAGGTACCGAGATATTCTTCGGGAAATAAACATCTGACCTCTTATTCTTATCTAGGAGTTAAAGGTATTACACAACAGAATACGCAGATTTTGCAAATTCAGGAAGTCTAAAAGTTGAGACTTGTTTTTTCAGAAGACCAGATTTTGTATATGCATAGAATTTTTTTTGTTATTTTTAGAGTAGAAAGGGAATTATCTTTACCTTTGTATGTTCTTCAGCTAGCACACCTATACAAACTGCTGAGATGACACGTTCAGCAAAAACTTTTCTTTCAAAAAAAATCTCAAATCCTAGATGTCTATCTAGATTATCAGTCCAGGAGATATTAGTGAAACTATCACTCATATTGAAAAACACCAAATAAAAACCCTCCTCCTGTTATAAAATTGGGTCACAGCTGCTTGTCTTTAAGGGTTTGAAGAAGATCCCTCAGTAAAAGGAAATCCATTACAAAGCATTTTCCTTGTCACTGTTTGAGTTAAAATTCTATGATTTTCTCTTTATAAATCAGAGAAGTTCCAACATGGAAAATCTCTTTCATCTTTGTATCAAGAAGAAATCCTGCAGTTCCTTAGGGGAACTTCCCTTTCTGGGGAGTTTCTGAGTCCTCATCTGCTTAAAGAAAGCTGTTGCTTTCCGAACTGTAATCATTGATGATTTTAAGGGATTATTTAAACCATTTCTGCAAATGCAGCAAGTGATTCCATCAAAACATACTTTCTATCTGGCTCTAGGTGGCCTACAATCAGTTATGGCATTGTGTTTGATCATAGTCTGACTATGCCTACATATACATAAACTTGTCCATATAAATGCAGATGAAGTTCCTGAATGAATCAACATAAGATTTCATTATATTGTGTCCATCCATTTTTTTTGATGAATAAGTTTTGTTAACCTACCAAATGATCACAGGAGATGAATATCACAGGCAGTACAAGCTAGGAAGTGGCACTGCATGGTGAGGATAGGGGAATGAAAGAAATGGGACTGGTTCTTCTGATAACAAACTAGAAGCTGCCAAGATTGGTTCAGATATCTTCTTGACCATTTGTAGTTGGTTAGAGTATGTGATATTTTTCAAAGTTCTAGTGAACATATCTACATGAACTCATAAATATAGATCAAGACTGAACCATTACTGAAGAATTTGTCTCTGAAATCAAAAGTGAATAAATACTTTAATGTTACATAATATCTTAGTTAACATATAACTTAGAAAAAGAGTAAGATGTTGCAATGTCCTGGTTGTGGTATTAGACATCTTTTTGCTGTTCCTGCTAAAAAAAAAAAAAAAGAAAAAAAGAAAAAAGAAAGAAAGTAAAAACTATCAAACGTAGCTACAATGTAAGCTCCTTAACAGGACAGGCTCACACACACTCACTAGACGTAGGATGCAGCCATACTTCCTGTAAATGCCAAGTGCAGTAAGCATGCTTTACCTGACCATGGCTTGCCATTCATTTATGGTCCCCCAGAGACTGCACATGATTTGTACAGCCACGATTCTGCAGTTCTGGCCACAGAGCAAGCATTAATGTTGATTCAGTGCAGTACTGCATTAACATACTTTGACTCTCTTCAGGATTTAAACTCATGATAATGAGCTTCAGCTAATCCAGAATTTTGGTTTTTAGTGCAGTGTGGTAAGGCAATATCCTGACTCATATGGAGAAGGAAAAATGCTTAGACTTTGGGGAGCAACTGGGAAGATGATAGACTGCAACAAGAAAATGAAAAATGCAGCTTGGAATATCTACTTGACAGATTGATAGGAAATGCCAGTCATTGTCAATATGGTTTATGTGGAAGAAGGGTGAGGGAATAAGCAGCTGGTTATTCCATCAGAATAGAAACTGCAACAGGACTGGCCAGTGGCAAAGAATAAGAGAAAAAACTGAGAGTGAGTTAGGAGTAACAGGGAATCTAATGCTTAAAAATTAGTCAAATATCTACCTATTTGCTAAATAAAGTAGGCATCCTAGAGAGAAAACAGCAATCTTAAATATTCTAAAAATGAATTCTAATGCAAACGTCTAGAGACTAGATAAAAACTGCAGAGGAAATCCTAAATCTTAATTTCTTGATTTCAGTGCTTCAGTTGATTTGGATGTAAAGATAGCCAACAGGTAATTAAATTAGTATGGTCATATACAATGATGAGGGAAGCTGAGAAATTTCAGATGTTACTAACAATTCATTTGCTGTTTTTCAACATAATTATGATAAAAAAAGAACACACCATCTCACATAATTTTCTCATTACAGCCACTGTCATCAAAGGATGACATGGCAAAATGTTAAGTAACAGATGAACAGAAGCAAGAAGTCAGAATTTCCATAGCACTATTTTCTGAAAATTATATATAGTTTCATCCTACATCTGTTTTTATAGCACTCTATAGCCATTACCCATGGATTAATCTATCTATCTTCACTTTCCTATGTACACCTACTTAATTAAGGCTAGCCTGTTAATTTACTACTGCTGTATAAGAACATTAAAAATCACTATCTTCTAACAGTGCTAATATATTAGCCTCCCTAAGTGCAAATATTTAAAATGTATCATCTCTGTGCTTACGTTAACCAATTGCAAAATGGCATTATGCAATTCTGTCTTTGGTAATCTCTAAAAAAAGTTGAAATAAATAATAGGATCAAATCACATCTGTTTTTGACTTGATTAAGGTTTCCGTGAACTAGAAATACAGCCTCTGAAAATTTTGCAGAAGGTAAGAGCACAATCACACCTCCTTGACTGAATGGCAGCTGCTTTTTAAAACATAATACGATGTAATTATAAGAAGCCTCCAGAAACAAAACCACATAACTTTCCTTACTGTTCCAACAGAAGTTTCATATTCTGTAGAAAAAAATTAAAAGCCAGAAATATGTCTTTCCAAAGAAACAGTCTAGACACGTTGGTAGGGAAAACACTGGGCGAGGAGTACTAGCTAATACAGTCTGTACCTCCTTGTCTAAGCAATTCTTAATCAAGGTAAGCAATATGCACTCTAAAATGGGACTTAGCACTCAGAAACACCTAAAGTAATAAAAAGCAGTAGTGGCATTGAAATAAAAATAATAGAATAATTTTGCTCTGCTGGACATATCTCATTAACCCATTCAGTCATATATGAAGTAAACAAATAATTAAACTCAGGTCACCTATTACAAAGAAGTAGATAAGAAAATCTGAAAATTTATTACCTTACATTTTAAATTTATGACCAGTATCAAGGAGTACGTGTCATGTTTCTCTAAGAACATTTATTTGTAAATTAGCCCAAGCATGTCAGCAATTATTTAGCAGGAAATAACAGAAGAAATGAAAAATGGATGAAGAGATGCAGCACGGTAGTAAGAGAATTTAAAGAAGCATAAGGCTCTGCAATTTTAATGTATATGGAAATGTATATGAATAGTAGTATTTGTCAACAAAACAATTAAATGTTCAGTAAAGTAGTCTGTCCAAAAATTGGAGAATTTCCAACAGCCTGTTTAACTAAAAAATTCTGAGAATCACAGCTTTAAGGGTTCTATTTCCTTGTAAGATAATTTTACTCATCTGAAGTTTTAGTCCTGTTCAGAAAACCATGCAGATATAAAAGATTGACAACTTTCCCTCTGGGTACCTTGAGCCATCTGCCAAATGTTTTTTTTGGCGGCCCAATAAAATATGAAGTAAATTATTTGGTATCAAGTAATATAAAAATGGTAAATTTTTCCTGTTCTCATTAATAAGAATCTTCATAATCCTTTTCTTAAGGAAGACCCTATAGAGGCCAACACAGTGTCAGTCATATGATTATACTTACCAGGGAATTTATCACAAACTCTTAGCAAGTAAAAAGTTAATGTAAAATATAATCTTCTTTGTGCCCCCCATCCCTGTCCCCCAGTGTCTATCTGTTCCTACTCCCACCCATCCAATCACCTAGTCATATTTCACTACATGCTCCTCCGCCCTGCAGAACCTGGTGAACTTGTTCTGACAGAGGATTTAGAAGTAAGATGTGTTGGGATGTGAACTATGTCCTGTTCACTTGCTATGGGTTGAGTAAATCCTCATGCTCCTCCAAATCCTCTCCTTCCAAAAAATCAGTGTTCCCCTTTGCCAGTTTTCAAGAGCTTGGGGAGATAAAGGACCACAGAAAAGACATTTGGATGGAGCAAGGGAGGCTTTTGGTGGGAGGGGATCTGCCAGCTTCCCTCTAAGTAAATATTATCCTTGTGTGCTTGGGCTTGTGAAAGTACAAAATGTTACATCTGAGTGTCACTTTGCATTGACTCAGAGAAAGATACAAATAATACACAAAGCTATAATAAATAACATGTCAGTTTTAAAAATAACAATGAACAGTGTGACAAACATTTGTTTTATAGCTGTTATTAGAAAAAACAACAATGAAAAACACTATTTTAATGCTGACGATCTTCCAAAATTGGTCAATTCTGTTCTGAAATGTGGCTAATATTTTGTGGTTTTTGATTAACCATGACTGTCAAATGACTTATATTTTTAGTTAAATAAATACAGAATAGGTATTTGGTAGAGAGTACAAATATATTTCTATTCATTAGAAAAATGCCTTTATTTTATCTCTTTACTTCACAAAAATTTCTGAAAATGAAATTATTACCATAATTTCTTGCATAGTTCAGATGCTTTTCCAGTAATTAATATTCTAACCGTCATTTCACTCCCATATTAACTAGAGCTTGCACTACAGCTGCTTTTTATTTTATATGGAATATAATCTTTTTCTCTTTCTAGATAGCTACCAACATCTTTTCCCATAGATAAAAAGTAAGAAGTTGAGTCTCTCCTTTCCCACAATGGTCTTATGTGCAAAGTGCAACTTGTTTCTGATGTTTTTGTAGCTTTATATTCCTCTGTGATAGTCATGGTTATATTGTCCCACATCTCTTTAGCTTAAAAATCAGTTAAGCAGTCCAAGGGTTGGTGCTAGAGCCCAATGAAAAAAAATTTATTCCAGCTTCTCACAGCTCAGGAGAGGTTGCTAAGAGTGTGTAGACTTGTGTAACTGTGCAAGATCAAAACTTTTAAATTTTTTCCTAAATGTGGATTTTTTTCTGTCAGTGAACATATTTTTTTGTTAAAACACGTATCAGATATAAATTACTTGACCATACTTCGTCAAGCTTCAGATGATAAAAACGGGGGAAAAAGGGGCCAGAAAAACTGTTAAAAATTACTGTGAGTAACAAATGGAAGAGCTAAAAAAATTAACCAGGCAAGATGGAATTTATCTGTACGTTTCTACTCAGGACAACAGGAATACTGAAAAAAAAATTTGGAATGCTTTTTCCTTTTGGCATCTACTCTGCCCAAAGGGGAATAAAGCTACTTGCTGCAATGGCAACCTCTTCCTACAATTAGTGTTTTTGTGAACGAATAGCAGATTGATGTTCCATGTTCCAATAGAACTGCAATCAGCACCTAGACAGTGTGTCCGAAAGCAGAACTCTAGAAATCCAATTCTTGCAAAAATTTGCCTTCCATACTTAATCTGGGAAAATAATTATATCAGTGTATTTCAGGGAGTCTTGCTTTGACTAATTATAATCATCCTTTTCTCAGTTATGTAATTTTTTTGTCCTTGCACACCTATTATTTTCCTGTTTCTATTGGGTTTTTGTGTTTTGGGGGTTTTTTTGGGTTTTTTTTTGTTTTTTTTTTTGTTTTAGTGGTGGTTTTTTTGGGTTTTTTGTTTGTTTGTTTGGGTTTGTTGGTTTGGTTTTTTTTTTTTTTCTTGTTTGGTTTTTTTTTTTGGTTCTGCTCTACTGTTCCCATTTGCTTTTAATTATGTTCAATGTCTTTTTTTCAGACTAGTATATTGGTTTAGGAATGGTATTCTCCAATTTAGGGCTACTACTGAAACCATGTGCCACTCGCTCACTCCCCTGCTTTCCCTTTGCCCTTCCTTGGGATGTGTTGGACATAAGAACTGGAGATGTAAAAGGCTGAGATAAGAACAATTTACTGGAAGCAGCAATGAATAAGAAAATGGTTGGTGGTCTCAAATGCTACCTCTGAATGTAGAAAGGCACTGTGTGCATTGCCCTCTGGTCCCGAGCCCACCATTGATCGGGGCATGCAGCCACACAGCAGCTCCAGAGCGCTCTGCTGTGCTCCAGGCACAAGTCCTTGCTAACACACAAACATCTGCTCAGGAGGACAACAGGAAACAGCAAGAATAAACTGCTATGCTCCAAATGCAAGTATTAGCCTTTAAGGAGACCATTTAAAACCAGCAATGACAAAAACTAAGGCCTTGCCAAAATTGTGGCAAGTAAGGATATGTCGCGAAAGAGCTGTAATAAACCAAAAACAAAGTCATCACAAAAGCATTGTGGGTGTAAAGAGCATTGTCAAGGCACAAAAACTCTCGCCAAGTACAGGGATGCCTTTGTCACCAGGCAGGAAACTGCCAGCAGAGCACAGGACAGCAGCGTGTGATGACACAAACATCCCTGTCAAGCATGCCTGAGACCACCAGCTGCCCACAAATCAACAGCTACGGTGCATAATCACTGACCTCCCAGCTGCAGTGCCCCCAGGCGCCAGACCGGAGCTGCTGACTGCGCAGCCAGTACTTACAGCGGGTATCGTGCATCATACTATTTCCACAGGACAGTTAGGCCCAGAACAACAGCCACGTAAGTTCTTAATCACAGGAATCAGTGGGACCAGCTCAGAAGGATTTTATGTGACACCTTCTGTTCTAATAGTCACTGCAAGCCAAGAAATCACAGTCCTTGCCAGGTGTCCGGATCCCCCATGTTCCATTCCTCATGGAATAATAATTGCACAGGTTTTTCGCTTACCTGAACCACACTGTAGTACCTCCTTCATCACTTGGACTAGGAGGATCAGTCGTGGACACCCAGAGGTCAGCTGTGTTGCAAACCACATGGGGAAAATCATTGTCCTCAAGGGACTTGTTGACACCAGAGCCAACATAACACTAATCTCCAAATGCCATTGACCACCAGAGTGAACCACAACTCATCATTAGACACTTTGTCAGGTATTACTGTGCCAGCTTTCATAGCCTATATTCTATCAGTTTTAAGGGCCCTGATGGATATGTTGCCACTACCAAGCCATTTGTGGTTCAAGATGATATAGTCTTGTGGGGAAGGGACTTACCGTCACAGTGGGGAGTAAGGCTGGAAACAAATTTTTAACATGGGCTGCTGATGAGCCTGACACCCTAAAATTAACTTGGACATCAAAGTGGCCCGTCTGGGTTGATCAGTGGCCCTTGTCATCTGAGAAACTGGTTGTGCTTGAACAAGTAATTAAACAACAGCTAGACAAAGGTCATCTTGTTCCAACTTCCAGCCCCTGGAATATCCCCATATTTGTGATTAAAAAACCGCATAGTGAGAAACAGCGCCTCCTCCAAGACCAGAGGAAGTTAATACTATTACTGAGGAAATGGGACCTCTACAGCCTGGTTTACCCTTGACAACCATGATTCCCAAGAACTGGAACCTAATTATTACTGATTTAAAGGACTGCATTTTTAATATTCATTTGCACCCAGACGATGCACCATAATTTTCTTTCTCAGTTCCTTCTATCAATTGGAAAGCACCCTTAAAAAGTTATCACTGGGTTGTGCTGCCACAAGGAATGAAAATTTCTCCCAGAATATGTCAGTGGTACATGGCTAAAACTTTGTCTCCCGTTTGGGAGAAACATCCACACTCCATGGATTTTTCACATCCATTATATATGGATGATAACCTGATAGCAGTTGAAAACCATCCAGCCCTCCAGAAAACTTCCCAGGACGTCATCTCAGCGGAGCAGAACGCTGGATTCACTGTCACCAAGGGAAAGATTCAACAGCTTCCTCCTTGGAAATACCTTGGATACAAAATCACAGAGCAGATGATTACAACTCAGACTTTGCAACTAAAAGGCCAATCTAAGACCCTCGATGAGATGCAACAACTCCTGTGAACAATCAATTGGATTCAATCATTATCAGGAATTACAAGTCAGGATTTAGCCCCCCTATTTGATTTACTGAGAGGGGACAAAGCTTTAAACAGCTTTGAATTTTCTCAGGATGTTCAGCAAGGAAGCCCAGGAAGCCTTGGATGAAGTGCTGCGAGCCATTGAGTTGTGTCAAGCCAATTGACTCAACCCCAATTTATCCTTTTCATTTGCAGTTCTGGCATACTTTCATTTGTATGGTTTAATTTTTCAGTGGGATTTAAAAATACGGGACCCCTTATTAATTTTAGAATGGGTCTTTTTATCATGCCAACAGAGTAAAACAATTACCAATTGCCCTGAAAGCATATCTCAACTAATTATAAAGGCTAGATCCTGAATCCTCTCCTTTTTGGGGAAGGATTTTTCAGTTATCTTCATATCTCTTCTAATCATTTTGATTGGTTATTTCAGCAATCTGAATGTTTTCAATTTTCTTTAGCAGATTTCACGGGCCAAATTTAAATTCATTATCCTCAACCTAAGTTATTGCATTCTGTGGAGGCCAGAAAAACAGCCAAGGAAAGGCTTGCTGCACACCCCTGGAAAACCAACCCCTAAACCATAACCTCCCTGGTTGTGGTGAGCTAAAAGATTAACCTCAGAATGCTTTGCTTCTGTACATGTATTCTTTGTACCCCATCGGTCCCTCTCCTTTGCTCCGTTCTTGTGCCCTCATCCCATTCATCCCAATGTTCTGCCCTGCCCCTCACTATTCCTGTATAAGCACCTGTTTCCCCTGCCTGTGTGGTCTCTTCGTCCCTGGACTCCCCTCAAGGCAGAAGCAATAAAGGCTCTCCTTGGAAGGCGACAGGACCCTGTCACCTTCTTCTGCATCACCAGGATCCTAAAAGAGCTACATCACTGCCCCCAAGACATCCTTCTAAGCATGCTTCTTGGCAAGGACGCGGCGCTCTGACCAATGCTCGCCTGCTGCAACAGCATTCTTCTGTTAAATTAATTTAAAAACCCTTGCGAAGCCCTACCCTTCTTATTGTGATTACATTTTTTACAGATGGTTCAAGAAAATCCCAGAAATCTGTGATTACCAGGCAGAATCCAAATACAAAGGAATGGGAATCAGATATTGAACACATGGAAGACTTGCCACAAATTGTGGAGCTCACAGCAGTCCTTTTTTTTCAAAATTTGTGTTTCCTTTTAATTCAGTTACTGATCCTTTTTATGTTACAGGAGTGGTTGGGAGAGTTGAAGCAGTTTTACTTAAAACAGCCTCCAACAATAAGCTATATAATTTACTTAATAAGTAAATTATAAGTTTCAGGGGCATTCCCTCTTGTCACCTGGGGAAGGGGATTTGCCTGTGTGTCCACAGGTGCGGGACTGAAGTGGATACCAGCCAAGACTATCAAACCTCAGTTACAGCCATTTGAGGAGCTCACAGAACCATCAGAAGCTCCAACAGGGGACCTAGTCAAGAACCAGAGAGCAATTCCAGGACAAGACCAGGACTCACCAAGGACTCCTAAAAAGACTGAGGATGACACACTCCTTGCTCACAGTTTGTAGCCTTCTCTATTTCCTTCCTCCAAGTAACACCTGGATAGTCTTGCAACCAAGGCAAAATATATGGGTCACCCTTGCTAACCTCAACAAACAGGAGAGACAATGTGTCTCTCAGTGGCCAGCTGAGTAACCCTTTTTCCACCTGTATGATAGGGTTACTTACGGATGTGTGGCCAATACCAGAGGATACCATCTGTGCTCTGCAGATCTGGGATCATAGCTCTAAAAACTAGAAGTTCAACTCTGTGGATGATTGGGACTACTGGACCAGAAAACTACCACATGCACCAACTGAGCCCCAGGAACTGGAACTATTTGGGTCAGTAAAAATGCACCCTCCCCTAGATCCGCCCCTGTATAAAAGTCCCTGCACACCAGGGCTCATGGTCTTTCATCCCTGGACTCTCCTTGGTAATAAACCACCTTGGAATCTATAAGATTCCCTCATTCTTGTCTCTGCCTTCAGCGCAGTAGAGCCGTGCTCTACTGTTGCTCAGATCCCACTGAATCTGGGAACAGCCACTCCTGGCGCTTTGTTGGGAGCTAGTGGGTGATTCTGGCACTGCGTCAATATACTTTTCTACTGGATGCATTTCTCTTAAAAAAATTACATCATATTTATGTATCCTGCAGTTAGGATCACTGATTTTAGTTTTTTCAATTTACCAAAGTCATGTTGGGCATTTTAAATAGAGTCAAGATCATCATCATCCAAGATAAATATACTACTCTACACATGTCAGAAATTTTGCTGGTTTAATCCTTTTCTGATCCCAGCACAGCAGATGCTATTCTTCAGTGTTTTAAAGCTAGAAGAAAAAAAAAAAAAGGAAAAAAAAGGGGAAGAAAAGTGTGAGGTGACGTTAAGAATATTTTTGGACTTCCTCTGGCGCTCTGATGTTGTAGAGTTTTTTACAGTAATATTAATGGGATGGATAGCCATATCTAAGGACAATAATGGCTACATCAAATCAAATAATGAGTGAGACCAAAAATGTGCTAATCTTCAAGAGTTTCTTGGTTGATACATTCCAAAATCTTTAATGGTTCTGAATTCATGTTCCTCTCAGAACCATGACAGCATTGCTTTGAATTTAACCAATTTTTAAAAAAATCCTTTTAAATAAGTGTGTAAACTTCCACGCTGAAAATAAAGGAAACACATTGTGGACTATCAAATGAAAAGTCAAAATTTATTTCAATATTTAGTTACATTAACTCTCAAAACGATGAATTGTTAAAACTTCAAATGTAAGAATTCACAGAATCACAGAATCACTAGCTTGGAAGAGACCTTAAAGATCATCGAGGCCAACCCATGTCCCAATACCTCAACTAAACTATGGCATCAAGTGTCATACACAGTCTTTCTTTATACACATCCACTCCACCACGCTCCTGGAAAGTCATTCCAGAACTTTATCACTCTTTCTGTGAAAAACTTTTTCCTAATATCCAACCTATATTTCCCTTGGTGCCGCTTAAGACACTGTCCTCTGGTTCTGTCAAGTTGTTCCCTGGAGAAAGAGACCAACCCCCCCGACTACAGCCACCTTTCAGGGAGTTGCAGAGTGATAAGGTCACCTCTGAGTCTCCTTTTCTCCAGGCTAAACACCCCCAGCTCCCTCAGCCGTTCCTCACAGGGTTTGTGTTCCCAGCCCCTCACCAGCCTCGTTGCCTCCTCTGGATGTGCTCAAGCATCTCAAGCGTCCCAAACTGAGAGCCCAGAGCTGGACACAGCTCTCGAGGTGTGGCCTCACCAGTGCTGAGTACAGGGGAGAATGACCTCCCTGCTCCTGCTGGCCACACTGTTCCTGACACAGGCCAGGATCCCTTTGGCCTTCTTGGCCACCAGGGCACACTGCTGGCTCATGTCCAGTCGGCTGTCACCAGTGCCCCCAGGTCCCTTTCCAGCCACACCATCCCCAGCCTGTAACACTGCAGGGGGTTATTGTGGCCAAAATGCAGGACTCAGCACTTGGATTTATTAATCTCCATCCCACTGGACTCTGCCCATGCTTCCAACCATTCCAGGTCTCTGTGCAGAGCCCTTCTACCCTCCAATAGATCAACACACGATCCCAGCTTAGTGTTGTCTGCAAACTTACTAGTGAAGGACTCAATCCCCTCATCCATGTCATCAGTGAAGATATTGAACAGAGCTGGCCCAGCACAGACCCCTGAGGACACCACTGCTGACTGGCCCCAGCTGGATGTGGCACCGTTCACCTCCACCCTCTGGGCCCGGCCACCCAGCCAGTTCTGAACCCAGCACAGAGTGCTCCTGTCTGAGCCATGGGCTGCCAGCTTTTCCAGGAGTGTGCTGTGGGAGACAGTGCCAAAGGCTCTGCTGAAGTCTGCAGAACATCCACAGCCTGTCCTGCATCCACCAGGTGGGTCACTTGGTCATAAAAGGAGATCAGGTTGGTCAAAGAAGATTCATACATTTCATGTTCATTATGACTACTGACAAATCACATCTTCTTTACTAAAAGATTCTGCCTATGTAACCTGTAGTCAGCCAAAATTTTTTCTTAACTTTTATGTTAACTTTGTACTCTTTTCCTCTACAAATGCTAACCTTTTATATCTTGCTGTAAGATACTACAATGTAGAATATAAATGAAAATTTTAAGTTTGGAAACTTCCAGCTAGTAAAATTTGCATTCAATTTCCAGTTTTTGAAGAAATTTAAACAGTGCAAGTTCTAGAAAATAGTACTCTGATGCAATACTTTGGGTTGTGTACACTTGGTTACTTTCTTCCTTTATACTGTTCAGCGACCTGAAGGTAGAGCTATTCCAAATACCTTCCATATTATCACATAAAGGGGTTTTAAAGACATAAAGACGAAGAATAAACACTGCAAGTGATGGAAGCAATGCTTTTTTAACTTTTTTTTTTTGGTAAAGAAGCTTTCCTAATTTCCATCTATGAACATGGGTGCAGCAGACTTTCCTTGTGGTTGACCTTTCTTTTTAGTCAATTTGTGGCAGAGTCCCTATCCATCTTCTTTTGAGTGGAAAAAATTGCCAAAGTAGTTCTTACAAACCAATTTATTTTCATGGTTTCAAATTACTTTGGGGAGTCTTGCAGACTAAACTGGGGTTTCAGCTCTTTCCATAGTATCTTTGAGCCAGTACTCACTTGGTTGCTGTCTACTGCTTCTTCTCTTCTCCTTCATGACTCTTCTTGGGCAGAGACACACACTCTTCAAGACAACAGTGAAAAAAACCTCTCATATTCACCTGCTTAGTAAGAAAGGACAGAATATATTTCTGGATGAGGGCTTTACAAAGAGATGTAATCATTTTCTCTTAGTTCAGCCCTCAAATCACACAAATGCAGAAAAAGGACCGTAATGATTAAATGTCACTTGTTTTCAGGCTCATATTTATCAGATTCTGTGAGGACTTCACTTTAGAGAAATTTCATTTTTAGCTTGTTTAGTTTGATTACTGACATAGCCAAGCCTTATTTTCTCCTATTGCTGTCTAAGCATATTAGCTATTTTTTGTAGAAGAAAGACACCTTAACTACTTGGAGATGAGGCAAGCGGAAGATAAAGACTGCCACCTATTGTTCCAAAGTAAAGCACAGTTTCTGCATACAGCAAGAGACCATGAACATCCTGAGTTCAGTGCTCCAGCCATCTCTACCACTTTCCCTATACAAATATTTTGGTTCCCCTAACATATGAACTTTTATCTAAGTAGAATCCATTTTGGGTATATGCCTAATTTATAAATTGAAAGACTTTTCCACATTTCAGTGGATGGCATCAACAAACCAAATTCACAGGAAGTATAAAGTACCTGTGTGAGGTACTTAATGACAAGAGGTATTTGCTTTCTTTTCAGTTAAACCTATGTATGTGAAGTCTATTATTTATTTACAGTGGAGGCAAGAAAAAGTTCTATTTTTTTTGTCTTCCTCTGAATATTCATCTTCACCTTTTCATTATCATAGAATAGTCTGTTATACATGTAAAACTACTGAAGCCCATTAAAGTCACATAGGTACTGCAGACAAAATGGACAGATACTGTGAAAATTTTGATTAAAATCATTAAAAACAGGTCAGAAAACAGTGTACTGAAAAGAAGACAAATTAGTTGACACAGAGGGGAGACAAGGTGACCTGATTATATATTGTTAATTTTTTATCCCTTTCACACTACAGTACAATGAAGACTCTTGACCATCTGTCCAGTACTACTGGAAGTAAGAACTACATTTTTCACAAATCTAGCAGCAAGAACATGACCACAAAAAAATCTAGTGTCACCAAATAATCAACCTTTGCCTGCTTGGCTGAATTGGCTGGGAGACCAGGATCCAGGGCTCAGAGACTTGATGCCTATGTAGACTTGAAATGCACTATTCAAGCACTACAGCCCTGCAGAGACAGTATGGAGCATTTTATCCTGACATTTTTTAAGAAAAAGAGCTGTCAGCTGAAAGAACATTGTTTCTAATGAAAGTGATTAATGTTAAATACAATAAGGTTCCCTCTATGTTTAAATAAAATGTCAAGAGTACATATAACAGAAATAAATATTTAATGTGAATCCTCAACTTGGAAGTTATCCAGTCTGGCCTTTGTAAGAGGTGCATAGATATTCTGGGAATTTCTACATAAATCAAAAAGGTTCTGAGACAGAGAACTCAAAATACTTTTCATCTGGATAGAATGACATTATTGGAAGAAGGATAGCTACCAACTGTATCCTTGGATAAACTTACTCCCTATTTGTCCTGCTAGTGTTTTTACAGTTCATAATTCCCAGTTAAAATGTGCCTCACTTTATCTTCCTGTCACGGAAGTGTTTAACTGCTACAGAGATCCATGAATGAAATCTGAATGAATTAATTTTCAGAACATTAAGAGTTAGAAGGTTACATATTGCTGTCAATATTTTAAAACCATGATGAAAAAGATGCAAAAGATAGAAGATATACAGTTAAAAAAAAAAAAAAAAGTAGTTGTTTCTTCTGTTATATAACTTTACCAAACTACATACTCTTAATGAAACATACAGGCCACAGAAATTTTCAGTGACTATTGAGAAGAAGGATGTGTGCTAATGTCTTTACAAATAATGTGATTAGTGAAGGTATGGGTATTAGTGTCTTTGGAATGGGGCTTACTGTCTGTACTAAGTTTGGGCAACTGGTTATTGCAGAGCCCAAACAAGGGTCTGCACAAGCCTGAACTTCTGAACTCAGGGGTGAAATAATAGGTACAAGGGGGGAATATGTGGCAGGTGATTTTGGAAGGAAATATGTGGTAGGTGGTTCAGGAAAGTTGTACCTTCCTAATATCTCAGCCAATGGGGAAATGAAGAGAACAACATGTGGCAGGGTGTTTAGGATAAAAGGAGGCTGTGCTCTCTGAAACCCTGAGAGAGAAAACCTTGTGGGTGTGTGCCCCAGAGGACCTTCTCACTTTATTTGAATAAAGCTGAAGGACTCCTCTGTCTCCTTTTTGGACATAACCCTCTGATATTTGTGAATATTTCTCATACTATTACATTTAAACAGCCAGTACTCACACTGCAATTTATAACTCAATGCAGAGTAACAGAAGTTGCAGCAATCCCCACACTCTAGATAAGTGTACCAGGAGCAGGGCAAAATCTGTCCCACTGGCATCAGCTTCTCTGCTTTGGGCCAGTAGTGCTTTGTTTCTGGTATTTGCTGCCATCTCATGTGTTTCAAGAAGTATTGCAGTGGGATTTTAGAAGCCAGCATTCCATACATCTGAAATGATTTTAGATAGCTATGTGACTGCAATGTGAAGCAAATACATTACTTAAAATCCTGAAAAAATATTTTAGTGTTGCTGCTATGTGATATGGAAATGACCTACATTTAAATCCAAAATAAAATATTCTGCTACAATTTGGGTGAAATAGCATGCTGTGACCAGTTTTCAACTCTCAGTACAATGAAGGACATTGACATGCTTCCAGACTTTCAGCAAAAGGCCACAAAGTTGTCAGGGAGTGGAGAATATGAGAAGCAACTGAGGGAGCTCCGTTTGTTCAACCTTAAGAGGATGAGGCCTCAGGACAACCTTATTGCTGTCCACCATAAGCCAGTGGGTAGCACAGAAAAGATGCGTGAGAAACATCCTCTCATTTCTAAAATTTTCAAGGCTTATTAAACCTTTACAAATACAACAAAGGACTGAAGAGGGACAAAGAGCAGAACTCTGTAAGGATATGACCAACAACCACATGCTCATCTACAAAATGGCGGCTCCGCCCTTTATACCCCTGCTGGTGCATCAGGCAACACTGGCCCCGCCCAAAGCTGTCAGTCAACTTTTTCTTCGCCGCCCATTGGTGGAGACTTCATCCTTGCTACTTGATTGGACGCCAGGTGTTGTCACCTATAAATATGCCCCGCCTCCCTATAACAAGCCTTCCCAATAGCCGAGGCTGTCTGATGACAGCAATGCAGAGGGGGGAAGGCGACTCTGGGGAGAACAGTGGACGTGCAAACTACAAACAACGACCTCAGTGGAACTTCTCTTAACATACACAAAATATTAACCTCTTAACTGCGAGAGCCAATCATCATATTACTATTATTATAGATATTATAATATGTTATAGATATTATTACATCTATAACAGATGGAGCTTCCTTGGAAAAACACAGTGATCAGACAAGACAAGCACATTCATTTCAACACAGGAAATTCAGGGCATATTGCGGAAAAATTTTTCACCATGAGTGGTACCACACTAAAACAGGGACCCAGAGGTGTCATGGAAGATAAATTTGTAACTCAAACAGATGTCAGCTCCTCAGGAGCAGTTCCTGACCACTGTGAAATAGAGAAAATACACTATCACACAGCAAAAAGACTGCAAAAAGACTATTTTTTTTTTTTGTTCAGAGGTTTGTGCTGCCTAGATATTGCATCAGCAACTTAAAACACAGGTAAGGGAACTTACAGGTTATCCTTTTCTCTTAGAGGTCATTGTCATGGTACCAGGTTTTTTGTTACTAGCTAACAGTAACCTTAAGACATAGCCCAAAATGCGAATGGCAGGACGAAAGTGCAGAAAAGCTTACTTATACCTCAGTAATTAAAAGATTCTTCCTCCCAGGTAGAACATGCCAGCAAATTCATAGGTCCTTTGAGATACATCCTTGCAAGATAAGCATGTACTGGAAATACTGTGCCACAGTGGTTTAATAAAGCCAAAATGCTGATTTATTGATCACACATTGCTCCATAACTATTCTGAAAAAGGCCCCCGTCCTTACTTCCATCTATCAAAACAGAAGTTCTTAGCTACTGGCTTTGAGAAATGATGTCAAGGCATAGCTTTGCATAGCCACAGCACTATGAAGATTAATGCTCCCACACTACCCATGTGCACCCTTAGTCTGTAAATTGGGGCTGCTTGAGCCAGTGGCTGTGGGAGGTGCACGCTTTGGCAACACTTTACCACACTCCAGGGCACTTCGTGGCCTCACAGAGAGTTGTAACCTGAAAGAACAGATGAGGAGAGTCTTGATTCAATACTTCCAAGAGTTATTGCTGTATTTTCTATTCAACAAATACTCTGCATGAGTCTTAGAGATCACATTTGAAAACAATGTAAAAGTCATCAATCTTTTCTGCTTCATAGTGAACTAGCAAGCAGGTAACAATGAGAAACTGCACTCAGCTGCACTTTTTTCTTGTAAGCATTAAACAAATATTTTATTAACCCCACCAAAGGTTTGACAAAGAAGGCAAATGACTCCCTCTGTTTCTTCTACTCATGTTAAGTGATATGAAATTTGTTTCCCTAGGCAGAAGCGGAAGATTCATTTTAGACACTGCTAGACATAGTAGTGCCCTACAGAGATATTCAGAGATAGAGCTGCACAAATTTTGTTAGTGCATATGTGTTCAAATGAAAAAGTAACATAACAGGAAAATTACAGCAGTAGGTATGCTGCCCTCAAAAAAAAAAAAAAAACAACAAAACAAACCCAAAACCAAACCAAACCAAACAAAAAAACCCCCCAAAAAACAAAACAAAACAAAAAAAGGCCCAGAAAGTCCTGTATTTTCAGGCTTCTTTAGTACTAAAAAAATGTCATTGACTCTCAAAGATGAATATAACTATAACTTCTTTGAACATAATAGGTATATTTGAGGAAGGACTGAAGTGGTCTTGTCCTTCAGTCATATTCTGGTTGTTTTTCACTACTTTCTAGAACACAGCAAGCAGAAGCAAAATAAAAGATTAACATAGCTTACTGATGAGTAAGAAAAGTCGAAGCATATCACACAGTGATTAAACCACAGTCTGATCCATTTTAGCAGCATCTGAAACAGTCAAAATTATACTGCGCCATGGCACTTCAGAACGGAAAGACACCGCATTGATCACTATGGGCCTTTGCCACCAAAAGCAACATTAAACTTTTGCAAACAAAATCACATTTGTACAGCAGTACTGATTGATAGGGGACACTATGGCATACAGATTGATTAGTATAACCATGTCGACTTTGCAGCTTGCTGTGAGAGATCCACTATCCCTACGGACCTGAAAGGTCCTGCCAATTCGCCTAAGTGTAGAGGGACTTCTTCACAAAAAGGGTTATTAGTGGAATCGGTTTCCGAGGAAGGTGATGGAGTCACCGCCCCCGGAGGTGATTAAGAAAACATCTGGCACTCAGTGCCACGCTCTGGCTGACTTGGTGGTGTTCGGTGATAGGTTAGACTCGACGGCCTCAAAAAGTTTTTTCCAACCTGTGATTCTCTAACAGACCGACTACGCTCTAAGCTTTGCGCTGGCATATTCCCCGGGTGCGTCCGGCTGGGCGCACCGGCTGCTCACGGGCCGGGCCCAGAGAAGCGGGCAGGCCCTTTCCGGCCGCAGGAGCAGTGGATCCGCCCGAGAAAGCTGCCAGAAGGCTGCCAGGCCGCCCTGACCCGCGGTGCCCGCTCCGCCTTCCCACAGCGCCGCTACCCCGCCCGGAAGCGCCGCCCCCCTCTCCCGGCAGCGCCGCCCCCCTCTCCCGGCACGTGACGCGTCGGGCGCCGCTCCCTGGGTCACGTGCGCTGCCCCCTGCGAGCGCGCGTGCGCATCCAGCAGCTGTCATCCGAAATCCGGGAGCGAGGTGCCTGTCGTGCGGGCGCAGCAGGGCAGCGGCAGCCTCGAGGGAACGGGGGACTCGGCGGCGGCAGGGAACAGGCCTGCGCCTGTCCCTGCCGCTGCCGCTGTCCCTGTCCCTGCCCCTGTCCCTGCCCCTGCCGTGCTCTGCCCTGCCCAGTTCTGTCCTGTCCCCTCCCGTCCCGCGCCGCCCCGCCCCTCATCCCTTCCTCCGGCCGCGCCTGCCCGCTGGAGCCTCTCCCGGACAGGTGCGGAGGCAGCGCCGAGCTGGCCCAGGCGGCGGCCGCGGGTGTGCGGCGCGGAGGTATGGGGCTGGGGGCGAGCAGGGGGGGCGGCGGGGCGGCCGAAGTGCGTCGGGCCAGGTCGGAGCGGGGGTGCGCGGCGGGTCCCGGCGGCGGGGCATCGCCGGGCGGGCCCGGTTCCGGGGCGCGGGGCGGAGCGGCCGAAGTGCCGCCGGGCAGCTCCCGCAGGCGCGACGGGTCCCGCGGCAGCCCCCGCGCCGGCAGCGGATGCGTGCGGGGGCTCCGCGCCGCGGACGAGAGGGTGGCGGCTGCGACCGAGGTGGGGAAGCGAAACCGGCAGCAGTGGGAAAAGTGGATCTGGCGTTCCTGCTCGCTGCCGGCTGTTCTGGGTCGGGACTGCCGTGGGAGCTCTCCGGGAGGTCGGGCGGGTTCTCCGCGTGGTCGAAGTGCGTGGACGGAGTGAAATAGACCTTTTTCTCTCTTCATGTCTGTCAGGGATTTGATGAAATTGTTGCGGACTTTCCAGGTAGTCTCTTTTTGGTGCAGTTCGTTCGTTCCTGCATGTAGCTAAGACTTCAGGGTTGTGTGCTGAGTGAAGAACCGAATTAAGCGCCTGTTCCACATCTGTCCGTGGTTGTAAAACGCTTTCGAAGCTGGTTTTGGGATCAGATCTCTCTGTCATGGTACTAGTCTTCTCTTGATGAGGTTACTCTCCTCTGATTTTAGCTGAGAAAGTGAGTGGGAAGTGTGTGCGAAATATTATGTCTCATAGGTTAACTATATTAGGAAAAATACTCGTGTGTCCGTGTGTTGTTCAAAAAAATTATACTACCTCAGAGAATAAATGGCATTTATATTTTACTTTTTGAAGTGCAGCTTTATGATTCTTTGCTGAGAATTACCAACTATAGGAACTGAAGTTACTACTTAGTGGCTACTAAACCAGCACCTTTTAAGCGGAATCACTTTTTCCACAAGAAAGAAACTTAGTGACACCTAATGCCGTAGGGGTTTTTTTGTGTCTATGGGATAAAATTGGCCTTGGGCTTTACCTTTATTTTTGCTTGTACTGTCATAAGTAGCTGGTGGCATTGCTTCACAGAAGTATTTTCCAAACACAAGAAGATGGAAAACACAAACATGATTCCTGCTTCAGTAGTTGAAATGAGAGTAAGTTGAACTACTGACCCTCATGCTGGTTTTTTTCTCCAGCTTAGGTTTGGAGTGGTGTTGGTGTTAGCATTTTCCTTTCTAGGGATTGACCCAGGAAACAATATATATCACTCAGATATGTGGACATAGTTAAATAGCTGTTGGATCAGAGCTGGAATAAAGTATATGAGAGAAAAGTCTTCGGTCAGTGCT
This sequence comes from Melozone crissalis, assembly GCF_028551555.1. Classification (NCBI taxonomy): domain Eukaryota; kingdom Metazoa; phylum Chordata; class Aves; order Passeriformes; family Passerellidae; genus Melozone; species Melozone crissalis. Next base: position 45,739,306 of record NW_026535783.1, on the reverse strand, counting down.
TGTTTTAAAAAAACCTAATCTGATTTTGTCTCTGATGTCTTCTTTTTTTTAATGGCAAATAACATAAAATAGGGGAAAAAAATCAAATCCTGTAAGTTTTACTCTTTAATTATTGCTGAGTATTGCATGGAGTATTTTGTATCTCTTGAGCTAATTTCTAAACAAATCAAATAAATAGTTCTGCACTAAATCTGAGTGCACAATCAGTATTGCATTCAAATAATAAAATTATGTTGTCAACTGCTCATTATTAGAATATTCCTCAGGTAACATTAGCAAACATAGTAATTTTTTAAAAATGAAATTTTATGCTTAACTGTATTATAAAATATTGGGTCAAATAGGTTATAGATTAAGGACTTTCTGGGTTTAAACAGCTCTTAGTTGGTCTAATTCTTAGTTCTGCAGGTAATTCACTTCGATATTCAATTTTTTTCTTAGTTTTTTTTTAGTGAGATATATTTCATCAGCATTATGCTGAACAGAATGTGAATAGGGTTGTGGTGCTATTAAAGGTGGTATTTCCATCCTACCACCTCCAATATAAATTAAAAAAGCCTCACTGTAACAGCTTTTGAAACAAGAATTCAGTATACATGGAGCTTCAAAGGGAAGATGTATTACCTGTTAATATAAGGTATTTGCAAGATCTCTGAATGATCACAGGGATGGTTCAAAAAGTGATGTTCTGAAATGTTAAGATTTTAATACTTCTCTAGTAAAAATCTCCGTAGTCACTTGATAGTTTGATAATTCATATCTCAAAATCAGCAAGTGATGTAAGGAGTTTTTCTCTTGATTTTTGTTTAGAATCATAGAAGACGTAGGATATTTTGAAGATACGCAATATTTTATACTTGGAGGGTAGTAATTGTTGTGTAATCAAATCATATAATGAAGATGTTAATAAAAATTTGCTGGTCCAAAGTCCCAATATCTGTTATAAATGAAGATTTATTGTAGTTTTGTTATATGAAGACTCACAGTTTACTTCAGGTTTCATAAGTGGCACTGTATGTCATAATTAATTCTACTGCAGTCTTACCCTTTCCTCCAACTTAATTTCACCTGTTTACAATTGTGGAATTGCACATAGCAGTTGAGTTGTTGGCTTTGTCTGTGTGAGCAGTTGTACAACTGAGTTATGCAAGTATGAGTACTTTTATCCGTAATTTTGTTTGTGTCCAACTCCAAAAATCATGCCATGTGCCTGAGAGCATTGTCCAAATGCTCTCAGGACAATGCTCTCAGGCTTAGAGCTGTGACCACTTTTCCTGGAGAGCTCATTCCAGTGTCCACCCACCCTCTGGTTGAAGAACCTTTTCCTGATATCCAACCTAAACCTCCCCTGACGCAGATTCAGGCCATTCGCTCTGGTCCTGTCACTGTCACCACAGAGAAGAGATCAGTGCCTGCCCCTCCTCTTCCCCTCATGAGGAAGTTGTAACTGCAGTGAGGTCTCCCCTCAGGCTCCTGTCTCCAGACTGAGCAGAGGCCTTAGCTGCTCCTCATAAGGCTTCCCCTCAAGGCCCTTTACAGTTGAACTTGCTCCTTTTGTCTGATGAATTATTATGGGTAAGAGCCATGTAGTTGCCAGATAGCATTCAGTGAGTTCATTGGGTGATCTGCCACTCCTGTTAAATAGTATGTAATTTCAGGGGCCTGGGATCAGTCTGGAGTGAGGAGCTTTTGGTCATGCAAGCTGACCATATGTGTGCTTTCAGTCATAACAACAGAAAGGCGTGATGTTACTGGATGTGGCTTGGCCACTAGGTATTTGGTCTGTGGTAAATTAGGCCAGAATGTGAGGGCAGGGGTATTGGAACTAGTCTTTGAATTACAAAATCCTTTATGAGGATGGAAGTGCTCACACTGAAGGTGAACTTTTCTGGTAGTGCAGAAATGCAGTTTCAGGTGTTCCATAAGTAAGCAGGTTTAGAGAGAGAAGTCCATCTTTCTGTTTCTCAGGTTATGGAGCCTCATTTATGTGTTTGGTGTTTTTTGTTTTGTCTTTTTCTTCCCCTTTCATGCTGTCCATATTCAGCTTCTAATAAAGGATTTGCTATATAGTGGTTCCTTGTGAAAATTATTATCACAGTTGCTGTAGCATATCCCTGAAAAAAAGATACATGTTTTGATTTTAAAGACTTGTGAAGTCATAGAATGTCCTGAGTTGGAAGGTACACACAAGGACACCTGAGTTAATCTCCTGGTTCTGCACACAACCTATAAGGGCTATAAGAGCTGTAAGGGTATCTTTCGGGAGGAGACTTGTTAGAGGAGTTAATTAAATGCCATATAGGCAGAAATGACAGACCTACTAAAACTGTGCTTTAAAAAGTGCTTAATTGGGAAGGAGTTCACATCTATCCCAAGCAATATTATAGGCTGCATTAGCAATGAATATTTTTCTGAAATTTTAGGTACTTGTAAATTAGCTTTTTGAAAACTGAGAGTTAGGCAAAACTAGTGTCTGGAGTTTTTAAGGACTACACCCAAATTTGAAAATGTTACACCATTGTGTGAGTTGATGGTTTACTTGCATCTTAAATAGTGCTTTCAGCTTGGATATTCTTTTCCCTTGACTAAAAGTAATTTACTGTAACGGTAGAGATCCAGATGATCAGAAATATGGAATGGATTTTCTGTGGTGAGACTAGAAGTTTTCAGCTTAGGAGAAAGACAGTGTGAGACCGTGGTGAAGATCTGTAAGACCTGTATGGTCTGAAGGTAGATAAGAGCAGTTAGATAGTTACTCTCAGAATGCACATGAGCTATGAGATGAAACTAAAATGTGAAATATTCAACATACACAGAGGAAGATAGATCACTTAGCATGTTGTTGATTGTAGAATGTGTCATCATGAAATGTTTTGGATATTAAAGGCTTACAAAAGTTCAAAATCATGGGGAAAAAAATCATCACACTTTGCAAAATGTAGTAATATCCTCTTTGTTTAAGGATTCCTTGGTATATACATTGCTGAAGAATGAGATGGTATTCTGAAAACATATATTATAATCTACCCCAACACTTAGGTATATCTAGATACCTGCTGTTAGCAATCGTGAAGATGTGGAGACTAGTTCGGTTCTTGATAACTTGCTTTTGCCATTGCTGGAGGCTGTTACATGCTGCTTTTATTTAGGACTATGGATTTCATACCTGTGTTTTAATAATAAAAAGTAGAAACTCTTGAGTCACGGGTAGCAGATAGAAATGAGAAAAACACTTTTTCTGTAATTTTTTTTTCCCTTGCCCTTTGTCCCAGATCACTTATTTCAAGATGTTTTTCATGCTGTGAGCCTGGTGTGGGAGAAGAATATCTAGGAATGAATTCAGGTCATTTTTCTGTTCAAAATTTATGGGCTCAAGTAAAACCAATTTATAATTTTGAAACATTGTTGCTGTAGGGTAGTACCAGACATAGAAATTTAAGCTTGTAATGAAGCTTGCAAACTATTCAGATCTTTGAACTAGACTATAGTTCTATAGTCTATAGAACTATAGAACTTCTTCTATAGTTATTGTGGTAAAATAGAGGTGGTTTCAGGATCTTCAGAATATGGTTGTCTACCCAGATTCTTGGTTTTGCAAGTTTGTAGAACCTATTAAAATCTTCAATACTCCTAACATTTATAAACTTGAGTCTTTCTGATGATGGTGAATATCTGAGGAATTCATACCTAACCATGAGATTTGGCCTCATATCACAATACAAAGCATTATGTTCCATGTATTTATTTTCACTGTTAATACAGTCAGATAACCTAAGTAACAGATTTGGAATTCCTGATGGATAGGATCTCTTTTGAAGCCGGAAACATAAAGTAGGCAGACATAATTGCTTGCACATTTACCATTATTAAAGGAACAATTCAAACATAAGTATGCAAACCCAAATTACACTGAGGATTAACTATTTGCATGCCCAGTAACAGTTGAACATGCAAACTGTGCTTTTGTGTTTCCAGTTGCCTGAAAGTGCACCAATGCAATATTTTTGGATTTTTGAATTTGCTTTGCTGAACAGTACAAGGGGTTGGATGGTACCTGCTTACAGAATGCTAACAACTTCTTAAAACTGATGAATCTACTCACAGAGTTTTTACTTTTAAGTAAAATTGCTGCTGAAACTAATATAGATTAAGGCACAATTTTCTACTACTTCTTTCCTTTCCTGCTTATGCAGAGCTGGTGGTTCAAACATGGTTATTTTGCAAAACAGCCTCAAAAAAAAAAAAAAGAGCTGGGCCTTCCTGTACATGCCTTTCTCTGGACAAGTTTGTTTCCTTGTTGTTTTCTACTGAAAAAAGTTCCCAGGATGAATTCTTGTCAAATGTTTGTTGTCCTATATTTAGTGTGGGTGAAAATTTGGAAGAAAAGTTAAAAAATGTGTGTTTTAATTTATCTGTGAGAAGTGATGATGTTAAGAGATTTGATTTTTTCCCATCTTCCTTCATACTTTTTTCTTCTGCTGGAGTTTGTTTTATGTAATTTGTTTAATTTTGATAGTAGAGTAAAGGTTGTGTACATTGCAATTTTATTTATTAGAACACAGAGATTAAAATATTTCAAAATATGAACATATTTATTTTATGATGCAGTGGCCTATAGTTATTTATTGCTTTTCCATGTTAGCTAATAGTTTTGTGAATAGCAGAGTAGATGTATTAGTCTGTGCTTTTTCATTTTTTTCAACAGTGCTTTCAGTAGAGGGGACTGCCCTAAGCAGGCAGTCAAGAGATGCATCTTAGGAAGAGCTATTTTGTAAAGTCTTTTGTAGTCTGGAGCCAGAAAGTTTGGATTCCCCACTGATGGTGAGTGGACTTCACAGCACTGGTTAGTTTATTTTAGACTTGAAGCAAAAAGAAGTGTATAGCCTTCAGAGCATAATATTAAGGTGGAGAGAGAATATTGTAATACTAAAAGTTGGTTTAATGTAGTGAAGGCTACAGGTTTTTGTGCCTTTTAACTAACTGCAAATTAACACATGCTGTTTTTCTAGTATGTGGACATTACAAAGAAGCAGTTCAATGTTTTGGCAGTGCAGGCTGGAAATTGTAGCTGCCTAGTACTAATTTGTAAAGGCTGTGATGGGGTATAGAGGTCCTTCCCTTTTCTTAGGATACAGAAGAAAAAATTACGTAGATTTTGCAATTACCAAAAAAACATGTGGACTAAAATGTGTTATCAAGCATGTAATGTACATTTCTGTTCTTCAATATCAGGTTTATTATGTCTGTACAAGCCATGCACTTTAGATTTTGCAGGATTTGTTTAAAAAGCACTTTCCCTGTCATCATAACCAGTGAAATATGTTTGCATCTTGGATTATGTAAACCATTGTAGCATAAATGAGATTTCATCTTGCTCTATGTGAGCTTTTCTAGTGTTGAACTCTGGCATTTTTAGTTCATCAGATTTCTTGGGCTACATACTGGCATAGATGTGGAGGATTGAACTTTGCTGACCTCATGTTTTCACTTCTGCAGTATTAAGACTAATGTAGCATTAATGTTCTCCTAGCTGATGATTTGAGGGTTTTAACAGGGCCTTGCAATGGCTATAAACTTTTCAAAAGAAGGATCAGGCTCTTGAACCTAGTTCCTGGCTAGATAACTTAGCTGTTTAGCTGGCAACTTTGGACAAACTACATGCTTGTATTTTGTTTACATTCTGAGTTGTTTAATCAGACATTTTTAAGACATAGGCAGACTACTTGGTCAATAAGAAATTGAAGTTTTATGGACAGGCTGTGGAGTTTATTGGATCAGGTTCATAGCTCGGGCTTGTTTGGCTAAAGCTTTCCCATGATTAGCTAAAAAGCTTCTTTCAATGTTACATAAAGTACTAATGCATGATAATTTGAGTGAGGTTTGTTCACATTTTTTCACATTACCCTTTGTTTTTCTAGGTAATTATGGGCTTTTTTTCAGCATGCAGTACTGTCATGCAAGGGGACAGAAAATGTCTGATTACAATGCTGATATGAGGGACTTAGAATAACTGTAAAATTTCCCTATATACATATTACTCTTCTCTCTATTTCATAAAGTACATCCTGGGCATGTTTGCCTTGTTTTTATAACTTTGTATTTACTAATAATTTGACATTTTCATTGTGTAGTAGTCAATAAAAGCTCTGGAAGTTTTATTTCTTAGATTGTACAGCTTATCACAAAATAAGTAGTTACATATACACCTAAATGCAATAATTAAGTCAGCAATAGTATGATTGCAGTGCAGATTTTGTGTTAGAATGGTCTCCTAGTAATTGTGATTTTGTCTGCCTCTGAAGACTCTTAACTGTGACACTGGAGTATATATTATGCTCTCTTGTCCTAATGATTTGGCTAGGGTATAACTGAGTTTTTGTGTGTGAGAAAAATACCAAAAGTAGGCATTGTTTGGAGAAAGAATGTAGGACTCCGGAGTTCCACAAAGTCCTTGAAAGAATTGCATGTTGCATTAGAAGTTAATAGAATTGAATTGCAAGGCCAACGTTTTCTGATTAGTTTGTAGCATAGTGTTATTTTTTGTGTTAAATTTAGACATTGTAACTCAGTACTTACCTCTTGCCTGCTGTTTCAGATTGGTGTTTGTAATGAAGAAATGCAATAATGAAATTGTAAAACAGATTTAAGAAGTTACGACTGATAGATCATAGTTATAAAGAAGATGATGAGTTACTAAGAAACCATAAAATTAGTAGAAACATCTAATGGACTTCTAGCATAGCAAATTCTTCATAGCCTTTATGATCTTTGTGCCGCCTGATTGAAAGATGTTATATGGTTGAATATTCTTAAGGAGTTCTTGCAAACCTTGTGCTTTACTCAGTAAGATAATGAGAAGGTGTTTTTAACTGAGGAAGAGGGTAACACAAGAGCATGGATTGAATAGTTTATTTCTACTGAAAGTAACACAGCTGTCTGGTCTGTATGCTCATTGTTTAGGGGCCTGGACCCTAAGATAGATGGAAGATGGTAGAAATAAAATCTGTGAAGGGCAGGATTTGTGTTTTTAACACTACAATGAAGCTGGGCAAAAATTCGGCATTTCTAATACTCTACACATTGTTCATAATTAGTTGAAATTTATTAATTCTGCTTGTGATACAGATTGAGGTTCCTCACAGTGCAATATGTTACATGCTTGAGTGTGTACTTAGTTAGATAGAGAGAAAAGGGAATAATCTTGTGAGTATCTTCACAAACAGGATTTTAAAAGTCTGGTAGCCAGGCAAGAATGCTGAGGTGTGATTGTGACAGCGTGAGTTAATCATAGTTTATTAGCTCAATTACCAACTCTTAAATAAACTGAATTTCTTCATTGTGTCAAAGCACCAGGATATATTCAGTTGATTTGGTATGTGACTGCTTCTAGAGCAGCTTATCATTAAAACTGGTGTATTTTGGTGGGAGGTTTTGGTTAAGAGAAATTTTTATCATGGTAATTTATGCAATGATAACTTTGTTATTATTGCATAAATTGTTATGCCTGGTGCTTGAAATCAGACATTGGCAAAAATAATCCTGCAGCTTTTCTTATGGCTGAACCACTTAGATATCGATTTTTTTTGTCTCATTACCCTTTTGCATAAGGAATATATGAAATATTTCAAACTTTTACCCTTTCACATTAAAAAAATTAATTCCAAAGAAGAGAGAGCTTGAAGCCTATAGGAATGAATACAGGCATTGTGATTTCTTATGCTCTTCACCCATAGAGAAAATGAGGATTAAATGGCTGGTAAGAGGTTTCGTTTTGACACCGACTTTCTATGTATGTAATTTAATTTCATGTGTTTACATAGTAACTGCAAGTTAATTGGTAAATCAAGTTATGCTTTTGGAAATGTGTTTCATCTGTGATGGGAAAGGGAAAGGTGATGCCGGTGACATGATACTGTGTGCTCGTATGAGTTGGCAGAATTAATACTAACTTGTGTGTTTAGCTGGTAGGGGCTGTGTTTGGGATTCAGTATGAGAATAATGCTGATAACACACTGATGTTTTGGTTGTTGCCAGATAGTGCTTAATCTTAATCAGGGACTTTTCAGTGTTTTGCATCCTTCCAGTAAGGAGATGCACAAAAACCCGTGAGGGAGATGACCCAGACTGGCCGAAGGGCTGTTCAATACCTCAGAATGGCATGCCCAGGATATAACATGGATGAGTTATAGAAGGGTGGCTGATGACAGTTTGTACTATCTATCACCTGGGCTTTTTTATCTCTCTCTCTCTCTATGATAATAATAAATAAAAATAATTTTTACTTAGTTTTAATTATTAAGCTGTTCTTAACTCGTGAATTTTTACTTTTTCACCGATTCTCCTTCCAATCTCAGGGATGGGGGAAATGCGATTAGCTGTGTGGTATTTAATTGCCACTTTGGCATGAAGGGTTGAGGTAACCACAGATCTGATCAGAGCATGTTGGAAGAAATTACAAAAAAGCAGTTTTTTGTAAGGTTGATGAAGAATTTTGTGAATGGCAGATGGCACATGGTGATTTATACTTGGGAATTGCAGCACCTTCTGATCCAAAGGTAATGTTTATCTGTCACTTGCCTAAAGTTCAGTCCTTTCATAAGTACTGTATCCTGGTGAATGAAATGGAAATAACTTTTGCTTTTAGTCAGTCTTAATGTAGAAATGGAAATCAGAGGAAATGCTGACTTTATGTGTATAGCTTTCTTGCTTTTTTTCTCTGTTGAAGTTTTCAAAGAATGAGCAGGATTATAGTCCTGTTGTTAAACTGCTGATAGTGAGAACTAGAAAATCCAAGTGCTCTTCCTCTGTATTCGCAGTGTGAGTGGGAAGTGAATAATTGGTTGTCATGGTTTAATGTAGTTTAGTTCTTAGTTAAGGGAAAAAAAAATCATCAGCTATGGAAGTGATTCCCTGTAAGGACCTTAGGAGCTTCCTTTGGACCTGGCAGAACCAATCAGCTGGCTGGTTTTGAATATTGACACCCCGTTAAACCACTTAAGAGAGCTCAATATGCCTTTGTGAAATCACACTTAAAGATCAACAAGCCCTGGGAAAAACTCTCTTGCTTCCGGCCTTCGAACAGGTTACTGGATGCTGGCCGGGCCGGGCCCTGCTCTGCTGTGGGGCCCATGCGGCCTGGCTGGGGTGGGCCCTGCTCTGCTGCAGCACTGGCCTGGCTGGCACCTGCACATGGCCAGGTTGGCCCACAGCATGGCTCAGCTGAGATTCTGCTACTACTGCTGAGTTCCAACCATGGCTGGTGGGCCAGGCCCACTCTGCTCAGCTTCAGGTGGAGCCCAGCTAGTCTCTGCTCCAGCCATGAGCTGCCCAGCCATCCTTCTGGCACTGCAGAAAATCATGCAGCTGAGAACAGAGGTGGCTCTGCAGCCCTGTGCAGACAAGCAGCCCCACAGCTGTAATTGAACGTGGCAGGGGCCAGGAAACAGCCATGCCGCCAGAATGGCTGCTGACTGGCAGAGGTCACATAACCATCTATAGGCCAGGGTGAGATATTAACTCTTTTAGTGCACAGATTGAACTTGAAGTCATCAATCCTCTCCCAAGTGAGAGAAAAAGGAGAGGGTGGAGACGCATAAAGAAAATAACATGGAGTCACCAAGGTCAGTGAAGGAGTCAAATCCCACGTGGGGGGAGAATGAGGAGATGCCTTAGTCTTGGGCTGAAATTCTCTTGTAAGGCTATGGTGAAGATATAATTGATAAAACAGACTTTTTTTTCCCTGTAACTCATGGAATGCATTTGGGAGGATGTAGTGTTCTAACTACAGCCATGAGCAGGAGCACCAGTGTTGAAGCAAGCAGATGTTGAAGTAGCTGGGATCTAATGAGGAGCTTGAACAGAGATATGAGAGAAATGAGAAACCTCACCCCAGGGATGAGAGAAGAAAACCTCTGTTCCCAGAGATAAAAAAACTTTTGGTTCTACACTAGAACAGCTAGAACTTTTAGTTCTATACTAGAACAGCTTATGCTTAAAACTGCACCCCAGTAAACTGAGGAGACCCACGGTGGTAGTTGTGGGAAGACTACCAAACCATGGGAAGAACTTCACAATTGCGGATTTCCGGGTGGCTGCAATTCATGAAAATTAAAAGCATGAGAGAACTATTTCTTGTGGAGAAGTCTCCATGGCATGGCAGGAGAGACTTCTCTCCCTGAGTGAACTGAAGAAAGATTATTTTAAAAGCGGTAAACTGACTGAAAATACCAGATTTGTCTCTTTATGTTGTAAGCAGGAAAAGAAAGAAGAGTTGGGGGAAGGAGAAGTGTTCTGAAGGTTTTTTCTAATTTCTTACTATTTTTTCTTTTAGTTCTGTTAATAAAGTTTTCTTTATACCCTTTAAAGTTTTGAGCCTGCTTTGTTCTCCTCCTAATCCTTATCTTGCAGCAAAAAATGAATAAATTATTCTAATGGGTGCTCTGGCATTTGGCTACTGCTAGACAGTACATTGTTTTTCTCCATTTACTGAATGGAAATAGTGATATTTTATTAAACATGTAGCTTTGTTATTCTGGGTTATGCCTGTGTAATGTAACTCTCTGGACAGAGAATGTGCAGATGGATCTACACAGAAAGATCCTAGATTAACTTGGAAACATGCTGTAGAAGCAGAGGTATGGACTGAACTGTGTGCTTGTCGTTTACAATAGTGTTTGTGCTGGCTAAAGGCTGAGTATTCTCAAAGGAGTAAGGATAAAACATAAGCATTTCTTTTGTGCCTTTTATATTAGCCTGGGCAGACAATTGTAGATAATTTTTTTCTGTTTGAAACCATGTATGTTGAATGTCAGAATTGGTTTTACAGATTATTCTCAACAGTGTATGATTTTTTTTTTAACAGGTAGATTGAAATTGAACCAGAATGGCTGCTGTTACCTCAGATAGTCCTCTAAACCCAAGCTGCAAAATCATGACTTTTAGGCCTTCAATGGATGAATTCAGGGAATTCAACAAATACTTAGCACACATGGAATCACAAGGTGCTCATAGGGCTGGAGTTGCAAAGGTAAACATGTATAACAAAGAAGAAAAATGTTCCTAATACCTGATCTCCCAATACTTGTATTTTGCTGATTACAAACTTGACCTTTTTAATTTTTTTTCCAATTTATTTTCAAGGAGTAGTTAATGATTTGTTACTATTTTAAGAAAGAGCCTTTCAGTGTCTGATATTTCATGCAGACTAATGAAGGTGTTGTGTAGTGTTTTTTCTCTGACTGAAAATTGTTTACAAGTTTACTATAGCAAAAAAGGATCTCTTTCTAAGTAGATTCAAACTATATTTGGTCAAATCAGAACAAAGCAGGGAGTTGATAGTATAAATGATAGTCCTGATATACCAGGTGTTGAACTTGATGTTTTAGGGTTGTGTAAAGCTTTCCTGGAGCAAATACTCCCACTTCATTATGGCGAACATAAAGATGGTAAGGCAGTGTTTGAATGGAAATAGTTTTCTTGTTCTTGTTAGTGAGAACTTCAGGCACACCAACTGCGGCTGTATTGCTCTTTGAACAATGGCACATCCAGGACCTTAGTGCAGGAGTTCCTCCCGTATCAGAGAGGGATTGTCAGAGGTTCAGTCTGACGTAATTTAGTGATACATCATATAATTGTTTATGCTGTGTCCGTTTTGCCCCTTTTCAAACGAGCAGAAACCAGTGCAAATCTAGAATTACCAGCTTAGTTATTTTAAGTACTCTATGGGAGCTGCTATCTCCCATCACTGGGTTTTGAAGCTAATGTTGCATGGTCAAGACATTTAGAATTTGAGTGAAGAGGAACAAAACTTGAAATCCTTGGTTTCCCCCTGCCTGTTCCTGCCTCTTGCTTCCTGTGAAACAAAGCAAAACTGAACTCCTCACTCTTTGAAAACCTTGTGGGTTGTTTTTTTTTTTTTAATTTCAGCTGATAGAGTACATAGGTTATATTCTCAAAATTTTCTCTGCCAAAAGAAGTAGAAATGTGATAAGTAGGCAACAGTGGAAGGCATGTGCTGAATTTTTCCTATGTTCAGCTGTGTTCTGGAATTGTTTGTCTATATGGGGATGATGCATTGCAGTCCTTTAATTTTGAGTAGTGACTTTCATTGTAGTGGTATCTTCTTGCTTGGTTGAACAGCAGTTAAAGCATCTCTTGCTGTTTTCAGTTGGTCAGGTACTCTCAACAAATTACTAGGTTATCTTGAGAATTTTATATTCTGTTTTTCACTATATTTTGATAATATCTCAAAAATTTATAAATGAAAGTTAACCAACTAAGTATTTTTAAAACAAATCTTATCAAGTGAATAATTAATGCTGCAAAAGTTTAAGGGACATTTTCTAAGTTTTTGGTATTAACTTTAAAATAACAGGAAAAAAATCAGTTTTGATAGTAATAGAAAATTGACTTACAGGGAACCTAATTTTTTTTTAAGTCCAGGGTGTACAGTCTCAGGTATGAAAGCAAGAAGAGTAATGACTACCAGAAGAATTATATGTTTTTGCAGAAACAGTAATTTAAGCTCTAAACAGAGAGCACAATCAGGGTAGGCATACCCAACACTTTAGGTTAAATGTGAATGTGTAAAGGGAGAAGACCTGTTACCTGTGTAGAAGAGCGTGTAGAAGAGTGTGTAAATGGGGATGAAATGACTATAAGACTTGCAAATATCGAAGGAAGGAGTATAGGAAATAAAATATTAAAAAAACTGCAACCACGATTGAAGTTCCTAATACTATGTCTGAAACAAGTAATTAAGGTACCAGACAAACAATATCAAACCATTGCCAAAGCAGATAATGTACTGTGGCATCCCTTGAGCAAATTGGCAAAAAAATTGCCATTAGGCTTTTGAAAGTCTGAAATGAACTTAGGGAACAGAAAATCTATTTTAGTCTTACTGTTACAGAGGATTCTATACTTAAAAAAGAAGACAAAGGCTGAAAACAGTAGGACAAATGACAAACAAGGGACACTGATAGATTAGTTGTCTTTAGCAGAGAATGCTGTGTTTAGAAAACTCAAACTGCATTGATAAAGAGCAAAAGAGTTAAATTGATTTGCAGTCACACCGGCAAGTAGAGAATTTCAGAACACTATGCTGAAAATAGATACTGGCAAGTGCAAGAAAAACAACTTACAAATGAGTTGGGGAGTAATAGTTACATAGGAGTAGTAGCCAGTGCCATTCAGAATCAGATCTATGGGAGATTACCAGTATATGAAAGTGGATTTAACAGAAATGTCTGTGTTGATAGCACTCTGCTGTCAGTACTGACGTGCAGTCTTCATGCAGGAGACTGACTGGTATAATAAGACATCCCTATCTAAAACTGTGTGTTTATTGCACTAAACGATACTACACTATCCTAATATGCTTAATATAGTATAGTATGCTTAGTATAGTGTAGTGAGCATACTTAGTATGCTTAGTAATATGCTTAGTAGTGTAGTATGCTTAGATGATTAGCATCTTTGATAAATAAATAAATATGTAAATGGAAAAGTCTTGCCTTAGGTTTTTCCTTTTTCATATTTGAGCATTCAACAATGTGATTGATGAATTTGATCTAGGTTGCTCCCACTGAATAAATCTAACTTGCTTGACTTAGAAGACGCTATTTTTACTAAAGGAAATATGAAGTCTTCAGTGGGACAGGTCAGTGGTAAAACCACAGAGACCTAGTCATTATTTCCAGCTGTTATACTGGCTAGCTGTGTGTTGCTTTGAAAATGATATATTAGCATCTTCAGTCTTTGTCCTTGTCTGTCTTCCCTAGAAAATGCAAATTCTTTGGGGCAGAAAGTTTATTTTTATCTTCTTTTAAAACTTTTTTTTATGTATCAATCCCCACAGAATTCTCTTCTCTAACCAGCACTCCAGTTATAACCGTAATAAACATACTCCAGTTAGCTGGAAGGGATATTTTGAGCCTGTATTCATAAAAATGTTTTTATTGCTTAAAGCGCATTGACCTTGAACTAAATAAGATAATGCAAATTTTGCTTTTCAGTATTCATGTATTTGAGCCAAACCTCTGACTTCATGCTTAATAATCATGAAAATGGAAATCTCTATGCACATATTTGATTTCTATGCATATTTTCTGAATGCATGACTTCTCTGCTTCCAAACTAACATTTCATATTTTGTTAATGTGAGTATAATTTAAATGTTCTGTGAAAGAAATAAGTAGGAATCACAAGATGATTGGATTATTCTTTTTCTCTAAAAGCAAACAACGCTGAAACTTGCTAAATAGTTTTTGTACAGCAGAAGTTCTGTGGACGCTGAGAAGGAAAAGAGGGAATTGCATTTGTGTAAAAACTAGATAAAAACACCTGTTTATGTGTAAAATAAAAACATTAGCTATGGAAGTATGTTAATATTAGATAAATTTCCTTTGGCTTGATGTTTGTCTTTCACTGTGTGCTTTTAGGCCTGATGGTCTTGACTGGATTTCTTATGATTGTTTGAATACATTAACATTAAAATATGCCTATTTGTGATTGTTTTCCAAAGCTAGCAAATGATCTTAAGATCTATCTGTTTTAGAATTTTATAACTTTCGTGGAGAGATGAAATAGTGAAATTTCTAATGGACTCTTATAGATGGAATCCTAAAATGTTTGTAAGAAACCAGTCTAGCTGTGTAGCTTAAGGACTGCCTCATTGTGATCCCTTTATTAGAGAGATACCTCTGCCTGAATTGAGGTGCAAACAAGAGCATATGCTGAAGTCAGAAGTATGGATTTTGTTTAACAGTAAATATGAGAGAGAGAGATAGAAAGAAATAGAAAAGGAGGGGAGAGAAAAGGGGGAGAGAAAAAAAGGGGGAGAGAAAGAGACTGACAGAGAGACAGGTTAAGTAGAAATATCACCACTGTGGTTTCCATCTTCACCACCTTATTCTGGTCTTCTTGGTGGTGAGGGTTGCCCAAAAACCACAGAATTCAGTAGATTAATATACATTTGGACCACGTGTGAATGCCTAGGTAGCTGACCTCAGTGGTGGGGGCGAGTTTGATACTGTCTCTTGCAACAGGCTCTGGATCTGTTGCATCCCTTTCCCTCAGCGAGGACTCTGGGGGTGCTTCAGGGTTTTTGCTGGGTTATGACACCTCCTCAGCTGCCTCTCACATGAATGCCCTGTGGATATGGCCATCCAGGGGTGGGGGTGATTTGCAACTGAGCTAGTTGAGTGTAAGGGAGAATGGGTGTTCACTCACCATTCTCATGGCACTCATGCCCAGAGGTTATGCTACACCCCCAAAACTTTTCCTCCTCTCCACAGGGGAGTGTGAGCAAACCTGGCCTCAGCAGATAGGCCTGTGGGCTATGCTGTGCCCCACCCAAAACCTAACCAGAGCTGATTTTCAGGACAGCTGCTGGGTTTGGCTTTCTTGTGGATGCCTTCTTCTCCCTCTGCCTTGCTTACTTCTCCCTAGACCAGAGATAATTGAACAATCATGTCAGATGAAGTATAGTATCTTATCTTCCTTTAGGTGCTTAAACTCACAGTCCAAGGTTCCAGGCATATTCATGGAAGGGTGGGATCAAGTGGGCACAGTTTCTTTATACAGTTTTACCATAGTGGGGAAGAAGTCCTTGACAACAATGTTTAAGCCTTTAACCTTAAAATTTCAATCTCTCACACCTACCTCTAAATTTTGAAATAATTATTCAAATAATATCATTCACTTGTTGCATGTTTATATGAGCTGTTCTACTTTGTTGTAAGATACTTAAAAAGTTTCCAAGCCACCGTTCATGGAAATTTGATTTGAACTTAGCAGAAGAATGAAAGTAATGAGTGGATCAAAAAACATGTCATTAGGCCTTTGGGCAAGTAGAAGTTCAAAAATGAAACCAAGCCAAAAAATTTCTATATAAAATTTTTTTGTTGCTCTATTTTAGAAGTGATGCATCTAGAGTTATTTATTTTCTGCTGAAATAATATGTGCAAGAAATGTTCAAAATTACTCAGCCTGTTAAAGAATACTGGTATGACTACAGGCTTGTTTGAAATTCTTAATAATTTCTTCTGCTAACACTTCAAAATCTGCTGAGGAGTTTTCATAGACTGTGGGTAGTTCTGTGGTGTTTGAAATAAATGCATTAACTTTACAGCTGGTTAATCTGCACATAGCTTTAATCTTCAATTATGAGGATTAAATAATGTAATTATAAAAGCTAATGTGTTTAAATTAGTGCACATGCTTATTGTAATAGAGCTGTACCCTGTAGTTTTATGGGGAGTAAATTGAACAGATTCGGAAATCTAAAACAGCTCTATTTTTCCATTCTTCATTAAAAAAATAGAGTTATAAATACTGTTTATACCAAATAATGTTTAGACAGCAGGCTGACAGGTTTTTTAGGAACTTTTATTTTAATTGAGGATAAAAGTTTTATATCTTTGAATCTTTAGGTGTGGAAAAGACATCTAAGATCCTTGAGCCCAACTTTTTACTTAGCACCTGCATGTTCACCTCTAAACTATATCTCCAAATGCAACATCCATACATTTTTTTTAACACTAAATGTATATGATGTTATGGATTGCAAACTATTTGTCAGTTATAAGGCTTTCTGATTGGAAAAAATTTATCAACTCTGTTATTATAAATGTGTATTTTTGCACAGTTGCCTAAGAATTGCTTGTGCATTGAGGTTGTGCTTGTGCATTGAGGTGATACTGGGCATGTTCTGAATGGGTTTTTACAGTGTTTAGGTGTACTTACAGTATCAGTTAATGTGAGACAGCTGGTACGCAAATGTTCCTTTGATCATGTGGGCATATTCAACTGTTTCTTCAATTTTTTATTCCAGGATGTTTTGAATTGTTATTGCAACTGTGCCATTCTGTTTTGTTTCCTGTATGTAAAGGTTATCCCACCAAAGGAATGGAAGCCGAGAAAGCATTATGATGATATTGAAGATTTGGTGATTCCTGCTCCAATTCAACAGATGGTCACTGGCCAGTCTGGACTTTTCACACAATACAATATTCAGAAAAAGCCCATGACAGTGAAGGAGTTCAGGGATTTAGCCAACAGTGACAAGTATGTACTCTTGCTTATTAAGACTAATATTTGTCTTCACATGTTGTGGTTTCTTTGAGTTGTGCAAGGCTGCTGGTGATTTCTTTTACTTTTTTCCCTGTCTCTCAAGGTATGGAAGGGTACCACAGTGTAAGTATTGCTTGTGTTTGTTGTTGAAAGCATCTGATGCCTTGGCAGCAAGAAAGCATCCGAAAAACCTGAGACATAATGCTTTCTGTCTACCTTTTTTCCTTTGTCTTCCAGAAGATATAGAAAATAGTGAAGATGATACAGATGTGTGTCTGAGTTTTAATTTAATTACATCTATTAATGTTTAATTGCTAAATACTAGAATGGCCTAACACCATGTAATTCTGAAAACTCCAATATCTTTTATAACCAATCCAGAAGCTTTTGCATTAATCTAAGACAACTCAATGGTACCTAGTGAATGTCAGTGTTATGGTTATGGCAAGATTAATATTATGGAAAGGGGAAAAAAAGTTTGTGAAGGGCTGGGCACTGTACTGCAATGTTTCAAATTGTTGAGCATTCCAAGAAGAGGGAATTGACGGAAGGAATTCTTGCCTGTCATTTTGGCCACATAACAAGAATATATTTTACTTGACTATCTCCTCAAAACTGAGGGGAAGTGGTTTCTGGAATATGAGTCAAAGGATCTTAGAAAGAAAAGATACTTGAATGAGAAAGGTAATACTGCCTTAGTTTGAAGGCAAGTTTCTATTATAGGTTAATTAAGAAATTAGGTATAAGAATAGAAGGTGTTATCAAGATCAAGAAAAACTAGGACATCTAAAGCTTTTAAGGAGGCTGCTTACTGAATGTTCCATGGGAACCCTTTTTGTAGTTCTTGAAATTATTTGTTTAGTAAATATTAGAGATGAGAGTAAATCATATGACCAAATGGTATTTGATGTGATTTTCAATAATATTTTTTCATAGATGTTAAAGTTTACATTTTATTAACCCCCAATAAGTTCAGGTACACTAATTTCTTAAAATAATTGATTAATGTAGAAATGCTGGGAAGTTTTTCATATGTATCATAGTGTTTGTTAAGTTTATTATATTCATAATGGAATATATTTTGGAAATGTGTCTGATTTCAATTTTTATGGTTTTTACTGAAATCAGATGGCAAGTTAATTTTGCATGCAAATGTAGAACAGTTGGGAGGACTTCCTGTCTATTAGCTGTAGGTCTTTATAAGTATTTGTCACTGCTCTTGAGAAAATGTGTCACATAACATTCTATGACACTCTTACAGTAGTCGATATTTCTTGAACTATCAAGTAGCTGAGAGCCTCTGTAGTCCCATAAAAATAATTTTTTTCCTTAAAGTAGATGACTTCTCTGTTAAAGACACTTTTCTTGAGCATTAGGATGTAGCCTATTTCCTTTGGGTAAGACAGAAGGGCCATGAGCATCTAAATTAAATCACAGTTGCCTTTAAAATGATCAAGTGTACTCAGTCTAATGTATTTAATCTTTTATTTGTTTAGACATTTGCAGCTCTCCATTGAACCAAAATGCTTCTCTACTTGACCCCTGGGAAACAGGAACATATCCGCATTCTGTAATCAAGGAGTTCATGTGTGTGTATTACTCAGAGCCCAACAGAAATACAATCTGATTTCTGGAGCTATCATTAGAAATAATAAAACAATTCTGTTGCTGAGAATGCTTTGGTTAAGATGGGTTTAGCTTTGTTTTTTTCTTTTTTTTTTTGGTCTCTGTTCAGAGTTATTACATGATGTAAATGTACTTGGTCTCAGTGTTGTATGTTTGGATTTTCTTTCCAGTTGTTCAGGTGTAGCATACTGGCAATTCTACAATGAAACTGCAGTTTTAGAGTTGCAGTAATAGGGGGAGTATGTTTTCTTTTCTGAAGACTTATATATGGAAATACAGATATCTGACAAAGGATTCTGAGGCACAGCTGTTGATAGATGTTTCTATTGGAAGTGTGTTGTTCTTGTTCGCACAAGATTTTGAAAGGCTACATGAGTAACCTTTCAAAAGTATTTACATAATTATATTTAAGCATGTAAGTGTGTGTTATGTATCTTGTGCTGCTATAAATGAGTAAAAAGAAAAGTCCTCTTAAATATTTCTTTTCTCTGTATTGTAGAAGTTTTTGGTATCAGCTGTTTGAAACACAGCTTTTCTTGAAAGGGTTTTCTGGGGCAGGAAGAAGAAAGTATTGGTTTTGCCTGTGATGGCTGCATGGCTGCGTTAGTTTACATTGTTCTGAGACTAGATTGTACAGGACCTATATCTGAGATTTTGCAGAGCTGGTAGTGAGGTAGGAAAAAAAATAAATACTTGTTAATTGTGTTTTGCATATGTGTCTTTTTTTACATAAGAGAAATAAAAGGGAGGAGCTCAGGCTAAGGATGGTTGGTAAATGGGCTGATTTGCTGCTGGAGACTGAAGCAAATATTGTGTGGGTTGGTGGTTGAGTTTAGTTACTGTAGCTGTCAGGTAGGAGGTTTCCATGATATGGTTAACCATGAAACTAAGAAGTCAGGACAACTGGTAATTCTTCCATTTCAGAGAATTTGAAATGAAGTGACTTCATCTAGAAGGTTCATAGCATAGTCTATTGTCCATGGCATAGAAGCATAGTCCATTGTAGAGGCAGTTGTTGAAAGATGGTGATGAACCTTTGCCTAACTCTTTCTCTGCAGATACCGCACTCCAAGATATGTAGACTATGAAGATCTGGAGCGTAAATACTGGAAGAACTTGACTTTTGTCGCACCTATTTATGGAGCAGATATCAATGGGAGCATTTATGATGAAGTATGCATAGTTTTTTATGAAGTTTATCCCTTCCAGCCCTCTTTCAAAGGTTACTCTACTTAGAGGATACACTCTTGCTTTGTGACTGAGAATCTGTCTTTTGAAGTCTTTGTGTTATTCCTTAAAGCCTCCAAGATTGAAATTAACTCTACATCTGCAAGAGTCAGACAGTTCTGTCCTTAGACAGTAGAATATTGCTGCTCTTCCTGATCATGACTCTTCCCTTTCTTCACTTCAAACTCTCCAGAACTTTGAGATATCTTCCTAATTATTTGTTTATTAATGTTGTAATATGTATGTTTCCTGTGTGTATCTGTGGACACTTAGAGATACTTTAACGAAGTTTTATTTTAAAATTTAAAGATGGAATCTTTTATATCTCTTTACTGAGGAATATTGGTAGCTGTACTTCATGCTTGGAATGTTTGCAGTTTCCTGGAAATGTACTTACTCATATTGTTTACCTCTCAATTAGAAATTAATTTTTCTGGTAACTTTCCAAGATCTCCATGGATGATAAAAGGACAGATCTCATTGTCCAAAGTATTACAGATATCCATTGATATCAATTAGGCTATGTAAGTAAGACAGGAACTAGATTTCTAAAGCATTATTTAAGTAATGAGACTAAGAGAAGATATATTAGCATTTCAGAAAATATTTGAGGATTTAAAAAATACGGGGCAAACATATATTAAAAGAAAGTACCATATGTGAATTTCTTGGGTTATTTCATGTTCTATATATCTGCCTTTTCCAATCATTAGGAAAAAAAAGTATGATTTTGCTGTGGCAGATGGTCTGGGGCTCTCCTGGTGTTTCACAGTTCTTCACGGAAGACAAATTGAAGACTGCCCGGAGATAAATACAGTCAGCCAATATGGCTGAAGGCAGTTCAGTTCTTGCACCGAGTTACGTGATCTTTGAAAGACAGCTAAGAATGTCCAATGGTATGTTGTTTAGAGAAGGCAAACTCAAATTCCCTTGTGTGTCCACATAGCTGCTTTAAGAGATGGTTTAGAAAATAATTGAAGATTCTAATTTGTAATGTTTCTGTGGAGAGACATTCCAGATGGCTGTTGCTTTGTGAAGATCAACACAAGACACAGAAAAAGTGTTTCAAGAAATAGAAGCTTGCCCTTTTTGTTCTCTGATCTTTGTGTCTTTTTTGTTGGTAGATAATGCCTTATGGTATAACTTTTTACAAAGGTATGCTTTTTTTGGATTGTGGTTTTTTTTTGTCTTGAGTATCTTAGTTTACTCTTGCATGAACAACATTTCCAATGAAAAGAGAATGAATGCAGTAATACCCAATTTGAAAGTGCTGATTGGTCAAAGAGAAGGTCAGAGATCTCCTTCTTACAGAATTACACTCTTGGAAAGATGAGGAAGGGAGCTCAAATCAAAGAGGAAAGTGAGAAAAGCAGCATTCAGGGGTCCTAACTCAGATGTTAAGTGCATAGGAGAAGGAAACAAAGCACTAAAGGTTGCAGTGACTGGGGAAGAAAGCAATAAAAGGTAGAATAAAGAAACTTTGATGCCTATAATAAAATGGGTATCATTTAAAAATAAATAACAAAGGAGAAATATTAGTGAAAGGAGTTGACATTAAGGAATGTGACAGATTGAGCACTTAATGTGACAGTCAAGTGTTGGTGTACAACCCACTTGGTGTTTAGAGGACGAGAAGGGATATACTCTGGTACCAAAGTGTCTGTGAGAAAGTTATGGTGCTGCTGATCAGTATGTTGTCTCTCAGAATAATTTTACTGCAGTTGGCCAGCAGATGGTGTACTTGCACAACTAATATTTTTCATGTCGTAGTGCTTGAAGATAATCTTAAGAAGGATCTTTTCTATTTTGTTTGAAATTTGAGATTGTTCTCATGTCTTCATTCAGTTTCCTTCAGGATTGTGTTTATTTGGGAAAAGGAGATGAACACAGCTCATTGACCTTTTGGGCAGCATTCAGGAGAAAGCGTATGGTGAGATTAGTTTGACATGGCAGCTTATTTGCAAGAAACAAAACAAATGCTTGCTTTTTACAAAATACATATTGTAGAAAATAGTGTGTTACAGATGTTACACTTAAGGTAAATATCTGGCAGAATTCCAGGTAAAATCTACTAGGAACCTAAGGAAAATGTGACACCTATGTGTATGTGGGCCATCAAAATTAGTGAGAAATACTGCTGTGCTCTGTAAATCAGTTTAACAGTTCACCGATTACATTTTCTTTTCCACTTGGTGACAATCAATTTTTTATTGAGACATTTGTATTTGAAGCATGATGGAACCTTGATTTTTACTATTTAGATAATTTAAGAAGCATTACTGTAGTTTGTGAAAGCCAGCACCTTGTTGGCATTGTGCCAGAGAAATTATAGCTTTTGTAGTATTTGCTTTTTTAGACCACAGGATGATAAGTTCTAAGGGATTTGGAAGATGGGGCAAAATTTTCTAAAGGCTGTGTTACATGAAACAGAAAAAGACCCCACCAAAAAAGCCCAAAAGACCCCCAAAAATCCAAACCAAAGTGAAAACAAAGAAATAAAGAAACAAAGCTATAAGTGCATGCTTTGAAGTTTTAACAGCTGCCATCAATGGCTCAATTTTATCCCTGTAGTCTTGGATTATTCCAGAATATGTTTAAAATGTCTGAATTATTATTTGGCGGCTTTGTACTCAGATTAAGTCTTTACGAATATGGAAATAATCTATGAAAACAAGTGTTTTTTGCACTCTATAGAGCTTTATAGAAAATAAATTCTATCATTTGAGAAGATTGGAAGATTTGCTGGAAATAGTATTCTGTTATTTGCATTCTAATTGCTGTTACATTTAATGGTACTTTGTAGGAGAGTGTCTGTGATGGTAACTCTAGAAAAGACATGATCCCTATGTGGACTTATCTAGCTACAGGGGAGGGGTGGAAATCTTGGTTTCAAAAGTAGTTCCAAAGAAAAGTGGCCAATTTAAAGTTTATAGTGAGTCATAAAACATGCCTGACTTCAGTGCTGACAATGGCATCTGCTGTTCTGCAGAGAAAAACCATGTTTGGAAGAAGCATGTATAAATACTGTTTTGTGTCTCTCTCACCACTCTCCTCAGCTGCTATCTGAAAGACACACTTTACTTTCATTTTTCTTCTCTTAGTTTTATTTCTCCTAACAGGACAATTCCTAATTTCTACCTTGTCCCATGTATAAGGTGGGGGTATCATATGTATGAGTGCACCCTCAGTCAATTTCCAGAGGATGCCAAATTAGGTGGGATGTTGCTCTGTTGGAGGGCAGGAAGGCTCTGCAGGGGAATCTAGATAGGACGGATCTGTGGGCTAGGGACATCTGCATGAGGCTCAGCAGGGCCCCTTTGTCACCATCCCTGAGCGTATTTAAAAGACCTGTAGGTATGGCGCTTGCGAACATGGTTTAGCCTTGGCAGAGCAAAGTTAATGGTGGTTTTGGATGATATTAAAGGTCTTTTCCAACCTAAATTATTATTTTCCTTCTATTTATTATGTCCTTTTCTGTGATCTACTCATCATTGAGATCAATGTGAGCAGCAATTTAGGTTCTAGTGTGATTTCCAAAGAATCTACTTGCCCACCCTTCAAAAGGGGGCTTAAAAAGCAATGACTAAGAAATGATGAGAAGTAAAAACAATCTAATGAGGGAGATTGTTTGTATTTCCCAGTCTGTGTGTTTATGGTGTTGAGATTTTGTTTGTAGCATTTTTCTTCCTCTTTTTTAATGACTTGCAAGGCACAGTAAAAGCCTGGCAGTAGCTTTATTGTATTCATTGATATGAGTGAATGGTTATGTGGAGAGAGGAGTGGGTTACCAAGCACAAATTTTTCTCAAATGTTTGTTTTGTTCCTTTCACTCTGTCTCTTACTCCTCTTTAGTTTGGGGTTTTTTACAATCAGCCATAAGGGCTCTTCAGTCTTAGTTGTGTGACTGATACCTTGTTCACCAGATTAATATTGAGATGAATCTGTGAGATAATCAAAGGAAAAATTAAACACTGAAAAAGGACTGTGTGTAATAATGTATGCATACAGAAATCATGTTCATGATAGTGTTGACTGGTTTAAGTAAAGTGAAAAGACTAGCATTGTGTCACTTTTATAAGTACTTAAGAATTAATTAAAACATTGTTGCATTTGAAGCTTTTTTTATTCTTATTTGCAAAGAAGTTAGAACTTTCAACTGTGAATTTCACTTTCTACCAATGTGCTGAGATAAACATCAATTTTTTGTTTTTGGGAAAACGATGGGTCAACTCCTTCCAAAGTGTGCAGGTGTTCGGATAAGAAATGCTTGTCAAGTGTCTCACTTTGTCTCCACATTGCATTAAAAGCAGATGCAAAGGCTTTTAAAGAGTAATAAAAACTCTTTATAGTAATGTACAGTAAGTTTGAATCACCTTCAAAATGAATGAACATTGGAATAGTAGTCTTCTATATAAATACTATCTACCTTACAATATTTCTCTAAGGAAGTACAAGGTAAGTGTAAAATGTGTAGCAATGACTGTAATTGGTAAGGTGTTTCAAGCCTGTTTGTTATCTTATAGAAGGAAAACTGCTAAAAAGTAAAAATTTTCTAGGTATTCGATTGTGTGGTACAGTTGTCACTGATGACAGGTATTCTTTAAAGAATTTACCATCAGAAATGTGGATAAATTAGAAATAGTATCTTGATATATTCCTTTGAAATTATTATAATATTCTGGTAGTACTGTGATATTCTGAGGAGAATAAATATTTTGTATTTTCGTAACATTGAATAGATTACAATGTCTACATGTATTTGTAAGAAACTACCAGATATATGTCATGGTCAAATAATATATGTACTGCTGTTCCAACAATTGTTATTAAATATTGCATAACCTGCAAAAATATACTTAAAATTTGAGAAGATGGCTATGTATTGACCTATTAAAAAAAACTTTTACAGCTGGGATCTTCTTAGTGTACATTGCAATTGCTACATCTAAAACTGGTTATACAACTACTGTAAAAATAAGAATCAGTATTTTATGTTAAAATCATATAAGCATTTTACTTAATGTTTTTGAATATTAAAAAAATATCTGTGAGGTAATGTAACATCTTTAATAATAATTTGTAATAATTAATTATAACAGTCTGGGCCTAAATATGAAACTGTTTTATTGTTTTAAGTCTAAGGAATGTAGGAGGAGTTGAAATTAATCAGTGTGATTTTAGTGTTTTGGCCAGTTGCAGTGAACATTTTCTTTTGGGCTAAGAGTACTTGTCCAAAATAGTCTTTAGGAAAAGGAAGTAGCTCATCTGTCTTGAGTGTAGAAGTTGTTACTGTTTGTTCGGTATTTGAAGCAAGTTATTTGTTCTAGGATTGATCTCCATGATAGGAATTGCTTTTGTTTGAGGGTAGATCCACCAGCAGGTTGCTTGTGACTAGTTGTGCTATGATTTGACATAGTGTGCAAGGATGAGATGTATTGTTTAAGAAAAATTCTCTTAGCTATTACTTAATTCTTAGTAGAAAAGTAAGATTTCAAGATGTTAGGGTTACTAGAAGCTTACATGGGTGAAATGTTGCGATGGGACGAATAATGGGTAAAAAAGTCCATGGAATACTGTTAAATAGAAAGATGACACATCTTCTGTCTGAAGAAACCTTCAAGTGCAAATTGCTACAGTACTTACACTGTTTGGCCACTGTCAGAGTAGCTACTTAGGTTAACAGTTGATTTTTCCAAGTATTTCTTGTTTTCTTCTAATCCACTATATGTATCTGTGGTTAAATCATTGCTCTTTGCTGTATTAATATGTTTCTCCAAATAAACTGCAAAGTTGTAAACAGGGATAAATTTCCTCGGATTTAAAAAAAATATTTTTTTAAAATTAATTTGAGGACTTACTACTTAAAAATTATTACTTCAAATTTTTTATTTTACAGCTGTATTAACTTGCTGCTGCCAGTTTTTATATTTGAAAGGTGCAGATTTTACAAGTGTCTACTCTTTTGAGTTCAGATTGGTGTTTTTTCTTTTATTAGGATATAAATTTGGTTTTTTTTTTACTTTTTAAATTTCAAGTGCCTTTTTGTTTCACAAATGCATCATGCCTAAGGCTTCCATTTTAAAAGAAGAAAAAATACTGTTTGAAATTAAATAATTCTATAAACATTGTTACTCATTTGTAAAATTCCAAGTAACTTAGTATTTCTTAATAAATGAAATAGCCAAAGCAGGAGGTTAGAGGTGCTTGTTTAGTGAGAAGTCTCAACTCATACAGAGTTTACCTTCTTGTCTATCAATTCTAGCTGCTTCATAATAACATGCTTGACATAAAAATCTCAGAAAACAGTTCAAAACTGAGAATATTAAATTTTCCTGACTTCTTGCTTTAGCCCGTATTGTTACTATTCCAGCTGTCCAGTTATTAAATATCATCATCTTAATCAGCTGCATCAGGACTGCAGTCTGCCATCGGTTCGTACCCCAGTAAGATTATCAGACCTGTAGATTCAGTGATTGAGCAGAGCAGCTCATGCTTAAGAGTGTCCTTAGAGGCTGTCTTCCCAATAAAACTTGTCTGAATTGAGTTTTTAATCGTTTTGATTATATTTCTTGGTTTTCTGAGTGCTTGAGCACCATCTAATGTCTTCCCTGGAGGTGCTAATAATTGCTGTTATAATGAAGTCTAATTTTTTCTCCTCAATTTTGTAGCTTTGATCTTGCTTATACTGTCTCTTACATGCTGTATTACCTGAAATTAGAATTGCAGTTTGCAGTTGAATCTGAATGCAACAAAAGCTACATGTATTGCTTTATTAATGACTTTTAATATATGAATTTTATGGGGAATAACATAGGGAAACAGCTTAAATCCCCTGAAATCAATAGATTTCTTCTGTTGTATATTTCTTTTGCAGTACAGCAGTATGATTAGAAATACATCTGAAGTGAAGTGATCACTTTGGTTTTTAAACTTTCCAGATAAATGGTAAATTTATGCATGTAAAATAATTTTTAAAATTATTTTTCATACTATCTGGTATTGCTTTGTAAGTAAGAAAAAAGGATAGATAGGTCCTGTAAAACTTAGTGGCTTCCAGCTATCAACTCATTGAAGGTTTTGTCTGCAGCTATTAGTTCTATTTTTTCTGTACGTTTCTGTACAGAAATGTAGTATGGTGTTTCAATTCATGTTAGATTTGATTTAAAATTGTGAACCAGGTAGGAACTTGTTATATTCTCTTTCTGCTCTGAACATCTCAGACTTATAACCTGATCTTATACTGATTAAGGTCAAGAGAGTTTTTCAAGTAATTTCAACTGTCTTCTAAAATGCTTACAGTCTTTTGAAAGGCTACATCAAGTGTATATCTTTTGACTGGGACTGTTATATGAAATTGCATTGCTTTATAAGCTTAGTAATATTTTTATTATGTATCTTTTTCAGGGTATTGAGGAATGGAATATTGCCCATCTTAATACAATATTGGATGTTGTAGGAGAAGAGTGTGGAATTTCTATTGAAGGTGTAAATACACCATATCTTTATTTTGGCATGTGGAAAACAACATTTGCATGGCACACTGAGGACATGGATCTCTACAGTATTAATTATCTCCATTTCGGGGAGCCAAAGTCATGGCAAGTTTTTGTCCTTTTTTTTTTTAAGATTACTTCTGTTTATTTCAGCTGACTAAACCAAACAGATGGGTTATGGTTGATTCACAGTGGCAAGCTTTACTAATAAGCTAAGATAGTAAATCAGTGAGGGGTTTTTTAAGCTCATAATGCTGTGAAATCACACTGATATATTCTTTTATTTTAAAGGGAAAGACAGATGAGTACATAAGACTTATTTGAGTTCAACAGAAAAATATTTGAAAGATTCAATATGAGAAGTTTAATATGTCGGGAACCCCAAGTGTATTTGAGGAACTTCTGAAAGAGCTCTTTGAAATCAGTTTTTGCTTGTGTTGCCTTTTAGGGCTATGTACCATATTTTGTATTTAACATGTATTTAATTGCTTTTTTGAATCAGAGTCATATTCTGTACAGTTAACTCAGCTGTAGGAGATAAGATTCAGAACTAAAGGTACTTCCTGTATGTGAAACTTCTACTGTCCTTTCTCTGTAATCTTAGATATTTGGTTGAACAGCTTTAACAGGCAGTTTGGTTTAATACACTGTGATATACATGTATCTCAAGTATATAAGACAAATAAATTCCTTTTGTTCTTAAAATCTTTTTTTTTCCAGAATATCTGTGAAGAGAGTGTAGAATGTTTAGAAAGATATGCAAAAGATCAGTTATGCATAGTTCAATTCTTGGAGTTTCTAGTCATCTGAACATGGACAGAAAATATATAGCTTGTAATTCCATAAAACATCACTGTTTTTTTATACCCATACAAAATTCAAATACCTATAATGTAATTATTCTGTGAATGTGGTAAATTGGTCAGGTAGATCAGTGCCTTATGTTTACCTGCTTTGCTTATGTAATGGATCTGTTGAGTTAAGGCAGAGAAGGTGAATACCACTTATTGTAGTAAAGCAGGTCCATGTCTGAAATTGATAAATTATATACTTAGGTATGTGAGGTTGCTTCTTTGAATTAAACATACAGAAAGTCTTGTTAACCATATCATCAATATCTTTAAAAAAATGTATGTAAAGATAGGTGATCCCAGAATGTTCAAAGATGATAGGACAATTGTAAATAATATGATGATTGCATAAAGTTGTTTTCTGCTTCTTAGGAATTTAAAAAGTGCTGTTTGAAGAAAAACTCACTGCATATTGTGAAATTCCAAACAGGAGAGTACTTAAACTCTGAATTCCTTAGATACAATGGGAAGAAGCTAGGAAAGCTTCTTTAATTATTTTTGAAGGAGGTATGAGTTGATAACAGGATAAATGCTTTTCTAGTTTACCGATACTTTTTATGCTTCTAATGAACAAAATCATGAAACACCATCCTCTTCATATTTTGAAGAAATGGTGGTGGATACAAATTCATTTTCTGTACCACATAGGCCCATATTTTCAAGAAATGCAGCATTATAAAAAAGTTGAACAAAAAACAGTTAAAGATTTATTTACACATGTTACACATGTCTCTGTTACTGGAGGAATGCTGTAATTCATGCAAAGTTCATTTATCAGTAAAATGTGTTGTGTTAACATGGTATTAGTATAGTATTTTTTTCAAGAAAGTGGGATAGGAGCTGAATGATACTTATGATACTTATGAAAGATATTTTCTGCTCTTTAATTCTACTGATTTTCCAATCCTTAGTGGAGCAATATAACTATATAACTTGACATACATAGTAGTAATACATATTTTTTGATTTTACTGGTTGTACATGTGGTTCTTCAAGACAGATGCACTGTTCTTTCAGAGAGAGCTAACATACAGTGTATTTTCTCTGAATTGTGAAAGGACAGCCATTTCCATCTGGGAGTCACAATTAGAACTTGTGGCTAGAATTTGAAGCTTTCTGCAGTGTTTGGGCATAGGCTAATTTGCATTGCATCTTGTCAACACTTTTACTTCAAGTGTTACAGAGAGACCTCTGTAGTTCTATGTTATGTATAGCAATTCCTTCATTGACTGCCTCAAGTGAAACATGGGAGGAAATTGTGTCTGATAATTTACAAAATTAGGATTACAGCTATTTAGATGTTTATGTATATATTTGTGTAACACATAGTATGGGTAACATAATACATACATTAATTTTATAGATTTTTCTTAACTTGCTAAAGAGGCAATATCTTAAAAGAGAAGAAGGAACTTAAATTTAAAAGCCCTGAAATAGAATAATGTAAGGTCAGAAGAGATTTGAGTATGGTGGGGAAATATGTACTGGAAAGAGACTTAAATTTACTTGCTGTTAGGCAAGAATTTTTACTGCAGTTTTCTCTTTGCATTCTTAGGGGAAATGTACCTTGCAAATGCCACCTCATTTTATCTCAGTTTCTTAGAAAAAATTATTATTAGAAAAAGTTCTTATTAGCAAGACAAACCATTGGTGTGATTGGTAGTGTGGGTTATTAATTCAGTTATCTCTTGATATTGGTGTTTTTTGTAATGGGATTTATAAACCTCTTACTAATACTAAAAATTCCTTCACTCTGGCATTTGTTGTTAAATTTTTTTTCTGTTGTAATTATAGTTTCAGGGGTATAGGACTTAAGATGATTTATTTTTGTTTTGTGTAATACTTCGAAGAATTTTGTCATGTTAAGCTGTTAAAGTGCTCTTGAAAATTAATGCTTAGCAGAGATCAGATTTTTGTTACTAGAAGAAATATTATACTATTAATATATGTACTATATCCTTGGGTAAAATATAGATAATGCTTCAATTTACATTATAAGTTCATAAATAAAAAATCCGAGTAAGACATTCCCATTTTTTGAAAACAATTCTGGGTTTATTAAGTATCTGAAAGCAAGGCTTACTCTTTGTTCTGGTTACCTGACTTGTGAAAACCGGTATGTTGAATTTTTTTAAGTGTTGAGATGATATAAATCTTCTTGAAGAAGAATGATAATGAATATAAGGAAGATTTTCTTAATCAGGCAGTAGGTAATTATTTTCATGGCACTGTGGGTATTTAAAATATAATAATAATAGGACAGTTTTTTCCTATTTTATTTTAAAGAAGAAAAGATGTGTAGAGAATTAATTGTTTTACTTTAGAAAGTAATATTTTAAAATATTGTACTCAGTTCATTCACCTTTTACATCTGATGGTGAAGGCCTGAATTCTTTTCTGTACTAAAAACTAGGTTTTTACTTCCCCTTGAAAGGGGCACAGTTACAACTTGCAGTCTGATACGAAAATAATTTACGTATCAATTTGTATGTTTTCTGTGACATTCCATCTGGTCTTTGCTTCCTAGCTTTTCTGAAGACTAAAAATGGCAAGAGACAATACATTATGTTAAAAAACTCTCCTGTTTGGTAATGTCTTTCATAAATCACAAAATGCCTTGCAGGGTTGGTCAGTCATAAAGTAAGTAGGAATAAATGCTACAGAAAGAGGAGATAGTTCCATCTTTGTGACTATATCAAGAAAAAGAGACCAGATTGTTAAAGAGAGAATGCTTAGACAGCCAAATTTAGATGGATTAGGAGAGTGAGACTGAACCTGACAGTTTATTTAGGTTGTAAGAGGAAATAAATCTGTTGTGACAGTTAAACTAAATCAGGGATTTAGGTTCACGAGCTCTATTTGTGATTTCAGTGGATATAGGATGGGAAGGAATCTGATCTCTAGGTTGCATGAAATTTATACTTTGAGCAACCTTACTGTTACCTCTTGATTGCTGTGACTAGAATATTTTTTATGGATTTGCTGGTATAGAATACCTTCAATCAATAATCAATACCTTTTCATCTTGCTTAATGAGGTGGAAAAATCAGGAAGGATACAGAGTTACACAGCAGGGGTTGTGGAAGTCTTTGAAACATTTTGCATGAAGGCTTTCAGATTTTGAATCGCAATAGCAGGGGAAATAGTGATGGGGTTATGAGTATGATGGGATAAAAATGGATGGCATTCTGATACTAGTTTTAGACAAAATTATGGACAAAAAAGGGGAAGAAGGAAAAGCATACTCAGACTGATGCTAACATTGTATGATTTAAGAACAAATATGGTGATAAGGTAAATGGATTTAGAAAGTTCAGCTAGGTCCTTACAGAGCCTTCTGAGGAAAGATTAATAGAACTTTCAGTGTGATCAGCAGCTGACAAAAACTAATCAAATTCTGGCCAGGTGATGCAAAGTTCAGCATAAGTGGAAAAGTCTTGGTACCTTTGCAGAAGTTGTGCATCCCAATGATGGTATGGACATGTTTCCTAGTTAAGTTCTATGTCTAGAGAACAAAACAAACATAGAAAGCTACAGGGAAGTCAAACCTGTATGGCAGAAATGGGACTAAAGTGTAAAGCTTCCATTAGGATGAGTCACACTTCTTGCTGAAAACTGTTATAAAAATTAGAAATACTGTGAGTCACAGAGATGACTGTAATCAAATAGGGATTCTGGTTGTGAAAAGTTATCTGTAATCAAATAATATAGTGGTTTGTTAGCAGATCCAGATGAATTATCGTGCTTGAAACAGAGCAACCATTTGCTAATTTCAATGTTCTTCACAAAGTGGAAGAACTTTGGTCAGGAATTAGAAGAAAAGGAGAAGTTTTATTTGTTTATTTGTTTTGTTTTTCCCTTGTGGAAGAGGATTTTGTTTCTTAAAATATTTAGATTAAATAGGAACATTTTTAGGTGGCAACAGACTTTTGCATTTCCCATTCCAAAACAAAAAAATGTATTAACTTCCTAAATTAAGTTTCTGAAATTTAAATCTGCTCATATTTTAAAAAGTTATGTATCAGGTTTATGTATAATAAAGATTAACCACCTAAATAGATAATAAAGTAAATCAGTAGCTTATAAAAGGGATTCTGAGCTCAGTGCCTGGAGTTAGATAGCATTATTTTGATGTATTGTGAATGTTCGCAAGTTTTCTGTTGCCAATTATAAAACCAATGAATATAGTTCATTTTGAAAAAAACCTGATGATGTTTACTTACAACAACATTTTATGGGTTTGCAGCTTTTGAATTTTAAAAATACCAATCTGCAGGAAAAATCATCAGCTGTTTTTACCTTGTCAATCTATATCATGGGATTTAGAGAAGTAGCTTCGTTTAGTATTAAGCATAGTTTGGTTAAGTATTAAGCATCACACTAAATTTGCTTGAAATTTATGCTATTAACCATTATCTGCATACACTTGACTTTGGAAGAATGGAACCCAAATTGTTTCACATTCCATTTCTGGTCACTGACATGAGAATGATTGATTGGGTGGATAGAAAAGGCTGCTTGTCTGATAATCATCTTGGTTGGCTAAGCAGTTTTTGCACAGTAAAGCCACAATTTGTTGCTTTTGATGTGACTGAGAAGAAGCATTAATCTTGAAAACATATATATAAAAAAATTAATTACAAGTTAATGACATAAATTTAATGTTTATTACTTATTTGTAGTTAATCTTGTTGCCAGTACTCCTGATCTGCTGAACTAAGACATATTTCAGAAGATGTTTATTAACAATACTTGGTAAATATATGTACTGTATTTTTTCTGTCCTTGTAGTATGAGTATCAATGAACGGTGACTCTTTATACTTTACCAGGTATGTCTTTGTGAACTAATAGAATTAAAATCTACTTAGCTGTTGGCAATAGAGAGAGACAGGGAGGCTGACTTGCTGATCAGAATCTGATTTTATTGTGGGATACAAATGCTTATATACTATTTCAGGGAGACTAGTAATCTGTACTACAGTGGTTAGGTTGAAATCACATACACAAACTTGGGCATTTAACAACATCTCTAGCTTGCAGAGTTTAATAGGATTTTCTTTTTCTGGTAAACCCGTTTGATTTAATCTTCTTGCAATCCAGGTCTAATTTTTGAAGTTCCAGTTTTCTTTTGCCAAGGCATCGTGTTATTAAATCTCTTACGTTAACCAGGTCCAAAGTTCATCAGCTGTCTTGTATCCTCCAGCATTCCAACACTTAGCATCATCATTTCCCCTTTTTTCTTTTCTTAACTTTTTGTCTGTTTATTTGCTTGTTATCCAAGAAACACTCTTTTTCCCTCTTAGTGATTTACCATTGCATTTGCTTTGGAGGTCGCTGGACTTAACCTTATTATATAAGAAGTCAAGTAAATGTTAATGGCTGTTTAGTAATGTGGCTAAAAGAAAGATGAACACAAGATTAAAATATTTTTCTATGAGCTTTTAACTGTTCAAATTCTCATATAAGCTAGCTGTTGAGATTAAGGGCGAATAATTTTTTTTTCTCTGACTAGGTCATTTGGATTTGGGAGCTTTTTGTTTAATGCAGAGTAGACCAAGAATCCAGCAAGATTCATGTCTTTCATCATGAAAGGCAGGCGCACATGTGCTAAGCTCAGTTTTCTAATAAATGGTGTTACAAATCAAGCCTGAACGGTTCTCAAGAGTGACTTTGGGACTCCTAATGTGTCATAGTACCAAGGGTTGTCTGTCTCCATTCCTTTTTCCTTGTCTTAGCTGTGAGGAACAAGCAATTTCAGCAGAAAGTGAGGAAGTAAAGGATTGAGTAGCAGATGTTACCGTACAACTCAAGTGAAGACTATGATGAAAATACATTTTCATCATACATTTGCATTTAATGTATTGTATTTCTTTGTAATTTTGGACTAGCTAAATAAATAGCTGTAGTCCAGTTAAAGCATGCACTGTCTTTCTGGAATACTTACTGAGAGCTTAATTGACTTCTGTATTTTTGTAATATTTACATATTTATATGTACAAATGGAAGCATGTGGATCCATATTATTATTGAGTTGTATAACATGTTCTTTTGAAGGAGCAACATTTTAGGAGGACCACCAGTTCAATTAGAGTCAAAGCGAAGTACAGTATCTAGTTTTGAGGTTTTTTGTTAGACATAAACACTGTCTGTTCATGTTTTGCTTTCTGGAGTTGTGTATTTAAAGACATACAGTACAGTATATTATGCGATACACAGCATTTTTCTCTGATGGAGTGTGAAGGATGGCAAACATATAGTTTAGATTGGTATGGATACACTGGGCTGTGTGTAATATGGAGTGAAAAACAGTCACAAACACTTTGGAAGTACAAATGGAGAGAAACAAAGTACATTTTTGTGAGACAGCAAAATTCTGATTAAAACTGCAAACATTGAGCATAGTAAACTGAAAGTCTGTTTGCTGAATACCATTTGGAAGGGGCTGTCAGTGGGCATGTGTTTATCTTACAGAGCACTGATTTACGTACTGGTCTTCCTTCTATGCAGGTATTTCAGTTGTAATAGAGTAAAATTGTAAAATTTTAGTGTGTATGTGTGGTGGTTTGACAGGAAATGAGTTTCCTGGGAATGCTGTGGTCAGGCCAATGGGTGCTCAGGTTTTAGTATTGGCACCTGCTTTGGCCATTGGGACATTGGATCCGCCTCTGAGAGCACACAGGGGTTAAAAGCAGGGCTCTCGCCTGGGCAGGTCTCTTGGGATTTCGGCGAGGGAAGCAGGTCAGACCTCCCCTGCCCAGCTGCCTGCTGATGAGCGGGGGAGGGGAAAGCCACGCGGCCCTGAGGTAGGCCAGGCCTGGAACGGAGATGGGAGGTAGGCCTGGCCTGGCCCAAGGGTGGGAGAGAGAGAGAGAGAGAGAGAGACCGGGAGCCAGACACCGGACAGCGCCACCCGCCCCCCGGAGATGGACAGAGAGAGCGCGCTGGTGCTTGGGACTGTTATCTAGAAATTTGACATCGTGTGCTGCTGCGAAGGGGCGGGGGGAGGGAAGGAGGCAGCGATGTGTCCAGCCGCTTGTAGGAGCTTTTAACCCTTTGTGGACAATGAAAACTTTACAGAACATTAACCCTTCCTAGAAGAGTGATGAAGGTCTGGGCAGAGAGAGAGATGTGGGAGGAATGGAGAAGATGGAGTGGCATTTTTGCTGGACATTGTATAGCCGTGGACTGTTTCCTTCTAATACAGAGACTGCTTCCAGGGGAGACAATGCCTCAGAACCAGGAGGGTTCAGTGTGGGTACCCCTCAGCCTCAGGGTGTGCAGAAAATGTGAGGGGGACAGGTGCCCCAAGGAGAGACTGTGCCTTTTTGGAAGGAGACAAGGCATCCTTAAAAGGAACCCTAGAAGCAGCCCTGGTCCATGGGCAATGGTGAGAGCACTGGGCATGGAAGCAAGATGGCACGATGGCAAATGATCTCCGGGCACTGCCACCGTGTGACAGGAAGCACAGGAAGTTTCAACTGTGTTTCCAGGGGAAGCCCATGGCACAAAAAAAGGGACTCCTTCTTCTCTTGATGAACTGAGGATTGATTGTTTGAAGAGTGGTGCAAGACCAAGAGTTGGTGATTTGGGGAATATATTGTATTGGAGAGTTGGGGAGGGGTTGGAGATATATTTATGAAGTTTTCATTTTCCTTGTGTGGTTTTTTTTCCTCTCTTGTAGTTTAGTTAATAAAGTTTTCTTTATTTCTAAGTGAGAGCCTGCTTTGCTTATTCCTGGTCACATCTCACAGCAGACACCAGGGAGAGGGTATTCTCATGGGGGCACAGGCATTGTGCCAGTGTCAAACCATGACAGTATGCAAATAATGGCTTGAGGTTTTTGGATGTTTAATGCTTGTTTTTCTGAGTGATTTTTCAAGGCTGATGAATGAAATGTGTTCACAGTGTAGTAAAAGGCTACATTTTAACTTAGTTTAATAATGTACAGCTGAATATACATTTCCTTCTTTTCTGAATCATATTTTTTTAATAGAGAAGACTCAATCCAGTGTTATTGCAACATATAACTGAAACAAAATCCTATTATATCACAAATTAAAACAGGTAAAGTCAATAATAAATCCTAATTAAAACATTCAGTAAGTCCATGAAGTGCAGAAAATATGTTAATACCAAAGAGAAGCAGATATGAAACAACTTTTCAATAGTTTTCTATTTTTTGGCTGCAGTGAACATTACAAATAATATGTTCCTTGGTATTTTTTGCTGAATTGTTGCAGACAGCGTGTGGAATTAAAAAAAAAATTAGATTGTTGTAAGAACGGTGGGTTTCTAAGATATGTACAATTCCGTTAACTGAAGCAAGTCTATTTCTATAATGCTTTAAAACTCTAATTGTAATGATTCTACAAGGGCAAGTTTTATTCCACAGCTTTTGCTGTAGGAAAAAATAGAGATTTTTAATGCTCATATTTTTCTGTTGAACCCTTGTGTCTTGTGAAGCATGCTGAGATTCAGAGAAATTAAACTTGTAGATATTAGACTTACTTTACATTTTTTTTCATTTCATTAAGAAAAATAAAGTGTGTGTTTCTTTTAAAATTGTGGTGATGTAATAATATTTAAATATTGTCAATGTATGTGACTTTAAATAGTGAATGTAATATTTTGGAACTACATAATACAATATTTAAACTAGAACTAAACTAAGTTTTCCTCAAACCTCTCTACTCCCCAAAACTCAATGTCTGTATTTTTTCCTTAGATGTTAGTATATTTTTTTCTGTGCAATTTTTCATTCTTCAATCTTTTTGGCTCCTGTATACTTAGATATTTATCATACATGAATGATGACTTTTAGTCATTATGTAGTAATTATGTCTTTAAGCATTTCATCCTTTTCTTTATGTCAATTTTAGGTATGCTATTCCTCCAGAGCATGGGAAACGGCTGGAAAGACTAGCTCAAGGTAGGATTTCCAATATTTTCATATGTATGGTGTTTGAAGGGCAGCCCTTGAGGGTTCAGGAAAGTGAGAAACGTTGTTCTTGACTCACCTAGTGTTTTATTACGTAATACTTTAGACACATAAAAGTCACACAACATTATTACCCTGAGGAATTCTTAAGAATTGAAATGATTCTTTGGTTTTTTGGTTTTTTTTTTTTTTGCTGCCACTTAGAGCTTGGTGAAAGTTATGAAAATGAGGCTTAATATTTTGTTGTTCGTTAGCTTTTCATTGCTAGTGTTTTTGTCTCCTCTGTGCCCTTGCTCTTTCTTGTCCTAGCTTCTTTTCATCAGCAACTTTTTGAATCTTTTTACCCAAATTTGATACAGAGAAAGACAGATGAGTCTCCAAAAGTTTCATCCAAGTTGATGATTGGGTAGAGGATAGAGTCCTGGTTATTGCCTCTGTGAAGGGGTAAGCAGACAAAGTGTAGAAACACTAGGTCTTATTTGTTTACAGCTTGCTGACTATTGAGCAGGCATATAGATCCACTTTAGCTGAAGCATGTACTGGCTTTTGCCATTTAGACGTGGCAGAAGTGTTTGGGAGAAGGAGCAGAGATGGTTGTAAGTTTGAGGACTAAGGGGTGAAAACCACTAGTCTGTAGGACGATTCTCACTCAGTAATTTGTTTTCTTTTCAGTAATACTACACCTTTATTTTTGTTCCTGAATTAAGAGTGCAAATTATGAACAAGGGAATAACTAGGGATGTTTCTTGGCCTGGCTGCCCATGCTTTATAGCTTGCTAATAACTATTAAAGGAATTATGGAATGGAGTGTTTAATGAAATGGAATGAGAGGAAAGGAATGCTGTTGAAAGTTCATAATTAGATCTTGTGTATCAGGACAAAATTCTGAAAGTTTGTGTACATTGTGTTTTCATATTAATTTTTTTTCCTCAGTATATGGGTACATGATTCTTTTTCTGAGCTATATAGAACTATTACAGTTAAAGATGTGTAAGTAAAGACCTGTGAACTTTCGGTCTTAAAAGTATGTCTCAGGAAGACAGATTTCAACCTGAATAATTACATTTCCCATTCCTAGATTTTGTCATGGTTTCATTTCAAAAAGTTATCAGTTGTTTTCTTTGCTTTCCAGTCTCTTTTCCTAATGCAAAGTATAGAACTCTATACAGTGTTTGTTTTTCACTGGTAAAATAATTGGAACTTGTAGGCTGGGCAATAGACACTGGCTTAGGATGATTCAATAATTTAATTTTACAGGAAATGATAAAAGAGTAAAAGAAGTAGAGAATTGGAAAATTTTCAGAGAGAGACACTAAGACTGTTGAAAAACCTGCCTTTTTTTTTCATACCTGATAGTAAACTCTTAACTTTTCAATTAGTAGAAGTGTAAATAAAAGGAAGGGGATATGGTAAAGACTTGTGATGACTGACACGGGCAACATGAAAAGTTGTTCATGGAGTCTTCCGGTGTATGTAGAGACTCCAAATGAAGTATCTTGTCAAAGTTAGCCTAAAGTTTATTTCACAGTATTTCACAGCATTCCTTACTCTCCCTGGTGGATTCTAAAATTTTCATGGAATCCTGAGTGAGATTGGAGCACAGTGGCACAGAAATATGTTAGAGGAGCATAGGAACTGCCTCTGGCCTTCGGAATCTTGGAGCAGCAACTATTTGCTACTAGATCAGTCAGAGGAAGCCGACTTTTCATGCTGGATGTAAACACTTCTCTGTACACAGTTCTACATTTGATGGGAGTAAGATTTTTGGGTAGATAAGACTTTGCATGTAATATTTTTTGGCTGCTTTTGCATTTACTGTAAATTTCATATTGCTTGTTAACAGCTGTGCAGTGTTCTAAAGCCATTCAAGTTTCAATGTGCTGTAGTGAGTGCATCGAATGCATCAAATTTTTCTTTATTTTCAGAGTGAGGGAAAAGGATGGGCAGTTGAAGCAACACTTGTTCCCTCATTTCTAAAAATGAAGTGGTACTGACGCACAGTATTATTATCTGTTTTAGACAAAAAAAGCTTCTTCTTTCCTTGAAATACCTTGATTTCTGTAGATATTGGAACCTATACAAATTTAGGAAGTAGGTAACTTTTGGAGATACATGAAAAAAGAAACTGGCCTGAAGGTGCAGACAGCCCTCTTACTGCTGATGGTGACCTAATACTGTAATAGAAATGAAACATTAAGCATCAGAGAAATGGAAATCTCCAAGACCACTCTTTCCAGAAAGTAAGAGGTTTTACTGGGGGAACAGTGTCTTGATGTCCGGGTGCTAGTCAGCATGGGATGCATCTCCACAGAAGTAAGAATTAAGCTGCTCTTAATTTTATGTTAGTATAAGTTGCAAAGAGCTGTGGGGTGAGTGGAAAACTTCCTTTAATGAGTCATGCTTATGATCATAACTTAATTATTTTTATTTCAGTACTATGTTTTGAATAGCAAATAACAAATTGTAGAATCAGATACTGAACAGAGATGATAAAATTTCAAATAATATCTATTCCATTACATTTACTAAATGAAACTGGATTTCTGTAGGAAAACTAGGTACTTATACGGAGATTATTATTGTAGTGGCAATGTAAGATAGGTGAGTTAGGTAATGCTGAAGAATGTATTCTGTGAAACTAAGCTTTCAGTATTTCATTTTAATGTAGTCTGGGTTATTTTTTTGTGAGCAGATTGTTTCCATGATATTTTTGGTCCAGCTAATAGCTGAGAATGGAATGTACAAAATACTACAATGATGAACAATAAAAACCATGGATTTTTTTTTTAAACTGAAAATCACCAAGTCTTATTGTTTCCACGCTGTGGTCTTCTACTTTGCAGCTGGTGCCTTGTAAAATACAGTTTCATATAAGGTATCTGACAAAGATGAAAGTATAAAGTAAGCTGCATGTCACTTAAAAGAAAACATTAATAAAACATAGTGTAAGTGGGACTTTTGTACTTAATACTATGTGAAGGGAAAATATTTTTGCATGCGTGCAACATTTGGAGGAAAAGAAAAGTAGTTTCTTCAGGAAGGTTAGCTCTGATGACCAGATGCCTACTGAATTAATTGAATGCTCCTAAATAATTAAAATAATAAAATAATACATTAAAAGTGACAGATTGTGTAAGTCAAGGCAGGAGCTGATACGTAAAATTAAGGGAAGGTTAGAATATTTTCCATTATCTTGTCTGCACATCACAATTACAACACATGCCTTTTGTGCATGATTGCTTTCATTTTTGCTTTCCATTGAAATCTTGGTTGACTGTGGCGGCAACAAATGCTTTTTCTGAAAGACATTAGACTTGCATCTAATAAAGACAACAGTTTGATTTTGCCCTTCAGCTGCTTTCTCATTTATGTAGATTTTTTTTCAATTTTATGTAGACATAAATGTAATAAAAATCTCAAGTGAGCTGTTAACTGCAATTTTTATACGAGTTGTTATGTTAATCTGCAATACCATGGTATTCTTAAATGATTTTTTGTTTCACAAAATGGGTTAGAAAATAAAGAGAATAGAGGCAGAGTGGCAAATGCTGTATTGAAGGATTTTGGAGATCTTTTAATAGATTGTTTGAGTGCAGAAGCTGTTTTAGAAAGGCGATGACATCAATCTGTGATGTTCAATTATGTTAAAGAAGAAACTAAAGTAAAGTTTAATATATTGTAAGTATGTATGGTTGTCTTACAAAGCTTTTTATGGTGTATTAATTACTTTTTTTATGCAGGTCACTACCTTTTATATATGAAAGCAAATTAAAATAATTATTCGAGTGAGACATGAAGTAGAACTTGCATAACTTCTAAGGATCTTGAATGTGAAAACTTTAGGAGTTGAAGAATGGAACTTTTCCTCAGAAAAATAATTAGTCAAGTTAGAAAAGTCTTATTTAAGAGGTAATAAAGGTTTGAACAGGTTAATCTGGGTATACCTACAGTTGTGTTTCATACCACTTGAAAGCCTCTTTGTGGCTTTTGTATTCGGCTTTGTATAGCATACAAATTGCCATTGTTCCTTTGTGATGGTTGTTATGCAGACTTACCCTCCTAATTTTTTTCATGTTCACACAGAAAGTTAAATCAAATTAGTTCAGATCATGTTGAAATAATTTAAATAAATTATATTAAGTTTAAACCTATCAAAGTAAAATCTAAAAAGAGAATTACTAGAAAACTTAGTATTTCTGTAATCTCTGCCATTGTTTTGATAGTACTGATCTGCAAATTATTATTAATATTTTGTATAAGTCCTTTAAATGTGGGCCTGAAAAAATAATAAATAATCATAACCTTGAGCTTATTTATGTTAATTTGATTTATATTTACTTTCATTAATATTAAATGACATTAAATAAATTTGCAATTTAGGATTTTTTTTTCCTTATGTTCTGAGTTTTATGATTATACTTTATTTTAAATAATATTAAAGAGAAATGCAGCACCTTTAAATTTCAGGTGAAGTCTTGAGTAAGGAAGTGTTGAAAATTATAGGATGTCTAACTTCATTTATTGCACTGGTCAGGATTTGATTTGAAAGTTTCCTAAGAATATGATTTTATGTGGATGTCATTAAATAATGAGTATTAGGGACCAAGTTATGATTTCCTTGATTATTCAAGGTAAAAGATAGCAAACCAACCTGCTCAGTCCTACGGAGTTGTAGAATTATACTTCTGAGAATGGTATTGTAATTTGTGCATATGTGATTTTAGCTGGACAATGTAATTGAAAACATTATGGACATATTCTTAGAAGCAGAGAGGAGCATTCCAAATATCTTGAAAATGCTAATTAACCAGGGAATGGAGCCCAATCCACTTCAGTTTGCCTGAGTGATAGGAATGATATTGATGTGGTCATCTGATACGAGCTGTGTGTGATATGTTGGAAAGGTGGAAAGGAAAAATGAGACTGCCAGGTAGCAACGCTCACTGTCTCTCAATAATTTAGAGATTTGAACTTATTTTTAAAAATATGTTCTATATCCTTCCATGGCTAGGAAGGTGAGTGCTCACTGCTTCTACCTTTGTCCAAAGATGAGAAGGCCTTGACTTCTCTCTAGAATGTATCTGGATTATAAATTCTGTGGAAGGATCATGCCGAGGTGGAGTAGATGTGTCTTTCCCAGTCCAGTGATGTTGCTGTTACTGAAGTAGTTTAATTTTGTTTGTACAAATAACATTGGTAAGATTGTACATTTTAGGCTATGTTATCTGTTAGAGTATGTACATAGAGTCTTGCAAGGGCATGTTTTTGTTTGTTGACACAGTCTGAAGCCTATGCTTTCACATACTCTTTGCTCTTGCTGCTTGGGCTAACTAAATAAGGGTTTTAAAAAGCTGAGAGGAAACTTGAGTTTGGATAAAGGTTCTCTCCTTGTAGTTGTTTATACCCGAGCATTTGGCTGGCAGGTATTGAATCACATACTTCCAATTCTGCTTTACCTGAAGTATGACAGTGTTTCTGTAAATCATGTATTGGAGAATTTTCAATTTGATGGTCTTTTTCTCATAGACATAAATCAATGAGCAACCTTATTCAGTTTTACCCTACACTCTGATTATTTCTCATTGGTTTCTATGAAGTAATTGTTTTGAATTCTTATTTTGTTTCTTTGTAGTAGTTTCCAAGGAATGAATAGGGTATAGGTCTGCCATGTCTCAAGAGACCATCCAAGAAACTGGGGTTGCATGTGAATTCCTACAAAATACCTGCTCTTGCAGAACTGATTTAGAGTTAATGGATTAGTGTTAGTGGTTAAATTAAAATTTCATGTGTCCCTTAAAAGGATGAGTGTGCTACAGAAGTTGAAAAGTATTTACAGTCTAGATAGGTTTCAGAATTTTTTCTTTTGAAAGTGGGATTTCACTAAACATACAGGATTGCATGGTAATTCTTTTAATTGACAATTTTAACATCAGCTTGGTATTTCAGAATGATTCTTAATGTTGTGGACATACCTTGAATTGGCCTGCATTTAATGTTTTTGTAAGAGTCTTATAATATTTCTAATGCAAAGTCCTTTATTCAGTATTTTTTACATCCGTTAGCCAATTCTCCCACAGAGATTTTATTTTCTAGAAGAAAAGCTTGTGTGACTTACATTTAGCCTGGCAGACAAAGGATCTTCTGATAAAGAGAGTCTTGTAATGAGGAAATACTACCTTTCTTTCTTACCTTGTTTATTGAAGGGGGAGTTCCTTTGAGAAAATGAGATGAATGAGTCTGAAAATTTTGTGTGCAAGAGTGTAGACTTTGACAAGTCAAAATATATTTTACAACAGTACAGAATGTGTAGGCTACACTTTGATTTCACTGTGAGGGCTCTGTAACCACAGCAAATGTACTCTTGTAAATTTCTAGTAGTGGATTTTGAGCAGGTTGTGTTCTGATGCTCTGTGTTATTTGCGGCTTTCTTGGAATTCAGCAACAAGCCTGCCTTCTGGTTGGACTTGTCACAGCTGTGTCTGGTCTCTTGGAGCTGGAATGGTACAACTTAAGTTTTGGATGTCTGCCCATCGTTTGCTTTGTATCATCTTGTGTTGAACTAATTAAGCATATTGCAGTAACATAATTTGATCCAAAAATTGTTTTCTCAAGGAAAATTCAGTTAAACTCTCTGCTTTTAGCAATTAAGCTTTTAGCTACTTTTCATACCAGCTCTTCCTGCACGTCTCAAGTATCATTTGCAATCACGTTTTTCACAGTAAGTTCCCGTGTATTTCTGTTATTA
This sequence comes from Melozone crissalis, assembly GCF_028551555.1. NCBI lineage: Eukaryota > Metazoa > Chordata > Aves > Passeriformes > Passerellidae > Melozone > Melozone crissalis. Next base: position 45,695,351 of record NW_026535783.1, on the reverse strand, counting down.
TACTGCTCAGGACTGAGGTTTCTTGATGCTCAGAAACTGTAGGTTCTAAGTTTTGACTGCTATCCTTTATGTTATAGGCATTAACTGTGAAAAAATTGGTTGAATTTTTTTTGCTGGAGTCCTCTAATTGTGGGCTAGTTTCTTTTTCTTTGGTCAGTGAAGCCACATATATATAACTGTACCTATCAAATAGTACTTTTTGAAACTTAAAACATTATTTGCAATTCAAAGAAAGAGTAAAGAATTCATGCTTCTTGTTGGTGAGAGAAAAAAATATAAGAATGATGAATTTTAGTAAAATTTGATCTCAGGGCAGCTTAGCAGGCTCCTTAGTACATTGACATGCACAAGTCTACACTATACTTTTGCTGTTTAAGTGCTGCTTAACCTAATTTCTGAGAAATCAGAAAAATGTTGTTCTTCCAGTACTGGTGAGTGTGCTAGATTGAATGTACATAGAGTGTAACAACTATAATAAGATAGCTTTTAGATTGTTCTGAAGTTTTAGGGTGATTAGTGGACATAATAGATAACTCACCAGAGTGAAGAAATTAAATCTAACATTAGAGAGAAAGCTACATATTATGGAAAATTGTTGTTAATTTCTTTTTCTCAAGGCATTAAAAAAATTCAGATGATTGTTTGAAAATGATTTTTTTTAATAATTGAGTAAACATGTTTTTCTAATAATTAAAGTGCTTCTGTGAATGATGAACTACCATTTATGTGAGAGGAATACAACAGATTGTACAAAGTTAGGAAGTTGTATTTCTTTACTGTAGGGATAGTTTGTAAGTGCAAGGTGAACCTAGTCTTCATGGAATCCTTCTAAAGTTATTTACTGCAATGGATTTTCATGTGTGCAGAATGAGCATTAACATAAAAAAAGCTTCCGGAAACAATGTATTTCTCTGAAGGGTAAGAAAGTATGCCTAAATGTACAGGCCTGCATTTATTCTATTATTTCACATCTTAACAAACAAGGAAAACCCTGTAGCCCCTCCCCCTGGAAAGCAGTGGAAAAACTTAGGAGGTACACTTGATTTTTGTGAAATCTGTCAGAACCTAAGAATGACATAGTAAAAAATTCTAAAGCAAGTTTAAACAGTATTAAATATTGAAAAATATTACAAAGATTTCCCATTTGATTTAATGAAAAGATGTACAGCTTTGCTTTTCTTGCCTCATTAGGGTTCTTTCCGAGCAGCTCTCAAGGATGTGATGCTTTTCTCCGCCACAAGATGACTCTGATTTCTCCCTCAATATTGAAAAAGTATGGAATTCCTTTTGACAAGGTACATTAATGTTTCTTTTTAAACTCTACTTTTATGAATTGAGTTAGATTGTGTTTAGTATAAACATTGTTATAGTAAAGGTGAGAAAAGTTTAATTTGTTTTTAGATAGTGGCTGCATGAAACTTCTAATAGTGTTGAAAATTCTAATAGTTTTAATTTTGGCATTAAACACTTGTAGCCATGACGGCATTTCTGTGGTTTTTTTTTCTAAGACATTACCAAAATTTCTTATTTTTAATTTATTTTCATGGTAACTTTGATGTGATTTTCTGTTGACTGAAAGACTTCTTAACTCACTTCGTTAAGTTGTATACGTAATATTTTAACATGAGTATTTAATTTCTTTGTCTGTATGTTGCTTTTCTGAGGCAGTTAAATGTAACTTTATCATTATAAGGGCCTGAAAGGTTTAAGGTGGAATAAAGCCAAAAGGACTTTTACTTAATTTAAAATATATTTTAATTGGCAGAATAAATGTTTGATGAGTGCATTATACAAACAGAAACTGAGAAGAATACCTGTCTTTCTTCTTTGCGGATGAATTTAATACATAGCTGCTTTTAAAAACATCTGAAATACTAACTTTCTTTTGCTTTCTCCAAGATTGTTTTTCATTTTGAACTTCATGTAGGTGCCAGCTAATAAAATATTTTCAATGCATTGCTTTTATTTTTAAGTGTGCTTATTTTATAAATTTTGTAAATTCTAAAGTTTTAAATTCTGGAGTTCTTTAAACCTACTTAGAAGACTAGAACTTGATTCGGAAGGTCCCCTGCCACAATATCTCTTTATTTTAATACTGAGTTTTCAAAAGGCTTTTGATCATTAAAGGGCTATGATTCCTGGTTTCCCATTGTTCAGATTGTTTTAAGTTGTTCAGGAAAAACAGGCAATATACATTTTTTCTCAGTTTATTCCCACTGCAATGTGGTCGTGTAAACTATCCTCGCCACACACCTTGCTTATTATTGTGTTTTCTGTTTTTGTATATGAGCTATTTATTTATTGATATGATGTGGGTGTGTGTATAACTTTGCTTAACTTGTTCCCTGGCCTAAAATACAGGAGAATACAGTGCTTTCTGTCTGGTTTAGTTGATGTTTTTCTAACAGTCTTAAAAAAAGGAAATAAAAAAAGAAAATAATATTTTATGTCCAGTTTTGCCCATCTGGAAGCTAGACACCCGACAGGTGTTTGCTCACTCCTCCTTGGTGAGATGGGGTGAGAACTGGAAGGATAAAAGGTAGAAAACTTGTATTTTGAGACTGAGACAGAGACAGTTTAATAGGGAAAGGGAAAGCTATTCACACAAGCCAAGCAAAACGAGGAGTTAATTCAGTGCTTCCCATGGGCAGGCAGGTGTTCAGCCATTCCCAGGAAAGCAGAGCCCTGTCACGCATAACAGTGACTTGGCAGGACAAATGTCACCACTCCAAACCATTGTCCTGCCTTCTTTTTTTCCCAGGTTTATGTACTGAGCAGGATACCATGGTCTCAGTGGTCCTGGCTGTGTCCCCTCCCAACTTCTTGTGCACCCCCATTCTCCTCACCGGTGGAATGATGAGGGGAGCAGAGAAGGCTGTGTAAGACATGCCCAGCAAGAACTGGGACATCTCTGTTATCAATCCTATTGGCAACATAGACGGGATAAAGACACAGATGTGCTTAATGCCTTTTTGGAACATCACTTCACTTTTCATGCTTAAATCAACCTATGTGTAAAATTGAAGAAATGGAGGCATTTAGAATGATACTGCCTGCCTCAGAAAGCAAGCTTTTTTGAATAAATTACTCATAAGTAGTTTGTTTTCTGAATGATTTATTATCATATGGAAATGTAGCTGCATTCAGTTTTTGTAATATATAGGTAAATATACTGATTCCCTTCATAACCTTGTGCTTTATCATGAAATGTCAGGTGAAACTTTCCAAGCTGGATGGTTTTATAACCATATTTATAGTTTTGGATTTACAGAACATTACTCTGAACAGTGTAATTTTCAGTGGTTGGTGTTTAAAGTAGCATATTGCAGAATGTCAGCATACTTTTTTTCAGTATGACACATTTGAGGTGGGGTAAGGCAGTTGATCTTTGTATTTTGGTGTCTTGGTTATTACTGTATTTCAATGTAGAGGATAATAATCCTCTAAAAGGTGGGAGGGGGAAAGGAAAAAAAGTGCTACAAACAGTTAAATATTTAAGTTTGGTTCTATCACCTAGTCTTCGGAGGAAGCAGACTGTACCCAAGTGTAATTGTAATTAATGGGATTCACTGAGAAAGTGAATATAGAGAACCAGGCTGTGATCTCTCATGGCTCAAAGTGATAGGAGTGGAAATGTGCTGAATGCTGATAAGTCAGCCTACGCCTACCAGGTGGCAGCTGAACTGCTGCTTGTTGTAATAGAACACCTGCTAAACTGTCAGCAGTGGGAGGGTGCATTGAGATAAATTTTGGAATCGTTAGCGTTGAGAATAATCTTTCTTAAACATTCCCACAGCAATTGTTGAAGTGCTACAGTAACAGTTACAATATATGCAACTATGTGTGCATTTGCATGTATATACTAAATATGGATCCACAAAAAATTTAACCATGCAAAATGTAAGATCCGTTTTTTTTCTCTAGCCTTGATGGCTGTTTTTGTTGTTTTCCTGTCTTTCCTTCATCCCTTAATACAATCAGAAATAGACCTCTTTGAAGTGCTAACCCTGTGTGTTCTTGCACTGGGCAAAAAAGCACAAAAAGAATTTATAAAATTTTAAAGTAATAATTTTGAAGAAGATTGTAAAAGCAGAAATTGAATGTGAGATACCTATACTAGTAGATAGCTGAGGTTTAGGACATGACATTAAAAAGAAAAATGTTTGAAGTTGTAAATTTTAATTTTGGTGACTGTTTAAAATTTAACCCTTCATTTTTGTGATTTTAAGTCATAAGGATATGCCCCTAAAAAGAGTCATATTTGTCCTTGTAGTTTTTCTCACTGTTTTGCTTATGCAAAGCGTTGCCACACACCCAACACAATCTATTTAGACTCTGAGAAGTCTCCTTATTTTCCTGTAATAAACAAGTGCATATGTTGAATAGTCATCAGTCACTGCTCAGATTATTTGCTTCATTTAAATAGATCTGTTTGCTTTTCAGTGGGTCTGTTGTCTGATGTGTTTTTCACATAAAATGTGTATCAAACAGAGCATGGAGAATCTCTTTTAAGTATTTACTTCTATATAACCTACTTTATTCATTAACTCTTATCAGATAATTTGGAAGACAGTGTGCTGTTTCAAGTCTTTGACTAGCCTGTCCTTGATAAAGTCTCTGGAGGTCTGACTTAAAGAGATTAAAGCTGTCACTGTGTGGAGAGAATATTAGTGACTGACAAGAAGTGTTGTCTCCTCTTTCTCCATATAGGAGAGCAGCAGTCCATCCTAGTGTAGGAAGATGAGATTTCTCTCTTGAAAGAGAGTAACCTGACTAGTGATTTGTTTATGTTAACACACATTTTTTTTGTAGTTTACTCTAAAAGCTGTTCAAGTCTTGTAACACTAGTTGGGATTTTGTTATTTTTGTATATACAAAATATAATTACTGTGCAGTGAGTTTTAGGGTGGCTTTTTCTTTTCATTTTTTGTTTTCTGCTTTCTGTAATATCTTGTTGATCCAGTGGTCTTTGCATGTTTTCTTTTGGTTGTAGTCCTTTGAAGTTATCCTTGCTCAATCTTTAAAACAATGTCAGAATTCAACTGTAGTCCAGCTTTTCATCTTTTAGAATCACCTTTTATCCCCCTTGTCCTTTAGCTATTTGGAATTCTTACCAATAGTTCCAGAGTGCTCCTGCTCTCTAAAATTTTGCCTAAAGAGAAAGAGGGGAAGGACAGTGGCAGCTTAAAATTTGTGTTTTAATAGCTTTATCTTGGGACATTTTGCACAACATTTAGTCATGGCAGTTGTGGCTATTTTGATCCAGCCTGTCTTTGCTTCCTCTCAGCCAATGAGAATGGTATCTTCTTCAAAATGTGTTTTCTAGTTATTTTCAAGTTTTATTACCAGTGAGTCTCTGTTCCAAGATAACCTTCTTTGAGTTCTTTCTGAATTTGTTAATTATTGCACCTAGCTATGTATTTTAGCATAAAGAATATTGTCTCAAATATACTTTCTGTTTAAATGAAATCTCATCTCTCTGCAAGGTAAAAGAAAAAAAATTGTTTTAGTTAGTTATAAAGGAGTATATAGTTTTCATTGCTGTAGGACTAGAAATGCTTTGTAATGTGGTTCACGGTGAGGTTTTTTTTTTTTGAGTTTATTTATTTTGGCCTTTAAAATTTTTTTTTTATTACAGGTTACCCAAGAGGCAGGAGAATTTATGATCACTTTCCCATATGGATACCATGCAGGGTTTAACCATGGATTTAATTGTGCAGAGTCAACAAACTTTGCCACTGTTCGATGGATTGATTATGGAAAAGCAGCAAAATTGGTAAGTAAGCAGAAAATTCATGTGTAAGGAAGTATTTCCTGTGGTTATTTCTTTCTGTGAGAATCTCAGGAAGGTGATGAAAAAGGGATAACTATTAGATAGTACATCAAGCTGCCATTGAAATTTAATTTATAGTTGTTTTTTTGATAGTAGGGATTATACTTCCAGCAATATATATTCCTCTCAGTAGTCAGTTTTGTTTGCAGCTTAATGTATTTATTATTCTTCAAAACCAATTGTGTTTTTGGATGTTTTTAAGTTGAAGCTACGTACACTGAGGTTAATATTTGTGAAGACAACAGACTTCTGCTTTTAAATCCTCTTTGGTCTTTACTGTTTGTGGAAGCACTTTAGTTTAACTAGGAATTTTGATACCTGGAAAGAAACATAAATAGTGAAACTTCAAATAAAGTTTAAAGAAACAAGTTCAGTTTGTCTCATCGTAAATCTGATCAGAAAACTTGTAGTACAAGATAATAAAGCAACTGTTTGAGGTGTGTATAACTGAAGATATTTTAGATTGAAATCTTGTTCTGTGGTGTGCATATCTTCCTTTTTTTTTGGTGTACAGCATAGAATCATAGAATCTGTAATATTAGAAAAAAATTCCAAGATCTCTGTCCAACCTTTGACTGAAGACCGATGTATCAATTAAACCATAGTGCTAAGTGCCACATTCAGTCGTTTCTTGAATGCATCAAGGGATGGTGACTCCACTGCTTCCCTGACCTATCTTTCCAATGCCCGACCACCTTTTCAGTGAAAAATTCTTCCTGATGTCTAGCCTGAACCTCCCCTGGTGTGGCTTGAACCTGTATTTTCTCATACTGTCATTTGTTGAGTGGGAGAAGAAACTAACCCCCAGCTCACTACAACGTCCTTTCAGGTAGTTGTGGAGAGTGACAGAGTCCCTGTTGAGCCTCATTTTCTCCAGGCTAAACCCTCAGCACTTGCAAGCACTCCTCGCAGGACTTGTACTTGAAAGTCTTCACCAACTTCATTGCCCTTCTCTGGTCTCACTCTTGTGCTTCAATGTCTTTCCTCACTGGCTCATGCTCAGCTGCTGTCACCAGCACCCCCAGGGCCTTTTCCTGTGGCAGCTTTGCAGCCACTCTGCCCCAGCCTGTGGCACTGCCTGGGGTTGCTGTGACCCAAGGGCAGGACCCAGCCCTGGGCCTTGTTGAACCTCACACCACTGGGCTCAGCCGTGATCCAGCCTGTCCAGATCCCTCTGCAGAGCCTTCCTGCCCTCCAGCAGATCAACAATCCCACCCAGCTTGGTGTCATCTGCAAACTGACTGAGGGTGCGTGCACTCAATCCCCTTGTCTAGATAATTGATAAAGCTATTAAAACAGAACTGGCCTCAGACTGTGCTCTGGGGAACCCCAGTTGTTAATGACCATCATCTGGATGTAACTGCATCTATTACCACTCTTTGTTCCAGCCATACAGATGATTTTTTGCACAATGAACAGTGTGTCTGTCCAAGCCACGAACTCCTAGTTTCTCCAGAAGAATGTTGTGAGAGGCAATATCAAAGGCTTTGCTGAAGTCCAGGCAGACAACTTCAACAGCTTTTGCTGTGTCCAGTCCATGGATGCTCATTAAATGAGATGCTGTTGGTACAGCAGGACCTGTCTTCTACAGAGCTCTGCTGGCTGGGCCCGATCTCCTGGTTGTCCTGTATGTGCTGTGTGATCATAATTACGATAATCTGTCCAATAACCTTTCATGGCACTGAGGTCAGGCTGACAGGCCTGTAGTTGCCTCAACAGTTCTTTTTGATGGGCATGACACTGGCCAACCTCTGGGACCTCCCCAGTTAACCAGGACTGGTGAAAAATGGTGGAGAGCAGCCTGGTGAGCTCTTCCACCAGCTCCCTCACCCTCCTGTGGGTGAATCCCCTCTGGTTCCATAGACTGAGTGAATGTCTAAGTGGCATAGCAAGCCGCTAACTATTTTCTCCTCGATTACAGGGGATCTGTTCTCCTCCGTGTTGCCAGCTCAGGGGCTCATTGCTGTGGGGAAGCTTTCTGACTGAGGCAAAGAAGGCATTAAGTACCTTAGTCTTTTCTTTAGCCTGGGTGACAATGTTTTCCTCTGCCTCCAGAATAGCGGGGAGATTTTCTTTGGCTGTCCTCTTGTTGTTGATGTATTTATAAAAACAATTTCTATTGTCTTCACAGCAGTGGCCAGTTGTAGCTTTCTCTCTACAGGACCTCATTACATCCTTATACTCTTCAAGAGATGCCTGCCACCTTTTCCAAAGGTCATAAACTCTTTTCCTTCTCACTGAGTTCCTGTGAAAACTCCCTGCTCCCTGTTCAGCCAGGCCACCTTCTTCCCCACCATCTGGTCTTTCAACCTGTAGGGATGCTCCTGAGCCTTCAGGACTGTGAAGGAGACTCTTCAAACCAGTGTCCTGAATAGGCCAGAGTTGGCCCTCTAAAGTCGAGGGTGGAGGTTCTATTGACCCCCTTCCTTACTTTACCAAGAATTAAAAACTCTTATCATTGTGCCCAAGACAATCCCCTTCCACCACATCTCCCACCAGCCTTTCTCTGTTTGTAAACTGCAAGTCTAGCAGGACCTCATTCCTGATAGGCTCTTACCAGTTATGTACTTTCCATGCTTTCCAGGAACTTTACATAGAGTGCCTTCTTTCTGCTGTATTGAGTTTCCAGTAGACATCTGGCAAGTTAAAGCCTCTGATAAGAACAAGGTGCAGTGGTCATGAGATTACTTCTCCGAGCTGCTCACAGAATATTTTGTCCAGGTCTTCATCCTGGTTGGGTCTATAGTCGAGTTCCGCCATGATGTTTGTGCTGTTAGCCCCCTGAGTCTTACCCATACTTGTTCAGCCCTATCCTAATCTTGAGCTCTATGCTGTCAAAATACTCCCTAATCAGAGAGTCATTGCCTCTACTCCCTCCCTTGTACATTCTGAAAGCTTGTAGCCTGATGGATGTACAAGTAATGAAGTAAATGCAGAAAACAAAAAAAAAGTGGGCAATTTATTTAGCAGAAGTTTTTACAGTTTTTCAGTATTCTCTGATTTTAATGATAAGGCTTAAAAAAGCCTTGGCTTGTATGACTCAGAACGGGTTTCAATCCGAGGCATTTTCTTCGTTGACTTGTTCTCGGTTGGAAAAAACCTTTCCAGTAGACATCTCCTTAATATATTAGTTAATACAATGATATGGAGTAAAGGGCAAAATCAGCTGTGCTGGTTTAACAGTCTAGTAAAGAGAGTGAACTCTTAGTAGACACTGGAGACTGAGAAACACCTTCATGATTTGGTCTTTTGCGTAGAATCCTGCTAGAAATGGTGTTCCTATTGGAGCGAGGCTGCTGATGGTGAGGCATGCAGTGGTTGTGGGCAGCATTTTTTGGAGTCCTCCTATTTTTCGGATATCTTGTTTGCCGTTTAGGCTGTGAATGATGGAGCTTGAACGTAGGAAGAGCATGTATTGTAAAAATGTATTGAAAAAACTCTAAACACATCTAACATTCAGACTGGTGTCTACCTTTAGGAAAGTTGTGTTTAATAGCCAACAGGTAAGGTTACAACTATAAAGTTAATTTTAAACTCTAAAACGTATTTGACAACCTACGCATTTGATAACTTGAAATTTCTTGAAAACTTAATAGGAATAGTACAATGAAACAAAATCAAGAGATCCATAGCTGCACAAGAGTTGAATGTGGCAGGTAGAACTGCCTTGGGTTTTAAAAGATTTGAACATCATGGCAGCTCTAAAATTAATTCAGCTGAACTTAAGGAATAGCAGACTGCATCTTCAGATGCAGCAAAGGTGAGGTGGTGCTCCTTGCAGGTTTCTTCCTTTCAGCGTTCTGGCTTCATATTTCTTACATTTTTAAAAAGTAGTCTACTATTTGGTGGACAGCTTCCCCCAGTACAAACTGTTATATGTTTTATGCCTCCAGTATGCATCTCTGTTATTGTATTATACTGTAAATTTAATGTCATCTTTAAATTCAGCAGAGTTAGATAATTTTAAAGCTAATGTAATTGTGTTTCTTTACGCCACCCCAAAAGTGCTACTGAAATTTTGAAATTTTAGCTAGGAAATCTTTGCATATGCACTCTAAATATATTGTCAAAATTCCCTAGTGTATGGATGAAACCTGTATCTTAGGACACTGAATTCTATAATTTGTGGCTGTTGCATGTAGGAGCAGTATTGTACATATGCAATACAAGAAATCAAAGTATTTCTCTGGTGTCTACAGTTAAATTGTAATGCCTACAAGTTGAAAAGGCGTCGAAGCAGTAATAACTAATCTCCCTCTGCAGAGAAATCTTAGATACCATTGTCAAATATGAACTGCAGTTTCTTTGGCAAATGGTCAGTGTCCTTCCAGTTATTTGCTTAATTCTTACCACATACTACCACAAGAATGAGAATGGAAGTTTACTTTTCTTCTCTTTTCTAAATGAAAAAGAACATGCTAGAATGTACTGATGGTAGGATTTTTTAAAAATAGAAATGTGTATGAAGAAGAGAACTAAAGGAAGTGTGGTGAACTAGTTCTCCCTAAAAATTTACTAGTATTTGTTAATGGCATAGAAATAGGGTAAACAAGAGAGAGGAAATATTAGAAAATCATAAAATTATTTACGTTGGAAAAGACCTTTAACAGCTGGACTCAATGATCTTAAGCTCAGCTTTTCCAAGGTCACCACTGAAGCATTCCTAAAGGGTCACATCCACAGGTCTTTTAAATACCTTCAGGATGGTGACACAGCCATGTCCTTGGGAAGCCTGGCCAATACCTGACAACACCTTCCATGAGGAAATGTGTGATAATACCTTATCTAAAGCTCCCCTGGTGCAACTTGAGACCACTTCCTCTTGTCCTATCACTTGTGACTTAGAGAAAAGCCCAACCCTCACCTCACTTTCAGGTGCTTTCAGGCAATGGTAGAGAGGGAGAAGGTCTTCCCTTATGACAAGTTATCTGACAGAATTTACGTGGTACCACTGCATTACCAGTAGCTGAAATAGTTACTTTGAACAAAAAAGACTTAGTGAGACAACAGCAGATCAATCTTTCTGAATGAGTTCAGGTAAACTAAAGTTCAAAACCTGATGTTTAAAGCTACCACTTACAACTGTCTGCACCAGTATTTGCATAGACCTCTGTGAACTCAGCTAGCTGAATTTCTGCAGCTTTTCAGTCTAGTGTTAAGGTACATGGCAAATGCCTATAATTAGCTTGACAGCCAGGCTTTCATTTTACCTCCCTTTCAAGATTTCCAGTAGCCTTCACTTTACATGGCTTCTCCTTCACATGCACAGATGCAGACCTAAATTGCACATTTCTCATTGGATGCTCATAAGAAAATGCATGTATATCACCTTGGCTTAAATTTATTTTAAACTTTCTTTTCAAAGTGCTAATAGTCCTAACAAAGAGAGGGGAAGAAACCAAAGTAATAGCAATAAATCTTAGCACAGCATTTATGGCCTCAGTTGATACAGCCAGCCTTTCATTCTGGATTGCTCTCGACACAGGCAGTTCTATCAGTGGGCAACTCCCTTGCCAAAAAATGATTATGTGAGCATTTGAGTTTGAGACTGTTTCAGTGCTGCACAGATGCTAGCTCACAGGGAGAAGCTCCACAGCAAGTTACAGGATGCCCAAGGAAGTTACAAGGTCCTGCTGCACTTTAGTAACCATCCCATCAGCTTCAGAAGGTAGCGTTGGCAGCTTCTGAGGCAAGTGGAGCAAAAAATACCCACACTGTTTAGGGACTATATGAGGGCTGGATTTGCTAAGGGGAGAAAAGATAAATTCAAGTAAAATCGAGTTATTTTCTGTAAATACTTAATATTCCATAGTAATAAAGAAAAGAAAAATAATTTAATTTTGTATAACTGTACTCTGTTTCTTGGTTGCAGTGTTTCTCTAGAAAACCATGAGTATATCTACAATTAGTTTTTTTATCACAACATTGGATAACTTCCTGAAGGTGTTAATTAAAAAGGTAAAAAGTTGGTATCTCGAAAGAATACCAATATTTTAGTCAGTTTTATTTTCAGGTCCAGTAACTTCATTTAAAAGGAAAAGCAAATAATCCCAAACCAAAACCTGCACAATCTTGCAGTCCCATTTGTCATTCTTTGGGACTACTGATACTGCAGCTGACTTGTGTTTTCTTTATGTGTAAAGTGCAAGAATTTTAATTAGAAATAATGTTTGGATCCTGTAGTTCCTCAGTATTGTACTGCAGAAATTGTGTGCATCAGCAAAATGCAGCATTATCTAGGTCAGTTCATTGCTGTACTCTCCTTAGAGAATATTTTGTACTGATGACTGATTATTTGTCTTCCTGCAGGAACACTCTTATTTTTTTATAGAGTAATTGCTAATTGCTTACAGATGGATTTCTGTCTAAGAAAAAGAAAAAAAGAAATGCAATCAATATTTTTCATTGATTTTGTAGGAAAAAAAAATCCAACAAAGATTTTTGTTAAATTGGTAGTAAATATTTAGGCTATGTGATGATGCTGCTTTCCAGCGTGAAATGAGATGTTGTTAAACGTCACATGCAAATGTTAAATAAGAGATATTTTTAAAAATCACGTGCAAATGTTAAATTAGAGATATTTTTGACCTTTGGTATTGGACACTTAGATTAAACAAAGACCATGAATGCAATTTCCAGCAATGATTTTCTGTCTTTAAAAATGCTGAACTTATGGTCTTGCTTTCACTGTGTGTCTCCTAACTACCTGTAATAGTTGAACTCTGAGAGCAGGGATGTGTCCTCCAGCTTGTTTTCTAGAGTTTGTGCAAGAATGTAATGGTTTTAAGCCCTGCAGGAGATGAAAAAGCATGCAGATAGTCATAAACTCTACTTCTCTTCCTCCCCAACCCAGTGGAATGAGGAAGAGAATCAAAGTAAAACTTGCATGTTGAGGTAAAAATAATTTAATAATTCAAAATAAAGTATAATACAGTAGTAATGGTTAATGATAATAAAAAGGGAAAAATCAAGTGGTGCACAATGCAATTCCTTACCACTCACTGACTGATGCCAGACCCCTCTTGCTTCAGCGGAGGGGTCTGGCATCAGCAGAACCCACACCAGCCCTTTCCAGGTAGCTCTTCCCAGTTTATACCCTGGACATGATGTTCTGTGATGTGGAATATCCTTTTGGTCAGTTCTGGTCATCTGTCCCAGCTGTGCTCCCTCACAGTTTCTTTTGCTCACCTCCTCACTGATGGAGCACCAGAAAAGAAAAAAAAAGTTCATTGGCTTGGGATAAACACAACTTAGAAAAACCCCAAACATCAGTGTGTTACAAGGATCCTCATTCTGAATCCAAAACACAACAGTGGAACAGCTACTGAGAATAGGTAAATTCCATCCTAGCTGAAACCAGAACAAAGCTTTGGGACAACATCCTAAAAGAAATACTAGGTGGCACCTCCAGTGTGCTGTTTGCTGCAGCTCAGCTACTGGTTTTAGCTTGCTTTTGAACAAAATCAAGTTGTACAGAATTGAGTAGAAGTAAAATATAAGGAATCCAAACAACCTTCCAAACCTCCTAGCTCCAGAGAAGAAACAGTGTAGTTCTTGCTGTCTTTTTCCATAGGCAAGAACACACAAGAAGAGAAATAGGAGATCCTGGTGGAAAGAACAAATCAGTCACACTCTCCTTAAGATGCTTGGCAAAAGGATGTGGTGCAGAGGGATATTAGTGAAGTGCTGGTGAGTGGATATGTCACAGTTTACTGAAAGAAAGGGAGGTAGTGTTTGTGCTAGATACAAGTGTAGTTGTGTTGTTCTGTCAGGATGAGAGGTACTCTTAAGCTTTAGATACTCTTAATAATTTTAATAATCCTATAACTTCCATTTGCTGAATGCTGTTTATTGTTGAAAAAGATAATTGAGTGGTATGAAATAGGGGCAGCTAGCAGGTTCCTTCAGGCTTCTGTGAATTTTCTTGTTTTCCTACATTTATTAGAGTAGGCTGGCAATGTGTGGCTTCATGAAGTGCATTTTTGAGTTTCCTTACTCCAGTGGATTTTGCTACTGCTGATAAAGCAGATGAATCAGTGGCTATTAGCTTGTATGTTTTCTAGGTATCTGCTTTGATTTGTGCTGAGTAGGTAACTTGTGTGGGGAAAATAGGTGGGTGTTATCAGTATTGGTGATGGTGAATAGAAATATTTGCACATCATTCTTTGTGTGTACAGGAGGCTGGTGATTTGGTTAGGGCTCTCTAATTCTTCTCTACACAGTTATGATTATTTTAGTTTGTTTACTTTCATTTTCCTCTGGTTACTGTTTTAGCCCCCCCTCAGTCCCCTGTGTCTTGGTTTAACCCCATCCTGAAACAAAGCGCTTGCTCCCCTCAGCCCCTGGTAGGATGTGGAGGAGAACTGGGGAAAAAAAAATTCTGTGGACTGAGATAAGAACAGTTCAATAATTGAAATAAATTATTATGGTAATATAGTAAGAATTAAATATGGGACAGGAAGAGAGAAAGGAATAAAACCCAAGAGAAAGTTGTTGACTGATGCCAGATTCTTCTCACAGTCATGACTGGCCTCTTCTGGCCAATTCCCATCAGTTTATACTCTGGGCATGACATTCTATGGTGTGGAACATTTCTTTGTCCAGTTTAGATGAGATGTTCTGGCCATGCTCTGTCCCGGCTTCTTGTGAATCCTCTTGTTGTCAGAGCATGGGAAACTGTAAACTCCTTGATGTTTAGAGTAAGTGCTACTGAGCAAAAATCAAAACACATGGTATGTTATTAACATTATTCTCATACTGAATCCAAAACACAGCACTGTACTGGCTACTAGGAAGAAGCTATTCTATCCTACCTGAATAAAGGACCCCTGTCTGTTGCTTTTCCAGATTCTTGTCAGGGTCTCTCAACTCTCAGACACCCCTTGTCCATGCTTTCACAAGCTTTCAGAGAAAGTCCTGATATTTCACAATACTGCTCTTGTTGCTTACTATGTCTGTTTTGTGGGACCACTTGGTGACTTTCACTCAGTATAAATGTATGTAAATTTTACTGCCTGCTCTCAGGGGTAGCGTCACACTAGGTGATTTTACTAGTCAGTGTAATGATTCTTTTGTACTGCAGCTCCTTTTAAGACGTGATTTGTTTTCAGATGTTGATGCTGGGGAGCTTTTTGTTGTTTAGCTGATATGTGGAACCTGAGAAGTCTACCAACCTTTTCTACTTGAAACTAGGGGTACTTAAGTATTATTGCTCTCTTTCATAAAATTAAGTCAGTAATTACTCGTGCATTCTTCAGTGGTAGCTGCTTAGCAGGTGTTTTCTGTGGATAGGTTGGATCAAAGTGCTGGACTGCAGGTTGTATTTTTCCCTTTGGTGGGATGAAGTGCAGTTGTTTTGATGTTAGGTTTGATGGATTTGTTTGCCACTGCATTCATTAGCTTCACATCAAAAAACTGACAGGCTGTTAAATGAAACTTTGGCTTAGATTTTCAGCTTGACTGTTTCAAGACCTATGTGAAGATATTTTGTTTTTGTGCTGCTGCAGCCTCAAGCAGTTATGACTGTTTCAAAAAGAAGAAAATTTAATATCTTGATTTAGCTGGATACAAGACTCATTGTCTTGAAGATAGCTATATCCAGCTTATGTTATCCAAACAATATATTTATTTGAAAATACATATTGAGACACAATATATATGATTTAACTGATTTTATCAGAGGAGAAATTATATTTACTGCACAAAAATGCTTCCACCTCTCAAAATTTATTGAGGTTTTTTTTTTTTCAATGAGGATTATGTTTAGGTTGCTTTTGTACAATAAAATGTCTGTTCAAAATGAAAAAAAAATCCAGCTCAAGGGGACCATTTTATTTTTCAAATGTGGGTGAGCAAAATTTAAAGATACAGGTTTAAAAACTCTCCCTACCCCAATTGTCAGAAATAGCTATGTGCATATGCTCATGAGTTATTATTCTGTCAATTTATTTTATTATTTTGGTTTTCAAAACTTTTTTAAACACTACATGTATATAAATTTGATAGCAGTCTGCAACAATACCAGCATCATTCATGCTGTACAAATCAATGTTTTTACTTGCTAGATCATAATTAGCCACCTTATATCTTTGACTTGTCTGCTGATGAAATTTTACAGGTTTTCTGGAACCAGACATGCTTTCCATTTCTGATCTGGATTGTTAGTACACTACTTCAGAGCAAATCCTGTGCATTCTGCATTCTGATATTTCACTTCATAATCACAATGCCTCTCTCAGCTTTGCAGTTGTCATGGAATTTTATCTTCTATATTTTCTTTATTTCTTTGACATTGTTCTCTTACTTATCTTATTTTTTTTTGCACCTGCTGCCATCATTTAGTGCCTCTCTTTAATTCTTACATCACAAACTCATAATTTCCACAGAACAGCAGCTACTAAAATTTCCCACTTTAAAATTTATTGCTGAAATGGGAGATTGTCAGTCTCCCACAGGGCTGTAACTTGCAGAGTCTTGGATTTTGGTACTGTGACATTTTGAATTAAGAATTAGGTTTTAGAAGTCGAAAGGAATAGTAATAATCACAATACTTTTAACCTGTTTTTGTAGAATAATATTCTACTGTTGTTTTGAACCGTTCCCTTTAGGCAGAACATTTAATTATAAAATCATATGAAATCTCATATGGTGTTGTTCCTGTGTTGCCACAGTCTGAGCTATGTTATGTGCAAGTACTGATGTTGTCTGTGATGTGTAGTGTATTCTGTGGTTCCAAAATTCTACTGTATTCTTGTGAGTCTTTTTCAGCTGTATACCACAACTTTTTTCTGTGTGATATAAAGTACATGTAGGTAGCATTATGCATGTATATTTCTGGCACAGGGCTCTCATGCAAGCTGCTACACTATTTATTAAATAAAAGTTGACCAAGAAAACTACCACTTCTTTCTCTTATGCAGTTTTTGATGAAGTAAGGAGAGGAGAATTCTGTAAACATCTAAAATGTTGGAGTACATTCTGACAACTGTGAGTGAGTGGGAATGATGGAATCTAATCTTCCTTTTTTTCCCCTAAGTGTTATCCAAGAGGTTCCATTTATCAAAGTAAAAAATGTACCAAGCTGGCATACTTGGTGGATGTTTAGAAGATTTTGTTTTATAGCAACTGGCACTCAACAAGGTGATCTTTTTAAAGAAAAAGTCAGTAATTTACAATAAACTTGCCGTTTTGGAGTATAATTTATTTAAAATTTTGAGTAAATCAATACAGTTTGCCTTTTCTTAATTTTGTGAGAGTGCAGATTATATTTATCCTCAATTTGCTGAGGAAGAAGTTTTGCCACTATGTAAATTTCTCTCTCTATATTAATGTCATAGCCTTTAGAGAGAGATTATTTTCATTCCAGGTTTTTAAAGAAAGTGGAATTTAACTAAGAAATGATTTTCATAAATATGAGCTTCACAAGAAGGCTCTTTGGGCTTGAATCAGCTGGTGAAACACAGGTGTCTGACACCATCTCAGATATTTTTCCTTCCTCTGTGTAGTCAGAAGAGTACAAATGTCAGGAATCCAGTATAATATTTAGAGCTCAGTCAGACATCATATATACCAGGATGTGGTTCAGGTGTCAGTGCATGCCTGGTTAACGGAACTGAGTCATCTGTTATTGTATTCCTTTTATTTACACCCTTTGCAAATGTAAAACTCATTCTTGTATTCTGAGAGGAAGTCAGTTCTTTAGCCTTGCTAGATTAATTTAGCATTTTGGCAGTGGGCAGTGACCTATTGTGGCAGGCAAAAATGTGACTTAAATGTTAGGGTGAAGTTCTCTTAAAACCACCAGCTGCCAACCTTTCTTCTTATAAAGCAAAACCTTCAAATACTGCTACTAGTGCTAGTTAGTTACATACTTTCCTTCATTTATTTATTTTGGAACCATTTTAAGTCTGCATTTGAATTGTCAGGGAGTTCAAGATACTAGAAACCATTCTGCTATGTTTCTCCATGCAATTTCAATTGTCTTTGACATGGTTTGGAACTCAAATCTATATTTTATTGTTTTGTTTGTTAGTGGGTTCTGTTTGATAGCTTTTTCTTTGATATTATTTTTCCTTTTTTATCTCTTCTGTATATACAGATAAAACTTTGTATAAGGATGATTTTTGTTTGGTTAACTAATGTGTCTACTAGAACCTTCTGCACCTCTGCTGGCCCTGCAGCTGGTACTGTAGTAGTACCAACTATAGGAATTGCTAGTTTGGCTCAGGCCAAACATTGTAGAGATAAGCATGTACTTGCAACTTTCCCTCTGTTTTTCTTAGAGTCTCAGGAATATTATCTAAAAATTAAGAAGAGTAGCAGTAGTGTAGATTCGAAACACATGATTTGTTTATTTCCTGCTTCCGAAAGAAAACACTGTAAATATAAATATAGAGTTCAAAATCCTTGACTTAGAGTAGTAGAGAAGGCATCTATGACTGAAGAGAAATTAATTATATACTCACATCCTGCGGTAACTACACCAGGGTAAATAAAGTGTAGACATCACTTTGTTATGGTTTAGGCCTGGCAAAGCCAAGGCCCCCATAAATATACCTTTTACCTGATATCTGCTGTGAGATGTGGCCAGGAAATAAGCAAAGCAGGCTCCAACTTAAACATAAAGAGAAGTTTATTAACTAAACTACACACACAATTACTAAACTACACACACAATTACTAACCTACACACACACAGGGAAAAAAACAAGGAGAATGAAAACTACACAGAAACACTTCCTTATCCTCCTCCCACCAAATTCCCAAACACATTTACATTTCCCAAAAAATTATCCACACTCGGTCTGGCACCACCCTTTGGAAAAAAAAATCAAATCTTCAGCTCATAAGGGATAGACGGAGTCCTTCCTTGTGCCACGGACTTCTTGTCACAATCAGCAATCCGCCCGGTATCTTGCTATCTCGTGACATCTCCTTTCCATGCCGAGGTGCTCTCACCACCTGGCATGGGATGGGGCAGGGGCCTGCCTTCAGGGCCTTTTAAGAATGCCTCGTCTCGTTCCAAGCAGAGTACAGTCACAATCCTGGGACCTCTGTCCCCCCCCCATGTCTTCTATACCCCCTGGGGCCGAGGGGTCTCAAAACCAAACTCTCTTGACGCCGAGCCTCCGCTTCCCCCTGCAATACAGCCTCTGCCTCACCAGGAAACAGTCCATGGAAATACAACAAAAAAGAGTCCAGCAAAAACTGCCACTCCATCTTCCTCCATTCCTTCAACATCTCTCTTCTCCCTTTGCCAGACCCTCCTTACTGGCCTAATTTTCTTCCTTCATCTTCCACTCCTGTCCCTTTCCCAGGAAAGGCAATGTTCTGCGAAGCCTTCATTCCCCAAAGGGTTAAAAGTTCTCCCAGGCGGCCGGACTGCCCGCTGCCCCCCCCCTTTCTCCTCCCAGCCGTGCTGCCTGCCGGCACATGATATCAAGTTTCAAGATATAGAGTTCGAGCACGGGCTGCATTCTCTGGGGGGGGGGGGAATAAACAGGTCGCTCAAGGGTCTGCCACCCTTCCTCCGAACCTGGGCCTACCGTAGATGGGCCACGTGGCTTTCCCCTCCCCCAGCCCAGCCAGAAACTGGGCCGGGGGAGAGACTTCTTCACGCCGGAAATCCCAAGAGGACTCCGAAGGCCAAGAGCCCTGCTTTTAACCCCTTGAGTTCGTAGTCTCAAGAGGCGGATCCAAATGTCCCACTGGTCAAACTAAGTGCCCATCTTAAATTCCAATTACCCATTGGTAATCACAGCAAAACAAAATATCCCAGATGTCCCATTTCCGGTCAAACCACGACACACTTCTAGTACCAGTGAGTTTATGTAGCCTAGCAGATACATGAAGCAGGAGCTGAACACAGGCAAATGCCTCAGCTGCATTTTTAGTCTCCCCACTGTGCTTGCTAGTTGAATTAGTAGACCTTGTTCATATGCTAGTTAGAAATTATAAATCTTTGAAAGTTTTGAAAAGGGTCTTAAATGGACTGTCCAACTTGCCCTTGATTTGATTGTGGATAAAACCCACAACAAAACATACCACTATGCTTTACGAAAGGAGGAGAAATAATTTTCTGAAATGTTTTATAGCAAAAAAATGGATTAAGATCACAATGCTAGTGTGGTTGTATTCAGTTTTTAAGGTTTGTTTTTCTGCCTGAAGTGTGAACAACTTGTTGGAAAAAAGGTAGAATTAATCACCTTGGAGTGTCATCTTTTTCTGATAAGGAGTCACCTCTTAATTCAAACAAAATATTAACACAAAAAAAAGCCACATTAAAGTTGTAGAGAAAGTGCACGTCTACATGTTACTAGACCTTGCATTCATCCTGAGAGTGAAATAAGTTACTTCATTCTTTTGTAATGGATGTAATCAAATTAGTGCAGGTAAGACTGACTCTCTGTTTGTTCTCTTTATGTAATATGTTGTCATATGTTCAACAGTGTTATCAGATAAATTACTATCTTTCAGGTCTTGAAAAAATCTCACCTTTGCCATGTCCCATCCCATGTACTTGCAATTCTGAGGGAAAATTTTGAACTGAAGTTTCATATATTTTAATATATTTATATGTAAAAAAACATAGTTTGTCCCAGAAAGCTAGAACTATGCCTGCTTCTACAAGGCAGTCCAGTTTGAAGTATCCAGCAAACACCTGAATGAAAAATTATCTTGTTCCCATTGTGTTTGTAGCTGGATTTTCCAAATTATTCCAGTGAAGTTACTTCAGTTACTTACGCTGAGTATGTTAATACAGTTCAGTAAATGCAGTGTTTCACTGGTTTTTTCAAGGTTTTTTTAGAACAATCACAATGTACAAGAAAGACATTAAGGTCTGGATATTTTGATGCATTAGTATGAATGCTGTGGGATGAACCTATGATGCATGTAGAGAAGAAATGTAACCTTTACACATTTTTGTTTCCAATGGATTGAGGAAGACTGTAAAAATCTACTCTTACAGGAGAAAGTTACAATAAAGTAACATCACAAAATCCCCTTCTCTGTGTTCTTCTCTCCTTTTTATGTGGGTGATTACAGGGTATTGATATGCTGGGATTAGTGTATCAGCCATTAAGTTGTTATTATAAGAATCTGTTTTATAGTCTAAGATTGTACAGGATTTTACTAAAAAAATCCAGGTAGGTGGCATTTAGTAAGTCTGTTGAATGCCTTTGAAACAGACTGTAAGTTAATAATTTGGCAGATGTTTCTGAAGTTAAAAATTATTCCAGTACTTTCTTGTTAATCAGGTTACTTGTGGGTTTCTGTGTTTTTTACCTGTATGAATGAAATATTTCCACTCAGATGATTTAAATTAATTTTAATGCTGAAATTCAAAATTATGCTATGATATGAAACAATGTGCTGGGTGATGCTGTGTGTTCTGTGAGCCTTATTGGATAGCTGTTTGAGTAAGTAGGGGGTTTTGAGTGAGTCTACATAGAATAAATGCTGGCAAAATCTCCACAAAATTATTCATAGTTACATTCCTTTTTTGTGTGGATGAGATATATAAGTAGAGGTGACTTCATGTTTTCTTGAAGTTTTGCTGAAGAAATTCCATAGGCTTAGGAACTGTAGAGAATTCTACCTTGGCCAGAAGTGAGTCTTATATCTGTTCTTATTTCATGTCTGATTCCCTGTAAGTGTAAGTATAGTTTCAAAGAGGTGATAAAAAGAGGATAAAGAAATAATGTGTTAGATCTTGCTGTGAATACAGTAAAAGGAGACTGTTTTCAGTCAGTCACATGGGACAGAAGAATAGGGTGTGGCTGTCAGGGTAACTATATTTTATACAAGTTTCCTGATGGGTAAAGAAAAGACACTCTTGTTTACTTCAGGGAGGCTAAATCTTAGCACAAATAGAAAACCCTCAAGAAGGACAGTATAACAAATACAGATATAATGTATCTGTGATTATAAAGCAAACTACTTGAAGGTGGTGGAATTGCTAAAGTGCTTTTGTCCTGAAAAAGTCTGTTAAAAATACAAGAGTGTTGTGATAAAGGTCAGTATTTTTGAAAAAATACTGAATATTTCTAAAAATAAATGTTTGGTGACATTTTTATTATTTTATGTAGCATCAAGACGACAATAACAAAAAGTAAAAAATGCAAGTGTTGAAGTGGGATTGCCCTACATGGAATATAGCTGCAAAAATATAATAATGATGTAAAAGATACTATGTGCTAGAATTTGCAAGGAGTAAGAGCATGATCATTTTCATTTTGCTTGATGTGATTAGAGGTTTTTACAGTTTGAGTTGACTTCAGTGTTACATTGGTTTAACTGAAAGCAGACTTGGTCAAGTAATGTTGTGAACAAATTACACAGGATTTTATTTTTGGAATTTTATTCAAATGAATTAATTTTTATTCAAATGAACCCATAAATTGTGGGTTTGGCTAAATTTCAAATTTTGAGATAAGGAATATACCCTTCTCTTAAGATAGAGAAGTTATCTTGAAGTGAATAAAGATGAAACCAATTGTAAGCTACACTGTATGACTAGATCTATATAGTAGCAACTATCTTCAACTCAATTTCAGACAGTCCTCTACCCCAAAACAGAGAAAGAGTGTATATGGAAAAGATGCGGGGCCTATGAAATTGAAGAGAGAAAAAACAGTGAAGGAAACAGACATGAGGCATTTTAAGTGTGGTCTTGAGGAAAGTGAGACATCTAAAGGACTGAGGGAGGTGTACCTAGAATTTCTGTCCTTGCTATTTCAGCTCTTTCTATTTGATCATGGTTGTCTATAGAAGACAAATATTTTTTACCTGCATTCTGACAGATTAGTCTCAAAGAAATACCTGCTTGCATCATGAATTTAATTTCATACAAGGAGTGGTGTCAAGTTTGTTGAATACCCTGAACAAGAAAAAGTGAAATAGTTAAATTTACGCAAAATCAGAAGTGTTTTCTTGAGTTGTTTGGTTTTTTTTTTTTTTAATTTTAGACTGGACTTCAGCACAGTAACCAGATATTGGACTTTTTTCTTAATGCAGAAATGCTATCGGAGTTTGGGATGTTTGTGCCTTTAAGATCTGACTGTCTTGGTCTTGGTTCAAATCTGGAGAGGAAAAATTTTGAGGTTTTCTCTGAAGCTGTAGCAGGCACATTTAAAATCAAGTTTTCATAGAGTTTGGCTAGAAATGAGTAAGTTAGAATTAAGTTGTCAGTAAAGTCCTTGTTTTTGGTAAAGGTTTGTATTCTGCATAATTAAATAGAGTGTAATTGCTGGTGCCTTAATAAAGCAATGATTGGATATGGCCCCTTGTATATTTTTATTGCTATTCACAGCCACTTGTTCCCCACACATCTACACCCTATAATCCTTGTTAAGCTTATGTCAAATTCTGGACAGTGCAGTTTGTTTTCTGATAGTTCAATACACAGTCCTGAAGGTTTGGTATTTGAAGGTAAGAATTAGGAACTCAACAGAGGTATGTTTGTTTACAGGGATTTTCTTCTTGTAATTCGCTTTGCGGTAGCAGTTAAAAATTGTATGTGTTTTACTTGCCACTATTTAAAGTTTATATTATATTTCTATTGTAGTTTATATTATAAAATAGTCTAAGATTGTACAAGATTTGTGTTTCAAGAGCATTCTAATTGAATTCTTCCTTATAAAAGTAGTTTTCTTAACAAAATCATTGCTTTATTTGTAATTTTTATAAAGCAGTCCTCTTACCATCTGTTTAAAAAAAGGAAATGCCAAATTAATGTAAAAATGTTATGTGTATTTAAAGGTAGAACAGTCACCAGCAACTCCTTGTACATGACTCAACTGAATAGTTGATAGTGTTTTTGAAACAGGACAGAACATAGTTTTTCTGTTTATGATCTCTAAGTCCTGAATGTCCCATGAAACAAACCAAACAGTTGACAGCATGCCATAAAAGACAGTATCACTGGTGTGTTTTTAGGAAATCATTCGAATATTTGAATTCCCCCTGTCCCCTGCTTGCAAAGAAAGCAGTTAACACTATCAGAAAGAGTTAACACTAATGAGTAAATCTAAACGAAGAGGTGATGCAGTCTTAATTTAGGGGATTTCAGTAAGACATTTCTAAATACAGTATTTGCTATATTAGCAGAATGCTGGGCAGGTAGATGGTTTACCTTGCCATATTTGTCCTCTTTCCCTCACGTACTTTGCTTTGATTACAACAAAAAAAGATTCTAAACTCAAAAGGTAGAAGCTTGTTAGCAATATTTATTAGTTTCTGATGGCCAGATAATTGAAAGGAAGAACCTATGCAAAGTTTTCTAATCTTTACCACTGTGGATCTTTGATGTCTGAAATACAGTACATCCCCACATATTGCTGGAGGGAAGCCGACTGACAAACTTTTAACCAGCTAGCATTTATCACTGTGGCACATCCATCCATCCATCCATCCATCCATCTATCCATCCATCTATCTATCTATCTATCTATCTATCTATCTATCTATCTATCTAGGTCTGTATCTCTGTCTGTATCTAATATTCAATATTCAATCATTTCAATATTTGTTTCTTAAGCTTAGAAACAAGTCATAGATATACCAAGGTACACATTTTAGATAGAAATATTAAATCGATCTTCACTTTGTCTTCATTATTATAGGATCTTCTGCCCGGAAAAGATGAAGCTGTCTTACAGTTCTCTGGTGGCTGTAGCTGAAAGATCCTTGTGGTCTGTCTTTAATCTGTCTCTAAAAAATGGTGTGGCAAGTTTTGTTGCTTGATCTTGCAACCTAGTCTGTCAGACTTCTTAAAAGAAACTGCCCCTCTGTCTTAAAAAGGCTGCCGTTATTGAATCTGATATTCAGAATTATGACGTCCTTGCTTTAATTGTTTAATTACGGTTTAATTCAAAGGGTTTTTTAGATCATGAGAACTCTGAAACATTGTCATGCCTGTGAATTTCATGGTCTTGTGAAGGGTAGAATGTGGAAATAAATTTAATAAAATCTGTTCTTTCAGCACATAAATGAAATGCTGACTTTGTAAAAAATAAGGATTTTAAAAATTTTTATTTTTTGAGCTACCTTGACAGAAATATATTTTGACAAGATTCTATAGCTAACCGGTTTTTCTATTTCTGACTTTTGGAAGCTGCTGAGCGTGTTCATGCCCTATTGATAGCTAGCATAGTTCACCGTCTCTAAAAAGCAAATTATATTTAATTTCAAACAGAATTTTATTGTTAATAATGACTATCACTGGGTCCTGGTTGTCTCCTGCATTTTTTTGAGTCTGCACTTTGTATGAGAAATGCTACTTGTGTTTTTGTAGGCAGATTCGTATTTTCTGTGAGCCAGGTATTCTGCCATGTACTCATTTAGTACTTGCCTTGTGAGTGGAGAGAGTTGTTAACTTGAACGGAACTGTTCAATTGCTTGTGAACATGGGTCTGCACAATCAAACACAGCGATAGTCTATTAACTTGTATGGAAGAAGTCTAGAGAGTGAAGTGGATTTTTCTTACCCTGACTTTGTTGCTGAACTCCAATATGTAACCTCATCAGTACTTTGTTTCTTAAAAATGATGTGTCTAGCACATAATGGCTAATTTAGAGTAATGTGGAATTTTACTGACTGCTGTGCTGCTTATAAAATTGTTACAAAACAGTTTGACTTGGAAAAGCTTTGAATCCAACTAGAATAAATTTAATGTGACTGCCTTTAATTAAATTTGCTTAATTTAAATAATGTAATTTGTATTGATTATGCTTCTGCAGTTCATTTGGATTTTTGTTTTTAATTAAGATTCAGTAATCTTGTTTTACCTTCCAGAGCTATTCGTAAAATGACTGTGAATAAAAAGCATGTTAATTAAGTTAACACTTTCATAAATTTATTAAACTAAAAGCATGTAATTTTTTTTTTCCCTATGAAGGTATCGTATACAGAGGAATACTTATTAGAAGGACAACAACTCAATTTTACTTGAATTTATCTTTTGTCCCCTTAGCAAATCCAGCCCTCATATAGTCCCTAAACAGTGTGGGTATTTTTTGCTCCACTTGCCTCAGAAGCTGCCAACGCTACCTTCTGAAGCTGATGGGATGGTTACTAAAGTGCAGCAGGACCTTGTAACTTCCTTGGGCATCCTGTAACTTGCTGTGGAGCTTCTCCCTGTGAGCTAGCATCTGTGCAGCACTGAAACAGTCTCAAACTCAAATGCTCACATAATCATTTTTTGGCAAGGGAGTTGCCCACTGATAGAACTGCCTGTGTCGAGAGCAATCCAGAATGAAAGGCTGGCTGTATCAACTGAGGCCATAAATGCTGTGCTAAGATTTATTGCTATTACTTTGGTTTCTTCCCCTCTCTTTGTTAGGACTATTAGCACTTTGAAAAGAAAGTTTAAAATAAATTTAAGCCAAGGTGATATACATGCATTTTCTTATGAGCATCCAGTGAGAAATGTGCAATTTAGGTCTGCATCTGTGCATGTGAAGGAGAAGCCATGTAAAGTGAAGGCTACTGGAAATCTTGAAAGGGAGGTAAAATGAAAGCCTGGCTGTCAAGCTAATTATAGGCATTTGCCATGTACCTTAACACTAGACTGAAAAGCTGCAGAAATTCAGCTAGCTGAGTTCACAGAGGTCTATGCAAATACTGGTGCAGACGGTTGTAAGTGGTAGCTTTAAACATCAGGTTTTGAACTTTAGTTTACCTGAACTCATTCAGAAAGATTGATCTGCTGTTGTCTCACTAAGTCTTTTTTGTTCAAAGTAACTATTTCAGCTACTGGTAATGCAGTGGTACCACGTAAATTCTGTCAGATAACTTGTCATAAGGGAAGACCTTCTCCCTCTCTACCATTGCCTGAAAGCACCTGAAAGTGAGGTGAGGGTTGGGCTTTTCTCTAAGTCACAAGTGATAGGACAAGAGGAAGTGGTCTCAAGTTGCACCAGGGGAGCTTTAGATAAGGTATTATCACACATTTCCTCATGGAAGGTGTTGTCAGGTATTGGCCAGGCTTTCCAGGAACCTTGGAAATGCTGAGTAATGGTTGGACTTGATTATTTTATGGCTTATTCAAAAGTAAATGATTCTATGTCAGAGGAACAGCTCAAAAAACAGTGAGCTAATTACACTTCAGTGTTATAGCTGGGATCAAAATTATATGGGATTTTGACTAACTAGGCAGAAATCTCCAGCAGTTTGTGTCCTGAGGTGCTTTCTGGGCTCTGATTTGGTCATTATATCTCCTCAGATTTCATTTACAAATGGTTTCTTGGTACATTCTGTTGTTCTTTATAATAAAATTGTAGCAGAAAGTAAGTCTGGGAATTTTTCCATGAGTTCTCTTTGCAGTTATCATTATTCCTGCCTTTATTCATAGGTTTGAAAGATAGTTAACAGTAAAATAATCTTGCTTTCTAAATTGTTTTTTCAGTGGCTTTATATGTGGGCACAGATTTGTGTTTGCCTAGCCTGTGGTTATGCTTGCCTTTCAAATTTTTGTGTGATTAAGCATTTTCAAAGTAATTAAAAATGATGTTGAGTTAAAGCGTTTTGATGCAGTATAGTTGCTTATTTACCATATTTATCCATCTCTTACTTCCCTAAGATAATGCACAGTGGGTCTCCCTGTCATTAGTGTAAACTGCTAATTGTACTTATTTGTTATCCTTGAATGTCCTGCTAACCAAGACGATACAGCAAGAAGTAAAGTACAAAAGTCTGTGTTTGAAGTATTATATAGATGCACTCACCATTTGCAATTTGCAACTAATAATGACTCTATTTTTATTAAACAATAATGAATTTAGAACTTTTCCTTAAATGGTCAGCAAACATGTACGTTAGAAATACAGTTAATAATGAAAATCCTTGCTTTGATTTTTGCCCTTATGTAACTTACATATGAATTATTTGGTTACTTAAAATAATGCTTAAACTATATAACATCGCTGTCTCTGTTCTGTTTTGTCACCAGTGGTAAACAATTGAAAATATATGAATGTGTGCTAAAAAGCAGCAGAGGATTATTCAGTTGATCACATTGAACTCTGTTGATACTCTGAATCTTAAGAAATGAGATGCAAGAAGTTTACTGATAATGTAGGACTTTTGAAAGCAAGTTATAATTGGTACAGTTTTCTCTAAACTGGTTATTCATGAGAATGATCAATTTACTGTTCTCTGCAAAGTCTGAAATACTGGTAATTTGCAGAAGAAAAGTGTAAAGTCAGGTGACATACAGCAGTTCTTCTTTTTGAGGGCTTCCCTAGTGTGCAAAATATACCTAATTTCTTGAAATTTTAAATGTAGTGAAATGAGGAAAAAAACTTTTTAAAGACTTTTATCTTTTTCTTTTTCTCCCCGTCTTTCTCTTTTTAAAAGTAAATTTTCACTCTGTTACAGTAGTTCTCAGGATTTTGTTGCTTTAAGAAATATGTTTTTACTGCTATGTTACAATGGTTTACTGTAGGCAGAAACTCAATACAAGTTGTTTGCTGGACATGAATGCATTATTTAAAGTTATAACAAGTGAGAATAAGAATTGTTTTAGTGGTGTTAATGCATTTTCTCTTAGAAGGAACATTCTTTTATGAGGAATAAAGGAATATTCCTTTATTCCTTTACAAACTAGGCTGTGTTTATAAGCAGTCATATATAGTGAAGGAATTGAAATTATATTCTAAAGAAACTTCATTTGCCTTTATTTGCATTTAGAATTCGTTGAAGAACTTTTATTCTTCACCGTACTATGGCATGGTGAGTTAGCCTGCAAGGTCTCAGTACAGAGGGAAGTTACTCACATTAGCTGGTGTTTGAAATTTGGGATGTGTTTGGATGGAAGATAAATCTCTGCTACCTTTCTTACAAAAGGTTGAGCTTCTAAGTATGAGCTTCTAAGTCCCTTCCTTGAAAGACTGGACTTGAAATTTTACCTTCTGGCATATTTATAGAAACAACATGAAATACAAACAAAATAATAATTATATGACATAATTATATAATAATTGCATTGTATAAATATATATAATGTCTTTTGGATAATATATTTAATAATATGGAGATAAATGCATATATAGTACATTTATAGTCCATTTGCTTTCTAGGATAGTTATTTAAGGGGTTTTTTTTGAGAAAATAGTGGTCAGTAACAAAATTAAAAAGGTGTTCACTTTGGCAATTTGATTTGCTAATTGACTTTTATTTACAGCTTTGATGTATCATTTTGGCAGCTGAATATTTTTGTCTAGTCACATCGCTTATAAATGTTAGTTGATAGACTGTCTGCTACTTAAGAAAGTTAAAGAAATACTAGTGTTGTCATGGTACCTATTCTTTTTTCCTTTTCAAATGGTTCTTGTAGTTCTCTGGTATATAGATAAAATATATGTAGGGGCAAGACGAAAGTTAGAAAAAATCACAACTTAGGGTTCTGTTTTATATAGTCTTAAGCTTGCCAAATGTTGATGAAAGAGGCTTTTAAAATGGGAATAATGAAGAAAACTTGATGTTAAGATGAACACAAGTCCCTTTTACTTAGAGTACGTTGTAGGTACTATTTCTTTTTGTTTGTTCCATTTTACCTCAGTCCTGAGCCCTTCTGTGGTTTAAACAAAACAAAAAGGATATTATTAAAACATCCTGTTGAAAAAATACAATATTGTTGTTTGTATGCTGAGAGAACATAGTGCCTTGTTTCCAAGGTGATCTTATGCTGTGTGTGCTGCTAATCATACCTCAAGTAGCATAGAAAAGAATCAGAGGCCTGTGTAGATACATGCTAAAATGTGAATTGAGATGAAATTACTTAGTGCGATCTAATGGACACATCATAAAACTGCAGGTAATGTAAAGAATTTCTGTTTTAGCAGGACTAGGAGGTTTAATGCTGGAATGAAATTTAGACTGTCATATGATCTACCTGAGTCTTTCAATGTATGTCTAACTGTATGTGCGCTGCTGTTAATTTAAACTGCTGGTGGCTTACAGTTCTCTCCGGCTCCAGCAGATGTTAATGACATATTAGCATTACCAGCAGTAAGCTGTACTATTTATAAAAAAAAAGTTTAAAAGGCAGCAAGAATTTATTCTAACTAATGATTAAAATATTTATAAATGTGAATCTGTTTAACCAGTATAGTATCTGTAGACTATATAAGACCATACTGGTTGATCTGTAGTTTAAGTAACTATGTTTTGTCATCAGTCTGTACAGACTGAAAATAGGGTTTTTTTCTAACTGCTTGTATATTTTCCTTTTTAAAATCAGCCTTTTAAGGTCAGTGTGGAGAAGATTGGTTTTCTTATCGATAAATTAAATATAATTTCTTCCTCATTTTGAGGAAAAATTGTGAAAAAATTGAATGGAATTACTGTTTTCATATAGTAATTAATTTAAAGTGAGATCATGTAGGTAAATCTATCTTACAGTAACATGAAATCAGTAATGTTTATTTTTCAACTCTTTCTAACATTTGCATATTTTCTTGTCTTTGGATCTCTTTTATGTTGGGGTTTTTTTGACAAGTCTTTGTAAAACAAAAATTTGGGATGTCTTGGAATTATATAATAACAAAACAAATATTTGAGTTTCAGTAACAGATGTTATTCATAGTGGAGCACAAGCTCTGATTTTATATCCAGTTTTAGCTATTCATCAGCAGAGGGCAATATAACTTCATTCATTTCCTTGAAAGGATTTAATTTGTTGATCTTTTTATTTCTGATTCTAACTAAGGGAGCACCTACTTCTAAATACTGAGAAAATATGTGAACTCATGATGAAAAAGCAATGAGCTGTAGTATTAGTATACCTTATGCACTTTCAGGAGCCTATATAAACTTCCTGGTAGCTGTACTCTGTGGGATGTGTTCCCTGAGTTCATAAGCAAGCAAAAAAGTCTCAACTTTATGGAGATAGCAAAATGTATTTTTATTTTTCCACTGGATTAGCTGATACACCCTCAGCAATCAGCTCATATGCCGTTTCAGTGGTCTGTTTATTTTCTTTTTTGTTTGTGGACTTCTGTTTGTTCTGGGACATATGTATTTTTTCCCCTTGGACAGTCTCATGCAAAGCTTGGCATGCTTTTTACATCTATTTCAGTTTTCTTGTAGGATTAAATCCCTTATGAAGGGAGAACTTGTAGTACTTGATAGAATCTCAGTACATGTGTTGTAAATTAGGTGTAGTGATAAACTGTGCTGTAATAATTAAGAAAAACTAGATTTAGGCCTTCATTTCAACTTATTCATTCCACATATTAGAAGAAGAGTCTTGTTTTATGGCTGGAGTGGTAAAATGAGCCTTTGCACTCCTTGGGAAGCATGTGTACAATAACCTTTTAGTATACACTATGTTAGTACTAATATATTGTGATAGTTCTTTGATTTTTATATTGCCATTTGAATTTCATTTAGTTATTCTTTCAGGACATGTCAGGAATCCTAAAATGGATGTTCCTGTGTGGCAAATTT
The DNA here is from genome assembly GCF_028551555.1 of Melozone crissalis. Lineage (NCBI taxonomy): Eukaryota > Metazoa > Chordata > Aves > Passeriformes > Passerellidae > Melozone > Melozone crissalis. Next base: position 45,664,068 of record NW_026535783.1, on the reverse strand, counting down.
TTTTTTTTTTTTTTTTTTTTTTTTTTTTTTTAAATCTGCTTTCCTATTTTTAATGCTCTTGAGGCATATTCAGAAAGACTTCAGACATATGGTTTCTTGTTTTTCATCTTCTCCTTTGGGCATCAAACATTCAATGAGTCTACTGTCAGAGCATAAATACAGTTCCTGCTAACAGCCTGGGATAGGCAGCATTTACCAGTGTTAAAACACGAGGCTAGGATTGAAATATTTTGTTGTTCAGCTTGGCTTGCTGAATGACCTTAGGTAGTAGCATCCCTCTCTTTACTTTTGTTTGTAATGCATTGGACAATGCTGGCCTACCTCTATTACTAAAATTGTTTTGAAGATTAATTTGCCTCTCTTTAAGCTGTAATATTTAAATTGCAAATAACAATAGAACTCCTTTAGCTATTGCATGTAGATAAAAATAGTAAAACAGATCATAAAGAATATATTTATTTGGTATAACACAGCTTTTGCATTCAGGTTTTTTTGCACAGGTGTTTGTGCTTGTGTTCTAGGTCGAGATCTGCCCCTAATTATAGGATTTGATTAAATCATTCACTCTTTTACACTATCACACTGATTCAAAATGGGAATAAATTCAAATCAACTTCAGCAGGTATTGAAGTCTTAGGCTAGGATACATAAATGCTAATAATAATTATTATGGCTTTAAAAATTTATTTAGAAAAAACCTACAGGATTTTCATCCATAAATACAGTGCTGATTATATGGTTATATGTTGCAACATATGCTAATGGTTAATAAAATAAAGCATTGTTAGATGGCTGAAAAGAGCACAGTCTCAATGCAACTGTAACTGGCAACATGTAAGTTAGATAAGTAGTTTAAAAGTCACTGTTCTAAAGCATTTAAGGCTTTTCCTTTATTCTAAAAAGATTAATTAAAAAAAACCAAACATTAGTTGCAGGGAATGTAAAGACAGTTTCACAGAAATCTCCAATTGATGATTTTGTTTTCCATTCCAACTGGGTTAAGTGGGAAAGAAGAAGAAGCTAGCAGAATAAATCGGATGCCTTTAAAACCTAAACCATTGTCAGCCTTGCTGATATATCCAAGCATGTGTATGTGAAAATTTCCTGTGTCTCTGTAGAGAATAATGTCTTCAAATGTAGTAAATAGATAAGTTATCATATTACCGTAGCTTTAGACGCTTGGCCTTGTGCCATGCTCTAAGACAAAGGACAATTCTGTAAAAATTTTGATGTTTAAAACGTCCTTGTTGTTAAAATGTTACTAACCAAATATTTATGACACCACTTTTTATAATTAAGTTATAAGTCATACTGAACAAATCAGAGAAGGGCTTTATCTTGAGTACTGTAGAACAGGTTGAGATGTAACTAATTTTATTAGGCACATTTTTATTAAAATATAAATTACCCACATAGCTTATTTAACATGATGATTGATGGCTAATGAACTTAGTGTAGATGTTCTTCAGTTATAATGTACTAGGTAAATTTTCAAAACATATTGCCTTAGTTCCCCCTGTCTCAGCAGCAGACATTTTATTGTGTTGGAAAATATGGTTTGTGAAGGAAGTTAGTAAACTAGTCATGATCAAATGTATCTGTAGCATTTTTCTCTGATTGTTTCTTAGAACCTACTTTTAAACTGAAGTAATGATGTGATAAGCTTGTTGTCAGAGATAGATATATTTTGATCTGGTTATTGCATAAGAGTTTATTTTAGATAGTTCTACCTAAACTAGTCATGTCTAAATTAATAAGAGGTTTGTTGTTCTTTTTTTTTTTAACTTCATGTCTCAAACTTTATTTAGTTATTTGTATAATCAAACACATCTCCAAGTGTGCGTTTTTTTGTGGTGGTCTTTTTTTGTAGGTTTTTTTTTTAGTAATTTCTGTGGGTTTGGCTATAGCTGGAGGTATATATTAAATGTCACTTCTCATATTCTGTGTGTTCATGGAATGGCATAGATTGTTATGATAAAATCATTCATGCCCAAAATATGCAATATTTCTGTTGGATAACAAAAGAAACAACAGGGATTCTGTTGGGGCTTTTTGTTGTTGTTGTTGTTGTTGTTGTTGTTGTTTTCTCTCTTTTCTCTCTTTTCTCTTCTCTCTCTCTTTTCTCTTCTCTCTCTCTTTTCTCTCTTTTCTCTTCTCTTTTCTCTCCTTTCTCTTTTCTCTTTTCTCTTTTCTCTCTTTTCTCTTTTCTCTTTTCTCTTTTCTTTTTTTTTTTCCTGTGGGTCTCCTCCACTTGTCTGCTTTGTTTCCTCTCCCCATACCCTATTTTTTTTTGTTGACGTTCTTGAGAATAGTATTGTTTTAGAATTTTTTCTTACAGGAGTAATGGAGGAACTTTAAATTAACTTGTTCTCCATTAGTTTTCTGATCTCAAAACTGCTAAATCAATTTTTATTGCCTTGATTATGTAACTGAAAAGGCTGTTCATTTGTCCATTGGGAATAGAGCTTTTTTAGGTGACAAGAGTTGTGCCACCTGCCTCTTATGGAGTGATTTGCAATTTGAACCAGCACTTGTTCAGCTATGCTTTTGGACACTGAAGTGAGAAGATAAAAATTCAGTACACTTTCCCTTCACGCATTCAGGTGCAGAATTTACATTTTGAGAAACATGTTTTCCTAGAAGTGTTAAGGTGCTTGAATACCTCCTTTTGGTTTCCATCCTAAATGATGCGTCCCTTCTTGTCTTGAAACAAGCTGAGATAGGAAGTAGTTTTAAAGAAAATTAACATTTAGTTCTCACAATTGACAGTCTTGATTCATTGTGTGCCTGGTTTGCATTTCTTTGCTCATACTCATTTGCACATCTGTGCTCCTTTTGTACTTTACTGAATATATGTGCAAGCTGAGGTATACTACATGAATGACATATTTGTAGATTTTGGTGTTCTAATGATTCTATATTAAATAATTTCTTGAAGGAAGGGGAAACATGAATTGAATTCTGTATATGTTACTGAGAAGAAAGGGAAGGTTTTTGAAAAGAAGCCTGTAGAAAATAGGGTGAGGGAAGTACCTTTCCCTATTTTCTGCATAGAGAAGAAGAGGTGCTTGGGCCTGAAGTATCAGTTCTCCTACTGCACCTTGGTCTTGGGAATCCTGTGCCAAAAGGCTACATTTTCTGCATTGCATGCCTTTGTATACCTATTATATTCTACTGTCCTTAATGCTGTTTTCAGGTCTGATACATACTGAGTAATTTGGTATATGGATTTTTGACATGTACTTGAATAGAATGAAAGGCTGACCTGTAGCTACGTATCTATATTGTACAGATTCCCAGAAGGGGGCATTATGGTGACTAATGAGGGGAATACAGCACTCCATTTCCAGTTTCCTGCCAGTTGGCAGCATGAAGGTGCTGTGATATGAATAAGGATGTTTAATCCAGAATGCCTCCTAAAAATTAAATGAAATCTTATGCCTCACATAAGGAAAAGAATGAAGTCCTGAGCAGAGTCCATTTTCATTGAGTTTGAACATGGTATTCCTAAAGTCAGGAAGAGACAATAGATTTTTTTTTTTTTTTGTAGTGGGATTTCATGTTTGGTTTTGCCATCAGAGTTTCTGCTTTCTGTACAATATCTTTGGTGTAGCAGTTTTCTGATTGGATTTACATTAGATTTTTTTTTTATGGATTTTATAGGTGGACTTTATATTCTTAAAGTGCAGTTATTTAATAGGTTTCAAACTTTGTCTGTTACCAGAAGTACAGATGGTGGAAATTGCAGGACAAAAGTGAATATGAATTAGTTTTGTTTTTTTTTTTTGTATTCCTAATTGTAGGACTGTTAAAAAAAGGTTGATATTTGAGCTTTTATCTTGACATAATTTTAACTGGTTTTTGACTATTAATTTGGTAATATTTTAGATTTTAGCTTAAAAAAGGATAGGCTGTATCATGTTTGCCATATTTTCTCTTTTTAATGATGTCCATGTTTTGTGACAGCTGATAATTCATTTCCAAATCAAATTCTCTTCTCTGCCTGAATCTATTAGAGCATGTTAAGAAAATGCTATTTGGTGCATGTTCTCTGAGGCTATAGTCAGATGTCTCTTTTTTTCCTTCATTTTTACTGTCTTAATGGGAGTAATCTCAGCACTGCTGGGTTCCTTGGCATTTTTTAATAAAATCCTTGCTCTTATAGAAGCAGATACTTGGCAGAAAATAGACAGTCTTTTTATTTTGCTATGATAATGCATAATAGGGATGAGGCCAACTAAATTTGTTTGAAACAAACAAAGGAGGTGTTGGAAGAAAAATCTGAACAAAGTTTCATGTTCATTGAAACCAGACTTTTCTATAAGTCTTGATAACTTTTTCAATATTATTTTAAAACATTTGTTCATATGGAAAGAGAATTCAAATGTTGGGGAGAAATCACTGTAGTGACCTTTAGCCCATTGCTGTGTTTAAGATCAATCAAAATGAGATACGCTAGTATCCTGTATTTATTAATTTTTTTTTTTTAATTAGGGACTTTGTTATATATCAGCCAAGCTTAATTTCAAATGTATATTTACGCACACACCTAGTCAATAATGGTTGAAAAAGTTCACTGAGTAGAAACTACTTGTATCATTTTATTGCTATCTTGAAGGTAAGATATATTTAAAAAATGAAGATACACTTTTGAGAATGTAAGATCTTCCACATACAACTGTATTTCAAGGAACAGTTTTAAACTGTTTTCCTAGGTGTTTAGGTAAAATTTATATGGGAAGTCTGCAATACAGGGAAACTCTGTTAGAGTTCAGTCAGTTCTGTGTGATTTGTGTCTTCCCATATATGTTCTATTTTTGGAGTTTCCTAGACTAATTGTGGTTGGATATTTTACTTAGGAATGATTCTGAGACAGAGATAGCACCTTTTTTGTGATTTTATATTAGGTATGAAACTGTGATACCAAATCTCAGTCATCTTCCAAAGACTCTGTGAGCCCTCATTTAATTCTTTGCAATGTAGACTAGAGTTAGCTTGTATACATGTAATTTTTAGCCTTTGTGTGTTGAAAATGAAGGAAGTTGCTGATGGGGGCTTTTAATGGCTTAAGTTATGGAAACTCTTATTTCAGTTTAAAAAAATATCCATGTCAAATATATATTTTTCAGTAAAAGCTCTCAAGAGGGATTGAGAGGAGAAGTAGGTAGTTCAAAATACTTTGCCTCTAAACTGATCAAATGCACTTTCTCTCTTTTCTTGGACACGTGATGCCTGTGGCACAGCTTGTTCCAAGTTTATTCATAAACTTCTGACACCTATATGTGAAGAGCAGAAATACTGAATAAAAGCATTATTCAGCGTTTCTTTGGCATAGCCCTTTAATTAGTTAATTACAGTGTACTTTTTTAAATTATGTCCCTTGGGCAGCTCTACCAGCCTTGATTGATAGTGACATCTTGGTTTACGTGACCTGTTTGATTTCTGGACATAACTTTCGTCTTTGCTTTAAGTTCAGGTGGGTCTTACTGGTTATAGGATGCTGGAAGTAAGATTCCTTCCGTTGTTTTTTTTATGGAAGGTGTGCCTGTTACAGCTTCTTTCTGGGTTTTGCTGGGGATGTCTGAGCTTGCAAGCATGAGCTTGTGTGTTTTAAGCAAAGTGTCCTTGTGTGGGGCTGTAGCCTGGTGAGACGGGCATGGAGAAAGGGGTTCATTGCTTGTACCTTTGTGGTGAGTGACCATACCGAGAAATGGGTCACACAGTGATATTTGGCACAGAATTTCCATGTGTTTATCTCTGTGGCTGTAGCCTAGCTTTCAACCTGGCTGAGAATTATGTGGATACACAGTGTGTCTGTTAAAGTGCCCATGCAGTTTGACATCCCCTGTGCAAAAGTGTTCTGGGAGTGAGAGGTTGTGCACAGCAGAAGGTGATACTCACATTGGTGAATGGCACTGTACCCGGAGCCCTCTTTACTGCATGAATTTCCCTGAGGCATTACCTAGTTTTTCCTCTTTGGAGCATAGTTTTAGCAGCAGTAGGAAAAAGATAAAAGAACAAAAAAGAAAATAACTACAAAGCAATAGATGGAAAAGGTAGGGGAATAGAGATAATGAGAAGAATGTGGGAAACAATGAATACAGAGAAAATAACAAGAGGGAAAGTGGTCTGGGAAGAATTCTGTCTTTAGAAGTACATAATTGTGGGAAAGGAGGTTGGGATTTTTATTTTATTCTGTATCTTTCTGTGACAGAAGTGTTTATGTGCACGGATAACTTCAATTTTAATAAATGCTTAATGAAATTTGTGTGCTCTGTTTAAATGGCAGTGTTAGTGGCTTAGGCTGGAATTCTGCATACTTTTCTCTGTCCATTTTGTTTTGTGCACTGTGGAGACTACAAGCCTGTTGAAGCTCATTACACTACTGTGTTTGAAAGTCTTGTTCTTTTGTTTTCTCCATGACTGCTCCTTGATCATAAAGAAGCACATTATGTCTCTGTGAATAATTGAAAGCATTTTTACTTTATTCTGGCACTGTGCTCTTTTCTTTGCTTGCTCTGCTTATTCTTATTTTGTTATTCATGCTGTGAAGAGGTGAGTGAGACCTTTATACAAACAATTATTGGCCATCAAGCAATAAGATAAGTTCCATTTCCAATTTGCCAAATCAGCTATTATCCTAGCTGCTAAAGCTTAGTATGTATTTTAGATTAAAATAATTTTTTGAACGGCTTGTTTGTATTTCTTAAAAAAAGAAATCAGTTTCTTAAATTTCACCTATAATTTCTTAAATAGACACCCAGTTAAAACTGGGAAGTTTTCTTTAGTGTAACCTAAAACAATGATAAAATACTACCTTTTTATCAGTAACATTTAATAAATTAATCCTAACTAACAGAAACAGCTATTTAATGTAACAATGAAGAAGACCTAACGAATCATACCTACTTTTATAGGGATGAGTATTTTAATCCTAACTGTCACATTTGTAATGAGTAGCTTTGTTGAGTCCAACTTTACTTATATAAAAATTTTTGTGGAAAACATTATTCACTGAATCATGAAACAGCCAGTAAAACTGTCACCTGCATGTTCTTGTGTGAATTTGCACAGAGGAATTGTAAGAGCTATAATTTCCACAGAGAGAGCTCTACATTGGTAGAAAAAAGGGAAATATTTGCTGATTTCTTAATAGAAATTTCTGGAATAGGGTAATTTTTGAAGAAGACTCATAAGTATGAGCATGTTGACAAGCTCTAGTGATGCTGCTGGTAATGAAAATGCATTTCGAGGAATTAATGATACAGCATCCAAGAAAGGAGATGTTTACTAGAAGGCAAACAAAATGAAATGCAATGCTAAAGAGGTGATAGAAGTGGAAAGTAGGTGTCTTTCCTAAGGTACATTTCTTAGCCATTACTGGGCTGCAGTATGCTTTTGTTTTGTATTTAACAGAATTAACTTACTTTGTACACGCAGCCGGTGAGAGGTTCTAAATTATAAAATGATAATAGAATGTAAAGTATGCCTTTAGTGAAGGTGCTTTTTTTTCCTGAAAAGGTGACTTAAACTATCAGACCAAAAATAACATTTATTAAATGTGAATAAAAATATTAGCAGAGAAGGGAAATTAAGGGTTCAAACATATTTGACCAAGAGGATTAAATGCAGTCTAATTGGAGTTTATTTGAACTAGTAGATTCCTTGAATTCATTTTTGTTTCATTTAATTCCTATGATAATTGCTTAAATTGTATGTGAAGTGGTTCACTAAGACTTCAGAAGACACTTAGCATTAAAAGAATTTTCATACTTCACTTTGAAATCCTGGTCCTGTGTTTGACTTCACAAATTCTAGGAAAGATGTGAGCAATGCATTTCACTTTTCTTTGAAAGCAAAAGTGCTGTGGATCATTCAGCTTCATTTGCAACAACTTTCAGGTATGAAAAAGCAGCAGTATCTGACCATATATATATGCAGTCTTCTTTTTATTATTTATTTGAGAAATGCATGTGATCAGAAAAAGCAGGCTGCTAGGCAGAATATGTTCTCTTTAACAGTGTAAAATATGTTGCATAAAGGAAAAGGAAAATTAAGCTCAGTGATTTTTAAATGTTTATAATTATTTACCATATTTCACTTTCTGTTGTAGGAAATTTCTAATAGTATTGTGTTAGAGTTAAATGTTGATTTTTATGTAAATAACTTGTATAAAAATATAACAGGAGTAAATTCACTGTGCATTTTTAAAGGAGTTTTATTGTTATCATTGGAGTGCTAAAGGGAAAGGTTCTTGAGGGTATGTAAGATGAGAAAAATCATCCTACCTGATATTGTTAGAAATTTCTTGCTGCTATTTTTAACATTATCAGTGTGTCTTTCTTAGGTGCCTTAGGGAAACTAGTGTTTACTTTTCATAAAGCCCTGATGTGATAATCCAGTCATCTTTCTACTGTCTAGTGGATTTGCTGTGCAAACCAAATGCAATCTCTTGTATTATGGGAAAAGATATTTATTTGTTGATGGGATGGTGAGGTCTTCTTTTGGCCAATGACAGCAGAGAACTTTTGCGAATTAGGCTTATGTACGCTTCTAGAAACTCCATAACGTACCTGCCTGGATATTTAGGTGTACAAATACTTTTAAAAATTACTCTTCAGGAAGATTTTTTGTTTTACTTCAGATTATGCATTAGATTTAAGTCACCTACTGTATTTTAGCACATTCCAACTGCTAAAAATACTTACACTTGAGGAACAAAATATGTTTGGAAACAAAGATACTAAATATCTCCTTTAAAAAGACACTGAAATGTAGGTTAATTTGATAAGCTTTTCTAGTGCCATACTTGTGACACAAGTGCATGAATGAATAAACTTCATTCTCTACAGGGACAGTATAATCTCTAGGATGCAGTTTAGACTATTTAGGTGCAAAGATTTTCAATTTGTTTACATAAATGAGATAAGTAAAGCCTGTAAGGATATCTCTCAAGGCTGTTTTACAAAATAGGGGCAAGACTTTTCATGATGTGTGGACCATACATTTGACAGTATTTGTATTGTAAAATTTCTTACACTTGTCCTATGTAATCTTTCAGCAAAAAGAAAGCTTGGCACATGTTCTTCTTCAACATATGGGTTTATTAGCATGTAAAAATTGTTTTGTTTTCAATTCTTTACTCATTCTCTGTTGTTGCTTTGTGTATTGTTTGTGAGCATAAATTCTTCCTGTGCATGTCTGGGCTGCTCCAGTGCTGAAAGGTAAATTACAGCCTTGGAGATTTTCTAGAAATACATTTGTCATCTTCACCATTCACTTTTGCATTTTGGTTTTCCATTCAAATGTTTTATCCAGATAGACTTAGAAGCTTCCAGAAAGTTTCAAAATTCTTATGCTAGAGCTGCAACTCCTTCTTGTAGAAATCTCTTGACAATCTTGTCAAACTGTCTGGTTGACAAGAGGAGTGATAGAGTAGCTTTGGTGGGGCCCTGGCATCCAGCCAAAGTCAAACCAGCAGAACTACACATTTCTGTTTGAGCAATTGCAATTAGAAATGTAAAAAAAAAAAAAATTACAAATCACTAAAATTAAGATGCCTTGAATTCATTCAATGGGGTGAAATACTGCTTGGTGTGAATTCAAGAGGTCCTTTTCAGTCAGCTGTGATTACGTCTGTAATCATCTTGTACAAATGCTTTTTAAAAAGGTTGTGTGCACAAATGGTTGAATTTCTTGAAAATTCATTGCTAAGATATTTCAAAATAATTATTTTAGCAAACATAACACAGTTCAGCTGCTGTAAGGTATTACACTTTCATACTTTCATTGAGGTGCTTTATTGTAAGATTTGCTACTTAATTTGCATTTTTAAAATTTTTTTGTGCTTTTCTCTGTAAATAGGTATTTTCATGAAGAACCTATCGTACTAATAAAAATGAACCAAACATACTTTTACATAGTGTTTCACAGACAAGTGCTTGTAAAATGTCAGGCTAAGATTTTCAGACAGTTCATGTATTTTGACATGATTGCATAACAGCAAGATGTTCAGTACTTTTTGTTGTTTAGAGAAATCTAAAATTGAACAGTTAACATCTTAGTAGGCCATTCTTACACTCATCAAGAAACTCAGTGTGAAAGAACAGGAGAGGTTACAAAATCAAGTATTGAAAAATTAGACTGTCAAAACTAGGGTTTCAGTTCAACTTCAGCTCACCCTTGTGTTAATTTTTAATCTTTAAGTTTATGAATAGAAGAATTTTTTTCCCACAGACAGTGGTCCATTGGAAAGATTCATTTATTTCATATTCCTTTATCAGAGTATATAATGTGCAGACATACTGTTTACTATTAAAACCAGCTACCAGAAAAAAAACTTCCTTCTAGACGTTTTATGTAATACTTTCAGTGTTGCATCTGTAAACTTGATAAAAATGACTTAAAATTACAGTACTCCTGTGGCTTAGTTTGTATTACTATCTGTATTTTACAGCTATGGAACATTAAATAAAAATGTATAAAGGCTGAAATATTTGTAGATTTAAAATATCCAACTGAAGATGCCAGTGACTTGAGTTTTAAATTTTAGTATTTTCTTGTAGCACTTTGAGCCACACTTAGCTGACTTAAACTGTGAATGTAGTAGCTTGATACTTTTACAGCTTCCTTTTGTAATATTTTATTGGCTACTGCTCATGAAAAATTGGAGTTTGTGGTTTGCATGCCATCACACAGGGACTGTGTAACTGAGTAAAGAAAAGAATTGATTTCTTCTGATAGGTGTGCCCTTTTTTAAAAAGTGATATTTCCCATTTGCCTAGAATATTCTTCACTGTGCTGTCTTTACATTTTGAAGTGTCTGCAAAGATGTGCAGAACTAATGGTTACAAAATTCTTGTTCTGTCCCATGTTATGGCTGTTCTGAAGATTTAGTGAAAAATACTTTTTTTTTTTTTTTTGAGAAAAGAAAGTGTTGAGAATGCAATATTCCAATGGTTACAGACCAGTCTGTCACTGGTCTCCCCTCTGTGTGTGCTGTACACCATCCTGCCTTGCCCACTTGTCTGTTTCATCAGTCACCTCTCTTTCCATTGTAACTCCCAGGTCCTGGTTTCAGAGGTAGTGGTTTCTTCTTACCCCCCCTCCCCCCCACTTTGTTTCTTTGACACAGGTTTTTCCACCTTCTCTCTGCCTTTATCCAGATCTCTTTTCCAGCTGGTTTCCCCTCCTTCTGGCTTTTGTAGCGGTGTTGTGCAGCTGCGTGCTTCTCTGCTGTGCCTTTCCATCCTCTCCAACTCAGTGTTCTGTCTGGATAGCTTTGCCCCCGTTGGCTGTGCTCTTGTTTTTAGCAGTGTCCAAGACATTTAGTTCAAATCCCAAGGAATAGTTCTATGCAACAGATGTGGCATTGCCAACAAGTGGAGCATATGTTTGTTACAAAATCCATGGAACAATTAGAAGCAGTGGCAATTAATTTTTGTAGATTATGTTTCCTTCTGAGTATTTTAAACAGAATGGAAATTCTAATGATGATCTTTAAGTTGGATTCCGCCAGAATCTTGTAGCTATGTCATTTTATAGAGGTTCTATATTAGATTGTGATCAGGTGGTTTTTTTGTTTTTTTCTTTCTTCCCCCCCCCCCCCCCCTTCACTTTTGTGGAAGTTCTTAAAATCTTTGTGGGTCATAAACTTCCCAAAGGTTTCCTTTTTTAAATTTTTTGCCTCTCTCCCCATTTCCCCATTTTAAAATCCCTCCTTTTGGAATTGTGCTAAGACCTTTTCAAGCAGACTTAAGGTGTTGCACCCTTTGCAGCCAGTTACTGTTGACAGCCATGTACCTTGTAGGAGCTGTTTTTGAGCTGTCTGTGTGCATTCCCAGTGCACAACTTGCTGGGATTAATTAGGCTTTTTGGGGCACTTTCTCTCATCTAGTAGTTTGAGGAATGAAATACTAAATTTGAAACTCAAGTCCTCTAGTGATTTTTTTGCTTTGTCTACAAAATAAGTTTAGTAGGGGTTTTAGGCCCAGAAAAAAAAAGTGGTTCTTTTCTTTACCTTTGCTGTGATTCCCTCTGGAAAGCATAGCTTAAAATATCAATTGAGCTGAGAGGTGAAACAAACTAGATTTCACGGACATGTTATTAGAAGCAGAATCCAGGAAAACTGAAAACCCAGAAATGAACTGAATGTGCTAAAAATGGCCCGTTCTGCCTGTGTGTAGTACTCGGTGCTGACAGCAAAAGTGGATACAAAATAATTGTATTTCATACCATTCTCATGACAGAAAAGCTTACTGCAAGACTCTATAGGAGGGGAAGGTGATTAAAAAAAAAATTAGGCAGAATTGGTTTTGTGTTCCTGTCGTTGTAGATTTTGCTCACTGACTTCGTTACAGCCATTCTCAACCTTAACATATTCATGTTTCCTGATATGTTCAAGCAGTCTGACTAGGATTAGTTGTTGAGATATGACAGACAAGGGGACATGAATTTCAAGCTCTCATCTCAGATTTTTCTTCTTGAATTCTCTGTGGTTTATGCAGATGCTTTGCTCAGATGAGGTTATGTTCTGTGGTGCCACTGCTGCCTTCACTTTGCTTTGGTCACTACCCCACTCAGTACCTGCCTCTTTCCTGTTACACTGGGCTTCTTCCTAGGATTTACAGCTGCTCTGTTCAATATGACTTGCTCCACATACAGCCTCACCTGCTGTTTTGCACAGTGTCTTTTTGTAGTATTGCTGTCTGTGTACAACAGTGTAGCAGTAGTGCCACTTCTTAAGATTCTGTCCAGAAGAGAAAGCTGAGTATTAAATACAGAAGTGACAATCACATAAATGCATATTGAGACATGGGACACATACTTAATGGTTTATAATGTAAGACAAATACATATCTTAAAACACAATTCAAGGAAACGTCAAAGATTTTTTTAAGAAAGACTATCTTTTAATAAAGCCACCTGTTTGTGTTACAAAATATGAATGAGTTGTTTTCCTTTAGTTTGTCAAGCTACTTATGAATAACAGACAATGACTGATCATATTAAGAAATTACTTAAAGGCACCTGAGAGGGAAAAACTTATATTTAAAATTTGTATTTTTTTATGTTTAAAGTATTTTTTTATTTATTGTTTTCTCCCATTCCACAGCTCTGCAAACAGTGATATTTTAGCAGGCCATTTCACTTTCTCTGCATCTATAAGTTTTTATCTGAATTCTGTTAAAAATCCAGGATATGTCTGTGGGGTCTAGATGGTAAAATCAGAAGCATCACAGATGTTAGACACTGTGAATGTGAGATGGTGTTGTATTAGATACACAGGGTATCATTATGGAGTAGCATCAGAGGCAGGACAATTTTGAATGGTGACTACTGTACTTGGCCTATAAAAATCCTTTTTTAGCTCTGATAAAAAAAAAAAAAACAAACCAAAACAACTTAGTATTTACTTAAATAAGAGAATATTAGAGAATAGGTTACAGTGTTGGACGTAGCAGAAGAATATGATTTTCTATATAAATTAAAAATTGCCTTCAACTTGTATGACAAGGTAATTTATTTAGGGAGTATAATATGTTAATATGTAGCAAGTCCCTTTTTCTCTAAGCAGCCCTACTGATCAACTTAGAATTACATTGATGGAATCACCCTATGACTTAAGTAGTCACTAAGAAAATATTGGCTTTATCTAAAAAGTCTGTAAATACATTTGTTAACCAAAAAAGTAAAGGTGCAAGTATGAAATATTTATTAAAATACACACAGGATTTTCCAAAATTCCTGACTTTATTAGAAACTGCTTGTCTCATGAATGTATCTGACATTTTTAGTAGAAGTTATGACACAACTGGAAACAGAACATTGTGACAGCAAATGAAAAGATGGTGATCAGCTGGTCAAGATTCATGAGTTAAAATGATGTCTTTTCAAGTACAGATATGTAAGTTCTGTATCATGTGGCAAAGTGTCATATATTTGAAGTCAGAAAAAAAATTAGTCAGTTAATGTGTTAAATAGCCAGATAGATAAATTAGTAGTAAGTTATTAGTTTTATATTTCAGTTTCAGACTCTTCTGTGAATTTTAAACCAAGGAACATACACACAGATACAAATGTGTGATGTGAGGTGCTTTTCAGGAAAGTATAGAAAGCAGAAGTTCCTAATGTCATGGAGCTTTCACTGGTACAACTACAATGTAAGGCATTGTAAAACTACTATGCTTTAAAAGTGAGTTTATGATGTTTTCTTGTGAAGTGTGCATAGAACTTATGAAATTTTCCTTTTGCATGTGGACATCTTAAAAAGCAGCATTCCTGAGCACTGTTTTCCTCCTGCAGCAAATAAGTATGAGTTACATACATTACATTCATGGTATTAATTATATGGCAGATTTGATTTTGAGAATTGCAGGAAAGATGAGTAAAAAAAAGCTACTCCTGCAGCATCTTTGGTTAGTGAATTTGATACTCAGTGCAAGAGATAATGATGATTCCTCCATCCTGTTTTACACGATTCTTGTCCTACATTTTAAAAAGGAAAACTAAAACAAAAGCTAAAACCTCTTCATGTCTGAGCAGGTAGATAAAGGGATTTTTTTGGCCATTTTGCAAAGGAGATTTTGAAGTACACAGAACTAGCTGTGAGTAGACAGTGTGAAATTAAACTTGCAATGTGTTTGTTTCACTAGCAGGTTTCAGGGAAATATGGTAGGACTTACACACTGAAATGTGGTATCAGCATTTCACTACAACATTTTAAAACACTCCAGTTGTGTGATTTTCCTGCTTGTGTTTAAACTGCTGTCCTTTATATTCTGATACATGCTGTACCGTTTGTTGGGAATTGTTTTACTAGTGATACTTAGCATTATATGAAAGTTCTTTTGCCATGTGAGCTTTCTCTGGGAACAAGCAAAGTTTAACAATGTTTAAACACTAGGTAATTGTATAGGTATGTTATAAAAAGTCTGACACTCTCATTCTGACTTGTGTTTTATCCACTGAAGTTTTGTATTTATATGCATTAAGCTGCGCATCTGAATCAAAAATATTTATGCCATAACATGAATATAGTCAATAAAATTATATATTGTAGACACAGTAAATACAATTTCTGTCCATAAAGAGAAGTCTTTTTCTACAGTGTAAATAGGTTCCAAGATTTAAAATTGACCCAGTAAGTTAATGGTATTAGCAAACAAAGCCTGCTGTAATTTGAGATAAAGACTGTAAGTAATCCTTTTCCCCCTAGCTTTTCTCTCGCACTGTTTCATTATGGATGCCTTATACCTGTGTCATGAGTAAGCCCCTGTGCTGTTCTCCTATATAAAATCAACTCTTAATTACTCCACTGTGTGATAGGGCTCATTATAAGATATGAGAACTGGCTGGATAAGAGAGGATTTCTTCAGTCTGTGTTGGGATTTAGACCCACTGGAGACAAATTTATACTCTATGGCTATGTTTGCTTTTAGAAAATTGGACAGTCGTAATCGTGATTGTAAACACAGAAGCTCAGCTGGGGTTTGCTTCTGAAAATCATTTCTAGGTCAGATGCTTAGGTCAGGCAGCCATTAAATATTTTGTTTCTAAATAGTAATTTTTAAAAAGTTTGCAATTAAATTTTCTATAGCTAGGAAAAGAAGAAGCTTTTTTTACCTTTATAATTACATTTTAGAAAACCCTTGAGAGACACTGTATTTTTTAATCTGTTTGAATTATGACTCCATTATTTTGCTTGTTTGATCCCTACTCACAGCAAGGTGACCTTTGATTTGGCACTTTGTGCAGTTCAGCACTTCTTCAAGAGATGTGGGATAAAATGTTTCTCCTTCCTAGAGCAGAATCACAGAAAGGAGAGGATTAGAAATTTGTTTTCGTGTTTGCATTGTAGACCTTGAACTCCATTTAGTATGTTTTCATTTATGAAGTCTCCAGGTATTGTTCTCTTCCCTCTTGCAGATTTAGCTGTTTAAATGCAGATTGTTTCAGAGTAGAGCAGCTCTGTAAAGAAAGGGATTGAGATTTTAGCAGTACTTTATTGAGATATCAGCTGTCAGCTTTTTTGCAACATGACCACAATTTGTATCTGATGGTGCAGTCTCCTTGCCTGCCACCCTAAGGTGGGAGTGCTCAAAGCTGTTCTCTTGTTCTCCTACAATGACTTGTGACAGGCTAAGAGATGAAGTTAAAACATACCTCTGTACCTTGACTTCAAGCTCATGTGTCCTGTCAAGAGGAGGATGATGTACACTTCATGGGTCTAAGCTTAGAAACATGCCAGGGAGTCTGATTTTGTTGGGGAGAACTGCATTGTGAAGGCATCCTGTCATAGCCACTGTGGAGATGATGCATAGCCATGCGCCCATGTGTTGGGTTTCTTGTCTTTACTCCATCAGCACTCCCTATGCTGCTGTTTTGAATTCAAAGGTTGTAGAAGTCCTTTCTGGCACTCCAGTTAACTTCAGTGTCTTTCCTGGATGTCACAACTTCATGGAACGTTCTTCTCAATTTCAGAGTTAGTATTTAGTTTGTTCTCTTGAAATGGGAAAGAATTACTTGCAGTACAGAATACTCATTATGTTAAAACTTTTGAAAACTGTTCTCTTGTGTCAGTATCTTTATAGTAAGCATTATATTGAATTCTTCAATATATTGGCATGGTATATAGGGAGAAAGTTTCCTTTTTGTTTTTTTTTTAATTTTTTATTCAGAGCTTCAGATATTAATGCTTTTCATTACTGCAGACTTTTGCCCTTTGTTTATGGGGTATTGTTGTCACATTAACAAGACATACAATGGTGTGACTTTGTTTGGAATTTCCATCTATATCCATAAACCCCATTGCCTGTATAGAAACTAGACTTGTATTAATTAATCTTAAAAACAACATTAGTTTTCTTTGAGGAGTGTGTTTACATCCTTTGTACTTCAGTACTATGAAGTATCATAGAAATGATAAGATCAGCACTACAAAATAAAACCTTTTCTAGACTTCTGGGTTTTGTTTGAGTTTTTCTGGTTACCAGTGTAGGATACTTGTTTAAATTCAGATCAATTTAAACATACTACCAAATAGTATCCAACCAGTTTTGAATATGGTAGCACAGTGTAAGAGTCAAGCAGTAGGGTGAGTTATAGTTCTAGTGGATAATAAAGTGGTTTACTTTATATTGCCTGTGAATTTGATGCCACTGTTAGACAATCTTTAAATGGCTGCTGGGCAATTTTACTTTTGCCTTATTTAAGTGTTAACATTCTAAAATATAGCTATAGCCTTTTAAGTGTTTTTAAGTTTTCCTAAACAATGTACTTTCAATTACAAAGAGACATGTTGAAGAAAAATAGTAAAACAACTGCAATTTCACTTTATTATCTGAAATAAATTTCAGTGCTATGTAGCACTAATTAATGACTCAAAGGTAATATTCACACAGAATGCATGACGTAGAGGTTTTTGTTTTACTACTTTCTTGTATATAAATGGGACAGATAGGGTAGGTTTTTTCCTTTTTCCCCTCCTTGTTTCCCCCCCTGCATTTGTTTATGTTGCTTTTATTGCATAAAGAATGTGTTTAAATATTTGAGGAAAGACAATCAAGCAAGACCTTTAAAATTGGGTCCTGGCAGTTATGTGTTAGTGTTCTGGTATTGTCATTTTTCAATGAGAAGATTATTTCCTGTGAAGTAGTGAGCAACATTCTTCCCTCTCCCCATCCCAAAATAAGACAAAAATCTGGTCTGTTTCTGTGCATCAGCTAATGCAATAAATTACTAAGGTGTTATTTTCTTTATGTTGTCTTTTCAAAACATGAAAATGTTTTTGACAATGTTGTTCACATAGAACTTGTAAAAATACATGGATCTTGGGGAAGCAGTCTTGGTTGATTTTTATGTCTGTATGAACACAGTCCAAGCTCAGACATAGCCCTCCTTTTTTGCATTTTTTTGCACTCAAAAGGAGCATCCAGGCATTCAACACCTTCCTGAGTTGCTGAGGCTTTAGCAGGATCAAGCTCTAATTGCATTTTAATGTTCTTTCTCTAGCAGTCTGTTACATCACTGTTGGATGTTACAGCATTGTGATCTGAAAATCTAATAGTCGTCTTTAAACTTACACAAGCTGCTTTATAAGCTACTAAAACTAAAGTACTTTGAAAGTAATTTAAACTAGTTACTGAAGCTGAACTCCATCGTGGAAGGTGTTTACATTAATATCATGGACTTGCTCACTGAAAACAGTAGTAAAACACTATTTTAAGTTAAAATTATAAAATGTGAAGAATTTTGAGAAGTCTTGTGATTTATACCTAGAAGTTCTGATCATTTTTGCCTCTAGTGAGTGAACATTGCAGTGGCTAAATTTCTGCCAAATCCCACAGACCTGAGTTCATAACTATATACATAGTTATATATAGTTATATATAGAGTATATAACTAGGAATAATTGATGCTTTAGCATTAGAAGTATCCTTAAGCTGTTAGACTGCTGGAGTCAATCCTGAGGATGACTCAGCTTTAAAGGATATAATATATAGGTGACACAGTAGAATTTCTTAGGAATTTGGAAAGATGTTGTGGTGGTGTTTGAGGGTCCCCAGGATGAGGGAAAAGATGAGAATCTTGACTCCATGTTTCAGAAGGCTGATTTATACTATCTCCACATTCTTAAGACATATCAGTTATTAAAATTAAGGTAATGGATTATCCAGAAATTCCTGTCTTTCATCCCACTTTTCCATGTTAGAATGAAGCCTGTGAGATTTCACCAGGCTGAAACTTTTTTTTACATAAAGGAATCCATGAGTGATGTGGGGCCACTGCAGGAGACTTGTGATCTTGTTTTTTGCCTTCAGTTAGGCCGGTGTGGAAAGGAACCAGAGACTCTGAGTTTTGGAGGTTTCTATCAGTTAATAGCTCTCTGAAAGAAACTGTTCTAACAGTAAGAAAAGCATCCTAAAGGGTGCAATATTTATTATTTGGCAACTGGCCTCCAGCTACAGACAAAAGAAAGGGAAATGCATAAGAAATAGTGATCACTTGAAGCCATTTTGGATTTCCTCTGGATCTTTAAAGCACAGAGTAGAATCTGGGCCAGTGCATTAGCACAAGTTTATATTTATCTGCAAAAAATGTCATGATTATATTACTATTTTCCCAAACGAATAGTTTATTGTCATACTATGCAAAGAATATACTTTCTGCATCTTACTGGACAAAATGTCAAATGATCTTGCACAAGCTTTATTCTATGAACACAGGAATTTATGGGAGATGTAAGTAAACTATGATAGAGACTAATTGCCATTGTTAGAAGACAAAGTAGTCTTCATTATAGGCAAAATATGCCTAAATACACATTTATAGAAAATAACTCTGCTACAAGAGAATTTTCTTTGCTTGCAAATAAAATTTAGGATATACCAGGTGTGTTTTACATTTATCACCTTACCTTGTTACAGGTCCAGTGCTATCAAATGGCGCATGAAGGGATTGTGGATTTTCTTGTGGTCACTGGACCACTGTTACCAAAAATATCATTCTCTTAGTTTTTCTGCTTGCCCTTTTGATTTCCGCTGTGGATTTAAGTGATCTCCTTCCCACAGCTGGGTCATAAGGGGAGAGGGTGGGTTTCAGGCATTATTTTAAGAACCACTTTTTTCTGACTGCATGTAAGTAGGAGGTATTCTGCCAGCTTCTAATACTCTGGAGTGAACGGGCTTTTGGCGTGAGGGCTGGTTTTGGAGATTAGGAGTGTCTGCAGAAGACCTCTACCTCAATTGCCACAGTACCTGCAACTCTTAAGAGTTTAGTAGTGAAGACAGTATTGAATCTTTGGCATTGGATGACAAGGTTATTTTTAACTGCCACAATTTCCTTGAGAAAAAGCAAGGATAACTGAACAAAATTTTCTGAGACAAAAGAATGGGACTTCCTTAGTTTTCAAGCATTCACGAATCACGAGTTTCTCAGGAGTCACGAAGGCCCTCTGTGATGGGGAATTTGGCTATTTCAATGCAGTATTTGCTACCAAATTCTCCTGTTGTGCTCAAAGAATGGTATTGTTATCAGAATGCATTTTTTTTAGTGAAGATAATATTCTAAACTGGGTAAAACTAATTGTACTTTTGACCCAGAAAGAAAATTTAAAATACAAGGGAAATACTTCTGGGTATAAACAAAACATAGTATCTATGTGCTATTGCAAGCTTCAGCTCAAAGTAATGCTTTTTACTACTGCACTTGGTTTATTATGACAATACATAATTGAAAGTTTGGCATTTTCTGACATTTTCTAAATACACTGATTTTTACCTGGTGTACACACCTGATATTAAATGCATTGAATTTGTTAAAGAGAATTCAGGGTTTATCACAAATTATTCTCTCATTACCTGTATTGCTGATACTTGTTGAATAATGAAAATTTTCACCTTTCTCCTGAATTCCTAGCATCTTGCAATAACAACAGCATTATTATGGAAAATATGTAAGTGGACTATTTCACCTGAAGCTGATGAAGTCTCACTTGGAGAAATTCTTTACTGTTTGGATAGAAGATGTCAGTGAATACTAATCTGAAAATGAGAGTAGTAGAACGCAGTAGTATGTAGTAAGAATTACATGAACAATGAAATAATTTGGTTTGCTTGGTCTGAAAAAGGGAAAACTGAAGCATGATATTACAAACCTTTCATGAGGTTTTTTTTTAAAGGCAGTGTTATTTCTTTGTTCTCTGTGTCCAAGCAAAATAAAATACAAAAGAGGTTATACTTCAGTTGCATGAAAGATGATTATAATACCTTTTAGGAAAACATTTTCTTACTGAAAGGCTATAGGGTCATGAAATATTTAGTATTAGATATTTTAAAGAGCTTACGTAGTATGAAGAACAGCTCTTGGAAACATTCTTTGATGCAGAATAAACAGCATCTGAAGTTCCCCAAATGCAATATATTTACTGTTCCCATGTGTAAGTCCTTTCTGTGTGATACCTGTATTCAAGCAACTTCAAGTAGCTATGTGTAATCTGGTAGAGAGTAAATAGCACTGGATTTATTTTTCCTTCAGGAATTTCTTGCCAAGAGATTAAAAGCTATGTAGCCACAAAGTCTGTGGAATTTTAAAAACTTATGTGTCTGTCTGTCCGTCCATCTATCTGTCTGTCTATCTATCTGATCTCTTTATCTTTGCATGTACTCTCACTGGAAGTTCTACATGAGAAATCTGTGCTATTGATAGCAGGCAAAGATTTTTAGTATGCACATAAGTTCTGAGAAGTTATGATTTTGGAAAATTTGATGGTACACTAAATTGATGACAAAGTTTGTAACTATCTATTAATTTTCTATCAGCTGTCTCTAAGAGAAAATCCTCCTTATTTATAGGAGATTTATCACACTCTGGGTTTTCTACACTTTGTTTTAAGATCTGCAAATTTGTTTTTTGCTGAATTCATCTAATGTTTCCTTTTTTAGGCAGTAAATCTCAACAAGGTCTCCTGAAAATTGCATATTAGGATTATCCTTTTTGTTAGAAAAACTTGCTAAAACTGCAAATTGCATTTGTATTTTTTTTCTTATCTTAACCAGCTTGGGTAAATTATCTCAGATATGATAAAATAAATGTTGCAAGCTACCCATATATGTTAATTGCAAAGATGAAAAAATGATATACATTATAGGATTAAAACATAGAGGAACTGAGTTAATCAGAGAAAAAATCGCAACCACAGTTGTATCTGTTCCCATGTTAAGGAGGAAAAGTTGCAGAAAATAGTTTTTTTGCAAATTGGTGAAGAGCATCTAGATAGACTGGGTCAAACTCAGGCCTGATTTATACTGGAGTGTCAGGGAAAATAAGGAATACTGTGTGAAAAGGCTGAGTATACCTCATATATTGTAGTGCTAGAGTACAGCCTTCTTTTAGTAAACGGGATTAACTGGCATCTTTAAATTCTATATAGTTTTAAAAAGCCTTAAAACCTTTCCTTTGATGAGTAGCTCAAGTTGCGGTTTTAGTCCTTTCTCTTCAACTCAGCAATTTTTGAGGAGAGAGTGCCTATCTGTTACCAAATATATTAAAAACTCTCTTCCTACTCAAAAAAGTAAATTGGGAGTTTCAGCTTAATTTGGTGTCCTTCACTTCTCTGGTTATTTCTTAATTTTTGCTTACTTAGTAATATTGGATATGAACAATAGAAATGATTATTTACCCTGAAAATTCTGTAATAAAAATATTGCAGAGTGGCTCAGTCTCTGCCTTTACCTTATTAATGGATTGATGCAATGATTTCCTTTCAATAATGAGAAGACTGCTTGCAATACTTACACAATCCATCTGTTGTCCTAAAATTTTAATTATATCCTTTGTCTGTAAATAGATTTGTATATTGATTAAACCATTAAAAAGATCACTTTGGCTTCTTATGTGCTTGAAAAAACGTGGAGTGTATTGCTCGTAAAGTTAAAGAGATAATTGAGATCTGGATTTAAAAAAAAATTCTGTTTCTACAAATTCTCCTTTCCATCTCCACTTTGACAATGGAAATAGTGTTCAAGGTGCACAGTGTTGGTTTTGATGATAATCAACACATGCAGTACTTGTTAGCAGCAATTTAAATAGTGAGAAAATCCAGCATACTTAGATCTGGTTGAACCTTTTATTATTACTTAGACTAACTAATATGTTCTAATGTTGGTACAGCCGAGATTGCCATCTTTTCTTCTGTGCTTTGATTTTCTAGTTTGGTCCAATTTGTCCTCATATGGCAAAAAAATACCTAAGATTCTGCTTGTGAGAAATCCTCAGATTTCTTCTTCTTCTTTCCCTTAAGTCTGTGTTTTAAATTTAATTTCTCAACGCAGAAATTAACATTCCGTCTAAAGATTGCCATTCCATTACTTTTATGATTCTTTTTTGAAATGCCATGGAATACATATGCCTAAAACTGTTCTGTTTTGATGTTATGAAAGATTTGAGAAAAATTAACTTGTTTGTCATCACAAACATTTTTTTCAGCCAGATTGTCACAGAGACATATGGCTGAGTATCTTTATCTTTAAAGACACCTTTCAAAAAAAGGAATTGGTATTAGTGTAGAATCTGTATATTAAGAATTTTTTTTGCACTAATATAAATATTCCTTTTGCTATACTATGTGTACTACCTCTGGTTTCCTCGCTAAAGCCTTTTTTCAGGTGGTGTTTAATGTTACTTTCTGGTTCCTAAGAATATGTCTGTGTGTGCTTTACAAAATGTTATTGGCTGTGTACTCAGCTTCTTTTTTCCTTACTCAGACTTTTATGGTCTTTAAAACTGTTCAGCTTGCTGAGAATCCAGCTTGGCTTTCACTGTTGTTGGAAGACCAAATAAATTGGTCTATGAAAATAATGTGTTATAGTGCATTTTCTAATCTTGATTCTTGAAAGAGAGACTGGTGCACAGGAAATGCCAACATTGATTAAAAACTTTCTTTACTGTGTTTTAAGAAACCTACATATGTTCTTTTTTTTCTATGTAGTAGCTAGAAAATGGATTCCCATCTGTTTCTGTTTGTCATGGCCAAATGTACAAAAATCTGTTTGTACTGATGGTACTTGTTCATCCGGACTAACATGAGTGATATGTTCTATTTATGAATTACATGATATAAAATGATATCATTTCCCAGTGTTCAGGAAGGCTATTGCAAAGTTTGATTGGTAGGTGCTGAACCGCTTGTTGCATACTGCATTTTATTAGCTAAATTACTGTTAGGCAGAAATTGTTAGTCAGAATCATCAAGCGGGTCTGTTTCTTTGCTGTTCCGTCTTACAGCAGTGATGATTAGCATGAACAGTAGCTGCATGTGCCTGATACCCTTTAGCTCAAGGAGACGAGGATAATGACTTTGGCACTTACTCTTTATTTATAATGCTTTGAAAATACATGTGTGAAAACTGCCTGGCACATAGTTGTTTAGGAGCATGACATGATACCTAATGCATTCAGGAGTTTTCTCATAGATATTAGTACAAAACTATTTCTGCTCTTTGTGGTACATTCAGCTTACTAGGTTTTCTTTTTTTTTAATTTATCTTACTATTTTGCCAGAAGCTCATTTCGTATTATCCCTTTGGAGTCATGTCTGTTTACTCTAAAATTTCCAGCCGGCGTTATCACTGGTTCAGCTGTACAGCTGGCAGGAGCAGTGAGAGCTGCAGCATATGCAAGGTGCTGAGAGCTCTTGGCAACTTTGTTTTTTTGCTTTTTCTAAATCTGCCATGGGCAAAGTTCATACAATGGAAATTTGCCTGTGTTGTACCTTACATCATTGTGGCTTCTGGGTGGGTACAGGCTGGTAGTAATAAGACTATGAAAATTCTTCTAATAAAATGTTGGTGCAAAACCAGCATGCGTTTTCTGCATAGCTCTTGGGAGCCCAGTGATAATCCTTCAGTGGCCTATGTCATGGTTGCCAAGGAGGATTTGATACGGCTTCTTTCATGGCTTTCAGCAATGCTCTTGTCAACAGTGCTTAATTGGATAAAGGAGATAGTTGAAGAGTCAAGTGAGGCCGCCTCAGAAAAAAGGTGTGAGCTGATTTCTGTTAAACAAGTTTTTTATTATGTTTAAGAAAAAGAATTGCTTTTCATAGCACTTTGTAGAGTGAGAAGCTGTATAAGACCTGTGCTTTCCTTAATAAAAAGCCATCTTTTGGTAGAGGATAACTTGTAGAATTATGACAAATTGAATGATCATCAGAAAACTACTGACTTTATGGAAACAAAAAGCAAAGAAACATTGATATTGTAACTTCTTACAATAGGATTGTAACTTCTTACATAGAATGCATAAGTGATTGTAATTGTGGAAAATTATAGTAGGGCCCCACTGACTGACTCTCAAGAACAACAAAAGGTAAGTCCATTTAAGATTTAGATATTTTTCAGGCTTAAAGGAAAGAATCTGAATGACCAAACAAGAGATAACAAGGGGCCAAAACATTTCATAATGGAACATTAATAATAATGTTAAAAAGAGATAGTGGAAATGACCAGATTTCCCAGCAATATTAGTTTGACCATATAATAAGAGATTCAATTTGTGGATTAAAACTGAAATTATTCAGGATAAATCCTTCTGCCTTGAGTCAGCTTTCAGATTTTCCTGCTTTTTTATCAATGAAGCACAGATTTCTGCCTGGAATGTTTTATCTGCATTAAGTGTAGTATCATAATAATATACATCACATAAATCAATGTAGTTTAGAAACAAACCCCCAGAAAACGACTTTGCCTTTTGCAGAATAAAATAGTAAACTGCCAGTTATAGTCTTGGAAATTTTTTCCAGTTTCTTGCGAGTTTTAAGACTGTGAATCTTACTAAGAATTTTAACACTACCTCCCACACTTACAAATTTTTTCCCACAAATGAAATCAGTTCCTCATAATATTATTGGGTTTGAAGGAAAACAGTGCAGTGCATTTGGCCTTATATAGTTTATTTTCCTGTTTTCAACTCACCCCACTGTCATGAGTTAGCATCCGCTGAAGGATAAACACCCACCCATGTGTTTGCTTGCTCACCATCTACTGTTGGGGACTCAACCTGTGGAAAAGTAATTTGTTGCCAATTAAAATACATTTGAGTAGTGAGAAACAAACTTTAAAACAGCACCTTTCTTCCTCCACCTCTGAGGTTGAACTTCACATTTCATTCCTGACCTTTTCCCTCTTTGCTTTCCTGAGGGTTATGGGGGAGAAAAGAGTGTCTGCTCAGTGTACAGAATTTTCTTCTGTGCCACTTCTGCCTTCTCTCAATTTTCCTCTGCTTCTGCATGGGCTTTGCCGAAAGGTCACAGTTGTTTTAGGCTTCCAGCTGCTTTGGTATGAACTCTCCACAGGCTGCTGGGGAAGTACCTGCTCTTGCATGGAGACCTCTTTCCCTTGTCCTCTGACCTTGGTGTTCCCTCACCATTTCTCATTCTACTTTGTGTTCCCTCCTCCTCTTACTACCTGCCAGCTTTTCCCTTTGTTAGGCATGTTTTTTCTGAGTCTCCTTCACCTTGGCTGCAGGGCTCAGTCATGCCTCAGGGTTGGTCCATAGGGCTGGCTGGAATGGATTATGTCCAGCACTGGGCTACCTCACGCTTCTCTCCATGGAGGCTGCCCCTGCAGTTATCCCCTGCCAATACCATGGTGCCGTAGGCACACAGTACAGTGATTTATACTATTTAGACCATTTTCATTTTCTGCTTTTATTTTGCTTTTAGTCTTCAAGCAAAGGTTCATCATCCAGAACTGTTATTAAGAAATTACATTTTTATGATAATGATTTATTTAGTGGTGTATATGTGTTGCTGTAGTGCTTTAAAATCCCTGCATCTGTGATTTGGACTTTTGCTTGTTATGCTGCTGCTGAGACTCAGATAAGCTTGGACCCTTGGAGAATTCACTGTTATTTGAATCACAGTGGTTTTGCTAATCCCCCTGCTATATTTCATTTTGGAATCTGTCTTTCCTTAAATGCCTGTCACATTTACATTTAAAAATGTGACATTACATCTATGCTACTTTTGGCTTTGGTTTTTATTATGCTGGGAATTCAAGATATGTCTTTCTGTTCTTAGGGACAAATGCAGTATAACACAATTCTCTGGATACAGTAGCTGATTATTAAGGTACAGCATATTCTCTGGGAAAAACAATGTTGCTTTATGGACTGACTTGTTCTGCAGTGAGGTTTGAGGTATAGAGGGCATTAAATTGCATGAATATTGGCTTCTACCACATGTCAAACTGCAAAACGGGAGTTAATCTTAGTCTGTGCTAGCACATGTATACTTAAATAAGTAGTAGTGAGTTTCTGTAATTTTAACATGCCTGGGATATGAATGTACTTGAGAAATAGCTGAAAATACTTGTCCTAACTGTGGATAGCTGTGGTGGTTTTTAACTGGTGTTCCTCCCGTTTATTTTAAAATTCTTTTTAACCTGTGCTCATTCATGGAGGTTAGTACAGGTATGTTAACATAAGCTGTCATTGTGGGTTCTTTTCCTGTACAGTCACACTGACGTTCCTGGTTTATATTATAAAAAAATCTGGTTAATGAAAATAATAAATGTTTTGATATTAATTGCAATCTTAGGCAACAGTTTTTTTAGCAGAAGTTTATAAAATTATTGTAAAGCTCCTTCAGAATTAATGGTGAGGGAAAGAACAGTAATATATATGTACTGTTCCTTTCCCCTCGTATGCTTTGCTTTGTAATTACTACTTTTTTTTTCAAGTCCGTTTAGTTTGACTTTCAAAATCCCTATGCACTGAAAAAACCTCATGAATGCTATGCATAAAATTGTTGTTTATTGGGGTCACTGTGCCATGAGAAAAATGTTAAAGCTATGTTTCTCTATATTTTGCTCCTTTAAGGGAGTCTTATATTTCCACGTTAAACTTGTCTGACTGTAGACAACAAATGCCCAGACAAAAGGCCCAGTGCTTTTTTGAAAGATACCATTGTTAGAATTGTTAGAGGGAAGTCTGATTTATTATAGTTGTTTATTCTTAAGAAACTCATTCAACAAACTTTGTGAATCTGAAGAAAAAATAAGTGCTATGTACAAAGATTGTAGCTGGATAAAAGATCAGCTTTTTATTGTTTTCTACACATACAGTTCCTGGTTTTTGTTCTCATTTGCAGTTAAACCAAACTTGATGGTTCACCTGATGGCAACAAGCAGCTCTTGTGTCATTCCCAGAGGCTGAAGAACACATTCAAAACATTGTTCTTCGCATGTGTTTGCAGCTGTGGTTAAAATGTCTCAGTTCAGTTCAGTCACCCTGATACAAGTCCTATGCTAGCATATGTCATGTGAGAACAGGCCTACAACCCTATCAGAAGTTCCACATAATGAGTCACTTTATGGAATCTGTATGCTATTAATGATAGTTTTTTTTCTTCAAACAGTCTGTTTTTTCTTAAAATATGTTAGTTTTTAAGTAGCAATGGTCTGCATTGCTCTAAGTAGTCATGAAGTTTAATGAGAAATAAGAACGCTTAAATATATCAGGGATAACTACTTTATCAAAAGAAAGCCTGCTTATAGTTTATGACTGAAGTTTTAATTTGAGTCCAAACTATTCAACTATATGACTACTAAAACTCTGAGCAATTTATGCTTACATTAAAATTGTACATAACCATGTAGGAGGAAAGGTTGTATGTCCTTAGCCCCTAGTTTATTATAACTGTACTCAGTGTGTGTTGACCACTACATTTAAATGTTGAAATTTCCTGATGTTCATATTTGATAGGTTTTAAATTAGTTGAGAAACTGTCAGACCTGATACTCAGAAGTCAGATGAAGTATTTTTATTAGGCCTGCTGAGTTTTCTTGGGATTTTTTTGCTTTTTGTGGTTTGACCCTTTATCAGTATTATGGAAAAAGTATTTCCTGCTTCTTCCTCTGAGAACATGCTACTCTTTAAGCTTATGGATTTGTTAAACAATCATTCTTGCATTTTACGTCATAATACAACCAGTCTCTCTTAATTTGTCTTCTTTTGCTAACTAATAGAATTTATAAAAGTTAATGTGTACCATAACTAAAGAGTTTCAAAATTCACCTTCTGTTATCACTGATGGAGAAGATTTACTGGTTGTTAAACCTTGTGGAAGTTACCATTTTCACTGTATGTCTGCTATGTAAATGAAGTTGTCAGCTTCATTTTTTGTGTGTTTCATAGGATCAAAGAATAATTCAGGGCCTGGTTCCACTGAGGCCAGTCTGTCCTCATGGAGAAAAATTTTTCTTATTTCCCATCTCTACCCACTTATATTTGAATAAATGACCACTGTCTCTCACCCTTTTGTCATCCACCACTCTCAGTCTGTTCTCTTGGTAATCTCTCAAGTAGCAGAGGGGTGCTGTTGGTTTCCCCCTGAAACATTTTTCATGCTAACTGTGCTCATCTCACTCAGTTTTCTCTTGCTCTTTTCTCTGACAGCCTTGAACCTCTGCTGAACTCATGATTTCTTATCTACATTTTTTCTTAAAGAGAGGGAACTGGACAGTTATATAGATGTGATCTAAACAGAAGGTGCTAAAAAGAAATTAGTCTTCCAAAGTCAAGAAAGGGGATGAGGGAGTACAGGGTGATTTTGTTGTTGTTTTGGTTTTGTTTTGTTTGTTTGTTTTTGTTGTTAGATGTCTTAACTGGGGGGCAGTAAATCATGATGTATTATGCTGTAATTTCCCCAATCTGTGTTAATTAGCAAACTGTAAGAGTGTCCATTAAGAGTGTTGCCATACCTTACAAAATTAGATGAGTAGAATATAAGATTTTTTAATATGTAGGAAATCAAACAAATATTTTATGTTGATAAGCTTACCTCTCTTTTTTTTGGCAGTATTTTGTAGTGTATGGCTTGGAAGTAGGGATGGCCTTAGTTTATGCTGGAACTGAGGAGTGCAAAACATGCAGAGTAGTGTGGCACCATTTTATGGTCCACATGACTGTGCTGCTGCATATGTGATACTGTAATTCATTAGCAAGTGTGTTAAAGAAGTAGGATGAGGCTATTGTTCTGTGAAGTAACTGAAGCTCCCAGTTGTCAGGATAAGAAACAATGCACACATTCTTAATTGAGAAAACATTCATTCCAAGCCTAGCTCATAATGATGTCTTTTCATGCAATGGCTTGGAGACATTAATTCAGACAATTGAAATGATTAGAAAAATAGTATTGTCAGTAAAATCAGAATTATTTGCAGAAGAACAGGCAGATAAAGAGATTAAGATTGCACACATGATCTTAGGCATCTGAACTAGACTTATGCAAAATAGATATCCATGGACAGTGTTTCATTGTTTAAACATTGTTTTTCATTCATTATTTGTTCCTTTATGATTAAAACCTTCCATTTAAAAGGACTGTGAAAAGCTTCATGAGTTACTGGTCACAGATCGTGAAACAAGGGCCTGCAGACAGGCTGGCTAGTTATGGTTGAGCTCAGTTACAGGTTTAAGCTTTGTTTCCTCTTTTGGCTGGCAGGTTGTGGGAGTCACGAACTTTCAAGTTACTTCAGGGTAAGTGTTTTTTTTAGCTGAAGCAGGGAAGATTGATATGGATTCTTTTGCCTGTAATAGTTACAAATCTACTACCTGTTTCTAATTTTACTCAAGTGTAAAACATATGCAACTTTTCCAAGTGTAGAGCAACTTATGTTTCCCAGAAATCTAAAAATTGTACTTGAACAAATAAAATTTTTTGAGTAACAGGATGCAGACAAAGTCAGCTGGTAGGAAGCCTTGAGCACAAGTATTCCAGCTATGAATGAAAACTGGACCTACAGAAGTGTGGAGTGGTGGTAATAGGACTGGTTTTTTTTGCTCTTTAGCATCATGGATGTTTAAAAATTATTCTTATATTGTGTCTGATGAAGAAATTAATTATCACTGTTTTAAAATGCTAAAACCATGGCAGGGAGGTGTCTCTTAACTGAGAGAGGACAATTTAGTAATGCAAACCTGTCACCCCCTTGGTGTCTCTTCCCAGATGTGGAGGACAATGTTGCATTAGTCCTAAGTGATATTGTTTTGACAGGAGAGGGATGTGGCTCAGCTTCTGGCAGAGGTGTGCAAGCCAGCAGTGTCAATGCTTAAATTTAATTTGTTTATTCAGTGATGTAAAAAGATGGACCTCTTGTGGCAGTTGGGACTTAATCTCTTAGAAATGACGGAGACCTAGGGTCTATGGAGCTGATGACTGTGTGAATACAGGATGTTATTCTATAAAAGAAATGTAGTTGTAGATATTATGAGTAACAATTTTTTTGTGGTAGCAGTGATACAATAGTGTCAATAATATTGTAGAAGACCACAGTAAAACTCACCTGAAAGACTATGAAATTCTGAATATTTGTGTTCTAAAAAAGTTAATTCAAAAAATTGTTGACAGGAAGGAGCCTTATTTCAAAGCAAGTAGGAGGAAACATCCTTTTATTGAAAAGGGCAGAGTTAGCACACAGAGAGACAGCAAAGGTACCAGAAGCTGGATTGAAAAGCAAGCTACAATTTTGTTTATAAATGTATTTTAGCTTTCTGATTTTCTCCATATAGGCTGGATCCAGGACACCAACATGTACTTGAGTTGTGAGTAACCAAGTCCTGTAGCTCTGTTGTAGACGTGGTGGGTTTAGAAACATTATCCTTGCAAGCATGTTAATCCCAGTACAAAAATGAAAAAAACACTTAGGCAGTCTATGAATATATTTAAGCTAGCATCACAATTAATTTTTGTTCCTAGTGGAAGTGAACTTCCCGATTGGGGTCTGTAAAAACATTTTGGAAACATGATAAAAAAATTTAATTTCTCTTCTTAATATTAGAGTAGGCAGCTGGGTAGGTCAAATGAGGAAAAAGGCATAAAGAGGCCATACATGTAATTCTATGGATATTAATCAGAACTGAAAACCCATATAATAGGAATGAATTAGGCATATTTTTTCCTAGAGGTCAATGCTGAGTTCAAAAGCATAAGGCCAAGAAAGGATATATAATGAAAGTGTTTGCTTTTTGTGCAGTAGAAATAGACATTTCATTTCAAATGCTTTCATTTTGTGACTAGAACCATTTACTTGACATTGCAATTCTGCATGTTAAGATTCCCATAAATGTAGCATCAATAAAATTTCAACATGGTTAAAACCTGTGCTAAAAAACCAGGAAAAATAGATAGCTTTTTGTATTTGAAATATACTGCTTGGTAATTTTTTTTCCAATTTCCTCTATTTTCTTTCCTGAAAGAAATAAACATTAGAAGGAAATGAACCCCACAGTCCAGACCTCATTTGGTAGGTATGTTACTCAAAGTGCTTATTTGTGGGAATTCCTGTGGTAATTGCAGGCCTTTGTTGGATGATGTTTCATTTAACTTGATACTGTATGAAGAATGTGAATTTTTAGTAGGGTTATTTAGCTACTCTGCTTACTGCAATTGACATTTTCCATAGGAATGTTGTCCTTGGAGAAGAAGACATAGCATACAATAAATCCATCCCTGTGCCTTCAGTAGATGTCTGCAATAGTGAAGAAATTGGAAAGGGTCATTTTGTCTTTTTAGCATAAAGAGTAGCAGGTATATTAGTTGCTGAGTAAATGTTTCAGAGAAAAATGATTTCAGGAAGATGGGCATCTAGTTTTAGAAAGGTCAACTTTACCTACATTTTTGTCCTGTAGCACAAATACCTCACACACACTCATGATTAATTTGGATGAATGCAGTGTTCCTGACCCAGGCAGCAGTAATTGGTTTTGGTTTAACTTAATTTTTCTTCTGTTTGTGACTCTCTTGAGCCCAGTTTTACTTTCCCCTTAAGGTACCTATGTTCACAAAACTTCTGAATCTGCAAGGCATGGTGCATCCTTAGTTTCCATCCTCAGTCAATAGAAGCTGAAGAATCTTTGTATTTTCTCAGAAGATAGAGGCAATCAATTAATTAAAATGCATTAATTCTCAGTCCTTTTATCTTCCCTGATGGAATTTCATGATGTACAAGTCTTGAGTTTAAATTGCTAGTTCTTTTCCAATAGGTTGGTTACAGTTGAAAAGAACATCAAGCGATGTCCCCCTTTTTGTGTCACGTCCTTCCCAGCGGCAGGTTTAGTGTTCACTGCATGTGTCTATTAAGCATTAATTCTCTAACTGTATTTAGTAAGAGAGAGCAATATGGTACGTACCAGTGAAAGAATCTTAATTCCTTCAAAACATATGGCATAGAATTATCTACTTAAAGATGGAACAATCTGATAATAATTTGGTGGAGTGACATCTGCGCAATAAAATAAGATGCTGATCACACTGGAAAAGTAAATGCAGAAGTTGTATACAAAGTATTCTGACATCACCAGAAAGCCATTATCATTCCTCCATGGAATGTTAAAATTTAATGATCTAATTTGGTCTTATCACATGCAATATAAATAAAAAATAACTCTATTAAGTGTTCAGAGACCCTGCTGAACACAAAACTTCCAAATGGTATTTTCTAGGATTTGGACTTGCATATGTTTAAAGGAAATAAGGGAATAATGTTAGGAGAAAAATAAAAATTCTGCAGTCATTTCCATCCTTTATTGAAAATGTTTGCAGTTCTATGCTTTATATAGTTTAATTTCTTCTCCTGTAGGCCCTGCTATCAGGATATGTGATTTAACATCAGTCTTCACTTTTGTCAGAAAACCTCAAGGACAGAATTACAGCTTTTGCCTGAATGAAATGGCAGTGGTGATTCAATGAGGACAATATAAAGAATGCTAGAATGTTAGAATGCTAGATCTAAACTTGGAGAGAAAGCTTCTGCAAATCAGAACATAGACTTGTATTTCCCAAACTTATAAAAGTCTGCAAGGACTTTCCCATACCACTTTATTTTGTGCATGATTGCATATCAAGATGGCAGAGCTTCTGTTTTAGGCTTTGCAGTTGAGGATTTCCCTTCCTTCATCAGTTTTTCAAAGTGGAATGGAAATACTTGGAAATTTGGACACTGCATGGAAATTGAATTCAATTCTGTTTCTCAAGTTGCAATTCTTAATTAAAACTATTACGGAATGTAATTGTATTGTTTTCTTTAATTGAACTGTTCTTGACTTATTAGACATGCAGCAAGCAAGGAAAAGATCTAGTAAAATAATGGAAATGTGTAACAAATTCTGCTTATTCTGCTTTAAGTGCTACATTAAGGTAGTTCTCTGATAGAAATTTAATTATTTGGTTGCATAGAAAACTTTCTTAGTGCATGTCTTTAAGAGCAGATTCAATGGCATTATTTGGGTTTTGCAATACTGAATCAACATAAATGGTATCAAATTAATTAATTAAATTAATTTGATTTAATTAATGCAATTTAATTAATGCAATTTAATTAATGCAATTTAATTAATGATTGAATGTAGTCAACTGTCAATACTATTTCTTATTGATCCTTTTTACTCTTCTTTTAAATCTCATTTTCCCTTCTCAGTTTACTGTGACAAACAGCAAGGAAAAGTGGCTTTTGCATTTCTTAATGAAAAGATACCGCTGTTGACTTTTTTTTCTTTGTTTTGGTTTTTATTTTAACATGGTGTTTGTTTAAACCAGAAATACAAGATACAATTAGGTAGCATGAGGTTGAATTATCTAAGATTGGTCTTCACTGCCTGCCAACCCATAGAATTGATACGAGCTTGTTTAATGATAGATTTCAGGCTTGTTGCAAGTGAACATAGAACATCTGGTAGAAATGTATGGAACAGGAGCTAGTTCAGAATTGATGCAGAAATCTCTTCCACTCTTTTGGCATGTTCTTTGTGGCTAGTAGACTTCTCACAGATTAAAAAGCTACTGGGATATCATATAGGACTGTTAGTTCAGTCTTACCAGTTCTGTCCCTGCCAAATCAAGCCTTCTGTAGAGGCTTCTCGAGGGGAAGGTATGTAACACAACATAATTTTGCATGAAATGCAGACAAGTTATTTATGTGAAGTTAAAAACTAAATTTCAATATCCCTTTTATTTATTTAAGATGGGATAAAAGGATGTTTTAAATGAACTAAAAATCAGTAAAAGAATGCATTTTGCAGTTTTTAAGTAAGAATCTCAGTATTGTGAAATCCAGGCATAATGTGTTGTGTCTATCTTAATAAAATATTCTTAAGGATCTGGAGCTTTGGAACACATTCTTTTTCTTTCTGGCAACTTTTTTCACACATTTTTAAAATCCTTAGTTAAAAACATTGATATTTAATATTCTAGGTAAGCTAGTTATGAAGAGGTAAATCTGATCACCTGACTGTCCTAAGAAAATCAAACAGTTACTGTTAATGAACTATTTATCTCAGTTTTGGGGGCAGGGGGGAACCTAACCCACAGAAAGCTATCCAAATTTTTGGCTAGACCTTATGACTAGAGAAGTTCTTTATCTTCTTGTAGTGTTGTGGGAAAATATCTCCTATTAATTTGACAAGAAAATTGAATAAGCAGCACATCATACTGTCACTCTCATAAGCGGAATGCTGATCTTTGTCAAAACATAAGGAACAACTGGCTGATGGCAATTCTGATTACTTTAGAAAGCAATTATTGAAAGAAGGCATATAGATCTCAAACGATCCTTTTATCTTTTACAGCCACCCAAAAGGAATAATGATAAAATGACACATATTCTTTGTTGCGTTCTGGTTAATAAAAAAGGAAAAGAGCTAAAACTAAGCATACTGTTCTGCAAGAGCAAAGTTGTCATAACTTTGTCATAAGTGTGATGCCTTTTGAATCTATATGCTACAGAAGATCAGCATTTTTGGCAAATTCTCATTGCCTTTTAACTCTTTCTAGAGAAGTCTGTAACCCTTCTGTCTCCATTTATACAGCCCTACCCACAAGAGAAAAGTGTTTTTAAAAAGTTTGCCAGCTAATTTAATTGTGTGCTGATTTAAAAATACTAAAGCATAGTGAAAGAGGTTTTAGTTTAAGAACACTTGGCATGTCAAGAGTGATTCCTAACTATTTACTGATGAGGACAAAACTCACTGAACCCATATGTTCCAACCTCCTAATGCCAAGGAGTTGTGATGGTTTCAATGTATATAAGCTGGTATAAACATGGTAATGGTGCAGTCACCTAGCCAAGGAAATGATGATACTTCTGTGGTTTGCAACCACACATATCCCTGGTCATACTACCTTCCCAGATTTGGGGAATGGCTGGAGCATCTGCGTGGATGTAGGAGTGCGGGAGAAAGACCATGGATGTATGTGGTCATCTCTTCTTTTACATAGATTAACACAGATTTTGGTTCTAAAATTATCTTTGTGTTCTGTGCTATAGAATAATAATGCTCTGCAATAATGAACATCTTTTGTTCTGTATTTCCCATTCTGTACTTCTTTCTTGTCTTGTATTAGTCCTATCTAATGCAGATAAATATGAATCTCAAAATCAGAAAAAGTTTGATTTGTACTTTTTATTGTCAGTGCAGTGCTTGATGCTACAAGATACTTCTTGGAACAATAATTTCACCATCTAGCCTACCTCTGAATTGGCTAATGACAAGTCACTGCTTTTATTTCGAGTTTTACTGGTATTTGAAGATACTCTCTACATTAGTAAAGACAAAGAGTAATGGTTTGAGAAAATTCCTTTTATAGGCTGGTTTAATAAAATAAATTACACCAAATCATGGCAAAGAATTCTGGTACCCTAGCAAATGGTTTCTAGTTTCTTATATAATGATGAGCCTGCATGCCCCCCATTGAGCTCCTTATAGCAGTTCTGTATGCATTCTTAGCTATTGTAACACTTGCTGATACTTAGTTTGCTCTGCCTCTCATTGTCTTTTATAGGCTGATGAATATATAAACAAGTTAAATTGATTTATCTGTTATTGCTGCAGAATTAGTGTGTTTTGTTTTTATTGTTCTCTGAAAAACTTAAGTGCAGTAAAGCACAGTGAAGTAATGTTCATTTTCCTGATCTTAGGGCATGGTAAATTATCTGAATTAAGAGAAATGCTGGTCATCATCTTGTGTCAGGACCTTCACTGCACTTTTAGCTTGCAGTCTGGGAACTGTAATTTGGCTTTATTCTGTGTTTCACTACATTTTTTATCCATATTTTATAGAAGGTAATTAGTCATAACTTGATTACAGCTGTTGTTACAGTAGATGGTCTTGCCTTATTTTGTCACATTGATTCTGCACAACCTAGGGAAGTGGTAGAGGGAAGAAGATTACCTTCTGCTTCCATTTTCTTCAGGATACTGAAGGCCAAAGATGGTGATTAAATGTATAGACAATTGCCCAGTCCAAGTCCATTGTCACGGTGAAAAAGTTTAATCTCATGCTTAAATGGGATTTAATGAAATGCAGTGCATTTCACTCTGTGCATTGCCTCCTGTTCTGCCACTGGGCTCCTTCGAGAGGAGTCAAGGTCCCTCTTCTTTACTCACTGCATCTGGTGTTTACAAACAATGATGAGATCCCCATGTACCTTCTCCTTTCCAGGCTGAACCATTGCAGGTCTCTCAGATGTTCCTCAAAGGGGACAGACTTCAGTTCGTTTAGCAGTTCATGGGCTCTCTCCAGTAGCTCCTCATCTGTCCTGGGGAGGAAAGTCCAGAGCTGGGTACAGCACTCCACCTGTGGCCAGGGGAGCAGTTGGGATCCCTCCCTGTCCTGCTGGCAGCACTCCCAGTCTCCCCCCCAGAGCCTCTTTGCCTTTTGGCCACAGGACACACCACCAGTGACATTTGTATGTTCATGTCCCCAGGACCTCCAGACCCTTCCCTGCCAATGGAGATGGATCCCACAGGAATGCTGTGCAGAGGCCTCACTGGCAATGGGAACTCGGCCAGCAGGGCTGAGGACCCATGTGGGATGTGGGATAAGAGTTTGTGGGGCTGCCCCAGCAAAAGGGGATTGTGTGGAGCTCGTGGAAATGTTCAAATATGGTGCTGGTGTATCTGGGGAGAGGACTGAAAGTGGGGGACTGGGATGGGCCCAGTAAGACTCAGAGAGAGGTGGGAAACCCATGTTTTGGCCCCTGGCACAGATGTGCTTTGCTTGCACGTCAGTCTGCTTCTTGGGCAGCTCCCGAAGTTCTGGGATGCTTGGAGTTTAGAGCTTTGCTCTGCAAAAAACACCAAACCAAGGGTGCAGGTCAGCAGATGGTCCCCAGCAGTATCTTTTGTGAAGCCTGAACCCAGCCCTCTCCTGCATTTTAGCCAGTTTGGGCCGGAGGAGTTGAGCTGCTGCTGTATGGAAGGGTCAGAGGAAGGCTCAGAGGGCTGTGACGGGGGGATGACTGAATCCATTTGGGTCTGGAATCCATTTGGGAGGGAGAGGGTTGTTAGGGTGCCCTGTGTCCATGGACCTGGCTTTGCTTCAGGTCAGGCATTCTGGCTGATGGCCACAGAGCTTCGGCATCGATGCTCTGGTTCTTGGAGAGGGAAGGCTTTGGGAGTTCAAGTAAAGAGGCTCTGTTGCAGCATTTATATAAAGAAGTTCACAGCACATTCTGGACATTGTCCCCTTTTGTTTTCCTATACTAACAAGGCACTGTTAGAAAGCATTTCCTGAAGTGGCTTCCTTTGATTTTGAGCAAATCATGCTCTGAAAAGTTTCTGGATCTTTGTGGTGTCCAATGCCTGTGATTTTCCAGCACCAGCACCAATGAAAGCTGGGATTCTTCAGCTGGAGAACACCAACCAGGAACTGAGATCCATGCACCCACTTACCACCCTCTCCTTACTGGGGAGGAGTATTGGAAAAAGAAGGATAAACCTTTTGGGTTGAGATAACAACACTTTAATAATTTAAAAAATAACAATACTATTATGACTAATAATAATAGTAATGAAAAAGAGAGACAGATATGAAATAACACCTCCACCGAATTAGTGTATTCATATGCGGTGTACCAAGGGGTTGTGAGAGACGCGTGCTCCGGGAATCCTCTGGACGTTCATTCCAAGCGCACGAGGGCCGCAAGCCGCGCCCCCAGCACGTGCGAGAGGACGGCAGGTGCAGCGGCGGGGCGGGCCGGGCGCTGCCCGGAGCCTATCGGGCAGAGGTGTCGGAGCTGCTTGGAGCTCTCCGTCCGTCGCCTGGGGGCCGCCCCCTTCTCCTGGCAGGGGGATGGCGGCGGGGCCGCGGGCGCAGCCGGTAGCGCCAGTGCGGGGACGGGCCGAGCGCGCCGTGCCCGGGCGCGGCGCTCTGGCGGCAGCCGGGCGGGCCGAGCACGTACTCCTGGTAGTCGTCGTCCGCCCTGACGGAGTGCAGGATGCGGCCGAAGCGCTGCCAGCAGAGCGGGCAGGCGGCGCGCACGGCGGCCCACTGCCGGATGCAGGCGAAGCAGAAGGTGTGCAGGCAGGCGTCCACGTGCGCCGCGTCGTCCAGGTCGCCCAGGCAGATGGGGCACAGCCCGGCCGCCGCCGCCTCCCGCTGCCCCCCGCTCGGGGCGGCCGGCGCGGCGGAGCCGCTCTCCTGCAGAGCCTCGGCGGCACCGCGCGCCATGGGCTGCCCGAGACGGGCCCGGGGCCGGAGCTGCTCTGGCGCCGGCAAGCGGGCAGCAGAGAAGGCCCAGAGCGTGGGCAGGGAGGGGAGACGGGGGCCTCCCGAAGGGTCTCGGTGTGGGGCAGAGAGGGGAGACGGGGGCCTCCCGAAGGGTCTCGGTGTGGGGCAGAGAGGGGAGACGGGGGCCCTCCCGAAGGGTCTCGGTGTGGGGCAGAGAGGGGAGACGGGGGCCTCCCGAAGGGTCTCGGTGTGGGGCAGAGAGGGGAGACGGGGGCCTCCCGAAGGGTCTCGGTGTGGGGCAGAGAGGGGAGACGGGGGCCTCCCGAAGGGTCTCGGTGTGGGGCAGAGAGGGGAGACGGGGGCCTCCCGAAGGGTCTCGGTGTGGGGCAGAGAGGGGAGACGGGGGCCTCCCGAAGGGTCTCCTTGCAGGCTAAGGAGACTTTACTGGAAAGTGACCGAGCAGCCCCTCAGCTGCCTTCGACACCTGCCTCCCACTCCGTTCCCCCAGGCAGGAGAAATTTCTCCATGGCAGGAGAAATCTCCCTTCCACTCTGCTCCCGCCCAGCCAGCGGGACTCGGCTGGCACAGGGTACCTGCAGGAGGCGTCCGGGACGGAAGAAGTGGCCGGGAGCCCTCAGTGGTGCTGTGGGCACTGCCAGGGCAGGGCCTGGGTGCTGCTGGAGGCCGCACACTGGGCCGAGTGTGCGAATACAGGAGCCTCTGGCACCCGGCTGTTGCCTGGTGAGCACAACAAACAGCCCAGCGGGAAAAGACCCCACTCAGATTGTCAGA
Source organism: Melozone crissalis (assembly GCF_028551555.1). Lineage (NCBI taxonomy): Eukaryota > Metazoa > Chordata > Aves > Passeriformes > Passerellidae > Melozone > Melozone crissalis. The sequence goes on along the minus strand of NW_026535783.1, from coordinate 45,624,269 downwards.
CGTCTTTTGGTGGCCTTAAACCCCTCAGTTTGTCAGGTCCTGTGGTGAGTCTGGTGCTGCTGCATCTTCTCCAGGAAGAACCGACCCAGCTCCCTCAGCTTTCCCTCATGGGAGAGGGAAACCCCTGTTCCTTCACCGTGTTTGTGGCCCTTCTCTGGGCTCTCCCCAGTAGCTCCTCATCTCTCGTAGGCTGGAGAGCCCAGAGCGGGCACCGCACTCCAGGTGTGGCCTCACGGGGCAGGGGAGAGGGCAGGATCCCTCCGGGTCCCGCTGGCAGCGTGCCCAGTGAGCCCGGCAGGGAACTGGGCTGCTCACCGCCGGCCCGTGTTCCTGCTGGGCCCTCCTGGGTGAGCTGCTGTTGGTTCATGGCGTTTTTCCTCCCCAGGTGCAGTGCTTCTTCCTGTTGGCTCCTTTCTCCAGCCATTTAAATAGAATTGTTAAAAGAAAACAGTTGTTTTGAAAAACACAGCTGAAAGGGCGATCATAAAAATGTCTAGTTAAAAGGTACAATAAAGGTGGAAGAACAATCTTTTCCTTCCAGGGAGACCAGAGGAAAGAAGACCAAGAATGTAGAACCTAATTTTCATTATTCTCAAAGACAAAATGGTGAAGGAGTTGGTGTTTAGTCACATTCTCTGCAGGGTGAAGCAAAGCAGTTGCACTAGTATGTCACTGCTCTCAAGTATACTTTATATAGATAAGTATAGCTATATGAATGCATATGTACTGAAAATGCCATCTTTTGATGGGTGAAACTCTCTTCACTGAGAAAGTTGTGCGTTTTGTATTAAGAAGTACCACAATATGCCCATCTAAATGTAAATCCTATTTGAGACAAGACATTTTTAACCTACTAACTGTTTATAAAGGTTGTGTCCTGTGTCATACAGAAATTTACATTAAAGCAGCAAATTTACCTTAGCTTGTTTAAAATTAAAGCACATCTTTTGCAATAAAGATTTAATGTTAAAGATGATAGACTCCAGGTAGCATGCAACACTGTGGTAGCTTGGTGGCAGTTAATAATAGTCAGGATGATTTAAAAACATTTTCATGAAAGCTTTATGATAGGAAGTCAGGGTGAGTGATTTAAAAAAAAAAGATTTGACAAAAAAAAAAAGGTGACAAAAAGGAGGGAAGGGAAAAGCCTGCATTGTCAATATAATTTTTCCTTTGTTTCTTTCTTTGCTTGAGTGAAACTAAATTCTGTTGCTGTGAATGGTCTGTCATTTTTTTTTATTAGAGTTTAAATTAAATGCAGTCTCTGTTTACATTGAGCTTTTCTTTTTGTCTATCATATTTGTTGGTTGGAAACTCATATTTTCTAGGAATGAGTTCAATTTTCCATGACTATTGGCAGATGTTTCTCTAGGATCTTTAGTGACAATGATGTATTTGTTGATAACCCAGGGCTTGCTAAAAAAGACTTCGTTTCCCATCAGTGAATCTGTTTTTTGTTCGAGAGCTTTAGTCAACAGAAGCATACTCCATTTCTTCCAAAAATGTCTAAGAGTAGTTTCACTTATTTTGAGTGCACACTTAAGTCAGTGAATTTTTGTTTGGTTCAGTTACTCTTCTCTTTGTGGTAGGTGAAATACATAATGCTCTGGTTTAACTTCTTTGATTCCTCTTTTTGCAAGTTATATATTTGAGTGGCTTTAATAGTTGAACCTGGTGTTCCAAGATAGTAGCCATTATAGATTTGTTGTAAGTAGATTTCATTCCTAAATGTTGTTGCTGTTTTTGTGCTCAACTGGCCACTTCACTACCCTGACAGGAATATTTGAGGAGTTTAGTTCATAGGACTGCAAGATCCCTTACAGCAAGAGTGTGTCAGTGTCTTCACTGCAAAAATGGGGCTTACAAACAGGTTTTCTTTATTGGAGGAAAAAATTGTAGAGAATTCTGCAGTTTCTGTGTTACTGACATTTTGTGCTACCTTCTCTTCCTCTCCTATCATCTCAAACCTCAACAACCATTGTTACAAAGCCTCTCTTCCTAGTGTCTCAAAAGAGCTTCAACACAGCACTGTTCACAGCTGTATGGTTTCTGTCACTTAACACTGACAGAAACTCTTGCTTTTGAAGTTCCTCCAAAATTGATGTTTTTTCTTTGCATTGTTCTGGGAAGGTTTGCCTCTTTTTAGCTTTTTTAGAGGGTTGGAGATACGGGATTTGTTATTGTTTTGGTTTTGTGGTATTTTTTTCTTTTGGTTTGTTTGTTTGGTTTTTTCCCTTGGTTTGCGTTTCGTTTCTTGTTGTGGTTTTTGGTTTTATGCTGTCTTTTGTGTGATTTTCTTTTGCATGTGGTTTTTTTTTGTTGTTGATTTTTTGTTTGTTCTGTTTTTGTTGTTTTTGTTTTATTTAAATTTAGTTGTTTGGGTTTTTTTTAATGTCACGATGCTACTTTGCTTACTTAGTTTAGATTTAAATAGGACATAATGTTTGTTAGAACATTGCATAGCTAATTTAATTCCTTTCTGTCTTTTGTTAAGGTGTAAGCTACATAAATAGCTGCAAATTATTTAACGTTTTTGTTTTATTACATTTTAAAATACATGGTAGAACCCCATAATTTCTTATTCACTAATATTTTTCTGCTGTTCTTTTCTTGCTTTTTAATAGAATTTGAATAGTATGAGAGTCTTGAAAAAAATGATTTTAAGAATAGAAAAAAAAGTCTGTTTTCCTCTTTTCAGACTTACATCTGAAGCAGGAAGTTGAAAATTGAATATATTCCAGTGTCAGTTCTGACTATGGCTTGCCTTGTGACCATTATAAATAAGCCTTTCTTTGGTCTCGTTTCTTCTTCTGTGTTATGAGGAAGAAACACAAGTATTTGCAAAGCATTCTGAAATTCCTGGAAGGAAATTGCATAAAACTACACATTTTTTCATTATTTATTTGAATGTATATAGCTTTTCTAAATATTGTTCTACTTTGCTGAGCAAAAGTACAAATGAGGTGTCTTGATGGAACTTGATGGAAGAGTCATTTTGGAATAAAAATAAAATTCAGTAGATTGAGAATCTAAAATAAATCTGTTTGGTCTTAATATTTTAACCTTATCATCTATGAATTTCAGTTATAAATAATGCTTACCAGTTGAAGCAATGAGATTGTTGATGTATTAAGACCACTGGTTAATTCATCCTGCTGTGTCATTCAGAATTTAAAGAAGCTACAAGATATACATGAGTGATGAATTTTGGGCATCTCAGATCGAAAAAAATTAGCCACACTTTTGCAAGAATTTATCATGTGCTTTAGAGAAACTTAATGAATATGATGGAGTTTTACATGCTTTGCATGAGACTTGGCCAGAACTTTTCCTTCTGATTGAAATTTCACTGCATTCTTCTCCTTCCCCCAGACGGTCATTAGGTATTGTGATCTACCATTGATAATATTAATTTGCTGGCTTTAGCATCCATTAATATAATGAACTAGATGCTAATAGGTGAAACCTGAGAAAAAATGTAAAATGAAAATTTAGAACATCTCAAAATACTTATTAAAAAATAGAAAAAATACTTAAAAATATTTCAAAAAGTAATTTATAACTTTATAAATATAGGGACACGTCACTACTCCATTTTCTGTGCTGTGTTTAGGACACAGCAGTGAGAAGTGTCCGACAGTTCTGAGGTTTATACAATAATAGTATCTAATTTTCAACATGATCAGTCCCTCAACTTTACCATCTGTAAATGCAAGTATAGTTTTTAATCATGTCAACTAGACTTAGAGCTCTCTAAAAATTTGAGTTGTGTAGAAAAAAGATTCAATATACTCATCTGGTTATATTGCTGTGAATCGTCAATTATTGTTAAACCTAAATTTAAACCTAAATTTAAAAAACACTTCTGAAAGTCCTGACAGTAATTTGACTTGCTGTATCACACTAACTGGTGATGTTAACTGGCACATACTAATTGTGCTGGAAAATGGCCTTAAGTAATCCAGTGGAGTAACAGTTTATTTTAACTGATAAATTGATATCCAAAATAAAAGAAAATTTCCTATTCCTCAGCTCATTTTTACTCATACCAGGTGTATATCTTCTCCTTTAATCTGCAATATGTCAAGTCCTAATTTGAGGTTTTCCCCAGGTGGCATGTTTAGAATGGAATTTTAAAATTGATATCCTATTGATTTTCTTTTGATTCTTGAAAATAGAGAAGGAATGTTTCCTTACCAGGTATCCTGTTACATTATCTTCTTACTGTACAATGTATTACGGGTCTCCCTTTGCTATAATTAGTGAGCTAAGAATAATGCAGTTCATCAGAATTGCTGTACTTGGATCATTTGTGAATTTCTTTTATATGTTTGATAATAGCAAAATTTCTGTTAGTAAATCCATGATGTATGCAAAAGATAACTGACATAGTATGTATGACCTAGTGTCCGTATTAGGTACTGCACAACAAGTTATTTTTTATAATTATATATATACGTTTAAATATATATGCACACACATGTTATTGCACAGACTGTTTTCTTACTTTAGGAGCTGTTAGAGAATTGGTTAATTTTGGTATGCAGATAGAGGTTAATTTCATGAAAATAAATTCTAATTTTGCATGTGCAGAATACTTCCATTTTAAGTCAGGAATTGGTAGGCAGATAAAGATATGGGGTAGAAGCGGTTACTTTAAGGATCTGAGAGTGAAGTCCAAAGGTACTAAGGAAAGAACAGAGAGCTAAGAGAATGATGGAGCAAGAGCAGTTTACACACAGCAGAGAGATAAAGGCTCCAGGGAGGGAGTTTCTGTTGTATAGACATCAGGGATGGACACAGAAGTAAATGTGAGTGAAACAGGAGAAAGATTCAAGGTAGAAATACAGATTGAAATCAGAATAAAGAAGAAGAGATTAATAGTGACTTTAATAGTGACTCAATCTTTCAAGGGGTAAGTGTAGTGCCATTAAAGATACCACTGAAGGATAAAGAGGAAGAAGGGCTGTGAGGTGGAATATTTAAGAAAATATGGCTTCTTTTAGTTGTGTCTTGTCACACTGTTTCTGTTGTCCAGCTTTCAAAGGAATGGGAGAAAAATGACCACATTTTTGTAATGTTAACTGATGCTGATGTAATCAATTTTATATAATGCAAACTGAGTCTTTTTTGTAAGAACGTGTAAGTGGCATTATGTGTGAACATAAAATAAATTCTAAATAGGAATTAGGAAAAAAAGCCAGATATTTTGTAAGGCACTATTTAATACTGAACTCTTTGAAAAATATTGCAGACTGTTTGCGTATATGAATACAAATAACGAATTCAGGAGTGTATTTTTTCTATTCTATAAAAAGGACCTTAAAGAATGGTGTTTTGCATTTGTATTTTTGTTGTGTGTGACACGATGTGTCAGGGGAAAGAGCTTACTGTCTATGATTTACCAAAAAAGGAAAGCTTGCTTTCTCAATGCTTGTACAGATGGCTAACTGCTACCAAAGGTTTCTCCAACACTGCTTACAAGTTGCCAGAAGGTTTGTGTGAAAACACATCACAGCCTGATTCCATAGCAAAGGACAGTTACTGATACCAGGTTTTATTAAATCCTGTCGTCTTAGCAAACAGTGCCTGTGAAGCACTTCTACAGGCAGTCCACAGGAAGCACTTCCAGTCACAGCACCTATAAAATGTTTTTTATCAAAATGCATTTTTTACATTGTTTGGAAATTCATTGAAAGTATTGTGAGAGTGGGATATAGTGCATTGTGGATATGGGTTGTGAAAACAGGATATAAGATGAAACACACAGGACAAAAGGAGCAGGACATGTTAGCAGATGACCGGTGCAGGGTTGAGCAAACAGTAACTCCGGTGAAGGGAAGAAGAATAGGGTGTTGCCATACACGGCAATGTTTAAGGTCGTTGGATGGTTGTACTGTTAAAAGATCCTATATAAACGCCATGTTTGGCCCAATAAATTGGCTTCTAATCATCAGTCAGTCGTCCCTGCCTCTTGAATCCCAGCAAATGGTGTCCCTGTTTGGACATGCTTCATTGAAAGTATTGCAAGAGTGGGATATAGTGCACGAAATAATTGATTAAGTATAGTTGAAGCTGGTAAAAAGAATCTAAATTACTTGAAGTGTTTGTCTCCAGTAAATACATCATTGCTGCTGTTCCCTGAACAAAGCTTTAGTCATTATAAGCAGTTAGGTGTGGGAGGAGGGGACAGGGGGGGACTGAGTGGGAACACCTTGGGATCAATAATTTGTAACTCACTCCTTCCCTTCTAGAAAATTCCCTGCTCCCCACTCTTTCATTGGCCCTACCCCCAGGAACACCCTCTTCCCGTTTCCCTGTTGGTGTACCCCCAATCACCCCACCTTGTGCCCCCCCTGTACCCCTTTTTGATGGTCGAAGTGTACCCCGATCCCGCCTACCCTTCCCCCTTAAAAAACCCTGTCCCGCCAGGGCTCGAGGCTCGGCACCCCGGCTCCGGTACCCTTCAACCGAGGCTGTACCCCGCTTTCCCTCCCTGCCTACGCCCTCGGACTTCCCGACGTTAAGGCCTGTTGGAACAGCAGCTGAGCCTCCGAGCCCTCCTTCGACCTGGCGGTGCCGTCTTTGGTCACCGGGACTGCGCGTGCGCGTGTTAGGGCAGAGGCGCTCCGCGGCGGGACGCGCCGAGGGAAAGGGCTGCCCGCACCCCCCCAGCATCGGGGTTCCCCGCCGCTAGCCGGGCCCCGAAAACCCGCAGTTAGGAAGGAGTATCACTGAAAAAAAACTTCATTTAATAATTTTAGGGCGTACTTGCATAATGTAAAGAAGGTTACCAGCCTAATGCACGCCTCATCCTGCTAATTTGTTGCTTTTGTAACTGTTCCGTAAAAATCAATTCTCTCTTTTTAAAGAGGAGAATTTTCCGTGTTTTCCAGTGACTGTTAGGCTCCATATGATGTCCCATAGGTGTGTAGTTTACGTACATTGTGCAGTTGCAATGTGAATTAGATAATGTTCTCTCTCTGAAATGATTATGTACGTGAAAGGAAAAGAATAGCCTAATGAAGTACTACTATTCTTCAACTTAAAACTTCAGAAGACATATAACTAAAATAGATTTCAGATATAGTGAAAATCACATTTTAATTTAATTTAACAAAATCCAATACTTAGTGCAAAATGTTTAAAATCCTTCTGATGTTTCAAGCTTAGTGCATTAAATTTTAACACACTAGTATAACAACTAATGTTTTCGTGGAGAAGATACTTTTGTGGACGAAGACATCAGTTCATGTCTTACAAGTTGCATCTGAAGTATACTTCATTGAACTAAAAAATAAAAACACAAATCATGAAGACTTGAATCTGGATGCAGATTTCTGTGCTTAAAAGATATCTATGCTTCTAAGAAATAGTACTCCTCTACTAGTGAAATAATAAACCATCTATTAACTTTCTGTTGTAGCAAAATATGATATCCTCTACAGATTTTTTTTGCTAGTTTTTAAAATCCCATGATTCATTTGATGACAGAGCTTTTCATCTTTAAATATTAAATACCAATATGAAAAGCTGGAAAGATCTGCAAGTCATGCACTTCCTATTGATATAAAAAATGTTTTATAAAAACTCTTCTTAGGTATGTCATGTATTTTAGAATGTGCTTATGTGTGTGTTTAACTTAATATGTATAAGTCTAGAAGCTTGTTGTATATTCTTTTGTATTTTCCTGAATCAGAGTATAAAATGGGGGGAAAAATTATTTATTTATTTATTTATTTATTTATTTATGTATTTATTTATACAAAAAATAATTTTTCTCTTTTCCATTCACAAATAGGATTGTGCTTGAAAATATCCTTTTGGCTGTGTTTGTCTCTCGTAGGTGATGTTCTCGTATCACAAATATATCTCACATATATTTCTGCCAATTAGTTAAAGTTGCTTAAACTTTTTTCTTACAATTTGTTCTGTAAAGGTTTGCCTTTACTAATAAATTTTAGTTGAATTGCTTACTTTCAAGTATATATGTGGAGGATAAATAATAAGTGTAGTGGTGGTATCATTGATGATGTCGATAGTAAGAATTTAAGAGTAAGAATTGTGAAGGAGTTTCATTCTCTTAAGTATGCTGATTGTCATACTAGTCTTTGGTTAAAGAATAAGTATTAAACTAATTCTGTTGTAAATAGAAAATAATTTTTTCCAGTACAAAGGTTGTGACATTTATTTGTGGCAACATCAGCTGCCTTTTACATGGTAGTCCAATTACTTAGATTTTGCATTTACTTTAAAAAATATTACAAGTTTAAAAAAACCAAAACGCCAAAAAAAACCACTGCTGAATACTTTAGTAGACAGGGAGATGTCCGTTTTGTTTTTTTCCCAGGAGCCTTCTTTAACAGAATCACATTTCATTTTCTTTTAGAGAGAATTTTTTAGTCACTTTTTCAAGTTAGTTGCAGAAAGTGACATAACTGCCAGCTACAAGCCTGTCAAATGAGAAATTAATTAAAACGAGAAAAAACTACCACCACCACCAAGAAGAATGGAAGATCTTCCAGATAATTTATCAAAGCAACAGTTTTAGTGTTTGTGGTGTTTTGTTGGTTTTTTTCTTCCCCTTGAATCATTTGAGGAAATATGGGTAGAAATAATTTCCAGAATGCATCTGCTGATGTCATCTGGTATGATTATTCCAAGTACTTCCACCCTTTCAGTGCCTGGAAGCCTGTCTTCTGTTTTTTGGGGCAGTGATACTGTTGAGCATGAGGTTACTCTGTTACTTTTTACTCAAAAGTATACTTTTAAAATGTTAAAACTTAAAATTTCTGACACCTGCCTGGTTTTGTTAATTCTTCTGTAGTAGTTGTATTAAATGAAATGGAAACTGAGCAAAGATTACTGAAAGACAGAAATTGTGTCCCGTTTAGATGTGATTTGAGTCTTTTAATACCTTATTATCATTCCAGCATAGAATACATTTTATTTCTAGATGTATTTTCTTTCTTAATGCTTCAGAGCTTACTTAAGTAATTATTTTCTGTCAAGGCTCTGGAAGTCTTGGTGTTTAACAACAAAATTTTGGCTTTAACTGTAATTTCTTACTGGTTTGTCACAACAGGGCTCAAATGTGAAAAGATTTTGTCCATTAAAGGGAGAAAAAATCCACTATTACTTGTCTTTATATTACAGATTTAAATTTTAAAAGTTAAAAATATTACTGTGGATTTCTATGCACTTTTCCAGTATATAGAAGTGTCTTCATTGCTTTTTTTTACTGCTCGTTGTGTCCAGTCAAGGACTCTCTGAATGGAACATACTATTTCTAATATGTTTGAGTTTTTTACAGAGTGCATGTATAAGTGTGTATATGCATGTTGTTTGAAAAGGGAGCATTCAGATGGTATTTTGGATAAAAACTATAATTAAAGGCAGCTGCATAAAATTGCAATTTCTGTCTTGAATTATTTCCCCTTCTTTCCATTTCATCCTCCATTAGGTGGCAGTGTTGGGAATATGCAGTATAGCAATGCTGACATTGAAAGGAAAGCAAGCATTTTTAAGACATCTCAGATGCTTTTTCAATATATATCTTGTGAATTTAAAGAGGTAGAAGGGTGAACTAGAAATGATAGTTGGAAATAGTAGATAAAGAAATCTGCATTTAGTGTGCAGAAACCTTGCTAGTAGGAAAGTAGCATTCAGTCCTTTGTCTGTTTCTGCTTGTTTAAAAAAATGTATTAAAACTAATTGTAGTAAACCATAATGGCAGGCCATTTATTTATCATTAAATTTTTTCTATACACCTCTTCTTACCTGAAAAAAATAGTCAGAGTTGTTAAGCTATAGCGAAGTTCTTTCAAAGTTTTTTCATGTAAGACTATGTTTTAGACAATCAGTTTGCTTTCAATTTGAGAAAAATTTGCTAAGATTTTTGTGGCAAGTTTTTGGTAGTGTAGAGTTGCTTTAGCAGTGGCTAATTACTACCATCTCTTGATCAGGAGCAGTTCACACACTGGACACAGCCAAATCCAACTGACTCCAAAATGAACTTACTGCTACCCAAAGCTGAGCATGTCAGCTACTTTGGTGGCATTCATGTGACAGCAAATTTAGAAAGAATAAAAATCACTCTGCAGCAGCCGTGAGAGAAAAAAGGGAGAAAAATGTGAAAGAAACGTCCCACAGATACCAGTCAGGAGTGAAGTAAAGCCTGAAAAAATGGGTGTGAAGGAAGTTGGTTTTAGTTTTGTTCTTGTTTCTCACTGCCATAACCTGTTATTAATTTACATTAATGTATTTTCCTCAAGAGAAGTCAAAGATGGTAGCTGGTCAGTGACCTGCCTGTTCTTACCTAGACCTGTGGCATTTTCCATCTTATTTTCTCCCCCTGTCCTGTTGAGGAGGGGAAATGGAAGAGCAAATCGGTGGACACCTGACAGTCAGCCAGGATTAACCCACTATAGTAGTTTAGGTACTGTAGATGTATTGATTTACTTAATACAGTTACCTACTGTCAAGTATTTTTGGGTACTGGGTACAATGACTTTAATCTGAAAACTGACTCAGCATATACAGTATTTCAAGTGGAGGCTCCTTTGCCATTTTCATGACCATTAAGAGTCTATTCAAATAAGACAAAAATACTCTATGCAGATGCATAAGAAAAACAATGCAAAAATTCTTTGGGGGACTAAAGTTAGGCGTTAGATTAAAGTTGATGAGGAAGGTATTACAGGTGATTCTAGAGTCTGCACTGCACAGTGGATTGGATTACCTGGATATTAGCACACCCTTTCAGACCTCAGACACAATACTCCTCTCTCTTGCTTCCTTTCTACTCTTAGTAGGAAAAAAAATGGACAAAACTGTAACTTGATGTGGTACTTGTATGTATTTATGTTTTGAAGAGTTAAGTGCTGGGACTGTAAATGCCTGTAAAGACCTTTGGGTCAACAGGATACTACAAGAGGTATTTTTAAAAGTTAAATTCTGATGTCACTCAAGATATGTGCAATCTCTGGATTAGAGGTAGCAAGGTTTGCTTAAAATTGTCAAAACCAGCCAATAGAGCAGAAAGAACGCTATAGTTTCTTTTTGTTCTTAACCCATAGAAGTTAATGAAACAAGTGTCCTTAAGTACTAGGGAATCCCAGTGTGACACATTTGTTCAGATAGTGTTTTCTTTTGAATAATCCTCTCCTCTTGAAAATTGAGAAAAAGTGAAAAAGGAAAATACTGATTAAAGTAGAATTGGTTTGTACATGTGGGATTTTTGTTTTGGGCTTTCTAACTGCAAACTGTGGCAATATTCCAGTACTTGTCATTTACAAATACCTGTCTTGTCTTACAGTGCACTTGTAGGAGAGACATGGTGTCAATATCCATGGATGTCTTTGTGAGGAAGTTTCAACCAGAGAGATACCAGCTGTGGAAACAGGGCAAAGATTTATATACCATTGATCATACAAAACCAACTCCTGAATCAACACCTGAAGTGAAGATCTGGCTACAGAGAAGAAGGAAAATACAGAACTTTCCCAAGAGGTATTTATGCTTCTTGGCCATCTATTTATTTATTGTCTTTTTATGATGCCAGTGTCCTTTCTATTTCATTTTTGCTGCATTCTCTGATGTTGTTGTAGTTTTGGCCACAAGAGATTTTATTTTCTCATAGTAGCAATGAGGGGGTGGGGCTTGGAGCTGTGTGGTTGTGCCTGTCTTGTTCTCTACCATATGCATCGCTGCTGGGGAACAGAAGTAAGGGATTCTCACTTCTGAGAAGGAAGGGGGTGTGGTGTATACCCAGGGCTTGAGTGCTATGATGTCCTTTTGTCTTGGAAAGCCTTATGGCTCTGGATTGATTGGATTCAAATGAGCGTTTTGTGTGTAGTCGCCTGCTTATATGAACTGTTGTTATTGGTATTGTTGCTGTTACTGTTAATTTCTTTCCTTCACTCTCTCCCGCCCGCCCCAACCACCTGGAGGGGCTGGAGGGAGAGGAATGGCTGCATGGATTTTAACTGTTTTAACTTTCAGATGGGCTTAAACTGTGTCACATGTTTTCTTTTAATTCATTTCCTTCAGACAAAAATGGTTTTTCTGCTTTCTGTATTAAGACAATCCTGGAGACAGCCCAGTATTCTTTCAGAGTGACTGTGAAAATTTAACTTATAAGTTATACTTTATAATTGTGTACCTAAAAAAGTTAGTGATTAACGAGAACATCCAAATGCATTCAAATGTGTCACTTAAAATCTCTCTTTAGTAAGGTTTATTCCAGTGTAATTCTCAAGGAACGGATGGTTCCATTGGTTCTAGAGATCACAGCAACCAAAGAACAAGCGAGAAGATTCTCTTAAGAGTTGAAAAGGAGATTAAACAGGAAAAACTTACCATAGAGCTGTGATAGAATCCCACCAGCTGTTTCAAGTCTCCAAGTAACAGCCCTCAATGCCATTTTACCCTAAGGAGGTACCACTGCCTATTTGTCATGCTCTTGCAGTGCTGCAGCCAAAATCTGTCTTTATCTACCACAGGTCAGTGGCAGATCATAATAAGGGCTAAATCTCAGTCTGGTGACATGCCAACATCGCCAGAAAGTTAGGAGAATAAAAGAAATTTAGAAGAATAAGGAAACTTAGGAGAAAAAGTCTCTCAGCTTGTCACTGACCTTTGACCTTTTAAAGCAGTTTTATATCAATTTTATTGAAATGCATTATGTTTTTTCTTTGCATTGCACATTCTCTCTACTATTGTGCTTTCCTGTCTAATGTAACAGGATTTTTATGGATTTTCTTCTTCATTATCTAAAGATATCTAAAGAGCTGCATAATTTCTAGCCAAAGGTGGGCAGTTTTATTGGTATTTTGGTATTTTAGTGCAGCTTTTTGAGTTGGAGATAATACTGATTTTTTTAAAGATCTTCCATCTCCAAAGAATTTCACAGTGTAGTTAGTGGCTTTTTAAGCTTGGTCTTAAACCAAACTTCCTCATTTTCTTTGTAAGTTAATGTATGTCTTGAGGAAAAGGTATGACAGTCAATCTGTAAAGTGAAGGACCAACTGGCACTGTAGTGGAACATTGTTACTGAAAATATAACACCACATTTGTTCTGGGTAAGGGTAGTTTGTGAGGTAGGATTGCTTCCTGAAGACAGCTAGTGAAGCAGCTGAACAGCCAGTTTGTTAGTACACGTATAATACTGACCTGGACTCTCAGAGAGAGTATTTCTCTGTTGTTTAACTAGGTGAATGCCATTTTTCCCTGTAATAGGTTTCCCGGCATGTATTGTACAGCACAAATGCAAATTCCCACTTGGACCAGCAGTGATTCATTTAGTAGTACCCTTATGGATAGGTGATTCTGAATAAAAACAAAGACTATCTAGTAACTTTATTGAAAGTTTTATCACAGGATCACATGGGCTGATTTATGCACCTTGCTAAGACAATAAACACAATTCCAGTGCTGTTTAACTCTTGAGTGAGCTTTTTTTCAGGCGTGCATTGCAGAGGTAGATAAAATGTTTATTCAGCTTTGTTTCTAGTGTAATGTGTTAGTTAAAATTATAATTTTGATTATGGGAATAATACAAGTTCCAGCAAAGTGAAAATAAAAATCTTCATGAATGTAGTGACAGGAAGAGCTTATCTCTGACGTTTACAGCTGAAATCCATTGCTGCTATATAACATTTAATGACTGCATGTAAATAGTAATAAACTATAACTTTCTGTTATTTACAGTGTGAACTGATGGTTCTGTCATACTTTGGCATATTTTCTGGAAATATCTATTTAATAGAGAATGTGCTGAAAGATACACATTTGTAGACATGGAACAAAATGTAAGGGGCAGCAAAATGTTTTTCTGGAGATGTATAGAATCTCAGATGCAAGACCCTTGTAAGACTCACTTAAAACTTTGTAAAATTCACCTGCAATAGTAGTGCTTTTATCTCTAATGTGTTATGAGCTTTGAAACCTGCTGTATGATGACATTAATACTCCTCTTGTGTTGCCATCTTATTGCAAAAGTTCCATACCTTCTTGGTGATTTTACATGGGCAGCTCCTCACAGCACAGATTCCTTCTTCTTCCAGTGCAACCAACAGACTTCCACTCTCTCCTCCACCAGCTAACCCACTCTTTTGTAGCACTCGGCTTCTTATTGGACACAGCTGTGGCCTGTTAAGGGCAGGGCTGTTCCTAATCTTTGGTGATTAGAACAGCTGCAACTCCTCAGGTGTGAGACTACCTTCTCAACTATCTTTATTTTCTTACATTCTATCTCTCCACACTCTTGTGTCACATAGTTGAATTTGAAACTGGACTATCTTCTATTACATTTTTTCTGATATAGATTATGAGCTTGTTTCTAATTGGTTTGCCATTTCTCCTGCCTTAAGCTTTCCCTTATACATCTGAGGGTGCAAAAACTTACACTCAGTCTTTAATTTCAACTTTATTTTTTTAAACACAGAATAATTACATATATTGCTTGATATTGTAGCCTTTTGGAATATTCGGTGATCATAATTTTTTACCTTTCTCAGATGCTTGTTGGTTCTGTTAAAACTCATTTAAAAACTTCCAAACAGATAAGCTTTTACGAGGATATTCAGACTAGTCTTTTATTAGCACTAGGGTTTGGAAATATAATTTGATTTTACTGCTACTGAGAGAGTTTTGTCTTCATTATTCTTGTAAGGATAGTTCTTTTTTGGTCTCAAAAAATGATTTATTAAAAAGCTAGTTTGTGTGCTAGTTAAGTAATAGTTACTTAAAGATGGTTTTACTTTTAGAATTTAACAACTTTGTCATGGAATGGGGATAAAAGATTAGAAGGTTAAATCCAATCAATTGTTAATCTATGACTTAATAAATTGTAGCATTATCTCAACACAAAAAGGTGAAAAAATTGTCAGTTTTTTACCACTTTAAGCAGGTGAAAGGGACATATATTGGTAGATGTTTTATCTTATCCAAGACAGACTTTCTACCCTGACAGCAATATCTCCTATAACAGCTTCCAGCACACCAGATCTCGATCTAAAAAGCTTAAAACTCCAGAGGACAAGAGAGTATCTGCTATGGTAACTGATGAAAAAATCATAGTGACTGAAGCAGCTGCTGATGGCTTCAAGGTCAGTGAAGAACCAGAAAAAAAAGTGAGAGTGGTAAACACAGGATTGCCTTCTGGAGAAGAAGAAAACAGTAGTAGAATGCATCTGGATCAGCATTTATTGGATCATGTCAAGGTTTCAGGTGAGATAAGCACTGATTATTTTTCACATGTAAGTTGTAGGCTGTTTATACTCTAATGTGACAAATCAGTGGGTGTTAAACTAAAGTATTGTCCTAGAATAGCATACTAAAATGTTTACACAGGTAGTTATTTGTGCAAAGCAGATTGATATTTGGTAAGAAAGAGAAAATACCAAACTTAATATTCTTAATTGAGAGTGATACCACTAGAACTCTTTTAATTGTTTTTTAAAGGAGAAAAAAGAGTGAGGTTTTGTATATTATATTTCTTCAGTGGACTCACATATGTTACAGCAATATGTTTTTGATATGGAAATTATACAGAATGTCTTAGCCCTATTCAGACAGGACAGAATATATATCCTTGCGAGTATGCTCTATGTATTTACATGATGAACCTACAAATTAGAAGTGTTCCATACCTGTGCACAAGGAGGTTGTATTTTGAACCTCCAGATTCCTTTTAATTTCCTCTGGAGCTGTCTGACAGCTATAAAGGTCTTGTCAAGGCAAAGAGGTTTTTTTCCCTCCACAATCATTTTTATTCTAATATACTTGGTTTATTCTGAACCTAATTCATTCTGTTTCACATTCCATTCTAATTCTTGTTCCTCATAGTTCCTCATAGTTCCTCATTCCTGTTCATAAAGCAAACTGGACTTTTCATTTAAGTTTTAGAAGTTCCTATTTTGTTTTATATGCTACTGAAAATTCACTTTCAAATTGCATATAGACAGTGTTTTAATTATTGTGAATATTAATAGTTATGTTACTGCTTCCTTGGAGATGGTAATCACCGTGATTGATTTAAATAAAGATACCAAGATATTGCAATATGGAAGTTCAGAAATTCCTCTACACAAATTTTCTGGTGCTCTATCAAAGCGTTTCCAGGTCTGTTCTAGTTGTTGTTGTTTGTTTGTTTGTTTTTAAAGGTGGTATTGCTTTACATCTTCCTGCAACTTTTAATAGAGGTTTTGAGTGTTCATGACTACAGAGTAAATAGTATTTAGTTAGCACCCATTCTGTGTTTATGGGCAAGGGAAGGAAAAGCAGAGAAGAGTGGAGAGCTGCCCTCTCTCCTTTGTCCTCTTAAAGTGTGGTGCCTGGACGTGTGTAGGAAAATGAACGTTTTTAGATGTGATAGAAGCAGTATTTGTATTACAGAAGGTAGTTTGCTCTGCATTGTCTTAACTAGTATGTCCATTGTTCTCAGTTGAAGCAGTACTTACAGTTTGTGCCCAGAGGTTGCATGTTACTATTGTCTTTGTATTACCAGGTTTTATACTCATTTGACTTGAAAAGGAAATTTTTCAGAAAAAACAAGTTCAAATAACCTTTATGAAGAAATAATAGCAAGGGATTTGACAGAAACCCTTTTCTTTAAAATCATGGATGTGCTGCTGAATCAGAATTCAGTGCAGTGTATGCCAGAGTTCTTCAGGAATGTTTTTTGAGTGACCTCTCTAGCCCATTGTTCTGTCTTTCCATTGCAAGCATCAGCAGAGAAAGAATTTTTATAAAGTCCAGTTTCCCTCTGAATTATAGAATTATGTTAATTGTTTTCATTTTTAGACTGATGCTGTTGTTTGAAAACTTTTCTTGGTATCTATTTGAATTATATCTTTGTAATTATATACTATTAATCTTTGGTTATTTTCATTTTTAAACAGGCATAATAGGTATAAAATGTAGGGTAGAAGGTTCAATATACCACCTTTTTATATTTTTTCATTGACTCAAAGTGCATGTAGGCAACCTGAGTAAAGACTAAGAAAGCTACATGAATATTGATTATTTTGAATTAAATGAAGACCTGCTACAATTCAAATGCAAAATACTGATTATTAAATGATGAAAACTATATTTCATGCTCTGAACTTAAACCATCTACATTTAATTTATTCTTTGATAAAACCAATGCTCCACTTTTGTGTATGCTCTTCCACCAAATGGTTTTCTGTATGATTTCTAAATGAGGAGCCGTGCTTTGAATTTGAATAATTTAGATTGCTGTGAAATTCAATATGGTAATGTAAAGTGGCATTTATTAACAAATCATATTCTTAATTTATAGGAAGAATCCCTTCTGACTCAGTTTTGACCCCTGTTCCTGTACTAGAGAGAACAAAAATGGGAGATGAGGACAGGATATATTCCAGTCGTTCTTCCTTTACGCTTGAAGATTCTGTGGCTAGCAAGATTGCTTCCGATAGATGTAGAAAAGAAGACAGTTTGAAATCTCAGAATCGATATGCTTCGTCCATACCATACCATAAAGCAGAGGGACAAACTTCTGAAGCAGAAAATCCAGATAGAGAGGAAAGTGTTTCAACAGAGGATGGTATCAGCAACCTAGAAAGTTCTGGAAGTAGTTTGGAATGTGGAGAAGTGCCCATTGTAAAAAAGGGTGAAGAAGACAGAATGGAAATATCTTGTGTATGTGAAACAAATTACATCATAATAGTAATATATTCTTGATTTAATGAAATATGAATGAGCGCTGTTCTAATGAGACCTGATATCCATATTAAAGCATTTAAGAATACGCATGATTTTAATCAGATGATAATTTGAACGTGTTTTGGAGTGTTTAGGCAAGAGTGGCAATTCTGATCCAAAAGCAGACTGTTTTTGGAGTTTGCTTATTGTCATATTTTTCCCTGTTATTCTAGATGTCTGTTAATTTCACTTTATATTTGTGAATCTGAAGTGTCAGCAACTATTCTCAAAGCTATTACCATATTCACTGTTTGCCAATATGAGCAGGGCTGTGAGCTTCACCTGCTTACTATTCTTGGATTTTGGAAATGAACTGAAATATGTAAAGGAAGCACTTAAAGGAAATAATCCCACTATTAAAGGGAATATATTTTCAATTTTTAAACAGTAGGTTTTAATAATATTTTCTCTTTGGGTCACCTACAAACATATGGCCTTTTTTTCCCCTCTTAATATTTGGCTATGATGCACGGTCATCTTTGACTTCAGGATGCAAAATGAAAAATTAGGCTGTGGTGGTTGTCAGTAGCTTTCTGAGTGGTGAGCTGAATCTCAAATTGGCAGAGAGAAAGCAGGAAATCCACTGCCAATTTGCAAGACTTCATGGGGAATATATTTTAGAAACCAAACTAAAAATCGTGCTGACTCGTCCACATATGTGAACTATAACCATTTTTTTCAATGTTGTAAGTTTTGATAATCTTGGATACAGCCTTTCCACTGTAATAAGGAGCAGTACAAACATCTGAGTGTTGAATTAGCATGTATTAGAGATCGTATCTCTTCCTGTGCCTTTCAACCACATTATATTTATGTATTATGTTTCAGATTTTCTGTAGTATTACTCCATATTCTTTCTTTCTCTTTTAAGTGAAGAAGTGTACAAATGCAATTTAAAAAGTTGACAGTTCCCTTTCTACTTAATTACTAACTGTTCTATATCGTAAACCTGTACTGTGCTTTGACCACATTTTCTGCCCTTTGTTTATCATGGTAAATATAATGTTGTTTTATAATTTACTTCAACGGGCATGTGTATAATCTGCTACGTTGCATCCAAGGTCTTGAGGCACAGAATGCTGTGGTCCATAAGAATTGTGTGAAACTCAGTCCTTCCCACACCTCTGCCAATGTCCCTGCCCTTCCTCTGGTCCTGAGCCTCCAGACACCATTAGTAACTCATTTTCTTTGGGATTCCTCCAGTGGCACTTCAAGACTTTGAAGTGTTGGTCTTAATTCTTGCAGCTTGAATAACTTTAAACTTAATGTACATAAGAGTGTTTGAGGGAGGAAATAATTTCTTCATCTACTAGATAAACATGTTAATAATTTATCAGGACTCTTGATTTCTTATCTCAGCTCTAGATTTATTTTTTTTTAATTTTTTATTCTTGAAGAATTTTGGAATCTTTCACAAGCTAAGCCAGTGGATTTCCACTTCATTTTTCTAGCCACAGTTAGTGGCTGTATTGTACTACAGGTATGCAGAATTTTTTGCAGAAAATCAGGACGATGCTGATCTTCCAGTCAAACATCACATGAGCAAAACAGGATTTATGCTTTCTAATTTAGGAAGGGCTGTGATAAATTATACCTAAAATGATTTGTGTATGACAAGGATTGCACTTCTTAAATTAAAATAATATATTCTTAATTAGAGGCAAGTGTTGTATTGGTACACTAAAGGTCCTTCAAGTATACTGTGGTAGTATTTACAGACTTGATATCTGTGCTTGTTTACAGAAGAATGTTTATGTTTTTCATAATTAATTATGCAGAATTACATACTAAATTAGTTGTGGCTTTTCCTTTCAGTCAGAGGAAGTTGAAACAAAGAAAATATCTAAGAGTTGGCGTCATCCACTGCATAAACCCCCAGCTAGATCTCCAATGACTCTGGTTAAACAGCAGGCAACTAGTGATGAAGGTGAGTGGACTGTTTTTCTGATGATAATTTTATGGTTTTATGAGACTATATATATAGGCATTTAGAGAGTCACTGCCTTGTGCAGACAGACTACAAAATCTAAGAAATGTTCCCAACATAGGGATTTCCTTCTCTGAAGTAAATATAAAAAGTAAATCTGCTTTACCCAGCAATCATGTATACAGCTGCTCAGAGTTGATGAATAAGGCTACTTTATTTTATCAAGTGTGACTTGGTGGGCATTCTGGAAATGTGCATCAAAACTACAGATCAAAATCTATAAACAGACACATTCCTTTTTCATACCGCTGTACCATTTTAGTTCTGTAAACCACAAAAATTTCATGTGCTGTTTTCCAGAATCTCCTCAGTTAGCAGAATTGGAGTTTAGTTCTCACACTCCCTTAGATAGTTTGATAATCTGGAGCTGATGCCATGTCTGTGACTATGGGTCTGATTCCAACATCTCTGCATCCTTCAGTGTTTATCTGCAATTTTTACCTGATTTTTCTCCCTCTCAAATGCATTTTATTGAGAGTAGCTGTTTCTTACAGCTGCAGATAAATTTTCATGACTTGAGAGACAGCATGCCCGTTACTTGATTCTTCTTGTTGTAACTAAGCAATATTATACTTTCAGTTGGCAAGTTAGGCATTGTTGACCTGACTGCTGTAGGTTCAATTGACCTCTCATCAATACCTATCCCTTCTTGTTTCAACCCTGAAGTAATTGATTTGTGTCTTCTGCCCCACTAGTTTTAGAAAGCTATACTTTCTCTTTCATTTTTTATCTGAGCTGAAGCTTTGCCAGGCGTGATACTTCAATTAGCTGTTAAGCATCTTTCTGAAAATTAGAGACAGCTTAAACCCATGATCTGTATCATATATGAGTATGTTTGAATACCTTGAGGGCTAGACAGAGCATATTTCAGAAAATGTTATGGTAATTTACAGGATGATATTAATATTGTTTCATCTAGTAAAGTAATTAAAGATTTAATATGTGGTAGGTTGCAGTAAAAGTGCTCTTTTTAAATTAGAGATTAAATTCCTTTTGGCTGCTGATGCTTTTTCAGTATTATGGTTGGAACATACTGTGGATTTCCTATTTACATGGATTGTGTATGATGCAATCTGGCTAGATGATAATGTGATGACAGTTCTGAATCAAGGATTTTTCTAATACTAAGACATTCTCCATCTCATCCAGTAGTTTGCCAACTTCCCGGTGTATTAATGTTTTGTGAAAGTGGCAACATCCTGACAAGAAATCATATACCTTAAAGTCTTTCCTCTTTGCTTGATGATTGTCCTTTCAATAAATAAGGATTTATTTTGTTAGGAAAGTAAGAGCTGTCTTAGAATCAGTAGCCATTAAGCATGCTTACTGATTGAAGGAAGTTATTAAGAGTTTTATTGGACATGGCAAGTTTTGGTATTTCCTAGCTGGAACAGGAATTATTATTATTTTCATGCATCTGTCTCTCATTGTAATCAAATAATTGGTCGACTTTTGTAAGAGCACTAAAAGAGAAGTGGTAGCATTTGGGTGAGCAGGATGTTTACATCTAAGGCAGAGATTGAAGAACTGATAAAGGAGACTGGCAAGCTGTAGCCCCATTAAGTTACCTGACACATGATGGCATGAGGGCTAGACAATTTTCTGATTTTTTTCAAGATTGTTTGTGTCAGATACTAGGGAAGTAATCACTATCAATGTGCTTATGATTACATTTGTCGTTACAAAGGTGCTTCATCCATATTCTGGATAGTAGCTAGTAGAAATGTAATTCAGCATTCATACTTAGTTCTTGTTCTCTGTGGTTTTGGGCAAAAATGATGCTGGCTGAGACTATGATCGTATAGTCTCCTGATACAGTAGTTTCTGATTGTGTCACAAGAGGGATTTATGTATTGTACATTAGTTTGTATTTTAATTTATCTGGATCCAGTAAAATGATAACTGCAGACAAAGTAAAGGAAGAAGATATGGGCTAGTGTTGTTGTGAAAAGTTAAGAAATTGAGGCTTTTTATTTAATCTGTAACTTGTATCACTTTTCACAAGTTGGAAAGTGTTCTGATGGTCTGTAGCCATTTCTAATATAGAGAATATATATTCAAGTTCATATATTTGAGGTCTGTCAGATACTAGGGTTCTATTAAGAAGTTTCTGTGAATATAGGTGATCAGTGGATGTTAACAACGTGTAGGCAGCATTATTTGACACTGTTAGCCATTTCAGAATTGTAATTTTGCAAGTAGAATATGTGTTGAACAGCATGCTTAAATCTTAGCAGGAACTTTGTGAATTCACTTTTAATACTGAGTTCTTCAGCAGAAATTAATATTTTTTACAGGATCACTTGGACATTTGAGTTTTATGCTTTCTTTTTATCACTCTATATTCTTATATATGTTGTGTATTCCTTTATGAAAAATAATTAGGTTAATTGGTTATTTGTTGTCTCTTGGTGTTATTTTTTTCACTCTTGCTGAAGCCTTTCCTTATGTATGTCTGACTTCTTGTGGAATAAATGCTTAAAAGATTGAACACTGAGAAAT
The DNA here is from genome assembly GCF_028551555.1 of Melozone crissalis. Classification (NCBI taxonomy): domain Eukaryota; kingdom Metazoa; phylum Chordata; class Aves; order Passeriformes; family Passerellidae; genus Melozone; species Melozone crissalis. The sequence goes on along the minus strand of NW_026535783.1, from coordinate 45,602,047 downwards.
ACTAGGGACTGGAGAATCAATCCTAAAAATTGTAGATCAAGTTGCCAGTTCAAGAAAATAAGTGCACCAATACAGTGTGGGCTCTATGTCACACTCAGCATACTAACAATTTTTATGAAATGAACCTTGGTCTTATACTCAGTGCAGTATGTTAACTTGTGGTAATCATATTCTGTTGTATTTAATACACTTGTATTTCTGTTCAGTTAAGCAATAAAAAAGCAAATTCAGCAGAAGGAGTGGGCATACTAACTTTGCATGCACATTGATTGGTCCTAGAGATTTCTTTCCAGCACTATTTGGTCACGCAACATTAGAAACTGTTTTTAGATTGAAGTTGACTAAAATTTCCCATTCCCCTAAATGATATAATTATAGTGTATAGACTAAATTCAATATGGGCATCTTTGTCTATGTTTTTTTGCATTTTAAGTATGATTCAGAATTTCATAGTAATTTTGCTTTCATTAGTTTGTAAGATAAGGAGAACAGAAAGAGAGAACTCTGTAAATGGAAACAGTGGCTTCTGCTGTGAGAAGAAGCCTTGGTTTTTACATTCAGTGTCAGCATCCTGTGAGATGTGCTTGTTTTGATATGACTAATCAAACCATTTAAGGCTTGTTTAGTAACATCAATAATAGGCTAAGCCTGCTTAAATAGGGGAAAATTACACTTGTAGATGCAGTTACTATTCTTTTGTTTCAGAGCTTAAGATGGGAGATTTTGCCTGAAGATTCTCATTTACTTCAGAAAGAAATGTTTTATTCCTGATGTTACATAGGTAGATAAAAATTTGCTAACCAGTTGATAGAGGCATGTTTATATTTGCCACATTAGTATTACAATTTCCAGTATTTCTTTCCCTCCCATAATGTTTTGTTGAATAAAGTTTTACTTCTTTAAAATACTCTGTTTTTGTGTGAGTATTGGTTAATCAAGCACATAATTATGTGTTTTTCATATATCATCATCATTTAGCACAGAAGACTCCAGCACTATCTACCCCTTCAACAGTCTTAAGTGTGCGAGAAAAATGACACTTGAGAAGCATGGGGTGTTCTGAAGACCCTAAGAGACCTTTTATAAAAATGTGGTATAATCTTTGGTAGGTATTTAGGAAAGTGATGTGTTAAAACATCAACTAAATGCTTTTCCTGAATTTCCAGTACTCTTGTCAGCCTTTGGACCAGTGGCTGATCTCCAGAAATGGCAAGAACTGACAGCTTTGATTATTACCACTGGCAGCTCTAGTCCCTTGATATATTTAATAAGTAACAGTTATCAGCCTTTTAGTGGACACCTACAGGATTTAAGATAAGCCAGTATTTTGGTCAAGAGGGGAATACAAACCAGTTCTTCTAACATTTATCCTCATTTGCTGGGCAGTGGTACATGTTGTGATCATTGAAGAGTCACTGTTCTTTTAGATGAACTTTGCAGCTCTAATTGTGCTGCTTTCTTAGCTTTACAATATGGTATTTTACCTCATAAAGGATTGGATAGAATTACAGTCTTGTATCGAAAGGCATGTATAATTTCTTCTTATCAGGTGTGCCAAAATGAAAATTGATTTCCTGCTGCATTAGTACAGCCTCTCAGTTGCTTTCTCAAGTGTAGCAATGGAGTTGGTAGTCAAACTGGATGTGATATTTACCAAAGAGACAGATATCTCTTCTGTGGGGTGATCTGTTGCAGCTGAGCTTCTGCATAATTGTGGTCCAAACAAAAACACAAAGAAACCTATGACTTGTGTTTATAAATGATTAATTCATTGAAGTATTGGTGAAGAGTATTACCTAGTAAGTTGTTCTGGTAATAACTTTAGTTTTTCAACTTAAAAAAAGCCTAGCCCATAGAATTATCATCACCTCTGTCAAAATCTGAAGCCGCATTGTAAACCACTAGTATTGGGAGTGACTTAGTTTTAATGCCAAAGGCATTTTGCTAATTGTCTTGGTTGAGATGTGTATGTAATATATATATATTTTAATGTACAAAATAATTACATTTAATAAATTGATTCTTGAAGGAGTTTAAATGCAGTTGTTTTCTAGTGTATGAAGTGTTTATGGGATATTTGATTCAGTGATCTGCAGGAACTGTAGCTTGAAGATGCAAATTTGTAATTCTGATTTGGGCATTGATGTGTCATGCATTTGGATCTGTGATTGAGTGTGTTTTGCATCTTCTATACTTAACTTATAACTTATATACTGAACTTATGAAGAGGTCTTGGTTCAGTGAAGAACTTCTGGACAATCTTAACTGAACACGTTCAAGTAACCTTGTTCCTCAAATTTCACTTGTCTTTTGCCCAGAGGAACTTGTGCTGAAATGATATGTTGGCATAGGTTAGATTTATGCTACCTGAGAGATACAAAATAACCATAAAGTAAGTTTTCCCCACTTGGTACTTTTTTTCTCTTTAGAGTAGCATAAAACAGGAGTGTACTCTAACAACATAACACTTGAATATTTATTTGATCATATAGTATCTGGAAGTATGGTCAATGATGTTACATTTTAATTTCCAAAGTAAGGAAGTACCACCAGGTCGTTCTGTTGTATCTGAGTGACTTGTTTTATTAATAGGCAGGACATGCCTAATGATGAGGGAGAAAGCTTTCATTTTTTCCACTTCTGTACAGATGTGTACCTTGGAAGACTACAGTGTTTAATTAGTAACTCAGTGAGCATGTGTGTAGATGGCAGTATGAGTTCCTAAAAATTCCAATGGAATTTTAGTTACTGATCAAGTTTTATTGTCCTAAGTACATTGACCACAAGCAAATTACATTATAATGCAAAATATGAATTTTTTTTCTTAAGAACTGTGAAAAATTACATGAGAGAATGGAATTGAGAAAGCAACTGTTAGTAAGTGCTATGAATTAAAGCTTTTCAATAGAGCAAGTATCTCCTAATCTTTAACTTGTAGTTTGGATTGAAGTGGTTTTGTACTGACATATAGGTTTTTTGCTGATAGGCTGTGTAGTAGATTCCAGCAGATATTCTTTTGTTTCTGCTTTGATTTTGCTGAGATGCCCTTTGAATGGATTTATAAATACAGGTGCTATTGTTTAAATTTACACAGTGCAAAGACAGGTGAAATTACTGGAATTGCTTTAATACATACTATATATATTTATATATACACACACACATATATACAATAATGGAAATTATGATACCAGTATGCTGTAAATACTTAATGTTGGCAGTCCATACAGATTTAAGAACATCTCCCTTTCTGTGGCCTTCTGTCCACATTTTAAAAAAGTTGCCTGACTAGTGGATCACCTCTAAGCTTGGTTTCTGGAAATGGTAAGTAGCTATTTCTGGAGACCCTGAAAAGGTCATGGACTTTAGCATCAGTAAAAATGTGTTGCTTGTGCTTCAGCTTAGGTAGCCAGAATAAGTAGACATCTTTGGCAATTTGAACCGTAACTTTTAGGGTTAAATTCTTCATTCTCTATGCACAAAAAAGTTGTGCATGTGGAATGCAGCTATGTAGGGAATGCTGTGACTGAAAGATTGGTTTTTACCCCTTGTAATTGTTTTGTATCTTTATGATCTAGTGTTTCAAATAGAGAATTATTTTGTTGCAGAAATTAGTAAGCAACCAAAAATGGTAATTTTCAAAAATAACAATGCTATGGTTCCGTAAAGCTAGTTTTACAGATCATTTAAATGTAAACTGAATCTCTATGCTATGAGTCCTCAGAGCTTTGTCTAAGTTAGCTTATTGGAATCATAGCAATATAAATCAAATACATTTTAGTTACTCTGCAATTTGTCAGAGAGAAAGATTGGGGTCCAGTACAGCCTGACAGGGTCATTTTACATATTCCACATATTGAAAATGTAGTATAATAGGAATTTTACTTCGTGTAAGTAATTCTATTTAACTGTTTATTTTACTTGTTCTAATGTGCTGTGTTAATTTGTCTTCTGACTTATGCACTAGTGCTCAGAAATAAATACCCAGCAACCTGTGAACCTTTTCTCTCCTTTCTTCAAATCAGGGTGTTGAATTTTAATATACAATTCAGTCAATAATACAATATAATATAAAATACCAGTACAAATCATATTGAGCAAAGTCTAGTAATCACAATACACAGTTCAATCATGAAACCAATGTCAATTAGATTATGGGGCTCAAATAGTATGCTGAAGGAAAATCAGAATATCCCAGTATAAAATCTTCCAAATCTGTCATATAAATTGTCTTTTAAAAATGTTTTTGTTTTTCTTAAATGCTGAATCTTTAAAACTTTTTGAAACATTTTCAGATCTGTTACAGTGGATCTTTTTTATATTGAACTTTTTTTTTATTAAAGGATTTATTAAACTTTTTTTTTAATTAAAGGATTAAAGTTACTTTGTTTTGGGAGCTAAACCTGATTTGATCCAGGAGCTCTTTGGTTGAACTTCTAGAGCTCTGATTCAATATAGTTATCTTTCATAGTAATTTTTTCATAGTAATCATAGTAATCATAGTAATTTTTATGAGAATTGGAGTATTAATACCTAATTTGGCAATTCGGCTCTCTAACCAAAAGAGAAGTATGTATACATACTTCACATTACTTGTTCTCAAAGGTCCCATACAAGAAATGGAAGTTCTTGAAGAGTACAATAAATTAAAGAGTTTTCTGTTCATATTTTGCTATGAGATCCATATCTTTTATGACTGAAAAAAAAGAAACACAGTTTCTGAAACTAAGTTTGCTGATACTCTGCTGGAACAATAAAGTTTTCAAGTACAAGACTTTTTCCCAACTGTCTTATTTTTTTATTTTATTTTATTTTATTTGTATTATTATTATTTCCTCCAGGACATTTGAAACTATAGATAATGTCTCCCAGGGCTGAGATTATGCTCAACTACCTGAAAAATAACAGATGCTTCTGTGCTCTTCATAGCGGAGAATGCTGCTCTACAATGCCAGGAAACATCAGTGGAACATAACCCCAAGCAGCAAAATCATTGTTGAAATTGGCAAAAGCAAACTGTACTGTATTAGTGTCTATGGCTTTTCACATCTGCTGGGTTAAATCAGCAAATCTGGCAACAGCCCATTCTGCAAATGGCCCAAATGTTTTCTGCCTGATAATTTGAGTTTAACTTAGTAAGCAAAAACCATTCAAAGCATTAACATTTTGTGTTGGAGCAAGTTTCCCACAAACTGTTAAACCAGTAACATTAGTGGAAACCGTTCATTCACTTATTCACTTGGAAAGCAGCATAGTGACTGTTTAGAACTACTTTGCTATGGAAGGAGTTTCCTTTGTATCCAAACAGATCCTGGGCTGTAATTTTCTTTTTGTCTACACAGTTTGTTTTAATGAATTGTTTCACTTTTCTTAAATATGGCAAGGAGTGTAGATGTGTATGAATATCACATTCATGAGAAGTGGTATTTCTGAAATTACGTTATAGAGATTAATTGAGCCTATAGAAATACTGTTTTCAGATACAAATATGATAGCAGCAACTATCATCAAGTTTAGCATTGCTAGTCACCTTGTACTGTAAGTAATACTATGGCTGAATTATATGTGTTGTGGTTTAAGCCCAGCTGGCATCTAAGGACCACACAGTTGCTCACTCACTCACTCCCCCACCAACCAGATCAGGGAGACAGTTGGAATATTCTTGTACCACTCACGATCAGTGGCACAAGATGCAGGAAAGACCTTGATGCTGTGCAAGCACTATTCAGCAATGACAAAAAAAATCTCTATACAATCAATACCATTCTCAGTAGAAATCCAAAACACAGCTCCATACTAGCTGCTGTGAAGAAAATTAGCTCTACCCCAGCCAAAATGAGCACAATATGATACAGTAAGATTTATATCAGCTACTATGCATTTGTTTAAGTCATAATTGTATCATCAAGTACTTCTGCTTTTCTGTTGGAAAAAAGATCATTTGGTCTAACTCCTTAGGAAACAAAACATTTAATCTGATTATGGATTGTATCTGGTAAAGTAATACCACAAAAAACATTTGCAGTAGAATAAAAATGCCCAGGTGGTTTAGGGGGAATCAAGATTTCTGAGCACTGTTAGTGGTCACTGTTATAGGTAAAAGTTAAGTTAAGTTAAAATAGGATATAGTTCAATTATATTGTATTAATTATGTTATATTATTTGTATTATGTTAAAGCGGGGGGGGCTTATAAGAATATGCTAGAAGAGTCCAGGGTTTGGTGAAACAGGGGTCTGATGGGGCAAGGCAAGATCGAAGAGAGATTGGATGAAACATCTGACCAATCATTCGAAGCCCTGCAGAAACGATTGGTCCAGAATGAACGGCGGTAAAGACCAATGAGAAGCCTGGAAATGGACCAATCATCATGAGGATCCAAAATGCACCAATCCTGGACTCGAGGGGGACTATAAATGTGGGGAGTTCGTTTGGGTCAGGGTTCTTCTTCTTCTTTTGGGATATTTGTTGTTTGGGAGAACCCGGTGCACCTGGGGTGAGCGCACTGTTTTCGTTTTTGGCTCGCTGTGTGGGTGCCTGGGCTTATCCTGGGCACTCCGTTCCTTGTAGCTATTTTAATAAATGAGAACCTCTTTCTCTGGAGAAAGTTTGGCCTCGTTCATATCCTCATCTTTTTTGGGGCCTCGTCCGGGATAGGCCACGCCCCGAAACAGTCCAGGGTAGTCCAGGACCTGGGAGACGCGTCCAGCCACCTTTTTTGGCTGCCAGAGACTGGACTACGTCGGACTGCAGAAGGGTGTGCGCCTGTACCCAAGGCTGCAGGGAGCACAGTGACTCAAAAAGTGAGAGCCCTCCGAGAGGGAGTGGGGCTCACGTTGCCTCAGAGCAACGTGAGTGGGGTTGAAGGCAGTAGGGGGTGCGAAGTGCGTGTGAGTGAATGAGACGGGGGCTGAGTGCAGACCCCCGAAGCGAGTGCAGTCCTCCCAGTAACAGAGGGAAGCGAGTGTTGTTGTGGAGTGTGTGTACCCCTATGGACCCCCAGGAGTAGGGGAGACGGGGAGTACCCACCTATAGCCGCCCTTACCTGCTCAGGCTCCCGTTCCTCCAGTGATTGGAGGCTCCTAGGGGTGGTTTGAGCCATTGGCCCGAGTTGTACCCCTCGAACTAGGATCCCATTGGGGGGTCATAGAGGGGGACACACTTGGTACCCTGAACTAGGATCCCTTTGGGGGGTCATAGGGGTATCCGAGGGGGGTTAGTGGGGCGGACTTGCCCAGTGAGGGGTAGAGCTCCGACCACTAGCTCAAACCACCTGGAGGGCTGTTCCTCAGGGATAGACCGGGGGAGTCTACTCTCTGAGGAACTAGGACCTTGGGTGTGGGAGAAAATACTCCTATACGGAGACCACTGAATAAAGTGGCCACCGTGTAGGGGAGTGCCCCTTTTCTGGGGCCGGGGAAGGGGAGGGTGCCCAACCCAAGGGGAGTAGGGTCCCCTCGAACTAGGACCCCAGTGGAAAGGGGGTCATAGAGGGGAAGTAGGCTCACCCTGAGCTAGGATCCCAGCTAAAGGGGGTCGTAGGGGTGGCTGAAAAATACTTCACAGGGACGGTGACCCACAGCGGGGAGGTGGGCCACCGGCTGTGGAAGGGCCCTTTCAGTCACTAGGGCTGAGGGGGAGGTTAGAACTGGCTCACGTTAGGGAGAATTTTTTTCTTTTTTTTGTTTGCATGTTAAAGAGTCGGGGCCCCTAAGGAATGAGGTTCGGAGGTGAGGACAGGCCAAAAGTCCTTCGACCATTCCTTAGGAATTTTTGAGTTTTCTGTGTGGTGGGCCGAGAAGCGGCCATTTTGAGTCTGTTGTGAGGTGGGTCTAGAAGCGGCCATTTTGCGTTTGCTGTGAGGTGAGCCGAGAAGTGGCCATTTTGCGTTTGCTGTGAGGCGGGCCGAGAAGCGGCCATTTTGAGTTTGTTGTGAGGTGGGCCGAGAAGCAGCCGTTTTGAGTTTTCTATACGGTGGGCCGAGAAGCGGCCATTTTGAGTTTGTTGTGAGGCAGGCCGAGAAGCGGCCATTTTGAGTTTTCTATACAGTAGGCCGAGAAGTGGCCATTTTGATTTTTGTGTGTGGTGTGAAGTGGCATTTTAAGTAAGCGGCTCATTGAAGCCAATTTGTACGTGGTTGAGTGTGGTGTGCAGAGGCCACTTGTGTAGAGTAAGTAGCTTGCTGCATCTATTTTATATTTAGTTGAGCAGGTGGTTGTAAGTTGTTTAATTTCTTGAAATAGCCATCACTATTGTTTAGTTTTCCCACTAAAACGATAACCTAAGAAGAAATATAATATCTTCTTAGGTTATAAGTGTTCATTTGAATTAACATTATTATTCTAAAATCCTTGTTAAACCACCATATTTATTTTGTTTCCCACACTAAATATTTCTTTGGGCCACCTTTTTGTTTTGTTTCCCACCAAAGCCGCCATATTTATTTCGTTTCCCGCATCAAATATTTCTTTAAAGTGTCTTGTCTCTTATGATAAGGAACATTTTTTTTAAGTAACCATTATTATTACATTTTTCACAATAATTAATATTTATTTTCTCTTCCACATTTGTAACTAATACGTATCCCTTATTGAAAAAAAAAATTATATTTGGATACCAATTGCTAGTTAAAGATGGGACAGTGTGCTGGGAAAAGTGCCAGCAGGAAGAGAAAAGGGAAGGATGTTTTTAAGAAAATACCTCCTAGTAGTCCTTTAGGTGAACTTTTAATAAATTGGGATACTAATGAGGGAATGAAGGATCTAGATAAGAGAAAAATGATAAGATACTGTACAGAAATATGGCCTAAAGAGAGTATTGCTGAAGGACCTATTTACTGGCCCTGGTACGGGACAAAAGAAAGATGGCTATGTATAGCATTAATTAGATATGTCAATACCAGAATAGAACCTTGTGACGAAGATATTAGATATGCTAAATATTGGTTAGAAAGGGACAAACAGGAAGAGGAAATAAAATTATATAAAGTATCCAGAGAAAAAGAAAAAGAAGAAACTAAACTACCAGAATGGAGGAGGGATCCTTTAGACTATCTTCCTCTACCTCCCCCTCTCTTAGATGACCTCCCGTTACCTCCTCAACCAACTCCTCCTATAGACCACCTTCCTCCTCCCCCTCCAACCTTGTACCCCTCAGTACCATCTCACGAGGTGGATGCAATTTCAGTATCTACTCCCACAGGAGTTTTAAAATCACCTCAGCCTTCTAATTCAAGTTGTCCTGCTCCCAGCATCCCGTCTTCTGTATCATCTCCTTTCCCAAATATACCAGAACCTGCCCATTCTAGTACTCCTTCAGTTTTGCAGAGTCCCTCCAGTTCCTCAAGTACCCAGACACTGGTCTCTAGTACCACTCAGAGTGTCCATACCCAAATCTTGGCTCCCAAAACTTCCCAAAATACTCCTTTTTATTTTTCCCCCATATTTCAGCCCATAACCCAAAGTACCTCTTCCCCTATTCTTATTCCTGGAACATCACAAAACACTCCTTTTTTATTTATCCCCTGTATCCCAACATACTGAGAGTCACAAGCAGGAGGAAAGTTTGCAAACAAAAGGTCAGGGAGTGAAAAAGGCCTGTTGTTGTAAAGATATAGAGGAAAAGAAATTAATTGAACCAGATGAGCTTGTAGCAAGCCATCAATATAATACAAGATTCCAAGCAAAGAAAATTGAAGGTGAATGTGGGAGAATTGAAAAGTTGTTTCCTCTGAGAGAAGTACCTATGGGGGGGGGGCAGAGGTGGTATTGGTTTTATGAATGCCCCATTAACCGCCTCTGAAGTTAGAAATTTTAAGAAAGAAATTAAGACTTTATTAGAAGACCCAATAGGCATCTCCCAACAATTAGACCAATTTTTAGGGCCTAACATCTTTACGTGGGAGGAATTAAATTCTATCCTAGAAATACTGTTCTCTTCCGAAGAAATACAAATGATTCGTACTGCAGGTATGAGGATTTGGGAAAGAGAAAATAGAGGAGGTCCTAGAGGAGAAGATAAAATGCCTGTTAACCCACCTAATTGGGATCCAAACCAGGAAGAGGGAAGAGCGAGCATGAGGCATTATAGGACACTAATTGTAAGAGGGATAAGAGAAGCAGTCCCAAGAACAAATAATGCAAGATTGGCATTTGATAGTCACCAGGAGCGAAATGAATCACCAAGCGCCTAGTTAGAAACATTAAAACGAAACTTTCAGTTGTACTCAAGTGTGGATCCAGATAGTCCAGAAGGACAAGCTTTAGTTAAAATTCAATTTGTAACTAAGGCCTGGGTGGATATACGAAGGAAATTGGACAAGTTAGATGATTGGCATGAAAGAGGAACGAACGAGTTATTAAGAGAGGCGCAAAAAGTATATCTAAGGAGGGATGAGGAGAAGAACAAGACAAAAGCAAAAATTATGGTAGCAGTGGCTAGAGAGAGTGCTAGATTTGGGAATAGAGAGTCACCAGATGATGGAAAAAGCGAGTACACAGGTCCAAGAATAAGTGGGTTTAAAGATCAGCCAAGTAGAAGGTATGAGCCAGACAGAGATAATAAGTTCCCTTGGCCCAAAAAAGACCACCTTGGGCAGAAGTCATGTGCTTTTATTGTGGTAAGAAAGGACATACCAGAAATTTCTGTAGAAAAAGAAAGATGGATGAGGCTATTGCTCAGGAACAAGACACCTTAGGGAGAAGGCTGGAAGGAGAGGACTAGGGGTGTCAGGGGCTCTGTGCTCTGAGGGATGATATTGGACATCAAAAGGAGCCCCTGGTAAACCTAGAAATAGGCCCTCAGAGCGAGGAAATGGAATTTTTAGTGGATACTGGAGCAGATCGTTCAAGTATTTCAAAGATTCCCAAGGGATCCAAATTAAGTAACCAAACCTGTAAAGTTAAAGGTGCTGAGAATAACCCTTTTGAAGTACCCATTATTGAAGAAGTACCTATAAAAGGAAGTTTCAGGGAAGGCTGTGCTGACCTGCTGTATATGCCTGAATTAGACTCTAACCTCTTAGGCCGGAATTTACAAGTGCAGTTAAGAATAGGGGTAGTCCCTGAAGGAAAACGTATGGTAGTGAAAATGATGGTTTTAAAAGAACAAGATGAGAGAGAGATAGATCCAAGAGTGTGGGCAGAAGGAGGGGGTCATGGACTGTTGGAAATTCCACCCATAGAAATCAGAATGAAACCTGACATTCTCCCAATATGAGTTAAACAATATCCAATTTCTGTAGAAGGGAAACGGGGATTAACACCTGTAATTAAAGACTTAATTAAAGAAGGAATTTTAGAACCATGCATGTCTCCACATAACACCCCAATATTACCCATTAAGAAACCCAGTGGTACATACCGATTAGTCCAAGATTTACGAGAAGTAAATAAGCAAACTGTTACTCGATATCCAGTAGTAGCCAACCCCTGTAATTTATTGAGCAAAGTACCATTGAGACATGCATGGTTTAGTGTTACAAATTTAAAAGATGCTTTTTGGTCCTGTCCGCTTGAGAAAGAAAGTAGAAAATGGTTTGCGTTTGAATGGGAAGATGAGGAAACCGGGAGAAAACAGCAATTACAATGGACACGGTTGCCTCAGGGATTCACAGAGTCACCAAACCTATTTGGCCAACTCTAGAAGAACTAATGAAACAGTTTATACCTGAAGAAGGATCTCAAATCCTACAGTATGTAGATGATCTATTAATTTTTGGGGAACAGAAAGAGGAGGTACAAACAACAACTGTTAATTTACTGAACTTCCTAGGGGGAAAGGGGTTAAAAGTATCTAAAAGAAAGTTAAAATTTGTGGAACCAGAAGTAAAGTATCTAGGCCATATAATTGGGAAAGGATATAAGAGATTAGATGCTGACCGAATTCAGGGAATACTATCGTTGCCAGCACCAAAAACAAAAACAGATGTGAGAAAATTACTAGGATTAATTGGGTATTGTAAATTATGGATAGATGGACACACAAAATTAGTTAAGTTTCTATATGATAAATTAGTTGAAAAAGAGCCCATAAGTTGGGATGAAAATGATGAGAAAAAGTTAGAAGACCTAAAAGAAAAGTTGGCAAATGCTCCAATGCTAAGTTTGCCAGATTTAAATAGACTGTTTGAACTATTCGTCAATGTAGAAGAAGGAATAGCTCATGGAGTTATTGTACAAGAATGGTGTAGGGTGCGAAAGCCCATTGCTTATCTCTCCAAGTTGCTGGATCTGGTAGTTAGAGGCTGCCCCACTTGTCTCCAGGCAGTGGCTGGAACTGTGACTCTTGTGGAGGAAGATTACAAGTTAACACTAGGAAACAAGATCAAGGTGTATACTCCCCATGATATAAAAAGTATACTAAGTAAGAAAGCCTGCCAATGGATTTCAGATAGCAGACTTTTAAAATATGAATTGATATTAAACAAAAGTGAAAATATAGAATTGACAACAACAAGGATCCAAAATCCTGCACAATTTTTATATGGAGAACCAAAAGAAGAATTGGAACATCACTGCCTTGAAACCATAGATTTGCAGCTAAAAGTTAGAGAAGATTTATTAGAACTACCTTTGCCTGAAGGAGATATACTGTTTATAGATGGTTCATCACGGGTAGTAGATGGTAAGTGAGTATCAGGGTATGCTATTGTAAATGGACATACACTGACAGTCATAGAAAAAGGAAAGCTTCCCAATAGTTGGTCTGCACAATGCTGTGAACTATATGCATTATTAAAAGGGCTAAAATGGCTTGATCAAAGAAGTGGTGCCATATTCACTGACTCTAAATATGCCTATGGGGTAGTACATACTTTTGGGAAGATCTGGGCAGAGAGAGGATTTGTCAACTCAAAGGGAAAAACCCTAATTCATGAAGGCCTCATAAAGGCAGTGTTAGAAGCCTTGAAAAGACGAAAAGAAATTGCAGTGGTACATATAAAGGGACATCAGAAAGGCGATACTAGAGAAATAAAAGGGAACAACTTAGCAGACGTAACTGCAAAAAGGGCCGCTCTAGAAGATTCTGAAAAGATCTTCAGGTTAAATGAAGTAAGAGATGGGAATGAGAAAGATCAAGAAAAGGAGGAGATCCCTATTACTGATCCTGTGATCTGAGAAGCAGTAGAGCATTCTCCCACGCACCTAGCAATCTGGCTCCAAAAGAAAGAAAGAACACGTTGATACAAAAGGGGAAGTAGACTCCTGCAACAGTAACTGGTAAGAACAGCACTAGTAAGGAAAGAGAAGAGAAGGGGGGGCAAGACCGGATCAGGATATACTCTTACCAACAAAAGTCGCTGATCCTCTGCGGAGAGGAGGCATGAATGGGAGAGTAGCCTGTACTGGACCCCCAGTTCTATTGATCCTCCTACTTATCAGCATGAATAAGGGGAGATGCAACCGTGTGAAAAGTGCTATCATCCTCTGTATGCAGGAGAGTCTCGGACAGCCGTCCTCAGAACATCCTTGAATCCGAGCCCCAATTGTATCAACTTTTTATCGTTAACCACCTGTATAGAGGACGGCAGAGTGTATTGGCAATTCGAAAATATAGGGAATTTTTAAACAGAAATTGTTGGGGGGAACGCCCTATCAAAGAAAAATGGATCTGTTCAGAAAGGAAAACAATTAAAGGAGAAGTAAGTCATATGGCTTATGAAACAGATTTACCAGACATTGAGACAACTATACATGATTGAAGAGCAAACATGTTAAAGAACTAATTAAAAGACTGGTTAAGAGACCAATTGAATAACTGTCAAGAGACTAATGGAATAACTGTCAAGAGGTTGATGCGGGCTAAAGCCCGATCAAAGTTTTAGAGGGGGGAGTTGTTATAGGTAAAAGTTAAGTTAAAATAGGATATAGTTCAATTGTATTGTATTAATTATGTTATATTATTTTGTATTATGTTAAAGCGGGGGGGCTTATAAGAATATGCTAGAAGGGTCCAGGGTTTGGTGAAACAGGAGTCTAATGGGGCAAGGCAAGATCGAAGAGAGATTGGATGAAACATCTGACCAATCATTCGAAGCCCTGCAGAAACGATTGGTCCAGAATGAACGGCGGTAAAGACCAATGAGAAGCCTGGAAATGGACCAATCATCATGAGGATCCAAAATGCACCAATCCTGGACCCGAGGGGGCCTATAAACGTGGGGAGTTCGGTTGGGTCAGGGTTCTTCTTCTTCTTTTGGGATATTTGTTGTTTGGGAGAACCCGGTGCACCTGGGGTGAGCGCACTGTTTTCGTTTTTGGCTTGCTGTGTGGGTGCCTGGGCTTATCCTGGGCACTCCGTTCCTTGTAGCTATTTTAATAAATGAGAACCTCTTTCTCTGGAGAACGTTTGGCCTCGTTCATATTCGTAACAACAATAAGATGTTTTTACATACTTAGGAATAGACTGCATTACATCGTTCAGTTAAAAATTTTTTTGACTGGTATTAATCCATTTTAGACTTCAGCATGAATGTGTGATATATGTACAGCCAGAAACATGACAGAAGTTACAAGAAATTGACTTCATTCATATAGGGGTGTTTAAAAACCACATGCATACTAATAGACTTGCAAAATAAAATATCTTTCATTGGTATTTGTGAGTGTGCATATGTGTTATGCATGAGTGTGCAATCTCTCTTGAACAGTGCTGTCAGTTGAGGTGCGGATTTCCCTGTCGTGGCTGGCAGGTTCAAATCTTGTATTTTTCTTTTATTCTCTCTGACAGTGAGATGTATTTTGTACTGTAGTTGAGTTGAAAGTTTCTATATGAAAGAATACTAAGGATGCTTTATTCACTTTTGTCTTGATTGCCTTTCAATTTGAAATGTATGTTTCGTGCTGAAAAGCTGTAAAAAAATGTTACACCAGAGTTCACACCAAGGAGTTCTGTTATGTGTCTGTGCAGAGTCCTGTTAGTGCGCTTACTGTCAGTGAATTGTGAGGAAGTGTCAGTCACTTGATCTGAGTTACAGCAGACACAGAAGTCAAGGTAGATTCCCCTGCTCCATTTCTTGTGCTGTGTAAAGAAAATGCTCTGTATAGACATACATTATATTTCACACACTGCATTGGCTGTCCTTTATCTTTCAAACTGTCAGTCTTGGGCTGTTTGTAGGTGCTCTTAGAGCAAGGCCAGTTACCACAGTGAAGGCTTGATTGCATAATGGTGCAAATTGTAGAGTGTTGTTGGTTGGCAGCATTGAATAAGGGACTATTCATCAAAAACTTGCTGTACCAGAGCTGAGAGCATTCTCATGCTCTTCCAGAAAACTGGCAATATGTAAGATTATGAATGAAACATCAGGTTCATAGCGCTTCTTGAAACATTATATACTGGTCTTATAAAGTAGATGCTTGTTTTTTGGTGGGGTATGTGGGGCAATGTATCTTTTGCTGTAGGAACAGATGCTTCCACCACAATTTTTTCAGGTTTTGAGTACTTGCAATTGGCACTGATTCACAGCTGAGCTAAAAACGTGTGCTTGCTTATGACAATAGAGTTTCTGAGATCTGAGTCAGTATGAACACTACAAATTGTTCTCTGTTCTTATTTTGAGAATCGTCAGTTAAGGTGGATTTTGAAAAGAGCTAGCTGGAGGTTGCAGTTGTTTTGTGCCCTTCTAATAGACACATCTGATCAGAGAAACACTCATCTCACATGAGGCCACTGAGTGTCTACCCTGAAACCGCATGCAACAATATGAGTTAGGAAAATAAATTTATTTTAGTCTGAGCCACTTTGCTAGTAATTACTAGAAATTACTCCTTTCATTACTTACTATTTAGCTCTTTAGCTAAATAGTAAGTAATGAAAGGAGTAATTTAAGAAAATGAAAGGAGTGAGAAGCACTGAATAAACAGAAAAAAAAGAAATCTAAAAATCCCTTAAGTTTTCCACAGTGTTTTTGGACATCAGTAGGACATTGGTATTATCAGATGAAAACGTAAAGAAAGGCCATTAACTGTGCCAAGACAGTAGTGTTTATTAAATCAAGTAATTATATTCTCTATGCCTTCTCTCAGACAGTTGGAGAGCTGTTTTTTTCTTTAATTTCCTTGCCTGTTTTGGTTAACCAGCTTCTCAGTTTTTGTTAATGGTGCATAACTTTTCTGCCTACATGGAAATCAGGAAGGTACCTCCACTTGTACTACCTGAGAAGCTTATGTGGAAATTCTTCCTCTCACCGATGCTGTTGCACACACGAAAAATAAAGCACACAAAATGAAACTGCTTAAGTTCTACTGATGCAGAATAGTTATGCAGAAGATTGCATTCCGCACCTTCCTGGTTAGGAAGTTGTTTAAAGCAGCATTGTGATGTTTTGTGCATGCTTTGTAGTGGGGTCATGCACGTTGTAACTTTTTTTTAATACCAGTTTCTTTGGAAATTTGATTATTTCACTGTGGGTGGGTGAATGTTGATTAAAAGGACATGAAATAATATTCTGAAAATTTTGAAAGATGATAATTTAGGCTCAACGTTGACTAGGAAGTTCCTGAGGAGAACTGAAAGTTATTTTTCTTACAGTAGTGGTAACAGAGTATTAGACAAAGCTTATAATCCTTAGGAATATCTTTCTATTCTGTCTTCTCTTAATTTTGTATCCTGTCAGTGAACCCTTCAGTACTGGATTAGGCAGCTTCTCTCTGAAAAGAGGATTGATATTTTTCCTTTCTTGTTGTGGTGGAGAAGAGTGAGGGGTTGCATGGTGTAATATACCAGAGGATCTTGTCAGAGAGCTTGTGTAGTTCATGCAGGGACAGAAGACTGCAGTAAGGATTGTGAAAAAGACAGTCACTCCTTAAAGGACCTAGAAGGACATAGAATTCAGAATTACAGGTGTTAGAGATCAGACGTAAATAAATGAGGAGTGTTTGCTTCTAGTCAACAACTAACTGGAAGTGCTCTAAACATAATGTAAAGGAGAAAGGAAATTTATTAAAATAGTGTTAAATTTTTATGAGTTTATGATAGATGGAGTCTGGTACATATATATTTGACACCTTGTCCTTGGCTTCTTTTGGAATGAGGTTCAAAAATAAATACAAACTCTTGATAGCGACAAAAAGCTATTAAAGCCAGTGTTATTCTTGTGTCTTAAATTCTTTTCAAGTTCTTGTTTGGGAAAGCTTTTGTAAATATCACACAAGAGGGAACTGAAATTATGGAGTTTTTATGAAATTAAGGTGTGAATACTGTTTTCATTAAAACTAGAACCAATATAATAATGAACTCAGCAGCCTGCTGCAGGCAGTCAAAAGCCTGTATGAAAGAACTACAATTATCAACCCAGAACTGGTCTCAGGACTACAAATATGAAGATAGATTTTTGTATAAAGAAGAACTTTGTAGGCTGAGGTTCTGGGCAAAGCCTTCAAATATCATGGGAGAATTATTCAGTGGTGGTAAGGAGTGGTGTGTTGGAGAGTTTTGTTCAGACATGCCATAATCATATACAGCTGATGGAAAAGTAAAAGGCAGCTGTGAGGAGCAAATTCTCAAAGCCTGTTCCTGTAAACAACAAAATTCTCAGGCATGTTTATGTATACAGCAGAAGTTCTCAGGTTGTTTTTTAATAACAAGTAAATATCTTGTCCTTGGATAAGTTATGGGAAAGCTAAAGTGACAAACATGGAGGCCTTGAGAACCGTTCATAACAAGATGGGAAAAAACAAGTCTTGGTCTCAATAACAAACCACAGGTATTGAAAACAAAAGGAGGGGTTGATCTGTAATCGGTAACCAATGATGAGCTCAGGTTTTGCAATATGTATGAACTTAATTAACACTGTTATAAAATGTGCATGTTGGATCAATAAATTGGAGTTCGATGCTGATCAAAGGATGGGTCGTCTCCCTTCGCTTCTACAGTGGTGTAATCAAAGGATGTCAGTTTCCGAGGGGATAATGGGTGTGGAATATAATACAGACCTTCACAACAAATTCTGTGTGCCTCTTTGTTTTCTTCATAAGAGAGAATCAAGCTCTGAATTTTCAGTGAGGTCACAACTGTAATGAAAATATTTTAAATAATGGTACAAGCTCCTGAAGGAAAATAATGTAAAAGGAAAAATTAAAAAAATACCTGTAAGACTGAAGCTGCTAATAAGATGGCTCTTTAAAGGAAAATTTAAATAGGTAGGAAGAGAAATAGAGCAATAATTTTCAGAGGTATGTGTTTTACAGTTCTTTAAAATTGCAAGCAGTAGAAAAAATATGATTGGACAGATTTTTTAAAGCAAAAACTTTGTTAAGCTTTTAACTTACAAAGTAAGTAATTCAAAAAGTTATAGAAGTAATGCTGGCATTTTATATGTTCATTTTCTCCTTGTGTTGAGTTGTTTTTTCACTGGTGTTCTTTTGAAGCTAAGATAGCTATGTTTTTAATCAGAAAGTTCTGCTGCTAAATATTGACAGCTTTTTTGCAGTTTTCTTTGTGCCCCTCTACGCAGATTATTGGCAAATGTTTATTGAATTGGTATTAGTTCTTTTGAGAAATTATAAAAAAAGGATTAAAAACCACATGCAGGGTATATTTTTGTATTATTACATTTGGTTTGCTTGTACGCAAAGATTTTAGTTGATATTTTATTCAATACTGATAAAATGTTGAGAATTTTATAGTTCTTTTGTAGCAATGTGTGACATTTATCATAGGAGATCCATAAAGCATCTGCTTTTTCATGAAGTGGAGAAAGAGAGAAAGCAGTCATGGGCTGAAGGATGTGATGAATCAGCTTAATGTACTTAGATGTTTCTCTGTGTTAGAATTTTCTTCTTCTGAAGTGAACAGCTTTTCTTAAATACATCATTAGAACAGGACTATAAACTGTTTTTGTTGTCTGAATGTTTAATTCAAATCTTTTCACATTTTCTTGTCCTCTTTCACATAATTTTTCAGATTGACACCTACCTGCCTTCTCATTGATTGTGAAAGATTTAATAGGCACTGTCCAGATGATCCAGCATGCTTCTACTCCATACATCTACTTCTTAGATCTGATTGTTCCCCATTGCTCCCTGGCTATAATGTTTGCCCTTTTTTCTCTTTGGAAAATGAGTATCACCACCCATGAAGAGTTGTGAGGGGCCATCCTGTGCGAGTACAGTGATTTGTCTTGCACTGCTGCTGGGACTCAATACGTTCCATCCATAAATAATTTAGAGCTGTGTGCATGGAGGGAGAGGGGTTAGAGTTTGGAGCCATTAAAGAGACAGTGGGGGAGTGAGACTTGGGGGAGTGTTGTTGATATGAATACGAATTGTAAATGTAGGGCTATGTATGCTTTACTTGGAGCAGTCAGCTCTTGACAGAGAGAGTCAGTGCTTGCCAGAGCACTTAATGGTGAGTTTTTCCTTATACAACATTCTTTTAGACTTCTACATCCATGTTTGCACGCAGACTTCTTGTAAGATTGTTTGATCTTTGTTAGCACACGTGACAGAATTCATTGTTGTTTATCTTCATTCCATGACTCTAATATAGCCATTGTTTTCTTTCTTTTAGAACTGCCTGAAACAACCTTAATTGAAGAGCAAGTTCAAGAGTCAGAGGCATGGGCCAAGCCTCTGGTCTACCTGTGGCAGACAAGACCACCCAATTTCTATGCTGAAAAAGAATACAATGCAGCTTGTGCAAAAAAGGAACCTCACTGTGCTGTTTGCACTCTTCTCGTGCCATACTATAGGGTAAGCAAGGTTCTCACAGCTTCAGCTCTGGATGACGTGTGAAATAGCTGTCTGGCTAATTATTTTCCAATAAATTATAAAAAAGATAAGCATTTCATTTTTAAGAGAATAAACAAACTCACTGGCGTTTAAGTTAGAACTGATACTTTGTTCACCTGCATCGATCCTTGGCTGCAGACACTGTGTGCCTCTTACTATCTTTTATGCAGGGTTTGTCTTAGTGCGTGTGTGTGTATTTTCCCTTGAAATTACACTTTTTGGTGTGGTGAACCCAGATGGATTTGCATTTTCTAGTTCTTTCCTTATATGTCCATCTCCAAATACTTTTTATCAGAGCCTCTTTTATGCTGCCTTCGTTCAGTGTTGAGGAAATAAGTGTTTTCACGGTACTTAGGCCTTCTCAGGTAAAATATTCCCTTGGAAACCGTCCAGTGCAGAGCACTGTTTGACTCTGTCTTGTGGGATTACTGTGTCAAATGGCAAGTAAAAATGGTGGTGGAGTACCATGTTGCTAATTGGGACGTCCTAAACTGGAGTTTCCTCAGCGTGGGAACCAGGAGAAAAGCCTTTATTGCACTGGACTGAGTTAAATGGCCCAAGAGGTACAGTACCACTGAACACCACTGCAATAACACTGGTTTGCAG
Source organism: Melozone crissalis (assembly GCF_028551555.1). NCBI lineage: Eukaryota > Metazoa > Chordata > Aves > Passeriformes > Passerellidae > Melozone > Melozone crissalis. The sequence goes on along the minus strand of NW_026535783.1, from coordinate 45,581,710 downwards.
GCTGATTGCAATTCCAGATGTCACAGTTATTTGGAACAGTGAAGGTAGGATGACTATGATAAATACTTAGAAGCAGTTAATTTTCTCATGAAACTGTTACACTTCCTACGAAAGTTGGGAGGGGTAGAATAGTTTCATCATTGTCACAAGGAAGAGTAAGACTCTCATTTCTTTTACTTTAATATAGATTTTGTTTATTTTCCAGGCAGACAATCAGGATGAAGAAAGTGCTACTTTCAGTGAAGCAAACTCAGCAGAAACATTGATGGCAGAAAATGTGAAGACTAAACCTCTTATTCCAGAGATGTGTTTCATTTATAGTGAAGAAAACACTGAAAACTATCCATCAAATGCCTTTGTTGAAGAAGATGGGACAAGTCTTCTGATTTCATGTGCAAAATGTTGCATACGGGTTCATGCAAGTAAATAATCTAATTGTTCTGTTGCCAGAAATGTAATTTAAAATTTTGCTATATTGATAAATAATAGTTAGATAGGCTTCTAGCATATCTTTAAAACTGCTTGAAGAACATTTCCATTTGTAATGCTTCAATCACTGGCTAATTTTATTTGAAAACTGCATTATATTTTCTATAACCTACAGTTGCTGTGAAATAAGTGAAGAATTAACTGTCTTGTAAACTTTCAATGATCACAAACTTCTGATCTTTTTTCTATTCTAGTGATTTAATTACTCTTTTGCTTCTCTATTTTAAATCACTGTGCAATGCTATTGTGTCCTTATTAAGTAGTTAGGGTAAAATTCTCCTGAAAGACTTGTGAATATTGCTGTTAAATTTGGGGATACAGTATTTTCCTTCACTTAGCATTCTTTTTTATTGCAAGAGTAACTGATGAAGGTGTGGATTTTTCTGCAGTGTCTCCTAAAGACTGTAGAACTTTAATAGTTGAGTTTAAGTAGTCCATGAGATACTTGGGAATATGGTATATTTGCCCAGAATAAATGTCAGTATATTAAGTCAAAATTTTACTTCAGGGAGAGTTGATGATATGATATTGCAATGATAAAAATAAGAAATTAATTGTGATTTTGTTTTTTTGGGTGCTTGGAGTTTTTGTTTTTCAGTTCTGTGTGCTGGGTGTTTGTTTTGGTTTTCTTATGGTGGTTTTTGTGGGTTCTTTTTATTTAGGTTAGGGAAGATATATTTTATAGACTATGACATTAGCAGTAGGCCTAGATGGTAAAAATCTCCTTTGTCACGTGACAGAGGAGATTTTTATTAAGGTTTATGTATAATTGAATTGTATTACATCATTTTTAAAAAGGCAGAATATAATAATCAATCTAACTCTCTTATTCTAGGTTGCTATGGTGTTCCTTCTCATGAAATCCATAACGAGTGGTTGTGTTCTCGATGCAGAAAAGAAGCCTGGACAGCTGTAAGTTGTTTAGCTGTCTAACACACTAGAGATTAAGGGAGGAAAAACAAGTAGCATGTGCATTATTTCATGTGGTATGTAGCCTGCATATTTTTTCTGATCATGCTTGCTGGGGAAAACCTATTTGTAAAATATGATAATATTTCAGTGCAAAATGTAATGGCATTTTGATACACAAACTTGGAGTCGTTTCACGGACTCCTGAAAAGGATTGGTTAACAGGACATAGTTTTGTGAAAAACTATGAGCAAAACTGAAAATTAAAATGCATGTAAAGGAGAGAAAATATTTAATTGGTTACTAGAATACCCTATTACAGTTTCCTTTTCAGACAGTCATGAATTTGAGGATCTTCTGAAATACTTTTGTGACTATTGTTCTAGATTCAGGGGAATATCAAGGGGAAAAGTGTAAGTCTGTTGTTATGAGCCCAGAATTTAATTATCAGTTAAACAAACAGGGTTAGAAAGCCCTGCTACTCTTTCAAAAATTGAAAAATTTTAATTTCTTTCAGGGAAATTACAGCTATGATGTGGAAGTAGGAAAGTTCTAAGGAGCACATCTTTATTCATGAAATACCATTATGACTAAATCACATAGTTTTTGTTAAAGACACTTAAAAAATTAAGATGCTGCCTTGGGACCTGATATTAACTACAATATGAAAATAACAAAATGACACGTTTGAGTGGAAATTCAGAGTGGCTTTCGACTCTAGTACATTTTTAAAAAGTCACTGAAAAAATTGTAAAGCAAAATCCAGTCTTAAAATTTCTTAATTATATGTTGTAGAAAGGATTCTAAAATTGTTCTAAGGTTTTAAGATTACAAATAATCTTGAAGTGATCATTTAGATGGCAGCAGTAAGTGAATGATAAGAACAACAGTGAAGGGTCTGATGAGTCATTTATACTAACACTTGTTAAAAACATTAATTTGAGAAGAATTATTCACATTTTAGTGAACAAGTTTGGGGTTATTCTCATATGATGCGCATAAGTTTCTGATAATAAGGAAAATTTGAATTTAAGGGAAAGTACTTTTTAGCCAAATTATTTCAGGAGATGAGATGAAGTAGTGAAAGATATATCAAGATCATATGGGAATTAGCTGAATGAATTTTTTATGTGATGAGGTTTTAGAACTGATGACATGTTCATTTTGTGACCGGAGTGGTCACAACTGCAGCTGGCAACAGGAACTACTGCTTAGGTAGAGTTGGCCATATTATGTCTGCATAGCTGACAGCTCTTAAGTAATCTCCCTATCTCTGCTGAACTTCATATGATTTATTTTTCAATAAACTTTAACACTTTGATAGCATCACATTATATATACACCCCCAGTTCCTGTGCATTCATCCTAAACTGCTTAAAGTACACCTGTTTAGTTTTCCACAAGCACACTCTAGAAACTGTAGAGAAGGCCCAGTATATTTCTGCACTTTATAAGTTAGCTAACAAGAAGATGGTATGACTGAAAGAGAGCACCATTTTCACCATGTAAAGACTAGACAATATGTGTTATTGGACATTGAGACAATTTTTTAATGTAAGCTTTACCTGTCCATATATTTAACTGAATTGCTGTAATTTTTTGTGTGTACTGATTATTGTATAGTTGAATTGTTAAAGCTACAAAATCATCTTTCTGTAGCTCTGTTTTGGTAACCTGAATGAAATGAATTTGTACCCCAAGAGAGTCCTTCATTCAACTATGCTTGTGGAATAAAGTTCCATCTTAATGCCTTAAATCAGCATTAGGTTGGAAAATTTTAATGAAATACTGAAGCTTGAATAGACTTCTAGACTAGAAATATGTTTACTTACAAACTTGTCCTCTTCTCTGCTGTCTTTTAGTCTTTTTCACTACATGTCATTCACATGCTACCACATTCACTTTGTTACTACATGCTATTCACATATTCTTTTTCACCTGCAAGACGTAGGAGCAATAGATAGTACTCATCTGCTACCCAAGAAAAATAGTAGAAATCCTGTTTCAGGGAAGTGAATGACGCTTTGTTAAATACAAACACATGAATGATAACAAAGTCACTTTTTTTATAATATGGTCTTTCAAAAGTTTTGACATGGCAGTCTTGCACTAATAGCAATCTCAGAGCTATTAGTGATTAAAAGAGTTTGCAGAGCTTAGGTGAAGTGACATCAGCCTGGAAAATACGTTGTTGTTTTTTATAAAGATACAGAATGGGTGATGCGAGGAAGTAGATGGTAGTCAACCTATCTCAGATAACAAGAAAAATATTGAACAAGTGCTGAATCTATCAGTTTCCAAAAACCTAGACAATGACAGAATCCTAAGAGGTGTCTATTGAAGTACAGGCCACTGATTTTTTTGCTGTGGCAGATCATGGGAGTAAGAAATAAGCAAAAGATTTCATGCATCCTAACTTTCAGATGCTTTTGATGGTATTTTAAATTTTGATATTGGCAGTGTCAGAAGAGAGATGATGAAAATAATATTTAACAAACACATAGCAATATGGATTTACTCTCAACCTTAATATCTCAGACCAGCAACCATCATTCTCATAGGACACTTAATGGTTTTAAGAGAATACATTTCTGACCATCATTTGCTGATTACTTTTCATGTCATTATGGCACATATGTGGAAATCTAAACTACTTTAAGCAGTCTACTTTAAGCAGTTTAGGATGAATGCACAGGAACTGGGGGTGTATATATAATGTGATGCTACCAAAGTGTTAAAGTTTATTGAAAAATAAATCATATGAAGTTCAGTAGAGATAGGGAGATTACTTAAGAGTTGTCAGCTATGCAGACATAATATGGCCGACTCTACCTAAGCAGTAGTTCCTGTTGCCAGCTGCAGTTGTGACCACTCTGGTCACAAAGTGAACATGTCGTCAGTTCTATAGAATCTGAAACATGACATGAGGATGCTTAAGCTTTGTGTTAGAAGCAAAGCCTGGAAAAAAAATCCATGGAACAATCTGTCTGCTCTTTTCAGCTTTGGTAAGAGTCCAGCTGAAGAACTGTAACAGTAGACATAAAATGTTTAAATACCATGATGGAAGATACAAGAGTTGCAACTGAAACTGCAAGAAACCAAAATTCTTTTAATAATTCCTGATTGATTTCAACCATTCCACAAGGGAGGATGGAAAAGTTTAACATTCTTAGTATAGTGAGGGGAAGGCAGAAAGGAAAAAAAGTCACATTCTGTAATGTAAAATTATGTGTGTATAATTAAGAGTAACATAAGCAATTGCAATTCTGGAATTTTTTCCTCTTCTGTTTCATCAGATTGTCTCTAGGAGTAACTTGTACCCATTACTCTTCATATTTTGCATGACTCCTTCTAAGAAAGGGAATGTATCTTGTCTTTTAGGGACAAGATGACTTGTAGAGACTTTAAGCTGCATCAGCAGAAGTTAATACCAGGATTTTTTATTAATTTTTATGTCTAAAACTAGTTAACGACAGGGCTGGGATATATAGGTTTTATAGAAGCTACTTCTTTAAGACTTTTGAAAACATGTTATGGAAACATTTTTCAGGAATAGTTGAAGAAGACTTGATTGTACCTTGAAGCAGAATGATAAAATAGACACTGAATTTTGTTTTTTCTGTAGTTTTCTATTGCTTGCTTGGATAGTATTACTCATTGCAAACAATGTGGATGTAGTTGTCTTTGGGGAAAACTTTATTAGTTTGGTATCGAACTTAGATATGCTAGTATATTTTTGCTTGTGTGGAACCTCAGTCCTAACATCAGCATGATAATAATTGCGGATATGTATTTCATACTATTTGTCATTTTAGGGTAATGTTTCTGTCCCTTCAGAGTTTGGATGATAACCTTAGATTATCCTAACAGCTTTCACTTCAAAATAGGACAATACTTTTATCTAATCCTAGAATTATACTTAAGATAATATGATTCTCTTTTAGCCAATCTTCTGTACATTGAAAATGACAAGTTAAATATGCTGCTATCCCAAAGTACTACCTTCCCTTTTGAAAACCAGCAATTCAAGTTAGTCCTACCAATCTACAACCTAAAATTTGATGCTTCTTTTGAATTAAATGCAGATGTTTATTTTCTGAATCAATTTTGAAATTTTCATAGTTTTTTCATATAATCATAAAATACCAGGTTGGAAGGGGACCTCAAGAATCATCTGGTCCGACACCTCTTGGCAAAATCACAGTCTAGACAAGATGGCCTAACACCCTGCTCAGATGAATTTCAAGTGTTTAGCTTAGGGGAATTCACCAGTTCTCTCAGGAGGTTATTGCAATAGTTTTTGCTGTGAAATTGCTTGTGTCTAATCAGATTGTCTCCAGGAATAACTTGTACCTATTGCCCCTCATATTTTCCATGTGACTCCTTGTAAGAAAGGGAATCTCCATCTTCTTCATAGCCACCCTTTAAATGCTGGAACCTGATCAAGTCTCCCCTAAGCCTTTACTGGTGGCTGAACAAACAACCAGTCCTTTGGTTCTCTATATGGCCCTTCTCTGGGCCTCTCCAGCCTGGCTACACCTTTTTTGACCAAAACTAAACACAAAATGTGTCTTCTATACCTGTTGTTTTACATATATTATTTTAATTGTATTTTTACTTGCTGTGTAGTACCATGAGTCTCTCTGGAGAGGGAGATGAAATTAAATTCCTTATTTGCACAACCTTTTCTTTTTTTTACTGCTGGGAATATAGTGTGATTGTATTCTGCATTCCAGCTGACACAGTTGAGACTTCAAGTTTTTACATGAATTAAATGAAAAACCACATTAATCTAGATTTTTATTCTGGATATCCATTGCTAAAAAACTGCAGCTGTTGCAGAAGATCTGAAACAGATTTGGCTCTCTGTGGGAATTACATATACACATGCCTTCCAGAATTTACTTTTGTATCTCAGAATACACAGTATTGGAAGATTTAGTTATTAGGAAATACTGACTCCTTGAAAGTCCAACTTCCTGGATGTTTGAAATTGTTTTCCCTATGCTTCATTATGATTCATAGGGGAAGGGGATTAAGCTGAAGATGACCATCTGAGAAGTTCCCTTCTGGCTAAGGCATTAAATCCTGAAGAGAAGGTTGATTGGAAAACAATGAGAAAGAAAGTTTTGTGTCATGAAGAATATAATGGAAGTTGTGAAACATTGGTACAACCTTGTTTCAGCGTTCATTTCTTAGGAGAAAAAAATCCTTCTCATTCCTCTGCTTACAAAAATTGTTTTAAATTCCGTTTAATGATACTTTCTTAAAATCACAGCAGTTACGTTAACTTCATGGAAAATTTGATGTCTATTAGGCTTCTGTATGTCAGTATGACTTTGCAAAGCAAGGAAGCATGAGAGCACTGTAGGAATTAGAGCTCTCTTAAGCTAAATAAAACTTTATTGTGTGTGGATCCCAACTATGAAAATTATTAATATACAGAAATAGAAAAATACCTATATGGGTTTAGATTGGCAGAGCCAGATTTTTCCTTGATAGCTATTCCAGTTTATATTATCAGAGGAAACCGATTTTGAGATTCAGAAGCATACTGTTTTCTTGCAGTTTCAGCATTTTAAGTAGCTGGAGAAGTATGCTTTACAATAATTTATGTCAAATTTTCTCCCTCTAGGATATACCTGCATTCATGATAGATAATACGTCTTTATATTCTACTAGGCAGTAGGTCCTGATAACAGTTATTGACAGAAGAGTGATACAGAATGGTCTATGCTAATGGGCAAAAATGGCCATAAATCAATCCCCAAAACAATATAAAAAAATAAAATTATATTTAATAAGTCATCTGCATGGATCCTGAAAGTGTAACTGAATTCTTATAAGGTGCCTTGATTGAGAACGAACACCTCATTAATCTTAAATGCTTCAGCTGGAAAGAGTTAGTGAAGTCAGGAAGAATAATGACTGGCATTACAGAGAATGCAACGTACTGTACAATGAGCAAAGATGTGGTCACCCAATAGCTATTATACATAAACATGGAGTACCTTTGTTATTTAGACTACAAAAATTTTGGGACAGGAAAGAAGTAGAAAGGAGTGCAAGTCAGGAAACAGGTAAGTACACTTCAATGGCTTGCTTCATGATCAGGTAGATTATGATCATAAGGCTACTAAGAAAGAGGCTGCGTGACTTTTCACAAGTGATTGTGAAAAGAATTTTAAATGCTGATGTCCATGTATGGACTCAGATGTGGGGAGCATTATATTTCCTTGTGATTTTGGTATTATACTAGTTACAGGTTATTTATTGCTTGCAAAACTCAAGTGATTTTCACAAGTGATTCTTACACTGTTCTCCACAGCACTGCAGAAACTGTTAAGTACCTCATCTGGTTAGCTGGCACTGATTTTGAGAACAGATCCTATGTTGAAATAGCTTAGCAGAATTTCTTTTTCTATAGATAAGCTTTTTCATGCTTTGTATATTACTTATGGATAATTAGTCTTTGGGTTTATTTACATTTATGGTTAGAGTAGCCCCCTATGTAATTTGAAGGATTTTTAGTTTCTTTTTCCCAAAGGCATCAGAAAGTGACATCAAAGAGCTTTTCCACATTCCTGCTCACAAACTGCCCTATTCCACTCCACTGAAAATAATGATTTTGAACGTTCTTTTTGTAGTGGTGCCCTTCTCACTAATATGGTGTCATAATTTCCAATATAAACTGCTGTTTTCAGGGCCTGCTGTCTGCCAAAATTAACTCAATACGTGTGAGTTGGTGATACAGTGTCTTAATTTTCAGACTGATTTTTCTACCAAGCTTTAGATGCATTTGAATATTGTTAATAAAAGAAACTACTGGACAGGAAAATCTGGCTATAATAGAAAAATTAAAACCCTGAATATTTCTGTGGTTTTTTGTTTTCAGAAAAATAAGACCTGATTATTATTCTTTAAAAATCTTTATTTTTTATTTTTAAAAATCTGAATTTTTGCAAACCTTCTCCGCAAAAAAGTTGACTTACTGTCAGAATTTTAAATGCTGATGTCCATGTATGGACTCAGATGTGGGGAGCATTATATTTCCTTGTGATTTTGGTATTATACTAGTTGCAGGTTATTTATTGCTTGCAAAACTCAACCTTTGAAACAACATATTTTAACAGGCTTGTAAATATGGGGTTTCTCTGATGCTGTCACAGAAGCCAAACTTAAGACCATTAAACTCAGAAAATATGTTTTTAACGTAAATGCCATAAGGCTCAAACCCAAAGCTCATTTTGAGTTTTCATTCACTTCGCTGGAGTTTGCCAAATCAACCTTTGCCACTGATACCCATGTAGATTTGGTTGCTTCCAGCTATGTGGGTATTCTCATATTACAAGGAAGAGATTCCCTGCAGGGTTGGTGATTCAGTGAATTATGATTTCAGTCAGATGTAGTTTGAATCTGGTCCTGCTTGGAGATGGAATTGGACCAGAGAACCTCTCTCAAATTAATCCAATCGTAATTTATCCTCAAAGACCATATTGGATCTCTAGAGGTAGTGCTGCAAAGTCATTGAGAGGAAAAACATGCTATAAAAAGCCAGTAGCAGGATGTCTTGACCTGGCCAGCTTGTATTTTGCTGTCTTCTTAAAGGTACAGCTTCTGAAGGTACTCAGGTTAAAATCTAATATTTACTGTCTACAATAATGGGAATAAACCTACAAATTTTTTATCATATATAAATATGTATTAGATACACCATCATTCCTGTTTTGTTTGCTAAGCGTTTACTCTTAGTGTTCATAGAATCATAGAAATGTTGGAAGGGTCCTAATTGATTTAGTTCAACACCCTACCATAAACATGGTCTTTCACTAGACCAGGTTGCTCAGGGCCACATCCAATCTTGAATATTTCCAGGAATGTCTGGAATTTCCTGAAATATCTACAACTTCTCTGAGCAACCCGTTCCAGTGTCCCACCACCCTCATGATGAAGAATTTTTTTCTTATATAACCTACACCTATGCTCTTTCAGTTTGAAGCCTTGCCTTATCATCCTTCTTGTAGCCCCCTTTAGGTCATGGAAAGTGCTATAATGTCTCCCTGAAGCTTTCTCTTCTTCAGGCTGAGCAACTCCAGCTCTCAGCCTGTCTCCACAGGAGAGGTCCTCCAGCCTCCTGATCTTTTTCTTGGCCTTCTGTGGACCTACTTCAGCAGGTCTTTCTTGTGGCCCCAGAGCTGGATGCAGCTGTTGGGGTCTCTGTGTGGGCCAGAATCACCTCCATTGATCTGCTGACCACACTATTTGTGATGAAAGCCAAGGTGTGGCTGGCTTTCTAGATTGTGAGTCAGCTCACACTGAGCTTCCTGTCAACCAGCAGCCAGCCCCAACTGTTTCTCACCTGGGCTGGCCTTGATAGTTTTCTCCACCCAGCCTGTATTTGTTTTTGGAATTGCCCCAGGTGTGTTCCTCTGTGTAAAAGTGATTTTTGCAGTCTCTTAATATTTTGCAGGAAGAATTATCAGTTTTGTATTTTCAATGGCTTATTTATTAACGTTTTGGGAAAGGTAATCTCATTCCTTTTGACTCCAAAGGAGAAAGTGTAATCTTTCTTGTTCAATTATATGGGAACAGTTGCTCTTTCTACTATAAGGATTTTCTAGATCTGAGTGACTAATAACCACTATGACAGAAATTACTTCAACTTCAGGCATCTAATAGTCTCCATTTTATACTTTATGGATGTGTGTTACTTCATATATGTACATTCTAGGGAGAAAGGACACATAGTACCCACCCCTGTCAAGTTGTGTGAGTTTTTTTTCTCCAGTTACCTGAATGAATACTTTGATTCTAATTTCAGTCTCAGCCTCAGTTCTCATTCCTTCTCTGGCTTTGGAATTGTCTCCATATTCCCATTTTCCATCTCAACCCCCCTTCCCTGTCATTTTGAAGTCTTCTTATCCTAGCCAGCTCTCTCCTGCTCTTTGTGGTGTTAAGAGATCACTGTTAATAATCCTATGGACAGTGTAGTGAAGCACTACTTGCTCTTTATACTGTTTCTTTACATTGGTATAATAAGGGAGCTGCAACTGCAAGAAAATTGTTGACTACCCCTAAGTCAAGGGCAGGGCAGACTGATTGTTTGCACGATTAGGTTACTAAAATGTGGAAATTAAGTAGGTGATGATTTGTAAACTTTAAATTTCCAAAGGTGGATGTCTTGAACAGACTTGGATGCAACTGCAAGAGTAAAATGTTCATCCATAAAAAGAAGCGCGGCCACCTTCTATTTTCAAGAACATACTTTAAGCTTGTAGCCAAAGATCTTTCCACATGTTAAATAGATATTAGCCTGTGGTTGGTGTCTCTTTCAAGGAGTTACTCAGCCTCCATAATCAGTGTGAACTTTAATCACTTAAAATACAAATGAAGGTTGTGGCTTATACTGGTAGCATCTAGCAGCTCCTTGTCAGGAAACTGAATCTGAATCTTTTATTAGATAAACATGAATTTTTTGGAAGTTTATTATTTTTTACAAATATTTTGTCACTGAAAAAAAGAAATTTGTCTCTGAAGGTAATAGCTCAAAGTGGATACAGTAGTGGACTTTGAATTGGAATTCAGTAATTTCAAAAGCTATTTTCCAAGTGAAAATTATTCCCTTGGTGTAGAAAAATTAGCATATTCATTAGTGGACCATAGCTGAAAACAACATTTTCAAGAGAAGCACCAACCCATTTCTCTTTACACAAGGATAAATATAGACACAATTATGAATAAGCTGGGAAAAGGAGATGGATAAAATGTAGCAATGCCATATCCAAATGCACATCTGTGTTAATAGTACTAGGAGTGTGACCTTGGGCATTATAATGCAATGGAGAAAAGAGATGGAAGACTAATGATATCTATTTTCAGTTCAAAGGTTTCTATCTATAAAGCTAACCAGAATGGCTTGAAGAAAACAAAATATGTTTAACGGCCAAAGCCTAACAATTTTTATCTATTTGACCTAGCTGTAGCAGAGTTGAACATTAGATACCTGTTTTGATTTGTTGTTTTTAGAGGAGACTAGTAAATTGGTATTATTGTGCCTCATCTTTGGAGCAGTTGAGTCTTGAAACTGTTTTGACCTCTTATTAAAAATATTTCAGGGAAAAAACCAAGCCCAAAACCTTTCCTAACCACTTCTCTTAGGTTTTTAGGTGCTAGTTGAAGTCAATTGGCTTGAGCTGGTAAAAAAATGGTGGGAATACATTACTTACTGAATAGGTAGTGTCCTAATTGCTGCTTAAGACATTATCAAGGAATAGTCACTTTAAATTGTCCAAAGGTTTAGGTTAGATATAAGGAAGATGTTCTTTACCCTGAGGCTTGCCATAAAAGTGGTGGATGCCCTATCCCTGGAAGTGTGCAAAGCCAGTTGGATGGGGCTCTGAGTAACCTGGCCTGGGAAGGTGTCCCTGCCTATTGCAGGGGAGTTGGCCTAGATGATCTTTAATGTTCTTTCCCATGCAATGCTTCAAATAACTATCCAAAATGTATTGAGGCTACTTGAAAATATTACTTCAGGTAAAATCACTGCTAAATAAAGCTGTGGCAATAAAGTTACCATAACAGTTTATTAAGTGAATGATAATAATATATTAGTAAAGCTTTTTTTTTGTTTGTTTGTTTTTTGGGATCACAGATTGGGAAAATTCAATATATACGGTATGTAATATATATTTCAATGTGTACTTAGTGCCAAGCATTTGGATTTTCCTTAATATCTAGGTAGTGTTTCTGCATATGAGTGTTTAAAACTGCAGATTATGTAGAGCAGTAAGATGTGTTAGAAGAATTAAACTAAAGTCTGTTCTGGTCTGTTATTACCTTGTTCACAGCAAGAAATTAATACCTGATGAAGAATATGTGTCTTGAGCAGGCATTCCTAATGCTTTCTCAATCTCCTATGATGTGGAAATAAGAAATTGTCTTAGCCAAAGGCAGTATCTTTCCTTAGTAGAAAGTAACTTTGTTGGATTTCTTTTTCATTAACTTAGGCAGATTCTTTCTCAACTAGTGTAAAATTTTCTCACCCACATCTGGCAAACAGACACATACTGTGTGAAGAATCTTTCTGGGTTTTTTTGTTTCTTTCTTTGTTTTGAATCTGCTACTAGTTTCCTTCAATAGCAACTACTTTCTTATTGAATACCAAGCCATGCCCTTTTCCAAGTGTCATTTTTCCAGTTGCATCTGTCAAACATTACACTGTCTTTTTATTGCCTTGACCAGCCTGCAGGGTTATCCCTTTTGCAGAAGCTGGAGCAGAAGATGTTAGCTGAAGACAAACTTTCAGCTTATTTTTAGTGAGGCCTGTGAAGTAAGAGCAATCAGAAATGAACAAGATACTAATAAATTACTGAGATAACTTGGAAAACAAGATATAACTAGAGAAAATTGTAAAGATACTGAAGCTAGAATACAGACAAAGGGTTGCGGAGCAGTGATGTCAGCTGCTGCTGTAGAAAAGATCTTGGAGATTATTATCCATGTGCTACACAAGTCATGGCTGTGTAAGCACATCTCCCCAGATGTGGGATAAAAATGAAATATATTTTCCCTGACATCACTGAAGATCTCTTCTCATTGCATTTCAGAAGGGAGAACGTGGCCACAGATGAAGTCACTTACGTGGAAAAATAGTGGTTGTTGAACCAACTAAGGATCTATAGATGGAAAATGGCAAAAAAAGAAAGGGACAATATGGGGCTTTTGATGTTTATCGTGTGTAAAGTAAAAAGGAGAAGACTTAAGCAGGGTATCTGCTTGCTAGTTTAAATTAAAAGCTCCCTAATGGCATGGATGCCAAAGAGCTGCAAGAGATTATTAGGTTGCTTATGGAAGCTACATTCTAAGAGGAAATTTTTGAAAACGTGTCAGTCACAATTTATTAAGAGAAACATATATTTTATTTTACGCTGTCTTCCACTGACATAAGCTTGAGTTTCTTTTTCATTCAACTGAGTAAGTGTAATTATATGGAGATGCTATTGTAATTTACAGGACCTTAGCAAAGAAGAAATAGCAGTTTAACAAGAAAGAGGATTGTGTGGTGCATAATCATAGTTTTCAATAAAAATAACTGTTAGATGACTTAATATATATTCCTCTGCTATGGCTTGGCAGAATTCTACTGCCTTGCTGTGTCAGACAGCTTCCTGTCTCCTATGGAGGCAGCTATTGCTAATGAAGTAGGTGTGGGAATATGGAAGTATGAAAACTGGTTTTTATAAGTGTTACTTGAATATGACTGAATTCTGGCAGACACTAAAAAAATACCCAAAAATAAGCAACTGTATTCATTTTAAAATATAAATGAGTGTAAACAGGCTTGGGTTTTGCATAATATTTATCCATGCAACAAAAATTAATATGCAGCTTTGCCTGAGTAGCGATATACCCTTCCAAAAAAGGTTATCCATCTTTTGGATGGATGTACCAAAGGAAGCATGGTTAATTCACACTGACTTGAGGTTTTTCTGCCAGTTTCTTGAAGTGATTGAAGCAGAGAAGTGAGATTAGGATTGATGGTTGAAGAAATGGGGTTTTTTGGGAAAAAAGGGGAACATTTACTCCAGAAATAGTGAATATGATATGTATTGTTATGAAAAAAGCATCATTTCCACAAAAAAGCTGAAAGATAAAAGGAATGTTACTGTATAAAACTTGTGAATTAAATATGGATATGGAGATATCTTACTTTATACAGATACTGTAAGAGAAAAAGCCTTCTTGTAATTCTAGAATGTTATGGAGATTTTTTAAGGAGATGAGCAATTTAAAATGGTCCAAGATTTAATTTAGATACGTATAAAATAATATGCTTATGAAATTATTATTTAATGCAAATACAAATGACAAAATTACTTGTTTAAAGGATTTGCAAAGTAATAATGAATAAGAGATTGGATACCTTCTAAAGTGATGCTTTATAATGAAATACATTCTTTTCCTGATTTTTACATAATAGGCTGACAGCAGGTAGACAGGGATGCACAGACATGCTCTTTCTTTTTGAGAACACAGAACCAGAGGATCATAGAAGGGTTTGTGTTGGAAGGAACCTTTAAAGGTTATTTAGTCCAAATTCCCTGCCATAAGCAGGGACATTCTTAATTAGACCAGTTTGCTCAGAGCCCTGTGTGACCTGACCTTGAATGTTTCCAGGGATGGGGCATCCACTGCCTCTCCAGGCAATCTGGTCTGGTGTTTGACTATCTTACTGTTAAAAACTTTTCCTTATGTCTCATCTGTATTTAAAACCATTTCTCCTTATAAAATGTTTTTCCCCATCTTTTTTATAAGCCCACTTTAAGTATTCTAAGGCCACAATGAGGTCTTTCCAAAGCCTTCTCTACTTTTCTCCAGGCTGAACAGCTCTCTCAGCCTGTCTTCATAGGAAAGATTTTTTTGGAGCGCTGGACTACCTCAGCAGGTCAATGTCCTTCATGGATAATAACATGGGTACTAGTTACTAGTTCACATGCTATTTCACTGCCACCCATGGCATGTATACATTTGTTAGGAATATTAGTCTCTGTAAATGTCAGGTTCTCTGAGTTTCATTAATTGTAGTATATTGAGTCAGGTTAAGGTAATAGCCATGTTGCCTGTATATAGGAAAATATATAGCAATGCAGACATAATAAACAAAATAGTTTTAATGGGTTTTAAACCTGTGTTCCTACCCACACAGTTTTGTTATGAACACTGGTGAACTTGACTAGTTCTTAGGGATCTAATTGTTTATAGTCTGTTTCCAGCAGACGGTGAACAAGTACCCACCAACACTTTCTGCTCACCAAAGATACATACAGGTGTTTCTGTAGAGGACATAATATTTGGTTCTATAGGTCCTGCATAAGGGTAATTTTTTAAAGCTTCTAATGAGGATATTTAGAGCCACCTTCTCTTTTCCTTGGGCTGCTCTCCTCCATTTAATTTTCCCTCTATTTTTTTTCTTTTCTATTTTTAGCCTAATGTCAAAGCTCTGTGGTTGGTAGGTAAATATATGACTTCTGTCTCTTTCTGTGCTGCTTTACCTTAATTTCTTTGTAAAATTTATTTCTAAAATTTCCTTAGGGCCTTGGATTCTCTGTCTGGCTACATTAGTAAGCTCCACAGCAGATGACCTGATGAAAGTTTTTTGTAAAAGTGAGAAATATCCATTAGAAGCAGAAAAATGTTATCATTTGTCAAGTAACAAATTTTTAAGTGGCGTAAGAATGTCAAAACTCTTAAAATAGGAGCAAATGCACTCTTTGTTTTGCAAAGCAGAGTTAAAGTATTTTTGTGGCCAGTGTTAAGAAGGTGCTCAGGTTAGCAAGAATTTGTGAGGAATCCCCTGAACTTTCACATTTGAAAGCGGAGAATGGAAGTTTCTCCCTGCACGGATTTTTGATGAGTTAGACTTATGCTCTTTTCCCCAGTCTGCAGATATTACTCTATCTATAAATCGTGAAAGTTCATGCTCTGCAGAACTGCTGTCTTGGCTTAAGACAGTTTAAGGAGCTGGACACTCTAAAATTAATTACCTCCTCTTACCAACCCCTTTCCACCCATAAGGAACATATGCGAGTAAACGTAGGTGAAAAAATAACAGTTTACTAAAAAGCAAAACAGCAACAAGCAAAAAAAAAAAAAATTAAATAATCACTAGATACAAAATTACTAATCTCCTGAAACCCCAGGAAACAAACTGAGACCCAAAGTGGTGGAAATAGCATTTACAAGATGGTGCCCTCCAGGATGCCTGTGTGGCTTGAAAGACATGGGGAGAATGGCATGAGCTCTCTACCCCACAGTCAGTCAACCACACCATCTGGGAGACAAAGGGTAAGAAAGATGGTGGCCAGAGAGAAGCTTCCTGGGAAAGCAGGGGCTTTTGGAGTTGCTCTAGTGGCAGATAAGTACCCACTCATGAGGCATCAGTGCCACCACCCACTGCCCCCTCCTGATGCCTGCTGGGCTCTGCTGGAGTTGATGCTGATGTCCACCACACTGCACAAGTGTTCAGGGAAGGAGAAGAACTGGTCTGTCAGATGTAGGGTGACCTGGTCCATGGAAGGGGTGCAGGGATCACTCCGAATCAGTGTTTTATTGCAATATGCTGTTTTTCCCATTGGCTACTATTGCAAGCCCAGAGAGAAAAACAACTTTACTGGAAGTGGTGTAGTTTTGAGCCTTTGGGTTCCCTGAATTATTAGTCAACATATACTTCTAGAAAGGGAAATGTGATCTGGAACATATTAGGTCCCATCCTGAGGTTGTTGTCGATAGAATAATGAACCTCAATTCTCTTCCACAAAACTCTGCAATAATATTCAGTAGTTAAAAGGGTGCTCCATAAGAGGATGTTCTGTTTTTCATATTTGGTTGGTAAAGCAAAAATTTTGTGCTTGGATAGTAAAGAGGCTCCAGTTGTCACAGGAAAGTGTTTTTCTATGGTTATGAAAGATGTTTTTCATAGGAAATGTAATATATCATTCAAATAAATTTCTTACAGACATTTGTAGTCTTCGTTATTTTTAAGATAAGATCAGACTGGTGTATAGCAGAAAGTTTTTTTGGGTTTTGCTTTGTTTGTGTTTTTGTTTGATTTGCTTGTTTGTCCTGCAAGGGCAACGTAAGTGTAGGGGTTCAAATTACACGGTCTCATACAGGTATACTGTCACAGAATATCTTGACTCTATTTGTACATTCTTTCTTTTAGAAAATCGGCTGGGAAGAAGAATAGCTATGGTCAAAACACTTTTTCATCAGCTCCTTTCAAGGGATAAGAGATAAAAAAGAGAATTAAAGGAAAGAATGGATTCAGAAATGAAGGAGACTGAAGAGGAGGAGTGAGGGGTTGGAAAGACGAAAAGAGTGTATCTGTTCAAAAGCTCAGTTTTAAGTAGAGATAGGAAAAGCCATGTTTTTTAGCGTGTTATCTGGGGACTGCTGAACACCTTGCTGAGTGCCCTGAAAGAGATGGAGTTGTACTGAAGATCAAAGCAGTGGAGGTATACTGCAGGAAAAAGAAAAAGAAAGAAAAGATTTAAGCTAGATCAATAGCTTATGGGTCAGTTTCTCAGTAACTTCTGTTAAACTCATTATGTGCCATAGTACTTTGTTTTACCTTTGTAAAATGTGTGGCAGTTTCCAGCCTTTTGACAGCAGTACTGATTAAAAGTGTTGGGGACTTTTTTTTTTTTTGGTTTTTTGGTGTTGATTTTGTTTGGGTTTTTTATTACATTTCAAAGTGATTCAATCCCTTCATCTGTAAGTAATACTCAAATCCTTTTTTCTTTTGGTTGTATGAGTTCTCTTTTTGTTACTATATCCCTTTCTTTCTCTGTAAGGAAATGCTGTGCTTGTAAGTGGCAGTATGTAACCCAGTAATTAATTGCTTTAGCAGTTTGATTTATCCTCAAGATCAGATTAATAGAACTGATTTGTAAACCATCGTTAAAACTCACTTTTTCTACTCTGTTTTTATTTTAGGAATGTTGTCTCTGCAATTTGAGAGGTGGTGCATTAAAGCAGACTACTGATAAAAAGTAAGTATTATGTTCTTCAGGACTGTATGTGCTTATTTTTATTTCCTGTCCATTCCCAGGTGCAAAGCATTTGCAACCTGAGTTATTTGACCGTGTCTCTTTAAGCTAAATCTTATTTCTATTGAAATGTGGTGCTGGCATTTTGTTAAATAGTTAGATAGTAAAATGTACATTTGTTTTAGTATTTGCAAATGCTTGCTCATTCCAAATTTTAATCTGCTGGCCTTTTTGCAAATAAAGTAAATGAGAGAGATCATTTAACATTGTTTGCATGTCTTATCAAACAGCAAAGTGTATTTTCTTTGGTCCTGAAAATTACAATACTTTTGAACTTCTAAACCCAGTATTTTCAAAGAATTATTTTTAATCAGGTTGAAATAATTTTCAATTCTGAAATTTGTTTGTTTTTTTTAAACACACTTCTGTCACACACTGTCAAAAATAGTTTTGTTGCTGACATCATGCTATTACTGTATCTGGCTGAGAGAAACTCTAGCAAGTAACCCTTGCTAAAGTGGAAAATGTTGCAGCTTAATGTTTTTTCAAGCCCTATAGTAGAATAGTCTTACATGCATTTTGAATAATTTCATAATTAATTAGCTCATCTTAGTAGCTTAGCAATATCGTGTAGACCTCTTTCTTTTGTGCTTTGAAATGCAGTGGTAAGACATGATCTAGGTATGGCATTGTTTTTCTCTTACCAGGAAAAGGAGGTGGAAAGAATGTATGTATCAGTGGTTTGCAGTTGATTTCATGACTCTTGTCCAGTTAGGAGAAAGTTTTTTAACTCAGGCCATATCTTACCTTAAGAAAATATTATTATTGTAGCTATTTTAATGGAGATTTTTGCCAGTACATTTAAGTTCTCAGCTGATTTTTAGTTCCGCTTTAAATTCCCTTTAATTTGTTACTTCCTTTACTTGATAAATACAAAAAGAATTACAAAAATATTATCTCAGTAGAATTTATTATGCCCTTTTGATATTTGCTGCTGGTAGCTTAGTTTCCATGTTGCATCTTTAAAAATATGTATATCTTTCTTTGTATATCAATATAAATTGTTTTGAAATGTCTCATAAGATATATTGTGAAGAAAATGCACAGAGGTTTGCATAAAATCACTTTTCTTGTATAATTATATGTAAGGTTTCTGGGTTTACATTCTATTACTCTAGGTTAGTTTAATGGATTTGTGAAATGGGATTTCTGTAAAACCAGTTGAACTTTTGTTTTTACTGTTTCTGTAACACCACCTTACAGTTGTTACACATTGTAGAGTTTTTGATCTGTCTTTCAGCATTAGCTATCATTTCAAAATTTTGAGTTTTCAAAAAAGTATTTTACAATTTAGCCTTTTTTCTCCAACAGCTGTAAAATCTAACGTGCATTCTCCTCTGCTCTTTCTTTACTGTCTACATACTAATTAGAGATACAGGAAGAGCATGTCATACTTTTAAAAGCTAATGGATCAGACTGGTATGTGTGCATGCAGTAAGCAGTTTGCTGTATAGGAAGACTGAGATTTCTTCTTTTCACCAGACACAGGAATTGTTTTGAGTCTGTTAGGTTGAGAGATATCAGAGGATAAATGTTTAATTGAAGGTTGATTGAAGAGGCATTTTATTTATAGCTTTTCTGTCTCATAAAGCTTAGATGGTACGACAATGTGGTTTAGCAGGTGGACAATAAGAAGAAAACAGCTATTACAAAAAATATTTTTAAAAGTCTCAACTTCATGTAAGTTAAAACATGAAGAAACTGTCACCATAATAAAAGGATGAATCTGCCAAGATATCTGGGCTGAACTGTATAACTTGGTAATTGGTATGTCATCTTTATGTACAGGTCTTATTTCACACTTCAACCAATACAACTTTAAAATCACATGACAGGAGTTTGTTTGGTCCCTGTGTGTCATATTATACTTTTGCAGATGTTTTTGTCAAAGATGACTTATTGAAATATTCCTGCTCTAGCGCAAGAAAGAGAATTTTATTTTTGTTTTCTGCATCACCCTTCATCTCTTTCTGCTTCAGCCCACATTCCTGTTAATTTGTTGAGATGCTCGTGTAATCTGTGTTTCTTCAAAATGTACAAGAAGCAGAGTGAGGCAGGCATTCAGAGCTTACAGAAACAGAGCAAGTGGGGTAATGAAAACAGACATACAGTAAATGACAGAAAATAAGGCAAATATGAGTAAAAAAATGGAAATGTTTTCCTTTATTCAGGAAATAACTGAATTCTTGTCTACCCCAAAAAGATTTTAGAAGTAACTTCTTGTCTACCCCAGAAGTAGCCTCAGAAGGCTGTTCTTTGATAATAAAAGTGTTGTTAGCTTCTCTTGTGCTTCATGAAATACACAGTTTCAATATTAATTTCAGGCTTTTTAAAGTTTCTTTTTGCTTTGTTATTTTGAGATTCATGTATCAGGAGGATTTGGAGTGCTTTCTGATGCATATAGGAAGCATGTGGTATCATCTGACAAACCTCCGGACGTTCCATTGAAGTCTTGAATGTAACACTGGCCCTAGGCGCTTGCAGGTGCTTTTGCTACCAAAGGAGATCCAGTTCATGTTGGGCATTGCGCTGGTGGCTTGCTCACTTTGCTGCTTGGATGCCTTTGTGTCTGTAGACAGAAGGCCTTGATAACATTTGCATTTCCTTTTGCATTTTGATAGATACACGATTGATTGTAATCACATTTGTTGTGTAAGAATAGTTTCTCAGGTCTGAGTAGTGTTAATAATGACTAATAAATGCTGTAGATGATAAATTACACATGAATTAAATAGTGTGGTGTTTACATATGTACCTGAATAGCACACCTGCAAAAACTTCTTACTTAAATAAAAAGTAAAACATGCTTAAAAATTGTTGCAATAAAATCGCAGTCTGAAAGTTTATTGACACAAAGTGCTAGTGTTGCAAAGTTTGTTAAAATGTGTTAATGAAGCTTAGGAAAGCCTAATAAGGAAGTAATCACAGATGGGTATGTTTAAGAAAACCAAACCAAAAGCAAAAGCCAAATATGCAGCAAGCAACAACTTCAGCACTTGTATTTCTATGAGGTTTTTTTGTGGTATTTTTGACTTGCCACTTTTCACAGGTGGGCACATGTAATATGTGCAATTGCCATCCCAGAAGTCAGATTTGGTAGTGTCACAGAGCGTGCTCCGATAGACACTAGCAGAATACCCTTGCAAAGATTAAAGTTGGTGAGTAGTATATTAATATATACTCCATATATGCATTGCTATTATGGTGTTCCAGTATTTGAATGTATTAAAAATCTGAATTGTGATGGTTATTGCCAGGTAAAGAGCAGTAAGCTGTGTTTAAGGTAAGAAATAAATTACAAGGGTTTTACTGAGATGGGCCTTTTGAAACTTAGTGACAGTTCATTAACAGTGGTAACAGTCTTTGGTGCTCTATTAAATGTAGCTCAAACGTGTTCTTGCCCCGGAGAAGAGTAAGAAACTTACCAGAATCAACTGTGAAAGTTTCATTTTTTGGTGTTGTATTGGTGATGAAACTTAAAAAGGCAGGGAATAAAACAGTACTTATTTGTGAGGTCTTTTTATTATTGATTTTTGCCTTGACTATTTATGAAGGTGAAAGGATGCATGGTCTGTTTGTTACATGATATTTCTGCCGTCAGGGTATTGAAAAATACACATACACTAAATCACACATTAAACAGTGTCATTGAGGAGCACTGATATACTCTAGAACAGGATATGCACAAGTGCAAAATGTGGGTTTTTGCTATGTTATATAGTAATTACTTAATCTGTCAATGTGTGCATGACTGTAATGTTGTCAGATAGAAAGTGCTTAATGGCCCATTCAAATTCTTAGAGGAAGTGTAAATTTCCTGGATCATCCCACACTGTTTCCAATGTGATTCTTGGTGTACCTTATCTTGTACCCACTTATTTTGAACTATTAATATTTTCACTCTATATTTTAATTCCCTTTTATTCCATTAATTTTTTTTTTTGTTTTTGTAGCTGTATGTTTAAATGTGGAAATGCAGCTTGGAGTGCTTTAAAATTGATAGCCTGCCCTTAAAGTGGTAATCTGTTTCGATTTTTTGTTCAGAATTTTAAAAAAATTGGTTTTCACATGTCCTTTTAAAAATAATTTAAAAGATGTATGTAAAGAGTATATATATAAATATATATAACATAAAAACATAAGGCGACTTGAAAATTCCTAATTCAAGTGTTCAAAACACAGAAATCATGGAAACATTGTTGGAAACAACCTCCAAGATCATCAAGTCCAGCCTTTGACTGAATAACACAAAGCCCACTGGGCACACCTCATCTCAATCTGCCATATCTGACCATTACCAGGGATGGTGACATCATCCAGCTTTCCTGGGGAGTTTCCTATTTCCTGTTCCAAAGCTTAACCAGCCTTTCAGTAAAGAAATTTCTCCTACTATTGAACCTAACCTCCTCTGGGACAGTTTGAGGACATTATGTCTTGTCCTACTGTTTTTTACTTGGCAGAAGAGGCTACCACAACCTCGTTTCAGGCAGTTGTAGAGAATGATAAGGTTCCTCCTTAGCCTTCTTTTCAGAACTTCCTCAGCCACTCCTCACAGGACTTGTACTCCAGGCCCTTCCCTAGATTTGCTGCACTTCTCTGGACATACTTGAACACCTCAATATCCTTCTTGGATCACAAGTTTCAAAGTGCAGTTTCACTAGTACCAAGTACGGAGGGTCAATCCCTGCCCTGCTCCTGCTGGCCACACCATTGCTGGCACAGGCCAGGATGCCATTGCCCTTCTTGGCCACCTGGTCAGGTTATAGGTGGGACCCAGCCCTGGGCCTTGTTGAGCCTCACACCACTGGGCTCAGCCCATGCTCCAGCCTGTCCAGATCCCACTGCAGAGCCTTCCTGCCCTCCAGCAGGTCAGCACTCCCACCCAGCTTGGTGTCATCTGCAAACTGACTGAGGGTACACTTGATCCCCTTGGCCAGGCTATAAAGATATTAAAGAGAAGTGGCCCTGATTCTTGGGGAACACCACTTGTGACGGGCCACCAACTGGATTTAAATTCATTCATTCATTCATTCATTCATTCATTCATCAGATGTTGAAGTGTATTCTGTAGACTGTCCATGACTTACACACTGAAAGACTAACAGGAGCCTTTTGGAAAAGTATTGAATTAATTTGGAGCCAGTGTTTCTGAAATTATGTGACTTTAAAACCTATGTTTTTTCTGCTAAATATGGAGAAATTATATTAATCAGTTATGAACTGTTGAGTAATTTTTAGATTTTCTTCTGTTTTTCCTTCAGTGGATAGAATATTGCTTTTAGTCTTTAATACTTTTTCAGTTCTTGATGCTTTCTTCAACATAAAATGGCTTTTAACCAATACAGCTGTATTATGTACAGCTGTATGTAAGCCTATGGTGTCCTGCAAATATATACAAGTTTAGAAATAGAGTGCTTGCCTTCCTTAACACTGTTTTTAAAGAAAAAGAATTTGTATATTTGTGTGGAATGAATGTTGTGCAGAAGGAACTCGACTGAATGCAGGTGAAATGAGAGGCAGGGTACTTTATAACAGTCATAAATGTAGTAGTGCTGTAGGTGGAAGTTGCCTTTCTGTGAGGGAAGGAAGCACCAGAATCTCGGTTAGCTCATTATACCTTATTATTCCAAGATTTAATTTCTGACATTAAATTTATAATGAAATAATTAGATTTATATTAATTTAAGGGGAGTATGCAGGTCAGCCATTTCAAAAGGCTCTGTAATAATGTAATGCCAATGGACCAATGCTTCCTGGGTAAAGGAGCAGAAAGAAAAAATCTGCCCTAAAATCACTAGCAGGCTTTCTGCCTTTAGATTTTGATTTTGTTGCAATTACTGCATCTGATGATTTTACTCTGCTCTGTTTCAGATTAAATACCCTAGCTAAACTATGTTTCCTGATTGACTTTATATGATATGATGTTATTCGGTATTTTAAAAATAAAAACAAATATGTGTGTGTATGCCTGTATGTATTCATATACATATACTAATACATAGTAGAATTGCATGGATACTTTTATTTTCTCTAAAACACAGCATATTAAATACCTCTTGTAACATATTTCTCTTGTTTCCTGAAACATGGGGTTCCTACTTCTCTAAAGAGTTTGCTGCCAGTAGTCCTCTGTGTATATTCTAGCCTTGTGTATATTTGCCACATTATCCTCAATTCAAACATGATGTTTAAGTTAGTCTTCCCTTCCTGGCTGCTGATGCTACAGAGTAAGAAGCTCTCATACCCACTGGCACTGTATATTTTTCCTCAGGGGAATCACAGAGATTATATGCAAGTGTATTCTTTCTCTAAAAATTCCTACCTCTTCTTTCCTCCAGTCAACCCCACTGCATACTTACCTTTCATTCCTTTTCATTACCATTTGCTCTGTACGTGAGAGTAGACAATTGATACCATCTGTCTAGCTGTAAATTTCTGTAAAAGCATAGTGAGTTTTTCACTCCTAGGAATATGTGAGCAATTGATGCAGGTCAGTTTTGTCTTTTGAAATTGTAGGGACTGTCAGTGCTGCTCTTCAGCAGCTAATTCCAGCTTCACAGTTATCCTGTTTGATAGATGAAGGACACCTTTCTTCATCTCTCTCCACCATTCAAGCCAGAGGCTACCAGAGCAAAGGCAAACTTTGTACATAATACCTTGACATTGAACATTCATAAGCAGTAATTTAATAATTTAAAATAATTTTAAAAATTAATTTGGGTCCATTTTTATAATCCATTTTGTGGTAAAGCATGAGGTATGTAATAAATAAATGTGGTCTTCCCTACTGTGCCACCTATCCTTTACAAAATTTAGGATGTATTTCATTAATTTTTTTTTTTAATGAGCAAAACATAATGGAAAAAAAATATAAAGGAATAGATTAAATACTAGCATGCGGCCATACCTAAGTTAGATATTACACTGTAGGAGGAAATGGTTCTAGTTGTTTGAAACATTTTCTATCCTTGTCCTCCCTGTTCCTCCTCCCTAAAGTAGTAAGAAGTAGCAAGAAACCCAAATAAGCAGAATATCTACTATTTTCAGAGATCTGTAGAGGAGGACCAGACATTTTATTTAATGTAACATCTACAAAGAAACAGCAAAGGAAGTAAAAAGCCAATTTTTAAATTTTAATACAAATTAAAAAACATCTGTGTAAATATGAACATATTGGTAGGCTTTTTTTAATTGCTTAGCTAGTAGATGTAGAGATTGCAGTTAAATTGAATTCGCTAGAGGTTTTGGGTTGAAATCAGTGTTTCCTGTCAGTCTTTCTGCTATTAAATGTTCAAGATACACTAATTTCTTCCAGAGTGAAACTCAGTATTTTTATCATACTAATAGTAGTTTATAGCTTTAAAATTGTTTTATTCAACTGTTTCACATTGGCAAGTTATTGGGTTGTTATAGCATGCCAGTGTTTTCATATTTCTCTAGCTGTGTCAGTAGGTTATGTGTCATGTACTGTCACTGCTGAAAACTTACATGGCAGTGAAATTTTCGTTAAACATTGCATATTTTGAAAATTTTTCCTGAATGCAAGTAGACTGAATAGAGTATTTAGCTGGGGTTTTTTCCATAGGGGAAGAAAAGAATGCGATACACTCGGGTGAAATCACTTCTATTTTAGGGGTATAAACCCATGATATTTTTGGACTTCAGCTGACTTCTCATGTGAAAGCAAAAGACCTCCTAGGCAACCTCAGTGTTGCATGCCACAAAGATGCTATAACCTGTAGTTTCTCCACAGTAAGTCTGTGATTATGCATTTTCTCTTTTTTGTTTGTTTTTTTTCCCCCCAAATATATTTGAATGGAGAAATGAGATTATCCTAGTCTCCTTTTGTCAGAGAGTCAGGCTATCTTTCTTCATTTTATGATGTTCATATCCATCAGGCCCTTTGAGTTCAAATAGCCACATGGAATGACAATTTGTTATTACCAAGCTAGGAAATAAATAAGTTGAATATGGACATTTAAGTACAGGCTCTACAAAGAAATGGCTGAAGGGATATACCATACCATATCAAACAATATAAACCAATATTTTCCATAAACTACAGTATTCTAGCTGTTTTGTGGACACATAGTTCAGCTGGTTTTCTCTTCCAGTGGTCTCCAAGTTTAATATCAGACATAAGCTAGTCTGAAAACAGGAAATACAAATGCTAACTTAAGTACTTCTAATCACAGTGAAAATATTAGGAGCAGATAAAAGAGAGGCAAAGGTACTGAGAAGTGATGGGATGCAGGGGCACCACTTGAAATTTGTGTAAATGTAAAGGCAGAGTTGTAGCTAATGACAAGTTGGAGGAAGTATGTAATTTGTAGAATTCATGCTGTGAATGAGTGTGGTGTCAGCTTCCATCCCAATGCTGTTAAACAGCATCAAACAATTTACCCAAAGCAGACAAAGCTTAGGCTTTCAGCTGAGTTTAGTTTTATTTAATTTATTTTTGCCTTGTTCCATTTGTCTTTAGTGTCCAAGAGAAGCTTGGTGTGTGCTTAGGCTTTTAAAATTCCATTTTTCCTTGACTATTTATGTGTATGGGGCTTTGGGTCATAGGAAGAAAACTGGATTTCTTTGTGCATCAAAGTCAATGATAAAATTCAGTTTTACTTTGGGAAGAGAAAAGCTTTTCCCCAAGTACCTAGATCGTCTCTGTTTTCAAAAGAGTGTTAATTACTCAGCTCTAATTATAAATATGAATTATAGCTGCATAAAAAATCTCTGGAGATAAAAAATTCAGACTGAGCTCTCAAATATCAAATCAGCCTTTGAAAGAAAGTGCTCTCTTGTCTGTTTTTCTATTTTTATTAAAAGATGGGACTTAAAACTGGAATTAAATAAAAGCCCTTGCTTTAGTTAGTATATGGCCGAGAAATTCAAGCCAACAGGAATATTGAGCCTAGTGTCATTCAGCCTTGCCAGGCATGTGACTCATAATGAATGTAGGCCTTGTAAATAAGAGTGTTTAAATGTTTCATCAATTACAACAGAAATACCTAAATAGATTCATTAGCATCTCTTCTTACACCTACGTATTTTGAGATGTCAGCTCTAAAATAATGATTTCAATAGAATATATATCAACTTCATAGTGAAATACCTTATCTTCCTTTGGTATTTTTTATGTTGTAAAATGCTTGGATATTGGATTGACTTTGTCTTTATAGGCAATTGCTACAATGCTGTACTGAAACGTGCACATGCAATGCCTTTGTTTCTCTACCTTTAGAGTTTTCTATTATTTTTATACTTGAAATACTATTTCTCCAACAAAATAGAGGTAGAAAATGAGTTTTGGAATAGCTGAAGTTGCCCTGAAGCTTTTGATGACCTCACATTTGTATTTGACAAGTGAACCGAGTATAACCACAAGTGTACTCTGACTGAAGAACATTATTTTGAAAAGAAATCTAGTGTGATGATGACTGATCTACAAGCCTTTCAGAATCTGGCTGAAACCATAAAGATTTTTTGGAAGGCTGTACACTTTAAAATTTGCACCTGATGGCAAATAATAGTGAGCTTGAAAGCTGAAGATTATAGTATTGAAAGGTACATCAATTCTAAAAATATAGAGATTTCTCTGTGGTATGGCACTGAAGAATGGATTCAAAGCAAAAAATTTGTATGAGCTTTTAAAAGAATGGGCACATATTCTCCTGTGTGTCATTCTGTTTCAATGATTAAAAAGGATTAAAGACATTTTAGGACAGTGCTCATCTAATCTGTTCTAATTTGTAATGAAATTCATTTGTTAAACTACAGTGGGCTA
The DNA here is from genome assembly GCF_028551555.1 of Melozone crissalis. Lineage (NCBI taxonomy): Eukaryota > Metazoa > Chordata > Aves > Passeriformes > Passerellidae > Melozone > Melozone crissalis. Next base: position 45,553,921 of record NW_026535783.1, on the reverse strand, counting down.
GTAGAGCTATTGCAGCTGTGTTTGTGGAAAAGTAGAGAAGCACTTGCAATGATGTATATCAGTGTTGCTATGCGTTTCTGGTAATACAAAGAAGTATTGATTACTTCTTATTGTTTCCAAAAATATTGCTGAAAGGGCCATTGAGTAGAATCGTTATGCCATAGATGCAGTCATGTATTAACTAGATCATTGCACACATTCACAGGCAGTGGGACCAAAATAGACAGAAATCTTGTGCCAGATTTTAAGATATTTCCAAATTGCATTATAATGGTTTATGAAATAGCTTTTAGTAATATACTTTACTTCAAAAAGTGTTAAACTAAAAATAATGCAATAGTTGCTTACTGCAATATTTAATTTATTAAAAATGTAGTGACTCATTGCTATCATGTGCAAAATAGAATTTACTATATATCATTTGGTCACAGCATTCATTGGATTTTTAATAAGGATATTAGAAGAATGTAGTTTGCTGGCTGTATAGTACTTACTGTCAGAATAATGTGCAGATCCTATTGCAAACTGTCAAGTTTGTATCTTGCAGTGGTGTGGTACTATCAAGTCTTATGAAAGATATGGCAAATGTTAGAAATGCATTACTATAAATAATGTCTGAAGACATGAGCAGAAAGAGGCATAAACATGTCTGCTGTTAAAAATGTAGTAACTGTCAAGGATTAACTGTGTCCAGTGTATGCAGAAATTACAAATCTGGAAAAAGAAAACTGGTACCAGGTTTATATCTGTAAGAAAAGAATTTGCAGACATCAGAATCCAGGAAGATTTATCTCTGATATGCAAGAGTTATGTGCATGGGGGTTTTTTGTATAGTGATTGTAATGGTTTAAAGACAAATTAAAACTGCAAAATTCTTCCATAATTTTGTATCACATCTCTGTTCAGGCTAGAGACAATCCCAAATATCAATACAAGCTGATAGATGAATAGCTTGACAGCACCCCTGCAGAGAATGACTTGGGAGTACAGGGGATAAAGCTGGATGCAAGCTGTCAACGTGCACTTACAACCCAAAAAGCCAACAAGCCAAGTGCATCCTAGGCTAAATGAAACGCAGCATGCCAGCAAATCAAGACAGGGGCCTTTGTCCCTCTACTCCACTTTTGTGAGAGTACTCCCCGCTGGAATAGTTCATCCAATTCTGGGGTTTTCCAGCACAAGAAAAAAATAATGGACCTGTTAAAATAGGTCCAAGACAAAAATGATCAAAGGGCTGGAGCACCTCTGCTATGAAGACAGGCTGAGAAGGCTGAAACTTTTCAGCCTGGAGAAGAGAAAGCTCTGGTGAAAACTTACTGAGGCTTTTTAATACTTAGAAGGAACTTCTCAGAAAGACAGGGAAAGATTTTTTTACCAAGACCTGCTGTGACAGGACTACCAGCAAGTGTTTTATACTAAAAGAAGGTAGATATAGATGGGATACAAGGAAAACCTTTTTTATTACACTAAATGTTATACCACTTTATATAATGGTATAATGCTGGAGCAGGCTGCCCACAGAACTTGTGGGTGCCTCATCATTGAAAGCGTTCAAGATCAGGTTGTATGGGGGCTTTGAGCAAACTGGTCGAGTGGCCATGGAGCTGCAACTAGATGATTTTTAAAGATTCTCTCCAACCCTGTTTAAAGGTGGATATGAAACAGTGGGGACTTCCAAGAAATTTAAAAAAACAGTGTGAGGAACTGTATGGTTTTTAAAAATCTATAGTCAGTAGCACAGCAAAATTTATTCAAAACTGCTTTAAACTTGCATATAATAAAAAAGTAAATTTCTAAAAGATTGAATAATACAACTTTATGGTGTCATAAACCCAACTGGCAATAATTGCAGTGATGCTCCAGTTAAAATCCCCTTACCCCAGATACAAAGGTGATGCAAGATTATGGAAAAATATTTTCTGTTATAAATATGCCTTTTAAAAAGGGTAATATTCTCTTTCGTCCAGTCAGTGGGCACTTTCCCTGATTGCCGTGACTTTTCAGATATGATGGAGAGTGGCTTGGCAACTAAATCAGCCAATTTCATTAGGACACTGGGATGCATCTCAGTCCTATGGACTTGTTCAGGTTCCCCTGGTGGTCTTGAACCTCTTTTGGTGGTTCACTGGGAATGACTTCAATTCCCCAGTTCCTGTCTTGAGATTCAGGGATTTCAGAGATGTGGGAAGAGTGATTACTAATGAACACTAAGGCAAACAAAATTATTGAGTACCTCACATTTTCTTTAATCTTCCATTTCTGACCAATGTGCCTGTAGAAGACATTTTTACTATTCTTTGTATTCCTTGCCAAATTCAGTTCCAACTATGTCTTAGCTTTCCTAATCCCGTCCCTCCGCAACCAGACAGCACTTCTCTTTTCTTCCCAGGATGCCATCCCTGATTCCAGTGCTTTTCCTTCTTGTGTTTCACTTTGTCCAGGACGTCTTTACTGAGCTATGCTGGTCTCCTGCCTTCCCTGCCTGAATGCTCAGTGGTGGAAATGGAGAGATCTCAGGCTCTATGAAAAATATCCTTAAAGATCTGACAGTTCTGTTCCTTTTTCCCTAAGTGCAGTTTTCCAGAGGGTCCCATCCCATTATTTTAATTCCTAAAATAACTAAAAGTTCAGGCTTCTAAAATTCAGAGTTAGTAACTTCAACCTTTCTTTGGCCCAAAATCCCTGAGATCATGAATTCCACCAGGGCATGACCACTTGAGCCCAGGCTGCCACTGATCCTGACCTCTCCAGTTAGTCAATCTGTGTCAGTAAGTAGCAGGTGCAGTAGCACTTCTCTGACACCTGGGGTAAGAAGTTATCCTTGATGCTGCCCAGGAGTCTCCTGGAGTGCTTCCATCTTGCCGAGCTGCTTTTGTAGCAGATGTCAGGGACTGTCCTGACAAGTCCCTGCAGCTGGATCAGAACCTGCCAGAGTGATGCTCCCTGCAGGTGAAGTAGGAAAGTTTTGTCAACAGGGTTCCCTCAATTGAGTGATGGGTAATAAACACAAGCCATGAGATTTTATTTATTGGCTTGGCTTCTGATTTTCAACCACAAGCTCTTGACCTGTTCATCACTGTTTTTCAAAGATGAGTTTATGCAATTGAGTCCAAGAAGAGGGAAAATTGTCTGCCCCCCTTTCCTTGCCTGTCCCTTCTGAACAGTTTGTAGTTGTTAATTGGAATGCTCCAGTCATGTGATTTGTCTCACAAAATTTCAGCATTTGTGATTAGATCATAGCTTTCCATTTGTGCAGTCACTTCTAGCTCCTTCTGCTTGTTACTTATGCTGCATGTCATGTCATAGATCGGACATATTTTAAGGATAGAATGATGAGCAATTGATAAATTAATTACTTGGAAATAATTGGAAATAGTTCAAAACTCAGTTCAGTGAGAATTTTTAGCTTTCAGCAGTTTGGATTTTTAGTACTTTAAACTAATCTTTTCCTGTTATTTCCCTCACTTAAAATTCTCTGCCATAAGGCATATGTGTGGTGATCCTTGAAACATTACTGTGAGACCTGTTCCTTGAAGGGTAAAAGGTCCAGTTCAGGTTATAAGCTTGAGAACTTGTCTTCATGAACAGATACTGGTTTTTCTTTAGGAAGCTGGCTGCTATTTGAAGTAATATTTGTTAAGAAGATGCTGAAGAAAGTAGTAAGTTGATTTGCACAGCAAATTCTGGGGATTTAAAGTAACTCAAGTTAATGTTCGTTTTAAAAAGGAAAAAAGAAGATAGCTGAGCTGCTGCCTGGGGTTACTTTTTTTCCCATTAGCTGAAGTAGTTCTCTGTGAGCTTTCTATATATGCAATTTCCAAGAAAAAGGATAAGGTATCCATTTTAGATAAAGTTTTATTGGTGGAAAAATGGCACAGTCTTTTAGAGACTAGTGATTTGTCCTGCCTTTTTTCCTGTGCAGCTTTTTAAACATTTAATTTGTTTCATGCTACTGTTTTGTTTGGGAACCCTCTGTTACCAGGAGAAGGTATGGTCTCTTAGACAGCTGCCCTAGCTTTCACTAGAGTTGAGTCTCTTAAATGCCCTGAATGACAGACAACACCATTTTGTTTCTGGAGAAGTGACTTATTTTTCCTGTACACGTAGTGATGTGAGATCATTTGCTAGGCACATCCAATATGTTTAACCGTGTGGTCTTCAGGAATAGCTGTGTGTTGTTTTCATTACCAGCAAGCATTACATCTGTCTTGTCAGCTCTGAACTTAAGCAGCTTACTTATTCCTTGCACCTTATCACAGCAGGGCACTTGGCAAACTGAGAGACTGCACTGTCCAAGTCTGACAAATATAAATCTTCAAGCAATGTCAACATCATAAGGATGGCACTGCAGCCTACATCATCTTCCAATTTGTCCAGTAGCCTATCTTTTACAGAGTGACACTATGACAGAAAATTCTCTTGGTGGAGAGTCAGTGTTACTGTCTGCCTTTTCAGCAGAGAAGGAAGGGACTGTGTGAGAAGGTTTCATAACAAAATCATACATAGATTGTCACAGAGCTCATAAATTGAGTAATGAATATGTTAACTTCATAGTTTGGAAAATTTAATTTTATGAAACTGGTCAGATATAAGGGCATATGAACACAAGTGGAGGCTGCAGAAAATATCCTCTATTTGAAAGTTATATATTCTTCTGCTTTTTTCACATCAGAGCAATAGTAGGAGACATGTTCTTGAGTAAGTTTGCATCAGCTTGACCATAAATAAAGAAGCCATTGCAAATACAAACTTTTTTTTGAAGAACTTCTTATTCTGAGGAAGAGATAATATATAGGAATCTTAGTCTTTAGCCTGGTGTCTCAAGTTTGTAATCTCCTTAATAGGAAAGTATCCATCTACATTATCTTTCAGTGTTAAGACAACATAGAAGTGATGGCTGGAGAAAGAGAGCAGAACAAGCAGCAGAAAAATTCATGTTACCTGATACTGTATGATATTCAGCTAGCCATCTAGTCTATAGCTTTTTGGTTTTCTTCTACAGTATTAAAAATAAATTCCTTGATGACAGAGGAATTGCAGTCTTGCAATAGACTAGCGCTTACATGATTTTGGAGAAATTCCAGATCTGTGACTAAGAAGGCTTGACTTAAATCACAGATGTCCTTTTGGTTCTGAGCATTTTGCTTTTTGACCATCGTGGAAAGAGTATTTTTGTCCTTGTGAGAGGCATTTACTTTTTATAACTGATACCTGCTGGCTGCATAATTTTGCTGCCGTAACACAGTTTGCAGTGTAGACTCAGCATATTCAGAACTGCTTATAATGCCTGGGCACTTTTCAGTTCACCATAGTTTCAAGATATCCCATCTATCTGAAAAATACTGTGGTCACTATGAAAGTTGCCTTTGAGATAACTGTCATGTCTCTTTTTCCCTTAGGAGTTTTCTATTTGCAGTAATCCATGATCTCATTATAGCAAGTAGAAATAGTATAGCTTTTAAATAGAAATTGAGAATTTGCAGCTCTCTCCTGGATGTGATTTGTTAGGTAAGTGGAAAATGTAGGAGATGAAGGTTTGCTGAATGCGTCTGCCATTCCTGCCAGAATCACAGAATTATTTAGGTTAAAAAAGACATCTGAGATAATCTAGTCCAACCCTTGACCAAACATCACCTTGTCAACCAGACCATGGCACTGAGTGCCACATCCAGTCTTTCCTTAAACATTGGGAGAATAGGCTGACCTCACTTCACTAAGACCTTCTCTCAAGGAGTTATAGAGAGTGATAAGGTCTCCCCTCCTTTTCTCCAATCTTGGCTCCCTCAGCCACTCTTCATAGGACTTACTCTTCAGATACTTCACCAGCTTTGTTCTGGATTTGCTCTAGTTTCTCAATGTCTTTAATGAAGTGATATGTTTCCTAATACAGTTTAGTTTTTTGGGTGCTGTTTTTCAGTCTGTTTGGGTGATTTCCTTGTTTATACAGCTGAGTAATTGTTACTAACATATAAGCAGGTGTCAGAGAAGTACTTGCTGATGAAACATTTGTATAATTCAGAACTTTGTGCTGTCCTAGACAGCTTTTTGTAAATTACAAACATTTGTTCCAGTATATCCAGATATATGTGACTCAGCCCTTTTTTGATGATTTTCAAATCATGATTTTCAATGATGATTTTCAAAATAAGTGAAACAAAATGACAGCATAGGCATTACAAGAGCAGGTAAGCAACATAGACATAAGGGAGATATACTAAATGTTTATCCCTTGCTATCAGATTACTTAAAAAGAGGAAAATTAAGATCAAAATCCTTGTCAATTTGAGCATGGTGAAATGGTTAGTGAGCAGTCAGTGGGATGGGATTATGGCTGAGACTTTGTAGACTTTCAATGTATCTGATCTGTATGAAAGGAGAGTTGATGCTGCAAACTGATTTTCTTCTTGTTTTAGATCAGAAGGCAGGGGTTGACCTATCAGTCAATGTAGAACCTTGAACTGTAGAGCGCTTTATGAGGGAAGCAGCCAATGGCTAAATATTTTTCACCTTAGTGAATATTGTTTGAGAGAAAAGAGAAAACTTCAAAGTGCAAATGAACATTCCATCTAAGCTAAAGGAAGAAGATGCATAACAAATATATTGAGAGGAATGAGTAGAGTCTATATTGTTCATTTGGGGTGGCCAGATTAATAATTTTTGAATGGTTTAGTTTCTAAATTTTTGTTTTCTTCAGTGCAGCAAAATCTGAGCATAAAATAACTGTACTAGAAATGTTTTTGTTCTTAAATTATCATCGTAATGTTTTCAAGTATTACTTAGTTTTGTTAATGTAACTAAATATGTGTTAAAGAATATCATCTTGGTATGTGCAGTAAATTGGATTTTCCACTGTCACTATGAGAATAGTAGTAGAATTGGTAAAATGAGGATCTTCTTGGCTTGCTTATTTATCTAGCTGTAAAAAATTAAGACATACAGAACACTCTGTACTGATCACACCATAAAAGCCGTCTTTATTTTTTATCTCAATAACACTTTTCTTTATTTAATGCATGTGATCACCCAATTAACTTAATTTAGGTATAGAAAATGCAGTTTTTGCATCCTAAATATTTTATTAGGCATCATAAATATATGATGCATAAAAATCATAGATGCCTATATGTTGATGACTTTCAACTGAAAAAACATTAAAAAACCACCCACTACTTTTGCTCTGCGTTTTGTCACTGTGCTATTGTATAATGGTAACCCTCTATGGCATATTACATACCCATTGCTTTGAAGGTTTCATGGGCTGGTAAATATTTATGTAAATATGATAATTATTACATTCCAGGTGGCTCAAAGGTATTGCAAAGACCCTTTCCTTTCATACCAGTAAAATGATTTTGTATTAATACTTGGCTAAATTTTTGTATTGCCTTTTGTTTGCATGTAGATCTTTGCTGTAGATGTCCATTAATCACAGAGCCTCTCAAGTAGTTCCCAAATGATGTAAAGGATACCCACATACTACTTTATCTTTCCTCTGAGGGAAAAAAATTCTGAGTATGTTGTAGTAATCCTTCCCCATCCCTTCTCACCTTGTTTTTACCAACTCAATCTTGGCAACAAGTTTTGATAGTACATGCTGTTCCTTGAGAGTGGAAAGTGGTTAAGGTAGTAGGTGACCCAAACTCTTGAGTGATTAAGCTGGTCCTATAAAAACTGTCTTCTGTGCTAACAGGTTCATTGTGAAAATTTTCACTATGTACAGGCTTATGGATCTAAGCTTAGCTGACAGTGCTGACCCTTGGTCAAGGAACTACTTGGAGTTGAAAAAGCTTAAACTTGTGCAGTTATCCTTTAGGGATGTGTTTAAGGAGTAAGGAATGACCATAATGTATTGTTAGAAATGTTTGAGAGCTTACCAACATCTCACCTGATGCTTTTTGATTTATGTTTTTACTGAAAATGGAAACATTTCTTAAGTGCCTGGGATTTTCTTTAGAGCTGTATAGAGGGTTTTATGTTATGAAAAAGCATAGTGCTTCATGGAAATATGGGATTATTTTTAAAGGAAAGAGAAGTATTTAGTTCAAATTAAAACTTCACTTCTTTTTCAGGCTTTTAAAAAGATTGGAACATTTAGTTCAATTTTGATTTCTTTTATTTGTGATTAGAAGGTTCATGTCTGTCATTTAGAAATTATCAAAATGACAGTTGTTGTAGGTGTCACATCTGACAATTTATTTTTTCTTACATTTCTATGTTACTGATTTCTGTTTCATAGGAACTTCTTGATATTATTTAGATTTCGTAGGTATAGTTTCTCTTATAGATTTAAAATTTTCCTGCTTTCCTTAGGATTTGATTAGAAGGTCAGGTTACTTCACTACATAATCCTGAGAAGTGATATTGCTAAATAGAGCAAAGTTTTATGGATCTAGTGTGGGTTTAACTATAAAGAAGAAATTCACAATGGTGATCAGAACAGTTTAATACAGTGAAATTTTAAGAATAAGAGTCTGAAGAATAAACTATGTTAATCAAAGTATTTTCTAGATTAACCACTATTGTGAACATAAAAATTAATTAATATTTTTAAAATCAGAATAGCAGTATGCAATCTTTTCTGCTTTTATTACAGGTGCTGGTGCTGTATTATAGGTGTAAACAGTAGGATTTATCTATTTTGTGGCAAGGTTATAAATCACTGAATTTTCTATGCTGAAATTCCTTGGTAGATCTTTATTCTAAAATAATTAAGAAGATGAACATATAATTCTCCACAATAGGTTACAGCTTGTAACTTAGAGAAGGTTGGGAATGCACCACTTAGAGCTTTTGGTGATTTATCTGACTTCTGTTCCTTATTTGTAATGAAACTGCTTCTTATCTAAACAGAAAGCTTCAAACTTTTCAAATACCTGCCAAATGGCAAATCTTAGGCAGTAAACGTGGAAGGGAAAGACTCTAGATAACCAAAGTGATAGTTTGTGAGTTTTGTTAAGAAGTCTTAGTATAGTGTTAGATAAACCAATTGCCAAACCAATTGCCAGAGCATAGAGACACCCACACAGATCTGGTGGCTCTCAGGAGAGATGCTTACAAGGTCTGGACATTGCCAGAGGAATTGTGGCCACCTCCATATGTTTACAAAACAGCCTGGAAAATGTGAGTTACCAGGGAATGGTGCAGAGTTACTGCAGAGGGATGCACAGTAATGGTGTTGACGCCTTATCAGTTCAAGCAGTGAGTTGGTGGTCGTCATTCTCCCAGGAGGCGGTCTGCGGCGAGGTGTACGTGGCCCAAAGGGTCAGTGTCCGGCTAGCTGAGGGTAGGGGCTGACACCCAGCTGCAATTCCCTGCAAGCACTCCTTGGCGTCAGATGGCCTCGGGCTGTGCTGGCTGCGGACAGGCTCTCGCTGATGGTTAGACGAGGAAAGGAGCAGGACACTCACCGGGGATTAAGTCGGTTTATTGATGTTTTTGAGCAACCAACTGAGGAGCAACCAACCGGGGAGTGGTCCCGAGGGGAGGGAGAAGTGGGATTTTAAAGGAAAGGGGTGTATATGGGTGGGATTTACAGGGAACCAATCGGGAAGGGTGAAGGGATGAACTTAACATAACTGACATAAAGGGGAAGCCAATAAATACAAAGCAAAGGAGGGGCTCCGGGACCACAGCCAACCACAACCCCCAGAGATAAGAAGATTCTGGAATGTTGGGAGGAGTGGGGGGTGATTGACTGGGCCCAGGGAGGAGAGAAAGTCTACATATAAGGGAGGGAGAGGGCAGAGAAATTATATAACTGAAAAAACTGACAATCCCAATGGCGGGAGTTGCCATGGGGACAACATAATTGGCAGGGCTAAACTGGGGGAGGGCAGAACCATTTACATTAAACAGGGGGAAACAATACATAAAATGGGGGAGTAATACACAAAATGGGGGAACAATTAAATAAACTAACCGAACGCACTACAACAGTGGTCATCATCCTCCTAGCTCCTGGCAGAAGCTATGTCTTCTGCACTAACTGGAACTGTTGTGGCTACCCAGAGTAAGTTCCCAAGAAAACATGCAGCTGTTCAGATCTCATAGCAGAGAGATCTGCTCTCCATGAGCAGAGCATGTGTTGCATTAAGAGTTATGCAGATTCTTCTTGTTGTGTTGAATTTGGCAGAAAATAAACTCTCTTGTATTATAGCTGTTCTCTGACGTCAGAGGGATTGGGAGCTGCTAGGCTTAGATACTAAGTAATGGCCAATTAAACACTGAACAACAGAAATGGAGAGCCAAGTGGCATTGTGAATCTGGTTGGGTTCAATGAGTGCTACCATGATTATGGATTTATAGACAGCGTGATACATTGTTTGCCTGCTTGCGAACAATGAACTGTCCTGGCAGGACTTAGAAGTGTGGTCACGTTCAGTAACTCTCATGGCCAGGTGCAAAATCATGTTGTTTACTGAGCAGCAGAAATGCAGGTTTGACGGTGATACATACACTGTCTAGAGAAGGACATGTGAATACCTCAAATATTAGTAATAAAGCCAACAACAAATGCAGTACATTTTGACATGAATATGTATTGCTAAAAGTATGATAACAAACACAAGCTTGCTTTCTGAATTTTCTGAAGAAGCACTTGGTAGAGCTGATTATTCAAGTCTTGCCCAATAAGCATCCCTATGGGGGAGGAGATAGTTATAGCCTGGTGATCATCCCAGAATACGAAGGTGAAATCTCTTGTCATGCATTTCCACTTCCACTACACTTACAATGGGTTTTTCTGAGGGAGAGGAGAAGGTAAAATTACAGTTGTAATTTCATGTTTAGGTGGAGTTTGACTGATTATAGGCATAAATTAGCATATGTGAGGGTGTGAAAAGTAGTATGTGTTTTGGAGTTAGAGAAACACAGTATGAGTCAGGTTGGAAGGCACCCAATGCTCAAGCAGGGTTACCCTAGAGCACATTCATCAGGATTGCTCCAGATGATCCAGCATTTAGCAATGGGCCTACTTTATCTTTTGTTTTCCTTTTGTAATTGATGTATTTGAAGAATCCGCTTTTGTTGTCCTTGGCATCCTTGTCCAGATTTAATTCCACATGGGCCTTTGTTTTTCCTGTTTCATTTCTACTTACTCTGGCAATCTCTCTAAATTCTTTCCAAGTGACCTGACCCTGTCACCAGTTCCTGTGTACTTCCTGCTTACCACTGGGTAATGAGAGAAGTTCTTTATTTATCTGTCAGGTCTTTTTTCCCCTTTCTTGCACATTTGGATTCATTGCTTTTGAGCCTGGAGGAAATGATCCTTGATTATCAACTAACTCTCTTCAGCCCCTTTACTCTGCAGGATTGGTTCCTATGGAATTCTTCCCAGAAAATTCCTGCAGAAGCTCAGGTTAGCTCTCCCAAAGTCTCTGGTTGTGGCTACTTGCTACCCTGCTTTCTCCTCATCTGGAGCTGAGTTCCACACTCTCAATCCAGCAAGGCCTTCTCTGTTTGTTAGTATCAGTTGAGCAGCACACCATTGCCTGGGGGATCCTCCACTGCCTGTGTCAGGAAGTTGCCATCCGTGCTTTCCAGGAACTTCCTGAGCTGTTTGTGTTTCACTGTGCTGGTTCTGCAGCAGATGTCAGGGGAGTAAAGTCCCCCAGAAGAACCAGGGCCTGTACCTTTGAGGCTGCTTCAGATGCCTGCAGATGGCCTCATTTGCTTCCTCCTCCTTCTCAAGACAGCTTGTAGCAAAAAGTTTATGTAGAGTTAATGAAGCAAAGTTCAGCTTTCAGTCACCATTTTGGGTAATTTGTCTTAATTCTCAAAAGCTGCATTGTTTTCAACAGAGTATGCCTGGTTTTCCATGTCATGCCATCCATTGTTGTGTGTCTCTCTTGCAGTGGTACACCAAGCTGCTTTGGTGTTGTGGCTCCTAAGGTTGTCTTTGGTGAACTATAGCAAACACATACATTCCTTTTTGCTGAACTTTGGTTTTCAGTATTTTCCCCAGAGCATTGCAGGGCCTTTGCTCAGAAAGCAGCTGGCAGTAGTGAGAACCATAGTGTGAGGTGTGGCAAAGCACTTACCTGTGCAATCTGGTGTCAGAGTTTTGTGAGGAAGTAAAAAGGTTAAGGAGCATTAGGAAGCATTTCTGGGACAGAAACTGGGAAAGCCACCAGAATAAGATCCAAGGGGATTCTATATCCTTCAACTACCAGGCAGAAGGCAGCAACTTAAAAGTGTTAATGGAGACGAGTGTATGGTTGAGGTGGCAGGCAAAACAAACCTCCTCCTTTCCCACCTTGCCTTTCCACATGCCTTAGTCCCTGGGTACAAGGCTCTGGGTGTGGAAACTCATCAATTGATGATCTGGATGATAGTCCATCTATACCAGTGGTGTCTCCAAGGCAGAAAAGCCTGTCCCTCTTACTGAGACCACCTTCAAGAGGAAGAAATGTATCTCATCTCAAAAGCTGCAGTATTAATCTGTTTAGATAGTTGGGGCAAAAGAGTGATATCTTTTGTAAGTCTCTTTACATTAAGTATTTTCTGGAGAACCTGAAATATAAAATTTTTCAAAATACTTAGCTCTAGCTAAGTATTTCTCTAGCTTTTTTTGAAGAATCGATGAAAATTTTTGTACCCTAAGAGCCTGTGTTCAGACTTATTTGGGACTGGAGGATAGGGGGCATTGCTTCTTTAGAACAAGAGTCACGTTATAGGAGGTATCGTCTGTACATGCAGAGTGAAATTAAAAATGAGCATATATTAGGGCTCTAAGAGAGACGTTAGTTAGGTTTATATTATAAATGAAATATCTCAAGCCAATGACTTAAAAAGGAAAAAAAGACTGAAAAATGTACCATAAGTGACACACATAGACTACATTTTGTTTAATTCAATACTGGGTTTTTGTTTTAACAATGATGATAAAATGACCAAAACATACCAATAAATGAAATTTCTTTTTTTCTTTCTTTCTACATCTCTCTCACTTTTTGAAAGCTGGTATGATTATGCTGTTGTATCTTCAAAATGTATAGAAAGCTAAAGATGATCTGCTAATATAATTCAGTCAGTGATTCATATATATCCATCTTGTCGTATAGCTTGTCATTATTATTCTAATAACTTGAGACTGCTGTTTTCAGCAACTTCTGTTTTTCACAGTAAAGTTTTCCCAGATCCATAAAATTTTTACAATCCCTAAAATTCACTGATTAAAAAGAGAGAACCCTCTATGTATAGCATTGAAATGTAAAACATTTAGTAAAAAAATCAATGAAGAAAACAGAGATCTCCTGTTGGTAGAGTCCCACAGAAGGTAGACATCTGTTCAGCCCTGACTAGACTGCTCTGTTGCCTGTTGCTGCTTCATTGTAATTACTTGACCCACTGAGGACAGGGTCTATTCAAAATTTCTGTCTTAAGCAGTCTAAAATATGTCATACTTGGAAATTGGTACATGCAGTGATGTAAACTGTGATGTCAAGCAACAGTCACATTCTCATTATTACATGGCCATAATATCTCTATAGATATGTAAAGGACAGTTATGGCAGAGACTGTCACTGAAGATATATGCAGTTCTACGTGTTTGAGCTATGTAGCTCTAAGATATCTTCAAAACTTCCATGACAATAAGTATAATTTGGTTGAATAATAGCTGTGTTGCATTTGCTTGGAATTAAGAGAATAATTCGTAAGAATTTCATGCCTTTTGTTTAGAAGACAAAACTATCCTTAATGATGTAAATCAATACCAGATACAGCTGGAATACAAATGAAAACCTGGCAGTCCTTCACAGCCAGCCAGGAAATAGAATGAGATGTGTAATAAAGCTCTACAAGAATTGTTACAGAGTGGTTCTAAACCAATTTTCTATTTTTTTATTAATCTGCATGCTAATACTAAAATACTTGATTCTTTTTTCTTCTTTTGTGTAAAATACTGAATTTGCACGTCCCTTTATGTTCTTGTTTTTGCTGTGGAATTGAATGTGCAATCTGCAGAGATTATGCTGAAGAATTTTTAAGCTTCAAGAATTTTACTATCTTACTGAATTATGAGGGAAACCTGTCATAATTTTTATTACAATTTTTGTACTTCAGACATCATAATTCCCCAAGAGAATTACCATGTCATGCAGCTGAGGCTGCTGACTTATGACTTACTTGAAACTCAGATGATGGATTTGCAGAACATTATTTATTCTTTAAAAAATATATCTAGTGATCAGTGACAGGACCCAAGGGAATGGCATCAAGTTGGGGAGGTTTAGGTTGGGTATTAGGATAAAAAAGGTTCTTCACCCAGCGAGTGGTTGGGCATTGGAACAGCTCCTCAGGGAAGAGGTTACAGCACCAGCCTGACAAAGCTCCATAAGTGTTCGGACAATGTGCTCAGGCACATGGAGTTATTCTTGGAGTGTCCTGCACAGGGCCAGGAGCTGAACTGAATGATCCTGAAGAGTCCCTTCCAACTCAGAATATTCTCTGATTCTATGATATATTTTTGACTTAGTAAGAAAAATGAGATTTGCTGATCATTCTGTTTTCCAAATAAATCATTCATCTTGAAGCAAACTGCATTTCCTGCAATGCACCAGCATTTTAGTAATGATGACAGAACTGTGTTTCACACGCAATTACTACCATGTAGTCCATGGAATTGTATTATTTGTACAGTCTTACAAATTTTACGTAATTGTTAATTGTTTATATTTGAAGAGTAACCCCAAAAATAGAAGGAAAAGTAGCAGGAAAAATTGGTTTCAAATAAGAAAGAGAAAACATGCCATAAAAAAACCCCACAGAGCATATATCAATATCGGTGTTACCGGAAATATTTCCAATTATCACAGAACATTTACATTAAAAATGCTATACAAAATATATATTATAACACTGTTCTGTGAGCATTATCACAGGTTTTCTTTGAAAGTTATTTTGAAGGAATATTTTTTAGTAACAATTTGACTCACATCAGCTAGGAATAACCTTTTCAAATTTTGACCTCAAGAGAGATCAATTTCTTAGTTTTCAGTCATCTTTATGATGAGCATGCCAGAAATGCCACCCTGGAAGCTCAAAATACTAAAAAGCTATTTTGATGTGAAAAAGATGCTAAAAGACCTTTGCCATAATCATATTTCCTCTATAAAGTGTAAAAGCTTGGATGAGCACTATCATTAAAAATTCCATATATTGAAGAGTAAAGTTTAGATGTTCTCTACGAAAGGCTTCATTGCCATGTCCTGGGGGGAAGGCATAATGGGAAAGTTACTCATTTAAATGTCTATAAATTTCTGATACTGTTGGTATTATAGCACAAATAAGTACTTCATCCAAAGTGACACAAGGGCAGCAGAAAACCTCATGCCGCAGGGCCAGAAGTCTTGCAGGACCAAGTTACCATGACTCGTGTCCCGTAATGCTGATGCTCATAGCTGGATCATGGAGTATACAACTTCTTAGCCAGTTCCTGAGTATATAGCATAATTGTAACATTTGAATGTTTTCTGTCCATGTTTTTATGGCTTTTTAAGATGAATGCTTTCAATATTGACTTTCGGTTACTCCATTTCAACATGGTTTTTTAAATTATTTTCAATAGCATCATGTGGGAACTCAGCACATCATTTCTGATGTCCAGAATTGCTGAGACAACCTTTGGGGGGCTCGGAAGTCCTGGAACGTTGCCAGAAGTGTTTGGTGGTTAGACTTTGATCCTGCGCAGGAAGCAACACCTGTATGAGGATGGGAGGATCACACGGGGATAAGTGGTGAAGGGATAGATTAATTATAGAGTGAAAACACAGGTTTTAGAATCTCGGTACAGGGGGTTCTAGGAGACAAGATGGAGGCATTAGGGCGTGTCCTGTCCTTCTTCTTCTTGTCATCCATCTTTGATGGTGATGGTGGCACTTTGAGATTGGTTCTTACTGAATTTGCACTTGTCAATAAGAGTGAAAGGTATTGGGAGGAAAAGGTAAATATCTTACACGTAGTTTTTGGTATAAAAATAAGTGGCCGCCCCGAGGGAGGTCCGTGTGCCCGTAGCTGACTTGCTGTGCGGACCTCTGTTGGGCCGGGAGAAAACATTGTAAATAAGAATTAATAAACAACACTGAAGAACTGAGAAACCTGAAGACTCCTTTCCTTTTGAGCACGGGCTGCCTCAAGGCCATCCAGAGCCTTACCAGGCTATTTCAACAGCCGAGACAGGACAGCATCATATTGCTATAATCTGTATTTTATCCACGGTACCTTTTGTCTTCAGGTTGTTTATTTTGGCGTTTTTTTCCAGAGTTGCTGATTCCTTGATTCTTTATGCAGATAGTAAAAATGTACTACCTAAAACCTGTAGGCGCCCTGATCTTTGAAACAGTAGCATTTAGCACTTCAGAGATCATGAACTGCTTTACATGTGGTTTATATTCCATTCACGTGCTTACACAATTTTCATTGTGCTGTTATTCCCTACAGTTGCTGCTGAGTTTTTTTTCCAAAACTATCCATAAAGAAATTCTTCCTTTATTTTAAGAAGTTTTTGAATTTGATATTTGTGATAAGAAAATAAAAAGGTAAATTGTTTACTGAAGCCATCAAATACATCCAATCCTTTAAGAAGAGATTATAAAGATTAATAGATACATTTTGAATTTTTTCTTTATCACAGTGTTATTGAAAATATTGCTATTTTCTAGTTCTGTTACAGTGCGCTAATTAGGAACTTAAGCATAAAGTCAAAATCACTAGTTATCACTAGTAATAAAAATGATCCTATTTAATAAATCTGAGATCTCTTAAGGCACATGGATTTCATGTCCTATGAGGTGCTACAACGGCATGATTTTAGAATATAATTGTTTTGAAATGTAGGATTGTGAGAAAAATTGATTTCCTTAAGAATTATCTTCTATATAATCTAAACATATTTCGTATATTTTATAATGATAAAGCAGAAAAAATTAGTTTTAGCCTATTGCACCAATTCTTAGGAACAGGGTTGCTGCTATCTCACCATCCAGACATGAAAAATAAACTTATGTTATGGGGGGCACAGTGGTCTAAAAGTCTGCTTTCCTGAAATTCATGTAACAAATCATCAACACTTTAAATCAATGAAGAGTCAGTTTTGAATAGCCTTGCTTCTCAAACTGCAGTACATTCAGATAGGGGAGTAATTTGCATTATACCAGAGATCTCTTATGTGAGTATTATCTTATGTTGTGTCTAATACTTAATGCTTCTCACAAGATATGACTTACAGTAGGTGTATCTTTGATATTTTGGAGGGAAGAAAAAGAGAAGGAGGGGAATCAGTATGAAAGCAGGAAGGGAATTGTGATGTAATAGCTTGGGAAAGGGGGTGGGAAGTAAGACCTCAGCAATAACTAAACTGAACATCTTAACAATTATTTCCCCTGTAACTGCCCGAGCCATGGAGAGGTGTAGTTTCTTGATCATTTCTTCCTCAGATGGTGAACCTAAGGTGTTACCTTGGTTTGCTGTGTGTGTACTTGCTGGAGGGAGGAGATGCACTATCAGTAGCAGAGGTGAGTGTGTGCAGCCCTCAAATGCGTCTTAGAAGCTGACTCTCTCAGTTATAGTACTGGGACAATGATTCCCTACCTTTGCCAGGTATCTTCCCTGGTTTTGCCTGACTAAGCTACGTGCTGGAGCAGATCAACAGGTGGGAGTAATTTAATGCTTTCTCCTTACTCATACACTGAGAAGTTGCGAAAAGATTAAGAGCCTTCCTCTTTCAATCACTGCTTCTTGAATTGCTCCTTGAATGACACATTTCTTTGTTTGTACTGGTATGATTATGTAACTATTAGGTATGTGGGTGGACTTGTTGGTTGCCTCTGATTTCTAAGACATTTGTCTTTGCAAAGCAGAACTGAGGGTTTTTTAGATTACTGCTCGTAATTTCTTTAGGTGTTAATTGCTTTAGCTGAAAATAATTGCATGAAGTGTTAGTCGCAAATAAATCTGTGGGGGTTTTTTTGTTTTGTATCTGTCCTGATTTCAGCTGGAGCAGAGTTCATTTTCTTTTTAGTAGCTGATGCAGTGCTGTATTTTGGATTTAGTATGAACATAATGTCAATGGGACTTTTTAGTGTCCCATAGCAATTGAGGAAGTGCACAAGAAGCTGTGAGGGAGCGTGGCCACAACTGGTGACCTGAGCTGGCCAAAGGGCTATTAATACCATAGAATGTCATGTCCACTATATATAAACTGGGAGAGTTATCTGGAACAGGGGCTGATAACTATTTGGGGACAGGCTTAGCATCAGTTAGTGGTTGGTGAGAAACTCTCTTGTTCATAACTTGTTTTTCTTGGGTTTTGTATTTCTCTATCTTTCCTTTTCAGAACCATTATTATTATTGTTGTTAGTATTATCATTAGTATTATTAGTATCAGTATATTTTACTTTGTTTCAATTATTAAATGTTCTTATCTGAACTCCATGTTTTTTCTGGTTCCTCTCCCAGTCCCCCCAGGTGTAGCCACATTTCACAGAGAAAAGCAAGGCACAATTCTTCCCAAGAATATTTCTGGGTTTCACATTCTCTGAAGCTCAGAGAAAGCAAAAACTATTCTTTTCTTATTTGCTGTGCCTGTGTTGTGCCAGAGTAGAATGCAATATAGAGATTGTTTACCCAAAGTGATGGTGTTTTGTTTCCTTGGCCTACCAGTGTGTCGGAACTGTTGGCTGACAGTTGTGAGATTCTGTGCAGTTGGAGTGCAGTAGTGTGCATGCTTGAGTGCTTGGCAGATTCAGTTAGATGTAATGTAAAGTGTAATATAATATAGATGTAATGTATAGTGTAATATAATATCGAATAATATGGTATAATAAAGTAACTAATTAGCCTTCTGATAAGATGGAGTCCTCCTCATCATTTCTTCCTGACCTGGGAGTCGTCCTGTTTCGATAACCAGGGAGTGGAGAGGAGTGAGCAAGTGGCTGCTTGGTGCTTAGTTGCCAGCTAGGGTTAAACCCTGACAATATATTCCTTAAAGGAGTATGGAGGAATTGTCTTGATTTCTGGGCTGAGGAACAGTATCAATTCTTACTCCATTAATAGTCAGGATGTACTTCTGAACACACTAAAGAGAAAGCAATTGTTCTAGAAAAAGACTAGAAATATGCATGTCCCCTTAAGGTATGTCCCAGATAGCTACTGCCCTACTAACAGAAAGAGCACTTAGAACATATTTGTGTAGTTGTAGTAAAACACAAAATAAGCTTCATTTCTTTCAATAAGTTGAAAGATTTCGGAAAGTAATAGATCTTTTGAGACAATTGTGTTCATTTTCTTGGGTGTCATGAAATTTTTTCCTGTTCTTAGATGTGCAGAAAAAGAGTCTGGCTCAGTCTGAAACAGCCATTTTAGTTTTCTAAAGCACTATACAACATGCTACAGAAAACATTGATGAGAAGAATGTTGTCAAAAGATAAAATAGTGCAGGCCTCACCTATTTTCTTTGCTGTTAATAAATATTTGAAGTTTTTTTACAGAGGTGTCTATGACCTGCTTTTTAAAATTGTTGAGAAGTTCAAAAGCTAATTTTTGGACTTTGTTTTATATTCTAGAAATATTCTGATTATTATGAAAAATTATATTTAAATTGCTATAACTAAAAGGAGCCTTGAGTTGTCACCAGTTGTGTCTAAACCTGAGAAAAGATGCATACTTCCAAACTCAGTGTCCTGAGTTCTGCAGCTACCTAAAATTTGCAGCAGAACTGGATGCATGATGCCTCTCTTAGTCCTTTGTTTTATAAGGACCTGCATGAACATGGACTGTGAGAGGACTTTGTAACATTGTCTGTTTAGGCCTATGTGTTAAATAATTGGAAATACTGGATTTAGGGTGAGTTGTTATGTGCATTTTCTCCCTGGAAACAGCTGTATCATCCTTGTAAAATAAGTTTATATTAATACAATTATGTCTTATTGCATTCTGTTTGAGTAAGCTATCTCTATCAACCAGTGAAATCCATCAGTTGCTCTCTGTGGAATAGAAAATACATAAAATTCATCTCTAGAAAAACGGACTGATTTATCAAATGTAGTAAGTTTTTAATACTCCCTTTTGATTTTCAGGCGAGATTTACAGGGACATTTAATGAATCAAAGTTTGAACATATTTTTCTGGGAAAAAAATGGAAAGTATAGTAAAAAAATTATGGATTTTTTATTCAGTAATGAAGGCAGCATATTGGAAGAGACATCAAAACACAATAGACACTTAAAATATTCTCAGCTCTGCCAAAGCAAAAGTAGCATGTTCCTTTTATTTCAATATCTTTTCAAAACATTCTGTTTTCATGAAAAGCTGTTTTGTTGGAAATTCACTGTGGCAGAAAACAGCATTATGCATTTGAGCAGATGCACTGGCTCACTGCGTTAAAGATGGACACCTGGGGTCTTGCATTAGACTTGCAGAGAATATGGAAATATTGCACATTAAAACAGATAGGTAGAAAGTAGGTGAGTGTGCATTTTCAGATTCTCTAATTAACAAACTTTTGGCAATATGAGTACGTGACTCTATACTTTCTCTAGAGTTACTCTTTAAAATGTTGAGATTCTTTTTGTTTCAATGCACAGCTCTGGAGGGACATGAAAAATAGAATTTTTGCTGTAGAGGTCTTCCTGAAGATCTCTGGGGTCTCTATTGTTACAATATTGCTACTGTAACTAGCATCTGTAAGGAATGTGTTGCAGGTACCCATTTTTATCTGGTGGTTTTGATAAACTATCATATCACTATCCTTCATTATCTTTCACTTTGTCCTAGCTTTAAACACAGGTCAGTTATTCTTTACCATACTTGTCATATTAATCATCAGTTATGATGTTTCTGCATATTGACAAGTGCTTGAAAATAGTAATTATGGTGGCTCTTGTATGAAGCTCCACACTTCAAACAAGTTTTTGCATCAATTTTTTTAGATCATTTATCCTACTATGTAGTTTAAAGCATAGTGTGGCAAAATCAAAGTGTCTCAGGTTGTATGTGCTTTTTACATGAAGACCTGATTATTTTGGCTTACACATTAATAACAAGTGCTACTGCAGTGTCAGTATGAGAAGAGACTTCATGAAATCTTGTCATTCAAATCATCTATGATGTTGGCAAGGTCTGCCCTGATTAAGATCTTTATGTCATGCCAAACTCAAGTGTCCTGGGTCAGGTTTCAGATGTGTTGGCTTAATTTATTGAAAAACTCACATTTGAAAAGTTGTGAGGCAATTCAGATTCATGATGTCATGTTTCCAGAGTCACATGTCTGCTCTAAGACTTCTTGCACTGCTAAAAGGCAGCTGCTACTTTGTTGTTTGTTGTAATATCCAGGGGAGTGCATGTACTGCTTTCTTTGCCTGGGCTTGAATCAGTTAGCGCCTAAGAACTTTCCAAGTTGGACTTAGGGACCTCTCTTCTGCCTGCTGTATCTTCCAAAAGTATTTAGTAAAACATGTCTTTTCTTGAACAAATTCTCCTCTCTTAGCAAATGAGCAGTCTGATTCCATTTCAATAAATGTCTGTGAGTGCTAAACTAAGTATGAAGAGTTTTAATGGTAATTTCATAATGAGTGATAAGTTAGTGGTATGTAATTCCATCGATTTCCTTCCTTGTGCAGCTTGGAAAAATAAGAGAATAAAACCCCCCAAAAGTAATTAAATTCTATAGTGCTCATTACTTCTGAAATTTGTTTGTTTTTCCAATGAGAAATTACTTAATTTCTGCTGTAAAAGTTACATACAGTTGTACTGGATGAATTTGCTACATTTTAGTTTTTTCTCATGTTTGCTGAATTGAAAAATTTGCAAAAATTAATGTGGAGAAATTGTACCTAATCATGGACAAGCTGTGTCATTTGTCTCCAGCAAGCAGAAGGAGCGGAAATAATGCCCAGCTATTGCAAGATGAATCATATTTATTCTAAACTCGACATTTCTACAGTATTGAAATTTAAATGGCTTTTCTGAGAGCACTGAAATACATACTGTCATGTTTTCACTAATGGGAACCAAAATAAGTGCATTATTACCCTTTTTGAGTCTCTGTCTTTGGCTTTTTGTTGATCCTGTGAAATCCACAGGGCGTGGAAAGGCTATTAGAATTATGAACAATCTTGACCATATACAGGAGTTACTTAAACACTGAGAAAAGAGTTTATTAAATTACACTGTTCTTTGCATAAACATAGAACATACATACCTCTCCCCATCTCCAATATTTTCTGATTATTGACTGTTTATTCTACTAGGTAGGATTTCCTAATTGCTTTTGGTTACTATATTGTATATCAATTTAAGTGAGAGAACTTGGTTAGCTATTTACTGCCATTTTAGTAGTCTTGGTAGTCACTGAATCTAGAGCTTCAATACATTATATTTTCATACATCCTATTATGTATTCTTCCATCTTTTGGAGGGCTCAGGGGTGTTTGAAGGAAAGAATAGAAGGTCAAGTGTGAAAAACCCGGCTGAAGACAAATAAGTTACTCAAACTGGTAATTTGTAAATAAAGAGTTGATACAAGATTGTTGCACATACGCAGTCATATTTCTTTTATTTTTTATTGACAATTGATAGGACCACATTGCTAATTTAAAATATGGTCATGTACCATTGAAAAATACCACATATTTCGAGTTTAAAAGTCCCTAGAAGATTTACTTTGGTCCTCACTTTTTCTCCAACTTGGAGGTTTTTGTGTGTCTAATAAATTACTAAGGTCATTAAGTCAAAATAAGATTATGATGATGATGATGATGATGATGATGATTATTATTATTATTATTATTATTATATTTTCTCATGTTGCTGTTGATAATTGATAGGAAAATAATGTTGAGAGAGGAACTTCAATGAAAGCAAAGATCTTCTCAAGTTTAAAAAGTCTTGTCTCTGTGCTCATAGAGTGAAACAGATTCAGGTTGAGATGACCTCAAGTAGTGAAAACTGTAAGTGATAGATAAAAATCAGCTAAGAAACAATTCTGAAAATACTACAAGGGTTCATGACTTTGAATGAGCTCTTTCAGAAGTGTATTAAACAAAATGAAAGAAGTGAAGTGTCTGGAACTCATTTACAAACCAGTTTGTCAGTTCACTGTGCAGAGTGTACTGCAGTAAATATATGTAGTAAATATATATACCTACATATACGTGAAAAAATATATATAAATATGTATATATGTAGGTACATATACATGAAAGTGCACCGTTTCTATTGTCTATCTCAGTGCAATAAAACAAAACTAATCAGACTAGACTCAAAATTGCCTAGAGTAGTTCATGGTAGTTCTTATAGAGTCTTGATTTCTGGTGCTGGAAATGACATGTTAGCCACACTAGTAGAAGTGGATTTCCAAGAAGCTTCAACTGGTTTTGTGTAGCTTATCACCAGGATCCCAGAATGCACTTTCTAGAACAAAAAACAAAATTTCAGTGATTTTGTTCAAAACAGATGTTTACCGGATTACTGATAACTAAACTCATCTCAACTTAATAGTCATTAATTTTCAGTTCTATGTCACACAATTCTTTATATTCAGTATCTCCAGGGCAAAGGGGTGTAGAGGAACTGTACTAGAGTTTACACTTTTATTGAACATTACCATAAAAAAATATAAGATAGCTGTTTTAAAGAATGAATGATGAGACACAGAATAATTTTTTTAATTTCACATTAGGAGAATTCAGCTTTACTTTTGCTTTTTAATTGGTTAAGTTCTTTTCCTTTTTCTGAATTAGTGATTAATATCTCTGAGAACTTAGTGTGATCTGCTAACTTCTACTATGTTTCTTGGGATAAACTTCCTCGAAGTTTAAAAACTGGCTGCTAATCCTAAATTAAAAATATGACTAAAGTAATGAGGTAAAAGGAGAGAAATAAAAGACCCCACAGTATTTCAGAGTGAAGAGGGAATGCAATAAAACATGGACTTTAACATGTTTACATGTTAACAATCTATAACAAAGATTCTATATCCTTTTCCTTTTTCAGCTTTCCTTTGCTTCTCTAGAAATAGTTCTGTAAAAAGTTTAAACCCAACTTTTAAAATGTGTGATTACCAAATATGACCTCCTCAATGCTGAAGCTGCTATTTTTAGATTAAGTTAAAAATGGAAGGTGAATTATTGTTACAGAGATTTATGTCAACCCCATCAGCATGGAATGGGCAGATGCAGACTTGACTGATCTACAAGACTTCAAAGAAATCAGTTTTGCTTCCAGTGATCTCTTTGTCTTTTCGGTGGTATACAGATGTTCAGTATTGCCTGCTGTGTGATCTCAGGCCACAGTGAGCTCTCTCAGAAGTGAGTCCTAAGTGTCCTCTCAGGCAATGTCCTGAGGGTGCTGAGCCAGGTACATGCTATATGAAGGTTTATAGTGTGTGTGTCCCCACCCCTGACCAGAATCACAGTGTTTTATTATTCTGTGTTGGTTTTGCATGGCTTGTTTGGTGAGGAGGGAAGAAGCCAGCCATGGCAGTGATTTTTCTGTGGCAAGCTGCTAGAAGCTTCCTCCATGCCTGGCAAAATCATTTGAGGGCTGGCTCTGACAATATGCATGTTCCTATGCCAATTAGAGAAGTCAGTAATGTCTCTGTGAGGACATATTAAGAAAGGAAAAAACCCCTTCTTTCAAGGGGAGGCAGCTGCCAAGGGGCCATCCTGGCACAGCTGCTGGGGGGCTGTCCCAGGATGGCTGCCAGGGGCCATCACGACACCAGGAGCGGCGCTGGGGCCGGGAAGGGCCACGCCATCGCAATATGGTATGCAGGGAGCTTTGCCTGTTAGCTCCTTATAGCCAGCCATGCTGCGAAGAGAAGGGCAGAGGTGGCGGCAGCAGCTTTGGCTTTTGGTGGCCTGCATGAAGAGGGGCCCTGAATGGAGCCAGTGCCACAGTGGCCAGCTCTGCACGGTACTGGTGGGAACCATGTGGCCAACAGCGAGAAGCATTGTGTGCAATTCCTCAGTGTGGAGCCTGGATAGGATCAACCTTCCAGCACTGCAGAACTCTATAAATAAACTTCTCAATTGATAGAACTTGAGAACAAATGAAATTAGGAACAATTTTCTCCCAGGTAAGAAAAAAGGAAAAGGTGAAAACACGCAAGGAGAACAACATGGCCACACTAAGGCTGGTGAAAAGGAGGGAGGGGGAGGAGGAGGTGCTCCAGGCATTGGAGCTGAGATTTTTCTGCAAGCCGTGGTGAGGACTATAATGCAACAAACTGTTTCTCTGTAATTCATGAAATGCATGGGGGGATGTAGAGGTCCATTCATATCCCATGAGAAAGGGTGGTCATGCTGGAGCACATGGATGCTGAAAAGCTGTAATTTAGTGGGAAACTTGAACAGAGAGAGAAGACCCTTGCTTCCACAGATAGAGAAAGTGACCCTTGCTTCCAAACTAGAACATAGAACAGTTCATCCTTAAAAGATTACACCCGATGAGCTAATTACCCACACAAACAGTTGTGGGATAACTGCTTTGCCCATGGGAGGGACTCATGTTACAGCAGGTTGGACAGGACTGCTACTTCTGAAAATTAGAACCACGTTGGAGAAATTCATAGAGAACTGTCTCCTGTGGGAAGGACCCCATGACATAGCAAAAGAGACTCCTTTTCCTAAGTGAACTGAAGGAAGATTTTTAGAAGTGGCAGACTGACTAAAACCCCCATGTTTTGTCTCTCTGTGCTGTCAATGGGAAGGAAAAAAGTGCTCGGGGGGCAGGGAGAAAGTTGTTCTTAATGTTTATTTTAGTTCTGTTTTGTCCCTAATGTTTTTTTCACCTAATGCTTATCTCACCCTATGCGCCTTTTAATATTTCTTTCCCCCTCCTCTGCTCAACTATAGCAGAAGAGAATGAGGGAATGTTTTTTTGTGGGTGCCTGGCTTCTAGCCAGTGTCAAACCGTGACATAGCCGTAATGTTGCACAGACCTGCGGAAATAAGTGTATTAATGATTCACAGTTGCACATAAAGTTTGGCTATCATGAGCCTCCATATCATTGTGTTAACTGTTCTATACTTCAGGCATACAAGTATCCATGTCTTTTTTCTCTAGTCTTGAGTCACTAGGTTGTGTTCAGCAAATTGACAGTGTATGGAGTGAAAACTTTCCTGTGCTGTATCAGTTCCTGAATAAACATTTAAAATGTGTTTAGGGATCAAACGTAGTATACTGGGTCAATCTGGGGTTATTTAGGAGCTGAACAAGTCAGTTGTGCCTGGAAATATCATACGTGTCTGCTCTAAAAATTTATCAAGTTGCTTAGACAAATGAATAGCATGTTAAAATCCATGTTCATTGTTCCAGTCAGACTCTAGTTTATTAAAGGGTTTAGCTGAATTTTGGACAAGTGCTAGAAAATATTTTCTATGATAGACAAGTTTTCAAAAGTTCACCAATTATTTGGCAGGGCTATGTTTGCAAATTGTTGTATTTCTTTCTGGAAATATCAGCTATTACTTTTTATATGACATGTCTTCAGATTGAGAGGTGTAATTCCTTCCTTCACCTGACTTCTGTAATGTACTATGCCATTAAGACACAATGAGGCATGTTTTAGAGGTCCATTAACAAAGAAGTTGGTTGCACTGTGCGGAGAGAAAGATGTCTTCCAGAAGTCTAACTAGTCAAAAAGAAGTTTAGAAAACAGGTGTCAGAAGTCAGGCTATATGCTACATGTTCTTCCAGTTCTGTGATTTTTAAAATACTGTGCTTTAACACTTTTCTACATATTTTTGCTGATAGCCTTTGGTAGGGAATTTTTTTAAATTGCCTTTAAAATTAGATATGTGCTTAGGAGTTTGTTTCCCCATGAATGAGTCCTGCATTTATGAAAATGTTTGTGATACAAATGAAGAAGAAGAGAAGCTCTCCAGATTGGACAACTGGGCCAGTGGACCAGGCTAGTTAGTACTTATTAATTTAATGAAGTTCTGTTTGCAGTGGTAAATGGATTATGCGTTTTGGAAATAAAAGTGTACAGCCAGATGGCAAAGATGCAAAAATGGGTATTTTAAAATCTATCAAAATAGTTTGCATACTAAATGGATCCAGTTAGGCCAAATAGATGAGTCAGTAAATACATTGGACAGGTAATCAGCTTATAAAAATTTTCTTTCTGTAATACAATTTTATTAGACTGGGCGTCACAGTGGAAGAGAGACCAGCTTGCCCTTCATAACAGTCATTGCTAAATATTCACACTAAAGAAATTAATTCCAGGTCCATCAAGGATACGAAGTATTTCCCAGAGCAGGGAAATAGTAGAATGAAAAACATTGAAGATAAAGATATGAGGAAAAGTCTAACTTCCTTCAAACCTAATCACTGCATCTGAAAAGCTAGTTAAAGGACAAGACATACTGAATAAATTAAAAATATGAACATTAGACATACATCTTTCTATATGAAGCAAAATTTGAGTTGTGTACAGGAAATAGCAGTACAAAATATAATCAAATGTTATCCATAGGGGGTATCCCTGTTGGAAATACCCAAGACGCATATTAATTTTTGTTCAGGTTCTCTTAGAACTGCATTGTTTCACTTCTCTGTTTACTTTTAGAATGAGAAATACATTTGAATGATTTGATACATTCAAATAAATAGTATTCAAAGCCTCTTTATATAAGGAATTAGAACTGATGCTGCAGAAAGTAATTGCAGATTTTGTAAAGTTTTTTCATTATTCTGATATAAAAGAAATCTATGTTAGTACATAAATTTCCATGCCCTTCATTATTTGCAGTGAGATTCCCTGTGAGCTTCTCAGTGAAGTTGGATATGTACATATCAGGTATTTTTGATTTTCCTAGGGGTTTCGTACAGTACTGCATTTCTAGGTGTAACCATAAGAGTGATCCAAGTTCGAAGCAGGAGGGGGAAGCCCATCTTTGTCTGAATTTATCAGAATCATATTCTTAGGAGACATTGGAACAGTAATCTGTCCTTGAAGCCATTTCCCTTATAATGTCTTGGGCTCCAATATCATCCATGGCAATTAGACACTGTATTAAATAAATATATATTTAATCTCTTGTATTCTTTAACTTGGGTGCGTATGGTGGAGTTTTTGAAGCATGTCTGAAAAATATTTATAGTCTGAGTCCTTAGGATAAAAATAATTTAAATCTAGTTGCGTTCAATGCACTAATAAAGCCCAATGTTGATTCTCAGAAAACTGTGGAGATAAAATCAAAACCAGTTAAAAACATCTGCTGGTTTGGATAGTGTTGGGATGCATATTTTCTAATGAACAAAAAATGCATTATGTCTGAAATTTGGCTAACTGGTATTAATTGATATAAAAAGGTGCTTTCTTTCCCCATTTCCTCCCTTTCCACCTTTCTTCTCTTTCCCATCACTTTATCCCCCTTATTCTTTTACCCTACTTTTATCCTCCTACCTCTTTTTCCTTCCTTTCGTCCACCTTTTCACTAAGTTTTACCCCTGCCTTTCCCCCCTTCCCCTCTTCTACCCTTTCTCTTGCTCTCTCTCTCTCTCTGAATTTTTTCCTATAAATGTGAAAAATTCTCCATCTCTTCCCATGTCTGAGCAAGATAAATGAACTAATTTAAAATATTTTCCATGCCTCATCTGTCCACTCCAGAAGCTGTCAATGAGCTTGGATTGGGAGCTTTCATGCCAATCGTCTGCAGTGAACAGTTGTAGTATTTTGAAATAAGAATGTTGTTTCCATGGCAAACTTGGAACGCTTTGCAGCTATGCTGATATCCACATACTTTTGGGTTTATGCAAGAAGTATACGATACTTTCTTATCCAAAAGTATACGATACTTTCTTATCCAAAAGGTAATTTGCTTACATGTCCACAATAAAGATATCATACTGTTCTTTTATTTATTTTATTCTCTTGAGGAAAGTAACAGGGAAAAAATTAAAGATGGAGGGGTGAAAACCATTTAAAATACAATGGGTTCTACATTTTTTGCCATTAATTATTTTAACCAGTAAGTATATTAACAACTAATATGTTTCAGTCTAGAGAGAACAATGATTTGTTGAATTTTTATAATGGCTACACACTCTAAGGCTAGACTCCCCTCTTCTGCATTTGATTCTCTGAATATTTACCTAGTGAAGTTAGTACAGAACTTAGAAATGAAGGAAACATTTAGAAATAGCTTTCTGTTTCTGAGATACTACAACTGATTCATTTTAGATTGTAGAATTTTCATAAACTTCTTATACTTAATCCATTTTAATATGTCTTGAAAATATCATACATTTTCTGTGCTGCCTTATCACTTTTGTCTGTTCAGATTTTCTGGTTAGGTATAATGTTAACATCAACTCTTCTGAAAAACAGGTTTTGACTTTTGGGTAAAGGCTTCAGAAATAATATTTTCTTTGTGATCTATGGAGTCATAGCTCACAAAGAAAGCTTTTTAGGACCGAAAAGTAAACTTTCGGTGATACAGTACATGTTAAACTTATGTGTGCCTTGACCCCATCCTCAAGCAAAAAAACCCCAAACAACAAGACTCAAAAAAAGAAGCTCACACCAAACAAAAAATACCCCATACAGCTGTAACTCTGAAATAGCCCTCTATTCCAAATTTTCACTTATTTGGTTGTTTATATGCTATTTTTAGTACCTTGAAATTGCACAACTCACATTTGCTTGATTTACTGTAGGGATGACAGGTATTTCATGGCCAGTAACATAAATACACTAAATGTTTTTACTTATCCTAATTTTCTAGAAGTGTATTCTGTCCACAGCAGCTTCCCTTCAACAGAGAACAACTGATAGACAGCTGTGGCCTCATTCAGTGTGCTTCACAAGCACAATATTTTCCTTCCCAGAGGCAAAGTGCATTCACCTACATAATTGGCCATGACCCCTTCTCACCCAGAGGACATATACTGAAGTCCATTCCTGTCTTCTAATCTTTAAAGATGCAAAGCAGCACATTACTGTCATGCTAGTAGGTAGAAGGAATTTTGATACGTGTGCTTTTATTGTCATCAGAGGTTTCTTTTTGAGCCTGACAAAGATTCTTGTTTCTGAGCATTGAAACTTGTGTATCTTAAATTCTGTACAATTGTCTCTTTAGTATTACTGGTGGTTTTTGGTGTCTGTGTGGAAATACATTTTTAGTTTATGGATATTACCATACTGACTTGCCATTCTCAAAAGGATAGTTTATTAGATGGTGGTAACTTTATTTTGATGGAGACTGTCTTTGTATTTCTTAATTTCATAAATTCTTTTTGGGATATTGCTAAGAATATAATCCTTTCAATGCTGCATCTTGGTGGTCTAATTTAAATTGCTATCTTACTAGAATGGCAGATTTCTGTGTGTTTGGATGTGTTTATATGAAGTACCATAATGCAATCATCTGTAGTGCTGATTTCTGTACTGTGTATAAATAAGGATGTTTCTCAGAGCAATGCTTTGCATTAAATGGCAGCTCACGAAGAATTGGAGCCTGAAATGACTATACAGGCTCTTAAAGTTCTGGATTCGTTGTCTGTTAAAGACTCTTCTGAGTTGGCAAATTCTAGATGTCTTCTCTAAATACTTTGTGTAGCCATGGTCTATTTTCTGGGGAATCTGTTGCTTTTGAAATTGAATTATACAAAGTTTGCCGCTGGAATTTATCTTGATTGACTTTGCAGGAAAACCAGTGAGGACCATGATGAAGTTAAGTATGAATCAACAGTGTGCCCTTGCATCAGGGGACAGACTGCATCCAGGCCATGATTTATAATAGTGTAGCTACACTGTGAGGCCCAGGGTATTGATCCATCCTTCTCTTTTATTTGACTTTTGTTAAGACAGCACCTGGTCTGCCTTTTATTGACATATGGGAACAAGTCCAATGAAAGGTCACTGAGGTGGTCGGGTCTGGAGCACAGAATGTGTACAGAGGGACTGAAGAAACTGGGTGTGTTTCACCTGGAAAAGAGACACCTTTTTGCAAAGATTTCACTGCTACTTATGCTGAGGTAGTCAGAGGATACAGGCAAGAGGGAGCGGGACACTTGTTGGAGGTGCATGGTGGTAGCTTGAGAGGCAAAGAACACAAATCAGAACATGGTGAATTCCAGTGCTGTGAAAAGAGTTTTTTACTAGGAAAGGTGATAGCTGAACACTTGAACAGGTGCCCAGCAAGGTTCAGGGAACATTGTCTTTGTAGATGTGCAGAAGTCAGCTGGATGGGCCTTATGCAACCTGATTTAGGTCTGCCTTGTCAGTGTTGTTCTACATGAGCTCTGGAGCTCCCCACCAACCTCCATTATTATTTGGAATGGTTTTTCCCTTGTTTTGCGCAGTTGTTTTGTCTCTCTGCCACACAGTGGGGTTTAGAAGTGTGTGACTGAATGACTGTAGTGCAGAAAAAAACCTGGACTTGACCATTGCCTTAAATTCCAATAATGCCTATGGGAATCAGCTGGAAAAAGTGCAGTTAAAGTATAATAGTGGGGATGCCTGGAGGCTGCAGCAGTGAGGCAGTGAAATGATGCCTCATCACCTTTTCAGCCTAAATGGCATTTCACAGCTTGTCAGATATTTTAGCCTTAGTGTAAATGGTGAATCTATTCAAACTAGTCTATGCAAATCGGAAGGAAAGTTTTAATAAAAAGGTTTTCTTCCTGAAGAATAAAGAAAAGGAGATTCTTTCCAACCTCCTGTATTAATCTTCTTGAAATTTTGCCCTTCCAATACTAGCATCAATCATTTCTTGTTCATTTGTTCATTTCAGGATGCCTGAAAGGTGCCCTGAATACAGGCACAGTGATTCTAAAAAAAAAAAATATTTTTTAATCCTGTGAGTTTGTTATAGTACAATCTGGAGGATAAAAGGGTGAAAATCATGAGGAAAAAAGCCCACAAGATCTGCAACATTCCAAACCTACAGGGGAAGAAACATTGCCTGGAAAAAAGATTTGATTTGTCTCTAATGAAAATGTGTGTAAAAAATACATGACTACGTAAAAACTACAATTAAGATAAAATCTTGAGAGGCTCCTTATAAACTGTGGGCTCACAGTCACATATTACTATTTCTGAGAGCTGCTGTGTATGAAGTGGATAAAAGATGAGTTTGGATGACTATATTTTCAGTGTCACCTGATGTATATGAATCTGGAAGAAAGAGTCATTTATTCTTGTGTGCAGTGAATATGTGCTAGCAGAATATTCCCTATGTATATAGAGATTCTTCTTTTTAAAGAAGGTGTTGGTGATTGAATGTTTTCTGTTTAGTACTTGTAAATAAAACTGAGGAGATAGTAGAGGTATGTTTATGTGGTATTTTCATCAGTAGATCTCTATGGTAGGATTAGAGACATCTCAAGTACTTTAAGAGTATCTCTGACAGTGTAGAGTGCTAATAGTACTGCTCTATCCTGAAAAAAAGTAGGGACTTAATGGCAGTGCTTGGTGTTGGAATGTTGTTATGAATTTGAGAACTTCAAGAATAGTGAAAATAAAAAATACACAGCAGTTTATTTCTCAAGATATGGCATAGCCATAGATATGGTGATTGTGAGACCACAGCTGAAGCTCTAGCTGGGCCTTTTATTTCTTACCTTTTGCCTCACAACACTTGTTTTACCAGGTATTGAGACTGCGTAATGTATCGCAGAAGCACAAACCCTTTCATGTATTTTCAAAATAAGGACTTCTTCACCAAGTGGTTTGTTTTCTTTGATTCTTTTTCTTTCTCTTTTAACCTGCCGTTTAATGACTTTTAATCACACAATCCATGCTTCAGAAGAAACCAGATTTTTCTCACTTCTGCACTATATTTTTATCTTCCCTCTCCTATTAATTATAAGCTATTATTAAGGTTTGGTTGAAATAATTGATGAATACTGTATTTATATGTGTTGGGAAGTCCTGGTAGTTTTTTATCAGCTGTTAAAATTGTATTTTGAATCATGTGTATCCATCTCAATTTCAATATCTTTTCATGTTTAATTCAAAATTAAACAACTTATAAGTTCATTCATTGAGAGTAGACCCAAAACAACATTATCACGGAGTTACTAGAGAATAGGATTACTGTCTCTAATTGCTGCTGATGCATAAGTGTTATGTTTACTTCTCTGCTGAAATTTACAACTAAAAGAAAATTTTGCCTACATCTAGATAACGTCTGCCATCTTTAATTTACCATAGCCCCATACTATAGGCAGACTTACTGAATAGTAATAAATCACAAATCGCTTTCTGCAAGCTCTAGGGCTTTTCCCCCTGGTTGTTATGTTTGAAATACCAGAGGGATGCAAAATAGTCTCTTGTTACTTTCTATAACAACATTCCTAGTTAATTTTATATAATTGCCTGAACATGCTGAACAATGAATTAGAATATATTATCTAACAAACACTTTCTTCACATGTTCTGATGCTGTCAGTTTCATAGCTCCAACACTCAGCTTGGTTTAAATTAATTAGGAATAAAGGGAAACATAAAATGTAAAAACAGTAATGAGTTTGTTTCCATAGAAACATACCATGCTCTCTGCCAAAATTAAGTGCTGACTTTGTATTCTAAAAGATAGTTATGCAGACAACGTGTGCTCACTGATCTGCAGATAATGTGTCAAATGTCTTCATCGTATTCATCTTCTGACTGTGCTACGCATCGTTAACAAATCTTTGTGCCAGTACCAACCCTTGCTGTAGTCTTTGTCACTTTTATTCCATGTTCTGGCTTTGGAATGGAGAAGGAAAAGATGAGTTTCACTGTGCATTTTATATTGTAAGTCTCAGGTTATAACAGCTGATAAGCTTGTGAACCTCCTTCTGCCAATATTCTCTGTAAAATCTTTGCTCTGTTAAAAATCTGTGTGTATCTATGGGTAGTATTGCTTACAAAAGGGCTGACTTCTCATATCTAGGGTGTGGTTATACATAGTAGCAATTTTTGCTTGTCTGGTAATATAAATTCTGAGGTAAAGTAGGCTCATTATAAAATGAAGATATGATAAAGCAGACATTATAGAAAAGAAGAGGTGATTTTTCATTAATTTTCTTAATTTTCAGTAGTGTCTCTGTCTTACTATTTCAAATTATATATAGAAGACAGAAAGCCAGCAAATATATAAAAGAGGATGAGAATATACAAATCAGTTACTGACTAGTAGTTACTAACCATCTGCAGAGCACCACCAGCAGCAGAACTCTTATGGAATGATTTTTAGTAGTACTTGAAAATCTAGTAATTTTTTGAGTCTCTCTTGAAATAGCTTCTTTTTGTAGCATTTAATGCTTTACTGCAGTGAACTCCTTCACGTAAGTAATTTTGATTGCCAAGACATAGAGATAATTTTGGGGAGAAATTAGTACTCAAAATTGTTTCCTAAAATCCGTCCCTGGCTTTTTGCTGCGACCTCAGCTTGTGCTTTTTTTCATAAATCCTTCCATCAGAAAACACTGCTACTGTGATTAATTCATGATCCTTTTAGGGACTGGAATTTTATTTGCAAATACCATTTTTTTTGAAGGAAGCAATTTCTAAATCTTTAAATAAGGATGCATAAAAATTATTATAAAAGTTACCAGTGGGCTGTCTTTTGCAAAATGCCGACATCCGGTTTCCTCAAGCTTGTTCTCTAAAATCCATTCTGTTTATAGATTTGCAGACTATTAACATTAAAGAGCTATTACGTGATGATGAAATTCATTTGCAGCAGAATATTTTTCTTTTGGGGGGCAAAAAGAGGTCATTTCACAATCTAGAAAATTGCAGTACATTGTTCTGTCCTATATTCTTAAATCTCCAGTTATATAAACAATTTTATTTATTCTCCAATTCATTTTGCATCTGGATCTCTGATTAAGATTGATCCTCAGTCTCTGCTTTGTACTAATATCTAGTAATCATTAAATCAAAATTACATTCTTCCTAGCTGTCTGGAATTGCTTTAGCTGGTAGGAACAGCTGTAGTTTCAAGCTACTGAAAAACTGTCATTTGGGCATTGAATTAGCATTATTGTATTTTAGAAAATGTGTTCATGCTATGTCAAGTTTGTTCATTTCAAAAGTAGCAAACTTACATTCTTAAATACAAGGTTAGCCCTGAGAGAGAAGTGTTTAGAGTTTTTGATTTGCAGGAATAGTTTGGGATTGGTTCTATTCTATATGATTCCTTCATTTTACAAACTTATGAAAGTCAGAATTTAGGGAAGAGTTGGGGGGAGAGTGAAACCTCAGTCTTCACAGCCAGTAGTTCCCTTTCTTCTCTTGTGATTCTGATGCCTTTCCTTTGGTGACTTTTGATGGGATTGTTTTAATTCTTTTTTGTACATTTTTGTACAGTTTACTACTTATAGCTAATAAATAATTTGGTATGTAGTTCAGCTGATATTCCAAAAGTCTATGCAAACCAGATTTTTTTATAGCTTACTCTACTTTTGATTTATGTGTTTTGATTTTATTTATCAATTAATGTGGATTGAGTATTCAATGTATAGTTTCAGATATGAAGGGTTTTTTTCTCTTACATCTGGATGGGGGGCCATGTTGTCTTAATAAAGTTAAGCAAGCTGTAGTTTTGCTTGAACACTGGACTTTTGTGTGTACTTTTAAAAATTCGTGGCTCAGTTTGAGAGTCATCGTAAAGCTGAGATACATCTGTGTCATGCTCAGTGTCATGCTTGTACAAAGAACACAGCATCTTACATAAAATAAGAAACATATTTCTTTATTTGCAAATCTTGATTACTTTCCTGCGTTCTTGAAAGAAGAATGGTTTTCTTAGTTCTTCTGGTATTCTTTAAGCACAGGGAGGTATTTTTTTATTTTCCTACAAGTACAGTAACATTTTTCCACCTGTTCATATCCATGATTTAATCCATTTGATATCTGAAGAGTGTATGAGTGTAGCACAAAAGATTAATGTGGGTTTGGAGTTAAATGATATAACAATTACCTTCCTTGTATTTGGCAGTGAGATAGATTTATTGCATGTTAAAATGGGATTTCTTTCACTTTCATCATGCAAACTTTGGTCTGCATTCACAGAAATACTTATGACCAAGCAGTGTTCCTTTTATATAAGAGTTGATTTGAAGCAACTTTACTCTTCATCAAAATTACACCAACATAACTGAAATAAGAATACAGTCAATAGTAATTGGACAGCTTGTTTTTTAATAATTACTTTGTATTTTAATAACTAATTTCAGTATTTTCAAGCTGAAACTCTGAAAAGCATTGTGAGAAATGTTTTCTCATACTATGCCAGTTCATTAGACATGTTTTCATTAGGTTCTCTTAAGGGAGGGATGAAGTTTTAATTTCTGAGGATTGGCTATGGCTATGTCATTTAGTTTGTTGCATGGATGTCAGTTTTCCTGACTACATTTCCAGCTTCCCTTTCAGCATTTCTTGCTGTCTTGTGTAATATTGCTCTTATTTTTTCACCTTTTCTTCTTCTGGAAAGTAATAAACTTTAAAATATTAATTTAGAAGAGCAGTTGTATGTATGTGGAGTTGTATGTTCATCTTTGTTCTAAAGCTTTACTCACGTAGTGTAGTTTTGGATTTTTGCATTTCCCGAGGTTTTATAACACTTTAGTAAGATACAGGAGAAACTTACAACCACATTTTAACGTTTGCTCCCTTGTGCACGTGCAGCCGGTACTTTAAGGGGACCAGCATTTCCTGCTCTACTGTTACAGTTTCTTTGGTTAACACTAGCTGAGATGTACTTTATTCCTTTTTCTCATTCTCTGCATTTTGTTTGAACTACATTTTCAGGGTGTTTATTTCAGAACACATGTGGAACTTTTTTGTGTGCGGTCTTGGTTTTGGGGTTTTTTTGCTTGGTTGTGTGATTGTTTGGGGTTGTGGTTGGTTGTTTTTTTCTTTGTTTGGGGGTTTTTTAATATTCATAAGTGCTTTAGTCTTTCTTCTTTCATTAATCTGATTGTTGACTTTGTGTATATCTGTATGAAAAAGCATTCAAGAGGACCTCTGTTATTTATATGAACTCAGTATCTAGGTATTACACATACTAGATTTCAGTTGCATTTTCTATCTGGAATTTCCACTTAGTAGGTTCTGAATACGTATATATAAAAGAAATCTCTAAGCTCCCTTGGAAAACAGTTACTCCACCTACCTGAAAATTATCCCCTTTTGCACATGAATACAAACACACAACAGGATATCAGCCCATGAGCGAAATTTCTGAAATGTTTCTTTTAAGGCAAATCGTCTTTACTGCTTACTAGTCTTTAAACCCAATGGTGCTACAGTAGAGCTGAATTCAGGTCCTTTTAGTGGGCGATAGCTAAAATTTTTCCCTAATTTCAGAGGCACTACTCTTCATTTCTGCTTGTGCAAAGCCATGCAGGCAGTTCACTTTCAAAGGGTGAACATGAGGGCAGAACTTGAAGAGTTCACATTCAGAGTAATACAGGAACTAGAACCAGTGAGCTTGACAGGGCTAGCCCTTACCAAAAGTATTATTTCTGTCACAAACTGCATGCCAGAAGCCATTGAAACTATTTAAGTGCTGAATTATACAATAAAATTTCTTATGGTTTTATGCAGAATATGAAAATCAAGAAACAATGGAGAATAAAGTTCTTTGGTTACCTCTGAATAAGAATTAGATGTGACTTAACAGTAAACACTTTGAATTACTAATCATGCAGCAAAACCACCCCAAAATTATTTTTACTTATGTTCTCGGCATAAGCAGATGAGTGATTTTAGCAATTTGGTGGGCAGCAAATTTAGAAGAAATGGAATTAAGCAATATTCTGAGTATGTTTTATTGAATTTATTGGTTTGTGTCATTGCATAAAATGTGTTTATAATAGCTGAGATAATTTCATGAACATCAATAGCATTTGTATTTTTGTTAGCCACGATGAGAGATATCAGAGGATAATTCTCATATGTGATATAAAACAGTTGTCCATAGAAGTTACTGAAGTAATATTCTGTCTAGTATGCTTGCTAATGCCTCATAGTGGCAAGGTACAGTTCATCTTCTACTGCCTTTTTTAGTATATTAGAACGTACTAGTCAGACTTAGTTTATGTAGCTTATATCCCTTTGTCTTCTTTTCCTGTTGGCTCATTACCTGTGCCACTTACAAAAGAGTGACATTGTTTTGATGTGGTCTTCTTTTTGGCAAAAGGGAAAAAAAACCCAGTGTGTTTTGATACCAGTAAGGCTGTTGACATGATGTTTGAATATATGGCATGAGGAAATACAGCCTACTGTATTGACATTATGTTAAATACTCAACCAATGAAAACCAGGATAAAAAATAAAAATGGTCTTAGGAACAACCTTCAGCTGTAGAATTATTCAAAGGCTTGAAATAAAATGTCTCTAACTTAGAGGCGATTTATCCTCTGTTACAGGCTATCTGAGGATGTTGTAGAAACTGTTTCCTGAATGTGTTAGATTAGCCATTTTACAAAGACATATATATTTAGTCTAGCTTTATAGTAGGGAGCTAAGTCAAATGATATGTGGAAGTCCTGTTTAGCCTGACATTTCAGTTGCACCTATTCTCTTTATTTTTGAGTCTTGTTGTTGTTTTTATTCAGATAATGTAAAAGGTTTTGGATTTATGAATTTTAGGAGGAATAGGTTAATTTTCAGAGTATGGAATTTAAAATTAAACTTTTAAACATCTATCTGTCTATCTAGCTCTGTGTTTTCTTGCTGTAGCATTGGAACACATTTAGATAAAAAGGCAAAAATGCCATGTATTAATTATATTACTAAGTTGCCTTGTAATTAGTAACTGCTGTTCCTTTCACTGTGTATATTGCAAGATAAAAAATGTATTCATTTGATCACAAATAATTTTTTGGTCTTTGAGTTACTTGCAGGAGTCATTGAAGTTGGAGTAATACGGAAAATATTCTGTGTATTTTGCTCCTACAGAAATGTATCTTCTGCAGGCACAGAGTTAAGAAAATCTCTGGTGCCTGCATTCAGTGTTCATATGGACGCTGCCCAGCATCCTTCCATGTTACCTGTGCCCATGCTGCAGGAGTGCTGATGGAGCCTGATGACTGGCCATATGTTGTCTACATCACATGTTTCAGGCACAAGATCAACCAAAATGTGGTAAGAAATACATTTTCATATTTGTTAAAAAATGGAATTGCTGAATTAAAGTACGTTTCCAGAGAAAATGAAGGAGAGAATCCACACTAAGTATTATCATAATTCTATCTATCATACTTTCATGCATAGCAGTCTTTTACAGCTTGAAGGATATTCATTATGCTGTTACCTGGGAGAAGTTATACCTGATATGCCTAACATGTTTTTTAATTTAAAGTCCTTGTTGAGTATATTTGACAGCCAGAACAAATCTCTGAGTTCTCTGTTTTGTTAACTGGAAGTGTATTATAAATACCCAGATCACAATATCTTACAAATACTCATAGATCCTGTGAGATAATGGATGTGGTGTATATATAAAATCTTTGTTCTGCAGCCAAAGAGTCTCTTGAAAATATTCAATTATAATTATTCTGTCATCTGGCAAAGTAACACTGGCACGCCATGAAAATTCATGTTATGACTGCCTTTTTATTTCTATTATGTGCTGAGGAAGAGCCTTTAATTTTAGATGAGACACAATCAATAATTAGTTTAGTGTCTTTTACTTGAATAAATGGTTAGGATCTCAGTTAAGAGAGAACTTACACTATTCATCTTGGGCTTTTAAAGCTGTATTTTGCTTCCTAGCAAACCAGAAGGATTTAACTTAGGCTTACTAACGAAAAATCTTGGAAAGTTAGTCAAGTTGCAATTTTTTTTTCTCCTTTATGCATTAGAAATGAAAGGCATAAACCCAGGTAATGTCTGTATCATAGATGTTGATCTCTCAAGAACTTGTCAGTGAATCATTGGTCTTAATGACAAGACTTAATAAGACTACTGAAGGGTAGGATTTCTTCCAAGTGTACTAAATTATAATGCCTCCCAACTGGAGTAACCCGTCCTGAGTATTCAAGTTGCAGGTGACATTTTTTAAAGGGAGACATATTATTCATCCCTGTTTAAAATTTCCATAGAATTGTTATTTTTTATAATACTTTTGTTTTCCAAAATGAACACATTAAACCAGCACACTTAATGTGATTTTAATTTCTCGCAAACATTTCCCAAGAAAATTATTTTGTTTTGAAAAACAAACAAACTTCTATCTGTACAGGCAATTTAAGATTCTGTACTTGGGGTTTTTGGGGAAAAAAAAAAAAAAGGTTGAAAATTACTAGATTAAATTCATGGCCAATAAAAATAGTGCCAACATTTCCCAAATGTTTTCTATTATCTTTTTGACACAAGTCTTTGTAATCTAGGTAGTGAGACTTGCATCAGTCCCTTAAATTCCATGCTTTCTTAGTGATTTTCTTGACCTATATTAGGTAGTTTAGATGAAAAGAAATCCCATCAACTATGGAAAAAACCAGGATTTTGTGTTTAAGGGATTGTGTGAAGGACATAGAAAGTGTTTTGGAATGAGACTATTACATCTTTTCATGAAACTCAGCGCTAACTTTTTTGAAAAGATTCACTGTTATTACCCATTTTTTCCCCCACTGGCTCAGCTAAAAGCAGGTTCGCAGAAGAGAAATAGAAGTTATGCTTTTGTGTTTTCAATTGGGCCAAAATTTGGAAAGAGCAGATATTTTGTTAAAGAATGTTTTTCTGTAAAATTCTTATCTTACTCCTCAGACAAACAAGATTGCCATATGTTTTTAAATGCTTGGGTTTACACTCTGTCTTTTGGATAATTAATCTAATCGCATCTTTAAGCCTTCAGAAGTTTTCTCACCATTGGTTCTCTTGGTATGCTTTTCTTAGCTTTTAGCTGTTCCTTCATGCAGAAATAACATTGCTCTTCACCATTAGGCATAGCAATGTATCTTACTTCTAATCAACTTCTTTTTTGCCTGTTGTTTCAGTTTCCTTGCTTAGAAGCAGAACAGGAAATCATGCAGACTGAAATATTATACTCACTTAGCAAATTTTTACAGGAGTCAAATAGATTATCTTGTCAGTAGGAAAAAAAAAAAATCTCTTCTGGTATTTAGCAGAGAGCATTGTTCCTAAAGCAAGGACACTATTATTTCTCCTATGTCAAGAAAAAAAATTAAGTTGTCTGATTTTTTATTAATATAGACTCAAAATATTGTATCTAAATGCTCAGTGACTACCTTTGTACTAACTTGGTGTTTTCTGCTTTCTTCAAGCTTAAAATAAAAAAAAACAAAACACAAAAACTCAACAATCAAAGTATGACTTTTGGGCACTAGGAAAAATTGTGGCATATACCTATAGTGGTATTTTAATATGTGAATCAATGAGGGTTTTCAACAAAAAAGGCCTACCTAAACAGATAAATGTGTTTTATTACTATTATTAGCAGATCTCTTCACCCCAAGCAAAGGCTTATTGTAGTGAGGATGTAGAATATGCATCCAACTTATTTATGCCTGTGAACTCAAGCAAAATTTTTCAACATACATTCATAAGCCTTTTTCACTGGGGATCAGGTTTTGTATTGTCTTCAGTATTTTAGAGTGCCTTTTTGTTGTCAGTCATTGAAAACACTGGTCGGGTCTTCTGAAGAAAAATCCTCAAAGAGAAAATCAAAAGGGAAAATAATAATCCTTGAATTAATCTGATGCTACCAAATGGAGTAAATAAGAACTGGAGTTTTTAAATATTTGTATGACTTTTCAAAAGTATTTTCCCATGTTCGTAGACTCAAAACTAAGCCTACCTCTTATATTTGCTGAAGGTATAGCTTTAGAAATAACACAAAAATTTGCTAGCAGAACAGTTTTTTCTATATGAAGTGTTTTGGGTGTTTGCTGTCATTGCCTATGTTATTTTTTGTGTAAATTGGACTGTCAATATGCAAGGAAGGCTCTGTGATTTGGTACTTACAGGTTGTGGTTTAGATTTTTTTTTTCCTTTTTTTCTTCTTGACTGTGCTTGTTTCTGAGCAAGAAGCATATCCCTCACACATTTCTGTCATCAAAACTGCAAGAACATGTGGAAGTACAGTTGAGAATAGGTGCTGCAGATGGATTTGTTTTGATTAAAAGAACTCATTCATACACAAGAGTGTGAGAAAAAGGAGTTGAATGGAACTGTTCTAACTGAAAAAAAAATAAACCCAACCCCAAAAGATCCATATAAGCCCTGCAGATCAGAGGAAGCCAGCTGGAGACACACCTATACTTCCAGCTATTTCCTTTGGAAATTGTGAACAAAAGGGGCTATCTAGACAGCCCCAGTAACATTTTCAAGAATAACGATCTTTAGAAGAGGCAAAGACAGGAGCTGCAAATACCTGCTGTTGCTGGTTTTGGAGCTACTTAAAATTATCTTCTACTATTGTCTACCAGTTGTTAACCTCTGTAGCAAATAGGGAATGAAGGGAT
Organism: Melozone crissalis; assembly: GCF_028551555.1. Lineage (NCBI taxonomy): Eukaryota > Metazoa > Chordata > Aves > Passeriformes > Passerellidae > Melozone > Melozone crissalis. The sequence goes on along the minus strand of NW_026535783.1, from coordinate 45,511,486 downwards.
GCTGTCCAGTGGAAGCTGTAGATCCTTTTTCTGTTGAATAACTTAGTGATGGAGTGTCATTGTTTGTCACTGTCTGCTAACTACTGTCAGCCCCTAAACATCTCAGAAAGACTAAGCCATGCCTTCAAAAGGACATGTTATTCAAAAATCATGAGCTGGATTATTTTTGAAATGTCATGAATAATTTCTATGCTGAAATTGGAATTCCAAGGAGTAAACGAGACATTGGATTTAGGTTCTGATATGGAATAAGTCTCAGATCTTCTAGGATCCTCCATTAAAAACTGTAGCCTGAGGAAGTTTCTAGGTATTTAGATGTACATCAGATATGTACTTCATGATGTTATTATGAATTCACATTGACATAATTTATGTATTTAAGGCTTTTGTTCCCTGCCATATAGAAAATGAAGGAGAAAGTAATTTTCCTTTTTAAATTTTGAAGTCTGCACACAGAAGGGGAGATTATCTTTCTTTGTATCTGGTTGTTTTCTGTATTTCTGCCACTACCTTAGTTTATTCTTGGCTTTGGTACCATTAAAGAAAATCATGCTTTTAAACTACAGCTTTCTCAATAATCTGATAACTACCACAGCTGTTTCTTTAATCTGATAGACTCCCTTATATAACAGCTGTCCTTTCTGATCAAAAAATTGCATTCTTAACGTCAATAAACTGTTAAGATTTTCTGTCAGGAAATGTTTTCTGGGACATGCAATCAATTACAGATTGTACTTGTGAATATGTTTTTCTGGGAAATAAATTAAGAATCCTATGAAGATAACATACTAAAAAATAATCTCCTTGAGCTAGAATGCATTTTTGGGTTTTATTATTTTTTCTAATGAGAAATGGCATTCCTTCTCTGAAAATTTTATCATTATATCAATCTGCATTGTCTCTTAAAATATTGTAATTTGCCCTCCATCTTCTCTGAAGAGTTACATGTTGTTTTGGAGAAGATTTAAACCTTTTAATAGAGCAATGTCTCTTTGGGTTTCTGTAGTAGAATACTTTTTCTATTATCTCATAGAAATAAATAAATTAATAGTCTCTAGTTTACATCTGACTTACCTCTGCCCCCACCAAAAGCCAAATATAATAAAATAAAAAATTGAAATATAAATGAACATGTATGTTTACATATGTTTCAAGATTGGATAAAACATGCTTATGGATATTTTATTACTTCTATGATAATATCAGTCAATTGCTATTTATGTTGTTAATTTTTATACTTAGTCTATCTATAGACAGTTAAATTGAGGAAGAAACAATTTTATTATACATACAATGGTTTAGTAATTTGTGGGTATGCTGAGAACATTCTTTCTAGGTGCACTTGGAAATGCTTTAAGAACATCATTGAGTTTTACTATCTAAGGTGACCTCAACTAAATCCTACAAATGTCTGTGACAGGCAGAGCCCTGACGCACAGATGGAATAGTGTGTGTGTGTGTATATACATATATATGTATATATATATATACTATATAGGATAACCCTAAACTTACTCCAGCTAATATTAACAAAACTGCAATGGGGTGACACAATTTATTAAAGATCCCATTTGCAGTTGGTGACCACCCAGAGATTATATCCCACCAGTGATGATCTGCATTTTGTTTTATTTTTTTGCAGAATTCTGGTTATTTTTTATGTATCAGGTTGGATAGTAATTAAGGTTTTCTGTCTGCTTTTTTGGATTTTCTTCATGATCTCTAATAGGTAGTTGTTTTACCAGTGTGAGGTCCATTTCAATAGAAGTAGATGATAGTCTGTGATACATTGTGTAATTGGTTTTAATCAGTTGTTGGGATGTCACTGGGGCTGAGTACAAAAAATCACACCCGATAATCTTAACAAAATTACTAATACAAAAATTACAGTGATTTCTACTAGGCAAAATAGCATCATTGTTACCAATTTTTACAACAGCGCTAACAGTTCTCAAGCACACACATCCTTTACCAGTATATACGAGCACAGTTTTCTGATTAGTGGCTGGATGAATCTTGAAGTGGCAAATACTCTGTTCCGTGTCAAGACACACATCTTTAGTATTAATAGTATCACCCCCTTCCCGTATGATCAGAGCTGCTGTTGCCTGCATCCTGCATCCATAACTGTGCTTGTATACAACTGAAAGCTAAAGATACATTATCTTGAACTGTACTAAGTGCTTCTACTAACTTGTGGTCTTGGTCCCCGGCCTTTTCCCACTTTGGCGGTACTTTTGAAAGCTACCACTGGCTAGTTCCTGTTGCCAATAGAGATGACTGTAAAGGCTGTTTCAATTTTGCTAAGCCATCTGCTGCAGTGGCCAGCTTGTTCATCAGTATTTCTAAATCAATTCCATTTAAAACTCCTAATCCTGTTCCTAATGTCCCAGTTAGATCCTTTCTTATTCTGCTCCTGAGGTGTACTTGTCTTTGTAATGATGTTCAGCTTACAGAAATGGCACAGAATACTTGTACTTGCTATGCCCTTAGTTTTCAGGAGCGGAGAGGTTTAAAAATTATAAATCCCATAAATAGATCCAAGAAGGAAGCCCAATAGTGACAAGAAGTCAGCGCAAAACCAGAAGTCTTTGAGTTTAGGGTGGGTTTGTCCTCTTACTCCAAAGCATTCACTTTACTGCTAATACTCGAAATCTACCTAAAGGAACTGATGCTGTATAGTAGAGGTGGCCTTTGAGTCCTAGTAAAATATCAGTATTGTACTTGAATATCTGTATATAGGCCTTGCCTCAGCAGTTCCCAGTTGTTCTTGATGTGCTGCAGCTGTGATGTCCTTCATTGGGCTGCAGCTGTGGCTAGTGAAGATAACTGGGATAAAAGGAAGTGGGTTGGCCAGTCAGGGAGAGCCTTGAAGGAGCCCTGACTAAGAAGGAGTCATGTGCAGAAGAAGGAGTCTGTGCTGTGAAGATCTGCAGTCATAAGAAAACACTGAGTGAAAGTATGGGACTCTAGAAATCTAATAGCAACAGTATGGGACTCTAGAAATATGAATACAGCAATGCTGTTCTTTATTCTCTTCAATTCTACTAATAAAAATCCTACAGGTTTAGATTTTCCAGATTTTAATAAGGCAGTTTTAAGACTATTGTATTGACTGAAAAATTTACTGCCTTTGAAGGTTTCAAAAGCAGTGCTAGGAAATTTGATAATTACTTTAGTGTGGACTGTGTACAAAAGTATTCTTTTACAGTTTATATAAACATTTCTAATAAAATATAGGTATTCCAGTGTACATGCATCTTACATAATTAGAAATCTTCAACTCTTTAGGTGTAGCCAAACTCACAGTAGCTCCCCTTTGCATAAAAACAGTGGACCTTTGTGAGATACTGAGTAGTTAAGCTTATAAGAAAGAAGTGCCTTCTGTGTGACTTGGATGAAAAGATACTGATTTTATATTTCCTGGTAAAGAAGGTTGCTTTTAAAGTGGAAGGTTCATAGGGATACAGTAGTTGGGAGCTGAGATGTAACAGTTGACTGTATGGGTGAGCTTCTAAGTGATTGCCTTCCTACAAAGTTCCATTGTTTTTATAGTTATAGCATCCATCAATTAGTTATTGATGTAGAATGTTTGCATCATTTAAAAACCCTGCTACTCTTCTGATTTATATAATTAGCACTGGAGAATTGTAAGTGAAAAATGAAAAAAAATTGTTACTGATATACTATGCAAATAACTGATGAAGAATGATCAGTGCTGTTTGAAGCTTTACAGCAAAAGCTCTGCACAATGTGGATTAGGAAGTTCCTCACATACACTGCTGTAGACAGCTCTGGCAAGAGCTGGATATGCATTTAGTTATTACATCTCACTGGGCAAAATTTCATTCTATTATGTGGAATCATACAGGGATCCAGTACTTCAAAATCTCATAATTTTAAAAAAATCACAACCATACTCTTGGTTCATCACACCTTATGCCTTCAGAAAAACTCTACAAATTATCCTGCAAACAAAACTAGCAATTTTTTTCTAATTATATAATATTGATGGAATGCAGAACATTTTTAAGGCATCAGTTGTGGAAATATGCTTTGATGTAGTATTCTTCAGATGTCATTTGTTTTCCAACAAAGTGGAGAAATTTTGTAAGTAAAAGAAATTATGTTAACATGATTGAATTAAATTAATTTAATTTGAAGTTTTTATCTTGAGTGCTCAGCAGTTATCAACCCTGTTTTTACTCTGATAAATTTTTTATGAATAAGCTGGTATTTTAAATTTAATTTTTCTTTTAAATTCTTTTTTTTTTCAAGAGAGCTAAAGTATGTGGGAAAGCCATTACAGTTGGGCAGACAGTCATCACGAAACATAGAAATACACGGTACTATAGTTGCAGAGTCATAGGAGTGACATCTCAGATTTTCTATGAAGTCATGTTTGATGATGGCTCCTTCAGTCTGGATACTTTCCCTGAAGACATTGTAGTAAGTACCTTCTCAGATTCCTATTCATTCTTGTTTGTTTTCTTGATTTTTTTGTTTTGGGGTGGGTTTTTGTGGTATTTGATTGGTTTTCTTTTTTAAGTTAGAGAGTTGGAATCTCTTGAACTAATTCCTATGACTTTGAGAACATAACATCTTAATATTTAGTTCATGTTTGTTGCTTTAACTGCTGAGAATTATTATTTTCTAATGGGCTTCCAAGCTTTGGTTGTTCTAGTCTTTGCCATTTGAACAAATGAATCAAGAATAATCTTAGAAAATCTTTTCATTAAATAAGAAATATGTATTTAATTAAGAATATGAAAGAGGGAATTCCATATATCCTTCTCTGTCACTTAGAGATAACCTGTAAAAATTCCTTGCAGAATAGAAAACTTCTGCTGTAAAGAACAGCTTCAGAAGAACAGTTCTTCAGACTCTGTTTTAACAGCTTATTTACACTTCCTGATATTTAGTTTGTGAGATTACATTAGTAATGATAAAAATCATTAGGGAAAAGATAGTAGTTTATCTATGTGTAGTATAGTGTATTACATTTTCAAAAGGCAGCTGAGATTTTGATTTCCCTTATGCACTTACATGAACTACCATGGCTCTCGTAGCTGTTAAAAACCACATTGCGCACATAGCACAAATGAGCAAAATTTGCAGTTAGAGAAAGATTCTGTTTCCCTCCATGTCTGCAATGAATACTTTGGATGTTAAGCTTTGTGGTGTTCATCAAGTGCCCTTTGACATCTTTCTTATAATGTGACACTAATCCTCATTTACCTTCATGATGCTCTTGAGTCTTTTATGTGCTAAGCTAGTACTTCCTGCTAACTTCCAGAAGTAAAAGCCTCCAGGGACCACTGATAGGCAGAAGTGCTGTTTGTTGCAAGACCACTTTTCACTTAGTCCTGTTCAGTATGTTGTGGAGAAGAGCCTGGCTTACAGAGCAGCACCAGAGAGTGCTGGCTTTGCAGCTCAAGGCATACAGCTCCTAGGAGGACTCCACACTTTTCTCCTGTGAAAGTCTTTGAGCTCTTCTGCTTTTTGCAGACCTAATATTTTCCTGAGAGGAGCATTAACTGACATATATCAGTAGAAATGATACTGTTGTTCTTGGAAGCTTCTTAGTTTTTGAAAAGTCTGGCATCTTTTTAAAATATGGTGTTTGAGAGGATGCATTTTAGATCAGTGCTTGGAAATTGAGCTGTTCTCGTCCCAGTGGTCTGAATAGAAGTCAGTCACAAAATCTCTCTTACACATCTTTGAAAATTTTTCCTTTAATGTGAAACACTGCAAAAGTCTCTGTTAATGATCAATGATCTTGACATTCTGATTTAGGATGATCAAGATACTAAGTAAATGTGGCTATGTTGTTATTAGAAGCCCCTTTTGTAAGTGCCTGCTGCATCAAGGATCTGGTAAGGCAAAGGTGAAGAAATGCTTGTTGTCCTAGTGGGGAAGTCTGATCTGGAGCTAAGAATAAATTTAATCAGGTCTGGATATGCCTCAGTGCTTTACAGATAGTGGATGAAAAACATATAATTGTTTGATGGAAACATCAAACAAATTTCACATTTCTTAGAGAAATGTTCTTGTATTTTCATTAGACAATATACCCGCAACAGTTACTGGAACTGCTGAAGAAAGTGGTTCTTTTCTTCTCAGACTAAAACTTACTAATCTATACAATGTGCGTATCAGGTGTTGGTCCTGCTGGGAGGACTTGTTCATCAAATCTGGAGTAAAAGAAATGTTGCTGCCTGTTGAAGAACTTATTTTTCTAATCTGTTTTCACTTTTCAACCACCTCACAAAGATAGCAGGAGCTTTTTGCTCTTCCAGGATGTGCTGAATCCACTACATAATTTCAGTTCAGCTCACAATAAACCAGAATTCCAATATTTGGACACAGTGATTTATTTTTTAGAAGGAAGGTAGGGAGCAGCAAAAGTTCAGTCTTGAAGCTTCATGAAACTCTCTTTGTATTCAATAACAACCAAATCAGGGTGTACACTGATCTCTTCTCATGTGTATTTCTCTTGGTTTGTGTTAGCATTTACTAAATACGTGAGGTGGGAATTATTAAGTGTTTTAACTGTAGACACATATTTAGATTTTTTAATTTCAACATTATTTATTTCTTGGGTGTTATATCTGATTTCTTAGACTAATTACTCCTCAATTACAGGGTTTAAACCTATGAGTTAGCTGTCCAGTATGCTCACCAACCTGTTTTCCTTCAACCCAGAAGGTGTTAGAGGTGTAAAGAAGTATATGGCTACTCCTGGAAGCAACAGCAGGACAAATCCCTCCTGTAGTTCATGGCAAGACTTCAGTAAGGGGGACAGTGCATGATATCTTAAAGGACATGAGATGACAACTTTTGTGGTTAGTTTAATGATGCATGGACACAACTACGGAGTGCATATACTGCAACCCTGAGTAACTGATACCAACAGACAGCATTTATGTGTGCCACTTGCCACTTGAAGTATTAATGCTCTGTAACTTGTCAAACAGCCCCTAGCACAGCACCAAGAACATTACTGTTCTGACCAGTAGGCCAGATGTCAGTTCACAGATTATGCATCAGGATAATCATGAGTTCTTTGGTCTCATCATTTAGGGGAAAGTATTGCACAATTCCTTCATTTTTTGTTTGTTTGTTTGGTTTGTTCATTTGTTTTGTTTTTTGTTGGTTTGTTTGGGTTTTTTGTTTTGATACCTAATGGCAATGGCACTGGCATATCATAGAATTTTGCTAGAAGTTACTACTCTTGGTATATAGCTAGAAGATTTATTTGTTTCAGTATATATTGTGGCTGCCAATATGTTTTATATACATATATGTGTAAGATTTGGATGAAGTTGTTCCCATGTTACCTTACTAAAATCACAGAAGAACAGGGAGGCTTAGGCAGTATCCATGCTTGAGGGAGATGGATACCACCATATTATATTGATTGCAAGGAAGAAAAAAAAAATAATTGTGGAGTGAAGCTCGCTTTGAGTCTCTTGAGAGATCTGATTACAGGACAGCTGAGCACACATCTGAAGCAGCAAACATCCTTCTAGGCTCTTGCCCTTTTAAGTGCCCTGGTCCTTCAGTGATGAGTTTACAGAGAATTCTTCATTGTCATGGATTCACCTGGTGGTTATGAAGAAAACTAGGTGAACAAAAATGAGTGTAATTGCTGCCATGACATAACCACACTGTGTTTTAGTTTACTTGCAAGTGTATAAATGTTGGTGTTATCCATTGAGAAGGTGAAGTTGCACTGTGGGTAGTCATGTCCACAGCCCAGAGTGAATTCACTTACTAAAATCTATAAATCAAATAACATTGTTTTAACATGGTAGCTTATGGAATGCTGCCGAAATTATTCCTTAAAAGCAAGAGCATATTAAGTGTTGATGAAATTAGATGTATTTGGAAGAACAAATGATCCTGTATTCAGGAGTTCACAAGGATTTTTTGCAGAACCACAATTTGGCAATTTTTTGAGGTTCTGATAAAATCCAGAAAGCATCCTCTTTAAAAAAATATGTATTAGTTCTGGTTAAGGCATTTAGATTACAGCTGTCAAAAGCAGGAATGGGAAAATAATTTTCACAGAATCATATAGGTAGGAAAATACCTTTAAAATCACTGAGTTCAACCATTAACCTAATACTGCCAAGGCCACCGCTAAACCATGTCCATAAGTGCCATCTCTTCATGTTTTTTGACTGCAACCAGGACAGCCAGTTCCAGTGCTTGATAACTCTTTTGATGAAATTTTTCCTCATTTCCAATCTAAACCTTCAGTAAGGCAACCTGAGGCCATTTTCTCACATCTCAGATCACATCTCACAAGGCAGCACTTGTTGCCTAGGACAAGAGACCAACTGGCACCTGGCCTATAGCCTCCTTTTAGGCAGTTGTAGAGAGTAATAAGGTCACCCCTGAGCCTTCTTTTTTCCAGGCTAAACACCCCCAACTTCCTCACCCAGTCCTCACAGGACTTGTACTCCAGGTCCTTCACCAGCTCCATCGCAATTCTCTGGACACACTCCGGCACCTCAATGTCAGTCTTGGAGCAAGGGGCCCAGAACTGAGCGCAGGATTTGTGGTGTGGCCTCACCAGTGATGAGTACAGGGGGACAATCCATGTCCTGGTCCTCCTGGCCACACTATTGCTGGTACAGGCCAGGATGCCATTGATGTTCTACAAACCTGGAATGCTGTCTGGGATTACTGTTACTCAAGGGACCCAGCACTTGTTGTGGTTGAACCTCACACCACTGGCCTTGGCCCATCAATCCAGCCTGTCCAGATTCCAGATCCCACTGCAGAGCCTTACACAATCACAGAATCTTCCCTCCAGCAGATCAACACTCCCACCCAACTTGGTGTTTTGCAAAGATGTAAAATGACTGACCATTCATTTGATCCTGTTGTCCAGGTCATCAGTGAAATTATTGAACAGAACTACAGGACCTAGTACTGCACCCTGGGAATCACCACTGACCACCAGCTCCCAGCTGATGTAATTACACCCACTACTACTTTAAGCCCAGACTTCCAGGAGGTTTTTTACTCCGTGACCAATGTGCCTGCCCAAACCACAGAAACAGTTTCTCCAGGGGAGTGTTGTGTAAAATGCCATTAAAAGCTTTATGAAAGTCCAGGCAGGCAACATATATCCCCTTTTCCTTATCTACTAAGCAGGTCACCTTGTTACAGAAGGAAATCCTGTTGATGGAGCAGCGCCTGCCTTTCAGAAACCCCTGCTGGCTGAGCCTCATTGTGTCATTGTACTGCATGTGCTGTTTCATGACAATTGGGATGATTTGCTCCATGACTTTCCTTGGCACTGAGGGAAGGTGCCACTTTCCCTGGTGCTCAGTCTGACAGGCCTGTAGTTCCCTGATTTCATATTTTGACCCACCTTGAAGATGGGTGTAACATTTGTCAACCTCCATTCAATGGGACCACCCAAGTTAGCCTTGAACTGCTGGTAAATGATGCAGCGTGGCTCAGCAAACTCTTCTACCAGCTCCCTCAGTACCTCTGGATGGATCCCACCCAGTCCCATAGATTTGTGTGTGTCTAAGTGGTGTAGTAGGTTGCTGACCATTTCCTGTTGGATTGTTGGGGCTTCATTCTGCTGCCTACCCATCTTCAAGCTCAAGGGACTGGTTCTCACAGGACAAGTGGTATTAAAGACTGAAGCAAAGACAGTGGTTAAGTACCTCAGCTTTTTCCTCATTCTTTGTCATTATGTTTTCCCACAGCATCCAGTTAAGGATGGAGATTCCTTTTAGCTTTCCTTTTGGTGTGAATGTTTACAGAAACATTTTTCATTGTCTTTTATGGCAGTAGACAGATTACATTCTAGCTGGGCTTTGGCCCTTGTAATTTTCTTGCTGCATAACCTCACAACATCCTTGTAGTTCTGCTGAGCTGGCTGCCTCTTCTTGTTAAGGTGATAAACTCTCCTTTCTTTCCTGAGCTCCAGCTAGATCTCTCTGTTCAGAGATAATTTCAGTTCATTTTTACATGTGTCACATTGCTCCATCCAGCATTTTCCTTGATTTTTTTTTTTTTGGCCTGCCAGTTCTTTTTAAGTGGATGCCACTTAAAACACTCCTATCCCCACACTTCTTATCTTGAGAAAAAAATCAAGCATGAAGAAAGCACCACCAAGCAGTCAATTTTTTAACGTACCAGCAGCGATACTTGAATCCTTAACAGAATTTTGTTGATACTTATTTCAAGTACCTTCCTGCAGCAGTGGACCCAAGAAAGCCCTCAGCGTGAAGAGAAAATGAGGAGATTAAACTGTCTTTCTGTGTCTATCAATACTTTAAATTTGCCACTCTCAGGAGAGAGAGGAACAGGCCTCTTGAGAACTCTGACAACCAAAGTAGTTTACTGAAATTATTACAAAGGCTGCAAATTCTTACCATGTGCACATAGATTTTACAGCATCTAAAATTGTTATTCCTTGCTTTCTTTGTTAAAAAAAGAACAGAAAAAGGCCCACATTTTAGTTACTAGTATCTTAAGAGAAACCTGCCAGTGTGATAGCAATGTAGTTTAAGAATCTGTTAATGAAATAACCCACAACTATTTTATATGAGGATTTCTTTGCAATCCTCTACTATTCCAGGCAGTGAATGCTCACTTCATATCCTGCAAAATTATGAAATAAAAGTTTTTATATCACATGACCCAATCTATTGTATATGCACTCTACTGTATACGCATATACTCTATACACTGTGTGTGTAAAGCTGCCAATTTTGTCTGCTTTCATCATGGTCTTACTGACTTATCATGGACTTGCTTACGTGATCCTTCCTGCCCACGATATCCCTCACAGGCATTTGAAACTGTGAAGACATTTATAGCCTTAATAATTACCTGAGACAAGGGGACCTAATTGGGGTAATTTACAGGTGAATAAGTTAGGATGAATACAGATTGTCCCAAAACAATTGTGTTTTATTAGATAAGTGAGAGACAGAACAGATTTACTTCCTCCTCTTTTGAGATGCAGAACAAATGGGATTTAGCTGGACAGTTTTTCAAAACTTATTTTCTCCAGGCCAGCTAAAGGGAATACTAGTAGAAAACTGTAATGTGAAATTATTTTGGTGGGACTTTTTGCATGAGCAGATTAGAAAAGGTAGCTCACTTTTAAGAGCTGTGAGTGTCAGTGCTCAGGATGTAGTTTCAAGAACAAAATCTTACTTGTTTTCAGGAACTTCTCTCTAATGACTTTGACCATGACTACTGACTTCCACTGGTGCAGGAAGTGTGTGTCTGCAGATGTGATACTCAGTCAGCTTCTCAGTATCTGTTATGTTAATACATTCACCTCTGCTTTTCAAAAGCCATACTTTTTGAACAATAGACATTTTGAGATACTGGGCTAGCATGTAAGTCTTGAGAGCCCATTTAATGCCCATCTGTATGTTAAAAAAGCAGAAGTTTTGCTTCTAGCCCAGTAATTCCCAAGGGAATTGTCAGAAGAACACAGTCCCTAGTCATTCCCTTCTGACAATCTGTCTTACAAAGAAGACACGTTAGTTTTCTTCTATCAGCCTTGTCTGGCATTATAAATTACTGAATTCCTGACTAGTTTCCAGCATTTTTTCCTAGCAATTTCTCTTCTGTATACCTTTTTCTCTTTATTCTTCTGACAACTCTTTTCTGCTTGTCTACCTGTTCAAATCAAAGTTTTAAATTGTAGTTTTAGTAGTAGATGAGTATTTACTGCATCTTTGTGAAAGATCCATTTGATGGCTGGCATACAATAATTGCTTATTGTTCAAGTTTTATTATAATGACATGTACATCTGTAAAAATTGGTAAGGAAATTAGAATGGCTGAATTTCCTAGGCAATCCATAGATTTTGGGTGCACTCCAGTACTGCCATCACCAGCAATTTCTGAGAATGTGTAGTAGGAATGTAATTCATTTCTGAAGGTAGCAAGAGGCTAGATTGTATTTGGTATAAACTTAGTCAAAAGTGGGAATTGTTTTTGTGATGTGCGAAAAGACACATCATGAATTATAATTGGTTTAGCAGCTTTCCAAAAGATTTCCTAGCTGTGACATTGAGTCTGTAAACTCAATAATGTGCAATTCATGTTGGGCTGGTACATTTGTTTTTTGCTGCATTACAATATTGCTGTGTAATTAAACTCACTACTCAGCAAGTTGTATGATTTGATCATTGACTAGTAATGCTGAAAAATTTTGGAAAGCAAATTTGAGAGCTGCATTACATATTTCAGAAAAAACTTAGGTTTCTTTTTCTGGCTTGATGGATTTGTAGAGATTGTATAGGATTTTACATTCTTGTTCTGTGAAATACTCCAATAATTTTAATATTTATATATGTTATGAAGAATTTACTTTGAGTTTGTGAACAGGGAAAATTTATTTTAACACATTTTTGTAGTTGTGAACTTTTCACTAGATTTACAAATGCTGATACACAAAATGGTATGGTTTTTACATGTGAATAATTGTTTGCATCTTCTGGATACTAATACAAATTAATTCCTGTTTTGAAAAAGTTAAAATCAAGCTATTTCAAAACCAAAAACTAAGGTCTAAGGCTGCACATTAAAGGGTTTTATTCCATTATTTAACTCTTGAAACTACAAAGCATCAACAGATGTAGTAGTCTTATTTTAATCTAAAACTTGTTGTACAGTACTATGACTCTTGATTTAGGTGAGTCACTTTCACTATATTATGGAGAATACGAATAATTCTTCTGTAGCTCTTGCTTTTTTGTTTCCTATTACAGCAGGAAGACAGGCAACCTAAAAGATAAGCATAAAAAATGAATATTGAACAGCTAATAGGCAAATTAAAGCCTCAAATAGAAGTATTATCTTTGTACCATTTCCTTGTAGAATAGCCTTTCCTTTTATGATGAAATGCTTTATGGATCCTAACAATAATGGTGTTAGATGAGTTGAAGTTAATGCCTCACAGGAGAGGTAATGCATAATGCCTTGTAGGAGAAACAAAATGGAAGATAAATCATTACTTTGCTGTTCATGATAAGATGGCTGACTTTGCAGTGAGGCAGGTGAGAGAAAGAAATATATTGCAACATTTCTTGCGCTTGCAAAGGCAATCTGTGCCCTTGCCTGGGACCACAATGAGTACAGCTGTGATGGGCCTATAGAGCATGGTGAAATCACTAGAATTTTCACAGGAATCTTTGGGGTAAGGTGGGACTGCTGGGATGGGGATAGGAGTGTTTTTTCACCTCCCACCTCTTTTCTGAGGAAATCCAGGAATTGTAGAAATTTTTCATCTGTTTGTTTACAATACTGTAGTGCAGAAGAAGGTTATTACCAGACTTACAGGGGGTCAGTGGAGGAAGTGTTGGCAGACTCATATTTTCCTTCGTGTCTGTGTTGCATCCTAAGGAGGGGGCAGGAGCAGCACATGAGCTGGTCTTTGTACTCGTCCGACTGTAACGGATTACAAGGAGCAAATATACAGGTGGGCAGGATAGGAGGCACTACTGTAGCGTTCAGTCTCATCTGACTTTGGTGTAAGCATAAGATAGGATTTTCTGCTGCACTGCAGATCCCTTGTTCCTCATAGCTAATTAGACATCTGGGTGTCCTTGGCAACTTCAGCTTCCTACTGCTGACACTCAGTTTTGTTGCGTAAGAGTGTATTGTACCCTTTAGTGTCCTCTCTTCTTTGCCTTATTGCAATGCCCAGTACCACCCTGGACATCCTAAGTTGCATTCTCTAGTAGTTGGAGTTGTTGTCTTCTGGGAAACTGTGCCTATCAATTAGCATTATGCATGAATTTATATTATTAACACTTCACTGAAAGGCAATGCAATGGTTAAAATAGTAACTTTCTAGGCTGGATAGAAAATAAGAAATTTTTAGATTTATGTGAGAATGCATGGTCCCATTTATATTCCAGTTTTCTTTTGTAAAAGCATATATTCACTTTGTAGGAGAACATTCAGTAATATTTTAAAGACAACATATTATACGTCAATTTAAAGTATTTTTATACTCCATTGCGTGATTCAAAGCTAAATTTGTTGAATTACAGTAACTATTCTGTTAATCTGGTGATTTCACTGAATTTATATCAATTCAAACCCGGAACTGCACTCCTGGGAATCAGGCCTTCTCTTTCAAATGCTAATGCACTGTGTAAATTGCTGTTCCTGTTTAGATAAAAATCTGACTGTGACAAATTAGCTACCACTCTCCTTTCCATTCAAATTGTCTTGGAACATATGAGACCTAATTTTGTGTTGCTAAAAATTTACATCAACTAGTATATTCTATCAGCTTTGGAAGGAAAAACAGTTCGGCAGTCTCTTGAGATTAGTGGATGTTTCAGAGATTTTCCACAATTTGTTTCTCCACTTGCACTTTAATGGTGTTGGTAGATATATTCAGTGTTTGCAGTTGTGATGTGGTATTTTTCTGTATGGTCAGCTTTTCTAAATTGGAGGTATTAGTTGTAATAGCATTTGTCATGCTCCTTTTATGAAACAGTCACCTGTGTGCAGGACTGTGGAAGCTTAATCACTAGCATTCATGTTGAAAATTAATATTAGCTTAAGGAATGTAGTCAGAGAAGAAAATTTGGATGAAGTTCTTTTACAGAATGGCTTTGGAAAGGCCGCTTCCTGATGTTATGGCAACCTTGTGCTTGCTTCTGCACTCCTTCATGTTGAACCATCTTCATCTGGTTTCTGTTGGTGGTACAGGGAGCACTATCTCATTATGTGTACCCTAGTAGCAATGAGGTAGGGTAGTAAATTTAACCCAGATCCTAATTTAAGGGGAAAATATAATAGCTAATCCTGCAGTTCAGCCGGAGTAACCATGAAGACTGTATCTGTGCAAAAGCCAAATAATCAGGCCTGGATATTTTCTTACTTTTTCATGTTTAAAATCTAGGGGCTAGAAACCCACTTTAGGTCTTTCCAGTGAAAATCAGATATAGTTAGTGTATTTTATCTGTGTTGTGAGTAGTTACTGATAATTTTGTGATTAACAGAAGAATACTAATTTATTTTAAATTTAAATTAATGTGTTATGAATGCAGTTTGCTGTAAAGTGCATTTCAGTTTCTCAAATAGAAGAGGACAGAGGTTTTTGGTGTTTTGGAGACTGTGCATTAATTTACAGTTATTTTTCAGAAACCATGACATTTCTAGGATAAAAGTCAATACAGTGGCTTTCTCTGTGCAAACTGTGGTTAGATAGACTAACAGTAAGGTTTGAACTATTCTTAGATATTTAAGAAATGCAGGGGATGACAGAAAATGAACAATTTCTGTTTCTCTGATTGATTCTAACAATATGTATAAATTTATGAACACAGCATGATTTAGAGTAAAAATAATATGTAGATAGATAGGAAAGTCAAGTTTAGTGCAATTACAGAATCTGAGTTTTCTCTAGTCAGTCTTTTTAATATCTGCTTCTCTTTGATCTTTTTAACCTCAGGGCTAGATTATGAGCTTTCAGTCTGCCAGGAGGAGGATTAAAATATTGTGCCATGGCCCCTCTGCAGCAGGGGTGGAACAATACAGAAAGGATCTCTTTCACCAGGCATACTGTGGGGCTGAAGCCAAGCTTCTGCTTACCTCTGCCTTTTGCCATTACATCTTGCTTGATTGCATGGACAAGAACATACTGTTGGAAAGTTGGAAGAACTTTCTAATACAGAAAGCTGTGGCAGCACTATGAAATGGATTCTTACACAGTCTTTCTGGAAAACTGCTGTTGAGTGATTGAAATATGTCTTCCTAGATGGTTACGGTGTCATGTGATACAGAAATAATGAGTGACTTTGAAAGATGAGAAATACATTCAGCTAAAATAATTGTTACAAATACCATGTTTGAGCTAACATTTCAACTATCATTAAACTGATAGCATCTCAGGAAAAATAATCCCAGTCAGGCTCTGTGTATTTTTATTCTAATCCATTACCATTAAGTGAAATAATTTATTAAATTTCTGTCTATTTATTTTCTTGCTGTGTTTACAATGCCATACAGCAAAAAACAGATTAGAAGTACATACTAGTTCACAAAATCTATTGCAAGAGTCACACTTAACCACTTCTAACCTGTGTTGTTTATGTCAATTATACCATCAGTGGTATTTGACAACTATTTCAATAAACAGTGGAGCATTTTGTATCTTGTTTTTGAAACAAAGCAAATCAGGAAGTGAAGGCCAGGAGTGTCAAGGCGACGCAGAAATGTTTGTTAGGTGACACTGAGAAAATACCGTAATTTGAATACAATTTAAGCAAACAAAAATAATTTATTTTGAATACAGTCTAAACCAGAATTGTTTGAAAAATAACAAAGCTCAGTACAGTGTCTGCCAGTTAAATAGATAAACAGTTCTGTTAGTATTGAGGAAGATAAAACAGTAGCTCCTGAGGTTGTTCACAGGATTGGGATTGCTCAGTTAAAACACTCCTGAAGAAAAAGGTGCCAGCTGGATTTGTTTTCTTAGTTAATGCTTGATGACAGTTGACTGCTCTGTGTTACGGATTTTGTAGAGTCATCCCCCTGGGAATAGGGTGGAAGAATGTTACTTATATGGTAGATTTGAAACTTGTTTAACTCATTCCAAAAGAATTAAATGGTTTAGAAAAAGAGGAGGTTATTCTACCTGTATAAAAATTTACTTTAAATTTATGCCAGTTGATGAATGTAAACCTCAGGTTTGTAGACAGTGATATAAGTGTCACGGGTTTGACATTGGCTAAATGCCAGTGCACCCATGAAAAATTATTGACTCATTCTCTTCTGCTATAGTTGAGCGGAGGAGAGGAAAACAGAAATTAAAGGGTGTTCATGACTTGAGGTAAGGATTGTGAAGGAAAAACTTTAAGGGCAAAACATGCTCAAAAACTTAAAAGGTGTAAAGAAAAAATTAATTGACAGAAATAAAAGAGAATAATGAAAATTAAAATAAACATTTAGCACACTTTTCCCCCCAACCCTTCTTTCTTTCCCACCGACAGTGCAGGGAGACAAATACGTGGTTTTCAGTCAGTCTGTCACTTCTAAAAATCTTCCTTCAGTTCACTTAGGGAGAGTTTCTTTTGCTATGCTGTGGGATCCTTCCTGCAGGAGACAGTTCTCTGTGAATTTCTCCAACATGGTTCTAATTTTCATGAGTAGCCGTCCCACCTGACCCTCCCATGGCCAAAGCAGTTATCCAACAACTGGTTTATTCTCAGGCCATTAGTTCACAGGATGTAGTTTTTAAGGATGAGGTGCTCTAGTATAAAAGCAAGTGTCCTCTTCCTCTATCTCTGGAAGCAAGAGTTCTCTCTCTCTCTCTGTTCCAGACTCTCACCAGATTAAAGCTTTTCAGGATCCACACACTCCAGTGTGAGCTCCTTTTTCTCATGGGCTGCAGGTGAATGCTGCATCCCTTCATGCACTTTATGAACTACAGGGAAACAGTTTGTTGTGTTATAGTCTTCACCATGGCTTGCAGAAGAATCTCAGGTACAACACTGAGCGCACCTCCTCCTCTCCCTCCCTCCTTTTCACTGACCTTAGTGTCACCATATTGTTGCGCCCACATGTTTTCACCTTTTCCTTTTTTCTGACTCAGGAGAAAATTGCTGTCCACAGGTTCATTTATTCTCAAGCTGTATCAACTGGAAAGTTTCTATAGAGTTCTGCAGCACTGAAAGGTTGATCCCAACCGGGGTCCACATCGGGGAATTGCTCTCCATGCTTCTTACTGTCAGTCACATGGTCCCTGCCAGTGCTGCGGGAACTGTGCCAGCCGCCGCAGTGCCGACTCCATTCAGTGCCGTCCCTCATGTGGGCCATTGAAAAGGAAAAGCTGCTGCCGCCGCTTCTGCCCTTTTGTCCGCAGCACAGCTGGCTATAAGTAGCTAGGAGAGTAAAGTTAATTGCGAGCCATGCTGACATGGCAGCCACCACGTGGCGCCGCCCCAGTTGCGCTTTCTGGCCACGTGGCCGCTCACAGATTGGGATGGCAGCAGCTGCTTCTGGCCTTGGCTGCTCATAGTCTCAGTCTCGGGGCTGCTTGCAGCACTGGGCTGGCTCCTGGCTGCATGGCCTGGCTGGGCCCTCCCCCACCCCTCCAAGCAGAGGGAGAAAGAGGAATTGCGTGCCTTCTTTCCATCTTATATATGTCATCAGAGAGGTTTTGCTAACTTCTCTAATTGGGCCAGCCAATGTGTCAATCGTCACAGCCTTTAGAGATTGGCTCTGCTGGACGTAGTAGAAGTTCTGATGGGCTTCTTTGTCAGAAGCAGCCTCTGTGGCTTCCTCTGCCCCACTAAAAAGGAAGTTGCGTTAACACAGTAATAAAAAAATTTATGCTTATTCAGATGAGTTAGTGGTCAATATGAGTTACCTTCAAGAGGGAGCCACTTGCAGAAAATATTCACATTTAATACTGTATGCCATACATGCCGTACATTTTTTTTCTTCAACATCTTTCCAAGTTGTTGGCCTTCTCTTTTCATGCATAGGAAAGAAATCTTAAGCTTTACTGTATTGGGGTTGTTTTATATATATGAATTTTTAGAGCCATGTTCAGGAAAAAGTCTCAGGAATAGTCATTAGCTTTAGAGAAAGGTCTTCAGACTTCCTACTTAAGGATTGCAAATGTTTTTTTACCTTGTAATGTTTTATTCTTTTCTCCCCTAGTAAGCTCACTGTAAGAGCACAGATATCAGAACTGAGTTTACTGATCTCCCACTCTGATGTGATCCAATTGAATATTGATATTATTCATTCTGATAGGAGACATTTTACAGAATGTTTATGTATGAGGGGAGGCAAAGAGCAGCTTTGAAAGCAAGCACACTAGTCTAAGTTATCAATTGCAGGATCAAGTTGGGGATCTTCATCATCACACCTCATGTATGCTCTCCTGAGTTAGGGTGAAATCACCTGTCATCCAAACCATTAACAAGAGCCAGGTGATATGATGGACCCCGGATTTGAGTAGACGTGTGTTGGTGGTTTTCTATGAGATTATTATTGTTTTCTGCAGCAGTTTTAAACATTTGTCTACTGTTGGGTTTATACCTCCCCTAAAAGATGCCATATTGGCCACATTTCCTATTTTTAAACAAGTTTTTTGAGATATGATGACCAGTGCTCTCCCCAGCAGTAGACAGTACCAGACAGCTTCCTGTGCCACACTGACTGGAAGGAACTCCTTCTCCACAGAAGAGAGTCGCTTCCCCTGTGCCCAGCAATGACATGAGGCTATATAGAATAACCTCCAGGCCCTATCCATGGCCCCTCCTGGCTACTGCAAAAATTAACCCTGTCCTTGCCAGAACCAGGACACCATCACAGAAGGCCTCTAGATCAGTCAGGCATGATTTGCCCTTAGCGAAGCCATGCTGGCTGTCTTGGATCACCTCCTTGTCTTGCATGTGCCTTAATATGTCTTCCAGGAAAATCTGCTCCTTGAGCATCTCATGCACAGAGGTGAAGCTCAAAGGTCTGTATTTTCCTGACTCTACTTTCTTCTCATTTGAAAAATAGAAAAGATATTTCCTTTTACAGTCACCAAGAACTTCATCTGACTACTCTGAATTTTGAAATATGATAGAGTGGCTTGGGAAAAGCACCAGCCAGTTCCCTCTGGACTCTAGGTTGCATATCACCAGGGCTCATAGACTGGTACCTTTTCAAGTTCATCAGGTGGAGTCAAACCTGTGCTTGGCTTACAGTGGAAGGAACACTGATCCTGCAAGCCCATATAGAGGTTCAGAGGGTAGATACTTGTTTTCAGTTGGCTCCTTTGGATGAAATCTAAAAGAAGTCAAAGGCTCTTATAGTCTTACAATTAATAAAAAAATATTGAGTTTGAGATAGCTGATTTAATAACCAAATAATCAGGGAAACATTGTTGAAATGAAATTTTTGGCATCCAAGGTACATCAGTTTTTAATGGCTTAGGAAGATAGTCTCAATAGTTAGTAAGTTCATCTTAGCCCAGAACATCTATACCTCTTTGCCTTAATTTAGAGGAAAGCATTTGAATGTATTTGAAGATATTTTCTTCAAGTGTCATGATCGCAACATTTCAAGTTCCTGGATTCTAGTGCATGCTTAAGGTGCAATCTTCCTGATATTTTCTTAGTGTGACTCCACAGTTCCTAGTCTGTGTGAACCATCATCTGCCACTGCAGTTGGATTTGTTACTTGCAAATTCTGTGTCTGGCCTTAATAAATCAAACCAACCTCTCTGGTAAAAACAACAGAATGTCAGAAGAAAAATAGAAAAAATGTCTTCTTTATCTGCAGTGCACTGCATATGAATTCCTTCATGACAGCATAGAAGAGAACCCAAGTATTTCAAAATGGATTTCCAAAATCTATTGCAAATAGATTGCATACTATTTTAGTTTAGTGTATATAATGAATTCCAAAATAAATGTTTCTAAACTCAGAAAGTACTACCTTTAATAAACAAGAAAACGTTCAGAATTATTATTATTACTTACAGGTTATGCACTTGAAGTGTCTCTTTGAATAGCTGTAAACCTAACACTGGGGAGACCATATCTGCAGTTATGTGTCTAATTGTGGTCTTACCTGTATAAGAAGGGTGTGGACATAGAGGAACAAATATGGTAAAAGGATATGAAAGTGATGGAGGAACTGAAGCATCTGTGATATGAGGAAACTGACAGAGCTGGGACTGTTCAGGAGAGCAGTAGACTCAGAAGGATCTCATCCAAATATGTCAACATGTGATGTGGGAAGTAAAGAGGATAAAGCCACACACTTCTGTGTGATGCAGAATGACAGGAAGAAAGACATCGGGTACCAACTGAAATACAGGAAATTCCTCAACACAGGATTTTTCTTCACTTAAGAAAATACTCTTTCACTGTGAGAGTTGTTGAATGCTTGGATTGATGGTCCAGCGAGGCCTTGAAGTATTCATCTTTAGAGACAGCTAGTCATGGTTGGAGTTGGAGCTCTGAGCTCTGCAACAGCAGGAATGTGAAACTGGACATATAAGTGAATTGTATTTTCAGTACAGATGGCCGTGATTTGTCCATTTCTATAAAGATGGAAATATATTATGTAATTTTATGGGAAATGTGCATGGTTTATAAGCTGAATGTAGATGGAGCCCACGCTGTATGTTATTTACAGCTGGTATGGGGATGTTGAAGGATTGCTATACCAACCATATGCTGTCTGACTTCTTTTTATATGAGAAAAAAGTGAGGTTGCATTTTTGCCATTTTGTCAATCTAAGAAATGGGTCTTATCATTCCCAAGAAAGAAAATTGTAAAAATTATTTGTGTAGTAAAAAGAGAATCTCAAATGGTTATGATCCTATGAAAATAAAAAGTAGGAGCTCTGGTAGGAATTAATAAAAACTAGTACCAATTTACCAAATATTGTTCCATAGACTAAGACATTGTGATGATACATGAAGAATGAGGTTGTCATTTGTCTGGTTATTTGCATGAGGACTCTTAATTTTCCAAATGAGCAATTCCATTAGCTATCCTAGAGTCCGTGAGATATTTTTTCTTGTGGAAGTTGCAAAGGGAGTAATTCATGCTGGGCTTTTGTTCTTGGAAAATTAATGTTAGGCTTGACATTGTTGTTAGATTGTTTGTTTTCAGGAAATTTGTTCCATTCCATGATGCATTTTAAAAGTTCATTTCAAGACACATAGCCAAGACTCCTTTTTTGTACTTTTGCAATAAATAGATAGCGGAAGAAGCATCATAATGACAATAACCACTTTGACAGTCATCAGTAAGAAGAGAACAAGTAAGAATACAGTCTAATTTAATTTATAGTCAGAGCCATGATAGCATTTAGTAATCCCTGTCCCCTGCAAAGTCATAACTATTCTACTGCAGCAGAATAGTTATAGCAGGAGAATCCTTTCCTCCTGCCTCTCCTGAAAGTGTTAGGAAGGGTAATACAGTAATTCCACCTACTCCAACTGTGTGTTGATGTTGAAAGGATATATCTTTCTGTGGTTATCACAGCAACCTTTGCTGGGCAAACACAGAGGCTATATTTTAAAGCCTTTGCAAAACACCTGAGGGGTGACAGAGACAGTATTGTCATGCAGGAAGGTGTTTATGTGAAAATCCAGCTTTTAATTTCTTTTATCCCATGTTGAATCAAACTCATGGTTTAAGATACGTGTGATTAAAATCAGTTTATAAAGGTTGGATTTGGCTAGAATGATATTACATCAATATAATGTCCAAGTGAGGATCACTAGAGTGCATTTTTGCTCCCACATTTTAAGTTCTTTGTCATGATGATCCTTGGCCTCTGTTGGAAGTGAATTGTTCAACTCAAAATACAAATATTTTTCTAAGTTATTCTAAGTAAATCTAAGAAAACGGTGATAGTATTGTGGCAACCTGAGACAGTACCAGGTCCTGTCACTGAGTCCTTATACCTGTGTCCTTGTCTTTATCTTCTCTCTTCCCACTGTAGGCCATTTATGAGCTCAGGTAATGTGGTCACTAAGTCCTCTCACACCCAGGAGAATACCACTCAGTTAGCAGTAATTTACATTACAGGTCTTGTGATGTAGTCACTATGAAGGAGAGATGCCTTTGTTGGAGTGAGGATTTGAACAGAGAATTGATGGGCCCAGATGTGCCACATCATTTTTGGGTCCTTTTCTTTTTTCCTCATGTGAGCAGCTGCTGTTACAAGTGTGTGGTTGGCATGCTCTGAAAATGAGTCATGTAGGTCATACTGAGACATATGGGAAGAACATGTTGCAGCTACTGATGCTCTGATATGCTCAACAAGTCAGGCACAAAAGTTGACCAAACCATTGGAACAAAAGTGCTTTATATCCTACAGAAAAAAATATTTTCCCCCAATTTTTTTTTCACAAGCATTTGGATTCTTTTATTGTTTCTCCATCAGCTAAGCAAAAAGCTCACTGGCATTCTCACCATTTATGGTTTGATCCATGTATGTGTCCGTCAGCAAAGATAGCATCCAGCAAAAAATGTGCTGTGGTTAACGAAACATGAACTACTTGCATATGTAAAAGAGAAAGCATTTGCACATATGCAATTGCACTTTAGTGATCCTTATTTTCAGTGTGTGTTAGAAATTAATTTTGGTCAAAGTGTATCATAGTTGCTGATAGCTGTCTGATTTATGTGTATGTTGTCTTGCTAATGCAGCATCAAGTTGTAAAGAGTGTTTCTCTGGTCAGTATTTAATTTTCATAAGGGCTAACAGCATTAGGCTGTTAGCAGGATTATAAAACTTGAAACATGCATGGTAATAAATCTTTTCCAATTACCAAGTTGTAAAAGCATCTTACTGGTAATTTCAGTGCAGTGGCTCACTCACTGATTTGAGAATCCATCTTCTTTGTAAATAGAGCAGAGATTGCCTAAGGCTGGGTCCACCTGCAGAGGGGGAGGTTGTCCAAGTGAAATGGCCTGATGGAAAACTGTATGGTGCAAAGTACCTGGGAACAAATACAGCTCACATGTATCAGGTAAGTATCTATGTTTATTATTATTTATGCGCTTGCTAGGATGCCTTTATTGTAAATTGCTCATTTGGCTCTAGCATTGGAGTGGCCCGCCACACTTGGAAAGGAAGACTGGAAAGGCTGGAGTGTGAATTCTTATTGTAACTGTTACCACACTTTAACTAATATGTAAAACTTTCTAACGTGGTAGCAAGTGCTGTGCACTGTTTGGGAGAGAGATTTCACTTGGGTCTTACGAAATCCAGAAAATTACTTGCTTTCTTTAAGAACTCAGGTAAACAGGTGGAACATTAAGATTGAAAGATGACATTTGTTATTTTCTGCAGGTTGTTTGCTTTCATTTTGTAAGTTCACAGCTAATTGTACAATTAATGACATAAAATTAAGTATTGTATGAGCCTGCAATGAACCTGAAGCATTTCATAAAAGGTTGGAAGGGGAGACACTAGGAAGAAAAATGTAACATTCATTTGTCTGAGGCATTTTTTCATTAGTTAATCTAAGGAGCATTTTATCCTCAGCAAAGGCAAAAGGGAACTGAACACTGAAGGCAAAGCTAAAAAGCTGACTTCTGATTTCAGACTAACAATTACTGGATTTTTTGAGCTTGCCTTTGAGAAAAATCAGTCAGCAGCTTTGAGTACCCAGGTGAATGGTAGAAACTGCAATAAAACAATCACAATAATAATAGCACTTCTGAAAGAATGAGAATCTAGATCCATTTCTTTTATATATATGTAATCATTTTCACTTATGTAACTCTTTTCATCAGGGGGCCTCACATTACTGTACCAAAATGGCAAATTTACTGTTATATCTCTAGATAAATTAAGGCACAGGGAAACCAAATTACTTGTTGCATTGACCTTCTCACTTTTCCAATGACTTGCAATCGAATTCAAGAACTCAAATGCCTGAAGTCTTGAACTAGTTTCTAAATCTTACCTCGTCCCTTATATTTAGCAGCTGTATTATGTTGAGAAGGTCGAAAGTTCTTTATAAAGTATGAAGATTATTTTTCTGTAGTAACATTTATCTTCAAATTTTTTAATCTTTTGAGCAGCTAGTCTTCTGAGGAATACTGTGATGAAAATTAGATGAATGTTGTTGTCTTTCATATTTGAAGGAATTTGAGATAGTCAATACAAACGTCTTATTTTAGACCTCTTGAACAACATGATGAAATTAGTTTTGTTTAAGGAAAATGGATAAGCTCAGCAAGATTCAGAGTTCCTCAGCATAACAAACATTAATTCCTGTAAATTACTTCTAACAATCTGTATAATGGTGGGAAATTACAGAGTTTAAAGATTAGAGGGAGCCCATATTGCAATACATAGAACTGTAGAGACAAGCAAGTATTTCATCTTCAGGATGAGAGAGGAGGCTGCCTGTGGCCACAGATTGCAAAAAGTTTATGACAGGAAGGGTGCAAGATTAACTTCAAGACCAGTTCTTACTCTGGTCTTTCTAAACAGTATCTAAAAGCTCCCAGGACTCACACATAAACAAAAGCTTATTGTCATCTGTTGTGATCTGTGTTGCACCTTTGGGATTCTCTTACCCAGTCCTTTGCATGATTTCTTTGATCTCATAAGGCAAATCTGTTCTAGTTGAAAAATTTTGTGAATTTTTGTCATGTTCATCAGACATTTGTACCAAATGCAGCAGTACTTGAGCATGTAGGAGCTATGGCAAAATGCACCAGAATTTGTGTCATACAGTTTTCATTTGTCAGCCAGTATCCTATACAATCCCTAAGCAGAGCTAAACCTGCCAAATGAAGCAGGTGCTCAAGTGAAATTATTAATGTGATCTACATCTGATTTCTTGATGATTTCTGATATTGAGGTTCACAATTGAGTTAGAGTTTATTAAATTATCCATTCACTTCATTAATTGCTTTCTGACAGTTTTTCCCTTCGATTTATGATGTGCTTGTAGAAAAAATCTCATTAAGATAGTAACATCACACAGTACAGCAGCAGAATCTAAGTGAAATACCTTATAAAATGATGATTTGAAATGTAGGATCTGCAATCTGAATTGAATTGGAGCGATTTGGGATTGTGGGTTTATATTTTGCATGAATCATGATGCTATTGAAAGTCTTAGAGAAGCTCTTGTGTTTACTATCAAAGTGTAGGCAAATTATTTCCAGTGTGATATGCTGGATTATACCTAAAGAACTTCCACTTACTCTTCATTTTAAATGTGCAACATAGTTCATACTGCAAGCATGGCATTCTCTGGTATGGAATATTTGCATCCTACTGCACACTGTGAGTAAAAACAAATATACTGACCATTTAAGAAGAGATTTTCTTATCACATGGAATGTCAAGAGTTAATCTCCTACCCAGTTTTTTCACCAGGGATGCAAAAAACATTATTACCAACCGTAATATGCAAAAATATTACCAAATGCATTGTGCAGGAAGGAGCAGGAATAGTAGAAAGACTGTTCTTGCACCCTGGATGGCCATCATTTAATTAAACAAGCTTAAGGCAAATTGACCTTTAAGTTCCTCTAACATGCTGGTAACAGAGTAGGCTTATGGGGTTAGTAACAGGAGCAGAAAGGAGTAAGGATGACTCTTGTGATTTTATTATCCATTTGTGTGCTCTATGCATTTCAAATGCATTCCAGATTTGTGCAGCCCTATTAGTTGCAGTGGAAAAATTGGTTTTAAGGAAGTTAATAGATCATAGTCTGTATCCTGGCTTTTGAGAATGGATATATGGATTTTTCAGCTGTTCACATATCAATCTGACATACTCAGCTACAGCAAGCTTTTACTTTGAAAAAAACACAGTCCATTTACAAATTCAAATGCATGATTGTTCATTTGTATCTGTAATAATACTTTCGATAAGTCAGTATTCTCCTATGTTTGATATATGTGCTTATTCTTCTAGTCAAGTGTGCTGCTGTCATTCACATAGTCTCATTAAATTACCTAAGGATGTACAATGGGACTTCTAATTTTTACACCAAAATTTAAATTAGCATTTTTGTGGGAGCTAAACTGCAGTCACAGATGATAGCTGAAGTTCACAACTGTTAGATGAAGTATTAAACTAGAGGAAAAAATCAGCAGCTACTGAAAAAGCTTAAATGCTTCAAAGCCTCAGCATTTTAACATTCCTCACACCTAGTTACATTTCCTTTCTCATTTTCTGCTAACAGGGTTCATATTGGATTAAATCTAAACCTAAGCATGATAAAGCTTTTCATCTTCTGAACAGAGCATTTAAAAGAAATTCCATCAGATTCAATAAAATTCTGTTAACTGGTATTTCCTTAGTTGTCACTCACACTTTCTTTTGACATGGTCTTCCTCAACCTTGAATCACAGGATGTTAAAATTAATTTTTTATTTATCAGAAGCAAGTTAAGAATTAGAGACAAATAAAAATGACACAAGGACATTTTAATATGTCACTCCTGCAAACTAATGTTGCCTGTCTTGTTACTGTTCAGCATTCCTAATCTAAAAACTTTTACTTCCTTTTATATATGTGTCAGTGCTGATTTTGAAGTCTTTTGCTTAGATATTATTTCCAATGAAGTATATGTTGCAATTCTGAGGAAATAATATTTTTTATGTTTCAGCCTAATTTTGTGCTAAAACAGATAGCAAAATGTCTGTATATGTCTTCTTTGCTTACATATATATTTTCATATGGAAATATTTCCAGGAACTTCCTGCAAGAAGTAATTATTATTTTATTTTCAAATTCTCATTTTTTTTTCAATTAGGTGGAGTTTGAAGATGGTTCTCAAATAGTAATGAAGAGAGAAGAAATATATACACTGGATGAAGAGCTTCCTAAGAGAGTAAAAGCACGTTTAGTGAGTATTTGTCGATGTTAACTTTGTAATATGTGTATATGCTCAAAAGACCAGTAACACTGTACTAGGATTTATTTTGGATTTTCGGTTTAAACAGACTCATGTTTTGTGAAGCCTGTGCTCTTCAGAGTGGCTAAATCAGCCCAATCATCTCTCCATTTGCTAGTGAGATGGTTAGTTGTTCTTCCAGTACAGGCAAATGCTGTTGTCAGACATAATTCTTTTCTCCTAAAAGGGACATGGTGTTTGCTTGGTCTGTCAGATCAGGAATGACCAAGTTAGTAAAAATTTAATTTGACAGACATTCTGTTCTTTCAGTTTACTTATAACAGATAATGTTTTAGAAACTTTCCAGCTTCTCAGAGCTTTGTGATTTTAAAAGCCTTAATTTAATAAAAAGACAATTAACTTCTTGTAAGAAACCATATAACTGATCAAAACTCAATAATGTTGCTGGCAGGATTTATCAGCATTTCACTAGTCTTTGGTTTAAAACCAAATCTTTGCTGCTTTTTTTAAAGTTTCCTGCTGTTTCAAACAACATCCACCAGCTACATTTTTATGTATGTATGCCTAGTGGAAAAGTGTTGAACCTCACAGAGAGTGTAACTCATAGCGGTTGAAAAGGGAAAGTACTTCCGTACATTTGTTGGAGGAGATGACTGTTTTTACCTGTCTTAAGACATTTTTTTCTGATGTAAAGTGCACTGGTCAAATATTCTAGGTCAAGAAACTTTTATGTAAGTGAATTTGGGATAAATGCACAAATCTTTCAGTGTCCTGACTAGGGTTAAGATAGATGTCTTGGAAAATGTTAAAAGAACCATGTAATGGGGTTTTTTATTATACTTGGAAAGCATACCATTGACTTTTTTTTTTTAGAATGCAGGGTAATAATAAGAATAATAGCAATGGGGTTTATTATATTGTTTTTAAAATTTATTTTTTAGAAATCAATGTCTTTTTATTTATTTGCACATTAACTTCATTAAGGAGTTAACTATAGATTTAAATCATTAAATTTGGCCAGCTGACTAAAAAACACCACAACAGTTATTGAGACTTCTGCATGATTTTTTACTAGTGCCTTAAATTTTAGAAATGTACAGGTCAGTCCTCAAGCCATGCCCAACAGCTCCGTCCCCTCCTCGTGCTGAACACAATGTAAGTTAAACATGGCCTATGATCCTGTTTCTGTCTATTGAAGTAAAAGACACCAGTTTCTTCTAAATGATGTTTTAGTTAATCTTGGGAGTTCTTCCATGACTCCAGCAGTGTAAGTTGGTCCAAAATATTTTGCCTCTGGTTCTAACCAAATGGCTTGTTGTTTGTTGTTCCACTGCTTTGTTAGTGGGGATTCCCAACTGGTGTAAATTTGGTGACAGGTGACCAAACTGTGACCCTGATTCTTTGCAAATTAGGCAGTGCCCAGGCTTTTTTTCAGGCATCCATGACATAGTACCTTGCATTTAAAACTTTCCTGAATAATACAAGGTGGTGAATATTACATGGTACTGCTAGGATCAAACCTGCCCAACAGTTGCATCACATCCATGTCACTGTTTTCTTTCATGAAAATTTCATGATAATTCACCTAGAATTATCATGACTGTGTGATCCCTGGATAAAATCTAGACTTACAACAGATGTTATTTATGTGTTTCCAATGAACACTACAGACAGAGAGAATTTAATGCAGAATAGGACATGCAAAATATGGAAAGATAAAAATTGTATTTATGTGTAATTAATGTCTGGTTTTAGTCTACAGCTTCTGACATGAGATTTGAAGACACATTTTATGGAGCAGATATTATCTTGGGAGAGAAGAAAAGGCAGAGAATATTGAGTTCTCGCTTTAAGAATGAATATGTGGATGATCCAGGATACCGCACCTTCTTAAAAAGCTCATTCCAGAAAAAATGCCAGAAAGGACTTTAAAGGAAGCAAGAGAAGAGAAAGGGTTCTTAATTAAAAAGCATGCAGCGTTATTTCCTATTGGGTTTTTTAATTGAACACTCCGTTTTACAGTGAACTAATCCATACACCAGCCTTGTAATCTGAAGTACTTGAGTTCTGATTTCATCAGTTAGTGTATTTAAGAATTTGTAATATTTTGCATTATAAAACCAGTGGAAAACCAGGAGAGATTACTAAATGATATGCTGAGGAGAAGTTTCAGTCCTGCTGTCATTGAAATAAGTGGTAAAATTCCCTTTGAATTCTTTGATTCACAATTCTGAGAAGGAGACATTTTAGTAAATAGAGGTAATGTCAGTGGCCTACTTTTTCCTGCACATAGGAAAGGATGTTAAGTTCCAGAATAGCAGTTTTTGTAAAACATTTTTAAAACAAAACCAGATTTGTACAACACTGAGACAAAAAAGCTGTACTTCCTTTGTACAGTGCTTTTACATTTTTATGTCACTGCTGTTTTCACTAGGATTTGATGTGGACTCAGCTATTGACTTAGGTATTTTTGGCTTTTAAGGGAGGTATCTTCAGCACAGTAAGGGTATTTTGTATATTTAAAGAGACAGATTTTGGCAGTTATTTTTAAACATATTTTTCATAAGTCTATTAAAAATTGCTACTTGTAAAATATAAATTTCTTTCACTGTGTGTATGAAAATTAGAGTTTAAATATATATGCTTAACAGCCTAATTTTGAATGAATATATTATGGCTTTTATTTTGAAATAATGTTCTAGCAATGTAATAATGTTTTAAAATAAATAAATGCTTTACTACAATTGCAACATTTTCCTGTTGATGTGATTTTGAACCCTATTTTTTCACACCTGTAGGAATCAAGAATATATGCTGTATTTTTCTGAACATAACAGAATATACACACAGACACTCACATAGCTTAATGTTAAAATGCAGAGTTGATAAGTACTGTACTTTTATTTCTTGTCTTTTTGTCTTTGGTATCTTGACCTTTCTGGATGTTTCACAGAAAACAGAAAGTCTGAATTTGTCTGAACACTTGGGTATGTGAACCTAGAAGGGAGCATTATCAAAATGACATCATCTGTTTCTTGTAAATTGGACAGTCAGCAGGATTTCTGACTGTCTGCCACAGGAAAGAGAGCCCTCCAAAATCCAATTTAAATCCGAGCCCTGCTGTTTGTAGGGGTCTGTTTGCAAAAAAACCTGAATATATGGACCCAGAGATTTTTTCTGTACAAAAACCCCGTCATATATATCCATACAGATTTTTGTTTCACTGAAGCCTTTCCATGATTATTCTTATTTTTTCAAGTGGGCAGTGAAATCTTTTCAATTGCTATGTGACACCTCAAGTGACAATGTAAGTTTTCTGTGTTACATTAACTGTCTTTTCTTGTACCATGAAATCACTCAGAATCCCTTTAGTCTAAGAAATTGCTTAGCTGTGACAATTGGAATGTATATCTAATTGATAGCACTTTCTCTAAAGGCACTGGGTTGTGGTGGATGCTGTCTGGCATATTTCACAGAATCAGGGCTCTATTTGTTACTGCAAAGAAAAGATAAAAACTACTGACAGATTTGCAAAATGTAAGATTGCTGCTGCCTTCTGCATTACGTGCAGCTAATAATCATGCTGTATGGAGTTTGTGCGACTGGGTTTTTGTAGTGGGGTCTACAGGGGTGGCTTCGGGAAGCTTCTAGCAGAGTCAAGGCCAGCTGGCTCCAAGACAGACCCATGCTGGAGCAGGCTGTGCCTGAAAAACTATATCCTGTGGAAGAGAGTGACACACATGACAGCAGTTTCTGGAGAACTGTTGCCCGTGAGCTCACACTGGAGAAGGTCATAGATAGCAATCTCCTGTGGGAGGAAACCCATGTTGGAACAGACTCCTCTCCCTGAGCAGTGGTAGGAGCCATATGTGATGAACTACCATAAGCCCCTTTCAGTGTCCCCTTCCCTTCCCTTCTTGCAGGGAAGGAGGAAGAGCCCAGAAAGAGGGAGATGTAGGAGGAAGGTGTTTCTAGGATTTGGTTTTACTTCTCATTATCCTGCTCTGATTTTGTTAGTAATAAATTGAGTTAATAGCCCCAGTTTGTCTTGTTTTGCCTGAGATGGTGTTTGGTTTGTGATCTCTCTCTGTCCTTAACTCATTAACTTATTGTTGTATTCTCTTTTCCCTGTGCAGCTATGGAGCTGAGTGGCAGAGTGGCTTTGGTGAGTGCCTGGCACTCAGCCAGGGTCAACCCATGACACCTAATTACCAATGCTTAGTTTCAAAATTCTGTGTTCTGTGGGAGGAAAGCTTTTATAATATTTCATGAAGGTTCAAAACAACTATGGCATTATTAAAAGGTTCAATTTTGTAATTGGATAGATGATGCTATATGGTACAAGAGACGCTAGATATCAAATGCATGTTCTTTGCCTGGATCTGATATGACCTGTTGTAAAACCATGAATAAATGCCTCATTTCTTTAGAGCGGATTTTTCTCTTCAAGAGCCTTGAAATTTGCTGACTAAAGGATTGCAAATTTTTTTATAGACCATTCAGGCAAAAAGTGGACTTGTTTCCCCTTCTACCTTTCATCAAGATCTTTACTTTGGAAGTTCTCAAAGGCACTGAAATAATTTCTGACTTTTGTAAGGTACTAGAAAATACCTCTGAGTAAATGAAAAGTGTAATTGTCATCATTGCAGTTTTGTACCTCCTGTTTCAGGACTCATGGTCTTTGCAAACTAGATGGGCTAAACAACTGTCCTGAAAAGACAATTCCTGTTCCCTTAAAATTCCTGAAAAGCCACATTTTTCTGTTCCACCGCAGATGGTGTTATGGACCTTTCAGGTGTATGAGAGAGAGAATATGTTGGTGTGGAATGCTTTGGGAAACCAGGAGCTTGCCGCAAACTGAATCAGGTAGACAGACACCAAAACATGATTGCTTGTTATCCACATAACCAATTCTCAATAGCAAATTTCTCCAGTAAAACATCTGTGTGTTATTTTTCTCCTGGTGTTAGAGAGATACATCTTTTCTAGTGAAAAACTAAGCCATTTTGTGACCATTTGAATTACAGTGTCTGTGTGAGGAAGCATGCAATAGGGTAGAAGGAGTGAAGCCCTCTTAAAGACTGGCTAACTGAATTGGCATGGTATTCCTAGGAGTGGAAAAAAAGACCCAAAAAAACCCCAACAAACTGCCCTCCCCCCCCAAGAATTGAATATTAATACCAAGAGAGCACAGCATGCTCCAGGATTGGATGAGCCATGTTCTTTCTATTGCCTTATACATACACGAACAAAGTAGCTGTTCTCTATAGTTGTAAGTCCTGAAGGTCATGGATGAGAACACAAAGTAATGGTTTGGTCAGGATACATCAAAATTATTTTTATTCACTCTCATCTGAAAAATATCAAGGAAGAATCTGAAGTACTTCAATTTATGCTGGCTTGTGAAGTAGAATGCTTTAATGCTATGACTCTGATTTCCACAGCTATAAGTAAGGTCTGATAAAATCAAATTACTAAAATAAGATAAAAATAAGATTACTTCTTTTGAATCCTATTTGCTATTGTATTACTGTAGCAAAGCAATTTTGTTGATGCTTAATAGGAGTTCTGCAATATATTGTGTTGTGCCACAGTGGTTAAAATTTTTCAATTAAAGAGAGTAATAGAAAAATTCCTGCAAAATATTTTTGCTTTGAAACTGGTTTATACTTTCCAACTCTGATGCAAGTGAATAGCAATGTTTTGTAACAGAGAACTTAATATGATATCCTGATATTTATAAGTAAAATAGAGCCAGATAGAAGCTGTCTCTTCTTACGCAGTTCCACTCTTTCTGATTTTGTGAATATAGAAGACATTATAGGGAAAAATAACTGATAAGCTACATTCTTCTTGAATGATCAATAATAAAAAAATTGTTACTTGTGCTAAATAACAAATATTTGTATTTGCTATCTGTGCTTCTCAATTGTGCCTCTGTTTAGTGGCACAATCACAGCTATTAACTTTGATAGCAGATGAAGACAAAATTGTAATTTCACTTACTGGTATGAAATGCTGAGTTTTCTTCAGTCTATAAATTTTGTAGTGTTTTTTCTGTTTCTTGTTAGCCAACTGAAGTATTTAATGCCAGTGTTCAAGAGCATTTAAGTAGGAGAGAAAGCTTATATAGGTTGGGAAAAAGGAATCTTTCCTGCACATATGCACAAAAGGCATATCTCTTTCAAAAATTGCAGAACTATCTGATAGATTTATCACACACCTTCACATTTCAAAAGCCATCTCTGGGGCTTCTAGTCTTGAATTCCAAATGCCTTAGATAGCATTTTTCTCTGACACATCTAGCAAAAAGAAAATGATGATGTTATGGTAGGGCATAAAAGTTTTACTGGAGTTCATCTCAACTGTTGTATATACAGTCTACTTGGTTATAACTTCACTGTTACTGCCAGACTGGATTATCCTACAGCCATCCTGCTGTTATTCTCAACACTTAAATGTATTTCCTCTAAACTTAGGTTTGTAGGCAGAGCTGGTAGCTGCTAAAACTTTTGTAAGAGCCCATTTGGAGTTACTAAAAACTTTGGCAATTTCGATATCCTACAGCTGAAATTTTTATGTGTGGGTTCATGTCTGAAAAGTCAGGAAAGTTTACCTCAAGCAATTTCGTCTTTTGGAATGATTCTGAGGAGGAGGATTAAGGATAAAAAAAATCATCCTTCTTTCTTTCCCAAAGTTTCCCAGGCCTTTATTTGGCAACATGCTTTGTTCCTTTATACAGTGAAAGATAGTTCCTTTAGACAGGGACGTGCTGGTGGATGACTGGAAGAGTGATTCCCATTAGACTTTAGAGGTCGGTTTGTGAAGTGTTTCTCTTGATGTGCTGTCATTTGACTGAGCCATCATAAACTGGTCTGTCGCTGGGACTCTGAGGCAGTGTCTTGGAAGAACCTGTGCCACTTCAGGGCTCCTTCCACCACAGTGCCCTTCTGCAGTGGGGGACTGGGCTGTGCATGCATCACCACCACAGCTCAGCACAGACCTTGCAGTCTGGGAGAGCCTTTTGTCCTTTTTTTTTTTCACCCTAGTTACTTCCGTGGAAGACAGAGGCAAGCTCTTGTTTGTTCTCAATGCCTTGCTAAAGGTGTTGCTGTATCGAAAAAAAGGATGGGGGAAACAAATGAAAAAAAGCCACAAAATCATGAAAGAAAAAGAAAGAACTCCAATTTGCTTCAATACAAAAGTGTTAAAAAGTTGGAGGCAAATATGGAGAATTCATGGAGCTGTAAGGACAAGAAATAGAGGGACCAGATTCTTAAAAAGAGATTTGTTCAGTCTCTGCAGAATTCAGGATGCCTGAGGGTCAAATTTCTTGTGGTATAAGCAAATGGCTGTGAAATGTACCAGCAAATTACTGAATTATTGCCTTTAGGAACATCATTAGGAACATTCCTGAAGCAAATTACTGCATGAACTCAAGGAGCAGTTATCTCTGTTCTCCTAAGGATCTGGTCCTTCTGTACAGATGGGAAGTCGGTTATATGGAATGAGATTTTAAATATTTTTCCCAGATTGGTTACTAGAAAAAAACAGGTTTTGTGTTTCAGTGCTTTTAAATTACTATGCTCGAGTTAAGGATGCAAAATATGAAGTATACATCTAAAGCCAAAATTTTCCCAGAAGATACATAATGCTTTAAACTTCCTCATATGTTCCTTACAGATCCAGTCACTAGACGAACTGTAGGAAAGAATCATCCTAATGACTCTTTGGAATGCACAGGAGTTAAAAGCAAGGAAGAATAGACACGAGGCACTGCATTCCCAAAGGCATTTTTTTGGCACAGTACTAACATTTGATGCCAATGTCATGCTACATTACTGAGGATAAAAGGCTCAAGGAACAATGTAACAGAACAAAATTATCTTTGAGAAGCTTCCATATCAAAAGTAGTCCATTGTAATCCACCTTTTCCTTTCTGTGTGGGCATATGAACTGTACATAAATAATAAAAAAAAAGCTGCTGACCAAGCTGCTAACCTAAGTCCAGTCCAGGTGGGGCAACCAAGGGTGACTTGCATGACTGCTATTTTT
The DNA here is from genome assembly GCF_028551555.1 of Melozone crissalis. Lineage (NCBI taxonomy): Eukaryota > Metazoa > Chordata > Aves > Passeriformes > Passerellidae > Melozone > Melozone crissalis. The sequence goes on along the minus strand of NW_026535783.1, from coordinate 45,476,053 downwards.
CTTTGGGTTCTATTAGGAGAATAAAAGCAGGAACAGGTGAGTTCCTTATTTATTATCTTTTAGCTGTAAAGAGAAAGGAGCAGTTAACAGTTTCCTTTTCCCATTGGCATATTGAAATAGCATTAAGATAGACTTCTGTGCTGAATATCTCTTTTTGTTATTTCAAGTTTTCTGTCCTCTCAAAAGAAGGGATGGAGCCATTAATTTCTGTGCTTATCTAGTTTTGTATCTCCCACTTCAACACCCCCCACCAAAAAAAGCAGTCAAAAATGAGCTAAAATTCTTCCAGCTCCAAACACACTAACAGAAAAAAGGACAACTTCCTATAGTTCCCTGACAGCCATGTGGAGCCAAGATGCGAGGAACAGAGATCTCAGGAATGGGAAGGACGCCTGTGTCTCCAGCATGTCTCCATGCTCCCTCTGTGGACTTTTATCTATCTAATGCCTTAAGACTTTGCTTGGGATGCATAGAATATGTTCTGCTTCACTTGTTCATGTATATGCCAGTATGGTCTGTAGATGGGGATCAGTGCTATCTCAGATAACAAAATGGGTACTGACTACTGCATTTTAAATGCTACTGAATAAATGCATAGCTACAGGAAACTGTGGTGCTGAAGGCTAAACCCAGAAATCATTATGTTTTCAATGGTGTCACCCTTGTCATCCACTGAAACAAAGCAACATAGAACAGCATATTGTAACAAGAGCTCACAACTTTGATGCCATCTTCCTGTTTGATTTTGGGCAGGTCTCCAGACATCATGTCTTTGCTTAGAGAAGATAGTGAATGTGAGACCATGTAAGCTGGTTCAGTAAGAGCATTTGAAAAATAAATGTAAGGTACGTTGTGAAATAACAAAGAGCTATATGAATGAAACTCTTCAGTAGCTCCTTTTGGCCAAGGGAAAGTCAAGCAGAGGCTACATGAGATGGGTGCTGTAACTGAAGGTATATCTGTGCAAAAAGAACTTTGATCTGCAGGATACCCCTGAGACAGTGGTGTAAGTATCGCTGTGTGCTTAGAGAACAAGCAGGACCAAGACACAACCATGCATGCAGAATCTTTTTCCCCATATTTTGAAACTCTAAAGGAGGATTTAAAACAACTGTTGAGCTTTCCAAGATCTTTGTTGCCAAAGAAGGTGGATGTCTGATGCATAATAATACTGTTGTGCTACAGCACTCTAAGGTTTTGGAATAATCAAAGAAGATTGCGCCTCAGGAAAATTCACCTGCTATTTTACTGGCCTTCCACTGCTGGGGATGACCAGTGCTGTAGGGGGGTGCATGTAACTCCCACCCTACATAAACGTGGTCTGAGTGCATTACTCTCAAATTCCAGCACTTTGCTCTGTGACACTCCCCCAAAGCTATTTAACTATAGGCACTCATTAAAAAAAAATCTTATTGTAGATGTTTCCTTGTGAAGTGCCCATCAAATAAACTGCTGAGATAGTAATGAGAAAATTCATGTCGATTAGTAATTTTTTAAAAAGATAGGAGAAACCAATTGAGAAAGCCCAGGAGGGTAATCACTTGCCATCTGAATTATTAATTTCATGATGTGTTTTAAGAGAAAGGACACGATAGCCACTAAAGGAGGCCCTGGAGGAACGCAATACTGGTACATCAACACAATTTATTTCTCAGCGATTTAAAGAAAATTATCTTAGTGACAAGTTTAAAAGTTTCCAGTTGAAAAGGAGATGCTACTTCTGGGCCAGTGGAGGGTCCTACATAGCTATGGTTGGTGGGCAAGGAGTAACCAAAAGCATTGGTGCAGCTTGCCATTTTTTCTTGCCATTTTGGCCATTTTTACCAGATGCACTGGGATATATCACAGGTATGCTCACCAGTTTCACAACTTCTCTGGCTTGTCTTCTCCCCTTCCTTGCCAGTCTCATGCCTTAGAGATAAAGGACAAAATGATAGTTCAAGTCAGGGACATGCAGACTTGACATGCAGACATGCATCTCTACTCTTTTCATGGTGTCGTAGTGAAAGAGCAGCTCTGACTCCATAACAAATACTACTGCAGCAATTTGTGTGACATGTCAGACAGTGCTTTAAATGAGGAAGGTCAAAAGTTTTCATAAAGAATAATACTAGATTTTTCAAATGGAGAATGGGGGCCGAAATTACTTGTTAAAAGCTATGTAGCACTAAGGTGAGAGCTGCCTGAGTGAAAGCTGCAAGTTTTTTGCCCAATAAAAATTATAGCAATACAGCAATTATAGCTTAGTTCTGCTATGAGAACAGTCTCTGGCATCCCCTTACTGTTGTCAGGCCATGTAATCCATTTTCTCTAGTGAATTACGTGGTATTCCCTATGGCAAGAATACTGTTTTGCATTTTCCTCCATTTCTTTTTATCTGGATTTTGTGGTTTGTGCTTTGCATACAGCCCTTAGACAATATAATTGCCTTGTAGAATCTCTCCCTCCCTGTTTAGTGCTCCCTTCCCCAGCAGTTTTTGACATGCAAAGGGCAGGGTAGAATTGATGACTCAAAATATCCTTACCTTTTATACAGCTCTGTACATACTCCTGTAGTGTCTGTGGCAGACTCCTCCTTAGTTTCAGTCATGTGCTTGATTTTCTCCTGCTTTGCTGCATAGTGAGTTAAGATTTTAAGTGTGCATTACATGCTGTACTCTCAATCTTTTGGAATTTGTTAGGGTGCAGTTTTGGGGTTCAGACCGGAGTGAAAATATCTCAAGAATCCTTGGTAAATCAGTAGACCACATGAATACCCTTCTTGTTCTACTTTTAATCTTTCTGTGGTGTATACTGCAAGAATGCCAATCCATAATTACATTAGAACTAATTACTTGGTGATTTTTATGTAAAAAAAAAGCATTTTTGTAAAAATTTTGTGAACAACATGTATGATTAAAAGGTGGATTTTTTTCAACATTGATTTTTACCAGTTGCAATGAAAATATATCCAGAAAAAGCACATTTCTCCTTGTTACTTTCTATCACAGTATTTAATGAACTGAATTTTACCAAATTTATTCCCACATCTCTATAGAAGGACTTAATTCTAGAGCAAAATTTTCATAAGAAAAGAGTAACAGAAGAAAAGCCAGTTCTGTATCTGGACAGTTGGAGCAGCAGCCTCTGAATGTAAAATATACCTCTATGTGTATATTTTCAGATAAAACTCAGAACTTCAGAAACTCATCAGCAGTATAATCTTTTGAACTGAAAGTCTTTTAGCAGCTTCCCCAGAGAGTTAATGGAAGCTGTGATAGTATTCCATTTGATAGTGATTTTGTCATTAGCAGTCCTTTTAGATAAGGGATTATGCTTAGCAACAAATGGTCACTTTTGCAGAAATAGAGCATTAATTTAGCTCCAGTTTCTAATTTTTAATTTGTCTTTACATGAAAAATGCAGTAAATTACTCTTAGACGTGAGATTTGTGATACAACATCTGAGTTGAATTTTTAATTAGATGTGTTCTGCAGTGTAACACGCATCCTTCAATTGTAACCTGTATACTTCTGCTTTACACATCAAGGCAACTGTCTGAGTACTTCGTTTCAGGTGGATTGTTTATGTTTGGATGTTTTATTTGATTGTGTTTTTGTTTGTTTGTTTGTTTATAGGAAAAGAGCTGGCTGTTGCAGAAATTAAGAAAACTATTTGCAAATAAAATATGACAGATTCCTGCAAATAGGGTATCTCCTTTTGCTCTCAAGCTTTGAAAGCATTGAAATAAGAAAGCAGGAGGAGATCTTATAGAACAGCAGAGGTTCTACTTGAGTATACATTACTGAAGAAATAAAATAATGCATAGATCATAGAAGGGAACCAAAGTATTTGGAATAAATGTTCACTGGATTTTAACTAGGATTTATGGATTCATTAAAGAGTCTCTGCAGCAAAATTAATCCTGATTATCTGCTTTTGAAGCAAAGTAAAACAAGGGAATACATATGCTTCTTAGCCCTATCTCTTCTAATCATGTTTTTGTAGCGTAGAATTGGGCATTTCAACTGCATAAATGGAAGTAATTTTTTATTGAATGACTGAAAATGCACATTCTAGAAAAGAAAGTATAAGGCAAAGTAATTCTTAATGGTTTTCTCCTTTTAGATTAGCTGGCAGATGCAATCATCAATTCTTTAGTCATGTGGGTTAGTAAAAAATTTTTGAGAAAATTAGAGTAATCTCAATTAAGCCGTACAGACCCAAGGAATGTACTTAAACTACCTATATATGTATATATAAAACCTCCAAACCTCACCTTCAAAAAGTTGTCTTGTGACAGACAGATCAAAGCACATCTAATTTTGAATGAAAGCCCATTCCTGTCTTCATTTTTCCAGGCGACATGGAAACACATGATTTAGATAATTTGTTGAATTTCAGTTGAAGGCTGAAAATACCATCAGTTAAAATGGAATGAAAATATCCCAGTAAAGCTCTAAAGAAAGTTAAATCTCCTCCCTTGGTGAAGAGTTTAAGGCTTAAATTGTAGTGGCTGGTACTGGTGATGAATTGGAAGCTGCCTTTCTCGCAGTGGCCTGTCATCACTCTGCTCTCTGCTCCTCTCGTGATTTGATTGTTTGTTGACGGGTGGCACGAACAATATATCTCCTTAATCTCATTGGGATTTAGTAAGATTGGATGTATTCTTCAATGAAGTACAAGGAACATAGTCTTATATGAAAGCTTTCTGTCATTTTAAAAAAGAAGTCTCTGAAAACTTAATTTTAAGCAGACTTTTAGCTTAAATAGTCATTGAGGCAGTAAATGCTTCTTCCCCACCAGACTGGCAGGGACAACTTCAGTTTTGCATTCGGGAGGAAACTACCAGACCCTGCTCAATAGTTAAGTCTCCAGTTAAGGGGTTTTTTTAATAGCTTCCGTGGTTTGTAAGCATTTTGGCATCAAATCAAACTTTTCTCATTACACAAGTTGTGGCTCTCTACATTTGGATACAAAGTTACTACAAAGATACGGGGGGCGGGGTGAGGGGTAACACAGGAAGCTGCATTCACCAAAGGAGAATTTTCCTTCCAAACTGAGTTAGCATGAAGAAGTACTTGTTCCTTGGGTGAATAGAAATCCTGAGCTGTTAATCACAAATAGTGTGATTGGAATACTACTTTCCAAGGGAGAATCCTGCCTAAGCCTGGCTGGATGTGGTATTAAGCTGTGGCTTGGCTTTGCTGGCAGTTCCTGTGCTAATTAAAGTAACAACATGAAGATTTATAAAATGCACAATAAAGTCCTAACCACAGATGCCAATGGGGATGGAGATGATTTTAGTTGAAATCACCCAGGTTACCAAGACAAGCTGGTAATAAATGACCCTGCAGAGATGCAATTTTAGTCCCTTGCTTTTCCTGCCACTTGAGTAGCAGCTCTGTTAAGACAAACAAAGCGCTGTGATATGCACTGTGAAATCGCTGTTGCTGAAGGTCTTTAAGAAAATTTTAGACCAGCATCTGTCTAAAATACCTTAGGAATAGCAAGAACTGCTTTAAGGCAGGAGGTGTGTTTCTTTCTGCTGCAGTTTTGTGCTGTAAAAAATGGGTGGGTGCTTCAAAAACCTCAGCCTGAATAAGGCTAGTTGTATGTAAGCTTTGAGTATAGGGTAAGGACTGTGGAGCTAGCTTTCTGTGGTCAAAAAATGAAAATATTCTCATGATAACATTAAGTAAACATTTACCATGAAATTCCTTTTTTGGAAAACAGATGTGTTTCCATTTTATCTTCAAGGGAATTCTCTTAATGATGACACTAGATAAAAATATCCAAAGTTTTGTTTGTAAAATTTCATTGTCTTGCTAAAGAAAATGTCTGTATATTAATTCTGTGTAAATAGCAATATTCTGTCAGAGGAAAGCAATCAGAAGATATTGTATTTCAACTTTAATATGGCTGTACTACCACAATGCTACTATCCTGAATTTGAAATTAATTTAATTGAGCTCTAATGAATAAAATTAGTTGTCCTAATGTAATTAAAATCTCAACTGAAGGGTTTAGCAAATGAATATAATGGTAATTGTGGCTGGCTTGATCTTTTGCAACCTGAGATTCTCAGCTACATCTGTCCATTTCCCTTTCCCAAGGTAAAAGATAGTGAGTAACCCCAGAGAGTGGGTGCTGGAGCTGCTCTTTAGAGCTGCTTACTGAAGCAGTCTGACTGCAGGACAAATTGCAATGCTAGTGAAATGAAAGACTGAAGAAAATAGCCTTTTACTGGAAGCAGGGTGTAGAAAAGTCGATGTTAATAATTGCACAGTGCTGAATGCCTTTTCATATTCTAAATAAAAGTGGTGGCAGTATGATTCATTTGATACTTTGCGAACTAAACCTTCTCAGCACTGGTTATGAAATAAATATATGAGCTCAGAGAGCAGTCCCGGATCTCTTTGTGAAAAGTACCTTTGTGATTTACGTTTCAGCAAATCACAGAGTGGTTTGGGTTGAAGGGGCCTTTAAAGATCAGCCTGTGCCATGGGCAGGGACACCTTTCACTGGAACAGGTTGCTCAAAGCCTCATCCCGCTTGACCTGGAACGTTTCCAGGGATGGGGCATTTACAACCCCTCTGGACATCCTGTCCCACTCTTTCATTACCATTACATGTGATGTGACTTTTCCACCTTAATCATAGCAATGTTACAATTCTTCTGTTCTTCTCTACTTAGGGTCAGGAGCTTGGCTGCATTTAATGAAGATGGGTTCTAGAAGTATGAATATGTATTTGATGTGTCATATGACTTCCTAAGTTTTTCAAATGCTACCTTCTCATAATTCAATAATTTAATAAATCATTTAATAATTACAAATGCAGGAAGGGATAGTCCTCTTCTGCCACACAACCCCTCTAGCCTAAAAATATTAGCAATTCCTGAGAGATATGTAAAAGGAATAACAACAGGAGAAGTAGTTTTGAACTGTGCTGTAAATCTCCTATTCTTTTACTTTTTCTGTTTGGACACATCATGCACTCTCTGTATGTAGGTTTTCTTTTATTTGTCAGATCCTTTTCCTACTGTGCCATAACCAACCAGAGCTGCAACTGTGTGTCCTGCCTCAGACTTGTCTGATCTTTGATTTGCTGGCAAGCAGAGAGCTTTTCTCTGTTCTTGCGCATGCCGTAAGATCACTTCATCAACCTTCCTTACTGATTCCTTGGAAGGGTGCACTAGACCTGGGGCTGTATGTTATCAGTCAGAAAGTTTTTCCAATTTAAATCTTGAGGAAGTTGGATATCTGGAAGCTGGATGTGTCAGTCAGAGGAGGGACCCAACAGGAAATCCCTGAACAAACTCTGTCTGTTGGAACAGGATAAGGAGAATGAAGTAATAGTCTTTTTTTGTTTCTGGGGTGGGGGGGTTTTGTTTGTTTGTTTTTGTTCTGTTTGTTTGGCTCGTTGGTTTGGTTTTGGGTTTGGGTTTTTTTGCATATGCTGAATCAAAAAATATGCTTGGAAGAAGTAATAAAGAACTTTTGCAGTTAGGTAGTGGCAGTGCCTTCTGTTCTTTTCTGAAAGGCAGGCCATAAGCCTGAATGTTTCTTGTCTTTCAAAGTGAATTTTGTGGTGTACCTGTAACCTCTAGCTGGGCTGGCATGTTTATCTTAGATGGAAGTAACTAATATTTTTGGCAATTATGTAAGTTGCTCACTGTGGGGGTCACAACACTACTCTCACAGAGAACACCTTGCTCTTGCTGCTATTTCAGCAGCGTTACTGTAGCTACTGCTGTTCCCCGTAGAAAATAAATTTGTCTGAAGCAGAAAAAGCTGGCTGCTCTTTGTGTATAGAGTTTCACAGCAAGATGGTGTGTTGCCCCTTCTACCCAACAAAAGAATTTTGCAGAATATTGGAAGGTATGACTAACAATACAATGACAGTGTTTTCATGTATTGTTTGCCATGTTTTTGATTCACTGCTTTAGGTCTGTGTCTAACATCTCAAAAGATACATATGTGATTTGTATATTATCTGAAATTTATCTCATTAGATTTAGTATAGCAGAGAAACAAAGCAGATAAAAAAGTTTAATTTTCTCTTTATTGTTCCCTAAAATCATCAATAAGAAAGTACGAAAAACCATGAACAGACAGAAATACAATAAACACAAGCAAGAAAATATGTTGTCTTTGATACAGTGGCATGGATTTCCTTTTAACCCTGATGCATCTTTTCACACCCTCCTTTGACTGCAGCATTTCATCCTCTCAGAAGATGTAACACTGGTACATTCAGTGTATTGCTGGTTATACTTTGGAACCAATTATGAATGTAATGGTGCCATAACAGAAGGTTGTCCTTCTTTCAGCTGTGTTCATGAGTAATTCTGACATCCTTCTAGTACTTGACCAATGCACTGAGAATTTTTTTCTTTTTCTGTATCTGATTATGTGGCCATCCATTTCTCTCTACGCTGTTTCTTATTCTATCCCAATACAGGAATGTCATATGTTCGTTCCAGACAGGCAGACCACTCACTTTTTCCTGAAGATCTATACATGAAATAAGAGTGGGAAATATGAGCCAAATCAATTGAAAATCCTTAACATGCCTGGGTAGCATTTTAAAATATAATTAACACACATTTCTTTGTCCTAGCTCACTACCAATTGATGCGCTGCAGCATGGAGACCAGTATTTGTAGCATAACCACCTAATGTGATAGTACCAATCCAAATGAAATTAAACCTAAGTAACTAATACAGGCAAAAAGAAGGAAAATTTCCCATTGTTGCTGCTTCTTTTGTGCTCAGAGGTCTTGTCTAGAAACAAGGAATCTGGTTTCAAGGAAATACACACAAAAATACCCAGAGGCAGAGGGGATAAAACTTAACAACATGGAAAAAATAACTGATTTTGTGGGTTTTTGAGCATTTGAATAGGTATGCATAAACAGCATATTCATGCAAATGGAAATGTTATAGACCTGAATTTCCCTCAGGCAGGTCCCTTCTGCAGGCAGGGAGCTGACAGTAAGGCTTGTGTTGGAATAGCTAGAGAAGTTACATGCTTTGTTCAAGTTGCTAAAGCAAAGAACTCAGAGTGTCCTGACACAATCTCTGTGTTGTCTATACGCAGTCTTCAGGGTGATTACAAAGTGTTGCCAAGGAGAGGATGCCCCATTCTGGCAATAGTTCTGCTCATTTCTAAGTTCATTCTATCCTCAAGATAAATTCAATGTTAGGAGACTTTGGTTTATATTGGAAACACAAAAAGACAGTGAGTCACGAAAAGCAGAAGAGAGCCTTTACACCTGGAATCTGCCATGGCTGAGGGTAAATTCTCATTTGGTCCCGAAGCCTGATGGCAGACCCCAAAATCCTGAGTAAATAATAGCCGCTCAGTCACTGCCTATCTCATCTGGAAGATGCCTGTAAGCAGAGGTTTTACCTACATTCCCCTCATGGGATTGATGTGGTTTCTTCAAACCACAGCCAGCTATCAGTCCAGCTATCAGTCCAGCAGCCAGGGTGGCTCCTGAGAAAAAAGCCAGAGAGATTGGTAAGAGATTTCTTACCAATGGATCCTGGTAGTGGGGAGCAGGGCTACATTCAAGGAGTGCCAAAGTAATTAATCCCTGAAACAATATCAACCACACTCCTTATTTCTCTTGAATTCTGAATGCTACACCCTGAAAGAATCCAAATCACATATGGGAGTTTTTCTTTATTTTCTGTGAAATCCAACACTTCCTCTCTGGAAGTTCAGTAAATCCTCTGAAGCAGTTTGTATTGAATTGCTGCAGCACAGTGATTCACAAAGCACTTTTATTTATGGGCCTGATCAAAAGTGCATTGAAATTGTTCCATTGATTTCCATGGGCTCTGAATCTCTCCCATAATAATTAAACACGAATACAAAGTTGGTTTGTTTTTTTTTTTTGTTTTGTTTTGATATTTTTTTTGTTTTTTTAAAAATTTATTTAACAGTGTTTTACTCTTTTTCCCAAGACAGATCAATTGCAACTTTGTTTGGAGAGATAGCATACTTGTTATAGTATCCATTGTATGTAAAACTCCTGCTTTTAAAGATTTGGCTATAGCAATATGTCTATGAATTTGTTAACCTACCCACCTCTGCCTGCCTTTCATGACAGGAAAAAGATTGACTAATTTGCCAAAGAGGATCTTTCAGAAATGGGATTTCATGAAATCAGAAGAATTTTTTGATTATGCTGGCAGACTGTCACCACAAACATGGGCAAAAATGTCTGGTGTTATCTGTTTTTTATAAATGGACAGTCAGGAGATATTCCAAAAAGTCTGAAACTTAGTGTTTTGTGGCTTTGATAAAACCACATCATTAAAGTTCATGCAGTGCCACAGTGTAGGATTCAGTTCAATGTAATGGAAAGGAGTATTTCTGTCTGTGTATAATGAGTTAACTAGGTTAAATCCGCTAAGAAAGGAACTACAGGATCCCACAGCTTATTTAAAGAAAATCTATCTTATTCACCCATGTCAGAGAAAATCCATGAATACTGTCACTTCTCTAAAGAAGTCACCTAGGAATATTGAAGGGTAACATGCAGAGAAAATGGTTCCGTTTCGACATGAATTTCATTGTTATTGTGCTAGCCCTTTCATGTAATAAATGAGAACAAAACCCAACGCAAAACCACCAAGTTTTATCTTTATGTGTCAGACTCTATTTGACGGAGAAAGCTACCTGAATTGCCAGAAATTAATCACATTTTCAAGGTCTCCCACTCTTTTCTATATACCCAAAGGGGCTGTACTGCTTGGGCTACAGATGGTGTACTAAAGCAATACATTTCATTCCTACCAGTCCATTAGAAAGGTCTTTTCCCTTTGGTTAGGTAGGTATCACAAAAAGTGCCGCTAACATTGCATCAGAACATGACCTGTGCTTTTTTAGGGAGTCAGGCATTATCTTACATTTGGGCTTCATCTGGGATTCAGAACAGGAACTCTGCAACCACCATGGGTGGAAACGTGGAAGGACGAATAAACATGATGTTCATGTTACCCCTTCTAATTTTACTATATTCTTGCTTTTGAGTCATGGTAGTAAGTTGAAAAGGGGTTCACATAGAAAGAACAGTTCAATTAGAGATATCCTTCACTGTTTCCAGTGAAAATTCATATATGACATACTGCAAAATTCTATACTTATAACTCACAAACTCTCTCAAGCTGCTGAATTCTGGGAAATGTTGTAAAGTAATTTAAAGTTTAGATTTATGAAAAATCTTGTTGATTGGGAAATATTTATGGTCATTGGCTCAAGGACTGAAGTCTTCAAATTGTCATTGGGCATTTTGTTGGCACCATGAAGTCCTGTTTTCTCTGTTATATCTTTTGTGGCTTGTCCTGTTTTGAGGCATTGTCTTCATTGTTTGTTGCTCTATATAGTTGCATTTATATTTTTTATATTTTGTAATATCAGAACAATTTTTGACTTGGACTTGTCCAATTTACTTGGACTTGTCTGTGCCAGCTTGGCATATTTAAACTTCTTTTTCCTTTTTTTTCCCCGTTTCCAGCAATTACCATACAAGGATTTGTATATGCTTGTTCTGTAAACTTCTTTCTTTACATGCATGTCCATAATGTTGTCAAAGAGGGCTATGTGCACATAAGAGGACAAAATTCTACTTGTGTTGTCCAACAATATTCTTCTTTGATGTTGCACTTAACTGTGCAAATTATTAGATGTTCTCTGCTGCACATGTTGAGCTGGATATACTCTGCTGGATAAAATTTCATGGTTTCTAAATCTTCAGGACATCAGATTTTGTTGTTTTCCATAACTCTGCCTCCAAACCAAAACAACAGAGAAAACCAGTGATTTATATGTACTTCAATATTTTGGCCCTGTGACTGCAGGTATGGGAAAGTAAATACAATTCACGAAAGAAATCAATTCCCAATTGTGTTTTAATGCTAAAAAAGTGCTGTCAAGGATGCTACTGAGCAAATAATAAAACATTTAGAACGAAGTTAGAGTTACGAAACATTAATATCCCCAAAGATTTGGACAATGAAAACAAATTCAATTGTTACCCATGTTTATGAAAATATTTGTGAAACAATTTAAAATTCTTTAAGAGCATTTTATCAGGGAGACTATGAAATATTATTAAATCAGATTAAAAAATAGTAGAGATAGGAAAGATAGGAACAAGATAAAATGAATTTTTAAGACTGGAGGCAGATAATGCATATATATGAAGTGGTTATAAGGCGCTGCTCTTGGGTTTCTGAGTCTTCCCAACATCCCAAATGAGTAGTAGTTTAAGTAAATAGTTGGAACTAACTTTTGCTTTATGATATATTTTAAAAAGAAAACTGACCCAAAAATGCAATTGTTTCAAAGTTCCCTAAGTACTCCAAAGGAAAAACTATTGTCTCTCAAACGGTAAGAAGTATTGAAGAGAATTTCCTGAAGTCTTTAAAGCAAGAGCATTTCCTCTTGTTAAAAATATATTAACAGATACAGTGCATTAGTTGGATTATTATTAGTGGCCGGGCCCAATGTTCTATGTAGTTAAAAAAAAGGTTGATTTTTATTGTGTTCCTAATGATATTTCCATATTGATGAAAAAAGTATAAAAATAGAGAAAAAGAGAAGTTCGAAGGAGAGAACTTACATTCCAGGAAGCATTGAGGTTTTGTAAAAAGCACCCATCTCAAGAAACTATATTCACTTAAATTTCTCTTTAGAGATGTGCAGATGCAGGAAACTACATCAAGTGATGTAGCTGGGTATTACTCGTGTGGTCTCTTCTGATAAACACTTGTCACTGGCAGCAACATTCCTCCTCAAAAAACGGGCACCAGGAGATTCATTTGGAGAGATAAAAGCAAAACCCCAAAGAGTTTGCTCAGTAGGAGCACTCAGTGGGCCTGCTCAATTCTTCACGGCCCCTTCCAGCAGGAAGGGAGGCTGCTCCCATGCATTGACAGTAACTCCGTTGGGAAACACTGCTTGCTTGCTTTGAAGTACAATTGTGCTAACATCAACCAGCTTTTAATACTCTTACTCCTGTGAATATTAAATTTCAAATTTTGAAATCTATTGTGAAAGTGGCACTAAGGGAAATCTGGCCCACTTTGCCTTGGATTAGAATTTGTTAGGTCTATTTACCAAAGGACTTTTGAAAGAAAAGAGAAATCCCATGAATATTAAGAAGCCAGAGTAATCGGCTCTTTTAGAGCTAGGATTTCAGGTTACTTAGGGCTTGGTATGGTGACAAATACTTCTGAATTATTGGAGTCCTTTGTGCTAAATTTGTCTTTGTAGGTGGATTTTGTCCCTATTTTTCAGTCTAGTATTGGCACCAGATTGAAAAATTCATCAGGAAAAGAAAGGAAGATATTGATGGTATGTAGAAGGAAATTAATAATATGGAAAACATCACTGGGTTACAGCAGAGCAGTTTCTGCTATGAGCTTTCACAGTTTCTGGATATAGTTCTGCTAAATAAAAATCCATATTAGGGCATCTTTCTGAATATCCAAGCATGTCTTCCCAAGAAAATTTGTCTAAATAATTGATCTGTAGATACTGATAGCACTTTATCTGTTCTTTTCATGGCAGGATAAACAGGAAGTATGTTTTCAATTTACTAAAGGAAACAATTTCACCATTCCTTTAGAGCCATACTGGTGTTTGAGCTTGAGAATTTGGAAATTGGTTTGGGCTGGGCATATTTATATGGAATAAATATGGAGATTTTCATATTGAAAAGTCTGCTTGGCAAGATGCAGAAAGTTGCTTAAAGCTGAAAAAACATTTAGAGAAGTATATCAGAAGAGATATACCTGGCAGGCACCCTGTAGATGGACTGAGGACCTTCTTGATATGGATTGATGACACACTGCTTTGGATTTCTCCTTGTTATAAATGATCAAATCGAGAGCCAAACTTATAAGAAAATTTAGCAAAGATTTATTAATTCGTCTGCGAGACCGAAGTTCGGTCGTCGAAACCACCTCAGCCAAGGGTCAGCATGGAGCCCGGGATCGGCGCTGGGTGAACACGGATCTGACCCCGAGTGTCAGAGTCTCCCCAGTTCACAAATGAGTTCTTACACAGTTTATTCTGCCCCAGGCAGAGATGACCGAATGTTCTTTGTGTCTCTTCACATGCATTGCTGCTGCTTTCCATGTGCAGAGGCGGACAAAGGCCGCGTCCAGGTGTCTCGGTGTTGTCAGTCGGCTCCGGGGAGGTCAGCATTCAATCGTCGTGGCAGATGGAATCGTCAAGGCGATAATCATTCTTGAGTGGTCCCAGCGACCCAGGGAAGCTGGCGATTATCGCCCTGGAAGCTTCTATTCTTGCGTTAAAAACCCCGATGTTGGAAGTCCGGGAACTAGATGTATATGAATAAGACACTGCTCCCGGCCAGGATGGTCAAAAGACATGGTTTGGATCTTACAATATTTTATACATTAATAGCATGAATTTTCTCTACCATATACTACATCCTGCATATGAAAACCAACAATTTTGGTAGTAGAGAAGCAGCAACATGTTACTGTCATGAAGTGAATTAGTGCTCTACCTGCTTTGATACCCTGCTAATAAACAATTTCCAGAGCTAGAGGACATACATTTAAATGTTGACTTTGCACTGAGAGCTAACAACTTCAAATGCATGATCATTCTACATATTTATGTGGCTTTACCTAAAGGATGTAATCAATTTAAAATGTGTTCCCCATTATGTGTCTTAAACTTACAAATAGACAATTATGTAAGTGCTTGCTTCTACAGAGACACTTTTTGCCTGATACTAAATGACTGCTTTGCATCTGTGGGACAGAGACCAAAATGCATTGTTGCAACTCTGTAGTTTACTTCTCCCACTAAAGAACTAATTTCCCTTGGGAAAGCAAATGTTTAATAAAAGTTGGGGGTTTTTTGGTTTGGTTTTGTTTTGTTTTTTTGTTTGTTTGTTTTGTTTTGTGTTTTTGTGTGTGTGTGTGTATCCTATATGCACTTATTAAATTGTAGTTCATAACTGGTATCTGTTACATATAGAGAACTATTTTAAAATTACCCATCATGTATCAGGACAAGTGAATAAATATTTTGAGCAGGTTCTTCCCTCCCTCTTGTGTAATATATTATTCACAGTCGAGCCACTCAGAGACCCCTAAATATTTAACCTGAGAAACATCTTGGCTTTATCCCAAAAGATATTTTGTGGAACTATGGGCATATCTGATTTCAGAAGCACATTTAGTATGGGCCCACTAAAAAAAAGCCTGTTTTATTTTTCTACTTAATTTTTCTGTTAATTGTTGTTTATTGTTAATATGGAACTGAAGCCTACTGTCTTTGACCTACAGGTGGAAAGAATGAAATTAGCTTATTTTGAATTGTAGACAATTTCAGATATTTTTGGCTAAGTTTATTAGTGCAAAACAGTGGTCAACAATGAACTGTGTTCAGATCTGTTGTTTTAAGGATAATCTCTTATCTTTGAATAGAGATTTGTGTAACATCACAATTTCAGGGTAAGAATTTGTAAAGTTAATTAATAAAGATTGATTCTCCATGTGAGAATTAAGTGCATGTCAGATTTGCAGTTTGAATCCCTTTATCACAATGTAGCACATATTTATGTGATGCAGGTTTTTTGTTATTTTTAATGTAAAATACAGGGCCTAGACATATAAAAATGTCAGAAAGTTCAATTGGCCTCTGGGAAAACAAAGGGAATAAAAAGGAATAAAAGGCAATAAAAGAATTTTGGTATTTGAAATCTTTATGTCATTTTAATGTTACTTAAATTTTAAAATAATAAATATTTTTAAAATAATATCTAATTTGGTAAAGGTCAAATCTCTTGTCTCATGAAAGAAACCTTTTCTTTTAGAGTGGAGGATATTCCACTACTACTTAGTCTCATAAAAAGCATTCAAGAGTGTTTTATTACCTGAGCCATATGACATGCTTTCCAAAGGACAAAGAATCTTGGATCATAGAATATCCTGATTTGGAAGCGATCCACAAGGATTATCAAGTCCAGCTCCTGGCCCTGCACAGGACCATCCCCAAAAGTCACACCACATGCCTGAGAGCATTGTCCAAACACTTCTTTAGCTCTGTCAGGCTTGGTGCTGTGGCCGCTTCCCTGGGGAGCCTCTACCAGTGCCCAAACACCCTCTGGGTGAAAAAGCTTTTTCTAATATCCAACCTAAACCTCCCCTGACACAGATTCAGGCTATTCCCTCGGGTCCTGTCACTGTCACCACAGAGAAGAGATCAGTGCCTGTCCATCCTCTTCCCCTCATGAGGAAGCTGTAACTGCAGTGAGGCACCTCCTCATTCCCCTCTTCTCCAGGCTGAACAGAAAAACTGACTACAGCCACTCCTCATACAGCTTCCCCTCCTTTGGACACTCTCCAGTAGCTTTATATTTCTTACACTGTGGCACCCAGAGCTGCCCCAGCACTCGAGGTGAGGCTGCCCCAGTGAAGAACAAGGTGGGACTGTCCCCAGCCAGGGACATGGTTGCCCTCCAGGCTGCCGGGGCTAATGTCAATTTTTTTCTTTCAGAGTGGAGGATATTTCACTACTACTTAGTCTGATATAATGAACTTAAGAAATGTAGTTTCAGCTGACTTACATTGTCTGCTGCATAAATCTTGCTTGATTAGAAAGATAATTTTTGTCCATTGAATACCTTACTTGTTACCATATCAATTTTACCCACATACTCTAGCAGGGTGGGTCTAAAGTTAGGTTCACAGATTCACAGATTAATCAAGCACTGAAAAAAATGGCTGGGATTCAAGTTCTAGTTAGATTTCACATGGAGACTACCATGCTGATGTTAGTTCACATTAGAAGAAGCTCTTATCTCCTCATTTGCCTCCTGACACATCCAGGATTCAGTCTGAGCTGTTGTTTACTTGCAGCCTTTGTACTGAAATGGGGAAACTAGCTGCAGCTGTTGGCAAAAGCTTGGTTTGGCTTTCATAGCTGCTAATATTCTTGATGATACCAATGTTTATACATCTTTCAAATCTAATGTTGTTTCAGCTGTGCTGGAAACCTGCTCATTGATACCAAGTGACAGGAGACAAAAAACTGCCTTCAACTATAGAGAAATTAAATAAGAACTTAATTTTTATTGTTCATTACCAGTTGGTTCATTAGCCCTGTGAATACTTGGTCCTTTGTGTTTGGAGTTTTAAATGGCTTGATCAAAAGAAATTTACCATTGTTTCTGACATCTGAATAGTGTTCAAGGGCTGATGTATTACCTGAGCAGTTTTTAATCTCTAACATATCTAGGCTTTCAGAAAATTGATGTAGGAATCCATTTTTCTCTTTGCATGGATTATGAAACCGAAAAAATGTAGAGACAATAAGCAAGAAAAATCAAAAAGGGCTTAGGCAGCTACCTGCCACTTTGTCTAAATCTGGAAGTGCAATCAGTAGCTGCTGCTTAGCCTTGGAGCTTCTGAAAGTATGTGGGTAGGTAATTCTTAAATCACCAGGAAAGTTCTGGTAGGACATAATGAGAGAGATTTGCATTTATAAACATCCCCATTGGTGCGTAGCTAATGACTTTAAGTTAGGTTGTTTTGTTCATTATTGTATGCTAAAGTTTCTTGACTAGAAAAGAAGGCTGTAGAAATATTTGCTTGTGGGATTCACTGGTAGAATCAGCAGCAGGGAGTAGGTTAGACGCCTGCATGCACAACAAAACAGGAATATTCTCAAACTTCTCTGTCCGTACTACCCCATAGCAGTCTGACTGTTCAAACCTCAGAACGGAGACAGAGTGTTGACAACATTGTGCTTTCTTTATGTGGGTTTGCAATAACAGCAATAACAAGTCACAGGAGTGCGGCCCTTTCTCTAATATGTGAAAATAAATGGTGAAATTAAATGCCAGTCATAACCAGCTTATGGGACACAGAATAGCGATCTTGGTGTCATTACACAGTTGGATGTCTATCCCACCCTTTCATCTGCATCGCTTAAGAGACTCCTTTTACAAATCTTATATGCATGCTTTACTTCAAAGATCTTTGCTAACAGGTTGTTACTTTCCTGATGAAACAGTTTAGCCCTAGCACCAAGCCTGCCAGAGTTCAAGGAGAGTTTGGCTGACACTCTCAGGCACATGGTGTGATTCTTGAGGATGTCCTGCCCAGGACCGGGAACTGGACTCGATGATCCTGTGGATCCCTTCCAATTCAGAATATTCCGTGATTCTATGACCAAAGGAAAAACAGTTTGGATCACTTCTTTTTTTTGGCAAACATATCTCAATTTTAGCACAAGCACATATTTTCGTGTCAACTGATGTGTTATAATTGTGTTTTGACTTCACAAAAATTATGTGAAGACGCACTTGCCAAAAATACCCACCCAACATAAGAGGACAACTTTGACTCAGATTTTGGTATGTATTTGGGCTCACAGTGACCCTCAGCTTTGAATTTATCATATCTAGTGCGTAGGTTAGGGCTGAGTCAGAGTTAATTTTCCTCCCAGTGGCTGGTATGGGGCTGTGTTTTGGATTAGTGCTGAGCACAGAGTTGATAATACAGAGATGTTTTTGTTACTGCTGAGCAGGGCATGCACAGAGCCAAGGCCTTTTCTGCCTTTGGCATTGCCACACTGGGGAGGAGACTGGGGCTGCTCAGGAGGTCAGGAGGAGATGCAGCCAGGACAGGTGACCCAAACTGACCAAAGGGATAATCCAGACCCTGTGACATCATGCTCAGTGTATAAAATGGGGGGAAGAAGAAGGAATGGGGGACATTTGGAGCGATGGCATTTGTCTTCCTAAGTCATCATCATGCATAAGAAGGCCCTGGAGGTCACAGAAGACCTGCCTGCTCATGGGAAGCAGTGAATTAATTCCTTGTTTTCTTTGCTTGTGTTGGTGACTTTCTCTTTCCCTGTTAAATTGTCTTTATCTCAATCCATGAGTTTTCTGTGGTTTACCCTTCCCATTCTCTCTCTAATCCCCCTTCTGGGGGAGTGAGTGAGAGGCTAGAGGATGCTTCCCTTCTGGCTGGAGTTAAACCATGACACCTAGTTTTGCCCAAGCACCGTTAATTGAATTACTTTACATAAAAGCACAATGAAGTGAATTTGGGGAAATAAATGTGGCAATGCTCTAACAATTATAAAAATGACATAGCAAAACCTGAAAAATTCCATGTGGTTTTTGCAAATAATTTGATTTAAATTATATCTCCTCCTTTTGTTACTACCTGGAAAAATATAAATACAAAGTGTAATTGGTGAGATAAGAAAAAATGCTACAATTTTGTCTCAAAAATAGTACTTAAACGGAATGCTCTCCAGTGAAATTGGAAAACATGAGCAATACAGGTAAATTTTAACTTTTTTTTTTTTAAACACAGCCTGTCTGACGAAGAATAACGTCCAGCTTGATCTCAAGACTGGAAAAGCTGCAGACAAGAATAGGAAACTGAAATCAGTTTTCCAAAGAGATGTGTGCACATAAGCAATCTCAAAAAACCTTAACGCGTATCATATGTGGTGTCAAACCTTCCTTTCCTTCACCCCACACAGAAAAGCGTGTGCGGTTTAGATTTTATTTATTTATTTATTTATTATTAAAATGAAAGCTCTGCAGCGCTGAGTCTATTATCAGAACAAATGGATTCAATATCTGTTCAATGGTGTGTTCAAAATGAAAGCAGCATCGTTAAATGTCAGAGGCGCCACCAGCGCGCTTCGGCTCCGGCCCGAGCACAAGGGGCATCGCTGCTCCTGCCCGGCTCGCCGGCTGCGCGCTCCCGAAGGGGAGGCGGCGCCGGCCGGGAGCGAGCGCGCACGGGAGCGCGCACGGGAGCGCGCACGGAGCCGCCGCCGCCGCTCGTTGGGGCCGGGATCCTGCTGGATCGAGCACGGATCCTGCCCTGCTCCTGCCACTGCAGGCCATTCATTCCCCGAGCGTTTCTTTCCCTTTCTCAGCTGGCACAATTAGGGAATGAATGCAGGGGCCTGTTGGCAGACCAGGAGAGCTGACTTGTAGCCCTGCAACCATATTCAACGAGGGAATGTTCTAAACTTTGTCTCCTGGAAGTCTCCTATCTGTTACACGCCTGGAGCTATTACCCAGTAAAGGACTTCACAGTTTTGAATACTTAAAACTGAAAGAAACAGATATGGGAGAAACGACATAAATCCATTATTGCAGCAGGAATATCTTTCTGCTTCAGGCAGAGAAGATAAATTGCCACCAAAGCGATACAAAGTTGGTTTGATTATTTCATTGGATCAAATATATCATGCTGTCTTGAAATCTCTTTGCTTTAAAGTCAAAATTAAAGAATTTTACCATAACCATATTAGACACTATAATTTGCATATTTTTTATCTCAGAAGAGACTTTTGAAGTTATGTAATTCTTAAGTATTTAATTGTTCTTCACATCATTGAAATATCAAATTATATCCAGAAACAGAGAGGATTCTCTTGCTAGATAGGAGTGATTGACTCTCTATCTGACAAGAACAGAATTCTTGTGTCAGGGAAAGAAACAGCATTAAGAAAGTAACTCAAAGAGTGCCAGCTCTCATTTTGTTCGATACTGGGATTTAAGCATTCTTTCTGTTTGGAACTAAGAATGCCAATATTTTGTGCTTGCACAAAAAAAAAATGGTAATTGAGTTAAATACTAATTTCTTCTGTAAGTTCACAATGGTGACGTTCTTGCTCAAAAAAGGGTGAAAGCCTGCTTCTGCATGGATTTCTCTTGCATAGCTTATCAGTGACATCTTGATTTACTTGTAAATGCAAATGAAATAATGGCACAGCCTGGGGCTATGGGAACATTTGTAAATTAAATTCTTCCTACTAAAATTTTCCAAGAACAGATTTAAGTTTAACTATGGAGGATTAAGGAAAAAAAAAAAAAAACAACCAAAAAATCCTAAACCAACAGGAAAGTTCATTGAATCCTTACTGCTTTCCACATGAATTTACTTCAGCTTAATTGTTCCCTTTCTACCTAATTTTACTTTATGCAGGGCTGATACAACCCAGCAGTCAGATTGTAGCTGTTTTGTTTGCAGTTAATTCAGCTCTTATTCGACATTTTCCCAGTGATGTTATGGACGAGATCATAAATTTTGTTTCCAGGAACTAAGTGAGATGCAGGTACCAAGAAGATGTTATCTGATGCCAGTGCGTGAGGAAGAGTTAAATCTTTTTGACAATTCAATGGTTCCCTTTGGGTTTGCACAAATGGCACCTGTTGTTGAAGTCAATAGAGCTTACAATTTAATTTCATCTGCCTGCAAACAATCTCACTCATTAGGGGGTGAAATGATGATAGAATTCACTGAGGCATGCAGTTTCACTTTCTACAGGGCACTACGTAAGTACAGTCATCATTTTCAGTGAAGGGAGGCACAATTATCTTGGAAACTGATTGTAAAGTAGAAGAAAGGAAAAAATATCTGGGAAAAGCATCATAAAAATTCAGTCTCACTACATTTTTCTGTTGATGCCAATTTGCAATCTAATTATAATATTTAACATGACATGGAAATAAAGAAATCAGGGGAAAAAAAGGACTAAAAATATATTTTCCTATACATTTCAAAATAAGCTCACCAGCTTTGGACAACAGGTACATGTAAACAAATATCTCAGTGGGGATCAGGGGTTAATTCACCCCAAATTTAATTTACTTGCATTAAAAATACTTTCTCCTACTTGATGCAGCTCTTTAGGTGAATTAACCAGCCAGATAATGTGTTTCCTATGTTTCAGTGCAAAGGGTGTGAACTTAACAGCATATTAAGGTAATGAAGCCCAACATTCCCCACCTCACATTAAACTGACCGACTTCCAATTGGTATCCCAGAATGCTCTGCATCCTGCTAGGACTGACTGATCAATTTGTCAATGTGCCTCGATTGCCTTCGTGTCAGGCTGCTGTAGGTCACCTCCTTGCTCAAATGTTTGGCTGTAGCAAAATCTGAGTCATTCTCCTGCAGTCAGAATCATCATGATGTGGGAAAGCTCATGCCCACCCCACAGGTTCCTGGAGAGCTGCTGACATCCATTGCTGAGGTTCAGTGAGGTTCAACAAGACCCAGGGCTGGGTCCTGCCCTTGGGTCACAGCAACCCCAGGCAGTGCCACAGGCTGGGGCAGAGTGGCTGCAAAGCTGCCACAGGAAAAGGCCCTGGGGGTGCTGGTGACAGCAGCTGAGCATGAGCCAGCAGTGCCCAGGTGGCCAAGAAGGGCAATGGCATCCTGGCCTGTGCCAGCAATGGTGTGGCCAGCAGGAGCAGGGCAGGGACTGACCCCCTGTACTTGGCACTGGTGAGGCCACCATGTCCAGTGTCCACTTGAGTTCTCTGTCCAGTTTTGGGTCACTCACTACAAGAAAGATATTAAGGTGCTGGAGAGTCTCCAGAGAAGGACAACAAAGCTGATGAAGGGTCTGAAACATAAAACCTATGTAGAGTGGAAGAAACAGCTTGAGATTGTTTAGCCTGGAGAAAAGTAGATTCAGGGGGTACCTTATCAGATTATATAGCGTTTTGAAAGGAGGTTGTAGCCATGTGGGGGTTCAGTCTCTTCTCCCAGAAAACCAGTGACAAGACGAAATGGTCTCAAATTGAATCAGAGGAGGTTTACATTTGAGATTAGGAGAAATTTCTTCACAGAAACACTGGTTAAGCATTGGAACAGGCTGCCCCAGGGATCTGTGGAGATCATTCCTGAAGTGTTCAAAATGCAAATAAATGTGGCAATTCATGGTATGTTTCAGTGGGTACAATGGTATTAGGTCAAATGTTGGACTTGATAATCTTTGTATTTTCCAACATTAATGATTCTATGATTAAGATAATACTCTGTAAGGATTTAGCAGAAAAGAGACACCTGAGTGACATATCACTTCCACAATGACGAAAATCAGAATAAAACTAAGTTATGCAAAAATTATTAAGTGTTCCTACCATCAAGATGTCAGTTCAGCCTTATGTTATGTTATACCTTCCCAGGTGATATGTTCCATAGGTGGATATCTAGTGGAAACCTCTCCATGTAGTTGGAAGAAAGAATGTGGAGATGGATGCCTGAGAAGGGCTGAGATGTAGAAATAAGTCAGTATGGGCTAGCTGGTGAATTTATATTGTTTGCAGAGCAGAGATTTAAAGAGAGGCAAAAGCTCTGTTCCAGCTCCACCATGTCTACCTTCTGCCTGAGTCTCCATGGAAAAGGCTTCAGACCAGTTCCACAATACTTTCTTAGTATCAGCTCCACAAATAATTCAAAGGAAGAAATCTATTTGTCTGCAGGAGACAGGAAACTAGTTGGACAGCATCAAAATCTTTCTGTTGTGTCTTTTATCCTCTTCCACTGTTTTCCTCTCAGTTCATCACCACCTCCCAGGTGACAATATCAATACAAATCTCAAAGTGAATACTAATCTAAAAAGATTCATTTTTACTTCCCTAAACAGTCTTTTCACCTCCACAGAATTGTTTGATATAAAGACTGCTGTAATATGCTGGGTCTGGCTAGGATGGCGTTAATTTTCTTCACAGCAGCCTGAATGGTGCTGTGTTTTGGATTTGTGAGTAAACCAATGTTGAGACCACCAGTATCTTGGCAAATGCTCAGCAGTGCTTGTACAGCATTAGTTTCTCTTTCTCCTGTTCTGCCCTCAGAGAGTAGGCTGAAGGTGGTCAAGAAGCTGAATGGGAACACAGCCAGGATATCTGAATGAAGCTGACAAGAGAGGTACTCTATATCTATATAATATCATGTTTAAAATAAAAACAGAGAAGTGGGTTTCTCTGGGGAGAGAGAGATTGTCCAGAGACTGGCTGGACATTGGCCAGCTTGTGGGAGATGGAGAATGATGGCCTCTACATCTCTTTGGGGTTTTTTTGTTGATTTTTTCTTCCTTTTTACTAAACTCCTTTTATTGTAACCCATGAATCTCCTGGGTTTTGCCCTTCCTAGTCCCTCTCCTGTACTCTCATTGGTGTAAAGGGGGAGTGAGCAGACAGCTGTGGGGTGCTTAGTTACTGGCCAGAGTCAATCTGCCACCGATAATGTGTTCTCAAGCAATGACTGCCTCAATATTTCCTATGTTTGTGATGTTCCCTTACTTCAGTGTTACAAGTCTCCCTAAAGCTCTGCTGACTTCCACTGTTATGATATTGACCAAATATCTGTCCAGCTGCTGACCAGCTCCTCTACCTTAACAGGAAAAGAAGAGAAATAGGATGAAAAGTCTCCTGGGTTGAGATAAAGTCAAGGCAATAATTTAACAATTTCTGTCATGGGCCAAACAGGCTTGACGTAGGGAAGATTGACTTGATTTAAGGCCAGTTAACATAGGTTTAGACAGTGAAAACCAAAGCCATCTTCCCAGGCTCTGCTCCAATCCATTGCCAGCTTCTCTCTTCCCAGACTGAGTAGTGCGGGGGGATGGGGACTGGGAGCTGTGGTTGGTCCATAACAATTCCTTTCTACCATTCCTTTTTCCTGACTCCTCCTTTGCTTCAATATGGGTCATCCCTCAGGCTGTGGTTTTAGATTAAACCCAGTCCTGCATTGGCTGTCCATGAACAGTGGGGAAATACGTGCTCCACCATGCAACACTTTTGTGGTTTGTGTTTTATTTATTAAGTTCAATAACTTAAATGGTTTGTTCTGTTATCTCCCATGTTTTCCCCAAGTTGGTTTCTTCCTAAGTTGTGCCCACCATCCCATCTGTTCCTCAAGGTATGCCCTCTCTTTATTCCAGACTCTTCCCTGCCAGTCAAGGCAACCCTGCCCTTTCTTCCAGAACATTCCAATCCACTCAGTGCCTGGACCAATCCCCTACAGAGACTTTTCTCCTCCCCCTATCCTGGTTGGTTTCTGCCACTAAACTCCACCTCTAGTGCTGCCCCATTGGCTGTCATTTTGTGTTTGCCTCATTTTGCTGTGCCTTAAAACCCTGTGCACTGTAGTGCATTGTGGTGCTTGGGTTCTTGTTAGTTTGGTGCGTCTGGGTTCAATACAGCTTGTTGGAGCTTAATGACCAGAGAGTCTTCACTTCCTTTTCTGCTCAGTCCCTGCCCTGCTGCTTAGGTTCACTGTCTCTCTGCACAGAACATTTCTGGCTTTAAGGTTCTGTCTTTGGCTTCACCCCAGCACAACACCTCCTTCCATTTATCCTTCCCTGTCCTGAATGCTTCCTCTTTTGTTTCTCATTCTTTTTTACTCCCTCCTCTTCTGGCCTTTTTGCCTTCTCATAAGTTTCTTTCCCAGAGAAGCCACCATCTTGGTCTGTGGTGGATTTGTTGGAGCCATGTGAAGTTATATGTTTCCAGCGGGAGGCAGCTCCAACTTCTCATTATTCAAGTTGCCCCTGAACCCCCTGGGCATATCCACCCAACACAGATGCGAAGGAGACCTGAACAGGAAAAAAAGGGAAATCTCATATCTGCACCCTGGGAAAGGGGTCTTTGAATATAGCCTCTAAAAATGGAATGTAAATCTAACTTGTTCATTGATTTGTACCTAAGTTGTAGATGTTATAGGTATTATAAGTATCTTGAAAGTTTCTTATCATGCTGTGTTCTCTCAAAACAGGAGAGACATTTTCTGAATTTTCATTTGCTTTCAGTTTTCTTTAAGACAGGACTTAAAGCAAATTAAAAAAAACAGCAAGCTTCTGGCATTTTAGGTCATAAACCAGGCCTGCTTTAGCATGCTAATTATGTAAGTAGAAGTCTGTGTTTCTTTTTAAATTTACCATTTTATCATTTAGGGGCATAAGTATTAAGTAAATACAATTAGCTTTTGAAACAGCTTACCAACATTAGTACTGAATTATCCTAACTGGCAATTTTTTCATCAGAATTGGTTGTTTGTAACAGACATGCTTCAGCTTGTACAATAATTAATTTTGTGCTCTGTGTATTTAAAATAAATCAACACTGTTCCCTTTTGTCCACAGTCCATGAAACTTCAGAGAAAGCCTGACTCCTGTGAATGCATATACAATTTTCTTTTTTTTTTTTTTTGTTCTTCATGGAATGAGACAGCAAGAGAGAGCTTTTATCCCTGAATTGCTGTATTGCTGTAATACTTTGGAGGATCTTCCTGGCTGGTAAGAAGCACAGATACCTCAGAGACCATCCTGGCTTGGTTTCCTGAATTCAAGAAAACAATGCTGGGCAATTGTATTTATTACTTTTATATCTATGCTTTAGCATGAAACTTGGTACTAAATATTGCACAAGAGTGTTTTAAAGAAAAAAATAATCATAAATAATGCTCTAGACAATTTTTCTTGAGCTGTGAACAAGTCTACTGTTAAGAATATCAAAGTCCCTACAGAAATGGAAACCAACATACGGAAGCTTAGGCTTCAGGACACATAAAATGAAAGGCCAGCACTGAAAAGTGAAAGTCAGGAGTAGATTTTACTGCACAGATTACCTTGGTTTAATTTTAATTTTTCTGTCTTTTGTTTTAGATAAAGGAGAAAAAAAGAATTGAGAGTTCATGGAAGAAGAGGTACAAATAGCTCTAGAATCATTATGCTGTCTTTTAAAAGCAGTCTACAGTCTTAATCCCGCCTCTGTCATGATATATTTGCATGCTAAGGGGATTGCTGACCTGTATGGAAGGCAACTTTGTGACACAGCTGTTGAGTGAACCAACTAAGGAAGGCATCCCTTTGTGAACAGAAGGATGTGTGGGTGATGTGATGGTTGGAAGCTGTATTAGGCATAGGAATAATGAAATGTTAGAGTTTTTTGATTCTCGGAGCAGTAAGGAGGCAGGTCAACAGAACTGTTGCTTTGGACTTCCAGAGGCAGTGTAGGAGACTGGTGGCTGGAGTCTGTTGGAGGGCAGTTCTGAATAGCAGAAGTGTCCAGAGATGTTGGAGGTTTTTCAAGAAGAAGATCCTAGAGGTGCAGGAGCAGGCCATTCCCATGTGCTGAAAGACAAGACAGTGGGAAAGAAGACCAGCCTGGCTGAAAAGAGAGCTTTTGCTGGAACCCAGGTTAAAAATGAGAGTTTATGACCTTAGAAAGAAGGGACGTGCAGTTCAGTAGAATTTCAAGGGTATTGTAAGGTTGTGTGGAGAAAAAATTAGGAGGGCCGAAGTCCCTCCTGGACTGGAATCTTATTTGGCTACTGCCATAAAACATCATAAAAAATGTTTCTATAAACGCATCAGCAGGAAAAATGGACACTGTTTGTCCTTTATTGGAGACTGCGTGGAAGTGTAATGACAAAAGATGAGGGAAGGGTTGAGTTCCTTGCTGCCTTCTTTGCCTCAGACTTTAATTCAAGACCACTGTTGTTCTGTGAGAAACCAGGCTCCTGAGCTGGAAGACAGGGATGGGGAGAAGAATGAAGCTCCCACAATCCAAGAGGGAATGGTCAGCAACCTTCTGTACCACTTAGACACACACAGATCTGTGGGGGTCAGATGATTCTCCTCCAGGGGCACTGAGGAAGCTGGTGGCAGTGCTCACTGAGCCACTTTGCATCTTTTACCAGAAGTCCTGTCCAATTTGGGAGATCCCAGGTGACTGGTGGTAGGCAAATTTAGTGTCCGTCTACAGGATGAGTCCAGAGGAGGACAAGGGGAATGACGGGCCTCTCAGTCTGGCGCAGATGACCCTAAGTGCTATCACATGACAGCTAGGGCACTGGGCCCAGCCAGCAGGGGTTTGTGAAAGGCTGATCCTGTTGTTTGACCAGCCTGATCTCTGTCTATGACAAAATGAACTGGTTAGTGAATGAGATTGTGGATGTTGTCTACCTAGAATTCAGTATTGACTTTGACACCGTTTTCTACATGTAGGCTAAAGAAAGTGGCAGCCCACAAATGTGAAGGGTGTGCGGTTCACTAGGTAAAAAACTGGCTGTATGGCCAGGCACAGAGAGTGGTGGTGGATGGAGTTACATCCAGCTGACAAACAGTCACCTGTGGTGTTCCCCAGGGCTCAGTACTTGGACCAGTTTTGTTTAATACCTTTATTGATGATCTGTACAAAGAGTGTTTCCTCAGTCAGTTTGCAGGTGACACCAAGTCGGGCTGGAGTAGTGATCTAGAGGGATCTGGACAGGCTGGATCATGGGCTGAGCCCAGTGGTGTGAGGTTCAACAAGGCCCAGGGCTGGGTCCTGCCCTTGGGTCACAGCAACCCCAGGCAGTGCCACAGGCTGGGGCAGAGTGGCTGCAAAGCTGCCACAGGAAAAGGCCCTGGGGGTGCTGGTGACAGCAGCTGAGCGTGAGCCAGCAGTGCCCAGGTGGCCAAGAAGGGCAATGGCATCCTGGCCTGTGCCAGCAATGGTGTGGCCAGCAGGAGCAGGGCAGGGACTGACCCCCTGTACTGGGCACTGGTGAGGCTACACCTCAAATCCTGTGCTCAGTTCTGGGCCCCTCAGTACAAGAAAGACATTGAGGTGCTGGAATGTGTCCAGAGAAGGGCAGCAGAATTGGTGAAGCGTCTGGAACATGAGTTCTGTGAGGAGCAGGTGAGGGAGGTTGGGGTTGCTTATCCTGCAGAAGAGGAGGTTCAGGGGAGACCTTACTCTGTACACACACCTGGAAGGAGGCTGCAGCCAGGTGGGGATTGGTCTCTTTTCCCAGGTAACAACTGATAAGACAAGATATTAAAACTGGAAGAATTTCTTCATTGGAAGGGTTGTCAAGCATTGGAACAGGCTGCCCAGGAAATTGTTTGAGTCACCATTCCTGGGAATATTACTAAAAATATATAGGTGTGCTCCTCAGGTACATGGTTTGGTGGTAATCTTAGCTGTGCCTGGTTAACAGTTGGACTTGAGGATCCTAAATGTCTTCTCTGACTTAAAGGAGTCCATGATTCTATTTTGTATTACAGGTAAAGCCCATGGGACTGTGATAACCTCAATTAGGTTGCAGGAAGATGAAGTAACCTGCTTGAAGTTATATGGCAGAATTTGTACAAGTACTAGGAGCAGAATTAAGAACTAGTTGCTCTGGGCATCAATAAATACCTAGAAGACTGGTGAATTGCAATATTTCTGTGTTACATACTCTTCACTCTCGCTATACGTGATATGTGAAGAAAAAATTGTTTGATTATTGTATCTTTATGTTAGCATAATCTGATAAGATGGTTAAGCTTCTGAAAACAGATAAGATGCATGGATAAATAAGTGACACTTAATTGGTGAAGGGGTTGTTTTTTCCATCTTTTTTCCCCTTTGCTCTTCTAAGATTACTGATGTTTGTGGATGTCACGTACTGAAAACAGCAGGCATCTGCATTGCAGATAGGCACTCCTGCAGTGCTAGTCAGGGAGGAAGATTTCCTCCAGTGTTATTACCAACCATCCACAAATTACTAAGAAAGTAATAGCATGAGATGAGAGATGCTCAGTTTTGCTACTAAGCTTAAGGAATATTTGAATGGAGAGGACACGGAGGGAAACTTCTCTGGAGGATCATATTTACTAATTGTTTTTTAGTACATTAAACTTGATGGTTTGTAAACTCTGCATTTATTGTACTTAATGCCTAGGAAAGAATAGCACATGCAAAGTACAACTTTCAGAATTGTGTTAGTCTCTGATACTTTCCTACTTCAACTAAAGTAGAGTATGTTTGTGCCCCACCTCTCCTCTGGCTGCTTTGCTATCTACAGAATTAGTACTGACAGCAGGTGGCCCCAAGAAATTAGAAAACAACAGCTGATCCGAGTCTGAGCAGACTGTGGATCCTTGCAACAGAACAGGAGGTACGAACTTTATTCTATTGCCTGCTCAGTCAGTAGCCTCTCCCATCAGCACTTAGATCCACCCTTCAGTAGCAGGAGTCTTAGATCTGACTCAGTGAACATTATAGAGTTTATTTTAACTCCTTTCTTTAAACACTCTTTGCTTAAAGAGTTACAAGGAATTGAGGTCTGGTTTCATAAGTCATGTGATTTTCACCTTGCTATTAGTGTTAATGGCCTTTGTTGCCAAAAAAAAAAAATCTGGGGGAAGGTGTGCAGAGCTGAGGCTTGTGTGGGAGTGTGTGTGATAATGAAGAGTGTCAGGACTGTCTTCAGAGAAGACGAAAGAACCATGCTCCCATTGCAACTGGGCACCCTGAGTGAAGAAGTATTGAATGAAAGAACAGACAAAGTCTCATCCAGGCAAGGTGCTTATTTTCCTAGTTGTCAGTAAGACCAGAGGTAGATGATTTTTTTTTTGAAAGGCCAGTTTAGCCAGAGTTGGCAATTTGTTTCATAATCTTCACAGCAGGATCAGCAAAACAGAAATGGTCACGATGAAATGAAACTACTCAGTCTTGTCAGAAGCTGAAGTTAGCTTGAGTACTAGGGAGATGCAGTACAAGATGGGAGAGGACTAAGGGATAGTACCAAGGAGGAAAATTTGTTTATGCTTTAGGGAGAGCTGGAACTTGATTTGGGGAGAGAGAAGGGACAAAGAAGTTTATATTCAAATAATGTTTTTTGGACAACCACAGTCTGTAAAAATACTCCAAAGTCATGTTTTTTTATACCCTCAGCAGGGGACAAACAGGGCATTCTGCACACACCCATTTTATATTATATCCAAAACCTAGCCCTAGTTTGCCAATCCATATGCAAACTTCCTAATCAGAAATAATAATTTATAACCTATGGATCAGAGGTGAAAAGATGAGAGCATTTGAATGCCAGCAGGTTTAAGTGGTCAGTCTTGTCTGGGAATCAAGCAAATCTTAGTTTCTGGATATGTTCACAGAATGAATTAATATAATCTATAGCTATATCTGAACAAATGAATTTGACAAAGCTGCTTGGTAATACCAATGACTAGAGATTGGTTTGCAAAACCCATCCTGAAGACATTTTGCTGTTGGTTTAGAAGATAATTCAAGTGTATTTTGGCACATGGTTGCCACATTTTCTTAAGCAACTGCAGGTGTACCCTGGCATCTTGAGCTCCTCAGTTTAATGCATTCAGTATATATTTGAAAGCTGATTTGTAAAAATATACTTTTTTGGTACTACAATTTATATTTAGGTATAATGTAATTATGTTTAGTGGAACT
The DNA here is from genome assembly GCF_028551555.1 of Melozone crissalis. Lineage (NCBI taxonomy): Eukaryota > Metazoa > Chordata > Aves > Passeriformes > Passerellidae > Melozone > Melozone crissalis. The sequence goes on along the minus strand of NW_026535783.1, from coordinate 45,445,002 downwards.
TGTGATCATTTGTATTCAGGTGCTACTAATATAACACCTTCAAATACAAGATGCCTGTGATTTTGGCATGCCATAAACTCACAGTTTTAAGATGCTATCTTAGATATCTTTGTTGTCCTCGCACTGAAATTTCAGCAAATCGAACGATCAAAAAGTAGCACATTGTCCACTGTAAGTGTATAGACATTAAAGTAAAGCAGTAGCAACAAACATGCAGCAAACATTGTCAAAGCATATAAAAAATTTCAGTATTCCCACAGGTATTTAAAATATTTAAAAATTTGTTATTCAGCAAAGCAGTCAATATTTTCAATTTACCACATTTATTGAAAATACCTAAATATCCCATATCCCTTTTCTACAAAACAGTTGGATTTAAGACCAAAATTTGATCTTTCATGATATTAAATAATATTTTTCAGGTCAACAGAATGTGCTGTCACTTAGCTGATGTTTTATCTGGTTTTAATAAGGTTATGTGTGGGGAAGGGAATGTGCAAGTGGAATGTGGAAACAGAATCTCTGCCCAGAAACTGATTCACAGAGTGCTGCTAGTAGGCAGTTTATGCATGCTATTTATGCTGGAGTATATATAATTTAATTATTTTGTTAATATATATATATACACACACATGCATATTTAGAGTCAGAGTAATTTTATATCATCTAGATTTTTTGAAGGGGAGGATTTTGTGTCTATGTTTGCCTCATCATCTTCCTAACCATGGAATTCTACTTTTTTTCCTTTGAAATTCCTGCATGGTTACCACCTGCATGGTTTCAGGTGAGTTTTAGTTGGTTGAAAATACTTACCTAATTGTGGTGAATTCAGTAATTGTTAGCTGTTGCTGGCTGGGGGCTATGTACAAATCACAAATGGACGGGACTGCTGTGGAACACGCCTTGAGCTGTTTATTTTCCAGCATCAGTCTCATTACGTGGTTATGACAATGGGAAGATGCCAGTAGCTCATGTCCCCGGCAGCAGACAAAGAACTCAATGTTACAACTCACTTTGAAAGTTTTTTGAGTAGTCACGCAAAGTAAAAGCATATTGACAGTAGATTTATCCAACCACGGTAAGCACATGTACCTTTTGTTAAACAATGATTACTTATTTCAAATACAACACCTGCTTTATTTTACAATACCTTTGAGCATTAAGATACAATGCACAGAGTTCCATTATTAAGGTTAGAACTTCCTAATATCTTACTAGATATACTTTTCTGCAGCTTAGGGAGTTATTCACAGACCATTGTTTTATTTTTATCCTTACTTTTCTACTTATGTAACTTTTCTGCTGACAAATCTTATAGCTACTACCTAGCTCTAATTGCAGCTCTGCTGTCTCTGAGGCTTGCCTTTTGCAGCTTTCCCAAAACCTTCTGATTTTAAGGATTCCCACAATTAGCTGTACAAGTGGTATAACACCCATCAAGTTCCTTCATTTTTTAGGAATTAGACATGTACATTTTCTTGAGAATCATGACCACTGCACACTGTAAGGATCATGTTCATTTTATTGAAAGTCAGGAGCTACTTTTGCAGCATGGTAACCTCTGTTGGTAACGAAGGGACTTGGGCTAGGCTGTAGAGAGCCATCTGTCCTCAGATTCTAATTTCTTTGCTTCTGGAACTGGTTGAAAAAAACCTGTTAAGCAATCTGCTTGTATGAAGCTCCAAAAGAATTGTGTGTTTCAGTCAACTGGAGCACGACATGTGTCACTACCTGTTCTTTATGCAGTTGTAGTCTATTGGCTCAGATAATCAACTTAATGTTACAGTTTGTTTATGTGTCAATGATCAGGGTGAACTTTGGCAGAAGACACTGGGTTCAAAAAGATTGCAATTTAACTAGACTTTTTGCTTCTCATCCTAGTAATTGCAGCATTTAATATTTCCTGGGTTTGCTAGAAAGGACATTCATACTTCTTCCGATATTTTAGAGAAAGCTTCTGTGGAGTTTCCTCTGAAAACCACAGCAGAAAATCTAGTTCAAAAAGTGTTACCAGAACTTTATAGGAATAGCTGTGGCAGCTGGGGCAAGCTAGATTCTTGAAGCAGCTGTTTGCAAGAATAGAAAATAGGTTGGTAGCAATATTACCAACAGTCTACCAAAGTCTGAAAATACTTTCCTAGTAAGCTATTGAAACTCATTGAAAGATTTATCTAATCTATTAAGAACACATACTGTACATATGGCTTGCAAAATTAGAATGAGACATGGCAATATTGAGTTGTGCTGTTACTGTTTCTGAAGAGTTTCAGTCAATGTCTCAGAGGGCAACTTTCCTCAAAGGGAAAAGAAAGTTGCCATAAATTCTACCAATTAGGGAGCTGCAGTTCTTTCCCCCTGAGTGCTAGATAATTGGGCAGGGGAAAACAGTATGGTGCCATCAATGAAGGTGCATCTGAGTCATCCTGAGCCTTTGTTCACCAGCTCACACATGATCATATCACACCACAATTGCCTTAGAGACTGGCTCAATTTTCAATAATCCTGCATTTTTTAAGGGCAAAAAAAAAAAATTTTTAGGGGGAAGCATTGTATCTAATTACTATCAAAATTAGGTAAATAAATTAAAATAGAACCAGAGGATTTTAAGGTAGCTGAGTTTATTTCTTAATTTGCAGGCTTTCTCCTCACTCACAGGTGGTAAGTTCTATTTCTGTTTTATCTCAGTTCCTACAAGTAATGCTAGGTGAGAAATAACTGTAAAAGTAATTTCCTATTTTTTCTACCTTCTTCTGCAGTTGGGTTATAGGTAAGTTTGCAGATTTCTAATGTTTTCCCTAATTTTATGCCTCTTTTTCAGGAATGCAGCCCAGCTGCAGTGTGTTTGTTGCTGTGTACACACATACTGAAATTTACATAAATTCTCATCTCTTGGTTTTTCACGAGTACAATTTTCAGCGCAAGGTATACTTCTCTTTCTGGTCCAAGCCCAGGAAATTCAGGTATTTATTGGATCTGGACATTATATTTTATCACTTAAATACTTGTAGAGAAGCCTAGAAATCGACTCAGTCTGTCTCTACTGAATTATTTCAACAGCACTACAAAGGGCTTGTCCCATAAACCCCAGGTTCAGCAGGCTGAATTCTCTTAGTAGTCAACTCAGAGGCATTATTTCTTTGATGGTTTCACTTATGGCTGCACAAATCTTACTAGTTTTCAGCAGTGTTCTTTCAGAAACTACAACCAAGTCTACACCTTAAACTTGAAACTTACTAATTGGAAATAATATCTATGTAAGGAAACACCAAAACAAATTATAAACCAAACCTGGCTTCAATCAAGGTTTTTTCCCCGGGAATGTAATAGATCTTGCACAATTATGCAAAATTCTCCTATTTCCATACACAGTTATTTTAGCTTCTCTCTGTCAAGGAAAGCTTAATTCTTTATACCCTCAAATCATACCAGGGTAGAAAACACACTGCTGTATTCACATTTCTAGCTTTCCAATATAGATTTCAGTTTCTTTTACAATCTGAGGTGATATGTGTCTAGACTCTTTCACCTCTTGTTGTCCTCAGCCTGGTTGCTCTGTGTATTTGGCTGAATATTCTGATGGTGTGATGGACAGATGTTTTACAGATTCATGTTTTTTTTAGAATACTATGTATTCTAAAAAAATGTAAATGTGTTTCTTTTATTCTGAAATTGCTCAGAAATACACCTGTTGTTCACCTGTGGTTCTGGATGATCCAGATGGGTTTAAAAAATAAAAGGACAAGATTTTATGTATTTTTTACTTTTCATCTAATGAATTCTTTCTATTTTATAAATAGATACAACTGCAACTGATGACTTCCTATTGATACTGATGAAATTACAGGTACAATGGACTGTGGAAATATTTTAAAATATGAAATTAACTTGTGAAAGCTCCCCAAAATCTTGATTTTTTACTACAAAGAAAAAGAAACAACGATCTTTCCACGTAGCAGCATTGCAAACAGTTCACTGCATGAGAAAGTGAATATTTGAGTCAAAACATGAGAGCTAATCAGACCCACTAATTGTAGAAAAGGGGATAGCAATGCACAGAGCCTGCTGTTATGCCTGTTTGCAGTGCAGTCCTCTGTGCATGTGTGGGTGCATCTGTTTGCTGAAGTAAATGGCTTTGGTTTTGTTTCTTCTTCCAAAGCAGCTTGAATGTTATTGCTAGTGTGAAGCCACTTTGGCCTTACTGTTGGGATGAGGCACAGTCTTGAGACTACCCACAGACCTGTAGAAAAGGGGCATTGATAAAAAATGTCCTTTTTTTTTTTTTTTCTCTAGAGCTCACAGGCTTTGAAAGTTGTTAAGTGATATCTAATAAGTACATGATCATATTAATATTTTTCAAGGGTCTGAAGAGACATTCATTGTGCACAGTGCTTAAATAAGATATTCTCAATTCTTTGTTTAGATGGGTTTTCAGTAATTAAAGGACATAAGAATTTTATTTGGATCCAACATTCTTCATTTGCAATTATCCTCTTGAAGTCCCTTTGTAATTATTTTTTTATGATCCTTTACATTAGCATATTCAATCTAAATTATTTAATTAGATGATAGTTTACTCAAATTACAGATGCATAAGTTTTCTCCATAAAGTGAAGAAAATAGAGAGCTTTAGAGCTTGTGATAAGCTAAGAAGAAAAAAAAATATTGTATTGTTGTTAACTGCTAATTCAAATTTACTCTTTTTAAGTCCCTATTCTATTTACTCTGAGTAGAAACAAATCCTGTGCTATTATTTGGATGACTCCTTAGTAAAATGGGATTGATATTGAAAACACAGAGTTGTGAAACTGTACAATTCACATTTTTTCAGGTCAGGAATATTTTTCTACTTTTTTTTCCGTGACAGCCAGTCAAAATCTTACCCTAGGAGAGGCCAAATATGAAGGTTTTACTTGGTCTGCCACTTTCTAACAATACCCTGCCACCTTCTAACAATAATTTCAGTAATTTTGAGAATCAAAATATGAAGCTAAGAAGTTTAGGATTTTCCTGAGGAAACCACGGACTTGACTATTACAATTTGATGGTGTTCCTGAGTGGTAAGGTTGTGTGTCTACACTGAAAACTGCTGTGTAATCTTGCAAGTAATGTAAGCAATATCATCTTTCTTTTGACTGCTATCTCTGAACTCTGTCAGCTGTGGTTGTGAGACAGGTCAGTGTGAAAGAAATAACCATGGAAAGCTGTTGGTTAAAAGTTGACATGTTATAAAGTGTTGCAAATCTAGCTGGCAAAACAGTAATGTAAGACACAATTTGACAGGTAATATGACACTTGTTACAGCCATCTGGAAGATTCCAACTCTTGTAATGGGCTGTCCCCCTGTCCAGTAGGTAAGAACAACACAGATACTTCCCCCATGCTGCTGGAATGGAAGAGAGAATAGAAAACTGCAAAAGCAAGAAGAACTGTAGTCTGTGAAAATGTCAGTTTAATGGATTAAGGAAGGCTTAGCATGCTAGCAAAGCAAAATTGAATTTTTTTTCTTCCCATCGGCAGGGAGGTGTTTAGCCTGTTACTGAGGAGCAGGCCTCAGAGTGCTCTAGGAAAGTGAATGCCACAGCCATGAGTGTGCACAGTTCCTTTCCCCCAGCTTTTATTGCTAACCATGATGTCATGTGGAGCAGTGTGTGCTTTAGCTTAACTTGGGTTGAGTCTGCTGGCTGTTGCCTCTCCCACCCTGTTGTCTATTTACTGGAGGAGAGACAATGGAGAAAAGACAAAAGCTCAGTGCTGTGCAAGCACCACTCAGCAGCAGAGAACATACTGGTGTATTATCAATGCTGGTTTAGTCACAAACCCAAAGCACAGCAGCATACAAATCCTGTGAATGAGATCAGCTCCATCCCATCTTCCCTCAGTCAGCTGTTAATGACTGAGTTACTTCATCAGAATCACAATGCTGTAAGGACCATTTGTGAGTTCCCTACCACATGATGTTAGTAGGAAATCCTGGATGCCCACCTGCATTCAAATAGAGAGATGAGACCTCATCATACTTGGAAAAGTGGAAGGCACATACAAAATACAAATACATATATGATAGTATATACTAGGATAGTAAAAAGTGAATTCCAGAAGGGTGGTTACATGGGTGTCCACTTGACTCTTAGAAAGAAAAACATCATTGCAATAGAGATTTAAGTCTGAGGAAAAGTGCTGTCTGTAACAATAAGGCAAAATGCCTCTTATTAAAATGGTGCTTGCTGTTGCTTATTACCACATAACTGTGATGTGGAACCTGAAATACTCAGGTGAATGGGAGAAGAAGTAGGTCAAATTCTCGAATTGCAGTTTTGTTGCTATTGGCCCTTCAACATTCCAGTCTAACTTTTCAACAGAAAAAGAGGAGATTGAGAAGGATAAAAGAAGTCAAATAAAGGCTCTTACAGGCAAAGGGAGAGCAGTGACCTAAACCCACTACATAACAGGCAAAACCCCCGAAAATAGTATCTGCTATCAGAGGCTAGGGAATTCAGATTTTCCAATTCTATGGCAGAATTCGTATTGATCAGTAGCTGTTGCTATTAGGTCTGTGAAATACTTCATATTTCACTGTCTTTCCAGGTTCCTGCCCTATTATAAATAGCAGAGATATTTGCAGCATGTCTGTTATATGCTGTCCTGGTTTAAAAGACAGATTTCTGCCAAGGAAGGCGGAACCTTCCTGGAGTGGAAAAGATGACCCCCTCTCTCCAAATTATTATAACTTTGAAACTACAGGGCTCTCAGGCAAAGATACAGGAAAAGGAATAACATTTGTTTACATATATATATAGGCGCATTGTTCCGGATTGCGAGGCAAGATGTATTCTATTACCATCTGTATGGCAGCTGTCTTTCGTCACGTGGGCAGTTTTCCTTATCCCTTCCACAATCACTCCTCCCTGGGGAGGGGACATCTTCTGATAACAGGCTATTGAATGTCACTGCATGACTGATAAGAGGTGTAGCATCCCATTGTGAGATGCTCTGCCCAGAGGGAAGAGCCAAGCATTGTTACCCAGATATAATCCAGAGGTTCTGGAGTACCAGCATGGCTTCTCCACTGGATTTCTCAGAGGAACAGCAGCTGCCTTTTCTGCCACTGGATCTTCAGGTTCGTCTTCTATACCTTTTTCTACAGGATTCCTGCTCCTGCAGAACCACATCTGACACTTCAGGAGGACTGCAGCCACATTTCCAATTGGACTACTACCAGCATCCTGACCAACAGGGTGTCAGGCTGAGTTCTGACTGTCAGTGTTGTTTTGGCTTACTGCATTGTTTATTTTATCCTTTTATTTTCTTCCCTATTAAAGAACTGTTACTTCCTGCTCCTGTATTTTTTGCCTGAGAGCCCCTTAACTTAAAATTTATAGCAGTTCGGAGGGGTGGCGAGGGTTTGCATTCTCCCTTTCAGGGGAGGCTCCTGCCTTCCTTAGCAGACACCTGTCTCATCAAACCGAGACACACATATATGCATATATGTACACATATATATACATATATATACACATATATGTGTACATACAGACATTCATATATATCTAGATATATATATGCACAAATATATACGTATATGTACATAGATATAGATATAGGTATACACACAAATATATATATATATATATATATATATATATATATATATATATATACACATATGCCTAGATCTAAAACAAGACAGACGAACAGCAACACCAACCAGAACAACTGGAGCAGAAGGGAGAAGCCCAGCAGCAGTGGCAGCGGCGGCAGTGTTCCCCCGCAGAGCTCTCCCCTTTGGTGCAGTTACAGCCGCAACAGCCTGGGGGCGCTCTCGCTCCCTGCAGGGCTTTAGTGACTCCCCCGGGGCTGCAGGTGGCGCTGTGCCGCAGACACTCTGGAGGGAAAACATGACTCTGAATATACGACTTCTCCTGACACAATCAGCACCTGCCACCACTCAAGAAACAGCAATTGTCCAGCCCTGCACAGTAAAAAGAAACTTCATACATATGTGGGGTGACAAAAGAAATCATGGCACATGTGCCTCAGGCAGAAAAAACTGTGTGAAACAGCCCCGCCAGAGATGGCGTTTGTGAACAGAGGGGGTCTGATGCAATAGAGGTTGGATCTAGGTTCACCCAGCGCCGATCCTGGGCTCCATACATCTCTTTGACAGTGGCTACTGAGGACTGTACTTTCGGTCGCAAAAATAAAATCTTCTACTATTATTATTGATTTGGCTTTCTCACTGATCATTTATAACTCTCTGGAGAGAGAAATAAGGTGGGGGGTGTCGGGGGATGGGTAGATATAAGTCCAATTGTGTCAGGAACCCACGTCTTAAAAAAGGAACCCACTAGGCCGCGGCAAAATATCCAAATATGGATAACATTGTAAACAGACCAGTGAAGAGATTTTTTGATTTTATTTCCAGCACATCAGTCTCATAATACAAAAAGGAGACATGACAGCTCACTGATCCACCCCAAAAAATGTCTCTCCCAGCAGGACTCATACAGCAACACATAAAATCATCTCAATCTAGCGTTCAGCCAATCACACACAGAAAACACATATTGACAAGCATTCTATCCAATCCCACAAAGTATACGTAATCGTAGCTAAAACAAAGACTGGTTCATAAGAGACAATGAACAGAGCTCTATTCATGCTAACCGTCTAAAGATATACATTAAATAACCTTGTTGCCATCCTAAAACCAATTCTACAGAGACCTATTGTTATTTGTCACGTCTACTGCTTGGGAAACTTTTCTGCTTGCATGGGAAACTTTTCTGCTTGCATTTGCAATGCTAAGAAAACTTCAGTCTGAGGCCTATACTTTTTTAACCATTTCCTAAAAACCCTCTAACCTTATGGATTCCAACAGGGGCCTATGTTTCCTCCAAGGAACTCAGGCCGATGGTGAGGGTCTCTCTCCCAACAGAAATGGATGTCAAAATGTCCCAGTCCAGTGGCAGGTCCTGCGAGCACTGGCCCACTCATAACAAACAGAAATGGCAAGGAAGGCTCAGCTGTAGCAGAGAAGTCCTGCACCAAATCCCCAAAGCTGTCTATCCTCCCAGCCAGCCAAAGACTGACCCACCCCCAGCTAAGAAATTGCCAAACACTGCTGCTTCTCCCTTCCCAGGACCACTTTGATGGTGTGCCAAAAGCCCTGGCTTCATCACCATCTCTATGACAACAAATGGGGAGAAGGCTCCCTAAAGAAAAAAAGAAAACCTAACCCCCAACATATGCTATGGTACCTTTGTTGCTATCTCTTTCTCTCGAGCTTAGTCTTCTCTCTTTGGTTTGCTAGGCAGGCAATATCAGTAAAAACACAAGCTAAGGCAACTGGAAATGCTTCCCACATGCTTTTGCTCTTGGTAGCCAGGTTGGTTCAAAGTTAGAGTCAACCAAGAGGGAGGAATGACATCACAGTGGTTTGCATCTGATTCAATACATAGTTGATATGCAGTAGAGCACATTACAGCAAAAGAGGCAGTATGATAAAGTGCTGGGGCGTGGGCTTATTTTACCCTCTATTGTGTTCTGACTAGCATGCTTCCCAAGGCAGAGACAGGATACATGCAGGATACAACATCTTTACTTGTCTACAGAGAAATGCCCCTTTGGACTTTTACAGATCTGGGAATTTGGAACTTTCTTATTAGCAGAAAGAGTATTAAAAATACTCTTTTACATATGAGCCTTCAATTTCAAGGGTGGCAAAACCAGAAGCACATGTAGTGCATCTGACAAAACTGGTTTTGGAATTAACCGAGTGTTAATTCAGTTAAACTGAATGTTTACAAAGCACACTGAGCATGAAAGTAAATGTAAAAATTTTTAAATTTGACCTAGATAACCTGTATTAATTATTTACTAGACTCTTGAGAATCAGTTAAAATAGAAATCAGAAATAAAGCTCAAGCAAGATATCTGGGGGGAAAAAAGACATGTTTCTAAGATATGGTTTTGATATTCCCTTTTTCCTCTCTTTATTCTACAAAATAAATGCTATATAAAAAATGTATACAAATAGTGGAGAATTACTGTTCCATGTTAAATGCGTTACAGTAATATATAACCTGCTCTGTTGTAAGAAATTTTTCATTCAATTTTTATAGAAACTTTGTGTACAGTTCATTCTTAACTGTAGGGAAGCCCACTCAGAACAATTAAACAATCAGCTCAGGAATTAAATTACCCCCCAGCTATCATAAGCAAATAACCTACATGGGACATTGTGTTATCTAACTGACCAGTTGATGCTTTGCTTTTTCCAGCTTTAAGAAAGAAATTAAATGGTATGGCAGTGTATTACTCTCATTTCCAATCCTCTGGAGCAGATAAACATTATCATGAAACTGGCCAAGGATGAAATTTAAATAAGTAGTGACTGGAGAGGATGACAGGAAGAGTTTCCAAATTACAAAAACTGACAAATTAGTTTAATTAACTGCATATTTTGGAGTACAAGGATATGGGGGAATTATTTATTTTAATGTGTAATGCATACTCAATATTTCTGTAAATGGAATAGGGTATAGAAACCCTGCCACACAATTACTCAAAAAAGAAGTAGGAAGTAAAACTGGAGCCAATTATATATATATTTTTTCCTTTTAAGTCACTGTCGCTTTACAGTTCCAATGTGGATTACAGATTCATTCTGTTCCGTCTGAATTTTCTAACAATCCAAACTGCTTCTCCAATGCACCTCTAAGCAGCCATACAGCACAATTCTGATGGCTGTTCAAGCACACTAGACACTCATCGTGTATATAAGATTATGAGTCTCATATCACAAACATACTCTTACAGTGTTAATTTCTTTCTAAAAAATCTGGATTGAGTAAACATTATCTGCCTTGTAAATACAGTACCTAGGGAACAGAACAGGCTGTATGCAACAGAACAAAATGGGACTTGTATCTGCTTTTATAGCTGTATGAATTATAAAATCTTTTGGTCTGGGCTTCACAGAATCACAGAATGCGTAGGGCTGGAAGGGAGCACAGTGAGTCATCTTCCTGTTCAAGTAGGGTCCTCCTACAGCACATTGCGCAGGATTGCATCCAGATAGCTCTTGACTATTCCCAATGAGGAATATTCCATAACCTCTCTGTCAATCTGTTCCATTGCACTGTCATCTGCACAGTAAAGAAATTCTTTCTCATGTTCAGGTGGAACTTCCTATGCAGCATTTAATCATGTTCACTGCCTCTTGTCCTATTGCTCAAAACCACAAAAAAGAGCTTGGCTCTTGACATGTCCTGCTTTACACAATTTTTAAGGTATTTTTAATACTTCTTGAGGCTGAACAGCACCAGCTCCCTCAGCCTCCCAGTAAGGGAGATGCCCTTATCTTCTGTTTGCCCCTTTTCCCCTCCTTTGGACCTACTCCAGGAGGTCCATGTCATGCTTGTTTGGAGGAGCCCAGAGCTGGACACAGCATTTCAGATGTGCCTCAGCAGGCCTGAGTAGATCACCTCCCTCGACCAGCTGGCACTGCTCTTCCTAATGCATCCCAGGATACTGTTGACTTTGTTGGCCACCAGGACACAGTGATGGCTCATGGACAGTTTGTTGTCCACCAGGGCCCTGAGGACTTTTCCCCAGAGCTCCTTCTCAGCAGATTAGCTCCCAGCCTGTTGTGGTGCCCAGGTTATTCTTCCCCAGGTGCAGAACCCTGCATTTGCCTTTGCTGAATTTCAGAGCTCTTCTCTGCCCACCTCTCCACCCTCTCAAGGCCCTTCTGAAGGGCAGCACGACCCTCTGGGATATCAGCCACTGCTCCCAGCTCTGTGTCATCAGTGAACTTGCTGAGGAGACCTCTGCTTCTTCATCCAAATTATTGATGAACAAGTTAAACTATACTGGACCATTGTTGAACCCCGGGGGACACCACTAATCAGAAGCCTCTAATTAGACCTTGTGCTGCTGACCATGAGCCTCTGGGATCTGCCACACAGCCACTTGTCAATGCACCAAGCTTATTTGACCTCTCAACAATTGCAACAAATGCTGCTGGAGACAAGTTGGTGTTGTAATGCATGCAGTCAAATCACCCACTTGAGTTTGGTTCCTTTAATTTTTTTGCAATCATAGCAAAAAAATTGCAATCTTTTTGTAACATACTGGGGTTTAGGGCAAGGAAATAAGATAGTTTGCAATTTAAGGTATATATAGTGTTGCCAGATTGGGGTAGTAAATGAAGTAGAGGTCTCAACAGGAGTTCTCCAAACATTTACCTCAAAACTTTTGCTTTTGTGTTCTTGGTTAATCAATTTGCACTCAGAGTATGTCCGTTTCTCCTTAACATACGTACCTTGAATCGACAGGATAATATCAGCTAACTGTTGGCTGATCACTGTTTTGCTGCTGTGAGGTTCTAACTGCAACTCTGGTTTCTTGTTCCAGTGAATTTTATATCTTCAGAACTAATTTCTTGTTGGCTTGACTAGTGGAAAGAAAAAGTGTGAGTTCTCAAACTTGCATAAAATGTAAGGGGAGGTTGATCCTGGTTGTGCTATTAAGGCACATTGAGCAGACAAAGGAATCTTTTTTTGCTTTCTAGGTACTACTGCCCATATTTAGCACAAACACATGGAGTGCATAGATTTTAATTATTGCTTTCTTTTTCCAAAACAGAAAAGTTTAGGTCTGACTTGAGAAAGAGCAACATCATTAATATCACAGCTCCATGATGTTGGCGGTATATGAGTAGGATTACAATGTAATGGAGCTTGGAGTTTGGAATGCATGCACTCACAGTTATAACTGTGAGAAGCCAGAGTAATAACTGCTTTTGTTTCACCCTTGACATTTCATGTTGCCTCTGATTTTCTGTGCCCTGAAGTCCCCTCATGAATTCTGCCTTTTGCACTTCTATGATGATTTCAGAGGTGAAGATTTATTCACTTTTCAAAGCTCAATTTAGGAAGTCAGGCTTTTTAAAGTCTCTTTAGGGTTTTTATCTTCTTCTTTTTTTTTTTTTTCTTTAATCAGATGCTAAAGGATATTGAACCAATTTACTGTAAAGTGAGAGAGGAGAAGCCACCTGACAAAAATTCCAGATGTTTGGTCTTGGCTGGATCAGCCTCTGGGCTTGGCTTTCAACGCACCTGTCTGGTTAGCTTTGGTGAAAAAGTGCCTGTCAAAAACAGAGGTAGTACTGGGTGAGCTAACTCAGTGGCTTCAGGGATCTCTGTCTGAGCTAAAAGGCTCCCTGCAGAGCATGTTTTTCTTCTATAGGTCAGTAACCCAATGTAAGAAAATAATAGTGAAGTGATGGACTATCTTTTATCGTTGAATTTAGTGTATTTCAGCAGCTCCAGGTAATGATGTAAATCGGATGGGATTATTGGTGATTGTATGACACAGAGACAAACTGAGGATAGTTTTGTCCCGAACGCCACCTAAAACCCACATAATTCAGTTCTGTACCAGCAAGGGAATGCTGAGTCTTGGCACGCATTGCAGAGCTACTCAGCTATTTGGTGTGCAGCGCATTGTAAGTTGAGTGGTCTAAATGAAGGAAAGTGGGGGGCAAAACAGAAAAGCTTGCCAGTTAAATATGCAGATTAACATTAAATGCTGCCTATCAAATAGTTCACAGACTTCTTCTCATGGTTCTTTAGATATACTTGAAGAGGACCAATAGTGTAGCTCACAGAGTGAAGAGCCATGAGATGTGCTGTTGGCAGTCCCCTCAACAAAATCTGCTTTGATGCTTATGTATAAACATTTGCTTGTTCATGGAATCAGAGGATATCACTCTGTGATAAGTTGAAAGAGACCCATAAGGATCAATAAGTCAAATCTCTTCTCGTTCCAGAACTAACTAAAATTAAGAATGTTGTCCAGTTGCTACTTGAACCCTGGCAGGCTTGGTGCCCTAACCACTTTTCTAGGGAGTGTTTCCCAATGACAGGTCACCTTGTTGCTGAGTATATTTAACAATGTGCTTTGTCTTTACCTCGAGTTATTTTCAGGAGAAAAGGTAACTGGTTTTTAATACTAGACCTGAATAGTCCATGTTCATATATAGTGGACTCAGCAAAACAAAAAACCCGACCTACATCCCTGAAAAATACCATTTATTTACCATCATAGATTTTCTGTTTTAAAGATTCTTAGTGCTTTATCTCAATGTTGTACGTTAAACCTGCTGAGTATCACATAGATTTTTCCTCACTCTTCCCACCTTCCCTGTGCTCAGTAGGATGGTGGAAGAGAAGCGAATGAGTAAAAGGAAGAAAACTCATGAGTTAATGTAAAAACTCTCTGATAAACTAAGGGATTGTGGAAGAAGAGAGAAAGAATACAGAACAAAACGGGTGGTATAAAGGAAATTGCTCACCATCTCCCATGTGCAGACTGATGTCCAGCCTGCCGTCAGCTCAGAGACTTTGAGTTGTTGCCCTGAAGCAGTGCACATAAAGCTGGAGTAAACTGAAAAATGGGAGAAATGTTGGTAAAGACCTTTGGTTCTTCGTGTGCAAACATGAAAATCCATTACTTTTTAATAATACTGGCATGTACTTAAAGATATCTAAATAGAGAGCACAGATTTAAAAAATTACTTAAAAAAAGGAGAAAGATTAGTTATCTCTTGAAAAGCAGTAGTAACATTATAAGGATAAATTTCACAGAACTTATTTTGGAGCAGAGCTTCCCCATAGACACTAAGGTGTACCATAGGTTGTTTTATTTGGCCTACCAAGGGTATTAGGATGAGATTCCAAACTTCTGCTATATCCATGTGAGTTCCACTAAAATTTGATCTTGATGCCTGCTGAGCACAGTAGTGGAGGATGAAGTAGAGATACTCACAGCAAACATCATCTGGATTGTCTGTTTACAAAGTTCTCAGTGATTATTATTCTAGGTACTGGATAAGGTCACAAGACACTCAGCAGTAAATTCAGCCTTCTCTGTTTATTCTTGAGACTGCAATGCTTTCACCAAGCTATGCATGAGCTACAAATGAGAACATTAACGTTCTTTTTAGTCCATTAAATTTGCTTTTTAGTCCTAAATGTTTCAAGCCCCTTTTCAAATATGCATTCTTATGTCTAAGATTTGAGATTAAAGAGGGATGTACTAGGGGCAAACCATGGGCATTCAGGAAAAGACACAGACTTGAGAATATAGTTACTGGAGTGGTCACCTATGTCTCCTTTTCTTTGGGAATAACTTGGCAGCTGCACAGCAACATCCTCATTGCAACATTCAATTCCTGTGAATTCACTACTTTCTACCTGGTGCTTATAATCTATTCCTGCACACATGAGCTGTTTGCACTTAAAATCCTTTTCCTGACT
Source organism: Melozone crissalis (assembly GCF_028551555.1). Classification (NCBI taxonomy): domain Eukaryota; kingdom Metazoa; phylum Chordata; class Aves; order Passeriformes; family Passerellidae; genus Melozone; species Melozone crissalis. The sequence continues at coordinate 45,429,679 of NW_026535783.1, read as the reverse complement.
GGCAACTGGAAATTCAGGCTGCAGAACTCTGCCTCAGTCTGGGAGCTGCCTACAGTCAATTTATGGCCTAATTTTATGCCAAAATCAGAATTGTAAAGCCTTTTGAAAATCCACTGTGAAAAGAACACTTGGCGTGTGCACATCTTATACATTGTAGGCTATTTGGTGATGTGCGTTGTTTATTCTTTTAGAACATAATAATGTGTAATGAAATAATAGTGTCAGCGTGGGTATTATGAGAAAAACCATTTGAAATCATCATTGGCTAAAGCAACTGGAAATTACTAAAGCTGCTGATATACTGCATGCATCTAGCATAATCTCTGTATAATTAAGTGCTTATGAGGAAAAATCTTGATTTAAATACCAAAAAAAGCCTTCTCTGAATGTCTGCAGCTCTCTGCCAATAATGGTTCTTGATCTAACACAGTATAAAGGTTTTCACAAGGGTTTCAATGCTATCCACTGACAAAAGTATTCTTTGGTACATTCAGTAAAAAGCATCTTTGAAGACATGCAGAATACTTGTACTTCTAAACTTTTATTTACTTAAGTTCATGAATGTAAATGAAATATTGGTAAAACAAATGATTTAGGGCCTCATAATCTTTTAAAGGCTGATCTTGGAAAGATATTTACAGGTTGCTGAACTGTAATCATTTAAAATTCAAGAAACAGCCCAAGAAGTGCTGGGACCTAAAATATATTGTCTAGGAAAATTGAAAGTTAAGTCAGTTTAGCATTAGAATAACTTTTGTGTTTCACTTCCTGTGCACAATCTACTTTATTCAGAGTGATGTGAAACCATGCAATAAACCTGCAGTCTGCTGGGCTGATGTCGCAGGTTCCAGTTTATGTCAGCTTTGATAGGTGCACTTAAAACATTTTGATAACATGACATTCCCCAATGTCCAAATACAGCTGAAACAGAGTGCACCAGCTGTTACTTTGACTGGTGATCAAGAATCTTCCAGATAAAGGCAATCTCATGGAAATCTGCCATGAAAATGGAAATCCTCTGATGTGACGCTGTATTTTTCCAATTACATTGTGATATAGAGGGAAGTCAAAAAAAGCATACCTGAAAGCACACAGAAATATAAAAGTTGTTCTGAAAATGAAAAAAATAGTGTCCCCATTGAGATTGAGTCCTATCTTTTTGATTAAATTGTTCTGCCAGCTACATAATGAAGAATTTCAAGAGCAGATACACTTCTAAAAGTTTAGTGTATTTGGAGAAAGTCTGCTGATATGTGAGGGAAAATTATTTTCTCTCACCTTCCACAAATTGCTGTTCCTTCCCTTGACTCTTCGGCTGCATAAAGTTTATGTGGGCAGATGTTCCCAGAATTCCCTTCTCTGCATGGGACCTCTTTACAACCCCAGCAGGCAGCCAGATTTTGCAGTGCAACCTGAACATTGAGACTTAAACTGCAAGCAATCTGTTACACTCTAGCTAAGGAAATAAAAGTTCTTCAGCTGTCAAGGAGAGATGTATTAGTTTGGCCATGCCTAAAATGCTTTGGGTGGTTTTCTGAAAATAAACATGCCAATCTAGCTCTGAGCCCTGTCGTATGGGGAGATTTGAAAACGTATGGGTTTTGTTTCCAAATTTAATGCAGCCAACAGGTAGAACCAATTCAAAAGGACTTTTAGTTTTTCCTAAGGGGCTGGGGAGTTCATTAGAAATAATTGCACATATACTCTGCTGGAGTTAACAAATGCTCAGCAAGCTATTATAGTGTGTAACAGCAGCCTATAGTAATTTAGGGGTACTGAACAGCCTGAAGATTAACCACATTCATTGATCTTGAATTTAGAATTTTCTCTGTATTTTTTAAGCTATTCCTTGATAAATTGTCAGTTAGACTGAACTGTTTGCATACATTTCTTATATTGTTAGATGAGCCAAAACAGGGCAGCCTGTATAGCCCTTACTTCTGTAAGGAGCAATGTATCTACTTCCTTTCTGGCAAACATTCAAATTCTGATTTTAAACTTGCAATCTGTCCTGCCGTAAGAAGGAGAACATGTTAGACCATCATTTTGATCTCAAGCTGAACTTAAATTTATCTTCTCACTTCTGTATCCCTGACCAAGGACCATTCTAAGGATCATAACTAGGGATCATTCAAAAAACATGAATGAAATGTTGTGACATAAGAAGTAAGGTCTCATTGACACAGGTAGGATATCAGCTGATTTTGTAGCTGATTTTCTACCAGCAAATTTTTTGCTGCTGTCCTTTCAGGCCTTTGCAATCTTGTCAGTATCTGGTAGATGTCCTTTGTCCACTAACTCAAAAACCATAAATATACTGATTGAAAGCTTCAGGCAATTCCAACCACTGAAATATATTGTAATATGGAATCTTATTCCTCAGGCAAAATACAAATGTTCTATTTTAGTAAGCTCATTGCTGTCAATTCCACTGCCCCCAATGCCCTCCCCCTCCTCTACTGCAAGTTTTTCATTTTGTGGCAGCTTGGCAAATTATGTATGAAAAAGTATGCATCTCAGCGCACTGGCAGAACTTTCCCTCAGCTAGGTAAATTTCTTTTATTTTTCCTTTCCCCTTGCCTTTCCCCTTCCCCTTCCACATTGCTTGATGAAATGTGAGCATGTTCTTTTCTGCTTATTTCTGTAGTTTTCTTGCCAGTTTTCTTCACCTCAGTGCTTAGATTATCATTCTCTCTCTTTGTGGAAAAAAAAAAAACCTACAGAAATGTTCCCTTAATTTGTCTAATGTCTGTTTTTTTTCAGTAATATGTGAATTTTGTAAGAACTTGTAGTTAAGAATATTCTATCATAAACCTGATCTATTTAATAAAGCTCATTGATGTTTCTTAGGAAAAATGACAGCAGAGGCTGTTTCCCACAGTTATATTCTTACTCTGCAGCAAAAACTCCTTTTCTCTGGAAACAAAGCTTATTAGTCTGGCAAACTACAATGTTAAACCCTTGCTAAGTGCAAAGAAAGGACAAAAAATTTTCAGAAAAAGGTTACCTCACAAAAGCTCAATCATAACTTTTTTTTTTTTTAAAAAGATTTTTTTTTTTCTTAAAGGTTTCATATTTTTTCATTTTAGACTTCTTCCTGGGTTTGAGGAAATTTTTCTTTCTTTTGATCAGGGAAGGCTTCTCCTTAACATTTTAGACTTGTTCTTTGCAACTGCAGCATGTCCTAGTGTGTTTCCTCTAATTCTCATCCACTCAAAGGAAAATTAGAAGCAACACATTAGTTCACCACATCCTTTGTCCGAAAGAAAGCAATCTAATCAATCCTCTATATTTTTAATTACGATATTTTAAAAGTTATTTTATAATTAGAGAAGTAATGAGAGCAGATTATAAAAAGCACTCCTATTCAAAAAATACATGTATGTTTTTCAAAACCAATTATTTGCTTTCAACACTATTGAAATTTTCTTGGACATGTCTCCCTTCCAACTAATTTCTTTAGAGATTTTACTTGCATTGTATGATATTCTGTCTGGCAGTTTTTCCTCAGAAATTGAGTTAGTGTCTTAAATCTTGGCCCATTACTTCATGTCAACATTCACTGTTCTTTAGTAGGTAAACCCTGGGAAGAACTGTGGTAGCTAGACATATATAATGATCCCTTTACCATAATCATTGTGCTAATTGTTCTCTGATGACTGGTCAGCAATTATATCAAGCCAAGACCAAAATATCCTGTTAAAAACAAACAACAGCAACAACAACAACAAAAAAGCAAAGTCCTTCTAGCTCCTCCTTTCCCTAGTTCTTGTGGCTACTTTGAATTCCACGTTGGATGTTACTGAAGCCATGCCTTTCCCATGGGGACTGATCACTCCTTGTAGCAGCTGAAATAAACTTTAAAAATAACCTTTTAAAAAGAGATAAAGAAACAGCCAAGCTGGGCCACATGCATTTAGCTGTTTTCATTTGTTAGAATGTTCAGTCATGTTCTGCTGGGAGATGGGGGTTTTCAAGCTGGTTTATCACATCAGGGTTGTGGTGTTTTGTGTTTCTGTCAGCATGTAATTGGACATTGCCAGTAGCACTTACAGTTACTTGATGCAGATGATGCTCCAAATCACTGCTTGTAATCTGACACATCTCAAAGGACTTTCTAAGTGTTTTTTTTTGGAGGCAGCTAGCTAGGTTAGGTTGACCCACTGAACTTTTTTTATCTCTAAAAGGTGCTTGAAGGATTAGCGGCAGCTGTAGGCCAGTGTTATCCTTTAGACATCATCGGACGTGGGTGTTTCACATAACTCTGAATGTGGCTGCTCAGAATACATGTCAGGTAACAAAGGTCTTGAACTATCAACTGTCAGAAAGAGTCACTGACTAAGTATGCCTTCTCTTCTCTGTAGAGCCAAATCTATACAGGTTATATCCTTCTCTAACAGCCCTTTTGAAAATGTTTGACTCCAATTTACTATCAGTTCCTATCACAGCAAGTCCCTTGTTCATTTCCAGACATGGTTAGATGTCTGCTTATGTTAGATGAGATGCCAGATATACATCCCATTCAAAAGTGATAGATGGAAATACTGTGCTACCAGCCTTTACTTAGTACAGCAGGCAGTTTCTCATGGGTAGCTATAAACAGGCAGGCCAATTTAGTTCTCTTTAGGACACCTACGCTACTTACAGGCATGTCATGTTGTCACTTTACATGACAGCATTTCTGTATTGCTAGTTGCTGCGCTGACAATTAAGCCATGTACTGTTCTCCTAAAAATTTACCAGATGTTCCCAGTTTTTTTTACTTTTACACACAGAATTTTGTTATTATTTTCCCTATAAACCATCACAAACCCCCAAATACGCATATATCTAGCAATGACTAAGAAACAAATTATTTTTTCGAGTTTATGCACTTAAAACTCCTGTTACAGGCCACCGCAGCAAGACCATTTAAATGTATTTGTATTGGACCATGTGATGTCAGAAATGAACTCTAATGCATTTTTTGTTTTTACAGAGTGGTTTTGGACTGTTTTGTGCAGCACTGTTATTGATCATATCACTTATGGAGTGTTAAGTTCCTTTTACAAAGTCACTGTACACTTCACTGCAACTCACAGCGAAGACAAGAATGACAGATACTCAAAACTTAAGGAGTGGAGAGTGAAATGCTGCTTTTGGATAGAGGTCTGTATGACAGGAAAGGAGAAGGTGTCAATGAAGGGTGAGAGAATGAGCAGTAAGCCAAAGCAACCACAGAAACCACACATGGGGTCGCAGCAAAGAGAATGCTCAGTGTGCTGTGCAGTGGATGATCAGGACATTTGAAGCTGTGATTGAAGTAATTTGTGATTCAGGGAAAGTGGACATTGTCTTTTTTTTTCAGCTAACTCTGATTTCTCCTCATTGGCAAGATGCATTCATCACTTTCATTTTACCCTGTACCCTGCACGTGGCAGTCCCCACAATGACCAGCTGTGCAGGCTGGAGGGGTTAGCATTATCAAATACCTCATGCTGGAAGCCTGCTATACTGGGCATTGTCACAAGCAAGAGAGATGAACTCCTGTTAGTCTGATCTTCCAGGCTAGAAAAGTGTTTCGTCCAAGTCATTCACTAAATTGTCATACAGCAGCAAAATCCATGCAACTACTTGCTGTGCAGAAAACAGATAATTGCTTTCTACTTTCTGCATGCTTGGTTCTAGCTTTTATTTCCACTCTGCAGGTATGTGGAAGATTTTCTCTTGGTCATTCTTACTGCTCAACAAATGTGAAGGGTCTTATGGATACTGTTTTATCTTCTTTCATTGTCTTTTGTTACAAGTTCATTGTTACAAGTTCAGTTGCCAAACTGTTACCACAGGAAGCATACTTAGGAATAATATTTACCCTATTACAGGTATTTTACAGGGTAGTAGGACACCTATTTGGTAAGAAAAATGCCAAGAGACACAGCTTGGTGCTTGAAGCATTCCCTTAGGGTACAACAGATGCCTGAATTCCTCAGATTGAGAGGCACAGCGTCAATTTTCCTATATCCTGAAGTCAAAGTGACTGTTCTGTGTGTTTATTCAACAGTGTTTTTAACAGGAAAGACAATGGTACAATATAATTCCACTGTGGACTGAAAGAGGAGGAATAATGACTGCTCAATGCTCTGATGTACCCCTGAGTTTCTGTGTTTATTTTATGCTTAACTGGAATATCCAAAACACCACAGATTTAAGAGATGCCGAGAAAGAAAGTTTTCATCTGACATATTGTAATTTTTTTCCTGACCCTACTTGTAAACTGCTTGTAAAGGGTTGTGGAAATGGAAACCGAGATACAATGAAAAGGAAGCACTCACACATTTTAAATATTGAAAAAAGTTTTCCTTGCCCTTTGACTAGTAGTATGGAATAGTTCTTACTTTATTCAAATTATTAGCATGCCTTCCACTGAAGGTATTACTGGAATAACCCCTGAGCTTGGTGTGTTTCAGTTCTTTCTCTTCCTCTAAAACAGGTCTAGTTATATGAATAGTTACTTCTATTTTCTATGAAAATGTGGTGCTTTCCCCAGGTTTTATCATTGTGGGGCAATATTTCTGATCTGCTGTAACACTTTAAATCACCAAATCTATTTTGCATTGATTGGCCACTAAATAGACCTAGACAAAAGCCATCTATACCAGAGCTGGACAATTCAGAATCATTAATCAAAGTGTGTTTTTGTTACCGTTTTACTGCCTCACCCCGCTATTAACTTGTCACAGCTGGGTTGCTTTTATGTTTTCACACACTATGTGATGGATTAAACTAGTTAGCTGGCTAGATAGATTATATGCATTAACACTTAACAGCTTTGCTCATGCACTGGCTAAAGCATAAGGCTTAGCTTATATAATGCTCTAAAAGGTCTGATTTGCTGTGCTTTACTTTGTGTTCGTTCTTTTCTCTGGCCATGGCTAAATAATGGAAGCAAAAGCACATTTCAACTGAAACATCTGATTTCATTTCTCAGGAGATTCTTACTGAGGTTTAATGGATGGTATCACTGAGCTTCAACTCTTTTCCAGAGTCACATTCTTATTTTTAACAATACTACTTAAAAATTCCTGAATGAACCTAATTCAATTTGGAGTCAGTTTGCTGCTTCTAATTATTTTCAGGAATTTGGCAGCATTTTTGCTCTTCAGTTGTTGGTTATGCTACCTTGTTTTGCACACCTTAGCTTTCTGGTTTTGGGTGAAGTCTTAAATGTTTTATGATCCTAGGAACTTTACACGCAACAACCATGAAAGATGCCACCCAGTAACTAATCACAAGGGTGCTTCTAGCTGTCTTTATTCTATCCTGGATTTATGAGTTTGGATTCAAATATTTTTTTTGAACTGGTGTTTATGTATGTTGTATTCCATTGTGGGGAATTGTGAGGAGTTCTGTTAAAAAACAGCTGGTCTAGAATGAAATTTAGTCAACTGACACACCATTATATCTGAGAACCATTTGTGGTAATGAGGAAATAAAAGGACTTGCCCCGCTGGAGAGGGCTAGCAAAGACACAAAAGGAAGAAGGAAAATGGGAAAGGATGAGGGGAGAGAGAGAGGGAGAGAGAGAAGTGACGAAGTGGGCATTAATACCGTAAGGTCGATGTCCATGAAGAGAGGGTGTGCTGGGGAGCCCGCAGAGAGGCACGGCTCCGCAGGCACAGCTCTCACGGTGACGGATGGCTGGACATGAGGGGAGTGAGGATCGAGCAGGAGCTGCAGGATCTGGACAGGGTCATCGTGGGGCTTGTGGCAGTGGGCTGGGTTGGAGGCCAGGCAGGGTGGCTTCGGCAGGAACACAAGGATGGAATGGCAGGGTGATGGTCAGGGACACAGGGAGGCAGGACACTGGTGACAAGGATGGGCAAGGGAGTTGGGCAGGACACAGGCTACACAGGAAGCTCAGAGGTCAGCTGGTGTCCTGCCAAGTGCCCAGTGAGATGGTGAGTTAGGAGTGAGTGAGAGCAAGCAAGGGCCAGCAAGGGCGTGAGAGCCAAAAAACAGGCTGGAGCCAGGGCAAAAAGGACAAGAAACAGGCTAGGGCCAGGACAAGAAGCAGACCTTATCTGAGCCAAAGAACAGGCTGGAGCCAAAGAAAAAGCACAAGACTCAAAAGACCCCCAGACTCATAAAAGCTTCCAAAGAACAAAACTCAAAAGGCTCAAGCCAAAAAACCCCAATGTGGTTTTTTGTGACTTAAAACTTGTCACAAAAGAACTTGTGGTGCAGTTACTTTTATGCCCCCTGGCTCTTCCCAAAGTCCGCTTGCTCACAGGAGACTCCTGCCCGAGTCCAACATTGCAGTCCTTTGGTGGAGTCGTTTTGCCATCTGATTTGAGAACCTCTCTGGGGATTGGTGGTCTGCTGCTGACTGCCTGTCCCATGTGAGATATGAAATGGTTGCAGGCAAAGTCCCCCCACAGACAAGGTGCTCACTGTCCTCTGCTAGCTGCCTCCTGCAAGTGGCACATGTGCCACCCCTCCCTCACAAACCTTTCACAACCAGTACTGAGATAGAAATCAAGATTAAATTGGGTCCTCACAATGTAGCTATGCTTTCTTTGTTTCGCAGGACTATCTCTGCTTTCTTTTGTTTGCAGCAGTCATTGTCTCCATGGTTTCAAGCCTGACATCCAAGTGCCTTTCTAAGACCTGACCATACATTCCCCATCTATGTCTGGAATGGTGGGTATTAGGAGCTTTTCCACAAGATCTCATGGTATCTAGTAGAAAAACTGCAAACATTGTCCCATCAGACAACAACGACTATGTACATTTGTTAAGTTCCACTGGTTCTGAAGGCTGCAAGTGTTTGCAATGCTACACAAGTAGCACATCTGCAGGCACAGTGCTTCCTTCAGCTCAGGTGGCCATTTGGATGCACCCTGTGATATTAAAATTTAACACCTAGTCCAAAAGCCAGGCTTACTAGGCAGAATTAGCTACACATTAAACCAGCTAATAAAATATAATTTCACTTCAACATTGAAAAGGCAATAGTTAGGACAGCAGCCATGTAATACAGGGTGCTAGGGTAATTAGCTCTGCTGATTCTTTTTCTGAGGTGTGGCAACTGCATCACTGACTGTTTGTGATATAATCTATACTCTTTTAAGGCAGTTCTGCCTGTGCTGTCTCTTAAGTGCAGCTTCTTAGGTTGTTACACAGCTATATATATATGTCAAATGTGTGACAGGTCCTCAGGCTCCAAGTACCATCCATTCCTGGGCTTTCCAGACCTCTTCCAGCCTCAGGGGCCACTGCTGTGTCTCTGGCATGTCATTTACTGTAGACTCAGGTCTACAGTAGTTTAGTTTTGGGTTACTGGGACTTCACACAATTGGGCTTGTAATTGCCTTGGCATGTGACATATGTAGTATTCTGTAAATTCTTGATAATCAAACCAATGCAATTATAACTGTGTTGTTGAAAAGCTCAGCAGATTCCTTCTTTTGAGGTTTTAACAATAGTGTGCAATTCCTGAACTGTGTTGATGTACTAGAGGACAAGTAGGTGGAGTATTCTTAGAGCCATTACATAATGAGTTCTCAGCATAAATCCCAGGCCAAGCACCTATTTAATATCTGTGACCAGAGAGGGCCAGGAGGGGGTCCTGGATAGGTGGAAATATTTGAAGTACATATGGAAAGGAAGGTTGTCCCTTAGATAGGGTGAATGATGTTCGGGCGGTAAAATAGATAATAATGAAGTACACATGGAAAGAGTAAAAAAGCACTTGTTAAAGCAAGCACCTTTTTCCATTGTGGTAGAAGATATCATGGTTAATCTGGAAGCACTGGATTTTAAAGATAGAGAGATTCAGCATACTTCCTATGCTGAAGAGCATCATAATAATGAGAAGGAGGTAGTGGAAGACCTGTAAATAGCTTTTCAGGGTGATAGCATTGGAGCCAAGAGTTTGTTCATGTATCCCACAAAACTAGTAGGGTAAGAATAGTTAATAGTATTTGAAAGCAGGAGTTTGCTGACTGATATTCTGAGAAAAGGAAAAAAACGATGGCAGCAGGCAAGTACAAAATTACAATGAGACATTAAGAAGGTGATGTTAACTTTCTGTGAGACTGTCAACACAGCATTTCTTAAGATGATTCACAAAAGTCAACATGTGAAGTAGGAAGGACATACAGAAGAGCTTTGGCTGGAATGAAGACAGAAAAAAAAAGTCTTGGGTATTCTATATCATAAAATGTGGCTTAGTACATCAAAGATGTGAATTCCTGGAGGAAAAGCCAGGAATCCAGTCAGATCCAAAGTCACACACAAATGGCAGGACTAGTGATGCGATGATGAATCTGCTTGTTGATCTTGATGGATGTGCATTAACATAACTGCTATCTCAGTTTATTTTATACTTCTTGTGATGTTCCAGTAGGCATTCCTGAGAGTCCTATTGGTTGGAATTATATTGTACCATGTTAAAGAAATGGACTAATTTGATGGAGAACTTTGGTTTTTTGCACCAAAATCTTAAAAAAATTGCTAAAATATTTTAAAAAGAACTATACAAAATAGGTATGTAGTGTTTAAAGAAATAATATAGTTCCTTTTAAAAATATCTGTTGCTAAATACACACATTTTTATGGTGAATTGCATTTCTAAACTCAAATTTGTGGTACAACAACAAATTATAAACTAGTAAAAGAATAGAATTCTACTCAAGTCATTATATCCATTCTCAGTTTTATTTCATTCCTGAAAGATGAAAGTAGTTTGGATTTAGGAATAAATTGCTGAGTAGTAATCCAAAAAGTACCCATCAAGATTGTGTTTGGCTTTGTTTTGCTAAATTTCCCCCCCATTAGTATTTTTTTGTAATAAAATGTGCTTTTAGAAATTTATAGAATAAGGTGCTAATTTTTCCCAGTCCTTCTCTCCTAAGTGAGAGCTACATAGAAGGAAATGGTTAAATTCTAGAGTCTTGTTTGGGCTGTTCTGTCATTTCAAGGACATAATGTGCTGTGACAGCCACCTTTCATCTTTTGAGAAGTTATTTGGTCTTGTCACTTTGGAGGAAGCTGGGATCTTCACTCAGTTGTTCCGTTACCTGGATAGGGGCTAGGAAATGGATGAGTAAATGCACTCTATGCAGCTGCTTTGCTATTAATCTTTGCAGTAGAACTACTACTCTGCAGTTAGGTTAGCAGTAACATACCATCCCATGGGAGTAAGGAGAAACCAGAGTATAAATATTTTTCTAGCAGGATTCTGACATCTAAATAAAATCTCTGGGAGACTGTAGCATTGACATTTTTACCTCTGCCCTTTTTACATTCTGGTTTGCTGTTAATGTACATAAGTTTAATGTTAATCCCCTTTAGAATTCTCTTACGACTTTTACAGGCAAGTTTGTGAGTGAAAATTAGTATCCAGTAACAATGCTTGAAAGAAAAGACATTAACATCACACATCATGCAAACTCTTTATGAAAAGAAACAAAAATTCCTGTCCATACTAAGAACTCCCTAGTCCTAGATTAGGTTTTGAGGAAAATAGAACTACTTTGACAAGTTGCATGATGGTTTTGTGATGTGGATTTATGTCCTCTAGAGGCTAGAGTGAGATCGTTTAACCTATGTTCACTTGTTCCCTAAGCCAAAAATTCTAGCTCACTGGGCCTAAATTGAAGGTCTAGGAGTCTTAATGTTTTAATGCTCTGCACTGCCAATATCCCAGATACTCTTGCTTTTTCTTGAAATCTTTAATATTGTCACAGTGACTGTCACCTCCTTGGCAATATGAGGACAATGAAAGCATAGAAGTAGCAAGGTATTAAACAGTTGAGTAACTACTTTGTGCACAAAGAAAAGCACCAATTCTTAAAGAATCAGCCTCAAAAAGTGCTAAAATTAAAAAAAAAAATTAATCTTTTTTTCAGGGACCATGAAAAGATTATGTCATAGTTTCACCCACGTCTCAGTGGCCCAGCTCCTGAGATCTTCACTGCCTTCTGTGGTTTGCAAGTGGGGGGCTATATTCCCCTAACTTATTATTCATTACTTCTTAAGATTCCTCAGCAAAGAAAGTAATTTTCATCCCTGAAAATAATAAGAAGAGCAGCACATCCAGTTATGTTACACTGACAGGATGTCAAGAAAATGAAAACAAATGGTTTGAGTAGTCCTTCAGGGGATAAAGAGTTCAGTTACTAAGCTACCCACTAGAAACTGTGATTTAGTCATCTTGGATGATTTTATTTCTTTTTCTTCTGTGGGTTTAACCACATAAATCTCTGTTTGGTTGCTAGAGAGAGATACCTGAGAAATTTGGTACTGCACCCAGAGTTTGTGGACTGCTGTGCCGACAAATGCTGGAGTGAAGAAAGAAGCAGCAACATTAGCTGCGTCCTTATTTGCCCAGGTTTTTGAGCACATGTGTATTTTTAGATTGCCATGCAAACAGGTGGGTGACCTACTTGGTGATATTCATGAATGTACTGTTATAAATACAGCATGTCTCTTGCATTCTCTTTCTCTCTCTGAATTTCTATTTCAAACCTTTTTCAAGCCTCAGGTCACTTAGAGCATTAATTAAAATAGACTGGACGAGTTGTAAAAGAAGAGAAATGAAAATTCAAGTTGTTTTACTCTGTATATGTAGAAAAGACAATTCTGGCACAGATATTGTCATAGAGAGTCGTGCTTAACTTCTCTTACATAGCCTAAATGGATCAGGTTCACTTTTGCTGCACATACATAATTCAGATATGTGAAGTGTTTATACTGCTATTCTATCACCCACAGCTGTAGGATGTTGCTAGAGATTGAGGCTTGTATTGAGGCTTGGTGTTGTTTGGCTGGGAAATATAGATCAAAGTGTTTATGTATGTGTTTAAATCCCCTTTATAGAATGCTGAGTAAAATAAATTCTGAAAACCACGTATTTATAGCATGATAATTACTCAGAACCAGTTCTCTACTGTACACTTCTAATTTTCAAGGATGGATTTCTACTGTACAAACTAATTTTCAAATTGGATGTAAAAAGTAACTTTTTAACTTCACAGCCCAACTCGTGCCTGCTAAACTCACAGGCTCCCAGATTAACATTACCTTTAGCAGTGATCATAGGTGCAGAGCTTCACAATGATGGGGAGATGCAGCACAAGGCACAGATGCTTTACTGTTTCATGTAGGCAGTTTTGTGTCCAGCTATGCCTTAATACACTGGAGAATGCTTGTTATAATCTGTGTATTCTTATCCTTTATGAGTGCTGTGGAGTGCTGAGGGGGGCTAGCTCTGCTGGATGCTGGATGCTGGGCTAGCCTCTCTATCACTTCTGCTCTGCAGCTGGACAGGGGAGACAAAATACAACAAAAGGCTCGTGTGTCAAGACAAGAGCAAGGCAGGACCTTTGTCATAGGCGAAGTGGACTCAGCTTGGGGAAATTACCTAATTACCAATCAAAAATTAGAGTAGGGTAAAGAGAAATAATGAGTCTTCAAAGGCTTTACTGCACCCCTCCCTTTCTCCTTTTTTCATGAACTCAGCTTCCCTGCTTATTCAAGGGAATAGGGAATGGGGTCTTTGGTCAGCTCGTTCCATGTTATATCTTTTACTCCTTCCTTCTCATGCCCTTCCTCTGTTTCAGCAGGGAACTGTCTCTGTCTGACATGGGTGAAGATATTGGCATTTTGTCACAGAAGGCACACCTGTAGCAAACTGGCTACTTATTTTGCCATAAACCCAATACATCCACTGCATCTTTCTAAAAGCATGAAGGAAACGATTCTGCCTGTGCATCTGTCATATGGACAGTTCTTCAAATCAGCAGGATTTAGACAGGAGGGGCAACAGGAAATTAAAGTCAGACCTAGGCAAATTTTCCTCACTTTGTTGTGAAAGCCTTGCTTGTGGTCCTGGTTTGAAAGCAGTTTCAGGAAAAATCAGTGAAAATGTGACAACATGGATTTTGTCCATGGAAAGGAAAAATAATTCTGTCTTCCAGGAAGGACCCTTGGGGGGATAATGACATATAATTGGATAAAAGGAAGTAGGTATTATTTCCACTAGCTCACATCCAAAACCTAGACTTATGCTGGAGAAGCCATCCTTATATGGCATCTTTAGGTCTATAAGAGTCCGGGCATTTTGGAAATATTAATTAGCCTCTTAACTACATAATATCTTGAACTAATTTCAGTGGTTAAAGTTATGGAGGGAACTAGTTGATAAAGATATTTTCTCTCCCATATGAAAATTGTCTTTTTATTCACAGTATATTGACTTTCAATGGAATGGATCTTGAAGCCTGCTTAAAATATGAGTACTTTATATTAAATAGAGTGTGTTAGTTCTCCCATTGCCGTGAGACAGGGAGAAGAGTGGCATAGCCCCCATATTGTTTTAAATATATATGCTGAAATGGCAATGAATTTTGTCATAAATAGTTTTATAATATCCAAGGCACAATGGAAGACCAAGAAGTTTCAGTTAGTGTTAACTGTGGTGGGGTTTCTGCTGCCTTTGTTCAAAGGAGAGGCTGTAATTTGAAACATCATAATTAGAAAAGCTAGTTTTTTATTCCTTGCCAAAAAAGGACCTTGTGTATTGGATTTGATGGGTTTTTTGTGTGTGGTGCTCTTTAAAATCAGACAGAGAACAGATGTCACTATACTGGGTAGTCTTTCTTCTTTTGACTGTATTAAGATGTATTGCTTGAGATCATGAACATATTATTTTGGCTCCTCCTGAGCCAGAAGTCAGTAATGGCTGACTATTCTGTCTAGTCCTGATTAAATCCCTATTACCATGCATTCTGACATTGTTTAAGAGATCTCTAAATCAAATGAAAAAGCACTCAAAAAGCAAAAGTTGCAACTGGAACAGAAATTATAGTGTTGATGCAGGAGCTGCTGGATGACATTTATGGTTTCCACTACGCAGGAGGTCAGATGTAAATATTATTTGAAGTCTATGAATTTCTGCTTTCTTAGGGGACACACTGCTACCCCCCTGTGATTAAAGGCTGTATTCTAATGCTACTAGGTGATATTCCTTGGTATGCTCGTAAGAATAACCAGTGTCAAATTAGCTTGTTTGCCATAGTGTGAAGAGATGCATTTTTGTGTGTGTGCAGTCTCCTCCCTGAGAAGGACATAAATATCTAAAGAGAAACAGAAAGGCTCAGCAAACTCCTTTTGGGCTTCTGCCACAAAAGAAAATAATTTTCATTTCTTCTCTGTCCTCACCAGAAAACTCTTGGGATATATCTCACTTTACTTCAGAGCACCCTGCTGTGTAAACACATGAGAAATATGAAATGAAAACTGTTTGAAAAATGCACTGAAAATGTCCAGAACATCCAGCCATGGAGGCTCAGGCTCTGAACTTGCTGATCTCTGAATCCTTCCTCTATACTGCCATCATAACAGCTAACTGATGGTACTAGTGAATGGTGTTTTATCTTTAAAAATGTAAATTTTAAACATCCTTTTAGTATGAATGAGAAGTGGAATTTCACATCAGGATACTAATTGTAGTTAAACATATATTCATTTTTTACTCCTGACAGTTTTACCTGTCAAGGTATACTTTTTGCCATGATACAAAGTCAAGACCTGCTACTGCCACAGATGATATTGCAACTAATGTTTTTTATTTGTCTAGTACCTTTGCATGTGTGACTCTGTTTTAGAGTCCTTGAGATCTTTCTTGCACAGTTTATAATGCCATTTTAGCAGAGAAAAGCAAAAATATTTAATTTCATATCTGCTTAGTCTCAGGCATGGTAATATGACTGTTGCATGTTTTGTTTCTATGCATTGTCTGCAGATTTCCTACTCCTATGGAATGTGATTCTCTGTATATATGTGAATTTTTCAGTTCATATGATCCTATTTTTGTCTTTACTGACTTTAGTTGCCTACGCCACTTTTGTGCAATGCAGATTTTGTTACTGGAAAACCTCCATACACCTCAATAAGAGGAGATGCAACTGCTATAGCAAACTATGAGCGTATTCTGCAAACTATGAAATATCAATGCTTTTCATGAAACAGATTTGATAAAAGAATCAGCGAAATTTTTTACCTCTTTGAGCTGACACTAGAGAGGAATTTAGAACATAATTGTTCTTTGCTTTATTTGTAATTTTTTCTGCTATTAACTCTTTCAGTGAGGGCGACTCCTTTTGGAGAACAGTATTTACTGAGTTTTGCAAAATCTAGTATTTCCTGGAAAGTCCTGACTTTTGTTTGTATATTTGCTTGTAATTTTGTTCTGTTGTTTGTGAGTGAATATTTCAGCAGTGGTTTCTGCCTACTGAAAATTACCCAGTGACTCCAGGGAAGTTACAGTCCGCATCTCCTATATTCCTAGATTCCTCATTTTAGAAAGCACATTTGCCTTACTCAGAGCATAGTAATGTCTTGCAGTGTCCTCGGTACTCATCAGGCCATTTGTTCACATGGATTTTTTGTTGTCTCCAAACTCCCATAATTTCCTGCCCTAAAATGACTCTAGAATTGCAAAGATACATAAAACATGATTCTTCACTTAGAACTAGTGTAATCCTCTCTTCTTTTCAACTTCAGTTTTCTGGAGAGTAGAAGGTTGGGTGGCATTTCTGATGACATTTCTTCAAGCAACTTTGAAAAAGCACCCCAGTAGCTCATTTCAGATTTCTTCATGGATCACTGCTAGCCGTCACTAGCCACTGTGTTAATCTGAAGGAGAGCTCAGAGCTGAGACAGTCACTGTCTCATGAATCTTGCAGTCTACATCTTTTTCTAAATTCTGCCGTGAAGCTCCTTACCACCTTTTCCAAAATCTGCAGAAAGACATCCAAGCAATGAGAGATTAAGAGAATGATGAAAGTTTAGATTGTATCTTGCCTCTGATCTAGTGCTAAACATGTCATCAAGACTCTGAAATGCGGGAGATGTCTCTGAAAATAATCTGTAACTTGTCTTACTCTACAGTGGACTCTTTAATTTAGAAATCACCAGTACAGTTGACAATGATTATTTGTTGGCAGTTTATCTGGAGGGCTAATGTAATAAGTATGTTACTGACTAGCTAGGACTTTTCAGAGGGGGACTGATTAAATAATCTTCTCTGTATTTTTAATTTTTTCTACTTTTCAAGTTGTCTTGTTGAAGAATGCAAATTACAGTAGTACTACACAAGTTTACATCCTAATTTGTTGCCATGTCTGAAACATGTACTGCCTCAAAAACTAGCACAAAACATGTGTAAATAGTGTCAGTAAATGACTGCTTTCTCTTTTTATTCAGTGAGTAATTTCATAGCACAACTGTTAAGTTAACCCCCTCTTGTCATTCCTAATGTGAAGATACAACTACTGATTACCTGTTACTGGCTGGGTCATGCCAAAAACAAAATCTGTCTCTCTGATTGGTGTTATTTTGTTCTTGCAGCTTCCACATTCCTAAATTCTCTCATAACAGTAGAGTTTCTAGAAAAAGAATATGAAGGTTCCCCTTCTGATGGATATTTTAAATCTTTTTCAGAAAAGAGTAGCACCAACTATTTACAATATTTTGTCAGTCAGGGTTTAGTTTAAATCCAGGAAGTTGTAAATCAACAATGCTTAGGTTTTTTGGGTCTTGAAAGATGACTGTATAGAGTCAATGCAGTGAATGTAGGTGGCTGTTGGCTGGTAGAACAGATGGGGAAGTCTATACTTTCAAAGGCTTTTCTACTCTCTGGTATTTCCATTTAGGTTTTGGTGCTTTTATCTTTTGCAAATTAACATTAGGGTTGATAGAATAATGCACTGCAATGGGTAGGTCCTCCTCCTCAGACTTGGCAGCTTTAGTGGAGGATGATAGGAGGAATCTCTTAGCTTGTAATACAAACTCAGCATAAGCTTGCACCTTTTTTTAGTGCATCACCCGGCCAGTAAAACATTTGGGTTTTGCCATCAACAGCCTTGTCTCAACTGGCCTTTGTTACCTGCCACCTGTTTGGATGGAGTCCTGGCTTGGATCCATGCTCTTTGAATATGTGAATACTTCCTGTTTAAAAAGTATGTGTCTTTGCTGAACAATAGTATAAAATATGTGTACTAGCCTTGCCATATAAAATGCTGGTTCAGAAATGGATACCATATCAAAACGTTTTCCAAATATCTCTTTTTTAATAAATTATAAATTTTTAGCTAATTTCTTCTTCTCTGTATCTTCTCTGAGAAGGTACAGGCAAGGTCTATGCAGTATCAGATAAATTTCTTTTAGATTAGAATGAAATATTTTTTCAGCCTCCAGTGTTTGCTGGTACATGCAGTGCTCAGCACTGACAATGTCAGACTAGTCAATTTGATGATGATGAAGGATTAGAAGCAGTTTCTGCCGCACTAATCTGAGAAGCCAATAAACTTCATATTCTGTATTCTGACACTGTCTGTTGGAACTAAAATCAAAGAAAAGGGGAAAAAGTGTTCAACTTTGGAAAATGTCAGGAAAAGTTGCCTAAGGTTTCTGTATATGAGGTTATACCTTTACTCTGGGAAGTCTTTCAAGTTTACCATCTTACAGAAAAGAAGAATAATCATCAGTATGTGTTTAAATCAATGAAAATGAAAGTGGTAAATATTTCAGCAGATTTTAATTTGATATATGACTCTTTTTCCCTAGAAGTCTTTTGTTGCACTGAGGACTTTTGTCCTGATGGGTAAAATACATGAGTTCACTATTTTTTGGAAGAGGAGTGATAGAAGCAATAAATTGAAAACTTCTAATTCTTTTATAAATGAATAAATAAATGCTTCAAATCCATGCATGAACCCACCCTCTACGATGAATGGAGGTTGATAAAGCATTTTGTTTTTTCACTAGGAAAACTAGCAATGGATGCCTCTTTAAGGAGCAGTGATGCTTGTTTCATCCTCCAAGTGTTTGAGATAGGAGACTTATTTTTACCAAAACTGCTGTAGAATAGCCTTAAAGCAAATTCTGATTATTTATTGCAAAAATCTAAATGAAAAAAAAAAAAAAACGCAAACTGAAAACATGCATTCAGAAGTTAATATAGTGAAGCCGAAGCTGTTAAATGTAAAACCAAAGTATTAAAACATAAAGCAGTCTAACTGCAAACCCTGCTATCTTGAAACAATGTAAAAAATATCTAATTGTATTTTCTTCTCTACTTAGAAATTATTTTGTTTTCAATATGTTTTCAGGTGGATACATAAGACTATGCTAGACCTAAGGACTGAAGATATGAATGTATATTGAAAAATTAATTTATTTATTGATTAATAGCAGTTGTCCATGTGTTTTTAATATTTCTGCAAACCAGTAGGCCATTAGATAACAAGGAACTTATTCAATATGCTTCAACATTTTGCAGAACCATTCTACTTCTTCTGTGGAAGTAAACCAGGGAATTACATTGTCAGATGAAAATAACTACAGGGATTTTAAGTGTATTTTTCTATTTTAAATGTACCAACAGGGAACAAAACAACTCTGAATACACATCAATAGATCTGTGTCTCACTGGCAAATGCCAGTATCTTTCTATGGGATTTGCAGTCATATTTACTACAATACAAGTTTATCTCTTAGTTGTCTTGTCATAATGTTGTGTTTTGTTGTAGCAGCTCAAAAACTTTGGTTACATGCAATTAGGTCTTTGCAATTGGTCCATGGTTGCACAAGAAGCAAAAGAGCGCATAATTTTTAGAATAATTTTTAATGTTACCCTAATTATACTGTTTATTCACAGCCAAGCAGTACTTTGTTTATGAGTAACATCCCAGGAAAAAAGCTATTGGCTAGGAGAAGGGGCACAAAAGAAGAATCTTACAAATGAAAATATTCAGAAAAGTTGCACCAATAAATCCACAAGCTTTTAAGGTGCAGAAGGTTTAAAATGAGGACTTATGTTATTGATGGGCTGAACATTTGCCTTCTATAAGAAAAAAAGGTCTGGTCAAACAATAACTGTAAAAACGTCATAAGGAAAATTCATGTATATGAGCATAAATAAATGATCCAGCTACAGCTATGTGGAGCACCTGTCATTAATAAAGAAGAAGAAGAGGTGCTCATGCAAGCAACCTCCTTTTTTAAGAGATGGAGCTACAGATCACACTCAAATGCAATCTACTCTTGTTTTTTGATGTAATACTTGAATGTAAATAATATTAATGTTAAATACATCTCTGCCTTGGAAAAAATACCAATGCAAGAACTCTAAATATTCAATATGTTAAAAGATTTACCTTCCAGATTTTATTCTATGGGATATATTTATTTAAAATATGACTGGTTTGAAAACTGGAAGAAAAATAAATGTTACACCCTTTATCCCTGAAATAACAATCAAATTACTTATGTTCCTAGATGAGGTGAGTTACACTCAGTAACAATTATTTTATAAGAAGAAAACAGCTGAATTATATGGAGAAAGAAGTATTTAATAACTAGTGATTCTCATGGAAAAGATTTGGCAGTTTTAAGACAGCTAATTAAATGAGAATCAATGTAATACAGTTTCCGTACACAGTGTAAGTAAAAAATTTGGTCATGATAAAGCATTTGAGAATTTGGTGCTTACTTTTAAATACTTGATTCAAATCCACTGATAATCAGCTGAAGCCTTGCCAGAGGTTTAGGTTTGGTCGACATACCTCAGGGTTTACTGAACCCTAAAAGAAATGTTTCTACCCGTGGTAGAAATACCTGACACAGAATTTGGATGCTAAGCAGGAATGTAAGCTCATTATACCACTGAGCAGGCCAGTGCATGCTGCAGGTTCTGGCGTCACCCTCAGGTACCAGAGCTCTGTGCCAATGTTTTTGACTGCGCTGTCATACTGTGCACAGGTACAAATGAAGGGTTATCATTGCCCATCAATAAGAGGAGGTGGATTTTTATGAGCAGCATCTTTTCTTCATGCTGTGTCACAGTGTGAAGAAAGGAAAAAAACCATTATCCGTAGAGATAAATCACAGGGAAAGAAATTCAAATCACAGAGAGAGAATCAAGAAACCAGAGTGCTTACAAAGATTTAAAAAAAAAAATTTACAGAGGCTATGCAATTAGGCAGAGGATTAAGAGGATAATGAAGGAAGATTACAGAGGGTAAAAGTACACAACTTGATCAAGACTAGGAACTGAAGGAGCTCAGTACCATTTTTATTGTTTCTTTGAGATTTTCAAAGTGTGTCCATGATGGGGAAAAAAATTAGGATAAGGAGGTATTTCCATGCTTATTTCTTGCAGCTTCCTGATATGAACCTGCATATCTGGAAAGAGGCACTATCTACTGCCACTGTGATTCAATCCCAGCGTTGCCATCCTGCTGCTACAGACTGAGCTTTGTGGTGTATATGCTTGGTGCTAGATTGCCTTGAGAACAATATACTTAGAAATGTCAAGTTCCTTAGGAAATAATCCTTTAGTCATAAGAGCATAGGCTACATTATCTTACCTGAGTCTTTCTCCATCTTTAATTGCTAATGTGTTGCTTTTATGTTTTGTGATTTTAGTGCTTGGAAGAGAAAAAAAAATCGTGTTGGGAACTCAGCACATATTTTTTATTATATTCTTACTGCCTCAGTCCTAGAAAATTCATTTTGTATGTGACAAACTGGATCCCTATGACTTTAAGTCCTGTGGCAGAAGGATGCAGTGCATCAATTCAGAGCTGTTTTTCAAGTGTCACGGAGTAGCTGGGTTTCCACTCGGTGGAACTGGAAAGTGCCAGTTTACGTCAGATTGATGAATTATGTAAAACCTGGATTCTTTATGTATTATTAATCACCACAAACAAAGGATGACGTTTTAATTAATTTGTGATGATTTTTACATCTTGCTTCCAAAATAACTTATTCAAATTAAAATCTCCTATTTTGAAGACATGCATCTTGTTAAAAATGTAGAGACACTGTTATCAGTGCCCATTGAAAGAAGCAGGAATTTATACAACCATCTCTAGTGTTTAAAGGAATACAGGGTAATACTTTTGAAACATCAGCCGGGGAACCTGTACCCACAGTATTTTTTAATACAGGGGTAAGTTAGTTGCTTGAAAGGCTTTATAGAAGGAGTGTCTGCATGGATAATCAGAATTATCAATGATCAGAACAGAAGCTTGTGTGGTTTGTTTCTTTGTTTGTTTCTTTGTTTTTGAGTAGTTGACAGGATAACAAAAAACCTGCGATTAATTTTGCAGTATGGGTACATGATAGACTGTTTTTCAAATGGAAAAACAGTCTATCATGTAGACTGACCTACCTGTGCTTTGTTTTGCAATGTTGCTTTAATTAATTTTGAATATTTTATATCAGTGTCTACGTAAAAGAAGAATTTCCATTGGGGTCATTCATTTTTCTTGTGAACAAAATTTAAAATAACATCAGCCAAGAGATTCCTTTACGTGAAAAAGCCTTACAGCTGAATTGAGGCTTCAGTGTGAGCTGTAGAAAACAATAGGTAGGCTGATATTTTCTCCCAGAGGTACAAATGAAGTGCCTGAGGCCACTTCAATGCTGAGATCAAGCTTTTCCTTCCTTCCTTCCTTCCTTCCTTCCTTCCTTCCTTCCTTCCTTCCTTCCTTCCTTCCTTCCTTCCTTCCTTCCTTCCTTCCTTCCGCCACTTCCGCCACTTCCGCCACTTCCGCCACTTCCTTCCGCCACTTCCGCCACTTCCTTCCGCCACCTCCTTCCGCCACTTCCTTCCTTCCGCCACTTCCTTCCACCACTTCCTTCCGCCACTTCCTTCCTTCTGCCACTTCCTTCCTTCCACCACTTCCTTCCGCCACTTCCTTACTTCCTTCCGCCACTTCCTTCCTTCCGCCACTTCCTTCCTTCCTTCCGCCACTTCCTTCCTTCCACCACTTCTGCCACTTCCTTCCTTCCGCCACTTCCTTCCTTCCCTGTGCAGATAAGGTTACCTACCCTGTTCTGTACAAATAACTCATTAAAAATTTCTAGAAATTACAGTATTGTATTTACTTCATATTGTGGAATTAAGAAGTGAAATTGAAGCTGAAGTTCCTAAATCAAAGATTTTTTTTTAAAGTGATTCAGTATTGGAAATAAAAGGGCATGCCTTTTCTATCTGTTCACTGAGGACTCTCAAGCTTACTGCCACTAGTTTTATACTGCCACAAAATCTGTGCAAGTTAGAGGTGAAATCAAGTTGATTGAGTTCAGCAGGAAATATGTGTATTCTCTGAAAGTTAGTTTGCTGTGTTTAAGAATCTACATTTAAGCTGTCTGTTTAAGATTTAATCCTCAGTATTTTTTGTTTGAAAATAAAACATAAAGGTGAAAGGCCAAATTTATCTCTGGAGCACACCAGTATAAATGAAAGCTCTTTGAAGTCAGTTATGTTTGGTACCAGAGGAGACAATGGAATTGAGCCAAAGGTGTTTTTCTCCTTCAGGAGTTTGCTTCCTTTTGATAGCATGGAGGGTGCAGGCTTGATTAATGTTATTCCTCTGGTAATAACTGAGATAGATTTTAATCACTGGAAACATAACAAATAAAAACTGAGGAAGAACAAAGTGATATTTGTTTCTGCATGTTTTGTGTGAATGCCTCTTATATCTTATGTTCAACTTTAAAAAAAAAATAAACGAAAACATATTCCTGTATTTACAATAAAATGTGAATGAGTAACAGTTCTTTGGATACAATAACAGGCAATTTTGATTTATTAGTACCACAAAGATTATGGGCTAGGATTCAATGTTTACTTGAAAAGTTTCCAAATTTTGTAATATCGTTTCCTGAACTTATGCACATTAAATAAATTGAAATTGAGCAGTCTGAAGAAGCCACAGCAATAGGGACATTCTTCATATGATCTAGTAACTATATTTTTGTGTAACATGCAAAGCTATGCTTTCTTAAACAAACATATGGCATACTGTTCACATCAAATCCACCATCTCTCCCTTTCTTTCCCAAATGCATGCTGCCTCACAGTAGTATGGTTGCCTTAGGTTCTTGCAGAGTATTCCAATTATGCATAATAAGACATGGTCCTCTATGATGAGGTTTGACACAATGTGATTGTGCTGGTTTTGGCTAGCATAGGTTTGTGGGGTTATTTTAATAGGAGTCGTAAGTGCCTATGTTTTGGATTTGTGGTGAAAATAATGTTGATAGCTCAGGGATGTTCTAGTTAATACTGAGTGTTTGGACAGGTTCCAGACCTTTTCTGCTCCTTGCACCATCCCATCAGTGAGGAAGTTAGGGGTGTACAAGAAGTTGGGAGGGACACGGCTCACCCCAGCTGACTAAAGACATTTTGTATAGGATATGGCATTATGAAAATGGTGAAAAAAGAAGAAGGAAGGAAGGACATTCAGACAAATGGTGTTTGCCCTTTCAATTGCCTTGTTTTAACCCCAGCCATCAAATGAATCCCTTGGAGACACTTGCTCACACCACAACCATTTGGACATTGAGAGAGCCAGAAGGATAAAAGGTGGAAAACTTGCAGGTTGAGATAGACATTTAATAGGGAAAGCAAAAGCTACACAAACAGAATAAAACAAGGAATTAATTCACTGCTTGCCATGGCAGCCACCCCCATCAACCCACAAGTTTTCTCACTTTTATCCTTTTGAATCCTCTGTGACACCATGTCAAGTGAAGGGGCATCTGTGTAGGCTCTAGTTGCTGGCTGGGGTTAGACCTGTCTACAAATTCAAACAAATTACCTGCGTTAAAACAAGCAGATATAATTTTCTAATTGATCTGCAGAAAAAGTGTTACCTTGAATGTTAAAATGATTTTCATAACGATGCACACTGGCATTCCTAGCTGTGTTGTTTGGGGGAAAAAAGGCTGCCAAACTTTAAAACTGATATAATGAACATAAAATTCTATGTTAGTTATTCCCTTAGGTGTATTGGGAACAGAATTAGGAAACTTTTTTTTTCTAAATAAACCCTGAAGGAATCTCATACTTCCTCCCATCAAAGGCTTCTCTCTAAGATTTTATGTCAGCATTCTCCATGCCCCAGTGTCATGGATGTATTATTATGGAATTGTAGAATAATACCTATCCACCTTCTCTACATGCAAAATGCTGTCAAGTGTTTGGAGATGCACAGATCCACTGGCACCTGAAAATGTACTCTAGGGAAGCATAACATATTCTTCCTCTGTTGTCCTAGTCTTTCTCAAAGTATTTCCTTACAACTTTGGTCAGAGATGTGATTCCAAAATAGAAGGAACTTTGATCTGATTCAGACTGACTCATTCTGATTACACTCACTGTTAAGAGAGACTAGTTTTGTACACTTTCATGCTTGACTGTCATGTTTCCATGACATTGCAGTTGTTATGTACCCATTTGCTCCTTTCACATTAATGCTCGGAAATAAAATGACAGCTTACAGCACAAAGAACAAGTTCCCTCCCAATGCTTGTTTGTGGTTGTTCAGATTATCTTACAGCTCTCTTCCAAGGGTTTTCACATTGTTCTTGCAGTTGAGAACTGGGCTTAAAAAGGTAGTGTTGAAACAGCAGTCTCACTGATGCTCTGTGTAGAGGCAAAGAAGCAGTCTTGTTTGCCTCCTATACAGGAGTATTTTTAACCTCCTTTGTGTAGAGACATAGAATTTTTAATGATGAAGTGTCTATCCATGAAGACACAAGATTACTCTCAGACTTACATCTCCTGGATGATCTCTCACAGTCTGCTTCTGTTCTTATGCTGTTGTTCCAGAGACAGTCATCCTCCAAGTATGGGTTTCACATGCTTTAAAGATCATATGGATTGCTACATGCTGATGTGGTACTCTGTCCCGAAAAACAAATGTAAGAGTAAGCTATGCCAGCTGGGAACCTTGGGTATATTTGGCCTCCTTATTTCCTACCATTACAGCTGCTTCAACTGTAAGTGGCATGTTGACTTCTAACCTGTCCTGAGGCGCATAGCTAAAACCTGAAGCAGCCTTAAAAGTCTTGACACAAAGCTGCTTAGCTTAATGCAATGAAACTCAACTTCACTGCACTTGTACTACCTGCAATTAAACTGTTTCAGACTATGTGTTCTGAGTACTTTTTTGGTATGAAATTTCATTTTACTTTTATTTTTTAACTTTAATATAATGAAACTATATTTTGAAATTGATTTATTTTCTTTAAATGGAAAATTAAAACAAAATAAAATGGAAATTATCTTGAACATATTTTGAAACACAGACACTCATTTCTTTGCAGGCTCCACATTCTTTGAAGACTGATTTCATATTTACTTCTTAGCTGAACATGCTTGAACTCTTTTCGCCAAACTTTGTATCCAAAATCTGTGTCTCATCTGGTCTTTATCTCACAGCTGTGATAAAGCGAAAGAGGCGATGTTAATGATTTTAATTGAGGTTGATATTTTCTCTCTGAATCATTTAGAGATAAAGATTGCATAGCATATGCTCTTTTGATCTATTCAGAGAAACGCCGAGCTCCGTAGTTTGATGTCAAGATAATTAAAATAAGTGCCAGCAAAGCTTTGAGAGCTATTAGAAACCTAAAGATTGAAAAATGGGTTGGAGGAGGGTCCAAAGTGGAGCACACAGGGCTGAAGCATTCAGAAAAATCTGTTTCTGAATAATTCTGACTACTCCAGACCTCATCTGGAGTGCTGTGAACAGTTCTGTGCCCACCAGAAGAGACACAAGAGACACAAGCACATACTGGAGAGAGAGCAGCAAGGGACAACAGAGAATATTAAGGAGCTTCAGAATTTCTAAAGTGATTAAAGGCTGAGAGAGCTGGGATTGTCAAGCCTGGAGAAGAAAAAGCTTTGATGGGATCTTGCCAATGTCTATCAATACTCAAAGTGGGGATGCAAAGAAGGCAGAGTTGGGTTCCTTTCAGTGATGCCCAGTGGCAGGACAACAGGCAAGGGGCTCAAACTGAAAAGGATGTATTTCTTTCTGAACATTAAAAGACCCTTTTCCACTGTAAGGCTGCTTCAATCCTGGCTTAGGTTGCTCAGAAACAGTGCAGTTTCCCTCCCTGGAAATATTCAAAACACCTCTGCTGATAACCAGAAGTCCACTTTGACCTTCACCTTTGTCTGACTTTATTTCATCCCTTTTGAAGACAATTCACAATTTCTAAGATCAAGACCTACAAGAGTTTCACATATTTTAAAAATAGTATTTTAAACCTGATTTTAATTTAAATTTCTAATTTACCATGTGGTAAAAGATGTATCAAGGAGGATATTCTGTTGCTTCAGTTCACAAGCTTACTGAAACCACACATCCTTCTTCTCTTGCTTGTTTTGGGAGCTCTTTGGAATTACTACTCTCTAACTTAGCTGCAATTTATCTGCTTTCAATTTTTTTAAAAAATCTCACAGCTTTTGAATATAAATTTTTACACAATGTT
This sequence comes from Melozone crissalis, assembly GCF_028551555.1. Classification (NCBI taxonomy): domain Eukaryota; kingdom Metazoa; phylum Chordata; class Aves; order Passeriformes; family Passerellidae; genus Melozone; species Melozone crissalis. Next base: position 45,402,337 of record NW_026535783.1, on the reverse strand, counting down.
TGGTCACTGATCCCTTGCTAGCCAAGTGTCAGTGTCACCTTGTGTAAACACTTTATGCCTTTAGAGCAAGCATAGATCAGATTTGTTTTATATTCACCAAACTTTAATATGACAAACAATTTTTTTGCTAGTTCTGCAGAGTGAATCTGATTAGTGTCTGTGCTGGTGTACACATAGCAACATATATAGCATGGTAATTAGTCTTATAGCTAACAAAGAAGAAAAATGTACTTTCTACTAATCATAAAGTCAGATTTGATGCAAAAGATAAGAAAAACAGCAAAAAGATAGACCTGAAGTGATCTAGGTCATCCACTTGACTGAAGATAGAAAGTTATACTAGTAGACTTAGAAAGGACCCTAACAAAAGCATGAATTTTAGGAAGAAAAAAAATCACCTTGGGAAACAGGGTCAATCATAAATAATACACCAAAGCTATTTGAACAATCTTTGGCAGTAGTAAAAAGAGACTCAAAGGAGCTGGAATTATGAATTGGTTAAAGCTGAGCATTAGGAGGAGCATAGCTGGAACCTACATGTTCAATTCTAGGAGCCATATTTTAGGAAAGAAATTATGAAGCATGAAAGGTCTGAGGCTGAAAGATCAACATGAATCAGAGTTCCAGAGATCTTAATTATAAAAACCACTCAGGTGTGGCCTTTGATATACAGACTCAAATAAAAAGAAATTGGAAACCATCTTCTAGACATATTTTATGGAGGACCTTGAAGATAACAACTGCTGCCAGACAGAGGTTTAAGCTAGTTAGTTACTGCTGAGGGCAAGCTATACGCTGAAAACCAGTTGCTTCCTCACCATTTTCTCTTTTCTGTTACCTTGGGAGGGGGTTAAAATATTTTTAGGATCAAAAAATTGATTTCTTAGTGAAAATGCTGTCTATTTAAAGGATAAAATGGAATATTTTATCTAACAAGCTAAGTTGACAAATTCTGTTGTCCTTCAAATGAATAAATAAACTTGAATAAATGTTGAATGGAAAAGGAAAAATATGTCGGAGCAGATTATTTTCTTTGAGTACCATCTTCATTCATCAGTATGCTTGTTCACAAATACCTGTTCACAAATAGCAGTGTCTGAAACTAGTAAGCAGGCATTATGCCCTTTCCTAGATAATAATCTCAGCATTTTTGTCTGCCTTCAAGGATTTTTGCTGTGCTCAAAATGACTAGACAAACAAAAGAGGGCAGTATAAGGGCTCTCCTAGTGCAAAAATTCTCTGAAAAGAATTTGCAACACAGCAAAGCATCACAAACAGAAGCATGAAATACTATTCTTCCCTCATGAAATAAAGTAAAAGATTTATCCTTATAGGTACAATATAATGGTAGTGCCCATACCTACCACTGTAGCAACATTAACATGTGGGCAAAGACGATGCCAAAATTCCTTTTGCTACTTCACAAGAATTTAATACTCCTGCTAAATGAAGTAAATGAGTTTACTTGTGTGAACATTTGCCTAATTAAAAAAAAGATTTGCAAATACTGTTTTCATCCTAAGCTAGTATGAATTTCTGTATTCCTTGTGAATTTTGTAATAATTAAAAAAAACAAACCTAAAGAAAAATGAAATGCAAAAGAGGCTTTCTCTGCTGTTCCCCAAATACTGTTTTTCTTCCTAATGTGAAGCACCTTGGGAGTCAAAACTGAATTTTCATATGTCACCAGAAAACATATGGCAAGCTTTCCTTTCAGGATCCTGAAGCCAGAGACTTCCTGTAACATATTTATGCCATCTGATTCTATGACAGTGCATTCTCAAAAAGTAAATGGTTCACTCAGGTCACAAGTTCATTTTCTCACTCAGGAAAGGGGTGTCCTTCAGGTGAAGCAAAGGAGGATGATGAATTTTTACTGGTTTTTTTTTTCCTTAGTTGATTTCCTTAAAATTGTTTTGATTGTGGATTATGGTCTGGATGAGTGAAGACAAACTTTCCATATGTATCTATATTGAACTGGAGTATAAAAGAATAGGTGGGTGTAGTTTATTTTTTTTTATAAATGTGGAGAAACAAATATCCTGTTAGTGCAATGGTCTCCTGTAGAGAGAATTATTTAAGAGTGTCATGTCTGAGGATGAAGGATGCAGTTTGTGTCATGGCTGCTTGAAGTAATTGAGCATAAAAGGAAGAAAGAATTTTTGTGTGATTATTTCTTCTAACCATGATGCTTAGTTCTGTTAAGACCTACCTCATCTACCTGAAAGTTAAGACATCTACCATCTGCTCTCTTGCTCTGTTCTGATAAACATTGCTTGGGAAGAGTTTAGTCATGATTTTTCAAGGAAATAACCAAGAAAAGGGCTTTTTTGGGTTAATTTGCTTAAAATCTGACACAGAGAAAATTCTGGAAATTGTATGAATGACAGATATGACCAAAACAAAACCAAAGCACAAATACTGATAATATTAATTGACCTTGTTCATATTGAAAGGCTTAATAAGTTTTTATTAATTTCAATCCCAAACATCGTAACTTATAAATAGAGAAAGTGAAGGAAAATTCAAGTATTCCTGAATCTCAAAGAAGTTCCTTAAATACCTCTTATGGAGGGGTTAATAGCTGACATTTTCAGCAAAGACCTGATCCAATAGGCATGTGCAAGACCACAGACTGAGGAGGGAGACAAAATCTAGTCTGTGCAGCAGAGACCTTTCCAGCTGATTTCCAGGATTGTTACTTATAGTAGAACCATCATTGTAGAGGAGGACAATAACATAATGGGGCAGAAGAAGGAGGAGTCTTTGGGTTTAGTTCTTGTTCTACCACTTACTTTAGGTGTGGCTTTGGACCAATGAATGTCTTTCCTTCAGCTTCCCATCTGTGAAATACAACCATTTGTTGTATGGAAAGGAAAAAAAAATGAACAATTAATCCACTTTCATGGACTGTAGCATTTTGACAAGTCCCTTTTATGCTGAATTAGTGTTTCCCATCATGACTCCCTTTATTACTATGCTAAGATACTCTATTAAAATATAGAAATAAAACATATGTAACAAAGAAAAACATAAAAGTCTCTTCTTTAAACAACTTGATAATGTTTTAAAATGCTACCATTTTGAGGTAGTTTGAAAATGTTCATGTCTAAGAGTACTCTAAGCAGCTGAGTCAGTTTCCATACGTAGGCATAATAATTTGTGCAAGAAACTGAATAGCAGAGTGTTGAAAAATAGGCAAGATAGGCTGTACAGAAAGCTGTATGTGGGCAGCATCAATTATAAGCGAAATATATGTGAGTAGCACTATCCATTTTAAACACAGAGATATACCACTAACTAGTTATTGATTATGAACCATTATTTCCATGCCTAAATTCCAATAATATATTAAAAATGAATAAATAAAAAAGTTGGGTAAGATAAACTATTCTTCACTTTTTTTTTGGTAGAAAAGCAATTTAAGTCTTTTTGCATATGCAATTAATATTTCCATTACTCCATGTTAGAAAAAAATTAATACAATACAGTAATATGTTGGGGTTTTTCCTGCAATACAGCAAGATTTAATGAATTGAATGAACTTATATTTGGGCCTATCTGAGTGTATCTGAGGAAAGTAGATTTTCTTCCTCCATAGTAAACTATGAAGGAAAATTACACCAATACATAAGGTAAACAAGCTTTACTTTTTGAGGCCAGCATCCACATCTCCTGTCTCTGACCCTATTGCATTCATATTTTTCTTCCTTGTAAAAGGAGGCCCTTAAATTTGAACAGGAAAGTGTTCTGAGTGTTTAACTTTGTCTTCACAGTTGAGATGATAGCACTTGTACATTAGAGGAGAAATAGACTTCTGCAATTTTCTGCCTCTGAAGTGTAAGGACTCCAAATAATGCTCACTTCCTTTCTCTTGCCATAGAAAAGTAGTGTCTGTCATCAGTTGTCTATTACTTAACCCCGACCCATCTCCACAACTGCAGAATAGTTTTGACTTTGAACACAGTGATATCCATTCATTTAAAATCAGGAAACTCGTATCTTTTTAGAAGAAAAACCTCCCCCTGCTCCCATCCACAACAATCTGATACCACATTTATTTTGATTTTTGATTTATATTGTTGTAGAAGTTCTCACGTTCTCAACATAGGCACAGATGGTACATAGAGAGGGTCAGGTTCACCAGGGAAATTTTTGTATTTTGTAAAATATGAGGACTAAGCTTGGTGTGAAATCTTTCTTATTCATTATGAATGGCTGACATTATATTGGTCAGTCAAACTTGTTCTGAATTAGCAGCAAAAACAGACCTTTCCTTATTTCTTGGAATTGCAGAATCTACTTTGTCTCATTCCCTTGTTACTTTGAAGCCTTGAAAAAAAGATTTCCTTTGTGTTAGCCCTGAATAATTGTCACTTTCTTCAGGTTTTAGAGAACATATTTGGAGAAAATAGCTCACGATTCATTCTTTTTCCAAAGCAACTTTAGATTTGTTGCAAATGAACAATTTATGATATAATTTCATCCTTAATTTTTCCCCTTATGATATTACCCCATGTTATGTACAAAAGCTCGTAAAATAATTCCTTTCATGTTGAAAACCCATGTAATTTGCTTCAGATTGCTTTTCTGTCTCTGTGTGTCTTTTAGAGTCAATGTTCTCTTAGGTGAAACGAAATGACTGTCATTTGACATTGTTTCTTGGGGTTGGGAAGAATCCTAAATGATCTATTCCTGTATCCTGTGTCATAAAAAAAGTAGTAGGATTTACCAGCTTAGCATTCTTTACATTATAGTTCTTCCCCTTATTTTCTCCTCCTCCATGCACATTATTATAACTCCTCCTCTTGAGCTTATCAGTACTTTTTTCAGATCCTTTTTGTCCCTCTTTTTCCTTCAAGCATTAATTTTCATGGTTGTGCCATGCTAAATTTTCTGCTTCTTTTATTTATTTACCTCCACTCCTCCTCCTTTCTCTCTTCAGCAGAAAGACATGGCCACTTTTTCACTGCTCTGAAATTTGCATTCCTTGTTGACAGACTCATTTCTGGTTAAATGTGAACATGTCTTTTCTTTTTTTTCTTTTTGATACTTTCATGGTACCTCACTTGTGCGTATGGGCTGTAATACCAAATGTGATGTTTTAATTTAAGCCGCATATTTTCAGCTCTTCAGTACAAGTGGCATAATTTTTTCTCTAGTATTTCTGTCATCTGTCCACTTCAGTTTGGATTTTATGAACTTTGTTTCATTTTGTCAGCATGTGGGTGTGGGAACTCAGAACTTATTGGACCAATGCTTGTTTAACAAATATTCTGATTCTGGCTGAGACAGAGTTAACTTTCTTCACAGTGGCTGGTATGGGGCTGTGTTTTGTATTTGTGCTGAGCACAGAGTTGATAATACAGAGATGTTTTTGTTACTGCTGAGCAGGGCTTGCACAGAACCAAGGCCTTTTCTGCTTTTGGCATTGCCACACTGGGGAGGAGACTGGGGGTGCTCAGGAGGTCAGGAGGAGATGCAGCCAGGACAGGTGACCCAAACTGACCAAAGGGATAATCCAGACCATGTGACATCATGCTCAGTGTATAAAATGGGGGGAAGAAGGAGGAAGGGAGGAAAGATGACATTTGTCTTCCCAAATAATCATCATACATAATAAGGGTCTGCTGTCCTGGAGATCGGAGAACACCTGCCTGCCCTTGGGAAGCAGTGAATGAATTCCTTGTTTTATTTTGCTTGTGTGGTTTTTGCTTTCCCAACTAAACTGTCTTTATCTCAGCTCACAACATTTTTGCCTTTTACTTCTCCAATTTTCTCCCTGTTCTCACTGGTGGGGGAGTGAGCAAGAGGCTGCATGGGGCATGGCTGCTGACGGGGGTTAAACTGTGACCAAGTATTATAGGTCTGGAAGGGGCAGCTAGGTGTTTCATGTGGTAAGGAGGAGTGCTGTGCTGTCTGGCACAAATAAAGATTGGTTGTAAAATCTAATCCTAAAACCAAAACTGTCATGTAGAACTTATTGAGTGCACAAGGGTGACATTAGTATTTAGCCAGGTCTTAAGCTAAGGGTCATGAGCAGTGCTAAGGTTAAAGTAGCGTAGCTGGAATTGACTTGAAAATATAGTTCCATGTACTTGCCTCAACAAGTAAGATCTGTACTGTGAACACCTGGAAAACTGCACAAGTTTTGAAAGAAAAACATGGAAATCTTTGATTCTTTCTTTGCATTGAGTACTTGTCCTTGTTTATTTTGAGGACCTGCATTTTCATTGCGCTCAAAGGCAGAAAGAAAGAGGACAAAATGATCAACTGCATTGATAGTTTCCACTGCGATAGGCCTATATACAGGTTGTAGGACCAGATACTTCTGGAGGAAAGGTGGGATTCTATGAGCAACTTCTGCCTTAGGTGCTCAAAACTGGAAAATTATATCAAGGTTCTGAAAGGCTGAAATTGGCTCACTTATTGCCAAAACACTTCAGAGACTGATTTGGGAATTGATGCTTTTTTCTTTTAGCCAACGCTGAATTCAAACCTTGGCACAGATCATGGAACGGAGGAATACTCTACTGTGGCACACTGGCCCACAAAACTCATCCTTTCCTACCATTAATCATTAAAGATCCCTTTGGAGTATTCAATGTAGGGATAGCAAAGTCAATCTTGGACAAATGCCACTTTGAATTACACTGTTCTACTTGTCAGTTATCTCTTTAATTTTATATGAATGTGGGCTTACAGTGTGCTGTTAAACAGTTGTCAAGATCCAGCCAATAGCTGACAGCAAAGCAACCATTTAAAGTCAATCCATTGTCAAATGTCCAGATTTTCAGAGTAACTGTCCTGTTGCAGTTTTTGAATCTTTCAGTAAAGATCAGATTTTACAAGCAATGCTGCTTTCTGTTAGTAGTTTGCATACAGGGTGAGCTCTGTAAAAGAAGGTGCTCTAAACAAACAGAGAAGAGATGGTGTCAGTGCCAAGGACTACACAATTTCAGGTGTTCTTAGGACTTTCTGAAACACTGGCCATTTGACAGGATCAGCAGCAGTTCTCATAGAAATAAAAGTCACTATGGTACTAAAGCAGGTTCTTGGTAGGTCTGTTTTATGCTTTACAAAACGTGCAAGGTTCTGACTGCAGCACCATATAGGAAGCTCTGCTTGTGTGGAGGGGTGCAGGCATTATAATTTTCCTTGTGCTAGTTGCATCTCAGACACGTCTAATGAAGAAGTTGTGTAACTATACTAGAGAAGTTACTTGCTTGGAAGCTAAGACCTGCTCAGAGCAGGATGAATTGGTCCAATTATAGTAGAAAGCTAATGCAGAAATATATCTTGTGAAGTCAGCCTGCCTTGTACTTGATCAGCCCCAGCAGGGCAGGCAGAGGGTCGCCAAGTCATCTTTGTTTCCTGGTGTATTCCTAAACGTGTACCTTAACTGTGTAGATAGTAGCATTAAAGTAGTCAGTGACATCCAAGGCAGTGAATATCTTTAATTTCGGAAGGACAGAAAATCTGTCTCAGAGCCTTACGTTCCTGTTTGTCTTATGCTTAGTACTCAGGAAGGCAACTTGTTTGACCAGTCAGAAATACACAAGTTGTTTGGTTTTTTATATATTAACACACATTTCAATTTAGGCACATTTATATGCAAATTATCAAAATTCTCTTTGGTTTGGACTATTTTCATGTTAGATCATTTAATGTCAAAACCAGCAACTTAAGACACACTTTTTAGCATAAAACACCTTACAAGAGCACTTTTTCCTATGGCATGACATTTCATTGCTTCACATTAATTTTTATATTGTTTATGCCACTACATGTGCTAGTTGGCCTACTGAACTCTAGTAACTTGATCTAAACTTAATGCATAGAATTTCATGGTAAGCACTTTGAAAATATGTCTCTATAGTTACCAATCTGAAAACATACAAAATACCCCTCTCAAACTCATCCAAAACATTTTAAACATACCTACTTTTTCTCAAACAGTGGGTTGTACATGCCCAAGACAAGCAACAAGACACAGTGACTACTAAACACATAAATCTATAAATCACAATTACTTCTATAGCTTGTATAGCTCTGTCTGAACACCTGAAACAATATTCACAAGAAAAAGTCAATTTAGGAATATAATGTGATAGTTTATGATCCCATCTGCTGTGGTCAAAGTCAGAAAGTATGGTCCTTCATTTCAGAGAGCTGCTAGTGAGCGGCACCTGAAGTGTCTGAGCCTTCTCCTCTTCCCCTGTGTGACCTGTTTCTTCTTGAAACAGGAGTCTGGACTACAGGATGTCTAGCCCAAGGCTCTAAGTTCCACATACTTATTTTCTCTTGGAAAAGAGAAAAGGTACTCAAGAGTAGAAATGTAAATAGTTGATTTCTCTTGGAAAAGAGAAATCAACTATTTACATTTCTACTCTTGAGTACCTTTGTCACACTGTTAGATGCTGGAATCTTTTATACAGGTGACTTACATAAGGGTTTTAGTAAGAAGATATTGCAATGCAGTTAGCTCTTGTCATGAGTAAATAAGAAACTGGAAAGACTATTATTTTGAAAGACAGTGTACGTTGGTTTAGATATGCTTTCTATATGTCAAAACAATTTCAATATAGAAATGTTGTGATTAATAAGAGCAATTTATAATGTTATGGTATAATAACATGCACAATAGGACCTAGGGCTCAGAGGTATCACTTTGAGCTAAATATTGCTGAAGACACAAATATGTGCAAGTAATGATGCTGGTGTTTTAAAGAGGATGTAATTCAGTCAAAAAGGCTAAAAGGGATTCCAGACAGCATGTACTGACAGAAGAGTTAACATGCAAACATGGAAGAAAACTGCTTCAGCAAAAGGTCATTAGATGTTGGGAGGTGAGGTAGAAAGCTTTCTAAGCAGCTTTTACAAGACATGTCTGTAAAGGGATCATCTACGCACACTGAGTCATTGCAGGCAATATTTTCTTTAAGATTTTTATCTTTAGAATTTCAAAACACCCCCCCGTTCTCTCTGAATCTTTACAATAGAAGATGAGACTACTATGAGTAACTGTGACCTATCACAGATCACAGATTGGATGCTGTTGACTGAAATATGTTCATAACTTGGAAAAGTGAAAAATGTCTTGTCAAAACATCTGTCTAAGTCTTTTCTGTTGGAAGAAGCCACATATTTTAGGACTCAAGGACAGATTTCAGACAATGTGGTGGTCTTCCAAAACTGACCAATGCACTTCATGCAAATATGTGTTTTCCTGTGACACAATCCTTGCAGCAGATCCATAAAAAAAGAGTTCAAGGTAACAGCCTGACTGTCAGGAATGCTGTTGAGCTGAAAATGACAGTAACTTTCATGGCAGGAAAGGAAACCAAGAGGGAAATCAGTGCGGGCTTAAGAATGACTATTTTGTTTTTCAGGTCTTTGAGTTCATGTTAGCTTATGTACCTGAGATAAACCAAAAAATTTAATTTTTTCCCCCTATATAGTGCTGAAGAATTTGTCTCTTGATTGCAAATCTTGTGAGCTTTTGTTGGTCTCTTTCTTCACCTGAGAACTGCTATATTGAAATCAATATGTCTCTGTAAAATGTTCCAGCTTCTGTGAAACACTGAATATTTAATGAAAATATTTTTACCTGTACATCTTCCAATGAGTTCTAATGAGAATCACATAAAACATTTCTGAACCACTAATACTACTAAGTTTCTCTGAGCTGGATGACCTTCCCCCTCTTTTTTTACATTTATGTTTATAAGATTTGACATTAACTGTGTTTTCTGTCACAGTGAGACTTTAAATGACACATTTTAGCCTAGCTTTTGCTCCTTAAATTCAGGCTTCTTATTTTCCCTATATTGGTATGTAGAAGCTCTGTTTGCCTGGAGCTTTTCTTTTCAGTGTAGTGCCCTGATTTTTCTTTCTTTTTTTTTCCTTCATAGCTTTGACATCTTGGCTGCTGAGTTTGCCTTGCTTCTTGCAGTAAGACAGAAATTAATTAATCTACTTTTCTAATTGCACAATCAAAATAAATGATGTCGACAAATGAGAAGACACAGAAATGACATGTACCTCTTGGATGCCTAGATAATGTCCTACAATAATTTTTTCATATAAATTGCATGCTTAATTAATTGCTTTAAAATGTCCACATATTTTTGTGCAAATACATCTTTGCTTGTGAGTCATGAAAAGGAAAGACAAATTAAATTGCCCTCCCACATATGAAAATGTTGCCCTTAGTGTAGCCTAGCTGTGCTTGGTCATCTGCTTTTTTCCCAGTCATGGTGATAAGTTTGGATGGAATCCTTACACTCTGAATTGCCACTGGGAATCCAGCAGATTTAATTTTCCCCTGAGTTACTGGCATGTGAGGTTTTGTTGTTCGATTAACTTGAACTCATATGACTGATAAATAAATATCTTTTGGCTTTGAAGAAAAATTGTCTCAGCAAGATGGAAAGAATTAAATAAACTGGCTAAACCAAGGAAATGAGGGTTGTTTTTTTTTTTTGCACTTCTATTTGCATCTTTGAGTAAGTCAGTGGCTTGAATTATTCATTTGTAGCTAAATGCACAACTGTATCATATACAAATATCCCTAAACCAAGACTAGACATCAATCTGTTCCAATAAACAAAGGTTAATTTATTAAGATGACTATAAAGAAATGGCCCTCCTTTTTAGTTAAAAAAAAAAAAAAAATCTGCAGGTCAACTAGTCATACCTCTTTGCTTTTATTTCCTAAAAGGAGTGGACTGAAGCTGGAAACAAAGCAACAATATATTTTGGAATGATGAATTTTCTTGTAACACAAACCTGTCTTTTTTTCCTGTTGGTTGTGTGTGGAGGTTTTGTGTGTTTTGTTTTTCTTTTGCTGTGATTTTTTTTTTTTTTTGTAAATTTATGTAATCTTAAGGAACAGAACGCTAGCAGGGCTCCCTCCACTTGTTATACAAAGATAATCCGTAAACCTTCCATTCCTGGATTTACTGTGAGGTGTGGGTGTGAAAGATCTGTGTCTTGGGTTTGGGAAGAAGAAGAATATATGTGGAGACGCCATGCTTAAAATTGCCTTGTCCTTCTCAATAATGTGTGGAACTCCCACTGTAGACCATTGTGTTTACTCAGCTCAGAAGAGGAATCACAGTCTGTACTCTTCATTTAGGAGTAAGTTTTAAAAAGATGATTTTTTTTTTTTTTAGATTAAATTGACATAGAGAACATAGAAAACATCTTGAGATTTTAAAGTGATTTCTTTCCCATGCCCTTGATATTATTTTTCCATACCACTACTCATGTATCACTAAACAGGAAAAGATCAGCTTGCAGATTTTTGCTAAAACAACAGAAGCTTCTTTTGCAGCTTGACTGGCTCCTTCCGTATCCATTGCTTCTGCAGCTGCTGCTGGAAAAGCAGCTGCTCCCTTCACATGCTCGGATGCTGAAGCTGCACCTTGAGCCTTGCTGGCGGCTCAGGTGGCCGCAGAGCTCCTTGGCATGTCAGAAGCGAGCTCATGGCTGTGGCCCTTCTGAAAGGGCTGCGTGCAAGGTCACCAGAGACCTGTGTGAGACATGGGGCTTCTGAGGACACTGGACTGGCAGGTTTTGGGCACAGAAATGTGCTCTGCAGCCTGCAGTCCTTTACCGATGAAGTCTTGTAGCCCCAAAAATCAAAGCCCAATTTAACTATTTAAGGAAAATATTATTTTGGCTCATGTTTGAGCCTATTGACATCAACCATTCTGTGCAGAAGAATGAATGAAGGGTAGAGGAAGCAGCTGCCAACGAACCTCAGCCCCACAACAGCAGGCCAAGAGTGTGAGATGCATAGCTTTTACCCAAGCTAGAAAAAAGTCAGGACACTTGGGTGCCACAAGAAGAGTAGCCTGATAGAATTAAGCCCAGGTGTCTGTGATCAGACACTATCAGGAAGGAATGTGGGCACCTCATGAAGTACTAGTCAGTTTTGATTGATGTGTACTGCCCAAACCAGGTCTTCAAATACTACAGCAAATTCATATTAGATTTGGAAAACTATAATAAATATGTCCATTAGCTTTCCTGCAAAAAGTGATAGTGACCTGGCCTGAGTATAAACAGTATGAGGGAGCTTCCTGGTGTGTTCAATGAATTTGAGACATATATTCTGCGTCCTCAGGTTTTTTAGGGTTTGAAACTCTGAGGAAAAATTTCCCAGAACACATATTTCAAATGCTTAATGTGTTGATAAATAAAATATATATTTAAAAGAAAATTTATAAAATAAAGGTATGGATAAAATTTTAAGGAGAATAAAGTTTTCCTGATAACAGATCATCAAATTAATTTTAGATTATACCATGAGGCCCCTCTTCTAGTTTGGTTTCATCCAGAAGACATCTAGTTCATGTATTTGGACTGAGATTTCAAGAAAAGTGTTGTAAGTGGGAACAACCTGAAGTCACTTCCGAAAAACATCCCTGACTTGAATTAAGATGTTAATGGAGATGCATTATTAGTTGTTATTCATCATTGCTACCAATGTCTAGTTCATTCATTGCCAGCTAATACTAGAAACAAGTAAATCCCACATTGGGAATACTCTTCAGGGACTTGTTAAGGAATCTGCTTAAATGACTAGCTGCTAGGTAATAGTAATCCCCCCCACCCTCCATATCCCCATTTCCCTTTAACCCTAATATTAGATTGAGTTTAAACTTTCTAATGTGATGTAAATGAAGACTGCTTTTTACCTTTGAGGTTATAATGACAAATGTAAGAGAAGATAACAATTTCTTTGGCTTAATCATGCATATCTTAAACCATAAAATTAGGTGTATATGAACTAATATAAGCAAAGTTATTTAACTTCCACCTTTTCTAGGAACTTAAGGAGCCAGTCTCAGAAAATGTCAAGCATTTTCTCTGCTGGCATTTCTTAAAGTGCCCATAGCGAAGCACTTGCTGGAATTAAAAACAGTTACAAACCTCCTAGATACAATTTATTCTTTATACTATAAAAAGCTGGAAGGAAAAACTATTCCTTGAATTTGATGCTTTAGGGGATGATAAATGTGATTTTTAAGGATCCATCCATCTCCAAAAAGCCAGTACTGGGTTTGAAATATTGAATTGGGGCTTTTCATTTAAGGTATTGTACAACATCACCCATATTGCTGGCCAAGAGCTGTTTACTTCTAATGACAAAGTTAAGACGCAGCATTTTGCTGGACACTCTGGGCTAGCCCTGAGAAAGGGATCAGGAGGTATGCAGATGCACTTGTCAGGCAGGGTAACACTTGCTGGCTTGGGGCTGGCTTCCCTGCAGCGCTAGGCAGAAAAGCAGCAGTAAAGGCTGCTACTTTTCTGCCTGCAGTTTTAAAGACAGTGATCTCAGTTATTACTGCTCCTTGAAGCTTGCCAGTCTTAGAAAACTCTACTGAGCAGTTTAACATTTCTCTTATAAAACACCATTTCAACAGGTTTTTAGGTGGGTTCTGCAGCATCCATGTTGCCACAGCTGTACTTCATTCAGGCAGTACCTAAACTCTCATCTTGAGAACCAGTGTGAGTTTGCTTGCTGCAGGTTCCGTGTCCAAAGAGTCTAAAAATAAGTTATAGATACGAGTTTCCTGATTTTGAATGACTGGCTACCACTATGTTCAAAGTCAAATTATTCCTTAGTGTTTGGCAGTTTACATGTCAATTTTCCCACTGCTATCAGAGCTCAGCCATAGTGCAGGCCCAGCACTGTTGAAATAACTCTTTACCTGAGAAAATTACAGATTATTTGGCAACTGTATGTGCTGATTAATGAGAATGTTTACTCTTTATTTAGGGATTTCACATGTAATTCCATAGATATAGCAAGGGGTCACAATATAGACTGTGTTATTAAATGCCTGTGTTTTTACTTTGCCAAAGGTGTGAAAAAGTAAAACTTTGTTTTGATTACCCAAAGGCTCTGCTAACAAACAAACTGCAATGAGTGAATTCTCTCTTTTAGTCTTGCTTTTTCCCTTGTGCTAACAACAGTAATTTCAAATTAGGTGGCTTTCTGCCTATAATAGCCCAAACCTCCGTATTTTTGCTTCTAAAGTAATCTAACCTAATTTTTAAAGTATGATTCTGTTATGGTGAGCATTTATAGGACTCCTTCTCAGCCATAGGCATTGACAAAACTGGTTGCTCTCTCATTCCACTTGCTATCTGTTGCAAGCCAGAGGTTAATCTCAGAGCAGTGTAGGAGTATTGACTTTCAGACTGCACTGCTTTTGCTAGTGCAGTTACTTAGATAGTAATTTGAGACTCACAACACAAGTAGAATGAAAAATTTGCATAACTGAATACAGAGGGAAAAAAAATCACTATGGCCTTAGTATTGAAAATATGCACGGCTGCCTGAGAGTTCATGTTATTTTCTCTTCAGCAGGACCAAGCATTTGCTCAACATTGAATGTGTTGCATAAATGTTCCCAAATAAAGATGTCTGCCTTATTTTCCAATAGAGCAGAAGGGTCCTCAACAAAAACCTAACAAGAATCCTCTCCACAAAACAAAGAGAAGGAGGATGGGGAAACAAGCTAGTTTGATTTTGTCATATTTCATTTCAGTACATAATTTTTTCAGAGTAAATATCTGTCAGCAGTCCTGCTTTCCTTTTTGAAAGACTTTTGGGTTTTTAGGTCCAGCCTTCTGGCACTCTAAGCAAAATTGTGACATGATTCTTTTCATTAAATGGTTGACAACTATATCAAATTAGAAAACTAGCCTTTTCCCTCCATTTTGGAGAGTTGTTTCATTGGATACCCTTTTCAAAAAACTACCTAAATATTCTACCTCAATGATTTCAAACCTCCTCAGGTCAGAAATTGCCTGAATTATCCTTCCATTCTAAATTCTGCTGCCTTTTTTTTTCTTCCAAATCTTCTTTACTTTGGAATAGGTGGAAGAAGCTGGGACAGTGTAATAGAGTTTTTAAATAAAATGAGTCTGTCCTGATACAATAGTCACTCATGCTATCCCAGGATCTTTAATGGCTACAGCAGAAGTTAAGTAGCTCTTGACTCTTCAGGGGTCTTGGAACAATCTCATGGGAACAGGCCCTGCAGGGAAGAGAGATCCAAGAGCATTGGTTGATTTTTCAAGCACCACTTACAAGCTCAGGAATGATGCATCCTAATGGACAAGACATTAGGCAAAGAGTGGAAGACATCTGTGTGGATGAATAAAGAACTCCTGTCAGCTGCTCTATCACTAAGCAGAAAATAGCCAATAGATCACTCAGACCACTTGGAATGAACAGAAAGAGGTTGGCAGTGTAAGTAGAAATGAGACAAGGATGGCTAAGGCTCACCTGGAATTAAATCTGAACAAGGATGTAAAGTCAAGGAGGTCAAGGACAAGAAGAAGGGCTTCTTTAAGTACTTCAGTAACAAAAGAAACACTAAGGAAAATGTAAATCTGTTACTGGATGGAAGTGGGACCCTGTTAACAGAGGACCCAGAGGAGGCAGAGTTAGTGAATGCTGCCTTTGCATTGGTCATCACTGACAAGACCAGCCCTCAGGGATCTCTGGCCCAGGAGACTGGGGACAAGGAAGGCTTGAGTGGAGACTTCCTCTTGCCCAAGGAGGACCAAGCTGGAGTCAGGCAAACCTGGCATCCACAAGTCCATGGACCCTGATGGGATGGACCCACAAGTGCTGAGAGAGCTGACAGACACCAAGGTGGGCAATTTACAGCCATCTTTGAAATGCTGTGGTGGTCAGGAGAAGTGCCTGAGGACTGGAAGGAAGCAAACTTCCAGTGACAAAATATGTCACACTGGGCATAAAAAGGGAAAGAATGACCCAGGAAACTACCAGACAGTCAGCCACACATTGATCCATGATGATTCTGGAGGCCATTTCTATCCACATGGAGGACAAGAAGATCTTGAGGAGTAATGAGCATGGATTAATTGGAGGTAAAACACGCTTGAACAACCTGTTTGCCTTCTATGATGAAACAAATACCTGAAAGGATGAAGAGAGGGCAGTGAAGGTCCAGCAGAGGGTGACAAAGTTGAGTAAGGGACTGGAGTACTTCTCTTATGAGCAAAAGATGTAGGAGCTGGTTCTGTTCTGCCCTGAGAAGAGACAAGTGAAAGGGGATCTCATCAATGTCTGTAAGTTTCTGAAGTGAGGGTGTCAAGAGGATGGAGCCATGTTCTGCTCTGTGATGCCAAGCTTTTTTCTGTGTCCAGTGAGACAAAAAACAGTGGGCAGAAATTGTTGCACAGGAAATTCCACCTGAACACAAGGAAGAACTTAATTTCTGTGCAGTGACTGAGCAGTGGAACAGATTTCCCAGAGAGGTTGTGGAATCTCCCTCACTGGGGACATTCAAGAACTGCCTGGATACAATCTTGGGCATTGTGCTCTGGGATGATTCTGCTTGAGCAGGGAGGTGGGACCAGATGACCTGCTGTGGTCCCTTCCAACCTAACCCATTCTGTGGTTCTGTAAAGTGCTTCGAGACACCTCCTTATTAACTCCCTTTATTCTGAGTTGAAACCTCCTTTTCAGGAGTGAATTTGACATTCTTCTGAACATGCTGTTACACTCGTCTCTGCCTCCTTTCACCACAAGTTCTGCAGGTTTATTGTTGTGGAAAGTGCATACTATCATCAGTTCTACTCTGCTATTTTACTGGTTTTGTCAAGTGCCTCTTGTGCTATTTCAGTTAGTTTCCCTTGTTATATCTGAATCAGTACATGAAGGATTTCACAGACTTGAAAGAAGTAGTGCTGCTATGAAACAGCTAGAAAATAGAAAGAAAATGTTTCTGAGACATAACTATATGGAAACAAAATTATTTTAAATTTTTACAAATATCTAGGGAACTTGCCTTTTAGTTTTTCCCTGATCCATGTACATTCTTCATATTCTTCCATCAGTTTAATATACATGCATACACGTGAAAACATGCAGTGAGCAGCAAGCATATATGGTTGTGAAATCCTGTCAAGAATTTTGGTTATCATTCTGATGATAACCTTAAAAAGTTATTAAAAAAATCACAGAACTTATTTTTCTGGCTCCTTTTTATAATGACATAATATTACAATGACATGAAAAGTCATTGAGAAGGGACAAGAAGCCTTTTACAAGAAACTAAATAGTCACTGTTTTCTTTTTACTGCTTTTCTTCTGACTCCAGATACATCTATTTTGGAGGATGAAACAGTTTCTAGGACTTGGAAGGAGGTAAAGAGAAAGATGCAACACGAAAACGGTAAGAGAAACAGAATATTAAAGGACTTCAGCATAAATACATTTGCCTTTCATTACAGTCTTTTCTGAATTTAGAAAGAATCAATTTTAGAGAGAATTTGGAAGTAAATGTATAAGGGTGACCTATAGTGAAATAAAAAAATAAGTGAATTTATCTGTAGAGTAATACGAATTTAGTTAATCAATGTTTTTTTGGTTTTGTTCTAAAAATACTTAATTACTGTAAACCATGTAATAAATCAAACATCATAGAAAATTAGGAAATACAAAGAAAATTTATTCTTCCTTTTATTTAGGCAGGGAAAAATTAGGAATACTAACTGAAGGTTTGGGTTGGTCTTTTTTTGTTTTTCCCCCTATGTCTATGCAGCCATAACCTGGTGTTTCTAGAACTCAGAGAATGCAAAATTAAAAGGAAATGACATCATATCAGTTGAAGACATTCCATGAAGCAAATCCCTTCCCTGTGAGCTCCAGACAGGAGAGGGCAGGTGGAGGTCACTAGGCCTGTGTCTTGGCAAGTCCATGCAGTTGTAGAGCTGTCTTTGCTGAGTGGAAATCTGATCTGCTTAACAATGAAAAACAGCTTTGGGGAAAAATAGTCTCATGAATGCTTGCTTTTATAAAATGTCTGGAAAAAATCACCGGAGTTGTAGAAAAGATCTCTGCCTTTGGGGATGTTGGTGAATGGGGACATCTCAAAGATGGGTTTAAAAACATGTCTAGACATAGCTGCCATGACAAACTTCCCACCCCCTCTTCTCCCCTATTTTTTATTTTCCGACCCTTCTCAGTAGCCTTGGTTAGCCATACACCTATTAGTGATATAACTGTATCTTCACAGAAGACAATATATTGAATAACTTTTTTTAACTTTCTATTTAGATTTCAAGGTAACACTTCAATCTTCTGGGAGCTTCTCACAGGTTTGTTTAATACACCTGTCAATCTCACAGCCCCTTCTCTGCCAGCTAGGTAACTGTTCTCTTTTTAAAAGGACTGGTTGTGTTTCTATGCCAGTGAATTTGAAAAAGAACAAACTGAGCATGACTGCAGCACACCAAAAATTATGAATTTTATTCAAGCCTGTGTGGAAAAGAATGTGAGGAAAACATGTATGTCATGTAACCGATATGAAAAGACATCCTTCTGGATGAAGAAGAATATTGGTAACTCACACTAGGACAGTTCTTTAGAGAGTGTGTGTGTGTGCTTGTGTGGGTGTGTTTTGCTTAGTTAAACCCTTCCTTCAAGACAAATACCAAAAATATCTCTCCAATATTTCCAGTATTTCTTTCTTATAAAATTATTGTGGTCAAAGTCTGCACTGTTAAGTTACTGCCCACAGTAAAAAACCCCTTAAAAATCTCTTTCTGAATGAGACAAGATATGTTCCTTCCTTAGATCTCTCAGCTGCAGGAACAGGTGCTCCTTTTTGCTCTAAGCACCACTGGAATACATTTTTTTTTCCTTCTGAATATAACTTATAAGTGAACCTACTTGTTTTTGTGGCATTTGATGCTTGCATTTGCAATGTGATTGTCCCCTAGTCCCCAAAAATTAGTTTTGTGGCTCTTTTCCTTCAATGCATTTTTCAAACATTAATTTTATTTATTTCCATATAAGAAGTTGTAGATGATTGATTAATCATGTAATGACTGCAGATAGTTTAAAATTGAGAAGCAAATTGCTTTCCTTGGTTTGGAAAAGAAAGAAAGTTTTAGAAAGATCATCAGTTAGTTATTTTGAAACCCAGCATTGCCAATTGGTGTGTTTAAATTCTGTGGTGTCCTCCAAAGTCTGGATATTTCCAGCTTTTTCACTAGGTCTGGTCATAAAGACTATTTCCAAAAGCATTAAAAAGACCCTAGCAGAAAAGCCATATATAAAGGATCTTTTATGAAGACCTCATCTAAAAAAGAAGTAAGGAGTATACTTAGTACTATGTTGAAATGGTTGTCATATACCGACACTAGTTGCAGTTGTTATGTGTGCATTAAGTTTTTAGTGGGAGGCGTGAAAATACCTGATAACTTTCATTGACTAAGACATAAGCCACAATACAATTTTATTTGTACTTCTTTAAAGCGAAACTATTTATATTGCTCTAGAAAAGATGTGATTGGATGGCTGAGGTTTGCCTTTTGACTTACAGTCCCCAGTGAAAGATGTGGTATTTGATAAACCATATTGATTCTGGGGGAAACCCTGCAGTATATTAAGAAAATAATGTAGGCTTTAATGAGCTAACGTGCTCTCTGAACTAAAAAATTGAAAGAGAATTAAGAGATGGCAATCATGGACACTGAAAAGGCAGATGTTTGAGAAGATCAGAGTAATAAGCTTATCTCAACAATTATTCTCAAAATAATCAAAGTGGAGATAGTTCCTTGTTCTATAACATGCTGACCCAGATCTTCAACTGCCATCAATTGGTTTAGCTTGGATAGTTTCAAGGAGCTGTCCTCTCAGCTTAGCTGAGATTTACAGCAGCTGGCTGGGCTCCAAGCACTTATTTGCATCCCATTTTATTATAGTGTACTATTATTGGCAATGCAATCACAATAGCTGACTTTCATGTGTAGAAATCTTATGGTCCAGTAGCACAGAGGACAACTGAAAATGCCCCATGCGGGTCCAATCAAGCAGCGACTTGGAAATGCATAACTGCAACTTCTGTACTCTCTTAAGGCTGAAATTCCAGGAGTGAAAGAACTGAGGTGCTTCAGAATGGCAGAGGCTCTGTGCAGCTGCATCGTGTCATAGACTCACTCTCCTCTTCTGCCAGCCTCTGCATCGAATAACTGAACTAATGTAAAGTACTACATATCTATCTTACCTGGCTTACAAAACAGTCTTTATCACTCCTGCAAGCTTTTTACACTCACAACCCTTTTGCAGCAGAAAGCCACGCACCTTACAGGTGAAGCCAAGTCTAATGTCTTTCATTAATCTAATGAAAATCTTAACAGTTTAATTGAAGAATACAAATAGCCCAGTTGCAATGATACTATCATGTAAGCAATGCTTACAGATCAAAAGTATTAACTCTTGTAGTTAAAATGGCACAAAGACATACCTCTTGAAGTTAAAATGGCACAAAGACAAACGTCTTGAAGTCTACTCTTCAGGCAATGATGAGCTCAGCCTTCCACTAACCTTCTGGGCCCTAAGGTCAATTGTAGCTTCAGTCTGAGGACTTTGGGGTATGGCCCATCATCAGTATCCTAAGCTATTTGCAGGGGAAAGGTGGAGTTGATCTCAGCAGTTTTTTCTTTTCCTCTAGGATATACTAGTGGCTAATTAGCAGTACACTTTGTAGCTTGCCTTTCCTTCACTGATCTGAAAGGTCATGTTATGTCATGCAAGGTATGTTTCACTCTTTGGATATTTGTCCTTTTTTCTCTTTATTACCATGAGAAGTGGTTTTGCCCAGCTCCCAAGGTGACCAGGAATGACTGGTTAGCCACCTCTAGGCCATGGCATCTTGTACTGCTCTGTGCCAGGGCTTTGAAGGCCCTGATGCCATCTGACTCCATTGCTTATCTGTGCTTCATTTCTTTCTAAGTCACAGTAATCTGTCTCCATATAGATTAACAACTTTATTACTCCTTTTATCTACTAAACACATATCTCTGCATAGTGATATCTATTTTAACACAGTTTACTTTCAAAGCTGAACAAAACATACAAGAGTTACCTGATCACTAGATGACTGCTTTTTCTGCTGAACTAAAATTAATCTCCAGGGAGGCCAAATTAAGTTTAGACAGACCCTTCCGGGAACTAAGCCCTGAATTGTCAACTTAAGGCAAAGCTTGTGGCCTGTTAGGAGCACTGTCAACACTATCATTATGGTGGTGCACAGCTACAAATATTTGTATATAAATACACCTATACATGTGCATAATGTGTAATCAACAGAGGGACCAATTTAATTCAGTGGTTATAAACATATTGCTGAAAACTTCTCCCACGCATCTGTGTAGTCTCATGCGCTGTTATCAGTGTTTGCTGCAAGTATGAAACCTTTTACATTGACACAATTCAACTCTGGAGCTATTTAGCATAGAAGGTTTAGTCACCTTATCACCGAGAAAAGGCTTTAACACATACCTTTGCACTGAGGTTGAGGATATATTTCTGTAGATAGAGACCACAGTCAGTGATTCAAACATCTTTGTTCTGATCATTTAGTATGATAGAAGGCATTTCTTTGCTGAAAAGCTTTTTAATCCATATCCCATGATTTGAGAGTCACTGAAGAGTCTCTCCTTTTGGCATGGGATAGCTATCTAAAGATATCTTTAAAGCTTCCATTAAGTTCCTAAGGAAAGATTTTGTGCAGTTAGGGTAACTTCAACTTCACACCTTTGTGAATATGTAACCATGGTTCCATCCTTTCTAGCAGCTGACCCTGCTAATGTGAACATGTTCATATGGTTAAGATTAATGAGTCAATTATTTCTACACAACCAATCTGTCACGTACGCTGTTTTCCTTGACTTGATTATTTTAATTAAAAAAAAGTGTTCAATTATCTTTTTTATTGATGTTCTCATGTTAATCAGGAACAATTATTAGTGAGACTTTTGTGGATGGTTGCTTCCAAGTTCCTTAACTGAAAATACAATACTTAAAATAGAACAGAGTTTTAGAAAAGCTAATTATTTTATTTTAATTGAAGACTTCTCAGCCAATACTGGTTGTTTCTGTTGTGGAAAAGATGGATTGTCACTTAAAGCATAGTCACGTCCAAATCAATGCTAAATGAATTGCTCTGTATTTACTCTGGAGCAAATATTAGCAGTTACACTTCCCAATTACATCTCAACTATAAACTAGTTCTGTCAAGTTAAAATCTTGTTGACTCACTCAGGTGACAGATTTTGAACATACTAAGTACTCTTCGGCTTCACAGAAGAGTTACTGAGTATTACATGTATTTCCACCTTTGAGAAAGAGCTTGTGTCTTGAAATTTGTCAAATTTGAAATAAAGCTTTGAACCAGAGCACCTTTGCAATAGATTGCTAATTGTTTGGACTTATGTCACTCTATTCAGGGATGCCGGGACCCTATTTATGAACAGTTAATCAAGTTAAAAGGCTGGTTTAATTTTGTTTGACATAATTCAGTCACCAGGTGGCACTATTACATATAGTGTTTATCTTCAAAGTAACCATTAAATTTTGTGGAAGTATTTGCGAATTGTCTTACGTTGCTTTCTAAATTCTGAACAAATCACTAGTAAGGTCTTTCTCAAATCTGTACTCTATTGCCTTAATCTCTTTAACTTGAGGTTCTGTTGGATGATTCTTCTGCTTAAAGGTTGTAAAGATGAGAACAAAAATGTTGCCCCAACTAGCAAAGTAAAAAATAGTCTGATTTAGACTGCCTTGCCTTAGCTCCTTTGAAAACTACACGACTGAGTAAAGTGAGGACATGCAGTTAAAATTCCCTATAGCTGGCCATGGTTGTCTCTGACTGTTGAGATGCATCTGTGAACATTGTGGCTTTGTATATATGTCATCAGACCTAACTGGAGATATGCTCCTAAACTATATGTAACCCAGATCATGAAGTGAAATGCAGTGAACAGTTTAGCTCTTTGTTGCTAAATTCCTCCTCCTGTTGAAATTATGGTCACTTAATAATGCATACTCAGTTGGTGTGGCAGGTCTTCCATCTTAAACTTGTGAGACTTTGTTACTCAAACTTTCAGAGAAAAGAATACAAACTGTACTTTTAATGACAATATTACCAATGCAATTAAAATTTTCAGTAGGGGGTAGCATGACTGTTATTGATGGCAATACTCCAACCAGAAAATGAAAGGAAAGAGAGACGAGTATTCAGTGTTGATTTTCTTTTCTAACATGGTAGAACTAGTAGTCATTTTTCTTTTGATTGTATAGTTCACCTTATGATTCACTGTTAATTACACTTGCACAAATAGCTAGCAATTTACATGGCTTCTACCACCTTAAACGATGGTCAAGATGACAACCCTCAACCACATTTATGCTGTTGCTACATTAAAGAAAATGCATCTCTCAAAATAAATGGTATATTACCATAGAATGGCTTGGATTGAAAGAGCCCCTAAGGATCATCTAGTTATGAGCCACCTGCTACTGGGCAGGGATGACTTCCACTAGACCAGGTCACCCACAGCCACTTCCAGCCTGCCCTTCCTGGATGGAGCACCCATACCTTTGCTGGGCAACATGTTCTAGTGCCTCATTACCCTCACAGCAAAGTGTATTTTTGTAATATATAATCTAGACCTACTCTTAGTTTCAAACTATTCCCCCTTGTCCTGTTACTACAGGCTCTTGTAAATAGTCCCTTTCCCCCTTTCACATAGGCTTCCTTCACAGACTGGAAAGCTGCTAGGTCACTGTGACTCCTTCTCTTTTCCAGGCTGAGCAATTCCAAGCCTCTCAGCTTTTCCTCATAAGAGAGGTGGTCCAACCCTTTGAGGAGCTTTTTGGCCTCCTCTGGGACTAGCTCCCACAGTTCCATGTCCTTCCTGTGCTGGGAGCTCAGAGCTGATGCAGCCCTGCAGGTGGGCTCTCAGCAGAGCAGAGCAGAGGGGCAGAATCCCCTCCCTGCCCTGCTGCCCCCCCTGCTCTGGATGCAGGGCTGCTGGGATCTGTTCATCCCCAGCCTGTGCTGGCACCGGGGGCTGTCCTGGCCCCTGGCTGACCTCATGAGACTGGTGATTGTGACTTAGGAGGCTTGTCCAGGTCCCTCTGAATGGCATCCTATCCTTCCACACATCTTGAAGTCATCTGCAAATTTTCTGAGGGTGCACCCAATCCCTTTGTCTATGTAATTAATGACAGTATTAAACAACGCTGGTCCCAGTATGGACAATAAGGACAACCCTTGTCCCTCTTGTCCATCAGGACTCTGAGCCATTGACCATTACCCTATGGATGTCACCATCTAACCACTTTTTCATCCACCTAATAGTCCACCCATGACTCTCAGTTTTAAGGGAGGAGGATGTTGTGGGGGCCTGTCCCAAAGATTTACCTACTTGCAGGTTCCTGAGGTGGTCTCGAACAGGACCTTTACTTACAGTGGGAGGGACTTTGTTCCCTCAGTCCCCATCCTCCTGTCCATCTACTCAAGAGGTGTGGGAAGAGAGCTTGCCACTGGAGACTGAGGCAAGTGCTGCTGAGTACCTCAGCCTCCTCTTCATCCATTGTTACCAGTTTTCCAGTTTGCCAGGATTTTTATTGAATGGCTTCAGCTTTTTTGATCTTCAAAATTATGTTTTGCTTGATAACATATCAATATCCACAATAAAGTTTCCTCTGTAAGAAAATTTTGGAAAAACAGTTGAGATGACATAGACTAACATAATAAGATAAATTCATGCGCATTTGCTATTAGTTTCTTTGATAAAGCTTTGTTTTTCAAAATTACAACCTTTATTCCTTTCCACTTCTTTCCTTCTAGTCCATCTTAATGAAGCCTGCCTAGTCCCTCCCTCTCTCCCTTCCTTCCTCATTTCCTTTCTCAGTTCCTCACTTCCTGGAACTTCCCTTCCCAGAAGTTTGCTTCCCTTCTCTTTTCCTTTCCCCTTTCCCATCCCTTCTGTTTTTTGAAATCCTGTCACAAAAAACTGCATAGGAGAATAAACAGAGTCCATAAATACTTTTAATTACTGTCTGGATCTGTGTAAATGAATTTAAAAATCACATCTCATCTTGTATATATCAAATGAGGCCAATTAAACAACAGCAATTGAGTTTCATGACTTTGTTTATAATTAGCATTACATTATTATGAAGAAATAAAAGGTATGTGCAACCTGGAAAATTACATAGGCAAACCAACAATTTGCCTAAGTCCTTTTAGTTGAGAATGGCTTGACTGGAATCAGATTATGCCAGGTTAAGCATGATACTTTGCATTTTTCACCTAAAAAGTCCAAATCTAACAGTATTTAGTCAACACATTCTTAAATTCAGTAATTCTGAGTGTAGCCTGCATAATCCAGGAAAAAAGATGTAGATGGAGGTGGGCTAAAGACTTGCACCGGGACAAGCCTGTGTTGTTTTGATAAACCATTTTTGTTATGTTCATATTTTGTTGGAAGCTATATATTAGTTGAAAATATATAATCAAAACCAGTAGAATTCAGTTGCTGCCCTTTCTTTCTTTGTTTTTTTTTCATCTCATGAACTTGTAGGCTCTCTCTGGCCCAATTTGCCATGGATAGACTGTTATACAGCAGTTCATTTGTACTGGATTTAGTTGTAAATGTGTTGAAGTTGTAAAAGTAACACTCATATAAATTATTCAGGCAGCCCCTTGATTCAACTTGAGTTTTCCTGGCAGTTGTTATATAGAGCTCAGTTGTCAAGACAGGCACTTGAAGGCAGTCATTTACTAAGCATCAGGAATACCACAGAGGCCGAAAGAAGAGCTAACAAGGACAGACAGATATTTAGAGCACTGAATCTGTGTCTAGATGTCTCTTTAAATGTGTATATGCAGCAAATATCCCTGAATGCAGTCAAACATGCAGAGCTCTTATCCTCCAGCTCTTTCCCCTTCAGTAACAAGAGTGTAAAAGTCACAACAGAGAATCCAAACTAAAATCTACTATATCCTTCTGGATAGCTTTCACTGCTATTGTCAAATTCTTGAAGACAGAGACAATAACTGTCTGTGTTCCTGAAGGAGGGAGATGCCCAATTACAATTGTGATGGTGGCAGTGCTTATTGAAGGCTGACTATCAACGTAGAAAACCTTTTCAAGTGAGTTACATCAGGAACTTGTTGTGGTTGCAGACCTGTTTGTTTCATCAACTATTTATCTGAAGAGTAGATGATGGGCTAGACAGTATTCATCTAAAGTGCACAGCTGTACTAAGCTGGGAGACATTTCAAGCATGGTGAAGTAAAGGTGCAGAATCCATCACAACACTCTATTTGTAGCAGAGTAGAGGAGTTTAAATAAAGGCAATTGAAAGGTCATAAATGATTGAATTATATTCCACAAAGAGTTAGAAAGGCAATCAGTACAAAATTGCTGACCTCTGAACTGTGGTGTGTAACTTACTGTTTAAAATCACCCTGAGACTAAAAAAGTCAAATCTGAAAAATTTGAAACTTGTTCTTAGGAAGGGATTGAAAACAGATCTGAGTATAAGAAATGAGTACATTTGACTTCTGTACTGGACACTCTGAAGGAAGACAATACACACACAGTAATACATATGCATAAGTATGGCATGATGAGAAACATTGAATTTGGTGTCTGAAGAATCAGATCGTGCCCTGAAAATGTATTAGAATTCCTTACAGGAGTGGAGATTATATGGCTGAACAAGATCCTGTGTTTTTATATAAATTTAGCAACACCAATATTAATATTACTCCTACTACTGCTCCTCTGCCTACTACTACTACTACTAGCAAAAAAAAAAAAAAAAGAAATAACTGTCAGATGTTGCAATATTAAGAGTGAAATTCAGATTATGTGTTTATCCACATATTCACTAAAATTATGGGGAAAATGGATATGTATTGAGAAAGAGAGGTAAAAATATTTGCTGGTAGAACAACATTCAGATCAGTTAAATGCAAGCTGATTGCAGAAATGCTGAAGGACATCACAAGGTGATAAAGTGAATGATAAATTCTGTTCCACAAAAGCAATGCATCTGGGAAAAAACCCATATGTACTACCTATGTACACAGGGCATATACATTCCCAGAGATGGACTCTAAATGAACTATTACTGTTCAGAAGGAAGATTGTGGAGGCATTGTGTCTATTTCTATGAAGACATCAGTCTAATACCCAGAGACAGTAAAAAGCAAAAATCAGCTCTTAGGACTTACTATGAAAGAAAATTAGAGCAAACCAGAAAGCTTTATAATGCCCCAAGTCCAAGATGTGCTCATATCATTAATACTAAGCACAGCTCTTCTTATACCGTCTCAAAAGGGACAATAAAACTAGAAAGGGAGAAAGATGACAACTATGTTCCATTCATTTCCACATGAGGATAGATTAAACAGACTAGGCTTCCTTAGTCTGGGAGGAAAAATGACTGGGGGTACTAGATAAATCCAAGAATGATGAGAAGGAAGTGAACAGGGACTGATTAGTCACACTTTCCTGCAATAGAATGAAGAGGAGAAAATTACATTATTTGGCAGGATGTTTACAACAAGAGATTTTTCCTCAGACACAATACCTAATGACACCATAGGATTTATAGTTAGGAGAGACGCATTCAGAAACTAAAAATGTTTAGAAAATAGAAGTCCACCAAGCACTCCTGCTTCAAGTCTTGAAACGACTTAGTTTCTAGATGCTAAAAACTAAGAAACCATAGTAGTGGAAGTGTTATTTTTCCACATTAAAATTTGTTTTAAGCACCACTGGCATAATTTAGAAAAACATTACTATGATATGTGGGCCTGTACATCACAACCTCCCCAGCTGAGTGATAGGGCTTGGAAGGTCATGGTTAATGGGGTGCGTCCTTCATGGAGATGGGTAACACCTGGGGTCCCACAGGTCCCACAGGCTCTGTCCTGAGAGCTGGGAGTGCTGTTCTGCTTGACCCCTCCATCAGTGACCCAGGGTAGGAGATGGAGGATATTCGCCTCTGATGCTATTTGGGTTTTGCCTTTTTTCTTTTGTATGTTCTCTGTATTCTTCACACATACATTTGTAAGTCTGTCACCTATTGTATTAGTAGCTAGTTTTCCCAGTACTTTCCCATGACCTTTCCCTAAGGACAATTGTTCAGGATACATTCTCATGGACAAAGAACAACTGGTGCTGAATGGGGGAGCTCCAGAGAAGGAGTACCCATCCTTGTAGGTGTGGGTTTTTGTGGGCGTCTTTCCATAACTGCTCCTGAAGGCCTTCATTAAAGATCCTCTTTTGTATTAATTACCTCCTTGCTAAAATTACCTCAAGTTTCATTTCCTGGCTGGGAAAAAGGCAACACCTCAAGCTTGAAGATGACAATGAGGGCACCCAGTTGGTTTGCTTAAGGCTGGTCTGCCATTCAAAAGTTGTTGGAGCAGGGGGAGAGAGGGGCTGAAAGGGATGCCATAAAATTCAACATGGCTATTGTCCAAGCTCTGTCCTAAGAAGGCAGAGCCCTTCAAGGATGCAGGCTTGGACAGTGGGCAGAAGCCTTGGTGAGATGGCACTGGATCCTGGCAGGCAGCAAGCTGAACCAGAGTTGGGAGACCTCCTGAAGTCTAGGACAGCCTGAATTATCCTAGGAACTTCTGACCATACTCTGTGATTTGATCCTACATGGTTACTTTTATGTTATCTTTCAGTTTTAATGTGTATACCTAACAGGGTAGTTATTCATATATATTATTACAGAGTTAGTGACTTTGTGCAGAAACCTGTTTATGTGTGAGACATCCCTTGCTCTTCAATAGCCTAATCAGTAAGCCAAACAAATTTTGATTTTATATCTGATTTTGTGTTTCTGTTACCCAGGTAACCAGACTCCACCTCTATGCAGGAACTGGAAAGAAGAGAACTAGTGAAAACTTCCTTACAACTGAAAAAAATGGAAGCGGGCTTGTGTCTTAATGGATTACAGAAGGAAGTGGAAATTTGTCCAAAATACATCTGATCACAGGGCAGTAAAGTTAGCCAGCTTTGGAGACCACTTTATAGGCACTGTCTCAGGAGTGGGATTGTCCTGGGAGACTATTCCTCCTAGTAAGCAGCACAGCCAAAGCAACTGAGGGGCATAACCTGCTGAAATTTCTGAGTTATTCTGCTTGCAATGACTCATAGCTGTACACAGAAATAAATGGGCTTAAAATCAGCTAGTGGTAGAAGCCTGCCATCCTTTCATTTTGAAGGTTTTGTGACTTTTGATTTCTTAGAGAAATTATTTGTAGAAAAGCAACATATAAGAATGTTGTTACTGGCTTTTGAGGAATATTTTTTATTTAGAAAT
This sequence comes from Melozone crissalis, assembly GCF_028551555.1. Taxonomy (NCBI): domain Eukaryota; kingdom Metazoa; phylum Chordata; class Aves; order Passeriformes; family Passerellidae; genus Melozone; species Melozone crissalis. The sequence continues at coordinate 45,373,131 of NW_026535783.1, read as the reverse complement.
CCTTCCTTAATTCTCAAGGATGCTGGGCACTGAGACTGTCATGATTCAAAGCTCCAGATAATTTATATTTCTGTATCACTTATCCTTTTAGAATATTCTATGTCTCATTTAAAATTATTTTTAAGCTTTTATCAACCTTTCTTTTCCTATCTAAAATTAGTTGGCTATGGATTAGGCATCAGAATTGAAATCTCCTACAGTTAGGTGAGTAATGTCTGGGTCCAGTGTCAACTCATACTAATTCATGTCTTTTTTTTCTGCAAGTCCTTCATGCTTCCAAGCAGAATGAGAATTATGTTGCTGGGCTGCCATGAGTCCCAAAATGCGGCATTTTCATCTTGCTTGGCCAAGACTGTTTTGAATACATAGGTTTAAAAAGCAAATCCTCTACATAAACTCTCCCTGAGTATTATTATAATGGCATTACAGACTAAAAATGCACTGATGTTCTTCCCCAGTCTTATGATGTGTAATGGCTGAATTTTAAGACTGAATTTTAAGACGGCAACAGAAGAGGAAAATTATTTTAAGTGTTTCTCTAGTCAGTATTAAGACACAGAATTTAAATAGGTTGGTTCTATCATTATTTATATTTAATAACTGATAATTTACATTTTTTTTAATGAAGCAGGAGTTACCTGACTGTAGAGATGCAAAAAAAAATTCTCTAAATTGGTCACAATTGATTTTTGTAGTAGTAGGATTTTTGTAGTAGTATGAATGTAGGTGAATTTATTTTTGTTGCTATAAGGTGTTAGAGACCATTAAAGTAACCTAAAACATACAAAGGGACTACATTGCTGAATTTAGACAAATGACATGGCTAATATTTGTCACAAAACACTGCATTCTCCAAAATATGTGCAATATAGATTAAGAGAGGGTTGCTTAATTTTAAAGCTAGCTGTAGTCTGTTTGAATATGTGTTCCAGATTTGTGAACATTTGCTCATTTGTTATTAGATGAGTCTACAGTGGAGCCAGATGCTTAGCTATAGGGGACACTCTGAGCAGCATTTGCTGAGACACATTCACCTTCAGCAAGGGCCAAGAATTGCAAATAGCTATCTTGGGTCAGGGACCAAGTTGCTCTGGAAATCTAGTATGTCTAAAGAATTTGCCTTCCTCTTTTGATTTGTTCAGTAAATCCCTTTGCAGACTTTATATTATTTCAGAATCAATCTTGATACATACATAGAGATCTCTATTTTTTCTCGGAGTCTTTTCTTGGAATATGTCTCCGGGTGCTTTAGATGTTCTTTGGGAATACAGGGGAGTAGTTAGCTTTTGTTTTTCTGCACCACACACAAAAAACAAAGGTATTATGAGCATACTGGGTTGAGAGAAAGTTCTAGAGAACTTTTAGGCAGCACACACGAGTGATGCTCCATGTCCACACGCTGAATGAATGAGCTGCGTCCAGGCTTTAAGCACACGGTATTTAGAATACATATATATATAAACAAATATATATTTATTGGAAAAAATCTGATTGAAGAAATGACAATAGAGCTAATGGACTCTCAGCAACATTTTTAAAATGTCACCCCAGCTGTGACAGCTGGGCACTTGAAAACCTGCCCCTTATAGTCAAGAATAAACAATCTCGGTGTATCAATCTGTTTCCCCAGAATGTATTTTCCTGAAAGGATTGATCTGATTGTATATCTGAATTAATCACATGCATGCTGTGGCTACTTCTGCAAATCTCTCATTAAGGTTGTGACTGAAAGCAGTATTGTTTGGAATCTAAATCCTGTAAATCCTTGAAACTGACAGTGTCTGCAGAGGCACTGCTATCGTGACACTCAGATGGAAAGGTACTTGGAAAAAAGCAGACAGAGGCCTTTGCTGACTTACTTTCCATGTCAATATTTGATTTATTTCTCAAACCTGTGAATTTTAATTACATGTGTGTATTTAACCACTTTTGGCAGTGATATTTTCTCTAATTTCTTCACAGTTCCACACCCTGGCTTTTGTGCATTAACATATTGCTGCTGTTACATGTGACTCTTATATTTCTGTTTCTTCCTGGAAATCAGATGACTGTTGTGGTCTTTAATGCTATAGTTGATCTTTGAGTTCCAGACTTCAAATCAGTATTGCAATTTATATGGCCAATGAATTGCTAATCAGGAATGATAAGGAGAAATGAATCCTGGGATTTTTATCACAAGACTGTGGGAGAATACTCATTCTAAATCAGAAACATCCTCTACTTTAATTAAAATACTGATCTTAAAATTTTTGTTAAAGTTCAGGAAATCATAACTTGGGCCTATGGTTGCAGTGGCTAGTCACCTACATGTGAAGCTAACTTGTTTTTTAAAACGCATTGTGCAAGTGTGCATGGATTGCTAAGAGACTGGCCTTTCCAACACTTGTTTTGCTCTCTGACATTGACTTGAAATAAAATGGCCAGAGTAAAACAAGCTTTCAAAGGATGAAATCCCATAAGGGACAAGGTTTGGTTTTCTATTCTGATAAGAGTTTCTCATGATTGACTTCCCATCCTTTAGGAGGAAGAGGTTTGCAGCAATTGCTACTCACTGCAATAATAAAAACTATTCTTACCTAATTTCCTAAAGCTACTTTAAAGTCTTTTTCCAATTAGTCGGCAACTGTTATAGGGATTTTTAATCTAAATTAAAAAAAGTAATCAAGGCAGTATGACTCTGCTCAGCCCTTAGGGAAGATTATCCATATTCAGCCTCTTCTAATGGCCTATTGCAACCTGATATATTGGCAGTCATCCAGCCTGTGTAGCAGTCCTAACAGAGGCTCAGGCCTTGAGCACTCAAAAGACTTTCTTTTAAAATAAAGCAGTCTGTTTCTTTGACATATTTCCTTTTTTCTTTTCTTTTTTTTTTCTTACATTTCCTTACTTGGAGTGATTTTCTAACTGAGCCCTTAAAAGGACATTTATGTTAAATTAAAACAACATGTTTTGTTTGACAGCTCCTCCTCCTTTTCTTTCCTTTTTTCCCCCCTTACATTCTTACTTGGTGTGATTTTTACCTTGCTTTGATTGCTGCCAAAACCTGAGCTCAAAATTCACTCAGGGGAAAGGGATGTATTCTGCAGCATTAGAGACGATAAATGCTCTGGTGCCACAAATATTCCCTACCGTTCTCCAATCCATCCTCTTAACATCAGTGTCCAGCTTATAAATTGCATGACATCCAGGAAGTGGGGATGGCTAGCAATAGTCTCTGTTGTGTCCAGGGTGACAAATACATCTTGCATCCAGAGGAATGTCGCTGATACAGAAACTAGAAATGTATAGTAAGGCAGGATCCTGCCATCATGAATGTACTGGGGGTTCAAACCTTTAGATTCCAGTGGGAATTGTTAGCATGACTTTGGAAGATGAGGATTCCTCAGAATTATTTCAGCAATTTTTATGAAGTCAGATTTTTCTGTCTCTTCAGAGGAGTCTCAGACCTTTCTGAGAAGTAAATAAGGCTGAGGGAATGAAATTTTATTGTTTGTTAATCAATCCAAAGAATGAATTACAGCATGAGAAAGGCTATGTCCCAGAACCACTAGACAGTTTGGGAGAGTCTGTCTTCTGAAAAGTTGGGAATAAAGCAAGCATATGAACACAAAGTATATTGATTAGGTTTTGGGATTTTTGACTGAACAGCTCACAGACTAGATTCACAAATCTCTTAGGAAGGTTGCAGACTAGCTTAAGTAACATTAAGAAAAATATATCCCTGGGTTCAGGAAATACATCTGTGTGTCTGTATCTGTGTTTACATATATTTGCATACTGAGGGAGGATCCACGCCTCTGTTGTGATATTTCAGATTCTGGAGTTTGTGACAGCTGTTTATGTTTGCCTGCATACTCTGGGGTTGTCTGATCATCACTGCGGTCGTTTTGAGGCAATAATTATGTGCTTATTCACTCACATCTCTCCATCAGGGCTTCCTCAAGGTATTTTTTTTTCCTCCTGATTTTGTGTCATTGAAGCGATGCTCACACTGACACCAGAATAACACTACCAGAATTCACCCTCTGTCATTTCTTGCACATCACTGCTCTTAGATAGACTGGCCCTGAAGTGGGATCAGGATCTGATTAATTTAGGGTGCTGTTTGTAGCTAAATTAAAGGAATTTATTTGTTCTTCGTTCCCAAAATGGTAGGCTCTCTCAACATAGACAGTGTCTACAAACTCTGCTTTGGAGCAAGAGGAAGTGCTACTGCCATGACTCAGAAAAGGAAAGCAAAAAAAAAAGACTGTTTCCGTGAAAGTTAAAATGAAGTACACACATTTATGCACTTTTTTTGTGGAGAGAAGTGTTCATATACTGATGAAATTCTGATAATTTTCTCATCTGATTATTTTTCTGCACATTTCAGGAAATGGTTAGTTTGTCTAGCTGGTGCCCATTAAGTGCAGCATATAACATACGTGAGATTTCTCTTGATTGAACTCAGTACATATACCCAAGTAAACAGTAATACAAGTCTTCTAAAAATAAGCATGTTTCTCGTGTGTCATCATTGCTCAGGATGCCAGGAAAATGCAATTCATATGCAAGTGTAATAAAGTGGAAAAATCATCAGTGTTCTTGTGAGTCTTTCTGGTTTTCCTCACTTTCTAGAGATTCCAGCAATTTAAAAATATATGCACTGTCTTTGCAATTTTGCTGCCAAGAAAGAAAAGCTAGTTCATTCTGTAATATAACTCTGTAATGTGGCTGCCTTATATTCAGCTTTTATATTATTCAATACTGTTTGAAGTGTTTCCAAGGTGACATCTAGCACACCCTGGCTTAGTGAGGTATTTAATTAGCATAATGACTAGCCAATATGATGAGGGGAAAAAAATCCTCTCTGGGTTGAGTCAGGAGACAAACTTATCCTGAACTATGTCTGAACTGTTTTAAACAAACTGCTCTTCCATTAGAGATGCTGGGTTTTTATCATAAGTACTTAACCTTTTGCTCTGTATTTATTTCCCCTCCCTTCCCGATTTTCTAAGGGGGAAAAAATATTTGAAGATGCGTTTGTCAGGGTGATACCGCTTCTTAAATTCTCCAGGTATGTAATTTTTCTTCCCTGCTAAATACATAGCAGTCTTGGGTTCAGTTGGGAAGACATTATTTTTCTTTTTGTCACCAACAGATGCATCATAAAAAATAGTATGTAAGATTTTGTTTTCTTTTTTGGTAAATGATGACAAATATTGCCAGGCACTCAATAGGTGGCACTCTTACCCACAAGCTGGAATCATGCAATGCTGTTACACCGAGAGAAGTAGAAGAAAGTCAAAACAAAAAAGAGTTTGATATTAAAAAGTGAATGGTGCAGAGCAGGGCTAATCTGATCCTGAAATTTGCTGCTGTTTCTTCTTAATTTGTAGCACTCACTTAGCTCTGTGGAAAGGCATTATTTGGTGGCCACATGAAGTGAGAAACCAGCAAAAAATTAATACATCTATGCATAACAATACAAATAGTACTCTTCTTTGTATTCAAAGACAATGCTGAAAAGAATATCTCTCATGGCCTGCAGCCTTACAGATTAAGAAATGCCTTCCTACAGCACCTGGGGTGGAGCTGGTCATTCCAGGCACAAGAATATAAATGCTGTCAAAAACTCTGCTATTTTGTGTTAAACAGTGCTATGAAAAAAGTAATTCCAAAATCCTTCAAAAAAGACAATTACTAGGTTACTTCTGCTCAGTGTGTCAGGAAGTGCCAGAACCTCTTCCATTTTTATAGCGCTAGGGATGACTAGGCTCAGAAAAATCTTCAGAGTTCAGTGGGTTTATTCTGGTAGAAAAATTGCTCTTCACATTAATACATTTTGTATTTATATGAAGTCAGAATTTTTTTGCCTTTTCTGGTTGCTACATGATATCTCAGGGACATTTTGCAAGGTCTTGGGGTAAGCAAACTTTGGGTACCCATTGGCAATGGTCTTGGTTAATATTGCAAAGTAGGAGCTAGGAGACCTGCCTTCTCCTGGCTGTGAACCGCCAACTTGGCAGGTTGTTCAACTTCCCTGTCTTGGTATTTCTATTAGCAAAATGAGGATAATAATCTCACTGCCATCTCCTATTCTTGCTCACCTTGCTGTGAGGATTCATGTGTTTTTGAAATACTTAGAAACCCTCAGAGAATGCTGTGTGAGTACAAAGCCTTGTTTTGTTTTATTTTTCAGTGTATTCTCTCTGAGGCTCCAGGGATATTTGGTTTCCATTTTGAAACTCCTCCTTGAAATAGGAGGACTTACTTACTAGTGGGAGTTCCAGAGAACTATTAAATCACACAAATTTTAGGAGAAAGGAAAAACAAAGGGAAATAATTAAAAGTGCCAGCCCCCAAATCTAATCATTCTACCTAAAGAGAGAAAACTTCTGCATTCTTTGCTTCTGCTGCAAAAAGCCCACAAACATCTTGACTGAAACTTATAAACAAAACCCATCAGAGAGCTCCCTACTTCACATGACAGGTTTCTGGGATTCAATAATTTTACTACATTTTGGGATTGCTTTTCTATAAGATACTGGAAGGGTTAGTAGTTCTTTTAGGAGATATGAGCCAAAGCTTACACTTTTATCTTGCACATTTTGGATGAAATACACAATGATAAGTTTAAATAAATTAAGAGTTCAAAACGTGTCTGCTGATTTCATGGCATTTAACATGGTTCATGTTTTATTTCAAGCATATCCTTTTTTCCCCGAAATATTTATTGAATTTCAACTGCAGCACAAACTGCACACACTCACACACTCTTTTTTCAGCAATAAACACAGAAGCTTGGGAAGAGGGAACATCATGCAATTCTCTGGAGGTTGTAGTGCACTACACACTTCCTTTGCCAATTTCTTACACTGGATGTTTTTCTAAAACCTTTGAACTGCAACTTCATTCTAACAAGAGAGAAAATATCCTGTTTAATCAATAAGACATGGCAGGGCGTGAATAAGTGCATATTTATGATCAAAGCCACTTCTCTTAAATGAACATGCTCTAGTACAATTCAAACAATGAAATGTCTGAATAAGAGAATGAAATTTTTTAATAAAATGTAACTTTTTTCAAAGAATTTGCATAATCTTAATTAAATGAACAGGCTAATAAACTCTGAGTGGTGAATTCTGATGTTTTACACTCTAGCCAATTAGATAATTCAGATTTTCAGGCATTCTTTATTGCGCAGACTAAATGGTTGTATAATGTTTGGTTGATTTTTTTTCTCCATCTTAGCAGAAAATAGAACTAGCAGTAAACAGAAAATTATATAATTGAGTGAAAATTAACAGAAGAGTTTTCTGGCCAGTCCTAATAATTAAAATCACATAAAAATAAAAAATTCTCCTTGGATTGTGTGACATAAGAAACTGTAAATAATAAATTTTATTGCTGATGTAAAGACCTGTTTTTGCATCTCTGGAAAACATTTAAGTTCCAACTGATATTTTGGATATCCTAACAAGTGATATCAGCTACTAAATACTGAGGCAGAAATGTGCAGAAACCATACTTTTCTTTTCTCATTAGAGCTCTAATGTTTTTTGCTTCTCCAATGCATTTGTTCCTGTCCTCATCTTCTGTTGCTGTGCAGCAAATCCCTCCAGCTAAACCCAGAACACAACTGAAATTGACTATGGAGAGCAATCCCCAGCTTTTTGGAAAAATGTAGGAGCTGGAAAAGGGAATTAGATGGAAGCAAAGATAAAACTGGGTTCCCATCAGTTTCTCTCTGTGATAAAGTAATTAAAATTGAAAGCTGAATGTTCAATATGTGCTTCTCAAGGGATAGTGTGAGTGTGCTGCGAAATTTTGCTGTTTGGAAATATTTTCTGATCAGAGATCAAAGTAGTTCATCCGTGCGTGGAAAATTACAGGAAATGCAGGGTATTTCTGAATCCAATATGAAAAGGCGAAATAAGTTTTATTAATACTAGTAACTAATCCACACCCATGAGATGAACATTGTTCTACTTCAAGTGTTTAAAGGAGGTTTTCCTTGGTTTGCTTAACACTGCTTTTCTAAGCTTGTAAAGAGTACCACTTTCCTCAGGTAATGCAGAGTACTCTTGTTTGGGCATATGCTCTGAGGCTGCAGATCTGAGCCTTTTCATCATTCCTCAATGTCAGCATCAGAATTGACATGACTGGGGCAGAGGTGGGTGAGTGAGTGGGACAAGAGTTTAGCAAAACTCTTGAGATCCTCTCTATCTCTAAAGTAAAGTTGTCCCCTTCTTGACTCACCTTCGACTGTGCAAGTTTGATCTGGAAAACCACAAAGACTTTTTCTGACAGCTTCTGTACGTTCTCAGAACTCAAGCATACTTGTGTTTCGTGAAAAATCAGAGACTTGGCTAGCCAGAAGGAGGTTTCTCAATCTCCTTGACTTCCAGTACAGAAAAAGTAAAAAACGTGGATAGTACATGGTAAGTTTTCAAAGAACACTTTCATTCTATTTGTGTGCCCTTTTGTAGATATTTTTTGATTTTTTTTTTATTCGGACCCCAAAGAAGGAAAATACAAACACAAAAGACAACCCTTCATTGTACAAGTTGCAGGAAGAGCTAATCCTGCCCTCAAGGGGAAATTTTTACTTGTTTCTTTGTTGAATTTGCTAGAGAAAAGTATTTTGCAAATGAACAATTGAAGCGGTCAGGCTGGGGAAGGACTGTCCTTCTTGGACGTCCCGGCTAGCTATCCAGCACCGCTAGCAGTAGGGGAGCACTATCCCGATCTCCGTGGTTCGGGACAGTGCCTAAGGCAACCGCTCCGTGCTATGACTGCAGCGCTACCTTGTGCTAGCACGTGGCTGGGCTTATGGCTACAGCCAGCAAAAAAAGAGAGCGCTCTCCAGCTGTGGCGAATCCAGGTTCTTTGGGTCCCAGGGGAACCAACACCGAAAACAGAGTTGGGAAGGTTGCAACAGCTTCTAAGGAGGGAGGGAAACAGGGGAGGAGTCGGTCCTTGGACGAATAGAGTTTTAGAGGGGAGTGGGATACAAAAGATTGACTTAGGGAAAACCCCAATGGTGATAACTTGAGGGTGGAACCCCAGCCCCTGAATCAATCACTCGATGCTGTAGCTGGAAGTTTCTAGAGAGTTCTAGAGAGAAGGGTGTGAGCACTGAGTGATGGACAGGGCACAGGGGAGGGATTTGAGAAAGAGTACATTAGTCTTCAGGGCAGCTGGGGAGGAGTTGGGATAACTGGCAGCACAAGGGAGGGACGGGAGAACCTGGGCAGAACCATTACAAGATAGGGGGAACAGAACAGCCCAACTTATACAGACACAACATAACATCTCCCCCTTTTTGGTTTAAAAAAAAATAATGAAAGGTCTAAAAAGAGGTAAATTGAATGGTGTGAAAAATATCCTATGGATGTGCACTAGAGCCTCTTTGCTGGAACAAAATAAATACACGGGATGCTTCAAAGCCTAAGCGACTCTGTTCACCAAACAGGAACCGTGGTCCCTGCTCACATTCTAGTCCTTTTATCATGCATGCTTCTCAAAATATTCACTCTACTATTTTTTGTGGTTTTATGTATACCTGGGGAAAAGATGCACCTTTAAGACCTACTTTAAATGCAGCTTCCAACATTTTTCACAATTGCTTAACTCTGTCCACTGTTATATAGGAGATAAAAATGATTGGTTTTACTCTCTCGTCATGATAGTCTTTCAGCAAGAAGTCAACTTTGTCTTTTCAGAATTTAAATATATTCTTGCTCAAAAGACACAAAATCGCTCTATCTTTTGGAAATATTTTTGGCAGACTTTCTTAAGCCTATTGTATTGTAGACTCTACCTCTGTAGCATGAGGCTCTACTTTTTTATTATTTGCCCAAAGCACACCTGTTGAGCACTTCATTTCACAGCCCTTAAAAGAAAAATATTTTTTAGATGCGATTTCAAAATAATAGTATTTCCACGATTTTTTTTCCCTAGTAGATGTGTTTTATTTCAGTCTATACCTGTCAGACATACAGGTGGTATGGTATCTCTTTTGGTCTGTGCACAAAGGCGTATTCATTCAGACAGTTTTGTGCCATTGTAGATTAAGATCCATTGTTGCTTTTGTCTTGCAGATACATCTTTATGGACAAGTTAAAAGAGCAGCAGAATTTTTTGTCTTATGACTATATTTTTGTCATCAGCACAGAAATAAATTCTTTTAAGAAATCTGTGTCTTCAACCAGTGGTCTTAAATTAGACTCCATGGTACTGTAATGTTACAGAAAATATCTGGCACAGATATTTAGAAAGCAGTGTTTAAACAACAAATTATTTTATTCTGTCCTCCTTGCTTTGCCCAATGCTTTTTTCCCCCTTTTTTTAAAATGAGCTAATTGTATAGTTTATTGAAAGAAAAGCATACCAGAAAAACGGAAGAAAAACAATTGCAGTTAAGTGCAGCCATATTTGGAAAGGGCTGCATTACTGAAAGGCTAGATTCCAGAATATGGTTAAGAATGATTAGTAGAATTAAATTAAAATCATTTTTGAACAATGATTTTTTTCAAAGAATGTGCTGTTCTTGTGTAATTGCTCACCAGATTAGAAAGTGATGTCACTGGGATTACCACAAGGAGGAGATGTTACAAATGAGAGGCAAGGCACTTGCTTTTATTTGGTTCTTTACCTGATGAGTTCCAATTTCTTTGCATATTCCTTTGGGAAAGAAAGAGACTGAGAGGCTCCCTTCATAATATCCTCATGATATGAGATAGCAACTATCTTTTCAGCTATGTAATTATCTCTTTCCTTACTGTTATCTGCAATACTCACACCATCACTGGCAACCTGGATTCACTGCTCATAAAAATGTACCTCTATCTTTTCTGTTTCCATTTTATTGCACTTCCAGTTAAGATTTATTTTTCTGTTTGTTTGCCAAATATTTTTTGAAAGCATATACAATTAAATACATGCTACAGCTAGTATCCTAACTTTGTCTGCAGTCAACTTATTTCTTCCATTTAGGAACATTCAGAAATAGAAAAATCTGAATTCAAAATCCATTGATAACTATTGAAATGCAAATGTACACAAGGGAAGCAAGCCAAATCCTTGAATGCTCTTATTTTATATGTCACTGATATTTTGTTTGTGTTCTTAAATCAGGAAAGACTGAAATATGCTTTAGGGTTTTGTAATAAAACAGCTTTTAAAATATATGTTAATCACGCTTTTGGGAACATGTTACTACAATAAGCAAAAATTTTCCATCTTTCTACAATGCATCCCAGAGGATTCAGAGAAGAAATGCATGTATGAGAAATTTTAATTTCAGTGCCTGTCCCCAATAATAAAATGGTGGTAGTCACTCTCTTGTTATTTGTTTCATGTTGTTTTATAGTCCAGAAAATTACTTACTGTATATGCTCAGGTATCTTTTACATAAGGTTGCAGAAGATTTCTTTGACATTACTGAGCCCCCTGCAGTGAAATGCTTTGATGTAGAGTTATCAGTTAGCTTGAAACTATTACTGATGGAGAAGACCAAACTTAGAAGAAATACTAAAAGACAAGGTGTTCCTCCAAGCTTATTAGCCACAATACCTCAGCTTTCTGTCATAGTTGAAATATTTAGTTGTTCTCAACATTTCCATGTTTTAGAGCTGTTTTGATCACTGTTATTTAGAACGTCTATCTTTAAGAAGTAAATTACTCATTGTTTTGGATCCTTTCTTGCCTCTTTTCTGTCTCATTTTCTTTTCTGCATCTCTTTTCTGCAGTTATCTGTTTATGGCTATGTCACTTTATATATAGTTTGCTCTTGGAAATTTTTAGATTTTGAAAAGCTCTCGAAAGACTTTAAGTGTGTAGCATGAGTTCAAAGTTATCTCTTCACCTATATCTGACTTCTTACTGTGTGCTTTTAACCTTCGCTAGCATTGCAAATATAACAAGGCTAAACCAAAGTGACTTCTAAATCCTGTGATTTTTTTCCCGTGTCATCCAGTCTGCCACATTAGGGTGGTGAGGCACTAGAACAGGCTGCTCACAGAAATTGTAGAGGGGCTACAAGGATGCCTTCAAAGTCAGATCGTTCTGTGATTCTATGTAGTGGTAGAACAAGGTGTAATGGGTATAAACTGAAGGAAGGCAGGTTTAGATTAGACATTAGGAAGAAATTATTTTCTGTGAGGATGATGAGATACTGGAACACATTGCCAGAGGAGTTGTGGGTGCCTCATCCTAGGAAATGCTCAAGGGCAGGGAGTTGAAAAATCTGGTCTAGTGGAAGGTGTTCCTGGACTGGAGTGAAATTACCTTGAGGGTTCCTTCCAACAAAAACCATTCCATGATTCCATGATACAAACCAAATGGCTAAACCTTTCCTTTCCAGTCTATATATAGTCCACAGAACCAAGGGGTTCTCATTCATAGCTTACTGTTTGTTGGAGAGTTTTATAATCGTGCACCTCCTGGGAAGTATAGGCTGACTTTCTAGGCCTCTTCAGATGAAGACAGAAATACAGCATGTGTAGGGCACAGGGAAGACAGGTAAGAGTGAGCAGGATAAAAAGTATAGTTATGAGAATAAAATCCTTGGAAGACAGAGGTTAGGTAAAAAGATTCTGCTTTTCAGGACTGCTCAAGCAGGCTACAACTAAGAGAGCTATTGAAGAAAGAGAAAACCATTACTTATTCCAGACTGTGTAAAATTTCATTTTTCCTCAGACATTAGATTATCAGAACTTTATGTCTCCAGAAAAATAACTTAAACCTTTGAAGATCTTGCCCTGAACAACACTTTTGAGTTTCACTGACTACACAGAAATTCTCAGCCAGTGGAAGATACCTGAAAATATGCCCAAATGAGCAGTCTCTATTGCATTTATAGGTCATCAATCAAACAAGATTTATTTTGCTGCCATACTAATATTCTCTAGCTTCTTTGCACACTCAATTTTCTCCTCTGAAAAGGAGAGGTAGTGGTTTGGAAAACTGTGCCCAAGATCCAGTTTTCCATCAATCCCAAGAAACATACCTCGAGCAAAGGAACAGTTTGCAAACTGGTTCTTAAGAGCTCTAAGTGCAACTCAACAAAGTCAAATAACAGCTCTCACAGCTGCTGTACCACTAGTAATAATTGCTGTACTTGCAATGGCCCGGAAACTGCCTGTGGCTTCTTGGTCCCAATTTTCAAACTCCTTGCTTATCTTATAGACAACATGGAGACGTCTTTGCTAAAAATACAGTTGAACACAAAACCCCCCAATTTTCCAAGACCACTGGGACACTAAGGAAGGACTCAGGGAAAGAGCTAAAGAGAAGGGCAGAGGAATCTGAGGTATGAGGGAAAAAACTTATAACTTCACAGCTTTTTTAAGTCCTCCTCCTCAGAAAATATTGACTGAAATGACATGGAAGATTTTCACTTAACCACAATTTTAAAAGCTTTCATAAATATCTCAATAAAGTTAAATTCACTGCTAGTTAAACCCTAACACTGGCATAAGCTTATTTCTTATTCTGATGACTGAGCTGCAGCAGAGAAGCAGCATTGGAAAAGCAGAGGATTTATACTGCAAAATTTGAAATATCTTTCTTCATGGAATAATAAAGGAAAGTCTCCATATTCTATTCTAATAGCCAATAAAGTATAAGACCAACTAGAAAAATAAGGTTGGCAGAAACATGGAATAAATTAGGAAATTATATTTACACTACCATCAATTACCACAGCAACATTTTACTTTATAATACAAACTTTTCTTGTAAACTACAGCATGTCAAAAATATTCCAATGAGGGAAGAAGTTGTCAAATCTCATTCCAAACTACCAAAAAAGATTTCCATTACCCACTACCATTTTCTGATTTAATAAATTACCTGGGAGAGTTTGGCTGGAAAACAGAGTTGAATGCTGGGAAAGGGAACATAAAAGGGCCCTAAGGGCTTTTGTGTCCATAGCTTGTCTGCCAGCAGAATTCAAGACAACCTTTAGGCCTTGAATTTGTGCTCCTTGGCAAAATACAGATAGGTTTTCATGCTGAATTGGCATATCTGATATCCTCACAAACACTTCTGATGGTGGCCTACATGAGCCTGTAGCCATGGCTGGACATCAGAAAAACTCCAGCAACATGTTTGGTGTTTTGCCTTTCTTTCATGCATGAGGGAATGCTATTTGTCACAGTGTCTGGCTGTCTACTGATTGGCATAGCTACAACTCAACTGCTTCCATGCTTTTTTTGGCAGCAGCAACATCTGAGTCCCATAGGGAGAGGATTTTAATGCAGGATAAACATATTTTGCAATGTATCAATGGTATGATCACTCTGTTGGTTTCCATCCAGTTGTTGAAATTAATTTCCAACTGATTTTTGGAAAACAACTAAGGTAGTTATTTTTACCATGGAAACTCTAAAAAAGTAGTTATGTTTTAATAGTAGCAGATTGGTCTGAGAGTTGTCATAAAAACTGAGGTTAATTGAGGTACTTGGGCTGTCATTCTTTATACTGAAACAGAAAATGATGGTAGAGTCAGGGGCCCTTGAATTCGTATTTCAATACTGCCCCAAGTACTTGCTTTCATGCTGTGCCACTGGTTGGGTTGACTCAACCAAGGAATACTTATTCTTTTGACTTTTTCATTACTCTGGAAGCAATTAAGGGCAGCCTTTTAAAAAATAATGTAAGCTTTAATCCTAAATTTTGTAGTATTTTCAGCCTAACAGACATTGAGGATGTTATTCACAGAGCTATAATAGTCTTTAAAAAATACAGGTATGAAAACATATGTTTCAAAATCACATGAGAGTGCATACATGCTATGTCCATGGGATGCCGACATTTTTGTCTTCTGTGGAAAAATCTGAAGGAAAAGAGATCCCTGAGCAGGAAGCAGTTAAAGTTTGTTGTAGTTCAGATTTCAAAGTGCACATTGCATGGTTGCCTTGGTCAGTTTTTGGTATTTTGGTGTACTTAATATCTTAGTAAATATATTCAAAAAAGAGTCATGTGTTGGATATTACAATTTAGCAGATATGTCATGAGCTCCCAAAAAATACAGCTGTGCAAACTTTCAGTTATGGTCTTCATTCTTGCATGGACATCAGTGTTTGATAATTGCTCACCCCAGCTGGACCAGACACATTCAATAAAATATCCCAAGTAGCTTTCCTGGATAGTATGGTGTCGTATTTGTTGTAATTGGTCTTAAATCGCGAAGCAATTTCCAAAGTTTTTGCCAAAACCTTCAAAAGTTACACCAAAAACATTAAAACTTTTTCTTTCTCCTCAGCAATATGTGAGGCTGCTTAGATGAGGCATCATTTCTTAACCTGGATTGTTTTTCCTTCCAGTCTTGAAGGAAACCAGCTCTTTTTGGTAGAGTTTCTGTCAAGACTCATTATTGATTTGTGCTGAAGAGTATGCTGTGTTTGCTGATGTTTACTGTTAAAACAGTTGTTTAGCACAATCTAAGTATACTTTATATATTATAAAATGCAATTGAGTTTAATTTTCCTCTGTCCTCTATCAGAGCTGATACTTGTCACACCATCTCATTCTGCATCACATTTTTTAGAGATTTTTGAGTGGACAGTTACAATGCCAGCTGTTGCTGTCCTAAGAAGCCACTTGAAATAAACAGACTAATATCCTGGTAGCCATTTGTGGCTTCATTCCTTCTTCAGCTGTTACACCCCCTACTGTCAATAACTTACCCAAGAAATAGATGGGATGATAAGAGGAAAGCAATGTCACTTTCCAAAGTGAATCTCAAGAAAAACAAGTCTTACTCTCAAGTTTTAAAAATTAATCTAAAAATAGGTGTGTGAAATGATATTTGTGCTAATTAAATACTATGTTGAGTAGGTGTCACTCTGCAAAATGTCAGCAGTGTAATTTCCAGTGGGGCTGCTTTTTCTACCTTCTCATCTTTCACCAGTCAAGGTTTCCATGTTGAGGGAGATTGGCTAAATGTCCCTTGTTGCATCCCCTAAGAGAGTTTGTTCAGGGTTAATTAAATAATCTAACAAAGCAATTAGTGTCTGGTTCAGCTGTGTGCTAAGCCAGTCCCCTGAGGGTGAAGGACATTGAGTATCTTTTGAGGTTAGGCCTTTTGAACAAAAAACAAACTAACTTTTCTGTTCCCTTCTCTTCATTTGCAAAGATAGACATCTTCCTATACTTGACCACATTGAATTAGTGTGAATATACAGAGCATATTTTACCCATCATCCCAGCAGAATCTTCTTGTGCAGGGCTGAGAAAGAAGGCAAACAGCCCAGCTTTTATAAATATTTTCCGTTTCATCATTCTGGATAAAAATATCTGGAATCTCAGCCTCCCGTGTGTGCCCTTTCACAGACCTTGAGAGGGAGAGATTTCTTAACTTACCAACATTTTTTAAGTGGGAACTTTGCATTATCAGCTTTAAATGAAGCTGAGAAATATCTAGGACTCCAAAATTCAGGGCTATACCTTTCCCTTCACTCTATTTTATTCAAATAAAATCCTGAAATAGGGATTGATAGATAGCTGAAAACACAGAGGTCATTTAAGCAGAGAACTGCCACTGACTTGTTTTTGCTTCTTACTCCTTTGTTCCTGTTTTCACTGACTTTCTTCCATGCCATTTCAGAGAATAAAGTCCGCAGTTTTATTGGTAAAGCCTACAGTCCAGCCTACAAATACGAGTCCCTTAACATCCCTGAACACATTCCAGTGTGTTCAGAATAAAACAGTTAACTTCTGACAGACAACATTTTAAATCATTTGGGGCTTTTCTTAGGAATAATTCCTCAACATGCAGCATAAACAAATGATCAAATAACATACTATGCAGTATTAAGTTTATTCCAGGTCTGTAAGAAGCTTAAAACACCTTCTTGTAGTAGTATAACTAAATACCTTTGTGTTCTTCAGACGCAATTTTTATGGAGAGCTTCCAGTAATGATGAGAACAGCTGTTTCCAATACAAAACATACCAGCAGATCTTTGCTTTAATGCAATGATTCCTATGACTTAAATGAGATAGTTTCTTACTGACTGCACCAGAACTCCAAAAGTAGCATGTATGCTCAGTTATAAACCTTCAATGGCAAGCCAAACAAAGTACCACTTTTGAATCTTACCCATGTATAACATTATACAAATAAAGAATACCATAGGTTCAACCAGAAGAAATTGTTTTCAAATGACTGGCTGTTTTCTGTCCTTTCAAGAGATTTTAATACTCTCAAGATCCAAACAAATATTTATGATTTTTCCCTTGTCTCATCCTTTTTTTTTTTTTCACACAGCCATAGATGAAAATATTTTTTTAAACCGTATTTGGCATTTTTCACTTTAAGCTCTGGGAGACTGGTCAAAACCCTTATTTCTAGTTGAAAAATTGTTTATCTTTCTATTGGGACAGGGACACTAAAAGGGACACTGAAAACAAAATCTGCCATGAACCTGCAGAAAGTTACTGTCTGAGTTTCCTTAAGCCATTTAAAACAGCAAATAATATTAGTGATATCACAAATAAGTACGTAAAGCATTGTCTTTTTGCTCATATAAATTACTCCACTTCTGGAATAGTTAAATTGATCCTAAAGTCATCACCTTTTCTGAAGAAAATACAAAACCAAACTACACAGATTTGGAAAATCACCATTTCCTGTAATGGAAAAATAATTGTGAGAGGTTATCTACATTAAGAAAAATAATTCAGGATAGAGCAGCTTGGAGATTCTTTGCCCTCAACATAATGATGTTTTATCATGTTAACATTGCAAACATGATATTTCATGGTAGCCTGAGCAAAGCAGTAGGAATAGGGGAAAAATTTCCAAATCCACTATAAACTTCTGCTTAAGTAGTAACAATTTACTCAGACCTCTGCTTCTGTTTGTTTCTGATTGCCCAATAAATAAAATTTTCCTTCAAACCTGTTTTTCAATAAAGAATATAGATCAGCGAGTAGGTTGCCTTGAAGCTGAGGGCATTCTAAACTATTTGGAGCCCATGAAACATGCAGCCATCAAAATGAAAGACAGTTGTCTATAGCATTAAAGATTTTATCGAAAACTACCACATACCTTGTCTATTAGTGTAGAGAATGTTGCAATCTTTTTAAACTATTCTTCCTATAAGTAAAGTCTATGCAATTTTAACAACATCATTTATGATCACTTTTTCATTTAATGTTGCCTTTTTGGTTTGGAGTTTTTAAGCTTTGGGCTAAAAGCAAATAAAAAGTGTAATAAAGAAAGGGTTCTCTAGTTGTGACAGGATGCTTAGACAAGAAGTATAGGTCCTCTCCAGAATGGTCATTTGTTGTAATTTGGAACAAGAAAATTTGCAAATGGGTCAATGTAATTACTCAAGATTGCTTTCTTCTAAATGAACTCAAACATATGATAAGATTTCCATTCATAATTTTTGATTTAATTTTCGATTATAAAAACTCTCTATGTTCTAAAATTTTTTTCCCAAAGTGGTGAGATTTCTTTGAATGGCTTGTTGCCTTTGCATATTTGCTGTAATACTCTTGGGAACATCACAAAAAAGAAGCAAAGTAATTAAGCAATTTAAAAAAACCCTGGAAGGCATCTTCCCCCTCCCCCTCCTCCCCCCATGCCCTCCGCCCCCCTCCCCCTCCTCCCCCTTTTTTTTTAGTAGAATTTATTTCAAGTTTTTCATTGTTGAGTAGATGCTAAATGCAAACCTTAATACTAAGGAGAAGAACTAGATCAGTGCTTGCCTTCTGTCAGAGCCACTCACTGCTGGTGGCATGACTTGTTTAAAATTTAACTCTTTAGTTTAAATCTAGTTGAGTCTTTAGACATATTGGCTGTCACAGCAGTCTGCAGGATGAATCTGAGATTACCAAAAAATCCCAAAACCACAAAACCACAAAACTCGACAAAAAATATGGAAAGCAGTATATGGCACCTTCCAGATTTTCTTCTGATTTTTGGGGTGTACCTCTCATATACTTGAATATGATAACTACTGGATAGTTCTCTTCTGCTGTTTTCCCTTTGGTGGCATGTCTACAGCACAGTGGTTTGTTTCAATTCCTATAATCCAATTTTGATCTCTTTTGTGAGACTTGTGAATTTTATTGCAGTCTGAAACCATCCAACTGCAAGCTTTAGAACTGAAGTAAAAGGGAACATGAAAGCCCTCTATTAAGATGACTAATATTCCAGATGAAGCTAATTAGTATGATAACCTATGCACGCAACAGAATTGTAAAATTAGTGAGATCAACCCTGCAATACCATTAACTATATTATAATTCTTCACATGATTTTCTCCCCCCACTAATGAAAGGTCTTAGAAATGTGAGATTTCAATTTGTGTTATCATCTGGTGGAGCTCATCAACACCACACGCTACAGTGAATATTGTGGTTTTCACAGCAGGGCCTTTTTTATCTTTGCAAATTTGTAAATTAAAATAATTTCACCTGGGGAAATCCTGCACCAGAGAAATATTGGTGACCTTGACAACACTTTTCCATTTCTTCTTTTTATTCCCCTGTTTTTCCCTAACAAATCACGATGGCAAATAAATGATAGAAGATTGCCTTGTGCTATATATCACATTTATTGCATTCGTTTCTGTGCTCTGTGTTCCTATAAAGTTGCATAGTCAGATTTAAATGCAATCCTTATGTGGAAACCTGCTTTCAGAAGAAGAGAAAACAAAAGAGAGAAGACAAAGAAAAAGAGGAAGAATCATATGTGATGTGTTCCACTGAGGCAGGGAGAAAACGGGGAAAATGGTGGGGTCATGCACTACAAGTAACAGTAAGTAATTTTTGTGAAGTGCCAGTGCTTAGTAATGAGCAAATATGCCAGCACTGTATCTGTTTGTTTATTGTCTTATTAATATTCTCTGGTATTTTGATTTATCAGAACTTCTGTCTTTTTCTTTCTTCTTCCTTGTGCTATCTAAGTTAAAGTCCTCATATTTTCAGTGAGAAGTGTTTCAAACAATGAAAAGTTGTATTGGAAAATTTTTATGTTAACATAACATGGTTTTCCACTCATCCTCTAACAGCAGCTGGTCGAAATAGTGTCTAATGGACAGAAGAATGTCTTTTACAAAAGAATCATGGAATGGTTTGGTTTGGAAGGAACTTAAGGACCATCTAATTCCAACCCCCTGCCTTGAGCAGGGAAGCCTTTCACTAAACTGTTAAAACATTATTTCCTTCAGGATAATCATATATGAGATAACACATATGATTACATATATGATATACAGTTTTCCATCTGTATTTTTGAACAATTTATTCTATTGTAACTTCTTGACTTGTTTAATTCTGTACCCCAAAAAGATGTATGTTAGCAATAGGAATAGTTGCCACAACATCTCATCTTGGTTTCAGAGTGAAGACTGTTAAGATCAAAGAATAATGCCTTTGACCCTTGATAAATTGTTTGTACTTACAGGATTATCAGTGTGAGTGAGTTACTTGTCACTGTTCTTTCACCAGAGGCTTGAATTCATGAGTTAACTCTCTCTTTCATTCTCACTAACAGAAATGACAACACTCAAGAAGACTGGAGCAAGATTCAAACAACTCTGGAATGCAGAAGGCAAGTAATACCTATGCTAATCAACACTGCAATCGCTTACGAAAAAATTGGTCGTGGTACAGTTGTCCACGGCAAAAAGTCAGGTCTTTATGAAATGTTACCATTCATTTGTTTATTTCAGGGAGAAAAATTATTATTATTATAATAATGTGGATGTTCATGTGTAGTACTCTAAAACTGATGGGGAAAATCATTATAATCACAGTGTCTAAGGTGCATTTAATTTAATTTAACTTAACAAAACACTCAGTATATAGTCTGGGGAGAGTTAGAGGGGAATTTTAGTGCTTTCTGATAAGAAAAAAAATAAGCTTTGATGGCAGAAGAAGCTGACACAGCAACTAGAAGCATCTGTGCATATGGTCAAAGGCCAGGAACCCACAGTGCTCCTTACCCTGATGGCACTACAGAAAAGACTGGTTACAGCCAGCATGGTCAATGCATACTCCAAAGGATTTGTGTGGCACAAGGCCCAGTAAAAATCATGAGCGACCAAAATCCAGAAACTGGAAGCAAATCTGAGGGATACTTTGTCCTTTGTTCCTCACATTTTTGTGCTTTTCCTTTGTTTTCATGCAACTATCAGAGTTAAAGACAAAATGTCAGCCTCAACTTTTGACTACAATCTGAAAATTGAAAATAAGAAGAAATCTGACATTTTAGCTCTGAGACCTTTTTTTCCTGGCTAGGGGAAAAACAGACCTGGCTGCATTTAAGCTTGTTCTCATCATTCCAAGGCCAGGGGAAAGTCACACTGCCAAAATATCATCTGAGAACTTTTCTTTTTGGTCATCCACTATACTTCTAGGGATTGTGATATTGTACTTGAGCTTAAAAGGGGAAGAAGTCAGGGTTACCCTTGAGGAGTCTTCCCCTCAGGAAAATGCTGAGCCTGCTTTTCCTCCTGGTTCACGGGAATACTATAGAGCAATACTTTCAGTGAATGTGAGAGTGATTTTGTCCATAAACATTGGATAAAGATACCAAACAAACAAAGAAACCATGCAACTCTCACTGCACTTCCTCAGACCCTCTAAATCCACCTCTGTGATTTTCTGCAGTACTGGGTCTCACCACCCTGGGCTGAGACAAGGCAAACTGACTGATAGTACACGATCAGGGTGGTCTGTTGCCGCTGCTGGCACTGTAGGTTCATACAACATCAGAAGCTTGCTTGGGCTTGCAACCAAACCTAGTAAGAACACTGACTACTTATTGACTGCTTAAATGTTGCGTTCACAGTTTTGGGTAACTTTCTGCTTAGAGGTACTTTACTTATCTATGTATCTAGATGTTGATCCAACCTTAAATCTTTGCCTAAGCCTGTGCTTTTCCCACCTCTTTCTTTTCTTTTTTTCCTTTTTTTTCCCCTTTTTTTTTCTTTTTTAAAACATTATTTTAGGATGATAATAAAATGGTATCCAGTATTTCATCCTTGATAAGGCTTCTTCCTTTTGTGCTACAAAAGTTTGGTCTTATAATTCTAGAGAATGTGGTATTTCCAGGCACATTAGATACATGGGTCTGGCTTTCTACAGATCTTTTGTTCACTGTTCACCCTGCAGCCAGTGATAGGACAGGCCATGAAACATCGGGAAAATATTTTCTAATAATTTTCTCCTCTGCTATCGATTCACCTCCCATTTTGAGTAATGCTTGGCAGATGCAGAAAGAGACAAGCCCTGCTTGCAAACCTGCTGTTACATTTCTGTGCATCTTGAACTGTATAGTCATATTCTTCAAGTCATATTCCTGGTCAAGGAGGGCCTTGGGATGCTTAATTCTTTTGTAGTTCCTGGTTATGGATCCTTGACATCAATAAGCAAATAAAAGAAAACGTAGCTGGTGAATTTCTGCACTGATTTTAACGGTACTTTAGGAATCATTTCCTAAAGCACTACAGCTGATTCCTGAGGACTGCTGAGTACTCTTAAGGCTGACCAAAGATTTGAACAGCAGGAAGGATATTTCAAATTAGAAAGGAGAATCACTGGCAGAAGTCCATGTGCCATATGTTAGGCTCTGACTGCGCTTCCTCATTTTTTTTCTGAGTACAAAAGGTAAAAAAAATGAAAATAAAAATAAAAATAAAGGAGGGAATGATTATTCAGGAAGTCATTTGTTAGTTGAGAGAGAGGGTCCAAATTTTAGGATTCACTGTATTGCACGTAGAACCAATAATCTTAGTAAAACCTTCTATTTACATGAATTCATAATTGAACCACTTTGCTTTGGATATGTTTTTATTCAAAAGTGTTTGATGAAGCTTCTAGGCAAATTTTAAAAGAAGCAGATGAGTATGAAGAGCTCTCTGTGAGGCTGTTCCTTCAAAATGCAAAGAAATTTTGAACATGTAAGTCACAAAATACCCACTTTTTCCCATCAAAGAGGGTAATAGCATTTCTAATGGGATGGTACTTCGCATTTAATTCTCTCAATACTTGCCCTTATAACTAGATGACTTTTTACACTGACAAGAATGCAGGACATTGAGTATTGGATGTAAATGTGGCAGAATGTGATTCATCCAACAAAGAGGAACCCTGGAATTTTTTAGGTAATTTTTTAAAAATATAATTTTATAGTATTCCTACAGTATTCCTTTATATTTCATAAAAAGAATTAATTTTTTAATAAAACTGATCAGCAAAAATATTTTTTCCTGTATCTATATAGAAGGTCTTTAGGTTTCCAAGCATACTGGTAGGTATTTTCCCTGGGTATCTTGTAATATTGTTTACTGCATCATTTTCTGAAATTATGATCACCCCCACAGGGAAAAGAGGCCTGCACCTGGCAGGCAGGCTCACAGAGTCTGCTTACTTTGTAACAGCTGGATATAGTGATTGTTCTAAACCCATCATTTATTTTGCATAATGGTTGACCTTTCTCCCTGTAATCTGTGGTGAGTAATTCAGACCATATACAGTACTGCAGAAGAATAGGTGTTTCTGTCCATTAGAAATCAGGGGGTTTGGTAATTTCCTTTTAAATCATTGTATTTAAATATTTGAATACCCAAAACACTATCTTTTCCCAGCTTCAATCAAACTGTTTAAAAAATGTGTGATTTTAAAGATCAGCTAATCAAATAAATGTTCACACAGCTGTGTGATATTGCAGTTCTTTAATATTAAGTAAATTGGGACATAAATCAAAACATTTAATTTAAGTATATTATTAGTATTTGCTAAGATCTGAAAAGAACACCAGTTGCTTTATCTTGATGAGAGGGTAGTAACTTATTAATATAAAACTATTTTAATAATTCAGTTGCTTGAATAATAAAGGAATTTACTTGAGTATAATTTTTGCAGTAAATTATGTCAAGCAATAACCAAATTCTTTACTGAAATTTGTTCTCATATTGATGGAGTTAGTAGTTTGAAGAAAAAATATCCAAATTAATAAAAAAAAATTATTATAAAAATTTCAAATGTTAGTGTACTCAGTTTACTACAGGAAAAACATTTTTCTGACTAAATATTGTGCCTAGTATAAGAACTGCTGTAACATGGACAGTAACTGTTACTATTAATGAGAAGAAAATAACTTACTGCATCCTTTGACCTTTTTTTGAGTGAAAAACAACTTTAATCTCTTTCCCTGCTATAGTCAGGAAATTTCTAGGTAGGCTAATACTTTTTGATATGAAAGTTATAGTGATCTTGGGTTCTTATTAATTTGTTTATATCTTTTCTGTACCTAAAACATTTTCACTTCAAGCAATTTCAGAGGCAGCTTCTGGCTTTAGGATAAGAAGTGATAAGAAGGTCTCCAGGTAGTGAATGCAGCCTGCCTTAACTTCTGACACTGAAGACCTAGGTGTAAATCTTCTCAGAGGCCAGCTGAAATAATTTCCCCAGAACAGTGCTGTAGAGGCAGCCTCATTCAGATTCCCTTGAAAGAGATTTCATTTCATTAAACTCTAGACTTGACTCTTTTGCAAAGAGGTCAGGAAAAATGCTACATGCAGCTCTCTCTCCCTTCAGTAATGTCACCATTTCTGTGATCTACAGCAGTTGCATCTTTATGTGCCACAGAAGGGCCATACAGATAGTGTTCTGTTTCCTGCAAAATTAAGGCATTCAGATTAGTGTATAATACATATTTCTGAGTAAAATACCAGAAAGCTGCACTCCACTGCAACATATCATTGCAACAGCATCTGTTTGTACAGGAAACATTTCAATTAAAAATGAAATTAGAAGAAAGAGAGGGGGAAAAAAGAAATGTCTCTATTTAAAATTTTTTAACATGGGAACATGATTAGAATGTTCTTCTGAAGTTAGCCATCAGACACTGTAACCATTTCAGACCAAGTCAGACTTGTCAATAAGATGCTCTAGATAAGATAAGAAAGAAATAAGTAAAATTGGAAATTGTTTTTAGTGTGTTATCAATACACTTGAAGCTGAAACTATTAGTGTAATCTCTAATTTTTGAATAGTGACTTATTTGCATTAAGCAAATTGTTTCTTAGTCATAATCATGTGTCATTATGTTTTGATCTCATATCCATTGCGTGCCATTTAGCTTTGGTGTTTCTGAGTGTCAAAAGCCTTCTTTTTCCTATAGACAGATTGGTTGAGGGTCACACATATGGACTTGTAATAATGGACTGTTGTCTTTGCTGAGACAGAGTATTCATTTATCTTGTTTCTCAAACAGCCAACAGCCAGTCAGACTCCCTGGCTAAAATGGGATTTATATTTAGCCTTTAATAAAAGTTATGTTATTAAAAGTGAGTGTCAATAGCTATGATATTAAAAAGTTTCTAGTAATTGCAGCATTTGTTTCTCTTTTCCAAAAGTCTGGCCTCCTGAACATGCCTGAGGTGGAAGTAACTTAGTGAATCAAGAAAGTGGTGTATATGCCACCACACAGGCACTTATGTCTTTTATCTATGACATCTGCTTGTGTGACACAGATGGGTTAAGTCTATGGCATGTGCTCTTGCCGTTACCTGCCTTGCCAATTATAGGTCTGTAGAGGGGAAGGAGAGCACAGGTCTCACCACAGGTGCTAGTGGTCCCTGGTCCTTGGGAATAAGGCACCAATTTTTTTTCTAAGAAAAGGAAGTAGGAATTACCTCCAAAGAGAATTGAATAAAAGCTTGTGAATGGTGTAGCCTCTGCTAAAAACAGCAGTAGGTTCCTTCAATACATATTTTATTGTGAATTTACTGGAACCTGTGCAATAGAGTGAGTTATGAATGCAACAGTTTAGAAGAGTTGCATGTGAAGTATTTTTCTGACTCACAGGTACTGTGAGATTGGAAAGAGTTATTTCAGTTTCTTTTCTTTCTTCATGCCCTTTCTGTCTTCCATCTTGGTTGAGGGCAAATATCCATTGATAGGGCACTGGTCTGTGTGTCTCTCCTTTTCACTGACATTTAGTGACAGAAATTTGCTTTACTTCTAAACAATATTAGAAACTGTTGTGCCAATAAAAAAAATCAAAACACAACCAAAGCATCAAATAGCCATGTTTTGCTTTTGCCTACATGCCAGAAAAAAAGGAAAATTTATCATAAACTCCAAGAAAAACAGGAACTCGAGGTAGGAATTAGCATCATATAATTATATAATCATTTAAGCTGTAAAAGACCTTTAAGATCATTGAGTCCAATTACCTACTGTAACTTGAAAAGGGACTCCAAAGTCACAAATCTCATTGAATGACCTTCTCACACCACTTTCAGCTGATGTCTTTCTCTTCCAAATTATTATAATTAAGAGTGCACCCATTAAATTTTTTTCATTTGTTAGATGGATGATGCTATTTTATAATGTGGCCAAATAATGTCCCCATTATGAGTTTCAAGTCTGGTGCCAACAAAATGTCTGCAGCTCTTCTTCAAACTTCATTTGAAACCTCAGAAGGAGAGTCATTGAAAGACAGTTTGGGAAGGAAGCCATGTGAGTTTAACCAGTAAGTGCCCATGTTTGGATGTCATTGTCTGATGTTTTCTTAATAATTAAGGTTCATAAATGTTATGGTAGTAAAGCAGGGCAAGATTATTAATGGATTGAGTAAGCCAAGTGTGTTGAACGTGTGTGTAAACACCACATACAGTCATATCCAAATGAAGTTTGGAATTGTTTGAAAGGCATGAAGAATCAAAACAGATTTTTCTATACTTGCATTTTCCAAAACAATGCTTTAAAAAAAAAACTATATAAAATCCTGGTTTTCTTAGTAAAGCCAGGGTTTCTCCTTAGGATTTCTCCTTATTTTGTAATCAAAAATAGCCCAATTATCTTTCCTACTTTGGTGCCAATTGTTCACTTTTACCTACTTAGGGAGATCTCAAGTCTTTCCATCACACATTCATATTATTTTATTTTCATTTTCTTCTTATTTTCTCTTTCTTTCCTTCTTGTATATAATTGAATTTAAATGCAACCATACTCCTTAAAAATACCTTGTCGATGCTGAGATGTTTAGAACAACTTCTCTGTAACAAAGTTTATTTCCAAGCACCACCTTGATATTGCAATATGCTCCTCACTATTCAGATGCTGGCTGTGTGGTGAAAAGATTAAAGCAGTATGATTTTTTATTCTGCCTTTTTATGTTGAGCCAAAAATGTCCTCTCTAAGCTTTCATATTCAGAGAAAAACTTCAGGAAATCAAAATTTGAAGAACCATTTAAGCCCAGCAGTAACAGAATTAGAAGCAAGTAGCAACCAGTGTTGCAAATAGTGAGCAACTACTCATGATACATGAGTAGGAAATGAGAGTTGAAAGCATTGCATTATGTGAATCAAAGTAAATTTGACTGAAGAAAAGTGTAAAGGATTCTAGTCCATTGGTAGCTAAACACAACCTAGGAGACTGTCATTTCAGTACAAGAGATAATTTTCTTGGTTTATAATGTGGGTTTCTCTGAATAGTAGGCAAGTTCTGTGTTTTCTTCTTAGTTGAGACAGATGAAAAATGCATATTACTTTTTTCCAATAACCCAAACAAGTTATGTTTCATTCTAAAATCCCAAACAATAAATCACAGAATATTCTGCGTTAGAAGGAAACACAAGGATCATCAAAATGAAGCTCCTGGCCCTTCCCAGGGCACCCCAAGAATCTGTGTCTGAATGTTGTCCAAACACTTATTGAACTCTGTCACGCTGTTGCTGAGACCATTTCTCTGGGGAGCCCATTCCAGTGCCCAACCACCCTCTGGGTGAAGAACCTTTTCCTGATACCCAACCTAAATCTCCCCTGACACAACTTCAGGCCATTCCCTTACATTCTGTCACTGGTCACCACAGAGAAGAGATCAGTGTCTGTCCCTCCTCTTCGCCTTGTAAGCTTAACTTTAAAAAAAAAAAAGTGTGACACATTTCAACAACATATAAGATAATCTGTTACAAAGGTGTTATTAAAAGAACATTTGATATTTTGCTATATTTAACTTATTTGTCTCCTTCTCAATTTACACTGTCAATTTTCTTTATCTTCTTATAATACAGCATCTGTGACTAAAATATGGTACCTGTGATTACAAGTTACAATAGCTACAAATCTAATGAGTTTGGGGTCAATCTCTGACTAAACTCAAAAGGAGGGGGCATTGGCAAACTAGCTCTTGGAATGAGACTGAGGAATTTTTGAGAGTTGAAACCAATTTATCTGGTTGTTCAGAAGCAGAAGTTTTGAGATCATGGACCTTAAACTATTTGCATGGTGGGTTTGGCATGCCTTTGAGCTTTGGATCAACTTACTTTTTTTTTTTTTTCAAAAAATTCTGAGGCAAAAAGTCATGAATCATTAGTTGGATGGAAGTCAAAAACTTGTGAGAGATTCATGCAAGTGGCTTGGGAAGAAACCTCTTGCTCTTTTTAGAGCTGATCTCAAGGTTTCCCGTTCCAGTATTTTCTGAGATTCCTGTCCACAATTAGCTGTGACCTGTGGACTTTAAAGATATGCCTAAGGAGATGACAGCAAGATATCTCTTATGTGTTTAATTTTAATGAATTTCTGATGAAAAAAAGGCTATATTTGAGAGAAGCTGTGGATTTGAGGACAAGATCATTAAACAGAGTTTTTTGTGATAGTATCTCTTGCCACCTATCTTGTAGGACTGAATTTCTGTAATGACAGAATTTATCTCAATCTGACAGTCTATAGGCATCATGATCCTGTATCAGACTGTCCTATGATTAATTTAGTTGAAATAATTTGCTCCTAAAATGAATTTGTAGATACTATTTATTTTTTATTTAAATTCATCAAACATCTGTGAAAAATTGTATCTATAGCACGCTGTATGTTATCTGTCTTTATATCATGACTTGTGTATTTTCTGTAGGTTTATGCAGTTATATTTAACTTTCTTGCTGTTATGAATTTGTCTTGGTGTCCTTAAATCAGCAGCTGATAAACAGGAAAGTGGATTATTCAGGGTTGGAGCATTTTTGAAGAATGAATTATGTTTTTCTTATTGCAAAACTGACTGTCTAAGCTGTTAAAAAATAAAATCTCTCCATGTCTTCTTTTCAGAAAACAAGCACTTATTTCCTCCTCTCCCCCTGAAATTTACTGTTTTTCTTCTACCTGGGAAACATTTCTGTTCCACTCCTGATTGAAATGAAAAAACCTCAGATGATCAATAAGGAAGTATTTTCAGAAAAGTTTTGCTGAAACAAATGTGGCACAAATATGCACATGGTTTCAATTTCCTGAGAAGCACTGACATTTTTACTCAATTTCCTCTTAATCCTTTATCACTCACAACTCCCGTGCTTCTGGATTCCTTTCTTAGCAGCCCGGGGTGGGGTTAAAAAAACATTGAAATGGAAGAGAGCTCAACCAGCTCATTCTGTGTAATAAAATCCATTCCACTGTGGTTCTAATTTCATCAACTAATACAAGTCAACATCAAGCGTTAATGAGAAAAGGTTTCCAATTAGATACAGTCTGACACTGACCCAGCTTTTCAGTCACCTCCAATTGTCAGCGATAAAAAGGACGGTTCAATATGATATGGATCATTCACTCCAAATCTCCACAACTCATTTATGACAAACACAACTAACAGAGCATGGGGAACTGCTGAATTGTTTTTCATTATGTTGGCACATTGGCTTTAGACTACAGTGGTAATGATCTTTAGAGGTTTTCCATACAGAGTGTCACTAATGAGCAGACCAGGATGGGGCGATGAGGTGATGACAACCCACATTTTCAAGTGACAATACCAGCAACATGATGATGCTTAAAATTCCTTATTATTTCTGGAAAGTAATTCTCTACCATAGAGAAGAGAGAGTTAGGAGGTTAAGCTATTAAATAAAATGAGTACAGAAAGTGAATAGCTCATTAAAAATGAAACACTTTTACAAAATACACAAGCCTTTTCTCTGTAAAATGTGCTTCAGATGTCTTTCCATACACAGTTACTTAGACTGGTATTTTTGTAAGCCAAGAGATCTAGGGATGTGTTAAAATCCTTCAAAAGTGCATTTTCTGGTGCAGTATTTATCTACCTTCAAATCCAGAGCACATATGGGGAATAAAGTTAGGTAGATGTTAAATTCATTCCTAGGTCAAGGGCTTCCTGCTGACCAGGACATTAAAGGTCAACTTTAAGATGCTGACCTTTATTCCAAAAAACCATTCCAAAACCACTGGGCTGTAATGAGCACCTGCAATTTGTGAAAATGTTAAGCATGGCAAGTCAGTAAATTACAGCACTGCTACAATTGCTAAAAAGTGAATTTAAGGTAACTTAATAATAACGCATAAAAGCAATCTGCAGACTATAAAATACAAGAGCCATATTCTATTTTTGAAACTGTGGAGAAATTTTACATCAGTTTTTGTGGTTTTTCCTTTCAGACTGTCCTTGAAATCTTTTTATTTTGGAATGGAATGAATTCCTTTATATCATTATGGATCACAGGTTTTGAAAACTCGAATTAATTTCTGTCTGCATAAACTATTACCTGGGAAATGCGTTCCAATGATCAGAGTACTTGGGGAAGAAAAGAAGGCTAGGATAGTGAAAGAAAATGTGTTGAGATTTGTTTTTTGAAGATGCCAAAACTTAAAAATTTTTCACCAAGGACTATGTTACATAGTTCTGATCATGTCAAATGTATTCATCAAAAATGAACGCAGTAAATATCAGCTTTGCAAAATATGATATTTTTCCAGTCAATACTTGATTGTAGTGTCAAACAGAGTAGACCGGCCAAATAAAAATCTTGTGTTACTATTCCCCTAGAAAATTTGCTTATTTTAATTTTGTGGCAGATTAGACTGGGAAAAGCCCATATATATTTGCTCAACATACCTATAAGTATGTCAAGCTGCTTTTTTAAATGGCATGAAAATTCTTGAGTCTGAATGATTAAAATCTATTTTGCACATAATTTTCCATTTTTTCCCTTTGCAGGATAATTTTGAAACTTTTTGATACTTGAGAGAATCATTAACTCTGTGGAAACACATTGGAAGAATTATTCAAGGATTTTGTGTTTCTTCTTCGTCTGCAGACGATGAAGAAACAAACTTGCTAGTATAATTTTAAAAAAGATTTCGTAAAGCCATGACAGCAGTTCTGATATATGGATTTCATGTGCCCTAAGTTCTAGTTGACATTGCAACCTTGCCTGGTGTATGTCTGAAAGTGTAGACCAATGATCTCCTAGCTTGATTAATCATCCCTATTTTATATGTTGATTTCAAGATCACACCATATAATAAATAATTAATCTACATTCTTTGTAGGAAATTCTGCACCATCCAGATCCTCCTATGTGTCTACTTGTCTTCCTTGTATCATGGAAACAAATTAACACTGAGTGCCATTGGTACAGTCAGTTTATAAGGCAGATGCACCCCGTTGTCAATGGATCTGGGCACTTCAACATGTTTCAATGTGAATTCTTTTGATGAGTCAAAACCCAATTGTTTTCAGTTTATAAAATTGAAATCTGTCAAGTTTGTGTGTGTATGTAAAGACAGACACATAGACAAAGACATTCTTGTTTTTGACACAGAGGGTTACTCATGGTTCACAACTCAGAACTGATAAACTTGTCATTTTTAAACTTGGACTTTTTTATATATGTAATTGTTGTATAATTCTGTATAGCTGTGTAAACTTCAGAGACAGTGTCAGCGTAGAATACGGTTTGCAAATATCAGGAAATAGAGGCAGAAGAAATAGAAAACAAAATTAGCAAAGGCCTTCAGAAATTAGAGTACTTGTACCCTGCTGGGTATGAATTCTGAGTATCATGATAGGAGCTGTCTTAGGGAAAAGGAAGAGGATGTCATCCACAAACTTGAGAAGTGTGTTGATCTTTCTGTAACATAAGGCTTCAAACTCTGAAGATTCATATCTTTTGGTTTTTGGGCATGGAAGGAGATAGGCCTCTGAAGAGTCTGGTTCAGAACAGGGGGATATATATCTTACATTTGTGATTCTAGTTACTCTATAGACAGCTGTTTGATCCCGGTCACACAACCCTCATCAAGATGTGCCAGTGTGTCTATTCTTTTGACATGCCAGACATTCCATCTGAACGCCCTGGGCAAAAAATGACCATGTTTGTGCTGGAGTCTATACACTTTCTTTGCCTGGTCTGGTCCCACTGCTCTTCTTGGGGAGTATATAACAGGAGCCACCATGCAGAGGGCCTTTGTTGCATTCCAGAGCAGTCTAAGGCACATCTGCCCCACATCACTTAAATTCTATCACATAAGTGGGTCAAATCATAGGTCAAACGAAGAGCTTGCCTTGATTCATTATGCTACAGAGGTACATCCTGAATTTCTATGAAAATTTTCTCAGTTCTGGGCTGTTTACAAATCATAGCTAAGACCTCCTCAGACCAAGGAGAATGGAAGATGTTCTTGGGCCTTTGCTTATGAGAGGTGACTGCCATTAGCTGGTAGGAAAGGTGGGGGTTGTATTGATAATGTGTCATGACACATATTGCAGGAACTTACTGCATTTTATCCCTGTCCTTGGTGCTGGCATGCCTAGTATAGGAGTCGACTATCCAGTGCTGTAACTTAAAGGAAAATATTTTGGTGGAAGATGTATTAAGTATTGGGAAGAAATTCTTAACTGTGAGGGTTGTGAGGCACTGAAAGGAGGTTGTCCAGAGTAGTTGTTGGTGATCTGTCCCTGCAAGTGTTTATGACCAGGTTGAAGGGAACTCTGAGTAACCTGGTCTAGTGGAAGGTATCTCTGCCCGCAGTGGAGAGGTTGAAACCAGATGATTCTTAAGGTCCCTTTCAGCCCAAAACATTCTATGATATAAACATTATATTCCTTCCATGTATGAAACGCTTCCTACTCAAAAACTTTTTCATCCCAAGTATTTTCACAGCAAAGGCACAGAATGCTAGGATTTACTTTCAGTAGTGGATTATCAGCACAAGATTGAAGACAAACCTTTTTTGATTTAAAATCCATTTAGTTTTTACAATAGTGTAGGAGATATGCGCTGTGAAACCCAGCCATGTGCTATTGCCTGGTTAGGATTTGTACAGGGATTTACTAATCAATGTCTTCTACCAACACAAGGAAATGGGAGCATTTTCTTTTGGGAGCTGAGGCTGTGAGTGTTTTGACTTAATGTGTCAACTTCTGTGATTGTGCTAAAATATCGAGTCCTTTGGCTTGGAGGCAACAGAAACTCTACAAGTTACTACATAGCACTGTGGTGGAGTTTCACAAAAATACCCTTGAGACATATGTTACCTAACAACACAATTTGCAATTGCCATCGATCTATTTTTCTTACTTTTTTATTTAGTACATTATTAATCCCAATCCCAAATCTCTTGTTCCACAAACACTAACTTTACAGTATAGTGAATATTAACAATTCTCTTGATTTCAGCTTTCCAGAAAGAAATGAAAAATATTAAGCTAGGTTTAGGTCACTACCCTGTCAATTTTATCTGTTTGTGTTGTAAAAGGGATGACAGAAGTCATGTTTGGCAAATATTTTCCTCTTATGATGGACAGATGTGACTTGTAATGGACAAGTAAATTTGCAGCTGCTTCAGGATATGTACTTCACCTAATAGTTTAAAGTTCTCTTCTACCCTTAATTGTTGTGCAAGGCTATGTGTTTTTCCAATGGTAATTGAAGTTAGGCAGAAATCCAATTTTGAATTATATTTATTTACCTTTTCTTTATAAAACCAACACTTCTGGGAAAATTTCAGGATTTTTGAAAAGTTCTAAGTGCTTTCCAGCTCTAAATCAGGTCAAACATTTTCAGAGAGTAGTCTTTCCTGATTTATTTTCCAGTTTTTGCTATTAGTATCTGCTGAACAAAAAATGTGAAAAAAACACAAACAAGGCAGACAAAAGCTAATGGAATTCTTCTAAGCATAAAGTTACATTCTCTGCAGTTCAGGGTTTGGCAGAGCTTCAGAATGTTTTGCTTGAACTGTCACATCTATCAGAAGTTAGAGTTAGCTTGGCAAGAGAATTAGTGTTCACCATACCTAGATAGGAAGTGCATCAATTTCATAACAAATAATTGAAAAAATGAGGTTGCATTTCTTAAGCAGCATGACTCTATAGTCAACACAGCTGAAATAATATTAAATCTCTTAGAATTCTCACACTGTTAATTAGATTATTGTTGTATGAATAATGTGTTCTATGAACCCCATATAGGAATGCATGGACCTGATTTCTCCCCTGAGAAACTGAGTGATTTGATTGTTGTCATGATTTGCTTATTTAAAAAAAACAAAAACAAAAAGGTAAGAAAAAAATCAGTCTGTATATTAATAGATATATTATAGCCTATTTATATATATATCCTATAAATTACAGGCTATATTGCATCCTATATAAAAATATAAATATAATTAATAGGGTTAATAGACAGTGTCCCATAAACTGGGTAAATTGTTTTGCAGGCTTATTTTTAGGATGAAAACTGCAGTCCCTCAAAATTTTGGAATCTTAATTTGACATACAAATTAGATTTTTTTTAAAGAAGAAAAATCCACCCTACACAGGCCTCGTTCAGAGGGCCATGACAGAGGATGGACACATTCTGCCACTCATCATATTACTAACAAGAAATAAGGTAGGACAAATGTGTTTGAGGTCAGAAATCATAATAAGCAAAACTGAGACCCCTGTCTAAAATATATAGAAAAATATCAATTGGCAGAACACTTGCTATATGATGTCAAAAGAGCCCTTTATCTCATTGGGCAGCTGTGAAGAAAGCAGGTGCTGTGAAGAACTTGGACTGCTTACCACAGCCTCTGAAAAAAAATTGCAAAAATCCAAACAAGGCAGACAAAAGTTCTATTTCTGATTTCTCAGTATAGCATTTCAATGATTATAAAAGTTAGGATGTTATAAATAATTTCATATATAAGGATTTGAGTAATTTCAAGTCTCTGAAAACATCTTCCCTAAGAAACAACCATAATTGGTGAAGTTTCTTGTGGCTTTCTTTCCTTGAGCTTAAGGACAAATTTAACTCAAGTGTACTATGATTGGAAGAGTAGCTTATGCATTATTAAATATTTGATATTCCACTTGGAAGAATGGAGGAGAGGATTGTAAAAATGAGAGAGAGGAGTTATGAATATCCTGTGGACAAAGAGCTTCAGTGTGTGTTGCTGCTTTATAAGATGCTAGAGGCTCTACAGCAAGGAACACTGCCAGCATGAGCACATCTTGGATACGTATCTCCTTGTGGATGATAAATGGCATAACCTCACTGAAGATTTTGCCACAGTCAAGGAACACAGAACACTGCTCTCTGCTGTGGGTTCTCCTGTGGCTAATACTGGCTGAGCTCCTGATGTAATCCTCAGTTATATTGACCAGAGTGCCAGCCTGACAAACTCTTTGCAGATCAGGTACCACTGTTTGTGATGCTCTGTTTGGTATATTATTTGATGTTGAAAAAGACTAAAACCATTCTGTGGCCTTTTCCTTGATGTTAACAATACAGTCTTTGTGCCTTTCTTTTCTACTTTCCAATTTTCATGAAATTCACAGGGAGAATACTTGAGAGCTCTACTTCACAAATCTGAATTGAAATTGGCTTCTAGACTGAAAATTCATGGGGAGGAGAGAGTTAACAGAAAGATACAGTGTGATTGCCTAAGTTTAGGAAATTACACTAGTACTTTTCCCTCTTCTTTCTCTTCAAGTGGAGGGCAAGGGATTTGGGAGGACCTGGAATTATGACTGTACTGTTTGTACTGTTTAGCTTTACAGCACCTCACAAGTGCTTTGTGTCTCCTTTTCCTAAAACATGATGGAAAGCCCATCTGAAGAGTGTCCTCTGGTTGGCATAAATAGCTAGCATAAATTGTTGAGGTATTTTTTATTGTCACATCAAGTGAGTCAGTAATTACATGTTGTTTCACACAGTACCTTGACTTTTGCTTGGAAATTAAAGAAAATTATGTTTGACATTTACACATTACCCTTAGAAAGGCATAACAGGTGATGAGTTTTATTAAAAAACTGAATTTCTGTCACTGCAGAAAAAGCAAAGTCATCCAAAGTCGCCATTATAATTTTTCCTTTTCTAAGTTCCCTAAATGCTATATATATAAGGATCTTTTTCAAATTTTTTAACTTCTTGGTGATTAATTATATCTGTTTGCTTGAGCGTAAATAACTATTCCATTTCAATACAGGTAAACTAGAAAAATGTCTTTAAACTGATGGAAGATTTTTCCCTTCCAACTCTCATGCTAGTAAACAATAATTTGATTTGGAAATTGCTCTAAACAGGCATATATTCTTGTACTTATATATGAAAGAACTTTTTTGCTTTGGCCTGTTTAGGTGTCTTGAGGAATCGGATATTGAATATGTATTGTAAATTCTGTCACCAAGCTCAAAAAGACTTCTGGGCTGGTGAAGTTCAGACTCTGTTTTGTAAACTGCCTTGACTGTGTGGAAAAGGAATTTGCACTGGCATCTAGCCAGATGCTGTGGCTATGTTGATTCTTAAACCCCTAACAAAAATATAGCTAGAAAAGAACCATTTGTGACTGTCTTTAAAAGATTATGTAAATAAGAACAAGGATTGGTGTTTGCAGTGGTGGCTTGGAAGTGTTCTCTGTAGAAGAAAAGTAGTTTTGTACCTACAGTTCCTAAAACCCTTGGAGGTTTGAAATTCACAACAGGGATACAATAACGAAACCCAGAACATGAGATAAATTCATAGGCATTCCAGATATGGTGTAAATAAAAATAAGTCATTGCTTTTACCTTCAGGAGTCACAGGTCCTGTGGCTACCTTTGAACCAATGGCATAGAGATAGAAATATCTTGCATATCTTACACTGAGTTCCATCTGGTTCTTGTGTTTCACTCTCTTCTTTATTCCAGATGATACCTTTTGTGTCATAATATTTACAATATGGTGAACAATCTTCCCTTTATCTCCTCTTTTCCATCTGGTTCATCCTGTTCGTCACAAAATGTATACATGGAAAGCAATTTGACTGGGAGGACACACAAATACAAGCCTTTCCATAACAATGTAACATGGTATCTGATGAAATAATTGACTGCTGCGATTTTAACTGCGTATGCAATTGAACTTCTGAAATAAAATCTCATGGTTAGGACTCATCTCCTTTCATGTCAGTGGCAAGCCTGAGTGCTTACATAGTATTTGTAGTAACATGGTAGATGGAAACATTGTTCACAGTGTTCATGGCGTTCTGTTTCAAACTCCAGTAGAAAGAGAAGGATAAAGTTCATAAAGACTTTCAGACATTTGTTGTTCTAGCTAAAATTTTGTACTAAAAATAAAACAATCAGAGGCTGCTGCGATTGTTATTTTTGCTGTTATCTTTCTGGTGTTGAACCGGTGAGGACTAATAGTATCTTATGATACTTTCTGTACAATGAGTTTCATTGATAAAACATTCAGTGAGACTGATCAGTCTATACTGCTTGAAACTGCACATTTTCAAGCTTTATATAGAGTATAATTTTTAGCTGCAGTGTTGTTTATTCTGACTCTGCAGCCTGGAGGTACCATAGTTACCTAGCTTCCATTGTGTAATGGAATGATTGCATATATTTGATCCTCTCTTCTAAGTAGAGTGCAAAAGTGTAACTTTAATAAATTAAATTATTTAGCAGCAACACATAAATTTTACTATTTTACATAAGATTTGTAGTAGTGATTAGCCCTTGACTGTTACTTATAGCAATTGATGGTAATTAAATACTACTTCATTTACTGTACTCAGCAATATATTTAGTTTTATATTTATGGATCAACCCTTTCTCTGGAAATATGATGTTTCTGTAATTAAAATTAATAAATACTCATTATAGATACTTGGTAAATTATAAGAATTTTTTCGTAAACATAAGGGAAAATTAGTGCGTTATATTGGGTAGTAGCAAAGAGATCATTACACATATATAGTGCACCAAATCACAATTAATAGCTACTCAAATAGCAAAGATTTCAAAGGCTGACTGGTCTCTGCAATTTATCTGTGCTACTGCTGTTTCTGTAACACTGCAGAGCTTTGCAATGCATTGTTTTTTTTGTAAATGTTTTCTTTTTCATGATTGTTTTTGTCCAGACCTATTATCTTAGCAACTTGTAGCCATTAAAGACTGTAATTCTGCTCAAGGGATAAGTGTATTAATTGCTTGAGATATCTTATTTTGCCCACTCTGAATTTCTGTTCTTGGTTGGTTGGAATGTTCTTGCTCCCTTGAGAGGCTGCACCCCAGCAGCAGCTGTTTTTCTCCACAGGGTGCTCAACCATAAGTTCTTAAAAATCTTCTGTGAGATCTGCTAGAAAAAAAAGGTGTGATAAAAATGTCTTTCTTGACCACTTTCCACAGTGAGCAAGGAATCTTCTGTGTTATATGGAAAAATCAGATTCCGATTTTGAAATGCTAAGAATCAAATTTTGATGAAAGTTGTGACATAAGAGCTCAGAGGAGCTGTGTGTGCCTTAGATCTGTTTCTCCTCTAAATTAAGCATTTGGGAAACCTTTACCCAAATACGTGACTAAATCACCAGAGAGTCTTGAAAAGTTTATTTCTGAGTGTGGGGTTTTGATTTCAGGCAGATGGGGTATGGGGCTGATCCAGCTGGACTGCCACAGCAAAATGGCCCGTTTTCTCTCTTTAGATTTCCCAAATATACATTTCTTTGTGGACTTCCTGTCAGACTGTGTTCATTGCTATATCAGGACACGAATGTGATTTCTTTGGTCACCCTGTGGTGGTTGATTGACTGGACACTAGGTGCCTATCAAACCCTGTCACTCCCCCTCTCAACTGGACAGGGGAGAGAAAACACAATGAAAGGCTTGAGGGCCAGGATAAAGGTAGACAGATGAATTACCAACTACAATCATGGGCAAACCAGACTTGATTTAGAGAAAATAAATGTAATTTATTACCAGTCAAATCACAATAGGATAATGGGGAAAAAAATATAATGTTAAAACACCTTCCCCACACACCTTCTTTTGTCACAGGCTGAAGTTCACTCTTAAATTTTCTACATTCTCCCTACAGCAGCACAGCTGGATGAGGAATGGAAGCTGGATCCAGATGAGCACACACTTGTCTCTGTTGAGCCTTCTGTTCCTCTCCTCCAGTGTGAGGTCCCTCCCACAGGAAAAAGTCATCCAGGAGCTCCTGCAACAAGAACCCTCCCCTCAGGCTGCCATGCTTCATGGCAGGTCCAGCATACATCCATCCTATGGGGTTCAGTCCCTCAGGAACGGCCTTTTCCTCTGTGAATCTCCATGGGGTCACAAGTTCTGCCAGGAAACCCATTCCAATGTGGTCTCTGTCTTCAGAGGGCCACAGGCCCTGACAGGATCGTGTTTCAGCACAGGCTTCTCACATGGTCCCAGCCTTCTTTGGGCACATCTACCCCCTTCTGGTGTGGGGTCCTCCACAGGCTGCAGGCAGATACCTGCTCCCCCACGGATCTCCATCAGCTGAAGACAGACAACCTGCCTCACCATGGTCTTCACCATGGACTGCTGGGCAATCTGCTCTGGCACATGGAGCACCTCCCACCTGTCCTTCTCCACTGACTTTATTGTCTGGAGAGCTGTTTCTCCAACACGCTCAGTCCTCACTTCCAGGTGCTGCTGCACAGCAGGTTTACCCTGTTCTTAAAAGAGTTGTCCTCAGGCACTGCTACTGCTGCTGATGGCTTGGCCTTGGCTATCAGTGTTTGCACCCTGATGCCATCTGGGAGTGGCTCTATCAGACAGGAGGAAACTTCTGTCAGCTTCTCATAGAAACCACCTTTGTAGCCCTTCCACTACCAAAAACTTACCCCCTTCAATCCTGATTCCCGGTGTCCAAGTAGTCCAGAAAGAGGCAAGACTATGACAAAAAGATGTGGCTCTCTGTGTTTTTACGACCAGAGAGATTTTTTAGCATAGTCTTTTGGGCACTGTCTATGTCCAATGAATTTGAATTTTGGAATGGAAAATTTTAGGTGAAACTTTGCTTTATGTATATATTGTGGCATACGACTAAGAAAAATGTTTGTACAGTCAAAATTATTTGCCTCCTGCTGGAGCTAAGAACGAAATCAGGAAAGGGATTGCAAATATGGATGCAAGGTTCCTAAGCAGTTACTTTATATGCATGAATGATTTGCACAGAGGACTGGATACTGGCCCAAATTTAATTTCCGGTCAAGAGGCAATATAAATGTGCAGTCCTGGCAATGATGCGGACTGCAGCAAATCAAAGCACAATCCATTCTTTGTGCCATACACCAGTCAATAATGTCAGTACACCTGACAAAAGCTGTGACCAAAAGGCAAAGGCTGTATCTAAAACTATTAAGCCTTATATCCATCCTCTGTGATTTGCTTTATTGTGATTGACAATGCCTTAATTAATTATGGTTTTAATTTTTTTTCTGTGTTTTTTACTTTAGTAACACAGAGTCATGTAAAAAAAGGAGTCTCTCCATGAAAAATTATTTGATCTGTTCAGAAAGAGAGTGTTTGGGAGGGCACTGGATGCAACAGACAAAAAGAAATGAAAAAGTTACACCAGGAATTAAAAGCCTGTGACTGAAACACAGAGCTGGAGAAACAATCAAATGTGTCAGGAGTGGTTAGTCAGACTGTAAGAAAGGTAGGACAAATGCAGGCATTGTGCACAACTTGCTACAATATGAAGTGACTGAGCTGGAAAAATGAACTCTTCCATGTCCTGTTATCTTTCACATAGACAATCTTTCTAATTTTTATTCAAAAATGTAATTGCTTTTTGGCTCTGAAACCCTTCATCCTCTTGGGAGGTTCATTTAAGACCATGGCTAAGCACATCTACCTCAAAGATCTGACTAGGAGACCTTAACATGTACTGCTAGAAAAATAGATTAGAACTTTACAGTCCTGGTGTTACTTTTTTTCCATG
Source organism: Melozone crissalis (assembly GCF_028551555.1). NCBI lineage: Eukaryota > Metazoa > Chordata > Aves > Passeriformes > Passerellidae > Melozone > Melozone crissalis. The sequence continues at coordinate 45,332,159 of NW_026535783.1, read as the reverse complement.
GTTGTTGTGTTTTGCAATCCAGTTATTGATTTGTAAAGCTGAGAAATGATGGTGTGTTACAGGATTAATTTGTTGTGTGTTTGCTATTTTTCTGGAGACACAGATTTATTAACTCTCCACTGTTCTTGCTGATAAGTATCTGGAAAACCCAGTAGCAGACATAGACACAAACTGTTTAAACTGTGACAAGACAGCTGTTTTGGTGTCTGCCCCTTCTTGACTTTCTTTCTTATACTTGCAGTATACTTCTTCCACTTGAATTTTTGACCAGCCACTGGTGCATGTTAGTTATCTTGCCTGTATTGACATCAGGAAACAGAAGAAATGAAGCAACTCAGACTTGGCACCAGGCCAAACTATCTGCAGTTTGGCTTTTCAACAGAAAAATCAGTGTACAAACAACATCTCTTCAATTTTGCCAATGTCAATAACTGAAAAAATCAAAACATGCTTATTTTAAATTTTAAAGAGGAAAATTAATTTTGTTAGTTAAACAAGATTGGAGGGAAGTAGGGTTTGGTCTTGACTGTGAAGCTGTCCTCTCATGCATTGCAGTATAAGTCTAAGTTTTGCTACCAAGTTGTCCCTAAACTCCACTGAAAGCTGAAGTAATAAAGCAAACTTACCATTTGAAATTTAGTGACACGACTTCAAAGAATTGAAGAGGGAGAGCAGGAGGAACAAGAGCAGCTGCTTCTGCCTTATGAGATTGTTCTCAAGAGGAAGGTTTTTCTGTAGTGAGCTGCACAGTGGAACAGATGCAAATTGTAGCAAGGGCATTAGAAGTTATTATAGGGACAGGGTTGAAATTTTGCTGGGACTCAGCCTTCTAGATAATATTTGCATCTTTTTTTTTTTTTTTTCCCAGAGCCCTTAGATACTTGGGAGTCTCTAATCTAAGAGGGGATTAGTGAACTCAGCTCTATTAATTTTTGGAAAATGTTGTCTTTTCTTTCTCTCTTTGTCTGGTAATAGTGATGCAATTGTTGCAATCATTAAGCAATATCTGTATGCCTCAATGTATGATATTCATCCAAGTCCCATCCAGCTCCTCTCAAACTGGCTTGAACACTGGACCAAAAATAGTCCCACTAATTCAGTCCTTTACTTGAGCTAGTCTGTGCTTTGGGTCTACTAGTCCCTTGTTAGTCCAGCTCTTGTGCCTTTGGCAGCTGTAGAGGACTAGGTCTAAGCATGTTTTGCCTCAAACTGTTGGGACAGGAAAGATGTGATCAGAAGGGAGGGTCCTCCACAGGTGGCTCAGTGTTTTGAACCAACTTCTTTCTCAGCCTTGAGACTTGTGCTCAGTCACTCTCACCTTCCAGCTCACCTCCTGGAGAAGGGCTGGCTATGCACCTGGAGACAAAAGAGCACAAAAAGTCTAGTTTACATAAGAGGCATGCACTAGGTTAAGTATACAGGGACATAGACTGGGGCCCCTCACTCTCTCCTCTTTTGTTTTCTTTGTTGTGCAACACCAGCTCTGGACCATCCATGCAGCAGTACCAATATGAGATCTAAGGACTGGTGATAATTGTTTTCTTACCATGCTTTGCCTGGTCAAAGCACAGCTGTCCTATTCTACCCTAGAATATGTTTTGAAGCCTCTTTTGCAGGGGCAGGGGGGAACTTATAAAGATATTTGTGGCTTATGAGCCTGCACCTTTGAGAAGTTTGCTCTGGGAGTAGAGAACTTACTGAAGTGTGCTGTACAAGATTAAAGACTTGTTAGCCAACACCTTTTGTAGCAGTGTAGTGTAAAGACTTCAGAGCATGTTAGCCAAAAGCTTTTGAATCTAGCTGGCTGGTTTCTGGAGTTAAGACTAGTATCCATAAACATAAGAGTTCCTTGACACGTGGCCAAGTGATGACCTGACATTGCAGTGGGTAACGGCACTAGTGGCACTAAATCATTCAGTATGGATATTGGTGTGTTCTTCCAGTTTGATACCTTTCTTGTTATAAAGTAAATCTTCCCTTCTATGCTAAGTCTTCCATCTCCTTCATGCTTCACATTGGATCTCTTTCACAAAATCCTGGAATCACAGGATAGAAGGGACCACAGGGGATCATCTGGTCCAACCTTGCTCAAACAGGGTTATCCCAGAGCACATGGCACAAGATTATGTCTAGACAATTCTGGAATATCCACAGTGAGGAAGACTCCATAACCTCTCTGACCAGTCTGTTCAGTCACCTGCAAACTCAAAAAGCTCTTGCTCACGTTCAGGTGGAAATTCCTGTTGCTCTTATCCTATTGCTGGTACCACTGAGCAGAGCCCGGCTCCATTCTCTTGACACCCTCATTTCAGATACTCCCTGACACTGATGACATCCTCTCAGTTTTCTCTTCTCAATGCTGAACAGGCCCAAATCTCTCAGCCTTTCCTCATAAGAGAGATTCTTCAGTTCCCTAATCACCTTTGTCACTCTCCACTGGACCCACACCAGGAGCTTCGTGTCTCTGTCTCCTTGGCCACAAGGACACTCTGCTGGCTCATGGAGAGCTTGTTGTCCACCAAGACTCCCAAATGAGCTCCACAGAGCTGTTTCTCAGGAGGTCAGACCCAGCCTGTTCTAGCGCCTGGGGTTATTCCTCCCATTTTTCCAGACTTGGCACTTGAAATTCAGATGGTTCCTCTCTTTCCATCTCTCCAGCTTGCCTTCTTGATGGCAGCACAGCCCTCTAGGATTCTGACCACTCCTCTCAGCTTTGTGTTGCCAGTGAACTTTCTGGTGAGGCATCTGTCCTTCATCCAAGTCATTGATCATTGTGCTAATCAATACTGCACTCGTTATTGAATCTTCAGGGGCATTACTATAGACAGGTCTCCAGCTAGACTGTCTGCCACTGACTATGACTCTGTTATCTACTATTCAGCCAGCTCTCAAACCATTCAAAATACACCTACCCTGTTTGTATTTCCTGAGTTTTCCTGTAGTGAGGAAGTAGTGAGAGACAGTATGAAAAGCCTTGATGAAGTCAAGGCAGACAATACCCACTTCTTTCCTCTTATCCATCCATGTAGAAGTCTCATTATAAAAGGCAATCAGGTTGGACAAGCATGTTTTCCATTTAGTGAGTCCATGTACACTTCTTCTCATCACCTGTGTTTTGTGTAGATGGATGGCCTCCAGAATGAGGTGTTCTGTTAAATTTCCAGGGATTGAGGTGAGGCTGACTGGGCAATAGTTCACTGGGTTCTCCTTTTTGCTCTTTTGGATGACTGAAGTGACATTTGATTTCCTGCTGTGGAGACTTGCTGTTCTGAGGAGGCTGTAATTTGACTTTAAGATTCCTCTCATGGGACACCTGATAAAACCCCACAGACCTGGGTCTGCCCTCTCTCTGCTCCCTGGCTCTCTGGGCTTTGCTCGGGCTCCCGGCCTCCACCTCCTCCTCCCCCCAGCATGGGGAGAGGGGTGGAGAATAAAATGGACTCTTGTGCTAAACAACGAAGAGACTTGTCTTGTCTGTTTTCCCTGACACGTTGTGGCCTCCCTGGACACGATTATCACTGTAGCCACATGCTGCTACATCCTGCAGTCCTCAGTCATTTCTGATCACCAGGATCTTTCAAAGATGACCATGAGCAGCCCAGCTTTGGTGTCCATCAGCAGGGTCCATGGACTTGTGGATGCCTGGTTTGCATGACTCCAATCCAGTCCTCCTTGCCCAAGGGAAAGTCTTTCTTCCTCCCTTTCTTCTTCCTAGTCTCCCTGTGAATTTCTAAGGGCTTGTCTTGTCAATGATGATCAATGCAAAGAAGGTGTTTGGTAACTCTGCCGTCTCTGCATCCTCCATTACCTTTATTTAGTACAGTCCCCCATTTTCCTTAGTTTTTCTTTTGTTACTGAAGTTCATCATCTTTCTCAACAGCTGGTAGGGCTTTGTTTCTTACATCTTTTTTTCCAATTTCTTATGCATTTTACTAAGCACAGAAAGTCCATTCATGGCAATCCTTCTTTCAATCTCGTACATTTTTTTCCTCTGGAGTCATAAATATAGCCACTCTTTGTTGTTGTTATTGTTGCTACAGCTCATTGCCTTGAGATCTGCATAGAGATACTTAAAAGTTAGATATAGCCCATGCTTCTTTGATAATATTGTCTTCAACTTTCCAAGAGAAGGGTGGTGTTTTTCGTGGAAGAAACCCAAACCCTCTGAGTCTTTGAGAGGAAAAGAGAGGTGGGGTGGTATAAAATGGGAACCTCCCTCAGTTTGTTTGAATGCACACTAGAAATACTGGTCACTTTCTTTCCTAAGAGCTCATTGCCTTGTCTCACTTCTAAACAGCATTGAATTTTCACTGCCAATCTAAGTTACTTACCATTCTTTCCACTTGCCCAATGAGCTACCTGGTATTGTCAACTGGAGTTCCATATCTCCTTTTTTTTTAACAGAGACAAATACATTGCAATCAGCATGGAATAGTGCTTCAAAAGAGCTTCTGCTGTAACTGGGGTGGATATTGGCTCTCCCTTAGGTATGCTGACAATTGGAAAGAATATAGTTGCCTCTTTATTGGGAGGAACATTAGCTTTATCATTTTCCAGTATGAACAAAATTCCAAAGCAGCATATAAAGTTTGTGTTTTGCATTGCTTTTACTTTCTAAACACCAAAATAGAGATGTGAAAGATTATACTAATAAAATTTGTCCACTATGTTTTAGACAGTCTTCATTTAAGAGGCATATAAATCTGGAGGAAAGCTCTGCTGCATTGGGTCCTGGTTCAAATCTTCATGTAACTGGATAGACTCTTTCTGCTAGTCCTGAATCCTACACTAATGCTAGTGAGCTAGAGTTCAGTATTGCTTATAATAACGGTGCTACTCTCAAAATTAGTCCACTGTAGAATAACATGGTTTACTGAGACAATCTGTTTTGTTTTAGGAGGTGTTGAATTAGCAATACATTTTAGACTAATTTCTTGAATGTCTAGCTTTGGTCTTTTACTGTTTCTTCAACATGATATATGCTTGAATAACAGCTTCCTCTGACATCATTTGCTTGGGCTTTTCTGTCAGAGAACAGAAGTCTTTTAAATAGCAACTAGGAAATAATTGTCATGTATGGAGAAGAACTTCTTGTTCCATGAGAGCTGTAATGGGCCTTAACATGGCATGATCAGATGCTTGGTCTGGTTTTTTTGGGTATTCCCTGCTGGCCAGGAAAATCATCCTAACCACTACAATTCTTGTTCGGCTGTACATGGAACTGGATTGTTTCTCAGGGTATAGTCAGAGAAGTGGACTTGGTTTGATGTCTTTGTCCAGCTGCAGTGACCAAGCTCAGGGCTTTCTAATAGGTAAACTCAGACTGCACTCCTGATTTGCATACCTTATTCTGCCTTTTTTCTGGCCTTCTTGCATCTCCCTTGTACCTTCCTTTCCCACACTGGTCTCCTTCTTAGAAAACAATCCCAAATTATTCTTAAGGGCCATAGTTCAGATATATCTTTGTCCAAACTTGGTATTTCTGACAAAATTATCAGGCATTCTTAGTTTTATATGTTATTACTGACATAGTAAAGCTGGTATTTTTGGCGTTTCAAGACAATCCATTAGGAAGTCCCTAGTGCTCCCCTCCAGATACCTCTGGAGTCTGGCACATTAACTTTCTATTTTCATGGGAGATCTTCCTATCCTTCATGGCATTGCCTGTAATTTGTCAACTTCTCAACTGCTGCCTGTATGTTCAAAATTTTTTTATGTTGAGTCTGTTTTCAGTGTTCTTAGAGCAATCTCATGCCATTTTCTAGTTAAAGGGCTATCATTTGCCTGCAGCTCTAAGATATCTAATATGAATTTTCAGACCAAAACATACTCCAACAGTGGTAGTAGTGAAGTTATCTTTACAGAGAAGATTTATGCTGGATTCAAAAATATCTTTGTGAATATCAAACATCTATCAAAATGCTTATAAAAATAAAAGATCTCACAAAATTAATTTAGTCAATTAGTAATATTTTAATCATTATTCTACAGACTACTGCAATCCTCATTTCTATGGGAGTGTTTCAATTACAGATTGCATAACACAGCTAATTATTTTAACTTCTAGAATAGTATTAAACCACTTTGGAATCATTATTAAGAGGCATGTAGCTATGTTTAAGCATTTATTTGTGTTGTAGGCCCTGGTGTTACAGGTGTTACCAGGTGGCCTGGCCTGTTATAGACCTATACATGCACTTCTAGAACTGTTCTGAAATATCTGAATAACCTAATGCAGATGAAATGATCAACTATTATAAATACCATGGGAGGTGTAGTATTATGCTAACATTTTCTTATAGATGGTACATTTGCCCACACTGTGCTGAAAGGTTGCTGGCAGAACATTAACATACCTCCAATAAAACTTAAGTTTTATGTAAGTTTACCCTGAAATATTTGGAATTCTTCCCTACTTACAACACTCCTATGCAATTTCTTTATAAATAGCTCTTCATTTAAACATCATAGAAAGGGACATTCATGTTATTTTGCTATAATGTGAGTGGATAATGAGCAAGTTTTCATCTCTTCTTTCACGTCATTCAGATCTGGCCTATATAGTCGCTAATTTTCCCTTGGCTGGTGACTGTAATTTCTATCAGCTAGATGGGTTTCCTAGCTTGTGCTAATGGCACAAGCAGCCATTAGCATGGAGGTCAACAAACTTATCTCCATTTATATGACCTGAGTCAGAAATTTAGTAACCGGTCTCTAGAAATCAAAACCTCGTGCTCCAGCTCAATCTCCATTCTGATAAAAACATCTGGTTACAGATATGGTCCCACCTAAGATTCATTATGCAGTTAATGATTGCACAAAAATGTGAAGGACAGAATGAGATTTTTTGTTTCTCGCTGATTTTGACTCATCCTATTTTCCCCCCTCTGTTTTTGTTTGATTATTTCCTTGTGCTTTGTTTTTGTTTTCTGCTTGTGTTTATTTTTTTATTTGGTTGTTTTGGTTTTTTTTTTTAATGTTTAGAAGGGTGTTTTGTAACTGTTGTTACCTGTTTCCTATTTTCAGCAAATTCTTCCTATATGTGCCGCCATGTAAGACTTATAGTGGTTTTTGGCATCATGTGAAACTCCTTTTCTTGGGGGGACAGCTAGATTTTAGTGGAATAACTATTGCATTAAAAATGCAACAGGTATTCCACTAAAGTGAAAAATGCCACAGAGGACACTGATATTGATTAGCACTTTATCCTCAATATTAGCCCAATTTCTGAAATTAAAGGGCATTACCTATGCTTGAGAGATCTATGATAATATTTTATTGTGTAAAATCAGTGTATCATCTCCAAGAGTGCAAACATACACTTCTTAGGGAAGCAAGTACAGAATCTGTTTGCATGAAGATAAATTTACTCATATTAAAATGTACTTATTGGACAGCCAGACCTGCAAAGTGAACAAATCAGACACACATTTCAATCACTGATATGGTGGAAACATTGCCTCTTATGCCTGCAGCATAATATAATTTTCAGGACAATTCATCCCTCATGTTTCTGAAAAAAAAGTTCAGTGGTGAAAAAGGCCTTTAAAAACAGACTGAGGTACCTGGGCTCATGCCATACTTTCTACTGAATAATATTCAAATGAGAAAGCATTTTGATCTTTATTGTCACATTTGAAGTGCAAATACCCACAGATAAGGGATATGAACTTGTTCCAGCTGTTTCCATCCACTTTAGATTCCTGATATCAAAGTTACAAATATGCATTAATATTTAGATCTGACTCAGAAATAACAATCTGGTTTTATTTTCATTTCGTTAGTGCACTTGAAAAGTGATAGTAACATTTACAAATTAATTAATCTTCTAGAACTGGTCAGCAACATTAAGTGCAAAAGTACTTCCAGTCAAGAAGGAAATTAGCAAGTGTTCTGCCACAGCTTAAATTTCATGTTGATTGAACATACATAGAATGTAGGATTCCCCTCCCCTCCTGTCCCTCCTCCTCCCCTCCCCTCTCCAAACAATTATTTCTGTTATAATTTCCTTGTTGGACTCTGTTTTCCTTTTTGGACAACCTGACTTTCAGCTATTCTCAGTGCTTTCTAATGACTAAAATGTGTTTCTTTGTCAAGCAATCCTTTATGTCAACTTTTATAGTAATTCTACTTGCATTTAATATCCTTTTTGAAGTTATTATTTAGCTAATTAGGTTTGAAAACCCTCCACAGAAGATTTTGCCCTTGTCTGGAGCATAAATAAATTTTAGATTTTTTTGTACTTTTGTCAGTGCAGTTGTCTTCATCAACCAGTACTCTTAATTTCTCGTAATCTGTCCTTTTGAAATTGAGAACCTTAGGGCACAGTCATACAATCATTGTTGAAATAGATGTAGCAATTTAAGATGGCCAGTCATTAATACCCTTCAGTTGATTGAAACTGTTGGAGCCTCAACTATGGGGACCGATATCTGATGACATGAGAATTTCCAAGTCCATTTTAGAGCAAAGTGAAACAGGTTTCCTTAAACTGCAGTCAGCTACACTTTACATGGGTCTGTTTTACTTTGTAGTGAAGTGTATTTCCACAATGACTTAATGTCTCTCAGCTGAAAGCATGGTTAGTAATTCCTGGAGAGCAGTAATAGCACACAGTGATCAACATCATGGAACTGGACGAGCTTTGGAATGTACCTCCTCCAGTCTCCCTCTGTGGGTCGGACAAGAGCCCACCCCAGATCAAGCCAGGAACAATCATGTCTGGTCAAGGCTGGAAAACATTCAAAGAAGATTTTACAACAGTATGGGGCTGCCCATTTAGTTTCAGACACATTTATCTCCATCATTACATGTCAGTGAAACGACAGGAGTTTGAATAATTACAGTTACGATAGTAATCTGTGAAAAATCTTTGTGTCCATGTCACCTGCAGCTGTTTTAAAAAGCATGTAACTTCTCTGTATATTCTCCCTTGTTTATTTTAGATAAAAGTGACCAACTGCAATGTCAGCACTAGATGGGGAACTAATGGTCAGGGTTCCCTGAAAAATGGAAATGTTCAAATTTTCTTTTTTTAATCTCCTTTTCAGAGTAACTTTGACAAATCTGTAAGGTGTTTTGTTTGTTTGGTTGGTTGGTTGGTTGGTTTTTTGTTTGTTTGGTTTTTTGTTTCTAGGAAAGAGAATTCATTTGCTTTTCAATGGAGGTCTAAATTTTTGTTAGGAAATTGTTTGCGTCACGGTTGGGCAGAAATATTGTCACACTAGTTCAACATACATGGGTCTTTCCTGGGAAGGCATTTTAGCTTCAGAAGCACTTAAAATAAAAATTACAAACTGAAACAGATTAACATTAAAAATTCAGGATCCAAAGAAGAATATACTTTAGAGAAGTAAGAAATCCACTTGTCTATACATGCTTGTTAGAAATTTTAAAAATATGTGTCTGCTTTAGCCATATGCATTTTGCTATGTATTTTTTCCCTCAAGGCTGAAAGGAAGAAATTCAATTAAACGATACATAACAATGTCATGGAATATTTTCCTTCACAGCTATAAGGAAAGGGATGACCAGGCAGAGAAATTTGGAGCTGTTATGAAGGTTGAAAAGAAAATAATTAAAATTAACTGCACAGCAATTTATTGGTTTGGACAGTTGATACATCTATTTTTGTTGTAGAAAGTTTCAGTTTTTTATAACTATCTACATAGGAATTCTCATTTTTCCACAATGTTTAGATAAAGGTATTTTTTCTTTGTTAATTTTAGGAATGCAAACTGAAATGTTCAAAGAACTACAGTTTCCTACATTAAAGTGGGTGGGTGGAAGCAGATTCTTTTGCAATGAGCAAAAATATTTGCTGTTCTCTCTGTTCTTTTATTGGCTTGCATTGGTTTCTTGTCCTCTTGTGGGAAAGCAGAAACAATAGCCCCATGTTCCATGTAACCAACTGAAATGCCTGGAACAGATGGAGACACCACTATATGAATGACTCGGCAGCCAAAATTTGTTTGCATAATCTGTTTGGGATATGCCCATGGATGGTCTATAATCACTCATGAATCTTTCCCAACGTATGTATATATAATTGGAGTGGATTCATGAATGATTTATGAACAAAAAACTGAACTACACTTGTCAGAGGAATTATCTACAGTAGGTAATTTAACCTACTCATTAAAGGTCTCATATTTTGAGATTAAATGTCATTTGGGTCCACTTGTCTGATGGCATTTTTAGTAAGTTCTTCTTCAAAAAGTACTTTATTAGAATTTTTTATTCAAGCCATATTGACTCTTATCATGCTACATATGTCAAAATATGCAATAAAATAATAAGCTAAATTAAAAAGTCATTTACTCTATGAAAATTCTAAGCAAACAGAGAATGGGTTTTCTGTTACAGAATATTTTCTTTAAGATGACAAGAATAAAAAAAAATATACTGCAGCATGAAAACATTTGAATGTATCACTAAATGTCCATCAGATTCTCTAAACAGGTCATTGCCAAGCTAGTGAATTTCTTGGTTGGTTACACATCCTCATTTTCATTTCAAGATGCCATGGAAAGCATTCACTGCCAGGCAGCAATTAGTACTTAATCAGGTCTTATGGCTGAAATATTTGTCAGCAGCAATGGAGAGGAATCATTTGCTTCATTTCTGAAGTTCAGCACTGTCCTCTATGTAAAGTGATGCTCATTAGCATTCAGAATCATTGCATGGACAGCCTTTCCAGTGCTTGTTCTCAGATGGCTCTTTTTATCACTAGGAATGATTAGTGCCCTTACAAAGAGGCCCTTCAGATTTTTTTCTCAAGTACAAATTTCCTGTTATTGTTTATAGAATATTTGTTTCTAGTTCTTTAGCTGTGTATTAGATTTTTAGGTTAAAAGCATCATAATATTCTTCTTTTTTCTGGCAACTCATTTCAACTTTTAGATGGAACTGTGCCTTCTGGGATCCTAAACAGCTCCCCGTGCAATGTAGAAATGCACATAGACTGATTGAATATTACAAATCTGCCTGTTTTCCCTTACTATGAGGAAGAAAAGGATTAATGTATCCTCCATTTCCGTGTATCAGGAAAGATAAGTGTAGAATAGAAGCAAAAACAGAGAACATGCCCTGCCCCCATCTTTCCAGGAGACACATGGAGCAGTTTCAGAGAAAGGGAAGAGAAAATCAAGCAAATAGTTGTGTTGCAAAAATTCAAATAGTGCCTGTGCTTGTTTCCTCTGTTATAGATGTTAACAGCAATAGCTGAGTAAAACAACTGAAAGGCACAGCTGCTTTATTCCACATCCTTGCTGATTCTGATTATATTACAGAGCTCCAGCAGCTGGTCTGTACTCACAAAGACCGTTTTATTAGATATTTCTAATTTCTATTGACATGGCATCAGCGGATTTTAAATTCCCACAAGTAAGACTTCAGAGAAGAAAAAGAGGTGAAAGCAATCCTTTCTTTACTTATCTGTGAGACTAAACTATATTACCATATTTTATATGTAAATTATTCTTTACGAGAATTCTAGAGCCTTGCAATTCAATTAATATATGACAATACTTTAAAAATGAGAATAGAGAAAAAATGCAGAGCAAGTTTTGGTGTTTTGTTTCATTTTGGGGGGGGGTTGTTAGTTGTCTGTTTGGTTTGTTGGGTTTTTTGGATGTCACATTTAAAATCTTTAATTTCTCTCTTTGAGTATTGGATTTCAGGGTGAATCATAAAGAACAAAGCAAGCATAATTTGGTCAAGGAAATTTGTTTGCCTAATTTTAAAGTAGTCTAGATAAATATCTGCATGAGAAATACCCATCTATTGGACAAGCTCTGATTAGAGTTTTCTGGCTTATTATTCCCTGTAACTGTTCTTGGAAAAGAGAGGTAGTAAATTTTAAACTATCAGAAATTTTCAATGCTTCAATATGTGATCAGAAGCTGATAATTTCTTAGCTTAGATTGGGAAAACTGAGCCAAAATGGGCAAAACCATTCAATTTTTCCACTGTTTTTAGCAGTTGAACAATGCTATACATGGTGTAAAAAAACCCCCTTTTTCAGTGAATTATACAGTCCTTTAAAAATATATTTATTTTTTCTTTTAAATTTGAATGTCTATTTATTACTACATTCTAGAAAGCAGTTTTTTCTTTTCTTCCCATGAAAGGTATCATGTTTTCATGCAAAACATATTCGGAATAAATTATTATTGAACCTAAAATCCCTGAAGTCTTATCCATGTAGCATCATTCTAAGAGCAATGACATACGTCTTATGAAACAGAATCCATTGTTCTTGCGGAGGCTCAAAATGTGGACATTAAGGACAATAATAAAAGGCTTACATTTTCATTACTGTAGATTCTGGGAAGGAATTGCTTGAATACTAATTCTTTTCTGGTGAGTTTGTACATTTTCTATTTGCATTCCAAAGAAAAGCAAATAATCATGGTGATCCTGTTAATCAAGGTGTCATGGAAATTAAAGGGGAAAAGTTTTTTTTTTCCTTCAAAATCAATGACTGTAATGCTATAGGTTAAGTGCTACCAATTTGGAGCAGAGTGGTAGAGTTAATTAATTCATCTTACATTCTGTCCTCCTATTTATACATTCCCACTTAATATTTACATTACCTGAGGGCATGGTCTGTGGTTAACTAGAGTTCATCTTACAGTCATATATATTTTATTAATTTCTCTTTTGAAGAATTGCTTACCAACCAGTTTGCTCTTCTCTAAGGGACTAAATATAATGAAATAATCTTTGGTTTATGTTGTTTCTCTTTGTTGTCAACTTTTGAGCTGTTGGAGAGAAATCTTAATCTTTCAGCCATGCTTATTTTCCTTTCAAATATAGAATGCAATTATTTTTATATAGAATATAAAAAATGCAAATATGTTTGCCTTCTCTATCAGTATGTTTTAATACGTAATAAAAGCATCTGCTTGTCTCATATTCATTTAATTGGTGATATGACAAGCAGGTATGGACCTGAACCAAGCCTCCACAGAATCCCAAGAAATAAATCTGTCCATTGATTCAGTGAAACCTTAGTGACTTTTTGCTAGGTCTGGAAATACTGAATCTGTGCTCATGTTGGAAGATTTTTCATAATTTATATTATGTTCTAGTTCTTTATTTTGCTTTATGAAAGTGAAATAAGACTCAGAAGTCTTATTAAACTTCATAAAACTTCTTATCCTATCAGGACACAGGACCACAGCATGGCAGAAATGGTCCAGTGCTTGTGGAGACAGGTCAGTCCTACTGTTGCTCAGAGCAAGGCCAGCAGGTTGAGCAGGATCATGTCCAGATGAGATTGGTCGTGTCCAGGGACGGAAGCTTCACGACTTTTCTCTGCATCTTGTGCTAGTGTTTAACTGTTTGCACAGTAAAAATGTGTTTTCTCCTGCTTAAGCAGAATTTTGTATATTTCGGCTATATTTCAACTTGTCCCTGTTGCCTCTTGTCATGCCAGAGGGCATCACAGAAAAGAGCCTATCACCACCCTCATGAGGTTCTTATATGCACGTCTAAGATCCTTCTGTGTCTTTTTTTCTCCAGGCAAACACTACCAACTTTCTCTCTTGTTGTGTGAGAAAACTACCTTCACATGCTGCTTCTTTTTCTTTTTTTTTTTTTTTTTTTTTTTTGGTAATTAAACCTGCTTCTGCTGTAACTCATAGTGTTAGTAATTTCATTTGCCTACTAGTAGCTAATTTACCCTCAAATGTATACAGGTATTCCAATTAAGCTAATTATCTAAGTTCTGTCTCCTTTTAAAGAAAGACAGCATATTTGTGTTTTTCTTCCATTCTAATTCATTCCCTTGGAGATCTCAGAGTGACTCTCTAGTGATTCTATCTGTTTAATAGACCATCTTTAGTATTCTAAGGTTATACTTATCTTCTTGAAGCTATTTCAAAGTATATGAGTATTTTAAATATTCTCTGATCTGGTCCGTTCCTCTTCCTGGTTGAGATTTTTTTTTTTTAACTTTAACTGCTGTGATTAATGGGAATGATGGGACTAAAAATAAATATGCGTTTTTAATTACTTCTGAGTTCTATTATTTTGGAATATGAGATTAGTAGAGCCATGTTCTGCCAAAGCTGAATACTTAATGAAAATGGCTTGCATTAGTAGTAACAATTATTGCTAGTGATAGTACTCTCTGATGCGTTTTTTCCCACTTCTCCTTAGAAAGAAAAGAAAGGACGAGAGCACTTGGGCAGTACAGAAATGTGCAAGGCACTAATTGAGACCAATTCATCTCTGAATGTTCTAGTGGTGGGATGATTTAGCATAGTTATGCTTAGTTTCACTCTTTTGTTCTCTGTAATGCATTTTAAAGGGAGCTGACTGAGCCAAAGGGAAAGCAGGAAAAAACTTTTGAAACCAGAATAGCTCAAAACACATTAAAAATAATTCAAATTGATGATAACTCAATTTCAAATCCCCTGTAAGGAGTTGTTTGTCAGGAAAAGGCCCTAAGCTTCTCTCTGAAAGTTCAGTGAGACTGGAAGCTGCTTTTCTTGGTCATGGCAGCAAATCACTAAGATACAGGCAAGAGGAGCTTGGCTGACTGGCAGAAGCAGAAAGGAAGAATTCTGTAGGTCATCACAGGTGTTGGCCAAGTAGCACAGCAAAGAAAAACTAAAGGTTTATTTTTAACAATTTTATGGAAGTTCAGATACATAATAGGAAAGTGGCAAATAACTTTGAGAGATTTCTTTCCTGTTTCATATCAATGCCTCTCTCATTGACAAAGATTCTGCACACAAGAAAGCCAATAGGTTAGCTTGGCATAGGCTTCAGACACCCCAACTTCATTTAAGAATTTCATACTTTAAAGTGCAGTACAGACAACTAACCACACTTGGATTTGTTCCAAGTTTGCAATATCAGTCTTTGAAGGAAGTTTCCATATTTTTTGCTTGATGAAGATATAAGATCTTTCCATCCTCAGAGTGAGAAAAAAAGAAATTAAGGAAAATTTCTACTCACTGTAAGAACACATTCTAGGCTTTTCTACATAAAATAGAATACTTTGAATTCATTGCATGCTATTTCTTGGCTGAACATAGAACTTCTCTCAGAATTTCAATGCAATATGGCTAACAGCCAGAAAACTATCCCTATCCTTTTTCCTTTTCCCACTGAACAGAAGTTCGAGTATAGTGTTACTGTGCATTCAGATCCACCTTTTACACAGAATACAACATGATGAAATATTTGACTTTCAAATGGGAATATTTTTTGTGGTTCAGAAATGTTCTTATTCCCATGTGACATTTCTTCTTGCACCAACCCATGGAGTTAAGTTTCGTCTCTCTCTATTCAGGTGGTTCAGAGTGCCATCTGTGTTTGTTTGAGGACTTGCAAATACAAAAAATTTGTAGAAAGGCAGATAAGTATAAACAAAAAAAATCAACAACCCCCATGTCACAACAGATCATATAGAAATAGAAAATTTGGCAATCTACAAAGTAAAACCTGAAGTAACTTAAAACTTGGGATGTTTTATGGGACAAGACTAACCATTCCTGTCCCATCTCAAATGCCGCCTGCCTACTATATTGAGTTTTCTTATATTCTGTATTGACTAACTTTTTCTCACTGGGATCTCAGAGCACTCCTGTCAGCTGTATGCTGTGTAATAATTTTGTCTCTCGAAATATAAAATTTGTTTTTCAGATTATTGTTTAGCAGCATGGATAGATATGAAAATTAAATGCAATTATTCAGGTGATGACTTCATACTCTTTGCAGTCATATAAGAGTATGCCTTTTGTATACTTATGTTTATATGTATATAATGAGCATGCTTATAAGGCATATAATTATGCCTTTTGAATGCAAACAGATAATTGAAGTAATCTCACAGTGACCTCACAGTGGTACAGGAATACTGATTCTTGCAAACTGAAGGTCAAAAGGAAATGGAAGAACAGATTGTAATAAACAATTGATTTGAAAACCATTCATCTTTTTTGGAATGCTCATATGTTAAATTATGGAAAGTAATTAGTTTGAAAACTGTTTAAAGTAACTACTTATGATGGTCTTATATTCCTAAATTTTAGAATTAATTGATGAAATATATTGAATATTTTCTTTTGAGCCTTAATTCTGCCTCTTAGATCACCTTTATCAGTCACTCATCAGAATGGTTTTAATCCATAGAATGAGAAACTGAAGAGAGCAAGATAGGGTAGCTCAGGATAAAGATACAGAATCATAAACCTAAATCTACTAGGAAATTATTTCTCACCTTTGTACTGAAAGACTCAAAAAGAAATAAAATATAAGTGAAAACTGTATTTCTAAGGCTGAGATGTCATACTTCTAACTTCATGTTGTACTTCTAACTCACTTTCAAGGACACTGAAGCCAGATATGGTGATCTCTCTGTTAATGAATGTTGGGTTTAGCTGTGCCACAGCTCATCTGAGAAAAGAATAAGCTGTAAGGGGTTGCAGAATCCTAAAGTATGAATTTTATTGTCAGAAACCTATTATTCCTATTTTAAAACCTATGTGTCTGTTTCAGTTTTTTTATTTCTGTCATCTCTAGGCAATCCTAAACCATTCACAAAAAGCTGTAGATTTGTTACTGGTGTAAGAACAAAATGTACAGAATTCCTAGTAAGAGACTGACTTATTATTCTGTTCTTTTAATAAGCCATCTGCATTAGTTTAAAGCTTGAGCTGCAGTGGTATCTGCACTACATTTAGTGCTGAAATTCAAGACAACAGTTTGATCAAATGATTGTTTTAGCCTTTTTATGCACTCATTATTCGCTATCATGGGACTGTGGATAGTTTAAGAACATTTAGGTCTTGCAGCTGTAAGAGTTTATGAACTAGAAAGCTTACGTGAGAGTTTAGTCCTAAAAGTGCTGATCAGGTAGTTTCGTCTTTCTGTCTGTCTGGGGAGGTTTTCTCTCCTGAATTTGCAGTGATTCCTAGATTTGATTAAGTACAGAGATGGTAGATTAAAGTAAATAATTAAGTAAGCAAATAAATAAATAATGTTACCTTCAGGCAGTGGCAAGCAGGTTTTCAGTGAAAAAATTAGGAATGTCATAGGATTTTATTATACTATTTCAAATCTGTGCTCTAGGATTAATGCAATCATGGAATCATGCTGAGTTGGAAGGTACTCACCAGGACCATCAAGTCCAGCACCTGGCCCTGCACAGGATAGCCCAAAGAGTCATACCAGCTGCCCCAGAGCATTATCCAAATGCTTTTTGAACTCTGTCAGGCTGGTGCTGTGGCCACTGCCCTGGGGAGCCTGTTCTAGTGCCCAAACACCTTCTGGGTGAAAAGCCTTTTCGTGATGTTCAACCTAAACCTCCCCTGACACAAATTCAGGCCATTTGCTCTGGTCCTGTCCCTGTCACCCCAGAGAAGAGATCAGTGCCTGCCCCTCCTCTTCCCCTCACAAGGAAATTGTAACTGCAGTGAGGTCTTTCCTCAGTCTCCTCTTCTCCAGGCTGAACAGACCAAGAGACCACAGCCACTCCTCATACAGCTTCCCCTCCAAATCCTTCACCATCCTCATGGCCCTCCTTTGGACACTCTCCAGTGGCTTTATATCTCTTATTGTGGCACCCAGAGCTGCCCCCAGCACTGGAGGTGAGGCTGCCCCAGAGCAGAGCACAGCAGGACAATCCCCTGCCTTGCCTGGCTGGCCATGCTGGGCCTGATGCCCTCAGGCCATGCCTGGCCCTCCTGGCTGCCAGGGCACTGCTGACTCAAGTTCAGTTCAGGGACTGAGCAACCATCCTATCTGTTAGGATGTAAAAGTGCCCTTTGATGTGAGACATAAAGTTACTCTAAGACAGCAAATTTAACCTACCTAGGGACAGACACGGATTTTCCATTACGTAGCAGAAAAATAGATATTAATAAACTGCATAACAATAATAATAATAATGAGAATTGTTTGAAAGCTGATTCCGAAGTTATCTTAAAACAGATCTTAATTAAATTTAAAAAACTATCTGTTGGCTTTCCAAGCAGTGAAAATTGATAGTGACGTTGGAGAATACCACTGAAGCTAGTGGAAGCCTATGGTTGGAATTAGGGTTTAATAAAGTGGAAGGTGTGAACTGACAGCAAAATGATGTAAGAAAACAGATTATAGAAAGAAACTACTTGTCAGAAAAAGATGAGTAATGTCTAAGGTTCACTGAAATCAAGGCTTATGATTTACCTTTAGAAGTTTTTCACACTAAAAATCAATTTCTAAGAAGTGGACTCTAGGTGTTAGAACACTGGTTCAGTTCTCCTCTTTCCATATTACAAATGCTATTTGATTGTAATTTTTTCCAGGGATATGGTAAGGACTATGATTTAGATATACTGAGGCTGTAGCAATACATTAAGACCATACTGGTAGACAATCCTAAAGTATATTTAGAATCATGATTACTGCGTTTTTCAAAGGTAAACTGAGGAATAGAATCATCTAGGGAGTTATGAAGTTCAGCCTAAACCAAGAACTTACATTCACATATGTAAACCAGAACTTACAAAATTGCAAGTTCAACAAATTACAGACAAGACCAAAAATGAGTTCAGAATATTCAGTTTAGTGAAAATTTAGCACTGTCACTAAACTCAGTTTGAAGTTTAATAAACTAGAAACTGTGACTGTACAAAACGATAGTCATAGAAAAAGAGATGGCAAAAAATTTGACATGGACATTTTGGTAATAAAGTGGCCCAATCTCTTGGACTGACAATAAATGCCTAGTTGAAGCAAAACCACAAGAAATCTAGATAAATAATTTTTAGATTTCTCACCGAAAAGAACAAATCATTTAAATGTGTTTAGAATCTTGTGGAAATTTGGACTTAGGGTTCAGTTAGGGTTTAAGTTAATTGAATTTGGAAATTAAGGTATGAGAGTAAGAAAGTCTCTGAAAAGATTACACCGGTGGTTGGTTGTTAAGGTTAACAGTGAAAAAATAGTATGAAGTATTTCTGAGCCTGAGAGAAGCCCAGATTTTGTGAGAGACAGCAAGTCTACAAATACAAGGAGATTTTAGAATATCAATGCTGTTAGAAGATATGGAATTTCTGAAGCAACAAAAGCATGCCCAAGGAAGTCTGGTCCAGGAGAACAACTAGGGCAAGATTAGGAATGGCATCTTAAATGTATCCCAGAAACAGTGTGGAAAATTGTCATGGGGTTTCTCAAAAAAAAAAAAAAAAGAGAGAAATGACAGTCTGAGGAACACTGCAATGAACTGAGGGCAAAGTATGAGTCAAAGAAAGAGGCTAGGTAAATATATGGTTTACTGCACAAAAAGTAAATGGGATAAGGCATAGCTTGCAATTAAATGCAATGAGATATGAATGAGAAGTTTGGGACATCTGTGAATATGCTAAAAGAAAGCTTAAGAGTAAGTTATTTGTCTTTTTCTATGAGAAACTGATGAAAGTTTCTTGTGGTTTGACATTGGCCAAAATGCCAGGTATTCATGAAAGTAGTTTGCTTACTCTCTCTTGCTAGAGCTGGTAGAGGAGAGGTAAAAAAATTGACAAAGGGCTCATGAGTAAAGGACTGGGAGAAAAAAAAGAAGAATTAAATAGGTTCAAATTTAAAGGTAGAAAGTAAATTTATTATTAACAGATTCAGAGGACTGTAATGAAATGTAAAATAAGACTTTCAAACACTTTTTTGCCCCCAGCTCCTCCCTGTTTCCCACCGACAGCATAGGGAGACAGGGCATGGAGAGTTTGGTCAGTTTGTCACTTGAGATTTTTTCTGTTTGTTCAGGGAGAAGAGTATTTTTTCTGCTATGCTGTGAGGTCAGTCCCACAGGCAAAGTCTTCCCAAAATTGTTGTGGTATGGGTCACTCGCCCATGGGATGCAGTCTTTTAAAGATAGGGTTCTTGCTCTAGTTTGGAAGCCAGGGGCCTCTCTCTCTCTCCATCTTTGGAAGTAAGGGCCCTCTCTCTCTCTGTCTCTGGAAACTGGGCCCCTCTCTCTTTATTCAGGTCTTCCACTTGTTCACAACTTTCTGTGGGATCTGCCCACTCCAGTGTGAGCACTTTTCCCACAGGCTTGTGAGTGGATCTCTGCATCCTCCATGGACTTCATGCATTACAGGGGGACAGCTTGTTTCACCATAGTCATCATCACAGCCTGCAGAGGAATCTTGGCCACAACACTTGAAGCACCTCCTCCCCCTCTTTCTTTTCCCCTGACATCGGTGCTGCCATGTTGTTTTCCCTCACATGTTCTCACTTCCTCCTGACATGTTCTCACAGTCCTCTCTGACTAAAAGAAAAAACTGCTGCTTGTAGGTACCATTGTCAACAAGGTCCACGAATTCAGTTTTTGCAAGATCCTGCAGTGCTGAAAGGTTGATCTTGTCTAGGTGCTGTTGGGGAATTGCTCATCATGCTTCTGCTGCCAGCCAGGTGACCCCACTGCCATTACATGGGTGGTGATGGCTGCCGTGGTGCTGGTGTATTTAATGTCTCTTCATGCAGAGTGCTGAGAAGGGAAAGCTGCCACTGGCCTTGTCCTTCTGCAAGTGGTGCAGCTGGCTAGGGGTGGCCAGGCAGGCAAGGCTCACTGCAGGCTGTGCTGAGATGGCAGTGGCTGCGGGGGCACATTGCTGTGGGCCATGCTGGCATGGTGGCGGCCGCAGTAGCAACCATGGTGCCTCCTCCTCAGAAAAACTGATCTTGTGTTGTTTTGATTTTTTTCTTAAATATTTTATCATAGAGGCATTACCAACTGCTCTAATTGGGTCAGCAGCATGTCCATCTTCAGAGCTATCAGAGATTGGCTCTGTCAGACATGGGGGAAGCTTCTAGAAGCTTCTGACAGAAGCTACCCTGTGGCCCCCTCTGGCTACCAAAAGCCAGGCTGTGTCAAACCAACACAAAGGTTCAAAGTAGATCACAGCTAAGGTAGACAAAATAGTATCCTTAGGACAGTGCCCAAAACATTTTCAAAGGATGCACTTATTTATGGTACTTCTTAACTCAGATTCTAGATGGGACAGTTTGTTGTGATGCTCGTGAATGGTGTGACTCATGAATGAAGGAACTGGTACTGAAAATTATGATCAGTGACATCTATGGCTGTGAGAAACAAGTAATAATGGATTTCATGGTCCTGACAGGAGTGAAGAAATCAAGTTTGAAGAGCAGGTCCCTGGACACCAGGGGAAAGGAAAAATATCTCTTCAGGGAACTGAGATAGATCTGTGAAGGACAAAGAAATTCAGTTGCATAGGACAACATCCTCCACCTTCAAGACAGGTCTATCTCAACATTCAGAGAAACATCTGGACATATCAAGAGACTGATGCAGCTAAACAGAGAACTTACGATTGAGATTGCAAAAAGGTCTATACAAAAGCTGAAAGTAGAGACAGACTGTAATTCTAGCCAAGGAATTTTCAGTAAACCTTGCCTCATACAAGAGTAGTCCAAACAGGATGCATCTGAGAATGCTAAGAGAACTTGCTGCTCTTGGCTGTCTTTGAAAAACTTACAAAACCTGTTATGGTTGGAGAAAGGAAAATGTAGCCACCAGCTTCAAAATCTGCAAGAGAAACATTCGAGGGATCTACAGATTGGACAGTTTCACTCTTGTGTCTGGGAAAATTATGGAATAAGTGGTCTTGGAAGCCATTTCTGGATGCATGAAATTAAGGCTTCTGCAAATGGACAGTGTGAATTTATCAGGACTGTTAAGTCCGGTAAGTGAATGAGAGGGAGCTGTTTTCTACCTTATAGGAGGTGAATCTTGACTTTTGCAGGTGTTTTGATCAAGTTTCCTGTAGAATCTGGGTAGGCAGCATGGCATGTCAAAATATAGGTGGTTGGCCTACTATCTAGGTGAAAAATTGGCTTAACCAATATAGAGGTTAATGAGTCAGAATCCTTGTTGGGGTTGAAAGCTCTCTGGGTGTATCCTGGAACCTGTTCTGTTTAGCATCCTTGTCAATGGCCTAGATGACAAAGTGAAATACCCTTCATCAAGTTTTGAACAAGAGAGGGATAAGGGTACAGTCCATAAAATAAAGAAGCCGAGCTGCACATCTGGGAGGACTAGACTGACTGTCCCATGGAATGAAAAGATGTGGAGTACTGCATCACTGTCAGCTGTGGCAGTAACTCTGCAGGATAGGTCCTTTGGATCCTAGAATAATTTTCGTTTCAGCTGGAAAAGATCTTTAGATCAGTCCAGCTGTTGGAAGTGTGAAGCTGGGAAGAAAATAAAAGCTCAAACATGATGGGGCCAATGGTGATCTGAATGGACACTGATACCAGATGGAGATAAGTGGTTTGTGGTGCCATGGCATCAGAGGGGAGCACAAAGTGGGGTAAAAGCTGTGTGGTCCTGTTATTTCTGTTGATATAAAGGAATGTTTTGTACAAAACATTCCAAAATAGCCAGTGCTACCAAAATACCCATCATACATATTCCATGGAATGTGACCATGAAGAACGAAAACTTTGACCAGTTCTACCCAGAGGTACCTAACTGGAGGATGAGAACTCAGCATGGAATTTGTAGGGATAGCTTGATGGGTTTTCCCTCCTTGCTCTCCCTAGAAGGGACATATTTCGCTAAGTCTTTTATCCTCATCTACACCAAGTGTTTTCATCTGGGAAATTAATTTTGTGATTGCATTAATATTGTTAGTGATAGACATAGCTGTTGTTGGGGGTTATGTTCCTTTCCTTTTGTTACTTTTTACTTAGGGAATTTTTTTCCCATAAATTGCTAGGAAACACTAATGACTGGGTACTTAAAAAAACCCAAAAGAAGTGGTCAAGCTCAGGGGAGGAGGGCATCTGGTTGTACTTCTCTTATCTGGGAGTTTCTTTCTGAGGGGTAGAGATACTGTGAGAATTGGGCTGACTAGAGATGGGGCTGGGGAAGCTGCTTTCTTTTTCTCTCTCTCTCGGCTTTGGATGAGGACAGTCAGAGCTGCTGCTTAGAGGAGGGAATTCACTGCTACTGCCAGAGCCCAGCCTAGAGCTGCTTCTGCCATGGGGTGAGCCTTTGCTCATGAGAGCAGCCACTGAACTGAGACCTTATTATCACACACCTCACCAAGAGAGGGACCTGTCACCGTCTGCTCGGGTGCCCGGGATCTTGACTCACCCCTCTCTGCCCTGCTGGGAGCCAGGCTGCCCCTGTCCCGCCCCCGTCACTTCTTCAGCACTGCTTGGAGCTTTCACTGCACTGTAGCCCCGCACCCCCTGCATGTCCTGCAGTTCCAGCCACAGCTCCAGAGCTTTTGATACATCCTGGCTACCGCCCCAGGAGTTTTGCTTTTTCCTGCCAGCCCAGCTTGCTGTTTCTGTAAGTGCTGCTGGGGCACGGGGATCGGCTGCCCCATGGTTTGTGCAGCCAAGCCTCCCCGCCATCCCTGCCCGTCCGGGCCGAGCCGCCATTACTGCGCGCTGCCCGAGCCGCGCCACAGCGCCCCCTGCAGCCGCGGGGAGTCCCCGCACCCGCCCTGCCCGCCGGGAGCCAGCAGCGCCCCTGCTGGCTGCGAGCGGAACTGCACCGGCGGGGAAGGCGCCTGCGGCCCAGAGAGGGCCGGGAGCGGCTCTGGGCTCTGCTGCTGTCAGCGCCGAGCTGCTGCTGCTGTTTGCTCCATCGTACATACTAGTAAAGAACTGTTATTCCTGCTCTCGTATCTTTGCCTGAGAGAACTTTAATTTCAAAATTATAATAATTTGGAGGGAAGAGGTTTATATTTCCCATTCCTGCCTTCCTTAGTAGACACCTGTCTTTCAAACCAAGATAGTCTTTCTGCAGCTAACGTGTATATTGGCAAAAATCCCAAAGTACTCTATCTGTTGCATTTAATAAACACATTACCTTACTGGTTCTTTTGAATGCAACTGGACCCACCCATAGTTAATATTCTTGCACTCATGGTTGGGCATGTTATGTTTTTGCAACAAAACTAACACTGTCAAGTCCACCAGTAAACCGTGCATTTAAACACATCCTGATGAGGAAGCTGACTGAGCTGAGCCTGCAGTGAACCCTGGCAGTAAGCAAACAGCAAACAGCACCATGGGCTACCTCAAAATGAATATATTCAGTAGATCGAAGAAAGTGAATACAGCTCTTCAACTGGCACTGGGGTTATACTAGCCCTGCAATATGATGCAATCAAGTGTAGGCTATCAAAAATGGCAGGATCTGGAACTCGTGTCCTGTGGGTAGAGGCTGTAGCACTAGGGCTGGTTCATCCAGGTGCAGTGTTGGTACCTTCTAGCAACTCTGTCCCTGACAGGAGAGGATCAAACAGGCATGGCTATGTTTTTCGCAGTAGTACATGTGGGAGGGAAAGAGGCAACAGTCAGTAGTTGAAACATGGGAGGCTCAGGCTGGACATAGAGAAGAATCCCTCACAGTGAGGAAAAATATGATAGACTGAAATATCTGTCACTAGTGGCTTCCAGACTGTGTAGCAACTTGGCCTGAATGCACTGTTGAGTCTGCTTTGGCAGGGAGACTGGACAGAGAGGACCTCTCATGGTCTACTCCAGTTGCATGACCAAGCGATTCTAGGTGTTTCACAGGGTATCAGCACAGTCTCAGGCTTTTGTTACATTTTAGTTAACAAGAAACTCTGAGAGACAAATGCAGCATTTGAAATTAGATTTCAAATTACATTTAAGATGGGAGTGATTAAATTTCTGCCTTGGCATGTAATTCATATGATTGAACTGTGAGCCTAGGTGTGTGAGTGTAGATTAAGGACTAGTAAATGAGAAGCTCTGGAATGACGGTAAGTATGCCATTGGTTATTAGGTTTCCCAGGGGAAAAATTAAGACTGTCACCACTCTGAGTATATTGATCTAATCAATCCTTTGCCTAGTGCTAGGTTTTGGAGATGGGTATTCAGTGTGACAGTATGAGCACAATTAAAATGCATGCCACAAAATAAATTTAGAACAGGAACCAGTTGGTTTCTCAGTGTAAAAAATAGAAGAGATATTCCACATAATGCCAATGAACTTATTTTAATTTTGGGATTATGGTTGGGGGTTAGTAGACTCCCTAAAATGTCTGTAAAAATGACAGATTAAACCAGAACCCAAAAGGAAGAATAGCATGATACCAGACAGTGTTTTCATGGTTGAAATAGGAGATGTTATACCCTGTTAACATTGTGCAAAATCATGGTTCACCTGTACTGTAGTAGATGTAACTGTCACTAACACTCTCAACTCAGTTCAGTTGGGTAAACAAGGAGAACTGTTTTCACCTGAGATACTTGATATCCTGCTTCTTGGCTTCTGGCTGTCTCTCCAGAATGGCAAGGATTTTCTCTCAAATCTGGGTTGTGGGTTGTAGGTTGTATCTGCCAGCCAACAGCTGATGTGAAAATAGGATTAGAGCTGACTTTTTATTTAGGGCTCAATAAAACAGATCATGTAGAACAAAATTTAGCCTCATTACCAATGTTATTAAGAATGTTAGCCATTAAGGCTCTAAAGGTGACTATGAGTTACGCTTCTGTAGGGCTTTACTGCATGTTGGCTAACCAAGAGACAAGATTTCATAAATTTGAAGGTAATCTATTCTAAGATTTCCACTAAAAATCAAATCCCAAAGTGGGCTTTGAACAGCAGATTCATTTTCATGTTTGGCTGTCTTATGACTCAGCGGTGCATTAAGGGTAAGGTTAAGGATAAGGATAGAGTTTGTGCTAGAGTTTAGATAAAAGGATCACCCTAAATTACAGTAATTTTGGAGTTTTCTATGAGAGTAAATTGTTAAAATGATGATTTATTTCCCTGTGGATTTTTCTGGTCATGTTCTGGTAACATTATCTGTTCATAGGTGTAAGACAGATACAGGGCTGTGCTAAAAGCTGTGGTTTACAGACATAGAAGCTGAACAGAGAAGAAATCTCCTTTTGTTCTTCATTTCAGCCTTGCCTGTATTTCTGTCCTTTCCCTATTCCATTTCCTGCTGGCAATTGAACCACAAGGCTATAAGCAGAAAAGAAGGATAAAGAGGTACACTTCTTCCATAAAGTTTGTGGTAATGGACTGTCTGGGGGGAAATCAGATGCCTAAATTTCAATTAAAGATATGGAGAATTTCCTCTACTAGCTTTGAGCTGAGCTCTGGGAATAGGCTCATGCTTGGTCCAATAGTTTTTGATAAGTAGATTCATACAAGATGTAACAAAGGCCACAGAATTCTATCAAGTAGAGGTATCACTATAAGATTAGTACAGAAGCAAAGACAAAAATAAGTTTATTGGATATATATAGAATTTTTTAACTTTGGTGAGGTGAGTAGGGCTGAGATACCCATGTATCTAATGCTGGCATTATTAGGAACCTTACAATGCAGGTTAGCAGGTGCTAAGGGCTAGGAATACTGCCTGTCAAGAAAGGACAAAAGGACTCACATTAGAGCTGAACCTGACCAGTCTTGTGCTGTTATAATCCAACCTGCCAGGTATCCCTAGAGCTCTTATTGAGGTTGGGGTTTAGTTAAGAGTCTGGTCCAGCAGTACTCAGTGAACTGGATTTTTTTCCCTCATCCAAATCCTCTTACTGAGTTAGGGCTAGGACTATAATCATGATTGGTCCTCCACATGAACTCAGCGGCTGCTGAGTGTCATTGAGTTTAAATTGGTGGCAGAAGTGGTGTGAGTAAAGTTTAGTGTGCTGTACTGACTAGCATGTCCGGCAGATGAAGTGGGGATTGCACAAAGCTCAGGACTCAGAACTTGGGTAACAAAGATAGGTTGACTGGTGTGTGCTCAAATGTCAGTCAAACTAGATGAGGTTCCAGATCTGACATGCTCTGTGATTAAGTTTTTTTCTGGCTCGTTACCTATTACTGGAACAGACAGGGCTGATGAGCTGCGTTTGGGAGATGGCAGGTACACTGTCAGACACTAGGCTATGTCGTGGTGTGACATACCCAGGTTCAAATTCCATATATTTATGTACTAAGCTTGTGGGTGCAAGGGGCTAGATGTTGCTGTAATGTGCAATATGTGCTGCTGCCATAGTATTTTTTTGATGAAAAGATGTAGTTTGGTTGAGAAGGAAAGGAAAATGATTATATCTCTGCTTACCATTCCAGGAACATGTCAGCAGCCAAGGAATTAGTCACTGAATGTAAGACAGGAAGTTCTGTTGGTGTTTTCCTTGATGGCTGCTTCTGCTGATTACCTTCAGGGAGGCAAATGCTGGAAAGAGTAATTATCTCCGTAATCTTAACTGGGTTTCCTGATCATCCTTTTACTGCAATATTAATAACATTGTTCCAGTCCCTCTCAGTAGTATTACTCACGTCTCTTAATGATGACACACTCACCACTGGCAAAGTTTAGAGCACACTAAAAGTGTGTCTATCAAGGAGCTAATAAAAAGCACCCAGCTGCTCTGATAGAAAGAACTGGAGTGCAGGAGAAGAAAGCATGGTTATCCAAAATGCTCTTCAGTAACAACCTAAAGGCACGTCCAATTAAAATTACTTCTGTTAAACTCCTGAGTACTCTTCGGTAAAAGAGCATGAGGATGAGATGATGGTGAAATGTTTTTGACAGAAACTGGGTATTCTTTGGCAGAAATAGTTGGCATTGTGAGGGAGCAAAAAACAGCAGCAACAAACCATCATATTCTATACATATTACATATCCTGTAAAAAATGGTCTACTTATATACTCTTCCATGTAGTCTCCTGTGCTGTACCCCTAGTACCACATTGCTATTCTCAGGTGTGAAAATCCACAGAAAACCCTCAGAATGGCTATTGTAATCCCTTGTGCTCTCCTGAAATATGGGGGATGCTTGTCTGAGTAGCAAGGATTTATTAGGCATAGCAGATGGGTTTTCAATAAAGTCTACTGTTTCAGAAAACTAAAAATTCTCTGGTGTAAGAACTACTGAAGAGAAGAACATTTTCATTTTATAGATGTCAATTAAAGATTTGTCTGTCAAATAAATAAACTTATTCAGAAAGTTATTAAGAATTAAATAATTATCTCTGTAAGATTTCATGTAGACTTATATAAGAATAACTCCAAAAGAGTTTGTTATAATTAGGATACTCTGTTTTATAAAATAAATAAACATAGAATATCTTTCAGTATTTTGAGAAGATACTAAATTCAGACCTGTTCAATGTAACTAGAAGGTAACATGACTTTGAGACACTATTTCTCTAAAAAGTTCAGTTATTTTTCAAAAGTAAATCAAAACTGCTGTAATGAAATCAGAAGGAAATGCAGGAAACCAAATTAGCCCTGTAAGAGTGCAACGAGAAAAGACGAATATGAATTGTAGGTGGAATAGGTACTTATTGACTGTTTTTGGTTGTCTTCGTTGCATTCAGTAAAGTCCAAAAGACACCAAATTTGTAGATACATATATTGTATCTGGTAAAAACCAAGCCAAATGGGATTTTCCTTATGCTGCAGAGAATTAAATTCTGTAGTTATAGACCTCCAATGTTCATGAGGCAAAAAAAAGAGAAAAAAACTCTTTGGTGGTCTGTCTCTGATTAGTGAGATCACATTCTAAAATATGCATACATTTTTTAAACGTTGCTTAAGAGAAGGAGATAAGCAGAGAGAATCTGGAACATCTCACTGAACAAGTGTCACGGTTTTAAACCCATCTGAAGGTGAAACACCACACTTGTTCAACTCTGCCTCTCTTCCACCATCACCCCACTGGAATGAGGAGGAAAATGGAAATAAAACTTGTATGTTGAGATAAGTGAGGTTTAGTAATTGAAAATAAAGTAAAATAATATAAACAATTAAAATAATGGTAATAAAAAGGGAGAAAACCAAATGATCCATAGTACAGTTGCTCACCACTTACTGACTGGTGCAAGACCTCCATTCCTGGACCCAGATCAGCACTTCCAGGTAACTCCCCCCAGTTTATATACTGGCCATGATGTTCTGTGGTGTGGAATATCTTTTTGGTTGGTTCCAGTCACTTGTCTCAGATATGTTCCCTCCTGGATTCTTTTGCTCACCTCCTCACTGGTGGAGCACAAGCCAAAGGAAAAAAGTAATTGATTTAGGATAAACACAATTTAGCAAAACCCCAAACATTACCAACCCCAAACATTACCAAGACCATTCTCATTCTGAACCCTAAACACAGCAGTGGAGGAAATTAACTCTGCCTGAGCTGAAACCAGCACAGCATGAAATCACAAATTCTCAGTAGAAACATTTGAATAACTGAATGAAAAAACCCAGACTCCTTCACACTCTAGGACTTTGCTTGTATCTTTGGTATTATAGCATATTGACAGTAGGTCAGACTGCTCATGTAATGATAAATCCACTGTATGCTAGAAAACCCATTTTGTTCTCTTATACTTCAAGCAAGGGTTTGCCAATTTCACTAATGCAGAAAAAAAGATAAGTGGTACTAAGAACAATATACTTTGTGTGAAGTACTTGTAGCTTGTACCACTTTGTAGTAGTGGCAAAGCAGAAGTATTCTGAAGAAGCTTAGAATTACAGCTTTTCTTTTTCTCTCTTTTTAAAAATTTTTCTTTTTAATTGCAGGCATATGCCTGAAAGGAAAAAAATAGCAGCTAGTATATTCATGCAATTTGCTCTTGCACAGACTCCAGAGGATGAGACCACATTGGGTTTTTTTTGACTAAGTTAACAGGTAAGTAAAATACGTAATTTCTAATTACCTATATCAGAGTACCTAAAATAATTAAAAATAATTTCAGAGGCTTCCATCTTCTTGGTGGAGCAGTTGCCTTTAACAGTTTTGCTATTAATTTTAAAGTTCCAATTCATCTTCAAGGGAGAGTCTAGTCCAAACTCAAGGGAGATCAGTGAGATGTTTGTTTTTCCTTGGAGATTTTTGTCCAGTGTATCTAGAAGATATAGAATGATGGAGATTATACAGACATGATTTGCAGTGTCTTCTGTGCTATATTTACTGTAAGAACATTTTCTCTGTAGAGTTTTCTTAATTTTCAAGATTTAAATGAGAAAAACAGTAGCCCTTTTCTGTTCTTTCTTCACTCTGTTAGTTTTCATCAAGAATTAATATATTCATCAAGAATTAATATATACATACTTGTTAGCAATGTATATGTAATAATAACGCATATGTACAGAGCTTCACAGAGTTTCACAGAACAGTCTGAGGTGGAACGGATCCAGAGGGATCATCGAATCCAATTCTTAAGTGAATGCCCATAAGGAGATTGAATCTGTGATCTTGGTGTTATTACACATCTGTATGAATGTGCAAATATATTGGTAAATTTGTCTATCTGTTCATAGGTAGGTTCACATAAATTTTTTTTAAGCAGAGGACCAGAACTAGTCACAAATATCTAGCTGGCGACTACAGCTGCTTCAGATTATCTGACATCTGTTGTGAGTTTATAAAGCATGGATTGTGCACCCTAGGGTGTTGTTAGGAAGGAAGGGGACCTCCTAAAGATCATTTGAATGCTGTATGTAAAGTTACCACAAAATTTTTTCCAGATGGCAATAAATACTTGAAATTCTATTGCAGTCCTTTATAATGACCATACCTATTTTGCCAACAGTGATACCTGAAACAGTGGTGTAAGAAAGCATCACTTAAAGAAAGGAGCTTCAGCTAATGAAAAAAAAACTTATATTTTTCAGTCCTGAGAAACAGAATTGTACTCTAAGCATACAAGAAACTCATAGAACTCAAGGAACTCAAAAAAGGAACTATTGTGGGTGAGCTTCAGCACAATATTTCTTGAAAATACACACATTATTAAAGCACATATACTTGTGTGCCACATGTTCTTTGATCTGTTGTGATCTGTTATTCATTTCACCAAGCAGCCTCTACCTCAGTACAAATGCTTTATGTATGTGTGTGTAACATGAGTGTGCACATTGTTTGTATGTAAGACAGTGCATACTCTCAGTTTAGCCACATTCAAATGTGAAAGGAGAGAAAGTTCATACTGAGTTGGAAAAATATAAGACCTTGGGTTTTGCTTCTGGGAAGATGCAGAACAAGACAAAGAAAAGGCAGATGTTATACTCCATTTATTTTCATCAGAGTAAAAACAGTGGAAGTAAAAATAGATGAAAAGCTGCTTTCAAAGATTGATGAGATGTTATTTTAACAGTATAAATGCCCTACATACACTAAGCCTGTGGTAAGTAATGGTGTTTTAGATGACAGTAAAAATTGTTTCTCATCAAAAAGGAAAGATGTTTTCCAGAAGTTTTGGATTCATCTCAGTGAAAGTAACAATCAAACTGCCTGCTATGAATTTAGGAAGTCAGGGCAAATGGTACTAGACTTACAAGGATGGCCTGTGCAATTATTTTCCCTTACAAGGTCAGTGTCATAGAATTCACTGTGGGGGCATGACAATCACATCAGTGTGATGGATGGGTGTCTTGGGAGGGCCCCACTTCCTCTGTATAGTCTCAGTGTGGCCAGCACATCCAGGGTGCATCAAACTCCTCTTTCTGTGCAAGCTGCATGTGCCCAGTGTACCTTTATGCAGATGGGAGCAGCATGCCCAGGCTGATTGCATCCCGTGGATGTGCTCTGCACAGCTCTTCCACTTCCATTCTCATCTGGAATTTCCTTAGTGGAAGACACCTTTGCAGGACAATCCCATCTGTGAGAAACAGAAGGAAAAAACACCCTGAAGAGGTGTTCCAGCACATCTTATGGAAGACAGAGTTAATTGCTATGGAGGTTAGGGAAATGAGGAGTTCATTAATGAGGCCCTGGCCTGAGTACTGGCATCACAATAATGATACTGATGCCTCCTCCAAGAATAATTATTCTTGCAAACATATGCATAAGAGTTTTGGGAAAGGAGGACAGTCTTAACAGTTGAGGGACATAGAATTTAGAAATTTGAACATTATGTTTTCATTGTTCCTGATCTTCTTCCTATGTGGTGTTAATATCCACGGCACTTTAACACTACCTGATTAATTTTGAACTTAGAAATGCTGAGAAAGATGAAAGCTTCTAGAGGTAGTTATCTAACTACCCCAGTAGGTAGTTAGATAGGTGAGTTTGTTATCTAACCTTTGATTGAAGACTTTAATAAAAAAAGTAGCATTTTTGTGTACCATTTATGTTCAAACTCTGAAGCTCATGTCTTTCTTAATTAAGACAAAAGATGATCATAGTCTTCATATATATGAGATGTTTATATCATTCTCCTAGTGTGATATTTTATAATATTGTGATATTTTAGGACTGATGCTAGTATTTAAAAAAGTATTATTTTTCATAAGGAAGCTCTTTCATGAGCTATTCAGGACATGAGATATCTGAATTATGTGTGAACCTCAACATGAGAAAACTGCCTTACAAATCTCACTTTTCTGGTAAAGCCTGTGGATTGTGCTGAGCAAATGGCATTGCTATTCTGGCTCTTGGAGCTCTGACACAGTAGAAAGGGACTAGAGAGAGTACAATTCAGAGCATGCTAAACCTGTGGTAGAAATTAAAGTTCATGGCTTTTACAACACTGGGTAAACCCTGATAGCAGGCCTGGCTCACACCACGATATGTGTATTTTACTTACCCATCAGTGAGAGTAGGTGTGCAGCTCAACTCTCAAGAGTGAACACCAGGTTATTTTTATCTTTCCTGTTCTAACAGACATCCAATTTGTCCCCAGGAACCAGAGACTAAAAGTGAGCTAAACTACCCCCAAATATGTGCATCACTGAGGAACCCTTAGGAAAGAGGAGAGGCTGAGCTGTACAAAAATTTGCATTTCCTTATCTGAGTCCTAGGGCAGGATTTCAACTTCATCCCAAGAGTAGCATGCGGAAGAAACTCAGTTTTGCCCATGGAAAGCTGCTGAATGAGGAGGAAGAATGGAGATGGTGGGGTCCAACTTCAGATTTAGCTGCACAGCAATGCATTATTTAGATAATGTGCCTGAATGGGTATATCATCAGAGCCCATGAGAGCTGAGATTCACAGTTGTGCTTCAGGGTAAGCCTGCTTCCTGCAGCAAAGAAAGAAGATAGAGGTGTAACAATGGAGGAGGATGCTTTACATTTGTGTGTAACATTGACCGGGTTAAATTAATTTTAATAAGGAGCAACAGTCCACATTCCCTCTTCAAACAGTAGAGCTCTTATTTAATACCAGCACTTTTTTAGATTGGTCTGAATTTTGCAT
Organism: Melozone crissalis; assembly: GCF_028551555.1. Classification (NCBI taxonomy): domain Eukaryota; kingdom Metazoa; phylum Chordata; class Aves; order Passeriformes; family Passerellidae; genus Melozone; species Melozone crissalis. The sequence goes on along the minus strand of NW_026535783.1, from coordinate 45,299,003 downwards.
TTGGTATTACATTAGTGAAGGGATATTATTTGATAACCACTGGAGATAGAATAATATAGGAAAGAATCTGAGTGGTAGTGTTGCTTCAATTTTTTTTTTTTGTTTTGTTTTGTTTGTGTTGTTTGTTTCTTTCTTTCTTTTTTTTTTTTTTTGTTAAAGTAAATAGAACTGAAGGTGAGACACTGAGATGGATCAAAATATATCACAGGTAAAATTGTGAAGTAGCTAGCAGCTTGAAAGCACAACAGAACTGTAGAATCATGGAAGACTTTGACCTGGAAAGGACCCATGAGGGTGATTGAGTCCAGCTTAATACTCCGCAGAGGTCAACCAAAAAGATGAATGATATATCTGAAAGCCCTGTTCAAACTTTCTTTGAACACCAACAGGCTTGGCACCATAAGCATTTCTCTGCTGAGTCTGTTTCAGTGCTTGACCAGTCTCTCAATAAAGACCTTTTTCTTCCAAATCTGTTCTAGATTTTTCCTTGACATAGCTTTAATTTATTCCCTCATGTCCCAGCACCAGACACCAGAAAAAAGAGATCAGCATCCCTCTGTATTCTTCCCCTCATGGTGGATGTTGTGGACAATGATGACGTCAGCCCTATGCCTCTACTACTCTAAGATGAACAAACTTAGTACCCTCAGCTGTTGCTCATAAGTCAAACCCTCTAGTTCTTTCACCATCTTTGTTGACATCCTTTGAACACATTCTCATTTTTCTCTATCCTGCTTTTGTTGTGGAGCTCAGAACTGCACACAGAGGCCCCACCAATACTGAGTATAATGAGACAATATCTCCTCTTGATGCTAGGATGTGGTTGACCTTTTTGGCTGCCAGGACATACTGTTGACTCACACTGAACTTAGCATCATCCAAAACTACCAGATGCTTTTCTGCAGAGGCTCTCATTCCTCCATCTATACAACATCCATTTTACACTATTCCAGATGCAAAATCTGACATTTTGTCCTTGTTAGACTTAATATAAGGGGTGATTGCCCAGTGTTGCAATCTCTAAAGGTCTCTTCAAGACCTCTCTGCCCTGAAGGTAAAAAGTGGCTCCTCCTAGTTCAATCTCTTGCAGGTCATCTGTGTTTATCTAATGTAGCTTGAGGTATCTTTTATTACTATTCATTAAGATGAGGAATGGTGGGTAGGCAGCCTGGCTTCCTTCCCTTTTCCCTTTTCCCTTTTCCCTTTTCCCTCTTCCCTCTTCCCTCTTCCCTTTTCCCTTTTCCCTTTTCCCTCTTCCCTCTTCCCTCTTCCCTCTTCCCTCTTCCCTCTTCCCTCTTCCCTTCCCTGCCCTTCCCTTCCCTTCCCTTCCCGGAACTTCCCTTCCCGGAACTTCCCTTCCCGGAACTTCCCTTCCCTTCCCTTCCCCCTTTCACAAAACCATCTCTTTAATCAGTTTTGTATTATGGTAGTACACATAATGATCTCTCTTGTCATGTTGTTTTTACCTCCCCACGTAATGCATTATTTGGTGATTGCATAAAACTTTTAAAAAAATTTTTTGTTAGGCCAAAAGGATTGTCTTCCTCAGCATGTCCTCTGTAGTCTCAGGGCTATAAAGAAGCATCGAGTGAGAAAGATGGTTCTGGACAGGTGAATAAAAACCTCAAAGGATCTGGTTATCTTTTGGTTTATTTTCATTCATTTTCTGTAAACTATTTCTCCTCACTTTGACCATAACAGATGTGTTCTTACCCCAAATGCACAGGGAATGCATACTGAAACTTTTTTCAAGTGAGTCTTAAGTGCAGTCTATAAATGGTTTGATCAGTATTTCTTCTCTTCTCCCCCCTTCCCCCCTCAAGTCTTTGCATCTCAAATCCACTACGTATTTTATTGGCACAATGGTTTTGCTCTGATTCATTAACATAAAGGACTTGCTGTCAGATGACTCCTGACGGACCACAAATTGAAGACCACTGGGAAATCCTATGCTGCTGCAGCCAAGATGTCTAATCTGAGATGTAATGGATTGCTTTTCCACAGTATTGAGCAGCAGCAAAATTAACAGTGAGCTTCACTGTTATGGCACTTTGGTTTGGATTACTTTTTTTTCTTGAAAATTTTAAAGGAAAAGAGTGGATCCACCTCATGGTAAAGATTCAACTTTCTTTTAAAATGGTTATGTGTATCATAAATGAAAAAATTGTGACTCTCCGCCTTTTGCTCGAGTAATTTTTTAGGCAACTCACCCCCTAGTCTCCAATGTAAGCCTAAAGGCTATAAAATCAACAATTTATTTTCCCAGCAAGATTTGTCACTTCTTTTGTAACTGTTAAAAGTGCATTTAAGCATCATATTACACCATTTTCTGTTTAGCATACTCATTCTTCTTGGTAAAATTATGTCACAAAGTCCAGCATCTGCCTAACTTTCCTGTAATCATTTTTCATCATGTAAGACATTTAAAAGGGAAAAGTGAAACAAGATCCCAAACACCTGTACTATTTTCTAGTTCTACAACCAACTATTTTGAGGTAGGCTAAGCCCAGCAGCACAGGAGACAGTCTAGACTTTATTAGAATTTCTATAACATTTGAAAAATATTCAGATGCTTTAATGAAGTAAAAAGAAGCAAAATTTGTGAATCTCTTCTATGATGTGTATTTATACACATATATAACATATTTCAGTTACTCTGAAATTAAGAAAGGGAAATCCTTGCCATATTTCTAAATATTGAAAGAGACTTTTTGTACTTAGTGTTTTGAAGTTTTTTTTTTAAATCTGGGTGATTTTCTGGACCAGAATTTGATACCTGTTCCTCAAAATTTATGCAGTCATGAGCAAGAATCTTTGACCTGTGAAAACCAGAAATATTAGATGTGCACGCTTACATTACATAGAAGAACTGAATGTTTAAGATTCTCTCTCCTGAGCAAATAAGATGACTTCAGGAGTTCTAAAACCTAGGTCTCAAATCTATTTTCAGTTCATCCCCCATTTGATCTATTTATGCTACTAGCTGGCAGCTAATTTCACTGATATTATAAGGACATTTGTGTAGGTACTTGTTAGAGGATATATAATTAATGAAATTCTCACCACCACCTTCAAAACCCTGGCAGCAGTAGAAAGATTATTTAAACCAAAGAAGTGTGCTGAGTAAAAAACACAATAGGATTGTAAACTCAGAGAAACCCTCAGGGAAAGGGACTCTGTTTACTATATTTATGGTGGGCCCAGTTCCAAGACACAGGAGAAGAAACACAAACATTCGCTGCCACAATGGATCAGAAAAGGTCTCTTTCTGCAAATGTTAAGAACAGGCAGTGGTAGGTTAACAGGTCTCTTACACTGCTAATAAATTGAAAAGCAAATGGCTACACAAACCTGATAAAATCTTCTTGATCTCTGAAGTTTGTGAAGGATTATTTCAGCAATTTATGTCTGAAGCTCTGTTAAATTCTGCAGAGGAGGAATTGAAAAAACAAGTGCGTTCTGGAATTTTAGCGTAGATGGATGTAGGGTTGCTTTGTAGAAAAAAATCACGCTACTAGAAAAGAGAAAGAGATTCTTGAAACACTCTTGAAAACGGAGATATTATAATAAAATTTCACTTTTTTTTTTTTTTTTTTAATGTTCTATATAGTTATGACAAAAGTAGTGGTCAAAACCAGTCCCAAACATAAAGTTTCATTGCACTGGGACCAGAACTTTCTCTATGAGGCTGTTTCTGTTGCTTTCTCAGCTCTGGAGTACAGGAAAAAATGAAGAATAAGAGAGAAGCCATGGTGTTTAAATGGCATGTACGGTTCCTGGAGAATCTATGGAAACAGCAAAGATGAACAACATGGACAGACAGACAGTTAGCTCATGCATCTTAATCTCGGGATGTTTTGGGTATGTGCTTTCCACAACACTACCTGGACTGGATTGGGAGTTGGATTCACTGTATATATTTCCCACAGAGAGAAAACCTTTGTGGCATTGCTGGCACTCAAAAGCACCTCAACAAGTCATATCTGATAAAGAGTGATTCTGTGTCTGAGAAAAATTCTGCTAATGACAGCATTCTGTTAATGTAGTGTAATTTAATAAAGCCATTTTTGAAAGAGAATGTTGCCTCAAGTTTAGTAATATGCGTATTATTTTGAATGCCAGAATTTGCATGAAATGAATTGGGTCATTTCTAATTATGCCCTTACTTATATTTTATCTTTCAAATATTTCTCAGATAAAGAAATATGGTCTAAAAAGTCTGTAAAATGCATAGTAAGAGAAAAAAGCCAAAACCATGTTGGAAACACCATGTTGGAAAGTTATTTCCATGGGCCAAATTCCAACTTTACTCACAACTGTGGCCAATACCACTGAAGTTAATGGAGTTGAAAAGGGTGTAAGTTAACTCTGACTTGGCCTTGTATGTTCCCAGATTTGTCCCTTGTGGCTTACAATAGAAGGAAATGATTTGATTTTTTAAAAAACAAACTCTGACAGCTTGAGGTGGAAGCTAATGTCTCTTTTTCTGCCAAAAATCATATAATTTGGGGTGAAAAAATATACTTTATAGTCTATGATGAAACTAAGTGCTTACTGGATGTCATACTGAAATGGAATTGTATTCTCCAGATTGCTGTACAGTTAGCATAATGATATATAATGGCACATTTTTTCCTGTGTTATGTATTTCCCTGCACTCTGGCTGTTACATAAATACCAAGTTTATTGTCTTACAATACGAAAATCAGTGTAGATTGATTGTCTTACAATCACTGTTAGCCATTCAGGGGACAGGGATTTGTATAATTGCTGCACAGTCTCATTGGCTATACTGTGGCTATTCAAATGTCCATAGTCAAGCTGTTAGTGTAGCTCTTGACCTAAATGTGTGAAGTATGCTAGATATATAGAGGTCCCTCTGAAATCAGTGGAAACTACTATGAAGCTCAGCACCTTTAAAAGCCTTGCCATCTGGCCTGTCTGGTTCTTACGCTTGAGGTGAAAGTGACAGAAGTGTTTGCCAGCAACTTACATGAGGCTTCTGCTTTTCTCCCTTTTGGTGGAGATACAAAGAAATTTGGACAAACACGAAAGACATGGGTGATAAGGAGCAGTTCAGATATAGCATGAAATAATGGAAAAGTCATCTGGTTTTAAGTGTTTACAGCAAAAGAAGGCTAATATTTCCCATATTACTATTATTCAATTGGTCTTTCCATTCATTTTTATATAGGCAAAACTTGTGTTCTCAGAACAACAAGAATGCGTAAGTATAGACATTTACCCTTTTTAATCACTCTTTTGGCAGGAGGGAGACTATCTGGCATTTTATGGAAACTTATGTGGTTAAAAAAATCTGAGCTTGGGGGAGGAGGGTGGAGGAAGGGAGGATTGGGAAGCAAGGGAATAAAGCAGTGATGACAGAAGTTACTATAGAAAGCCAGATAATGGCCCTCAGGAGAAAAGTTTTTAAAGCCTTCTATTCTCTTTGAGCAATTTGGCAAGCTCTTTTGTTTGCACATTCGTATACTTCTTGTATTTAGTTTTTAATAGCCATATCCTGCTCTGAAAATACCACTTTCTCTAGACTTTAGCCTGCAAATTCATCAAGTCTGTGGTCTATTACTACTTTAAAAGCAGAATGATCTCTTGAGTTATAATTTAAAAAATGATAAAAACTGGAGATTGATAATAATTCCATTGTCAATTCAACTCTTCAAAAGTTTTGCCACAGATGCTAAATTAATTGTATGTTCCTAAGGAACTACCATTATGCATGGTGTTTATGACTAATGTAACACATGCATAATGTCTGTTTGAAGATATTATACTGCTCTTTCAAGGCTTATAGAACCTTTTCGTTCATAAGAAATCATGAAATCATAAAATAACCTGGTTTGGAAAGGATCTAAAAAATCATCTAGATCCAAACCCCTTGCTGAGGGCAAGGACACCTTTCACAGTACAGGTTGTTCTGAGTCCCATTCAAACCTAACCTCAAACATTTCCTGGGATGGGGCATCCAAAACTTCTCTGGACAACCTCTTCCTCTACTTCACCTCTCTTACAGGGAAGAATTTCTTCCTAATTTCTATACTCAACCTACAATTTTTCAAACTGTGAGTTTGAAGCTTTCAAACTCACCTTGCACCTTCCTGTCACTATGTGCCCTTGTAAAAAATTCTCTTTCTGGCTTCCTTGAAGGCTCTTTTCAGGCATGGGAAAGCTGCCATTAGGTCACCTGGTCAACTTCTGTTGTCTAGACTGAACAATTCCATTTCTCTCAGCCTTTCTTTACAGGAGAGGGGCTCCAGGCCTCTAATGGTCTTGGTGACCTTTGGACTCACTCCAACATGTCCTTCCATGTCCTTTCAGTGCTGGGAGCCCAGAGCTGATGCAGCCCTGCAGGTGGGCTCTCAGCAGAGCAGAGCAGAGGGGCAGAATCTCCTCCCTGGCCCTGCTGCCCACCCTGCTCTGGATGCAGCCCAGGACACGTGTGGCTCTCTGGGCTGGCAGTGCCCATGGCTGGGGCATGTCCAGCCTCTCAGCCACCAGCACCCCAAGCCCTTCTGGGCAGGGGGGCTCTGATCTGTTCATGCCCAGCCTGTGCTGGTACCCAGGGGTTGTCCTGACCCAGGTGTGGCGCCTTGCACTTGATCTTATGAGAATTCCTCATGAGATTTCCATGGATTGACTACTCAAGCTTGCCCAGGTCCTTCTGGATGCCATCCCACCCTTCAGGTGTGTGAACTGCACCAATTCATCTTGGTGTCATCTGCGAATTTGCTGGCAGTGCACTGGATCCCTCTGTTCGTGTCATTAATGAAGAAATTAAATATCACTGGTCCCAGTATGCACCCTTGAGGGACATCACTTGTCCTTAATATCCATTGGGACTCTGAGCCCTTGACCACTACCCTCTGGATGCCACTATCCAAACAATTTCTTGTCCATCTAACAGTGCAGACATTGAATCCACCTCTCTCCAATTTTAGAGAGAAAGATGTTGTGGGGGTCCATGTCAAAGGCTTTACAAATGTCCAGATAAATGGCATCTGTACTCCTTCCCTTGTCCACTGATACAGTCACCCCATCAGCCACAGAGTTGGTCAGTGAGGGCTTGCTCTTCATGAAGCCAGGCTGGCTGTTTTGAATCAAATGTGTTTCAAATCAAAATGCATCTAACTATTTCACATAAATGTGTGAAAATAGCGTAGTGTATTCTCATTATGTTGATGTGACTGACAGTTCAGGCTCCTGAGCTAACTGTCAGAAAAATAAACGTGTCTTGATTAAAAGGCAAATCCCATGTCACTTTCCATAGGTCTTAGTGACTCTTCCATGGCTTAGCTCTATAATACAAGATAATTAATCTGTTTTTTTCTCAATAAAGTAAACCCTTGTGGTATTTGTGTCCATGTCTAAGGACAACACACCATCAAAACAGTGAGATTGTCAGGAGAGTAGACCTGATATGGGAGTGATTTGTGGAGTGTGTAGTACAATGTTACTTCATATCTCACTGGGAAACTGGAGAATTCAAAATAGTCTATTCAAAAGATTATGAGATTCTTTGATTCTTTTCTCTTCACAGAATTTTGAAGGAAGTCACCATCACTTTTGGATGGGCTAGTGAACAGAAACTGTAACTATATTTAGTCTTTTCAGCATGTTAAATGCTTTTGTCCTCTCTGGGAATTACTGTCAGGGTACTTTTACAAGCAAACTGTGTCTGCATGGACAGATGTATCACACGATCTAAAGAAGATCAGTGTCTTTCCAGAGAAGCAGCTAGGATCCATATAACATGGACTGGGATATTGAAAAAAATTATATCTCATGGCTATTTTAGCCACTAGATCCAACATTTTATTTCCTCTGCACAAAACCACAGAAATTCTGACTCAAAATAAGTCTTTACTCAGGATGGGAAGAGATGGGTATTCTTACTTAATTTCCTAAGTAATGAAGAGGTGGAAATAATTATAAGAACTGCTGTTTCAGCTTTATCTACAGCAGTTTCCTGGGATTACACAAAGATAAATATAGGTAAATATAGGTAAACCTGAAAATTGAAAAGAAATCATGGAATCATAGAAGGTTTTGGGTAGGAAAGGACTATAAAGGTCATTGAGTTCCAACTACCCTACTATGGACAGGGGTGCCTTCCAGGTGTAGGCGCTCACAATGTCTCTGGGCAAACTCGTCCCTTACCTCACCACCCTCACACATAAAAATTTCTTCCTAACATCTAATCTAAACTTACTCTTTTTCATTTTTCATCACTTTTCCTTGATGTCTCTTGTGACTCTGAGCTATTGACCACTACCCTCTGGACATCACCATCCATTCTTATTTGTCTAGCAGTCCACTTATCAAATCCCCCTCTCTCTAATTTTAGAGGGAAGGATGTTGTGGTGTACTGTGTTAAAGGCTGTACAGAAATCCAGACAAATGACATCTGTAGCCCTTCCCTTTCCCAGTGTTGCAGTCACTCCATCATAGCAGGCCACTTGATTGGTCAAGCAGGACTTGTTGATGAAACCATGCTAGCTGTCTTCCAGATGCCTTAACATAGCTTCTAAGAGTAGCTGTTTCCAGTAGTTCTCAGAGTTCTCCTTTCGACCTTTTTTAAAGACAGGCACACATTTTCCTTATTTTCAGTCACCTGAGATTTCACTTGACTGCCAGGACTTTTCAAATATCATGGAGATGAAAGGGACTCTGCTCCCCTACTCTCCATCCTGAAATCCATCCAATTGAGAGGTATGGAAACAGTGGTTGTCATTGAACATTGAGGCAAAAATTTGTTGAATACTTCTGCTTTCTCCTCATCTGCTGCTTCCAGTTTTTCACCCTTGTTTATCAGGGAGGGTCACCTTCTTTGACTTTCCTTTCTTGCTTCACATGCTTGTAAAAAGCCATCTTCAAGTCCCTTACCAGGTTCTGTTGCAGCTTCATCTTGGACTTCCTCACCATAACCCTACAAAACTGTATTTCATCTCTATATTTTTCTCAGGTTGTCTGCGCTTGTTTCCATTATGTGTGCATTTGCTTCTTTCCCTTTAGTTGGCCCAGCGGTTTCCTACTAAGCCATACTGGCGCCTTGCTTTTTTTCCCTGAGCTCTTACTCCTGGGGATTGCCAGCTTTTAAGCTCAGTGGAACACTTCCCTACAAATCTCCCATCTCTGTTCAACTTCCTTGTCTCTGGGGGAAGTCTCCCAGTGAATGCTGTTGACTGTCTCCCTGAAGAGCTGGAAATTTGCTTTCCTGAAATTCAGGGGCATAACTTTTTTCCTGATTTGTATCTCCCAGTATGGCAAATATATGATCACTGCATCCTAATGCATGATCACTGCTGCCCAGGCTCCCCCCAGTTTTGATGTTCAAGATTAGCTTGCCTACATCAGATCCAGTATTGCATCCCCTCTGGTAGGGCTGCTGTCTATGCCCTGGCTGAAGAAAGTATCCTTCATGGATTTCCTGAGTCCTCTGGATTGCCTGTGATATTTTTTTCAGCAGGTATCAGAGTGGACAAGAACCTGTGAATGTGATGCATCCAGCAGCTGGAGCAAGAAGTCTTTGTGAATACAGGTCCCTTCATCTGCAGTAGGCACCACCCACAGGGATCCCTTTGTTGATTTTGTTTCTGATCCTTACCCACAGACTTTTGACCTGCCCGCGGTTCTTCTGCAGATGAAGCCCTTCACACTTAATCCATCTCTTGATGTAGAAGGCAGACTCTCCATATCTTCTTCCTCCCCAGTTTCTTCTGAATGCCCTGCAGCCATCGATAGTCATCATTGGTAGTTTCTCCCACCAAGTTTCAGTATGGGCAACAAGGTCATAACTTCCTAGCAGCAGAGTGACTTCCAGCTCCTCCTGTTTGTTGCCCGTACTGTGTGTATTTTTGCACTTCAGGTGGGCTGATGGGCATGTTGCCTTCCTGGAGGAACACCCTCTAAACACTTTGAATATTTTGCTGGTTTTTTCCCCAGTTACCTGTTTTTCCCTGTTTCCCTGTCACTGGTTCCTGCTATGCCAGAAGTCCCTAGCTCATCTCTGTAAGACTGGAAGTGTGGCCCAGTATGGCTGGCTTTCAGAGCCTCTGGCAGTGGGCCCTTGCTAGAACCCTGTCCCCCTAACCTTGGTCTGTCATCCCACAGCTTGCCAGTGTGATGGGTCTCTCTGTCCTATCACATCTAGTTTAAAGCTCTGTCAATGAGCCCTGCTAGTTCCGTTCAGTGTAAACTGTATACTGCAGTATTTTCAATCTTGTGAGCCAAATTGTCCTTAAACAGATGGATCTAATTGTGATTTACGAGTGCTTGTCTCAGGAAACAGAATTTGGCTGTGAATTTGATGCATGTGTGGGAGTGAGTGTGCAGGCCTGCCTGGGTACATGTGCAGGTATTACTGAGGTAAAACCCTCTAGGGCTCACTGGGCAAAGAAAGAGAAAAAGGTTAGTTTGTTGTTCTATTGCTTGGATTTTAGCCTGTCCATCAGAAAGAGTTAGAAGACAATATTGAATCAGGTCCTTATAGTTCATTGTAATGTGTTCATCTATTTTAAATAATGGCAAAGGCTGTTACCATCCTCGTCAAGAGCCAATATCCATTTTTTTTCTTTTTGTAAAATTCTAAAAGGAAATTGATATTTTTTTCCTTGTGCCAACAGGACTGGAAATAGTGCCATCCTTGGAAAAAATGAGACAATTTATGTCCTTCCTTGTTAGGTGTGAACCTCACTGGCTAACATACAACATTAAGTCTGATGAAATGCTTTCTGAATCATTGAGCTGTTTAATTTAAATAAGCAAATACATTTATAGGGTAGTGCATACTGGGCTATGAGCATATGCATTCCACTTGTATTTACTCTTAAAATTTTGTGGAAACATGAGAGTTCCAGATAGGAACTGAAAGTGTAGATTAAATTGTACAATTTTTCTGCAAGAAAACTATCTTTACAAGGCTTTGAAAATGTCCACTGATTCTTCCAGCTTCCCAAGCAAACTATTTGAGTAGTAATGGTGTTCATAAAAGGTACTGCCTCATCACAGCTGATAGACCTGATGCCCTATGTCAATGCTAATCATTAGCATCACCTAGTTACCATTTTCATGGCTGAATCCAGACTTCTCATGAGCTTTATTATTAATCTTTGATCTACTTTGAAATGGCTGATCAGAGTCATAAACTTAACAACTCTAGCAATTGCTGTCAATGATTTTATAACACCCTGAAATGAAATAGACTGGTTTTTTAATAACACCTTCTAATAATTGCATTAATGCAACTGTCAAGAACATTGAAATTCAATACACCTTCAGTTTGATCTGATAATCTGAACAAGGTGCTGGCTGAAATGAAATTCTGATTGGTGCTTGGCTCACATTTCCAGAATATACAATGAGCATTCTATCAGAATTATAATTTTAAACCCTCTTTAAACTTCTGTGATATCCAGGTTTATACTAAGTTCTTTCTGAAAATGTAAATGTGGTAGTTGATTCTGCTACTCCTTCGTACCTTGCAATTATCTTGAATCCTTTACCAATTATACTCAATCAGATGCTGTATTGACTGCAGAAGAGATTTCAAGATCTGCCTCACAGCTATTTCTCATTATTATAATCAAAAGCGTATGTTTTGTGATGAGCTCTGTGCTTTCAAATGGAGTTTGGGAAAAAGGAATTCTCATTTGTAGACAAAATTCAGTCTCAAGGGTTTCTAGTCTTTCACAAGTTGCCTCTGAATAAATTTGATTCTTCAAAATTTAGGATGTTTATTCTAAATGACACTTGAGCATTTAATTTTGGTTATTTATTAAATGTGTGAAAAGCCCTCAATTAAATGACCCAAGTTGCCTGTAGCTGATCTGAACTGGGAAACAAACTTACAAAAGGCATGAAACATCCACATCCATATATGGGGAGTATTTAATTGCCTTTTTTTTTGTTGTTGTTTCTGGGTTTTTTTTTTTCGTTTGGTTGGTTTTGGTTTTTGTTTGTTTAGTGTTTTGTTTTTGTTTGTTTAGTCTTTTGTTTTTGTTCTAACACTACAGAATGTTATATAAGTGGACTTTTTTCTTCCTGCTACCCTTATATAATATTTTAAAGTGGATGTTTATGAAATTTACAAACGAGCACAGACAGTGACAGAGGAATTGTGTTATTAACATTTAACTCCAACTACATGACTTTTGAGATTTTCCTTCTTCTCACTCAAAAGGTCTGCTTCTGCTCTGAAGGTACATCCTGAAGGTACTGGTATATCAAAAACTTGGTCTGTGTAATTTCTCAAACAGTCATTTGTCCAAACTGTTTTTAAAAATTCTTAGTACCAGAGACCTCATGACATCCCAGGACAACTGACACTAGTAATTTACTGTTTCTACAGATACAGCCTGCTTCATTGCTTTACTTGAGACTAGACTTATGTTTTCGTGCATGCTTTATATAGCCCTTCTATGTCTACCTGCTTATCCTGCAGCCATGTCATGTAGCTCTCAACACCTTTGAAGCACTGAGTAGCAAAGTGTCAACAGAGGCTTTGCTGAGTACACTGAAGGTGGAACTTTACATAACAACCTATGTTCCTGCTAAAGCATTCCAGGGGGTAATATATGCTTTTCCTGAACCCCTTTAACAGGAGTTACTAATACACAACAGAACTTACTCATTATCAACTCACTGGAAATATTTTTCTCCATATTTTCTAAGCAGTTATTGCCAGTCCTGCCTAAGAATATGCCAGGTAGCTAACTTAATGAATCATTAGTCCTCTACGATTCATGGAGTTACTCTTCATGAATTCATTATGAATAGCTTGATGCACTGGATTTTACTTTTCCAGACAGGTTATCAAGAACACCAATAAATTCTTTAGATTCACTTTATGTTTAAATTCTATTCTCCACTATATCTGTATATCTGTTATCTGTGAATTTGTAGAAGGGCTATAGGGGTGGCTTCTGTGCAAAGCTGATAGAAGCTTCCCCCATGTCTGATAGGGCAAAAGCCAGACAGATCCAAGACAATCTCTTTGATGGCTGAGACCATAGACATCATCAGCCTCTGGGATAATATATTTAAGAAGCAGGAAAAATTATTGTGCAGAACAGCTGTGGCCAGAGTAGAGAGGAGTGAGAATGTGTAAGACAGTTCCGCAGATGCCAAAATCAGTGAAGAAGAGGGAAGAAGTGTTCCAGGTATCAAAGCATGGTTTTCTCAGAAGCTTATAGTGAAGACCATGGTGAAGAAGGCTCCTGCAGGGGGGAGGTCCACAGGGGAGCAGATCTGAAGGATGCTGTGGCTCCATGGAGCAGGGTCCTGCCAGGTGGTGTGGCTCTATGAAGAGAGGGGCACACAATGGAGCGAGTTTTCTGTCAGGACTTGTGACCCTATGGGAGACCCACACTGGAACAGGCTACTCTGGAAGGACTGCATTCCATGGGATGAACCCACACTGGAACAGTTTGGAAAGAATTGCAGCCTGTGGGAAGGACTCATGTTGGAGAAGTTCCTGCAGGACTGTCTTCCATGGGAGGGATCTCATACTGGAGCAAGGGAAAGAGAAGAAACAATGAGACAATGGTGATGAACTAACTATAACTCCCATTCCCCATCCCTTTGTGCTGCTCAGGGGTGGGAGGTAGAGAATTCAAAAATGGTGTTTAGCTCATGAAGAAAGATGGGATGAGGGGCAGGTATATTAAGGTTTGCTCTCATATCTCATTACCCTATTCTGATTTGATTGATAATTAATTAAATTAAATTCTCTGAGTCTGTCTTATCTGTGACCCTAATTGGCAGTGATATGTCCTTGCCCTTATCTCAATCTATGAGCCCTTCATTGTATTTTTCTGCCTCTGTACAGGTAAAGTGGGAGGTGGTAGAGCTGCTGTTGGGCTCCTGATGTCCAGCCACATTCAATCCACCACAGAAGATAAGTAAATATCTCTTAACTATTACAGTATACACATGCTGTATTGAGTGGGTTCAGATCCAGGACAGGTAGATCATACAATGTATCTTTATGTCCCTTACCTCAGACTTCAAACCTTTCAGTCACAACATATTCTCAACATAATCTTTAATGGCTTTAGTGAGCATCACACACTTTACTAAATATGTATAATAAAATCCATTAATATTTCTTAATTATCTCATTTTTTTACTCAGTGGTTCTGCCAGCTCTAGTACATATGTCACAGAGGCAGCATACATGTCCATACACTTCTCTTGAATTCCACAGGGTTAATTCATGACAATAGTACATTGTAAAATAAGATAGTAATTTTACAGTTTAAAAAACTTCAGTACAGATTCTCAGTGATGCAATATTGACGATTATGTTGTGTCTCTGTCTTCCTTCTTCATTGTCCAAAGTACTGATGTATGTGCAAAAACTACATAATACTTTGAACAGCATACATTAAAAGATTAATTCAACAATATCTTAGTCTGTGCAATGGTTTCCTATTAATTGAATATTATAAGAAATAATTTAGTAGAAATTTCACAGATGCTTGCCATAAGTGTGAATACTAAAAGTGTACAAAAAATGTGACATTAGATGTATTCACAACTAGAGGAGAGTCACACAGCTTGCTTATGAAAAACATATGAAAGACAAAAGGCAAAATAAAAGTTCACTGCCAAAAATTATATACTACATGTGTGCAAGTAGACAGCATATGTTCAGCTATAAAGACCATGTAAGAAATTCAAGAGCCACGGGAAATCATGTATTCACCACGTACCTTGGACTTCCTAACCTGTCCTTTGGCCACTAATCCAACTTTCTTAGGATTCATTTTGGCATTTGAGTTCCTAAATATACTCAAACAGATGTAACTCCTTCAATACAATTCTTACAGGAATGTTGTCTTTCCTGCATCAAATTCACTGGTGTGCACCCAGATTGGACAAAAATTCTTCCTGAACCAGGAACAGGTTTGAATTTCAATATTCAAGATTTCTCATTGTTAGTGCAGGAGTTTTGCGTACTTTGAAAGCTAAGTGTCAAATAATTTTAAATAAACATAAACATTTTAAATTCTAAAATTTCAAACACTATTTTCATTTCACCAGGCTGCCTTTTCATAAGTGACATAATATGTACCTGAGAAAAGTAAACATGAAACTATTTGAAATGTTGAGAGAGGTGATCGGCAGAAAGGTAGACATCACTGCAGATTTCTCACACATAAATAATTTTCAATTTTTTTAGTTAGTAAATTGCAAATAAACTTATTAATATAAGTTAAATAAACTTTATTAATATCTTTGAGTTCCTTGGACTGCATGCACTTGAATGAATTATAGGTGCCATCTTTCCTGTATTTGAAAGACTGAGTTTTAGAATAAGTTTAGATAACATACTCTGTTTGGATATGCTAAAAAATTCTTTTCTGCCAAACTAGTTACAAGGTAAGCAAATATGACAGAATTTTCTTTCAGCCTGCATAAGTGTCAGTATGTGGTATAATAGTGCTCTTTCTGCACTAATATGAATATGATAATGTATTTGATTTGACTATAAACTATCATTTTTAAGTTAATCAAAGTGACTGTAATGTATGTCTCAGTGTTGCACCAAAATAGTAAAGTAAAAAATCCTGTCACAGTTCTTTACAACTGGAACCAAGAAAGAAAAACTTACCACAAGTTAATACAGCAAAACCATGAAAAATTTCTGCTGTAGCTGAAACAAAGTCAGCCTCTGCTATGTGTGTGTCTGGTAAAAGAAGAAGAAAACATTAGCCAGCCTGAACATACAGATTAGGAGATATGCTGTACTTACAGCTCCTGCTTCTCTGAAGAAACATGTGACTCAAAATAGCAAGAGAATCACAATAACCAGAGATATACAAATCCCATTGACATTGTAGCTTCAATGTAAATTATAGATTGTAAATAAGATTCATTGTAATTCAATATTGCAAAGAACTGGTATGGTTTTGAACAAACAGGGGATAAAATCCACTGTGCACTGCAGAACTCACCTTTGCAGCTCACTGACATTTTAGGCTGTTTTCCCACCCATTTGCTATGTCTGGTCGTATGTCAATGACATTCTGTCATTTACATTAATGTCATCTGAGTTTTGTTGTCATAGCTATAGATGGATCAATGCCTTACATCATGCTAAATAATGGGAAACAAACCTGAAGTTATCTGAAGTCTGCAGCTCAGAGAACTTGAATTTTAGGAGATTTTTTAAAGCATGCACATTTACAAGATTAAAGAAATAAATATTTTTATTCAGTATCTCATTAATGTCTTATTTTTCCTCCTGGGAAAAATTTTCTAGCTTTAACAGTGCACTGCCAAGCAATAGCATTGCAAGCATGTTTGTCTCAGAGCAGAAGTTTTACTGCTATTCCATTTGAATACTTTCCAAACATTTACTTCCTGTAACACCACAGTAAGCTCCTACGAGAATGAAGTGCAAGGGAATTTAATGAGCACACAGCATAAACTCCAGATTAATTAACTGTTTTTATTTGGATACGTTCAAGAACACCCCCAAACACAGCCCTAGTAGTCATGCAAAATGATCATAAGTATCTGAAAATACAGAGGTGATTATTTTTCTCTCAAAATATCAGGAAATTTATTTTGTTAAAAATAAATTGATACTTGTCTTACAAGGTCTTGATTCTAAGACCTAAAGGTGGTGTAATGTAAATGTCTTTGGTATCTTACAAGGTTATCCCACCAAAGCTTCTTCTGGCTAGCATTTTTCAAGTTTCTGAAGAGGAAATAATCTAAGAAATGGCACCTTTATTTAATCAGATTTGAATTCCTCATTCAAGGAATAAGACTTTCAAAATTTTTGTTGCAACATTTTATGATTAAAAAATACATTGCAATTTTGTTAAGTTATGGACTTGTTTTCATTTGAAAGGGATAACTTTTTTTTTTCTGAAAATTTCTTGGGGAGCTTCACAGCTTTTGTATGCCCTGTTTTGTACTCTTTTGTATGTCCACAGGAACCCTGTCTGTAACATACTGGTGACCTCTGGCTGGACCATTCAGGAATAAGATGAGGATTTCACTGTGCTATATTGAGTATTGAATTTGTATGCATGCTACTCAGTGTGAAGTACAGTTCCTAAAATCAACAGATTAGGTTTTTCTGTTGGAAAACAACTAATGCAAGCCGTAGCAATGATGATGATCCCAGGTTTAAAATATACACTCCATATTGATCCTAATAATGGTAATACAGAAATGAATTATATTTTATGTTCCTCGAATAGAGGAATATATGTGACCTGAATAATGAAAGGCTGTTTAACTACATTCATTAGCACTATTTACATGGGCAAATACTATACAACATGGAAAAATGGAAATTAAAAGTTGATTTTCATAGTCACATGGATGAAATAAGATTATAAATTGTTCACATTAGCTGAAGTCTTCCTTTACTTTCAAAATATAATATAAAATAAATCAAGCCATACTTACACATTTATGTATTAGCTAAGTTTGTCTCAGGAACTCTTATTAATCAGTGCAAGTATGTGATTGATAAATTTATAACTCTAGACTCTGTATCTGCTGAGCTTGGATTTTTACACAGTATAATTTCTTTCAAATTTTCTCAGAAGAAAAAAATTGTTGTTGTCTTCATCTTCTCTCATCCTGTCAGTCTAAGAGTTCTCTAAAGCAGATCTCTTTATGTAGCGCAGTTTTCTGAGATGTTGACCCAATATATTTATACTTTTAGGCATGATATTCCCACTGTTTACAGCCAAACAGGATATAAAATCTCACATCATCAAGCAAAATTTTTTCTTCATTATGCCACTTGCATATTTCGTTAGTGTAAGAATTTTTGTGCCATTGATTTGCAGCGTATATTAGTATTAATTCTAATGTAAACACATACATAATCACATAAGCAAATGGACTGCTGTTGAACAAACCCTAAAGTCTTTTCCAATTTCTTTCAGTTTAGAATTACATAAATAAGACAGACAAATTTGAACATGTTTGTGATTAGAGATGAAAAATATGACTGTATGCTGGCATTTTTTTCACTTCAGTGACTTGTGGTTGTCTATTTCCCTATGTAATATATCATAAAATTGAGATATCCCATGTGTCTGAGGCTTAATCTTATCCTTGGCATGAGCAGATCCCAGAGCCAAATATTCGAAAATTACATTTCCCTTCTTCCCTTGTGGTTGTATGTTGACAAGTGCATTATGATCCATTTGTATAAATGATCTTCAAATAGCTGTCAGTAAGAGCTATGTTTAAACATTGCCATGAAACTTCCTAAGCAGATCAGATTACAAGAGCAAACTGTCAAAGAGAGGAAGTTATCAGGTAAGCAAAACTCTTCTTGTGTCTTTCATGACCACAGGGAGCAGTCCTATCTGTTGGATTTCTAAAGTCGTAGTATCTCAGTCTAGAAAGAACAAATGATGGAGAATAATGCCAGATTCCTTAGGACCCAGGAAGCTGGTCCCTGAGAAACATGCAGCAATGCTTCAAATATAATTTACAGAAACGCAGAGTATTCTGAGTTGGAGGGGATCCACAGGGGTCATTTGAGTCCAACTCCTAAGTGAATGGCTCCCACGGACCTTGGCATTACTAATGCCATGCTCTAAGTGAGTTACTCTCATAATACTCAGTGGAGACTGAAAGCTGAGGTTCTGCTTCTTTGGAGAATCAATGGGGATAAACAAAATGTTTTGATAGAAACAGTGTAGATATTTTTCAAACTTTTAAAGAATAAGAATTCAGAGACCTGAAATGGTGCTTGCAGTGCATTACATGCACTGTGCCAACTGGTGCTTGATCTCTCTGATACTTTGTTATTTCAAACTGGCAATCTATCTGGCTCTAGAGACGCTTCTTAGATGGATTTATGTTTTAATTACTCTCCAGGTTTGCCCTTACACATTATCTTGTGTCACAGGTACAGCACTCAATCTTGACTGAATGTCTGTGGCTTGAATCTGATCCCATCTCATCTCTTTCAGCTATGGCAAACTGACTCTGAGCCACTGCTCTATGGGCAAGTGCCAATTGTCAGTTCATCACCCTTCTAAATACTGACTAATTTGCATGACTACAGGGATGCTGAAATAATCTCAGAGGATGAGGAGCTAGCAATGTGAGGTATTTACAGATGGGCATGATGACAGTTTTTAGCAGGCTGTACATATCTGACCCTAGGACATAACTATGCAAAAGTCTTGTTTAGAGAAGTGATATTCTCATGGCATCTGCCCAGCTCCAATGTTATTTGATTTTGATATGTGCAGGGAAGACAAATAAGGTACAGACAACTGTCATGGGCAAGGGGGTACCAAAAGTTCTGGACTACAATTGCCTTTTCACAGTGTTTAGGTATGACAAGGGGAGAATACAGCTGAATATTAACAGCTTCATATTTCTGCAACAAGTGACATACTTGAAAAAAGCTAAAAATGAATTCAGCAAAAACTATTTCACCTTAGTAATGCAGAAAGTCAAAGAGAGTGGACTGCGATGGTGTGACAATGAGACCTGTGATGGCACATACCAACATCGAAATTAGCAAGAAAAAAATTAATGAAGACAGTGTTGCTTCAGCGTAACAAATCCGTGGGTATCTGCACCATTCAGAAGGCTGAAGCATGAGGAAACTGGTCTTCCAGACTGGGCTTGGAGGACCTGGCAATTGGACTCAGGGCCTGACATCCTGAAATCCCTAGTGCTGGTTGTGGCTAGTTGTGAACAGGCTTTTTACGGAGTATGGAGTGATGCAAGAAGAAGAAAGAAGAGCCAGCAGACCAATACTTGACTCTGTTCCCAGTGTCACTGGCAAAATTTGCGTTCTTTGATCGTGGGTTGGCTTACATTACCTGCTGGCAACAGATGGGGTGCACTTGTAACAAAGGAGGAAAAGGAACTTGCACAGGATTTAACAAGACTCACTGAGAGAATTTTGGACTAGATTTGAAGGAGAGAGGGATAAAATCAGACCTGCTAGAGATAAGCTTGAGAACAGCATGACATTGTTTGAGGGGTGGTGTACTAGTGAGGTCACTTATGTGTCCATCTCAACAGACACAGGGGATGGAGACCATGCAACAGCAAAGATGTGTGGGCTGTTCATGCCTTAGAAACTAGATGTGCCTGAGAATGGTGACATAAGCAGTAGAGCTTCTCTCCCTGGAAAGATGGCAGGATCAATATCCGAAATGAACTGCTTCTACACAGCATGGACAAGAAATGGAGGAGCTGGAAGCCACTGTGCAGCAGGAATACTATTACATAGTCAGCATCACAGAATCATGGTGGGATGATACAGGCAACTGGAATGCTGCAACAGAAGGCTTTGAGCTCTTCAGAAGGGATAAGCAAGGGAGGAGGTGGGGTAGCCCTGTGTGCTAGGGAGTCCAGAGCAGTCCAGAGCTTAATAAAGGTGACAATAGGTTTAAGTCCTTATGGGTCAGGGCGCTGGGAAGCAGACTTAAAGAGCAGATATCCTAGCTGGAGTCTTTTATGGACCCCCCAACCAGAATGGAAGGACAGATACAAAATATTCCATAAGTAGCTGGGAGAAGTCTCATGTTCATTAGACCACCTTATTTTCAGGGGGGGGCTTCAGCTTAGCAGATGTTTTCTGAAAATACAACACAGCTGGGAGGAAGTTTGTGGACTGTGTGAAAGTAACTTCCTGTCACAGCTGGTGAGGGATTCATCTTGGACATGCTGTTTGTGAGCAGAATGGACATGTGATTGATATGAAGGTTGGAGATAATTTTGGGCATAGCACCTATGAAATATATTTTTATCCTTAGAGAAATAAGGAGCAGATTCAGCAAAAGTGCTACCTTGGCCTTCTAGAGGGCAAACTTAGGCAGGCCTGTTTAGGAGACTGGTTGAGAGATTCCCTTGGGAGGGAGTTATGAAGGGCAAAATAGCCCCTGAAAGTTCGACATTCTTTAAGAAGGAAATCCTAAAGGCTCAGGAGCAGGCTGAACTGATGTGCTAAAAGATGAACCTTTGGGGCCGTAGACAAACTTGACTGAACAGTGAGCTGTGTCTGGAAGTGAGGAATATAAAAAGAAAACCTGGGAGTTCTGGCTTATGGCAAGTTGAACATGAGCCAGCAGTGCCCTGGCAGCCAGGAGGGCCATCCATGCTCTGGGGGACATCAGGCAAAGCATCATCAGCCAGGCAAGGGAGGGGATTGTCCTGCTCTGCTCTGCACTGGGGCAGCCTCACCTCAAGTGCTGGGGGCAGCTCTGGGTGCCACAGTAAAAGAAAAAACGCAGTTATTAGAAAGTGTCCAAAGGAGGACTCTGAATACGGTGAAGGGCCTGGTGAGGAGGCCATTTTAGGGAGTGGCTGACATGACTCGGCTTCTTCACCCTGGAGAAGAGGAGCCTGGTGGGGAGACTACACACAATCCCCAGCTTCCTTGTGAGGGAGAGCACAGGGACAGGCACCGATCTGCCTCCTGGCAGCCAGTGACAGAACCTGAGGGAATGGCCTGAATTTGTGTTAGGGGAGATTTAGGTTGGATATCAGGAAAAGTTCTTCACCCAGATGGTGCTTGGGCACTGGAACAGGCTTCCTAGGGAAATGGTCCCAGCACAAGCCTGACAGAGTTCAAGAATTCTTGGGCAATGCTCTCAAGCACATGGTGTGATTCTGATCAATCAGGAATGGTCCTGTGCAGGGCCAGGAGTTGAACTCAAGGACCTTCTGAGTCCCTTCCAAATTAGGATATTCTAGGGTTCTACAGTGCTATGAAAATTTTTGACCTTTGAAAAAAGAAACTCAGGAGGACTACAGCATGTCAAGGACTTAAACAGGGAGGAAATTAGAAGCACCAAAATGAGAGTAGAACCTAATCTGGCTACTGTAGTAAAAGACAATAAAAATGTACCTATAAGCACATTAGTGATAAGAAGAAGACTAAGGAGAATTTTCATTATTGGATATGAGGGCAAGCAGAGTAACAAAAGATGTGGAAAAGGCTGAGGGGTTGAGGTACTTAATGCCTTCTTTGCCTCAGTTAGTTTCCTCAATCTTTTGCCTCAGACCAGTTGTTCTGTGAGGACCCAGTCCCCTAAGGTGGAAAACAGGGATGGGGAGCAGGAAGAAGCCCCCAGAAGGCAAGGGAAATGGTCAGCAAGCTGCTACACACAAGTCTATGGGGCTGGGTGGGATACATCTAAGGGTGCTGAGGGAGCTGGTGGAAATGCTTGCTGAACCACTTTGCATCTTTTAGAAGCAGTTGTGGCTAAGTGGGGAGGTTTCAGGTGACTGGAAGTTGGCAGATGTGACACATCTACAAGAAGGCCTAGAAGGACTGGGGAGCTGCAGACCTGTTTCTTTGTACTGAGGAAGGTCTTGGAGCAGATCATCCTGAGTGCCATCACACGGCGAGTGCAGGACAACCCAGGAGTGTCAGAGCCAGCCAGGCTCTGGCTTGTGTAAAGCAAGCCCTGCTTGATCAACCTCATCCCCTTCCGTGACAGGGTGACATACTGAGTGGACGAGACAAAGGCTGTGGATTTTGTGTGCCTTTTACTCATTAAAGCCTTTGACACTTTCCCACAAGATCCATCTGGAAAAACTCTCTGCTCATGGCACACTGTTCAGTGGATAAAAACCTGTCTATATGGCTGGCCCAGAGATTGGTGGTGGATGGATTTACATACAGCTGGTGGCCAGTGACCAGTGATATTTCCCAGGGCTCAGTACTGGGGCCAGTTCTGCTTAATACTGTTATTGATGATGTGGATGAGTGGATCAAGTGCATCCTCAGTAAATTCATAGACAACACCACATTGGGCAGGACACATTGGGCAGGACTGATGATCTGTTGCAGGGCAGCAGAGCCCTGCAGAGGGATCTGGACAGGATGGATGAATAGGTTGAGGACAATGGTCTAACAAAAAAAAAGAAAATATTTGGTTGTGCTGTAGGGTCACAATAATCCACAGGCTGGGACAGAGTGGCTACAAAGCTGCCGCAGGAAAAGAACCTGGGGGTGCTGGTGACAGCAGCTGAGCATGAGCCAGCGGTGCCCAGGTGGCCAAGAAGGGCAATGGCATCCTGGCCTGTGCCGGCAATGGTGTGGCCAGCAGGGCCAGGGCAGGGATTTTCCACTGGTGAGACCCACCTTGAATCCTGTGACCAGTTTTGGGATTTTCACTAAAGGAAAAATGTTGGGGTGCTGGAGTGAGTCCTGAGAAATTCCACAAAGCTGTTAAAGTCTCAAGAGGAGCAGTTGAGGAAACTTGGGTTGTTTTGCCTGGAGAAAAGGAAAGTGATAATGGACCTTTTAATTCTCTGCAACTACCTGAAAGGAGATTGTAGTGAACTAGGGGTTGGTTTCCTCCCAAGTACCCAGCTTCAGAAGAAAAGAAAATGGCTTCTAGCTGGATCAGGTGAGGTTCAGATTGAACATTAGGAAAAATTTCTTCACCAAAAGGGTCGGTAGGCATTGGACCAGTCTGTTCAGGGAAGTGGTTTAGTTGCCTTCTGTAGGGGTATTTGACAGACCCATAGATGTGGTGCTTTGGGATCTAATTTAGTAGTCATCTTGGTTAAGTTTGGCTAATAGTTGGGTTGATGATCTTAGAGGTCTTTCCCAGTGTGATTTATTCTATGACTCTATGCATATGTGTGTCTCAGTGGGACATTAGAAAAATTTCTGATCCCACTTAGGAAATAAATTTTAGGTTTTATGCCCCTGTGATATTGCAGGCCCTCTAGCCCCATTTCATCTGTGGTAAAATCTCTGATATCTGTATCTATAAGAGCTTTTTAAAAGTTGATCTATTTTAGACATCAGAAGGCCATTGAAGAGACAGATGAAAAATCCAGGACTGCTCTCTTCAGAGTTAGTTTTTATTTCCATTCTATTACTCTCTTTTGCAAAAGTGAAAACACATAGAGCTCTTTTCTCAGAGACAAGTCTGTCGTTTTTTTTCTCCACTTCCTTTTATCCAGGTCTTCCTACTCTGGTTACATTTGAGTATTTTCCGGAGTGGTCAATATTGGTTTTACTTTCAGACAGTAATGACAGTGATAACAGCCTACTTTCCTGCAGCTAGGGAATCCAAAACATCTACTGATTAGGGCATAGTTCCAATAGAGAAATCTGCCTGGCAGAGGGTAAAGGATGAGTCTCCTGTTCAAGTGTGCCCTAGGCCCCACATGGGTGAAAAGGTCACAGTGGCCCTATCTTGGAGTCTATCTTCTCACCAGATGAAACACCAAAGTGAGATGGAGTATATCAGTTGGGCTGAGATGTTGAGTGATCTCCTGGGATGCTGCAGTTGCACGGTCTTAACAAATATGATTATTAGACACACTAAAATAATGGAATCATTTGAACTGAAATAGTTTAAAGTCTACCCTTTTCCCCAGACTCATTCAAGTAGTTTCCCCATGCTTGAGCTAGAGCCTTCTGTCACTACAACTTTTTGTCTTTTTCTTAAAACACATTTATCTGCTCATCTTGACATCTGAAGTAAAGAAAGAAGAGATATCTAAAATTAAATGTAACTAATAAGTAGTATCTGCTTGCTTCTTTAAAGGGGTCAAAACAATAAACCAGAGATGAAGGAACTGTTTGTGATCAAAGTACAGAAACAAGAATAACACGAATCAGATATACCTGTGCTGACTCAAATATAAACAGAACTGGCAATGTATTAGTCAATAAAAGACTTTCTAAATTTTTCTCTGTGAAGTAGAAAAAAAGCATTTATTCTTTACCCCATAGCACTGAACCAAGTGTCAAAGTCTCAGTGTGATCAGTCCATTAGACAGATGGGATTCTCTCAAATCTCACAGATGAAGTGCCAAGCTGAAAACCTGCCTCCACAATACGTGCACCCTTTGCTTTTAACCTGTTTTCCAAGGTACAACCCTAATATAACCAGGGCAAGCAATATGCACGGGGATGCATCCTGTTACATCTCTATACCTCGAAGGTCAGCTATATAAGAAACACTCCAAGTGCTTTTAACTTGTTGTTTTTATTTCAACTTGCCTTTAGTGTGCATTGCATCCAGCTCCATCATAGCACATTGTTGGAGCTTGTCCTGTGGGAATCATGTGATTTACTGAGCTGGCTATGGAGACTAGAAATCTGCATTTTTCTGCTCATTTGTTTGATTCTGAGTGTCTCTTTTTTTTCCCCCCAGAATTCTGAGCAGAACTTCCAGTTCTTCAATTTCTTTATATTCTATATCAATGTCTAAGTGTCTATGCATGCTAGTCCTCGAAAGTTGTTATTACACCTGGTCCATTCCTATTATCCAGTCACTACAAGGCTGCCTGTGAGCTTCCTAGGAACATATTGGACATATTTTGGGTCATCCCCTACCAATGATGAATTTTATACTGTTTGTCTCACTCTGCCCTTCCACCATCCACTGCCTAGTTTAATCCTGGGAAGAACTGTACTCACAGAGGTGTTTCACAAACAGCCCAAAGTGGCAAGTTGTACGCTGTTGCAGAGCATAGATTTTGCATTCTGATGCAATGAAAGCAGGAAAATACTCCAATATTTACAGTTAATATAATTGAAACATGAAGCAGAATATAAGTCTTGGTGATATCTGAACTTTCTGGGGTTGATCATCAGTAGATGGAAATATTTACAAAAAAAAAAAAAGATAAAATAAGTGATGAAACAAGGAATAAAATAGGAAATAATGCAGAAAGTATGATTGAATCCCACTTCTGCTAGGGTGGGTGCTTTGTTATCCCCTAGTACTTCTGAATCTTCACCTTTATTTTCTTAGGAAACAGGCATGAGGAATGAAGACTTTTTTTTCAGACAGCTGCACTGAATCCATTCTCCACCACATAAAAAAGCAATTCATTCACAAAGCTACTGCTGTCTGTCATTGTGTTCCATTTTTTCTTTCTTATCACCTTGCTTAAACTTGAAGGAAGCAGAAAGTTCACCTATGTCGTTTCAGCTGGCAGCTGAAATTCTTTCTCAGTTTTTTTAATGGAAGCAAAAATAGCTCCCAAGATCGAGCACTAGGTGTCCTGAGGCTTTCTTGGTTAGTAAATGGAGATGACAAGACTGGAATGTATTCAATCTGTTGCTGTCTCCTGGGCATCATTTATAGATTCTTTGTCAACCCACAAGATCCTCTATTACTATGAACAGTGTAATTAGTTTACAACTAAAGTTAATCACAAATCTATAAAAGGAGCTTCCAAATATTGACAATGATTAAGAAAGTGAAATTACCATATATAGCTAATTAATTCATGGTTAGAAAGTTGTGAAAGGAAATGAATTCTTGAAGCTCCTTATAATCCTGGTAGCAGAAATTGCTCTTTCCTACTTCCAGACTCAGCAATTATTTGTGTATCTCTGATATCCTGAAGGAGGTGATTATTTATAAAATACAAAAATAGTGTTTTCTGTCTCCTTCAGTTCTCTTCTAAAAAGTGTGTTAAAGCAGCACTTTCCTACCCAAAATGTCAATTGTGTCCATGTATTCCAAGTCATCTTTCCACAATACTGTCGCCCTCCTGGGGCTATAGACAACACCTCAGAAAGGAAGACTAGCCAAATATAAATTTCTTGCCATAAGAAAAAGGTAGAATAAAAAAAGAAATGTTTTGCTGACTTTTTCCCCCCTCTTTTTTACAGTCATTACTCACATCTTACCCATACAAAAGGTATGCCAACTTGAAAAAGGAATCTTCCCATCACTTAAATTGTCATTCTTTATTTTTTTATTTGTATTACCCTCCTGTTAGAGACTGAAGCCTTAATGTTTCAGACATTGTCCAAACAGGAAGCAAAATTCTGGTTCTTGCCTCAAAGGACTTACAGTACCCCAAATGGATATAGGCAGATCAAAGAATACAAGAAAGCAATGACACAATAAGAATGAATGGCAACAGTAGCAGTACATCTAAAACACTTTGATTTGTGGGTTTGTGTTTTCTAATGGATAGGAAAAAAAAAAGAAAATTTCAAATATATGATGCTGAGAAAAAATTAGGTACAATAAGGAAGCAGTTTTATGCATGTTTATGGGAAAGTTTTGGCCTCATGTAATGAGTGGTATGGGGAAAAAGCAGGAGAAAGTTTATTTCAAAATGTAGCAACTATGAGGTAAGGATATACCATGGACCAGCCTGGATGAAATATGATCTACCTAATTGCATGTCTCATATGAATAGGGTAGTATTATACTGTGAGAAGTAATGAGAGTGAAGACAGATTACTCAGGCTTGATCTTATAGATTGAGGAGAGCTTGTGAAGGTGTTGAAAAAGAGGAGGCATCAGTACATACCTGGGCAAGCTGTGCTTCTCTGACAAAATGGTTGTAAAGTACCAAAGGCTGCCAGTAGACTGTGGTGTTTTTTTATTGTCTGCTTCCTTCCTTTGATTCATGGAGGGATCATGGAGAAATGAGCAGCAGTTTAGAGTCCATTATTGGATCTGACAGCACAAAACAATCATTGGTAGAAATGACAAAAAAGCAATACGATCATTCCTATGTTTTTCCTTCCTTGTGTGTGTGCGTGTGCGCACACACCTGCCTTTGTGTGTTTGAGCATGGATGGGGTGTTTCTATTGGTGTGGTTTTTGTTTCCAACAGACAAGTTTATGTCCAGAACAGTTGCAATACATGGAAAATGCATGGTACTGAGAATTTCAGTGGTGTCAATCAAGAAAACAAAGGAGCATGTCCTATAGAATTTTATACAATGTTGTAATGCAAAGTGAAATTTTCATGATAAGTGTTATTACAGTGACTGACCATTTGTGCTAAGCAATGATATGGGCTCACATACAACTGTTTAAAATCTTCTAAGAAAATTGGTCAAAATTAGAAAGATATTTCTTATATTCCCTT
Source organism: Melozone crissalis (assembly GCF_028551555.1). Taxonomy (NCBI): domain Eukaryota; kingdom Metazoa; phylum Chordata; class Aves; order Passeriformes; family Passerellidae; genus Melozone; species Melozone crissalis. The sequence continues at coordinate 45,271,157 of NW_026535783.1, read as the reverse complement.
GTATTCCATTAAGCATTGCTGCAAAGAACTGCTAAAACTGTTTACCATGTGAAAGCAAGTAGCTTTGTACATTGCCAGTAACATTGCAATCCCTGATGTTCAATGTCATACTAGTCAGCACAGCTGCTTGAAAATTGTTGAAGAAGCAGCTGGAGAACAATCTCCTAGGCAAAGTCTCCCACACCGTGAGGGGATAGACCTTCACCAGCTGGCGTGGCATTTGCTCTCTGGCTGTCAGAGAATGTCCTGCTGAAGGACCATATGCACTTCTAGGAAGCCACTATGGTGGCTCTGTCTACTGCAGTATAGGAAGAAGAAACAAATCCTTAGACCACTGCAGGCCCATCAGGGCTGCCCATAGATCTGCACAACCCCTTCTGCAAGCACTCCAGCACCTAGATTAGGACTGAAACCCATCCATCTATCTTGGTTTCATCTGTTTGGGTCAGAGGTTGTTCATCTAAAGCAAATTAGGTACACTTTAGGCAAGCCAGAAATCTTAATCTTTCTATTGTCACTGCCAGAAATGACTTCCAATAAGATGTTGGTAACAACAGAAAATACAGAAATTGCCAGTACCACTATTAGAAGCTCATTAATTGCTTATCCAAAATTAATGTTAGGACTGAGAGATCTCTCATAAGTAAAATGGACAGTTTGTTTTGTTGGTTGGAATAGTCACAGTTGCCCATGAACTTCAACCAGACCAAGTGCAAGGTATTGCATGGGCTGATGCAATCCCCTATATCAATGCAGACTGGATTATGGATGGATTGATGACAGCCCCAAAGAGAACTTGGGAGTATTAGCTGGCATTGTCTTCTTGTAGCTCAAAAAAGCCAGTTTCACCCTGGCTGCATAAAAGGAAGTGTGTCTGAGACATTGAGGGAGGTGGTTCTTGCCCTCTGTTTTGCTCTCTTGAGAACCCATCTAGAGTATTTCATCCTGCTTTGGGGTATGAAAGAGACATAGACCTGCTAGAACAGGTGCAGAGGAGAGCTAGAAAAATGATCAGAGGGTTGAAATATCCTTCCTAAGAAGAAAAGCTGAGAGAGATGCAGACTTGCTTAGCCTGGAGAGAAGGAGGCAGGCATACCTTATTGCATTCTTTCAACGGTTAGATGGCACTTACAAGAAAGAAGGAGGAGAACCACAGCCTGCAGTGACAGAATGGAAAAAGAGTTTTAAACATAAAAAGAGTAGATTAGATTGCAGAAAGGATTCTTTAAGAAGACTTTTTTTAATCATATGGGTGCTCAGATACTGGTTGCCCAGAGAAGACGTAGATGACCCATCCTTTGGTTCCTTCAATGTCGGGTTTGGCAGAGCTTTTAGCAAACTGACCAAGAAAAAGATGTCTGTGGCCTTATCAGGAAAAATGGACTAGATGATATTTTAGGTTCTTTCCAACCCCCAAAATTATGTGATTCTTTCATTGGCATGATAAGATATTTGAGTGGCTCACAGCCGGTCAAGCTTCTTCGTAGTGCCATTTTAGCCGGTGGGTAGAGGGTCTTGGTGTTTTATGCAAGAGTAATTGGCTTGTTTTTCTCAGAGGAAAAGATTTGGAAAAAAAAGGTCTTTCAAATGAAATGGTATTACATTTTCCCAGCCATGATAATTTTGAATGCATGTGTATAATGTAATGTTATGTACAGAGTAGAGATCACTTTGTAAGTGTTTTTTGTACCCAATTACAGTGCAAGATCACTGCAATTAAGATCTATTGGCCCTTAATCGGTATGATTTTCCTTCTGTCTGGCTGCTATTTACTTCACATTTTGCAGAATAGTCTTTGAGCCTGAAGCAAACTGCATATTGAGTGGCTGCAGTGTATTAGATGTCTAAGACGAACGCCATGGTTCTAAATTTACTGTAAAATATTTTCTTTTTCTTGTTGTATCTCCTCCCTTTTCCTCAGTTCTAGCCTCTTCTTTACCTTCTGGGACTTTCTTAATGACTTCTGTTCATCAGCATACACATATTTTTACTCTCCAATACTCTTTACAATCAAAATTCACTAATCCATCTCCTTGGCCTCCTAGCTGTCAGGAGGATAAGGGCATGGCGAGAGCTGAATATGTAGGTATCTACCTTTAGAAATCTAACATGTACTAGCAAGGAGGTAGCTTCTTTTGAAACATCAAGAAAAATGTTCTTACAAAGACAGTTTGATTTATTCGCTCTTGCCCTTCTTCACTAAGTGAAGTCACTACCTCTTGACTCCTGAAAAAAATCTGTTCAAACACTCTCCCATGCTATGCGTTCATGTTTCCTTCGAGTTACGATAAAACAGAGAATTTCCGGTCCTGCACTGCAAACGAAGGCAGACTGCCTCTTCAATCGCTGATGTGGTTATATATCTAAGATACAAAGTACCAGCAATCACTTTTCCTCCCCCCCCCACCCCCCCCCCTCCACTACAAGCCTCAAGGATTCTTCAAAGCTTTTCTGTATGACATGGCAGTAGGCTGATTTTGAAATTGGTTTAGTGAAATAGATTTTTAAATGTGCTTAAAAATTTTCCTGTCCCTTCCCCAGTGCTTTGCAGGCTGAGCAATGGACACCCCAAAATTCACCATTCTCATGGTGCTAAGGGGTACTTATGGGCTGATCTTAAATCTTTCAATCTTCCATCCAAATGGAATGAATCAACCAAAAATAAAGATTTTAATACAAGATTTCATGAGTGAAGGAGATCGCAAAATTGAGGGAGAAGCATTTTCTCTGTACTTGTCTTTCCCCACAAGGTGTCCCGAATTTGCCCTTGCTCTGATTCATAATGTGTTCCTCTAGCAGTACAACCCATCCTTCTGTTTCCATTTTTACAGCTGCAAATTGCGCTGAATACTAGAAGGCCTTTCCTCACGTTATTGCAAAAAGGGCTCCTGTTCAGTAAGCTGAGAGTTCTCTTAATTTGACAAACATTTCCTTTTTTTTCTTTGCCCTAAAATATGTTGTGCTATTTGTCAGCACTAAAGCATGTGCTTTCTTGGATCTGCTGTGCCTGGCTGCACTCCTACTTTGTTTATGCTAATAGTGATTAGCCAAATTGGAAGGAGGTTTTTTGAGATCCTTGCTAATAACATTTTCTCAGTCTGAAATAAAGGTTTAATTATTTGTGGAAGGCAGTGAAAACATCACCAGCATGTGCTTTCTCTGCTGGTCTGCTGTCATCAGATTTCATATACAGAGTGTGTCCATACCTGGCAATTTCTTGGATGGGAAATGGCATCAGGCATGAAAATTCAGCAAGTGAAGGTAAAGTGTTAGAATCAAGCAACATGCTATTTTGCCTGAGCCTTTACTGAACAGGTGCTTCAGCATTGTCTCAGGGTCCTGAGAGAAGTGTTTAAATTTAATTCAGAAATAAAACCAAGCTCACAACTGCTTGAGATGATTAAAAATCCCAATACTCTCTTCCTAAGAATAAGAGCACGACTCTGATAATTTGGCCAAATTCCAGACAGTGAAGTCACATTCTGCCAATATGAAATATACCTGTCATTTCAACTGCAAAGCTATTCTGAATTCCCTAAGAGAACTGCTGTTGAGTTTCAAATGCTTTAAGTGTCTGCCAGGTCCGTCACTTAGGCACAGCATTTCTGGGACCTCTGGCTAAGTCTGCTTCCAAAGCACATTCAAAGCAAAGAAATAAATTAAAGGCAGAATATAATCCTTATTTTCTATGGTAGCACTATTATTTCAAATTTCATCAAGCCACCAATTACTTTTTATTTTTCTTCTTAGTGATGTTGATTTGAGATTCCTTATAGGCAAAGACATAATTGAAAGATAGATCTAAAAAGCAAGTGGTTGTGATAAAAATAAACCAAAACATGGTTAGCGGTTATGACTCTTTAAACACTGGGACTGTAAAGGAAGGTGGATGCTGCCTAAGAAATTTCATGTTTTGTGTTGGGTTTTGTTTAAGTAAAATCTTAAAAAATGAAAATAATGAAACAGATGATGTAGCCATATAGAAATCATCTTATCTAACAATTACAGAGGTGTTTATTTTTTTAGTGATAGCTCTATAACTGCAGGGTGGGAATTGGAATGAAGTATTCAATAAAATCTGTGTGATATCTCCAGCCTCCTGAGGGACCTATGACACAAGAAAATTCTGTGTGGAATAAATTAAAAATGACAATTAAAATATTATAAGCTGACCAAGAAAAGCATCATTTTTACTGTGCCAGAGGTGTGATTTAAAGACCCCAGGAAAAGAAGCTTCATTTACGTTATTCCATTCATGAATTGACCACTTATGAGAAAATTGAAGCTTAGGACATTTCTGTTCCACTGCTAAAGATGATCCTGGAAGCAATGATTTTGCCTCCATTCTTTATACTAACTGGACACAAGATACACTTTGAGGGTTTTAACTAAGGAAAACTTTCTTTTACCAGAGACATCATATACTATTGAAACTGTGCAGATGGGCACGTATCATTAAAACCTTAGCCAAAGGAACCTTGGTTATAAGCAGTTTGTTAGGAGCACACATAGGAACTGTTAAACCTCAAATAAATAAATATTGCATATGGTCTCTGCTTCCAGCAGCGTTTTGGTCACTACCGTCTGTCACTAGCAGACCTTCTGCCTTTGGGCTCAATTTTGGCAGCTGCTTTCATTGCCCTCATCTTCTCATTCCAGCCCTAGGTTTTTATTTCCTTATTTCTCTTTTTTCTGCTAAGGGCTGAAAAGCCTTCCTGCTCTGTGATGAAGTGCCACAGGGGCAATGTGCTTAATTTGTTGCACCCCTCCTTCCTTAGAAATTGCGAACATGAGCAGATCCCCAGGGCTTCAGAAAATAACCCTGTCTGACCTTACTCTACCTCTTCCTGCATGTGGATTCAAGGCCAAAGACAGCACTGGGTTTAGGTATTTACAGTTATTTTGCATGCCTGAGAGGCAGCAGCACTGGCATGAGCACAGGACATGGCCGAGATGTGCCAGGTACATCGCATCATCTATCATCTATCTCATCTATCTTGCTCCTGCATGTGCTGAATAGTAAGGCTGTCCCTGGACCCAAAGCTGCCGTATGGGGGACGCAGTCCATCTGAGGAAGGTGCCACACTTAGTTCTCCGTACTTTCTCCTAGACAAGAGATTGCACCCTCCTGGGAGACTTTTCTGAGAGATTTGATCTTCTAGACGTCCTTCTGTAACACTTCTTACTACTGCTCTTTAAAATGGCCTCTGTGAGCTCTAAAAGTGCTCATTGAATTTGAGAGAAAAGGAAAAGGAATGTCTTTGGTGAATGTAACTTTTTGCTTGCGTCAATTTGAAGTGTTGGCCTGATGCAGATTAATATTTTTGATATGTGAGGTAGCCTAGATGTGCAGAATTACCAAAGGTTTGCAAGTTTAGATCATGGTAGGCAAAGGAGTATTTTTTTTTAGATTTACTTTAAATGGAATCACAGTTTTTCTTTACAAAAATTACTTCTTTACTTTATGACTTTCTTTCTCAAACTCTGCCTATTATTTTTCAAATGTTATCTAAATTATTAGATTTAATATCAAGTAGGACTAGATAGAATATCATCTATCATGTCCATAATTTAATCTGAACGATGGGGTTAAAATCATATCTCAAAGGCATACTACAATTTTTCTTCCTGACTACACATACAGTAGTGATATCAAGCATTTAGAACTCATGGGTTCTCCACTGCTACTTTTCTAATGTCATAGCTTGCTTGGTGCAGTGTGCTCTGAGAGAATACGTATCCCTTCTGAAACACACAGCTGCTTAAAACTGGCGAATTCTTGGTGTTCTCAAATTAGCTTGAAATTAAACTATTCTCTCAGTTACAATTACTTGTATCGGTAGTTTCACTAGCTTGATTCCCAGTGTCAGAAGGGACACTTTTTTTTCCCAATGCACAGATTAGAAAGTGAATGCAAGCAATGTGATACGCTACACAGGGCAACATGCAGGGAACTAAAGAACAAGAGCAGTCTTATGTGACTCACAACCTAGTGATAAATAGTAACAAATGACATGCTGTTGTTGGAGACCTGCATTCATTGAGAACAAAACAAAGAGCTATGACAAAACTTTAATCTTTAGCATCCAGTATAAATTTTTACAGAAAATATACATGTGGGTCAAAAATTGGTTTTGCAGCTGTTAAACACTGATGACAACACAGTTTTGTTTTGTACAATCAAGGACCCCCTGTGAGGATTGAGGATTTCTTGTGAGGGTTGGGATTCATCTGAAGAAGCAGAACAAAAAGCATTTTGCCAGCTGGCTAGCTATCCTGATGAAGAAATACTCGAATTAGAAACAGGGGAAGAAGACGAGCAGTAATATGAAGAAGTGATGAACAAGATTGGGGTGTTAACTTGATATAAATACAAGGGATGTTGTAATCAAAAGATCAGGGCAGAAGGTAGCCCCACTCAAATATATCCACATAAATAGGGAAGCGCCTACCAGATAGAACTGCAGGGAAGATTTTCCATTAACCTTCCTAGGAAAACAGGATGCCTTGCTGCCTCTCTGAAGTGGACAAACTGTAAAACTTAAAGGTCTGTGTGCACTTAGAGAGCTGTTATCTCATTGGAATCGTGGAGACATGTTAGAATAGCTCACACAGCTGGAGTGGATGGATGCAGGCTACCAAGAAAGGGCAGCATGAGGGGACTAGCCTTTGCATGAGACTGCATCGGGGTGCATGTCTGCGGACGAACAATGACCTGAACAGAGCTGATGGGTCTGGATTAGTGGCAAACCACATGGATGACAATGTGGTGGGTGCCACAGACTGTCTTACTATGAAGAAAATGTACACGAGACTGTCTTAACACAGCTGGAAGAGTCTTGTGTTCACAGACCCTATGTTTTATGAGAGACTTGAGGCCCAACAATATACGTCTCAAAGACGCTACAGCAGTGGGAAATCCGAGCCATTTTGGGAGAGCGCTGAAGGCACCTTCTTGACTCAGATCATCAGGCAGACAATGAGAGGAGACGCTCTGTTGGATGTCACACAAACAGGGAAGAATTGACCAGGATGTAAACCTCAGGAACAGGCCATGGTGTCTATGAGGTGATAAGGAATCTGAACGATGGAAACAGAAAAAAGTAGGGTCACAGCTTAGACTTTTGGAGAGATTCTTCAATGCTGTCCAGAAATCTGCGTGGAAGAATTCCATGTGTTGCAGTCCTAGAGAGAAGAGGTGCCCAGAAGAACTGGTGGATTTTCAAGGTTTTCCTTCTCCATGATCAAGAAAGGTCCATTTTGACAGACAGTAGGATTTCATGGATGATGATGGAGCTTCTGACTGAACTTAAACATAACAGAACATTGTAAAATGTGGAAGCAGAGAAAAGGTACCCTGGACTAACATAAATAGATAAACACTGGACTAACATAAAGGTATTAGGTTAGGAAAAAAGCCCTTCTGGAGCTGAAGGTGAAGTGCAAGAAAGAAAGTTTCTACACATGCATAAGCAGCAGAAGAAAGTTGAAGAAAAGTATGGGAAAGGGGATCTCATCACAAAGGACATTGAGAAGGGAAAAGGAATCTATGCTGCTCTCACCTTAGTCTTTACTGGTAAGACCTGTCTTCAGGAATTCTAGGGCAATAAGAATCTACTCAAGCATATTTAAACAAAACTGGACTTACACGTGCCCCTGGAACCTGATGCACCTCTTGAGTGCTGAGGGAGCTGATGCTTTTCAGAGCAAGAACAATCCTGATTAGCTTTGAAAGTCTCTGGCCAGTAAGGGAGATTCCTGTGTACTGGAAGAAAGCAACTGCCAGTTCTGAAGGAAAAGAAGGAGGATCCAGTGCAACAAAGGCCAGTCAGTCTCTCCTTTATCTGATGGAAGCAATAGACTGAATCCTCTTCAAAAACATTTCCCAACACATGAAGAACAAGAAAGTAATTTGAAGTCATTAGCAGGGATTTATAAAGGGGAAATCATGCGTGACCAACTACATAGACTTCTACGATGAGGTGATTGTCATGGTGGATGAGGGGAAAGCATTGGATTCTGTTCATCTTACCTTTAGAAAGGTTTTCAACTCCATTTCCTGTAACATTCTCACTGATAAACTGATGTAGTTTGGGCTGAATATATGGACAGTGAGGTGGATTTAAAACTGGTTGTGACCAGAACACAAGTTTCAGATTGAGGCCAGTCACTAGTTAAGCACTCCAGAGATTAAAACCGAAGCAAATATTATCTAACATCCTTTTTAGTGACTTGGGTTGTGTGACAGTGTTTCCTCAAAAAGTGTGAGAAGAGTGATTGATAGACCAGATGGATGTGTTGCAACTTGGAGGAGCCTGGACAAAAAATGAGCAGCAACCTCATAAATCTCAACAAAGGTAAGTGCAAAATTCTGCATTTGGACAAAATTATTCCCACACAACAACAGAGGCTGGGGGTTGATCAACTGAAAATCAGTGTGGCAGAAAATGACTTGACCTGGTGGACACCAAACTTGCCACGAGCCAACAATGTGCTTTTGTGGAAAACAAAAAGGTTAAAAGAACTAAGAGCTGCATGAGGCAGAGCACTGCTCAGGTAGACGGAGGTGATACTTTCCCTGTACTCATCTGGAGTACTGGGTTCTATGCTGGGCTCCCCAGGATATATAAAACATCAAAAGACTGGAGCAAGTCCAGCAAAGCACCTAAAAGATTAAAAAGTGGCAGGAGTAAGACAATGGACATGGGGAAAAATACAAGACATTTCATTTAAACATAAGGGAAATGTGGGTTGGGGGGGAGTGTGGCAGGGGGAAAGTTGTTTTCATTTTTCCCCCTGCAAGACTGGTTTGTGGGACAGCTTGCCTAGAGAATGTGGAGTCTCCATCCTCGGAGATACTCAAAATCCAACAGGACACAGCCCTCAGCAATCCACCGTAGCTCACCTTGTTTGAGCAGGAAGTTTAGATTAGATGATCTGTTGAGGTGCCTCTGCACAACTTTAGAACTGAGTGATACTTAAAATGTTAATTATTTTCAGCCTAATTATTTCAACATCTCCTTAAGATGTGTTTGGGCAATAGTGCCAGATAAAACAAGCAACAATGTCTTCTGTAAAATGATCACTTTAAATTAGCTATAGAACTTTGCATCAAAATATTTGTCACATGAAATAGAAAAAATTGAGTCTGGAAGCAACATGTTCGGCAAGGCTGAAGCCTATTTGAAATCTGGAAATTATGTTCTAAATAAATTACAGCAAATACGGATGACCTCATAAATCCTTGGAAATCAAATTACTTGCAATAATTAATCTGTGAAATAAACATGAGTATCAGGATTTTCATATCTCATCTTCTCACTCTTTTCACTTTTACCTGCCTCCTTCCCTTTGGGATGTTCAATCAATTGAAGTTTTTAACATGCCAAGAATTTGCAAATGATAAAATGGAACGTTGTCAAAAATAATGTCAGATGCCAGGACTGCTCTGACACTCACAGTACATTAAAACGGGATAAAAGTAACGTCAAATGAAAGTGTCTGCAGTGAAGGGAGTTGATATATAACAGTATAACATAGAAAAGGACCTTTGATTTAATGAGGTTCAATTTCATAAAAGTGCAGGTCTTCAAATGGGAATGTCATTGAAGTAATCAGACAGTCCTGCAACTGCCATCTTGTTGTAAAAGGAGACAGATAATTAAGTGTGGTTACCTCCTGAATAACAGCAGAAATCCCAACCCAATGGAATCCAGATCAAAACTGAGGCCTGGAACCACGCTATGAGGGTAATGCTCTACTTGCTGTTCTACTTGATCTACTTGCTAGCAAAAGTTTGTGTAGTCCCACAGAATAGAGGTGACATTGCTCTTTGCCTGCTGCTAAAATTTGTTGTTCATACCTGTTTTGAGTTGTAGGGCTTCTTATAACATAGATGAGATTTTTTACTAAAATAAGAATGCACAATATATACATCTGTATTGTATCACATACATCTGTATTATGTAATATAGGGGAAAAAAGTGTCTTTCCTCATGTTTAAAATTATTAGAAAGATCTAATCTGCTTTAATTGATTCAGCTGTATTAATACTAGTAAGCATAAAATGCCTTTCTGTTCCTATATGACTAATGGGATAGACAGATGAAGAAAATGAGCAAAGGTTTAAGAATCCTTTGCAAAAGGCTCCCTTCTGACAGTGACATCAAGAAAACTTGTAGATGTTTTTGTTTTTTTATTGGGAAGTAAAAGGTAGGTACTAGCATATCCATGTGTAGCAAAGATGTTTCAGGAAATGGGGAAGCTCCTGCAGTGATGATTGACTGTCCAGCACGGAGGGTGTTAGCATGGCTGCTCTGTTCTCCAGAGTCAAGGTATATCTAGCAGTGATATTATTATAGCTTCTCTTTTTTAATCTACCTTGCTTGTGTTTTCCAATTTTTTTCCCAGGACATTAATTTCAGCCCAGGGCAAATCCTAGGGCACAGAGCTTCCTACAACTCCAGAGCATTTCTCTTGGGTGCCGATGCATGTCTCTTTAAAATGCAGTTACATACAGTGAGATTTTCCTTGGATGGAAATGCGCATGTCTGTCATGACTTCTACAGGACTTATAGATATTTTTAGCCATGTTGATGGATTCTCTCTTGAGTTTGCTTCTTTGGATTGGACAGCTTTTTAAAACAGGGTTATCTATTTCAGATTAAGAGTTTGTTTTAAAATTTACATGAACGGTACTGTTATCTTTCCAGTGGTCCCTAGAGTCAGTCAGCCAGCCAGCCAGTCAGTCAGTCAGGAAAAAGCCACTATGAGAAGAGTCTGTTTTGCTGACAAATCTAAGTGCAGACCAAAACAAAACCAACCAACTAACCAACCAACCAGCCAACCAAAAACCCAACCCAAGCCATCCCAAACAACCATAAAGCCACAAAGCCAACACAAAATATGCCACTCAAAACAAAAAGTCACAAACCTCCAGTAACAACAAGAAAACTAACAACTCTGAACACAACCCAAACTCCCAAACACCCAAAACCCCACATCGTAAAAACAGTTAAAACATCATCTTTACTGAGAAATAATCTTATCATCCAATCATTGCTAGTTGCAAAGACTTCACTTCAAATTCTATGTGATTTAGTGTCTGTCCATTCATTACTAGATCCAGGGAAATGGTTTGTGTGATTTCATTAAACTGTGCTAAGGGGTTCCTGGGACTCAGTTGTTTGCTGACAAAAGAACCTTGTCTGTTAACAAGATGCCACAGCCCTGTTCCAGCTGTGAAAACACACCTCAGACAGAGAAATGAGAATCCTGCTTACACATCCACAATTATCTAAAAAGTGAAACTAGATGAAGCAGGAACTCCTCTCTGAAACTCTCTTTAAACAGACTGTGTAATGAAGTGCTAAACCCACTGCGTGTTTCTGTGTTTTTTCTGTATTCCTTCAGGTCTGCATTTGACCATTGCTGAAGGTCTTCCTGCAGAGCATTCTGTTTTACAAATTACACTGGAAGCATCCAAATGTGAACTCCTGGAAGAGCTACAGCCAACATTCAAACATTGCATGGAGTAGAGGACAAAGTTTGCCTGCTAACATATGCTGAAGCATGTGTCACCTGATCTTCACTCTTCTTACTACATCCAAATGCTGGAAGATGATTCCATCACGTTTTCAATTTGCTGTGTGCAAAGGACTGCTTCTGACACAGTAGGAACAAGTCTCACCAAAAGAGAGAATTAGTAATTCCCTGCCTTATCAGATACATCATCTCCTTCTTTTTCTTCTTTAATGTAGTTGTGTTTGCTCTTTTTCAAAATTCAAGTGCTGTATGAAGTGTGATAGCTTTATCCAGGGAAAAATCCAGGCCAAAAGCACATGTAGATGGAAAGTTACAATAGCTTAGATAGTGCAAACACAATTAATGGTCAGTTAAAGTCAGGTCAGAAGCAGATTGTGGCAATTTCTTCTCTATTTTTTGGTGTGATTGCAATGGGTATAGACTGGAAACTTTAGTCAATGGAAATGACAGAATAATTACTGCAATGGTGTCCACTTTTGCTTTGAATAAAGTAACGTACACTCTGCATAAGAAAATACATATTTTTCTCTAGGCGAACATTAGAGTTTTTCTGTATGCGCTTATGCATGTACCTGATTAAAACTTACTGAAAGCTCTGTACTCAATTCATTCATGCCATAAATATGGATGACTAACCATGAAAGCATTTAGAATGCATTGTACAGGAAAGGAAACTGAAGCACAGGAAAGAAAGATTATTTGTTCACTGTCCATGAGGGAGCTAAGAGGAATAACTCTGAAGAGCAACCTGCTTTTTAATTTCTGTTCAACTCTGTAATCACAAAGCTGTGCTTTCCAATTAGAAATAATAGTCATTCTTAGGGAATGCAGAGGGTCATAAATGTTTGCAATTGCAAAACTGCCTTGTGTTATATCTCTGCATAGACTAGAGCAGCAGACCATGACACTTTCCTTGAAATTGGAACCTTTGTTGTCTTCTACTCTGAATGGGTTTGCACATGCTCTGTGTAAACCATTTCACAACTGTTTTTCTTTATGTTTTTATGTGCAGATGGGGAGCGGTGCTTGGCAAATGACTAAGCTGTTGTGTGGTACAGGTAAGAGGGTTGATAGGAAGATAGGGAAAAAAGTTCAAGAAGATTTATAAGTTTATATGGTTACATCTTGGCTGGCTAAAGAAAACTTTCTGTCAGAAAATGGTATTTCACTTAGCTGCATTACCTCTTGTTGGAAATGTGACCAAAAGACAGTGTGGTGACATTATATGCTTTTGGAAGGTAGCCAAGATTTCCTTATGATGGAAAGACCTTAGAGAATTTTATAGAATAAACTGAGATAATAGCTGCATCAAAAAGTCAGTAAAATCAGTATAAGAGAAGAACATGTGCATTCAGCTTGCTGTGGTGTGCTAGCATTTTTCTTCAAGTAAAAGACTAAACAGTGTTTGGTACGACAGTGTGAGTGCCTGAGGGATAGGAAGCAGCTGATATTGGTATTGTGGGAACAGTCTTAAGAAGAATTACTGCAGAGGTAGGAGGGTTGTAAAAATAAATCTAAAATGTGGGAGTGGAAACTGGTAATGAAGCATGTTTCAGAATATTTTACGCAGACTGGGAAGTAAAGGAAAGAGAGTGAACAAAGGGAATTTAAAACTAATATGAATAGCTAAGGACAAACAAAGGGGTGAAAATGTAGGATCAATATGAGGATTCTTTGCACTGAAAAACAGCCCTCCCTCTTTCAGTGTTACAGAGACAAATTCTGTTCTCAGTGCAACTGATGTAAAGCCTGACTAATTCCATCTGTCACCTAGACTAGTGCAAATCTAAAAGAATTTGCAGAAAACACTGGAATTAATTTTAATTTACTTTGATCTAGAGAGCAAGATTTTACCCAATCTTATATTTGGCAAGCTCCTTTCTTTTATATTCCGTTTTAGAACAGTAATTAATTTACTCCATTCATTTTGATTTTTTTTTTGCCTTTTCCCCTTCACACTCCCTTTTTCTTTTTTGCAGTAGTAGTTTAAGCAAAAGAAACTAGGATCTTCCCCCGTCTAGACTCTCTTTAAAGTGTCATGTGAGATGTTTCTGCAGCACATTTCTGAGACCCTGATATATGCTGTTTATGTTGATATGATCCACTCTATAATAGGAGTGTAATATGAAGTGCGTCCTTCTGTTATGCTTCAAATCACACAGGTTTCAATTCACACTCCCCCAAAAAGCAAAAATGAGATTAGCATCTAAATTGAAATTGATGCTAAAGGAATCTGTGAAAATAAGAGGTCTAAAAAAACCCCTGAGTATCAGTTTTAGGTTTATTTTTACACTGTATCTTGGTCATTTCTCAGAAAATAAGCTTTCAGTAATAAGCACTAAATTATGTCTGGTCTTGCACAGGTGTGCTGAGAGATGAAAAAGGAAGAGATTTAACCCCATTTAGGTAATGTCAATAACTTCAGTGAACATGCAGCTCCATCAGGAAAGCATCAGCCCAGCCAAAGTGTGGGCTGCAAGAGTTCCAACTGCCCCTTCTTTCCCTGACGGGAGATGCAGGTAAAGCATCTCCCAGGTCAGACACTGCTGTGGCTGGTCAGGATCCGTTGCCCACACCCCCACACCCCTCTACCCCAGCCAATTCCCAGAGCTTTGGGAATAATTTGGACATGTAGACAGGCTTTCTTTTGACACGGTAGTGCTCTGGGAATCTGTCTTGCACAGAGATAGCAAATTGTTTGAATAAAGGGAAACTCTTTTAAGATATGTTGTATTTCCTTAGTTTCCCACTGGTTCTCATGTATATTCTGAAAACAGTGTTCAGAGTGAAGTCAAAAGAAAAAGTTTTAAATTATTCATTCTTGCCTCCCCCAAAAATGCACAGTATGGTTTCCAAAATTTCTTTACACACATTCACTGATGATAAGTAAGGAGATCAGAGTGATGCATACCCCCTCAATTCTCATTACCGTCAATGTGCAGGGGAGACATCAGGAGATTTGCCACAAACCTCCAGTGACAGTAGATTTCCCCCTAATGAGCTCTTTACCTCTCACCACCTGCGAGTGAAGGAGTCAGAATCTGTGTGAGAAAATCTAACAAAATGAAACGAACTGAAGAATTGAAAACAAAAGGTGATAAAAAATGAGAATGGGCTGAAGAAGTGTAATGGCATCATCACTTTTTTTACAATTTTCAACACAGGCATGTGATGGTGGAAATCTGAGCATTGCATAGTAAATATTCTGACACTAATGGAATGTGCATTTTAAATGCACTCTAATATCTTTCTGATGAATAATGTGTGGTACTTGAAAGAAAGCTTGACATGATGAAAAAGAAGAGAAGATACATCCTCTGCTGTGGTATCCCCTCACATATTTCTAAACGTGAACAGCTTGAGCACTTCAAGCAACTATTGCTTATTTCACTCATAATGAATAGTTAGCTGTTGTGTTACTAAGGGAGAAAGGGGTGTTTATGTGACACAGACTTTCATAACAGCACAGCAAAACACAAGAAGTATGTGAAGCAAAAAAGCATGTTGGCATATTTTTATTTTGTATATGCAAAAAACAACTACACCCTCCCCCACTGCTGAATTCTTGAAAATACATTCAGCCACTTGCTCCACCCAGTCATATCATCCGTCAACACGTTAATTTCAGCAGGGTTTCACTTGAACAGAAATAAAATAAATAAAATCATCAGGATTTTGGCCAGAAACATGTAAATCTCCTGTTATCAGACTTAGTTACTGTTATCAGTTTAAACCAGCAGGCTAACTGAGACAATCTAGGGAGCCTGTTCCCACCCTGCCTATTTAAAACATCAAGATGGACTTTTTCAGGCAGGTCACAATGAGTTTGGAGTTTGAATTCCCATGAGGAGCAACTAATGCAGGAACAAGTGCTATTTTCATTTCACTAGCAGTGGACTAAAGTTCCATAAATCTGTGCATTTATAAGACTTAAAGATCCCATGACTCTATATGAAATCACATCAATTGCACTAGCAGAAATTGAAAATGGACATTTATAATGACTTACTAAAATTCTTGGTCAGCAATAAAATAAATTAAAATATGTCTCAAAAATCTTAGGAGTTATGTGGAGTATTTCCAGTCCATAAAGATAATGACAGCATGCAAAGCTGTATTACAGCTGGTTTTATAGCCAAACTTTTACAGGAGTGTTGTGAGACTGACTGAAATGCATGTTTGGACTTTTGCCCAAGAATTACTATGCTAGGCAGAATACCATTAAGAAAACTGAGAAAATTCAGTTAGAAACATATTTCTTTAGAGTTTTGTTAGGTACTTTTTATATTACTATCCAGATGATAATTCCTTATCCTTTCTTTACTCTTCTTAATTCCTTGTACAATAGCCATCATATTCATGTGAATTTATACATTCAGTATAGACAGAACGTAAAATTGCCTGTTATTTTATCTACTTGCACTTTTAGTAGTTCTTATTTAACATGGTGAGAGAAATAAAAAGAAACTGGACTTCTCACCTGATCCACAAACCTTTAGACCTGAATGTTGAATAAAAAACATGACCTTTATTCAAAGGAAGGTTAGTAAATAAAATATATAAACTCTAAAGTAATATATCGTTTTTTGTCTCCGTGTGTCATTCCTGTCTTCCTTCTTCTCCTTCTCCAAGTTACTCTGAATCAGAAGCATTTTCCTATGTTCTGGATATAGATTTAACTGAACAGCCCATCTATCAAAATTTCAGGTAAGATATAATATCAAGCTCATCTTGTCATATTGCCTTGGAGAAAGTCTTCACCTTTCTGAAAGTTAGATAACAAGTGGTAACAGATGAGATACTATCAAACTTCCTAAAACATCTCTAAGGTTTATTTTAGCTATCCCTCTAAAACCAAATTTTCTTCATTTGCTTAAGAAAAATAGCTATTTCTTCTGCCCTCTAAAAGTTGTAAAATATTATCTAAAATAACACTGCCAAAAGAGAGGGATATGGTAAGATTCACTGGCAGTTTTGATGAAGTAAAGAAATATAGAAACAGAACTCATTAAGGCAAATAATTACTTGGAATATATAATGTGAATACATCAAGAATATAAGAAATGTCATCGGAAGAATTCTGTCAATACAGGAGTTTAAGAGGTCAGCTACCTTTGCCAAACACATATATAAGATATCTAACATGGAATACCAAAGATACTTGCAAGAAAGATTGAGAAAGGAACGAGGTAGGCAAAAAAATTGGAACAGCTTATTCTGCATGTCTCAGAATGTGAATCATAGGACTAAATGGAGATGTTTAATCTGAGTTAGTCACTGTGGTTTTCCTGTCTAATCTATGACAATCTAATCAAACTAGCCACTGGTGTCCTGGACATGATTAATTTCTTCTGAAAGTATATATCTAAAATAAGCCAGATCAATCAAACCTTAAAAGTGCCTATGAAGGCACTTGTCAGTGAAGAAAACTTCAGTTATTGAAAAAGAATTTTAGGACAGTGGCTCAGACATGTATATGTACACTGTAGACAGATATAGCTTGAGATGACCTGAATCCTGTCCTTGGGCTCTGTAATTTACCTTCAACAGCAATTGGCAGCTTAATTTGCGGATCATTGGGTCAGATCCTGTCAGTGGAAAGCAAAGAAGAGACTAGCACAGAAAATCAAATTCCAAAATCAAATGGAAGAAACAAGGAGAAATTGCCACAACACTACTCTTTTCTGACTCAGCAGTTTTGAAATTACATCAGTAATTATATAGATAATGACATATTAGTACATAAAAAGCTGCTGTGTCAATAATCCTAGAATATTGAGATACAGTCATGTTCGGCTACTTAATTGGGTAATGCTAATGAGTTAAAGCAACTGGGATAATTACTCATGTTTTCCAGTTCTGGAATCATGTATTTGTGAAGCCTGGACTTCTGTTAAAACAGAAATGTAGCTAGTGATGTAAGCAGAAGAGTAGGGGAAAAATAGTGTGAGGAATACCATAAATTTGAATGAGCATTTGCCACTGGGCAATCCAAAGCCTGAAAATCTTTGGATTTGAAAAAGTTCAAAGCTTGAAAGATACAAGACTTCAAAGAGGATGTTTAGAGAACTGGGTGAATTTTATGCAGGCAATATAATGAAGCAGCATAGAAAAAAAGACAGTGAGCTGAAGAGAACTGATTGGTTAACTTACCCAAAAGAAGGAATGAAAAACTGAATCATACACTGAAAAATTTTCAAGTGCTCTTGGAGCACCTAAATCTGATTTGTAAACTACAGAGTACCTCCACAATAGATTGTTGTAGCTGTAGTCTACCTCACAGTAGAGATTCTTTAAAGCTAATCCAAAGAGTAAAGTCACGGGGCCTTAGCACTACAGGAGTCTGCAATGCAATAACCAGTACTATTGCTTGGAACCACTTGAGGATCACACTGAAGGTTCATATATCATTATGCGGTGAGGTAGCTCCCAGTGGTGGCAAACCTATAGAAAACAGTTGTGTTGCATTTTGTTCTGGCTTTTTTTTGGTGCTGTTTGTTTGGTTTTTTGTTGTTATCTTTGGATCAGGAGTCTGAGTGAGTTGCAAATTGCAACCATC
Source organism: Melozone crissalis (assembly GCF_028551555.1). Lineage (NCBI taxonomy): Eukaryota > Metazoa > Chordata > Aves > Passeriformes > Passerellidae > Melozone > Melozone crissalis. The sequence continues at coordinate 45,253,054 of NW_026535783.1, read as the reverse complement.
CTCCAGATCCAGGTAGTCTGAAAGCTTAAATGTCAGCACCACCTTAACTGTTCCCCCCATGGTAGTTACTTATGTCATGCTTATGCCGTGTATTGCTTTTACATTTTACATTTTACATTTTACATTTTACATTTTACATTTTGGTGCAGCCTCTCTGTAAATCTCCAGGAGAAAAAACACATAGTAAACCCAAGCAGGTTAATGACACTGACATTTGGAGCATGCAAAGAAACTCTGAGTCTTTTGTGAATGCACACGGATGTAGTTAGTCCCTGCAAACTTCCAGATATGCTAGTGACAAAGGGAGAGGTAGGGGGGCCAAATGAAAGGGACTAAGTGACCCATGGAAAATTAGGAGCATCAGCAGAAAATGAAAGGGTTAGGATGTTTATTTAAAAGCTGAGCTTCACTGAGATACTACAAGATGAATCAGCTTGTCAGGGCATAAGATTTGTGTTACAACCCATAAGGCCATTAAGAGAATTACACAGCGTTCATAAAAATTTATCTTCCTAGTTATGAATATTTTGTTGTGTTCACCAGCCTCTCTATATTTTACCTACAAAGAAATATAAAGGAGAATATATACATATGTATATATGTGTGTGCATGTATTTCTTCATATCTGTGCCATAAACTTCAAGCATCATTTTTCCATAGTGAGTATGAGAAAAGAGAAATTTCTTCTAACGAGGACCCTTATACTTGCTTAGTGAGATTTGTGATTATGCTGCTGGAAAAGTTAGTGACATTAACCATTTCAACAAAGTTAACAATCAGTTTACAAACAGGGAAGAAAGTGAAGAACGTGACTGGGATAGGATATTGTCAATTTATATCAAAAAGTTTGCTGAAACCTGTTGAATTTTTTAAAAGTCATGCTGTGGCTATGACTTTAAAAAAAGGATATATGTTGCTAAATTAAAAATTAACATCAGTGTAAGAACAGTTCTTCCAGTTTTAAGAACATGTGGACTATTTACTAATATATTCAGAAACATACAATTTTACTTCAAGTATACATACACTTTTAAACAAATTGAAATATATATATATGTGTTTTGGAAGAATAACATTACACAACAGAAGTAATTTTTTGATGAGAATTAGCTTTTGTCTATTTTTATTTTCTGATTGTTAAAGCTGTTTTAGATACATAGCTGAACAAGAATGATGACATCCTCACTTCAAGTGAGAAGCCCTTAGTTTTTCATTAATGGAAAAAATGTAAATAAAGAAAAATCAGTTTGGGTCTGTAGCCATAACTGTGCTTGAAATCAGTGTACAGCAATCCTTGCTGAAGACCTTGGAGGATCTAACAGACTTCTCTCACAGATTATTACTAAGATGGGTAAAGTGCAAAGGTGAGTTGGGTCTCTTGACTAGCAGCCTTTTGTCAAGATCATGATGTGCTTTGGGGGCTTTAGAGATGGCTCAATAGCCTAGCGCCTACTGAAGCCAGAGATCAGCATCTAACCATGTCAGGAAAATGGAAGACAAATACTGACCATACTTTCAGGGACCAAAGCTGTTTTTACAATGCCTTGGTTTTTTTAAAGTGCTGTTAAATCAAGGCAACAAGATCTGTTTTAGAGACTATCCCCATGGAACAGGTCAAGAGAAATTGTGGTAGGAAAGGATGCTCCCTGGCCAGCTAGGAAACATTTTTGAATAGGTGACTACCAGTGCTGTTCACCAAACCAAACCAAATTATTTTAGTGTGACGGTGTTCACAGGGGTCTTATGTTGAAGGAAGAGACGGAGATCTGACTGCATATTTCAGAAGGCTTGATTTATTATTTTATGATAGATATTACATTAAAACTATACTAAAAAAATAGAAGAAAAGGTTTCACCAGAAGGCTAGCTAAGCTAAGAATAGGAAAGAAAGAATGATAACAAAGGCAGCTGTCTCAGACTCTCTGTCTAAGCTAGCTAGTGATTGGCCATTAATTATAAACATCCGAGATGGGCCAATCACAGACTCACCTGTTGCATTCCACAGCAGCAGATAACCATTGTTTACATTTTGTTCCTGAGACCTCTCAGCTTCTCAGGAGGAAAATATCCTAAGGAGAGTATTTTCATGAAAAGATTTCTGCGACACTTTAGCACCTCTTGATTTTATCTAATGACTTTATCTTCCTCCACTATGCTATGAGGCTTGTGTTTATGTTTAGCAGGCAGGTCTGCATGTACCCAGAAACTTGTACTTTCAACCAGCTGCAAATAAGCATAATACAATAATAATTTCATAAAAAATAATTCAGAGTTATTACAATAGCATGCCTCAGCCGCAGAAACATGGGCAGAGACATGTCAAGATCAGACATAGCACAAAGAGTCAGGATTTCTTAAGAAAATAAACACTTTGAAGAAAAGTCTCTGAATCTTGCTGGTCTCTGGAAAAATAGGCAGGAAGGCAGGCACAGTGGAGAAAAGGACGAAAAACTTTAATGACAGAAGTACCTGAGAAAGACGAGTTCTTCAGAAAGGAACCTATGTACTGTCCAGGGAAGAACTTCATGCATTGAAAAACACTTACCAAGCAGAATTGTCAATAAGCACATTCAGAGAGCTCAACAAGCATATTTTTAATGAGGATCAGGAATTGAACTTGGATGATCATTTTAGTGTCTCAGGAATAGACAGGAATAAATTTAGGAGCAGTCTCTTGTCTCTTTTGAAATCAATGGAAGATCTATCATTGACTTTGTGGCACCAGAACTTCCTTGCAGCTGTTGCTGTTGGAGTGTGAACTTGGGACTACCCTATTAGTCTTGTGGGTTTTACCCAAAAGCAAAAGGATTTGAGGCTGAGAGAAGTAGATCTCTTTTTGTGCTAATTTACAACCCAAAATAGGTTTCTGTGTGATTGCTGACATTTACAATTGCTTTTTTTGCTATTTTTTCTATGTATAGGATTCCTTTTCTACCCTTTCCTGCTACTGGCTCAGCTGTAATGCCCTTTTGCCTGGAGGGAGGAAGAAGAACAGATGGCATGCAGCTAGGCAATTATACAGCAGAGTAAGAGCAGTAAAGTTCCAAATTTAACTTCTCAGGCTATCTCCTTAAGTCATTCCCCTTGTTTCTACCATGCAAAGTTAATGATTGTAAAATTATTTCCGTCTATCTATCTACAGTCTTAACTGATATTAAAGTGACCAAAGCTATTTTGATTGACAATTTCTGAGGCTCATAAGGTAGTTATTTCTGATCAATCCTAATTTCCCATACTGCTACAAGCATTATGTACCTCAGCCAGCAAAATAGGCCATTCACCAGCTCCCAAATGTGAACTACTAAATGCTCAGGCCTCAGAAGCCTGGGAAGCTAGTTACAAAGCAGTATGGGCAGAACTCAAAAGAGAAAAATGAAAGGGAGGGGTGTTAACAAGAACAAATACAGTATTCAAAATAAGGATAATCAAGCTATTTGCAATGTAAATGAAACATCCTCTGAAACATCACTGCAGCTACACTGATGCTGGATAACATTCTCTCCACAGAGAGGAAATAAAGGAAAGATGTTGATTTTCTGGAGTAAATGGTTATCCACTGTGTTAGTGTTAAAGAGCAGATTGAAGAAATTACAAAACTAGCGTAAATAATTTTAAGTGCATAACAGCATACAGCATCTATTTAAATGACCTGGTAATTTGGCATGAACCCAAGGAATCATTCCCTGAGCTGAATTTATGATGCATGTTTTCAAAAAGCAGCCAAAATCCAGTATATAAAGAGATATTTGGAAGTAATTTCCCCTACATTGGAAAAGACCATTAGGCTGTTCTGTTTTTAAAGGGCAGAATTACTAGCTCCAGCAAGGTATTTACTAATCCTGAAGAGAGTTAGGCTTAATCTTAGTTTTCCAGCTGGTTCTGAAGAATGTAATACACTGCCTTGTAAAGGTGTGTAAAATAGATACCCAGCTGTAAACAGCTTCCATTTTGCTTTGTAGTTCTTGCCTTTTAAAAATGTAATTAAAGAATGTCTGGAATTTAAAAGGATATTAAAAAAAAAGGTTTTTGCTTTTTATTCCTTTTTACAGTGGTCAGGCTCAAATTCACACAAAGATGCCCATGCTAATGTCATACCCTGAAATGATCCAGGTAACTGCCAAGTATTATATCCCAGTTTGTACGGTAGACTTTGTCGACAGCTCTTTCAGCCTTTGAGAAACTCATTCCTTCACATATTCAGCCTCTGCATTCTGTATGACATTTGATAGCTGAAACCCAGATGGGGTCACAACACAAAATGCTAAATGTGCTGTATTCTGAGGAATTCAGAAGCTGCAGGGGATTTCTGAGCCTTTCACTGATGTGGCTGTGAAATGGAGGCATTCAGCCTGCTCCAAGAGAACAAGAGTTTAGTCAGCTGTGGGCCCATTAGCCACATCTCTTATTCTCGCTTGCAGTTACAGAGCTTTTTTATAGCTGCTGAAGCTTTTCTCACAGAATTAAAGGGCAGAAAGGACAAAATGACAGTCTCCTGTGATCTCCTGTAGTGTGAGATTTTTCCCAAAGGTATATCCTCCTGAAATCTAGCCAGAGTAGAATCCACATGGGTGTGCATTTACCACCTCAACAGTTAGTTTCTTATTTACCCCATCTGCTAGGAACCAGGAAATCTTTTTCTGAATCATTTATTTTAAATACACTAACGAGACATTCTATTAGTTTTCCTTTATTTCTTTTTACCATGTACATTTCTAGAGCTATTGGTTCATAGCTAGCTGTATGAGAAAGACACACTACACACTATTTACTAGTAACTAGAGTACAAATATGCTAATACTGAGAGTAGAAAATGGGGCCTGAAGATCAGAGATCAGTCTGAGGAAAATTTAGAAAGAAGCTCATTCTTACTTGTGCTTGTTGTGTGGAAAGCATGGGTTTGTCTTCCATGCTCCTCTGGTTTTCCTGGATTAGACTGTTTCTAAAGTGTTGGGCTGGTTTCAGACTGCTTTTGGCTCTGTACTCAAAAATAAAAAACAGAAGCACCTACAAAACAAGAGGCATTGCTGGGAGAATGCTGACTAGAAGAATAATATTAAATATATGGGTGTTTGGAAGTGCATTGGGATCAAGGTTTGCAGTCTGGATGTCCTACTTGATCATTGCATTTAGCATAAAACATGGCTAAGCAGTAACAGAAGTCAAGATTTCTCTGTGAGAGACTGACCTTCTCACCATTGAAGGAAGTATTTTATAGCTACCAGGGAGGGAATAGAAATAGGCACAGAACAGCCTTCTCCTTCTCATGATCTGAGGAACAATGATTCTTTTCATTCCATTAGCAATTGTACTTGGACCAAGCTCAAGTTTATAAAATAATGAGCATAACAGGAACAAGTACTGTAAGTTGCCTTCCCTCCCACCCATCCATGTATAAATTTAAAACAAATAATAGTAAAACAAACAGGCAGCTGGTGCTTCAAGCTGCCAGTTCCAAAGTACTCATAAAATAAAACTTCTTTTGTTCTTTTTTTCTCCAGGTAGCTATTAATTTTTGTTTTGTGTATTTTTCAGTTACATATTCTTGTTAGCAGACCAAGGAAAACTAAAAACGACAGTGAGCAGCAAGTGACAACACACCTGGAGTTACAAAGACTTTCATTTTCCAAGCTCTTCCTTTTTCTTTCCTCATCAGTGTCTGCATGTAATGGATGATGTGACAAACAGAACAAAGCAATACAAAAAACTCAAAGAGACAGTAAGAGGAAAAAGAAATTTATGCTAAAGGCTGAATATAGAAGAAAATGGTCATCATATCCAAAGTGCCATTATCACAACCAGATTGCAGCTGGTTGCAATTCAGAACACAGACATAAAAGGTTTAGGAATCTTGAGGAAGCATGAAAAATATATCTTGCCCAATCTAATGGCCAGCAAGCCCAGATATACAAGGCTGAGAAAGTGGATTAAAAAAAAATTGTTGAATTTCCAAATTTATAAAGATGGGAAAGAACGATGGGGGAACAGTTTTCAGAATGGGTAAATGGTAATTGGATGCCTAATTGCTGTTCACAAAATGAAAAGTTTTCCCATAGGGATTTGTCTGGTTTGTTCTTTTATATGTGTAGTTATATGACCATCAGATTTGGCAGAAAAACTGGCTTAGATGTAGCTGCCAAAAAAAGGGTATTATTGTTAACTAGGATCACTTTATTTTTTTGCCTGGTTAATATTATAGTCTAATAATCTAATGAATTGGCATGGCTGATAAATAACATCCACGGTAAAAAATTATGAAAGGAATTTTTATGGCCAGTTTTTCTGGCAAAAAAATATCTATTATGTAACTTCATGGCAAGATTCTTAACCTCCAAATCATTGATTCTTTTTCTTATTCTTTCTGGTTTATCTGTTGAGAGATTTACGAATACTGATTGCCTGAGAGAAATCCAATCATTTGAGAATTAATTTTTTAAAAGAAGAAAAAGATCAGCAACCACCTCTCAATATGTGCCAGCCTTTGCCTAGTCTGGGCTATGCAGAACTGGAGTTGGAAGTCCAAAGCAAGCCAAGATGTGTGATTAAGTTGATGTGTATGAGATAATGATAACAGCAGTAGGAGAGCAAAGAGAATAATGACAAAACCCATCTAGCTGACATGACACTTTGTTGCAGCATGGGTCCATTTTATGTGACAATTCTTTCATTGTAGCATTTCTGGTAACAGACAGAAACTGAAAACCTCTTGATGGATTTAAAATTCTTACATAAAATTCTCCAGTTCTTGACTTACCAAAATTTTGTCTATCATTTACGTTCTTCTATGCCACTTACCCAGCTCGAGTCTCAAGAAAATAAACATCTTTCTTACTTGGTAAATTAAGATGCATTTACCTCCTGTTTTACATGCACATTGCTTATTATTGCATCACTTGTGTGTAAAGTTATGAAACCATACTTTCATGTCCATGATTATTCTCCTATCACGCAAGAGAAATTTTGAGATAAATAAAAATAACTTTATGTTTTGTCCTGAAAGATAGTCCAATTCTGCTTCGGTTAAATGATTTTGTGAACAATTAGTTAAAAGTATCTTGAGTGAAGATGTGCAAGTATTTTCAGTTCTTGAGACTCAACATTATATAATTTTTCTTCTGATATAGAAATAATAAATTGCTAGTATGTTTGATACAACTTATTTGGACATAGCTGACTGTGAAAGCCTTACAAATCATTGTGTACAAGTCTAGGTGCCCATAAATTGGAACTCCCTGTAGACCAAAATATTGCACTACATCTTAATACATGCAATATTTACCATACAAATAAATATGTAGCTACCATAGGTTGTGAAGAGGATTAAATTATAATATTTTCCTATTTATGGGATGTTTGCCATGGCTGTTTTACTTTCATTGTACTCAAAATACAGTATACGAAAATTTTGGAAAACTTTTTGGTTTTATTTCAGACACTATCTGTTTAACTTTAGGTGGCGCTGTGTTTAAGACATGGGTACATTGCATTAGCTGTAATACAAACTGAAAAATAAAGGAAATTTTGAATATATAGGTGAAAAAAACAATTCCAAGATCAAAGAATGTTGAAATGGCATTGAAAAGATGTGTCACATTCTATCAGTACTCTTCCTAACTTCTTATGGCAGAGATTACTACTCCATTTCTGTTAGTACCGATGCTTTGATTGAACCTCTCCATGCACTGTCCTGTCCTCAATTTAAACAAGTGAGTAAGCCTTACAGAGAATGTTTTCCTCATAAGAATCTCTTCTTCCTTACTACAACATTATCCACTAGAGAAACTTGGAAAGCTTTCAGACAGTATCACGATATTTTGGGATGCCATTTAACAAGAAACACAAACAGGCACATACTATATATACAGTATACAGTAAAAAATATGTAAACAGTATAGATTATATAAACTATGCACATACTATATGCAAATGAAGCACATTGTATAGATGATGTATGCACACACATACATGTAGGAGTATATATATACACACACACGTAAGTATATATCTAGATTTATATCAATATATATGCATACATGTGCATATGAGTATCCACAGATACAGAATATCTCCATCTATTGGTAGATTCATTAGTAGGTGAATCAGTAGTTTCTATCTGTGGTCACATAAATCAAAACATTGCACTCAGCCTAAATTTAAATTTCTAATTGGCTTAGAAATTCTCATGAAAAGGCAAGTGAGGGGTTGCTGCTAGGCCCTGGAAGTTGAAAGTAGTGTACTCTAAAACAGTACAATTGATCCTTGCTCTAAAGTAAATTACATATAAAGTCAATGTTCTTCAAAAGATGTTGAAGAACAGGCAAAATTCAGAACCTTGGAAAGCTATGCCTTTTTTTAATTTTCTCATTTTCATTATTATTTCACAGCATAATTATTAATTTTTGAAATTTGGGGGTGCTTGTATATACATGGATCTTCTCCAACATCACTATTAGGTAAATGTATTTAATATAGTGAACATCCAATTGCCTCTGAAATGTTGATTAAAATTTACAGTTTTGGTCTAAAAGGGATGTGCAGAAGTTGTAAAAGAAAGAGCTAGCATTTCTGTTACATTATTGGTACGTGTTGGTTATTCTTAGGTAATTCAGAAAGATTCCTATGGGCTTGGTTACAGCTACATGACCCCAGATGTGATTTTTAATAATTCTGATGTGTTTAACTTTGAACTTGAGCCTTTCCTCCCCCTCAGCCTGCTGCCAGTTGCTTCTGGAAGAGGATTTAAATTTACATGCTTCTGGTATCAGAAGTCTGCACACTAAGAAAAGAATTTGTTTTTCTTTAGCAGCTTGAGATTTATTGGAGCACTCTTTGGTTTTTGGGCAGTCACCTAAAATCCCACCACAATACTCTAAGTAAAAAGGGAAGTTGTATTCCCCAGTTCCTGTCTTTTTAGACATGATTTATTCACATTCAGTTGTGTCAATGTTTTGGGGACATATGTGCACCCTCCGTTTTAATTTCTGAACTTTTTTCATGGTGTGATTATTTTCTTCACCCACACAGGTATCAATAAGGCCAAATTCTGAATTTTGCAATTACCTGAATATTATATTCAAGCATGCACATCAGACTGTTTAAAACAAAATAGGAATGGGAGTTTTATAAAAGCAGGGTTCTTTTTGGCCTGTCTGTGATGTGTTGTTATATGACTATTGCATAAAAATTTCCAGCAGTCTCTGTGATTCTCCAAGTACCTTGGCTGCCGCAGTTTTCTACACAGGAGAGGTTTAGGTGTTGTAAACTATGACTAAGTCCTCTATGGAAGTTTTTGAAATGTTTCTACATAGGCTGAATCTGAAAGAAACCCCAATAATTTTAAAAAGTTAAAAATTCTAATTACTAGCACAAACAGTAGAGGGGGAAAGAAATTCTGAATTGCAATAATTGAATGTATGGTTAGATATTGTTGAAAGGCTGAATGCCCTTCTTTTTCCTGTTGATCCATTGACTTACTGGTATTAAGTAACTGCTGCCAAGTTGACTTGCAGAATGCTAATGTTGCCTCTCCCGCTGCTCTCTCCATCTGTTTAGTGCCCAGTGTTGCCCTTTTGTTTCATAATCTCCACTTTATTAAATGTTATCATACTGGGTTATGTACGACTGAACCACTCTGTAAATGCTCACTTCTTTTCCACAGCTTGTTAGGTTCAATACAGCTTTGTTTTTTGGTTTATTTTAATGGATTTTAAAGATTTTTGTAGAATACAAAACATGGATGACACAGTATGAATATGTGGTTTGAAAATAGGAAGAAGGGAAGAAAGGGGAGAAGGAGGGAAGGAGGGAGGGAGAGAGAGAGGAAAGGAAGGAGGCAAGAAGGGAAGGAGGGAGGAAGGAAGTGGTGAAAGGAAGTGGCGGAAGTGGCGGAAGTGGAGGAAGTGAGGAAGGAAGGAAGGCAGGAAGGAAGGAAGGAAGTGAGGAAGGAAGGAAGGAAGGAAGGAAGGAAGTGCCAGAAGGAAGTGTCGGAAGGAAGAAAGGAAGTGTTGGAAGGAAGTGTCGGAAGTGTCGGAAGTGTCGGAAGTGTCGGAAGTGTCGGAAGGAAGGAAGGAAGGAAGGAAGGAAGGAAGGAAGGAAGGAAGGAAGTGTCGGAAGGAAGGAAGTGTCGGAAGGAAGGAAGTGTCGGAAGGAAGGAAGGAAGGAAGGAAGGAAGGAAGGAAGGAAGGAAGGAAGGAAGGAAGGAAGGAAGGAAGGAAGGAAGGAGATAAATGCTAAAAGAAGAAAAGTCAGGAGGAAGAAGTGAAGAGGATTAAGCAGTCCAGCAGCCCTGCAATCAAAATCTCAGGCCAGTCTCCAAATTTGAAATCTTTTGCCTAAATTCCAAAAATGTTTTCTAAAATCCCAGTCACTGCAATCATTTGAAGAGATAAATACACATTGTAGTATTCTTTTGTAGCTCATGAATCCATGCTGTTTGACACTGAGAGTTAAATCCATGCCATATCTGAGGGCATCTCCTGTATTTCGAAAGTAAATTGCCCTCATTGTACATGTTACTGGTTTTGATTCATAAAAAGCTGTTATTTCATTTAAGAATTAATCAAAATTGTATTAACAGTTGACATGCTTGTTATTGCCCCCTTTCAGACCTGAAAAAATGGGACTAATTCTCTTGTTGGCTGTCCTGGGAAGGGAGCCGTCCAAGAGTGAAGGACAGCCCTGTGAGGCAGATTCTTCCTGTGGGATGTAGCCCATCCAGTGTCTTGGGCAGGATGAACTGAGTGGGGTGATGGGCATCAGATAATGCCTCAGAATTTATAACTGGTTGTTCCTGCCACTGGGGGGATGTTGCATTGGTCTGGACATTTGAGTTTTGTCCAGAAGACACAGGAAACAAATTCCAGTTCTGTGAAGATCATAAAACTAGAAAACAAAGCCTAGGAAAAAAAATAGATTTCTCAGAACTAAGATCTGATTTGTGTGCCCTCAGAACACTATAGAATTAATGGGGGAGCAAGCAAGTTTCAGGATGACCTGAACAGGTTATACAAGTAATATCCTTTGTCTTTTATACCTTATATGAAAGAGTGGTGCCAAGGTATAGAAAAAGAGCCCACACACTTTTCTCTGTTTTGTAATTGCATGGACGAGAAGTAGAATCAAAATATTAACTCTATAAACTATCTGTTTGGTCCAGAATGAGGTGTGCATATTAGTTGTAAATAACTTTTGAAAAATCCCACGTGATAAGTTGATTTATTTAGCTACTTAATTTGAAAAGAACTTTCTCTGATAGATTTTAGAAACAGAAGACTTTCAAGTCAGGCTTTCACTTCCCTTTAGGGCTGCATTTATTGCTGCCTACCTTGAATGGATTTTACAGGAATTGTCTTGTGAACAAATCCCTTTCCAGTCACTAATTGAGTGATGACATTAATAATTCTCAAACAAGTAGATTCATAGCTGTGTAACTGGAGACAGAACTAGCAACCAGTAATTTGTACTTGCAAATCAATCCTCAAATTTCATACTGGCTTGTTATGAATATCAAGTACAGGAACATTAAAAGTATTTTAAATAAGAGTGGGTGTGCTTCTTGTTAGATACCTTACTGTGACAAAATATTCTGCCCATATGGGTTGATAATTGCGATACCCACAATGATGTGGCATCTGTAAGCCCATTTCTTATGTATGGGGCTGTGCTTCTTTGCCATGAGTGGGACACAACTTAATTTGGAACTGTGTGACTGCTTCCACTGCCATTGTGGAGTCCTGAATAATGTAGTGGCATAACAAAGACACAAACTTTATTAAGCAAAGTAAAGTAATTTTAAAGAAACAGAAAACAGCTTTTCTCTCTCCTTTTGGGGGCTCTATAATACTAATAACCTCCTGCAATGTCCAAAGAACAGTGATTCCGCCATCATTTGTTATCCCATATGGATGTATCAGTACCAACAATTTCAGCATTCTTTGTGTTTCACAGTCTGAACTGACAAAAGACTTTGGAAACAAACAATTGAAAAAGACATTCCCTAAAGGTAACTATCAAGTCCAATAAGGCTCAAATAAAATGGCCCAGCTGTCAGAGTAAAATACTGCATATCCACTTAGCTCTTGAAAGGAAAAGGTAATGCTAACCAGTTGCTGGAGACAGCCCAGAGAGGTAATGCCAGCTGCACAAAAGGATGCACTGCATAGCAGTGTTCAGATGAATGAATGGCAAACAATGCATAATAGCTGCATAAGTAATTCTCTTCAAAGGACAAAATAAAGAACAGAAACACACTTTGTTTAAAAGTTATCATTACTGATCATAAAACACACTCAGACAAATAGAAAAAAGCATAGTTTGGACACCAAATGAAATGCATTTGAAACACCAGCTTTGAAAGTTGTTCTAGTTTGAAATGAACATTACCTTTTTAGAAAGCATTTTATTAAAAACAAGGTCGGAATGTTTGTAAGGATTAGTATGTGCCCACCCTTGGGCAAATGCTAAAAAAACCCAAAACAAAAAGAAAAAATAGATGCAGAAGAACAGAATGGGAAGTGCTCGAAGCTCAAGAGCAAGTCTAGGTCATTTGAACCATATATGGAGAGCACATACGCCTTAGAGCAGCAAGTGAAAACAGGATGACTCTTCTACTGCCAGAACCTGAGGGTGGCGTAGGTTGTGCATGATGAGGTGGTTGTCAGGACATTTCTGACGGGCTAGGATAGGCCACTACCTGTTGTACAGTCTACCTCTTTGTCTTAGTCACGCTACCTAGTTGTCTTCAGTCACAGAGGAGGGTGTGGAAGTTTATGGTGGGTCTGTTAATTGAATCATTTGCTTTGAAGTAGTATCCAGATGTAGCTCTGTTTCTGCTAAAGAAAAGACTTGCAGTGAGAGCAATTACTTCACCTTCTAGTCGGTGTATTTAATTTTCAACGTACATTATTTAATCTTGGAAATAAAGCAAAACTAGAAACAGTCATCTGTTTGTTGCTGTACAATCTATTGGGAGACAATTTTCAGTGCTTGGTATGAAAGGTTTTTTGTATTTTCTCAATCCTTCCTATTATCGTGTATCAGAATGCTACAGCTAAGTACAAAGAATTTCTTTCTGTATGTTCAACCCGTTCTTTTTGACAGCCACTGCATTCCATATATTCAGCATTTTGCTTGGGCAAAAGGGAAAAGCTCTTTCAGGACTGCCAGAGACATTGACTAAGTTGCATGTTTCTCTCACTTTTCTCACTTGTGCAGGGGCAATTTTGATAATTCTAAAAAAAACGGAGGTGAAAGCAGAGGAGCACAAAAAATGCTTCAGATAAGTGGAGAATGTGGGCCTTAAGTACCTGGATCAATTCAGAAACAAACAATTCTGTGAAACTTAACCACCATGCTGTTGTAAGAGAGTGTGGATTTTTTGCTCTTCCTGTGTCAAGGTTTTGTGTGCACTCACAGTTATCTGCTCATGTACTGAGCTTGACTCACCCCCCCACGCAGTGACACTGTCCTCTCCTGTGATGAGCTCATTCACAACAATGTCATGTGACTAATCCTTTGGGAACGAGAGACAGGGAAGATGCACCAGATAGATGAGAGCTTAGAGGCTGAGACAGGATGAGCACTGCAAATACAGCATTCATTTTTGTATGCAAAAAACCCCTGCAGGATGTACTCTGTACTGCAGCTCAGCTGAGAACCTAAAGACTTTTCTTGGATGTGGGATACTAATCATGTCTTGATGAATTTTCATTATTCTATTTTTTCTTGTCTAGTAAATATTCAAATCACAAATTGGCTTTGGGATTCTCTGTTGTGCTCTTACTTATTTATTCTGTGTTGAAAAAATATTCATCAACAAGGTGGAGAGGTGTTTGACACTAACCTGAGAAGCTACAGCTGCTACCTGCTCTCTGTCTGATCAGACATCTTACAAGGGATGGCCAAACCAATTGGCTTTGGGGAATGTAATTGGAAAGCAGAATCTTCCTCTGAGACCCATAATTTTTGGAACAAAACGTTATTTGGGAGATCTCAGATCCTGGTCTCTTAGGCACTAGCTAAACAAAAGACTCATCAAATTATCAAGAGTATGACAGCTAAGCACATTGTCTGAATGAAGGACATTAGTTTAAGCAGCCAAGAGACAGCTAAAAGACAATCACTGTTTTCAAAAGAGAGGATAGGCTGCCAAGCAGCACCTTTCCCTGTAATGAGAATATTTTTTCAAATATGTGTCCTCACTTAAGCCTGATTCAGGCCAGAGTCCTCTATATGCCTGCCAAACACCTAATCAGATGAGGACATTACCAGGAGCATGGCAGCTCTCCCAGTTCAGCTGCTCTAAATTGTGCTAAAAACACTTCTGTAATTACTTGGAAAAGGAAATCCTTGAATTTTCTTTTTAAGAATTAATTGTGCACCCAACAAAGAAACCCAGTGAACAGATCAAGTGTCCAACATGCCTTCCTAGCTACAGAAAGGCTGCATCCTTTAAGATTCAAGAGTTAGTGACCCGATTAAAAACTGAGCAAATATGTCATCACCTCTTGCATTTAGCCAATCAGTTTGTTTTTCCCTGACTTCTGATTAATTTGGCTGTTATTGATCTTCTATGTGCAGTCCTGTGAGAGCTGCCAATCTACAAGAGCAAATAAAAATGATAATTCAAATTTCAAATTAACTTTGCATATTATTGCCTACTGCAACCAGAATACTTCACTGCTGGTATTATTGATGTTTGGTATGGTTTTTATTATCAAAGGTTTGGCTTTTGTTATCAAAAAAAATTTAAAAAAAAGAAAATGTAATAAATCCACAAAAAACATTCATGTCTATGTGCTAGATCTATGCAATGATACATGTACGTATCGCTGGATCTCAAAATAAGAGAAAAAAGATTCTGTAACTATTTTGGAGCTCCAGAAACAATCATTTCCCTTAAAAAATGTGACCTTCTTTTCCTCTGTGCACCTGTAATGGTAAAAGAAACCCCAAACCTTCAAACAAACAAGACCAAAAAAATCCCACCTGTCACGGATTTTTGCCTGTATTCCTCTCAAGCCTGTTGAGTCTATCAAGTGTGAACATCTGGGAATCATCATATTTTCTGCTGACCACTGAATCGGCATAAAAGCAGGACATGATAAGCTCCAGCTGTTAAGCCTCCTGCTTGGAGGATTAGAGAAATTAACCCACAGGATGTTTTATTAGAGCACCAGGAGTTATATTAAAGATACATGTGGCATCTTCTCCATAGGGAACACAGAAGGAAGCTGAGAGAAAATATGCAGGGCAGAGCTGCAGGACTGTCATCAGTCCTGAATGCTTCCCAACCTACCCTGTTTATAACAGCAGAAGGAATTTTACCTTCAGAACTTTTTCTAAGAATATAAACCTTCTACATCTAGATCTTTTTTTTTCAATACACAGTCCAGGGGAACATTGATTGAACGAGCAACTGGAAAGAGTAGTAAAAACCTTTGAGAATAATGTCCTTTGGTTTGGGTCCTTACTTTAGCTGAGACATTTATGTCTTTTGTTATTGCATTTATACATTTAAGTTTCAATGCATCAAAACATAAAAATGCTTTATCTGTAAAAATCATATATAACAGTCAGATATATTAATTTATTTCTGAGTTTTTACCCCTAAAATAACAACACCCATATATAAAATACAAAAAAAGAAAAAAAATTACAAAAAAAGAAGAGGAATCATGATTGAATTTATTGTCCTGCTTATTGTCATTGTTAGTAATGTTAACAACTTTATAAAGCCTAGATGAAGAGCTGAAAAGGTTCAGAAATCTGTAAAGAAGACTTACCTATATAGCAACAAAGTGCTACTCTTAGATCATCCTGACTCCAGACCAAAATGAAATTACAAATGTTCATGCAGCTATTTTGAGGAGAAATTTGTGAGTTTCTGCCATCCTCATGATCAAGAAGGTAAGAAGAATAATTCATATTATTAGTGAATTATATTAGAAAATATGTCATTACTGGCACTGTTGCTGGGATTTTCTTGTGATTCTTTTGTCTCAAAGTGTTCATAAGAATGGTCAAATTTAGCCAAACAAACCCCTGACTCCATTTCTGGGGGCTCACTGATCACTTTTATGTGTGTCCCTGTCTGCAGCCATGGTGTGAAGCAGGTCACCACCTCAGCTTTGCTGGCACAGACAGCTCCTTCCCTGTGGGGGAACCAGGTGTCAAATCAACCATGAAAGAGCAGATCCCCATGGACAATCCAGTGTCTGCATCTGAGCTGTGAGGAGTGGGTATCCTGCCCACGTTATTAACATTACAAGGAAATGCCACAAGGTGCCTCTTCTCAGACACCTCTCCCAGGCCTACCTGGAACTGCAAAAGGTAGCAACTGACTCGCTACTTGATGTGTATTTTTGGCATTCACCTGCATGAAAACAAACATATTTGTATATTTATGCATTAATGAAATGAGCCATATATGCCTCTTTTATGTAAAAGCCTCTTGGCAAGTGTTTGGCAGTATAAAGAATCCTTGAAGCGAACAGACTGCAAAGGCCATGAGGGCCTAGGGAATTTAATTTATAACACCGTGAAGCATAAGGAGCTTCTTCATGAGTTTGAATCAGGTTCTCTGGTTCAGGGAGGAGCCTATGGCAACAAATCCTGCATTATGGTAGGTGTAAAAGGAAAAGGTCTACGTATAACAGAGGGGCAATGGTATCTATTCGATCCTGACTGTTGGATGCACTCACACTTGCTCTGATCCTTTCCAGATTAACTCACTTTTTCATCACAATTCTCTTGCTAAAGATGTTGCTTTCAGAACTGTGGTTTCTACTCCAGCAATGAATTTTTTTAGAAACAATGTTTATCACTAGGTTATTTTCCACTATGGAGAACATTTGTTTACAACATCTTTTTTTAATCTACCATGCAGTAATTGTGCTCTTGGCTGCTTTGAGAACATACTTGATGATTCTTAAATCTTAACCTGACTTTTGCCTCAGTGAATATAGAAATTATTTTAATTTCCCTATTGAAGATGCTTTCATTTTTCACTAGATATCTAGTGAATACCATATGCAGAGGAGCATTTGTGATCCAACATTTTTGAAATATTACCAAACAGAAAGGGAGAATCTGTGTTAATCAGAACGTGCAAACTGCCACTCCCTGATCTTGTCTCCCAGGCTTTTTTCTTTCAGGGGTTTGGTACCTGTGCGTTCAGCTGCCATCAGGAGTGAAAGGAAGATGGTGGACATGGTTATATCTGGCAGTGACATGTTCCTCAGCTGGCAGATGAGGCAGTGTGCTGACTGCCTGAATTAGGCTTGGGTAGGTTAGCACATTTCAAAAGAGACAGTTTTACTGAAAGTGACACACAGCTTATGGACCCAGATCTGTAAATGTAATTGCCTTTGCTATGTGCTTCTATGTGAGAATTGCTAGGTGTCTGATGCACAAAGCTGAGCAGGATTTGCAAGTCTTTAATATCAGCTAAGTTAATGTAGATATTAAATATAGTACGTGGAAAATAAGTCAGACCTTACTATCAGGTATTCTGACACTATTCACAGACCTGACTAACACGGACTGAATTCTGTACAGGCTTTCTTGGAAGGCTTGAACCTTAACTTCAGTGTATTCTGCCTATGAGACACTAGGCTCTTATGTTACCTCCCTATCCATGCCTAAGTCTTCTGTACTTAACCAGTCTAATTCAAAAAGGCATTCTCTAGAAGTCATAGGTTATTTATGTACCCTCAGCCTTGCTTGGAGCCCCTCTTTCCTTACTTTTTTCTCCAGGAAGAAAGAAAACGTGGGTGGCAAAGTGAAATTCAGATGTTCACCTGTTTTATTTTTGAAATCAGGGAATATGTGTATTTTTTTTTCTTAGAATCCCAGTTTGCATTATAAATATCTTCAAAATGTGAATTTTTATAGCATAGTGCTTTGAAGTCCAGCCTGCTCATAGAAAAAAACAATCTTAATATGAATTTCCAAACAAAATTCTTCATTAATATTATGCATGCAAGTGATTTGATTTCATAGAATGAGAACTCTTTCAAGCTGTTCAATGAAGGTATTATATAGAAAGAAAAGAACTTATCTGCAGGATGGCATTGCTGATAAATTCTAGATTTTTTTTTTTAAGTGAAATTAATTCAGTCTTTAGACCGGAGATATTGTAGAAGAAGAATGAAGTGCCATTAAAACAGTTTAAAATGTGTCCCAAGAAATTTCTGCATGTTGTATTTCAAAGGTATAGTTCATTGCTGCTGGATAAAAAATATTTGCCTTCTCACAACTGCAGAGAGGGACTATACTAGCAATAGCATATGCTTTCTATAAAACATGATTGGAAATGAGACGGGCTGGACATGTGCAGAAGAGTAGGAAATCATAGTAAAGCTGAACTAGTTGAAAAAGAAAAAATATTTAGAAAAATATAAATAAATAAATAAAATTTAAATAAATTAAATCTATTTAAATTAAATTAAATAAATTTATTTATTAATATAAATAAATGGCATTTCAAATACCATAGGTAGTCATAGAGACTTGTTCTGTAGAACGTAAATAGAGTATATCTGCTTCCAGCTTTAATACATTTTCACTTTGTAATACATTGTGTTATATAATGTGGTTTGGCAAAATTATCATCCACTAAATTTTACTCCTTCTTTTCACTTTTCAAATATCATGCTCTCTGTTGTATTTCCTCCTCCTTCACCAAATATAACATGAAATGTTCCAGGAAATTATTCACATGCTACAAGTATGGATGAGACATGAATGTTTTTTAAGGATCGACATGTAATAAAGCTTGTAATAAAGGTCTGTATTTTGTCCATTTTTCACTTGAATGTTTGATATGCATGGTTTGAGGGTGGTTTTTAGTGTTAGTGGGTTTTGGTGTTAGTGTTGTTTTTATTTGTTTGTTTGTTTGTTGTGGTTTTGCTTTGTTTTGTTTTTGTTTTTTTTTTAATATGTCTGTTGTTTTCCATGGCAGCAGCAAGAATGCCCTTCCATTCAGTGACTACCAGGTTAAGGTGAAATTATTATAGTGATCTTATGTCAATTTTTTCCCTGTTTCAAAAAATGTGTCATTGCTATCATAGTTTATCTTCCAAATTTACCATTGTGTATCTATGTTTTGTGATCTTGCCAGGATCTGTGGGATTTCTCCTTGTGCACTTCAAGCAGGAACACATGAATGGACATGAGCTTTGTATTTTTATTTTACTAATGGTAAAAATAAAAGGTAAAAATAATGGTAAAAATAAGGCACCATTTACTAATGGTGCCTTAAAATTCCATTTTGGCAGCTTTGCTTCTTCTTTGGGTTTTTATTCAAATAATTTAAGCAAAAAGTAAAAGTTTCTGTTACTTATCTGACAACACCAGCCTTCCCTCCTCTGTGAAATGATGTGGTTATTTATTGCTGGTTTTGCACTGATACATGCTGTTTTCAGCCATGGACTGCCTGGGTAATAGAGCTGCCTAATCACTACCACTGGAGCTGAATATTTCCTGCAAAAAGCGAGTCCTTTCTCAGATGGAAGGAAAATAAGATGGTTATTTAAATTTTAGTCACAAGGAAGTTATTATGAGCAAGTCTTTGGCTTAAAAACCTGAGTGAAATCACTTTAATATAATAAACGAACATCAATTTCATGCAATTTCGAATGAATTTATCCAGTCTTTTGGGCAGATACCAAAATGCAAATTCCTGTCCACTCTGCTGTCTTTTCCACAGTCTCCTACCTTGGATTCTTTTTGTCCCAAAATAAATGGAGTGTTCTGCAAGTTGTATTTATTATGTATAGTGCTTTAGAAATTTTCCTATGCCACAAACTGAGTTTCCCCTTGTCAGAAGATCTGTTTGATGTGATGCGTAGTAGTAAACATCTGGAATATGGAGACTACAAATGCTGCAGAAATTATGTTATGCATGTGAAATGAAGGACAAAAAAATAAAAAAAAACCCCTTCCTAATATTTCAAAAATCTATCAGCATTGTTCCAATCTTCTGCGTTAAAGTATTAATGGAAAGAGGAGAGTGCACATTTCTGTGTGTCCAATTTGTTCAGATGTGTTAAGATCTGCAGGCTCTAGACAGAGGTAAAACATACACACTTTTGTTCAGTCTGAAAAACCTGAGTTCAGCTGAGTTATTTTTGTGGGTAGAAATGGAGCAATTACTGTACCAAATCTTAATATCTAAACTCACCCTGTCTTGGAGCAATTTTTATCGGGGAAAAGCTCTACTTACAAAATTTCAGCAACGCTTTCAAGATTTAACTCTTTGAATTGGCAAGTATACGAAGGGAAAAAACTAAAAATGAAGGATTTCTCCTTCAGTAGTTTTTTAATAATTAATTTCTCAAGTAGTTTTGCAGCAAAGAAATATATTTATTGGTTACTTTGATTTACTTATATTTGGAAATTAATTAAGAAAATATATTGTTTCCTAATATTTTGTAAGATTAGAAGCATAAATATAGGGTTTGTGCTTATTTTTTATAATGATTGTGACAGTAAGTCTTCTAAGCTGTGGAGAAATGACTCTGCAGATTTTATGGTTTAGACCTATATACTTCCAGAACTTATTATTTCCCAGTACCTTCAAATTCAGTTAATTTTCTATGCTTTATGAACACAAGACTTTAACTTTTTAGTGGGACATATGTTACCAGGAAGGCTTTGAGAGGTGTTTATCTGTTTTATTTAAGTAATGTTATTATGAAATGCTTACATTGAGAAGAATTCAGAAACTATAAATAGTTAGCCATCATTGGACTTGGAAATACTTGCTGCTCTGCAACTAGGTCATGTCTATAACTATCCAAAAGAAAAAATATCATCAAACGGCTGAATGTTTGTACCCCACCATCTTGAAAATCTTTCCTGAAAGACAGGCTTAAGACTCCCTAATTACTTTGTTGCTGCTCCTGATCTTACAAGCCCTCTTGCCCAACCAAGTCCTGCGGCAGCTCTTAGCCAAGCGGAACTCTGGCTGTAACTCTGGTGGCAGGATCATTCAAAGGCTTCCATGGTTGCTCAGCATTGAGGAGGCAACTAATCAAGTGGGCATGTATCACTTCAAGCCACATCTGTCCCAAGATAAATCTGTCATTGAAAAGAGGTTTAATGGACCCTAAAAGTTCCTAATACTCTATGTCTAGATATTTACACCCTTATGAATGACTTCTTTCCTCTCTCTGAAGAACTCACAGACCCTTGGAGTTTTGTTATGGTCACCACTTCCCTACAGTTAATCTCATCCTGAGCAGGGAATAAATAAAACAACATTTGATTAAAGAAAATGATAATTCATTATTAATCATTGCAAATTCCCATGACAAGTACAGTGTCCAGGGAAAGAATAAGTTGCTATCAGAATGCAAAAAGTCCTTTTTTAAGGATGTACAGGAAACAAAGCGAAGAACAGTAACACAGATAGAAAATAGTTAATACAAACATTCCTGCCAAATGTTTACTTTTCCAAATCAATCTTCAGATGCTTGTATGCTGCCTCAGTTTTACAAGAGTTTATGGAATTTTCAAGGATGAATATAAGGCATTTTATTGAGACTTTTTTGTTCATATGCAGTAAAATTTGGCCCCATGGCTATGCAAAATGTTTACGTTGTTGAAGAGATACAGTCTTAGGAAAGGGGAGGATAGGAAGAGACTGATTCATGGTGTTGATGTTCATTGAAATGAATATCTGCAGCAGCATTATACACAGGAGGATGTTTCATTGCTAAAGTCTGTTTTTTCTCCAGCATATTTCAGGTCCTTAAATTGTCTTTGAAGAGACATTTCACTCAAGAGTGGAGCCTTCACCTTTCATGGGTTGATCAATGATCACATATTAGTAAAAGCAAGCCATGTGCAGACTAAAAGTAGTGAAATCAAGTACTCAAGATGCACTCAGGGGATCTGATACCTTGCAAGGTGGATTAAATCAGCAGGAAAATTACCTCATGTATCTGCTTTTGCTGACAGAAATTACTGATTCAAAAAGTAAATTACTCTGTGTCTCCTGGCTGGCCCTCTGAAGTCCTCTGAGCTCATGTGAAAGGTCAGAAGCTGAGTTTCAGTGTACAAGTATTTTCTAGCAGCAATGCTGGGCATCACACAGTGTAATGGTGCTGAATACTACTGGTGAGCAGAGGGGTACATCCCTTAGTCACAGGCCTAACTTTACCTTCTTGCTGGACAGCCTCTCACCACTTCTGCCACCTTCTTAGATTTCTGGATGATTGATGCAGGGCTGGCAATCAGGAGCTGGAAAAGGAGTTTGAGGAAGTTTATCTGTCCGCTTTCTTGTCAGACACATCTTGGCACACGAGGCAAAATGTGTAACAGTGTGCGGCTGTCTGGCGGGCGCTCGAACTTTCCAGGCGGAGTGCCCGAGCTCAGCTACTGTTGGAAGTGCTTTCATGCGAACAAAAAAAGCAAGCCTGATAAGAGTCACAAGCAGTTATTCAGATAAACTTTTCTTGCACCTTATGCCCCTCAGAAGGAAGGTGAGTAAGTGTGTGGCTGATTCTAGAATAGGCTGCCCTTTCTATAATTTTTGCAAGGGTAGGGTGCTGTTCTCCTGTGGAGAAACCCTGAAGGCACTTAGCAATGCAATATGAAATCCATTGAAAAAAGCAGTGCAAACTAATCTATTCAGTGCTGGTAGTATCACCAATTCAATGAAAAAACAGAAGTTTTTAAAGATAAACTTCTGCAGTCGATGGTGCTATGGATATATATTAAATATTTGGTCCACAGAAAATTATTCTCCTTTCAAAACCAAACAAAACACCAAACAAACAAGCAAGCAGGCAAGAAACCTAATACTCATTTCTTTCTCTGTTGAATATGTCAGAAAAGATGAAGGTATTCCCCAAAGTATAGATTTATGGTGGTCATGTATGTTAGGCTAGCATTACTAGTTACTGTGACTCTATTTAATGTATTCCTTGGCCAAATTGGTCTTCTATCTCTTTCCGTATTCTTGTTTTCTTGATTTCTTTCTTGGCTTCAGTTGGAATATTGTTTGTAGGTTCTTAATTGCAAAGCCTACCAGAGGGAGAGATCAGAGGAACACAGGATTTGCCAAATGTGATGAATGTCCTGCCTCAGGGAATGGCCAACACCTGATTTGTCAGAGGAAGGCCAAAAAGCCTCTAAATACATTCAGTCAGTCATGTAAGAGATCCCAAAAGACAAATGCCTAGAAGCCTAGCTCTAAGTACATGACCTTACTTGAGCACAATTCTACAAACATTATCACACCCCTGCACTCTCTCCTGTCATCCTTTTCCCACCAGTCAAATGCATTCTTTCCTGTGTAGACAAGTGGAAAGTGTGAAGCTCAGACTTCATCTACCTTAGGACCTGATCCAAATGTCAGAGCAGAAGAGTAGGATTTCTTTTACAGCAAATGAAGATGGATGTGCTCTGCCCTCTTTACCGAGCTGAGCAGAACTCCACTGAGGCATGGAGATCAGTCTGTTCTGGCAACTGTGCCCTCCGTCAAGGTGAGACAGCACTCTTCCCTTCAGCTTCTCACCAAAGTCATTATTTATATTTACACATTAGTACACAATTGTAAAGCCCACAATGTACCACATTTCATACCAACCCCACAAATCTCTTGTGTGTTCCTTGTCAAAATATCTCTACCTTTGCTGTTGCTACCAACTGATGTCTTGCTGATGTATTAAAACACTGTGTGACCCAGTTCCTCACATTTTTCCTCCATCTGTAAAGTGGAGCCAGTAATATCTTCATCAAAATCTTGTTATGCATTTTAATTGTTCAATGTCTGAGAAATGCATTTGGTTTCTGGAGTTCAAAACATATGAAAAATTTCATTTTACTTTTATGGTATTGATGCTGAAGTTTGATTCAATGATATCCTCATAGCTGCCTCAGTCATCTTAATTTGGAAGCCAAACAGCTAGAGTAAAAGCCTAAGAAAACCCTTTTTCCTCATTGGTGCACTGTTTATATAATAAGTAATAACTTCTATGGCTTGGCTGGAAGAAATTAAGAAGGCAATAAAAATGTCAAACAAAGTTGTAATGAATTTAGAAATAATCACTCATAATTTAGGGTTCATCATCCCAAAGCTTTATTTCTTCATTTGATAGGCTTAGGTCATTATAAAGAATGTGCTCCTTCTTGCATCTGAAACTACATAAAAAGAGACAGTAGTTTATGGCTGCTATATACTTGATGAGATATTAAAATTTTGCAGCATAGCAAAAGATGGAGGAAGGGGGCAAGGGGAAATAACCATTTGAAGGTTGTATTTTCCTGGCCTTTTGTGGTCTTTGTTCCAAGTAAGCATAAGTGCTTTTTGGTTTTTTGGGTTTTTTGTTATTTGGGTTTGGGTTTTTTTTTATTTTGGTTTTTTTTTGTGGTTTTTTTTTCTTTTTGCCTTTTAAAATCTTAATAGCTTGCTTTATGTGCCTGTGTATGTTTTGTACATAATTAACTTTGAGAATGTTATGGAAGATGCAGTGAAATGATTTTTAAACTTCAGTTCACATAGACCTCTGTGTGAATTGCTAACAAGGAAAAGGACACACTACGTACCTTCTCATACATTTAGTATGAGAAGAAAGACTGCAGAAGTCAGCCCTTCCTGTATTTTGCTTTTTGCTTCCTGTCTCCTATCTCTTTTTTACCAAAGCAAAATGGTAATAGCCCTTTCCCTTTTACCCCTCTCTTCTCTTCAGCAATTTTTTGTCTTTGCTAAATCTCAGGGTATGTTTCAGCAGTCACAAATTTTCAATATTGTCTCAAACAGAACAAAACAAAGTCTTCTGACCCAGCAGGAAACATGCTTTTCAGCTAATCATATATTGTGAATGTCATTCAGGTGCTTCCATTAATGTGTAGCTGCCAAGTGTACTGTTTCTGTCACAATTACATAGAGTAATAGTGTCAGGAATGATTATTAGGTTTCTTTCAGTTTAAATGTTTCTGTGTTGTAAGTATTTTGTCACTTGGTAGTTGATGTATATCTTTGGAATTAATTGGATATTCTCTGCTGGAAGATAATGACATTCTTTAAATTTCAGTCTTTTTATATCCATGAATTTTGTCCTCCCCTCTTCTCTCCAGCCCCACCTTAATAAGCCTTCTGCTGTAGCTCTCCATCAGCGTCTCTTTAGAAAGGCTGGGAACTGATGGAGACTGTTGTTTTATGAAGACTTCATGTAGATATTGAATGGAAGTCTTGAAAAAATACACGTGCAAAATCCTGTGATTCTGTTACATTCTACAGGCTGAACCTTCAGTGACTCTTGGAAGAGTAGCTTTTTTGTTCAGGTTTTAGGACAAGTTTCCACATGGAACAATCCAGTTAACTCCACGGGCTAGTTATGAACTTGGGAAAGATTTATTTAAGTTTTGCTTTTGCAAAGTTCTGATTGTTCAGCATAATAAAATACAGATGAACCCATGCAAAGCAATTCTCTTGCTTGATTATTGGGTGCTAAAAAGTCATCTGGTTTTTCCTTCATTAAAAAAGCCCACAACTGCTTTTAGCAGTAGCTACAGACAGTCTTGGATAACTCCACTTCTACCAATCATGTAATTGCAGGATTTTCAGCAGAGGGATCCTGGTAAATCTTTTCTAAGGATTAGGTGCCTGACTGTGACATCACTGCTTGAACCCCTAATTTATTTAGGTTGTCCACTGGCCAGCTATGAAGCCCTTTTTCTTTCAGAACCTGCTCCAATATTTTTTCTGCAGTTTACTGAAGCTTAACTTCTGTTACCATTAAAAACTGTACTCATTTTTCCCCTACCAGTGATAGCAATTTTATTTTCATAATATCCCTAAATCCTATCTCTAAACTTGAAGTAAGTCCAGGATGATGCTCTGCAAAATAGGGAAAGCAAACCATGCCATCCTCATCTGTGGTTTTTCATTGTCTTCCTTTACTAATCTGAGGTATCTTTAAATCCCCTACCCTGTCTTATCCTTATGCCTATCCTGTGCAAGCCACTACAGCCACCTGTTTATTTTCTCCTTGAAGGTCAATTATTTTTCCTACCAGGCAATGAATCTGTGCTACTAGGGACATTTTTTGTGTGTGTGTGTAAGTCTACTTGGCTGAGGAAGATCAGTGAAATACAGACTGGGCGTAACTCATCTTGTTTCAGATGCCACCATAAAAATCTTCTCCAAGTATCTTCCCTGACTTTCTGAAAACAGTTTTTGTTATGTATGCTGATGTGCTTGTCTGTCAGTTTTCAACCTCTGCTTTTGTCATCGTATCTTCTGAGCTTCTTGATGCATTCCTTTTCCTTCTTACTTCCCTTAATACACCTATGTCTCAATCTCTGCTGAGCCTTGTAGATTTTGCCTGCTTCCACTTAAGTGGAAATGACTCAAAAGACTCACTTTTCTATTGCAGTGATGGGCTACAAAGTTGATATATCCCAAATTCCATCAGATACCACAAATAAAATTTGGGGAGAATTTACCTTAAAAATAAAAGGCAGCAACACTAAATTCAAGCAAATATCTTGAACAAAGTTTCCTTGGAGTGTCTGTTCTGCCAATTCAAACACAATGTTTTTGAATCTTGGGGATTAAGACATCCCAGGATATCAAATACTGCTGGTACATACAAATGAAAGAAAGCTTCCCCCTAGAAGTTGGGTTTTCATGCATGTAGAAAATTATTAGGGACAATAAGGACATACAGAAGGACATTCATTTATTATGAATAAATAGGTTTATTATGAATGGATCATATAAACTTAAGTTCAAGGCTTTTGTTTTATGCAATGTTGAGATTCAAATTTAATCTGAAATCTATGAGCTGCTGCAAATCTCATCTGTTGGTTAGGTTACAAATCCCTCAAGAACTGAGAAAAACAACCTTTGCAGAGCATGGTTAGGCTATCAAGAACATCT
Organism: Melozone crissalis; assembly: GCF_028551555.1. Taxonomy (NCBI): domain Eukaryota; kingdom Metazoa; phylum Chordata; class Aves; order Passeriformes; family Passerellidae; genus Melozone; species Melozone crissalis. The sequence continues at coordinate 45,226,164 of NW_026535783.1, read as the reverse complement.
TCTAGACATATATTTTAAATTTACTTTCCTCTTTAGCTTATGACTGGCAGAGTTGTGTCCCCTATTCAGCAGAGATTTTATCCATTAAAGTGACATTGTTCATTAGAAAGCTGATGAATCAACCCCAGAGTCACATTTAGGTAAGTACTCACTGAACTCAATAAAACATGTATGAGATGAAGACCTCTATTTATACTTTTCTTTATTTGAGGAATATGCAAAAATGTACTATTTCAATTCACAATAAACAAATTTCAGAAATATTATATGATAATATATACAGATTTAAATTAAAAAGAGATTTCATCACCTGCAAAGTTATGAAATATTTGATTAAATGTTTGTAAAAAAACTAATATTACTTTAATATAAGCAGGGTTTATTATAATAACCTAAATATAACAGGATTTATTTTAATAACATATATATATATATATACACACATATACATATGGAATTATAGTTACCTTCAGCATGATATGATTAAGGATAAATTTTGGTGGTAAACTAGAAAAATTGACTTAACCAGAGAAACAAATATTGCTTAAAGTTCCTCAAAGAGTCTTTTAACTCATATTTAGGAGGCAGTTATTGTGAGTAATTATAAGTTAATTAAATATTGATTATTACAAGAGTCCTTCATTTAAAAGGTAAAGCTATAAGATAAATTGTGTTACTTTATAATTTTAATTTACAGTGGTAATAAATGTGCAATGGCACTTTATTGTTATTAAGTAGGATTCGTCTCATTATTCAGCTCTAAATGGTATTAAACATTGAACATGCTAGATATTGTTAAGCATTGGAGAAACTCTTCTAAACATGTACTACAGCTAGAAATAGTAATCATCTTGAACATTCAGAGCATTTCTTTTAAATTTGATGATGCTAGGATGTTTATTGCCAATTGATTAATTGCATCATATTAATAATCCCAACCTATTTTAATTCACAGGCATGACAGCTTGATTTATCTTCAATATTTCCTCTGGACCCTGAAGTCAGAAGTTTTTCTCCTAACAATCAATCAGTAGTAAAACACTATATATCAAGTAGAAATATTTACTTTTAAGTGCTCTGAGTTAGTTTTTACAGCCACAGAGTAAACTGTTAGATTTTCTATAATATGTTCAGCAGCCGAGCAAGGGAAACTTTTTTAAGCTACAGATTAAACCACTGGATATTTTTACCTCTTTTTTTGTTTTGGTGGAGGGTCTACAATATATTTGCAATGAAAGATGATGGAAAACACCTACTTTCCTAATATATTTCTTGAAGCATTGTTCCCCATCTTTGTGCAATGTATTTCTGTCCGTTTTCTGCCTATCTGGATCCATTCATCATCAATAAATTCCAGGTATAGTTTAAGGTAGCAAACTATTTTTTTACACGGGTAAAATGGGGAAATCAAAGCACAGAAAAAAATGTTATACCAAGACATGAAGAATTTTAGTAAGAAATAGAGAATAAGAACTTGAAACTACAGACTTTGGGTGAATTAGGTTCATCTCATTCATAAAAAACCAAAACACACAATAAACAAGAGGCAGACAAAAGTAACTGAACTAAATGCGGTTTCCCTAAGAAAATTATGTAAATACATAGTTGTATTTACTTATAAATCATATGACTTACAGCTGTGTAAGATCATAGTTGGCTGGTTTGCCATGAAATCTAAAGATAATTATTTTTCTATCTTACCAGTCTTTTCTACTGTCAAGGGGATGAGAAACACAAAGATGATCTTAAAAAGGGCATGTAGGGAGGATGTCTGCTTTAGATTCTATTTAGAACAGAGTAGAAACTTCTCAAAAATAACACTGGGGAATTTTCAAGTTTTATGAACAGAAATGACCAATATCAGATTCTGTGTAATATTCCAATACCTGTTTCAGACACATCAGAATAAAAAATGGTCTGAAAAATAATTAATGAAGGTGTGACAGAAAGGATGATTTTCAGTATCTGGAAAAGGTTCAGGGGTTTGCTGTTGTTGGTTTCATCGGGTTTTTTGTCTTATTTTAGCTTGGGGGTTTTTTTTGGTTTTTTGGTTTGTTCTTTGTTGGGGTTTTTGTTTGTTTGTTTATTTGTTTTTTTATTTAAGGGGAGGAAAGATGAGATCAGCTTTTATTTATCTAGAATTACTTAGACCTATCGGAGTAGGTAAACAAGGTAACACTGACCTGATTTTGAAACTTCATTGTTTCTCATGAAAAACTTGAAGGGTTATTAGTAGGTGAGTAGGGCATACTATATGAGAGAGGAAGAAAATACTGTGAAATGATGCTTCTTCCCATCAAGTAAGCAGAAATGTTAAGGAGAAGACCCACAAGCCCCTTGAAACTTGTTGGAGAAAGAAACCTACTGTGTTGCCTGTGTGGTGTCTCTGCCTGCAGGTGAACAGGCAGCATGCCCAGCCTACTCCCCCAGGCTGTCACAGAGGGACTAATGGGTTTTTTCCACTTTTGCAAAAGGAATGAGAAACAAAACAAGATTGTAGAGAAGTTGTCTGCACATCCAATCTCTAGGAGCTGTCCCAAAGGACTGCCCATGTCAGAGCCCTATAGCTCTGGCCAGGTCTCTTGTGCACCCTCAGGAGCAGGATCATCCATGCAAACTGTTTCAGTCACTCCTGACTGATTGGATGTGCTCCAATCAAACATATCCCAGCTGCAGAAAGCACAGCTGGATTTCCTGTTAACAGTGCGGCTGCTGCTGTTCTTGCTTCTATTGTTTCTGCCATCTCCTGTGAGGGCTGGAATCCTGGTAAACAAGTGTGGCTGTAAGTTGCTCTTACACAATTGCTTTCACATCCTAGGGCTGTCTTGCAGCCTGCAGGGTATGGCTGTCCTCTCAGTTGTGTCTAACTGGAGACAAAAAATGTGCAGGTTAGCAGAGAGGAGCTGTCCTGTTAAGACTGTGAACATGCAGATGCTGGCAGACATTGCTTTTGTGTAGGAGCATGTCAGAGGACATAGCTCTGACAGAGCAAGTGTACATAAACATGCTTATATGCATACGTGTATGCACATAAGTCTTGAGGGATGTGATCAGCTGCTGGGTTTTTCAACAAGAGATTGTTCCTTTACACATCTGTACTTGCACTGAAGTGCCACCCAAGCAAGGAATTTTATGTTGCCATTTTAAATACCCATTTTCAAAGCATATTAAGCTTTTACTTTACTAACTTCTTGTAAGCTTCAACGTATTGTTTTCCACCAGCATAGCCTCAAATATTAAGGAGGCTCTTGCCCTGGACTAGTAATATCTCCAAGAAGGCACATATGGGCAAAAAACCACACTTGATTGTTTCGTACAATAAAATTATGTTGAATTGGTGGCCATTCTTGTAACTTATAAATATGAATCACAAATATATGTTGTCCCAGGGCATCACAGGGCATCACAAATTTATTTCTCCTCAAAAGTTTAAAAGAAAAGGAAAGAAGTCAAAAGCTCAAGTCAGCTTTCAGATTGAGAGCTTGTTAAAATGAACAACAGAGTAAAGGTGAATTTTGGAAGGTTTTATAATGTCATCAGAGTTGCCCTGAAAATCTTACTTCAGAAAAGAGGGCAGGGTTTTGGTTTTTTTTAAAGTAATTCAAATATATAGCTGTAAGTGCAATTACCTATAAATGACCAGTGTACATATGTAAAATATGACTAATCTTCAATGCTACGAGCAACAAAGGCAGGGGAAATAGTACTGCACAAAGAAAACAAATAGCACCCATTAATGCAGATTGAATTTTAATAATTGGGGAAGTTAATAGATGCTCTTTGGTGTCATTCCAGGCAGGATTTTTATAGACTTGTCCCAACAGAATTCTCTGCTGCTTGCATTACCAGGAGAAAATTGCACAGCTCATTGTTCCCAGCACTCTACCATTTTCCAGACTCAGAAATTCAAAGCCTTTGTGTTTGAATTCATAATAGCAGTCCAGAAACAGCATTGCCAAGCAAGACAACCACTTACTCAATTGGGAATTTGTCAATTTCAAGACTTCACCAGGTTTCCACTATTGTAAATCAATGTCTTTGATGTTATTAATTCTTGTCTACTCCAAGGATCCTAAGATGTGCTAAAGCCTTACTAAGACATAAATACCAAAGAGAAACACATGTGATGTATAGTGGATATTTTCAGAATTATAATATTTTTTTTCCCTTACTATTGATGATATTCACGGGCCAATCCTGTTGTTTGCATGGACAACACTTTGTACTGTCCAGCGTGGCAGTGAATCCAGGTCTCCTTGTGACTGAGGATTTAGCATTCATCCTTCATTTAGTAAGGATGTGAGTAAGAGTAAACTGCTTCCATTTATATTACTCATATTCTGTGCATCTCTAAGCATGTCCATGAAAGTTGTTTTGCTTTTTTGGAAACTCATACATCTTTTTTTTAACATGCACTTTTTTAATGCAACCTCCCATCATTGTTTTTCCTCTTTGATTAATTTCTTCTCCAATAAAATTCTGAAAGTAAGGATGAGTTCTGCAAGAAAAAATGTTGACATTGATTATGGACAGAACAAATTAACAGTATTGGTCTTAATTCAGGAAGATGCTGAATGTCTTTGGGCAGAATCAATAAAACACATCAAATTATATACAATTTGGAGTGCAGGAACAGACAGCATGATTTCCAGCTAACTACCTTACATACTTTAACTTGGGCATATCGGAGCCTTGCACTACCTATGCCAAACAGGTCAGCTTCTTTAACTACAGATGTTACAGTGTCAAAAGAGAATTGCAAACCACACCTAGGCTGGCTGTGAGACCTTTCTGCTGTTCAAGTTTGTTCATGGAGAGGTGAAATACTTACACTATTAACAATTATGTTCTTATGGAAGAAACAGCTATTGGTTATTGCAAATGTGATGTTGTGATTCTAAGACTCTCACTGGGATAAAAAGAGAAGCAGGTGACGGAAATGGTAACTTAAACAACACCTAAAGTCTAAGGTGTCAAAGTCCCCTAAAAAACAGTAGGAATAAATTGCACTTAGGTACAGAAATGCTTTTCCAAATAAAATTTAAGGAATTCTCTATATCTTTGTCTATATCTATAGCGTCTATATCTATATATCTATATCTATATCTATATCTATATCTATATCTATATCTATCTATCATCTATCTATCTATCTATCTATCTATCTATCTATCTCCCTCTCTCTGTATGTATATATTTACACTTGAAGGAAAAAGATGGCCCTTTCACGTCCATGTTTGGGAACATGTAAAAAAAATCCTCCTGAAAAAAACATCCTGAAACCTTCTGAAACCATCTCATTTCTGGAAAATGTGTTAATTTTGTGGGACATAAAAATAAATTGCCTATTGGAATTATACTCTCCCTGGTTGCAAAACATTTAAAACTAAATGGTCCAGGAGACAGTTCAAAACAGAAAGTAGGCTTTTAAGAAAATCTTGAAATCAACAAGGATGAAAAAAGATATAAAACTCAGTAATCTTCAGTATCAAATTTAGAATATGTGTGTAATTATTTTTAAAATATAATTCAAAAATAAATATTGCAACCTCTTATAATTCTGACCTCCTTCATTTTTTACAATTAGTTACAGAATATATGCATATTTCAATTTTAAAAAGGAAGAATATTACAAAATTCCTTGGTGTCACTAGGAATCAAATTAAAATTTTGATTACTTAGATATACATTGATAGCACAAATTTATTTGTGTCTGATAACTTAAAGTTCTTTTTACTTCCAGCTGGCCAATACTTAAGATAGGCAAGGTTTACAATCCTGTGCAGACATGCCACTATGTGAAATATGTGGAAACTGGACATTGCTTACGATTGTGTTTAAATGCATTAGGATTGGGTGCATCTCCATGCTATTATAAAAACAACAACGCAATAAAGTGTAACTTGTATTTAGTTTTTCCCTGGGGAGCTCAAGTTTAACAGGCTAGCATCTGTTGATACAAACTACTTTCTGCCTTTTAGGCAGATATTGTGTTGCTGTGTTTTAAAAATCAGATCCTTTAGATCTTTCCTCCCTCTGTCCCATAGAACAAGTACCTTCTGATTCATTGCTGGGGAAACACCTTTCGCCTGAAGGCATGGTGCTGCTTTTTCTGCAATGGAAGACAAACAAGTATGAGGATAAAACAGGGAGTATGACAGAGGAAAGAACAAACCCTACAGTCAGTTGAAAGAATACAGAACCTTAACAAAGCCAGCATGCCATTTTTTTTGTGACACTGATGTCATTAACAGTGTCTTACAGGGAGCTTGTGAATTCTTGCTACCATAAACATTAATTTTACAGACAGTGCATGAGTGAGAACAAAACTGTAGTGATCCCACCTATGAGTGATACACCTTTTTTATTGCTTTCAAATGCCTTTCATGCATTTCCTCCTTTTTGTCCTGTCCTTTCATAAATCAGCTTAAGATCTTTGCTTTTTTTTTTTTTTTTTTAAGATTGGTTAATTCATCACCAATTTTCTTTGCAATGAACCTTGCACTTGTGAATTTGTGATAGTCTCATACATCCTGAAACCATCTCTTCCCTCTTTCTATTCACAAATTGGCAACTATCCTCCATGCAATTTTCCTTGTCTTCCCATCACATTGCAAGAAACAGAAAAGTTACCTCATTTATAATATCACATTAGTCTGCAGTCAGCTAATGCTGCAAACAGTGTTTAATGACTTGATGAAAGTGTGTCTGAGGCCATACCAGGAAAGAGGTCCATGATCTTCAGGCTGTCTTCTCCTTCTTCTGTCTCTCTAGTGCTAAATTTAAGTGCAGGAAAATTTTTCTCCTCACTCCTTGCCCCATTATTTTGAGATTTCCTCAAGTGATTTCCTTATGGAAACCATTTCATCTTGCTTCTGTTGGCCAGCAGATACCATCAAGGATGATTCCCCTCAGGGCAGCTTCAGGAATCAAAAGGATTATCTCTGCTCAGTACAGAGGCAAAAACTCATCCCCCCTTTGCTGACTTCAGACTAGTAGGAAGAGCACTCTGGGGTTTCTCCCTGTATTTTTAGAGATTGATTCATGTAAATAGATTTAATGCTTATGATGTCCTTTTTTTAGGAGCAAATAAATATGGTGAAAGAGGTAAATGTGTCCCCATTTTGTAGTACGGCCATTTTAGGGATTTTATAAGGAGAAGTCATCCAAAGCTTACATGCCCCAGGCTATATAATTTCCAAAGTGACTGGAGGGCCATAACATCAGAGATGTGGCAGAGGGAGTCTGCTCTTACTGTGACTTGAGTAGGTCTCACAATGAGCAGAGTCCCAGCAATGTGATGACCAGGCCACAATGTGCACACAGCCTGAAGGATAAGCTGTAGCAGCCTCTCTTTGTTCAAAAGAGGCATCAAAAGGAGCTGCACTGGATCTTTTCTCCCTCTGCCCCATGGAAGAAGTAGCTTCTTATTCCTCACTGGGGAAAATAACATTCCCTGAGATGTACCATGCTGCACTTTGTTTGATGAAAGCCCAACAAGAAAGTGAACAAAACAAGGAATATGACAGAAGAATGAACAAACCCAACAGTTAGTTGAAATGTTACATGTAGATATAGAACCTTAACAACCCCAGTGTCATAGCTGTGGATGTGCACTCAGGTCCTGTGCTGCTGGCATTAGTATTACAAACATCACTGAAAGTAAGCCAGCAGGTTTCCTTCATCCTAGCAAAAACAAAGTCTGAGAAGGAAGAAGGAGTGTCCAGCTGTATGTGCTTGGCTCTTTTTTTTGTGGTGTGCTTCACTGCCCAAGATCAAAGTGCCTCCCAAGGCACCTACCAAGAGCCAGCTTTGCCTGATGACTTTCCTCAGCCAAAGACCACAGTCATAACATCTGGGTTATTATATAAAACATGAAATGCTCAGACACTTACGTTGATTGTTTTAGAAACACATATGAAAAAGATATGGAAACTGAAAGGTGTCAGAAGTGCTCAATGGATGGCAGAATGTGTCTCTATGTGGTGTTTTGCCACCCTGGGAGGAATGTCTGTTGCATTGCATTAGAAATTGAAGATGGTTGGACACTGTTCTGGCAGGCTTACCTCAAAATCTCATTGCTTTTGTGGGTTGACATCTAACCATAAAGTTATTTGAACACATTTAATTAAATATTGTAGCTGTTTGAAGTCTCTGACATTATTATTATTATTTTCATATCCCTACAGACTTACACTACTGCTTGCTAGCCCTTATAGAAGCTTCCAAGATCAGAGCAATTCATTCTGAACTCAAAGTTAATCTCATGGAAAATCCAATCAGTAAATTGATTAGGTATTAAATTACATTCTTTGTTAATGTTCTCTATTCCTTCCCTTACACTTCAAAAACCCATTAATTTTTTTTTGTCCCCTCTTTTTCTCCCTTCTGTATCACCCATTTCAATTATTGTCACCCTACCATCAAATATACCGCTATAGATATTACTCTACCATCAAATATACTGTGAGGCTACATATGGATTGTGAGTTATTGCTTTCTCATTACAAAAAAAAAAGTCATTGGTTTGGAAAAGTCAGAAATAAAAAATATGTAAAATTTTCTCTAGTCCCAGGATGACCTAGAAGTATTCTTTTGACAATTTTTCAGTGATGGCTATCCAGAATGTGCTTCAGGTAATAACTTACGTAGAAAATATTGCACGTAGCAGTACATCACTGAGTATGCAAACATGTTGCTGTTTGGAGGTTTTTTTACCAGAAGTACCTAGAAGTTTACTTTGGAAAATAAGTTATTTTTGAGAGGGTGGTTTTTTTTGTTTTTTTAAATTGGAAACTTGTTTTGAAAAAAAACCCCAATGCAGTTAACTACATGAAGTTCTGGAATCAGTGGGAGCTGCAATCCTGTCAGGACCAAATGTGGTACGCTGAACAGAAATTCTGGAAGTTGTATTAAAGAGGCTGAACTAACATCAGGTTATTGCTGCCTGCATTTGCCAGACAGCCTACAGAAATATGTCTGTGATCATGGTGAGTCAGGAGATTAGCTGTGATTCCTGTGATTGCTAATAGCTCCTGCATACTGTGTTCATCAACGGGAAGTCTGCCACTGCATACAATATGGTCAGGATTTCATCCTTCTAATTTTATTAGCCTTCCCTACCAATTGAAGGTAAATTGTTTGCCTCACATATACAGTTTGTCTTGTATTTCAGTTTTCAAGCTCTCTGGGACAAGTTTCACACTAAGAATATTTTAGTAGAGCACTGACCTCTATTTGGTCCAATGCTCTGAGATACAAACTCCTAAAACAGTCTTAAATGAACACATATTTTAGCAAGCAACAAATACTTCTTCTGACAATTCCTGTGACTGTTTTGAAAGACAATGCTTTGCCTTTGTTTTTTACTTCTTTAGTGTTCCTTAATGAGCTTTTACAAATTTTAGTCAAAGTATCTTTAAATCTCAGTGCAAAGTTTTACCACTATTTCTAAGTGCACTTTGAGTCAGTATCTGAACTCCAGTTTGTGTCAGTAGAATAACAATTAGTCCATCCTTATCAAAACTGCATCTCATTTCAGCTGCTCAGCAGAATTCACTGTCTCTCTTTTTAAAATTTAGTAACTCTTAATTCTGCCTCTCCTTCCCTGAATATGATGTAGAATGCTAGCTGTTCTTATCTCAATAAACACACCATTTTAAATTGCTTGCTGACATCTTGACATCAGAGTGGTTTGAAACTCAGCTTCTCAGTGTGCTTTCTTCAGAACACTTCCTTCTCTCTTTTGGTGTCAGCAGAGTCACTATCAGTTGTTCCTTTCTGCGCCTGTCCTCTCTCCACCTCCCTCCTGAGTGACAGCAATTGTCTCCTGCTGCAGCTCTCCCCTCACCAGGCAGAAGGGTGCCTGTCACTCTACAGAAAGTGTTTTACTGGTTTGGCCTGACAGCTTCTGCTGTGTTCTTCACATGTTTTACTTCCAGCAGATTTAGGTCCCTCAGTTAAAACCATCCTGTTTTATTTATCGGATTAGGAAGTTCTTCTCTTTTCTCATTTAGAGATGACTTCTGCAGAATTCAATTTTTTGGCCATGCTCCTGGGCATTTAGATGTTTAACACTTCTGCCATTTCTTCCCCTCTCTGTTTTTCATCACACAGACATCCAAATCACCCTTTCAACTCTCCTGTTGTCTTTTCCCTCTGCTTTTAATTCCTTGAACTGTGTCCCCAAACCAATTTGCCAAGGCCCCATGTTCATCTCAGTCAAATTCATCCTGAAAAGTCTCATCCTGTAGTCTGCCCTGAAGACTATAAAAAACCATAACAGTTAAATCAAGGTTTACCATTTTGTTTTTGCCTTGTCAGAGAATATTATGTGTCACTGTGTTCTGTCTCTTCTCTATTCTTTCCTTTATTCATTTTTCTGCATCTGTGTTCCAGACTTCAAGCTTATTGAAGGTAAAATCTCTATGCTTTCTTTTTTTTTTTTTTTTTTGTGAGGCATTTAACTAATCTATGGGTAGGATGCAAGTATAAATTAATAATTATTGTTCCAAAGATCAATTTATTAATATACAAAGAGGCATTAAATTACTTCTGTCCTTGCTTACTGAAGAGATAGGCAGTTCTCAGGCAACTGTGGTAGCAAGATTGGCACTTTAGAAATTAAACAAATATGCGAGTGAGAACGCTCATTGAAATGAAAGGAGTAAGGTGCAATGTTTTTTACTGCTCTGAATGTCTGCTGGATCAGGATGTTCAGTTGCAAGGTGATAAGCCAAATCTTCCCTGCCAGAGCCGTTTCCTGCACACCTGACACCACACAAACCCCATTTACTGTCAGTCATTAGGCAGAGCTGTCAAAATTTAGGGGACGGATTAAAAAAAAAAGCAAAAAACCAAACAAACAGAAAAAACCCCCAGTCAATCTAGCACCAGTCACTAGATTCTAACAATAATCTCCTACATATCACTGATTACGTTCTTAGAGATGCAAGAGATTACTGATTGCTTTTAAATTACTAAAGCATGGAACTGTGAACATGGAGCTATACTTCTTCACAGAGATGTGGTTCAGTGAGTCCCTATATTTAAAACTGAAAGGAAAAATAATCCCGTATCTAATTCATTCCTACAAAGAGAAGAAATTGCCAATTCAGGGCTTACTTATTTATTTAATGTTTTTTTATCTTATAGCAAAAATTGTTGCTGTGGCTCTGGCTAAATGTTAACTGGAAGAAAAGTGAAAAGTAAGTAACATAATGATTAGGCACAACTGGGATGCCATGATTACATTATGACCCATTGTTTATTTCTTTGATCTTGGCTGATTAGATAAATTTTTTATCTGAAAACATAATGAACAATTATTTCATGGAGTGAGTAAACCTTAATAATATAAAATATAAAACTTAAAACAATAGCTTACCTTATCATACCAGAAAAAGCATAATGATATTTCAGCACCACTCAAAAAATCCTCCTGGATTTAGCTCAAATACTGGTATTAATGTTATACTAGACTCAAGATATAGTTCAAAATGTCTAATTTATTGGGCCAAATAATTTCCATCAGTGACTTTCATACTTTGAGATTAAACTTTGTTTTCAGACTGTGCTGTATTAAAAAAAAGGGTATTTCTAGATTCAAGATGAGAACAAGAAGTGTTATTTTGTTATGTTGTGCTATCCAAAAAAACCTACTGTATATTGTTTTCAACACCCAATATGAAGTAAGTTTTTTTAGAGTTCAGACCTTAGAATCTTCTGATGTTGATGCCTGTGGCAAAGTCAGAGATTTCTCAAATAATATGTCTCATAGTTGTGCACATTACTGTATCTGGGCAATTCTCAGCTGGGTATTGCAGAGGAAAGCTGAAAAGAGGTAGACAAAGGACATCTCTGCAGAATGTGGCATTTATTTGCAATTCCAGAAAACATTCCTTGTACAAAATCATCCTTTTTATTCCACCACATGCTTGTAGCACAAATCCCAACATAATAATAAGTTAGCACATAGCAAAGCCTTCTAGTAGTTTCAGATCCAAATCTCTACTTTCCCTGCCATTCTGGGATAGATTTTAGGATACCACAGCCAAAAGAGATTTATAGTTCTGTCACTGTTTCTCAGGTTCAGGCATTTATCTGAACCTTTCCTCCTCTATCTGTCCTGACTATTTGCAAAGGTTTTCAAATTCTATTGAATAAGTTTTGGCTCTTTCCTGACATGCTTTCATACTCAGATCTGTGTACCAAGTGGATTGATAACACTGTGAGAAAGGAATTTTAAATCCAACACAGCCTCTAATTTTTCCCTTACTGCAGTGCGAAGTTTATTCTGCTCACTAACCGCCAGACTAAATGGGACCTTTGAGATAAATTTTACAATAGTTTATCTCCCAAATTGAATATTACATGATTCTGTATTTAATGTCATGGGATTTGCTGTTAGTCATGCATCTGCAAAGATATTTCCACCATCATGGTGTCAAAACTCAAAATTAGTGATTAATAAAATGAAGGAAGTGAAAGGGGAGCAGCAAGTTATTTGAAATGATGGCCATGATATATGAATACAATTAGCTTTGCCTTAAAGAATATTTATATGATTATATGATTGCAAAAAGGCAATGCAGTATTTTAGTCTTTCTCTAGTCTCTGGAACACTCTGAAGCAGATGGACTGTGTGACTGATGATTCAATAATTGCACTCATTAAAAATGTTCACGCTTTTAATCTTTCCCCCCTCACATTCTGTGAAGAGCTGAGGAATGAAATGGTTTTGTCATTGTCAGCAGATAGATAATTGAGTTTGCTTTGATTTCCTGGGGTGCCCCTTCCCCGTCCCCATGCTGTTGGATTGACATCTCCAGAAGCATAGCAGAACATATGAATCAGACCCAACTGTCTTAAAGGAGAAAAACATGATGGAAGTAGCCCTTTCTCCCTCTCAGTATTCACTTGCATACACTCAACCAGCAACCTACTTTGGCAGAAGACAGCATTTGCTTTTTTGCCAGATTACCTGCCCCTGATACAGTTTCCTACCTGTAGCACTCAAGGAAAAGAAAGATAATTCTGCCTTGATCTTATGCACAGAATACTTCTTCTGTTTATTGTTGTGAATAGAATAAAGATGATAGAGGGGAGAGGGAGTCCAGCCGTGCAAATGCCTGATGCCTGGTGTTACAACAACATGAAATCAACATAATCTCACAAAACACCAAGGAAAAATGGCAGGGGAAAAAGCAGTGAAAAAAAGAGCTATATTGCTTTCTCTGAAAATAAGGATAAAAATATCTCCCAGCTCTGCTGAAGAGGTGCTTCGTTTTGTTTCTGTCAGTAGAATTTAAGTTAAGAGTTTGCATTTAAATGTGAATTGCGTAACAGCAAAAACATTCTCCAAATGAGGCATTGTATCCACTCATTCCACCTACTCTATTGTCTGGGCACCCATTTTCCAGATGTTGCTCTGGAAACAAATATAGTAGAAGTTGTGTAATCCATGGCTTTCTGACAGTCGCCAGCTGCTCCAGGAGACTCTCACACTATCCATCATTTGTATTTTGCAAACCTCTAACTGAAATCAGGGCATCAGAGTTCAGCCTTGCTCAAACATGACATGACAGAGCCCTTTGCAACTCTGATTAAAGTCTCTGAGGCAGACTTTCATTGCTCCCACACTTAGGTTTTACTATTCGGTACCTGTGAGCAAAAGAAAAATATTTTTTCTGCACGGATGTTCTCTTTTTTTGACTTCTTGGGTATGCTCCCTAGTCTCAGCTGCTCTGTAAAACAATTATGAACTGCTGCTAGAGCACTTACACATCCTGGGCAGACTGCATAAGTGCTTAGACACTTCTACAGCCCTCCCTCTGTGTACACTCTCTCATGCCTGCCATCTGAAGAATGCAATGAACAGATTTTTACACAAAATACACAGATCTGAAGTGAGGTGTTAGGTTCTGATATCACCCTCTTCCTCAAATTCACTGCACACCATTATTCCTTCTGTCTCTTGGGTACAAGGATTTTTAGACAATCATAATGTGCAGGTTCTTCATCATATATTGTTCCAACAATTGAAAAAACGTCTCTGTCAGAAGAGCAGGACATTTTCACCAACCGCCTTTCTTAGCCACCTGGACTGCCCTTGTCCCTGTCCTTGGCAGAAGGCTGCATCTTCAGACCAATTCCTTGCTCTGCACCCAAAACACTGTTGCTCCTTTTTCCTCCCTGTGTAAGTGCAGATGAAAATGTTCCAATTCTAACACTCCTTAGCCAACAATCTGTTCACAGTTAAAACTGTGAATGTCACTTCACCTTCTTGTCCCAAGATGCACTACAGTGAGGGCTTTTTGCATGACACAGTGTATGTATGTTTCACAAGCACAAACTGTAAAGGATGAAGTGCACATACATCCTAAGTCATCACACCATGGCCAATTTAAATGGGCTTGCCATTTGGGCAGGAAAAATGGACAGCAGGATAAGAGTGGACACTCACACAGGGAAGCAACATGATTTGCACAGAATTCAGTGGCACTATTCCTTAACTAAACGGGTTAAATTAATATGTACAAGAGATTTTTAAGTCTTATACTCAATAATGTGATCATACATGCTTGGGAAAATGGATCCCTCAAGGTTTTCAAGGAAAAAACTGCCCATTGAATGGGGAAGTTTCTAAGTGGATGTCATGTATAGAGTAGAGCAGACTGCTCCCAGCAGGCCAGCAGTGGTTTCAGGAAGTTACCAAAAACTGTCTTGAAGTATAAAATATCCCATAATTAGCTACATTCTGATACTGTCTGTGGACAACTATCAGTTAGAATGCACAAATCTGTTTGAAAGGACAGGCTCATTTGGAAATAATGCTCAGCGTCAATCACACAACATGCAGAACAGAAGTTTCCCAGGAAAACAGCCACAACATTCAGCTTCAGACTTTATCTGGAGCTAAGCTTTATGACTATACAATTTTTTTCATTGATGGTGGATGAACTCAAGTTCATGCACTCTACAACCCTCAAACACTGGAAAACTTTGGATACAATTTTTGTTGCCTGGAGCCAGAGCCAGGGCAGTTCAGAGTTTCATTTTATTTCAACAGGATTATTTATAGACATATTTCAACCAAAACATTTCTCTGTCAAAGTAGGACATTACTTTTTAGGAGCCAACACAACACATGGCAGGTCTGTATTTTGTTTTGAATGAATGTCTGGGCCCACATTCCAACCAAAATACATTCTATACATGTACTGGCTGGCTTAATCCTGCAACTTGGGTCCAGAAACACACCTCCCTGCCACGTGTCTAACATGTGTCTTGCAGGATCATTTTGTAGCCAAGGATAGTAGAAGTCCTAAAAGTAAGCTGGAACTATAAGTATTCATATGCCTGTGATTATTAGCCCAACATCCTCCCATGTCAGAGAATCTGAGTGCACAGCTCCTGGTCAGCAAAGTGGGCATCTTTGCATCCACTTCTTGGCCCACCCCACACACAACCTCCTTATCTCTCAAAATCTTCAAGTTCTGGAATTTCATGTTTGCATACTTTTCCTTTATCCCCTATCTCCCTTCCTTCTCTGAGCCAATTGCAAGGTGATACCCTGCTCACAGCAAGTTGTGAAACACACAACTGGATACAATATCTGCAGGGACACGGGCAGAAACAGAAGATGGGTAAGACAGACATTGTCAATACAGCTTTTTTCCACTTTAAGAGAAAATGCTAAGACATTGCTCAAGACAATAAATAAACATTGGTGTGGTTCTCAGGAACCAAATATTTAAAGGCACTGTTCCTCTATGAATTTAAGCACTGAAATCACTTTCTTCTTAAACTGCTGGTGAGTCATTGTTCATAATTGGGATCTATTTATCATTAAAATTATTTTTGTGCATTGCCCCACGTGAAAAAGGGGATTACATTTTACAACAAGATGTGACTATTCTTTTGAATAAATTGGACAGAGCTAGAGAAAAAGAACAACCAAAATTAGAAACATTGTCAAAACAGGGAAACACAAAAAAAAAAAAAAATAAAAAAAGCACTTCTACTAACATCTAGCTCTAAATATGGTGTGTGGCAGACCAATGCCTATTCCATATTGCAGTGTCCCCATACAGTGGATAGCTTTCACAGAGGTCTGAGATGTCAATTTCAACAGTTCATCAGTAGCATGGAAGTCAAATGATATTTATTGGAAGCTGAACTTACCTTTTTATTATTTATTTGGAACTGAATATTATTATATTCTATTCTATTATATTTATTATTATTTATTTGGAACTGAATTTACCTTTTCTGAGGCAACTGGGGAGGGCACATCCCCCAAAGCTCTACAATGCAGCTTATCTGCTCAGCCTCCAAGGGAAAGCAGTCAAGTAAGCATTGTTTAGCGTGGGTGACCTTTGCTGGGACTCAGTTCCAGGAATCCACAAGATCTACAGAAAACCTGTTTAGGACAGCCTTTAGAGGAGGGTACCTGATGCATTTTAGAGTCCTAAGAAATTTTATGAGAAGGTTCTTTGTATAGGATTCACTCTTCCCATGATAAATAGCAACAGTCTTTTTATATAATTTCTTTTCAATGCTGATGCAAGACTTCATAATTCTCCCTTCTTTTTTCCAGCAATATTATGCAACTGTAATACAACCTTGTTTTAGGATAGGCTGCTTCTTAAAAATATTCCTAAACCAAATATAACTTCTCTAGTTTTTGCATCTGGCAAGATCAGAGTATTTTCTTTAGGGCTTGCCATTTTTTTAGATAGATAGAGAAAAATATGGCTTGCCTGTGTGGAAAATTTCTGTTGTAACTGATAGCAAATACGCAAAGTTTAATTTGCATATAGATGTCGAGGCTTGGAACAATATACTCCCCTGAGAGAGCTCTTGTTGTTTAACTGTGTACACAGTCTGGCACTATGCTGCCCAGCACCTAATAAAAGCTAAATTAAAACTTTAAAACTCTGAGGCTGTGAACATCTTTAAACTACCAGTTTACATTTGCAGGGAAAGGGCAGAACCATACCAAGCTAAGCCTCATTTAAGTGGAAAAGCAGAGGGTGTGGTGGCAAGGGCATGGGAGAAATAACTTTATTTGAGAGTAAACATCAGTCAGATGTACTAATGCTTTAATTCATCAGCCTAGATGAGCTTTATTACTATGCTGGGATCAAGCAATACCAAGGAAATAAAAAGCAGTGCTGTGTAAAGGAGAGAGAGATGAGCTGAAGATTATTAACAGGGCTGAGAGAAAAACAGAGACAGAATAGCTGAATAACAAGGAGACAATAAAATGGAAGGTGGAAAGAGCAGGAGTACAAGTGGAAGATTAAAGTAAAATCTACTTCTTTCTTTCTGATATCCTATTCTGTTTTATTTGAATTTTCAGTGTTTATCACAGACTGTGCAGTGAAGGGATAATGTGATATTGTGCCAAGAGAAAACTAAAGGCTGTCAGGGAAAGAAAAGCACCAATAAATCTTGCTTCCTAATATCATTAAAATAAACTGCCCTACTATTTTTAATGAAAATATATATGAAAATATAAAGGAAAAGTACCATAATCTCAGAACTGGAATGTACAGAAATTTTAAGTCAGACTAAAGAAAATCCATGAATCATCATAGTATCAAAGAATAGCTTGCATTGGAAAGAACCTTAAAGATAACCTAGTCCAATATTCCTACCCTGGGCAGGGATACCTTCCATTAGGCCGAGTTGCTCAGGGCCCCATTCATTCATTGACCTTGGACATGTTCAGTGATGGGACATCCACAGTTTTCTGGGACAACCTGTTCCAGTGTCTCATCACGCTCTGAGTAAAGAATTTCTTGCTGACATCTAATGAAAACCTCTAAGCTTTTAGTTTAAATCCTTGTTATATCACTATCAATCCTTGTAAAGGAGTCACTCTCCCTCTTTCTTCCAAGCCACGTTTAGGTACCAGATGCTACTTAAGGTCTCCTTCAAAGCCTTCTCTTCTCCAGGTTTTACAACGCCAACTCTCCCAGACTCTGAGAGACCAGAGATGGTCCAGCCCCTGATCATCCCTATGGCCCTCTTCTGGACCTGTCCCAAGAGATCTGCATCTTTCTTGTGCTTAGGACCGCAGAACTGGAGGCAGCACTCGAGGTGAGGACTCAAAGGTGAGAGTAGATTGCCAGAATTATCCCTCTTGACTGTCTGGTCATACTTTTGGTGCAATCCAGCATATAGTTTTCATTCTGGGCTGTGAGCACACACTGTCGGCTCATGCGATGGTTGTTAAAACTCAGTGGGGATCTTAAAACTGGTTTAACTAACCCCTTTTCAATAGTGGAGGAGAAACCCCAAAAATCTCAGAGCAATTATACATTAGAGTGAAAATTTACTACAGAAAATAGCAATAAACACAACAATAAAGAGAAAATTATACAGAGAGAGAAATGGCTTAACAACAAAGGCAAGGTATCACCTGGGCCCCCTATAGCAAAACTAGTGTGACGGTGTTCACAGGGGTCTTATGTAGAAGGAAGAGACTAGGATCTGACTCCATGTTTCAGAAGGCTTGATTTATTATTTTATGATATATATTACATTAAAACTATACTAAAAGAATAGAAGAAAAGGTTTCACCAGAAGGCTAGCTAAGGTAAGAATAGAAAAGAAAGAATGATAACAAAGGCAGCTGTCTCAGACTCTCTGTCTGAGCCAGCTGTGCTGTGATTGGCCATTAATTATAAACATTCAAGATGGGCCAATCACAGACCCACCTGTTGCATTCCACAGCAGCAGATAACCATTGCTTACATTTTGTTCCTGAAGCCTCTCAGCTTCTCAGGGGGAAAACTCCTAAGGAAAGGATTTTTCATAAAAGATGGACTGCAGAGGTCCCTGATGCTGGACATGGACTGAGAGAGAACAAAAAGAAACAATGTGACAAATGAGTTCACAGGGTTTAACACCTTCCTCAGGTCTGGCAAACCATGGGGAGCAAGGGTAAAGCAAAAACCTGGAAACCTATTTCATTTGAGTCATGAATTGTGCTGCTGGTATGCTGGCTCACTGTGGTGGAGGATGCTGGCGTCATCAGTGGTGTGGGCATCACAGCCCCTCTTCAAAGCAGGGACCTCAGCTGGGTCCTCTGTTCTTTCTCCAGCCCAGGCCAAAAGATAGCCACACTCTTCTGCTTCCTGCCCCTTTGCCTTTCCTGACAAAACCACACCTCCCCGCTGCCCCATGCAGTGATATGGATTGTATTGAATATTCAATAATAAAACTCCACTCTCCTCCTTTGTAAGAACTCAGGTCCAGCTTTTCCTCCAGAAGAAGCCCCAAGTCCTTCTCTGCAGGACCACTCTCAGTGAGGACTTTTCCCAGTCTGTAGCCATGTCTGGGTTTGCCCCAACCCAGGCGCAGCATCTTGCTTTTGGATTCAGTGAACTTCATGAGGCTCTCACGTATCACCTTCTTGAGCTTGTCCAGGTCCTTGTGGAGAGCTTTGGTTCCTTAATCTGAAAAGACTTTTAATTCTATGAGGGGAAGAACCAGAACAGAAAAAGGACATAATGGGCCACACTGTCTGATAACTCTAGATTCAGATTCTATCAGCAGGATACAAGAGTTCCACTGACACTGAGAAAATTACACACATTTCAAGGAATTCTTCCACCCCGAATTTTAATTCAGTTCCCCCAATGCCTGTTGAAATGAATAATGTCATGTGAACTTCTATCTGAACAGCACTGTAGTATCCAGAAGGACTTTGAACATGGAGAGAGATGATACCAAGCCTGAATGACAGAAAAAGGACACTACTGAGGGATGCTTCTACAGCCTTGTCCTACCTGGTAATGAAGAATGGAGACTTTCCTAAATGATTGTCCTTTAACTCATGAATTAACAATCCAGTTAATATAAGCATGTAACTCCATCCTTTATATTAATGTATATAATATATATATATAAGCACGTAACCCCATCCTTAATATTCTCTAAAAGTCATTGCTTTTAGAGAATATTTTTCCTCTAGTCCTGTCTTCCATTCTGTGTCTCCTTACTACCCAGTGATAGGGACCATCTGGATGAAACTACTGTTCATCACTTATCACTTGATTTAATTTGTATTCATACAAGTATTGCAATTGGATTTTCATTCTTATACTTACATAAAATTGAAATTGTCTTCTTACTATTTCTTTCACTTACTATTCATACATTTAAAAAGAAATATTTGTCCCTTAACATTTTTCACTCAGATTTCGAGTTCTAGTAGCATAATGCTCTCTATCATATTTCTGCTTTTCTCCAGAGAATCTAAACTATTTCCAAAATTAGTGTTTCCTGGCTAGTGTCTATAAGGTTCTCTTAATAATTTCATCAAGCATGTGCAGGAATGGTGAAATTAGCATTAATAATAATATATTCTAAAGGAACAAGATGATCTGCTTACAGCTTGTGCCTAGAGACCTTTTGATAGAAGGCCTCTGATGCTATCCAGATTTTGCATGTTGTAGGAGCTATAGGAAAAGGAATACAGCTTCAATCAGGGTGCAAGGGCCAGATCCACCTCAATGAATCTCTGTACATGTATGTGCCTTTCTTTGGTTTAAACCTTGCGTATGTTTTGACTCAGATCTCTGGATCACTCAGTGTTCTGGTTCACATCATCAAGCTGTTATAAAGGACATGAACTGGGTTTCTTTCAGGCATGGCTAAAACAGAAGTGGTGGTTCAGGAGCATACCCAATCTCTTCAAGTTGCTGATGGACAATGGAAACACTGGACCAGGCAGCAGCAAGCCTGAAATAAATTCTGCTGGTATACTTGCTGTATGGGCATTGAATCCTCTCCAGCTGCTGTTCTGTGCTTTAGATTTACTCCTACGGGGCTGCACTACACACAAATACAGCCATCACATATATCCATTGAAGCAAAGTCAAGCTCTGAACATGATAGCTGCCAAAAACATTGATGGTCCTTGCAGGAAGATCCAAAGTCATTATCTCCCTGGCCTTTTGACAAATAACAGACACAAAGTAATGAATCATTTATTTACTCCTCTAAAGCAGTTTTATTTTGACTTTATTTAATCATGTAAAAACAAAATCTGTTTTTCTCTTCAGTGCATTAAGTATGCAGTCTCTTATAGATTGCGTAATGTGCTAATTTGGGATCATATTAGTCAAAAAAGTCTGTATGTTATTCTATTTGCAGAGTGTGCTGACCTTGAGGAAATTTATTTTAACCCTGGTGAATTTTTTGGTTTGAGGATAATTCATGGGCATCAGAAGGTTCACAGATAAAAATGTTGCTTTGACCTTCAAAGTGCTCATCACTAACATGTCATTATGCAAGTTGGAACTTTTCAATCCCTTCAAAATGCATCACCTAAGAACATCCTTTTTGCTTGTCACTCTATATTATTCCTGTCTGAATGTCTTTATTATCTCTTCATTTTCCATAGCATCATATGCAAATGTCTTATTTGTGCCTTCAATGCCCTTCACAACTATAATCTTTCTGTTTAATCAATTTATTTTGCTTTTCCCTTGAGGTCCATGGTGGCAAGCTCCTGAGTATTCAATGGGATAACATCTCTATGCTTCAGTACATGACGGTCTCCTTTTCTCTTTCCTGGTATTAGTTCTTGTGGCAAACCATTCCAGATCACATTCTGCAAATATACATCATAGTTTCATGGTCTGCAAGGAATCAGTTGCTAATCTTACTAGGGGAGCTCAGTCCAAAAGAGATTAAATTTATTTGTTTATTTATTTAAAGAAAACAAACTCATTCAGACTGTATCAAAACTATTCAGAACTATTCAGATTTTCTCTTGCCACACTTTCTCCTTCATGCCTGCTGTTCACAGTGATAGCTTATGGTCTCTTTTTTTCACATTACATTGCATGTTCTTTGGGATTAAGATTTTATTTATAACGGTGCTCATCAAACAGTACAGACAGCATCTCCATGCAGCGCTGTCAATCCAACAGTAAACCATGTATTGAACTGTATGAACTCCAGTTCCTGGTTTGTCCAAATAGGTTAATCACACTTCATTGTTGACACATCATTTCCTGAGTACAGCATGTAAGCATTTATCTCTGGCTCTAATGCTCCAAAAAGTCACAGAATATTGTATTTGTTTACATCCATGCTCTTCCATCCTGGGAGAAAGTGACATGTTGTTAGGAAGCCCAGCCTTTGACAAATGGCACTGGCACAAAAAGTGGGCAGTTAATGATGCTAGAATGGCAGAAGTTTGATTATTTAATAAAGAATGAGGATGTCGAAGAAGAAAAAATTGCATATAGGCACATATTTTCCCTGCCTGAGGTCCAAAAACCTTTCTTATTGCCCTTATACAGAAAACAGAAAATTTTCAGCATGGGTTAAGGACATTCTCAGAGAGCACTTATTTTGTCAATCTCCTCAAATAGGTTTCCTAAACTCCCCCTTCTTCTGCTAAGGATAATAACTATTTTTTTTAAGCCTATCAAGAAACTGAAATTGGGAAAAAAGTTATTAGTTGATGGAATAAACAGTGAAAATTTGCCCTGTCCTTTGGTGCTATATTGGTTTATTGAAAGAATTGGCAGGCTGATGAATTCTGTCCAAACAGAAAAGTCTATTTTATCCATTTGCATGTTAGGACTTTGCTGGATTACATATGTGGATAAAAACAAAAAATGTATTTTTTTTAGTCAAATAAGTTTGCTCTAAATTAAAATACTGCTCTTCTGAAGTGTTATAAAGTTTATCAACATTATATTTATAAAAGGAATTCTAAACATTTACAAAGTTGTCCTGGCATTTTCTTCTATTGCAATTCTTCACTTTTTAGGTTCTCTCTGTGTTCTCAAACCCAACCTAGTATCTTTCATTTAGAAAAACACAAAGCAAACAAGCTACAGAACCACAGTAATTTACATTAGCATTTAGAAGAGCACCTTCATTTGGACTTAGTTGCACAAGTGTTGGATAAATTGATACTTGATAATTGATGGAAATTGAATTCACTCATTTAAATGAAATGGATTGGAATGATATGTGAATGCCTGCACTTGAGAAAACTATATAAAAATTCTTTTATATTAAATTAAAAATGGTAAATGGACAGCATATAAATCTCTTTTTATGTGCTAATACTTCTACATTTAGCCTTTTTGCAATCAATGTGTTGAAATAAAAGTAACACCTTCTTCAAACTATTTTAGGAATAGGGGGTTAAGGCAAAGCAAAGAAAGCAAAGTAAATGAACATTTGGCAAAGTAAATGAAAATTTTAAGGCAAAGTAAATGAAAATTTGACTGGGTCAAGAGGAATGATTACTCATTTCTCCTAAAAACAGCAGCTTATGTCAAGGAAAATCCACTAAAGTCTGAATCAGATCACGCAGATCTTCAATAATACCAGCATAACATAGTGGCATAGATGAAGGATTTTTGAAGATTGGGATCCTTCCTATGGAAAAAAAACCCTCTATTTTTTTCTTCATCTCAGAGATAGTACAAAAGGCATTGCTAAATTCTTTTCTCAGTCAAATCTTGTGATAAATCTGAACTGTAAATTATATGTAAAAAGAAATTATCATGCCAAGATGCCAGAAACAGTAAGTCAGCTTCATGTTACATCAAATGGGCTACAGGATCATGGTTAATTAAGGTCCAACCTTTGTCCAAACACCACCCTGTCAATTAAACCATAGCATTGAGTGCCATACCAAGCTATTCCTTGAACAGCTCCAGGGTGACTCCACCGCCTCCCTGTGCTGTCCATTCCAATGTTTAACAACCCTTTTCATGAAGACATTCTTTCTGGTGTCAAACCTGAATGTCTCCTGACAGAGCTAGAGGCCATGTCCTCTTGTCCTGTGGTCAGTTGCCTGTGAGAAGAGACCGACACTCACCTGGCTCCTCTCAGGCCCTTGTAGAGTGTGATGAGGTCCTCCATGAGCCCCTTTACTTCAGGCTAAACACTGTCAGCTCCGTCAGCCTCTTTTCACAGGACTTACAATCTAGACCTTTGCCAGATCCATTGCCCTTCTTTGGACATGTTCCAGCACTTCCAGGTCTTTCTTGCAGTGAGGGCTTCAGAACTGAACAGAGGATTTGAGGTGCGGCCTCACCCGTGCCAAGTACAAGTGCCCTGCTCCTGCTGGCCACATTATTCTTTGTACAGGCAGGATCCCATTGGCCTTCTTGGGCACCTGGGCATGTGCTGACTTGTGTTCAGCTGTAGTTGACCAGCACCTCCAGGTCCTTTTCCTCCAGACAGTTTTCCAGCCACTTTTTCCCAGCCTGTAGTGCTGCCCAGAGTTGTGGCTGAAGTGCAGGATCTGGCCCTTGACCTTGTTGAGCTTCATGGATGGCCTTGGCCCATGATCCAGCCTGTCCACATCCCTCTGCAGAGCCTTCCCGCCCTCCAGCAGATCAATGCTCCCATCCTACTTGGTGTTGTCTGTGAATTTACTGAGGGTACATTCAATCTCTTCACCCAGGTCATTGATAAGCATATTTGAGGAAAGCTTGGCCCAACACAGATCCCTGGGGGACACCACTGCTGACTGGCCCCAGCTGGATGTGGCACCGTTCACCTCCACCCTCTGGGCCCGGCCACCCAGCCAGTTCTGAACCCAGCACAGAGTGCTCCTGTCCAAGCCGTGGGCTGCCAGCTTTTCCAGGAGTGTGCTGTGGGAGACAGTGCCAAAGGCTTGGTGAAATCCAGGCAGACAACATCCACAGCCTTTCCTGCATCACCTGGCCAGAGGAGGAGATCAGGATCGGCCCTTCCGCAGTCCATGCTGGAACTGCCTGATACCTTGACTATCCAATATATGCTGTCTTATCTCACTAAAGATGACCTCTTCCATTACCCTGCCAGGCACCAAGGTCAGGGTGACACACCTGTATTTTTCAGGATCCTCTCTTCTGGACATGAAGATGGAGAATGGACAACTCCCAGAGATGAGGAACAACTAAATTATAGCAGCAAATTCAGATGTAATGACAGAAAATTAAGATTTCTGCCACATAATATACATTAAAACGAATTCTGACCAATGAGTAGTGATAATGCAGAGAAAAGCAACCCAGCAAGAGCATGGCAATTCCAGATTTCAGGAGGGAGTGTCAAAAATACCAGTTCTGGTTGAAATGCAAGGTAGGTTTGTCACAGAATCACAATCACTGGAAAAACAATACTTTGTGCACACATGGTAGAGCTGCCCAGAGCTTGGGAACATGGGCATCTGGGATCCCTGGCTTTCTGACAATCTTTCTGACACAAAAACTTAGCTCGTAGCAGATAATCTAAAGAGTTGAGCAAATGAAAGTGAAGCTGGAAAGTTTGTCAGAAAAGGTTGTACTGCTCTAAAAACCTTTCAAGTTCCACAAGATGGTCTTCCCAATGCCAAAAAAAAATCCCAACCAAAACAAACAAACAACAACAACAAAAAAAACCCCACAACAAAAATAATAATAATAAAAAAACAATAAAAAACCTTTAAGCTTTTAAAATGAGAAAGATTCAGAAAGTCCCAATAAGCTGTTTGTGAGAATTTATTCAATAGTGGTATTGAGATCCTCTCTGAACATGCAAACCATTCTGGGTTTGTATTATTTCTATGAAAAAGCAACACAAATTTTCAAATGTATAGAGGAGAGAGACAGCAAAGTACACAGGAAAATTACAAAGAGGGATTTTCCTGCATTTTCTAACAGAGTAATCTATTAATAATACTTTAGATAAGATCATATGATGTTATACAATGTGCAAGTCCTAGTGTTTAGATAATTAAAGGAACATTTTAAAAATGCATTCTGGCTAGCAGCAAGGGATTATGCATGGATTGGTTTTAATCTTCAAAAGACCAGATATAAAAAAAAGATTAATCTTACTATTGCTTGTATTTAACCTGATACAGAATTTAAACTAAAAATATATGTGTATAGCTTCTATATCAAACAATTCGTTTGCAAATTTCCATCAGAAAATCTTTACAGTACTATGATAGCAAAGCAGAAAAATGTCTTATTTACTAGAAGAATCAGCAGTTTTCTGGAGGCTTGCTCAGATTCCTCTCTGCAGGAACTATGTCTAATTCAGATTAAAATGCCATTGATTTCCCTGTGGGATCTCAGACTCTCAAAGCCCTGTTCCTGCAGGGAATTTCTCTTGACACTGGTCACCATAGCACATCAAAATGGTGCATACATTCAAAATTAAATAATTAAACATAGTTATGCAAGTTAAGGAGAACACTTAAAGGATTGTATGTTGATCAACCCTTTGCTCTACCTTTTAATGGTTCACCACATCACTTCACACTGTGTTTATACAACAAATAGCAGATATGATAAAACTGTACACAGGGAAGAGCTGAAGATCTTGAAACCTAGTTTTAAGTCAAAAATCATTTTGCACCCCTAATTTTCCAACTTCTTCTGATTTTTTTGTTTTCAATGAGATTACTTTTTCCTTGTAACTATATGCACCATAATTATAAGCTGTTGGCTTTTGACAGCTGAAGTAAACCCTGCTCAGAAGTGGTAAAAAAAGGGGAAAAAAATTCAAAACCCACAGACTTCCACTACTGTTAATTTTACAGAGTCCCCACAAGACAGCCTTGAAAGTAGTCTGTCATCTGCTCCTTCAATTTGTGTAAGTAATTGATAAGTGATTAAGAGTATGTGCTGACAAAAACAATTCTTACTAAGCAGCATAATGGGCTATGAAGAAACGACATTAAACAAAAAGACTACTGGTCTGCCATTCAACCTGGGGAGGAGAAAGGACTGTGTCAAGGCTGTTTTAGTAATCCACAGTTGCAGGTTTGGGACAGATACCTTCAGTCAACCTGTCAAGTTCATAAAAAAATAATTTTGTTTTATTATTTGAACTTCTGTCTTTCTCAGAGTTGTCTAGTCAGTGTCATTTTAGAATCACCCATACCACTGACCATTCCTCTTCACCCAACGGAGAGGAGAGGAGAGGAGAGGAGAGGAGAAAATTCAAATGAGGCGTGAAATTATCTGTACTTAAAATAGCTTGACTTTCAGAAACCTAGTTTTGCAGAAGAAAAATCATAATGACAAAAGGAATTTGAAGATGCTATCTTCATAAACATGAGCTGAAGTGATAATTTTATCTTTCCATCTGACATTATTTTGCACAATATTTAAGTCAAGACATAATACCTTAGAGTACCACTAACGTGCTGTGATTACCAGACACAGTCACACTAAAATAATTTCATCACCTCAGTAGGAGCTGAGTGAACATTTATTGATTTGAGTTTGGGCAGATTCATATCCCAGGATTTTGCCCTAGAATTTAGTTGAAAAATATGGATAAGAAATAGGCAAATAAAATTTTTTATAATGGCAATAATCTGCATAAATTAGGCAGATGCATATGGTTTCAAAAATTTATGAAAAATCTAAAAGCAGAATCACTATTTTTTTTCAATTTTGCCATTTGCAACCATCTCTGCTCTACTCTCTTACACTGCAAAAGAAATTCTTGTTCTGTAATGTTCGTCACTTATTACGTCACAGTTTAGGGTGTACCAAATCATATAACAAACACAAATCCTACTGGTCCTTCCCTTAGCCCTTATTATTGGCAACCTGATGCTTGTGTAACAGACGGAGGTGAGGAGGACATAGGATATAAAATAAATTACTTTCCTTCATTGTCCTGTCTCTGGACTGTGTATACCTAACCTCCTCAGAAATGGTGTCATTCCTGTGTCTGAGAGCACGCTGCTTTCAACCATACAAAATTACGTGGCCAAAAAAATGCAGTAAGTCCACACACTGACACATTTTTACTAGGGAAGGCTTGTGGCTGTTCAGGGAGAGCAAAATCTGCTACTAGCTAGTTGCTGAGTGAGGCTGCTGCGATGCAAAGGCAGTTGAAGGCACAATGGAGGCTGCTTTTCAGCACTTGCACTGGTTACTTCTGTGTTCAGAATACAACCATTCTGATACATTAGCCACAGAAAAAAATGGAAGGGTTATAAGTCAGCATGAAATGGCTTCTGTGAACATCTGCTGTAAGCTGGCTGTGTGGCAGTAGATGAATGTGAACTCTTGGAATTAATCAAGCAGGGCATGACCTTACTGAAACATTTATGAAAAAGCAGTTCCACACCATGGCAACAGTGTCTCTCTGTCTCTCTTAGATGCAGAGGGTGTCTCTTCACCAACCCCAGCTTCTACACTTCTATGGAGAACAAAAGGGACAAGGAGTGCTATTGATGTAATTGTTTTTGTGAACTGCACTCCTCACTTTCTAGCATTCGGGTTGGTGAATACCTGCTTTTCTTGATGGTCTGTAAGCAGCTGTGTAGAGCTCTCACAGGGTACTGTATAAATTTGCTGAAGTGCAGGCTTCATTTTAGTGACAGCAAAAAAGAGAAAATGGTACACTAAGTTAGTATCAAGCAGAACCATTTTAGAAGAGCGCTCTCTGTGTTGTGCTGTTCTCCATTTCACTTCACCCATAGTATAATTTTCTTCTGGAAGCCAGCAGATCCCCATGAAAGGCAGAGTTGAGGAGAAGTCTGTGCCAAGCAAGAACCTTTTGGCCTGCTCTAGATGGAGGTCATAAAATTCTTCATGTAAGATCCTTGTTTTCCCATGTGTGAGAAACTCACACCCACACTAGAGATCTTGTCAAAGGTTAAGCTTGTTTGCACAGTCACTGATTTTGTTTTCACAGCAGCTTCAGGTGTTGTTGATAGCTACTCTTCATTACTAAATGAAGGATGTTACCAACCTCTACCATAGCAGGTGAAATGTTGCTCTTGGCTCTCCATGTGAGCTCTTCACTATAGTTTCCAACTTTCTGTAATAACCTGCTATTCTTCATGCCATACATTTATTTTGTACCATGTTCCTATTTTCATCTGGAAATTGAAAGAGGAGTGACAGGTCAATTGGCACTTGCCTCAAACATCCAAGTAACACAATCCATTAAAAGCTAGCTAAATTATTGGGGTGTGAAGAGCAGTAAAAAACAAGATGCTTCATTTTTTACTGGGAAAAAACATACTAAAATATTATGTACATAGCTAGAACAATAAATACTGATTGTTTAAAAGTAAACCTTTCCTAAAAAAAATAGTACAGATACTCTAGTTTGTGATGGTGTTTAAATGAATGTTTTCATACTTAATCAGGTTAACCACTGTCCCATTCTCTGTTATGTTTTGTGACTATTAATCACTGTCAATTCATGCTTTATTTGTCCTCCTCCAAAACGTCACTCTTTCTTTCAGAACACTAAGCAAAGAAAGAATATAATTATAGATTTGTATTTCTACCTCAGTGTTTTGTACACCTTTTGAATAATGTAGGCAAAATATTTCAATAGAAATAGCCACCATGCATCTTCTCCTTTACTCCTCTTTTCCAGTCTCCATATTTTCACTTATTGAAAATAAAAGGTACCAAAGTAAGATTTTAGAAATGGCTGGTTTAAACGTGAAATACTTAAGTTGTCACATACCTACTAACTCTTTCCTACTTCCAACTACAACAAAAAATTCTATCTGAAATATAAAAGAAGTAACACAAAAATAGGTGGAACTTGCCTGGTTAAAATTTTATATTTCACCTAAAATGACTGAATTCAGCTTTTCCCTCAGTAAGAATGCTAAAAATATTTCTCACCTCTATCCAACCTCTTGTCATACAATATGAAAAGCTGGGTTTTAGAACTGGGCTGTGTGGATACCTGTTGCAGTTAGTCATCAATTACTCTGTTAATTTCTGCATAAAACAAAGGGCTGGCTTCTGGCAACAGACTGGCAAGAGACCAAGTGGGTGACTGAAACCCTAATCATCCTTATCATTTCATAACAAAGCATTTTATAATTTTGCGCAGGACTGTGAGAACCTGAAATGTTATGGTTCATAGTTTAAACGTCAAAATCACCAAAGTATTTTTGTCGATTGTAGCAAACTGCAAAAAGAAGCGACTGCTCATCTGTGCCCACCAAAGCCCCAAATATGCCTTCTGATGGGAACCAGACTGTGAGCTACTGGACTGTGAATTAAGCCACCTGCCAGAAACTTGAGATAAGATAAAAGTGGTAAATTATTGCCCAATTATCTCAGGTCTAAGGAGAAGTAAACAAGCCTGGAGGGAGAAGAAATGCCTTTCTTTCTTTTGTATCCACGAAGAAAGGCATTCTCAGCAGCTATGTGGAAAGTCATCTCTGTCTGGGTTTGGCAGGGGCGACCACAGCCCACAGACACATCTGCTGAGGCCACGTTTGCACCCCATGCCTGAGGGAGAGACTTTAACCCTGCAAGGTGAGATGTTGCCTCTTATCCTGCTAATTGCTCTCCCTTACATAACTCCCTTCCTACCCCTGGGAAAGGTCAGATGGGGCTTTACCCCCATGTGAGGCAGCTGCCAGGTCTTAGAATGTGTCATAAACCATCAAAGACCCCCCTGAAGCACACCCAGACTTGTTTCTGGGGCCTTCCACCAGCAGTTCTGCAGGTGATCAAATAGTAACAAAAAACTCCTCTGACCAGGGGAGGTACCTGAGCATTCTGACTGAGCCTGAGCACATTTAAAGCCACTGGACATCATGTTTCAGGGGTTTCACCCACACCAACGGGACAAAACTGCGACCATCACTTTGACCAACAGACACTGGAATTGCAACAACCAAGTCTTGTCAGGAGGTTCTCAGGTAGCGACATCTTTCTTCTCTTACTCCTTCTCTTTCTTCTACTTGTACATTTTTAAAGGGGTATTTTTAAGCTTTCATATGGGTATATTGCTATAGATAATAATAATCAAAATGGCTACATACTTGCTTTCTCATTGCAACCAGATTGCTCTAAAATAAGATAAATAGACAGAGAGAGAGGGGGAGAGAGAGGAGATATTAATTTACAAACATCAATCAATCATTGGTGTCATTTCACTCTTAATAATACACCCCGAGGGATCTATTAACAAGGACCTGAGTTATCCTTGTCTTTAACAAGGATACCTCCAGCAATAACATTTTAGACAGTTTGTACATCTCTCCTTGCTACCTGTAACCAAATGATCAGTGCTGTTTTTGTAATTAAAGAGTCTTGACAAAAAACCACAAGGGAATTAAGTTGTCACAGCTATTAGCTCTTTCTGCAGAATCAACCAAATTATATAAGCCATTTTACATAATTGGTAGAAGCTTTTCCTGTGGATGCATGAGTTGACAGATATCTTCTATGTAATTTGAAATAATTGATAGCAATGGATCCTGTATGTGCTGGAGTGGCCACATAAAATTGGAGGTGATTTGAATTGGAAACATCTGGCCAAATGAGAGATTGAGAATCTCCTCTGAACCAACTGAAGATGTTATTGTAAGGACCCTTACATTGAAAGCCCCATTTACCATCTACACAGTGTCCAATCACTTGAGAGATTCAGTAAGAGAAAGAGAAATATGGAATTATCACCTTTCACAATAATGTTTCACACTATTCTAAATGTGCATTTAAACCAGGATGAATCAATATTTTATGATCCCGTCAGAGAGACTAAAAAGAGAATACAGAAATACAGATTTATCCTCTACAATGCAGCTCAATAAACCGAGGATTTTCTTTTCAACAAGAAACACTGTCTGCTAAAGTCTGTACAGCAAAAAAATCCCAAACAGGGGGAGCCAAACTCCTAAGGAGTCCGTAGGAACTTAGAGTCTTCTTAGGAACAAAAGTTATTAGGGAGTATTTTTCACAGAAGGCACTAACTATAAGGACACCATACAATTATAATGTAATTTTGTTAAGAAATCAGTCATAACAGGAAGTTTACTATGCTTCTGCTCCATATTCAATATGAGAATTAAATCTACATCCATATCTCTATTACGTTTGAAATAGCATACTCTGTGTAATCATCCATTCTTGCAGAAAAGATATAAATGGAATAGCTTTCTGCTGAACATAAAAATATTGAAAATTAAAATATTTTTTCAGGAATATACTAATTTCCATTTTTAAGGAAGATGCAAATGTTCTGTTGTTCTTTTGTGTTTGGTACATCAATATTAAAGTATTTTATAAGGACCCCTTTGAATGACTGAACCAAATTTTTTTTGGCTTCATTCCTTAGTCTCTTCTCATTTTTACATAGGGTCATTGAGTTTAAAAATTCACAAAATTCCAATTTGGAATGGATAACAAAATTTGTAATATTTTCCTAATATGAAATGGTGTTAAAGATTTCATTTTAAAAGAAGCTTTTGTTTCCCTTTTCCTTTTCTTTTTTTTTTTTTCCCCAACTCTGGAAACCCTTTCTCTCGCTGTCTTTTTCAGTCTCTCAATTTATTTTTGTCATGCTATTGTCAACATGAATGAACAAAGCCAGTTGAAAATGTCCCACTGATCTAAAAATGTCATAGAAATCACTATGTCTTTGGCTTCAGTGAAGCATCACAACCTTCTATGAATGATCTGCCTTTCTTTACCCATGACATAAAGTTTGCATTACCTTTAGATACTCTTATTTACTTCAACATTCTCTATCAGTAAGGATGAAATGACATAGTTGAGGCAAAATAAAATATTTCCATAACTTCAAAATAATTCATGGGCAATTTAAAAAATTTTGTTCTATGAAAGCAATGGCTTTTTGTGCCTGAGAGGAAGTACAAAGAGGAACAATTTCCCAAGTATAGAATTTTTATGTTCTTAGATTCAAAAAATATTTACTGACAGACCACTAGCATAGAGTGGTCGTCACAGAATATTATGGGAAGAAGAGATTTGTCGTTCTCTTGGAAAAATACAAGTAAGTAGCAAGTAAAGTTTTATTTAGCTCTGATGGAGGTTGTAAGTGTAAGGCAAGAGAAGAGTCAAAGCACAGAAAGTTTCTGTTCTTTACTAACAATAACTAAGTAACAACAGCAAGACTTTGGTCACCAGCTTCCCCTTCCTTTCTTGAGTTTTTTTTACCTGTGCTGGAACTGGTTCTCATGAGATCATTCCACCATTTGAACAATGCCAGAAATTCTGGTCACATTATATATCATGACAAAAGAGTACACAAAATATCACCTTTTACACTCTTTAAATGTGCATTTAAACCACTAGTGAATTAGTATTTTATGATCCCATACAATGAGACTAAAAAGTCATTCTCTCCAGCATGCTCACCTAAAGAGAGAAAATGAAAAATGATCTCTAGCTTATCTCTAACTGCCTGCCTACCATACTAATGCTGTATCTGGAAAAATAGTAAAACTTAATACATGCATGAAACTCAGAGACTGGGTTGAAGAAAGAAGAATACCTCAATACTCTATAAACAGCATTGCAAATTCTTCCATGGACAATCATCAGTAGCAATTCTTGCAATATTAAATGCGTTCTTGAACTGACAAAAGTGACTTGATAGGCTTAAATCTCCTCAGCTTTCTCTGAAACTTAAATCCTGAAGAAGATGCATTATCCTCATTCTGGTTAATTTTCTGATACCTTTTTTTTCAGTAGTGCAAGCAATTAGTCCTTATGGTCTCTATTTCCACATACATGCTATTATTCATTGTTTTGCAAAACAAAGAAACTCTTCAAACATCATTTAATCCCCTTCTAGTCCCAAGAAAATGTGTGTATACATGTGCCTTATTCAACTTAAACTTTATTTATGGTTTACAAAACCTTAAGAAGCAGCCACGATCGGAAAACACAAACTCTGTTTATTTACCTTGAAAGCACAAATGTATATATGGATGCATATTTACATCTATATAGGAATCTAAAGTGAAACCTTTGGCTAAGGGATGGTTACAAATATGTTATAACAATGAGAAAAAAAGTGGTAAAAAAGTGTGCCCTCAACCCCAAAACTTTTCTCAGCATACCTGAAAGCTAGCACAGAAGAGATGTTCAATTTCTATTCAGGAATTCTCAAGTGCCCTTTAAGATTACTGAGTGTCATTGTGTAACACCTGCCAGCAACCAAACCCCACATAGTCCCTCCTTCCCTCACTCCTTCACAATAAGATGGTGGAGAGAATTGGTGGGGCTAAAATGAAAAAAAAAAATGTGGGTTGGCATAAAGTTTAGTAAGTAAAGCAAAAGCCACTCATAAAAGCAAGGCAAAACAAGGAATTCATTCCACAATTCCAATCAGCAGGCTTTCCATTCAGTTAACCTCAGAAAACAGGACTCCATCTTGCAGAAGGGTGATGGGATGACAAACACCCTCTAAATATTCCCCACTTCCTTCTTCCCCCCATTTTATATGCTGAGCATGATTCCATGTGGTTTGGGATACCCCTGTGGTCATTTTGGGTCCCTTGTCCCAGATGTGTCCCCTCTCAACTTCTTCTGCACCCTTAGCCCCATCAATGGGGCTATACCAAAAGCAGAAAAGGCCTTGATACTTTGCAAGAACTATTCAGCAATAACAAACACATCTTTGTATTATCAAGGCCTTTTTCATCAGAAAAAGACAAGACAGCCTCATACTAGCTACTGTGAAGAAAATTAACTTTATCCCAGACCAAATCAGCACACTAAATTTTCTAACGATGCTGCTACACTGGCTTAGGAAAAATGTTGACACAAGCAACATCTTACACAAGCAACATCTTACTTTCCTTGATATTGCTAACAAAGACTTTTCTGGCAAAACAGGTGAATGTCAAACCAGGGATAGTTACACAAAAAATTGAACTCTACTGATCTGAAAAAGGTATAAAGGCCATCTTTAAAGTAAAGTGGAAATTAAAAATAAAACTGAACCTGATTCCAAATACTATGAATTACAAGGTAGTTCCAAGATTGTAACTTCTCCTTTACTTTCTAGAAAGGGATAAAGAAAGTTTTTCTTCATCGTTTCTTCCAAACTGAGAAAGGCCCCCTCATGCCTGCCTCATGGCCTGGAGAAAAATGTTGGGGATGAAGGAGCCTGAGGCAGAAGCAGCAGATTAGGGAGTTTCTGTCTCACTATGGCTTCCTCCCAACATATATACATTTGTGGGGAGAAGAAACATAGTCTGCATCTAAGATATTTTACATTTCCCTGTAGGAATATTTCAGACTTCCCTGGCTTGAACACAGCAAAAATATTTCCTGACTAGTCCATGATTTTGGTCCTGAGATATCTGAGAAGTAGCCTTGAGACTTAAGGCCGACCCACATACTGACTTACCATTTGAAGTTGATTCTTTTGTAAGTACAATTTTATAACAAAGTAATAACTTCAGCACTGAAATATCAAGGAAATCCACAGGTATATTTTAGAAATTTAAAGCAGGTATTTAGAGTTTTGATTGCCATAGATAGGACTCATTACTGCAATCTGAGAGGGACTGGAACAGAGACTTAACAATCAGGCTTTAGGAGAAGAAAATTTAGTGAGCTGATGCCCATTAGAAATATTTTTGAAATCTCATTTCTGAAAAAAAGATGTAGTTTGCTGAGTTTTCAACAATGGAATAAGATTCAGTGCTTTTACCTGTTTTTATACCAATTGTGAGTGGACATTGCTGAGGAAGGGGTCTGAAAGCAATATACCATTCAGTTATTTGAATCTGAAATAAGTGGACAGAGTGAAATATTTGCCTCATCAACATCAACTATGTTCTTTGAAAGAAAAGATGAAGCATGAAGCACCTTCATGGATGAAGCTCATCACTGGATTGATCAACAGACATACTTGGCCTTCAATTTCATAGGGGAATTTTCCTTCAAATCCTCTTGAGATCCTCCTCTCTCTAAAGACCACAGAAGCTCACATAAATTCTGCACCTGATTAAAATGGATCTGGGGGATTTCTAGTCACTGTACCTTAACTTTTGGTTTTGAGGTGCTACTTAAAACTCTTCCTCTGATCCTGTTACTCATGTCTCTATTAGAGCACATGAAGAAATTATAATCCCCTCTTTTTGGCTCATTTAATCACTTCCAGTGTCATAGACAATAATGACAGAAAAATCTACATGATTCTAAAGAGAAAGCCAAAAAGAGAAAAGATACCTGACTGCCAGGTGCAATGTTTGTATCTTAATCACTACTAACACATTGGAAATCTATGAAATAAACGAATCTTTACAAGGTGCATATGTGACTGAAAATTTAATAGGACCACTTATACTAAGAAATTACCTAAAACATAGTAGAAGCAATAGTTAGACTGCTTAGGCTTTGCTCTCAACCCCAAACAGTATGAATTATCTAAATGTCATTTGAATTTAGAAAGTACACTAATTCTAGCTACCTTACCAAAGCTATTAAAATGTTTTCACTTGTAAACAAAATATAGAAAAAATAATATATGTTTAGTAAAATGAAATTCACATCAAGGCGGAATGCCCTCTGTCCTCCATGAAAGCCAAATTAAATCATTCTAATCAAATGTTCATTCTAGACCATATTCAGGATTTTTAAAGTACTTCAAGTACTTCTGTTTCTACTCTATGTTTGCAATGTCATGAGCCTGTCTGTGCAGTCATTTTTTTTTATTTGTATGTATGAGAGCTCTTTGAAGGGATTCAAGGTTGCAACATTATCAAGAAAAAAAAAAAGTTAACTTGCTTAAGACATAAAAATAGGAAAGAAATAAAGAAAAGCAAAAAAGCAAAACCAAGTATGTTGTCTCACCCAGCAGACATAAATTTTAGGGAAATAAACAAGAAGTCTAGGAGGAGAATTGTTTAAATAATCCCAAATGTCAAACAGCAGATCTGAAAATAAGAAAAAAAAATCCTGCAGCACTCCTTCACCCTGCCCCTTGCTATCAGCTGTTCTCTGTGTGTAACTTTGGCAATATGAGATAAAAGAACTGAAGTTCTGGGCCTATCAATTTTAGCAGTATTAGAAATAACTGCTATTAAAAAAAGTCAATAAACAGAAAATAAAAATAAATAAAATACTCATGTCATATTTGGATACAGTCCCTAGGCAGACATTCTTTAAGTGAAAAAAGTGCCACCAGCTACAGAGAAGCTTTTCCTCTCTTTGGCTGAGATTTCCATGCAAGCTCATCACATTCCAGACACTTTTCCCTAAGCATATTTCAATTCCTTGATTCTTCTTCCACTTCATAAATATTGCCATTTATATTTCAGTGGGATAAATCCATGAGTAGGCATGTGCTAACAGAGTTTGCTGGTAGCATAAATTGAGTAGGCATTTAAATAAAGCTTGAATAGCAAAATATCTTAAGGAAAAAAAACTGAATGCTCCTGAGAACTAAAGTAAGAGGGGCAGAACAAAATGCAATGGTACAATGAAAACAGTGCATTTAGTTCTTACTGTGCTTTTGCTCTAAAGGAAAAAAAATAAATATGCTAGCTGGAGACAGAAGACAAATTGGAACATCTGATCTTAGAGCAATTGATGTAGAGGAAGTAAATACATAGCAGATGAGGGTTTTCTGTTACAAATAGCAAGGTGTTAATTAAATCATGTTTGCCATTACAAGAATCCTTTACCATTATCACGTGAAATATTGTTTTGTTCAATTGTATTTGAGAAAGATGTTTACACTTCAAAAGATGTCAACCATAGACCTAAGAAAGGCCCAGAGAATGACTTTTCTCTGTTTTGGCTGGAAACTAGAGAGAATTTAAAATTTTAAAAAACAAAAATAAAGACTGAAAGAAGATACAAAAGAGAGAGGTAGGAGCTAAAATCACATGGAAGGAGCAGCTCTACTTAGTATGAAGGATAACTGACTGCAAGGACTTAAAGAATGCAGCTACCAGTCTCAAAACTCTGTCCCAAAGAAGGAAGTTCTCATAAGATAAGCCACCACAAAAGCAACTTAAGCACAGATGTCAGAGCAGGAAGGAGCTAATTCCAGGCCTAAAAGATGTGAATGTTTGGCTAGCACCTGGATAAAACTTCTCACGATGGCAAACTGTGGGAAAGGAAACAAGCACTTACACGTGCCATCTCAAGTTATGTGAACAAAATCTATGCCCTGTGGATAGCCATGACTTGCACTGTTTATGTGGCACCTCCACACGCATGAATGTGGAAGAATGACTCTGGCACCCCCACCACCAAGCAGACCAGGGTTAAGAAGGACCAGCAGGATGCCACAGGGATCCATCTTGTGGTGATATCTTTCTACTTAATCCATTTCTCTCTGTCTCTTGTTTTCCTTCTGCTCTTTTCTTGTTTCTTTCTGCCTTTTTTCTGCCTTATTTAAGGTGAACCTACATTAAATGTTAAATAAAATCTGTACTATTGACTTAGGCATATGGTCTTGTTTGCACCCTAATTCAGGCAGAGGCATCTCTTAATAAAGATCATAATGGTGTGAGGGAATGAAAAGAATCTGAGGCTGTAAACAGGAAGCAGTTTCCTATGGGAGGACAACTCTCTAACTCGAACTTCCATCCCATGTCCTTTGCTTGGGCACTTAGCATAATGCAGAGCTTGTTCATGTCTGTTGTGCAAAGGGAGGCTGCATGTGACTGTTTTATATTTGCACAGCTTTTTGGCTAGTTTCTTCTTACTCTGCATCAGTTTATGTGATGAAGTAGACAAGTGGATCCCAGTTAGCAGGAATCACTTTCAGGTGTAGTGAATTGCAGACAATTTAATCTGCTGCTTCTTTTCTAGCATCTTTAGACCTAAATACTTCTGAAAATCTTACTCCTACATCTTCACTGTAGTTTCACCTGTTTCACAAAGCTGTATCTGTACTTAATATAATCTTCTACTGATTATATTTTTATGTGAAGATGTGTCATGTTTTAGTAGCAGTTTAGCAAAAATTAGATCAAAGGATTAATGAAACTTTTATACAGTTGTGTTATCAATTGTGCATTTATTACACTTCTGTGCAACACTAACTAAAACAAATCTGTTTAATTTGGACTATCTAATTCTTAAGTCTATCTATCAAACTTATACCTTCTCAACTAGTGTGTGAAAAATAAGTGATGAATTTAAGGATCATTTGACTCTGGCATGTGACACAAAATTAAGGATGATGGTATTTTCTGCTGAGTATAGTATCCATATCAAAAACACAGTCAAGGACAAAGTTATGAAAGTTTTTCTCAGGGGAAAACACTCTGGAATGAGTGTTTCCTCTAAAAAAGGTTCTGACAGTCCCCTTCTGCCAATGAGAGATTAATACTAGTTGGTGAAAGCAAAAAATCCCTCAACAGTTTATCAGTTTATTGACAAAGAGAGTGCCAACACAGCATAGAAAAAAAAAAAGGCATCTATGCTAGATGATTGGTTGAATTGTCCAACCTTACACACCCACACCAAAACCAAAGAAACCAAAATGTCAGGGAAAGAAAAACAAAAAAGGCACTGGTTGGCAATGTGGTGGGGAAGAAAAAAAATGACACTGGATTCTGTCTCAGGGAAGAAAAAACCAAATAATTCCCACAGCAGCTCAAACAAAAACAGATGGGAACCTGGTGAATGTCTCATGTTGGTCTCTTCTGCAGAGCAGATGAAGTTGGTGGATTTGGTGTCCTTTCTTTTGCTGGGTTGGCTTTTCCAAGGCCTGGGGCTGAGATGGAACGGCTCCTCAGCTTCTTGCTGGCCCCCAACGGATTTGCCTCCTGCCAATTGTCCTCTCTGATCTTGGACAAAAATTGAACCAGTTCAAGTAAACCAAAAGCTACCAAAGGAT
The DNA here is from genome assembly GCF_028551555.1 of Melozone crissalis. Classification (NCBI taxonomy): domain Eukaryota; kingdom Metazoa; phylum Chordata; class Aves; order Passeriformes; family Passerellidae; genus Melozone; species Melozone crissalis. The sequence goes on along the minus strand of NW_026535783.1, from coordinate 45,186,570 downwards.
TGCTGCCACAGTCTCCACGGCCAGGGAAAGGGAAAAAAACCTTGCCTAAGCTAATGAAAACCAAGCTAGCTAAGCAAAGGAAGAGACCCCAATCTGCCCAGCATCCTGATGCCTGGGGGTGAGACTTTTGAAGAAGCTCACCAAAGAACCCCAAAGTTCCCTCCTCCCTCCAGACCCACTGACATTTTGAATGGCAAGCAGTCATCATATTCCAGCATAACACAAATTATCCATGTGGAATTTGTGCTTTCTGGTTTGCTTTTGACCGCTTGGTAAGATATTGCAACTGCTTTTGAGATTACAGTTGCAAAATTTTACCAAAATTATTAAAAAGAAAGTTCTCAAAAACTAACTTCAGTAGAATAAGAAGGAAAAGAACTTACACTGTTTCAGTATCCTGTCTCTTGTGCCTCGTTCAAAATTTTGAGTTCAGAGCTCTAATAAAGACAATAAAAGGACAAGCTTAGCAGAGTGCTTTGGGGGGTAAATGGTTGCAATCCTTATGCTTTTGCCTTTCATCAAAAGCCAAGACTGAAGAGTACTTAAATTCACATTTTTACTTATTGACACTCCAAAGCAGCACACTTTTCTGATCATAAAAATGTAAGAACATCAAGAACTGTGATGCTAGTCTGTGGGAAAAATAGCATGTGAGTGACTAGATAACTTCAGTTGGAAAACATATTCTTTAGTGCTGCTGGAACACAAAAGGCTTGTTTTCCTTCAGCAAACACATACTTCCAACACAACAGTCAGACGTGGGGTAACAGGAAATGAGAAATATAGCCAGTTAGCCCAGATGAAATTGGAATTTTGCAATAACAAATCTAAAGGTAAACTTTATTTTCAAAGGCAAGTGGGAGGAAATGGAGTGCTACTCACAAATCCTGCTGTTATTTGCTGTAGATCCCCAAGCATCTATTTAATCCACAAAACTTTACATCTAAGTGTTGCTTTTGGAGTTTGAGCCAAAATCCAGGGAAAGATCTGATTGCATGCCTGCAATAAGGTGTCTAAATGTATAAATTTGTGTGGCTTTTAGAACTGTTGAAGAGTTGCCATTTCCATTTATTGTGGAGGGGTTTTTAAACTGAATAGAACTCATGAAATTTGAGCCAATTAATTGCCTGCCTTCAAGATTCATGGCTAATTTCGGAAAAATAATTTGACCAAATGGTCCTTCTAGTTAAAAAAAAGTATCAAACTTAAAGGCAATCATCACTGTACCTTTTGTTCTTCAGTCACTAAAGCATGACCATGGTCAGTAAATGGCATCAAGTTAGTAATGGCATGATAATATACAAATGGAACACAGTTAAATTGTTTGTTAGAGTTTTGGCACTGTGGTGTGATGGAAACAAGTGCAACAGCAAAGATCATCCATTCACTTTGCTGTTGCCCATGTGACTCCAATATTTAATTTCAGTCTTGCCTTAAAGATAACTCAGAGAATATTTGGGTTAACTGGTGAAAGCAAAGAAGATTTAGCTGTTGCATGATATATGTATTTTTAAACTAGGATTAGAGGCATTTAAACGTTTCTGAAGCTACAACGTTTGTAGGTAGTTGTTTTCAAGGTGGAGAAGGTTGCTGCAGATTTACAGATAGAGGTTGCTGAAGGAAGATATTTTTCTGATGAAGATATGTACCTTCTCTTGTGGTCCTCATTACTCCTTTTGCTTCACGAGAAGGAACAGTAGGCATGCTGTGGAAAGGCGAGAAGCAACAGAATAGCAAAACAGATTTTGCACTGTGTCAGGCAGAAGTGCACACCAGCAGTGCAATTTTGTCTATATATTCTTGGCAAGAAAATAATGACTTTGATTATTCTAATATTTACTTCTTCTAATATAATTCAGTTATGTAAAAGGTCAAGACTGAGTTGATACAGGGGAAAAAAAAGAGTGAGGACAAGAGGCACCAGCCTACACTCCTGAACTACACTGTATCATTCACAAGTGGCTAACTGCAGTTATGTCTACTTTTTCTTTTCATGCAGGACAAAGTCCTCACGCAATACAAGTCCTTATAGAAGCATCTACTTAAAAGTTTTTGATGAGAACCATTATTTAAAATCTATGGGAATCTAATTTTATATTGTTCCACATCTTTATGTCAGTTATAATGCTCAAGCAAAAGGATCAAGAAATATATGAAGTGCAAAATGGAAATGACAGTCTTGAGACACAGAGACTTTCTTCTCTGTGCTGATTTAGTATCTTCTTGATTCCTCTGCAACCTTAAAACAGAGTTAGTCCATAAAAGTTTATTTAGTACACAAAAAAGTCGCTGTTTGGCTTCACAAACCTGCAAAATATTCCATATAAAGATCAAAAGAAAATTCCCTACCTGGGTTAAATTTCTACTAATGCATCCAACGGACCCTCAGTTGTTCTGTCTAATGTCCACACAGATACCCATCTGTAATTTTTCCTTTAAGTTTTTCAATCATTAAAGTTTTTCAACCATTAAAGGAAAAATTGGAGAGCTAGAAGGACAAAGTTTGTTATGTTCTGAGATCAAGAAGATACCTTTAAAGATTTGTGGGTTTTATCTGGTTCTACTTTCTTTCCTTCATTGCAGGAGTCCAACAACATAGAGGGGTGAAGATTATTCTGACTTCACCTTGGAATGATATAACAAATTAGGGTTGCAAATTACCTTCTTTGGGATTTTTTGTTAGGATTTTTAAGCCAAAATCACCTCTAATGCTGTAAAGAATGTGACAAATTCAAACCAGGAGTGAGCTTCTTGCACACACATCTCATGTATGCTTCCTTTAAAATACAGGCAGTCCGTGTAGACGAGAGCATTAACTAGATGTTCCAGGAAGCTGACTAGTGGAGTGTGTGTTTATAGAGTCAGACAGGCCTTCTCCTCTCAGTGTACTGCACCACTTAAATGGCAAAAAAAAAAAAAAAAAAGAACACGAGTGGTGAAATTGCAATGAGGCTTTATTTCCATTAATTAATATATTTTCAGAGTGGGACAATGATAATTACTTCTGATTCATCAAGATCAGAATTACAGCTGTGCTTTTCTACCATAAGTGTACTATTATTCCTACTATTATTATTTTCTTACAGCAAAAGCTTCTCTAATGCCTCTAAAATGTAATATCAGCTGCAGTGCTAAATTCCACAGTTAAATAGCAACTCATACATTCCATTGCAGGTATCTTCTTTCAGTTACCAGAGGGCCTTACAGTAACCCCATTTGCTATGGTCTGGGAAGTAGGAACACTGACAAATAAAGAGGCAGACATATTTACCCATGTGCATTTGCTTTGGTTATATTTCTAATAGGCTCAATTGCTTAAGGAACCTTCTCTTTCCGTCTAAACCTTCGTCACACTCAAATCTAATTTTGATGCCCTTTTGCTCAGCTAAGAGGCAGAGTGATTGATCTGGGATTGGGAGCAAAGGACTGCTGAAAATGCTTTCCCTCTTTTAATTTCTGTGGTTGCTTATAGCCTTGGTGTTTTCCCTTCAAGAAGCAAAGCATAGGAAAAGGAAAGGACAATGGTCTCAGATGTATCTTCAAACTGTAACCTTTCTTGTCTCATCTGGGGTCTGCAGCTTTGTGGTATGGTGATGGATGAGATCTGCCACTCCTGTGTAAGTCTGAGAAAATCAGCTGTTTGTGAAGTCTCATTTATCTGCTATAGCACTGCAGATGGCCTGAGAGAGGCTCTTGCTTTTGGAGTAGAATTATGCCACTCTTTGCTCACTGCTTTGCAGTGGCAAGACCAGCATCAGTCAAAGGATTTTATCCTCAGTCCTGTTACTTCTCCCTGAACAGCAGAGGCCATTTTCACAAAAGCTTCTTTGTTCCTTCAGTTAATTTTTACTTCTTTGACTTTAGAAGAGCATATGCAGAGAAAGACCTCTCAAAACCCTTCCTATGAAATAACTCCTTTTTTTAGATTCTCCCTCAAATTTTATTCCTTCAATTAAAATGACAGGAGTCCTAGACAATATCCTGTTACTTTCATAGAATATAAAACTCGGTAGATGTTTTTTCACAGCTAAATTACATTATTTTCCCTGAAGGAATTGCAGCTTTGATACAGAAATATGGTTGATATTGCTTCTATTAATCAATGAAACTAAATTTGTTTCCAACCCAGGTAGGAAGAATTGAGAATACAGTGTAGTTTGGTACTTTTATTTATTTTCTTAGCTCTCATGTAGATGATCCCTGTTTATGTTATGTTAAAGATAAGATTAAAAGCCCATTGAGGCAATCACTGCATATTTGCCTCTGTGAGGAACTTGGAAACCTAGTGACTACTCCTGTAATAAGTCATCCAATAAAACAGAATCAGGATTTTATGGTCTAAGGATTCTTGGACCATATGAAGCAAATAAAGAAACAAACAAAAACCCCAAAACAAAACCAAACAAAAAAGCCCAACCAAAACCCAAAACAAAACCTCAAAAAGCCCCAAAACCCCAAGGAAACAAAATCCAAAAAATCCAAAACTAACCAACCAACTAACAAACCAACCAACCAACTAACCAACCAAAACTCCAACATAAATCAACCAACCAAATCTAGCAGCTTGGCCTATCCAATGAGTTGAGAGTGAAACCAGCTATACAAAATATTACCCCTGAAGATATTGCACTCTAAAGAGACAAGAATGGGGAAGATTTTATTTATTGTCCTTCTGTCATTGTTTAAATGCTTATCTGATTTTTTAAATACTTATCTGATCTTAATGTTCTGGTTTTGCTGTTGGATTTTTTTACCCCGTTGAATAATCCACTCTTAAAGAAGGTGGAAAAGTGTGAATAATAAAAAAGCATATTTCTGGTTTTGAGATGCAAGCCAGTCAGGAAACAGTGTTCACAGGCATAGAAAAGACCCACCCATGTGTTAAAAAAAAGAAAAAGAAAAAATAAATTTTGATGCTATACTTGCTGGAATAGTCCAGTTTTCTGTTTGGTAATAATGTCAGTGAGCAAGTATCCCATCATAGACATACATGGGTATGTGCAAACCTGTTCAGTTCATCTTTAATTGAAACTCTGAAATAATCCACTTGGCACTGAGAGGCTTTGCTAAACTCCCAATCTGACTCTCAAATTAGCACAGCTCACCCTGCTGTACTTAGCTGCTTGCATACTAACTAGGTGATCAATTTTCCTTTTATTGTAGTGCTTAAAAATGTGTTGTCCTGCTTCATTGTACTCTTGTTCTTAGTCTTTCATGAATAATTAGCAATCAAAAAGGAAAGGTAGTTGGTTTTTTAAAGTAACTTCTCCATTAATCATCTGTGATTAGCTGCAAAATCTCCAGGGCTACTATCATTCTTTGAAGCTCTGCTTAGTATCATTTGGCTAGTTCTTGCCTGCTGACTATGCCAGTGATAGAACTGACATGGCCATTTGAAAGAAAACCCCTTGATCTGCTTTTTGTTCTGAACTTTCATTCTCGGAGTGCTGTACTGGTCCTGCACTTTCATTGATACACAGATGCAGACAAAGAATCTCTCTGGATTACAGAAATTTAACATACAAGAACCTACACAGAAGATTCTAATACAGTTATGATTATCTCATTCCACTTTATACATTAGAAATGTTGAACAATTATTAACTCTGTGACCCCCACAACATCCTTGCAAGACAGGCAATTATTAGTTATTATTCCAGTTTCACATCCATTAGAACTCAGACATGGAAATCCCTGATTCTGCAGTGTTCTTAGCAACAGCAGCTGAACTGCAGAGGAGATTAAGGAAATGTGTCACTTTTGGGAAGCCCTTAATAGTTGAACAGATTTGTGCTCAACTGTTTATTACATGGCTATATTTAATAAAGAAATATTCAACGCCCTGAATCTCTTCCTAAAAGCAGTAGGGTGTCTGCAATTCCTCAGTATAGGTGCTGTGTCTATTGGATCTTAAACATGAGCAAGTCTCTCTTGAACATCCTAATATATCTGGACTTGATGTTAAAATGAGAATTTGTAAGTTTATGTAACTATTTCTGTTTATTCATGGAGCTGCGCCACCCACTCCAAAACACTTCCTTAAACCTCTTCTCTGCACTCCTCAGTACAAACAGCAGATCTGAGAAGCAAAGATCCAAAACTCTTGTTCAACAAGACAAGGGCTAGTTGAGCGCCTGCCAAGTGCAGCTGGTGCAAGTCAGCCATCCTCCCCCACAAACAAAGCACAGCCCAGGGCCCATGGATCTCTCCCATGGGACAGCAGGCTGCAGCCAGGACCTCCCCTGGAGCAGGGACACCTCTCAAGGTTGCTCCTCAAGGCTGAGAGATTCCTTGTTGTAACACATCCTTGGTAAGCGATCAATAGCATCCTAAACTTAGAAATCCTGCCCAAGATATAAGGGGTTGGTTGTGCCCATGTCGTCATTCGGACATGGACTAAGTCTGAGACTAAGTCTGGATGCAGCAGCATGTGAGCTCCCCTCATGAAAGAGGTTTAGAAAGCAGCAGGGTCCTTTCTGAACCTCTGAGTCAACAGCTGGGTCTCTGTTAGCTCTGCCTGACCCTGTCCTTTATGCAGTAAACACTCAAGAGCTCCTTGCCACCACTTCTGATTTAATAACTAACTCCCACATTTACTATGAAACTTTGGTAAATCACTGGTTTAGACCAATAAATATGTTACTGCTTCTCTCACATTACAAGTTAAAAATGCATCACCATGGGGTGAATTGATGGAATGTGTCTGTACATCTGTGTTTCACTAATCTCTGGAAATACAAGCAGGTTGGTGCACTCTCTCCAGAGTCTTTACAGTGAAAATTCCACATAGCAGGAAGGATTTCCCAAATATAATGCTTCTAGATAAGGAAAAAATCATACCTGCCATACTTAAGAAGGATTAGAAAGTCTAAGCAGTCAATACAAGCAGTCAACAGCCTGACCCAAAGCTTTTGGTCAAGTAAGACCTTTATTTTTTTTTGGTTCTACCTGCTGTCCTGATCTAACATAACTTTTGTTCCCAAGCCTGAATTTACAAGATCAAAGAGGCTTAAGTCCTATTTAGCTACACTCTTTTCAATAAAATTAGTCTCTTGAAAGCCTAAATTATATAGAATTTTAATGTAAAAAAATAAACTAAATTTTAAACACTTACTATTCTTATATTTATTTTTATATTTACTGTGACAAGGGCCTAAATATCATGAAATGTTTGACTGTGGCATGAAAAATAAATGACACCTCCAGGAAAGGCTTCTTGCACTGACACACATATGTATACATATACTCTACAAAGACTAAAGAAACTGTCAACCAATAAAAAGATAGCACAGAATAAAGAAGGCACAATGTTATTCACCCAGTCTGAATTTGGCCTTAATACAGAAACTGCCTTACTTTTTAGGAAAAAAAACTCAAAGGTTACTTTTTTGTTCCAAGTTACATCTATGCCAGGAACAACTTCTGCAAAAGGCAGTCAGCCCACAGACTAACCTAGTAAAGAGCTATTGGCAGCTAAATGAAGTTGACACAAAGGGCATGTTTTGATTTTTTTAGAATCTATTTTTGAAAAGGCATTTTCATGAACACAACCTGGCATTTTTAGTAACTTAAATGTGAAATAGAATTATTATATTTAGGGTATGTTTGCCCAAGTTATATTTTCAAAGTGCAAGCATTGCCCATAATAAGTGTGGTAGGGATGCATAAAGAAGCTCTTAGTGCAATAGAAAATCTAAAAAGTATGCTACACACTTGCTGAAAAATAGCATATTATCATAGAGACATATTCCTCCACTTTCATGTAAACATATATCTTTCAAATGAGTAGTAGCTATTAGAATTTTGGGGTCTTGATTGGTGTTATTTCATTTTGTATTTGCAGATAAATTATTTTACTTTTTTGATGTGCTCCTCTATAATGCATTCAGTTGTTCACTACCAAAGCCAAATATATAGATTTGAAGGCTAAGAATTTAGCTTTTTTCTATTCAGGGAGCTTTTAATGAGGAAACCTTAATCGAAGAAAATATTTTTTAAGGAAGGCACAACTTGCATTGCCAGTGTGATATATGCTATCCTCCTATTAATCTCACAGCAGTTAAGTGACCAAATTATAAAGGACTTTCATGCTCACATTATAGTTACATGACCCTGACAAAGGGAAACAGAAATGAAGATGTCTTGGCTCCAGAGTGCAGCTGGGTGAACACCTGAGTTCATAGTAGTTTTTCTGAGAAGCAGATCCATTGAAGTCTCATTTCCTTAGGTGCCGTGGGGAACACAGATTTGTGACCATCCTTGTGTCAACCTCAAGAAGGAAAATGACTGGATTACCAAGCAAACACTCTGCTCTTCTGCCTCTGTCACTGCGTGTGGGTGAGTCACATTGCCGAGGTTACCCAGATGCCTCTGTTTTCTCTTTCCCACTACCATACATCCACTGCAGATGAAAGGGACCACTAACTACACAGAACTATCTGACTGTGAACAAATAGTAGGGGAAGGCACTAGGAGATTTGGACCTATTAACTTTTCAGACACAGCACATAAGTACAGACAGAGGAGACTTTATTGCAAAAAAAATTACAATGCAAAAAGGTTAGGCAAAACTCTCTCTGGTGACTGACTAGATTCATACTCATATTTCCCTGGAGGAATAGATGTGTCTACCTAGAGGCAAATCTGGTGTTTCTGCTTGAGAAAGACTTGACCACATCTTAGGTATTTGCTAAAATATCCAGTTTACATTCAGAAAAGCAATTGTTTCAACGCTCAAATGTTTACCCTTGTAGACAACCTCAGTCTATAACAAAATTTTTTGGGCATCTCCTATATTAATTCTTTTTCAGAAGTCAGTTTGTTTTATTCCACAGGAACATATTGTACTTCCATACTAACAGTACAAAAATAGATTGGAGGAAAAATAGAGCAGCCATCCTTTAAACTCATTAGAATGAAGCAGTGAACATTTTTAGTGTGATCTCTGTTGACCCAAATCCATAAAATCTCCATCTTATTTAAACTAAAAATAATTTATGAATGGTTTTCCTCATAACATGTCTCTTTTCATCTCATACCACCAAAGACTAAGCTAGTGGGGTTTGAAAACTTATTTGTTTGTGATTCTGATATCTGAATGCTGACCAATGCTGATACATGTGAAACAAACCTTGTGTTTATAGCAAATGGAAGTACCAATGACAGCTCCCTGTCCCATCAACAACTTCAAGTTCTACATGAAACAGAGAAGTTTATTGGATGTAAGACATCAAAACTATCATTTTCTTTCTGGATTTCTCCAAAATACAGAGTATTCTGAACTACCTAGATTTCACTGGGCACCTCAGGACACTGCTATTTGAAGAAATCTTAGACTGTAAGGTCTTTAGACACCACTTCTTAAATAGCTGACTTTTCCTTGGTTTTGGAAGAGCATTCTACTGTGAAAGGTTGTAGGAAGAGAAAAACAGACCATAGTTAAATTAAGAGCTACAGTCCCTACTGTCAGGAAATATTCATACCTTCAAAAAGTGATGATGGTTGTGCATAAAGAAAGCTGTGGAAGATGTGAGAAATGAGTAATTAGTCATATAGACATAGAATGGTTTGGGTTGGAAGGGACTTCACGCATCACCCAGATCTAACCCCCCTGACACAGATAGGGACATCTTACACTGGAACAGGTCACTCAGAGCCACGTCCAGCCTGGTCTTGAATACCTCCAGGGTAGCAATCTACCTCTCTGGGGATAAACTCTTTCAGTTCCTCCTCATCCTCACAGGAAAGAATTTCTTCTATGATCTTATCTAAATCTATTCTCCTTCAGCTTAAGGCCATCTACCCATGTCTTACCACAATGCCCTTCTGAAAGTCTTTTTCCAGCCAAGAAGAAATGTTGGCTTTCTTCAGATACAGTAATGTGCTGTAAGGTTTCCCCAGCACATTCTCTACCCCTGTCCTCGCAGCTCCAACTCTCTCAGTTTGTCTTCATAGAAGAAGAAGAAGGAAGAACTAATATGTTTAAAAGGTGTTTCACTATTTTGAATATTGAAGGAATGGTGAATTCAGCTTTACCTGTCAAGCTGCCAATGTTTTCATTGACCTGGAATACTTCCTGAAACAAATTTCAATGTTGTAAACCATTTGTTTTCTAGAAGTTACATAGTAATTGGTGGAAAATTGATTCCTGGTATAAACTGGAAGTGTCATATCTCTAATTTTCATTTGTCTCCACCATTTACTTTATCATCTTCGGATACTTTATAGGTATGCAAAAGTATCTGCATCTCACAAGCCTTTTTGAATATCTGTTCATATTTTCTTTTCACCTTCAGATTTGTACTCTGTTGTCATAAGCCATATAATGTCATCTACAGCTGAAGTATTAAAAAAATAGTTAAAGAGCAAGAGGCTAATATTTGAATTTGATTTTTTGTTTGTAACCATAATGCAGTCATTAGGGAAAACTATAAAAAAATTTTAAGAAAAAAGACAGACTGGACAGCCAGGGAAAAAGAAAATTTTTTGATTAAGAAAAATGCTGAATTCATGTCTGGTCTTTTTTATTCAATCAGAAGTCTTCTTATATGCACTGTAGGTAGTAAAATGGTCCTAACTTTCCCACTGTTTCTCTGTACAGTATTAACAGTGGTTTGTTGACTGGTGGTCACACAAAGGTATTCATGAGCTGAACTAAGTAATCACCTTTTTTTTTAACTCCAAAATGCCTAGAACAATTAATTTCTATTTAATGGTCATGCATAGGTCTTTTAGAGTTTTCTAATAACAAATACTTTTTCTCACTGAAGTGGCATTGATCACAAATTTGCAGTCGCCTAACTGATTCAGCATGACAAATGTCACAGACCAGACTTTCAGAGCCATTGCTTTTGCATACGTATAGCAAAATCAATTTAAAAGGCAATCCATACTACAAGTGTCGAGAAGTAGTTATTAACACAGTATTATAAAAAAGTCAATCCCTCCAAGAAGATTTACTTCTCTTGAGTAGAGGTATGCAATTTATTTCATTAACTTAAAAGAGGTGCACTGACTTCCTTCCCTTTTTACTCCCTCTTTCCTAATCCTGGTTCACAATCATTGCAGTGAATGCCATGAAAGCTAATCGATCCATTTCAGTTTAGGAAAAAATGCCCCCAATTGATGTTTCAGCTGTCTTTTTAACAATGTTAAATGGTTAGAAACTGTTGAGTGAAAGATTTTTACTGCTTGCTGCAAGTGAATAGTGTAAACAGTATTGATCTGCTATGAGGGCTTTACAGTAGAGAAACATTCAGTACATTATTTAGAGGATAAATATCTATTTGATTTATTCCTAGCTTTTATCTGAACATTTATAAGGTAGCTTTTCCTTCCTTTGCAAAGTTTTCTTCAAAAATAAAAATGACATTCAGCCCTCTGTTTTAGATGGACTTGCTCCTGTTATCACCAGTAAAAGCTGAAATCCTCTCAGAAAGAAAAGGAAATAAAGCAGTGGTGGGAGATTTGATGTTCCTGTAAGTGATGAAAGTGAGAACTGTGCATCAAGAAGAGGAAGTGAGAAATTATTCAGATCTTCCAAGCTGGAGCCAGATGCCAGAAGGCAAAGCTAGAGACACTAGAAGGCACAACCTGGAATCTTCAAATCTGCTACAGGTTTGGTTATAATAATATTCATCAAAAAACTCTGAAAGTGACAACCCAGACATCACAAACTTGAAACAATGAGAGCTAAACGAACCCCAGAGGCTGCAACTATGACATGGGAAAAACCCAACATGCCTGATTTTTCACATATTATATAAAGGGCATTTTTTCATTACTAGTTCAATGCTTTCCAGAGAAAGGATGGGGTTTGTTGCTCTCAACACACTGCATTTAATTCCTTTGTTAATAAATCTATACAAACAGAAAGGCAGAAAGTGCTGTCAGTGATTGTATAGTTAGTTTATAGTATTTTATGCTTTTATTTGGTTTGCATGGCTATGTGCTCTTTGACTGCCCTCATTCATAGAAGTCAGTTAATCAGATATCCTTTTCTTAGCAGTTTGCATTTGTGGACTGCAGAGCAAAGTGTTTTGAACTCCTTTATGGAGACACACAATAATCAGATCTAACTTTAGCTGGTGTGGCAGGAAAAAAGACAAAGGCTTTTTTTCCTCTCAGAACAAGCCAAAGTGCACCTTAATACACCTATTGCAGAAGACTAGATCTGTACAAGATCTCAGTGTGAAGTGACTGTAAAAGAGATAAATTAGCATAACTGACTGTTTCACTTGCAGAGATTAAATAGCCTTTTACTGCAGATGTTTACCAAAGGAAAATGCTCCCTGGTGGAAGACTATAAACAGTTAAGATGGATTTGATGAGAATTTTAATTGCTGCTATGCAATTGGTAATGGAAAGGTTTTATTAAACACCATGTGAAAACCAATCAATGTTTTTGAGAAAAAAAAATCTTGGTAGCTCAGTGTTTGGACATATTAGTATTTTGTGCAGGAAGGGATACCCTAATTTTTGTTCCCATTCCTTCTATCTGACTTTTAAGAGCAATTTCCTTAAGATGGCTAAGTCATACTTCAATGAGATAAGAGAAAATGCCTTAAAGAAAAAACACCTGACCCACATCATCTTTTTTCCTGAATGCAGCTGAAAAATTGCTGTGTGGACCCTTGCCTTTCTCCCTCTTCAGAAGCAACTAAGTAGTTTGAGTACTCTTTTCAGGAAGAATTCAGATAGATTAATTTTTTCACATGATGGTAATTTGCTTTGCACAGGAAAGACCTAAGAGCGATGCTGTAGGATGTTACAGAGTTTTTTCCAAATCTTCCACTAGAAACTGTTCCATTTTGCATGAAACTATTAAATATTCACAACCTCTCTCACCGGAAGGATGGAGGGAGAGGACATAGCTGCATAACAAAATGACTAGCTCTGGGACCTGGCTTTCTTGCTCCAATGGATACTTCAATTCCCTGCTCCAGTTGGTTCATGAGCTGGGACCCATGTCTTCTTCTTCCCAAGTGAATGCAGTAACAGGCTATCACATCACGCTTAACTTCTCCTCTAGCATAATTATTTACTGGGCCTTGCAAGGTGCAATAACATTTGGTTTGTAGAGCACTCACAGCAGAAACATATATTCAGCGCTCCATTGTTTCCTGCTTGTCTCTCTGAAGCCAAACAAAGAATCCTGCTGTCATACTTGCCCAAAGAGAAAAGGGCAGTACCCCCTTCACCACACCTAGAATGCCTTTGTCTGGATGCAGTGATGAATGCTCCACATATTTGTGTTAAATAACATGTATGAGGACATGGGTGTAATTTCTGGGTAAAACAGGACTTGGGTGTAATTTCTGTGTAAATGCTCAGCACTGCCATTAGGTACAAATGTTCCGCAGTCACTGGGGCACCTAAGGGGTGTAAAATCTATTGGGGTACAGCTACATCTAGGGTTTTTAGCTGGAAGAAAACTCCAGAAGAGATAGTATACATTAGATAAACTTCTTCAAGAAATTATGAGATAGACACTATGTTTATTGAGATTACATCATCATGACTTTTTTGAGGGAGAAAAAAAATCACAGTTTTAGATATGAAAACATATTGAAACCAAACAATTCAGTGATGCTTCTAAGGTGGACACTTTCTTGGTAGGCAGCACTAATTGCTGCAATAGCTTTTAGGTGTTCTAATGCACTCAAGTGAATTATGCACCACACTGCTTCTGAATGACACAGCCATTTCTGACTCCATTAATATGGAAGATTTCAGCCAAATGCTTTTAAACGATAGCTTCTCTTTATTTGTAATTTCAGACTCTATTGATTTCCTTCTGTTCCCTTCATTATGATTTCAATTGATTACCTTGGCAACTGCAATAACAATGATTGCACTTGACACTGTCTGAGACTCTCTGGATGGTATTTGAATAGGAATGGTATAATTGGGGGAAAATGGCTACAAGAACCTGCCATTAATGTTACACTTACACTTTACTTTTATTGACTTCACTCTCTTTCTAACAGGCCCTTGTCAGGGACTCTCTTGCAAATATTGGTTAGGATTTCAGTGACTCCTTGAAGTAAAAATTCTTATTAACAAAGAGAACACTTTTTGTGCTAGGCGTTTTTTTTCCAGAACTGTGTCACTTCAGGGAAATGTCCCACCCTACATGAGATTTTTGTTCCCTTGCCAGAAAAGCTACCAGTTTTTATAAACAATGTTCCTGGCCAAGGGCTTTCTTTTACTAACTGTATTATGTCCTTGCACACAGAAGAATTTCAAGTACAAAGGCATTACTTCAGATTAAAAGTTAATATGGATTTATTCCGTTTCCTTGCATCTTATGCCATATAGATGAAAAATTCCACATACCTTTCTCAGGGGAAAAGTGTCTGTTTATATTATGTAGCATTTCAGTTCTTCAGTTTGCACTTCAGCTTTATTCAAGAGCTGTCTACAATGTAGTACTGGTATCCTACATTTGGAAATAATACTGTACTGGAGGTCTCTTGTTCAAGGTATGTCAGAACTGTATTTATGTCAGTGGAAATATGGCAGATGAGAGATTAAAGCAAAAGAGGGACATCTTTCTCTGAACATTACAAAAGGTAATTCATATTTATGAATACAATTTTAGAAAAAAACTATTTCAGTTTCCTTTTTGTCACTGTGTCCATGACTTTTCATTTTGATTTTATGCCACATAACCAACAATATCTTATGATTAAAGCTGCCTTCTAAAAATGTAAGACATTTGGTACTTTATATAATAATAGTACTTCTGATTCTAAACCGGCCATTTCAATTTCAAAAAGAAAGAAAGGACATACCCAAAAAATGGATCCTTTTCCTTAAAACCTAGGGAATTGGAAGTGATATATAGCAAAGGAGTAATTTTAGCAATTTGCATTTCTGTTATCAGTTGTTCAGTTGCAATGAGGAGCAGTGCTCTTCTTCCTTAGCCACTCCATTATAGAGAAGCTGAATAATTACAATTAGTGACTATTGATATTTGAAGTCGTAGGTTAGGAGAGGAGCAGTGGAAGTCAGACATGATAATTTTCTTCAACACCCTTCTGCAATCTGACCAACAGACTCAAGTAGTCATGAGAGTCAAGAAAAAGTAATTGTAGAGTAATGAATATTGCATGCTGTCACTATACTTTCTACTGAGAATATTTATCCGTAATTATCCATATCAAAAATGGAAGTGAACTTTTCCTTTTATCCCTTGCCCTGATATACTTGGTGAGGTAAGAAAACTCTTGGGTATCCCAAGTCAGTCTTTGATCAGACTTTATAGACATGAAATTCAAGTATGCAGAAATTTTTAAAAGTGATTCAGCCTGTTCCTTTATCTCTTGTGTCATTCAGGGCAATGTAAATTTTACCCTAACTCACATGGAAACAGCTTCAGAAGGTATGCTTAAGTAGTTCCTGAAAATTTCTGATTCAATCTCATAGGACAGTTCCAAGTAGAAAATAAGCAGTGCCCTTGTATTGGTCTATACAGTTGTTTTACATGAATCATGAAGAAATGTGAGAAGTTTAATTTCATAAAATGCCATCTTGTCTTCCAACCAATGTTACCAACAACTCAAGAAAAACTGGTGACATCACTAACTGGAAAGGCAAACTTCAAAATAAGATAAGATTTTTGGAGGAAAAAAAGAAAGTGTAGTTCAATGGAATATTGTACAAAGTGATATGGTAATCCAATAGGGAAAACCCGAATCATTTGAGAAAACGGATACTTTACCCAGAAGTCCTATTTCTGTAATTCATTCACTTAGGAATCCTGTAGGAATTCTCAGCCACACAGCCTGAAATTTGGTATAGGGCTGATCAGAATAATTATTTTCGAAATAAAACAGGGGGATATCCAGCTGTAAACCTACAAGATCCTTGGGAAGAGACAGAAACATAGATTAAGAAGGAGAGAGAGTGAGAGAGAATTTTACAGGAACTACTTGCATGTGTTGATGTGTCATCTCATTGTTGCTGTCAAGTAAACAATGGAAAGGAATCCACTAGATTGAAGTGCTAAAATGAAATGGTGTTGGTGTAGACCAAAAGTAATTACACTGTAGTAATGACTATTGGGAGTAATTCAAGCTTAAACTATATAAAAACGTTAAATATTAATTATTTGGCTGTATTCAAGTTTCTTTAGGTTCACATAGTAATACTTGCTTTGGATGGTTCTCATTGTTATACTACCAGAGAAGAACTCCTCATTTTCACTTCATCATTGACCAAGAAACACTGTGATAGCTGAACTTGAACCACCTCATTGAATGAAGGCAATGCTGGTCTAACAGTTCATCAGCAGCCATAGCAGCAATTTGTTTATGCTACATTTCTTAAATGTTGTGATGTGCAGGAGACTGTCTGCTCCTTTAAGGGCATCTGGCTAAAGGCCCTCTTCAATGGAAAAAGTGGATAATAAGGACAGGGGAAAACTTTAAACAAGAAACTTCAGAGACACAAACCAGATTAACACGGGAAACAATGAGAGACACCAAGTCTGCCCATTCACAGTTACTGAGGACATTTCAGAGTAAAAGAATGTTTATTCCAAAACGGTTTTCTGATCATGGATGTGGTTAGCTGGGAAATGGAGTAAGAAAAGGAGTGCCAGAAACAAAATATACGGACACTCATGTCTAACCAGAAATGGAGATGGACAATAACAAGAAACAACCTCACCAATCACATCAATTGGTGGGCTAGCAGGAAACTGCAGATGCCCTTTGCAGGAAGATCAGCCTGCACCTGATATTATTACAAACCAGAAGAGATCCTGGGGCTTGGGCTAGGAGAAGTGTTCAAACCTATGAAGCGATATGCAAGGGAAGGAGAACCACAAGGACAAACAGTAGGAGG
Source organism: Melozone crissalis (assembly GCF_028551555.1). NCBI lineage: Eukaryota > Metazoa > Chordata > Aves > Passeriformes > Passerellidae > Melozone > Melozone crissalis. The sequence continues at coordinate 45,169,719 of NW_026535783.1, read as the reverse complement.
TCCACAGAAATGAATTATAAAGGAGGCTGGTCACTCTTTTAAAACAGGATAAGTCTGTATTCATTTCTGGCTGAGCCCTGAGCCTGATCACCACAGTCTGTTCCATCTTGTGTTTTTGGCACATGTGTACTGCAAGGACTAAGTGCTAGCTACAGGCAAGACCTCTGTGTGAGTAAAATTTGGGACCAACCACAGGAGTCAGGGTGAACTTGTAGGAATTCTGACCTGAACTGAAGTGAGTTAGAGCCTTTAGCCTCCATTCACTGGAGCAGGAGGGCTATGCACCCTAAAAACCATCTGTGGAGAAATTGACATGACAAGAGTTGATTGAGATGCTCAATGCTGGCAGCTGAAGCAGACTGCTGGTGACAGCCCATGGGTCTTGTGCCAGCTGTGTCAAGTGGCAGTACCTTCCCTAAACCCAGTAAATGCGTGGGAGGGAGGGGTTTGTGCATGTATTCACTAGCAAATATCAGACTTCACTAGCTAGCCAGGGGGACTTGTGAGTGTGGGGATGTCTGTGGAACAAAGATGTGAATGCCATGTGTTCCCTACAGAGCACTGAGCTGAACCAGACAGAGGGCAAGGGGCCTATAAAGTGGGCCCAGGATACAAGTCAATGGATGAACAGAGGGAATGTGATACTTGAAGGACTTGAAAATGTGTATGTGGTTGCAAACTTGGAGAGTATCTTGTATGCACTGCAGTAGTATCATCCTACCTCTTCCAGCTCAAGAGACGGAAGGGACTCACCTGTCTGTGTTCTATGTGATTCCTTTCCTTGGGTGATGTTGAAGGCATTGTCTTGCCCGTGGCAGGCTGTGTGACCTGCTGTTTCAGTATTCTGTGTGTGCTTTCTCTGTGCATGTCCATGCTCATATCTGTGTGTGTGTTCCTGGGATATGTGCTCAGCTTCATCTCTGGCTGAACCAGTAAACAGGAGAGCAGGAGACGAGTCCCTTGGGCTGGACAGAGCCCTCATGCTCCTGGGCATACCTGTCTGGGCTTCATCAGCCCAGCAGGAGGAAGTCCTTGGTAAGACCAGCTCGATGGACCCTTAAAAACTAGTAAAAGACCTACAGACTGTTTTGAAATTCTCCAACTCTGTTCATTAGCCAGGAGAATCTTGGTGCCTATCCACGCATGCTGAGTTTGCTGCGTGCTTGCCAAACACTCTCTAAAGATCTGTATTATTTTTTAAGTGCTGTAACAGTTGCCTTTTTCCACTCTCCAAATGTTGTATGAGTCATAATTATGTCAATATTTGGCATTGATCTATTTCCATTTTTGGCTAGCCAAGCAAGGACTAATTAATACAGCTTCCCAGGTAGCACCTCCCAATACATACATGGACACAAGAAACCCAGAAACAGTGGAATCACAGAGCCTGAGGTAGGATTACAGAGGACACTGTAGTCCTATGGCTTCATAACAGTGTCATGACTGACAGCAACAAACCACCAGCTTTTTATGGAGTTTGCAATGGCTGAGTTTGCAGAGACTTGCCGTGTCCAAGCTTTTTCAACTGTCTGATGACAGGCTGGTGTAACTGAAAGCAATATTTTCCAATGAGTTTTATACAGGTAACTCTAATGAGTAGTTATTTAGTGTAAAATGAAAAATACAACTGTAACACAATGATATAGAGCAGAGAAGCACTGGCATAAGTGAAGATATGAGATGCTGGATAAAGGACCACCAAAATGGACAGTTATGGGGAACAGCCTTGGCACTGAAGAACAGAAAACCTTTAACAAGTCAGTGGTGGTCACTAAGAGAGGTGCAGATCTATATAGTAGAAAACATATATGGTTTAGCAAAGGAAAAAAAAAAAGAAATAGTACTTACCAAATATAAAGGCATAATGTACTGAATTTATATATAATGTCAAGCTCCTGAAAAAATGGAAAGACATAAAAGGATATTATCAAACATTAAAAAAATACTCCAAGGGGATCTCAGAAGGGATCAACATGTGCGTCATATTCCTTTCGGCAGAGGATTCCAGATGCTCATGATTCACCATAACACCTGCTCTGTCACCAGGTACAGGCTTTGGAAAAGGTACCATACCACCAAGAGAGCAGAAACAAACCAAGGAGTGTGTGTAACAACTTTAACTGATTTATTCTTTCTTATTCTGTTACAGTTAGATGTGTAATGATAAGATTCTGATTTTCAGTTCCACCAATACTACTAATCTCTTTGCTTGATTTATATGTGAGGTGGTTGTCCTTTACACTGGTAAGCATAACATCAAGAAATTTAAAAAGCTTTATTACAGGAATTCAGTACATTTGGGAACTATTTACAAACAGCTGTGGGTTGAAGGTTTATCCCATCAAAAGCTTCCATTTCCTTCCCTTCTGCCAAGTTGTTTGTTTTATTTCTCCAGTTGTCTCCACTCTTTAATATCTTTCTTATCTCTGTTTTCCAACTTCTTTTTCCTTCTCCTTTCCTCTTTTCCAGCTTCTTATTCTTGTGCCATTCTGCTTTTTGAAAAGTCCCCTCTCTTTTCCATTTGCCTCCCATTAAAGTGTTTGCCAGTGCATGACGACTCTGGGTAGAAGGAAGACAATGTCCTTTACAGGACTACAGGACAATTGAGTCTGAAGCCTCTAATAAATGAATAGGAGGTAATTCCTTTCTTTGAGACTACAGAAACAGGACAGTGGAATTGCCTGCTTGGGAAAATCCTCCACTCCTCAACGCTCCTTTTTTTGCTTTGGAAACTTTTGTTGCCTCTTCTGTTCGTTTTCTGGGCTGGCCCCTGGTTCCCTTTTTACAGAATTTTATGGGGATTTCTGTGTTCTTTGACTACCACACAGCATTGAAAAAGCCCCAGATTACCTCAAAAACTTTGAGAAAGAACTGTGAAGAACTGTTGTAAAGCTAAAATATTTTTTACCTCAACTTCTAAGTTGTACCCATTTTTAGGACATCTAAGCAGAAAACAATGTGAAATTCAGAATCAGAAATGTCCTTGCTGAAATAAAGTTTTGCCACAGTTGTTGATAACATCACTTTCCAGCCCACATTTCATCAAACTGTTTTTCTGTAATCATTCTCTTGGATTCTAAGGATCAAAGCCCCTTGTAATTGTCTTGTGCGTTTATATCCCTTTCAGAATGTTAGAGCTTGCCTATACAGGTCTGCCTAGAAGTGTGACATAGTAGTGACATCATGATGAAAAGAGTTTATCTACCACACACACACACACATTTTTATCACAAATGGAAGCTCCTCTCTACTTCCTTTCTTCTAAGTTCTAGCCTGCATTGCATCACTGAGAAAGCAACATTCTGGTTTATACTTCAAGTGGTACAAGTATGAGATTTAAATCTGCATGTAAGAATATGCAATGCCTATAAAGGTCATGTAGAAACAGATGCAATTCTATGCAGAAATGCACCTTTTAACAAGTATTGACTTTTATGGGAATATTTGAAGGAAACATACATTTCAATAATAGTGCACTGTATTGAATTAATGTATCACGAATTTCCTCTTGAGATATTGCATTGGAACAGTACCATTACTTTCCTAAATGCAATTTTTACCTGACAGTTTAGTCATAATGTATAATTTTCACACACCTGTATGATCAAAAAGATGCATAGAATACTATAGGTAATATAGGTTTGAGGATTTTTAGTAGAAAGGTTTTGAAACTATGAATATTGAAAAATGAGCTAACTCAGATAAATTTTTTTTGGTTCAGCCTCATTTCTACTTTATGGTTCTTATTTCTTATTCTCTTTCCAAAAAAGGAAAAATTATTGAATTTCATTCTGATTTGCCAAGATGCTGACTACAGTGGAGAATATCACTTCTCTGAATAGCAATCTAACATTTATAAACAGCCTACAGGTGCACTTTGTCTACCATTTGGTGTGATGGAGCAAGCACAATATCTTATTATGTTGACTTCTCTACCTTGCTGAAAACTGAATATCAAGTTATTTCTTTCCTTTTCACCTGTTTTTTCACATTTTTTTTCTGACGGCAGATTGCAAATATTGTGAAGTTAAAAAGTGCCATTTGTTTTTTGGTGCAAAATACTCCAATAATGAAAAAAACTTACATCATGGCAAAAATAATGAATAATTCTTTTCTTCATAGAATAAAAAGGTTCTGCTGAAAATGGTAACACCATTAAAGGGCAGTTCTGGCTCTTAGCTTTTAAGTACTGTAGCTTAAAATGTATTAAAGAAGCTAAGGGAATTAGCTGACAATAATTAGGGCTGATATAAATGGTAGATTGAAGTTGGCACAGTAAAGTATCTCATTCAGTTGGACAGTTTTTTAATACCTCCTTCTGTGGTCAGGAGTTGTCTAATCAGGTATCATCATGGGCTATGCTTCATATAATGGATGTCATGAACTTTCTTGTAGTGGTTCCCCTTATAAAATATGTTCAATTATGTAAAAAGCCAGGAATCAAAGAAATTAATCCTAAAATATCAATTTAAGGAGCTTTAAGTGCTGAAGAATTATACTTCCCTTTGGTTGCTTAGTTTGGAAAAGTGAAAGTGCTGAAAAGCTCTAACTGCCACCAATCTCAGTTTTGTCTTTTCAAAGACATCCTCAGCATTTCATAGTAATTATTCCTCAGATCCATCAGTTATTTCTTCCCCTTTCAACTCCTCATCCCTTGCAGGAAAAAAAGTGCAAAATTATCCTGCCTCCCAATCTCCTCACCCCTAGAATGCAAGAATGCCAAGAATGGCAAATATGTTTAGCATTCTGCTTTTCTTTGGTTTTACTTTGACTTATATTGCATATTTTCTAATTCTAAGTTGAATCTTTAGGTACATCTCATTCAGCCACTCTTGTCACTTTGGTTCCTCTTGTTTCCACTCAGACTTCCCCTGCAGGAGTTTTGCTAAAGCTTCTGAACAGGTAAAACATCCTGCCTTGTCACATATTCTGAAGGAAATTAGTTGGAGAAGACCTCTATTTCAAATTGTCCTGCAACCAGCTGAAGCTGTTAGAGTGAAGATACCTGGCTTCCCATTTGTTCCTGATAACCAGCCACAGGTTGTACTCCAGGAGAGGATACCACTCAGTAAAGCTTTAACTTCCATGACTACTGTACTGTCTGAAGCAAGTCATTATATTCTATACACTGGGCTTCCAGCTGCAAGTCATAAAGGAGATGCAAAATATGTGAACAGATAAAATATGAGATAATGTGCAATGCCAAAATGCATTTCAGAATCATGAGGGCGTGATAACTTTTCCCACTTTCATTACAGGAATATTGGTTAAGGAGTGCAGTTGGCACATATATATATATATAAAATAAGTTATGTAATAAGAGTACAATTGAAGTAAAATATATTGCCTTTCTATAAAGGAAAGGGCAACCCAGACTTTTTAATTTGTGTCAAGACAAGGAAGAAGCATATGAGACATCTTATGATACAGTCCCAGGATAATAATTAATAAATATGAAAATATTTAGCAAATCCTACAAGAGCTCTTAGACAACTATATACATTAAGAACTATTAACCAGTAACAAAAATCACTTGCATTTCCTTCACTTAGGACCACCTTCTTCCCATTATGCCAAAAGTTCAGAACACTTCCTGACATGCCAGATAATTTCTGGATATAAAAGAATTTAACATAGAATTAAGCCTTGACATTTGTATAGGTATAAGTGTTTTTAGAAAAAAAATATCTCTAAAATATTGATTTCAGTAGACAGATCAAGACTATTTAAAGTTTTCTATTTGCAAGCTGGATTATTCAGTGTGAACAAAACTGTCTCAAAGTTCTCTGTTTTAAGCTCTTAGCAAAAGCACAGATTCATAAAGAGAAAATAATCTGAAAATTCATTTCAGCTTTGCCAAATCTTCCTGAAAGTCCAAAATATATAATTAAAACACAATCTCCCCAAAATATATTTTCTGCTCATCTTTTGGGTTACTGGATTCGCTTTTATGAGCAGGAACTCTATTGAAAAATGAACAAAAGAATCCTAGTAAATACTGTACATCTAACAAAGTAAAGCACACCATAGTTCCTCAGTCTATACTCATGTGGATCTGTTCTTAGGTATGATGAAGTATATGTGTCTGAAAGGTTTTGTTTTCATTATTGAGAGCAGCTAAATGATCTAAAACAATATTGTCACTGCTACGGGTCTTGACTTAGAGACTTAAAATAATACTCCTATATAGGAACCTCTTTCTCACTGTTGGCTTAACACACATATGTAAGTGCTCCATCAATGAATTACACAGAAAAAGAACTTATCTATTATTAACCTAGTTGGGAACCATATCAGCAGTGAGCTCTGTGTTCTGAGAAGGCCACTTGATCCAGATGAGTAACTGGTCATCTGCACATCATTAAAGATAAACTGTTACAAGGCCAAAAACCAGGGTACTCAAAAGGCAATTTTTTTTCTGTTATCTGATTGGCATCTAGGCATATTCAGTAAGAATTGAAACAATCTATGCAATGGAAAGAAACAACTTTTTATATTAGAAAGCATTCTTTAACATTTTCCTTACAAGCCAAGTATATTTGGTATTTTCCATCTGCTTAAAGTGAGTCAGTTAAGCCAAAAGTTGTCAAAGTAGGTTGTGAGTGAGGAAAAACAGATGCTGAATTCTTTTCAGAGTAATAAATGCATGTTTTCCTGGTAAGCTCCTATACACTGTTCAAAAAACAAAAAAAAGAATTGTAAGTAATGAGATGTTTGGATTACTCAAAACTTCTCCCACACGAAACTGAGGTGTCTGCCAGCCACTGCTCTGTCTGCTCCACATTGAAGAAAGAGTTGGCAACCCTTTACTGGGAGAGTAGCAGCATGGTAGCAAGACTCAGGCCTGTTTTTCCCATCCTTGATATACCTAAGAAAATGGAGGTTTAGACAATTGTTAAGATTCAGACAAGAAATTAACATCGTCCTTTAACAAAGTCCCCAAGCTGAGAATGTCTCCCACATCATAAGGTAAATCAAGGACATGGTGCAGGCCTTGAGAATCCTAAGAATGTCTGCATCTTCTGTGGAAGGGGCTGACATCTCACTAAATGTTGTCTGCTGAGTTACTGCTGTCATAAGTAACATGGTAGTCCAGGTGTCAAGCACTGTGGTGTAAGCAAATGGCATGAACAAGCCTGAGAGCACAAAGCATCATCCAAAAACTCCTTCTGAGCATGCAGAGACATTGAACAATGCACAGAAAGTCAGCCCTGAACTTTCTAACACAGGCAGGTATGGTCTGTTTCCTTAGTCTGTTCTGCATCATTGTCATTACTCAAATCAGTTTAAAATCCCATATGGAACTCTTCCAGCTAAAATATTTTGAATGGACACTAAATGAAGTATTTTTTCATCTCAGTTTCCAGGGTTGCTTAATTTACTTTTTCTTCAATGTACTTTAAAATTTAAATGTATAAAACTTTTATTCTTTCCTTCCATTTTGGCCATTCTCTTCCACTTCTTTTCTTCATTATGGGGCCTCTAATAATTATCTTTCTGACTCTTATTCCATCATTTTCTAAGATGTTAGTTAAATCTGCAGTGAGCTGAAATCCTTCTGATTGAATTCATGAACATTATGTTCAATAGGAAAACTTCCTGTCAAAACTCTGTATTTTTATTGTCACTGCAGCGCAGACCACTTTGATGACATGTTTCAATCATGTTCCCTATTAGCTATATACACACATTTCCTCCTGCTTCAGCTGTCAACAAGATTTTCAAGTGGAACACACTGCATACTTGGAATACTTACATCAGCTCTATACTTAAAATTTTTCTGCAAGAGATTTGGAAAAAGGACTTGTTCAGGAAACCTGTAAAATCAATGATGCTTTGAAACAATTGTACAAAATGTGTGCTACAAAATTTTGAGACTTACTTTTCTGAACTTAGGCATAATTCCCATTGGACAAACTATAGTTCTATGGTTTAACCATAAGCTTGCTTTTCTTTTCTTCTTCTTTTTTTTTTTCTTTTTTTTTTTTTTTTTTTTTTTTTTGGTAAGGATTTATGCACTCTTTGGCAGAAGCAGCAAACAGTTTCGAGGTATTACCCTGCCAAGGCAAGTCATAAATTATGCTTAAAGGAAAACCCATTGCTGAGCTTCAATCATTTATTGCATAATGAATGTATATTTCAGATACAGTGAAACATTTATAAGGTTACTGAAAGTATAGCAATTAATAAAACATAGGTGAAGGCAAACAGCAGTGTATTTGGTATTTATGAGTTTACTGGTGATATATTGTATAGGCTATTAAATACAGTTAAATATACTATCTTGTCCCACCCTCTCCCTGCTCAAAGCCCCAGACTCTTATTACATCATTACTGGAAGTAACTAAATACATTTATGATGAATAATAGATTAACAAAACATTTAATTTGCCATTAAAAAAAAGAAAGCTTTTTCTGATGAAGATAATAGCAAAAATTAATATGGCACATCATAAAGGTCAGATTACACATCACAAGTGGTCTTTTTTGGTTGCAGTTATGATCACATTCTTCCTCCAAGCTGAGAAATGTCTGTTCATATTTCATACACATTCACTGAATGGAAGTAGCCAGGTCTGCCCTGATATAATTTTCAAGTTCTGAAATTAGGTAAAATTGGAACTGCTCCCATCCTCCATTTCTTTTTTTAGTAATTCATGTGTTTTATGCTCATGAATGTAGTTTGTGAATCTGTATGAGAACATTGGTATAAACAGTAATCAAATTAATCAAAATAATTATTGTATTGAGTAAGAGTATAACAAATCTGGTTTTGCGTGTATGAAAAAAGTATGCAATGGATCAAATACTTTTAATAAAGATGATATATGAAACATATTGAATATTAATGTATCTACTGTTTCTGCATATTTAAGAAATGGTGATGATAGAAATTGAATGTAGGGGTTATTTTATTTAAAATGCACAAATAAAATTTGACATCCAATTACAAAAGCAGAGTGCAATGATTGACAGCTTGTCACCAAGAAAGTTAAGTTCAGAACAAGCTTTTACACAACATACGAAAACATTGCAGCTGCTGGGGCAAAGCCTACCTGAGGGCTCACAAAGAGGAGACTTTGACAAAATTTGCCCATTTGTAACTGATTTGATCATTGAAATATGAGCTGAAAAACAATGAAGCAACACAAAAAAGATTGTCACATAACCAATGCAAGTTTCTCAGTTGTGTAAGACATCTGGCACAGGGGAACAGAAGATGACAAAAACCCTGGTGACAGCTGCCCACTGGCCACAGATGAGGAATCGCAGAGGCTGGCCCTGAGCCATGTCCTCAGTGCATGCTGGATACCTGACATGCAACATAACAGCAAAACCAGCAGCTCCTCAGTTGGGGACCCATGTCAACAACTGTCCAACACTGTACTAAGGCAAAGCCTGCATTGCAGCTCTAGTGTGTGGAGGTCACCTGCTCTCCTGAGCATCCTGGGCCTGTCATGCTGGACTGGGCTGTGCTGGTCTGCGGGGCAGTGGCGGGTTCATGTGAGTGTGGTGTGTGTGAGTGTGTCTTAAATATAGTACAATTACAGCTGCATATGAAGCCACCATAAAGTAGCTTCTAAGTTTAACTGTGATGTGAATCATTCTGTTGTGTGCAGGTCTTTAGGATAACCATTGCAAGACAAGTCATTGTGGTCAAACATTCCAAAAGTACAAGCAGAGGGCAGTAACCTGTAAGAACTTATTCTTTTAATAAGAAGGAATTACCTGTAGAAGAAGAAATGCTATGTGTTCTGCTGCATATCAGATGAAATGTTTCATGTTCTGCAACATATGGGGAAAATCATCAAAATCTTGGTGTACACCTACCCTATGAAAAACAAGGACCATCTTCAGGCTTGCTGTAATGGCTAACTTACAGGGCTCATTTCAGTGCTTTGCACTACTGCCCACCAAATGGTGTGAGAGAGGAAGGATGATGAAGTCCAATTATGACTAAAAGCAGGAAGTTATACATAAAAGTTCACTAGAATTGCACAACTGACACATGAGACAGTATAGCAGATGGTGAACAAAAACCCTCTTCACACAATATTTTGGGTTTGAATTTAATTGCTGGAAATCTAGCCAATACAACTGTTTATCAAAAATGTGCAGTGACTGTAAGGGAAGATAAGTGTGATAATTATGAATGTGCTTGTCTGTGATACTTCAAAGGAGGACCAGATCATTGAGACTTTGCCAACAACCACTGCTGCACAACCCTGCTCAGCATCAGGTCTTCTTTCATATAAGGAAAGGCAAGCATCTGGGAAATTTAACTTGAGCTGTACTTTCTATATGGAGAGAACAGAAGCAAACACTTATTTCACACTGTGGTGTTTGGCTTATAAGCAATTCTTGGTGTGCCAGTAGTAACAAGCATAAATGTAGAGTCAATATTGTAAAGCAGGAAGAAGTGAACGCTGACATGTTTACAGCATACCAGACTGTATTTGAAGGTTTTGGGTGTGTTCCAGGAAAATAAACCATAAAAATGAACTCAAACGTTACACTAGTAGGAAAGAACTGGAGCAAGTAATGGTGACATTACAAAGAAAACTAGAAACACAGCTAAGTTCTGTTGGAGAGCTGCAAGTTAGAGAGTTTCAGACACTGAAATGCAATTGGTGATAGATCTGAAAGGACTCAGATAAAAATGTTTGGGTCCTTGTAAATCTAACTGTGCCTACAAGATAATAACAGTCTTTGCATATTACTGGAGAAACAAAAGACAGTAGAGAATAGAAAATTATTTACACATTTATGCAGTAGTAATGGTTTCAGTAATTCTATTGGGCAAAAAATCAGAAGCAGAAAGGAATCTGCAACTGTACACTCTTGAAATTTTTTTAAGAAAAATGCTGGTTTTCTAATCAACAATTACTGATTAGTGACATCATTTCAGTCTTTTGCAGAGATGAATACAGAGACAAATAAAATCATTCATCAAAATGTCAATACATGAGAAAGTACAGGAGGTGCTAATACTTGCTTTTAAATAATTGAACACAAAGGGGATTTTGGCTTGTTTCCTCTAACAGAGGATTCAAATTTCATATTAAACCAAACTTTCTAATAGCATAAACCATGTCTTTACTAGTATTTTACAAGTAGGCTGCTTATTTCTCAGTACTTGTAATGCATGTTGAACACAGGTAGCCCAAAAAACATAAACCTATAAGCAAAAGGAAAATATAGGGTTGTGTTTGGCTCTGGTCAACTTCATCATTATATCCATAAGAAAGAGATGAATGAACATGTGAATTAGAAGTCACTTGGTGTCCCTTCTAGAAATACTTTAATAAGCAGTGCTTTGCCACCAATATAGAGAAAGCAAGTTCCCACTACAGAAATGCCAAAAGAAAGCTGGATACAAGCCACGAAAGTGTTCAAAGGCAGCAGATGTCTTTTTCAGAGCATATTTCTATTACAGAAAAGACTTGAGCATGGAAGTCAAATCATAGAGAATGTTTGCATGAACAGTTGGGACACATGATGCTATATTCTGTGTCACCTTGACTGATCTGTGATCTTTGTTTTCCCTTGATGAGTACCACTATGATAGAGAGCAAATAATGGCCAAATGACACTTCAGCCACAATAAATATTAAAAAATTACAGAGAGACATCACAACCTAAAATTAATATTTTCCCTTGACAATATTATAAAGCAGTTGTTTTTGTAGAGCTCCATACAAGAAAGATAGAGCTACCTCAGTGGTTATCTTCCAGTGTACTTTCACAGAGACTGTCCAGTGAGGTCATACCTGTATTTTTCAGACATCGCATTTTACAATGAATGAAAAGCATAGAGGCAGCAGGTCAGGAGCTGTTATTTAGCTCAAAAGAGAAACAAGTGTACAATGCGCACCAACACACTATTCACTGTTTTCTCCCCATGCTTCTTTCTCTCTAACACCTAGAATGTCCCAGGTTTCACATTGAAGCTCTGTCATAACATCTTTCCTGTATTCTGTCATCGTGTCTGCCCACATCAAACTCATGGTTGGCCCGTATCCAAGTCTGTAGCATAAGTAAGCACTCTAGTTGCTTCATTCATCTGCTTAATAAGTCCATCAATAGTTTGATAGTTAAAGAGTCCATTAATAGCATGTGGTATTAAACAGAGCCATCATCAAATTCCTACTCTCCATTTCAGAAGTGACCTCCGATCAGGTCAGCCCCTGTGTATACAGAACTTTGAATAAGTCTTCATTACTTTCCTTTGCTATCAACTTCACTCTACTGTCATGTCAAGAAAATAATGCCTGCCTATCAGGTTCATGATATCCTCTTCCAAGACTGTTCAGCTTTATAACATCACTTCACATTGTGTCTCTCTGAGTTTAAATTACTATAAGGTAACAGTTTGGAAACATCTTTACGGACCTAAAATGCAGAAATTCCAGCAAGGATGAAAGGATGAAGTGCCTACAATAATGATTTTAATGATCTCACTAATGTATTTCTTAGCAAGTGTGTAGAGCAAAAATTAAATTTTATTTACTTATCATTATAATTTCCTCTATCAGTGTGATTCTATGGCAAAGAAAGCTAGTTTTGTTTTTCCTTGCTTTCTAATATATTGAATTACAGAGTAGCATTGTACTCAAGTACTTGACAATCCCAGGAGGACAACTGCAGCATAGCAAGGGTAAAGTTTCAAAATAGTGGGTATGACATGGGAAGCTAATAACCTCCTAAATAATACAGGTGCAATTAAAAAACTTCACTGTATCCCCCTATTATTTTTGTATGCCAAAGTAGCCAGTATTTTATGCATTTTATGCATTACTTTATGCAAATTTGTGCTTGACCTCTTTTACTTTACTGTACCTGGGAGTCAAATGCATTGGCCAAAGTTTCTAGAAGTATATGCATAACACCAACTCTATATCTGATTTCTGGTGTTTCTCCTCTGATTTTCATATGCTAATTGAATAAATTGCTGCATACATTCTCTTTGTGTAGAAATAAAGCTAGTAAGAAATAAAAAACACTGTAAGAATTTATTCAAAAGTAATTAGTTAAAAATGCTTGTTGTCTTTTTAAAAATATTCATTAGTTTCAGAGGGTTAATGGTGTCATACTGAACAGAGACATAGAGTGATTGTGTCAATATTATCAAGGTCAAATGAAGTGCCATTGACTCCAACATGGTTTTGACACAGTGCGACCTGACTAATAAAATAAAAAACTATTTTCAAAAATAATTTACCTCCTGTAGACCTTAAAATGGATTTTACTAATGAAAATTAGCATGTTTTTTCCTGATAGGTGAAGCAAATGAGACTGTGGAAGCAAGTATATGTTAACAAGGGCAAACAAAATGTCCAATGAGATGGTCTATCCAATTAGAAGTAATTTTGAATGCTGTCCCTCAGTGTTTAAACACAAGGGGTTTAGACTGCAGCCCAAACAAATAAACCTATAAATTATTTATTTAGCAAGATGTTCATTAACAAGTCTACTCGCTAGAACTGTTCTCTAATGACCAAAAATGTTGCTTAAACCCATGAGAGAAAAGTGCTCTATGTTATTTTCAACTGACGTTTGAGAGAGACTAAGAATTCAGTGAACTCTGTAGAAGCATCCAGCACAGTTCTTCAACCTGACTTTGGCTGCACAGAACAGTTAACAAACCACAGGCAGAAACATCCACCTGCAGAGATATGTTTTTACAATCCCAGCTTCATTTACTTTATTAATATTTTAGCTAGGTTTTATATTAAAAAAGGAATTTCAGGGAACTGAACAAGAAAATTTATCAGAAATACTTCAGAGGACAAAAGGGCAAGATCTACAGACTCCTAAGTATTAGCAGCTTATAGAAGCGACGTCTGCATAAGGAAACAAAGCTGACACACATTAAAAAAAAAAAGCATGCTACATACTATATATGACATATGCCCACAAGAATATTTTGGTTTAAATCAAACTAAGTGGTATAAACTTCCAAGTAGGAACCAATGTTTCAGGGTTTGGTTCTTTGAATAGCCTGCATACCTGACAACAAATATTTAAATCCCCCTTAAAATATTTGTGTTAAGATGGTTTCCACTAAGGAGGGCAAAGCTGCTCTGTAAGATGATTTTCACACTTGAGAATAAAGTAAAAGCAATCCTCCAGAGACTTTAAGTCCAATCTGTTGGGATGCAGACTGGATGAGTCTGCAAGATGAGTAGGAAACTGCTAACGGGTTGCACTCAGTGGGTGGTGATCAGTGATTTTTACTCAGGCTGGCAGTCTGCAACAACTGGCATTCCCAGAGATGGCCCCCACGTCACTCAGCTTTTGCCCTGGATTGGATTGGAAGCACCCTTACCAGACTGCGTGGTGAAGTGGACGCATCAGTCGGGAGAGCTAATCCTGCAAAGAAAGTCAGGCAGAAGAGTGAGCCACCAAGAACAGTCTGAAGTTTACCACAGCCAAGTAAAAAGCCTGTACCTGGGATGACATAATCAAAGAGCTCAGTATAAGCTAGGACTGTGGCCTTGGGGAGCCGCCTTGTTGGGAAATCCTGGTAAGCAACCTAAATAAACATAGATCAGTGTGTTACTGCAGCAACAAAGACAGAACTGATCCTGATCTGCATCCCTAGGGACATTATTAGCACAGATAGAAATGGGATTATCCCAATCTTCCCAGTGCTTGTCAGACCACATCTGGAATATAATTTCCAATTCTGGTCCCCACAATTCACAAAAACCATGGACAGAAGAAAAGGGTGCAAAGGAAGGCCACAAAAACGATTAAATATAAGAAATTATTTTTTTACAGGGAGAACAACCCTTCACTTGAACAAGGTCCCCAGGGGCATCTCAGTGTCCCTATCTCTTGAGATTTTCCAAATGCGATTGGGCACAGTGCTGGCTAGTTCAATAAGAGCCCTATTGTCCCACGAATTGTTGGACTTCATGAACTTTCGAGTCACTTCCAAGATGGGCACTTTTATGACTCTCTGATTTCATGACCTTTTCATAATCAAATTTGGACATTTTTGTCCACATGATTTCTTGTCAGGTAGTCAAGTAAGTAAAATAAAATATGCAAATGAAGGACATATGAAAAAAGAGAAAGGAGACATGGTTCCGTTGCTAGGGCAAACAAAGTCTAAAACATAGTGGCTGACAAAGTCTTTCAAAGATTTCTTCATCATACAGTTCTACAGATCATTTGAATTAGGATGACGTATCACATAATGAGATGCCTATCTCAGCTGGGAAGCCATAATTTATTGCCAGAGTTGACAAAAAAAAAACTTTCTGAACACTCTCTTAGCTTTAACTTTTTAATGATTTTTTTTTCAACATGGCCACTTCTCAGTAGCTTCAAAAGAAACTTGAACAGGTGTTCTAAAGGAGGGCTCTGCATTGAAGAAGACTGGTCACATCATTACATGATCAAGGACAACATTTTTTATTTGCTCCCATTTCCCCATTACCTGACAATGCAGTAGCTCCTTATTGTCACATGTCCAAATTGAATTTCAGATCCATCTATGGCTAGCCACACAGAGGCCAAGTAGCCAGCTTTGGAGCTAAACGCATAGTCCACTCCTGCCTGCTAAAATGTCTAACTTTTCATGTTAGCATGTTTTCAACCAAAGCTAAACTCTCCTACCTCTGACACTGCAGGTTTAGACTCACAGAGGATGTTTGTGACCACAGAGTACCATTTGCAAGACAATGAACAACTTCTAAAAGATTGAATCTGCTGCTTAGGGCAGTATCTCCTTACCTTTCAGTTACTGAAGATGAGAATTACTTTATATAAATCACTGGCGAGATTTAGCTCATATAGGAAAAAGGCAATCATGGGATGTGTAATTGAAAGAATTGTAATTACATTAGATATATAAAAGGCTGATCTCATTGCTAATATCAGATTTTTCTTTGTACACAAATGCTTTGCTTTTGTGGACATCTTTTCATATTAAATGGAAGAGATTGCTAATGCTTCAATTTTGTTTATTATATTCCAGATTAGTTGAATAGATTGTTGTATTTTGTTATTTGCCATGAGAAATGCAGCCTTCAGAATTCCTCAGTCCTCTCTCAGAAACAAAAAAACCAAAAGGGCTTTGAATGACTTCTTGATAGATTAAAAGGGGTGAATCTAAACTTGAATTCTGATCCTTACAAAACCATGTATCTGGTAAGCACACTGCACATCCATCCTGTGTCATAGCATGGAAACAAAGTTGAGGTATTAGAGCTCTTGCATGATCTCTCAGTTCAGACTACTCTCTGATAGTTCTGAAGTTGTGTCAAGTAAGCACTCTATAAAAATGAGGGGGTTTTAGTTTGAATTCTTTGCCTTGACACCAGCTCCTCTTAAAAAAACTTTTAAAAAATATTTTGGTGATTTTTAACTCCCTCTGTCCCTCCCTCCCTCCCTCCCTGCTTACCTGCCTCCCTCTTCCTTCTTTTTGTTCCTCCCTTCCTTCCTTTCTCCCTCCCTCCAAAGGACTCACCAGCCTCCTAGAAAAACTGTTAATTGATTTGCTGAGAAAGAGGTAGGTACACCAGGTACGCCTGATTATTCATATCATCTTTTCCCCACTCCTACCATGTCCTTCTCCTCCACTGATAAACTATTAAAATCAAGGGCTGCAAGTTCATTCTTTCACCTGTCCCCTCAGACAGAGAAGATCTCTCAGTGCTGCAGCTGCTCATGCCTACCATACTGAATTTAGGCCTTAGTCTTTTATCTTGTTTCTGGTTATCTGATGCCTGGCATTCTTCACTAATATATACATATACATATATAGACTTTTCTTGGCTCTTTTTCATTTTAGGAGTTCATAAATGGTAAGTTCACCAGCCGCATAGATTTTCTCTTTTTAGAAAAGGAGACATAAGGAGAGAGAGAAGCAAAATATAAAAGAAAGAGTAGATGTACAGTACATGCATACATATGCTTGATTAACCCTCTCCTAGGAATAAACTTGGCTCAGTGTGTTTTACCTTAGTAAATGACTTTCTCATCTATTTGTAATTCTTGCTAGAATATACTTTCATCTTCTGTAAGCACCAAGTCTGAATTCCAGCCTTTTGTTGATCATTTGGATGCACACTTAGAAATGCCATAAACTCAACAAAATCCCTCACCCACATGACTCCTTTTCAACCCCATGAACTCCATGTCTGAAGTTAGGTGTATCAGGTTCTTTACTAAGATAAATATTCAATGATACAAAATTTATCTGCTAAGTGACTTCCTCTCCTGGCTCCAATATGATGTGCCTTGTCTTCCTAGATGTCCTCAGTTAACCGATATATATTGTTCCTCAAATCTTAAAACACTGTTTGACTCAGAACCCCAGAAAGTACCCATTTTAAAATTTCCTTCCTCCAAAGAAAGTACTTTGATTTTTTGTCTTTTCTTAAGCCAAATAATTCTACACTTTGCTATTGTTCTCATTGCAACAAGGAGAAATGCAGGCTTATTCTGAAAATGGATTTAATAATACTGCAGTGCACATCTGCTCAAAAGATTCTGTTTAACACTGAGATTAACTGACTGAGATCCAGTTGAAACAATTAGTAAAAACGACTGCATAGGTGCTGAGGATATAAATGGTTAAGTCAAAATAAATAACAAATACTTGCACAGTCTTTCCCCACAGGATTTTTATTCCTTTCATAATAACATTATCCTGGGCATTTTCAATATATTTCATAACCCAATTGAAAAAAAAAAAGGTATTATTTTCTTATCAGTGGTTTCACAGTTGACCTGTGTGTGTCCCAATAGATGTCAGTTCTGGCTCTTTGTCATGAGCACCACGGAGTAGGCGCTAATTTACTTTTCTCATTTGAACTGTTCTCTTCTAAGACGCGTGTAGTTTCTATGATCTGAAAAATCTTCACTGATTACAAATCTCTACCCTTAGAACATCAGCTCTAAATGAGCAACAAAGCAGACTGGATATTTCCTGAGAATTTTAGCACTATCCCAAAGAATTGCAGATGAAATTAAGGTACTCTCCATATCAAATCATATTCAGTATTGGAACTGTTCAGTTGTACTCAACCTTGTAATGAGAATGCTTCTATGCCTTTTAGAAGCAGTCTTTTAAAGTACTTGAGCCCAGGAGACATCAAACAAACAATAAAACAAGCAAATAATAAAACAAACAAACACAAACAAACAAACAAAACCCCTCAGGAAGCTCAGCTCATATTTTACCCCAGTGCAGCCAGAACTGCAATTCTAAAGCCTATTCATAGGGTTGTCCTTCTTTCCCTTTTTGAAGGTAGGCATAACGCTGGCTTTCCTCCAGACATCAGGCACCTCTCCTGTTTGCTATTATTTTCCAAAGACAATGGACAGTGGCTTAGTAACAACATCTGCCAACTCCTTTAGCATGCTCAACATCATGGTCCATGGATACAAGGGTATTGAGTCTGTCTAGCTGATTTCTAACCCAACTTTATGGCCAAGGGGAAATCTTCCTTTCTCCAGCCTTATTCTCTTAATTATCTTAGTTGGGATTCATGATGGCCAGCCTCATCACTGAAGACAGAGGCAAAGAAGGCATTCAGTAATTCTGTGTTCTCTGTATCTTCCATCACCAGAAAACCCACAAATTCAGCAGTGGTCCCACATTTCCCCTATTCTTCCCTTTGACATTCATGTACTTGGGCCTTGACAGGGATGGCCCTGTCAAATCCCTGTATATTTTGAGGATGTTCCTACAGTCCCATGCAGCCTGTCCCGTTTTCCACATTCCATAAATTTCTTTATTTGTTTGAGATTTGCTGGAATTTCCTTCTCACCCATGCAGGTCTCCTGGCCCTTTTGCCTGATTTCTCACTCCTGGGGATAAACTGGTCAGGAGCTTGGAAGAAGTGATTATTGAATACTGACCAGCTGTCTTGGACCACTTTATTTCCTAGATCCTCATCCCAGGGTATTGGAATATGATCCCAATATTTCCAGGTAGATTGTGCCTGGGCTCGTCTGACCCTTGCTGCCAGGCCAAAGGTGGCAACTGTGGTGTTTCACCTCAGAGACACTTTTGGCTGGCTGGATGTTGCAGCTGGGTGCTGAAAGAAGTCCAGGCTTGTAGAAACTCAGTTTACCTCAGGTGGAAGGGCTTCAGGCTAGGGTGAGGAGGAAAAGGAGACAGATTCTGCCAGAGGGTTAATATCCAGAGTTTTATTCCATGGTCACAGATGTCTGAATCTTAGGTAACAGCTCCAACAGAATACCAAGCACATGGTCCTGGCTCAATTTAAGCCCAGGGATAGGGAGAGGGGAAGGGGCAGATGAGTACCAACCAGGTGGGAGGAGGAGGGTGTCAGGGACAAGGGACACCTAGACAGGCCAATGACCCCAGGCCTGATGGGGAACCTTTGAACTCAACCAACCACACAAGGCCTTGATGGAATGTTAAGCCTGATTGACAGAACTCACTCAGGGAGGGGGTGAGGGGGAAGGGAAAGAGGTATTGCCACACCTGGGAAGGGACTGGGAAGTAAAACAGGAAATTGCAACACACTGCAACACCAGGGGATTCCTCTATGTAGGTCTTTGAAGAGGCTGCAGTTAATTCTCCAGAAATGTAGGGATCTTGTCCTGCTTGCTGCTTTTTTTTTTTTTGCAGGATCCTGAGTTCCACCATCTCAGGGTCACTACAGTGAAGGCTGCCCTCCAAACCTTCAGATCTTCAACCAGTCCCTCCTGGTTTGTTTGTACAAGGTCCAGCAACACACATTTCCTTGGTAGCTCTTCCACCACTTGTATCATCAGAGGTCTGCAGGAACTTCCTGAACCTTGTGTGCTGAGCTGTGCTGTGCCTCCAACAAATATCAGGCACGTAGAAGTCTTCCAGGAGAAGCAGGGAATGTGACTCTGAGGCTACTTCCAGCTATTCACAGGAAACCTCATAAGCTTTCTCCTTCTTACTACAGATAGCCTATAGTAAACATCCACAAGAGCCTCCCATATTAACCTGTCCCTCAGTTCTTACCCATAAGTTTTCAATTCTTTTGTTGGCTCCTGAAAAGAATTCAATAAATTACAGTCCTCTCTCACATTTCCATCTGTTCTTTTTTTCCTTTTCACTTGTCTGGATTTTTTATCATTCTTGCTCTTTTCCTCTTTTTCCCTCCCTCCCTCCCTCCCTCCCTCCCTCCTTCCTTCCTTCCTTCCGCCACTTCCTTCCTTCCTTCTGCCACTTCCTTCCACCACTTCCTTCCACCACTTCCTTCCGCCACTTCCCTCCTTCCGCCACTCCCTTCCTTCCTTCCTTCCTTCCTTCCTTCCTTCCTTCCTTCCTTCCTTCCTTCCTTCCGCCACTTCCTTCCTTCCTTCCGCCACTTCCTTCCTTCCGCCACTTCCTTCCGCCACTTCCTTCCGCCACTTCCTTCCTTCCTTCCGCCACTTCCTTCCTTCCGCCACTTCCTTCCGCCACTTCCTTCCGCCACTTGACACTTCCTTCCGTCACTTCCTTCCGCCACTTCCTTCCGCCACTTCCGCCACTTCCGCCGCTTCCGCCACTTCCTTCCGCCACTTCCTTCTGCCACTTCCTCCCACCACTTCCTTCTTTCCTTCCTTCCTTCCGCCACTTCCTTCCTTCCGCCACTTCCTTCCTTCCGCCACTTCCTTCCTTCCTTCTGCCACTTCCTTCCACCACTTCCTTCCACCACTTCCTTCCGCCACTTCCCTCCTTCCGCCACTTCCTTCCTTCCACCACTTCCTTCCTTCCTCCACTTCCTTCCTTCATCTCTCCCTCTCTCCCTCTCATTTTACTTTTCTCTATTTCATATGTGTTTTTTAGTTAGTTTCTCTTTCTTTTATTCTTTATTCACAGTTATGTAATAAGTTCCAGATAATACTCTAGAAACCTTCTCAATGAAAACTTCAGTGAAAGTCAATTTTAAGTGAAAAGAAAGGTTTTCAGTAACTTGCTTTACTTTGTAAGCATATCATGTATTACTTTTCATAAATAAAACCAGACACAGCTACCAATTTATAAATGTGAATGTACACATTACAACTTCCTGTAACTGTACAATAAAGCTATCAAGACTGGACAAGTATGCTTGAGTCCCATCAGTTTTGTTAATGAAGAAATGAGGTGCAGATGCATCAGAAGAGAAATTACCATGCTACAAATAGCACCTGTGAGGAACTGAAGTAATAGTATGAAAATATTAAGCAAAAGAAATAAGAAGTATTTCCTATTTTACTGTTTCAGCACAGCACTTCTAATCTATAATGTAGAAAAAATTTTTAAAAGTCCAATTCTCTTAAACTGTACTCCAAATCAGAATATGTATGTTTTAACAGAAAGCACATACCATTTTCAGCAATGATGATTGAGTATTGCACTAAATTTTTAAGGATAATGCTTGTGAAAAAAAAAAAAAAAAGAAAACAGTTCAACAGTTTACATTTCTTACTCATAACTGGACCTATTTCAAGACATTTTCCATGAAAAACTTCCAAATGTTCCAAACACATGAGACTTAAAAAGTAGAACCAATCAGTCATCACCACTAACCTGAGCTGAAGGACACCAACAGACAAATGAAGTCAGAAGGCATCATACATGTCCAATATATCAATGAACAATCAACTTAAAATGATACCACAGTAGGTGAAGATACTAGTAATGTATCTTATCATCTATCAATATACCTTCTACTTTGGTAAGAAACAGTGAATAAGAGATATTTCTCTTTATAGACAGTATTCAGGATGTGCTAGGATAAACATAGCTTTCATATGTCCTCATGAAACTGTTTCTAAATAGAGATAAGTCTTCATGAGTGACCTTATTCTTTAAAAACCATGAGCCCCTTTTACAGTGTACACTGTAGCTGTAATGCTTATATAAAGTCCTTTGAGCTAGCAGCAAGGCTTTCATTAGTTTTTTTAAGCAGTTTTGATATTGTTTTCCTTCTTGCTAGAAGTACTGATAATACATACCTATGAGACAAGTCATTCAAAAAAGATGTCAAATTTGTCCTGGTAACAGTGATGTGAAAAGGGGAGAAAGCTTGTCAACATTATTCCACTTCCAATATGTTCATTCCATATTATTTTATAATGTTTTTAATTTAAGCCACCTCCTGAAAAAAATCTTTTAAAGCAGCACACAGATTTCGCACTGCACCCTCCTCTTTCTAAGATCTGTTCAAGCAAAAGTTACGCGTACATGCACTTTAATTTTGATGCTACACAAACAAAATGAAAATTCCCATTCCTGCTCTTTGTTTGCAGCGTGGATTTGGGAAGATTAGGATATTCAAAACCAGACTAATCTTCTTATGCTTATATTTAGTGATGCGTTAATGGCTGTTCATGATCATTTGGGGAGAACTCTACAGTGCTGCTTTCTAGATTTACAGATTAAACTGAATTTAACAGAGTGCTTGGTGGTGACTCCATTTGACTTTAATTGTCTTATTCTCAGTGTGTCACTGACAATAACTTGTCTGTCTTAAATGACCTTTAACACTTTTAGGAAAACAACATCCATCTGCTCCATGGTCACCTTGCCCACATTTTTTCTAGCAACAAAGTCAGTTCTAGAGTAGAGACAACTCTTTTTTCAATTGGGTTCCAACCAAATGAGCCAAGTAGATTTCTGTCTCATTCCATGTCTTCCAGGTGAGAGGAGCAAGAAGTATACATTCTCCAGTGTAATTAAAATCTAACACCTCCTGAAATTATGGTCTTCCAAATAAGGGATCAAAATATTTGAAGATAAAAATGCCAATCACATTTTCCTAGTTTCCCTTCAAAATCCAAAGCTGAATATGATCTGTGGGCCAAGTATTTGTCAGCAACTATGAAACTATTATTTATTTATCTGTCTCATGCTTTAGCTCTAGCAGTCATAGTGGGCAACTTAGCTGCTTATAGGCAAAAGGTTAAGGATGATAAAGAAGATTTAAAACAAAATTTTTGTTAGATCTATAGGAACTTTGCTTTTGTTTCACAGCTGTGTAGCTTTCCTGTCTTGCAGGAAAACCAGGCATGGTAGTAGACTCAAAAATATTTTTTTTGTTACAGTCTGCTGGATATCTTCATAAAAAAAGTAAAATTAAATCAACTGTTACAAACATCTATCATAACTTTCACTCAAATAACTCTTATATACTGTTGCTGACAACTTATGATCCCATTTTCCTAAAAAAAGACAACCCAAACCAGTATATCTGTGATGACTGTAGAATTGAAGCTCACATTGTCTTATAACTATTTAAAGTTGGTTGAAAGCCCACTGGCTTCTTCTGTGTCTGAATTGTCATCCTCCCATAATTTTGAGTTCAAGGATGTCACAGCATCTTTTGAAGCAGCATAATACTGTCAGAGACCGACAAATTATCATGCAGGCCACAATTCTGCTTAGGAAAGTGCTCAGCTTCTCTCTCATTAACATTCCAGATAAGGAAACACCTTTGCTTCTGATTTGCTTAAACCACACCAGCAGGCAGTGGACTAAACTCTTCAAAGGCAGCTGCCCTTAACCTTTTATGTTTCAGCGCTTTATAATTCCTTTCAACTAAACTTAAAAGTTCCTGCTTACTTCATTGCCAGTCCCAGGGCAGGTTTGATATATAGCACTTCAGCCAGAATCTGCTTTGCCCTTCACAACTATTGACTTTTCCTATAAGGTTGCAATTCTTCTGAGACTATGTGTACAGGTAGAAACACACATGAACACACACACATGTCACAGATTTACAGCACCACAGTGCTGTATCTTACCTCAGGAGACAGCCTGCTCCTGCTCCTTTTCAGAGCAGAGCCAACTACAGCAGGTGGCCTGGGGAGGGACATGTCCAGGAAAGTTAGAGTATATCCAAGGATGAGGGTTCCTCAGCTCTGGGAAATCTTTGCCTGAGTTTGACTCTGCCATTACAATAAAAATGGGGGGTTTAATGTTTAACTGGAATTCTGGATTTTTTTTCAGTTTGTGCTCTCCTGTTATCACTAGACATCACTGAAAAGAGTCTGGTTTGCCCAATGTAATATTTATATATTTCTATGAACTCTCTGAGCCCATTCTTCTTCAGATTAACTCTCCCAGTGCTCTTAGCCTCACACCTCCTACCCCCCGACCCCTTCCCACATGACAAATGCTGCAGTCCCTTCAACATCTTTGTGATCCTCTGCTGGTCACACTTCAGTATGTCTGTTTTTCACTGGGAAGCACAGATCTTAATACAGCCCATGGATGTGGCAGATGTGGGAATCCATAAAATCAGAGGGTTTTGGGAAAGCTGCAAAAGGCAGGTCTGAGACAGCAGAACTGTGATAAGAGCTAACCAGTAACCATAAGATTGGTCAGCAGAAAAATTATGTAAGAAGTAGAAAAGTTGGGACAGATAGAACAATGGTCTGTGTATTAACATTTGTCTAGAATAACTCCCTAAACTGCAGAAAAGTACATCTAGCAAGATATTAGGAAATTCTAAGCTTAATAATGTAGCTCTGTGCATTGTGTTTTAAGACTTACAAGTAGGTATTGTATTTGAAATAAGCAATCATTGTTTTAACCAAAGGTATGTGTGCTTATAGTGGTTGGATGGAGCTACTTTCAATATGCTTTTGCTTTGTGTGACTGATCAAAAAACTTTTAAACTGGGTTGTAACATTGAGTTCTTGGTCTGCTGCCTGGGATGTGAGCTACTGGCATCTTCCCATTGTCATAACCATGTAATGAGACTGATTCTGGAAAATAAAACAGCTCAAGACACATTCCTAGCAGTCCTGTCCATTTGTGATTTGTATATAGCTCCTGGCTGGCGATAGCAGAGCTGTGGCAGAGAACAAGAATAAAGTCCCTTGATCTGCAGACAATGGTCTTCCTAAAGAAGCCCATGGGACTACTGGCCTTCTTTTTGGGGAGGGCAAAATGTTTGACCACGGTCAGTGTGGTCCCCACTGGGATTATTTGTCACAGCATCTTCCTATTTACTGAGGTGTGGCATACTGCCCTGTAGTTCCATGGATTCTTCTTTTTACTGTTCTTGGAAACAGGAATGATACTTGCACTCCTCAAGTCCTAGGATGATGTATAAACTGAGGGATAAAGATAAAATTCCCAGATGTAGAAATTCCATAGTGCAATAGCAGTGTTTTGTGGGCATAGCCCAGGCTGCTAAGGATGTTCTGGTTGGTGAGGAAGGGGACTCTTTCATTCCTCTCCCCAAAAAATTCAAGATGACAGCTCTGAAGAATTAGTCATCTTTCCTAAATGCAATCACATATGTAGACTTGAAAGAACCATCTCCTCTCACTTCTTTATTATAATAAGTACACTCCTAAAAGTACATGTAAGGTAGCACTGATTATGCAGCTTTCTTAATTTCTCAGCCAAGAAAAGATCCTCTTCAAACTGTAATTGACATTACAGTGTTTTACAGCTGACTACAGATTTTTCAGTTCCAGTATACTGCTGTCAGCACAATTTTTTCACCTTTCACACTTTTCATGAAACCTAAGTCCTGCTGCTTCATTTACTTCCATGCCTGTGGAAATAAAAGTGGCAGGTCTGGGTGCTTTTTGATCACAATTATGACCTAAGGGACCTGAAAGGAACAGAGGAGTGATTTTTTACATTTTGGGTTTTTTTTGAAGTCATGGTATTTATGAACATAACAGTTGGTATCAAGGTTGGTATAAGATTTTATGTTAGGGAAACTAGTAGTTCTATACTTGGAGGAATGAATGAAACCTCACTTCCTAGACTGTGGCCACGTTCTCTGATGTCTGATAGTCACAGTTATCAGACATCAGGGAATGTGTCACAGCTGATAGACTTATTTCCTTTAAGTTAGATTATTAGTAGCTTCTCTGCTTTATGAGGCTATTATCTTTCTTAATAATGCTTCAGTGCATGCTATTGCTTTAACCAAGGAAATATTTCTCATTAAATTGTTTTCATTAACTCTACTCAGATTGAATTCTGCAATCTTTTGTCAAGTTTCAATGGAAATGGATTTGGGAAAGGATTCAAAAGAAGGAAAAAAAGAAGGAGGCTATGTTGATAATATGAAGGGAAAAAAGAGTTTCAAATTTGAACTACAGATTCTGCCTAAGGAAACAAAGTTAGAAAGTTACACACCTCTGCCTAGTGCCTCAGTTCAGGGGGTAAATGTAAGTAAAGACTGTGATGCTATGCATGAACAGAGAGCATTTTTGGAGTGAGAAAGGGCAGGTCTTCTCTTCCATATATTCCTCCTTTGTCACTTGTGCCAGCTTCTGAAGGATAAAGAAATAAGCAATAGGCTTTAGACCATGCCTTACTCCTAAGTTGAAAAGGGCTTTCCATGCTTATGGGCTAAAAATGGATATTGTACAGGCTCAGCTCTTCCAACCTCCCTCAAACAAACACATTTAGAGGACATTAGAAGTGGAGAGCTTTTGTGGCAGGTCTGATTTTTGGGTATATATGAAAACAAGTTTGGGTATACATGGGTATACAAGTATATGTTCAGTTGTGTTCTGAACACAATTATTTCATTATTATCCTCAGAGAAACATCAGCTGAACTCACAATAAACACTTGCAGCCAATACCTTAAAACTTCCAACACTGCTTCTTGGTGTTTCCTTTTCCTAGAAAGAGACAATTCTGTCCTGCAGGTGGGTCATAGTCATGGCAAATAATCTATCTCATTTCCAGTCATGTCTTTCAGCTGCCTATATTCAGTTTATTGTATCATCTAGGTATGCTTAAGTCCATAAATATTGCCTGTAAGCTGGGAACAATGCTATTTTTTCTGAAAAATGTGAATGTGGGTAGTGTCAAGATCTTATATTTCTCCACTGGATATCTGGTACTGATATCTATCTCATCTTTGCTACTTCTGGTGCTAGAATTCCAACTTTAGTAAAAGAATACCTATTTGAAATTTCACTCAAGCTCTCTTTTCTTCAGCATTTGATATTACTGACACTAACTTCAAGACACTTCAGAAAAACAAATAAACTCTTATATAGTGAAGAACAAGACAAAAAGAAAAACCCCGCAAAATAAGAGAGATACCAGATAGTTCCAGCTGCTATCTAGTGGGACTTTAAATAGATGTAGATTCAAACCCACCCAGGCAAGAGATGACAATCCACAGCCAGAGTAAATTGCTTTCCAACACATATTATTGATAAGGGGTCTGATGAAATTCCAGACTTTTCCTGTTGGCTTCCATGCCTTCCAACCTCAAGTCATAGCCTAAATCGGCAAGACACATTAATCTTTCAAAAATTAAAACAGGAAAAGACATTTAAACATTGTTTTTATGCCCAAGGCATCAGAGTAGAACCTTGTGTTTGCTGTTCATATGACCAAAAATAAGTTCAGTATCAGATCAGGTCCACTGAAAATCTTAGATTTGGCTCTTCGGAAGGCAATTTACTAGGTCAAAGAAACATGCAGATTTTTCTTAGTAATACAGTACCAACTGATTTGTATCTCGTATATATAAAGAAATAAATAAGAAAGAATGTCCCTCGTGTCCTCTATTACCCTTTTTTTCCTGATGATGTTGTTCATAATCACCACTGTATGAACTCATGGATGACACCTGTCTAACTTTTTACATTAAGAGATAAAGCTTCAATTATTATGCTGAATTGAAGAGAGAGGTTGATTTACCAGTGTTAAAGTTGTTCTGACTCTGTGACCCAGAAATAAGCGTGATTACAAAATGTAGTCCTCTGTAAACTTAAGGATAAATAAAGGCAACATTTGATTGTCAAAACATGCTTCAAAAGCCTTTGAACTAAACCCCACACAGTATTAGAAAATACAGTATTTGAAGGACCAATGGAAGTGGATGGGCCATGGACCTGAACTAACGCCAGTTTAAGTGAATAAAATGGCTTCCATTCCCATCAAAATAATTACTATTAACCTTAAACCATCAAGTTCCATGTCATATGTTTGTTAATAATTGAAAAGTTTTTGTTCCTTGCTAATACTTGGATAACTGCAGTTTTGCCTGCCAGGAAAAATAGGACTTTGTTACACAAACTATTACAAGGACTAGAGCAAATGACAGTGAGGAGATTTCTATGGAAAAATACCAACTGCAGAGTTGTTAAAAAGTTTGCAGGAAGACGTTTGTTTTCTGTCATCTCAAAGAAAAGGATGTTTATTAGCGCAAGGAAATAACATATATTTAAGTAGTTTAAATTAAAAATAATACAGAAAAGGATCTCCAGTAGACCAAGGAATCTTTCAGACCTGTCATCATTCAGGGATGTCATGGAGTGCTTTTTTTTTTGCTGTGGTGTTTCTCCAGATGATATCAGGGTAGTTGAATTTACTCATGGGAAGCATGGCCTATGAATTTGAAGTCACTTCTAGTCTCATCTACTTATTCTTCCTGATCAGATAACCAACACCCATTATGTCACCCTTACTGATCTGCTCTTTAAGCCTTACTTATAAGTTCTCATGTAGCTTATTATCTGTCTCCCCAGGCAGAATCACAGAATAGCTTGGATTGGGAAGGACATTAAAGAGATCTAATTCCAGCCCTCTTTCCATGGACAAGGATGCATTTCACTAAACTAGTCTGCTCAATGCTCCAGCCAATCTGTCTTTAAACACTTTCAGGGATGCGGCATCCAGAACTTCTTCAGGAAAACTGATCCAGATCCTCACCACCCTCACAGTAAAGAGTTTTTTTCCTTAATATTTAATTTACCCCATCCTCTTACAGTTTGAAACCATTTCCCCCTGTCCTTTTACTGGGTTTTTACTAGGACATGCTCTTGTCTCCCTCTCTTCTTTCTCGTAGATTTCCTTCAGGTACTGGTAGGATTTCCTTCAGCTACTGGCAATTAGGCCACCCCAAAGCCTTCTCTATTCTGTGCTAAACCATTCCAATTCTCTCAGCCTTTCCACAGAGGAATGTCTTCGTCCTGCTTTGTGAGGTGTACCCCATCTCTTCCAAGTGGATACTGACCCTTGAAGAGATACCCATGGTGATAGAAACCAAAGTTCTGTCGCTGACATGAGCTCTGAAAGCAATTGTTGATACAGTCGTTCTCCTTAGATGCTTTCCCATCACCAGAAAGACTGAGGAAGATGTTGCTTGGGCCCTCATTTCCCTAAATGCCACCACCAGAGCTCTCCAGTTATTTTTGATACACTGTGGGTTGCCATTGGTGTGCATATGGAAGAAAAGCTTGTTAAAAGTAAAAGTTTCCAGTACTTCTCACCTCTTTTGGAAGCAGCATCTGCTCTGAAGTTACTCAAATAATTCCCAGAAATGCCTCAAGAGTCTTCAATGACTTTCCCAGTTTATTTAGAACATCTTGAAGCAGGATCAGTGAAGGGTTCCACAAACTTTTGTGTTTATTTACTGCCTCTGTTACCAACATTGGGAGGGAGGAAATAAAATAGTCTGTGACCAAAAAACTTTTGATGTTTTGAACATCACTTGTAGCCTGACCTTCACATGCCTTCCCCATTCCCCCAGCCTCAAAACTTTGTGCTCATTTACCCCAAAGGTGAGAGGGTATCCAGAGGGTGCTCCTGAACTTCTCTTTATAGGACTCTGACATACACAGATACTCACTCTCCCCCTTTGCAGGTCAACAGGAAAAACTTCCATAAAATCTAACTACGATGCTTGTGTAGCACCACAATCAAGCCAGGAACTTTTACTACTAGGTCAAAAGAGAGCCCTTTCTGCACAGAAGACCTTGCAGTTTTATTTTTAGTACAAGGATTTCTACATAAGACAAACTCCCTCCTATTTCATAGGACTGAGATCACCTTTCTTATTTATCAAAAGGCTACAAGAAGGCTGAGTTTGTTGGGTCTCACTACTCTGTCACTTCTGATTGATTATACCAACTCTTAAATGAGCTCTTGCAGTTGACTCCAGGTAAAATGCACTCATAACAGCAAATTCATGAAAATTAAATTTGAAAACAAACAAAAAAATCCAAAAAACCCTTCCAACCGCACTCCAAACTAAACCAAACCAAACCAAACTACAAAAACTGACTAAGATAAAGTGAAAACATGAAAGAGAAAGAAACATGCATTTTTTGACTTTCATCACTGTCAGAGTTACATGATCTCTCTTCTTACTGGCATGGCTACTTTTCTTGATCCTGAAATACATGATTCTTAGGCTGTATTTCCCCAAGAGGGCCTATTCTGCTGATACGCCTTTTCTCCTTCTGCTTTGACACCGCTCAGAAACTGCAGTCATACTTTGTCATTTTGTTTTCCCCTTTCTTTCCCTATTAGAAATCTATTTACATCTACCAAATTGAGGAAGTCAGATTATAAAACTGGCAAAATGAAGGACTAGTTATCCTGTATGGTGGGGCAAATATTTTTGTGGTTAAACTGATGGCATGGCCATGCTTTTCAGACTCCCTAATTATTTTATTCAGTAAGGAATTAAACAACTATAGTATCTTCCACAAACACTCACCAAGAGATTAGTGGCAGTAAGTATACTTATTGATCTTGCTTACAAGTATACTTGTCTCTTGCTTACTTAATTGTTTATGCTTATATCAACCTGAATGTTAATTAAAGCACATACTGAATTTCTGCACCTGGAATAGATGGATGGTCTGTGTGCTGGCTCTGATTGGGATGAGTTTCTTTGAGATAAGGATGGCCAATCTGTATCAAACTCCTTATATCCAAATTCTTGCTTAATCTTACCTTTCAAGGCTATTTTTAAGGACACTGTAACATATCCTAAGTCAAGTTGTTTCATAAATGATAGCTTCCTTTGTTATACTGGAAAACTGGTCTTATAGTAGCTGTTCATGCTATTCCCCTAAATCCCATTAATTTAATTATAGTTGCCAGCATCCTTTTTGTTCTCAATGACATTCAACCTGTTGATGCTGTTGGCTTATTTTGTGCTACATCCTGCCACACAACATTTGCTCTAATACCATCTTTTGTAATCAGGTCAAGTAACTGTAAAATATTTCCTTTATTGACTGATTCTATGGACCCATCATGGCCTCTCAGTGCTAATTCTTTCTCTCTAGGCACAAAAGATAATTACTTCTATTACTGTCTAAAATAACATATTTAATTGACAGTCATTTTCTGAAGATGCCCATTAGTTCAATGGCACCTCAGCTTCCATGTGACATGGAGTAAGTATATAATTTATTTATCCTTGAAATCCCAGTACAACACTAAAACCTGATGAACAGTAAGGCACAATTTTCTACTTTGTTTTTTGGCATGCTTTAAGAGAGACTAAAGAATGGTAAATAATCTTGACACTGTAGAGGAGCTAGGAGGGCAGAGGTACTCAGAAAGCTGTGAATGTCCTACAAGATATTGATATCCTTTGTCAGTAGTTTCACAAGGACAGGGAAAAATGAAATTCTGCATAGCATCATATGTGAAAAGTTGAGAGAGATAATTCTCCTACCAGACGCCCTAATTTATCTGTGCATGCACAGATAGTGTTGGTTTCATAAAAGGTCAGACTTCTTGTAACATAGCAATCATTATAAGGTAGCTATTTAGATTTAGTTGAAGATTTTGCTTTGTGCTGCCTCCCAGATTATGCCTTCAAGTAAGTGAAAAAAAAAATCCCACAGAAAAAACCACACCAAAACCAAAAGCAAAATAGCACCTTCCTGTACAAGTTATAGACCATGTATAATTTCATTCATTCTTCCAGAGGCCTTCTGTATTATTTGATACAAAACTTAATTCCTCCCCTCCATGCCCCGTCCCTCAAATCAGTACTTAGCTTGGAAGGACACCTGGTTATTCTGGTTTTTTTTAACTCTGGAGGTTACTCCAGATTTGGTTATAAATGAAGACTTTATTTTGGGGGTTTTGGAGTGTTGTGTGTAGTTTTTTTGGTTACATGTGTTTGGAGTTTTTTTGGTGGTAGGTTGGTTGGTTGGTTGGTTGGTTGGTTTTTTTAGTAAATCAGATCTATTCCTGTTCTCTGTGATAAATTTAGTGTATGTGTACCCAAAGCCTCTTTTCTTTTTCTTTGAGTTTCACAGTTTTGATAATCCTTTAGTAAGGCTTACTTTCTTACTGGCTTAAGATCTTTTTCAAGTGTCATCTCCTCTGCTGCCACACACAATAATATAAAAATCATTAGGTACGTAAATAGTCTGGCATATGGAAAACTTGATCATTGCAGAGGTATGCTGATTATCTTAAAATGCTAATTAGTCAGCAAGCATGCAGTTTCATATTCACCTATTTCCTCTCTCCATTGAGTCCCGGTGATATAGGAAAACAATATATTTTCAGTTTACAATTAAATTAAACTAAAATTAAATTAAAATAGAATCACTAATGAGTGTTGGTATTCTTTACGGTGGGATCTTTTATCATTTTAGGTAGGATCCATGTATACAGTACATCCTCTAATTCAGAAATGTTGTAAACCAAGAATAAACAGCCAAAGTAAGAATACATGATGCCAAAATGTTTATCATAAAAGGTGTACCTTCTGCTTTTATTTCTCAAATTACAAATAAATATATTTATTCATGATAAGCAATAAGTTCTTTCTATGTTTTATGATGTTTTACTTTCTTTCCCATCTACATCCAGTATTTTTGTGAATAGTTAGAATAAGGTGGACATTAATTTTCCTACATTCCCTCCAACACATCCAAAATTTAAATAAAATTCTCAAGATCAAATTTCTATTGCACATCTGCACAGACATTAAGAACAAACAGTTTATTTGACTCAGAGACAAAGAATGCAAAACAAGTGCACTTTACCCCTAAACCCTGACAGTTTCTCACATGATACCCGCCCCTGCTTATCCACTTTGAGTAGAGTTGTTGTAAGCATCCAAAAGTATTTGATATCAGAAATGTTGGATTTAAAAATAGCTATCATTGAAGACTATAACAAAAAAAACATGAACAATTTAAAAATCATACAAAACAGTTTATTTCACAGAAGAAAAAGCTCTCACTGGCTAATGTAATTACTACTATAATTAATGAATGAACTATTTTGTGATGAGGGACATCTTTCTGTACTGTCCTTCCTTCATTTTGCATCGAAGCACTGCACCAGATACAATAACTGTGGAGTGAATATTTCAAGCCTAATGTAGTATGAACAAAGCCATAACTAACAAGTTACTGGGTAAGATGTTTTGATAGATTAGACTTCCCTTGATGCAATTGTATTTTCATGGGCTTGATAAAGGAAAGTAATGCCTCCAAGGGAAAAAAGATCACTGGTGTGATCTAGTTTCTTCTTAACCTGCTTTTGGGAGGCATAATTAATTAGAATATATTCCAGATTCCAAAACTGGAAAGCACTTCATACTGACAAGTTACGTTATAAAAATGATGCTGTTGCTTGGGAACAGTAATGATCTTTTTTTCTTTTTACTACTGCAGTAAGCTGGTAAGCTAACAACCACTTGTGAAGTTTGGCCATCTCTTCAATTTTCAAACAGTGACCCAGAGGTCACACAAAAGCTATAAGCAGTATTCCAAACTCCATGAGGCCCCTGCCTTTCTTGTTAGGTGAAAGTCCACGGGGAATGTGCAGGAGCTCATATTATAAAGGATTGCTAGTACAGCTTTGCAGGGTCAGCCAAAAACAAATTTGTAGCAGTGTGTTAAAGTCTTATTAACAAGGATTCTTGCGGGGAAAAAAAAAGCCAAATTAACGTTCCTTAATAAAATACTGGCAGGCCAGCCTTCTTATTTGACATCCTTTCTGTCCTTGGATGCCAGAAATACTGCCTGTACAGCAGCTGGTTATCCTCCAGCAGTAATAACTACTAGCACTGGAGGAAAAATGTTCTTCCTGCCTGTAGAGCAGGTCATTGATACTTCCTATCACAACCGTATGTCATGACTGTAGTGAATAGTAAAGTGAAAGTAGTAATAAAAAGCAACTCTTTTGTGAACCATTTCAGAAGCCATTTCCTACAGTCATTTGAAGATTTGGTGTCTGGGAGGACTGAAGCTTGTTATTCCCTTGATGTTTTTGTGAAAGAAGAAATGATACAATGCAGGATGGAGTGCTGGTGCCTCAAATGACACCCTAAGTGCTCCTTTCCACTGCTACAGGCAGACACAGGGCTCCATGCTGTGGCAAATTTCTATTCAGTTGCCACAGCTGATATGGGGGTGGGAGACAGTAGGATGTGCTCCACTGAGTCAAGAAAAAGCAGGTAAATGCTGAAAGAGAGGAGCGAGTCAAAAATCTCAGACAACAATGAATTCATGAATAGGCTTCACAAATACTCCCAGTTTGCTTTCTAAACTCTATCCTTCTGAATGCTCTTGGAATACTATGTCACCTCTGATGGTTTTTCACCATTTTACCTTCTTTGTGCAAAGATGTTGTGTTCATTTTCTTTTGACAGGGACATTGTCTTGAACACGAGCGTCACAGTTATATGTGTCAGTCTTGCCCTCCCTGCCTCGGTAAGTTCTACCTGAAACCCTAAGTTGGTGAAAAGGCTGCTGTTCATCTGATGAAAGGAATACATCTTCAGACTGCCATCACAAGAACTGTTGCATTCTTGCCCAGTTTTCTTCAATTACAAAACTTGTATCTAGGATACTCTAATATGGATAGATTCAATAGGACTATTGAAATTCTAGGACAAGCTGGAGACGATCAGTGAATCTGCAGCCCAAACAATGCTGTACAGCTGGCCCACTCAAGTTTTCAGGGAGCATATACATGTAAGGAAATAAATACATCAACTGAAGTCTACCCTAGAAGTCTGCCTAATTCTCGAGTGAATATGAATGTTCATCTAACACATGCCAGCCTTGACTTGTGTTAAGAGAGCACAGCAGGTTAAAAACTTCACTTGTCCCTGATGTCAAAGCAGTAGCAGGTGAGGATGACTACTGACAGCACTAAAAGTGGAAGCTAGGCATTTTTGATGGCTGTTGATTGTTGAACTGACAGTGTGTAGGGCCTGTGTTAATCTACATGACTTCTGACGACACTGATAAGAGCTGATTTCCTAAAGAAAAGCCATTTCCCATAAATAGCACAGTAATGAATCATGCCTAATGCTGATCTCTGTTTCTCTGACACTCCAACTACACAACTTTGAAACGCTGTCATGAGTAACCCAAAATGTTACTGTATTCCATATCTACCTGTGCCCCAAATGCTTACAGTCTCTTTAAAGCCCTGCAGTTGGGAAGTTGGGATGGGGTGGCACCCACAGGTGCTTTTAAAGTCTCCTGAGGTGCTTTTTAAGGCAGGCAGCTCCTGCCCTTTTACTTCATGATTTCTGTCTTGCTGTCTTCTTGGTATTTTGCCTTAGGCAGAGGCTTTTTCCTGTTTGAGTTCTCTTCTGGTTTATTGTTTCATTTTCTTTTCCCCTTTGAGAAAGGGGAATCAAAGGGGAGATCCCCTTTGAGATTGTACTCAGTGGCTTTGAATTGCCAGGGGGTGAATTCCGCAGGTTCCTGCCTGTGTCCTGGGCAGAGAGCAAGTGGCCCCACTCCATCAAGCCACTCCAGCTTGAGAAGACCGCAAGTCACCCCAGCGCAGCATTCTTGCCCTTGCCTTGACTGCTCCTGCTGTCTCCTGCCATGAGAAAGCCCCTCTGTGAACACTAACCCCTGGATCTGGAGAACACCAGGCAATGTCAGGGAGACGAGCTGAGTGGGCAGTGGGGGATGATAGACACCATTCTTCCTCCATCCTTCAAACCACATGCCCAGCTGCAGAACACCGTGTTGGTGGGGCACCCCTGGCGTTTTGGATCTCCCTTTGTTCTAGGGACTCTGTGAAAATTAGCAGTTTTGTATCTGGTGATTATTTGCGGATTCTTGACTCTTGTTAGTAAACTGTTATTCTTCCACTTGTTAGTAAACTGTTATTTTTTCACTTAAATTTGCTTGTACTCATTCCTTAGTAGTGGAAAGGAATTGGTTGAACTCAGAGAGGGAGGCAAAGCATTCCAGAGTGTTCTCCTTCCAATTGTTTCAAAGCAAGACACATCTACTGTGGTACTTCAAATACTCAAAAAAATGCTTCTCAAGTTTCCCAATAACAGTAAATACATGAAACAGTATATGAAAACCTGTATGCAGCTGACTTTTGCAGAGGACACCATTTCCTTAAGCACCCTCATGTTTCTTTTCAGTCCAAAACACACACAGTGAAGGATGAATGGCATAATTATCAAAATGATAGCAGCTTTGGAAGAAACACTCACTATTAAAGAGAAGTAAAAAGTATGAATAGTATTCATCCTGTCACCTAATTTAATCTGAACCCTTAGCCCACTGGAGAGGTAATTTCTCTGACAATATACAGCATTAACAGGTCAAGAATATATGGGTAACTAATAAGATTGATAAGACTGGGTAAAATTTGCTCATTTTTTAACAATCTGCCAGTGGCTTTCTTTTGAGCGAGCAGAAAGTTGTATAAAAGACAGTGTCAGTGTCTAAGTTATCATTTATCAAAAGCAATATTTTTTCTGAAAGCCTGCACTTGTTCTGACAAAATGTTGCAAAGACAGAAATTTAAACACTCCCACAAGGAGGGTAGTTTCTGTCTTTCCCCATTCTTAGATAATTGGTCATTGAATGAAAATATTTTTGTCATTTCTGAAGCTTAACAGAGACTTGGAGATCAGTATATTGGGGCATATTAACTCTTCAGCCAGCACCACCCATTCCTGCACACCAACCACTGATGAGGAGGATTAACACTCAAAATATTGTCACCATCTTGCTTTTTGTTGGGTTTTTTCCCCCATTATCTGAAGATATTAGCAAAATAAGTCCCATACAATAGAAAAGTTTTCCTTATTGTTCGCTTTAGGATCACAGAATCTAAAATCACAGAATTTTCAGAATAATGAAAAGTGGGGAGGATTTGCAGACTGACTAGAAATGAGGCAGTAAATCATTGATACATTATTAAAACATCTATCAACAGTTTTTATTTTAAATATCCTTAACTTAAATTGTAACCCAAAATTCTGACTTGGATGATCACTGACTAGGGACAGAGATGTCTGTAATTCAAAATGGATGACAGGGATGCAGAGATGGTCCTTTCCTCCCAAATTCAGAAAAAACTCTGAACATATAATTTTGTTTTATGAATGTTCTGAGAGAAAGAGCAATTGGCACATTGCACAAACTGCTTCTTCTTCCTCAGTGACACCTCAAGTAAGATTCATGGGGACATATTTTTCCCTCCTTCTAGAAATAAATGAAGCATGAAACGTCCCTGGACCTAAATTTGAAAGGTAAAATTCACTCAGTTATATCCAAGCATCAAGACTAATTGAAAGCAAATTCATCATCTCTTATGTGTACTCATGATACATGGGTCTTGCACAATATGCAGGTTTAATTTTGGAAAGGGAGCTGAAAGTTCTTTCTTTGTTAACTAATGCTTAGGTAAATACCTGCTCAGTGAACACTGCAAAACACAGCACTTCTAACTACTTGGTAGAAAAACTTGTACAAATAGCATAATCCCTCATGGTGGACATCAGGTTATTTACCCTGTTAAAGAATAATGTCAGCTTGGATGCTTTCTAGTTAATTAGTAGCTGGAGTAGCAATACCACTGCAAACACAGGGATTCTGTTCAAAGAAGTAGACGTAGTGTGCAGGTAAATAGTCAACTTAATCCTTAAATTGTAATGTTAGTGTATTTGATCCCACAGTAGCTGCTAGCCTTTCTTTTTAAAATAAATTCTTAGTATAGATATTACACTAGAATTAAGAGGAACAGAAGTAATATAGGTAATATTAATAATCATCTGTATTACATAGCTTCACTTATGCAAGCCTGCATTGTGTCATAAAGTCTGTTGTGAAGTCAGATGGGACTCTGCCAGAGTCATTTATTCCTATTTATTGAGTAGCAGACTAGTTATAAGAACAAAAGATCAATATTAATGGCTGGAACACAAGTTCAGCCTGACCCTGAACTGGACTTATTAAAGCAATGGCATTTTCCCTTTTACTTTTGTTTGGTTGGTTTTTTGCTTGTTTGTTTTTAAACAAAACAAATTTCTTGCTGTGGCAACACTCTCCTATTTAATAATATCCAACATAGTATATACTTGTCTTAGAAAAAGTATGTGTGGACTTTCAATTCAACAAAAATGAAAAGTATCAAGTCCAGTGTATCTGCATTTCCTTTGTGATTTCATCTACCTATTACATACTTTTACTTCTGCCCTGGACTTTGTGCTAATTAGGATCATACATGGAATTGATTCTGAGCATTTTCTGCCAAACTGAGAAAGAAAATAAAATTAAAATTTACTGAATTTTTCTCATTTGCCACAGCAAGAAGGAAGAAAATCTCTCTGAATACACTGCTGTGATAAAAGAAAAGCACTAACAATCTGCTCATGCATTCTGCTGAAAGCTGAGTAATTCTTTTACAAGAAGAATCAAGGAAGTAAGAAGTTTAAATGGGCACGTATGCACTAGTGTTCACCCAAATAAAAATGTTCTTCTAAAGAAAAGAAGTGGAGCCAGAAACCTAGCATGTAAAATCTCTACTTTTTTGTTTGTTTGTTTGTTTAGTTGGTTGGTTGGTTTGTTTTGTTCTTCTAGGCAAAGAGGAAGGAATTTTAACAGAACATATAATTAATTTTATTACAGGATGTTTTTGCTGGTAAATGACATTGAATTTAGAATCCTGTAATCATAGAATATCCTAAGTTGGAACAGGCACACAAGAATTTAGAAGTGTTTTCTTTGATTTTTCATTAAAAAAAATACAAAAAACCCCACAGCTATTCATGCTGCTCCTCATGCATGCTTTTTGGTGGGATTTTCTTTTGTGTTTTTTGTTTGTTCATTGGGGTTTTTTTGGGGAGAAGCATTCCTTTTCATATCAACAAACAATTTGTAACAAAAATATATGTCATATAAGAATATTATTAGTGTTTGCAAAAATGACTGGAAAATGCTAGCTCTAGAGTAAAGCAGGAAGAAGTATTTTGTCCAAAAATCATCTGTCACTCCTAATGACCTCTTTCTGAAAAGTTTTTTATTGTAATTCTTCAGAGGAATTTCTATACAGCTAGTTCTGTTTGTATTTTGGTTAAGGCTCTATTGTGTTTCTTCTATTAATCTTTCAAAAGTCAAATTATTTCATTCTGAGTTTGACCCATCAGATTCCAGCTCATGAAACAGATTAGTTTTGACTGAATTAAGACACATCCTCCTGAGAAATGAAGATGTTATCAAATTTCATAAATTAGGCTCTAGCCATACTTGAAGAAAATCTTTTAATAGTAAAAAAGAAAGAAATTCTCAGCTCAAAACAGATTATGTTACAATTCTTGCTTATGACTTGACTGTTGAGAACAGAATGGATGTTCATGGTATTTACGTAAATTAGACAAATCAGCGGGTTTGCAATACCAAGCAATGGTTTCCAACTGAAATAAATGCATAGAAACACAAGCTGTCACTGCAATATACTTGCTTTACAGATTAGCAAACAGATTTGTATACCTTCCCTCAATAGCCAAGTATATCAATGCCTTGCAAGAAGAGCTTTAACATTTAAAGTTTAAGAAACTTAAATTTGAATGAAACTTCCATGATTTATGATATTGATCAAGATTTGTAAGTACACAGGCAGAGCTGCAAATAACTTTGATTTTAATTACCTTACATTAAAAATAGTAGAAAATCTCCTTAGTCTTGAGGGCAACACTGCTTTCATTTTGCAATGGATTATTTATAGCTCTTGGTGATGGAATCTTTTCCCAGACCAGGTTGAAGGGTGGAATCCACCAGTCTATAATATACATCTTTCTGAACCCTGCAGAGGAACATTAACAGACTGAGACTAGCATTAATGCAACACTTTTCCTAATCAATTAGACCAATCAAAAAAATATCCACTGGGATGACCCTGTGGAAGAAAAGTGATTCACAAACTTAAGCCCCACCATAAAACTTTTTATAAAAAGGGTGAAAGTGGAGGCAGAAGGAAGAAAACCATCAGTGTATGGGAAAAATATATTTCTAAGTTACATCTCTGTCTCTTCCAACAAAGTATTTCTCTCTCACATACCCTTCCCCATAGAATTACTGAATGATATGCTTAAGAAGCAAAATGGAACAAAGTACATAATGCATTATGTAACTGAGCACATACAGAAATCTGTTCTGAGATTCCATGGCTCAGTCATATGTCGAAAATAGGGACAGAGAATTCAGGGAACATCCTAGTGTTATTTTGATCTTGAGAGAAGAACAATTCAAGCTGTTTCAAACTTTCGATAAAACAAGATTTTTACCTAAGATAACATTTGAGCTAACATTTCTGTGATTGATATTCATCTCCTTAATTTCATCTGTAAATTCTGTATGTAATTAGAAGTATCATATAAATCACAAATCAAAGTCATGAAGTTTACTAAGCAAAAACTGCTACAGCAAGTTTCTTCACTTCCTATTTACCAGACTTCACCTATTAAATCAAATAACATTAATTACCTTAGGGTCTTTTATGTGTTTTTGATGATGCATTACATTTTTTGGCAAGTTTTTTCCATGGATGCCAAAGAATTAACTCAAGTCAGTTTCAGAACTTAGCTTAAAACTATTAGAGAATGTTCTTGGGAGAAAAAACAAAAAGATTTTTATTTCTATAAATGGGAATAATTAACTCTAATTTTTTGAGGATGGATCTGAACTTTTTAGGAGCACATGAATTCATTAAAGAAACTAAAGAATTAAAAAACCTTTCCACTCCCCGCGCATCTGAGTAAGAAAACTCACAAGCCATGTATTCATACAAATTTGATTTATTTTTCTTCCCTAATGTGCTATAGACAATTTTTAACAGCAAGAAATAATCCAGCACTTTTTACCAAATAAACACCAACTTGTTTAGAAGGTACTTGGAGCAGCATTATTGCAGTTTGGTTTCTAGAACATTGGCCTGAGGACAGGAGCACCTCTAAAAGAAAGGTGATAAACTATAAAATAGAAATCCTTTCTTTGAATTTCTGCTTTGAAGTTGGAAAGGGAAATCATCAGATATATTATGACTGCAAATTCAAAATTAACTTAATTAGTTGTATGGCTGATAAGAACAGAACTTTGTAAGTCTAGACTAACAAGTACACTTACAATGAACAATAAGAAAAATACTCTATCTGAAACCATGATTCAGAATTTCAGATGGAAACCAATGAATTACAGTTGAATTTTTACTTGTGAGGGATATGAAAGGAAAAGTTTTCACTTCTGCAGGGATGACATAGTCTGTGCTCAGAAGGTGGCAGGTATATTTCCAGAACAAGCTAAAATGAAATGTTGGCCCAAGACTCAGCTGCATCAAGCAAGAAGGGAAAATAAACTTCACACAAGTTTACTCAGTGGTGTGCATTTGCTGATCTACATTTCAGCTAACTGTTAAGATTCTGATAAGTGCATATAAAATCAATTTCCTCAGGTGGAAGTTGTGCTTTGATGGAACACTTAATCCTCCTCTGGGAAAAACTGTTTTCATTATTTGGAGCTTGCATTTTATAATACAACAGCTTTCATCTGTTTCTGAAGCAACTGCAGTGGGAAGATGAAGGAGGAAGAAACTGTGCCCATTTCTGTGAATGAATTGTCTTTGGGCAAGATACTATTGCCCAAGCTCTGCCTTCCCTGAAATAGCACTCTTCACACATCTGTCGTTAGTTCCATTGATCTAAGCATATGGGAGATTGCATTATGCCTGAGGACTGAATAGGCTTATTTGAATAATAATAACAATTTTGAAAGACTTAAGAATTTCTCACTTTGTACTAAATGACATGATTTCTTGCATTTTTATCTTAAGCAAAGGATAGGTTTCTTAATCTTTTAAATAATAAGACATATATGTCATGTTCTTACAATTTATTTCACTTTATGTATGTGACAAAAAGAGGAATAGGAAATTGTCCCACCTATCTGAGCTGATCCCTTTACTTTTATTGACACCAAAAATTATATTCTCTCTAAAGTGTTTTTTTTTCTAACCTATCCCAGAGGAATCCATTAGTATCATAAATAGAAAAGTATTTTTTTCCAACCCTCAGCTGGTCCTTTTCTGAACCTGTTACAGTTTGAATTTATGAAAAATTTGATATATATCTTTAGTCTGGTGCAAGCTCTTTTCCTCTGGAAGTCTCTGATGTAAATATGCACCCAGTATTTCTTCTTTATTCTGGCATCATCATGGAGACATAGTTACTCTATTTTTATTAAGTACAAGGGTTTTTTCTCCTCTTCTGCAACTGCTTGCTAGAGATTCTGAACTTAAAGGAATATCACTAACCCCTAAATTTGTGTATCTAATTGGACTCTGGAGTTTTAAGGCCTAAAGCTTTTTGCCATCAGAAATTTTCACAAACATTTGCTTTTTTAATTTTTTTTTGAAATGCATTAAAATGTTGACTAAATTTAGTCTATCCATCACTGAAGAATTTCTTTGGTAAACTGCTATACAGCTGATATTTCTTATAAGAACATAACATATAAATATCTAGTAACATCAAGCTATTAATCCACTCATTATTTTAAGTGGCAATGCAGCACATGATTTATTGAGCAAAAATTTGTCATATCAATAGTAAATTTCCAGTGTCTATTTACTCTTTAATTTGGGATCTAAACAGACCTTTAGGATTCTTTATTTTTCTTAATAAAATTGAATTGCACTTTAGTCAGCTATCTGTTTCCCATCATATTTTAGTAATTCTTTCCTTCAACACATGAGTTTCAAATGCCTGAAAAGAGCTTCTTTAAAAATAAAGCTGTATAATCAAAGAAAATTCTCAGAGGAATATGAAGGATGTTAGAAATATGTAACCTTAGATTTAATTTCTTTATATTTCTGAATGGAAAACTTTACTTATGACCATGAAAATCTAAGCTAGTTAATGATAATCTTTTCCAAAGCCATAAATAAATATTTGTTTAGATAACAATTTTGCTTGTACTTCAATTCAGGTTTGATTAGTAAGAATGTCAAAGTATATGATTGAGGAAGATCACTACTGGGGACCGTGATCTGCTACAGATCTTGATTTATTTTAGGTATATGAATTCAGTATGTGTACGTGAGTTGCCTAGTTGTCAATATCATTTCAGGTTATCAGTAAAGACTGCTGATATACCTCAGTAAACTAGATATTATCATGAGTGAACAGGATACACTTTTTTGCCTTTCTGCATATTTACTATATTTACCACACTACTCTGAATTGATTTGCATTATTAATGGTCATTATAGAAAACAATTTCAACTGTTTTTCTGGTTTTTATTATCAACAGAGTATTTATAATAGTAGTGTGTTGTAGTGTGTTGTTAAGTTTATTGTATTACTCCCCCATTTTATGTATTGTTTCCCCCTGTTTAATGTAAATGGCTCTGCCCTCCCCCAGTTTAGCCCTGCCAGTTATGTTATCCCCATGGCAACTCCCGCCATTGGGGTTGTCAGTCTTTCTGATTATATAATTTCTCCTCCCTCTCCTTCCCTTATATGTATATTGATTCCTCTTCCCTGGGCCCAGTCAATCACCCCCCACTCCTCCCAGCTTTCCAGAATCTTCATCTCTCTGGGGGTTGTGGTTGGCTGAGATCCCGGGGCCCCTCCCTTGCTTTATGTTTATTGGTTATCTTACTCTGTTTGTCAGGTTAAGTCCACTCCCTTGTCCTCCCTTATTGGTTCCCTGTAAATCCCTCCCATATTCACTCCCCTTTCCTTTAAAATCTCACTTCTCCCTCCCCTCGGGGCCATTCCCTGATTGGTGCTTCTTGGTTGGTTTCTCCGGTTCATCAATAAACTGACTTCACCCCCAGTGAGTGTGCGACTCCTTCTCTCGTCCCATCTGCAGCGAGTTCTGTCCGCAAGCCAGCTCAGCCCGAGGCCAACAGACGCCAAGGGGGGCTGGCAGTTTATGCAGCTAGGTGTCGGCCTCTGCCTTTTGCTAGCTGGATGTTGATCTTATTGGCCATATACACCTCGCCGCAGTAGTGTTATAGGTACTGCCTTCTACATAAGTGTTGACTATTATTCTACACAAGCCAGTTTTTCATGTGGCCTTTTACCACTACCAGCTAAGAATTCTAACTTTGGGAAAATATGAGTATTGAAAAACTCACTATCTCTGTCAGTCTACTTACATTTTGTGCGTTTATATTTCTAAGACTGTAATAACACAGAATTTATTTGGCAAAGGAAATGCACCACATTGAAAATACCTCTTTTCCATTCGCTTGCTTCTACAATATTTTTAGCCAATATATTAGTAATAAACCAGTTTGAATAAAAAAATAGGTTTTAGTTATGTTATAGTTTGTTAAGCCATTAAATCTTAAACTTAGATGGTGTGAAAATCTTAACTCTAAAGAATACAGAGAAAGATGTGTAATATTTGATTTCATACTTGAAGTTTGACGTAGATTAAGTCACTAGGTTGTAAATGTTACTACTTCATAAGAGCAAAAGTTAGCTCTGGCCATCATGTAAAAGAAAAAGCAAATAGCATTGAATTTCCACAGTCTTCCCATCTGGATAACACTGGGTACTGGATATTCTTAAACATGACCTCATGTCTCAGAACCATCTAAAAAAGGAATACATACTAGTGATCCACCACTAAAAAAATCAATCAAACAATCAATCAATCATTCACATTATTGAAGAATGAAGAAAAGGAGACAGTGCACCACTGTCAGCCAACAGCATTAGATCTATTTGTCAGTGGTATCCAACAGTTAATGTTATTTTGCACGGAAGCAAAGTCATACTACTTACCATTCTAACAGGACATCTCAACAGCAACATATTCTGCCTACCACGACTTCTCCACTATCCTTTTGCCAAGAGGCTAGTTGCTTCCTTAGGACAAATCTGATAGGTAGTTAGTAAGAGGAGTACAGATGAGGGGAACCAGGACGAAGCTCAAGAAAATGTCTAAACAGATCTTAACTGTGAAGTTAGTAATAATATAAAACTG
Organism: Melozone crissalis; assembly: GCF_028551555.1. Classification (NCBI taxonomy): domain Eukaryota; kingdom Metazoa; phylum Chordata; class Aves; order Passeriformes; family Passerellidae; genus Melozone; species Melozone crissalis. Next base: position 45,124,756 of record NW_026535783.1, on the reverse strand, counting down.
TGCATCCTACAAGGGCCTTAGGTTTTAGGTAGAAGCCAGTACAGTTTATCTGATTGGCAAACTAGTGCACCAAAAAGCTGACTGACCAGATGAATTGTGGTAACAGATTATCTGAAGTTTATGCACAGATAGGGGTTTTTTTTTCCTTCCTTCCTTCCTTCCTTCCTTCCTTCCTTCCTTCCTTCCTTCCTTCCTTCCTTCCTTCCGACCCTTCCTTCCGACACTTCCTTCCTTCCGACACTTCCTTCCGACACTTCCTTCCGACACTTCCTTCCGACACTTCCTTCCTCCCTTCCGACACTTCCTTCCTTCCTCATTTGCTGCAACTTTTCAAGTTTTCAATAATCTCTTAATCAAAATTATGGCACATAATTACTATTATCTCAAAGTACATCTTTAAAAACAAATATAGTTCTGTTTCTGACATCAGGATTTGCAGCCTACTCTACCCTTCTAAGTACACTAGATGGTACTTAGTATCTGCAAGAGCTTTCCAGAGACATCAGCTGCAGAATAACGTCCTCAATATTTTGCCTACTCTCAACTCATTAAATACACCTGAGCTCTGCAATGTAGTGCCTACAGCTTCCAACCTCAGGGATAAAGTAATTACTGCAGATAGAATGAGAAGGTGTCTCAAAACAAAACAATTCAATTTAATTAGTTAGTCTATCACATGCAGTGGGTAAAAATGGATGTCATGAAGGCAGACTCTCACTGAGGTCCTGAAGAGTTCCCAGCTGAGTAAGAAAGGACAGTGCAGAGCAGGTCATTAGCATAACACTGTTACAAGTGAGATAGTAAAAAAGTCTCAGACCATCATGGCTATTATCCTTCTTTGCCTCATATATCTACCCAGCTTTGCATGCATAAATTTACTCAACGTGGACTCTAACCGCCTTCCCTTCAGCACATCAGATGCTTTTGTACCATTGTAAAATGCTACACCTTTAAGCAAAGACACATGAATTAATTCATTGCATAAGTGCAAAGTGTATTTTATACAATAAAAAATTTCAATAATTAGAGCTAGGAAAGGACACATCAGTGTCATCTTCTTTTAGTATCTTGCTTAGATTTTACTTCTCCTGCTACATCCAATAGAGACATTACAAACCTCAGTTTAAGCATGGAAATTAATAGTCGTCAGCTGTGTCTCTGTACATGCAGGATTTTTTCCCCAGCATTGTGTACAAATTATTCAGTGATTTCACTAAAAATATTTCTGTATTCTCTTTTAGAGATTATAGATCTGTCTGAATAGAACCACATATATTCTACCTCTAACAGAATAGCAATATATGTAGTTGTCACTCTTAAAGCAGTTCCAGAGAATTTTCAGAAATTCTTCTAAAATTTCAGCAGCTTCTTCCCTCCTCACCAAACATCAATTAATGCAAAAGCAGCAGAAGGTGATAAAGCAACTTTTACTGTTCTAGTAAAGGATGATATCTTGGAGCTGACAGTTACATGAACCTCCTAAATTTCTTTTGTGAGCTGGTATTTAAACAAATTCATAGAAAATTTGTTTCTGCTAAAAAGTTCAGAATAACCAGAAAACCAAAGAACTTCCTTTCTCCAAATCCTATGCCTCCCCACTGATGAGAGTATGAATTTACCAAAATATAGTAGGTAGTCATATGAGTTACTTTCTTGCATATTTTGTTGAAATTTTGAGATATATAAAATTGTAGCATTGTGTGTTTTATACAGGTTTTGTTGTAAAGTTGGTTATTTTTTATAAATCGAGATTATGGTTTGACCCTCAGCTCCCCCCATGTTCCTCCCTCACAATGGTTTGTCCCTGGGTTGTTTGTCCCTTGTCTTCCCGTCAGTGACCTGTCTGTCAAGGTAACCAATCACCTGGTCCTTCCCTTTATGTCCTTATAAGTTTATCTCCTCCCTCCTGCTGCTGCCCAGTTTTCCTGTTCATCATTGTAACCACCCCCCTCTGTTTCAAGAACCTTCTATGTCAGTTATCCCTTACTTAAATATGATTTGCCTCCTGAGCATTTTCCCTCCCTTGTGCAATCCTTATTGGTTCAGTTGTGTCCCTCGCTCCTCCCCGGGGCTTTGTTCATTGCTTCCTTCGTGTGTCCTTCTGTCAGCCCATCCCCTTTATCAGTGCCTTCCCAAGGGTCCTTCTCTGACGCCATTACTGGTCCTGCCTGGGACAATAAAGCGCCTTGGCCACACATAGGAGTGTCCGCTCTCTCCTTCCTTCACCTCAGAACTTTGTAGTCCCGCTCTTGCCTGCGCCACCCACACTGCAGATGGAACCACTACCTGGGGTTCTTGCGAAGAACCTGGGAGTGGCGGAATCCGTGGTCTTCCCCGGCCACTCTGGGAGTGTCTAGACGGGCCTGTCAGCTCCTGTGGCTGCGGGACGAGGTTACATAAAATTATGCATAGTTCTCATTCCTAGAGGAAAGGTAAAGCTGTAAGGTACAACATAAATAATAAATCTGAAGCAAGTCCTGAAGCAAACAGCAACAGTGAGAGAGCAACACACTTACAAGATTTTTTTATACTTGGGGACAATGCCATGTCCTCAAGATGTCCTGGAAAAAAATAGTATTGCTGTAAGTGCTCTACTGGCTAATTCTGTACATATTCCATTACTTTCTTTAAGCATCACAGAATCAGAGTGGCTAATATTGAAAAGGACCTATGGAAGTCCTCTGGTTCAACCCCATGATTGGTCCAGTGCAACTGGTCATGCAGATTCACCAAGAGACATTGCCCAAGACTATATCCACAGACTTTTGAATATCTCCGGAGATGACAATTCCACCACTTCACTGGGCAATTTGTGCCAGCACTCAGTCAATCTCACCATGAAAAAGTGAGTGGATTTTGCCACTGAGAAGAGCCTGACTACATCACCTTTGCCTCCCTCCCATCAGGTATGTATTTACAGTAGTTCGATCCCCTTGAGCGTTCCCAGCTCTCTCAGCTTTTCCTCGTAGGAGAGGTGCTCCTGTGCTCCCATGCATCATCTGTGTGGTCCCTTGCTGGGCTCTCAAAGTGTCCATGTGTCACCTGTACAAGGGAGCCCAGAAGGGGACAGAGTTCTCCAGAGGGTAAGGATCACCTCCCTTGACTTTATGGAAGCCTTTGCCCAATGCTTCTCAGGATACTATTAGCATTTCTTGTGATAAGGGCCCATTTCTGGCTCCTGTTTGAGCTGGTATCCACCAGGAACACCAAGGCCTTCCCAGCAAAGCTCTTTTCCAGCCTACCAGCCCATATCCCAAATGTCTGGGGTTTTCCTCCCTAAGTACACGGCTTTGTCCTTTGAACTAAGGATATAGAACATATATCTTATTTTCCTGATCATATCTTAGATTTCTATGACTCACTTAGAACAAAACTAGCATGAGAGATAAACTGTAGCAGAAATATTTGCATTTAGGTTTCTTTCTCTGAGAGACTAAAACCCATTTATAACAGACTGAAATCTTCTTGTTTTACAGTAAAAGAAGAAGCTATTTGGCTACAGAGGGTCAGCTGAATTTGCAATTAAGTCCTTAATAGATACTGGTATCCTTAATTGTCCATTTTCCTGATCAAGCAGCAGATATCTGGCTTGGCACAACCTCTAACCAGACCAGGTGGAAATTAACTATTGACATGACCTAATTTATGAGAGCTTGGAAAACTACACATAAAACAATACTTTAAAATAGCATTAATAGCTTATTAAAGTATTTCACTTCCCTGAATCCAACTGAGATTTCATTGCAATCTAGAACCTTGTTGGGGGAATTACCTTGGAAGGAAACACCATTGAGTTGGAACTGTCTCCATGTCAACTATGTTAAAAAATAATTTTTGCATCATTTTAATTTTTATGCTTTCTTTCTCAGGCAATAGTCTGGAGAAGTATTCTCTACACCAAAAAAATGTCAATAACTGTGAAAATTCGCAAAATTTAACAATGCAGTGGGGTTTATGAGTAGAAAAGCAATTTAAAACTCACCAATTCTGGCCAGGCACCACTTAGACATTTCTGAGACTGAAGTATTTGATTCACTACATTTAATGGGCATTCCCAACCATTAGTCTCGATTCAGTCTCCCTAGACTCACTCTCTAAAACACAAGATTTTTGCATAATAGCCCTTACACCAAATTATTCTCACTTAACTGCACAATCAGCTCCCTGCCACCATCACCACCAGAGACTTTTGCTGTTCCTAAAACACAGCAGTAGAGAAGGAACTTCTGATCCCCTGAACTTCTGCTTCTCTGAAGGAAAAGGTATGGGAATGAAGGCTTCTGCAAGTCTCAGTTTTTCACTTTTAAAGAGGTATACTGTTGTGTCTTCCCTTACTTAGACAGCAGGCTTTAAATACAACCTTACACATACTTTACAAGCCTTTAACCCTTTTCTGCCTCATTGCAGTTGTATGTATTCTCTCATAACTTCCACAAATTATGAAAAGACAACATGTAACAGCAGGGTCATGCAAATATAGAAAAAAAAATTCCCCTTTTTCCACTATGTCTTCACTGCTACTACACAGTGCACAAAGTATAAAAATCTAGATGAAGAGGGAGAAAATTCTGTGCATTTACTCTCCCTTTTAACATCCTTTTTCCTTTGCCTAACATTTTTGTTTATCATCTATTTAGAATATAATGATAGGAAAAAGGAGGAAATTCAGCTTCCTGCATTCTCACTTCCATCTCACCTACCTACCTACATATAGCTACATACTCCCAAATCTCCTCTTCATTCCAAGGTGCATTTTTGCCCTTTAAGTATCTTTACATTCCACTCTTAAGGTTCCTTGGATTCTTGCTTTACCACTACTAAGGCTCAGTATCTGTGCAATGGGAGCTGAGGTCCTGCTTGGTATATTCAGAGACCAGGAGCCTTCTCCTCAGGACACAGGCCGCAGATAGGCTTATGCATCATTTGTACAGAAGGTTGTCATCTGCCATGCAGAAAGTAAGGTGGCAGTGAAAGGAGAGGGGAGTATGCAGCAGCATATCTGCGTATTATATCTCAGCATATCTGCTGGCAGACCAGGTGCTGTTTGTGTAAGTATCACGTTCTCCTGCTGAGGTATTAGGTGCTCAGAGGGCATTAGACACATTTCTTTCTCTAAGAGTTAGTCCTGAAGCCTATAATATCCCCTTTATCTTCTCAGATACCCTGTCACCATTCCTGCTGACAGAGGTCAACTTAGTTTTGCTAAACAGTTTTTACCAGCCTGTCAGAAAGGCAAGTAGATTGTGTCCTCAATCCATTTTGCACTCTGCCAATCCATTTTCCAGAACTTTATTTCTTTACTTTTACCTAAAAATATAACAATAAAAAGTTAGCTTTTTTCCCCCTTCAGTGTGCAGACTTTCTCTTCTTGTTCTATAAAAGCAGACTTTCTCTTCTCATTCTATAAAACCATCTGTGACCTCCAAGCCAAACCTGTATTTCTGCCTGTAAAAGTAAGGAGAATATGTTCCCTACAAACAACTTACTTGGGTCTTTTCTACGGCAGGTCTCCTGTACTGATAACCTATTCCAGTTTTTCCCATCAGTTTAAGTATTTCTCTGAGGCACAGAGAACTCCAAGATTAAAAGGATGTCCTCTTGGCTTTCTGACCTCTGGTTAGTGGTGACATTCCTCCCCTCCTTAGTAACAGGAAAAAAAAAAAAAAAGTAAGGGATGGCAACTAAAAAGCTGTTTGAAAGGGAAATGGGATCTTACATTATCTCTTCAGTATGAAATTATCTTCTTCACTGGTAGTGTTAGGTGATGGAAGAAGTACCCTTTTCTATAATCTGACTTCATTTTTACTCAGTTCCTGTTTTACACAATCATCCTAAAAAGCACTTTTTCAGTTGCCACTGCTTGATATACCTACACTTGGCATTTTTTTAGATCTGCATGTTTATTTCATTTGCTTTCTAGAATGATTGGGACAAAAGCAGCCGGGCTAGAGAGTGTTTAACAGGACTCTTTAAGCCTTAGTTACATTTTTGAACAGAAAAAAATGCAGGTACATATAGGAAATACATATATTCAAAAATATAGAAATCTTCAGAAACCACTGAAGCAAGGGCAAGGGCAAAGAGAAGGGCAAGGGTACAAATATATCAAGACCACACTTCTAACTCAGCAAGTGAGGTGTTGTCCAGGAGATGAGGGACATATATCCCATCTCCTGGTGCTCAAGAAATTTGTGCTGTTTGTCTGCATAGATCTCAAGAAAAGTCTTATTGTTAATAATTCTTGAAGCAGAGTCAATGTGTCTTCTTCCTTCTTGGCAACATTTAGTCCCATTGAAATTGCCAATTCTGTTTTATTTTTAGAATTTTTTTTTCTACTTACAAGCTAGGGTATGGTTCCCTTTTCAGATGCTTCTCTGAGCTTTCAGTTATGGCAAGGAAAAAATTGAAGCAGGAAACTTTGACTGAGGTAAATTGAGACGGAAACCATTGCTGAAGAATTATTGTCAAAAGTGTAAAGTCATGATTGTGAGAGGTTCCTTTTTTTCTAATTGTGATCATGCTGGGATTACCATCTGAGGAACACCTTCTGGAGCCAGCAGCTGATTTGTTTCAACATTTAGGACCAGTTCTTTTATGTTAAGCTCTTTTGCTTAACAAAGAACATACTTTGCATTTGCAAACCTCATTCACTGGTCTTCCAGTAAATAGTATGAAAATAGTTGGTTTTGGTTCTTTTTGTGTATTTTTTTTAATTTATTTGCTTTTTTGGGGTTTTATTGGTGAGTATTAACTTTGCAAACATGTAGGTCACTACAGACTTCTACAATAACTAACTAAGGGCTCTTGTTTCTTGGGGTCCGAGGACAAATACATAATTTTTGCATGGGTTTCAGTGTTTTTCCCCCGTTGGGAGGGCTGTTTCATTATTTGTTTAGCATCAGTAAAGTTGTTGGGGACGTACTATACATTTCTTTGACAGTCTGTGTTGAAGTAGTTCTTTTCCTCATGATCGTCTTGTTTGTCAACTTGGGAAGTCACTGTTTAAATTCCACTTGAATGGAATATGCTGCTTTGCAAGTGCTAGAAGACAAAAGAAATTAAGCATGAAATGTTCATCTCACATGACCGTCCTTTTCATTTTTGACAGAAAGCCAGGTGAGAAGCCAGGAAAGAGGAGATGGCATTCCATTCCATCTGGATGCCATTGGTGGGGAATTCAGTACACAGATAATGATACTTTCAACATTGCATCTGCGATAAAGACCAGTGTTGAAGGGTAGCTGCACATGTGAAATGTTGACAGTGTTCTGCATTCCCTGCAACAAATGAATGGTCAGAAGAATAGGAAGCATTACAAATGAGGTAATGTGCTTTTCAAGTACAATGCTATTTTAAAAGAAATACTGACCTCATAGTCTGGGAAATGCTGGAGCTGGATTAGTTATAAAAAAAGGGTCTTTTACCTTTGACTCTCTAGTAAGAATCTGGTATTTATGAACAGAGACTGAAGGCTTATTAATTTCTGAACTAATCCATAAGACACATGTGAAGACAAGCGATGGACTCAGAATCTAATCTGGATTGAAAGGGATCTTTTGAGGTCATGGTCATCTGGTACAAATCCCAGTCAAGACAGAAACAACTTCAAAGTTCCATTAGAATGGTCATAACCTTGTCTGGTATCTCTAGCAATGGACATTCCACAGTTTCTTTGGTATATCTATTTTTGTGTATAACAAACCTCATTGTAAAAATGTGCTCAGCTTCTACCTGACATGCAGTTCCTCTGGGAGAGTCACATGCTAATTCTCATCAGGAAGGTCAATATTTAACATGCAAAGAGGCTGACTTCTCTTGCTTTCGTATCAGATTAATGATAATGCCCGTGGACCACACGCTGGCTTTTCCCATGTAATTAAGTTCTGTTGAGTTTTTCAAAAGCTGCTCTTCTTTCCTTGAATATTCAGTTATCTTGAGGAAGGGATGAGGCAAGGGGGAATGAGAACAGAGAGGGAGAAGACATTTTTTGCTTTTCTTCCCTTGCTTATTAGCTAATAAAGAAAAAACAATGTCTAGGAAAAAAAAGTTCTCACATATGAACAAAATATCTCTTATCTCTAGAAAAGAATCTATCCCACCAAATATATTCATCTCTGTGTTGAAACCTTTAATGAGAAGTATCCTAAGGGAAAAGTTTTCTTTCATTTCATTTAAAAATCACACATTTTATCATTTGAGTATCCGTCGGTCATATTAAAATTCAGACAAATATCTGCATATTTTAAATGCCTGCCTGAATACCGAGATCATTTGTCAATGTCCTCACTGAATTGTTAGTCAGACTGTTGTGCACATTATTTGAGACAGCAAATGAACTGTTTGGGTTGCTATGGTTACAGCTATGGAGAAGATAAATTTCTGCAGCTACTATCTTTCTTGAGGGGCTGGGGCGGAGAAAGATAATTGAAAAACTAAAAGTTAATCTGACACATTAGGGTAGGGTCAGAACTGCAACAAAGCTTTATGTGTGTGTGCACTTCGTTATAAATGTGGAAGGAACAACATATCCATAAAAGTAAATAAATATTGATGGATGCTTCCATTACATTCCCTTTCTCTAAATTTATTCTGCAATTTGTACCAGTCAGGTAGCAGTGATTGAGATTGTTCAACCAGCAGGAATTGTTAATTTGGACAGTTATCTGATTTAGAACATCATGATGAGGTGATAATTTCCTCCAAAATTACCACTCACATTTTGGGTTCATGGAAAAGCCAAATCACAGAATCATTTAGGTTGGAAGGGATCTTAAGACCATCTATTCTGTCTCCCTGCTTACAGCAAGGTCATCTACCACATTTTATCCAGTACTGTGTCCAGTCAGATTTTCTGTGTCACCAAAGATGGAGATGACCTCTCAGAAAAAGGGTTTCCTTGTTGCTTTTACACTGAATTTACTGTTTTTTAATTTGTGCTCATTGCTGTTTGTTCTCTGCATGCCACTGAAAAAAGTTTAGTTTTGTTTTCTTCATTCTCTCCTGTCAGATAGTAATAATAAGATGCTCCTTGAGACTTTTCCACAGGCTAAACACTTGCAGCAGTCTTCACATATGAAAAATGCTCCAGTCATTTCATCATCTTTGTGACCCTGAGGTGGCTATGCTCTGTGAAGTCTGTGTCTTGCTTGAAGTTCAGAGCCCACACTAGACACAGTATTCCAGACATTGTCTCATCAGTACTGATCAGAAAGGAGGGATCATCTCTGCTGAAAGGGCTGGCAATGCCCTTTCTAACATACCTTATAGGATATTATTCTCCTGTTTTGCTGTAAGGGTGCACCACTTGTTTATGGTTAACAAGGTGTCTTGCAGGACCCAGGGTCTTTCCCTGCAAAACTCCTTTTCAGCCAGGTACTCTCTCAGCTAAATGAGGGACTGGGGTTATTTATTTGCAAGGCAGGATTTTGCCCTTCCATTTGTTAAACACGACATCCTTCCAAAGTGTCCAACCTGTCATGAATGCTTTGAATAGCAGCACAATCACATCATTTATGAGCAACTTTTTCCACTTCTACACCATTTTAAAACTCTCTCTTTCTCATACCGGTTACCAATGAAGCTGTTAATAATGAAAAGTGTTGCTTGACTAACATGATCTCTTTTTACAACCAGGTGACCCTCTTACCAGTTGCAGGAAAAGCTGAGAGGAATGTTTCTACCTGGACTTCAATAAAGCCTTTGGTACTCTCTCCCACAGCACTGCTGGAGAAGCTGGAGCTGCTGAAGCAATTTCACCTCATCATAGTAAGCCACCAGGTTCTATAAGCATTATTTCACTTTGTAAATCCATGCTGGCTTATTCAAATCTCCTGCTTTTCTTTCATGGGTTTGGAAATGACTTCCAGATGCAGTTGAAATAAAATACATTGATCTGTATTTTCTAGATACTCCCTTGGCCTTCTTGAATATCAGAATGTTCTTTCCTCTCTTCCACTCTTCTGCAACCTCTCCCAGTTGCTATGACTGCTCAAAGATAATCAACAGTGGCATGACAACAATGTTAGCCAGCTTCCTCAGCACTTGTGATGCCAAGTGTCAGAAGCCATGTGTGGGAGTTCAACTGGCTGGGATGGATGGTAAGCTAACCTTTGTTAAGAACAAAGGCATCTACTTAAGGTCTTGGGAAGCAGGATATTAAGAAAGGAGACAAACATCTAGTCAGGTTATGGCAAGGAGAACAGGATTGTGGGTATAGTTATGTTAATGCTGTTGTGCCATGTAAGGTTATGTTCTGAGTTCTTGTTTATGATTGGTTAACAGTGTTTTACATATAAGGCAATGATCTTAGTTCTCATTGATGATTGCTTCCCTGCCCTCAGATCAACTGTTACATATTGTTGTGTTTCCCACATTTTGGGGTCTTTGGAGGACACCCTGTACTGTGCACAGCTTCTTTTCTTTGTTGTTTTGCTTGTTATTAAAGTTCTTTACTTTTCTGGGCTGCTCTGTCATAGCCGTCCCTGTTTATTTCTTTCTCCACAGCCCCTGGCTGATCTGGTCATGAGGTTGTGATGCTGACGTGACAGCCATGGACTTCTGTATGTCATTTAAGTGCTCTCTAGCCTGGTGCTACTGCACTGAGAGCAAGTCTTACTTGCTCCACACATTCTTCTGCTGTCTGAGCCGTGCATTTCCTTATGGCTAGTTTTACTGGTAAAGGCTCAGGCAAAAAGACACTAAACCCATTTCCACCTCCTCCTCACCCTTCGCACATGGCAGGCTGAGAGCAGGCTCCTTCTTTTCATAGTTTTTTCCACTGTTTCTTAAAAGCTTCATATTATGATCTTTCTTAGGTCCTAGTATCCTTTCCTTAAGTGATGAAAATATAAAAAAGCCCAGTATACTCAAGTTCTTCAAAAAGCCAGTTTTGGCATATGTGAGACATTAAATTTGATATTAATACTCATCTAAACTGCCAAATTTAGGCCATGTCCCATTGTTGTCTAATTTATAAGTTGGCCACATTAGTTCTGAGTGTCTGATCAATTTGGGTTTTGAAAGGAATGAATTTTTGTCTGCTAATCTTTGCCAATTTTTCAATATTAAACCTAAAGGGGAATCTCTAGGTTTTTGCATTGTATCTTCACATGAGAAGTCTCACCGCATTTTCCACAAAACAGGAAAAAACCCCATAAAATTTAAATGAAGTGACCTAAAGGCAAACAGTTAGAGAGAGAGAGAACAAGAACAAGGACTGTTGAGTTATGAGCGGGTCTTCATTCTTCAAAGAGACAGGAGCAGTTGTTTGTTGTTGTAAAGTTGTTTATTGAATGAATACATCAGCTTTGAAAGCAAAGAAGTTGAGAGTATTAAAGTCTGTGCTAAAAGCTTTCTGGTGTAGAGTCCCAATGTTCCAAGCAGAACCAACAGAAGCAGTAGCTGCTTGCAGAAGCTACTACCACCCCTTTGCACCCCAATACAGGGGATTTTATTCATAAATCATCCCATCAGCTAAAAACACTATTCTAAAGCATTCTTCCTACACCTACCCAAGCTTAATTCTAAGGTGAGAAAGTAATGTTGGTTCTTACACAAAATCTATGCAAACAGTTCAATCTGTTCATGCAAATAGTTCTATCTGGTCTACCTAGAAATGCAAGCAATGTTCTGTTTTCATTATATCTGGAGCGAAGTTAATTTTGTGAAAGGTAACACTACTGAATTTAAGTTAGGCTTTAGGGCTTTTTACTAGCTAGCACAGTCTCTTAAGGCACTCAAGATATATTTCTACTTACTTAAAACTGAAACTTACACTCCTGTTTCATGTCTGTGTGGCATATATTTCAGTTTCTCTAAAGGTTCCAATTCAATCCCTGCATTCCTTTTTCTCTCTGAGGGACTCAAGGAGGTTTCAATTTCATGCATTCCAACAAAAGACCACACAGGATTCCAACTCACAACCTCTGGATCAGCAGCGTGGGGCCTAAGTCACTTTGCTACCACTGGCCCTGGACCAAAATTTGCCACTGCAGTGCTAAAACTCCACTCGTTCAGGGGGCATTCCCTCCCTACTTTATGAGCAATTGGGGGTAATGACAAACAAACGAGAAACCCCCTCACCTTGGATCCTTCAGATCCTTCCACACACCAAACAAAATGAAGCGATCTCTTAACACTAAACCTAGGTGCTAACAACAAAACACTGCTTTTAACTTGCTTACTCAGGTGCCTTTGGGTTAGATGTGGAGGGTTCTTGGGCTCTGACACCGCCTGGACTGTGGCCACTGCCCACCCCGAAGTGCTGGCAGTGGCGGGGAAGAGCAACTGGGTCTTCCTCAGTCCACAGGATTTTCTAGAAGTCTCCTTTTCCCATCTGGGTCACCAGAAACTGATGCCTGTTTCAGGCTTACCTGAAAGCAGAGGTCAGACAAAATTAAGGGAATAAAAAATGGTTATATTTATTGAACGGTTTTCAGGTACACCTTGGGCAGACAGAGCCTCCCAGGGGCTATACCCAAAATGGACAATGGGTCATGACTTTTCACACTTTTCTAAGTTTGGTCCATTTGGATATTGGCGATTAATCTTCCAATTACACCTTCAGGTAATGAAGTCATTTTACTCCAAGTTTACCTCCCCAACTCACTTTCATTTACACTTCTGAGACAGTAAGGTGTCCTTGATTCCCAGGCCTACAGAGTACAGAGTAATTGTTTTCACTGACCAAAATGGGAAGCCAGTAGCTGGCACTGTATATGGAGTTTAGAGTTATACACTAAAAAATTACAAATATATGAAAAATATAAAACCTAATATCCTAAGGCATCAAATAACTTGACCTCTTTATTTCTCATAAATTCTCCTGCTGCCTTCAGCAGCAGTCTGACATTTTTCTGAGTCTTCCTTTTGCTGTTCATAGACATGTGGAGGAAGCCTTTCTTGTTGTCCTTCACATCCCTTGCCAGATTCAATGCTAGCTGGCTACAAAGGTCAAGGCAGCCTTTCTAACTCTATTGCTGCAATATCAGATAGCAACTCTTCTTGGGTCATGTATCTTTGATTTCATACCTTGTGAAGTTCCTTTTTATGTTATGAGTTTAGTTAGGAGCCTTTTGCTCATGTAGGCAAGCTTCTTCACAGAATTGCAGAATTATCAAGGTTGGAAAAGGCCATGGAGATCATCAAGTCCAACCTATGACTGAACACCACCTTATCAACTATACCATGGCACTAAGTGCCACATCCAGTCTGTTTTTTAATATCTCCAGGGACGGTGACTCCACCACCTCCCTGTGCAGCTCATTCTAGTGCCCAACTACTCTTTCTATAAAGTATATTTTTGTAATGTTTAGTCTAAGCTTGTCCTGGTACAGCTTAAGGCCATGTACTGTTGGTTGCCTGGGAGAAGAGACTAACTCTCACTTGGCTACAGCTTCCTTTCAGGGAAAGAGTGATGAAGTCTTCCCTAACCATCACTTCCAGGCTAAACAGCTCACTCAGCTACTCTTATTAGGGCTTGGGTTCTAGACCCCTCATCAGCCTTGTTGCCCTCCTCTGGATATGTTTGAGCATGTCAGCATCCTTTCTAAACTGAGGGACCCAGAACTGGACACTGCGCTCAAGGTGTGGCCCCATCAGTGCCGAATACAGGGGGACAGTCACTATCCTTGTCCTGCTGGCCACACCATTGCTGGCACAGACCAGGATGCCTTTGGCCTTCTTGGACACCTGGACACTGCTGGCTCATGTTCAGCTGCTGTCACCAGCACTCCCAGGTCCTTTTCGTCCTGGTTGCTGTGCAGCCACCCCATCTCCAGCTTGGAGCATTTCCTGGGGTTGTGGTGGGCCAAGCGCAGGACCTGGAACTTGGACTTATTAAACTTTGTATTGTTGGACTAGGCCCATCAATCCAGCCTGTCTGTGTCCTTCTGCAGAGCCCTCCCACCTTCCAACAGATCAGTGCCAGTTCCCAGCTTGGTGTCATTTGCAGATTTGCTGCTGGTGAACTCAATCCCCTCACCCAGGTCATCAATGTAGTTGTTAAACAGGACTGGACCCAACACAAATCCCTGGGGGACACCACTGGTGACCCTACTGCATTTGATACCTACTGGATGATGGCACCATTCACCACCACTCTCTGGGCCTGGCCATCCAGCCAGTTCTGAACCCAGCACAGAGTGCTCCTGTCCAAGCCATGGGCTGCCAGCTTTTCCAGGAGTGTGCTGTGGGAGACAGTGTCAAAGGCTTGGTGAAATCCAGGCAGACAACATCCACAGCCTGTCCTGCATCCACCAGGTCACTTGGTCATAAAAGGAGATCAGGTTGGCCAGGCAGGACCTGCCGCTCCTAAATCCATGCTGGCTGGGTCTGAGGCCTTGGCCATCCTGTAGGTGCCGTGTGATGGCACTCAAGATGATCTGTTCCATAACCTTGCCCAGCACTGAGCTGAGGCTGACTGCCCTGTAGTTTCCCAGATCCTTCTTCTGGCCCTTTTTGTGGATGGGTGTCACACTGGCCACCTTTCAGTCATCTGGGACATCCCCAGTGATCCAGGACTGATGACAGATGATGGAGAGTGGCTTGGTGAACTCTTTGGCCAGCTTCCTCATCGCCCTAGGATGGAATCCATAGACCTTTGAAATCTAAGTGGTTCAACAGGTCTCTGACTACTTCCTCTTGGATTCTGGAGGTTTATTCTTCTCCCTGACCCCATAAAACAAGCTCAGGAGGCCCATTGTTCTAAGGAAAACCTATCTTACTGTTGAAAACTGAGGCAAAGATGTCAAGAACCTCTGCCTTTTCCTCATCTTTATTCACTAAATTCCCTCCCACATCCAGCAAAGAATAGAGGCTGTCCTTGCCCTCCTTTTGCCATTAATGTATTAATAAAAGCATTTTATATTATCCTTCAGAGAAGTGGCCAGATTAAGGTCTAATTGGACCTTTCCTGCCCCTCTTTCTGAAGGTCATAAGGTCTCTGTTTCCTTCAGTTCCTTCAAAACCTCCTTGCCCATCCAGGCTCGTCATCCTTCCTATTGGCTCATCTTTTGGCACATGGAGACTCTCTGTTCCTGCACCTTCAAGATTTTTTTCTTGACGTATGTCTAGCCTTCTTTAATCCCTTTGTTTTAAAGATATTTAAATATTTCCCAAGATACTCTCCAAATCAATCTCTTGAATAGGCTGAAGTCCGCCCTCTAGAAGTCCAGAGTGGAAGTTTTGTTGATATCCCTCCTTGTTTCCCTGAATATTGGGAACACTATTATTTCATTGTCACTGTATCCCAGGCAGCCTCTGACCACCACATGTCCACCAGACCTTCTCTGTAAGCAGCCAGTCTAGCAGAACCCTAGCCCTGGTAGGCTCTCTCACCAGCTGTGTCAAGATGCTGTCCTCTGTACAGTCTAAGAATCTCCTAGATTACCTCTTGTCTGCTGTGTTGAGTTCCCAGCTGATAACTGGTTAAAGTCTCCCACAACAACAAGGGCTGCTGATCTTGAAACATCCTCCAGCTCCTGCTCATAGAATAATTCATCCACTTCTTCATCCTGGTTGGGTGATCTATAACAGACTCCCACCAAGATGTTGGTCTTGTTGGCCTTCCTACTGATTCCCACCCATAGGCACTTGACCTTGTCATCATTAATTTCAAATTCCATGGTATTGAGATCTTCCGTAATATACACAGCCACACCCCTACCTCTCCTACTTCACCTGTCCCTTCTGAGGATCTAGCCACCCATTTCAGCCCTCCAGTCATGTCAGCCATCTCACCATGCTTCTGTGATGGTGACCATGTCATAGCTTCCCTGCTGTATCTTGGCTTCCAGCTGTTTATCCATGCTGCATGCATTAGTGTATGTGCACTTCAGCTGGGCTGCTGATTTCACCCCTGACTGGCTCTCTATCAGCCCTGCCTGCTCACAGGCTAGAATCCTTTTGTCCTTGTTAGATAGATGGAACTTATCTGACTCTGGCAGGCCAGGTGCCATAAAAGTTGCCCCATGATCAAAGAACCCAAAATTCCACTGATGGCACCAGCCCTTAAGCCATTTATTACTCATGTATTAATCAGCGATTCATTAATCATTTATTTCATCATTCATCCCTGCGAATGAAGGGACTGAGCAGAGCACCACCTGTGCTCCTGCCCCATCAACCTATTGACCCAGAGCCTTGAAATTCTTTTTAATTGCCACGGTGCTCTTCTTGTCAACCTCATCATAGCCAGCTTGGACAATCAGCAGTGAAGCAATAATCAGAAATGAAGCAATAATCAGAGGACTGGATAAGCTCAGGGAGCCTACTGGTGATTTCCTGTGCTTGGGCCCCAGGCAGGCAGCAGACTTCCCTGTGGGATGAGGCCAGTTGTTATACAGGGCCCTCTGTTCCCCTCAGAAGGGAGTCACCTACTAGCACTACCCTTTTCTTTTTAATACAAAAGGTTGTGATCCCTCTGACAGAGGAAGTATAATGGGGAGACTCGCCAGGTGGCTTATTTTCTTTGATACCTTCTGCCTGAACCTCCAGGGCATTGTACCTATTTTGAAGCAGCACCTGAGAAGGTGATGGAGGTCAGGAGGTAATTTTATTACCTCCCTGGGTAGGGACATGTTTCCAGTCCCCCATGTCTGCTAGGTCTTCTACTGCATGATTATTAGAGGCATGAGCCTTATTTGAATCCTGGTGGGCTTTTCTTAGGGGTGGAAGGGTGTAACTCTACCAGCCTATTTCCTTTTCACTTTCCCTAATACTCCTTAATCTTTCTACTTCTTCCTTAAGATCTGCCACCAGACAGAGCAGATTGTTTACCTGCTTGCACCGTGTGTAGGTGTCTTTTCCTCTGGTACTACCACCAGGGTCAGGAACATTCTTTTTGTGTTAGCACACTTTGACTAGCAATGACTTTTGATTGTTTGAAAACCATTGCTCGGAAAAAAAAAAGTAAAAAAATGGAGCAACATAATCCACCACCAGGAATGTGGCTGCAACCCTGCCTGCTTGCCCTGCCTGCTCAAGCTGCCATGTAAGCTGCTGTGCCATGCCTTGTATGCATGTCACACCTCTGTTCACCATGTTCCAAGTCACTTACGCTCCCCATGGCCTTTTCTAAATTGTCCGTAATGGCCTGAAGATGGCTCTCCCTTTACCTGGATGGCTGACAAGAGGACCTCCTTTACTTGATTCTGCAGCTGCTGGGAGCTTGAGGGGGTTTTCCTTGAATATCAACAAGATCTCACAGACCTGCCTTCTTTCCAGGGCTGCATCCCACTAATCTTTCCAGGCAGAAAATGTTGAAATTTTCTTTCCTGAGGTCCAGGATTGTGGTCCTACTTTTTCTTTGCTATCTTCTTTTAAATCCTGAGCTCTGCTGTATCATCTTAGCTGTAGTCACAGGTCATGCCGACTTTCACATGTCTGACCACTTCTCCCTTTTTCAGGGTCTAGCCATACTTGTTGTCCTGGATTGCCAAGCAAATTGTATTCTGTTTTCCATCTGTATGGCAAGTGTCTTCTGTTAAGTGGGCAGTTTTCCTTATCTCTTCCACAACCCCTCCTCTCTTCAGGGAGACATCTGCTGATAGCAGGCTATTGAATGTCACTGATAAGAGCTACAGCATCCCATTGTAAGATGCTCCGCCCAGAGGGAGGAGCCAATCATTCTTACCCGGGTATAATCTTGAGATTCTGGAATACCAGTTGGGCTTCTCCACTGGATTTCCCAGAGAAGCAGCTGCCTCTTCCACT
Organism: Melozone crissalis; assembly: GCF_028551555.1. Taxonomy (NCBI): domain Eukaryota; kingdom Metazoa; phylum Chordata; class Aves; order Passeriformes; family Passerellidae; genus Melozone; species Melozone crissalis. The sequence goes on along the minus strand of NW_026535783.1, from coordinate 45,107,044 downwards.
GGATCTTCAGAGGAAACTACACTCTTTCTACAGGATTCCTGCTCCAACAGAACCACACCTGACACTCCAGGAGGACTGCAGCCACAATTCCAGTTGGACTGCTACCAGCACCCTGACCAACAGAGTGCCAGGTTGTGTTCTGACTCTGTTAGTGTTGTTTTGGTTTACTGTGTTATTTTATCTTTTTATTTTCTTCCCTAATAAAGAACTGTTATTCCTGCTCCCATATTTTTGCCTGAGAGCCCTTTAATTTCAAATTTATAACAGTTTGGAGGGAGGGGGTTTACATTTTTCCATTTCAGGGGAGGGTCCTGCCTTCATTATCAGACAACTGTCTTCCGAACTAAGACACTTGTCTACATGTAAGTAACTCTGTAAAGTGGTTTCAAGTCAGTGTGTAGTATCAGCTCAAGAAAACAGAATCCTAGACCTATCCTTTCATTGCTAGGTGTCCTAATTACTAAGAAGCATATTCTATCCCCCGACTTTATTGAAGCAAGAGAGGAAGCAAGGCAAACATTCAGTTTGTCTCTAATATAGTTTTCATTTAAGGAGTATCTTTCTGGGACATGGGAACTGTGTAAAACCATTTAGAACGAAAAATGTCTTGAAAACACTTCTGCTGCTTTCTAAGACTTTTCTGATGCTATAAACTATGTGCTGGCTCTAGCCAAAATGCTCATATTAAACTGCATATAGCCTAAATGGAACTTCTTCCATTAAAATATCTTATACTCCTGCTAGCAGGTACCTCAGATTTTCCAGAACCACAGCTATGGGAAGAAGCAAGTTAATAGGATCTTCCAAATCCTACTGTGTGTTTTATTTTTATTCAGTCCAGAAGGAAGTCACACTGATCTACTTAGTCATCCAGCACACTATTTTTAGGGACAGTCTTCAGCAAATCTTCAATATATAATTTGTCTATGGAGTTTGACAGTCTGGTATTATTATTAGTCTAGCATGGAACCAGGAGCACCCTGACTACTTTCCTTGATTACATATATGAATAAAAGTGTCTTTCTTGTCTACTCGCCTAACTTAATGTTTTTGAACATATCCTGAGGACCCTTAATATCATAGCACAGGTGAGGAAGAAGCTTTCTGTTCACCAAGTCAGTCAAGAGCAGACTGAAGGAATGCAGACATCTGAATTCAGGTTCTTGCTCCTCCAATAATCACCTATGGCAATCTAAACACCGGGAGGAATAAACAGTTATGAAGAGAAGAGTTTAGAAATCACTGCCTCAAAATTCAGATAGTATTGTCTTTTATTTGGTTTATTTCAGTTTAGAAATACAAACTTAACCAAAGACATGATTGAAGTTTGGGTTCAGTTTTCTACTGGGAGGTCTTTTCTGCTGTCATCAGAGGTGCTACTTAGGTCAGAGAAATAAGATCATTATATATAACAAGTCGCTGAATCCACTACGAATCTATTATTTGATACATTTACTCCTATTGTGAATTATTTATGCAAGAGTCAAAAAATTTTACAATGCCAATGTTATTTGAAGCCATCCACTTGTAGATTGCTATGTAAGCTAATTTCATGAGTATATTTGCATGCTATTCACCACTGGTCTTGATGATTGCTAAGATACTGTATCTGCCAGCTCGTGATTACCTGAGAAAAAAATACCCCAAAAATTTCCCCCCCCCCAAAAAAAAGAACAGTTTCCAAAGCTGCTTTGATCTACTGAGCACAGTAAGAAGTTTTGACACTGTGAGAAAAATTTTTGGAGTTGATTAGTAACTGCAGTTGCTAATGTTCATTAAACATGTTGAATGAATAAGAAAAGATATTGCTGAAAGGTCTACAGTTGTCAAAACATTCATAAATTCTGAATAATCACCAGAATAAATGTGTGTCTTTACATCATCACTTTTCCCCCCCCATATTAATTTGCTTTAGGAACTGTATCAGTGGTGAACTGTACTGATGCGGTGCTTAATACTAGGTTTTGATTGAATCAGGTTTAGTAAGAGATTTAATGAGCAAGATGGCTTAAAAAAAATCTCTTAAGAACTAAATTCATAATTACAAAAACTTCTTATAGCAGGCAGGATTATGATCACCCAAATCTAAATTAAAACTTGGAGTCCCTTTTCATACCAGTACCAATTTTTTAAATTTATTTCTTACGAAGGATTATGTCAGATATCAAATAAAATTAGATTAAACACATTATTAGACACATAGATATAAGATGATAATAACTTTGGTAAAAATCATCTTCAACACAAAAATCCTCTGGGACAAATGAGAGTGGTGGGGCTCTCCCTGGCAGGGATTGGCAGCTGGATTTATCCCACTGCCCCAGCAAGGAGCAGGGCAGGCAGGAGCAGTGATGGCGTGCAGTGATGTTGCAGAGTCATATAAATGCTGTACATTTCCACGGTACAGATCTACATCCAGGGGATGTAGATCTGGAGCAAACACAGGGAACAGGGTGTACGGCATGAGAGACTTGGGACTGGCAGAGGAGATTCAGGTTTGCCATGAAGAGCCCTGGAGGCCAGGTGGGCTCCAGGAGGAAATGATGGTCATCTTGTACAAGAAAATACTCTGCTGGAGGGTCTGCATGCTTTCTCTTCAGAGACTCCTCTTAAAGGCTGTTTTAATCAGTCATAAAGCAGTTCCTCTCCAGATACGAAATACAAAGTGCCAGAGCCAGGAAAAAAAAAAGTCAAACAATGTCCTTTTACTCTACTTCAGCAGATTTTTCTTGTTTTGGCTTTTTTCAGGTGTGAAAATAAAGCCAATATGCTGACATTTTTATGACACTGCTTTCCTATAATAAGTAAAAAGTCACATTAATACAATAATTTCATTTTCCAGTTCACTGGCCCGTAAAGAGGCTTATTGCAATTGGGTATTTAATACAAATACAGAGTAGTATTTACTTTGATATATTTTAATTCTACCAAGAGTTGTGGTGACACTTTAACAATAAGAAGTAGCAAATGAGTTGTTTAGACCATTCATTTCCCTTCCAGATCAGTATTAAAATCCAGCAGAGGGAAAAACTCATAATATTTAAAAGTTTTTTTCCAGGATCTGAAGCAAAATAATGTACAGAAATTTGGAAAACCCTTGCTCCTTGGGAAGCCAAGGACATACCATTGTTTCTGGATATAGATGCTATGTGGCCACACAGGGCTGGCAGGGGCCCTTCCGCAGTTCAGCCTTGGGAGCTTCTCTACTCTGCCGACTTGAGCTACATCTGCCCCAGGACCAACAGAACAGTCACTGATGTGACCTTCACCCTCCCCCTGCTGTCCCCAGACATTCCAGCCCCTCCTGACCTGTCGCCCTCCCTCCCCCTAGCTATCCATTTAGCAAAATAGGAGCCATTACAGTAGTCAGAACTAGCAAAAGGACAGGAGAGAATACAATATTTATAGAACAAGTGGGTCAGAAAGCCTGTACTCACATGTTGAGTGATACATGGAAACTCTTGTGCATTACTGCACATGTGGTCCATTTGTTCTCCCCTACTTCCCAGGTGTTTAACTCTCTTTGAACCCAAATGTTTCTCTTAAACTGTGTGAAAGTAACACTTTTCACAGCTAAGTATGACATGGAAGTGTTTCCAAACTCATTGCCATGCCAGCTTTTGAATCTGTAATGCCCTAAGACAAGTAATTTGGTAATTTTTTGCTTTTCCCTTTCTCAGAGGCTCATACAATTTTCTGGCTATGAGCAGCCACTACACAGGGAGAATGAGAAATATTCCCGCCTTAACTGCCTTCGGAACCTAGTCCTGGTTTTTGAATCTGAGGGAAGAGAAACTTGATGGTGGTGAGAGGCTATGGCTTCGAACCATGCAAGGACCTAAGGAAGCAGAACCACTCTTCTGTAATGTTGATCAACCACTCTAACAAAGTGATGGGTGTTTGATGGAAGGGATGACCCTACTGTTTGTGAGGGGCTTGTGTTGCTGGGGAAGGGCACAGTACATAGTAAGCATCTAGCAGAATGGTTTCCTTTGGGGAAACTTAAGCTGAAGAATGTCTTGAGCCCTCCTCAGTACCATGTGACAGATGGGACTAAAACCTCTGCACACCAATAATGATATTTGTGCTCAGACATAAATCTCAAGTTATGAGTTGACAACTTCAAAAGATAGATGTTCTTGAGAGATGTACTCTGTGCAAAAGCTAGGGTGAAACAAAGATCTAGAACTTCTATGCCATATCTGAGGGGGCTCCTTTTTTGACTCTGAAGAAAGAATTTTTTATTATCTTATTTTAATGATTTTTTCTTAAGAGCTTCTGCTTCTGATGTTATGAAGCAGTACATCTGGCTTTACAGAAATAAGCCTATTCTGTTTCATATAATGTATGACATTTGTCATATAAGCCAGGCCACAGGAATGGTAAATTTTTACCTTATATTTTAGGAATTTATTTAACCTGCTAGTAATTTAGATTAATTTGTTTACTTTGGATTCATGTTTGTTTTGCAATACGTAAGTTGTAAGTCCAAAAAGGAATCGGATCACATGACTGAAGCATGAATGATCATTTTTACTGGGGTAATAGACTTCTCTTGGTGAAAGAAATTGTGGATTATTATTAGTTCATATGGCAGAAAATGTCAAATAAGAGAAAATAAAAATACCTTCAAAGAAGACCATAACTATACTTGGTTCTGCAGTGCAAAAATCTGAAATCTGACTTGTCAGAAGATGTTCCAGCAGAATAAGTAATGTGGGTATTTTTCAACAAGATAAAGCTAACATAACTTTTTTCCAAGTATCGAAAAATTTTAAACATGACTCCAATACTCAGCGGAGCCAGGCAGAACTCCAGTAACATATAAAACTTCTATGGCATTCTGTAGGAAGGAAGAAGAGAAAGACACATGGATGATTTTCACAAAATCATGTGAAATCGCGTCTTCATTTGCCTACTTGCTTTTTATCCTTCTTATCTTTCAAAACTGTATCAGGTATGACCCACAGAGAAGGAAACTCACCACACACGTGGTGCCTCAATCACACCTTTTCAGTCATGAGATGTCCTTGCCTTCTCTTCCTAGCACCACACCTGGTCCTTAGTCTTGCACAGTCAACCCTCATTCCTCCTGTTGGCAACGGGATCCTTTGATAAGGAGGATGCCCTGCCCCTACCAAATAGAAATTAAACAGAGTCTAAAAATAGTCTTCAGAACCATTCAGGTTGTAAAAGGATGATCCTTTTCTTAAATCAGACATACATATTTCTTTTCCCTGAACTCCCCCACAACAATAAGCAAGCAAAAAGCTGTGATGTTTCACTTTGGACAAAAACAAGCCAACAAGCACACACAAAAAAAAAACAAACAAGGAAAAGAAGCTACTTTCCTGTGCCTTGTCAAGTTGGTTCTCAATTGTTCTGTTACTTGTTTTTGCGGGTAGGTTTTTATTTTAGATTTCTATCTTTTTCATGTGATAGGGACACAATTAGGTGGCTGTTCTTCACGTGAAAGGACTAGGATTTTCAATGTTTTCTTATTTGAATCTGATTGTAATTAGCAAATTTACTCTTTTTATACCACCTTTCATCTCTAAATCTATCTAAGCCATGAAAGAATAGAATTTAATCCTCAAAGTGTACAATGATTCTCCTGGAAAAAACCTCAACCAATGAACTAAAAGAAGAAGAAAAAAGGGGGAAAATATAGTGCAAAAATCTACAAGGATATTAAAAATATTTAGAGTGCTCTTTGTTTTTGTTAATGCCTATTGATGCATTTGTGGGATGGGAGGCCTTTATTGCTTTATTTTCAGCCCTGGCATCAGTTCTATTCTCACTAAGCAGGTAACTTTCTATCACCTCCAGTGAATTAAAAAGTAAAAGCACCCTTGCCTGTCATTTCTCACAGAAAGAGATACACTTGACCTGCTTCCACCTGTGTCTCCTGTCAATCACAGCATTTACAACACAACTTGCTTTTCATCTTGATGAAATATTCTAGTCATGCCACACAGAGGAAACTATTGATATTTGCATTGGTCATCAGGTGGAGTTTGTCCCATGATGTCGCTCTCCCAGCTAAATCATATTTTCCAGAAGTATGAAAAAACCCAAACCAAACAAATTACATAGTCCTATCCCTCCTGTTTCTGTGGAATATCTCTCCTCTTTAGTTGCTGAATGTTGCACTGGGAAGACACGTGTTTCACCTAATACAATGAGACATCTAGACACATAGTCATCCCTTATTGAAGTGTCTAGTGATGTTCTAGGTCATATTTATCCAAAACTTCACATATTTTTTCAGGCTATGTAGCTGACATTGTACAAGTAATTATGTGAATATCCAGTCTAAGCTAAGAACCTAGGTTAAGAAGCCTAGAGGGATCTGCTTTTAAAAAGGTTGGTGCCTTCAAAAGTTCTGAAATGAGTGTTTGAACTTAGCTATTAAAGAATGCATGAGACAAAAAGTCCTCTGAAAACCCAAAGAGTATCAGTCTGTGTTTACAGACCATATTCCAGAATTTCAAAAGGGAAAAGGAAGATTAGGTGTTCTAGGAACTACTCTTCCATGTTTCAATGCTGCGTTTTCATTATCTTGAAGTACAGACATGCAAGATAAGCATGTCTGGCCTAATGTGGTTTTGGAAGAGTAAAAAGTCCCAGTGGAGCAACAGTTCAGTGCAGATACTGTTGCTTGGTTCTCAAATTCCTGGATTATGCTACTTCTAGTTGTTACACATATGTGGATCAGAGATCAGAGCTTAACCATTGTGAAAAGCTATTTTACATCCATATAAAAGACCTTATTTCACAAATGAGCAAGCCAAAGGTTTAGCTTATTTGAATATCTGAATGAGATCCAAAACAGATTTAATTGAATATTCATTTCACGCAGCTTTAGCCAACTAAGTTGCTTAAGTGAATTGATCCCATGAATAACACTCTATGTATATGGGTAGTTAATGACTACACTGACGGAAACCTTCACCAGTGTCCTGCTTAAAGTGGAAACAGAGTGATGAAAGACTAATTTGTACCCTAACATGCAACAGTTTTACAGTACAGTATGAGGGTTGTGGAAGTAATATATGAAACTTATCTTTTACAAGCTGTCAGCTTCTCTTCTGCGTCTACTGAGGCACCACGCTGCTGCCCTGCCCATATTGCATGCCATATAGAGTCACTTTTTTCTCAGGTGCACTCTTAACTTTCTCAGTGGTATTTAAAAATGGTTTCTCATTCCCTTACTGTCAGCGTACTTCTGAGCTCCCTTGATCCAGGTGTTTACAGTCCCCACCATGGAGCAGTGCAGCAATGTCCCAGCCAAAGAGGTATCTGCAAGGGAATGCACAAAAATGCATTTCTGAAATTCTCTGCTATCATGACTTTTGGGCATCTTCTTCTGTTTCTTTGGGTTAATTACTTTTCTCAGATGACTGAGATGAGATGAGACTAAATGAAGACAATCATCTTCATGATGAGAGAGAGCAAAGAAGGGGATGCGCTTCATAGTGGTGCTATTCTCCTTTCCATATGATTCTCATGTTTTCGTGCCTGCTACAAAATCTACATGGCATACGGGACGATTTACTTTCAAAAGAGTGGCAAACCCCAAATATTTCTCATTAACCTATGTAGTGTGTTAACCTTGGTCAGCTGCCAGACACTGACCTAGCTGCTCTGTCACTGCTACTCCTCCAGTAGGGCAGAGAAAGAAAATAAGATGAAAAAGCTCATGAGGCAAGGAAAATACAAGAAGATTACTTGCCAGTAACCACCACAGGAAAAAGAAATTCAACCTGTGGAAAATTAATTTAATTTATTGCTAATTAAAATAGTTTTGGATAGTGAGAAACTAAGACAAATTTTAAAAGCCCCTGCAGTCCATCAGTACCAGCACCTGGACACAGACACCCATCATGTTGACTGATGTTCTGCTAGTTGTGTGCTGTCCTGCTTTCAGCAGATGCAACAGCAGTCTCTGTCTGGGAGGATGTTGGTATACTCCAGGACACTGTCTTTCTCAAACACAGAAACATGCTTGTGACCACTCAGAAATGCTAGCTGCAAAAATAGAGATATTTTTGATACAATTGCTTTAAGAATCAACAGGTGAATGTGAAGGGAAATAGACATATAAACAGAACATGAACCTTGGAAAAATGTGGCTAAAGGAGTCTGAGGTTCATACATTTCATAGCTGTAGAAAGAATCAGTAGCACGAGCAAAAACTTTTGTAGTCTGATAGAGGTTCAGAACTACAAACGACTCCTGTGTATCTTTTTGTTTGTTTGTTTGTTTGTTTCTCCTGTTCAGTTTTGTGCATTTACTATAATATAAAACTCCAGATTTAAATATAGGTGTCTGTATTTTCAGTTTCTCTTTTAACCTAATTTCTTTTTAGTTCCTTGATAGTCACACTGCTCCTTTATAAATTCATGCTGACTATTCCCATCCACTTTCTTATCTTCAAGTGTCAGGAAAAGATTCTCAGGACTACTTGCCCCTTCATTTTCTCAGGAGCCAGTGTGAAGCTGGCCAGTCTGTTGGTCTCTTTTACTTCCTGATGGTGTGACTTGCTCTGCTGGATTCCCACAGTATGAAGAAGAAAACAGCTAGTCCTATTGTACACTCCAGTGGTGAAAAAAATAAAAATTTGGTTAATCTAACTGGCTCATGAAGTGGACCCATTTCTACAGGTCAGTACAGTTTGGGGCAAGTACACTCAGAAAGAAATCAATCATTATAATCCTTCTTTTTCCATGAAGAAACATTAGAAATTAGGGTCTAGAGTTTTTTTCTAGCTATCTCTTTCATACTCCACCTTCCTTGTTGCTGCGTGTTGTGTCCAAGCTGGAGATTACCACTCAGCAGCTGGAACTTGATAGTTCTCAGTTCTGTGGAACATAAGTCCATGCATAAACTGCTTTGGTTAAGGTAAACATTTTCTAAAATAGGTGTTTCATGCAGCAAGTCTCTTCTCTCCCTAGAAACAGCCTGCTTGCGTGTTCTTCCATTCCTTTTCCTGAAATCACAAGAGATAGACACTTATTTCTCTCCTTTGAAAAAAAGAAATAAAGACAGAGACAGAAAAGAACCATTATCAATATATACATTTGGTGCACTAAATTAAGGCCATGCTAGGAATGCTACAACCTACAAAACCTGGGAAACACCAGATCCACGCTGCTCTAGGAGCTTGTTTGTCAGAAGCATTCAACAGTGAAAGGAAACAGTGCAGATGTTTTAATTAGGTGGCATAAGACTTCAGTTTGCATTAGTCTTGATTTTAGCCTCTGGACATGGCTTTAAATCAGGCAAATACAAAAACCTATGGGTCTTCAACTACAGCAAAAAATACACCTCAAAGGAAATTGCTTTCAAATTTCCCTCTCATCTGCACAGGCACAAAGCCAGACAATGTCCAAAGAGCCATTGAAAAAACTGCCTTTCAACCATCAATTTTTATCGAAACCAAATAGCTAATAAGAACATGAACAGAAACACAAAAGGGAGAGGAAGGGCTGAAGCATACCCCACTACCTCATGCTCATGAGACATGAAGCAATTTTTTTTCAATCATAAGACTCTCTCCCAATAGAAAAATATTTTTAAGTAACAATATTTACTTTCTATTTACTCTAGAAAGTAAAATAGAAACTTCTGGGCAGATGAGAAATTGAAAATTATAAAAACTACTTGAGTTGTTTTCTTAAAAATACTGAATCATTTCTGCAAGAAATTATTGTAGAATTGCTAATACTGGAATAATTTTCAGAGGTAAGAGTAAGGATAGTATATAATCTGCTTTATGTTATCTGGTTCCACTAACCTCACTTCACAATTGAATAATTACGGAAAACATAAATGCCTTCTGAGAAGGCAAATTTAGTCAAGGTTTTGACAAGATAAGAAATTTTCCTTTGTAAAGAAAATGTCTCTCAGAACCAAGGAGAAAGGATGAAATAAAGGTTCTAATTAAAAATGATGTCACTAAAATGTCCTGTTTAAACAGGTCAAAAACCCAAAAGAAAAACATGAATGACACAAATTTTCTGAAAAGCTAAAATAAACAGAACATCTTTGAGTACAAATTTTGAGAACAACAGTACTGTGTTCATGCATATACAATAAATACATATTTGTGGAGGTACACATGCAAGCATATATGACTGAAGGTAGTCAACACTCATTTCTTGAGAAACAGAAATGTGTGTTTAATGAGAAATTCTTCTGTTTGGCTTCTTAAGTTTTGAAATTCAAAAACTGAAAATGGCATTGAGTGAGATAAGAAACTTGACCTTAGAGAACTTCCGGTTCATCTCAAAAATCTGATTTTATGTTTTGTATATAAATGGTTACAGTTGGAAGAGACCCATGGACATCACCAGGTCCAACCCCACTTCTCATATAGGATTACCATTTACAGGTTGGCCAGAGAGGTGGTAGAATTGCTATCCTTGGAGATACTCAACTGGATACAGTCCTGTGCTGGGGCTCAGTCAATCTTACCATGAAAAATTATTATCTGACAATCAGACAGAATTACCTGTTTCATTTTTTCCCCTTTGCCACTGGTCCTGTCCCTGGACACCACTGAGAAGAGCCTGACTCCATCACCTTTGCCTCCCTCCCATCAGGTATGTATTTATAGCAGTCAGATTCTTCTGGATTTTCAATTCTCAAGGCTGAACAGTCTCAGCTCTCTCAGCTTTTCCTCGTAGGAGAGGTGCTCCTGTGCTCCCATGCATCATCTGTGTGGTCCCTTGCTGGGCTCTCAAAGTGTCCATGTGTCACCTGTACAAGGGAGCCCAGAAGGGGACAGAGTTCTCCAGAGGGTAAGGATCACCTCCCTTGACTTTATGGAAGCCTTTGCCCAATGCTTCTCAGGATACTATTAGCATTTCTTGTGATAAGGGCCCATTTCTGGCTCCTGTTTGAGCTGGTATCCACCAGGAACCCCAAGGCCTTTTATGTAAATCTGCTTTCCAAAAGAATAGCTGAGATCATTCCTTCTCAAGTGCAAGTCTTAGCAGTTCCCCTTGTTGAACTTCATGTGGGTCTTGTTAGCTGTCACCAGTGCCCCCAGGTCCCTTTCCAGCCACACCGTCCCCAGCCTGTAACGCTACAGGGGGTTATTGTGGCCAAAATGCAGGACTCAGCACTTGGATTTATTGAACTTCATCCCATTGGACTCTGCCCATGCATCCAACCATTCCAGGTCTCTCTGCAGAGCCCTCCTACCCTCCAACGGATCAACACACGATCCCAGCTTAGTGTTATCTGCAAATTTGGTAATGAAAGACTGAATCCCCTCATCCATGTCATCAGTGAAGATATTGAACAGAACTGGCCCAGCACAGACCCCTGAGGACACCACTTGTGACTGGTCCCAGCTGGATGTGGCACCGTTCACCTCCACCCTCTGGGCCCGGCCACCCAGCCAGTTCTGAACCCAGCACAGAGTGCTCCTGTCCAAGCCGTGGGCTGCCAGCTTTTCCAGGAGTGTGCTGTGGGAGACAGTGCCAAAGGCTCTGCTGAAGTCCAAACAGAGAACAGCCTGTCCTGCATCCACCAGGTGGGTCCCTTGGTCAGAAAAAGAGGCCAGCTTGCTCAAACTCGACCTTCCCCTCCTAAACCCATGCTGGCTGGGTCTAATACCCTGGCCACATAAACTGTTCCATTATGTGTATATAACATGGAAGAGGCTGAGAAGCCTGTCATGATTCTATAATGAGTGAAACCTTGTTTTCATGAGAGCCTTCAGCTCTGCCATGGAGAATAGGTACACCACATGGTTCAGATGTAGTGTCTTCAAATTTTCCTGACTCATAGGAATCTGTAAGTTATTCAGCAGTCATTGTATACAACTTAGAGAACAGAACATACTCGGCTCATGCTTCATGACAAATGTTCTGATCTGTTCTTTTTGCATCCTTGCTAGTCTAGAAGATATTGCTTTCCTCTTAGAAAAAGGTTTTTTTTTCTTTTTCTGTATGTTCATGCATGTCAATGGAAAAAAGCTTTCATCATATTTTTGAAACCACTCCATTCTAAGTATTTTCATAAAGCCATCAAGTTATCTAGTTCAAAGCTTTCCCCCCAGCTTCCTTTTCTGCCAGACAGAGAAAACCACAAATTAACTAGTACCAAGAGGAAAAAATTCACTATCTCTTTCTTTTTTTTACTTATCTTTCTTGTCTCCTCCCTTTGATAAAATAACTTGCTTCAATAATTGTTTTAGTATCCTATTAAATTGATGGAGGAGGGAAGGAAGAATTTTGTGAAGTTTATGTTGACATTAAATTTCATTGCCTCTCCATTTTTCAAGGATTCATCTGAGCTTGTTGATTCTGAATTTATGTTATTTGATTCTGTAGCATCCCATGAAATAATAATATTTTGTATTTTATAGTGATGGATGCAGGTGTGTGCTTATTGGCAAGTAAAATCTTTGCCCAAAGGAAATTTCTGTCAAAATAGCCAAAGCATATTAATATTAATCCCCATCTTATAGCTATTAAAAGGAGAGCAAGGTCAAAATATAAATCATACTAGAGTGATACCAGCAACTACCTAGAGTGGATGCCATCAACAGAATTTATTACATACATCTCTCTCTCTTCTTTTGGAAAGAAAAACAGAACAGAACAAAACAAAACAAAACAACGAAAAATGCAAGTGTGTAATTAACTCTGCATTTCTTCTGTGAGCAAATTCACTTGAAAGTCTTGTAACGTGACTAAGCTTTTAACATTCCATTTGATGAAACACTCCCAAAAGCCTGTAATACAAAAGCCCATCTAAGTATTTTCCTGCAATATCTTGTGTAGACCATGTATGTATATAAAATAACACAACTTTCAGCAGGTAATTAGCCTTTTCACCCTTTCAGAATTTACTCCTAGCAATTCTGAAATTAACACAATCACACAAAATGTTATTTATTTGTTTAAAAGAACAATTTTGTAATCAGGCAAAGGAGTATGTCCATCTCATAAGGTCCTCAGAAGACATTGCCAAGAAACAGTAATGTAACAAAACACTTTGAGGGAATAAATTAACACTATTTCTAAATCCATTCTATCTCCATAATTTTCAGTTTGAGTACTGTTAATTTTAAGAGATGAAAAATCCTTCCTGTGCAGAGCCCTGATGTTAATTTTCCATTAATTATAAAGAGCACATGTGTTAAATGAGTCAGACATAACAAGTTTACACAAACTTTTTCACACATCTTTAAGTAATTACCAAACATCAGATATTTACCAAACATCTTGCATTTGGTATATCATTTGATATTATTTAGCTAAAATCCTATTAGTAAGGAGATCAAGACAGGAAATGAAAATATTTTCTTGAAGACAGGATTTTTTTTCCTTCTAGATGATTAATTTATATCTATTTAAGAAATAAATATTAATAATTTAAAAATAATTTTTAAAAGGCTTAAAATGCATTCTCTTATCTTAAATGTAGTTGTACATGCATTTGATCTAAGAAGCAGCATGCAGGAAGGAGAGCAGCTCTTTCACTTCAGTGAAGAGGCTTTCCACCTTGGGTTAATTCTTCAATTAGCTAGAGAGACCAGTGCTGGTGATGCATTCGTGTGAGTACCATGTGCAAGAACAATGTCTTGGCTGAAGCGCCAAAGTCCTCACTTGTGAGGTTTATTGTAGACTTGTACTTCTTCTATAGTATTTGCAAAAATTGGCTTTTATTCAGTTAAAGTAGATAGTATTAATATCTTTTTTTGCAGTGTTTATCCCTTGCACCTTGTCTGATTTTAGACAGTAACATTCTGTTTCCCATTTTGTAACCCCTGTGCTTGACCATTGTTTTCTTTCTGCTGCTTCTGCACAGAGTCTGCAATGTTTCTCTGCAATTGTGTCCCCAAGAAGATCATCTGAAATTTCTGGTCAATGTCAAGGAAGTTACAACTGCCAATAAAAATCTATAGTCAAATGCTGTGGGTTAATCCTAGGCAGCAGTTAAACTACACACAGCCATTTGCTCACTTCACCCCTCAGTAGGATGGGGGGAGAATCAGATGGGGAAAATTAAAAATGGGTTGAGATAAAGACAGTTTCACATGCAAACTAGATGGTGCATGTGAAAACAAAGACATTAATTCACTCCTTCCCATCAGCAGGCAGATATTTAGCCCTTTTCAGGAAAGCAAGGTATCACATGCAATGGCTACTTGGGAAGACAAATACCTAACTTAGAACATCCATCTTTTTTCTTGGTTTACTCCCTTTTTAATTGAAAAACACAACATTATTTGGTATAGGATTTCTCTTTGGTCAGCTGTCCCTGTTGTGTTCTCTACCAACTTCTTGTGTACCCCCAGACTAATAGCTGGTGGAGCAATGACCTCAACACCCTGAACACTGCTTTGCTGTAAGTAAAACACTGGTGTGTTATTAACACTCCTTCAGTCACAAATCTAAAACACAGTATCATAAAAGTTGCTATGGAGAAAACAAACTCAGTACCATACAAAACAAAACAAACAAAAAGAAAACTTCTGAAAAACTGACAACTTCTGATTTTGGATAAATATTGCCTTTTATAAAAAAAAGCCCTACAACCATCAGACCAAAATGAACCAAACTCAAACCACCCGAAATATCACTTGGAATATTGTTTCCCATACCTATATTATATTTAAATAGAAGTCTGCATTTTAGCTCTTTTTTATCTAAGACGAGAGAGAGATCTACTTCACCATGCTGATATGCTGCTCAGATGCCTACTTATTATATAAAACTTACTCGGCAGCCTTATTCTACAATGTGGCTGAATGTATTTCCCCCTCTAGCCTGAAGTATGTAGGTTTGGGCCTCAATCTGTCATTCCAGTTTTCTGCAAAGGGCTGTATATTGGGTAAGAGTTCTCTAAAACTGTGAGGGACTAAACTTGAAATGAAACAATCAAAGAAAAAGTATAAATAAGCATTTGATGAAAATTGAGTAGGAAGTTTTTATGGAAAAAATGGAATGAAAGGCATTCAAACAGGAGGTGTGAATGTGTGAAATGCTCAAAATAGTCTTTGGAAGTGTGGACTAGATAAAAATTGTATGTGTATGAAACAGAAGCACGTGGTTTTGTTGTTGCCCATGAAAGATAATTGTTTTGCCCCATCTGTATTCAGTGACATACTCAACATCAGTCACTATTTCTGGTGGTTTCACTGTGCTTAGTTTGAAGTACAACAATACCTGAACTAGATGCCTTGCAGTGGTAGTGCAAGCTGGTTGGTTTGGATTTAGTGATGATGCTGATGAGGCTTGTGAATGTGAAAATCCTACCTGGAGCTTCTAGATGATGTTTTGTTTTCTTTTACTGCATGAATGAGAACTTGCTGTGAGTTTGTAAATTGCCTGCTACAGTAGAATGCTGAGCTTATACAACTCCCTTAGATTTAAGAGCTAAGTGGATTTTTGAAGACTGGAATTGTAGAAACTCTGATGTGTTTTCAAATAATTTCTTCCAATGAAGAAAATCCTATATTCTGTTCTCTTGTTTTTATGTATGAGAGAAGGAAAGGCACTTCCAGGCAGTTTTGACTTTAAAGATTTACATTCTGTATCCAATAAGGCAGTTGAATATACAATGAAGTACTTTTATTGGCAAAGAAAGGTTGTTTGCTTGTTCCAGCTACAATAATTAAGACTTTTGCTGACAGAAGCAAGCTGAATGCATTTTGGGTTCAAAAGCCTCCTATTTATAGTCTAGATGCAAAATGATCTCTATTCACTACAATGTCTCATTTGCAGGTTATCATTCTGCTTTCCTCTGAAAGCTAGTCAGCAGATGTTTCCTTCCATCTTGACTCATTGCATTAGTGGTAGAAAAACATTTTGTGTATTACCATGGTACTCTTCATAAGCAGATTTGGATGACAGAACCAACTTGTTGAAAACACAGGACAGTATTAAGAGAAAATTCTCTTGAATATTATATATAACATATTATTATATATAATATAATCTCTTGTATAGCTATGATATTCACATCCTTTAGGTTTTGAGTCAAGTAACTTTCCAAACAGTTGCGGTAGCACTGCATTAATAGATCCTCCTCGAGAAAAAAGGGAAAAAATTTAAAATCAACAAATAAAATGTAGTAAAAAAGTAAACTAAAATTAAATTTAAAAAATACAATAAAATTTTGCCCCAGGTCTTTTCATGAAAATTTTCTATGACCTCACACCCTATCAGTGTTTTATTTCCCCATGCAAAGTGAAATAATGACAAAAATAGCAGTGTTTCAAACTTCTGAAATTGCTTTAAAGATATTCTTTGACAGTGAAAGTAATATTGATACCATTTGGTATCTTCTGTGGACATTTTGCCAATTTGATCCAGTGCTGTTGAAGTTTAATGATCTAAAGCTGTCATATTTCAAGGTTTCAAAATGCAAAGCTATTTCATAGAATTCAGCAAGTCCATGGGCAAGATAGATGTCTTTTTGCACGTGAAGCGTTGTGGAAGGGGAAGTGGTTTATCAATGGTATGTTGGCTTACACATCAGCACATTTGTTGGTTATTTTCCTCAAAATTCCAAAGTCTGTGAAAAATAGTTTAACTTCATTCTTCTTAAAACCGGTTAAGCGGGGGGGAGGGCATGTTTGCATCTGAAGTAAAAAAGACATAGCAATTTCTAGAAAGATTTTTTCCTTTCCCTTTTTTGACCAGTGATCCAACTGGGGATCACTAGGTACAGATCCAGTTGTTAATGGACTGGGCACTGGTCAATGAATGATTTATTTTCATACATTCCTTATCATTACTTTTTCAGTACTTTGTTTATTCCATTACCAATAGCTCCCTTTGTCTGCATAGACTGGGAAAAGCAGGCAATGGGTAAATTTATAGATGGAAATCTCTTATTACCTTAGAATCAGGACTGACCCATTTGGGGAGACACTAATGAACACCAAAGATTCTGGGAATTCGGGAATTTGGTCCAAGTGATTGGATAATATAGAAAAGATGTAAATGTTATTGTGTTTGAAGGTCTGTAGCTATTGCTTTGCTTTGAGATAGGTTAATTTCATATCTCAACAGCATTCCTGAACAGTAATGATCTCGAAGTACATGGCATTTTTTCTGTGTTAAGCATGAATTAGAACTTACTTTTGTTAAAACCCCATTAACTTAGAAGTTATTAAGCCATACACAGCCAAATATTTTTGTCAATACTCATTTTCACACTTTATTATGGTCCATGCTAGACGCACAGAACAGGAAAATCCAAAGAAGTCAATGCTGACATTAAAGGGTACCATCTAAAGCCACTCAGATAGTTAAAGAAACCCTTACATAACACAGCTCTAAACCACCTTGCACAGACTACGCAAAAAAGGTTCAAGTCAAAGGCAGCCTGCAATGCAGTAATTGTAAAATCCACAGAAGTCAGTGGAAAAACATTAATAGGCCTCTGTAAGAATACCAAGGCTTCACATTTACACTATTATCACCATCTTCAAGTGGAAATTAGGCCAAGAACAATACACGTTCTTCGAAATCACCCTAATGTGCACATCCTTCCAGCACAGAGAACTCTTTATTAACATGTACTTAATACTAACTGCTAATAGACTGTATTCTCTTACAAAGTAATCTTGGAGACAGAACTTGCCTTCTTTCAAAACAAGCAGACAGAGCAAGACTTGTTTTCTTTGAATAGATTGCCATGCCATGCCCCTTGTAGCTTGCCTCGATACACCTGGTGTGTTTACTCATCTAAAACTTTTCCAACCTCTTTAAAAACTTTACCACAGTATTTGGATAGTAGCCTCACAGACTCACATTTGCACTCACTGCATATGCAATGCATAACAGAAATCAGTCAAAACTCATGACAGCCTGCAACAATTCCAGGGACTGAATACTGATTTTGGATTTACCCCAAAAGCTGCTAAATCTGCAGGGATTAAAAATTCACAATTTACCTCAAATGTGTGGATATTTGAGTTGCACCTAGGAATGGAGAACAATCTATTCTCTCAGTGTAGTGATACATTTCTAAAGAACAAAGGGGAACTCCAGAGGCATGTAAAGTGTGGTAATTTCAATTAAGCTGATGAAACTGTGAGAAATTATGCCAAAGGGTTTGCCTATGCTGGCTCAAAGCTTGCTGCTGAAGATGATATATATTTTCTAACCTAAGAATGCATTTTCCACTGTCCAGCAGCTAGTTAAGAAGATTAATGACTGCTTTGTAGTTTCAATTAAACTCCTTTATCACCAAGAGGGACCAAACAAGTTTTGATTTCAAAAGTACTGCTTAAGAAAGAAGACCAGGGCTGCATAACACTGACATTTTATTAGAATTCATCTGTAACAAATGGAACTTGTGTCAGCAAAGAACTGATTTTCATACAGACTTCCTTTTGCCACCAATGTAACGAAGTAAGAAAATAAAAAGCACGCCTTTCATTCTGTAAAACATTTACGCGTACTACTAATTAGAGGTAATTGTATCTTTTTTAACAAGCCATTTTACAAGGTAATTTTTTAAAGTTTTTCAGTCTATGCATCCAAAACAAGAGCAAAGAACACAAGTTTTTATTATCTTTGTAAAGACACTCCAAGCTTGAATGGCAAAGCCACATAATGGATGGTTATAATGAGACCTGCAGCCTTCTGATATCTGTGGAGTATCAGGGCACCAAGGGAAAAAAAAAAAGAAAAAAAGAAAAAAAAAAAAAAAAAAAAAAAAAAGAAAAATGGGAGAGAATAAAAGGAAGCAAAAAAAGCAGTTGCCTTTTTTTTCCTTTTACATGTTCTGTGTCTTTTAAATACATACAAGTGGGTTTTGTAAGCAATTTCTTACAGATGGGTTCAAGTTATTATTGGGTGTAGAATCAATAGGGCAGTGCATAGTACAAAGGTATATATAGAAAGTGCAAATCTCCTTAGAAGGTCACTCCTTCCCCCAGCCATCTTCTCTGCTATCTAACCACTCAAATAAATTTTTAAAAAACAGCTAAATTAAACTTTTGTATAAATCATTTTTATATATTTTGTGGTTTTTTTCCCCATTGCAACTAATTACAGAATTAGACATAACTACACATACAAACGTAAATAATAGCACCGTACTGGTTATGCTGATGAAACCAATTTTAAGCTTGGAAATGTATGATGTATGTAGACAAAGATGCTCACAATTTAAATTAACTGTAGAATACATATATTGGAATACAGAAAGTGGAATGCACATCAATGATGCTGAGAACTATCATAAGAAACAAAAAACCTGAAAGGAGTATTTAGTTGTACAACAGTTTTTCTCACAAATTGGCTCTGCTTTTTTGTATTTCTTTTACTCCCTTATTTTTGTTGGATCTTGCAAGACAGCCTGCTAGGGAAAATGCACTGATCTTTGTAGAGATCCAGTGTGCAGGAACCTTCCTTAGTCCATGTTTTCAAAATGACACTTTGTTTTGTATTTCTGAATTCCTATGTTTGAGTTGAAGAATATGACCACACTACATAACCTGGTATTTTAATAATTATTTCAACGTATAAATCAAGAAAGAAGAAGAGAAAGAAACATAGTGCACATTCTTCTCTGGTTCAGATGTAAGTTATAGAATCTCATTCTGAGGTAGCCTTCTATAATACTTCTATTCCATATATATATATATTTATACTTCGGTTTTGATTTTTTTGGTTTGGGTTTTTTTCATTACAAAAGTGCTCAAATACAATTGCTGGAGTTTGGTCTTTCTTATTTTTACTTCTCATAGGAGTGGGAAAATTGGAAGAAGAACTAAAAACGTTGAGGCCACATGGAGAAGCCACAGCAATGCTCCTATTTGAAACCCCAAAGAAAGCATCCTTTGATGCTGATGTACTAACAATGGCAGAACACATGCTGACCAAGGTCAATGTAAACGGCATTCTAGAAAGAGTCTCAAAAAGTACTTTGTGCTGTTTAGAGAATTTTCCTTTTTCCTGGAATAAAATCTGTCAATCTCCAATATGTCATGTGGGCTCAGTCTTGCTGGCCTTACATGAACCTTCCCACTGAAAGCAAGGGTTTGACTTTAGCAATCTGTTGACACAAGTGAATGAGCAGGACTTGGCCCAAAATAAATCTGAAAAAAAAAAAAAAGAAAATAAAAGAAAAAAGGAAGATGCATAAGCACTGCTGCTGTCAACTACTGCTACTGTGCTGCTACAGCTCGGCAATGACAGATAACACTATAACCAGTGACAAAGTGGGTTTGAAAAGCCAACCAGAAATAGATTTCCAATTTGTGGGCTATTCTGTTATTGGAAATATGGAAAGATAAAGGGCCTTGACTACCTATATGTTTTGGGTTATCATTTATTACCATCCATACTTGATTAGAAACTGGAAATGCATATTTTTCAAAATTGTCTGGTACATGTATTAAAATGTCTGAAAAGAACAACAGAGATATAAACAAACTAAACTAAATACAAATGAAGGCTAACTTAAAGAAATACTATTCAAAATAGGCATCAAATATAAGGCACTCTAAATGTAAAATTAAAATAAACCCCAGCATCCCCAAACAATGCTGTATGCCACAAAACGTTTGATTTCACAGAGCAATGTGTGTTTGGCTTTGCCCTGTTACATACAATAAATGTAAATTATATAGCGCACACTATAGACAGTATACTATTGAATACAATTTTAAAACATCTTAATACCTAGTATATTACAACATTCTCCCCTCCTAAAGGGATATGCACTGACCTTTCCCACATGCACACCTCCTACATTTAATAATATGATTTCTTATTGCACTATAGTGTTACAAATATTGAACTTCACTTGAAGCCTAAATCACATACTCTGTGTGCGTGTGTGCATGTGTGTGCTCTGCATGTGTGCATGTGTGTGTGTTCAGGTGGAAATGTGGATAGAAATATTATTTGGGATAGAGATGGCATTCAAATATCAATGATGTGCATTCCTCACTTCTCTTTGAAACAGAAGTTTATGGACCTCAAAAATGCAGAGATGATCAAATTGCAGTCTGATATAATTGTAGTATGTGGAAAAACTTTCCCAATGCTTTCATAAATCCAGGTATGTAAGGACTGATATGTTTATGTGCATGTGTGTGAATCTGTATCTGAATCCATCTGTATTCTCTGCAACTATACAGAGAGTCAAAAAAGGGTAGACAGTAATACATATATATATATATAAAAGAGAGAGGGTGTGAGTGTGCATGTGCATATGTGTGCGTGTGTGTGTATGTGCTAGCAGCATCTTTATACTTTGCGCCTCCCTGTTGATTCCAAAATAAACCAAAAGCCCCATTTTGATTTAACTGATTACAATGAATATTTTCTTAAAGAAAAAAAACCCAAATAAAACTACAGAATTCATATCTAACAAGACTGTGGTACTGTAGGACTGCACAAAAATGTGCAAATTTTCAAAGTATCTAACATTTCTACAGCACAATATTACAGATAACAGTTCTACAGCTTAAAAAAAATCTACATTTTTAAACAAAAATATTAACAGTTATGCAACCTTTTCTTTAATTCACTTCATCGAATGATACACTCTTGTTAAAAAAAGGAAAAAGTTTACACAGTTAAAAATGAAGCACAGGTCAGCAGTATCTTTACAATACTAAAAAACTAAATCAAGGACTTTCTTTTTAAACATTCCCACATTTTCCCTTAAGTGTTATGATGAGCAGTATGATGGGAAACGGTGATGTTGAAGTAAAGAGTCCGCTTTGTTTGAGAAGCCAGAACCCAACCTTGCAACAAACATCTTGCACTGAACTGCAGTTCTCAAAACTCTTCTTTGCAAAATCATGTAATCCTGAATAAGATGATCACTCTTTCTGATTAAGTTTCCTCTTCCCTTTAACTTCAACCAATGTCGAACCCTTGAGGTATCTGTAAATGAGATCCTTCAGACGCCTCAGTGGTCAGGATTCTTTTATTATGGTTAGGTTATTAAACTGTGAATTCTTGGTCCACATGGAATACTTCTTGTTGGGTGGGGTTTTTTTTTTGTTGTTTTTTTGTTTTATATATCCCCAATATTTTGTTCATTTGTTTCTTTTTTTATTATTTTTTATTTTATATATCCCCAATAATTGCTCCTTAGCTAAGAGTTAAGAAGTACTTCTAAAGCACATTGTATGGCTCAGAAGCGGCTCTCTGGATCTTAAAGGGCCTGCAATAAAAATCCACAATGGGTTTTTATGTTGCATAGTGATCAAAGCTGCCCAGATACTCCAGTGCGGCTCGATAGCAGAACTGGTATTGATCCTAGAGAAAGAAAAACAGAAAACAAATGCATCAAAAAGTCAGCTTGTTGGTTGGTTTCCAGTTTCTTTCAAGTAATAGTGAATATTTTGTAGCTGCAAACAAATATACTGCATAGGCATCTGCAGTTCAGCAATATTCAGTTGCCTGACACCAACAGAAAACCACTCTGAGTTACAACAGATAGACAGTCGTTTAATGCAACAACATTTTCCACAGAATGGAGCTTCTTTTTGTGCAGAGACTATATACCCACCTACTGACAGTCTGTTATTCTGGATTAAAACAATATCAGCATTAAGCTTTCTTCTGATAGGAACATGCTAGAATGCTTTCCCTGCTTGTATTTGAAAATAAGTAGCAAAATAAACAATGAATTCTACAGCTAATACAACACACTAAGTAAAAGGGTCCATCACAGCTTGAATATGGAATTCTGTATGGAAAACCATCACTTTAAAAATCATGCAAAGAAAGCAAAGGGAATTCCAGCCTTTCAGTAAGACAGGCTTTGATGAAGATGTGAAGATACCTTGGCAAGAAAAAGACCTAAGGAGAAATATAGAGCTAAAGGACCTCATTCACCTAAATCAGACTTCATTTCAACCTATACCTGGAAACAGAGAGAAGTTTAGTGTGCTGAGAAATTTTCTCATACCTCAGATGAATCTAACATTTGTAAGTTTCTGTTATTCTCACCTCCATAAAGCAGTCCTTTTGCACATTTATGTTGTTGCACATTTACACTAAAATGGCACATCTACGTATTTATTTCCAACTGCCATTCTTGGTTTAAATGGTAAAAAGTAAAAAAATTTTAAAAAACAAAAATAAAAGAAATTTCTCAAAAATACCAGGGATGTCTGTTTGCTTTTCTGATAGTGCTGTGTGGTAACTGCACAGGTTGCAGTTGTTAAGATCACAATTAAAATTCTTTCAGAGGCCAGGAAACTAATCAGATATTTACTTCACTGAGGTAGCATGATTACTCATAGTTCATTTCTGTTAGTTGGAATAGTTAGAACAGTGGCAGAATACATTACACACATGCTTAAATTTTAAGTGTGCGTATGGTCCACATGGAAGTGCTTTGTTTAATAAGGATTAGATTTCCTGGCAGTTTATAACACTGAATGAGAGATTTGTTTGCCACAGAATCCTGGAAGACATGTCTACAGAACACCTCTGCTTTCAGCAGCAGGGATGAAGGGTAGCATACAGAAATTAGTCAAAGCAGGAGGAGGGAGCATATATTGCAGAATTGAACTCTGCATCTGTCAGGTAGGCTCAAGGAAGCATAGTTTCTGTGTACTTTAGCTATTTCTTGCAGCCAAAATGACAGAAAGCAGTCATTTTTCATTTTGCTTATCCAGAAGAATGATGGTAATGGAAAAGAAATGGAATTAACTCTTCAGTATGGTCACAGTGATTTACTTGGCTAACTGACACGATTAAAAATAAGTATCTGTATTTTTCATATAAGCTTTATGAAGTTGTCTTCTTAGAAATAAAACTACCCAGCTTCTACAGAACTAGTTTAATTTTCTTGTGGAAAATGGCAAACTCTGGGGAACCATCTTAAATTTCACAGACTTAATTTAAAGGCCTGTGTCAACCAAATTATACTAAATAAATGTGTGATCTGAAATGTTTCCCTTCTCTTTTCCTTTTTGTTGGTCCTCCTAACCTGTTGGCTCTGGCTTAGTCCAGGTCTTCTGCTCAGAAATTAAGGCAAAAATTAAGGGCATTAATTGATAATGTTTAAGCATTCTTTATGATGTGACAGATTTCCAAGCATACAGGCACAGGTAACTAGTCTAAACTGCTTATCACTTTCTTTATTTCTCCATGCCACACTTAATAGCATAGAAATTATTTACACTATAGTTATCCTGAATGCTGAATTTACCATTATGATTTTCAGGCCAAGGAGCCACTTGCTTGGTGACACAAAAAACCATGAAAATAATACAGTGTCACTCTGAAGACATAATCAAGAGCTTGCTCCCAGGGAAAAAAAAAAATAAAATCAGAGGATCCACCTGCAGAAACAATTTGCCTGCTTCTCTACTACCACACATTTCTGCCAGAGAGCATGGATCAAATAAAAATGTGTCATGCTTCACAAATGGGTATTTCTTAACTACCATAATTTAGGATCCACTATTGAAATGACTTTTTTTTCTTCCTCATCTTGCAGTAACTACTGTGATAACAGGAAATAGTCCTATTACAGATTTTACCCTGTAGTCACAGGGCCAATATATGTCTTCAGATATTACTGTAAGCATGTCTTATACAGTATCTATCTGTGCATATTTTTGCTTGTGTAAATACCATTTCTTTTCCACCACCATTGCATAAGGATACTCTTGCTCACCTCTGTCTGTACCATGGCTGGCCGCTGTGTCCTTAACATTTTGACAGTCTGGAAGATGTCTACAACGCCTTCATATCTCATTCTTTCTAGCACAATGCTTAGGGTTATGAATACTCCAGTCCTTCCAACACCTGCACTGTTGAAGAAAATGAAGACAAAATAAAAGGAAAAAACAAATGTTAATTGACAGTTAATGCTGAAAGAATTGGCTGACAAATTCTTTGTGGTTACAACACACCATATGTGTATAAATTGCTATATGGGGAAAGGCTCACTAAGCAAAATTCCATAGCAAATTACCACATTGCATTCAAAAGAATAACTGCACTCAAGTGAACCTCACATCTACTGATTACATCTAGACTCTCCAGTCTTCCTTGCAAAGGCTTGATTTGTTCATCCAGATATACAATAATCACTGCATGGTGAAGGCAAATATTAATATTTGTTGCCAATAGCATACATTGGAACTGACAAGAGAAAATGAAGCCAAAATGCATTTTACTGCTTGCTTTACTTTAGTTTGTCATGTATATGCCCTGTTTTGCACATCTTCTCTGTGTTATTTTACCTTCTACTTTAAGTTTGAAGTACGGATGTTCGTTTAATATTGAACTTGTTCATACATGGTCCGATTCAAATAATGGACAGAGAAAGATCTCAGTTGAGGCCTTATTCAAGTCTGGCAGTCTGGATCTTTGCTTTCCAATGCTGAAATACATTTACCGTGTTTGTCTACATTGGTCTTAAAAGTATTCTTTGAGTATATATGTGTTTTTTTTGCTCTGTGTTCTGCCCTGGGTTTCTGCTATTCGCTTTAACCCTCAAGAAGTGATGGAAATTCTTGCCATCAATAGAGCCAATAGCTGTCAGCTTTTAAAATTAAACAATCACTTATTCAAGATGATTATCCTTTGCAAAAGAGACAGGTAACTACACAGAGAAAAAGACTTTGTAAGTCTGAACCTCTATGGATGGAAACCAAGCACCTTGTCATCTCACGGTTGATGCTAATAATTTCACAAGGTTTCCTACAGCCAGATAACCCTGGAAAGCTGAATATTTATGAGACCTATTCACCAGATAGATGAATGGAGCAGCATGAACAACAGGAAAATCGTGAAGAACTCTTGAATGTTTGTATGAACTATGACAGAAATCCAGCAAATTCACAAAAGTAGTGTGGAAATTGAATGTTCAAATTGTATGATGGTATCTTAGTGTTTGGTCTAGGTCAGAGCTCTTTTAGGGCTATTAGACATATGCAATTGGATTTATAAATTTTGCATAGGATGTGTGCTTTCAGATTGCTGAAGCCAAAGGACAACTGACACACCACTTGACAGAATATCATGTTGTCAGTGGTGATTTACCTATGTGATATAATAACAGTCCTGGACATCTAAAGCAATTGCAGCGCAAGGTGCCTGATGAGGTAAATTAGACAGCTAGTACTTCAGAAACATCCTGAAAAATCCTGGAACCTGCTCGTTGGAACCAGCTTGAACTTTGCAGACCTGATTACAGTGTGATCTAAACTAAGTAGCCCAGGAAATGACCAGGAGAATGAACACAGACTACCATTTTACATTGTCCTGCTCTGCTATTTCACTAAAAGAAAAATATTTACATGTGTGAGAGCATTCTGGCCTCACAACAGACAAATCTTTGTTACTTTAAAAAAATTACTTGGAAATCTCAGGCAAAAGGAAGAAATTCCTTTGTTGTCTTGGGTACTTAAAAAATCAGCAAATGTCTCCAGGAGAGACTTAATGAGGAAGAGAAACTAATATGGAAACATGTCAATGCTTGCAAATCCTAATTGGTCATCAAGTGTAATGTCTTGAGAAAAGCCTACGGGATATTGATCCTGTTCCCTTTAGAGTAGCAAACATACTTTAACATTGGAACAATTCCTATCCAAAAATGCTTAGGATTTCTAGAGTAAAGAAATCCTTCATGATGCATTATAAGTCCCCATGACTCATAATTTAGACTAGAAACTAAAGTTGAGATGCTTAAATGAACTATGTGGATGTATTGATTTTTTGTAAGAGAGAAGAGTTTATTATTACAAATACATCTTGACTGCATTCTGGGAAAGGTCTTCCTCAGTCTTGAGCTAAAAGCTGGAATAAAAAGACTATAAATATCTAATATTGGTTTAAATGAAAATTTTACTTCAAGATGAATAGCCCATTGCTCTCTTAAATAGTTTTAAATATCTGCCTCATGAGGTTAGAAATTTTTTCATTCAACACACTGACCTATTTGTAAAAATGTTACAGAAAAAGAAAATTTAGAATTGTGGGTTGGGGGGGTTTACTGCATAACAGAGAAAGCAAGCTTGTGAAAATTATATAGAGTGTAAAGGAGACCCAAAGGAAGTGACACTAGGGGTGTTTTAATTCACTGTAGAACTCATCATAGTACAAACTGGAGGCATTATTTCAGTAATTCCTCAGAGACTAGGAAAGCACAGGTATCCAGGATCTTGTGTTTCCTGAAAGAAATACACAAACTTACTAATTTGCTAGGGACACTTCCTATTCATGTAAGTTGACTAACACTGGCAATGATGATTAGCATTACCAGTCCCTAAATAGTCATTACAATAATGATAAAGACATTTAAAAACCAAGCCATGATTAGTTACACTGCATTTGACTTTGTTTCCAGCAATGTCAATGGCGGAAGTCCATAATTTTACCATGAAAGATCACATCCATTTGGGAGGGATATGTAATGTAATGGAAGAAGCATTCACAGTATTCACAAGTGGACAAGTCTGCATGGCACAAAGAACCTAGAATAAAAATACTGCTCGGCTTTCTTATCTGCATAAAGGCATAAATATTGCTTATTACTCCTGACCTCTCAAAACTCATTAATGTTGAAGAATAAGGCTTATTCTTATCTGGTTTGTTCTTCATCCCCCTTGTGTAATGAATCCCAATCAGTGCTCTGCATGCTACTCTCCTCAGCAGCCTATAAAAATTTTAAGGCACACAAGAAAAGTAGGATTCAAGTATTCCAACACATTTATTTTGTCTGTCTTTCAGATTAGAGGATCATAAAGAACTCAAATTCTGTTTACCGATGACTTTGGAAAGAGGAAAATTTCTCTCCCTCTGTTTACTAGGCTCTAGTAAACTCATTCATTTGTGTTCATGATAGTATTGGGGCACCACTTGGCTTGCAGTAAGAACTTGCAACTTGTGTGAGTATTTTGCATCTCTGTTATATAAATAATAATATTTAATCTACAAAAAAGAATTTCATATTACAAAAATGAGTATCTAAAATCCTAATGGAATTTATAGAAAACAATTTATTAAATAAGAGATAAGAGATAAAGATATTATTTTTGGCCATCTGCTATAGACTCTAGAATACTGTAGAGGAAATAAATAAAAAATACAAGAATATTAAAAAACCCATGCTGGATTATTTCTAACCACCATGCAAGTCATTTTCATCTGCATATCAATTGCAAAGAAGGGAAGTCATCACATCAAAAATGAGCACAAAGTTCTGAAGCTAGAACTCATAAACTCAAACTTCAATGATTTCTTTGACAGGCAAAATTTCTAAACACCACTTTCTATTCCATTCCCTTTCTTGAGATAGCTACCTTTTTTTTTTTTTTTTTTGCCTCATCTTGATTGCTACTAATGTGCCACTGAGGTGTAACTAGCTTGGTTGCAGATAATAATTCCGACTGAAGTAAAAGCCTTTAATTTCTAGTGGAAAAAATATCACATGTAGCAGCTTGTGATAAGGCTCTTCCTATGCCTTCTGTGGGCAGCACTGACCAGACTGCTTTTATGCTGAATTAGAAGCATTTATATGTGAAAAAATCACGTGTTTCCACATATTTCTGAAGAACCATTTTTGTATAAATGGAATATCACAGAACAGTTCCCATTTCATAAAGCAGTTCATGCTGTTCCATTTTAGATCCTCTATTTGATTACATGATATGACACTTCACCTCTGAAATGTTGTTTAAATATACACGTTCACCACAATCAGCAATCAACTTTAGGAAAAAAACAAATCTGCATATAATTTGTTTTTAAGCTTTGTTTACTTACCTGCAATGAACAGAAATTGGTCCATCCTGACCAAATTGCTCTTTTGTTTTATGCACTTGGCCAATGAAGTCAATAAATCCTTCTCCAGACTTTGGCACTCCTTGTTCTGGCCAGTCAGTGAACTGGAACTGCCTCACTGTTCGGGACTGGCCATCCTTTAACAAAAGTTAGACACAAATAAAGCACGTTGCTGTGGCTTGAAGTTGGTCAGTGAATAATCATAAAGACAATCACAAAGTAAGGATGTTGAGAGGAGATGGGGAATGGCTAAGATTACATTTATGGAAACTCTTTCAACTGCAGTACTACTATTAAAGCTTTTGTATCACCCCAAAAGTACTATTATGAGTTTCAGTAACCGTATTGCATGGATTCTCTTCCACACTGCATAGGAGAGTTGCCTGGCATTCTGATGGTGTAAAAATTGTGCTTGAGGTCAAAGCTATAACAACCCCATGACGGGTATATGACTTTTTTGGTATATTATGTTTTGAATCCCGTGGAATACAAATTCCTTTATATACAGATCAGGTAGAATAAGGTCATCTAATCTGGCTTTCCATTTCTGAGATATGCTCAACTACTTGTCAGCAGGAATATCTTTACTGATAAGACTTGTTTAAGTCATTGCCCTCCTTGCAGATGTTATCTTTAACAGTAAGCTGCCTTCCATGAGGTGAACATTTTTCCTGCAAGAAGATGGATAAACAAGCTGGTGGTTTAACAAATTTCTCTTCAATAATGGTTCATTTAATTCAGCAACAGCTTGGAGTTAGTTAAAATTGAAAAGAAGGGCTTCCTTTCTTAAAACAAGCCATCTGAAGCTCTTCAATCCCCATGGTTAAGAATACTAACAGTTTTTCTTTAAAGTGCAGAATACAGCATCATGGTTGTTTTTATAATGAAGCCACTGGAATTACTAAATGCCAACTTGTGCTATCTGCCTATTTAATGAGCAAAAAGTCAGGACACATAAAAATGCAATACAAATGAATAAAGCAAATTTGTTCTGCATTTTCAAACATTGATGATTTTGACACTGTCAATCTGCACGTCTGTAATGTTTAAAATCATGGCAATATGAGCCAGTGATGTTAACTGGTGCCTCTAGACATCATGTTTTCTAAGCACCTACCCTGTCATGTCTTCAAAATGGTCTTCTATTAAGTGAAACTCTTGAAAAATTGAACTTTCTTCTATGTAAAAGTCATGAAAAATTGACATTATTACTGGAGATTCCCATCAAAAAGCAGCAAGTTATGCTGGAGGCAGGAATAATCTTTCTCTCTTTTTCCTTAGACCACAAGAATTCAACTGCTACAGACCTTTGAAATTATATAGAAGTGATTTTAAATATAAGCAAAGGAAACCCCAATAATTTGCTTTTATATTTCCTCTGGTTCTGTGGGATTTTGCCTCCTGTATCTCAGATGAGCGAGGAAAACAGAAAAAATGTGTGTGTGCCAGCAACTACTTCATGAGAGAACTCTCACAGTGTGTATTTCCACTAGGTCACACCGACAATTTAGTGACCTGTATCTGTGAAACAATTTTTTCCACTTAGACAAATAGGTAATGTTTGAAAATATTCACCCAATTGGATTTATTGTGGGCATCAACACAAAGAACTAAATGTTTAGTTCCAAAAATGGCATTTTGTGAATACAAACATCTCTGATAATGGCTTCCATAATCCCATTTTCTCCAAAAAAGACATAATGAAATTGCATCCTCCAGATAGCCTTAGGCAGATGATATAAATTTATCAAGAAGACACAAGTACAGGTTGATTCCCTTCAAAATAACCTTCTATTCTCTCAAAGCAAAGGAAAACCTGAAATCCAACTTACTTTTTCCAGGTAGAATAAGTAAGGAAGACACTAATTTGTTTAAGTCCAGTCTGTCACTGGAAAGTTAACACATTTCTCTGTCATAAATAGATCTAATGGTAAGTATTTCTTTTTTGGTGTGTATATATCAACTGTATTAGTATGTTTCATGATTTAAGTAACTCAGTATTCCAATGCAAGTCTGTGAAATGACAATAATCTCTGTTATTTAATATTATTTAATGAGCAGAGAAATAAAGTTACTTAGTCTATGTTAGACTAGCATTAAAGCATATGGGGAACTGATCTGCAATTTCTTACAGCTCCCTCTGTCACTGACATTATAAAGAGTGTTGATTTCTTTTAATGAGATTCTTGCCAACAGCAGTCCAGATACAAATGCCAAATTTTAATAAAATCTTTACTTTTAAATACTGTGACAGTTTGCACAGTTGGTTATCAAAATAAGTACTTTAAAATCCCTGTGTGGCACAGTGGGCTTTTAATGTTTTATCCTGTTTAGTGGCTGACCGTTTGGATTTATTCTTCCTCCTCACAGGGGATATTCAATTGTCTTTTGATTATGCTTTAGAATGGATATTACTCTCTTACAGGCATCACTAATAGTTTAGCCTTAAATAAGACTGGCCCAACATATTGACCTCTTGGGTTTCCAGAGAAAGTGAGTACAAAGCAGTTAGAAGCAATACCTCGAAACAGTTACTGAAGTCAACTTCACCACACAACAACTCACAGCTCAGTTTCAGAAATAAAAGAGTTCCACAGCAGACACTTGCTGGTGGCATCTACACAGGTACAGTGCCTTGGTTTTTGTCCTTGTGGAATAACTGGTCATGTTGGCTCTGCCAGAGCACGGATGGTGTTGTAACAGTACAGATGGATTTGGAGATGAGAGGGACAGAGGACGTTTGCAATCACTCCAGCATTTACTCTTCTTTGAGTGCAACAATTTAGTCAAATGATTTCAATTACTGGGCGTGACAGCCACACAAGCCTAACTAGAGAAAAACTATAATGTACATTTTGGTAAGAATTTCCAACTTCCAGTAATTTCAGAAGGAGATATAGTTTTCCAGCATAACTAGAAAATTTAGGATGGTGCTGTCAGCTCACTGAACAAAATTTGGACCACCAAGATAAGGAGGTTTTTAAAATTTGAGAAGCAATAACATGTGACAGTAAAATGTTATATCGGGACCTTCAATGTGCTTAATGCTTTCTAAAAGAGGTTTATTAATATCATGCCAAATAAAATTAGTTCTGGTAAATTTAATTATTTAATTATTTGGCCCTTTACAGGTTTGATAGCTGTAGGTAAGCAGACTTGCCTAAATATTCTACTTCAATACAAAGTCTTGAGGGAACTTTTTTTAAAATACAAAATATTTGGGGACACTTTGATTACAGCTATGGCTTTTTGTTATAACTGTAATTTTGTGATCAGAGCTTTGTGAACTATGTCACACAATAATTCTTCCAACTTGAGACAGTCTTTTAATAGAAAATCAATTAAAACTATCAGGATATTTGCAGTGAAATTGGATTTGACTATCTCTGCTTGCAAGCATGTTTAAAGACTGATGCTAGGAGCCTGTTCTCCACTTTTCTTAAGCACAAATAGGCTAGAGAAGATATGAGTCGTATGATTCACATTTCAAATAGAATGAAAATCAGATCCAATGCATCTACAGTTCCTTTACAAAAATCTACACCCGAATCTCATTTGCCAAACAAAAGGTTCATATGCTCACTTGATACAATAATAACAATACTACCCAATTTTACCTGATGCTCACATTAAAAGCAGTGGTCTAGCTAACCATGAGGAAGTCTAATATTTCAGATGCTGACAGACAACTCTGAGTAGACACTCATGATATTCGTAGACATTACATCCTGCTGTTTTGCTTGAACAAGTATTATTCCACAGTGCCTACAGAAACAGAGGCTGACAGTATGTTTTCCTACCACAGAGACTGAAATGTTAGAAATCAAGTCTGAGAAACACCAAATATATATTAAAAGTTTATGTATGTTTAATCTTATATGAGTATTCAGTTTTGGACTCAGGAATTCAGATAAGAAATGAAGTATGAAAATGAGGATGCTAAGGTCACAGCTGCATGTATCTACTCTGCAGATATACTAGAGAGCTGAAAATATACTACATGAAAAATCAAATTATAATGTGCAAAGCTTGTCCAGCTTTTCTTATGAATGTAATTTGCTTTGCAGTTTTAAAATCTCAGTATATTAACCTTCATACTCACTCAGCCTCAAGGGCGGTGCAAAACAACAAAACAACACTCTATGTTGCAAAAATTGTAGCCAATAATGATCAAGGGGAAAATGAGGAAAAAGAGGAAAATGGTTCTCAAATAATCTAATGTATTTTGGCACAAATAGTTCAGAACTATAAAACTGTGCTACCCAGATGCTAGATCTGAATGAAGTCAATCATTCCTACAGAAAGATCCCATTTATTTAAAAATAACTTCATCTGATTTTTTATTATTGCTTGTAGAAAGTATATCTCTGGGTTTTCTTAATAATAGTAAAAATTCTAAAACCCCCAAACACAGAAAAAAGAAAGAAGTAAACATTTTCTTTTATACTTATGGTAACAAATGTAATGTTATGTTGACTTACCCTTGCATCTGTAACCTTGAATTCCCTCAGAATATACTGTGGCATGTTGTACTCTGCCATTGGATCTACCACAAAATACTGGTATCTGGCTGAGCGCTCTGCAGGCCAGTACTGGTGGCATTTTTCCTATGAAATAACAAAGTAAAATACATTTCCTATTATTTGAGAGCACTACCATAAACTGGTATAAACCCTTTTTTACTCAGCTAAGTATAATATTCATGGAACGTGCCAATAGTGACAGGAACATGGACTGCTTGTGTTGGTGTAGAGTAAGAAGTTATCTTTAATACTGCATTGCAAAGGGTTTCTCATTGATTGCTGTCTATCTGAACTTGCTTATACTTCTGCTCAGTTTTATTATCTATCAGCGACAAGAGCTATCCTTAATCTAATTTTCAATGGTGAATTTTTATCTCAATTTAAATCTTGATACCACCTTCAGTTTTCTTCCTTTTTGCTTGTTGGAGCAAGTCCCCCCGGCCTCAGTCACTACTCTATCCTCAGTCACTACTCATCCACTAGCCATGTCCTGAATAATCTCTTTTCTCTCAGACACATGGTCTAACTCAGATTTCACTTATCAGATGCCAGCTTTCTCTTGATGTAATCCTGTCCAGACAGCAGACTACTTCATTCCTTCCAGCAGGCAGAGTACCAATGAAATGAGTTTAGAACTGCAAACTGGGGGATGAAACTTTCATGTGCAGCACAGAACACACAGAAGACATTCCAATCTAAAAAATACCACACTTTCTTTTAACATTGTTACAATGAGATGCTGCAAAAGTGAAGTTTCCAAAAGAGAGATCTTTCTTTTTCAATAGACAACAATGGTCTCTCTTGCTCAATCTCAATGTGTCCCACACAAACACACCATGTCTAGATTGGAAAAATTTACATCTATGACCAGGAAGGCCACTCCTGTTTCAAAAGAAGAAGGAACCAAAATTCTTATCTTTAGATATCCCTAAGAATTAAATATTTTAATGAAAAGAGCTGCTGCAACCAACATTTTAGTAAAGGAATATTAGAGCAGTACTTACTCTGCCCATTTCTCGTAGCTTAGTGAGCATGACCACAATTGTAGAGTTATGCTCCCAGAGCATTCTCCAGAAGTCTTCAGTTGTTTCTGCTAAAGGACCCTGTGTAGCTATGTAAGCTTTTTGTTGTCTATGTTAACAAAAATAAACAAACAAACAAACAAACAAAAGTAGATTAACAGTATTATTTACAGTATTATTTTGGATCTATACTCATGTTCTTTGCTTATATGAAAACATTATCTGGAGGGAAAATGTATATACTGTTAATAATGAGCACATTAAAACCTTATTATGATTGTTTAATCAAACGATGGCTTTTTATTTTTAGAACTTTGAGAGGAAAATTACTCTGTTAATATTATGATGTATGACTTTATCATTATTATTTAAATTTTAATGCAATTCTAATTGCTCAATTTTGTGTGCTGTAAAAAGCACTTAAGAAACACTTAGTTGTGCTGGTTCATTTTATAGAAATAACTGTCTAGCAATCTATTAAGTTTAGGAATTATAGCATCAAGCAGTTTCTTTATTAACTTCATTTCAACAGTCTGATGCCTCCAGCAAAAGTAAGGCAGGAAGAAAATTTGGGAATGGAGTGTGAATTTCCAGGCCCTAATATCCTAC
Organism: Melozone crissalis; assembly: GCF_028551555.1. Classification (NCBI taxonomy): domain Eukaryota; kingdom Metazoa; phylum Chordata; class Aves; order Passeriformes; family Passerellidae; genus Melozone; species Melozone crissalis. The sequence goes on along the minus strand of NW_026535783.1, from coordinate 45,072,136 downwards.
TGGGGAAAGCTACCACCAAAATGTTAAAAGATTGCATCAACAGCTTTATAAGATGATGACCAGTTTGTGTTGCTCTTGCTTCTTCCAAGCAACAGCAATACCTTTGTGGGTGATAGTGGAGATGAAGTTTATTTTCAATTATGAGCTGAGGCTCAGAAAATTCACTCTGTGGATACGGATACTCAGGCACACCTAAACTATGGCAAACACAGGCAAATAATGCCATTTCCCTTTCATGTCTTTTTCAACCAGCTGCTCTAAGTCAGCTGAGGGCATACTGCTCCATGTTGTCATGAAGAGGCCAGTGGGCTGCACATCTGTTTATATACAAAAGGCCTTCCTTGGTTAGATCGAGTCCTAGGCAGTGTCCCAAGACTGTAGGTTATCACCTTGACACACAGAGTGTATCTCCTGTATCTTATTTCTAGATATCCTTTTAAGCAGAAAAACTGTGAACAAATAGGGGTCCAAATCATGAGCATGCTTGAAGTCTCATTAACTTTCAGCATGTAAAGCATACTGAGAGCTCTCAGTGGCTTAAACACAGGTTAAAATATAATATTTAAGATTCTATGTAATTTACAAAATTTTTCTATATTACATGGGGAAAAAATATAAACCCTTTACTAAATTTTTAAAAAACATCCAATCAAATAAGCCCTGAACAGACAAAAAAATTACTGGATTTCTATACTGTTCTGTTTTTTTCAAAATAATTACATAAACAATTTTGTAAACTTTTAAAACAGTAAAGATAAGAACACAACAGGATTTGTACCTGTATCCATCAATGAAACTGGCATTAATATAATCAGAGCCTTCTACTCCTCGGATAGGCTGCAAGCATACCCTTGTGGATTCATATGGCATAATATTGACAAGGCGATTTTTGAATTTATTACATGGAAGATTGGCACTGATGAATCTTGAAGTGTGAGCCTTAGAGCTAGCAAGACGCTGTTGAAAACAAGTTAAAAGAATTAAGGCCAGGTATAACAAAGACAAGTGACACTATCAGGTTTTATAATTTCTGCTTAGTAGCCATTAATGAATAATTTCAACTTCAGATGCTTACTCTTCCATATTCTATTGCATTACCCAAATATTTGTAAAGCTTCTTTAACACCTTTTCAAAGTACAATGTCTGCTCCATTAGTGCATTTGGACAAATTCTGGGATTAAATCACTACACAAACACATATTTCAAGATATAGTAACAATAAAGGAACAGCATGGTTAAATGAACCTCAACTGAATGGTTCTTATCCAGACATTTAATTTAAAATTTTAGTCTAAGGGTGTCTTTTATCTTCTGATTACTGGAAACAAGTGGTGAAGAGCAGAGCAGCTTCAGTGTTAGACCATTTGGTTTTGGTTACCCACAACATAAAATGCCAGTACCTTGAATTCCAGTTCCATTCCTGTGACATTCTCGCCTGTTTCTATCTGTGTCAGCTTCTGGATATATGCATACAGGTTTCTGGCTGGCACTTCGGTATTTCCACATGTCACTGCTTCCAGCAGTGCATCATGGATAAAGATGTATTGGTCCTCAGTTTGAACCATGTAATTCCTCTGTGCTCTCATTAGAGTTACGTGGCCATAAATATCTACAGTCTTTTCATGCTTTATTCTCTCCAACATGGCATCTATCACAATGAAACAGCCAGTCCTGCCGACTCCAGCACTAAAAGAAATGAACACGGGAGAGAAAACATGGACTGTGTCATTCACTGTGCTTACTTTTACATCATTCAAGATTTAAACTTTTGTAATGCTGATTTAAATACCACATGTTTCTGAATGTGAACACCAGCTTTTATGAAAGAGGTTGGTGCCCTGAAATAAGTAAACTCCTTAAATATCAATTAAAAGCAATTGAGAACACAGAATGCTTTTATATGACACCTTTGTAACTTGCAGTTTCAGGTTTGACTGTAACAGAAAAAAACCACATTGCAACATGTTCTCAAGATTTATGTGCTTAAAAATGGAAATTACTGGAGATGATAAATACTCTAAGAATTCAAGCTTTATTTATAGCATGATTTCTAAGTCATTAAACGTGCTATTGTTGCTATTCTCTTTACAGAGGTAAATTTGTTGGCAAACAATAATCTAACAGAAAATGTGTCTTACATATTTCTATCATACTTTGCTGGTCAACTTTCCACCCATCTCCAACCCTGCTGATGGGGGTTCTATTAACACAGTTTGTTCTGTCCTCTGCTGTTTCCCTTGGCTAGGACATACTGTTAGTCCTTGCAATGCAGACCCATGACTAGAGAGCTGTGCTAGCTGTAGGCTGGGGAAAATCCAACTGTTTGGATGCCAACTGCAGTGAACCAAATCAGAACGCCTTTTTGTATGATTGAACCTAATGAAGTCTTGTTGCAACTACTTGCATCATGTAGCTAAACTAAACTGAAGTTTAAAATGTGATGGGATTCATACATTGTTTTTCTGTCCAGGATCACATCATGCCTGCAACAATGAATTATAGTTCCAGACTTTCTAAATGCCTAAGTTTTTTCAGTTAGTGACTGAAAATGAAACATATAGTATAGTAAACAACAGTTTATAAACCCTCAAGACACTGAGATTAGCTAAATTAAGAATATTTAAGAACACTATGAACTGCAATCTTTTGAGTATAAATAGAAAGAGACAAAAATAATTATAATCAAGCTCCTAAAGGACAACTATAAAGCCAAAACTTCTCACAGTTTCTCTATTTTCAAGAGATATTAAATATTCTAAGTCCATCCTGAAACTGATAGGCAAGGTCAAACATTTATTTTTCCTATTTATTTATTTATTCTTTCTTATTTCTTAAGAATCTTTGACAATTACCAGTAAAACTGATTTTCCTTATAACCACATCAGAAGGAAGTACAAAATAGAAAGATATTTTATCCAACAAAAGGCACATTGTCTTTCTAAGACAGCAGATTTACATATTGTTAATCACGTGTTCTTGCCAAGGATTACTCCTCCAAGCAGCAGATTCCCTTCAAACAGCTGAGGACTTTTGCTAATAGACCAAACACATCCATCTCAACTTTCTTAGATGCCACTCTGACAAGAATTAACCTGTATTCTGAGTTAAAGAAAATTTACCTTTCCGTGATATTCATCAGTGGGAATTGTAGAGAAGGAAAAAAAAAAAAAAAAGAAACAAAATTATAGTTATCCTAGTTCATTTACCTTGTATAATAAAAGCTCTGCATTCCAGGAAAACCCGTTGACATTAACATTGCTAAAAATCATGGAGAAAACCTTAAAAAGTTATCTCACTGTTGTGATTTTCTTTGGGCTTTTTTTTGTTCTTGTAATGGAAACCAACAGAAGTAACACACGTTTGTATGTCAGATTGGTTTATATAATATTTAAACCGTTCCTTCAATAATTACTCTTCAATTTCAGAACAAATTGCTGTTCCAACATCATGTTTATAACTGGATATGCCATTTTTCAGATGGAACATCAAAAAGGTCCCTGGTACCTGCAGACCACAACTGCAAAATCCCAAGCCAGTTAAAAACTTGTGCCTTCAGCTGGAATGAACAATTTTCAGTTCTTCTTTTCATGTATTTTATTATAATTTATATATTTATTTTTTCCATGAGCAAACTCAAACAGTAATAGCTATTAGTATACTCTAGCACGGAAGATATTTGCCAGCCTACAGAAATATGCAGAAGTTGTGAAGATCATGAAAGCAGATCCAAACACATTATTATGCACTAATTTCATGGTAAGGATGAAGGGGTGACACGCTACATGTATGGAGGCATTTGGGCTCCTGACACAGATCTCTCTGGACCATTTTATGCAGTGAGATTTTTTACTCTTTTAAGGTGTTCACTACATTCTAGTTCTGCCCAATAGACTGATGTAAGTCTACCAAACTACTCTTCTGACTTTCCACATAAAAACAGAACCAGTGCTATGAAGGTGTTAACTCTTTGAAATGTGCCCTTCCTGCCCCCAATACCTTCTAATTTCAAACTACAATAGCTTATTATATAAAAGAAACTATCCTGCCCTAATTTTTTATCCCATTTCTCTTTCTCTTCCACTATTACACAGCCTTCTCAATATACTATGATACACTGCTGGGAAGCCACACAGTTTGAATCTTCACTAATAAGCCACTGAAATATATATAAAAAAACAAATCTCTGTCTTTCATCTGCTAACCATGATAATTCAGCTAATAAGAATAATTTCACAAATAGTTTCTACTTTTGTTATTGGCTTTCTTGCCCTTTTGGTTTGCATCTTCTGGTGTTGCTGTCAAAATTAGAATTTTTGTTTCAGTTAGTGAAAGAACTACTACATTTTCAATTTGAAAACCTAGATATATGCTAAATAGACATGCCTATTGGGAAACTGTTGCTGCTTCAAATATTGTCATTTACAGTATTATAACATTTGCTTTCAATTTCTAAAATCACGACTGACTCAGTCCCATGAGCTGAAACATGCTTAATGTCCTGTGATGTAATACAGCTACAATAGCTACAATTCAAAAAAGGAAAATGAAGAGGCATAAGGGGGACATTCTGAATTCAAATCACTGCATGGATGTGTTAAAGGTTGGCTTTTGTGATTAATTTGTAGCTGTTTAAATGATGACCCTTTACTGATACTTCAGTGATTTGGCAAAGGAAGGCAGTGTAATTACCAGTATTCACAGATCATTTAATTGGAAGCAAAGACAGTAAAATATGGAACAAAAATCATGTAGGACATCTTTGACTCATATCAGGGGAAAATTTTATTGAATATTACTGTTTCAGACTGAATGAAGCCTGCATTTATAAACTGAAAGTACATTAAATTGGTTGTGATATGGGAAATATATAAAAAGATCTGGATTTTACTGAGGAACTTCTAATGATTGATTAGATTCTGATCCCATAGAAATTCTGTAGTACTTCTGACAAGAGCGATATTTAGATTATTTTCCCATTTTGTGGTTAGCAAATTAGAACAGAGCAGAAAATCACCCCCCTGGAGAGGAAGCAGAAAAAAAAGGCCCTTATAAAACCACTGAACATCCTTTTGAAAAGAAACATCTGATCAAAATAACATAAAGACCTTGTGCAAAGACGTAAATTGAAATTTCATTTTAGAAGAGATGTTGGATTGCTTCAAGAATAATACAGCAGCTTAAAAGAGACCTTTGAGAATGTATTGGCAGTTTATTGAAGTGTACGGTGACTTTCTTTCCCTCTCACTGTGGTTATGGTTGGATACCAGACAACAAGAATGGTATTCAGCACTTTCTTAGATGCAGTGCTTTACCAAAGACTTCACTGACTGAATTTTCTTTATCCCTAGGCTATGCATGGAGGCAACCATATTTATCACTGAAGTCACTTAAAATGTCTGAAAAAGAACATGGAATAAAGAAATTGGAAAACAGGAGAATATTTCACTACAAGCAGATACGGCTCAGTCTAGAACTCTCCCTAGTTTTCATAGGTAGTAGACCAAAAACATGGGATAGTTACAACTCAAAATCCAGTCAGATTTCTTTCTTCCTTTAAGAAAGGAAGCATTTTAATAAGATTTTTCATTTTAGTCATACATTCTCAGAATTCTACTATTACCATAAATTCTTCAAATATAACTGCCCCAGATTCAAGCTCACATTTTTTTGTAATATGCACCTGCAAAAGTATAATAATGTTCAGGAAGTAAATTTGTTCTTCATCTAATCCCAAGTACAGCTCTGGAGAGATCAAGGATAAGGAGCTGTCTTATGAGAATGTAACTGGAACACAAACAAACCCTCAAATATTAAGACACAGAGAATCAAAACTTCTAAAAATTTCTCTAACAACTCCCATGTATAGGAAATAATTGTTTACTAAAATAATTTTAAAAGGTGAATTTTTCCATGCAAGCTAAAAATGTAGCATTTGTAATGTTCAACAAAACAAAAAATTTAAGAGACCCTTCTAACAATGACATTCCATTACAGCAGTTCAAATCCTCTCATCGGTCATAAATTAATGTTACATACAGAAGATGAAACAAAAATTATTTGTTCTTTACTTGCCAAATAATAACTGGGATCATGAAATGAAATTATGAGACTTTCAAACAAACAGGAAGTAATTTTTAAAGTAGTACATAATTAAATTGTGAAACACATTGTTACAGAATGTCATGCACGACAAAAAAAAAATCAGAGGAAAGGATCAATTAAGGGTTATTAACCAGCATGTTACAGACACAACTTCCCCTACAGAAATCCTTTTATTAGATTTTGCTGGAATTTGGATAGGGATTCTGAAAAATAACATTCTAGACATGTTCTGGGAGAGAAACTGAAATGCACTGACTAAATTTGGTGCCATGATCCTACATATTTATAAAAGGCATAACCATTCAATTTCCCAGCTGTAAAGCAGATCATCTTAGAGCTCTTCTTTTGAATCAACACTTCAGCCACCAGGTACTTGACACCTTTGTTAACTATACCATTGAAAAGTCACACTCTTAATTATGATACTTGCTTCTTCTTTCTTGAAAGGGACAAATTATCATAATTGTTCTACCTGCTTCTTTCCTGAAATCATGAACTGTTGGTGAAAAAAATCTCTTGTTGTCCTGCTTATGAGATGGAATAGCAGAAATTGTACATAACTGAGAAGTTCATTGACCTTATTTCATCTCTCTTATTTTTCTCATCATAGTTTTCCTTCAGAATTGATTTTTGATTCTATATAACAATACATGCCATAATCCTGCTTTTCATAGAGGATTTTTACATATACACCTTGCTTAATCACTGTATTATCTGATTTCTTCAATTACTCAGTCATATAAAGAAAAGACATTAAAATCAACTTTATTTCTCTGTACTATTTTATCTGTTTACAAGGATTTATTGTGATTTTTTTATTTCAAAATTAATTCAGTTCTCCTATATTCTCCTTATCTTCCTACTTCTCTAAATACAATCTTATATATGAATTTACTAATTTCTGTATTTATCATCAGAGTAACTATCCTAAATATATCTTCTCTGTGATATATGTTGAGTTTCAGTGTATACTATACATTTTTGCAATGTACAATGCCTTCGTGATATTATGCATTCCACTAAAGAAAGAATGTTTTAAAATTGACTGAAATAGAGTTTAGAAAAAGAAAGTATTTTAAGGTTAATTTTAGAAACACATCTTACTGTGACTTGTTACCTTCAATTAAAGATAGATCTATGCCTGAACAGCTGTAGTAAATACAAAAAAAATGCAATTTCTGAGTAATTTAGCAGAGGAAGTACACTGTGATCCTACAGTCAATATACAAAAGTGAAGATTACAGAACAGCAGAGAAATCAATGGACAGAAATTATGCTGCTTGCTGCTAACAATTATTTGTTCCTTCCTTTGCAGTTAACCTGCTTTGCATTCTCAGGGCGGAATGTTTTGAGAAGTAGCTTCATACTTTTGAATATTTCTTTCTGTGCTTTGATTACATTTTCATGGAGAAGAGCTATCAGCCTATCAGTGCGAGTAGCAGAAGGTGAACTGGTGCTATCTGGATAGCTGGAAGACCTTGAAAGTACTTGCCAGCCACTACAATTATTCCGTTCCAGAGTCCTCTGGACCCTTCCCTGATTCTAGGTGTTTTGTATTCCTATTGTGGACAACAATTTCTTCTTTTCTTAACAGCAGCTTCCCTTGGGATTTTTTCTGGTTGGATTTATGACTGATGGAACAGTGAAATGGTCTGAGGTTGTCACCCAGACATAGGACTTCATCAGGTAAGCACAAAGTAAAAGAAAGATGTTATCACCAGAACTCTTTACTCCACACTGGCTTTTTTGTTCTCTTTTGGTTTTGCAATACCAACCACAATTCAAAGCCCTAAATGAATCTGTGAATAAACTTTTTTAAAACATTTTCTCACTCCCTTCCTCCACTTTCCTCTACTCTGAAAACTTGAAATAACCAGCAATTTAGTCCTGAATCTTGAAGCTGATATGACCTTGAAGTAGTAGACCTATTGTTTCGGATCTCTATCTCAGAATGTCTCTTCCTTTTCAATAGAAAACTGATACACCTAGAGGATACATTCAGAGCATGAGACAAACTTGATGCTGTCACCTCTAGATCTGGTTTAAAATGAATTGGTTGCAAGACAGTATTAATGCAGTGAGATGCTACGCAGTAGAAAACAGTTTAAAAAGTTGAGGCTTCTCTGATGAGCTCATATGAAGACTAGTCTTTTTTTTTTTTAGATGAAGCAGTGAAAAAAATAAATACCCTTTGTAATATTTGACAATACTCCACTGACCGCTGAAGAGCTTGGTACTCATTACAACAATTCTTAACCTCTGAAATCTTAATACCATCATGAATTCTCTGTAACACAGAAAATCAGGTTGTGAAAGGTCAATACCACAAAGCATTTCACATTTATTAATCACAACTTGTCATTTAGAGGTTAGACACTAATCTCTTCCTTTTTTTTCAGGATTTTGAACTTAGGTGCAAAAATTTTGGGCAAGTTAGAATGGAAATAATGGGAGTTTTAGCATAGAAGTTTCAAGATAGCTGTAAAACAAGCTTGGATAGTGTTATGATGTTTTTAAAATTCAGGTGACAAAAAAATAGACATCACAATGCAGAATTTACTTGGAGCAGCAGTCACTGAGAAAATCTGATAAGTGATGAAACCCTGAATTAAGTCTAAAAGTATAAAAAAATGAAGAAAGATTAAAATTCAGGGCAGAATACTGATTGGAAAGCCTCCATGAAAAGATAACAGGACTATTTTTAAAGCTGCATTTTACTTCTAGAGACGTGGAGAGAGGATTTAAAGAGACTTTCATGCTGATTACTTTAGATAAAAATACAGCCTGTTCGAAGTTAGCCAAACACACTGGGTAGCCAAGTTGATGCAATGTGTTCCAGCATACTCTGTGTCTATGGATATTCCGGAATTTAATGTAGGTACAGCTGGGAAATCTCAGAGATACCCCTTTCCAGAATTCAGCTATTGGGTTATAAAAATATTTTCACATTTCCTGCAGATGGCTGGATTATTTTCTTCACTCATAATTTTAATTCAGAATTCATTACGGACAGCTGCTGGCTCTGATAGAACCTAATTGCTCTTTTACTAGACTCAGCTGCAAGCAGTCAGATTTCCTTTTCCTTTGTAGAGTATATTATATATAAACATGGGTGGGGAGAAAAATAACCAATTAACTAAATACATATGGATAAAATGACTCACTAAGAGTGCTGATCAAATAATGTATCAAACTACAGCTTAGGTCAAAGGAAATTACAGGCCTTGTAGGACATGATAATATATATATGGAAATAATTATCAGCAGCAACATATTTGTAATTTGAGATAACACATGGAAAAGGCATTGCATTTGTTAAAAAAATCTTACAGACAATTATTACATTTTAATGAGGGGCAGGTTATTTTGCCCAGCAAAAAGTCATCAGTCTTCAGCAGAACTGCTCAATTGAAGCCATTTGTTGGCCAAATCAAAGTCAGGCCTCAGTATGTCCCCTGGGAAACTTAGAATAAAATGTGACATAATCATGGAACTATTTTTACTGCCCTACCTCTTATTAAAAAAAAAAAAAAAAGAAAAGAAAAAAAATACCCAGAGAATAGTCACTTTTACTCAGGCTACCAAAAAAAGAGTATATCACAAAAGGAGGGAACAGAGACAACCAGCAAAAATGTCAAGAATGTGAGAACTCCCTTCCATCTCCCTCCACACAAGAAATACTGGAATGGGTTACAATATTTTGATGGATATGAACTCAAGAAAATTTGTAGACATGTAAAACATGAAAAAAAAATTTTGACCCTTTTATCCAAAGACATTTAGTGAAATAAAGAGACACACTCAAATTAAAAGTAAACAAATATCTTCCAATGTGACATGAGTGAAACTACTTTAAAAAGGAAAAGGATAGTTAATACTGCCTGGTTTTGTTCTTTGAAATGCGTGTACAATCATGAATATAAGCAAAAAAGTATCCACCAGTTTCTCTAGGTAGCTAGAGGAATAAAGGGGAAAATTGAAATCCTCATGAAGCAAGGCTGAACTAGTCACTAAATGCTTGCTGCTGGAGAGGAAACTTTACTGAAATATTGTTGACATTGGAGTTTTGTACTTTCCCCTTAAAATTTCTAACATTTGCCATTGTCAGAGAGAGGATACTGGTCTAGACAGAACACTGATTCTATCTAGTAATAGCATTCGCTCTTTTCCTTTACAGATTTCTGACTGCTACCAGAAACAAATCTTGCCCTATGCAGTCACAGCAGCTTTTTAGGATTTCAAAAGATAATCCAGCCCTGAGTCACACCAGTGGGGAGTATAATCCCTGAACCATAGGCTAAGTGCCAACCAAATATGGCTTTATACACATATGACGGATTTAATCAAAGAGATCACAAGTAGGTGTTTTTCATTATTTGAATCTGCATGACAAAATATTCCTATTACTTGTTATTTACACGTTTTTGAATTTTAATAATGTTTTCAGTGATAATTTCTGAGTTTTAATGCTTATAAACAATAGAAGCATAGTACATACAGCAACTACAGTTCAGGTTTTAGGAAAGGCTTGTTTGCTATGAAGAACTGGTGTCTAACTGAAGACAAAACTTGAAGGGGGATCAGCATCAGTTTGCTTGTGTTTGACACATCATGGAAGATTTACAGATAATATAGCACAGTATTTTCCTACTCTAAGAAAAAAATCTATCAAGGCCAATTTTATAGGACCCTCCGTACCATCACATTAACTATGGTGTGCTAGTTCTTATCATGTTCATACTCCCAGGTTTTCATAAGCAAGGGCCTAAATTTAATGAAAAAAAATTAGATACCTAAGCTCATAAGAACACTGCTAAGTTAGAAGATGAGTTGGGAAATACTATCTTTGCTATCAAGATGATTCTAACTAGTTACACTCATATTTGAAACAGAGAAAAGCCAGCATGACCCATCCATCTCTCTCTCTCTCAATCAGCATACAGGTGGAGACACTACCTCTTGTCTGTGTGCTCACATGAACGTATCCCAATAATTACATGAGAGGTCTTGCATGTTCAGCATAAAATATCCAGAGTATTCAACTGCAAGGTTTCTGTAATCTGCATTTTCATGACCTTGAGAGTTTTATGGTGAAAATATGAAGGCAAATCCAAACTCCCCTCTACCTGTGCCATCTCCTGTCCATGTGTGTAATACCATTCATTATAAAATTACCAAGGAGTGTCTTGCTATACCAATTTCTTCCATTTAGCCTTTATCAACTTTTCTTCTAGACTCTTTCTCTTTTTCCAGTAGATTCTGCAACTCTAACAATTGATCAAAGACAGAGAAACCATCCAAGGCATAAACACTGCAAGCCTCATCCTGTATATATATATGTTGAAATGAAATAACTTCTAAGAATAAAGGTATGTGTAGAAATGAAACTAATGCCAGTCAGTTTTTCTGACTCCATAGTGAGAGTTGCTGAGACTATTAATACAGATGAAATATAAGGAAAACCATGGACATTAACTTATTCCTATATTTTTATATTAGGAGGAACTAAATATCCTAAGCAGGATCACCAACTATACATCTTTTCAATATGAGATTCTTATAGCAATCTTATCCCTCTCTGTTTTCTATTAGTGAACAATGACTATGAAAAAAACCAATATTTATGAGACCTACTGTGATCCACAGCTAACAGCTGAAGAGTAAATAGCGTTACAGTGTTTTTGTACAGGATGACACCCAGCACAGTTTAATACACAGTAGCAATTCAATAACTTCTGGATGAAGACATGTGGGTAAAATAGAGAAAATTTAAAATATTTATGATATTAAAATATTTGTCATACTAAAATGTTTTCACTGTCTTTTCCTCTCTGGAGCTTTCAGCTGTCCAAGGAAGTTAGGAAGGGTCCTGGATTGTTCTCAGGAGAGGGAAAGGGAAGAGATGAGGAAGATTCTAGTATTTTTCAATCTCACTTGTGTTGTTTTTGAATATGTACTGGGGAGGTTTTTTCCCTACCGTGAAAAAGGATAGGCAGTCATCTGCAACCTACTCACTGCAAGGATTAAAAAATGAGCACTTGTAAGGCCTATGGCAAAAGAAGCAGTTCAAACTATACAGAAATGAAATAAAATAATCCACTGGAAAATCATTGCCTTTGATAAGTATATTTTTTTCTTAAACATTCTATTTTTTATTCAAATACACTGAACAAGAATTCTACTTTAGGAAATAGAATATCATATGGTGTTTTGTTATTTTTTGAAAATTATCTTGTTTTTCACTCTGCTAACTGGTTACGTTAGTGTAGTCAGACATAGATTTACTTAAAACTGTCACATTCCTCTAAACCGCCAAGTCTTTCTGTTAGCAATAGCAGCATTAGCAGTACCTGCCAAAGCTTGAAAAAGGGTCTTAGAGATATGCCCCTTGGTGCTGGTATTAAAGAAAGACTCAAACATATGGGACCGCACTAACATGTTAAGCTTTTAGGTAGTGTTACTGAACCAGCTACTGAAGTTTCTGTGATGTTTTGAAAACATAGTGGCACAAAATTCCAAACACCCTCCAGTACTGGTTTATGTGAGCTGATTAGCACCTGTTTGCCTGCACTAATCCAACTTCAAACAAAAACGTGTTTTCCCTGCTATCATTAGACCACACATTAGTGTCTCACCAATGCAGAATCCTAGGATTTAAGCATGCATTTTTTCATTAAAGAAACAATTTTTTCTTGATCAGCTCTGCAAATTAGGGCAAGTCATGCCGAAAGACCAGTGGGATTGCAGCATTACTCAACTTCTGTAGAAAGGGACTGAAAGGGTAATCTTAAAATATAACTGTAAATAAAAAAAAAAAATCTATGGGCATCAATTATTTCAGCCACCACAGAAAAATTTTCAGAAAAGTTACTCTAAATAAACCAACCAAGATTTTAACCCATTGTGCAAAGTACCTACAAGTAAGAGTAAGTACTTAAACAAATAAGGGAGTGATAAATTTCCTTTGTGGATTTTTTTTTCTGTTGTTTTTGGGTTATGGGTTTTTTGTTTGTTTGTTTGTTTGTTTTTTTGCATTCAACTTTAATTTATCTGCTTTTCTCTTTCAAATCTCACACTAAGAATAAGGATCATGGAACATTTAGCTCAACATTGACTGAGGCTCTACTGAACTGCCTTCCCTAGTAGATATAGACAGAAAACTTAATCTTTTTTCTAGGGAAAAGAGTAGAGTGGAATTATGCATTTACGTTATGACAACTACACCATTCATCGAGGTAGTTCTTACAAAATATCTGATTACTTAAATTTAAAAATCTGCATTTACATTAGGCCTTGATGTTTCCCTTGGTGTTCCATAATTCTTTCAGCAATGATCTATTGCTGAAAGAATTATCTTTTTCCCCTTAAAATTAACATACCTGTTAATTTTGTGAATATGTTTTAGCTACCTTTTCCAGTAAAAATCCTGCCAACCTTTCTGCACAAGTGTGCTGGTTTTGGCTGGACTACAACTTATTTTCCACCCAGACTTCTTGCCTCTGTTTCAGTGTGTGGTGCAGGAGCTCAGGGAAGGTGGGTGTGCATGGAAGGTTGGGAGGAGACACAGGTAACTCAAACTGACCAAAAGGGATGTTCCAGACCATATGGCATCATGTTTAACATATAAAGAGGGGTGAAGAAGAACGAAGGGAGAGACTTTTGGATTGATGGCATTTGTTTTCCCAGGTCATCATTATGAGTGATGCTCTCCTGGAGATGGCTGAACACCTGCCTGCTCATGGGAAGCACTGAATAAATGACTGAATTCCTTGTTTTGCTTTGCTTGTGTGTGCAGCGTTTTCTTTCCCTACTAAACTGCTTTTATCTCAGCCCATGAGTTTTCCAGCTTTTACTCTTTTGATTCTCTTCCCATCCCTCTGCTATGGGAGTGAGTAAGCAGTTGTGTGGGGCTTGGCTGCTGGCAGAGGTTAAACCACAGCAACAAGTAGGGCTTTGACTGGTAGAATGTCCTCATGAAATTCTCAACATATTTTTGACTTCAACATTAGATTCAAATTCAATACTGTACAGGCAATCAAACTGTTATCAAAAGCAGATGTCTAAATGACAAGCAAAGAGGCCTGTTGCATATACATTAGTAATAAATAATTACCAATATTTTGGAAATTCTGATTATATAATTCTGTATTTCTTTGCTATTATCACACAAACATTATTAAAAATATTTCCATTTGCATATCTTTGACATGCATTTATCAGAAATCATCAAGCTTAGTAATGTAGAATGGTAGTATGTACATTCTCAGTTAATTTCACTAGATAGAACTATGTTTTTTTGGTCACTGTTATGTGAAAAGAGCGTATTCAATTATGTACTGGGTGGGTACTTCAGTAATCAGATGTTTTCAGCTCAGACTTCTTCCCATTAAGCGCTCTGTAATTGTTAAATAAACTCTTCACACATTCAAAAACCATTTCCTAGGGACAGGATATTAAAATAGCTAACCAACAAATGAGGCTTTGATACAAGCTTGTCTGGGGTCACTCATGAACTGGGTCTCCATCTACCTTGATTCTCTATTGGACATTTAGCTGTACCCCAAAACCATGGAGCAAACTAGAAAACCATTTAATCCCTTAACATGAAAAGGACTGAAAGACAACTGCTCGTCATTATTAAGGCAGATGGGTAGGAATGGAGTAAGGAAAATCCTAGGCTAAACCTTTCACTTGCAATACATACCTATAAATGCAGAATAAACAGGGGGTAACTGTAAACATCAAAACACAGACAGGTGGCTCTTGTGTTCCTCACCCACACAGGGTGAGAAATAAATTCTCCCTGTACTGTCAATAGCTTTGTTTTTCAGTTTCTATAGTTTAAAAGTTTGCAGAAAAAGACTTCCACCGATTCTTAAAGCCCACTCTTTCTTTTTATCAAACACATTTTGAAAGGAAGCTCCCATT
This sequence comes from Melozone crissalis, assembly GCF_028551555.1. NCBI lineage: Eukaryota > Metazoa > Chordata > Aves > Passeriformes > Passerellidae > Melozone > Melozone crissalis. The sequence goes on along the minus strand of NW_026535783.1, from coordinate 45,057,105 downwards.
CTGTTTATACTTCTGTAATGTGATTATTAGAATTTCCTGAGCTCCGATAGTTTGGTAGTTAGTGGAAGAAATATAAAAGAAGGTATTAGTGTTGTCTCAGATGGCTTAAAATTGCCACTATAAATCCTGTGTTCCTTCTAGAAACTAAACTCAGATTACTCCTTCAATGAGATATTGTTAAAAAGACTGTCTACCATAGGCAAAGGATATAAGATATGGTTCTGTATTGTATTGTTTGGCTCTAGTTAGAAAAGTCTTAAGTACTTTTTAAATCTGGATGATGAAAAGGGGAAATTTAATGAAAAGGGATTTAGGTAGACCTAAACACAAAATGGGAGACAATAACAGACAAGATACAGAACAAGGAGGAATATTAAAAAGGATGTAGAGGCAGACTAGGGGCCAGGAAAGGAATAAATGAAAATAAAGACGTTTTTCAAGAACAGAAAAATATCTCAATGGAAAACAGCAACTAGTAGAGGGCAGTAAAAGTAAAAGAAAATGCTTGGCAAAATTAGAATGACAATTACTGTTAGAATTACAATCTTACTTCAGAGAAAATACTAAGAAAGGTAGGAACATATTTCATTAAATGGTTCAGCAATGTGATATAAACAATGAAATAAGTTTGATAAAACAATGGAATTGAAGGACACAATTAGAATATACTCAGAGGGGCCCAGAGAATAAGGATCAGTCCAGATGTGGAGAGAAAAAATTGATAAAAGTGTTAAATGGCTTATAATAGGCAAAGGAAAGATTGGAATGGAGAAACTTACGAAGTGAGCAACAGAGAAGGAAAAAAAATGGAAAGCAGATTCTAATTAAAAACTGGGTAATGTGCAGAGTTTGTACTTAACTGTTTTAAATTCATTTTTTATAATGTGAAATGAAATGTTTATGCATGTCCGGTACTTCAAGTTCAAACTAAATAGGAAGAATTTTCATATTGCTGTATGAAAGACATATCCTTTAGCCTACAAATACTGTGGCGATGCTCTATAGTTGTTCCTCTTTTGATTTTTTGAACCAATTTAATAATCATAGAATCACAGAATAACCTGAGTTGGAAGGGACCCACAGGGATTACTGAAATCTGACTCCTGTCCCTGCACAAGACAGGCCCGACAAAATCATGTTGAATGTAAAATGATAAGGCAATACAAATCCCTGAATTTTATGGTGCTACAGAATGCCTGAAAAGTGACACATTAACATGACTATAGTGAGAAACACTTTAGTTACTTCATTAGTCTATCAGTTGGATAGTCAACACATTACATGGAGGAGTAAATTAGCAGATTAATAAACTTTGGACTATCCAGAACACTTGATGCTAAATGTCCAGCCTGTTTTAATTATAGAGACATACATTTTAAAGTTTTTCAGAAACCTGGTTACATTAATTCTGTTCATAGACAAATTGTTAGGAGTCAAATTTAAAAACCTGACTAAAATAATAGGATATGTGAAAGTCTGTCTTTTAGAGGTTAGGTTGTATGAAGTGACTGAATCCTAATGTCTCTAGCAAGTATACATAAGGCAAAAAGCTTATATATAGCAGATCATGCTTATTGCAGATAAATTATTGATACATAAATCAATAGGAATTTGGGATAAAAAAGTCCCTCGGGCATAAAATCATACTACCTAACTTGACCACCACTTTCAATGAAATCTGCATGCAAAACTAATGATAAAGGGAAAATAATTGCCTTGTCCTTCATCAGTACCACTGGGTGATAACAAGCAATGCATTTTATTTCATCTTTTCCAATGGCTAGCCATAAAAACTGATTTAATTTGCCTACTTTTCCATAGTGGTAATTTAGGCTATTATATGAAGAGATTTTCCAGAGTGGGAAAATTAATTTCTTCTATTAAGTTTGGTTTTGAGGTAGCATACAGCATCTTCACTGTTGAGCAACTTTGGAGTATGCTATATATGGATGAAGCTAAAGAAGTTGTATCTGAGGAAACCTAAAATCCTACACAATAACCAAAATGTTTTAAGACCCTGTAAATGCAAGTACAAAAATATGCCTCTCCATTCAAGAAACACTCAGCAAGCTTTATGAGTATATTTGTATTGTTATTTATAATTATTCCACATTTTTAATCCTGGTGTTTAAATAAACATTTAATATCTGTGTTCCATGTTCTCTGGTATTTTGTAAACAGTCTGTGCCTTTCAACATTTAAGTTCTGCTTATTTTGTTTTCCTGTTGAATTTATTTTTATTATATTGTTTACAGGAGACTCTTTCAATCACTTAAAAAGTGTTTAAATTATCAGAGTCCATGGATGGGTTGCCAATATAAGAAGTCAGAACTAGACATGGCAGTATGCTGTAATTACTGTTTCTCAGGTTTTGGATGAAAAAAGCAAGACTGATTTTCAAATATGCTAAGCATCTGTACCTGCAGAGGTCCATATATAGCAGCTCTCAGCCTTACTAACTGAAGGTATTCCAAACTGAAGTTCACAAGAAACAGTGATCTTAGGAACTTGCTTTGAAAAGGGCTACGCAGCAAGCTATACAATGTATGAAAATATAGCCCTGGAATGAGGGAACACATCTTGGAGTTTATTTCAATCAGAATTGGTATATATGTTCTGATAATGTCCTTATCAACATGATTTTAAGGCTTTATCAAAGATCTGTTCAGCAAATTCCAAAGAAGCTGCATCTCTTCCTCTTCATTTTCCTTAGTCCCAACACACAAAAAACAGCTGACTTTTTTCTTCCATGGTTACTAATTCATACCTTACAATGCCTGAAGAGGTGTGCTACTTTGCAAAAAAGCATGGAGAACTAATTTCCCTGGAACTGGGTTCAGCTTGTTCCCCAGTTACATCCTTTGCATTTTCAGCTCCTCAAAGTCCTAAACTGGGGATCCAACCTTGAATAAAGATTTTGGTCTTACCTGAATTTATCAATCTTAATTCCCATGTTTGCTACTTTCTCACACAATATAAATTCAGTAAAAATTTCAGAAAGTGTTTAATTGCTTAAAACATACTTTTTTCAATACTTAGGCTCTTAAACCAATACCATCCCCTTCCTTTTTCATGCCACATTCTGAATGCCACAGATACATTTGTATTCTTCCTGCAGACATTCTTCCTGGAGATCTTTTGACGTATTAAAATTAAATTAATTGTGCATAGACCAAATAAAATAATTCTAGCCTACCCAAGCTGGGAGTGGCATACTTAATTTGCAATGCAACCACCTTTTTCTTTGACAGACTCAGAAGTCTATTTGAAAGAAAATCATATTTTCATCTGCAACAAAACAGAAAGCAGGAACCTTGAGATACCATGCAAACTTCTGGGCTTACCTGCAATGCACAACCATAGGTCCAGCATCAGGTGGGTTGCAAGTCTTGACTCGTCGCAGGAAAGCCAAGAATGGTGTTGGGTGTTCTGGGACACCATGGTCAGGCCAGGCAGTGAACTGGAATTGCCTCACTTCCCTTTTCTCACTTGAGCCATTCTATGAAATTTAAAAGTTTCATGACAAAAGTGCTACTTGAGATTATATTAGCACTTCTCAGTAAAACAACTGCTAAAGCATATATACTAGTGAAAATTGATTAAATATTCGGGGCCAGCAAGAAAAAGAACTATGGAGGAAAATCCTAATTACAGATTCAAACAATGTAAGATCTTTAAATGTACTGTACACTTGCGCACCACAAGTATTCAGCTTTTTCATGGTGAGAGCTCTGCATTAACTTACAAAACTTCATATTATCAGGAACATGTACTCTGTAGAAGTCTCAATATTCAGCACTGTTAGAAGGAAACGAGGGTAAGGCTAGAAAGGAGGAGAAGGGGAGAAAGGGAATAAGGAAGTAAGGGAAAAAGGCGCACAGGTAAGGCAGGAAGCAAAAGGAAGAAGGAGGACAAGGTGACAGGAGGGAGGCCAGTGATAGAAAGGAAGGAGGAATGGGAGGTGAGAGAAAAAACTGCCAGCCTTTCAATTTAAAAGCATATAGTAATTATATATAAGTATGTATACCTTGTGAAGTGCAAATGTACGAACACAGTACGTTGCCAATTCAACAGTGTCTAAAAGGGTGACTTGGATTAGTCCATAAGTTTCTGTGCCTCTGCTTGGCCAGTATTGATCACACTTCACCTGCAGTGAAAAACATGTTATCATTTAATACATTTAATATTGAAATTTATTACAAATCTGACTGTATATCACCATAGGCTTTAAAAATATGTGGAGATACAATGGCCAACTTCCAACACAAGAAATTTATCATCCACAGGAACTGCTCTTCTGGTAGTAGACTATATAATGTCTTCTTCCATAATGGGCAAGTTCAGTAGGACATATAATTGGGAAATGCTAATAAACATAGAATACACTGTAGAAAAAACCAATTTATAGTAGCCTAAAGTATGACCTATATCCTCGCTTTTCAAAGTCCATAACTTCATAACAGTACTTCAACACAGGTGGAACATTTTTTTAATATTTGCCATATTTTACATTAGTCCCCAAACTTATAAACTACAGCTTTGATGTTAGTATTTATTATGCATAGTTATAGCTCAGTACAAACAAGTAGGTTTTTAGAAATAATTTCTGTACACCGATAAATGAAAGGGCATCAGCAACTATTAAGTAGACTGTGAGAAAAAAATTTCCTTCTGAGATCAGTGTTCATCAGAGAAGAAGCACATCATGAAATTGAGTCCATAGGCATTTAAAAAATGGTTTGGTGGAGAGTTCACCCATCAAATCTAAAAAAACACAAAACATTTCATTCAGAGGAATCCTAGTTTTAAAATGCCACAGTCTAGAATATTAAAATATGCAATAATTCTGTGTAAGATGACACATAGGAGAACCATATTTTTATCAACATTTCTAAGGCCCAATAATTTGTTTTGGTTAAAAAGGGTATGTTCAATGTTAACTGTTAAGAAAACAGAATTGCTGAACCCCTAAACCCACCAAAAATGTAGTACAAAGCAGTATGGTAATCAAGTACTTTAAAATATTTTACTTTCAGTGGCTGATGGGTGAAAACAGAGAGTCAATCTCTATTCTATTTATAACAATACATTCTTACCAATTAGCCCTGCCTACAGTACAGAAAATAAGTTTAAACTGAGTCCAGTAACAACACACTGGGTTTTTTAACACGTCTTCACTAATCTCTCCAAGCCAGACGCATACAAAATTCAATGAGAATACACTAAATGTAACAAACATCACAAGCAGAATATTGCACAATATTTGCAGTAAAAAGATGTAAATTGTCATGCTAATCCACGAGTAAAACCGGTTATTTCCCCAAAATGGAAAATTAAGATATGCATCTTTGAAACTCGCGGTTCTCCAGGTTCTTCATTCTGCACAACAGTTAGTGAAAAAAGACTTAGTATGCTCTCCAACTCCCCAGACCCAAATAGCTCTTTCTCACAGAACATTTTATTTTGAGGCTCAGAGGTCACAGATCATTAATGGCTCACAAATCACAGTCTGAGAACAAGTAATCTAGATAGAGTAGAAAAAAATTCTACCCACTGAAGCAGGGGATAAGAATTAATTAGTGGCAAAGTAAAAGGAAACAATTTTTTACAGGCAATGATAATTTAGTTTAGAGATAAAGAATTGCAACAAAGTAACTAAAAATGTTTTATTGATACTGCTCTGTGAAAAAATAGGATTGAAAGGGCAAAAATTCTCTTATTAAGTAAATAAATAATTACTCATTTGTGTCACTTACTGAAAGAATAAGTACTATATATACAGTATATATTTGCAAGATTCCTAGTACTTGCCCCTTTGGTCTTTGTAAATCAAACTAAAAAGCATGTTTTCAACTGAGAAATTTAAATATGATCATAGAAAATCTAGCTTCACTTTATAATTAATATATAAACAGTGCAACATGTCTATATTGGTTACCTGTATTTTAAACAAACAAGTTGTGGTTTATTATTTATTAATTCCCATGGAATGGAATGTTTTTGGAAACATTTTTTCATAGAAAGTGTGGATACATAATAACTGTAATTTGTAATCTTCACAACTACAGGTTTACTCTGACTAAATCTGGGTTTTTTTAAATTAATAAAAATGATTTTTTAAATTCAAATGAGAGAAAAGTGTGTCTGTGCCTTTGTATGCCTAAATATGTCATTCTTTCTTCACTGGACAGATCTCACATAGAAATTATATGCTCATAGAAGCAGTACTAGCTTCCAGAAAGCATTTCTGAAAAAGTACCCATCTTGCGGTCTGCTACTGACAAAGTTTGAGCAGTTTGAAAATGACAGAAAATGTTTGTTTTGTTTTTATTTTGTAGAGTAATCTAATGTTAAGAATTCACTCAGAATTAGAAAGCTATTTTTCAGTTATGCTGGGAAAAAATAAATGTGCGTGCTCCTTTAGGTGGAGATTTTGGTTGGGGTTTTTTTTAATGTAGTAGTTTATCTAACATAAACTTCAATTATGGTATAATTTTTCTAAAATACCTTCTGTGAGACCTACATGATGCAGAGGACAGCTGCTGGAAGCAGACAGTAAGTGTTCAATAAGAAACTCAATTTTTAGTGTAGTATATATATTATTTGAAAGTGGAAACTGATGAAAATAAGTATCAATTCTTTTAGAAAGAAAACCTGATTTCAGGTTGATGTGGATTTGACCTTCTGGAAGGGCACATAAAGCATAAATTGATTGAACTGCATCTTCTGTCCCTTTTGCCTATTGATTTTTCTGAGATCAAGAGGTCTTCTTCAGAGATGTGTCCTTATGTGCCTCCTACCCTCTTTTGCTCTGTGATCATAAACCTTATATTCCCAATACTCCTAACAATTTAGAGTCCAATTTATCTTTGTGAGAGATCAAGCAATGTTTTCTATTGGACTTCACTGGCAGCAGAGGACCAGATAATACAAGTTAATTGGTAAGACACTACTTTCTGAGACAGAGTTCTTTCAAAACCTTTTATTCTATGTTAAGATCAATGTTAAGATCTATGTTATTCTATGTTAAGATCCCAGTCTTTAGCTCTTGAAGTGGGAGAGGTTACATATCCTATGTTCTTTTCAGAAAAGGAATCTCAACCCCCAAAATTTAACACTAAATGTCAACAAGTCAATTTTGAAAAGTTTTGCCAAATGTGTTCTTGCTATAGCTTTTTGGCATGTTTAATTTCTGTGTGGTAAGAGCCATTTCTCTCTTGCTTCTGTAAATTATTTGGAAAAAAAAATATTTTGGCAAAGGATGCTGATGATAATACTAGCCCTCTCCAGAGTTACATTTACAGTGGTTTTATTGTGAGTTATTTTCTAATATATCGTTGATAAGCCCTCGCTTCATAGTCATCATTTTTCTCTTATCCATGTAGTTCTGAGTTCCAAGGGTTGATCTTTTCCCTAGCAGACTATACTCACCTGCATCCAAGAGTTTTTAAGTGCCACTAACTGCACATGAAAGCAGCTTCCACCTGCAAATATCTAATATTTTCTGGCCTACAACTAAAGATGGCAAGATGAATGAAGCAGACACATGAGTGTGAAATAATTCACTGGTGATCTAAGAGTGGTTTTTTAAAAAAGAGAAATGTAACTAAAAGTACTGAAAAGCATACCTTTTGCTCCTACTTTTACTATCACAGAATCAGAGAATCAGCGAGTGACTAGGTTAGAAGAGACCATCAAGACCATTAAGTCCAACCATGCCCTAACTCCTCAACTAAACCATGGCATTGAGTGCCACATCCAGTCTTTTCTTAAACACATCCAGGGATGGTGACTCCACCACCTCCCCAGGTAGACCATTCCAGAATTTTATCCCTCTTTCCATAAAGAGCAAACTTCCTGATATCCAACCTATATTTCCTATATTTCCCTTGGTGCCGCTTAAGACACTGTCCTCCGGTTCTGTCAGTTGTTCCCTGGAGAAAGAGACCAACCCCCCTGACTACAGCCACCTTTCAGAGAGTTGCAGAGAGTGATAAGGGCACCCCTGAGTCTCCTTTTCTCCAGGCTAAACACCCCCAGCTCCCTCAGCCGTTCCTCACAGGGTTTGTGTTCCCAGCCCCTCTCCAGCCTCGTTGCCTCCTCTGGATGCGCTCAAGCGTCTCAAGGTCCTTCCCAAACTGAGGGCCCAGAGCTGGACACAGCTCTCGAGGTGTGGCCTCACCAGTGCTGAGTACAGGGGAGAATGACCTCCCTGCTCCTGCTGGCCACACTGTTCCTGACACAGGCCAGGATGCCTTTGGCCTTCTTGGCCACCAGGGCACACTGCTGGCTCATGTCCAGTCAGCTGTCACCAGTGCCCCCAGGTCCCTTTCCAGCCACACCGTCCCCAGCCTGCAACGCTGCAAGGGGTTATTGTGGCCAAAATGCAGGACTCAGCACTTGGATTTAATAAACTTCATCCCGTTGGACTCCGCCCATCCATCCAACCATTCCAGGTCTCTCTGCAGAGCCCTCCTACCCTCCAACAGATCAACACATGATCCCAGCTTAGTGTTGTCTGCAAACTTACTAGTGAAGGACTCAATCCCCTCATCCATGTCATCAGTGAAGATATTGAACAGAGCTGGCCCAGCAGAGACCCCTGAGGACACCACTGCTGACTGGGCCCAGCTGGATGTGGCACCGTTCACCTCCACCCTCTGGGCCCGGCCACCCAGCCAGTTCTGAACCCAGCACAGAGTGCTCCTGTCTGAGCCATGGGCTGCCAGCTTTTCCAGGAGTGTGCTGTGGGAGACAGTGCCAAAGGCTCTGCTGAAGTCCAAACAGAGAACATCCACAGCCTGTCCTGCATCCACCAGGCGGGTCACTTGGTCATAAAAAGGGACCAGGCTGGTCAAACACGACCTTCCCCTCCTAAACCCATGCTGGCTGGGTCTGCTACCCTGCCCACCCTGTAAGTGCTGTGTGATGACAATCAATATAAACTGTGCTGTGACTTTACCTGGTACTGAGGTCAGGCTGACTGGCCTATAATTACCAGGGTCCTCCTTCCCACCCTTTGTGTGAATGGGTGTCACACTGGCCACCTTCCAGTTATCTGGAACCTCACCAGTGAGCCAGGACTGCTGGCAAATGATGGAGAGGGGCTTCACAAGCTCATCATGACCCTGGGATGGATCCCACCTGGTCCTATGGATTTATGAACATCCAAGCATCTCACAGTTCTCTGACTTCTCCTGGATAACAGGGGGACCATTCTGCTCCCTGACAGCATCTCCCAACCCATGATCCTAAGTTGCACACTGCCAAAACCACTACAAATGAAATCAGAGCATCTCTCAAATGACTAAATACAATAAAAAGAAATCTTTTTAGGTGCCATAGAAATGGATGTAGCTAGAATACATAACTAATGGTAGGCACATTTTCTTAACTTGCCTCTCAAACATACACATATTTTCTTTCTCTACATTTCTTCCACTCAGACCATGCAAATCCTTGCTCTTTGTGGAAGTACAAATATTCACTGAAAGCAAAGCTGTAAAAAAAAAAAATAAATGCATCCTTTTTCATAAAAAATGAGAAGCTTGAGACATTTTCAGACTTGACGGGTTTCAGCTCCAGAGTTCCTAATATTCGTGGATATTCACACTTCAACAAGTCATAGACAGTAGAGAACATGCTGCTATGCATCAACAGAGCTGAAGGAAGTGTATTTCCATATGAACATATGAATACAAAGATTCCTGACATTCAAGGGTAGAGAAATAATTTTCCAGTATAAAGTTCCATCATTCATGCTGAAAAGCTCCTTCAGGTGATTCTTAGCACATGAACCAGCTGTTACAAGCCATCTAAGATTGTAAGGACAAAACAAAAAAAGATCAGGAAAGAGACAGAAAACTAATGTAAGGCAGACACATATAGCACATGATCTGCTGTAAGAACAGCATATTAATTATGCTGAATCTAGAATACAAAATATCAGTAGTAGAACATAATTTCTTGCTCCTGTTTTCTTACTAAAAGGACTTTTGCAGACAGAATTTTCTATAGCATTTTCAGATGACCTTCCTTCAAAAACAGAAGAATAACATAATAAATTATGTTGAATGCCAATAATAATTATGCAATAAGAAAGGTAGTGCCAATTGTTGCTGATGGAACCTGTCTCAAACCCTAGCAGCTAATTTACTGCCTCAGACATTTCAGCTGGTGTTTTGTCTCCAAACAGATTTTACACCGAAGCCATATTCTTTTTCCAGGAATGCCTTGCCACCTAAGGATTAGGCTGATTTGATTCTAAAGCTTAAAGACAGACAATAGTATTTGAGATTATAATGCAGCTTAAAAAAAAATCAGAATACAGACACGTTTTTTTATTTTATTTAAGCAAGACTTGATCTAGTGCAACTGACTGAGTTCAGTCTAGGCTTAAATGAAAGATTAAAATATAAATTCATAGTCATAAATAAGTTTTGAATTTTTGTCTTAATTACAGTGGCCACAAAAAAATTCCAATAAGAATCTGGAGGCAACATAAATGAACCATAGGCTAATCAATTCATAACAAATTTTAGTCCTCTACTAAGGCTTCAAATACACCCTCATGACTCCCCAACTTTCTGGAGTTTCTGAGATATGAATAATAGGTTAACAGTTAACACTGAAAGATAATTGATTAATTAAAGAAATTATCCCCAGATTTTTTCCATTCTGATCCCTATGAAAGAGTGTGGTTTGGTTATTAAAACAAAAGGAAACAGATATTGAAAGGAATATTGGACATGTTTAAAAGTGTTCTCTATCTCAATTTTCATCTTCATCTATACAATCAGAGAACAGTTCAAAGCTGTATTGCTGGTATCAATGTGACGTGCCTTTTTTGAGCTCTTTCTTACAGCAGGGAAGGCATGGTTTTAATGAATTCATTTTGAAGGATGAGTCTGTCAAACAGTTAAGTTCAGCAAGATTTTCCAAAAATGTCTTGAAAAGGTTTAAATGAATGGACTGACTGGAAAAGTGAATGTGCTGACTACTTTTTGTTTCATCCTCCTGTACTCAAGGCTGATCACTCTGTGCAGCCTGAATAATACTTTCACTGAATAAGATATTACAGTATGAAGAACATACTGAACATTTCAGCCTGCTATTCAAGTGCTGTAATGAAGATCTACTATTTTCCATAAAAGAGAACTACATCTTTAAGCTGATATGAATATTATGTAAAATATCAGTGAAACAAAAGGATCAAAAGAAAGAAACACCAGATCAAAAAAATTCTATTATTATTATGTCTTTGGTTCACTTGAAACAGAACTAATATGTGAAAAGGTACATTGGAAGGTGTTTCTTGGACCTAGAGGTCTCAATCTGGATTTTGATTTTTGAATGCAACTTCAAGCCAAGGTGAACTATCTATAACTAGTTTAATACATAGATGAAATTTTTCATCTCATACATGTATTTCATACACTTCCTGTTACATGAATCAGAAAATTCCCCTAGCAAAAGCATTGATTACCAACCTCAGTATCCATCTGTATCCATTAACTTCCTTAGAACACAGGACAAGCTCTGTAAATTATGTAAAATATTAAAAATAATATTCTTTTTCAGAGACACCCGTTAGAAGAACTTAAATTTTCCTGATTTGTTGCTTGCCATAAAGGGCAACTGGCCTTGAGTTTTTCACCATAATCTGCTAAAAAAGGAAAAGTAGGATCACCTTTTGATAAACAATACTAAATCCACTCTCTGACATTTTCAAGCCTCAAATTGCTTGACAGAACACCATGTGCTGAAGTAATGTACTGCAACACTAAACCAAACATGAACTAATCATGTGTCCAGAGAGGGCAACAAAGCCAGAGAAGGGTCTCAAATGTAAGTGATGATGAGGACACAATGGTTGTTCAGTCAGAGAAAAGAAGGTTCAGGGGGTACCTTATTGTGGTCTAGAACTACCTGAAATGAGGTTGTGTGAGGTAGGGGTTGATCTCCTTTTCCAGGCAACCAGCAACAGGAAAAGACTGCAGCAGAGAGGTTCAGGTTGTATACCAGGAAAAAATTTCTTCACTGAAAGGGTGGTTAAGGATTGGAACAGGCTTACCAGGGAAGCAAGGGAGTCACCATTCCTGGAAATGTTCAAAAAACGAGTGGACATCTCACTTAGTAATATAGTTTAAGGAGCACAGTGGTATTTGGTAAAAGGTTGGATTTCATGAAGGTCTTTTCCAACCTTAATGATTCTAAGATGCTATGTTCAGTCAATTCTGAAAACAAGCAGGATTTTTAGTCTTCTAACTCAAAAGGTCAATGAGCATTTTCTACATGTGGCATAGTTCCTCTGTCTGTATTAAGAGAAGAATTATATGAGGTAGTAGTATATGTCTTACCTCAAGTACAAAGCAAAGAAATTAAGAAAATAAAGTCGAACTGCAGAATTAGAATATGGTTTTTACTAAACCACTTGCTATATATACACTTGCTTCAGGGAAATACTATTTTTATAGAAAACCATCAGTTTACCCTAACAGCTAAAAGAAACCACACAGAATGATAACACAAAAAACCTAGATGGTTGCCTTGAAAAATACTTTTGGCAATACCAGGTATTGCCAGCTAGAGACCATTTCAGGTAAGACTGTGGTGCAGACATTCCTTGAAATCTTACAATGGAAGACACTGCACACAATATCCCACCAAGGTTGTTCCCTTCTTGACATTACATTTTGGAAGTTCTTTAATAGTTTGATATAAATTATCTTCACTGCATAGCTTATTTCTTCCTCCTTAAAGCCTCAAAGGCAGGGAAAATGGTAGATTGCTATGGAATTTTTTAACAGCCTTTCACATGCTGAAAGACAACTGTAATCTCCTTCACTGTCTTATATATAAAACAAATCAAAATCTTACTATTTCTCCAGCATCTGATCGTCACTGTTCTCTTCTAGATTCTCTGTAATTTACCAAGATCTTTTCACGAGGGGCATTAATTCTGTATGTTCTCAATTTCAAACGTATATAAGCTGAAATAACCAGACTTTGAGCCTATTGACTGTGTAAAAACAAAATTAACCCTACTCATAGTACAGCATTTCCACAGCTACTTTACTGGATGATATTCACAATCTGTATTTTAGTTGAGGAACCTTGGCACAGGCTCTTCCACCTGAAATGTGCCCAGAAAAAGAAACTCTAAGCTTTATTGGATTAGATTTTTGCATGTATTAAGCGCCTATGACTGACTACATTTCAGTCATAGAAATTTAGAGCTGACCACGTTCCTGCCCTTGTGCCTCTGAGAATCCTTCCATAATAAACAGTTATGACTGAGTTTTACAATTCTGACATTACAACTGGTGACTCTACCTCGTAAGATGGTGTAGCAATTCTTGGACTGTGTCCATGGCATTCTGTTACAGTGAAAAAAAACCCAGTACAAACCTACACATTTTTATTTTTGTAATCTGGTGAACACATGGTGTACTTAATTTTGTGTTTTCCTTTTTTTTTCTCCCAGTTCTCTCATTCATTCATCATCTGACTCATATCTTAGCATGCAGCAAGCACTAAAGTGGTGAAATAAAATTCTGATAGTGCATTATTGGTACAGAAGGCATTGGTTTACCATTAAAACTAGGGAATGAACAATGACAAACTGCATATTCAATTCCTCTTTAGTAAAACAATACATTTTAGTATGAAAATATGCCATCACCTATGTGTCCTATTACTAATATCTGCTGTCTTATATGCTAATGTACCATCTACCAGTTAAAGACATGATTTTTTTGGTTGCTACAAAGCATAGATAAATTATCTTTTTATATTTTCCTATATAAATATACTTCACAACTTGAAAAAAACCCCCACATTTTTACACACCTGTGCTGCCCCATATAAAACACCAGTGAAAGTTTTCTGCAAAAATCAATTATATTTTGCCTAAATACAGTAGAATACAGGTGCACATGGGACTGTATTGAAAATATTCCTAAATTAATTTTTAAGGGCACCTCTTGCTGACTTCTCTATTCCTTTAGGGAAAATGTCTAACTGTCACTTATTTTTGATGCAGTATTTTGACAAGTAATACCTGCAGTATTACCCAAACATACTTAGGAGGAAAGATCTGAAATTTTCTGCAGAAGCCCTGCACAACAAATGGAAAACTAACTTTATCACATTTGCATAAAAGTCTGTTGCATCCATATCATATAGAAAAGAAAACTGCATTCTTCATTTTCTGTGCTTATTATTTACTCTGGGGCATGTACTCTTCCTTTGTCTTACATATGAAGTCAGATAGATTAGATATCAGTGCCTACTCTGCCAGTAACAAATCAGGATTCAAGAAAACTCTTAGCAACATGCATATTTTGAGTAGAAAAATGTAGCGCTCATCCCAGACCTGCCTTTATTTTTTCCTTTCCTATAGCAAGACTTAGAAATCTTTGGTTGCCAATGTCTGTTTCAAAGCTGTTTTTACTAAGGAGTCCCAATGTACAATTACATTTTCCAGTCGTTGTGGGTTTTGTACTAGTTGAACTTGAATAAGCCTTCCCTGATTTAATTTATTATATCCTCCTTAAAACACCAAATCAACCCACCAAGCAAAACAAATCTCAAACAATTATTTTACCTACTTGATATTTCTACTGTCACCCATTTTCCATTTTTCTTACACACAGAATAGTCTATAAATCTATAAAATTTTCGTTGAAATACTCAGACACAAGTGTTCTGATGCTTGACACTTGAATAACAGGAGTTCTTATCTAGCATTTCAGCAATACCAGGAAAAGTCCATTTACCTTTCCCTGTGACAGTGCCATCTCTCCTGACTCTCTCAGGTGTCAGTGACAAGTTGAGAGACAGTAAGCCCAAGAACTTTCAATTATCTTTTGATGTTCTTATGGAACAAATACAGGACCCATGTAAATAGTTCCATGTGTATCAATAATGGGGAATAAATCTGAAACGGGATACTTCACTTTCCTACTGGGCTTGTTTTGTTCTCCCCCTTCCCAATGAAGACTCAGGATTCAAGATGTTAAACCTTGACAAACCAAGATGATTATTCTACACATATGGTTTTTTAGATAATTTTTGCTTATAATATTGATGATGATATCCACCTCATGAGAGTCAAATAGATGTTTGGATAAGGCTAACAGAATGGCACAAATGTAGTTCTCTCATGTTTTCCTTTAGTCATTAGCAAATTTGAATGAAGCTCATAGTATCACTATGAAAACTAAAGCCTTCCTCATCAGTAAAGAAGTTCAGAATCTGGCTCAATATCAACTTGATATTGACATTGTATTGTTATTTACCTTCTAATATTTGCATAATTGATAGTATCACTATGTTTTCATTTAGCTTTGACCTGATTGGGTTTTTTTGTCAAAAGATTTTAAACCTAGGCAATGGAGTCTCAACATAGAAAATATTGTAATGAGGTTAACGAGAGAAGTATTTTCTATCAGTTCCAAGATAACACAGCAAATGTATTCAAAATACAGAATTACAAAGCAAAGAAGGAAAGGATTGAATCCTCTTGCAAGTGGACAATCTACAATAGTATTCTACCCTGAAAAAGGAGGAAGGACTATATGCTTCCTGTTGGAGGCAACATGGTTAGGTTTTGCTATAAAAAGAGATTTTTCATCTGATCATTCACACAATTCACTACAGCCCATGAGTACTCAGAACATCCAGTGAGTTGAGACGAGCAAAAAAACCAGATCCAAAACTCAAAAACAACAACAAAATCTAATCTGTACCTCTTGCGGTAGAGGAGAAGACAGAGAAGTTGGAAAGAGAGATATGATACATTAAAGTTTTACATGTTTTACATGTTTCCTTAGTATAACAAACAACTGCTTTCTTTCAATCTCAAATTTACAACCTTCAATATTGTAATTGTACAACCTTCAATATTGTTTTATTTCACTAAGATTAAACTCGTATCTGTGACAAAAATGCTACCAATACTGTTCCATGCACCGCCAATGTGTGTAATCCTTTTTGATACAAATTATTTTCATGGTATGAAGGATGAGACTGACTTTCTCTTACAGTCAGGTTTAGGTCAAGGGAAATTCAGGTGATGACATTTAATATGAAACCAACTAAGTGTGAAAGGTTATAAGTGAAAGATCTTTTTTTTCCTGCAACTTCCTTATAGGCAAACAAATGAATAATGTATTCACTGTAACATCTTCATTTGATCTACTCAGCTGTAAAATATGAACATTCTCAAATCTGAAATCATTCAGACATCTAACACATGCTAATGAACCAACTTTGCTTCTGCAGATGCAATTAAAATCCTCATCTTTATCTATGCAGTCCAGGTTATAAAGGCTGATACCAGGCTGCAGGACTGCATAATGCAAAAAGCTAGCTAAACAGAAATGACGACACGAAAATGGAAAGCAGAGAGTCTGAGGGAGAAACAATCTTGCCTTGCAGCAGGAATAATGATCAGACTGCCAAGACACAAAAGCAATCAAAACAGAATCAAAGGAGAAAGAGAAACAAAATTAGCAAAGCTCTTCATCCCTAATGATATGTAACAGTGCTTATACTTCATGTTTGAAATCTCACTTGTTTTTCTTCTACAAGAATATGCTATATAAAAATGATAGCACAAGAAAAAGTAGCAACGTAATGCCATCACTGGGTTTTTTCCCTGCACAGGGATTCCCAGTGCTGCCTCACCATCAATACCATTAATTACATTACATGCAGCTACTGTATTAGAAGTGGTAAGTGGTATGCCTTATTCACAGAGCTGCTGACTCTGAGACTGGGAGCTGAGTTATGTACTGGATAGCTGGTATGTAATGCTCTGCAATGAATGCATCAAATTCAGTCTATGAACACAGAAGGTGCTAAATTATGCACAAAACCCACACAAATATAAGCATTGAATGCATGACCAATCCATTGACTAGAATGTCTAGTTTCTTATTCCACTTAGAGCATGTATTGCTTCTGAATGCTAATCACTTATGGGGGTGATTACTATTCTGATCAGTGTTTTTTTAGGGTGCAGCCAACAAGGGCTAGAGCTAGCTAAAAACTGTGCTAGGCAATTACTGGAGAGAAAGAGAAGACTTTCATTTAGCTACATCAAAACATCCTTCTAGACAGTGGCTGTCTGTGGCC
The DNA here is from genome assembly GCF_028551555.1 of Melozone crissalis. Lineage (NCBI taxonomy): Eukaryota > Metazoa > Chordata > Aves > Passeriformes > Passerellidae > Melozone > Melozone crissalis. The sequence goes on along the minus strand of NW_026535783.1, from coordinate 45,039,963 downwards.
TGCAGTATTAAGATAAACTTTCAAGTACTTAAATATACCTTTTGCAATGGGCTGCTTATTAGGAATTGATTTTTTTCTTTGCTCTGGTGTCATTTACCAGCAATTTTAATGAATTAATTAGTGAAGAAATGGGCAGAATTACATTTTCTCAATTCCAAACAGGCAGTGCCTGGACTAGACAAGGTCTGTAGACCCAAGATAAAACTAAAAATTCTGCTAAAATTACCATGTGCTATGTACTAATTGCCATCAGGTATGTGAAAGCAGTGGTATTAATGTAGGTTGAAGTTACATGTGGGAAGTGATTCTATAATTAGAATGCTATACATTGCTTGAACTGCAAAAAGCCTACTCTACTTACAGAAATGACAGAAAGGGTAAAAGAGTAAATGTATATGTTTTGGTAAGCCTCCAGAAAGGAATGACTGCTGCCAAGATGTTCAAGTTACGTAATCATTGCAATTATAGGTATCCAAGCATATGAAAAAGACATCAATGCCAACACAGTACAGCATTAGACTTCATGGTGCACTCCACCCTGTTCCAAGCTGACACATGCTGAAATATTTTCATTTTGAAATGGAGCTCATCCATGAACTACTGAAATATCAACTATTATCCAGTTACCCCTTTAAGATACTTTTACTGATTCAAAACCGGTCTGGATGATAAATCTTCTGTCCTCCTCTGTAATGTCTTTCTATATTACTGAACTCTTCTTGATCCCCCATCTATATGGCATTTTTTAACTCATTGCACAGAGCCTTCGATGCCTTAGCTTTTTCCACCTTCCACCTGCAGTCCTGCAGCCTGCTTCCCACTTGCAGCTTCCTGCCCCTTCACACAAGCTTCTAGGACAGAGTGCCTCAGAATGGCTGCAGCAGTGTTTGTTATTCACTTCCGGGGTTTGAAAACCCTTCTACTGCAATTGGCCTGGACCCAAGGGAAGTGATAACCACTGATGTTAGAGTCACCTCTTCTTTCTCCCAGTTTCTGATTTCTACTTTTGGTTAAGTTTCTGGTTTATGATATAGGCCACATAAATGTGTTTGCAGAGAGCTCAGCAATGAACCAGCTGTGCAGCACTCTGCCCAGCCAACGCGTGCTCCCAGCAATGGCAACAGAACCACAAACAACCCGTGAGAACTTCAAGTACCTCTTGACACAAAATACTGTTACTATAGAAAAAGTTTGATAGAGGATCCACCACTGATGGCTAAAAACTTGTTTGTCTTCCTGATTGACTGCTGCTGATGATTTTTCTCATTTCTCTTTCTCCCCATCTTTCTCTTCTCTTCTGTTATTGTCTTTTACTCTTTCCTCTCTAATAATATCCACTCTTAGAATTGATAAATGCCACCAAATATGGACCCACTAGTAAATCTTCATGCAACACACCGTGATCTGTCACTACACTTTCTATCACTTTCTTTATCTTATTAAAAACCTAATTACTATTTTTTATTTCCCTGTACATATAGCACATATTTTATTAAAACTCTTCTAATAGTAGAATCTATAGTTTAATTATTTGAATAGTATCATGCTATTATCAGAACAATATCTGTATGTTTTAGTGCTTTACTTTCCTAATTTTACTTCGGTCTGCAAAATTGAATTTGAAATACTACAGGTAATTTTGTATTCTGTTATTGCATGTGCTGTTGTAATTTTCCTAGCTACCAGTATGTGCTCAAAAAAAAAAAAGTTTCTCAAGCAAATCTTCATTGATATTAAACAATGGTGAATTTATACCATTTAAAACTGAGAACTGAATGCTGTTGACATACACTAACTTCCTCATTACAGGATGATACAATCATGTGCTTATTACTACAGAGGAAGTAACTCTTTTGGTCACCTCATAAGATTTCCAACATGATTAAAAAAACAACCCCCAAAATTACTGAGATCAAAAAATTAAAAATTTTCCAGAGCATAAAAAAAACCTAAATAAATGTTGTGACTTGGTAGTTTCATAGTGAAAGCAAGGCGTCCTAAACATAAGTAATTTTTGTGGCACTTAAAACATGTGGTAACCTAAAAATCCCCTCAGTTTTTGTACATATAAAGAAGACAGGCAAACATACATGAAGGAAACAAAACACAGACATCAGTGGTAACTCAGGTACAATATTTTTAACCTTGCGTAAGTTTTCCTTACCCTGGACCTCTCCTCTAGTTTTGTCATCATGACGACTGTTGCACCTTGTTGTTCCCACATCATTCTCCAGAAGTCGCCAAAGGTTTCTGGCAGTGCCCCCTGCGTTGCGATATAAGCATTCTGCTTCCTGTATCCATCTATGTAGTTGGCATTGATATAGTCACTGCCCGGGATGCCTGCAAAGAGAGGAGAGTGAAAACACGGGGCACAGCTTCTCTGCCGTCCTGTTTTACAAGGGCTGAACAATCCCACGAGACTGGATTTGATGAATCCTGGCTTGCTGTGTGTGCCAGAGAGTGCATGGGTTCTTACATGTGAGTGTAGGCCATCTGTGGAGTCAAGAGGCATGGTGGTGTCTCTGGGAATAACTGTTCTTTCGAAACAAGCTACTTTGTGTGATAAGAAGTATAAAAGAAGCCTGAAAATTTGTATCAGGCAGAGAGACCTGGGGGTCAACACAGCAGCATTTAAAAGCTGGTCTGATGCTACCTGCAGACAGCCAAAATATGGCAGTGCTACCTGGGACAGAGCCCTTTGAGGATTCTCAATCAGACACCCTGAGTAGGCTCCTCAAACATTCTTGTTGAGGTCACTGCAATTCCTTTGAATACATAAGGAAAAAAAAAAATATCATGAAGACTATTAATATCACTGCTATATTCATTTTCTCCATTAAATGCTAAGATAATTATGAGTTTTATTGTAACAAAACACATTATGTAAGTCAGATTTAAGAAACAGTGAAATTTTCTATATGGTGTATGCAAGAAATAAAGACCGTTGCAACACTGAATAAGAATTAAAAGAAGTGGGATCCAGGACTTGTGTGCACATGGGACCTACACCATTATTTGCTTGAGGCTCAGGTATTTTGGACAAGACTTATGCAGGAACTTTGGCTGTGTCTACCAGACACATGTCCATTCTTAGAGCCCCATAGGAAGCAGGCCAGTTCCCAGCTGCAATCTGGGTAACTCAGGGTGTGCCACAGGATGCCTGGATTGGAACATGCTGCTTACCCAGGCCAAGGAGGTGTGTCAGCTGTAGCAAAGGTCACATTACTACTCTGCACTAACACGGTAGGCATGCTCATGGAAATGGATAAAAATGGACTTAAAATTCTCAGACCAGTACTGAATTCAGTAGGCAGTGCCCAGCTTTTAACTCAGACTACATGTGTGCTGAAAGATAAAGCACTGAGGGAGCCATTGTTATGTCCCTGCTGTTGTTTTAACTGATGACTAGAGAAAGAAATAAGATACTCATGTGAGATCTCAGTGCTGGCTGAATGGCAAAGCAGTGTTAATTAGCTGAATATAATCATCTGCAACTTAGTAAGTTTTGTTGAAGTAAGTGACAGAAATTACTTATTTGAGCAGAAATGAATGATTTATATTTATGCAGCCAATCTGCCACGCACAACTCTACAACCCCAAAAAATGGTAGAGGGTCCACAAAATCTTTCAAGAGTCAAGATGATGATACCAGCTCCAGATTTATTCTACAGCTATGACTGTTTTCCCTCATCAAAGCAAAAAAATTGAGTTTCTTTGTCTCTGAAACAGAATAAATTGTAAATAAGTATTTCCCAATATCTTTGTCAAAAACAAAATCTTCAAATAGATTCTGATGCATTATCTCCTGCTAGTGGTCTCAAATCAGGAATTACTGGAGCTGCACACTCCTATCTTTCCTGACTATAAGTAGCACACATCTGAAAATGTCTTCCAAAATATTTTTAATTTGAATGGAAATTAGGGGTACCTCTTTAAAATGGACTGTTCCTTTTAAGCTACAATTTTAATTGTTTCAACACTTATTCAGAGTAAACCTGAATTTTTCATTCCACTACTAACTTAGCAGTGAATGAACTCACAGACTAAATGTCACAGTAAGTAAGATCCAATATAATCTGGAAATTATTCAGATTATGGGTTACTGCAGCTGTAGTCTAGTAAAAAATTTTGCCTTCAAGCCCGATAAAGTTCCATATACGTTCTTGTTTCATATGTTCAAATCATATTTAAACTAAATTTTTAATCTGTTTTTACTTTCTGCAAACAATTAGAAGAAAATCCTGACAAAATACTTCAGAGATAGAAAGACCTTGTGACTTCAGGGTTACAAGAGAGGCAGAAAATGGCACTCCTCAGGCAAGATGCAAGAATGGACACAGGCAGACTGTCTGACTGATTTGACCTGACTGAAAGTCTCTTCAGGAGAAAAATAAAACAAAATAAAAAACTTGTTAACCTGCATAGTCCATAGCTGAAAAGCATGATTCCCCTCCATGAAAGTCAGAAAGTGGAGCTCAAAAGCATCACTCTTGTAGATCTGAAGCTGTTTCATGTGACACTTCTTATTGTGGATGTTGGAGTTAATGATATAGAAAATGTAACTGCTAGGCACAATGTTCTATTTTCTTCCTTTATCAAGATAATAAAACTTTTTTTCACAAAACAGATGAGAAAGAAGAATGAAGCCAACAGGAGAAATCTACACCAACTGGGTATTATTACCAAAGGAACTGAGAAAGCTGGTAAGAAATGTTTTCTGCATAAATTAGAATTCTATTATGATGGCTGGTATCATACTTTGAAGCACATGTTATAAATAAAAGCCTGAGGAAAAAATGAAAAACAACACTTTGTAAAGTGGTTAAATGATCTTCTGGGAAAGCTGTCCTCTGGAACTGATAATGCACAAACTCAGTGTGAAAATTAAGCATGAGAACTATTGCAAGCTGTTCCCTAAAGAATGATCTTTACAAATTTTAGCAACCAATACTAGTACCTGATGTAAAAAAAAATCCAGAATCCTGAAATTGTAAATTCTTTCTATTCGCTAATTCGTATTGAATTTATTGACAAATTATATTAAAATATATAACTTCTAAATTAAATAAATTCAAATTCTTTCAATTAGAATGAAGAAAAGCTTCCAGATTACACCTTCCTTGATCTAAGATTCAAGTCAGAAAGAATTAAGATTAAGAATTACTGACAAATGCAAGGAAGATTTCTTCAAATATAGACTAACATGGAAATTTTCACTTTGTTTCTCCACTTTATTTATTTATTATCTGTAAAGTGGACACAAAAAATTCTGTATGTCCTTTTAGCTAGAAAAATTATTTTTCAAGGCAAGTCAGCTTCACTGCACCAAATGAGGATATACTTGGGACATGGACATGAAATTCCATTTACCACAGGCCCTGAGCAACTATTAATGAATTAACCAATGAAGTTTCGGTGGGGGGAAAAAACCAACAAAACATGTTGCTTCAACACTTGCACTGAGCTTTGCATCAAGCATTTATTGCTAGCAGAATACAGTACTCAATAGTACTGTACAGTACTCAATAACACTTGATTTGCTGAGATCAAGAGAACAACTTGATTCAGAATGCTCAGCTCCATTTTCTCTCTCTCACACAGTATCCATTAGGGATGTTCTCGTTCTCTATCCATTCTCATAGTCCCTTTAAGTATTGTACCCATTTCTCACACAGTCTCTTTTTATCACTATTTTCATGCATGACCTCAGTTTCACATCCTGCTCCAAAATCCTTAAAGCCCTCTAGGGAAGGTGCTTCATCATGAGAAGACTAATGAATTTGTTAAAAACAACAAGTACAAAAATTGAATATCTGTAAATATCTACAATGACAAAGAATAAAAAAAAAAGTAAATCTAAATATTAAAATTTCCCTTTCTGAAATGACTTTTCTGGCCATAACCTCATTCTGAGCTGAGAAAACAGAACAATTTTGTGTCAAGTCCAATAGTGCAAAAACAATCAAATGACAACCAGTCTGACTGCAGTACAATGAAATCCTGCAAACTTTTGTTAGCTGCCATAGCTTGCAGGCAACATACCCACAAGCACAGCAGCAATTGCCATCATTACTTAAATTTGGGCTTCATAGTTAAGAGAGGTCAGTTGTTCTGTAAAGCATGGGTCAAAAAAGGGACAAAGCAACCAAATTCTGTAAAATTGATATGAACTTTACCTAAGTCTTTTGGCATCAGTGGGATTTATTGTACCTTTAGGATGGCATACCTGAAATATAAATTTAGGGTAATCTATGCAGTATAACCTGAATTTTATAAGTTTCATGAAAGCAGAGACACAGTTTCTGCACAAGAAGTCAGTTAAAGACCAAGCTCCTGAACCATGATTCTACCACAACTATTTTCTAGTAGCATTTTCAAATATGGTGATGAATGGCCAGAGTCTGCAATCTTTGAATTTAGCCAGACAGGAGTTAAGCACAATGGGGGAAGAATAAAATGAATAGTTCAGCACAAAAGACAATCCACTTTTAAATATCTCAAGAGAACAATGTTTAGTTTTTATATAGTCAAAGTGAATGAGCAATGAAAAAAAATTAGGCAATGCCACAATTAAAGTACAGAAGATAAAAAACCCCATGAACTGTATTGCTCTCAATTTATGCTGAGAATGCATGAGCTGAGATGACAGTACAGCTTACTGCAACATAGACTGAGATCCACAGGACTAATAACGTAGACCTAGGAACGATTCACTTGATTTCCTGAAGAGAGTTATAATCTCAAATAACTTTAATTAGACTTCACATTTTATTCACAAACTGAAATCAAATAATGAAATTATTTCAAGCCTTTACAAAGGCTGAGTACTGAACAGCCTTTCTATTTAAAATAAATTAAACTATAAAGCTTTGTTTCTGCGCTGCTTCCCTAAGACATGTGCTTTCAGTCATGTGCATAAATAGTGTGAAGTAATAGGATTAAATTCTGTCATGCTTGTAAACAAGTTGGAAAAATACCATGATGAACTGAGAGTGCTGATGAAGTTGTACTACTGTTTTAAATCAATGTCTGGTGTTTTGAACAATGCCAGAGCAAAAACCACAGGCTCATTGTGCATGTGTGAACAAAACATTGAGAAAAATCTAATTTATATAAGAGGCATGCATCAGGTTAACTATAAAAGAATGCAGATCAGGCCCCTTACTGTCTTCTCTTTTTCATCTCTGTCTCTTTTTGCTTTCTTTGTCGCACCACCCCAGCCCTGCACCATCCACATGGGAGGAACAATGTGGAATCTGGGGTGATATTCTTTGTTCTCTCTCTCTTGCTTTGTCTGATCCATACTGAACTTTATTGCAGGAGTGGGGAGATGTGGACATGTGGTGTGGCTTGTTAGCCAGCACCTTCGAGGGGTTAATTTTAGGAGGTGAGAGCTATATTAGTGTACTGTACAAAACTAAGGGCTTGCTAGCCACCACATTTGTGGAAGCAAATTTTAAGAATGTAGAGGCTCGTTAGACAACACCTTTTGATTCTAAACAGTTGTCTGATTGTTGGAGTTAAGGCATGCCTTAAGAACAAAAGCACAAGAGACCTCACTCCTGGTCGGGCTTCTTTGTTCAGCCGGATGAGAGCTTACCATGACAATGTGCCCCCTGCCATGGGCTGTGACAGCAGCCCTGGTTGGCAATGCTGTGCCTGATGCCCCCGAGGACATGTCTGGCCCCCTGGATGCTCCCCCTGTGCTGGATGCTCCCAAGAACATGTTTGTCCATCCCGGCTGCCAGGGCACTGCTGACTCATGTTCAACTTGCTCCCTCAAGCCCTTTTCTGCTCTCCAGCATCTCATTCTCCAACCGTCTGTACTTCCATGGTTGCCCCATCCCAGGTGCAGAATCTGGCACTTTGTCTTGTTGAACTTCCTGTGGTTGTTGATTGTTCCGCCCCCTGATTTGTCAAGGCATCTCTGTAAGGCCTCCCTGCCTTCACGGGAGTCAACAGCTTCCTCAATTTTGTATAGTTTACAAACATGGTTAGTATCCCTTCAACTCCTGCATCCAGGTCATTTATGAAGATGTTGAAGAGCACCAGCCCTAAGGTGGAGTCCTACAGAACCCCACTAATGACAGGTCCCCAGCCTGATGCCACCCCTTCCACTGCAACCCCTTGTGCCTGACCTGTGAACCAGTTGCTCACCCACCACGTGATGTGTTTATCCAGCTGCATGCCGGACATTTTGTCCAAAAACATAGACCGTGAGAGAAGGTATTAAAAACTTAGCTGAAATTAAAAAAAAATTACATCAACTGTCACTCCTTAATCACCTTGGCCAATGAACAGGTGCTAGGTGACAGTAACTAGTGTTTCTGTGGATGCTTTTGTTACATGAAATCTGTATAGTTAAGCAGATAATCAAATTGAAATGGTCTAAGCACAAACCTGTGCTTTAAGAAGTCACTGAAATATGGAGCAGCACCAAACCAATGAAGCACTCCAGTAGTAAATGTTTGTAAAATGAAGGCTTTTTACAAAGACTGAGGAAAATTCTCTACATATCATCCTAGAAGGATGAAGGAAAGGAAAAGATGAAGGATGAAGAAGGAAAAAGAAATGTCAGGAAAAGAAAACCTATAGATAGCTGGATTGTGAATAGACTATTAGGAGGACTAGGAGAGTCTGGTGAAGAGGGAAAAGATGAATGATATGGAATCTCAAAGGGAAATGTTGAATTAGAGAGAATTTATGGACAGAAGACAATGCCAGAAAGGGATAGGCAGAAGATGCAGAATGAGGCCTTACAAAGAATGGGCGGAAGAGAAGTATTTGAAAGGAAAGGGAAAAAGCGACAAAAGTGAAATGTAAGTATGCAAACGAAGAATTAAGAGTGTAGAAGATCTGCAGGCAAGATGAGGAATTTGGAAGATTGCAGGTGAGAAAAGAAACTTGGAAGGTGACCAGCAGAAAGACATGGAAAAAAGGAGAAGCTCCTTTAGAAAAAAAAAAACCCCAAAACTCAGCATGAATTTGTTTTGTTTTGGTCTAAGAACTGTCTAGTATTAAGAAGTCCAGAAGGGAAATAAACAGATTGTTCTGTGCAGGTCCTCAGAGGCATAGGTAAGAGCATTGCATCAGGAAACAATCCAAAATGCATGACAGTATGTGCAGATGGCAGTAGGTTGCACAATACTACAAAGCAGATATTTAAAACTAACATGATGTCATCATACTGTGATTATTTTACTGTTGTCTGAAACTGGGTTTAGTGATCTATTTAACGCTGAGTAACACAGCAGTTAACAGACAAAGCAATCTTTTATTGAATAAAAATATGAATTTATACTCTAAATTATGCACTCAAAGAGATGACGAGTGTCTCTACTAATATGAAAGGAAATGATATCTGGTTTGATATTTCCTGCAAAACCCAGTTTCAATATGAGTGTTCACATTAAACATGTACCAAAATCTTTGTTAGTCAGTCAAGAACAAAGCCACCAGATGTTTTCTTGGAGTTTTTCCCAATGGAAAGTATGTCAACATAGTCAGGAAAAATTGTTCTGACTAGATTTTAAGGGTATCAAGAATGGCAGCATTTAAGTTATAACTATTACAGTATCAGTAGGCTCATACACCTACAGCTTGTACCAGCATTGTTGTCAAGACATGCACCATGACATCTACCCTATGAAATCTACTTCACAGGGGTCCTAACACCATGAAATCACTTCACCCATCTTTCTGTATCCATATTCTTTATGGGTATTTCTGTATCCATCACCAAAATACTTTTGTTGTTTTTAAGGCACTCCAAACTTGTAGGGTGAGGGGCCATTCAGTTCCTATTGTTAGCAGAAAGTAACATTAATGCAATGTGACAGAGTGCAAATAGTTTGTGCAGGTCATGACTCTTCCATAGTTACAATGCTTCAAACAATTTCTAAATCTTACAATGATGGTCTGCATAATCAAAGCCAATTTACTGGCAACTGGCCATCAGACAAATAAGAATATTAGCAGCTTCTTGCCTTTTCTTTCTTGGCCATTTGTATTACAGTCAGAGCTTTCTAGTTTTCTGAATTTTAAAATCACTAAATTTCCCCCCCCCAAAAAAATTACCGTGCTGAAATATAATAGGTTTTTTTTTTCTTTTAATAACTAGCCTTATACAAATACATCCACATACAATAGACTTTTAGTCATTAATATCTCCTAAAAGAATTGGCAAGGCATTTTAAAATGCAGAATGTTTATCCATTCCCTCCCCAACCCCTGAATTTTTATTTATTTCTTAGAGGTTGAGGATCACAGATCTCGCTGTTTTAACTCAATCTGTTCATCTCTTGATCAGTAAATTCTCCCTTAAATCCATTTGGATGCATATAATAAAATTCACCACATTCTAACATTCTGTCATTATACTTTAAAATTCCAAGTGTCCATCTCAGAAACAGCCAAGGACAGAACAACATGAGCTGATTTCAAGACTTCAATCAGATTTCAAGAACATGGGAACAAAATTTTGCAAAGTAAAATTTTCTTTTCAGGAGGAAAACCAAATTATCATATCCAACCTAGGTTTTCTCTCAGAAGAGAAATCTAATGTAATAAAAATTTAAACAGTGATAACAAAAATATTTCTGTGAAATGAGTAATTATGTTGTGGAACTCTATACTATGTAATTAGAGAGGTCAGGAACTTAGTGGGAATTCAAAACAAGGTTTTAACACGAGTTATGAAGGGTGCCAAAATAAATACTTTGAAAGTGTTAGTAAGCCTCATGTTTCAGGGCTAATACAATTTTTAACAATTTGATATTATCAATAGTTGGAAAAAATTAATTTCAAATCTGTGCTAATTGCTTCTCAAGACTTTCTAGTAATCACTCTGAACAGGCTACAGAGTTCTGCTACAGCACAAGACTGGCCTTGTGTCTCATTCTGAAGCAGCAATTACACCATTCCATGTTCCTGCAACAGTGTTAAGATGCTAAATGTTCATCAGTGTAGGATTACAGTTTGGCAGATGCTTAGTCTTTACTTCATATATACTTGCTCTAAACAGCAAGCAACTGTCCAGGTGTAAAATGGAGCTCCTCTCATTAGAAAGGCACAGCTGCTATTCAAACTTCACTAATAATATTTGTTTTCTTGTGACCATCAAAGACATGCAGATGAGGCCTATGTGTAGGCATGTACATGTATATGTACATGCATATATGTACCAAATATTCTCCAAATAGTTGTAACAAAATATGCTGTAGCCCAAATTCAGGTCCTGATTAAGCTCTATAGTATCATAGATAAAGGAGAATTCATTTTTAAGTAATATTCCAAATACTGATTTCCCTGGTAACATGAAAAGAAACACAGGTATCAACTGAATAAAGTGCTGGCCAGATTGTGTATTTTCATATCTGAAATATCTACTTAAAATCTGAAAGACAAGTACTTTTTACTAAATGCTAAAACCAATTTATTAAACTTTTGAAGGTAAATACACAAAATTTCATCTACTCAATCATGTAAAATCCCAGGAATAAGAATTTTTAAGGGCATAATGATATATTAAATTATTTCCATTTTCAAGACTAAATATCATCTTGTAAAAAGGCATTTAATATTTGATTTATTCACCATATGCTTTTTTAGCATAATCTAAAGACTTGGAAAAAACTAAAATCCTGCAAATTACCTAATGGATGAATATTCCATTTGTGGTCTAACATCCAACGTTAATATTACAAATGGTTATAATACTTTTCTCTCTGTAGGCTCAGTGACTATGAAAGATTTAGAAATTTTAGCCACATTATGGTATTTCTTACTTAAAAAAGGGAAACAAACATTACAGTTTGTTTATATTTTTGTCCCTGCTCCTTAAAATACTCAATCCTTTCCAGGTACAATGTAAATATTTTTTCTGCATTTTTACTATCACTTATGTAAAAACATAGTCCAATGAACTGTGTAATTTCATACTTTCAATTACTTTCACTAACATTTTCTGCTTTGCCTCTTAAATTTTCTTCTCATTCTCTGAATATATTGATTTTTTTAAAGGGAACCAAATTTCAGGGAAATATGGCAGTCCAGTTGTCTAATATATAAATTAGCAAATAAATTTGATTGCATTTGATTTTGTTTTTCTCTCATTCTCTCCTCCTTTACACAACTCTTTTTCCAAGCAAAATCCCTGGAAAAAAACAGTCTTCTTTTTGCCAGTTAGACAAAAAGTTATCTCCCAGTTAAGCATTTTGTTCTGAAGAATACCCTTCGGAAACCCTGTCCAGCTGCTGTTCCTGACCTATCCAGACCATATACTTTGACCTCTTGTCTGGACCAGAGAGACAGGAAAGGATATATTTATTGAGTTGCATCACATATAGCGCTAGCTAGAATAGCCTCTCTTTAGTGTTGACACAGGTAGAGCCAGGTTTCTACACAGCCATATTCTTTTACAAGGCAATATGAAAAATTCTATGTTGCAAAAAAAAAAAAATCTTGTCAGAACTGCTATATGAACCTCAAAGGTGGAAAAATATAAGCAGATTATCATATGCAAATTCTTCAAGGTAATCATTAAAATTTGCTAATACATTTGAGAAGCACTTATCTGTATTATCAAAGCCTATGGTATGCAGCTGCAATGAGCGAGGAAAGATCTAAACTTCAGTCAGTGGGATTGCCATTTTCTTCACCAAGAAGCTAATATTAAAGTGGATTACACCTATAAATCCAGTGTCTTCAGGTCTGGAGTAGCTAAAGATAAGCAGCTGTTTATAACCATAAATTAAAATTCTTGCAGTTTAACTTGTACCATGTTATGACTAAAATAACTATGACCTTGAATACAGATCCCTCTATCTTATGTATCGTATGCAAGTCCTGTTGGAGCTAACTAAAGACAACTCTTACCTTCATTTAAATTGTGTCATTTAAATATATAATTTTTTTTATTACAGCCATCATTAATACCTGACTGTCAACAACATAGAATAAACTGAAAATCCGTCTTCAACCTGGGAAGTAAGTTAATAGTAAGGCAGAATTGGAAAAAAATAAAAAAGAATCCTCTGAGTGAAAACCAGTGCGTCCTGATGCTTGGTAAAACAGACACAACACCTAGGACTGGCTACCTGTAACAGTTTGGTTGAGATAGCACTTTAAAGTGCTGATGATTTTGGGAAGCTTTGTAGCAAAGAAAGATATAACGAAAAGCTCTCACTAAATCACACTGTCAATGTTTAGTCAGTGAGATACTCTCAAAAATGCCTGCAAGTGGGCATTTGTTTAAAAACTCTAGTTTGATATTTACATTGGAAATTAAAATTAAAGTTCTAAGAGAGAGTTTTTAAAATTTCCCCAGAGAACATGAGGTTGAACTGATTTTTTTCCCCACATTAAGGTTTTGCAAGTAAAATTCAATGAGCAGATATCTTGATAATTTCACTGATCAACAAATGCCTCAATTCAAATATGTTTGTTTACTGCTACGTTTGCTTTGTAGTGTTAGTATAAGTAAGCAGCAATATTAATTCACTTCAGATAACTCACTGGCATGTGCACAGGGACCTAATGCACTCAGTTTTACACATGATTGTACTTTTTAATGCAAGTTCATAACACATTGCTGACAAGCATCAGAAGAGGATTGTCATTACAGGAATTTGCTGGAAGTGCTTTAATTAACACTTTTTATATAACTACATAAAGATATTGATTGGTAAAATCATTCTAGATCTTAAGATATAAATAATTTAATTTTAATGGTCTCCTTACCTTCTATTGCTGAGAGTAGAACACGAGAATGGTCGTATGCAATTACATTCGCATATCTATTCTTTGGTTTGTTTACTTCCAGGTTAGAGTGTTCCCATGTGAACTGCTGGCCAGGATCAATAGACTTCAAAAGACAAAGAGAAAAAAAGGAAAGGAAACTTTCAGCTAGGGACTACATAATTGTTTTATTTATGGTAATTAGAAACTAAAATCCCATAGTTTGCACTGGAAATAATTTCCTTTTGAAAGAAAATTATTACTTCAGGACACACTGTATTAGATCATATTACATTAACCATTTTGTATTTATGCATCTGAAATTTCCATGAGGAATTTAACCACAAGCTTTTAAAATCCAGGGCTTTTTCTTCAGAGAAAACAAGCTATCCGCCCTTTTTTTTTTTACTCATTTCAGAAAGTGAGGGGTTCTCAATTAATAGAAAATGAATAAATATCATAAATCTCAAAAAAACTGGGATGAAGTGGAATAAATATTTTTGCCTTTATTAGTAAGAACATGTGTTCAAAAATTTCCCTGTTCTGTTTACTAAATAAACTCCAAAGGTTCCTGAAAAAGCTTTTCAGAAGAAAAAAAATGTTTCTTTTCTTTCATTTTGATGCCAGACCAACCCATGGCACTAGTGTTGCTCAGGAAACTAGCTGTGTTTCATCCATGGACCAAACATAAAGAAACTTGCTTTTCATTTCCTTGAATCATAAATAAGTAAGCAATTCAGGCATATTTAAAATTTTAATGATATCTTATTCATAAACATAACTAATCTTATTCATAAACAAAACTACATGTTTCCAGATTTGCTGTTTATTTTCTGTTCCAGGGTGGAATTACAGAAGCGTTCACCACACTCCTTCATCCTTCACCACTAGGGAAACTTCAGGCTCTAGTATTTTTACCTCTATGGTTGAATGATCTATGCAGCAAAATGAATGTAAAATAGGTAACAGATGGTACCTGTTTATGCTCACTATGGTAGTGGCTGTAAGAAAGGTCATCTCATTCTGAGAAGTCATGAATAATCACCTATTGTTTTTCCTTCCCTTTCCGTAACATTAAAGACCTCAAAATTGTTTCACCAATATGGATACACAACTATGGCTTGAGGTTTATGCCCTTTGTTTAATCCTGGTAAGAACTGGCAGCTCCCAATGACAGCTAGTGGTAAACAATGAAAAAAAACCCAAAAAAGATGACACAGATAAGCCAAGGTGGGGCAGTTCACCAACATCATGCTCATTTTCCACGAGTAGACCAGCAACATGGCACAAGTCAGGAGATCCGTACTGTCCATACTGCCACTACAGCATCAAGCCAACAGCTCTGCTGACTCTTCCCAGGGTATGACCTGTAATCTGTTAGAGTAGGTATCACCTGACAATGAGCATGTGTGAAATTAGTTAATGTGATTTTACCAGGACTTATCCCATAGACTGATAATTTGGCCAGTCTGAAAATTGCTTCATTCTCATGCATCTTTTCATATTTTATACAATTTATTTATTCAATATTTTGAAAATGAATTTGCTTCTTTATCGAGATTATTGAAAAAAAAATAATTTGCCTGTCTGCCTGATAGAGAAGCATTTGTTTTTGGGAAAACAAATACCTCAGAAAAACAAGTGCTTTATCCTAATAACCAATACCATAGGCTAAATTAACTTTTATAACAAAAAAAATTATAAAGTCCTGCATAACCTAGCTGTGGAGAGTAGAGGAGTGAGATGGCTCAGGTTCTGGCTCACCCTTTACCTACAGCAACTGAGACAGAGTGCTTGGCAAATCTTCCCTCACAAGGAGATGAACTGGGACCGTTTAGAGGAATGAGGAAGAAATTAAATGCTTGGGATCATGATGAAGGCCATGAAAATTGTACTTATGCTTTGGATATGATTCATTTGAATTCACAAAATTCACAGAATGACTAAGTTCGAAGAGACCTTAAAGATCATTAAGTCCAACCATGCCCTAACTAAACCATGGCACTGAGTGCCACATCCAGTCTTTTCTTAAACATCCAGGGATGGTGACTCCACCACCTCCCTGGCAGGCTATTCCAGAACTTTATCATCCTTTCCGTAAAAAACTTATTCCTAATATCCAAGTTATATTTCCCTTGGTGCAGCTTAAGACACTGTCCTCCGGTTCTGTCAGTTGTTCCCTGGAGAAAGAGACCAACCCCCCCTGACTACAGACACCTTTCAGGGAGTTGCAGAGTGATAAGGTCACCCCTGAGTCTCCTTTTCTCCAGGCTAAACACCCCCAGCTCCCTCAGCCGTTCCTCACAGGGTTTGTGTTCCCAGCCCCTCTCCAGCCTCGTTGCCTCCTCTGGATGCGCTCAAGCATCTCAAGGTCCTTCCCAAACTGAGGGCCCAGAACTGGACACAGCACTCGAGGTGTGGCCTCACCAGTGCTGAGTACAGGGGAGAATGACCTCCCTGCTCCTGCTGGCCACACTGTTCCTGACACAAGCCAGGATCCCTTTGGCCTTCTTGGCCACCTGGGCACACTGCTGGCTCATGTCCAGTCGGCTGTCACCAGTGCCCCCAGGTCCCTTTCCAGCCACACCGTCCCCAGCCTGCAACACTGCAGGGGGTTATTGTGGCCAAAATGCAGGACTCAGCACTTGGATTTATTAATCTCCATCCCATTGGACTCCGCCCATCCATCCAACCATTCCAGGTCTCTCTGCAGAGCCCTCCTACCCTCCAACAGATCAACACATGATCCCAGCTTAGTGTTGTCTGCAAACTTACTAGTGAAGGACTCAATCCCCTCATCCATGTCAATGAAGATATTGAACAGAACTGGCCCAGCACAGACCCCTGAGGACACCACTGCTGACTGGCCCCAGCTGGATGTGGCACCGTTCACCTCCACCCTCTGGGCCCGGCCACCCAGCCAGTTCTGAACCCAGCACAGAGTGCTCCTGTCCAAGCCATGGGCTGCCAGCTTTTCCAGGAGTGTGCTGTGGGAGACAGTGCCAAAGGCTTGGTGAAATCCAGGTACACAACATCCACAGCCTGTCCTGCATCCACCAGGAGGGTCACTTGGTCACAAAAAGGGACCAGGTTGGTCAAAAACGACCTTCCCCTCCTAAACCCATGCTGGCTGGGTCTGCTACCCTGCCCACCCTGTAAGTGCTGTGTGATGACAATAATATAAACTGTGCTGTGACTTTACCTGGTACTGAGGTCAGGCTGACTGGCCTATAATTACCAGGGTCCTCCTTCCCACCCTTTGTGTGAATGGGTGTCACACTGGCCACCTTCCAGGTATCTGGAACCTCACCAGTGAGCCAGGACTGCTGGCAAATGATGGAGAGGGGCTTCACAAGCTCATCTGCCAGCTCCCTCATCATCCTGGGATGGATCCCACCTGGTCCCAGGGATTTATGAATATCTAAGCATCTCAGCAGTTCTCCGACTGCCTGCTCTTGGATAATGAGGGGAGCATTCTACTCCCTGATATCACTGAGCAACCCAAGAGGACAGTTGTCCTGAAAGTCTTCTCACTAAAAACCGAGACAAAGAAGGCGTTAAGTACCTCTGCCTTATCCTCATCTGCAGTAACAAAGCTCTCTTCTGCATCTACTAAAAACCAAAGATTAGTCTTACTCTTCCTTTTACCATCAATATATTTGTAAAAAGAGTTTTTATTATCCTTGCAGACAAAAGCTGCCATTTTAAGTTCAAACTGAGCTTTAGCCTCCCTAATTATTTTCTACATACTCTAGCAGCCCTCTTAAATACTACCTGAGAAACCTGACTCTCCTTCCAAAGATAATACATCCTTTTTTTATTCCTGAGCTCCAGCAGAACCTCCTTGCCCACCCAGGCTGGATGTTTGCCTCACTGACTCCTCTTTCAGCACACAGGGACAGTCTGTTCCTGTGCCTTCAAGATCTCCATTTTGAGGCATGTCCACCCTTCCTGAACTTCTTTATTTTTAAGGACTACTTCCCAAGGAACTCTCTGAATAAGTCTTCTGAACAGGCCAAAGTCTGCCTCTGAAAATATAATGAAAAATCTTATTAATGTTCTTCTTGACTTCACCAAATACTGAGAATTTTGTAATTTCATGATCACTGTGCGCCAAGCAGCCTCCAACACCACATCTCCCACCAACCCATCTCTATTGGCAGATAACAAATCTAACATAGACCCTCCCCTGGTGGGGTCACCCACCAGCTGCAACAAAAAGCTGTCCCCCACAAACTCTAAAAATTTCCTGGACCGCTTCTTTTCAGCTGTATTGAGTTCCCAACAAATGTCCAGCAAGTTGAAATCACCAACAAGAACTAGGGCTGATGATCCAGAAACATTCTCTAGCTGTTTATAGAATGAATAGCTGTTTATAGAATGAATTTATAGAATGAATTCTTTCTGGTTGGGTGGACCACACCAGACTGCCAGTAGGATGTAAGCCTTATTGGCCGTCCCCCTAATTGTATCACTATATGTGATATATTAATTGTATCACTATATGTGTTACTAACAGTTAAAAAGACACTCTTAAATGCAGCCCTGAAAGAATCTGATTTTTTTAAGGTTCTACACAGTTTTTGACACCAAACTCTTTGGGTTCACTGTCTTAGAAATTTGAGTGACTATGATCAACATATTTTAAAATGTCAGTAGTATTAGGAGCTTATTGAATTAGCATCTAAATAGACTAAGAGGTTTGAAAAACCGGTGATGGATTTTTTTGGAGCCATATTGTATTTCGTTTGCCTATAAAGGGACAGTGAATTATCCCCCAACAGTGTTTTTCCACATGCAAAGGTAGACATCACTTCTGTGCTGAGCTTAAGTATACACATAGCGATGCTATCCAAGAGTAGCACTTCACCCTTCTCCGACAAAAATATTACTTTTTCTGACTACAAAGTGAAATTCTTACTCATCAATAAAGCAAATGGTACAATTTGCTCTCTAATTTCACTCAGTGAAAATTTTATTCCTTTTTCTTACAATTTAGTTTCATTCTAGTAATGTGTTTCCATGCTCTGAGAAGGATAGCTGGTAGAATTCTGAAGTGTGTATGCACTGTGTAATTTAAAAACATAAGTATTTTATCTTTACTTCTAAGTCCTATTTATTTCGTCAAAAGTACAGAGGAAGAATTTGGAGTGCATTTCCATCAGCACTGGGAAGAGTAGAGTTATATATCTCTTTATCAGCAGGCCAACAATTCACTTAACATCTTATGACTTGAAAAGTAATAAAATTTACATAATGACTTCTCTCAGCACAAATCTCCCCTCTTTTCCTTTTTTGAGTTAATGCAGGTGAATAAGAAAACTTACGCAGGTCATTAACAGGTCAAGTTTTCAGAACTTTGGAAAACAATTTTTATGGATTTATTTCAGAATTCTGGTAGTAATTTAGAAGATACACATAGTACGGAAGATGCTAATTATATATTCATGCATTAACTTTTAAAATTAAATTGGTAACTTGACCAGGAATAATGCATGTCTATAGTATCTTTGACTACCCAGACAGTATTTTTTGAGAGACATAAATGGAAACATGCTATCTAAACCACAGCTCACTGCCTTAGAATGAATCATACTACTCTGCATTGTTCTAGAAACATAACTGAAGCAGACCATCTGTCTTGTCTTTTAGGTTTTTACCTACACTGCCAAAATATCCTGGAAATTACTTCACAATGTAAGATGTCAAGTACACTTTCTCTTCACATAATAAAACTAGAAAATAACTGAATAAACTGTCTGTCTAACATGCTACTATTTTTGAGTGAGGACTGAAGGACTTTGGCTTTAAATCATAACAACCAAAACAGGATGTAACAAATAATGATAAAAAATGCTTACAAACAGAAATTGTAAACTGCACTTTTGCATATACAAAGATGATTTTGCATATACATTGAAAACGACGGTCTGAGACTCTTATCTATTATGAGAAATAGCTTCAGCTCTCTATTATACCTATTTTTCATGTGAACTTACAGAAAGAAAACTTTAAATTTAAAACTTAGATTCAACTGTTCAGCATTCAGTATAATTCTTCCACTTTTCACTACTTAATGTTTAAGCATTCTAAAGCTACTGTTCGATATCAAGAAAAAAACCCAAACATACACATTGTGCGATGTATGGCCAGATGGTGTAGTTTAATGATTAATATTTAGGTCTACATGCAGACATAGTTAACATAAATTATCAGAAACAGGCAAATGGATTGAACTTTAATCTTTCCTATTTTCCTCACCAATCTGAACCACTTTGTGGCCATACCATCCTCCCATAAAGCACCATTTTGTCAAAAGAAAGTTAATCTGTATTTCCTCAGACTTAATAGCCATACTCTCAACAAAGAGTTGAGTGGTATTGGCAGACACATTTCAGAAGTGTGAAAGACCAATAACTCATGAATAACAAGTCTGTGCTAACAGTTTTAATGACTGCTTTAATGGTTTAATGGATAGCACTTTAATAGGATTTCTAGCATTTTCATTCTGAAAGCTTGCCTTCAATAAAGCTGTCATTAATAAAGAAGTGGATTTCTTCACAGCATAACTGTGTAGAATGAGTGCTTTGTGCAAAATAAATAAAAATATTTGTAATACTGTTACTTTCCTCTCATGCTTTGACAAATCTTTCATCTAGTGTGCTCTAAATGACTGGCTACTTAAACAAATGTGATCAGTTAGTGGGAAAAAACTGGAGCAATATTTCCTATCACAATGCAACATCCATAAAATAGTTCATTGACTAATAATCATGGTAAGCAAAATGTTCTGGTGGTAACCAAACCAGAAGAATTTCAAACAATCCTCCTCTGCTAAATGATGTACCTGCTCGCTCACTGTGCAGTTTTCCTTTACACCACTTAAACAAGAGGCAAATGTTCCCTGATGTGTCTTCCAGGACTAGATCCTGGTTCAGCACTAAAGAAGGAAGGAGTATGACAAAATGTCACCCCTCCTTCTGTGAGCTGATATGTGCCTGCCTGCTCTGGAACACTGCCCTTCTAAGGGTCACTACAGCAGCAAATTAGAAGCCAGCAGTTTTAGGTTCCTGCTGAATGTGGGGATGGATATATACTGCACAGCTGTCACAAGCAAGGGGAAGGAAGCATGCCTGTAAAGCATTTTCAAGCACTGTAGCTGCACTGTTTGTGGCTTGAATTAAATCACCAATGACGACTGCTTCACAGAGAAACCTAGGACCAGGAAGGCAAAGTAGCATGGATAAGAAAAACTGGAGAGCCTGTCAATGCAAACAGACTCAGAACAACTGGTGAAGGTACACAGCTACGCAGGGAAATGAACAGTTTGACCCTTTTTTACCACTGCCAGCAACTGTGAGGAGAATTTCATACCATACCTGATGCATCTATAATAGAATGCTATTGTATTATGCAGGAGACTTGCTAATAGAATCAGATTTACATATGGCATTACCAAATGTGAATGCTAGATGCATGAACATTAATTCATGATCATGGCAATTTGTCAACTGGAATTATGTTTTTTTAATTAAGACAGAGACTTCCTCATTGCACTGCAAAGGGTATAATTTTCAAGAATATGGGAGGAAACCTCCACATATGGCTAAGACTTCTTTTGAACTCGAATATGAGTTTGCATCCTGGTCCTAAAAACAGTTAAAAATGCAGATGATTCCTTTTCTGTTAACTCTCAAAGGGAAGAGACCTAACTGTTCAAGACTAGCAAGACATACAAAAAGCTTTTTTGCAAAAATCAAAAAAAGCTATATAAGCTTACAACTAAAGAAAATTTAAAGAGGAAAATAAGCATTATTTGAAAACACCCTTGAAGGAGATTCTTTATTTCAAAAAGCTATAAAATCCCTAGTTTTTAAAAGTTAATCATTTTGGTTTGTATTTCTTTATCACCAGTTTAATCATAACCTACCTGCAATTTAAAAACGTTTGACCATGATATCATAATGGATACAATACCAGTTTTAATGGGATTAATTTTGTATTGAAAATTGGGGATTACAGTCAACTTCAGGTGGAAAATAAGTATCAGGACGAGATGAATACCTGAATAATGAAAAAACTTGCCTTGTTTAAATATTTTTGTGGTCAAAGCTTCCTGCTGGTTTGTTATACATAGTGTATGAAATGCATCAGGTCTTATAAACTAAACTTTATAATTGTCTCACATGAGACACTATGCTACTTTAAATTTTAAACAAACTTTTCATCATGTTTTTAAAGCACTGTCTGCATCTTTTATTTCAAGGAAAGAGCAGAGTTAAATTCTTAAGTGACTTTTCTCTATAAGCCCCTAAAACTATTGCAAATTAGTATCTCTAAAGAGCTCCTGCAAAATTCAATTTTATCTAGAATGACCTAGTTAGTTTGTCCTCAAATAATTTTTCTTGCTTCAAGAACACTGCTCTTCTCTTTCTAGACATATCACTGCTATTTTGGGCAAAATAAAACTGATATTTATCACAGTATAGAATCATTCAATCATTAGTGTTGGAAAAGATCTCCAAGATTATTGAGTCCAACCTTTGCCTAACCACCAGCAATCCAACCACAGCACTAAATGTCACACCCAGTTGTTCCTCGAACACTGGAGTCACGGTGAATCCACCAACTCCCTCTGATCCAATGCTTTCAGCAAAAAATTCCTGCTGGTGTCCAAGCTGAGCCTCCCCTGGCAGAGCTGGAGGCCATGTCGTCCGGTACTGTCCCTTGTTGCTGGGAGAAGAGGCCAAACCCCACCTGGCTATACCCTCCTCTCTGGCAGTTATCTGACTAACTAAACTGTGACATTCCTTGGCAAAAAACCATTCGGCGTCAGACCAAAACACTGCATCCTAATATGTAACACCATCCTTCTTTTATTTGATTAATTATATAAGCATAAACAAATGCCGCTATCCCAATGAAGCATTCACAGCACAAAGGAAGGAGACACTACTCCACTCTAAATCTCGACTAGCAGGATTTCAAATTCCTGCACTATGTCTTTAAAGCTCTTTACCATAACTATGCTGCTGGCTCAGACATTGCCCTAGGTGGAAGTAAGCACTAAACAACCTAGGTGAATGCAACTGTATGTGCTATTAATAAGACAACTTTTCATCGTTCACTGACTACACTAATTGTTTCTCAATACATGGCGCACATCCTATGAAAGTAAAGTTAGAAAATCCCAATGAATGATGTTTGTAATATTAGAAAGAGAAAACCATTATAAGGAAAAAGAACAAAACCGTAATTTTTCTGGAAAAAGAATTGATTTTTCCACATGAGTCACTTTTACCTACAATGATATAACAGTTAAGTGCAGCTGTTTCTTTGATAGAGATTCATTCAGTGGATAATTTGTTCTTCCTGGACTTCTAAAATGTATTATATTGATAATAAGTTTTATATGTGGTTCTACTGTACAATATTTACTTGTTTTAGTACCCAATGTTTATGTTATTGCAGCTTGATATACAAAAAGAGAAATGTAACATATTCAGTAAACTGTGTTCCCATCACAAATTTAACCAACTGATTCTGAAAAGCTACAATAAAAAAAGTCACAAGTTTTCCAATATTCAGTTTTAAAGCAAAAGACTGGCTGCAATTTACAGAAAGAAACCTGATGAATGAAAACATTAAATTATATACAACTTCTCGTAACATTTGTTAACCAGTGCATATATACACATTCACAGTAAATCATGCAGAGTCTGATAGTGTAAATTATGTGTTGTAGTGACAGATTCTCATGCAAATATAGTATGAATCTGAATCCACTTCCTTAAGGGTGCAAACTTCTATGTATAAACCTCAGAAAAGAACTCCTATATTTTTACAAGTCTCAGAAATCTAAGGAGAAATATATTGGAGGAATATATTTTCTGTTCTGCCTTACAGGAGGAAATTACCTTACAAATACATCATAAAATAGGCAGAACATTACTGGTTTTATTCAGTTTATCTCCATGACCAATTTTTATTTTTAAATTCTGAAGTCTAAGATAAGAAGGAGATACAATATAAAGGTCAGTATCTTATAAACACAGATTTTTGCTTAGCAGCTGTCAAGTCCATATGGACCCTTACATTACATAAAAATACCAATGAAATTGCCAAAGTCAGCAAAAGCTTCCCAATAATCAGCTGGGGTCAATCCTGCCTTTTAATTAGAGAACAGAAAATAACTGTGACATTAATGGTATGATATTTGATATTAACAGAGTAAATCAACATTTTTTTCTGGCTTGGGGATTGCGAGCTAACAAAAAATTAAGGAAGGACTATGAAAAATTTATTTTGAAGCAGAAATGAACCTCTTTGAGGAATCATAGCACTATCATGTGTTAACACTACAGAACCACTTTATGTAACACATGAATTGTAAGTTTATTTGAATCTTGCCACAGTAATAATCCTTGAGACTTGGCCCCTAGAAGATGGTATTCAAGGTAAATTTGTGAGAGAAGTACAATGGAAGAAATCTCTATTGTTCTGCTGAGATGCTGTAAGAGCTGGGATAGATGCCCTCAAGAAGGCACTATGGAATAGTTTCTGAAACTTTTAGCAGTAGGAACTTGACCAGTTGATGGCACTGAGCCTCAGAAAACATATAACTAGAGTCTGCTCTACACTGGAGAATACACTGTTTTCAACAAACAGGAATGACTGTGCTTCTGAGAAGAAAGTGGAAAAGAAAGAAGTGGAAAGGAAAGAAGTTATATTCTTCCAAAAGGGATAAACCAAACTTGAATTGACTTTTGATCAGAAATTCTGATCAAAAGTAAGTGGATGGAACATGAGCAAGGATGGAAGGGGAACAAGTAATCAGCCGTTTCTTAGAAAATTAAAAGATGTGTTGTGTGGTGAAACCAGCAATTCTTTTGAAGTGGACACTGAAGTAGGTTGTGCTAAAAAAATAATTTAAACATCCTTTTGAAATGGAGCTAACTTCCTGATAGAAGGAAGAGAAGTCAGAGTCTATCAAAAAACCACCAAGATATATTTTACTTCATAGTATCACAAAGTTATCACTTACTACAGTAAGTGATACATACAATCAATACATCTTTGAAGAATTCCATCCATGCAATGCAAACAATTGCATAAAAAGTAAAATAAAACAACTGACTGCCAATGAGGAAAGGGCATTATTTAAAAAAAAAACAACACCTAAATCATCAGTGGTAATTGATGAAAACTCTTTGCTACCCTAAACAAATTAAAATTTGCTTCCCTAAATTAATTAAAATTAGGAGGATTTTGCTGGTATCAATAAAGGTCAGTAGTTTTGTGCTGCATGTTACACCTTGAACTTTTGAATATGAGAAGTATCTCTTTTTCCTTCTGTCTCACCAGCTCTAGTGCTATCTGAAGTGATAATGACTGAACTGTTACCATCTGTACGTCTTTCTGCCTTGCAATCAGATTAAAAAAGATTGTTAAAGGGATATTAGTGAGAACTGCTGCTGAAGTAGAAGGTCCCAATCCCTGACCACAAATATACCCACCACTTCCCGTTGCTGGCACTAGAGCTCAAGCAGACATGTGGTGAGCTAGTTCAGGGAACTGATCCAATTGAAAGCAGCAAAGAAAAATAAAACAATTAGTTTTCAGCTGAATCTATTTCCTGAGATAATCCTTGAACAGCTGCACATCTGCTAGTGCCAGGACTGGCACAAGAGAGACAACAGGAATGCGCAGCCAAGACACGGAGATGACTTACAGTGATCATCAAACTGCAGTTTTAGTCCACTGCCTAGCCTAGACCATGAAACCAAACAGCAGTGCTTTTCACTAATTCTATTTCAAAATGGATGAATCTCGGACTGGATGGAAATGAAGTGGTATCTCCAAAGCTGTAATTTGAAAGACAAATGTTGAACCTTCTTGGGCAGAGCAATATGAATGAAGCTTGATGTTGACCCACACTTGCCCATATTCTAATCTTGAATGTCTGACCATTCTGCTCCAGATGGCATGTCTTGTAAAGATTTTTTAAAAAAAAGAAAAAAAAGGAGGAAAAAACCCCAAATAAATGATGGAAAGAAAGAACGTGAAAGTTTTCCTGCTTACGTAGACTAGAGAAACTTCTGCAGGGTCAGAAGATATTAAGAAATAAATAATGTAATTTATTTTTCAATATTGACTATAAATTATTAAAATACATCTCACAATGATTTTAATTACTTAGGTAAGAAAGAGGTAATACAAAACACCAAAATTTTTAATTTCTGATGCAGCATAAGAAAACCATGTCATGTCCCCTCCATGTTCAAGATGTAGTACAGCTGAATTGTTTATTTGTATAGAAATGATACTATATTATATGACTTGCAAATGGTTTGGGATTTTCTACACTGAAAAAAACAACTAATTTGCCCATGGTACAACAAAAAATGGTTCTAAAATTTGTACCAAATGTTATCTTTTATTATGGCCTGATTGTTTATTTGCTACAATCTTCATACTTAAGAACATAAGGTTTACACACAGAAAAATGAGAAGATTCTCCCACATTTTTTGTGTGACAGCAATCCTAAGCTGTTCTTCAACAAATTTATTTCCAGGAATTGTTGAAACTGTATTTTCTTTTTAATTTCTAATTAGATTATTTCTTAAAGAGGTCTTAAGAACTTTCTGAATACCACATTCAATTAAAAAATAAGGAATTGTAGTTCTTCATCACAGTACTTAGTATTAATTTTTAACATCTTCTGTCAAGACTTTTAAAATACAATGGAAATATATAGGGCTTCCATGTACCCTGCAGTTACATGTTACTATGAAACTAAAATGTGAATGTCATCTTGAGTGTTTTTTATAGCTCTGCCAGTGTCCATACAAACCTTCAAATGCAACTAATGTGTAGTCCCTAAAAAATAAGAGCAACTCAGGCTTTTACTCCACCATGCTGAAAAAGTTGAAGGATTTTAAGCAAGGATTAGTGACACAACAGACCCTAAAGAAAATACTGTGTTGGTGATCCCTCTTGGGGATGTTAATCCTATGATCACCTATAGCTGATCTATAGAAGCTGTTCTTTACTGATGGTCCAGTGTATACTTGATCTAGGTATTTGTGACATGGACAATATTTTGGCATTAAAGTAATAGCTATAATTTACCAGTTTAATGGATGGCTCCCTGTGGGATCTCAGTCTCTCAGAACTGGGGTGCAGGGTGAACGAGACCACCCCTGGGGGGCTCGGGAGTCCTGGAATGTTGCCAGAAATGTCTGGTGGCTGGACTTTGATCCCACATGGGAGATGACATCAGTATGAGGATAGGAGGATTTCACTGGGGTGAATGGTGAAGGGATAAGTTAATTGGAGTGTGAGATACAGGGTTTAAAATTTCTGTACAGGGGGGTCTAGAGAGGTAAGATGGAGGGATTGGGGCGTGCCCTTCTCCTTCTTCTTCTTCCTCTAGGCCTCCATCTTCTGTGGTGATGTTGGCACTCCGGGATTGGACCTTACTAGGGGAACACTGGTTAATAAGGGTAGAGGGTATTGGAGAAAAATGATAAATATTGTATACGTAACTCCGGGTATAAAGATAGGTGACCGCCCCAGGGGCTCTCAGTGTGTGCCCATGGCTGACTGCTGAGCAGAACTCTGTCAGGCCAAGAGAAAATCTTTTAGATAAGCAATTAATAAACACCGAGACCGAGAACAAATCTGAAGCTTCCTCTCGTCCTTTGGAACCCCGGGGGCCCAAGGCCATCTTTGGGCTTTTCCCAGACCATCTAGACAGCACCAAAATCCGACAGCTCCCTATGTCCCTTTTGCCACAAATTACTGACCTGAGAGACTGTTACCCTCCACTATAGCAATACCTATATACTCTGTGGGTTATTGACAAGGTGGCTGGTAAATGATTACTGTCTTCCTGTTACATTCTTTCATGCTCTTCTAGACCATCACTCCCAATTTATCAAGGTGGTATTGCTGACAGGAGGAAAATACAATGTCCTGAAACTGCTACAGTAGAAGAAACAACAAGCACTCGCAAACCCTTTTCTCTCATGTAAAAAAATTGAAGCAGTGGACTGAACCTTCTTTGGAGCTTTTGCTCTCTATGTGTCCTGTCAACATTATACATAATCTAAGGATCTTTAAACTGCAGGAAAGGAAACTGTCTGTATATTTAAACAAGTCTATGCTGGATCATTCACACATTATTTCAAGTATGTGTCCATGGAATCTGCCTGACATGTATCCTTATAAAAAGAGTACAGGATTTTATGAGCAAAGGATCCACCCCACCACTGTAGCCATTTTACACCATTTTTTTTTGTCATGGTTTTAATATCATACAAACCTGGTACCATATCAGAGAGAAGTCTTGGGAAACAGCAAGCATGACACTTAAAATTTGAATGGTAAAGAAGTGGGGGAAATTACCTCATATTCCTGTGAGAACTTCAAATTGTCATTTGCTTTCAATCTTTCAATGTGATCTGCAAGTTCCAAGATAGGTATTGGGGGATGACTGGCCATACCTGTTGAACAAGAAAGAAGAACAAAATTTAACGTAAACTAC
This sequence comes from Melozone crissalis, assembly GCF_028551555.1. NCBI lineage: Eukaryota > Metazoa > Chordata > Aves > Passeriformes > Passerellidae > Melozone > Melozone crissalis. Next base: position 45,011,677 of record NW_026535783.1, on the reverse strand, counting down.
AGTGATGACATTGATCTAAAATTTAGAAAATGCAGTAGTTAGAATGTCTATAAATATGTAAGTAGTAAAGATGTCATATGTGACAGAAGCAGGCAAATAGTTTGGTTACTCAAAGCAGGACATGCTCTGCATAGATGAGCTCTGAAGCCAAATTAAAAAAAGTCACCAAATGTATTCCCAAAGCTAACATTCCTAGTGTAGAGGAAAGAGCTACTGTCATATGAGTCAATGAGTTTAGCTAGGCATGGAAAAATGAAACAGTTAGACCTGATGTTGACCTCTGCTTTGAGTAATGACTCTTAATGTCCTTTTAAACCCTTCTACTGCAATGCATGAAATGAAAACTCTATTGAATTAGATGAGGAAATGTGAACTGAGAAACAGACACTGAAAGAGCCCTAAAGGGGAAACAATAGTGTTTTGACAGAAAACAAAGTGACTTATGCATAATCAAGAAAAACAAACTTGAATAATGAAGGTTACCAAGGTAACCAGAGACACCTAAACCTGCAAAGGAAATGGTAAAAAAAAAGAAACCTAAACCAACATAAAATTTTCAAAATAAAGTATTAAATAATGAAATGGAAAGATTGAAGATTAATAATAATAATAGTAATAGTAATAATAATGCATCAAGGTAGAGAAGACTGTGTACTCTAAATTAGAAATACTTAGGTATTTTACAGAATTCTGAGGTGACTGACATGCAGCTATGAATGACTAGAACAACATGCATCACTTTTTTAAGACAACAGTCACTGAAGACAACATTGGACATAAGACAATTAGAACTTCAAAAATGTTTTCACTAGTAGCAGATTGTAGAGGCAGGGGTTGTACAGTTTGGCTGGACTCACATGCTGACTGCACTAGTACCTTAATATAAGCTTAATCTGAAATCCCATTTATCAACCCCTAAAAGTACCTACAATCTACTTCAGGTGTAAACATCTTTGTCCACTGATGAAGATATTAAGTGAAAAAGAAGAAGAGCTTGGAATTGAAAGTACAGATGGGTGTGTAAGGGGGTACAGGGACAGCAAGGCAAAAAAAAATACAAAGCAAAAAAAAAAAAGAAAAACCAAAAAAACCCAAAAGATAGAAAAGATGTGGGGTCAACTAGAACAATCTGCCAGCTTAAAATTTGACAGGCAAAATTTTGTGAACATATTTATTTCAAGCTATCAGTCTTCATGAGCTTTCTCCAAAATGCTTACATTCTTCTCTTCATACTTTAGACTATCACACCTAAAATGAAAGTGAGGTTTCAATAGCTTAGGGAAGAGATCAGAGCTGGCAAGAAAAAGTTAAGCTAGTGAACCCCAGGATCTCTTGAAATTACAAAGGGAAAACACTGATGACTCAAGGGGGCTCAAGCTGGAAGGCATGTTGCACAATGCAGTTTGCTTTGTCACCGTGACCTTCAAGAGCATGCCTAAGACAGTTGACTAGCATTTTCTTTAAACATAGCTGAAAATGACCATGTGGCTACAACACAGTCACACCACAGTATGTGCTTTAATTCTTTAAATTCTTCTAATTTTGTTTTTAATTCCTGTTTTCTTTTGGATTCTTTGACATTTCCAGCATCATAATAGACTCCAAAATAATGTCCAGCAGCACTGGCCCTAATTCTTCTGACTCTATTAGGGAATCTTCATAGCACATCTGTGATGGTAAGCCATTAAACAAAGCAGAATATTCAGATCAGTGGGGAGATTCCTTAAAAATTTCAATTAAAAAAATTAGTCTCTAAGTACTAATTTATTTGCTGCAGCTCTGCTTCTCTCCCATTTTCTTACAAATTTTACTTAGGGCTTGGCTACTCTCAAAATGAGATCAGTCATCTAATAATTAGACGGATTGATCCAGATCAAGCACCCCTATGGAAAATATGTGGGTGAAAAGGCACAGGAGAACTCCAGATTGATCCAGAAATGGAGGTGGACTGATGTACATCTAAAACAGTGCTTGAACAGAGAAAATAATAGAGACAAAGATGTTTAGACCTTTTCGAGCGAATCGTGGGAGAGAGTTATTATCATATAAGGACTGAGTGGTAGTTTGGCTAGAGAGGGAGGACACAGAGCCAATCAGGGAGGCGTAGGGGACTGAATTACTGCTCAAAGCTGTAAAAAGTAAAAGCCAATCGGAAATGGGAAACAAATTAGTAACAGCAGTAGACCATCATAATCAATCATCTTGTACATACAGGCACTTCAGACATGCACAAAACAGCGTCTGGCAACTCAACTAAGATATTTAAAGGTGCAGTTACCCTACTGTAAATATAAAGGTCATAAAACCAGTGAGTATGAGACTCACTCATCACACAATGAACCTGACTGAATCACCAGCATCATGAATACAAATCATAATAATTAACTTACTGTGAAGGAATATTTTTTCTAAAGATGCTGAACACCCATTCTTTTTTCAATTGTTTTTACTTATACACTTCTCTTTATGACACTTGACATTTCCAAGGGGAGATTTCACTATAAACACTTTGTGTAAATAAGAAATTTGAAGGTAAGTTTTTCTAAGGCAAAAACAGGAACTACTTACAATTTCAGAAACTGACAAATTTTAACTGCATTTAAACCCTTCCTCTACATCTCATTTTCAGCAATTACACTTTGAATTACTTTCCTCAAATAATATTTGGCAGTTAACTTACGAAGTAATTGCATTTATTCTATTTTCATACTTTAAATACATAAAATGGGCTCTACTGATATGATAGAAGTAATTATTTTTTAAAAGAACTGCTGGAGGGCTTTTGTTATGTAATCAGTCTGTGAATCATAACAGAATATGCTATGAATAAACATCCTAAGATGTCATCATACCTCATGCAAAAGCATGAGGTTTCAATTGAGCAGGTGTAGAACTTGACTCAAAAGATCCCAGTTAAAATACAGTTAAACTCACTTCTTTTTGTGGTTACAAATAAGAAAATACACTTATTTGATGACACACTCCCACACCAATCAACATATGTAATGACAACACAAAAACTTAAAGACAAAATACAGCTAAATTACAACAGGTCCTGTGACATGCTAAAAAGTCAAAAGAAATACCATGCTGAAACATGCTTTCAAATTCTCTTTTAAATATGGTATCTCTTTTTTTTTCCCCTTAAAAAAAAAAGAGATAAAAACACCTGAAAACTCTAAGAAAAGAAAACCCCCAAAACTACCACATGCAAAATACAGTTGAAATTGTACCCATTAAAAATTTTTATAACCAGGTTTGGTAGAAGATTGCCAAATGTAATTGATCTTATGCAGCCTAGTAGTAATTCCTTTGCATGAATTGAATAACAAAGTATCGTTTGATTACAGTGTAGAATTATCCTCTGGTTAATCTGTGGTAAATACATCACTAAGGAACATGAAATACTATTTCTACTACAATTTCAAAGAAAAAAATAAGAGAGCAAGGTCAGAAAACATCTGCATATTAACAGACATTACACCTGTTAATTATATTTCCTTATCGTAGCTAATCAAGTGGGTGTTTTAGGCTTGTCATTAGTGCGTTAAATTAGGATTTTGTTTGTTGTCAGGGTTTTATGATAAATGCTTTTAGAAACATTTATGACACATACATTTATTTGCCAATTTGGAACTGCAGGTTCACATACCCACAATAAACAAGAACAAAGTTAGAAATTAAAGAGCAAATCTGCTAGTATACAGACTATCATCTACATGAAGTGAAAATGTGACACATAATTGTCACAGAAATTTCTTGAGGAAATGAGTGGTATGTTAGGTCCACATTGAATTAATTGTCTGTGACTTTACAAATGTCTCATTTTTATTTGATAATTTATGGAACACTCTTTTACATGCGAATCTATGCTGAATAAGATATCCCTTTATAGAAAAAGGAAGTAATAAGTAACAGTGGCTGTTGAGACTTGTCCTTATCAAAAAGATAGGAAAAAATACCTACTTTGAATTCGGACATGGAAAAAGGAAAAAAGTAAGGATGACCCTTATTCAGTAGGAATTCAGCATTCATGAAAACTTAACAAGAATGCCTGTAGTAAATGAAAATTACTGTTACTTTAAAATTTCTTTTTCACAGAGCCAGAGCTAGGCCAGAGCATGAAATTACAAAGACAAATTTACAAGACGATCTCATGCCACTTTTATTCAAGAATATTTTATGTTCTTCAAAACTTGATCAATTATTCTGGAATGAAAATATTTTATCTTTTTCTGAAACAAAGACTGAGCTTTAACAAGGAGCACTTCAGGCTCCACAGCCTCACAGCAGAAGCACCACCTCTGAGTGATGTTCAAAAGTCACCCATAGTGAGAATAGGGGAAACCTGATTTTCAGATCCTGATATAAAAATGTCAAATACAACAGGATGTTACAAAAACTATGGTCTAAACTCCAGAGGAAAAGAAAGGGATAACTTCTGTGAAGAGAAGGCTTTTCAACGTCATCTTCTAGCTAAGCAGATTCTGGGTTCCTCCAGGTTTCAAAGCAAAACGGGACAGCAGAGAAGTGCTGTTTGCATCAGAAGCTGTGCCTCTCTTAGGTGCCTAAATTCTCCATGTTAGATGTGCATAACAAGAGCTATATGCGTGATGGCTCACTATGAGAAACATTTTGGTCTGTTTTTGCCATGGAGACAAAGCACAGTACTTCCTTCGACGTTGTCATGATTCTCATAAACAGATGTTGAGCGGATAAACTGCGCAAAAAAAATTCTGCTGTCAAGCAAAGCAGGTAACTAAATCCAGCCATCGCTTTTTCCACCTTTTTTTTTGTTTGCACCCTTTTCCTCTGAACATCTTTTATGCTTTTTCTGCTTTATCATGGAAATAAGTTTGTGGAAATTCCTTAGTAACTCAGGGAATAAGTGAGCACTTATCTAATTAAAAAAGAAAGGTCTTTAATTTAGAGCTGTAATAACTCTATTTATTTTTCTTGTATTTAAAAGCATCTTATTTAGTTCATAAGATATAATGAGATAATTGTTTAATTGGCACCCAATTACAAAAATTACTTATAAGTGTGACACATTTTATAGTTAAATGGGGATAAAAAAAATCAGTCACTTTTGAGGCATGATTCAATTTATTTCTCTGGCTGATTGGCAGATTGAAATCTGCCTGAGCCTTGGATCTCTCAGAACCCACTCAAACTACTTAATTTCAGTTAATTTTCTTCTGCACAACCGGGCTGCCATATTTGATGAAACCTTTTGTGAGGCTTAATTATTACCCCTTCTTTACCTTAACTCTCCCATGTGGCATAGAGACCTCTAAAATTTGTGCACCAGGTTAATGATTTTAATTCTGCATTTCATAGGCAGCTTGTAGAAAGGTAAGAATGTGACAGACTTTTCTTCAGCTGTTCCAGTTATGGAAGAATAACAGACTCAAAAAGGAAATCCTACTGAGAGATTGGGTATTTTCATGTTTACTCAAAGAGAACTTGGCACTGCTGTGACCCACTCACTGGCATATGGGCTTATCTAACACATACACATTTTTGTATAACACACACGGACCTGGGACCTTGGTCTCAGATACAGAACTGTGGGCTATTCCAAATGTCAAGGCAAAGTGTGAAATTTATCTATGGAGTTACTTCATCCAATGAGGAGGGAAGCCAGAAATAAATTTGATCCTTTCTGAACAAGGTAAGATAGGAAACTCTTTAGGTTAGAGCCCTTTAGATCTCTTTATGTTATTGAAGAATGTAGACAATAAAAAGTGAAAGGAAAGCATACATTTCCTGTGCTGGTAGTTTAGACTGTGACATTTTATAACATCCTCATGCAGAATTGAAAATTTTATGACAAGTACAACCTATTTGTACAAAAATGATTGTCTAAATATCACCAAAGATAAAATATTGCTTTCTCATATTTTGTGTCAAAAATCTACACCTAATCTTCTGCATTGGGAGTAATTTAAAATTGTGGTTAGAAATTCAAATTTACCCCAAGGAATTAGGTTTCAAATAATTTTGATATCTGTATCCGATCCGGTCTTTCCTAATACAAAATATATGATCGATAGGATGTTTGGAATGTGACTGTTTAGAAATCTTTTAAAGCACTAAATTTTATGACAATCCATGATTTTATAGGAGCGTCTCATTCACCTCTCCAAGTAAAAACTGCCAGTCCAGATATGCCAATGTAATTTAGAATTTTTTTCTCTAACACTTCTGTACATTATGGATTCATTCAAAATTGTTTTCCTCTCTCACTGGAAGCAGTTGGTCTGCCTGGAAAGCTCCAAGCAAACTGCAGATGCTTTCATAATCTAAAGAAATAAATCATTAGAATAGCAACTATGTGAAATCATCTACCTTGAAGCACTTGTACTGATAGCATATTCACCACTCTGCCCTTTGTTCTATCTGTCGGCAATGTTGGGAAATGCCTCAGTTTATGAGGGCAATAGCAGATTTCTCAGTAAAAGGAACCCAACACATAACCACATCAGCCCTATCCCCTTCCCTTAGTTACCTCCTTTGCAGTACCCCCCTATCTAGTTCTGCTACCTTGCAGAAAATAAAACCCATATATTTGAAAGTGAAAGAACAACAAACCCAACAAAGCTGACATCCTGAATGTATAGCCTTTCTGTAGTTTCTCTATTTTCATTAAAAAAAAAATTGCATATTATTTGATAATGTGTTGGTGGTTAGGAGATGGATAAATATTCCAGTAGGATCTAAACACTTAAGTTAAATTTATTCAGATTTTAATGACATGGTAACCCTAACTGAAGTTAATTTAAGTGAAATTCTGCTTTTGCTAACAAAAGAAGTGTAGCTTGATTTCACTGTGGCTGTTTACGTAGTAAGAATGTGTTAACAGAGTAAGTTAACAGTGTAACAAAGTAAAACAAATCTACTGGGGTAAGATTTTTCTCCTTTGATATTTGCTTGAGTAGTACAATGGCCTGACCTGTGTCTAGGGACCTTAAGATGTACAATAATAAGGAAAAAGAATATAATTTGATGTGTTTTGTTTTTAATAATAATGGTAATATTCCAGTCTGTGAAAAGGATTATAGCAAAGGAGTTCCTAGTAGAAACAGGTCACAGATGTTCTGCTCAAATAGCTTCACAGAAAACTGCAAACTTCACAGATAAACTACAGCCCTGCAAGAAAAAGTATGTCTTAAATCCTCTCCAGCTCTTTTCAGATCAATGACATGGAATTACTGTGTCTACAAGTGCCACAAATTCTGCTATTTCTTAATAACTTTACTTTCTCAATGTAAATTAAAAATTAATTACAATAAATTAATTTTATATGTTAGCACTTGGTAGCGGGGGTTTTTTTTCTCATGTTTCATTTTAATTATGATGAATACTAAATAAATAGGTAAGATTTTGCATCTAAATAAATGAAGTGCAGAAAATTAGGCTTATCTATCTAGTTATTATGCCATTATTTATTGGATGAAGAGGGAAATATAGTGACGATTGATGAGGTAAAGGCTGAGGAAATGAATGCCTTCTTTGCCTAAATTTTTAATAGCAATATCAACTGTTGTGGGGGTATCCAGCCCCCTGAGCTGGAAGACAATGATGGGGAGCAGAACTTAGTCTCCCTGATCCTGGAAAAAGTGGTCAGCAACCTGCTACACCACTCAGACATGCACAACTGTTTGAGACTGGAGGGGATACACCTAAGGGTATCGGGTGTTGATCAAAGCACTCACTGAGCCTCCTTCCCTCATCAGCAGTCCTGCCCAACTGGGGATGTTCCTGTTGACTAGAGGTTTCCAAATGGGACATCCATCAACAAGATGGGCAAGAAGGATGATCCAGGAAACTACAGGCCTTGATGCTGGGGAAGGTCATTGAGCAGCTGGCTCATCCTGGCCTGTGCCAGCAATGGTGTGGCCAGCAGGAGCAGGGCAGGGATTGTCCCCCTGTACTCAGCACTGGTGAGGCCACGTCTCAAATCCTGCGTCCAGTTCTGGAGCACTCACTTCAGGAAAGACATTGAGGCGCTGGAGCATGTCTGGAGAAGGGCAATGGACCTGGGGAAGGGTCTGGAGCACAAGTCCTGTGAGAAGCAGCTAAGGGAGCTGGGAGTGTTTAGCCTGGAGAAAAGGAGGCTGATAGGAGACCCTGTGCTCCCTACAACTGCTTGAAAGAAGCCAGGTGGGGGCAATCTCCTTATCCAAGTTAACATGTGATACAAGGAAGAGGAAATGGCCTCGAGGTATGCTGGGGAGGCTCAGATTAGATATTAGGAAAAAATTCTTCATGATGAGAGGGTCATGAGTCATCGGAACAGGCTTCCCAGGAAAGCGGTGGAATTACTGGCCCAGGAGTGCTCAGAAAACGTGGGTGTCACACTCCAGGATATGGCTTATTGTTGAACATAAGGTGCTTGGCTTGGTTAATGGTTGGAGTTAATGATTTTAGAGATCTTTTCCAAACAATTCTGGGATTCTAGAAAGCCATTTACTCTACTCATTATATATCTGTATACAAATAATTACTTCTTTTAGGCATAAGCTAGACTTCCAGAACAGTATTTTTTCTTTCCATGTTTCAAATATTTGCATGTATATTTCTTTCACTGTAAGACTCTTTAAAGTTTTTACAAAAGTGCTGAGTAACAGATAAAAACTTCACCCGGAAACAAAGAGCCGCCACTGAAATTGTAGCCTTAGAAGGACACTGAATAAAACCTTTCAATTATTTGCATTTATTGTATTTAAGTTCCTATGCTAGACAGGTCTCAGAGCATGTCAACAAGATTCCCACACTAAGATGAAATTAAATTAGAAGACGTGCTCCTGAAACACACCTGATTTGCACCAACTGATAGGAGCAGTGTACTGGAACAGACTGAAAAAGCAACGCTGGAGCAAAACTCAAGCCTCCAGACCCTTCCATTTCTACTCCTGCCATGTCCATGAAGTGTGGGTCTTTGGCCACATTCACTACTCTGCAGACACACTTCTTCTGGGACAACATCATCACAATACAGTCATTATTTAGAAGATCAGGAATAAGATTTGCACGTTCCCTTAACACTTCAGTGGTATTTATCCTGTCAACTTCAGCAGCTAATTCTCAGCATCTCCAGCACTTAATTACCTGCTTTTATGAACTTGAATTCACTACCTTTTTCACTTAATATAGTAAGCTTGACAAAAACAAGAGGCTCAGGACGATTTAGCATCTAATTAGCATCAGACTCCATGCAAATATATTGCAGTAGAAAACAAGTCTACTGGGGCAAAACTTAATCAAAGCAAAGCCAATTTAAGTAAAAGTTGACTTCTGCAAAGGTGGTTTAAATATTTCTCTGTTTGTCAGATTAAACAGCTTTAATAAAACAGTGATTAATGAAAAAAAAAATTAAAGTATTTGAGAGTGTGTTCCTTCTGGCCTCAAACTACTGACGTAATTATATCCTCCTTGACCACAACGTACAGCCTTATTTTCAACATCAAGACTATTTATCTAGTTATGTATTTCCCTTCTGTATTGTACATTTGCAAACGAGTGGAATTCACAATGATGTTGATATATTACCTGATAATGCAGTAGATAAAAGAGAAGCTTATTTTCAAAGAAGCGTCCATAAAAATATCATTAATAAACAGAGGGATGTCCATTTCCCAGTAACATTTTCTAGCATGGTTAGGTTTAAGTTGGAATTTTAGCAAATAAAGCACACCCATACAGCAAACATGTCTTTGGGCTTTTTTTACAAAACTCCAAATTTTTTTTTCGAGCAGGCTTTTTCTTAAATATAGAAATTACTTAATTATTTCAAAAGCTAATGAACAAATATATTTTGCATCAAAAACCAAAAAAACCACCCCCCAAACCCTCAGTCAAAATACATATTTCCAAACAATCCCTGTTTCTTTTTTGTAATAGCATCAGTGACCAGCTGCAACCACGGAGGTCTCAGTGAGCTATTGTTGTCTCTTACCCGGAGTTTGAAAGTTAAGGCGTCGCAGCTCCACTGGATCTGTGGGATGGTGAGAGGGGACCTCCTTGCTGTTGGGTATGCTGCTCTTCCTAGAATCAGATTCAGCCCTCTTCCTGCATGGAGAAGGTGAATACACATAGACAGACATGTTAGCTTCACAAAGGTGCCTCAATGTTTGGCATTATATTCTAAAGGCAAGATGTTTATTTCTGAAAAAGTATTTGATGCAGTGCAAAGGTAATATAATCAGAAGTGGTGGGTATGGTACCTACAATTTGCAGTGGTAAAATGGTCAGAGAGAAAATAGCTGCATTCTGCCCTAAACTGCTCTTCCAGAACATCCTTCTGGTCATCCTAATACTTTACTTTTATAACATTAAGCCTATAAAAATTCAGACGATTCTCCGATTTTAAATGCTACCTAGCTATACCTTATACCTTTATCCCTTTATAAAAAAGCAGCAATCTCTTGAGCTAGACCACCCCAAGTTACTGTGATTAAATATTTCTTATCCTATACACATAGCTCTGCATGCTATAAAAAATAATTTGCATTCTTTAGATATTTTTAATAGGAGAAAGAACAGTCCAGAAGGCACCAATTAAGAACACATCTATTCTTTTCACTTTCTAGGATGTAAGAATTTGCTCTGTTTCCTCTCATCTCTGGAAGAGCTGAAATAGGCCATCTTCATATGTCTTATCAGGTCTACATGTATTCAAGGCTTAGATCTGTATGAATATTTCTAATCAAATTAATGCTTTTACTGCAAAGGAAGGAAAATAAAACAAAAAAAAAATCAGACAGAATTAAAGAGATAAAAGAGAATGAATGTTGCCTATGTTTCCCTTTCTCTAGAGAGAAGCAGAATCCATGTGTGTTCTCACTGACATTTTTGCTAAAACTGACTTTTGTTATCTGTATGTATCTGATGTAAAACATGGATAACTGTGTTACATGAAGAGTAGCTACCACTCTGCATCTTTATACAGAAAGTGGAATCTTTCTTCACCAGTTATTTGTGGGGTCCTGAATGAGAACACAATGTGGCTGTTATTTTTTATGTAACATAAAATGAAGACGCAAACAGAGGAAGAGTTATCTTGTGAAAACAGAACTGAGATTATTTTAAGGGTAATGATAGCAGAGTGTTTTCCAGGTGCCCAATATTTATTTTAACATAACACTTTCTTTTTCCTCATTGACTCATAATGATAAATCTGTCATTACTCCAGTCAATTTCTTGCTGCTTTTGAAATAATGAAGACCAGGTGATATATTCTGAGATTTCAAAAGTTATGAAAAAATATGCCTGAAATTTTGAAAGTCCCTAGTCCTATGGTTGTACTAGAAAAAAGAAAAAGTTTTACTGTAAAAACACTCCACCTGTTCTCCAGCACATACCTTAACATATGTATTAACTTCTCTTTAGTGAAGCAATAAAAATTTAAATCTGATTATTCTGTTTTTAGTCTTCTTAAAACAAAATTAGTACACATAAACTCAATTGAGGTTCCTTTCTTTTGATTTTGACTGTTGCAAACTCCTTTCACAGTAGCACTTGGCCCTAGTGCTCTTCCTTCTTACTGAAGATGTGTGACATAGCTTTCAATAAGTCTTTTACCCTGTACTTCCTTCTCTTTAAGTCTAGGAGTTGTAAGTATCCTTAAGTTTCTGGAACTGTCCAGGGACAAGCTTCATTTAACTTTTTTCCACTTGGAAGTTAGTACCAGGCTGCAATTTCATAATAATCTAATAAAACCACTAAAATATCTTCCAATCATGTACCTGAATATTTTCAGTACTTATAAAATTAACAGAATGGTTTATTACAAATTATTAATTGGAGGAACATCCTGGTTTTTTTAATCTCTCCAGCCTGTAGAAGATATCTCAATTCTTCCAAATTATGCAATGATTCTGAGATAGGTGGGGAAAAAAATTCCAGAAAGGAAAAAATGTATCACTGTATCATTGTCACTGGTAGAACTGTAAGTCAGTGTTTATGTGTACAGGACATTACGAAGATTCAGAGCAGCTAATGCCTCAACTACAACCATGGATTCCTTCAAGAACTTTGATTATTGTGTACAACCACTGCTTGCACAGCACTAAAACACAAATAAAATCAAATGAGCATTGTCAAGCTCTGCTATCTCCGGAAAATTAACCCCATGGAGACATAAAAAAAACTCAGTGAAAATTTGCTGCTTGTATTACATTACTTTTCAGCACTGTAAATAACATAGCAGATCTTGCACTTGCTCTCATTGACAGATTACTGCCTACATTCACTTAAGACTGACAGATGCTTTGTCTTAGATCATTATCATGATGGCTTTTTTTTCTTTTTTCTCCTTTTCTGTATTAAATGAAGAGTGATTATTTTTCACTTCTCACCTGTCAGGTTTACTGCTCCATTTTAATGCAGCAAGGAGGGAAGAAAAGGTGAAATGTTAGTTGACCAGCAGCACAGAGAATAATCATGAAAACAGGAGATACAAGAAATTTTGATTTGCAGTAAAGATATGTAACTAAACAAAATTAAGCTATGACAGCTCATCAAAATATTCAATGCTTGGAAATTACAGAATAAATGGAGGATCCAAGGTCATGTCCAAAGTGAATCTTCTGTTGAAAAATACACCTCTATCTGCCAAGAAATTAGACTTCAAATTTTAACCAGTGAGACAATGGAGAATGGGTGTTTAATTTGAGCCATGAAAGTAATGTTAACATTACATTGAAAAATTACTTCTCACTGAGATGTAGCTCCCTCTTACTTTCTAGAGAGAATAGAGATGAGAGGAGGGAAGAGAGGAAAAAAAAGGGAGAAGAGGAAGAGAAAATAAAGTGACCAACAAGGTTTAATATATTACACACATAAGACCTACACTAAATTAAAAAATAGTAATAAAAAGAAATGAAAATTTCTAAAACTATTTAACAAAACCAGGTAATAAAATCGCAAGAAATTTTTAACAGTACCCTGGAAAGAAGGGGAATCATAAATCTTCTTCCAATGAAGTATTACACACCTTTTTGGATTTAGAATGAATGCCATGTACTAGAGGTCTACTGTGATCTGTATAGATCTGTAGTGATCTATGACTATAAAGTTTAGGTAGACAGGAAAAATAATTTATCTCTCACCAATGTGTTCCATTATACACAGACACTATAACTATAGTGTCTCTCTTTCTCTGTGTAGATCATAACAAACAGGGGTTCTACAAACATTTTAATAGCTTGTACTCTGCAATGACCACATTACGCACATAGTATGAGAAAGTCCTTAAAATTCTTCATCATCACTTAAGATTTCCCATTTTCCTGTTTTACATTTCAGTGCTTTTTAACATCTGGGGTTTTTTTCTCCTGGAAGCATGCTTCTTCTTATAGCTCAAGATTCAGCAGGGGACCAGCATTCAAACAAAGTGATTCTGCCTCTATACTCCACATTGGCGAGACCCCATCTGGAGTGCTGCATCCAGGATTGGGATCATCAGTACAAAAAACACATGGATCTGTTGGAGTAGATCTAGAAAAGGGTCACAAAGATGATCAGGGGGATGGAACGGGAAAGGCTGAGAAAACTGGCATTGTTCAGCCTGGACAAGAGAAGGCTTTGGAAGACTCTCTTGCATCCTTCCGGTACTTGAAGGGACTTTCTTATAAGAAAGATGGGGATAGTAGAGCCCCCATAATGACAGGACAAGGGGTAATGGTTTGAAGTGAAAGAGGGTAGATTCAGACTAGCCAGAAGAAAGAATTTTTATTTTTTTTTTATGATGAAGACTATGAAGCACTATTTAATTTGATTCCCCAGAGAGGTGGTGGATGCCCTATCCCTCGATACTTTCAAGGTCTGTGGACGGGGCTTTGAGAAACCTGACCTAGATGAAAATGTCCCTGCTTATGGCCGGGGGTTGGACTAGATGACCTTTAAAGGTCCTTTCCAACCCACACTAATCCATGATGCTATAATTCAGAGTGCTGGAGCTACTATGTTCAAAAGATTTAAGTTTAGGCTACAGTCTTCTGACCCAAATCAAAAAGCTGCACTTGATAAAAGCAAACAATACAAAGTCTGTCAAGATGGCTTTAACTTCCTTAGAAATGGAAAAATCTAGAATGAGGAACCTTTTGCTCTTCATCAATGGAAAACTGAAATTAGGGATTTTGTGATTTCTTAAAAACTACAAGGAATATCCACATAAAGTAATTTGTTAAAAGAAAAAAAAAAAAGAAAGATACACCCTAGACCTGAGAATGAGATGACAGGATGCATCATGGGGACAATCACTTTTCTCTCTAGTTTGTTCATTTCTGAGAAACACTGCACAATTTCTAGAGCTCTTTAACATACACTAATTAAGTTCCTAATCAACCTAATCCTATGTAATTGAACATGTATCAAACATATAAAATATATGTAAACTGTGACTCAAGCAGACCTCCTAATGGTTAGGCATTTCCTCGAGGACACACACCATCTATCTATCTATTTATCTATCTATCTATCTATCTATCTATCTATCTATCTATCTACCTACCTATCTGTCTGTCTATCTATCTATCTATCTGTCTATCTATCTATCTATCTATCAATCTTTGCTTTTGTTTGAGATTTTGGATACAAATCTTACTGCACTGAGTAAGACACTCCATCTTTGAACAAAGATCTATTTTCTTGTCAACAAGAAGATGGCCAAAAAGGAATCAAGATTTATTTAATTTACTTGAATCTCTTGATTTGATTGTTTATAAAGTTTAATAGATGGAAAGATCTGCCACAAAGTAGGTGTCTCTGTTTACTATGACTGCAGGGTGGTTTCACTGCGGCAAGGACAGAGAACACTGAACTGGTTAATGGCCAAGTCAGTTCCATTTGCCAAGACAGAGTCAAGTGTAACTCAGGAAAAAATAGGTTTTACTGTGAGGATAGTTGAATATGAGAACAAGTTGCCCAAACAGGTAATTGAGTTTTCATTCTTCGCTATACAAAACTTTGCCTCTGAGCAAATTGCTGCAGGTGACCATGCTCTGAGCAGGGCTGAGGTGAAACACACTCCAGAGGTATGGCCCTCTGATTCTGTGAATCCGTGGATTCTTCTGCACACAGGAGTGTGAAGAATTGGTATGGAATATGGAATATGGTAAAATTCCATGAAATAGATATGGAATTACGTTCCATAATTGGCCTAATCTGTGTTGGCTATAATACCAATGACAAGAAAAGGTACTCTTCAGTATTGTTCTCATCTATTACTGTTTCTTACTAAGCTGCAATGACCTTTTGGTTATATTCTAATATATGATCCAAAAACTTGTCCATGAAATACCTTTGCTTTCAGATTTTAGGAAAAGCAAATGCAAAGGCAATAACCTTTTCACAGCCTAACAACAAATAATAAAGAGTTCAAACATGCATTTCTTGTCTTTGGAACAGTTTAATATACTTCAAACCGACCCATGAAACTTACCCACACTATGTAATAATGCCTGTTTTAAAGCAGGGGAAGACTTCTCCCCATAAAATTATTCTTTTGGAAACTGCAGTCGTAATTTCTCTGTGATTGTAATTAAATGTATAAGTAGTATTGTAAATCATGAGCTTAGTGGTCCAAGTCTGATCAAAAAGGTTTCTATGGACAAAGGGAATTAAACATAGTTGACCTTTATTTGAGTTACTACTCTTTGCACTTCAGAAGACACAATCATTTACCGGTCATCCTCTTTGCACTGCACATTCTTCAACAAAATCGTCCGTAATTTTTTTTGCATATATGTTCATAACTGGACTGATGCCCTCTACCTTCATTTTCTTTTCTCACTATCATGCTTGTTGCGCTTATACCCCAATATAGGCTAGAAATATACTTGTAAAATTTTCTGTATCCACAAACATTACTTGTTTGCCAGTTTCTTTATTATATTTCATCCAACTCCTGTAGCCACATTAGGTCTATTTAACTCACAAATTAAACTTCACTGTTTTCTTGAAGCAATATGTTAAATACCCCAACTGTCTTGTCATTGCTCTTCTACAGTCAGCACATCTATCAAAATCTAGCAGTAAACTTGCATTCAGGTTATCTTCTCTTGGAAAAGATATCCTATTATATACTATATTTTTACAGAAATAAAAGCTCATAGAGGAGCACAGACTGCTAAAACTGCAGTCTTAATTTCTTGGAGGTAATTTGCCAAATCGGTGCAGTTTAACAAATTAGAGTAAACAGCTGAAAATAGAAAAATAAATAAATACATATGGACAGTTGCCCAAACAGTTCCAGTACAAGTAGTAAATAACAGATGGAAAACACGTCCCCCATTCTTAGCGAATGACAATCTCTTCACACTATTGATGAGCAAATTTTACCTGCTCATATGAGGAATATTCCCTTTTATTTATTTTTTTTTTGGTAATAGACTAGAAGATTGCTATTTTAGTTCCATAAACGTAATCAGTAACTCTCAAAGTAGCTGCACATCTGCTTAATATACTAGTGTTCGGATTTCTTTTGTAGTATGGGAGAAGATTTGCTTTTAAAATAATTAGAAGAAAGGAGTATTTCACTTTTAGCACATCTCCAATGACCAGTTTTTGAAGCGACTGACAAAAGCAGAGTTGGTAACTAATTTGATTACACGGTGAACTACCAGAAACATCCAAGAGACCTGGTATCTGCAAGCAACACATGCTGCATGATTCTGGCCCTGAAACCATTCTATAAGTGTATATCTATTTGGAATCAAAAGGTGAAGTTAACTCTGGAGTGGTTATTGACTGCCAAACAGAGAATTCTTTCCAAAACCTGAAGAGAGCTCTCTTCATGAAACTTAAGAGGTATTTGACCAGAGACACCAAATGAGGGAAGAGCATCCAGGTTTAGATTTAAATATTTATATGCCTGTAATAGCATCATAGCCATTGGTTTTAGAAGACATACTTCATTTTATAAAATTATCCCTAGTGTGCCCCCTCCTAAGAAATTGGCAGCAACTTTGTAATATTCCTCTAATCTACTTTATCAATACATTTCAAAAATGTATTTGGAATTAAATACAAGGATTAAAAATAACCTTTTTGAGTTTTATTCTTTGGTTTTGGTTTAGTATCTTTACCCATGTTAACTCATTTGCACTGTAAAAGCCTGCTACATATAAATTATGGGATCATATTCACTGAGTATGTTGCAAGACAAAGGGAAGTCCTTTGTGTAATAGCAAAACTAAATCTGTGTCATAGAGAGGGAAAGAAGAATGAGTGAAATTTGATCTCACTGCAATATTAGTAGAAAACAGCTATTTGATGTCTCTTTAATCTCTCAGATCAGAGCTCCAAATTCATATAGATACATTGCCAAATTGAGGCCAACTGTCAAAAGTTGAAATTCAAATTACTTGAGTGGAGATGAAAATCACATTTAGCAACAAGCTGAATGTAACCCCTAATGCATTACTATTATACATCTATAAACAAGTTCTAAAAAGTCAAATGTGCAAATTCCATACATATTTATGTGTGAGCTCATATTTACTTTCTTCGCATACAAATGTATCTTTGCATACAAATGTATGCAAAGTGGAAAAAACATTTAAATGCAATAGTGTTAATATAGTATAATCAGCATAAAAATGTACTCATATACCTGTAATTATTGAAAACTTTCAGTCAAAAATTTCTGCAGCATGCTAGAAGCCATTAATAAATTTCAAAATGTTCCAAAGCAATGACAGTTAACATTGTAGTGCAAAAATACAGTGTGGAACAAGTACTACAAAGTGACCAATATAGAGGAGAAAAGACATACCTTGAAAGAAAGCTAAAAGGTAAACCTACCTTTTATAAAGAAGTATAGCTATAACAATACAGATGATAAACACCACTGCAAGAACTGGTCCAACAACCCAAATCAAGCCTTCTTCCTCGTCTGTAATTGGTTGGGGATCAAGATCCATTGACACAACAGGATCTGAATATGGGCTTGTTGCATACATGGTCTGGAGAAATAAAAATAGTTCTTAATCAGAAAGCAATGCATTAATATGTTAACTATCCCACATCTAAAATAAATGTATAGAGGGTAATGATGCAATGAGGACAGCAAACTGGAAATGCTATTTTTCTTGAAAGAAATACATAAACTTGCAAATTGAACAGTGTGTTGTTATTATAATTTTTATTTTGTGTTCCACATACTAGAAATGACCTGCGGACAAATCATGTAGCACAGTCCTCACAGAACACTTTGCAACCTAAGCAGAGAATGAAAAACTGAATAGGACACTGAGAAA
Source organism: Melozone crissalis (assembly GCF_028551555.1). Lineage (NCBI taxonomy): Eukaryota > Metazoa > Chordata > Aves > Passeriformes > Passerellidae > Melozone > Melozone crissalis. Next base: position 44,993,411 of record NW_026535783.1, on the reverse strand, counting down.
TATGGCCCACCAGTTACCAATTTTTGGGTTTTGTTTTAGTTTCATACTGGTTTAGCACTTTCTTCCTGCACAATATGAAAGGGTACTTGAGACATAACAAGACTGCTATAGATAAGAATAAAGGGGACTGAATGTAGGAGGTTTTCTGAAAAGGGTCTTGCAATGACAGTACTGTTTTTGACCAGTCAAAAACTGTCTGACAGAATATACCTACACAAGGTGAAGACAACTTGAACTTAAGACTGAAAAATGGGAGAATCCATTGTAGAATATAAAAGGAAGCTAAACACTCAGTGTTTCATAAGCATTAAACTAAAATTATGAACCAACAGAGGTTGTTGAAAATCTTTGGTTTACTACATGATGTAAAGCCAGCTGGCCTAGGATAAAACCCGTGATAAAGAGAATTCTTTTTTATTCTTGTCTGACCTGGGATGTTTCATCTGTGGCTGAGTGCAGAGTTAAAATTACAGACTGGAGAGGCTGAAGAGTCAGCCTGCTGAAACTGGATCATTTTAAGAAGTCTAAATTATAGTAAAGTCAGAAGTGCAAAATTGTTTGTACATATTTCTTGTTTGTGATAGTGTGTCTTCATCAGCATTAAACTAGGATTTGAACAACAGATCTTGCAAAAGACTTAAAAACTTGATTCCATGGTAGATCAGAAATGTCAGCTAAAACAGAATAAGATAACTGGGAGAAGAGATTAGCTTCCATTTATGTTTGCACCGCATTCTGAAAGATGCCCTAAGCCAGGACAAGTGTTATCAAAGGAGACATGTTTTTTTACACTTCATTTGGCCCTGTTTGGGCTCTGGGCTATGACAGTGTCTGGGTTTGAGACAGGATTAGGACTGGAAAAGCTGAGGCACTTACTTACTTAGTGTTACTGAGCTAGCACCCATGCCAACAATCTCCAGTTATATCATAGCATTTTACTACACCTGGCATCTGGCACCAAAACCTCCCTATATTTTGCGTCTATGATCATGGTCTGGAAATTGGGGAGTCTTCACGTTCCATTCCTGAGTCACCCAAGCAAACTGATTTTTTTTTTTCCCCTCAGGTTTAGTACTCTTAAGAAATAAAAAAGGTTCATTGCTCCGAGAAGAAACTCTTTGTATTTCCCCTCTTCCTTTGGAGTGGATGGCAAAAATGCCTGGAAAAAGATATAGAGGGATATTGAGGGTAACAGTGTAAACACTTACTACCTTTTCTTCAATAAATAGGATTTCACTTTCAATTTTAAACCATCTTGTATTAATGAAAAATTAAACTCATTTATTATTTTAAAATTTTATCTTATTTTTTCCTTCCTCTTGATGACATTCTTAACATATTTATAGATTTTAATCACAGCTCTCCAGCTCCCATTTTACTAAGTTAAACAAATTCAGACCTTCCCATGACCTTTTTTAATTCAAGCTCTCTATTCCACCAATCAAGAGAGAAATTTTGTGCTCTCTGAATAAGAAGCCTTCTGTAAAACGTAACATCTGAATATCAAGAAAAATATCCCTTTCAAGTTACATCTGTAGAACCTGTAATCCTAGAAGAAAATCAGCTATATATGCTGGAGCTGATACACTGGAGCATTGAAAGTCATTGAAAGCTGAATCTGACACCCCTAAATAATTCTTCACAGTCTGTGGCTACCTCATGCTACTCAAGCACATAAATGTCTCAGATGGCATGCTGAAGTATCTTATTGATAGCCTAAGTTCAGTAATGCCTTTTGAAGTCTTTCAAGAGCAGGACCCTATATACATTTTGCTATATGTGTCAGTTTACAAACCAGTTTCTTCCTGCTTTTTCATCCTGATTTCTAACAAAACAATACATTCAGGTCATTTATACCTTAATTAATATAAAAAACACATAAAGAAACTGCACTTTATATTGAAAAGATCCATTTTTTTACAGGTAATTTATGACATGCAGATTTATGGCCTCTAATTTATAGTAAAAAGCTGTCTACCTTCTCCAATCTGAACCTTTGTGATGCAACACCTTCAGAATTATCCGTCTATGCAGCCCATGTCAAAAAGTGAAAAGAGAACTTTTGATTTATGTTAGAGCTTGCAGGAGGCAAGCTTTATTTTCAAATGAAGCTAAAGTGTCTAAAAGTATTCAAAGTGGAACTACCTCCTCACTGCGCCTAAGTAGGCACATTCCTTTGACACCAAGAAAGCAAATGCGGCATTATACACCGCAAGCATTTGACTAGAATTCAGATTATTGGTGTTGGAGTTTCAAGTGATTGAATCTGCAAATGTACCTGTCAGGTTAAGCTACAAATTAGAAACATACTGTATTACACACTGTATGTTAAAATGCTAATGTGTATTGCATCTTTCAAAAGTCTTACATCTGTCTTTTTGTCTTCTTTTTTAATAAATTACATGCATTAGGTTAATTCATGCATAAAGGGATGTGACTACAAAATGAACTGTGTAAAGGGAAATGACAGCTCATTTTTTAGGTTTTTTTTGGGTTTTTTTGGTTTTTTTTTTTAGGAATTTTCCCTACTACTGAATTATTTTCTAACTTTCTAACAATTTACAGATAAAATTCTTATGGAATGACTGTAGCTAAAGAGGGTAGCTGTGCACGTGTCTAGTTCAATGGATCTTTTGCAAAAACCCTGTATATCCTATACCATTATTCAATGGTAGCATCAAAAGACAGCTTTTAAATTCTTTTAAATACATAGAGAAAGATGCTGCTGTAAAGATCATGTCTCAGAAGCTGTGTCCATGGTCGAAAATAATACACAATGTAATTTTCAAAGGATCATGACACAGCCAATAAAAGCTGACTCTTAGGTTTCAGTTATACACTGAAGTAATATACAAAGGTGCAAGCAGAACAAAAGAGTTCAAGGAATTAATGTGCATTGAGTAAGGAAACACTCACTTTAAAGATGCTCTGACATGTAATATTAAAACAAAGCTTTAAGGAAGTGGAATAAACGTTGAAAAAATGCTTCCGTGATTGTGTAAGGTAATTTAGATATTGAAAAACATGAACTAACTTACAGATTCTGAGTGCTCCATTACAGCCAATACAAAGAAGACATATTCTTGACCACTCTGCAGTTGCTTATTCTCAAATCCACCATAATGCTTCTTATCCCCCAATGTGAATTCCGTGGGAAGAACTTCAAAGTGAGCTGCAATATATGGCTTTAATTCAACTTCCCTCCCAAGACGAACGCTTCTGCGTTTCCTAGCTATCTCCTTAAGCAGCTTTAAAATGAAGGAAGGGAAAAGAAAGGGGGGGGAGAGAGAGAGCAAGCATGAACAGAACGACAACTGTAAACAATTTTAACGTAACTTATTGACAGTGTAATGAGAAAATTTAATGCATGACCACATTAAATTACTACTAAACTACAAAAAAACCAATTTATCCACATTTCATGGGATATATCAGTATCACTAAATCAATTGCAAAATCTTCCAAATTCTTGACATTCTTGTCAGGATAAAATACTAGGAGGCAATTGCAGCACTCAGACTACAAACATAAAACAATTTTTTAGATACTGTTGCATCTAGGAGGAGGGTGGGAGAGGATAAGAAAACAATCTATTTTCCCTGGGGACATATAAATACACATAACATATTACATATTATCTATCTATCTATCTATCTATCTATCTATCTATCTATCATCTACCTCTATACTGAGTCATAGAATAGAATCATAAATCAATTGCATTTGAAAGGGCCTCTAAGACTGATTCCAGCCACAGCCATTAACCTAACACTGACATGTCCACCCTTAAAGCATGTACCTAATTGCCAAAACTACACATCTTTTTGAATACCTCCAGGAACGGTGACTGAATCACTTTTTCTGATAAACAAAGCTAAAATTTACATCAGTACAAGATTAGATGCTAGGCTCAAACTTGGAAAACATACACTTACTACTAAAGGAACTTAATCTCAGCTAGTATAATCTGTTGATTAATTAGTTATTAAATCAGACAAATGCTTCTTCAATACCTTTTTTTGCTTTACATATACTGGTATTCCACAAAAATTAGTCTGATCTGATTACAAGGAGTCTGAACTTCTCCTATGTGATAAACTATGACTTCTAAGGTTTCTTTGTGATTCCCTTTGTTTTTTGCTTATGAAACTTACATGATGTCCTGTAGTCTTATAGTTAAATCACAAATTTTTCTAAGTAGTTTAGTCTTTTCAGCACACTAATGCTTCTAATACAGCAGATTAGCGCAAAATTTATTTCTAGAGAAGGAGAAGGAGACAAATCTCTGGAGTGAGAAGTAGATTAAGAAAAATGATACTAAAATCCAATCAACTACATCTATTAATTTCAAAGTACGTTTAGTCAGGGAAGTTCTCCACAGAATCATGGAATCACAGAATATGCCGAGTTGGAAGAGACCCTCAAGGATCACTGAGTCCAAGTCCTGGCTTGGCACAGGACAGTCCCAAGAGTCATTCCCTGTGCCTGAGAGCTCTGAACTCTACATGCTGGTGCTGTGACCACTTCCCTGGGGAGCTGTTCCAGTGCCCAGCCATCCTCTGGGTGAAGATTCTTTTCCTAATATCCATCCCAACCCTCCCCTAACAGAACTTCAGACCATTCCCTGGGGTCCTGTCTCTGGTCACCACTGAGTGAAGAGATGTGTGCCTGCCCCTCCACTTCCCCTCACAAGGAAGCAGAAACTGCAATGGAGTCTCTCCTCCGTCTCCTCCAGGCTGAATAAACCAAGTGATCTCAGCCACTCCACGTATGGCTTCCCCTCAAGGCCCTTCACCATCTTCAATGCACTCTTTATTTAGGCCATAGCTTGGTGACCACACCTTTTTGTCTCCCGTCATGGTATCTTGTATTTTGCAATTACACAATTAACAATTGCAATGCATGTAAAGCAACCTAATATTCACTCTGCTACTCAGAAAGGAGCGTTTAATACTGAATAATTTGATAACCCTTCTCACTGACTAAATTTAAGGTTACAGATACATATGAAAGCAAGTCGTGCCACTTGAATCCAGGCTTCCTCAACATTGCGGGCATTTGGATGTTATACCTTCAAACATCTATGCAGTAAACTGCTTTCTAGCTCTAATGCTGTGTCTGTGCCCTGTTGCAGAGATTTTACATCCATTTACCTCTATCAATTTCAATGCCATGACACAAAAGCTGGTACAGCGCAATGGATCCCCTGAGCAAAAAATGAACTGGTCATAATTTGAGACTAGAAATCATTATTCATTACTCAAGGACACCATTCCAATCAGCAGTCCATATTTCTCTTTCATTCTTCCTAAACAGTTTAATGAGCAGCTAGAGTCTATTTGCGTCGTATAAAAATGAGGGCAGCAGAGAACTGTAATATTGAAGAGATTTCTATTTAGTTACTTTATTGAAGGTGACTCTCACATCTGTTGGTAGCTTCCTATGCCCTGGGAAGAGTTACTAAATGCAGAACATGAGGCAGAGAACAATCAAAGTTTGTTCCAGGTTAGATCAGCCCTGATAGGATCTGCTGAGGGAAGCACTATGAAAAGTTTATCTCTGTATGCTGCCCCATTTTATAACAATGCCTATGCAGAGGGCTGAGCACAGGCTATCTGGAAGTCTGCCAAAACATGAAGCTAAGTGTTGGGGTAGTAACAGTGCACGCTAGCTTAAAGTCAGGAGCCACAAACACAACAGCTCTAGTAGAGGTGTACGGCTTGAGCTATCCCCGAGGGTAACTGATACTTCCATGCACATCTTCCACTGGAATTAAAGTTGTGCGTCTGCCTCAATTAAATTCATTGTTCTTTATCATATATTTCCAGATTACAGTGTATTTACAATTTAGATTATAAATAACTCATAATAAAATGTCAAAGTACGGTAGGAGTACAGCAATCAAAATTAGATTGAGAGGCAAAGAAAAATGTTTGATCTTGATATTTTCTTGCATTTGAAATAGTAACAGAAAACATACATATTGGAAGAAAATGGAATGATGAAGTATAGTATTAGAGTGATCAGGAACTGAGTTTCGGCAATGAATGCTAAAAGTTAGTTAGCCTGAGACAAATAAAATTAGTTAAACTTTTCAGAGGTGGTTATACATCACCTACGGCCAGTTAACTTAGGTGTGTTTGTGTGTAGATGAAAACTTTATAAGATTGATTACACATGACTGAGTAGATCTCAGGTGAACCTCCAGCCTCAGTAATGTTTCATATGGAAATGGAGTTGTTGCCAAGTATCATTACTTCTTCATCTATCTCCTATTGTAAACTATACACAGATTTCAATAAAATTACTGAATTCATTTAAGACTTAACATGGCAACCTTTATTTAGGTTTTACTGCTTACAGATCTAAAGTAATCCTAGTAGGTAATACTTACTGCAAATCATAATTTTTTTTTCTTTTCATTTGGTTGCATGATGTGTCTATTTAAAGTCACTGAACCTCATGATATTAAAAAAAAGAAATTTTGAGTTAGTAAAAAAGGACTGTATCTCTAATAATTTTTTTTTCAGATACCAAACATCTAGTTCATTATCTGCTACTTTAAAACTACCTTAGTTTCTTTCAGAGCTGAGGTTCAAGGAGCAGGTAGATTAGGCAACTACAGTAAGGCTGAAGAGTCTTTTTGGACTGCTCAGTTATGTAATGGAGTTATACTCAAGAGCTGCGTTGTTAGCAAATACTTTCCTTCTGACAATCTACGAAAACTATTTGGAACATAGTTCTTTGAAATATCTATTACCCAACCAATTCTGATACCAGACATATATCTGAGACCATACTAAAAATATAAATATGTATAAGTATCCTCACTTGATCATCAGGAACTATTTCCTCAGAGAGTAGTGGTTTTTTGAAGGAGTGGTTGTGTGGTTTTTTATTTTTTAGTTTGTTGGGGTTTTTTGTTGTTTTTTTTTTTTTTTTTGTTTGGTTGGGTTTTTTGGGGGGTGGTTTTGTTTTTTTTGGTTTTTTTGTTGTTGTTGTTGGCTTTTTGGGTTGTTTTTTGTGTGTGTGGTGTTCGTGTTGTCATTGTTATTATTTTTTTCCAAATGTATTTATTGTGGCACTGTGTTCACAAACTTGTCAGGAACAGCACACTTGATAAAACGCATACTTTCCAAAGCTGGAAGAAAACCAAACTTTTAAGTAATAGAACCTGAATGAGTTAGAATGATATGCAGTTGCTGGCTGCTTTTAATGTTTTCCTCTGCTCAACTCTTGCTATATGTATTGGTGGCAATTGTAAAAGATGTATCAAGGGATTCAGTTCTTTATCAGAAATAACTTCATTTTCCACTCAATGCATATCTTATTTCTTCCATCATTAATTCTACAATGTGGTCTCAATTATATCAATAGAGGTAGGAAACAATCCATCCTGACACAAATATTTCTGAATTAATAAATGTTCTTTATCAATCTGTTATACCGACTAAGGCAACACAACTTGCAGGATGATTAAAATGACCCTTTGTTATGCAAATCAGCAGGAACCATAGAATTTAATTGCCAGAAAGTTCAATGTCATCTGGCACCTATCCTTTCATCTATTAATGCTGCTGAATGTGACTACAGCCTTTGGATGTTAAAAGTGGGTGGTAATACTCAATCAGTTTCCATTACTGTATAGATGTGGCTGTCAGAGTTTTACTGTTTAACTGTATTTGATGTCACCTATGACTATGATCACGAGATGATGGCATTTACAGTCAAAGTTCTTTTAAAGGGAAGAAGTTAATAGATCAAAGTGAGGCATTGCTGCAACTGAAAGAAGAGAGACGATCACACAAATGAAACTGCTAAAGAAGAAACATAGGGGTGAATCAGTTAGCCATCATGCCTTCCTCTGAAAAGTTGTTTTTAATATTCTGATTAAGGATTTACCTGTTGTTGTGACAACGACTGAAATAATTCCATTTCTATTTCGAACACTTTCTACAACACTGTTAGTTTGGTGAAGATATTTATTTTCCCTATATTTTGGGGCAAAATTTGAAATTTATATCCATTTTGTCAATAGCAGGAGAGAAAAGAGCATTTATGCTTGCTCGCAGGTGATCAACACTTCCCAGTAACTGTGTTATGGAGAAGCATATGGTGAGGTTAGCTCTGTAACATAAATCTCTTGAATCCACCAAGAGAAAAATAAATTGATACAGTCAAAAGAACACTCTATCAGGAGTGAAAAAAACTGATTCTGGTCTTTCAATTGCAGACATATTACACGTACAAAGTACCACAGCATTTGAATGTTATCTAAAATCTTGGCCAGATACAACGAGAACAATAATAACATCATCACCTGCTTTTTATAAAAGTCTTTCATAGAGGGCCCTTGAAAGAGTTTTAAAATCACAAAAATTAGCATTACTACAGCTTTACAGACTGAAAGAAGAAGGACAAGTTTGCATAAGCTATAATGTCCTTCAGTAAAACAGAAAATGGGGGTGAATATTGTATTTCCTGTAATTATTACTATATCAATAATATACTGAATTGATTTCTAGCATCACTGGGCTTATTTCTAAAATGAAAGTAATTCCTCCCCTTGGATTAAGGTAATTTAAAGTTTCAGACAATCACACAATGTTGCTCTTTCCTTCCTTGTTCATGCATTTTTTTTTCTGATCACAAACTGTTGGTGGAATGGAGGCTGTGTCTCACTAGAAGTATTACAGTATATGACAATGGTGTAAAAACACCACCAGAAGGTCAAATGTTAAACTGAGGTGCAAATTGCAATTTAGCATTTGTTACAGACTTAGTAAACACCCCTGTAATGAACCAGACCTTTATTACTGTTCATATTGTTGGTGATTAAGCTTTTGCTGACAAGTCATTTCACCTCCTGCACTTTTGCATCACTCTTTACAATAGAAAAAGAGCAAAATATTAGTGTCAACAAATATAAGACACTGTGCTCTTTATTTCAACTTAATGTCTTTACTGTCTTCTCATTTAAGTAATCTGAATTTTTGTTTTAGTCTCCACAGGCTAACACAAATATAAAGTATCCTGGCAAAACTTTTTAAACTGGTGAGTTAATTACCTAAAAGTAGAAAGATTTCTTCTTTAATAAAGGAGAAGAAAAAACCCCAAACCATATACAGTACCTCATCTAATTCCATTTCATCTGGACTCTCCCATGGTTTGATAAACTTTCCACGAGACCTCTTCAAAGGCACAATAACTATGTAGTAGCCTCTGTAAATGACAAAGTTGGACAAAAGAGAAGGTGAATGACAAGGAACAGATAAATTGATGGAGTGGGTCTGTTCAGAGGAACTAAAGAGAAAAGTGGTATGTTGAGAATAAACTTCTGCACATTAATATGTCACTGCAGTCTTCCAAACATAGCTGTAAACGTTCACACTTTTGCAGTAACATCAGTTGTAAAGCATTTGACAAACAAATGGCACCAATTACCTGCCTTTTTGTGCAAACATATAAATATTTATAAAAAACTTTAATTACAATGTACTAAAATGCCAACATGAAATACAAGAACTATAGGTTATGTGTGCCCTGCCACCATCACACTGAAACAAAACCCCAAAGCCCTAAACTGAAATATATTACCATATATTTAAATCTCAATTACCAACCTATCTTCTCCCATTTAAATGTATAATCAAAATAGTAGGTTTAAAAAATTTATTTTTTAATGCCAATATCATAATAAAGAGAAAAGAAAGCAAAGAGGACATACACTGCACCCATACTCACTTTCCTTTTGACAATCAAATGCCATTAGCTCTATCTACATAAGTATCCTGTTCACAGTCATAGGTAAGAGAGCTTGATACATACTCTATATCTAGGATTTGCAAATTATATATATCAGTTTTGCTCAGAAATATTTTCATAATAATATTTTCTTCCTCCCCACCCATGGAGACTAGTAAATTATATTTTCTAGCGTGATGGAGATCTGCTACTTTTATTGCTTACTTCACGAAGCCTGCATACGTGTCAGGCAGATCCATAACTTCACTTTAACGTGAGGGAAGAAGCAGTGGAATCACAGCAGCAGGACATTCAGGGTGGTATATGTCTTCTTGATAAACACACATCACAAAGTCAAGCTCTCTCCATATCAGGGGAGAGGGAAAGAAAAATTTTGTTTGTTTCTAGTAACAAAAGCTTATTAAGGTGTTTCTAGGTCTCATTATGGAAGACAATTTTAGTGTCTCATGGGCCATCTCCTTTTCCAGTCTGCTTTTTTTTTTTACAACCCATTCAACCTTCTGCAAAACTATTAATTTCACTCATGAAATGCAGCTGAAAATCCTAAGTAATTAACAAAGAGTCTACAGAAAAGGAGCTGCCAAAATGCTGGCTCAAACCCATCTCAGTCTAAGCCAACACTAAACTATGATTTTTACCATACCATTGCAAGCCGTTGATCCATTTTAATGATCTCTTCTTATTTAAATATCTTTCCCATAAAAGAAATGTAACAAAACCATAGGTTTTAGAGTGTATGTGTATTTGCTAATACTTGTGTTAAGAAATTTGAGGAAATTTTCAGTGGAAATGCTAAGCTCCAACAGGAGCACTGGAAAGCAGTGTTGCCCATAGATTTTTAACTACTCTCCACTTGCTGTATTCCAGTATTTCAAAAAACATCTGTGGCATGCATCCTTATAGTGACGATATTATAAATAATCTTTTAAAAATATTAAAAACTGTAAGGCTGGTTGACCCCAGGTTTTAAACCTGCATTTGTCTATTAAAAATACTTTGAATTGTAAATCCTAGTAAACACTGACTGACATACCCTTTCTTTAACAGATGTCTAAGAATCAAGACATAAAGAAATGAAAACTTTCAAATATCAAAGACACATACTTATCCTCTTCTTTTTCTTCATCTTTTTATTTTTTAAGCTAACAGAGCATTCATACATTTTTCTTTTCAATCAAAGAACATCCAGCACATAATTGTAACTTTCCCGCTCTTTTTCACTTCCCTCATGAAAGTCTCCCTCTTGTAACTTTGAAAATCTAATAAGACTTCCAGCACACACAGAGTATTTTAAACTGAAAGAATAAGCGGATACATAGTAAGCACAAAAATGAAAATTTTCACACTAATATGCAGTGTTGCAAATTGTGAGGGATAATAAAGTTCTGTGATTTTCAGTGAATTGCACAAAATGTAGCATCTCCTGAAAAACATGTCTTATAGTTTACTTTGTTATTTTCTTGTTTGTTTTTAGGTTGGAGGTTTTCCTGGGAGAGAGGAGGGAGGAGGGTGAGAAATAAAGGGTTTATTTGGATCTTGTTCTATCTACTGAGTATTTGAGAGGCCAAAGTCTTCCACAAAACTCTGTTTTTACTTAAGACTTTTCAAAGATATAAGAGATTCGGAGAAACAAGAACTGTCCTTTACGCATAAAAATTGCTTTGGAAATAGCCCAAAATACTAAGAGAATGAAAAATTAAGAACTTGCTCCCTTGAGATGAGCAAAAGAGATCATTTTACTAATCATAAGGTGAGCTTTGCACCAATTTCTATCCTGTATCACCATCAAACGTTGATAAATAATACCTTCTTTAATTACAAATATTACAAATGCTTTTATAATATTACCCTCAATCTCATTACCTATTCTGCATTAGAGCAACCTATTACCTGTTTCACTTTGTGTGTAATTAGAATTATTCAAAAATTCTCAGTACTTCATTGTAAGCTAGGGACAATCCTCAGCATATAATGTACCAACAGAGGAGCAGCATGTCTAAAAATGTCAACATGACTAATACATGAAATTGTTCTTCCCATATAAAGACTAATGCAGAATAATCTTACTTATTTTATTGGGGCAAGCATCAGGTCAGGCTTACTGTTCAGTATGTACTTGCTTTGGTATGCTTGCTCCAAGGGTCAAGTCAATCTTTGTTGTTGTGTTTTACTTTATCAAGCCTGATCAATCTTAGAAAATAGATGCAAAAATAGGAGATACATTATTTGCAAAATTGGCAGTTGGACCCTATAGATTTAATATACCTTTTCTGATGTCGCTTAGCCTCTTTAACTTTTTTACACTATATAAAAAGAAGGGAATTGTCTTTTATTCCAGTGCTATCTTCTGCTGCTGTTAGATCAGCTATCCTGCACATTTTTCTCTCTGTGAATGCTCTGCCTCATAAATCTTTTTTGACTCATTCCATCTTCAGTCTTCCTTAGCTGCATTTGTTACTGACCGCATCTTACTCAATCTAATGATAATGACTACATTTTTCAGTTTTTCATCCTTTTAATGTTTCAAAGTCATTTATTTCTTGACCTTACCTGCCTCAAAATCTTCAGTCAGTAATGAAAAAGGGGGCAGCTTTCTAGAAAGCTGTAAAAATCCACCAGGGAGACAAAGTTGAATTCCCATCATTTAGTGACCAGCTCATTTTCCTCCCCATTTCCTTTACATTACATATGGGAACCTTACAGATCAACAAGAATCACTATAAGCAGAGCAATAACACTTATTGATTGTTTCATGCTTCATGTTTTCCTGGCAAATCTTTATTGTCTAACCTTTCTAATCCCTGCTGACCATGTGCTCTCAGATCTTTAGTCCTGTTTCTGTTTAAATTTCAACACCAACTGTTCCCTTCCAAAATCTATGTAACCTCTGGAAAACTTCCAACTTTTTTTAGCAAAATCTCGTTTTCATTCTGAGACCAGTGGAAAGGGCAAGTATTTTTATCCTGATAAAAACTATCAGAAATAATTAATCTGAATGAATTTATGTGCAGTATCAATTCTTTAAAACTCAATATAATTCTTGAATGACGGAGTCTGACTATATCAAGGAGCTACAGCAGGGTAGTTATGCATTGATGGGTATCTACTCTTTTTGAGATGATATACTGTTCAAAATATAACTGGTTTTCTGCATCCCTCATTTTGCAGTCCGTGATGAAACACAAAAGTACTGCAAGAAAAATCAGCAAACTGAAGAACAATCTGTCCTTATACAAGTCTTACATATGTGGCTATGAGACAAACTTAAGAGTTCTACTTGGAACTGACATACAGTGATCATCTGTTCCCATTACCTCATCCCTTCAGGGGTGACTAAAAGTTAAAACAAATTAGGGCTTCATCCAAATACCTCTTAAACACTGACATGCTTGGGACATTAACCACCTGACTAGGAAGCCTCTTCCAGGTTGAAAACACTCATAGTAAACAAATGCTTCCTAATACATCTAATGCAGCTCCCCTGATGCAGCTCTGAGGCATTGCCTCATGGTCTATAAATGGATCTCAGCAAGAAGAGATCAGCAGCTCCCTCTTCACTTCCCCCCCTCAGGAAGTTGCAGAGAGCAGGTCAGCCCTTAGCCTTCTGTTCTACAAACTAGACAAGCTCAAAAACCTTAGCAGCTCCTTACAGGACATTCCTTTCAGTCATCCCATCAGCTTTGTTGCCCCATGTTGAATGCACTCAAGGACCCTTACAACAAAATTTGACATTTGCTCTTAATTTTCATGCCACTCATGACTGCCCAGTGTTCCAATCTATCTGTATCCTTCTGTAAGGCCTCTTGCCCCTTGAGAGAGTCAACAGCACCTCCCAGTTTACTACATCAAACATTACACTGATATTAGGTCAAATACTACTGCAGAGCACTGTAGTCTCTGTACTGCTATAAAGAATAAAGCCATGGTTGAACATCAAGTTACAACGATCATCTCTCTGGAGCTAAAAACAATGGTATGTCATTGATTCACTCACTTTATATTCTCATTTGAGGGTACTTCTGGAAGTTCCACAGTTATCATGCCATCCAAGTTGGTCTTCCCAATGAAGACTGGCTTTGTGCGAAGCACGTCTGGGGCAGTCTTTGCGGTTACTCTGTGCTGAAGACCCCCAGCACTATTCCCTCTGTTTGTCAGGACAAATGAATATGATGTCTCTGGCTTCAAGTTTGTGATCAGCTTTTGAGTGGCACGTCCATCAACCTCCATTTTCCCATCATCATAAAGGATCTAAGTTAATAAACAAAAGTAGTTTTGGTTATTAGGAGAGGTCACACTGAATTCAGGAATCAACCTACCTATAAATTTAAATAATAAATAAATTTAAATTGATTGGGGTATTTTAGGGTGTAAAGGAGAACGGAATTCACTACCGAAACTAAGCTTCTCAATTTCAGGGGGAAAAAAAAGTACTACATTAATATAAAGCAATGTAAACACTCCTGAAGTCCAATTTCACTTTTTCAAAGTAAGCAGCTTTTCTTGAACCCAGAATTTATAGCAAGGTACTCTTGTTAAAAGTATCTTGATTGTTTCATTCACACTCCTTATTTAGAAAGGTTTTTGTACCATTTAGTTCCTAAAATACTGTCCTTCACTTGCCACTGCCTGAGATGACAAAAGTGATTAAGAATGAAGCAGAAGCAATTCCAGGCAAGACTGCATGTTACTCTGAGTATCTGTGTCTAGATAAAACTATAGCTAGTGGAGTAAAAGAATTGCAAATCAAAAACACGCTGTTGTACACTTAGGAGGCAAAACCCAAGGTGGTACTCTACTGCATTCTTTATTGAAAGGACTAGAAAAAAAGAAGAAAAAAATTATTTTGTTTCACTTTTTTTTAAATACTGTAGTGGTGAATGAAAAATTAGCCATCTTAGAAACAACAACACCCCCAATACATATTCACGATTCATGTTCAGTAAGCTAATTAATCAGGTAAGTACATTGTCTAGTGTCTGTCATTTTCTCTTGTACAAATGGAAAGTAACTTACTTTGAAAGGCAAAGCTGAATTGTAGTTTTCTGGAATTTCCCAGGACAGCAAAACAGAAGTCTTCATTACTGCTTTAACATGAAAATTTTTTGCAAACACTGCTGGAAAAAAAGAAACAATGTATATAAACAACATCTTGGAGCTTAGATCTTCTCATTTTTCCACTGTTCCTTGGGAGTATTAGGTCATTAGGTTTCCATTTAGGTCAAAAATCCCAAAGAATTCAATTCTCCTACCTGTTCGTTCATATTTAAGTATCACATTTAAACTCGTTCTCACTCTTATCCAGTGCAACTCAATACACACATTTTCCTTACCTCAAAATGTTGTGAAGAAGTTAGCCAGAACTTGCTTGGCAAGGGACAACTGTATTCTAAGGCATCCAAAACATATTAAGATTTACATACTTTACCTTTTGTGTTTGATGAACCTATTTTTATGAATGGGCCAGTCAGTTTTTTTTATACCTTCAAATACACTGATATCCAAAGACCGATACTCCTTTAAAGGTCAACGCCATAAGCAGACAAATCCTACCTTGATCCACGGGTAGTGTCCTGAACTGGACACTTGGACTATATGGACCCGGCCCTTTGCTTGTGTGGGCACGTACTTTTACATCATAAGTGGTATCTGGTTTTAGGCCAGAAAGTGTCATAGTGGTATCAGCAGGAACAACAGGGAGTTCAACTGGCTGGTAAGCAACATTGATATCTCTGTACAAGATGGTATACTTGGTGATAATGCCATTTCTTTCTGCCAAGAGTGGCATCTGCCAAGTTAATTGGACTGATGTAGAAGTAGAGCTTTCGGAGTGGAGATTTTGGGGAAATCCACTGGGAACCTCTTCAGGAACAGAAATCTCTTTAACCATCTCCTCCCCAAAGCCCACTTTATTTCTAGCTGAGAGCCTGAAGACATAAGAAGCTCCTTTGTGAATATCTGTGGCCGTGAAGTGATCTTCCTTCTCTGAGAACTCCATGGTCGTTAAGGTATCCATGTCTTTGCGGCCAAACTTGAGGCGATAACCCTGCAGCGGGCCAAAAGTTTCCACTGGAGGATGCCACTGAATTAGAGCCGTGTTCATCTGTGTGTGGCTTATCACAAGCCGAGGTTTGCCTGGAACTGTAGCACAATGTTATTTAAAGAGGATAGATATAAACACAAGTGCACCTACAATTCTTGAAGCTAGTTTTTTTTAGCAGGAATAGGGATATATTTACTATTTTGTCGCTCTCAGTTCCACATATTACTGTCCTAATGAAGAAATAGTATCTGGCTCCTGCACTATTTAGTAATACAGTATAAGGAACTGCAACAGTAGAGACATTTACTGCTTTTGTCTTCTTCCCTTACCATAATTTCTAAATACAGAGTTTATTCAGAGGCACAGGATCTAGGAACACAAATCAAGAAGTAAACTTCCAACAAACGTCTTATGAATGGTCCTGTCTCACAAATCCTTGTTTGCAAAAAAAAAAAAAAAAAAAAAAAAAAAGTACTGTCATAAGTTTTCATGTACTTAATTCAAGGCACAATTCCTGTAAATGGGAAAATAATTAGAGAAGAAGTAACAAGTTTCTAGATAAGTTAACATAACTTTATCATTAAGAGTAAAAATGTAGTAGAAGTCAGAAAGTCAAAACGAACTTGCCCTCAAAATTATTACTACACAGGATAGAACCCAGTCATTCTAGTTTCCATACATAGATCACTTCTGTCTCCACCCTTTCAGTGTGGAGAGGTAACACCCTTTGGAATTTAATATTTTACAGCATGGCTTATCACATATGATTTATTTTACAGCATGGTTTTTGTGCACATGAACTGGATTTCTTTTGAAGAAGGCCAAATTGGTAGCTTTTCTTAAACTATACACTACATTCAGTCACAAACTTAATTGGGACCCATTGGTCTAACTGGTGACTTGTCTTTCAGAGAAGTTCAGACTGGTATGAGTCCAGTGATATGGACATTGAGGAGGAATTGAACTGAGTCAGTCCAGAGAGGACAGAATCTTAATCAAGCAAGAAACACCATTATAGAATTTATATAGTGTACATTTTTGGAGTCCCAATATGAATTCTCATTTACTGGTTCTATTTAATTGATTAATTAATTTTAATTTAATCATATCCATTTGTATACACTTCTTTTTTATTTTCATCAATACCTCTATTTCAAAAAAGTCTTTTTCTATTATAGTGATTTATTTGGTAATGAAACATATACATAACTATTTAGAAATCTGGTGCTCATTCAGTGACAGGTCAAGAGACCAGAATAGTTTTGGGAGTAGTACTGCAATGACAACCCAGTCTTCAACAAAGACTAATTAGTTTCATCTGCATTCGAAGCCTTCCCATGTGAATGTAACTGCTGCACTGTGAGCTCTGGTTCCTGTATTTAAACACTTCAATAGATTTTATTACTTATCTTCAGTTCTCAGGCAGCCAGCAAATCAGATTGTTATTGTCAGAAGGTCTAACTACCATTGCATAAAGAATTAGGAATAAGGAGGGAAGAATAGCATGCCTTGAAGAAAATTCTGCATTTAGTCAGCTCTTTCCTCATTATGTCTGCCATAAGTCATGACATTTCTTCTAATTTCATGAGAATTATAGGTAGGTTTTATATAAATTTTCCAAATTTCTTTAGATTTAAATGTTGAGTTCACCTGGCAGCATTATTGTGGAATCTTGTGTTTTCCCACATTTTCTGCTGCATAAAGAATATCCCTCTGATTAGTTCTGACTTTTCCTCAATGATAACTGAAAGTCTTTATGGAACAAAGATAAGTCTGTGAAGGCCTTTTGCAGACCATATTTTCCTCTGCATTCTAACTATTACTGGCACAAAATAATAGTTTACCTAAAAAGAATAATACCCCTTCAGTTTTCTAGAGGAGAGATTATTGCAACATATAACTAAATTATTTTTGTAATAAATTGCCTTTTGTTTTTTTGTACTTGTGGCAGACTTCACAATTAGAATGACATTTTAACCTCTGAATAACTACAGAGAAAGGAAGAAACTAATACTTGCTTTGATCAGGGAACTAATAAAGTTTACTTATTCAATAAAATACCCTGTGACTATAATCGTAAATAACAATGGTCACTTTTTTTAATACTGTAAAGCCTATCTGATGTTGCAAAGCAGATAAATTTCTTTTTATTTCCAGACAGCTTTCAGTTAACATTTACTTTCAGTATGACTTACTTATGAACATTACAGTCTTTTAGGACAAATGACAGGATTCTGTGCAGTTGTACATACAGTTGTGTCACCAAACAGCTCTGTCTAGACATTTCTGATAATAATCTAAATTTTCCATGAGTGTAAAAGAAGTGAAATTGTCAATAAAATAAAATATATTCTCTGATCTAGTGAAATCCTCTTCCATTAGAAAATAGCAAGATATCTTTCATACACCCCTTTGCAAGAGATATTGCTGCAGCAATGGCTTGCCACCACTAGTACAAGCTCATGCAAACTGCCTTTGCCAAATTACTTGAAATAAGTGTTTTCTGTTAGCTGCTATAAAGCATACCACTGGCTTAATATAAGCTTTCATTTTCTAGCTGAAATCTGTATTTCAAGATTGCTGTCCAGTATGAAAGCAAAAGACAAGTAATGGACAAGCTATTGTCCTATGAGATTCTTCAACTACTGTGACACAGAAATAAAAGGTCTGATTAAAATGTTCATAAAAATTGTATGATATCACTGACTAGTAAGTCTTCATTTTTATCAAGGTGTGTTAATCATACATTTTTTAATTTCTGCCCCAAGTAATCTAGTAAGTGCTTTGATTTAAAAATGTTCAGTAACAGTTTTTGTTCCATCTGATTTTAACAGTGAGGAAAGGTAATTGAACATAAGACAAAAACACACTCTTGAATAAAAGTATCAGCTGTGTTCAGTGACTACACCAATAATTGAGTTACCATACTATAGGCTTACTTGGTGAATATTTCCTGCCTAAAAATGTAAATTATACTTTTGTATCACTAACTGGACAGTTGAAGAGTTACTTATTGTCTCACAGAATACTTTACTGATAGCTTCTCTAGGAAAAGTTCAAATATCTATTCTCCTTTCATATCTTTTATGGATATAATCTCAATCAATAAATCTCATTAAAACTTTAGAAGTTAGACTAGAAAGCAGATCCTTCATTTTATTTATTGTAGTATTCCAATAGCACCTTTCTAGGAAAAAAAATAATGGAGACTGAGGAGACTGCATTACAGACCTAGAGTCCTTTGATGTTAATGCATCCTTCCTTCCCTTGTATGATGCATGCTCACAGAGAGTGAGCAGGAAGCTCTTGGTACTGACTATAGTGAATGTCTCATTTTTCAAAAATCTGCATACAAATTTTTCTTACAAAAACAGCTCAAACACAGCAAGCTGTAACACAAAGTGAAGAGATTTCATACAATCTGGAATGTATGAAGAAGCAGAATGGTAACTAGCTCTTAATCCCAAGAACAAACATCACTTGTTCACAGGTTTAAGCAAATGACAAGAACAGTGCAATATGAATTACATTTACAGACATGCCCCTGATTCTCCATTGCTCTTCAATCAAGTTCATATGGGACATAGGATTTGTTCTGTTTTATTTAAGTAGAAGCATCAGAGTTCTTGGTAGAATGACACATGAACAGTCAACAAGGACTAAATGCAGTGAAATTTTAAGTTTTGCAAGCATACTTCCATAACCTATGTTTATGTCTAGGAACTAATAAAATCTCAATTTTTATAACTGTGTTAAACTGGGAATTTATATAACTGAATGAACTGGGAATTTAGCTTTAAAAGAGAGTAATGGATCAAGTGCCTTTTTTTCTTAAATCAAGTTCCAATACATGACAGAAATGGATATCACCTTTTTTCTCAGAGTATGAGAATTCAGGAAAGATAAGAAGTTAGAGAGTATGTTTCAGCAATAGCCAAGAGAAATAACTAGAATGTATTCTAAGACCTGAAACTAAGCACTGTGTATCTAGCTACCAAGACTGAGATTTTTCCAAGGAATCTAACAAGAAAAGCTTATAGATGGTTTTGATATTAATACTAGATGTGTCCTGCATTCAGTGATTGTTTTAAAAATTGAATCAATCACTATAAATATAAAAACCTTTTGAATTTTATCTATTAGCATAAACAATACGCTGTTATTCAGAGAACTTGTAATGGTGCTGCAAGTGACTGTAATAGAATGTCTTTAATGGCTGCACTAAAAAACCCGGAAAATGAACACAATACCTACAGATTGTGAACATCTGTAGGTAAGCATGACACTAAACCTGGGTTAAGCTGTGCCACAGAGACATATTAAAAAAAGAAAAAAAAAAATTGTTCCTCATATAAAAGCAGTTTGGTTCATGCCATCTGTGCTAACTGCTGTATTGGTTATGCAGTCAGGATATCCAGCCTTTGACACCACCTGAGACTGAACACAGTGGCAGAATGAATTCTGCCCCAGTTTGTTCCTAAAATTACCCCTGAATCAATATAGGCTTCAGGGTTTCACAGGATGGAGTTTCATTCTGTTTTCCAATTCTCTGCTTTAATAATTACATTCTTCTGAGATAAGTTGTGAATCTCATACAGATGGGTTCTTTCAATGTTTTTACTAACAGGCAGCAGTGCTGCTACTTTCACAAAGATCATGAAAGCCCTTTAAAAGGTTTTCAAATATCCTTCTGAGCTGAGGAAAAATTTAAATTTTTTCCTCTCAAAGAAGACATCAATTTTAGTGGAAGAGCTACTAAAAACTATAAAGTGACCTCATCAGGAACTAAGAAAGGGATAAAGGGAGTCATGGCTCTATTTTTATCTAAATAAATGAAGGTCCAAATACTGAAACAGAAAATCCTATGTCCTAGAAATACTTTTCACACAACAGGAGATGTTCAAAAAAAACAGTAGCAGAAAAAGCAAAGGATTCATTTAGAGCTCAATTTGTGTATAAGTATTACCTGCACCAGTAGTAGATACAAGTTTGGGTTTGCTGCGTGCTCCGTCACCTTTAGTTGTATAGGCTGTCACAGTGAAAGAGTATGTGGTTTCAGGCTGAAGCCCAGAAATTATCATTTCCTAAGATGCAAAAAAGTAAAATAAGAACAATTAATTTAAAGTAGATTGTTTTCCAGGAGAATGCAGAATCCTTTAGAAACCCATTTGTATCACACTTTTGAGCTATTGGCAGTAATAGCAAGCATGTGAATGCACCAACAGACTGTGCTGTGTGAAATACTTGATAATGCCAAACATCTCACTCTCTTAAGCAATAAAGGACAGCACACATCCAAACAGTATACCTCAGGTAGTTTAAAGCAAAAGGCCAAAGGCTCAGTGGCGTGAACAGCGAAAAAAGTTTTCCAAAATACCTTGCCTGAGGAATACTACTGACATTGTGAAACACATGCACATGCAGAAATGAGAAACTCAGCTTAACTTAATCATTAAGAGGATATCACAGGTATGGTTCTAAAATGCGTAGTAAGAGAAATGTGTGCATTTACACGCACACTTTTTAACTAATGATGGTTTAGCTGAACCATCAGCTAACCATCAACAAAAAAGCCTTGTTACTTCCATAACACTTTCACTGCAACCTGTGTCACTGGGTAGGCTGCACTGCTCAACACCTGAAAGGACTTCAGAAACAACTAGCCCTTCAGCTCTAAAAGAACTATGTAAAACACCACTAAAAATCTGGTCAGGGGATAGATCTGATGGCACTCAGATGACAGCAGCTACAAAACAATATCTCCTTAGCTAGAGCAAAGTAACAGCAACATCAAACTGTATATATGAGAGCAAGGGTGTATCTTTTCATATGTGTGTGCGCACACATGTATATGCACATGGAAGATGCTGAATGGTGCATGAGAAATGTACTAAACTTATGTCCTGCTACAGGGACTGCAAGAGAAGTAAGTTTTGACACTCATAATATAAATAAATCTTATATGTAAGTATAAAAGGACAGTATTTAAAGGTAACTGATGGGCCAGGAGTCTCCAGCTTCCAGTAGTCCAGTAACCATTGGACTACTCCTTTGGATGTTCATAGGGCTGAATGAACTTGCACCATATTTCAATGCTGCCAGAGGGATGGTGTATTTATACACCTAAATAAATAGCAAATGTGCAATCACACATCCCTCAGATGCAACAACCATGAAAAGTTAATATAAAAATCATGGGCCAGACTATTCATAGTATATGTATTTTTCAAGATAGTGGATATGAGCTTAGTAAGTACATGATTAGAATTCAGCATTGTATTTACAGTTAGTTATTAGCAATATAGAAATAATTAGGTAATGATCAGAATGAGTGGGCAAAATAGCTCAAGTAAAAAAAAAAACCAAAAACCCCAAAAAATAGAATGAAACAACACATAAAAATCTACTATCAAAAGATCAACTTCTTAGACTCTATCTCAGAATTTAATTGAACTGTAAGACCAAAATCAGTAAGAAAGACTTCATATTTTCATAAGAAAACTGCACCTGGTACTACCAAAATTAAACTGTAAAAGGCAAAAAAACCACCACAAAACCACAAACAGAAAGACTTATGAAGACATTACTTTCATCTAAAACAACCAGTACTTCATGGTGTAAGAGCTATGGCTGCATGTAATGTTTGAAAGTGTCGTTTGGATACAGCAAACGTTATTACTTAGGCATAAACAGTGCAGAGCATCTGGCTTTCCTGATAGCATGTATTTATTTTATACAAAAGAAAGCACAACTGACTTCTACTTTCAGTTAAACAAAAAAAATTTAATCTTAAAATGAATACAGAAAAATACAACTATTGGTATGTAACTCTGAACCGCTTCTATTTTATTTTTCTATCACCTTGTGAAGAAGAAACTGTGAGGCAAATTTAGTGACAGCCATCAAAGAGATGAAAACACAAATCAGTGCTGTACATTTTGGCATCATGCTAAACACCAGAACAGGCAAGCAACAGTGACCCTACTCTCCCTGGGGTAAAAAAAATAAACAACCAACAAAACAAAACAACAAAGAAAAAAGGTGTCATGAGAGAAAACCCTTGATGTTAGGAACATGCATTTGTGTAAATGTCAAAAAAGCACCCTGCAAAACAACAAAAAAAATAAACCCAAAGAAAGCACCCAAAAAACTCCATAACCAAAAACAAAACCATACAGTGCTACAAGCAAACAAGCAAGACAAAAAAAATCTCAACCAAAACACACAATGATTTTCTGCCCAGTCAAAAAGTACTTACATGTTCAGTAGTATCATCATATTCCCACTAATTTACAGTAAAGGAAGTCAAAAGGAAAAACAAAAGAAATAAGGAGATTTGTAGCCTGGTTGAGATAAAGTTTTCTTCTTTATAGTAAAATGAATATTAAAGGTGTTTGAAAAGTCATGTACAGTACGAATTATCCATGTAGAATCACATGAAATTTGGTTATGAAATCAGGCCAGGCATTTTTAATTCCATTTTAATTCCATTTCTGTTCTCCCTAAAATTCAGCTACTTCTCTTTCACTGACAAATAAAAGAAGTAATGAATCCTCTTGTACCATGTAGTACTATTTCACAATAGTTTTTTATTAAAAGTTACCAAGGAAGAATTAAGGGCTACCTGATTTATTTAAACAAGTTACCAGGCTATATACTTCCATTTCCTAAACTAATTCAATGCATTAAGTTTTGAAACCACACAGATATTTTACCATCTATGTCTTCATACCTGCACCACCCTTGTTCACATGTATCACAGAAGTACTACAGGCAGGAAGGAGTGGTGGGAAGAGAAAGGAGTTAACTATCATTCCTGAAACAGTGGCAAGTGGGCTGGTCAAAGCCATACTTGACAAAAGAAGAAATACAACTTTTGCCTTTATGATATTTGGACTGCAATATCTCATCTAGTCTCCAGTTAATGACCTTCTAGTGTTTAAAATCATTTTAATCCCCTACCAGAGAGAGGCTGAAAGAAACAATTTGCGAAAAGAAGAGAACCAAAGCACACCAGCATGTTCCTTCCCTTCCCACTTCCTGATCTACTTTCATCTTTGTCTCCACTGAATTTAAACCATAAGAACACCATGTTTTCCAAAATAAGAAAGTAAGTACTGGCAGCAAAGTCCTCCAGAAAACAGACACAGTATTTAGCAATTAGGGTCATAAGCAAAATGCAGATGTAAGAGACCTATTCTCCAAAGAGGTCTCTGCAAATCTGAAATCAGAACCAAAACTGAAGAAAAAAAAAGGCAACCCCCTATTTGTTTACCCATGTAAAATGCTTACAAAACAGATTTTACTCTTTGATTTAGGTTAATAATTTCTTTTTATTTCCAGTCAATCCAGTCATAAACTGTGAGCTAGCAGCGAGATGCGTAATGCATAACAGTTTCCCACAGGATGACCCCGTCAGTGTCAGGAGCTTTGTAAATCTTAATTTTTACATAGTGCTGGTATAACTCAATCAGTAAAATCCTAGTTTGAGAAGCTTTTTAAACTGGATGTTTTCATTATCTCATATTCTCATAATTTCTAAAATAGATGGGAAATTTTGCAATATAAATAACCACATACCTATTCAAACTAAGTTCCTCATTTTATTGAAGCTCCTGATATGAATAATGGAAAGTACAATACCTCAGTGGTTTCTAAAGTTACATTAAGAACATTAATTTATTGTGAACTGTGTAGTAAGGTGCGTACAGGAGAGAAAGAGAGATTCTCCATGCAATCAGAGAAACACTGTAATAACAGACTAACACAGCGTTAGGAGAGCCTAATGATCCTAGGCTCTCCACTGAAACACTGAAATAGGAGATGGGTGGATCAGGCCATGCACAGTTTACTACACTAACTCTGGATCAGATCACCCTGATGCTTTAGAACTTCAGAGGGGATGTTAAATCTCTTAAGGTTTAACGGAATCAGAACAATGACACAGCCTAGCATTTAGCTGCAGATCAACAGAGAAGAAAGTGTCTTGTTTTGGCCCAAGAACCTTTAAATGCAAGTATTCTGAAAAAAAAAAGTTTTGGAAATGGACACAGAAAACGCTGGCTGGTAGACTGTTCAGCAGAAAGAAAAAAGACCCTCAACAACGAAAGGCAACTCTTAGGCACACGAAATGTTTTCACTGTGACCCAGGGAAGAAGGGAGTGGCCCAGTTACCTGTGCATCCGCCAGCATGATGTCCTTCAGCATGGGCTGGCCCTTTGGCTCTCCGTTCTCCATCCTCACGTAGTGCACCTGGTAGCCTCGTATCTGGCCGTGCTGCTTATTGGGCACAGGCGAGCGCCACGACACTTTAACAGCAGTGGAGTTGACAGCCTCCACCTCGACTTTGCGAGGAGGACCACTAGGAACTGGAACAACATCATTGGACAGAAGAGAATTACAGCCACCTGTCCCACCCATGCCTGTTGCTTTTTTAAAGAAAGGGCAGACTCACTATGTTGTCTTTGAAGAATACAAATCATTCAGCAAATGAGGATGCTCAACAAATCTGCTCTACCTTTCAGTGAAAAGATCAAAAAACATGACTGATGCAAAAAATGGAAGAAAAAGGAGTATTAGAGAAATAGAAAAACATGTAAAAATGTACAAAAGCCAAGGAAGATGCTTTGAGATTCAAAGCATTATAGTACAAAGAGAGATTTTAATCATTGAAATAATAATACTATAATAATAACAAAACCACAAAAGATTAAAAAAAAAGTTGCCCTTTTTTTTGTTTTTCAAGTTCTATGTTTTATTTCGGTTTGTTTTTTCCTCAGGATAAAAAGGAGGCTGATTACAAGGCTGTCTTCTGTCACTTTCAAGAATGGAAGAAAAGAAAATGTGTGGAGCATCAGTTTTCCAAGATCAAAAAACAAAACCCAAAAAAACCAACAAAAAAACCACAACCCAAAAAAACCTCAAATCAAAAAGCACAATATGGAAGAAGAAAGCAGCTAAAAAAAAAACCAAAAACAAACAACCAAAAAAACAAGACCTGAAAAAAAGTTTATATACATAACTGTTTAAAAATGGCAATGACTGTAAAATCAAGGAAAAGGCAGGAAGTTTTTTCCCTAGGAGTTATTTTTCATTAAAGGAGGAGAGCAAGAAGGATACGTATGGGCTCAAAGGAGCAGCAGATTCATGTCACTTGCAAAAAAATTTTCTGATTAAAAAAATACAAAAACACCAAATAGAAAAATGGTGTAGAAAGAACAGTCTTTGAATAAAAAGCTGAAAGGGTGAAAATATCTGGTTATATTCGGGGAAAAAAAAAAAGAGCAGAAAAAATTACTGTTAGCCTATACAAAAGACAGCAGATGACAGAGTCATAGAGGTGCAAACTGATGTAGTGGAGGCAACATACCATCTTCATCTGTCCGAATCAATACAGCTAAGCTCTCTGGGCCAGGTCCAACATCAGTGTGAGCAGTCACAGAGATCCGGTACTCAGTCCACTTTTCCAGCTGTTCCAAAAGGTACTGGGTACTGTCCGAGGAAATTCCCAAAATTTCATGGGGCTTGACATCTTCTCCATCAATTCCAATGTACTTGATGGAATATGCAGTGATAATGCCGTTCTGTTTTTCCACCGGCGGAGGTTTCCAACTTACCAAAATGCTAGTGGAGCTGGGGCTTGTGCAACTAATGTCTTGAGGAGGAGCTGATGGCTCTAATTTCAGTAGTGGGTTAAAGGAGGATTTGAGTGGAAGGATAGAAGTGATTGAAAAAAATGAACAAAAAGAAAAAATAAAAATAAATAAAAGAGAACCAAATGAAAATAATAATTAAACAAAAAAAGTAGAAACTCAAAAAAGCAGAACGTCAGATAATCGTATGCGCCTTGGCTTATTAACATGAGGAAACTGAAAATGAACAGGTGAACTAAATGGTGAAAAAGGATGTAGGGGAAATATATGAAAATGAAGCCCCAAAATAATATTACCTACCTGTAATTAAAATTCTTCTTGAAATAAAACAAAAACGTGATACCTCTATGACTACTGATCTATCTTTACAATCCTTGCAATTAGTGCAAGCTATAACAATGTAAATAACATGTGACATGTATTTACTTACAAATTTTGACATCCCCTTCAAGTGGCTTTACTTTCCCCAAGACAGAAAATCTTTAACAGAGCTCCTAAAACTTGCAATAATTGCTAGAAATTGCTCCATAGGTTGCCATTTTGCAGCCTTTCCACTCTCATAAACAAATTACTACTTTTTTTGATTTTTTAATGAGTCTGCCTGACACAAGTTCAACCATAAATTACATTCAAATTGAAAGCATTTACTGAAACATTTATTGTAGCTAACATACTATGAGCATGCAGTCCATAGAAGATGACGAAAGTCTTAGTCAAAGATTTACCTACCAGGAAAAAGTGACAGGCTTGTTGATTCTGACTGTAACTTGTACTTACCCTAGATCAGCTCTCAGTTTTATTTTTTTAACTCCTCTTGGAGACACCTTTGCTAGCAAAGAATTAATCCTACCAGTAATGTATATTATTTCTACAGAAAAGAAAAAAATCTACCCTAAACAACACATAAAGAAAGCAGGCATTCATTTTACAAAGTGAGTTTATAAGCTTGACACCTCAGAATGTGAGTTTCTGACTTTGTTTCATCTCCTGTCAGCAACACCAGTTTTCCAGAGCAGAAATTTCACCTTTACTCATTTGTTTTGAAAGGAGTACGTTAGCGTATTTACCTTCCCCAAGCTTCAGAGCATCTAAGCATGCACGTCATTCTACTGCTTTCAGTGAGGCAAATATAGTACTGAAAGTTAGGTATGCATTTCTCTGCTTAAATGCACTTTGACTTACCAAAATCTATGCTTACTAACAGATCATTCAGAGCACCAAAAAAGGAGCCATAATTCAAACTCACTAGCAGAAGGAGGGGATGTGAACTCCTTTCCTATTTCTGCCTCCTGTCTTGTAAGAAAAATATACATGCTGTGTGCAAGTTCTTTTTTCCCTTTTACATCCCCCTCTCCACCTTTTCTTTCAGTTTCTTAAGGGAAAAAAGAAACAAACGGATACTTATACGTACTTACAATAGTCACATCAAACAAAATTAAAACAACAGAGAAGGCCTAGGACCCTGCTGTGACCTACTGCATTTACACATGTATCCTTCGGTTCCCTACAGTTCTTTCTACAGGGATCAATGGCTTTTTACTCAGTATGGTACACTGCTGCTCCAAAGGGAAGATAGGGGGGAATTTACTAGAATTTCAATTAAGTAGAGGAGGTGGAGGGAAGAGCAGATGAGAATTAACACATTTTGGGTTATTTTTATAGACTAATTCAGTACTCAGCTACTCAAAAGAAATGGATCCCCTTCTACCATTAACTTGTGCTGGAAGTGAAACACATGTAAAATGTCCCTTAAGAGTCTTACAAAAAAGAAATAAATCCCTGCAGCATCTCCCTCTGATACAAAGATGAAAGGCAGTGGCACACTCTGGTGAATATTGCTAATAAAATCACAGAAGTTTATTAATTTTTAATCCATTATACTCTGAAAATGCAAAATATTGCACTTATGTAACTGAGGCTAATTTGAAGGCTTACTTTAACCAGTTTTATTAACACATATATATTTTTCTTAACTGCACATTTTTAAAAAACAAATGTAATCTTTGCAGCAAATAACTTGGATCTGACCACTGAAATCAACTGGATTTTGCTACTATCTGAAGACACAAGGCTGAGATAAACATAACATATTCTTATATGCAAGAAGAGAAAACAGGAATGTGCTTATATAAGGAACACAGAGCCTTGGCTCCTAGATGTTTGTTTTGTATGCAGTCTAAGCAATCTTCACTCAATATAAGATAATGACCACTCTAAATGTTGAAATGGATCCCAGAATAAATATATACCTATTCTTTAATCAAATTATTCATTCTGAATTACTAAACTGAAAAATTGCCTTGCCACTATATCTAAAACTAACTTTGTGTTACATGTGCTTTTTTGTGCTTATTCCAAGTGCCTTAGAAATGCTTCAGAAACACATTTAGCTTTGCTTAAAGGTGAGTCGCACTGTGTCTCCAGTCACACTAATTGATATTAATACATAACACTAACAAGGAATGATAGTGCAATCACCTGTCATGACTGCAAATTAAAAAGACTAATGTCAACTGAGAAACTGAATTTTCTGTTTTGAATTATCTTACTTTAAGAACAGGCAATTTAATTTAAAACAAATACAAATAGCATTGTACTAAGTTTTTCAATGACACACTGTAATGCAAACTGTCAGGAAAACCTAACTTCTCAGGCAAGAATAATCCTTCTGGACATCATAGCTGATTGTTTTAGTTAAGTCTTAATTTAAATGGTTTAAGGTGAATATACAAGCTCCTGACAAATTTTTACATCCCAAGGTGGAAATGACTGAACATCATAAAAAGCCTAGATAAGGAAAATTTAACAAAATCAGAATAAGATACTACAGAAGAGTTGGTAAGAAATATCTGTTACAGTCTGAAGTATTCAACCTGATCCACTTTGCACTTTTTTGACACAAATGTTTGCACTTTAGGGAGATGCTGCAGAGACAACCTAAGAAGTGTGCACAGTAGGAAGGTGGAACTCTATTGGTTAAGGACTTCTATTAATGTACACCTACTGCATGATACAACATTTCACCTTATTATAAAATAAAATTTTCTTTATGCCAACATTATATTGCCTCCTTAGGCACAAGTTTATTTGGGTTGCTTTTTGAAACTATGTAAAAGCCACTCATATAAAAAGTTGATACACCTCAGAACTTCATATTTTAAGTATTCTTTTACTGTATCAAGCAACATGAATATCATATTTTGCTTTTTTCTCTGTTTCTGTCTACCTGGGCTACTGAGATTAATAAAAACAAAGAGAATAAATATTTAAAGGAAAGACACCTACTTGACTGCATGGTTCTGGCTGAGATTTCTGCTGTTGAGGCACCCAGGCCTTGAGGAGACCGTGCAGCTAGGCGGAACAAGTACAGGCTGTTTGGCCTTAAGCCTTGCAGGCGATACGATGTAGTAGGTTCAGTGGAAACCCGTTGCTAAATGTAGATTATAAGGGAATGTCTTGGTTAGTATTCAGAGACACTGATTTCCCTATGTTGCCTGTATGGTTTTGTACTGGGATAAAACCACAGAGGAAAAATAAAATTCAAGAAAATAAAGCAGATCAAAACCAAACTAAACAAAACCGAAACAGAACATTTTCTGCTGTTTACACACTTTAAGTCTGTCACCAGGCTAACTGCTCAGCTTAACAAACCTAAATATCAAGGCATTGTCACTGAAATAAGTTACTAAAATATGAAATTTAAACCATTGCCGTATTTTATGTCCAACTTATTAAGGATGACTTAAAAGATGTACAATCTTGCCACTTACTTCCTCCCCATGCTCTCCATCTTTGTAAACCAGTTCATAGCTGGAAATGGTATCAGACCGTGGAGGTGTCCAGGAAAGCAGTATGCTCGTTTCAGACTCAGGTTCTGCTTTGAAGTTCAATGGTTGACCAGGTACTAAAGAAAAGTTGAGCAGTGTTGCCAATTATTTACTTGGATACTTCAATATTTTCAGATGTTTTAAAACGTTATCGGAATATGGCATGCAATATCAATTTTATTTATCTTATTGAACTTAAGCAAATGTATTCACAGAACTATGAAACAAAATTATCTAAGCACAGAAAAAGTAAAATGATACATTTAATTCACCTGTTAAAAATTATCAAGGATTTCAAACAAACAAACTGAAATATAATTGAAGAGATGTCTGGTGATGAATACCACCAATCTAATAACCTATATGTGAAATGGCAAATATATACATCTATATATATGTGCTGTATGAGAAAAAGCTAATACAACACATGATTAGCTGAAATAGTCTAGAATAAAGTGTTAAAACTCTTACACGCATTTCCAGACATTACATTTTTTTTCTCAGCTCATAAATGAAAGATAGTAAACACATCCTGATCTTTAAGATGATATCCACATAAAAAACCCAGCTTGTTTAACCTGAAGTAGTTATAACCTAGTGAAGAGACATTCAGCTAATTTCTCATGAAGTGAAGTATTTCCACCCTTAATGACTGGTATATTTAAGAATAGAGTGACAACACTTTCTAGTTGCAAAAAGCATAATGCACTTTTGACTGCACTAGTCAATAACATTCTCTGTGGCTGTATCTTGTGCAATGGTCACAGGAATTATCCACACTAAATGTTATCCTAATTTGTTTCTTCAAATGTGAAGCAAATTATAAGGTTGACTATGAAAAGGCAGGAAAACATACTATATCATTGGATTGTGTACAGTAGTTTTGGCACCCAAGTTCTAAAACATTACTTCCAATTAATAATGCCATTGATAAGGCATGAAACAGTTTTCCACAGCATTTCTAGCTGTTCAAGAATAAAATGTGAGATGCTCTCATTTTTTCAGGGGAAAAATAAATAGATGTACTTCTTATAACACACTGAGAACAGGTGTAAGAAGTAGGATGTGACAATAATGATGGTTACACAAACATTTATCAGAATTCTAAGACAGCATTACAAGTATGTTCTTTTAGTACAGTAAAAGACCTAAAAACTTCAGAGAGTTAACTGTTAAAATAATTTGGTATTTTCATTTTTATCTTCCCCAGACTTCTACAGAATACCAATTTGAGGAGAACACTGCCCTTGGGTATTCTGGTGCAGATTTGATATCTAGCTCTCAACAAATAGAACCTTTATACATGAGGTGCATATTCTTCCAGCTCATGAATGGACTTTATTAATGAATGAGAGAGAGTAAAAGGAGACCAACTCTTTTACAGGAATAAAAAGGGACAGGACTAATTAGATATTTTTCTAAAAGGTGTCTGGTCTCAAAAGAGAACACTACCTGGGTCCTGCAAAGTGCAAAGAGGAAATGATCCCAAAGCATGGGGAGCCATTAGAGGAGACATCAACTAAGTGTTTGTGACAGATTCTAATTTTGCAAGGACAGGCTGCAGGGCTGGCAATGGTCCAGCTGGGAGAATGGACGGCTCTCAACAGCACTCCCAGCAGTGACAGAAGGAGTGGAAGAGATGTAGCCAGGCTCTTCACAGAGTGTGGCAGGTGAGAGGCAGCGGCACAAGCTGAAAACATGTGAGGCTCAGGAAAATGCAGAAACACAGCCAGGGCCTAAGGAGGTTGGACCATACCAGCCGTGGGACGTTTTACACATCAAGTGGGTGAAGCCCAAAGAAGCTCAGTCTGACCCCAGAGCTGAGCCTGCTCTGGGCAGTGGCTGTGGCTGGACACCTCCTCAGATAATCATCCTGCCAGCCTGATTGTCCTGTAATGCTATGATCTATGCTTAATGTATGGACACATGAATTGTAGAACACAGCCAGGCAGTAATAGTAAATGATCAGTCAAGTGACTCATATGAAAGCTGGTACCATCTGTTGTGATAAATATGGCAGCAGATGGAGAACTAAGGGTATTTCCTGACTCTCTACATGTTTTAAGACCCTCACTCTCCAAGTATTCCTTTTAGAAAAGCTCAAACCCTTTGTCATCTTGGGTCTGCAATTCTCAATCATTTTATAATACAAGCTGACTGGACTTTTCCAAATGCTGTTTGTCAAAATAATATCTTGCTTTCAAATTTAATCTCCCCTTGGATTTTTTAACCACAGTTAAGACAACTCTGATGCTGTAAACACTGACAGAAGAAAAAGGTGACAGGGAAGTCTGCATTGCTCCAAACAGATAAGAGAAGATGACAAAGAAAGAAAACAAAACCAAAATAACAGAAACTAAACACACCTTATTGCCAATAAGCTCTGGTATGAACCCAGTACCAAAGTAAAACTCAATGAGTTCAATAAGAAACCAGCTTTGCAAAGGATGATAGATTGATCAAGAGAATTTGCAATCAGTAGGGAACCTAAAGGGACCAAGAGTTTAGGCTTCTGATTTCTCTGAAAGAAACATAAAACTCTACAGAGGAACTCTTACAACTGAAGACCCACTGTGCTCCAGAGTTTTTGCTTTGTAAACAATATACATATTTTTTGAAAAACAAGTCCTAATAGAATATAATTAAAAAATAAAATGGCTAACATACAAAATAAAAAGTGCACTGTGTAACATACAAAATAATATGTGCACTGTGTTCTCCCTGTCTCTGCTACAACTGAAATAATCTCTTCTAATGAGTCTGAAGATACCTGAGGTTTGCAGTATCAAACAAAAAACCACAGCACTCAAAATAATTAACTACTATACATTTCAGATTTTAAAAAAGCACAGTATATTATCTGAAAAATAGTCAGAAATCCATAAATCACTTTTTTCAAATATTATCTCTAACTGACATAGTGGGAGCCCTGAGAATAAAAAAAAGTGTCAGAGAGTCTTAAAGACAGAGTCCACCTGGTCCTGTCTGAATGACTAAAGAACACAGTGAAGAGATAAATTATCAGTGTGTGAAGCTAAGATTCTCATTACTGAACTCATCTTGTTAGCGTTTAAATGAAGTAAAATAGAGACTACAACACTTAACAAAAGTTACCTGTGCATTGATAGTAGGGGAGTTATTCAAAAGCTGAAACAGTCTTTTCTACCTGACCAGAAACGTCCCTTGAGAGAAAAAATGTCCCTTGAGGGAAGTTTTAAAATATAAGTCAGTTGAAAAGCTATCCTATACCCCACCTCAGCATCAATATATGTAGGTATCTCAAAGGGGGATGCCACAAGGATGAGGGCAGATTCTTTCCAGTGGTGCCCACAGAGAGGATGATGAAGTGGCCATATATTAAACCACATGAAATTTCTCCTCAACCTGAGGAAGAGCTTCTTTATATAGAGGGTGGCAGAGCACTGGAACAGGCTGCCCAGGCAGGTTGTGGTGTTTCCCTCTCTGGAGACACTCAAAACCCACCTGGCCATGTTCCTCTGTCACCTGCTCCAGGTGACCCTACCTTGGCAGAGGAGTTGGACTGGACGATCTCCAGGGGTTCCTTTCAAGCCTAAATTTCTCCCACCTGCTTTCTTGCTTTCTGAGTTTCTAGGTACATGCTCTCAACTCTTTTCATGTGGAAGTCCATTTCATGAAATGCTGCAAAAGACAGCAGGCTAGGACTATGGGGTTTCAGAGACATCAGGTCTCCCCATCCACGTGCTCATGAAAAAAAAATTAAATATCTGGTAAAGTCGCTAGCTTACTACAACACTACTTCAGAACAGTACTTCCTTGCTACCAACTCCTTCTCTGAACTTCTAATCTTCTTTTACCACAAGAACTCCAGAAACATTAATTTTGTTGAATCTAAGGCTCCATTTATGTGCTCTGCAAGTCAGATACTTGGGCTTCTCATTACTGTCCTTCTTCCTATGTTCAGAGCATTACCCTTTAATAATTATAATAAACCTCAGTTTTCAAATAATGGAGAATCCTTCACTTAAAACTAATATGTTTTGTGTTTTAAATTTTTTCCACTGAAACATATGCTAACAGGTACACATTCACTTCCTTGAATATTTATTAATTTTTTTACCTAGCTCTTTTTCCAGTAATTCACTATCCAATAGACCTTGTGTACTCTCTCCTGTCTTTCTATCTAAGCTCAGAAGAAAAACAAGATTCACTTAATTCCTTTACTAGCTCTCCTCTCTTTGCAGGTTAAAATTAAATGAATACCCAAACTGAGACAGTTCAAAACTCTAAATTTTCTTGGTACACACAGAATAAATGATGTTTCCTACAACCAGTTTAAGCCCAGAAAGGGTCACGAAAAGTGCGTCCTGAGCAGCTAAACTGGATGCAAACAAATTTTGTTTTCTAACAAAGTAAAAAAAACAAAAACAGGAACAAGACCAAAACCAAGAACAAGAACAGGAACAAGAACAGAAACAAAAACAAAACCAAAAGAAGTATCACCCTAAAACTTATATCAATCTTCCTTTATTCTAAAATTTGGTAAGTCAATTAACCTACGTAACAGACCAGTCCTGACTCCAACCTGAAGAGATTTTAATCCTTTGGCCCAAAATGTGGAGTAAAGGTTTTCCTAAATTTTGGAATTGGTTTCCTTTTACTCAAAAGGCTCAGCTCCACAGCTCTTTTCTGATTACAGAATCTGTTAAAATTGGGTCTTTTTACCATAAAGAAAGCACTGCTGAAAACAACTGGCAATATGACATGGCTTTGCCTTCAAATGCTTAAGAAAAATACTGAACACCACAACTGAAAT
The DNA here is from genome assembly GCF_028551555.1 of Melozone crissalis. Classification (NCBI taxonomy): domain Eukaryota; kingdom Metazoa; phylum Chordata; class Aves; order Passeriformes; family Passerellidae; genus Melozone; species Melozone crissalis. The sequence goes on along the minus strand of NW_026535783.1, from coordinate 44,958,332 downwards.
TTTTGGGGGTTTTTTTCAGTGTCTGGTTGTCTGAAAAATATATCCTTCACTTCCCTTCAAACTACATGCTCCCAGCCAATATTTTAATTAAAAATCTAAATTTCACTACCAGCAGAGTTTCAGCTGATCTGCAAAGAAAGAAGCCATTCATACACCCATTTCAAAAGAGTAATTCTGCTATAATAAAAAAATAAAAATTCCTCTGAACACTATTTTTAAGGGCAAATTAGTCATTTTTATAATCTCTCTCCAAAGAGAAGGAAGGAAAACTCTGACCCATCTAATAGAGCCTGTAAGTCACACTTGTCAGCAAGATTTTCTTTTATATATGCTCTAATACCCCCAAATTGAGGGTTAAGCTAAATATGTATATAATGGCAGGCTTATTTGTTTAAAATAAAATCAACCAAATGTAATCAGCATCCCATTCCTACCTTAACTCTTTTAAAATGTTTCCATTAAATCCATTTTCCCTGACCTTAGATGACACTTTATATTCGCTTTAATATTTGGAATGTGTTTAATCCTGAGAGATTTTAACTAAAACAATCATATTCAGATGTACATAAAAGCAAATTGGAAGAGAAGGACAAGGAGGGCTTTTTTTCTATGATGTTCGCTGAAGAGAAAATACTGGACAGAGAGATGGGCAAATCCTAGCTTTTAATCATACCCTGAACTGGAAAAGTTCACTAGACTTTTGTATTTTCTACCTCTTTTAAGACTTAAAACAGCTGTATTTCAAATAAAAGTATCAGTGCTTAAATATGCTTCCTGTGTGCCCCATTCTTTGTTTTATTTCAATTTCTTTGATATAGTCACAATTAAACATTGAAATAATGTACTGAGAAACACTCCAGCACTGTTAATGTTGTTGTAATTTCTTTAGATTGCAACAGTAATCAGAAACAGATGGACATGCTTACTTCTCTGAAGTGACCTCAGAAAGTAATGTAACTTGGGCCAGTCCAGCTGAGCCTCAGTGGTCATTACTTTGATTCCTTCATCCCTCACTGAGGAAGCCACTGTCAGACACTTGCTAATCTAAGAGGTTTGCAGCTGAGAGTGAAAACACAGATAAGGAGCTCACTAAACCTTCTTCTGGAAAAGCCTCATGAATGTGGATTCAATCAGAAGTCAGATGTCAATATAAAAACTAGCTCTCTGAAAATGGTTGCAAATGCCAAAAGTAAACTGTGGTGTATATATTGACAATTGCATGTGCAAATTCTGTAACTTTGTAGCTTAGCTGAGATACTGCAAAGGGTAACATATAGATCTTTGTGCAACACAACGCCTAGAATGATTCCAGGACAATACATCAATTTCTCTCTTTATTAAATGCATGTTGGTAAAATGCAGAAGTAGAAAGTGGATGAAACATAACTGTCTACAGTTATACTTTAGAGATCTGTTTTTAAGAATTGGAGGGATGCTAAATTCTGCAACAGGAAACTTTCCTGTACTAAAAAATTCAAGTACTATTATATATTTCTAGGAAATCACTGACCCACAGTAGTACTTCATACAGCCTTCTCTAAACTGCTAGACAAAAGGACTTTTTATTTCTTATTGCTACAATAAAACACTTTGTGCAGTGTAACTCTACCAGAGCTTCTCACTTTAGATTTCATAAAAACTTTTCTGCCACGTTTTTTACTGTGCTTGCTTGTCCTTTACTAGTAAAACTAATTCATGGACCTAAAAGTTCTTGAACAGAAACAAAACAACCTAACTGCAAACATAAACCAAGAAAATAGTGACCCTGTGGTATGCATTTTGTTGGGGCAGCTTTGATTTGACTTATAAATCCAAAGTGTACAAACCTACTTGCTTGAACGTACACAAAGATTTGTTGTATTTATTGCTCTTGTGTTTTCTGTGTTCTCAGAATCTTTACCAACTATTTGAATACATATGCAGTGCACATACATTTTAAATTCCCAAAAGCAACATTCCCTAGAGTGATTCGGCATAGGAGAACCGCATGTCGCCTAGAGAAAACCCACCAAAACCCACAACTAACATCTCAAAAAAAGCTATGAATAATTACTGAGAAGTAGGTTTAGTGCACAGAGCATTGCCAAACAAAAGCCATAAGATTTGGCCACCCCCAGAATGAAGGTCTTCCTGACATTTCAGTTGCACTGCAGATAAAGTTCTTGACATTGATGAAAAAAGAAAGCATGATGGGGTAATTTCCACTCTGCAAAGATAACCTGCACTGTGGAATTGAGAAAAGTTATCTGCAAAAACTGCCTGAGTAAACTGGCTACACCTGGGGGGTAGTTTTTTTGCAACATTTTAAACTGAAAGTCTCTCACAAATTTTGCTCATTGCTAGCTTACCTCCTGTTTGAGTGATGACTTGAATGTCACTAGAAAGTGGTCCATCCCCAACAGAAGTAAAAGCAAGAACCTTCACAGAGTATGTTTTCTGGGGTACCAGATTCCCAATAGTGGTAATATGGCTGTCAGCCACATTGTGCTTCATCCAACTGTTGACATGTTGAGTGGGGTCCATGGTGTAATAAACTCTGTAACCTTGAATTTGCCCATTAGGTTCCTCGGGCTCTTCCCACTGTACCAGAATGGTGGTGGAGCTCAGCATACGGGCCTGTACACTGCGTGGAGCACTTGAAGGTGCTTGCTCTGAAGTCCTTGTTGACACCGGCTCGCTGGGGGGCCCTCGCCCAATGTTATTTACAGCAACTACCCGAAATTCGTACTCTGAATATGGGCTTAGGCCAGCCACGCTGTAACGTGTTGTGGCCACCCCATCAATTTCTTTATATGGCTCCTCTGAGTTTTTGGGTTTGTGTTGGATTATGTAGTACGAAACTGGCTCAGGGTTTCCAGAATCCCAAGTCAACGTTATGCTAGTTGCTGTGCTTTCTGTCACCACAGGTGTTCCAGGAGGTTTGGGTAAGGCTAAATACACATAACAAAAAATACAGTTAGCACTATGTAACAGTAGACATTCTTTATTAGAATAAAAAAAGCTTACAAACAGTAACTAAGAACAAAACAAAAATAAGCGGAAAGACAAAACGGAAAGAAAGAGTAATCTGTTCAGAGCAAGCTTTTGTTAATTATGATTTCCTCCAAAATCTATTGGAAAATCTTCACGTTCTGTCCAATGCAGTTAATTTGTCATGAATTAATGATACTGACTTTTGTAATAAATCCATAACCATATCCAGAAGAGGAATCTTATAGAAAGGCAATTCACAATTACAACTGAATTTTCAGATATTTTTTGAACCTCTTGTTTTCAATTACTCAGTGAATATGATACTTGGACACCCAGCAATTCTAAAAATCAAATGATTGGTTCTCAAAGGTTCCTGCTGTTGATAAGAAACACAACATTTCAAGATAATTTCTTTAACTGAAATGAAGGCTGGGAGCTAGACACAGAGAGTAATGCAAAATTATGACTAACTTATTTTAATAAATATTAATTATTCAATTAGTGATTATTACTGCTGTCTGAACCTGTATTTTGTCTTATGTTAGTGAGTGGTTAGAAGATTTACCCTCTTGATTTAAGAGGGCAAATGGCATTTAGACCTTTCAGTGTAATATGTTTGCTCAGAAGGAATGAAACAAAAGACAGAACTGTGTCCAAATAAATGTGCTTGAGATATACCTTTGACAGTTATCTGCGCTATTGCTTCTATAACACCAAGGGTAGACATAGCAACGCAAGTATAGTTTGCAGACTGTCTGACATCATTAAGCTCAAGGACGTTTCTCCCTATAGGCATATCATCCTCAGGTGTCAAATCTTCTGCTCCTAGCATCCATTTCACATATGGCATTGGTGATCCCACCGCAACACAGGTGATATTTACACTCCCGCCAGGCATGATCTCATGATTTGTTGGGGGTATAGAGAACCTCGGTGGGACCCTTCGAACTGGAACAAAACACAAAAAAAAGGTAATAACATATACAAAAAAGGAAACTGAGTCTTGCATAAGGACAGCATGCAGTGTACAGACACAATTTATTATTTTAGCATTTATTCCAGTCTGCCAGAAAATATATATAAGAGAAATAAGAGACTAAACAAGAATTTTGTCTGCACACAGTATGATTTATTCTGTATTTATTTGAGGATATTATTAGGCACATTCATACAAAGGCTGATTCAGACCTGCTAGGGCCCCACATGTAACTAACTACATACTAACAATACACAAACACCATGCAAAAGATATACACGCACACGTGCACGCACACACACAAGCGCACATATATATATGCATTTTTTTATGCCGATACATATATATATGCACAGAAGAAAACTGGAAGGTCAACAGCATGCTTGAGTTGATCACCAACTTCAATGCTGCATGCTTCCAGTTGATGTGAATAAATGTGCTACGCCACATCGTCACATCACAGTCCTGGAACACACTGCCTAGAATAAATTGAAAGTGCAATTTCATTTGCTTTCAGACTCAAAGTAGATGCAGCCTCAAGACCTCACACTAACACTGAAACAAACATAGAAAAAATATAGAATTGCGCACAGATTCAAATATATATATATATACACACACATATGTATACATATATACAAATGTATATAAATATACATATACATATACATATATATATATATATTGAGAGAGAGAGACAGATAGAAAAAGAGACAGAGTCACAGAAAGAAAGTAGGCAAAGCCAGTACAAAGTACTGGATTTGGTCATGCAGGCAAGCAAATGACAGAAACTGTAGAGAATCATGCTTAGGGAAATGTCTGAGTAAAAACTGCAGAGAGAAAACAACACAAAAAACCTATTGGGTGAGGAAAAGAAACTTGAAAGCGATGGAAATAGGATAGGCTGACAGATACAGGAGTTTAAGAGGAGCATAGCATTTGAGGGAGAAGGAACTTAGATTAAATTTAGGTGGTTAAAAAGCACCTGCTAGGAAGAGCAACTGGGGAAATAGGAGAATATTTAACATTCAGGATTCCACTATGCTCACAGTTTAGGGAAAGCAAAATAAGGATTAATAATATTAGACATTTCTGTATTGATAGAAAGGGGTGGCAACCTTAAACACATAGCAGGACATTTCACTAACAGAGTAGTTAATATTTAAACAAACACAACACCGAGAAAATTACCAGGCAATAACAGATCAGTGTTCCTGCTTCAAATATTCTCAGTGGTGTGCACATGTGTGTAGGAGGTGGAAGTGACAGAGGTAGCTGAGAGAGGTAGGCTTGTATTTAGGCCTTTCATTGGATGGTGTACTCGAAACTGTATTTATTTGGCCTTAATAGAGGCTAATCATTAAACACAGTTTTAATTCAGCAAAAAAGTTAGAATTAAAATAAGACTATAAGTGAGTTTGAAAACAAAAAAAAAAACCAAAAAATCAACAGGAAAACTATATTAATCTGAAACCTTTCCTCCAGGCTTGATTAAATTTCCGTGATCCTCTATGGATTCAGAAGGGGCTTACTGCAATGGCCTCATGAGTGAATGACAGGCAGAAGGGGAACAAGCAGAGAGCAAAACATCTGTAAACGGCCAGTTCACAGAGGCCACACAAAGCAAACAGCAAGCAATGAGCAACTTCTTGTATTGCACAAAATCCTTACAGACAAAGGAGAGTTTAGTCTTCATGCGTGGGCTATTTGGAAAAGCAACTACTGAAACCATTCCTTGAAAAGCAGGCATCAGTATGAACAAGAAATTAAAAGGGAAGAAAAGCAGGAACACTGACCAAGTTTAGTAGACATTAGTATTAAAAGCTAAAGAGATTGCCATGCATCCAGGTTCATTCTCTCGTGTCATGCACAACAGTTAGATAACAGCACTCATCAAAAGCCATGACCAGAGCATTCTCCGCTTAAACATAACATTAACTTAAAAAATGCCACAATGCAGCTACATTCATTTCATTTGTATTCTTTGTTATTGGTTTAATTAATAGTTTTGTAAGGTGGGTAAAAAGTAAAAAACACACCAACCTTCTCGCAGCTCTGAGGGATGTAGGGGGTTTGATGCAGAACACAATGAAATGAGGAAAGGAGAAAAACAAGGGAAACACAGAGAGAGTAAAAAGGCCATATCAAGGCTTTCAACTGCTACTTGAACATCTCTACTTGCTCTAATTAAACCTTCCTACCTCATCTTGAAAAGTTAGCATTTTCCACAGCTAAACGGAAACAATAGCTAGCATAATTTTGAAATTTTCCTTTGGATATAAAGGTATACATGCCTCATGCAGTACAGGAGAGTCAGTATGTTGGAGGAGAAGAGAAAGAAAATAAAAGATCAAATAAATTTCTACGGATGTTATAACTATGAATGGTTTTCCTTTCTTTTTCTTTTTTAATTAGCCAAAAGAGTAACACCATATGAAAACGCATCAGGTTGATAGAAAAATCAGCTCTAAAAAAAATTTCAAAATCAGGCTAGGCTTTTTCTGTAAGGTCATCCATCCTACTGTAAGGTTTAAGCTGTTTATATTTTCATTCTTTTTTCCCCCACCCATCCCCTTATATAATAGACACACACACACACACACATATATATATATACACACATATGTATGTATGTATGCAATAGGCTTTGTTTTACAGAACTCTACATCAATCAGACGTAGGAAATACTGCCTGAAACAAAGCCCTTCTTTCTAGGTGAATCAAAAAGAAAATTCAATATGTTAATAACCATTTTTACCACCATACAGAAGAATATAATGGTTTTATTATTAGTCATACCTGTCATACAAAAGGCAATTTCTTAAAATAATATAGCCAATTGACCCCTATCCTTCTAAAGGACTACACTTCACTTACAAGTCTACACTAAAAAAAAAAATAAAATATATTTTTATATATTATACACATACATATATATTAAGAAGAAAGAGAAAAGAAGAAAATACAGTTGTGCTCTGCATACATAAAGTTATAATGTTAGAAGCCTTTCCTTTGCAGTTAGACAGCAGAGGTCAGGTATGCATACACCTCAATGCCCCGGGGTTACACTCAGCTGATTAGTGGCACACAGAGCAGTCACTTCAGGAGTTTGAAAAGAAACGCAAAATAAAACAAAACAAATACAAGAATATAAATGCAAAGCACAATTTAACTTAATGCAGGAAAAAAATAAAGTTAAAATGCAAAAATATAAATATACTTACAAACCTTAACCCACAGGATAGACTGGACTCAAGAGTGCTTTAAAAGAACAAATAAACCCCAAGCCTTTCCTCTACAGTTTAAAATTAGCTTTACAATTGACACAGTTACCATGGCATTTTGGTCATTACAGCGGTTACTGTACAGATCCTGAGAGTATCTTAGCCCTGAACCTGCATGAACAGTGGATGCCAGGGTTATGTCATTCCTACCTCTGACATATAGATTGGCAGGGGCAGAATAGCGTGTACCCGCACTGTTGGTTGCAACACACTCATATTTGCCTTGGTCAGATTCTTCACTCAGTTCAATTTGGAGGGCACCTGTATGAATATAAAATACATTGCCAAAAAGAGGGTCAGAGAAGGCTTTTTACATCCATAACAATACACCTCTCAACAATATGAAAAGCTTGTATGCGAAGGTCCACTCAACGTCGATTCATTTTCTTGCTAAGGTGCACAGACAGAAAATGATGCAATGAAAAAAACAGAGATTATTTTTTTCACATCATCAGTGCTAGCACAGGAAAACAATCAGCATTTGGCAAAAAAAAACACAACAAAACCCTGTCTAAACAATACTATTTCCTAAGCCATTAAATGAAGATGGGTGAGACTGCTTCAAGGAAGAATGGCTTTTAATAAAACAATAGAGATTAAATAGTTGGGTCATTATAGTTTTTTATTTTTTATTTAATTGTTTCAATCTAGTAACAAAAGTAGCACAAAAGGTGGTACTCATAAAAAAGCAGGACAGACTTCAAGAAATCTTCTGCTGAAGAAAGCCAAAAATGCGCAGCAAGAACAAAAAGGCTGCTTGAAGTGAAAAAAAAGAAATTGTATTAGTCATTTACAATTATCAAAATATTATTTTAAAGAAATAAAACTCCTTTAAGACATGCAGATCGATAAGAAAAGAAAGACCGTTTTCCGCAACTTACAATCTTAAAGTACGTTTGCTGAAAAACAAAGAGCAGTTGAATTAGAAGACAAAAAAGTTTCAAAAGCATGGTCTACGCCAACAAGGAAGAACCAACCAACCACTGCTGAGGACCATAGGAGGGCCCCTCCTGAGACACCCATCAAAATCCACAAGTGGGATTAGCAGTGTGGTGTCACAAAACCCAAGAAAAATATAAAACAAGAATTACAAAAGAAGTAAACAGTTTTGCTAGAGAATCAAAAACCAATACCACATACCACCAAGAATAATGAGTCAGTAACCTTTCATTTCCAAAGCCTGTAGATTAGAAGATCCAAAAATCCAGAGGTGAGAGAATTCCAAAAAAAAAGAAAACTACAACAACAACCAAAAAAAAAAAAAAAAGGCAAAACCACAATAAAAGGAAAAAAACCACTTCTGTAATTCTTTAGGGAGGGGATACATAATTTTCAATTTTATGAAGTTAAAGAAAAAAAAAGGATTGAAGAAGAACAAAACCAAAAACCTTTTATGAAAGATAAGACAAAAAGAAGATAGTCCATGTTGTCTTCTGCATGTCTGCTACTGTTCTCCAGACCATCTTGGCTTTGGTCCAGGAAAAGAACAGCTAAGGAAGAAAAAAAAATGATCTTTTTTTGCTCCAGTTGGACAAAAAAAAAGAGGAAGGAAAAAAAGAAGAAAAAAAATAAGAAAAAGAAAAAAGAAGAAAAAGAAGAAGTAGAAAAAAGAGAAGAAGAAGAAGAAAAAGAAAAAGAAAAAAGAGGGACAAATGGTACGCTGTGACTGGGCTATGGCCAGGAGACCTGGATATGCTTTCTTTGAAGCATATCACTTTTTTTTTTTTTTTTTTTTTTTTTTTTTTTTTTTTTTTTAATGAACAAATGAAAAGGGGAAAGGAAAAGGCAATGTGAAGAAAGAAAGGTCACAATATGAGAGCCACTGATCATAACCAAACAGGACAAAGGAAAAAGAAAATCAGATGATGGACATTTCTGTGGTTTTTATTTTGTTTTGTTTTTTCCTTATGGAAAACAAAACAAAACAAAACCAAAAACAGGACAAAGATGAGAGGGATGAAAGGACAGAAAGAATGAGTAAGATCATTCTGTGAACGTTAGTTCAGCACTCTTACCTCTTATTGGTGTACCACCTGGGTGGATAATATGAATGCAAATAAGATTAGAAAGAAGAAGCATTAGTACGAGAAGAAGGAGGCTAGGGCTTTGGAAGAAGAATCAAATTAGATTTACAGAATTAAATAAGGTCTTAAGAGAAACTTGAATTACTATACTGTTAAAACAGGAATATATTAGATAGTATTATCAGGTTATAAAAGCAAGTTGCATTGTACCACAAAGGGCAAAAAAGCTATAATTGGCTGCACTGCCATTCTCAGAATAGCATCTGAGTTCTTAGACGTTCGGTTAAACAGGGTTAGAAATGTATCAAATATGCCTCAAATACTTAAAGGAAACTTTACAAAACTGTACTTATGACATATTTTAGGAAAATATTGGAAATTCTATTTAAATATATATATATATCTATATATATATAAAAAGAGGATATACTGAAGTCTATCTCAAAACAAACACTGTAGTTTAGGTTGGATTATGGCATTTACTGTTCTAGATCTATGTGATACATGTGTACTGTTTCTTTTAGGTGTTGCTATGACTGATAAGACAACATTTCTGTGGAGGTGTGCGTGTGCGCCACTATAGGGGTCTGGTGACTACACTGACTGTTAGTAAAATGCATGCCATGCATTTTAAGAATAATAATACTAATCATATAATAATTATCATAATCATAATCATAATATTCTGAATATGGAAATTAGTGGGGGTGAAGTGCGCTTCAGAACTAAGCACTTACCAATAGATTCTGGAGATTTAAATACGGAGAGAAGAAAGACAGCATAAAAATATTATTATATTCCTTATAATTTGGTACAAAGTTTTCAGTTAAAGCTTTATATACTAAATCATCTATGTCACATGTGAAAAAAATCTTAATTTACATTAACAGAAGGTTAATTTACACAGTTCTGCTGACAACAAGCAAAAAGTAGGTTAACAAGACGATTTAACATCACAGGACAGGTCAAAAGCTGAGAATTCTGGGAAGACACGTGATTAAACAACTTAGATTCTACAACGATATCTACTACAATTGTTGAAGAAAAAAGCTCATTATATCCCAGTGATCAATGATCTGATCTTATTTTGGGATAAGCATTAAACTCGATAAATTTAGAGATTTGTTTGTCTGTTTCTGTTTTTGTTTTGTTTTTAATCTAAAGAGAGCAAAAGAATAAACTAAGGCAGGAGGAGAGTGAGAGAACTGCTAGGAAGGTGCAAGGGGCAAAGAGAGAGAAAGAGCAGCAAAAGCTGGAATCTACACCAAAAGCAGACTTCTGTAGATCCAGAAAATATAGGATTCATAAAGCTTTAGCGTGGACGCACACTACTGTGGCTAAATGTGTTGGAAAAATGCTCAGCCAGCAAAAAACCCCCAAGTTTGTTCCATAGATTTCCCAAAGATTTCATTTCCCTTTTTTTTTTTTTCAGGTATAAATCTGCATGGGAAGAAGTACTGTGCTTTATGTATTTGTGAGAGGAAAGAAGATGTGTCCAAACTGGCTAATCTTTGGTGAAGTCAAATGTGGAAAAGACAGCAATAAACACATTTTAGATTTTAATTGAAGTGTCTAATGCAGGTTTTGGTTTTGATGAATATAACCATTGGTACTCCTTGCAATTTCTGAATGAAGTCCAATGTTGAAATAAATTTGTTAAAAAAAATTAAAAGGAAAGAAGAAAGAAAGAGGAGAAAATGGATCCATCAAGTACTGCAGAAAGCAGTAAAGAAAAAAATTATCAAAAAATACAGTCACAGCAGTGAGCAATGTGGAGTAAACAGAAGCTGCAAAACACATAGAGACAGACTCTATAGAAAGCTATGACAACATCACAGACATGGACAACACACTCAGTAACACAGAAAAGGAGAGGGGAAAGAGAAATTATTACCTATAAATAAAATATTTTTAAAAAAGGAAGAGAAAGAAAAGAAAGAAAAAGTGAGAGAGAACAACTCTGGGCGTCAGTGGAAACAGTAACAAGACCCTACCTGAGCGTAGCTGCTTGATGCGGCCATTGTTGTTGCTTGTGTCAACAGGTAAGAAATCTTTGAACCAAGTTATTTCAGGATCAGGATTGCCACTGGCTGCACACAACATGGTAGCTGTACGAGTTCGTTCAACCACCTTCAGCTGTGGGCCCATATCAATGGTTGGAAAACCTCGAGGAATTTGATCCTCTGAAAAAGAAATTTATAAATTGAGGGATTTAATTTCAGTTGTACAGTGCTGCATGAAAGCCCGAATCACCCTGCTTAACATTTAGTGATCACCTCATTATTTATAAACAACAAACAATTGATCAAAATGCTGATACAAAAGAAAAAGTTAATTAAAAATGGCTATAATCCTTATAATTATAAAATCATACGAGATACACTAGTTAGCAGGCAATCATTGGACCCATACTGAGGTACCATACAACACTGATGTTGCCCTTCTTGCAAGAGGCCCTACTATTTTACATGAAATATCAAGTTACCATTATCAAATCTACCAACCTTAATGAAAACTCCTCTTTATACCAGAGAAGTACACAAGGAAGGATCACAGTGCAGTGTAAGATCTGGCCGCTAACTCAGAAGACCTAGGTTATGTTTCTTGCTTCTATCGTTATTACTTATCTGCTGTTGTTTAACATCTATTGCCCCTGTGCTTTGATTGTCCATCCTACAGATGGACTTGATAGTGCTTTACTGCTATAGGGGAGTGCTGCAAAGATGAATGCCTTATAGGACTGCAAAACACCGAGAAATTCTAAACATTGCAGCTGTGTGGACAGCAAAGTTAAAGTGGCACAAAACTCACAATGGTATTGAATAGATACAACAGGGTCTATTAAAACACTCAGATACAGCCCCAAATCCTCATGCTAGTGTGGTTAATACTGAAATATTAAAAAATATTGCACAAGAGTAATTGGCCTTCATAATGTGACACCTGCTATCAAGTAACACTGAAAGCTGAAAGCACAGTAGGATCAGGAAATTTCTCAGAAATCAAGTTTGCATAGCTAAAATAACCTGTTTGAAATAAAAAATCTTGCTCCTCATTTCCACTGCAATGGCAAAAATATTTTTACTGAAAAGTAATAATTCCATTCAAAAACGAAAATCAAAAATAACCAAAGAAAGAGGATAAACACTCACTATAAGCCACATGTTATTTAATGTCTTAACTAATCATTACTGACATGCAATTGATTAGGGGATAAAACTAACAGGAGAAATTGTTCAACATTAACTCTCTTTAGTTAAGAAGTGTCACATTTTCAAAGATGTCAGGTAAGTCTTCTGACTTTTCTGAAAATATGTACAGCAAACACAGCCTACAGATCTTTGTAGTTCCTGGGGTATGATGTTGCTCGTGAGCTACTTAACTGCTTGCAATACAAGTGCACATAGATAACCACAGAATAACAGAATGGTTTAGGACCTTAAATAAAATCTGCATTCAACCCCTCTGCCATGGACAGATATCTCTTCCACTAGACCAAATTACTCAGAGATACATCCAACCTGGTCTTGTACACCTTCAGAGATGGGGGAATCCACAACCTGTCTGAGCAACCTATTTCAGTGCCTCACCACCCTCAGAGTAAAGCTTTTCTTCTTAAGATCTAATCAAAACCTACTCTTCTTCAGCTTAGGGAAAATCTCCCATTTCCTATCCCTTTTGAAAAGTTCCTCTCCAGCCTTCTTGTAGTGCCTCTTTAGGTACTGGAAAGCATAACAAGGTCTCCAGAGCTTTATCCTTTCTCGGCTGAACAGCCCCAACTCTCTCAGCTCTTCTTTGCAGAAGAGGTATTTCAGACCTCTCATCAACTTGTGGCTATCTACTGGACTCATTCTAACTAATCAAAGTCTTTCTTCTGTTGGAGGCTCCAGACCTGGACACAGTACTCCAGGTGGGAGTCTCACAACAAAAGAATAGAAAGGTATAAGCATATCCCTTCACCTCCAGGACATGCCTCTGATGCAGTCCAGAATAAGATTGGCTTTCTGAGCGGCGAGTGTACATTGCAGGGTCATATCAAACTTTTCATCCACAAATATCCTGTCTTTTTTCCCAGGGTAAGCCTCAATTTGTTTTCCACTAAGTCTCTATTATTATTTGGAATGACCCCAACACAGGTACAGAACCTTTCACTCGGTCTTGCTGCACTTCCTCAGGTTCCACGTCTCAAGCCTGTTAAGGTCACTCCATGTCCTTCACTGGGGTGACCCCATCACACAGCGTGGTGTCACTGGCATATTTGCTAAGGGAGCACTCAATCCCACTGCCCATGTTGCTGACAAAGGTGCAAGTAGCACTGGGCCCAATATGAATCCCTGAGGATCTTCAGCTGACACTAGTGTCTAACCAGACATTGAGCTGCTGACTGCAACTCTAGGAGCGCCACCATCCAGCCAATTTTTTATCCACCAAGAGTTCCACCTGTCAAAATTCCCGCCTCTCCAGTTTAGAGACAAGGATGATATTTGGAAGAGTGTCACGTGCTTCACACAAATCCATGCAGATGATTTCTGCTGCCCTTCCTTGGTCAACACTGCTGTAACGCAATCCTAGAAGGCCACCAAATTTGTCAGGCATGATTTGCCTTTAGTGAAGCCATGCTGGCTGTCAACAATCATCTAATTATTTTCAATGTCTCTTAGCATATTTTCCAGAAGGATCTGTTCCATGACCTCTACAAGCACTGATGTGAGACTGCTTGGCCTGTAATTCTTTGGTCTTCCTTATCTCCCTTTTTAAAAGTGGGGTCATGTTTTCCCCTTTCCTGTTGGTGGGAACTTCACCGGACTGCCACGAGTTTTCAAATATGATGTGTAGTGGCTGCATTCTTTCATCCCAACACTCTAGTCATAAGAGAGGTCCCTGCGTTTCCATGATGCCAGTTAAAGTCATAGACCTGCAGGCATCCACACATCTCTACTACCACCCATGCTGCATGCGTTAGCACTAAAGAGTTTTAAGTTGCTCCCCAATGACGCTGACTTTCTGTCTGGTGTGGCTGGACTGTCTTGGTGCTCTGCTGCTGACCTGCATACCCTCTCCAGACTCTTTCTGGCTCAGCAATCTAACTAGTATGTGTGGGATGGCAAGTCCCACACTTTATCACTATTAAACCTGATGATATCTCCCTCCCCTCATATCTAATTTAAACCCCTATCAATAAGCCTGCTAGCCCTTCACCAGAGAATCCCTTCCCCCTTGGAGAGAGCTGAATCCCACCTTCATTCAGCAAGCTGGTGCCACATATATAGGCCATCCCATTATCAAAGAAATCAACATTTTGGTGATGACACTCGTCATGGAATCATGTGGGTCTATCTGTTTCTTTCAATGCTAACACCTGCAACTGGAAGAACAGAGGAGAAATAATCTTCACCCAATTCACCAACAATTCCAGGGCCTTGGTACTGTGAACACAACTCTCCAGAAAGCTTTCATGACTCTTCAGAACAAGGATTTCTACCAATCAGTTGATAAATGCCAAATCATTCACCAGCCATAGGCTCTTCCCAAAGAAAGGTATGTTTCATGTCTGCTTATAAAAGTCCTTGCTTTGGTATTAACTGACAAGATTTGACTTGGGACACAGAACAGGATTTTTATGACCTTACCTTTCCTACTTGGCTTATACAAAAAACCCTAGAGTCCCTTTTGCAAATACCTAAGTGTACAACAAAGATAATCTATCTTGAATGTTAATAGGATGAAGTAGTAAAGAGCCTCCCTTTCTTATTTTTAATAAGGGCAATTAAATTCCATCCATCTGCCTTATGCATACAATCTCTTTGAATGAATGCTCTTCATGAAATTTTCATGAGAAACATCAAAATCGAACATTCAAATACCCAGAACTGTTATATTTTTGACAGTTGTGGCTGGTATCCAACCTGGCTTTCAGGTATCTGGCAATAAACCCAGATATACAACATCAAATGGACAAGGGAAATGATGAAATTTCTAATTGGAAGGCTTATCACAGTGGATTTCATTTTTAGGATATTTACTTTTTTTCCTCTAAGTTTATTAATAATTTGTACAACTGTCTTTACACATTAGTGATACCAAGTATGACAGATCATCAAACACTCTAGGAAACAAAGTTGAGCATCAAATCATTGTACAACTGCATCTCAGCCACAGTAAGAGGAAAGTAACTATTACAAATTTTTTATATATTGGTATCGCTATAATTTTACGTGAGGTGGACAGGAAAAACATTTTTTACTGATCATTAATATACTCACTAGGTTCTAAACTACAGTATATTCTGGTCTTCCCATGTAAAATTCAGTTCCAGACAATTAGTTTCCAATTCATCAACAATTTAAATCAGACTTGACCTTCTCAAAGCCATTTGGTACTGTCATTTTTAGAGGCCATTAAAGGTCAGATTTTTCTGTCCTTGTGGTTTAGTGACTTATACATGTAATACATATTTTGTTTAGGATGACAGATACAAGTGATTTAGAAATAGGCCACACACTCTGAATCTGTTATTTGTCTTAAAGGTACTGAATTTCATTATTGGCATTAAAAGAATGCATTTAGTTCAGCACTAGTATAATTTCCAATTGCTGCATGACTTCACAGAAGTTATTTGTCAGCGTATGATCTGAACAATGTAGAAAACAATTACAGAGAGAGATTACTAGATAAGCCCATAAGAGAGAATGCAACAAAATGACCTTGCCTTGCTTTGGATCATGGCTCTTCGTATTTCTCAAATCTCTGTACATTCAATCAGTTTGACATTGCTCACCCAAGGCACACAGAATGGACAACAAACAGAAGGTGGAAGCCACTGAGCTGCCAGAAAGTTGTCACCTTCTTGCCATTACTGAAACCTGGTGGGATGTGACTGGAGTGTGACTACTGATGGCTACAGGTTCTCCAGAAGAGACAGGTGAGGAAAGAGAGAGGCAGAGGGGTGGCCCTCTACATCAGGAGGCAGACTGAGTGTGAAGAGCTGTCTCTGAAGAGCAGCCACAAGCAGGGCAAATGCCTGTGGCTAAGGATCAGGGACCGAAACAACAAAAGGAACCTTGTGGATGGTTTTAAGTGCAGACCCCTGATCGAAGGGACCCTACTGATGAAGCCTTCTTGCTCCAGCTACAGGAGGCATCATGCTCACAGGCTCTTGTCCTGCTGGGGCATTTCAACCATCCCAAAATGTGCTGGGAAAGCAGCACAGCAAGCTGCAGGCAAGCCAGGAGACTCTTGGAAAGCATGAGGGATACTTTCTGGAGCAGAGGAGTAGACAGCAGCCCTTCCAGAGGGGATACAATCCTGGATCTGAAGGGCACCAATGGAAGTGAGCTGATGTTGAACTTCAGCGTTGGAAGGAGTCTGGGCTGCAGTGACCACACATTGCTGGAGTTTGCAGTCCTGAGGGCTATGGGCCAGGTGAGGAACAAAGTTAGGCCCCTGAACTTTAGGAAAGCAGACTTCCAGCTCTTCAAGGAGATAGCCAGTGAGATCCACTGAGAGACTTCCCTCAGGGACAAGGGAGTGGAACTGAGCTGGCAGATCTTTAAGGAAGTCTTCCACCACGTGCAAGAGCTGGCAAACCCCAGGAGCAAGAAACTGGGCAAGGAAGGCAAGGGAACAGCAGGGCTGAGTAGGGAACTGCTGGTCAGACTGAAAGGAAAGAAGCAAATGGACAAGCAGTTAGAGCTAGGATGGGTGGTGACCTAAGAAGAGTAGAGATATGAAGTATGGTTGTGTAGGGATGAGGTCAGAAAGGCCTAGGTGAAGCTGGAATTGAACCTGGCAAGGAATTGTTCAAGGTCAGGCTGGATAGGGCTCTGAGCAACCTGATCTAGTGGAAGGTGTCCCTGTGCATTCTAGGGGGTTTGGAAATAGATGACCTTTAAAATACCTTCCAACACAGGACATTTTATGATTCTATGTTCTGTAAACAATGTCCTTGCTGCCAGTTTAGTAATTGCTTCCCTTCCAAGAAGCTTGATTGGAAAAAGCACATTACCCTTTACATTCAGATTTCAATATAAGTATACCTTAAACAAATATAAAATACATTATTTTACTTGTTGCTTCATTTGTCCTAGAGGTGAGCTTGCCCTCATAAATGCAACAGCATTTAGAGGCTCAAACTCAGTGTTTTTGCGTGAACAGTAATTTTGATAGAGTGGTATCTTGAAAATAGCCACAAGTTAAAATTATGTTCTATTAAAAAAAGAAAGCATACTTATCTTTAAGTGGTAATGATAGAAAAAATCATAGCTGCACCACAACTATATATTATAAACTCTGTTCTGCTCATTGCTTAACTCTATTTCCTCTCATCTTAACAAAAAAAGGTGCAATCTCTCTTTTAGGGTTTTTTTTAGTGATGTAATTATTTCATAAAATTTCAGGAATGGAACTTCCCGAGCTATGCAGGTGTACTGTAAGAATGTATGGAGAAGCTGGACTCAAAGAAAGAAGAGGATTTCATTACAATGGCTTTGACGCTTTGTGGTAAAACCTCCATGTCTAATATACAACACAGCTAAAGAAAAAGGAAGACAGCCATATTTAGCTAGGATTTGTGCCACAGCTTCTTAACATTTTTACTATGTTTTCTGTAAAAGGTAACTTTTAGACCATGCATAGGCCCTGCTAGCAGCAAGAAGAGTGTTACCTTTTAGAAACAGATTGAGTTTTGAAGTCTTAAATTTTGCACAGTTACCTTACTGAATCACTCTGGCAATCACAATCATGATTTTAAAAGAAAGACTGAATAGTGTGAATAGTCTTCTGAGTTACAGTACAATATGATGATATTATTACGATATGGATATCCAAAGCAAATTGCTATGACTTTGGTTTTGGATTATGAACTATAAAGGCACAGTAACAGCATCAGAACTTAAGACCAGACATTGTCAAGAAAACTGGCTAGTATGTTTGTTAAGTATTTAATTTCACCTTAACGATTTTCACCACCGAAACATCCATGTTCCAGAATATGAAACTGGAGCTCATATTCATATGTAGAACAGAATATTAACCTGTAGTTAAATCTGTGTATCTGCCTAGCTAAAATATATACTCACAGTACTTGACTGTGCCTCTTGAAAATTTTGGTTATGTAAACCAGTTATTCTTATTGTGCAAATGGAAGGTGGTTCTTTACTCTATTCAGAAAGAAAAGAAAGTGAATCTATTTCAGGATTCCCTGATAGGTTTGCCACAGGCAAATTTTAGTCATTCTGCAGTTCACAGAATAAAAAGGCACACATGGAGCATTCCCAGAATACATTATAGATACTGAAGATAAACTGCCACAATAAAGTTTATTATTTCAAAGAACAGTGTAAATAAAGCTTTTATTTTCACTATTCCAAATGGCAGCAGCATATAATTTGCACTGTTTTGACATCATGACCGTATTATTCAAAATCATTCTTCTTCCTTCTGAACTGAATGCAGGACTGAGAACAGTAAAATCAAAGAGACTAGGGGAGGAACTCAAATCACCATTTTGCAGTGAAGTTGGTATTCTGTACTATTACTGAAGAACCATGATATAAAGGAATTAAAAAATAAAACCACAGCCAATTCTAATTATACATAAAAATTAAATTGGATTTAAAATACATAAAACATCAGAGAAGTGTCAGTTAACAAACATTATTCGTACTGAAACACTATACAAGGCAAATTTTGGCAAATAGAAGTAATTATGAACACACAATAAATTATTTTGTGGGATCCTTTGTTCAAATTTGCTATATACAGATGGATACTTAGTGGTGTTGTACATCAGTAAAGCAGGGTAATGTCTACACTAGAGTAATAGATCTCGGTATTGCTTGGGAGTTCTCTTTAATTTCACACTATTTTAGCACATGAGGAAAGTGAATTAGACATTGATAAGATGATCAGTAAAAATTCATCATAAGAACAGCTATCCATACCATCCCATCAAAACCCATGCATTTCAAAGTATCTTCATATACTGAAGAGATGTGCAAAGCACATTTTGATACAAAAGAAAACAAATTTGTTTAGTAGCTCTGTATGCAATTACCCTGCAAATTGCAAAGTAATGTCTATATAACAGAACACAGAGCCACTTAGACTGAATTATCATTTGTATGAATGTTGAAGAAGCAATTTCACATTGCATTAAGTCAGTTAACATTCATTGTTATTAGCATTTAGCTTTAAATAAGTTCTCTGTTTTAACAAATGAGTGCACTGAGCCTTTGAAATTAGATATCTTCTAACAAAGAAAAAGGAATTTGCACCTTTCACCAGTACTCAAAATCTGCAAAATTAGACTGCACATAGCAAGCTTTCCCCAGAATGACCTGTCTCAAATGAACAATGAAATACCTCTCACTCTGCTTTAACAATGACATGATATCTGAACAACAAGACTTAACATTTGTGGATTCATCATTCATATGAAAGCACAAGCCTCAAAGTAAGGCTTTATTCTCAGATCTCCACATGGGCGTGTCATAGCTTAGAGCAGAGCATATCATCTGAACATCAATATGCCCAAATTTGGATGTCTGTTCTGTTCATTTGGAATGTAACAGAAAATACAAAAAGCTGTGTCTCAAAAAAAAAAAAAAAAAAAAAAAAAAGGAATCCAAGCATCTCTACCAGATGTATCTAACACAAGGAGAGGACTCAGAGTCTGAGGTAATGAAACAAAGACAGAGAATGTGGTCATTTAAGAGCAGGCTATCATATATTTAGGAAAGTCTATTCTGCACTGGTGAATAAAAGAGAAGAGGACTGCTAAGGGCGGCAACATGAATTTCCATGATTACTGTTTCTAATTTAAGGCTTAGTTTCCAGACAGGGTTAGGATTTAGATTACACTAAATCGGGGTTAAACTGGAGCTTGCCAAGAATCAAGATCAGAAAAACAAAAAAGCATGCTTTCTCTATCCAGTCAATAATTTTAACACACTAATATTTGTGCTTTTACATTCTCTTTACTTTTATTTGAAAAATAAAGCTGAAAACAGTGCAATGCAGGCAGTTCTTGTTTTATCCTTTACGTTCTCACTCACACACAGCTTTATGGTGAGGTAAATAATAAGATGAGCAGTTGGTTCATATGTACACCATAGCACACTTTTCATGTTAGTAGCTTGAATATACTGACTGGTCCAGAACACACAAAAACATTCTTTTCCTTTTCTTCCACTCCTTTCTACTCATTAGTGCTCAGTGTTAAAATATTTATACCAGCAAATACATGACAGTTTCTGTAAGTAGTTAACTTGTACTCATTCAGTATAAAGCAATAAAAACGAATAAGGGTAAAGCAATAAATCATGACAATCAAGTTCCAACATCCCAGTTTGAGAATGGGGTAGGAGCATCTTGTTTTCTTGTGTTCAAAAGAACAAGAGAGAAAGAAGTAAGAAAGAAAGAAGAGCAGTCTGTCAAAGGAGTTCTCAGACCATACAGTCTGCCTCTGCTTCCTTCCTTGTCATGGCCCTTTCTGTTACTGATGTTACACTGCTTTCAAGGAATTGTTTCCTCAATGCCGTAATCTTCCCGAATGCTTTTTAATGCAGCCTATGTACTCTGTAACCCAAACTGTCAACAATAAACCGTACTTACTGCATTAATGCCACAGCTGCAGAACCTGACAAAGCAACTTGTCAAAACCATTAACTTTGTTGAATTATTGTTTCTAAAGGAGAACAACATTATTTTCTGCATTTCTACTTCAGCATTAAACTTGTACATTTTAGAAAGAGAAAGGCAATATTTTCAATTTGATAAGTGGTTAGATAGATGCTCCAAAAGAGGAGATAGATGGTGGTTAGATAGATTCTCCTACTGTTTAGCTCCCTAAAAGAAAGAAATGAGGAATAAGGGTTATGAAACTGTATTCCTTAAGTTTTAACAAAGGATATTTCATTCAGGATGCTAAAAGCCATTTTGGTTCAGAATTAAACAGTAAGGTAGGGTCTATGCATTTCAACTGATTTTCTGGTGCCCAGCACAACAATGCACCCATACAGATGTAGCAATTTGAATGTTACTGCATCATTTCAATAACCAGCAAATGTAAGTATTAAAAAACCCCCATCAAACAACAAAAGTCCTATTACTGCTGAAGTGACAGGGAAAGAAGAGATATGTTGTCAGAACAGAAACTGAACTTTGGAAAAATGCAGTCGAAGAAGATATCCCTTGAAATTCAGTACTATTCAGTGTTGTACTAATGCTACTTAAACAAAATATGAACCATTTTTCTATATCCAATGCTGCATTCATCTTCAGTGGTCTGAAGATCATGCTTACAACATTTATAATGCTTACAGGATTACAGATAGGTGACTGCAAAAAAGCAATAGACACAGTCGCCTCCCATTTTTATCCTTTCCTTGCTTGCCTTAAGTCTTTCTACCACTATCAACATGTATTTATCAATTAAGAAATCACTGGAATATGTAAGACACAAAACAATGCCTTTTATCATGTACTACCAATATATATAAGCAAAAGACAGAATACAAAGTTCTGGTAGAAGTTAAAACACATGGCATCTTTGAAACTATGAACCTTTAACAGAAGGAAGGAAGTAGTTCCTTTATAAGTAGATGGTGAAGTTATTCTCTGATTGCTTGGTAGTGGGTGTGCTCTAGACTTCACTCTTCATATGCCTGAATATGAGGGAGGAATCCCTCTCACTATTTGTGTGTGTCACCACTTATGGCAACATTCCTTTTTGCAGATACCGAGAAGATGCCTATCTCCTTACAGGGATCTGATAGCAGAGAAGAAAAAGTGTAGGAAAAAGCAAAGAAGGGAGTAGATATGAATTGCTTTTTTGTTTGGGGTGAGTTTCACCACTTACTTTAAGTTCTTTGTCTAAAGAATAAGGATGTCCAAAGACAGGGATGCTAAAGGGGGAAAACACCATTGGCTTCTTGTCTAGAAGGATACTGAAGGGCTTTCTCTCTAGCAGAAGACACACGCTGCTTAAAATTCAGCTTTTCACAGTCCTGTGACAAACTGAATAACCACTGCTCACAAAAAACCTCTAATGAGCATGGAGTCACACAGAACGTGACATTAACACTTTATAGTACACATACGGCTAAGGCAGTCAACATTTCAAGGTTTTCATCCCATAAAGACTCAAGATTCATGACATCAAAGGTTCATTTTGTCACCCAAACCCAATGTTTAGAACTGTGGCCTGCAACTTTGAGTCCTACCTGAAATTTTGCTGCTGCCCTAAGATGAAGTAAGCGGGAACAGTCTGTGATTGAACATGTTTCACGATCACGATATAATAGTGAGTGCTGCTATTAGAAATGATAGATAATGTCTGTACTCTGAGTTATTGTGTGAAAGAAAATGCTCACCACCCCAGCATGCTCTGAAGCACGGCAGAGGCCCTGCCTTCAGCTTGCAGAGGCGATGCAAGGCAGCACTCACTCTCATCTGCTTGCTCCTGTCCCATGCTCCTCCAACACATTTTTCACAATAATATTCACATGGCCTTGAAAGAGGTACTGTGAAATACTGTGAGCTGAATGGAGCATACTCAAGCAGGCTCTCTGGAATGCTGAGGGAGAAAGATTACTTTAAATATGGCACTTTAACATTTGTCTAGAAACAACAGCAAATATTTCTCATGGAACTGTAAATGAGGAGTGATGTGGGAATTCATTCATAAGATGTTGAACATAGAACAACACCAGATTTACTCAGCTTTGCTATAACTATTGCTACAACTTGCTTGACTAATTCCAACACAATTTATATTGTCATTAATTTGAAATAAGATCTTGGCTGGGCATAGGAATATAGGATGTTAAAAAGTATTATTTTAAAAAAACTCTTTTATAGGCTGAGATCAAGGTTCACACCTCTAAGCACATCATAATTATTTTTAACTACTTTTTCATTATTTTAAATAATTATTTAAATAATAATTCAGTGCTAACTCTAAAAAATTTGGCAAATCAAAGTTCACAATAGGCAGTGCAAATTGAATTTTTTTAGTCTAGAGTCTGAGTGGATATATTTAAATTACAAATAAAATGTGTTCCATAATATTTTTAATAGTTTTCATAGCAAATAATACTCATTTTATATATAGTATAGGCAAGCTTTTTGTTTTCACAGATCCTGTTTAATTTTTTCACTAACTTCTATCCATCTAATCAAAGACCTTTAATCATTCATGATCTTTTTAAATGACGAGCCTTGGTGGCTTCCAGTTGATTTTGCTTTGGTTTGTTCTGTTATTTTTTAGAAGAAATTTCTGCAAATGAAAATCATAATTAGTTAAAAAAAAACAGTGATGCTTCAGTTTCGGTGGAATACTTCACCGGCATGTACATAAAAAAAACCAGCTGTTCAACATAGCTGGAAGTCATGGACTGCAGTGACGTCTGGGACAGTGTTTGAATAGTGCAGTGTGATTGCCAGAAGGGTGAGAGCCATCATGTCAGGCAGGGCAGGTAGAGGATGAGAAACAGAGAAAGAATAGAAGAAAGTTTCATGTTTTGTCAGTTACTTGCAAATCCATCACAAACTGTTTTGTGACAAATAGTTAATGAAGTCAAACAGCTGTGGAGAGCCAGCTCCTGCCTTTGAGCAGACACAGTGTGACAGAGTAAGCTTAGCATAGCATTGTATATGTCAAGTACATCAAACCCAGTGTAACCACAGAAAGCCTCCACACCAGCTTCATCAACAGACTTAGCATCTGATAAGTTTCATGAAGAAGGTGCCAGTGAAGAAAACAGAATGCTTGATAACACAAGATGTGCATGTGTCCAGTGGTGAATTAAAAGTCAGTGGAAGGCCCTGCACTCAGAAGTAATGCAAGCAATTGACTGAGAGGGCCAGGGTTATATATGCCTTCAATAATAGAACTGTTTCTCTTTGGATTTATTAACAGTAACAACTGTCACCCATTTTACAACAATATAAAACTTATGTCTTTTAGAGAAAAGAGATTGAACTGTTTATCCTGTAGGCTGGAGAGGTAGGCATGAAGACCTTGATACGTACTCTTTAGAGGCAACTGGGAACAGGTCAGATGTTACCGTAATTGAGAAATAATTTATACCACTTAACAAATACATAACAATAAATCTCAGACCACACAAAAGTATTTCAGTATTCCAAGACTTTTGTACCTGAAGAAGACTCAAAAATCAACCTGTGCGTGCTAAATAACTTTCTGCTCTTTTTCATGATGGCATTCTACTTTGAGCATTAGAGTATGTATCACTTTAAGTGATACAATACAAGCTGTTCCATTAAATAGAATGTAAGAAGGGTTTTAAAAAGAAGAGTTAGTTGGTTTTGCTTTTTCTGTAACTTCCAGCCCCTTTGGCAAATGAGGAAAGTACTTTGCTAATATATTGACAGCTTTTTGTGTGTCTGTTCTTTAAATCTTGTGCTTCTGGAAAAGTTTTGTCTAAACTATTTATTCTGATGTATCCCAAAATTCATCCTTTCTGATTTTTAACCTTTAATATGACTCATTTAAGCCTTCATAACCTATTGCAGCTATATGTCCTTAAACACTTTTATCTCCAAAGCCACAACCTAATATCTTACTGTCCTCAAAAAATCAAGTAAAAACTTCAAAGAACACCAGCAAGAACTTTGAGAAAAAAACAATCTCTTGTATTTTGATCCTAAAATGTTTAGGCTTCTCTATTATCAACATTTTCTTATATTATCAACAGTTAGGCCAACATTTTCTAATTCTCTGACTCTTTGGCACTTAGCAGCTGGCTTTCCACAAAAGTCAACATCATGGAGACAACAACTGCAGAAACATGACAAGGTCTTTCCTGAACACACTGAAAATCTCCCTCTGCACACTATAAAGTCTGAAAGATCTTGGAAATTATCAGCAAGTATCTCACAAATCTTCATGTGTGCTGCTGATCGTGCTTTGCAGCTCCGACAGGAAGTACGACTATGCGAGCTTCTATTAATGAGTTAATTACTCAAAAGAAAAACAAAACAATGCTTTTACAAGATAAGGTCCTGCTGAGGCCTTCAAAAACTGACAACAAACATACTTAAAATGTTTCTACCAGTTTTAAGGAAGATTCACAGAAACATCTTTCTCACAAATAAAAATCTGAAAATGCTCCTAAAACAATTAATGACTACCACACATAGCACTCTTACGCTGTGCTTGAATTTGGACAAAGTATTTTATTCCAGAAAAGGAGATAAAAATTCCTTAGAAAATATCTTATTCTACATGAAAATCAAAAATGTAACCAGTTGTGAGCTGTGAGTTATTGCCTCCTGATTCAAACTTTTTATAGGAGATCAGAAACTACCAAGGGTTTAAAAGTTAGGATACATCACCTGCAATTTTGGGGTCTGTTTTTCTAATAATTCTGAGTCAGGTAAAAGTGTATTTCCATTATATATCAGGAAAACACGTCGTAAGGCTAAATTAACTGGTGCACAACATCTGCAAGGCCAGTGTGTAACAGTGTAAATTACGTGATTTCTTCTGAGTATATCAGAGGGTTTCTGAGATCTTATTCTTTCCTATCTTTTTCACCACAGCATAAAAGTTCTTCCCAATAAATTTTAAAAAATTAAATAAATATTATTTATGTAACATGATTTTGCAAAGTGTTTCATTAGAGTGAAATATAGCTACAGTTTAATTTTTATAGCTCCATAAAATGAGTAGATTTTTTAAAAATTCATAATTAATTTCTTGTTTTCTACAGTATTTAGTAATATTCAAACTAGTGCATATTGAAAAAGATAATTCAAAATCTACTTTCAACATTCTGTAACATGATACGATTGTATAAATTATGGAAAAATCCTCCATATTTCCTAAATCTAGGTATTCTGTTCAAAATAATCATATGCAGAAAATTATTTCTTGACTGTCTTCCAATGGCTTTGAAAGTCTTTCATTATATAATCTGTCTAACTCAAAGATATTGAGTTGTCTCATTGAGGAAACTGATTGTAATGGAACTATTTACACACTTAAGCATGTTGCCGAAACAACTGTCATGTTTTCTAAATTTATTGCCATTTCATTTCATAAGTTATTGCATCTGCTTTTTTCTTCCTACTCTAAAGCAAACCAGTTCACTTATGAATTTTCCCACACGCAACAAATATTACACTCTCTGTAAGGGAAGCCAACTTGCAAGCATTTCACTTGTCTGCCTGAGACTCATAAAGTGCCGTTTAGATTTTACGCTGAGTAAAATGAGAATTTAGACATGCATCATCAAGAATACGTCATTTTATCACGATAGTAGAAATAAATCTTATGCTTAGCAAACACAGCATTGCAGAGAAATAGATGATTATTTTCTTATATCATGGGAAGAACAAGGAAGCCACTTAGCATTTGCTCTTACCAAAGCCATCAAACTTCTTAGGGCCTGCACAGGTAGTCTTTTTTATGCAAACTGCAACACTGAAAATTATTTACTAGAAAACCAAGATAAAAGCAAAAAGAGATTTCCAAGTTGCTATTTTGGCAATGCAGGTGAACTAACATACACACATGCAATAATTGATTAAAAGTTCCATGTTATTTTATCAACATTCCTGGTGGATCACAACAGGATCCTGAGGCAAAGAGCACTGAGCTTCTAGCACTATAGCAAAGTACTGAGCACTAGCTAAATAGTAAAATTACCAATTACCACCACCGCTTGTTCTAGCAGCTACATGTTGATCAGCCTACTATTTAGAGGTTATATGACTGAAAGCTCACAGCTGGAGGTTGCAGAGAAGTAAGGGAACAACTACACTTTCAGGAAGTATGAGATGTTTGTTTAATAATTATTACAATATACCACATATGTTTTCTGTTCTATTGATGTGTATGTAATACTAATTATCAAGCGAAGAAGCAAGAAGAAGAATAGATGCTATAAAACCTAGAATTCATATTTAGCACGTGTATTGCAGGCAAAATCAGGACATCCCACAGAATGATCTAGAAACTGAATAGCACTTTGTTAGTATTATTGGCAGTGTTGAACAGAGACATTCATTTTATATTGATTTTATTTTACAGTATCCTTAGCATTCTAAGAGATTTCTGTTGTTCCATCTGCGCATAAATTTATGTTGCTATAGTAAAGTTCCACGTTTCTGTATATTTGCCTTTCTGTATATTTGTCTACCAGTAGTGTAACAAGCTATGTTTATTTCCTAAAGTCTATGGAAATGAATGCTCAGAAGATACTTACTGAGTTTTAAGCTCTGACCTTCCTGGTATTTTTACTCTAGAGACAAGTACCTTTTAAAACCATTTTTCCTTTTTCTCCCAATTTTCTTTCAGCAGAGGATTCTTTCAGCCAGTGTTTAGTCTTCTGTTCAAAACCACATCCCCAGAGAGTTGTAACTATTTGTCAATCTCCCAAAAGCAAAGATAAGAATTTAAAGTACTCCTTTCATTTTAGCTGCAAAATTAACTCCTTGTTCCCCTCCCATTGTTGAATTCATTTCAAATCGCTGGTGCTCCCAGCTGTGGTTAGCTGCCTAGAGCCACGGTGTCTGTAAGGCAGAGCTGCAGCACATCTCCCATTCAGCTACACAGTGCTGCACATACTTTATGCCAGAGAGCTCCAGTGAAGGGTCTGAAGTCAGTCCGTGCACTGCCTGCCCTAACACCAGAGGGAGAAAAAATTTAGGAAGATTTTATTGCAGGTTATGAAGTCATGGTGTGGATGGATTGCTTTATCTCCAATTACGATAACTGTCCCAGCTCTGGTATTGCTTTATCATATCAGATAAACACTCTACTTGCAGCATTAAATACCAGGAAGTAAATAAGTACTACAGTAAATAAGACTTGGTGGTAACAATATTATTCCTGAGCGTGACAATCAACTTTTCCAATTCTGAGCCTATCATATATGACAAAACTCCCATCTCTGAAGTTAAGAAATGTTTGAGTGTGTAATGCTTTGCAAGATGTAGGTACAGAAAACAATTATGATGACTCACTGCTTTCTGCCTTTTGTAGGACACGTTTCATATGGAAAGGGACAGCTAAGTTCACTCAAAATCTGGTGGGAGTGTGTCAACCTACTGGAATATACAGGGTAAAAGACTGTGGGTAAAACTCCCAGAAGAATTTTAACATGCAATTTTGAAAGAAGAAATGATAGAGAGGTAACATCTGCAATATGACTATGCATGTGAGATACTTGCGCTCAGACTCAAAACAGCATAATGATCACATCTGCATGCAAATTCCAAAATTTAAATGTGATGAAGACATATGTGGTACTTAAAAACTGAAAAACAAGCCTCAGTTTCTTTCTGAGCAGTGAATGCTATAATCACTCCACAGATATTAACAGTCATTTCAAGCTTTTCAGATTAACTAATGCCATATTTTATTCTGGTTTTTTTTTTCTTCACTTAAGAGAAAAATCTAGCTCATACTAGAATATTAAGAGCAAAAGATGGTTTATATTTCTTTTTGTATTCCAATGAAACTACTAAGTGCCAAGCAGTTACATTTTATTTCAGGGATTATTACCGAACAATTTTGTTCATTTAGTTTGTTCATGTTAAGATTAAGTCACAGAAATGAAAAAATTCCTTAAATCCTATTCTACCAATTCTAGAATTATTTCTTAAGTTTGTTTTCACTTAAATGAACAACCAATCTTGTGGGAAATACAAAATATTTTTTAAAAATATAGAAATGTTTGGTAACATCTAGGCACAGATTCCAGCTTTTGCACTTGAAACCCAAAGACAACCAGAACAAAGAAAAACACATAATATTCTAAATTCCTGTAGAGGACTCTAGAGAGTCCTCGGTAAGTAGTTTCAGAAGGATAATAATTCATTTAAGGTAATAGCTAACTCATTTTACTTTTTTTTTTTAATCATTTCCCCAGAGAAACAGGTTATTCTTAAAACTGAATCAGATTTTCAGAAGAACACAGAAAGCAAAAATCTTATCCTAGAAAAACATAACATTTGAAGCTGCCTTTGAAGAGTCAATATTTCACTTCTCTGTTTTAGTGAAGAAAACTGGAAGGACTGATTACACATTTTGTAGAGAACATATAGATGTTAGGAAGAAGAGGCTTCTTTACAAGGCACACAGCCAGGACACTCAAACTTAAATACATATCAGATTCAAATGTTCTGCTATAGTGATACAAGTAAGGGAAAAGTCACTGAACTATGCTGGATTTGGGTAACAATATTCAGATTATATAACATAATTTGATCTTCTCAACAGCATAAATCTGAGACAAGGATGTCTGCTTCTGTATTTCTTGTACTAAGTAGCATCTTCAGAAGATCTGTAGACTTCTATGGGACTGTTTTAAAGTCTGATATCTATAAGAAAATACTATTTTAATATGCAAATGACCAATAATGAATCATATCCTGATATAAATTTAAAAACAGTGGGTACAATTCTGCAACACAATTTAAATTCATAGCAAAAGACAGTTTGTGCACTATGCAATGCTCCTAGAATCTGTGGTTCATTTCCACTGCCAGCTGGTCTTTCACAAAAAATGGTTCCATGTTCTCTGTGTAATTATTACTCATACACATGGAATGAATCTGTTCTGCCCAGGGTTTTCACTCCAATCACCCTTCAGTATCTCTCAAAAATATTCTCTTTCAAGACAACAATGGATACAAGAGTTAAAGAACATCAATTTGTCCCAAGACACAGACACTGGCCAATAAAGGCATTGCAATTGGAAAGTAAGGGCCCTTGAATTTCTCAGCACTCCCTAACTCCTTCTCAATGCTTGGTAATTCTAGAGATGCCAGTACTCACAAAGTTCAACTGCTTTAAAACCCTCTACCCTTCTCGACAATTCACTCAACCAGACACCACACCACTAGTCTGGAAATAAGTTACTCAATCTCAGAGATGTTAGAAAATGTGTTTCACAACTCACGTTCCCAAATTTACCCTAAGTCTTCTGGCATATGGATTTCAGAGGTAGCTGAGCATCCACGTGGTGAAAGGTAATATAATTTCACTGTGATGATGCTTGTTGCTCAAAAGAAGCACATACATCTTGTGGTCTGGCTATAATATCAATGTTTTGCTTCCTGCTGGGTGTAGGAAAGACATCTCTGCTGGAGAAGGAGGGGAACTGCCCAAGACTGACTTTGCAAATTCTTTAAATAGCTTCAACCTTTGGTTAAGTTCAATACATGCCTTTATTATCCAGTAATACCTCAGTCTTGCTTTTGAAGGAATTTCAGAAGAAAAAACTCTGAGCTGAGCTCTAAGGTTTTTAAGGGTCAGAGTTTCAGATTTTACACTGAAGATCCTGTTTTGATGGCCATGTCATTGGGGTCTTTTTCTATATATATACAAATCTGTATAATAAAACATCTTCTAACCAAAAACCTCTACAGAATACAGTATGGTGCCTCTCATCCCTCTGAAAAGAAAACAAGCAAAAAAAATCCAAAGTTTTCATTGATTTAGAAAAGAATCTAATGTTGTTGAGGACTGCAATTTTGAGCAAAAGAAAGCAGCAAACAAACATATTCACAAAAATAAATAAAACAGTCCAGTCTTAAGGATTTCCTTATCTTTATTTATTATCCCATGCACAGAATAATTAATTGGTAATATGTTCTCAGTTTTATAATAACACAGTATTTCAAAAATGAAGACATTTATTACAATGTCTGTGCAGTGTCTAGATGAGCACATTTAACCTCTTTGATTATATCTTTAGTAGAACTTCTCTTCATCTTTTATTATCAGTATTATTCATCCTCTGCAGACTCTTTAGCAGACTTTGTGAATTTAATCAGAATCATTACGTTCCCTAAATGATTAAACTTAAGCACATTCTGATTTTATCCTCACTACAGTTTAAGCTGATATCACTACTTACAATAGTGATCATGATTTTTAAGTTTGAAAATTCTATGAAAGCTAACTGTATCATGTATCATGTTTTACAATCAGCTGTTTTAAGAGATTGTGAGACATTCAGATTCAATCCTGAATCAGTGTCTACACTGACAGGCACATAATAGAGAGAAGGGATGTTATTATGAAGAACCTACTAGAAAACTGCAGTTTACTATAAAATGTAGGGTCTACTATAAAATGAGAATGTTTGGTCAGTACCAATGAAAATAAAATATTTTGGTACACAGAGTCAAAATGCTTAAATGCACTTCACCTCTCCACAAGGCGAGCATATACTTTGTTACATATTTGCAAAGAAGATTTTACAAATTGATTTTCGCATTGTCTGCCTTTTTTCTTGATAGATGAAATAGATTTTCTGTCTCTAGCTTCTGAAAAGAAGAAAATAAAATGGCAGCTGTTCAGAAAATACACAGAAGGAATGCAGCAGGGTTCATCCATAACCATGGGTGACCTGAAAAAAAATCTGTCAGGACAGATTTGTTTTTCCACTTTTCCTATGAGAAGCTACATCACAAAATATACACCAAAAATTTCACATGGATTATTTCCATGTTATAATAATGGTGAAGAAGTAAAATAAAATCTTATAGTGGACTTTCGTAATGAAAGGAATTGAGTAGTGGATTTTTTCAGCTACACAGAAAATCATCAGGTCACAGAGCATATTTGCTTTCCGTATTGCTTGGGGAATACCAAATCAAATCTCTTTTTTATTGCAAGATGTTGAAAAGGTAAATAGAGTTCAGAAAATAACACCAAAATTTAGAAAATACCTGAGTGAAGTAATTCATCGTGTAAGCTTGGAAGATTAATGTTAGAGCTCTCAGAAAATAGTTGTAAATAAATAGCAGTTCAGGAGAAGGAGGATGAGCACAAAAGTAGGGCAGTAGTGGAATAATGGAGTCTTTCAGTCAGTCATAAGCAACATCAAAAAGTACCCTTAAGTGAAGAAACATGGTCTTCTTACCAAGTCTAATTTAATTAAAGGAACAGCATGTGTGTGTGCATGTGTGCGTGTCTGTGTGTGTCTGTGCGTCTGTGTGTATACAAAGTAAAAGTACAACACAACCATTATTTACTCAGGGATACTATATATAAGAAAGATTTAAATATGGGTAGTAAACGATAAATACTTTGCCAAACTGCAGATGCCTAGATAGATGCAGGAATTGTCTACCCTTGGAGCTGATAAATGTGATTGATCTGCATAAACAGGCCCTAAATTAGCATTTTGATGTTTCAGGATATTTGTTGTATTCTTTGATTTTGAGTCAAAATATGGACACTCCTAATATATCTGTAGCTGACACCAAATTTCCCCTCCTCACCCCCAAATCTTCTTTTAAATCACTCTTTGGAAGGGTTTCATTAATTTATTTTTTTATTCTGGGGATTTACTTTCATTTAGATAATTACTTTTGCATTGTGTTAATGAGTTCTTATAATAGCACATTACAATGTGAGCAACTCGGTGGTCAGTTGATTTAAATTCTGATGTCATATAACGCTTTCTGGGCAGCTTCTATCAGCTGCTAGCAGCTTCTATCTATTCTAGCAGCTTCTATCTATTCCATTGTTAAGGTTTTGTGGCAAGAACAGTATCACCACATAGACTTGTAGAGCATCCAGCACAATGGTGCTTCAATTTTGATTGGACATATAGAAAGCTATTGTAATACAAATACAGTATTTGTTGATTGAAAGATTAGATAAATATATGAAAGCTGATGAGACCGTATTATTCTCTACAGGGATTTTGAATCTACTGTTCTATTACTTTTAAAAAAACCTGAGTGCTGTTCATGACAATGGAACATTTTCATTCATTCCACAGGAGAAAATGCAAAATAATGACTTAATATATGATAAGAGTATGGCCAGTGAGAATAGGTCTATTTTGGTAAATAAATTACTTTGAGCTATCATATGCCCCAAAGTAAATCGACAGCTGCAACAGTTTTCAGTAAGCCATTAGTGTGCAAAGATAAAATTATGCAGTTTTGCAGAGACGAAAGGCTGGTACAACAGCCAAACCAGTTGATTTGTTAAAATTCAAGACTTTATGCAGACTGCTAGAAAAACCATTTAACTTTACCTTTCAAACAGAGAGATGAGAATCTGACACATTTTAAATGGCTGTTTCTGGGCTGTCAGTCAGAGCAGGCCAAGAGATGAACACTGTGACTGCAATTTATTGTGAACTTGCCAAATTTATGTGTAGAAATTAGACTGCTACCATACCTTAAGATTTGGATTACAAACACAAGAAAGATAAGAAGAAAAAATTAGGAAAATAAAGATGTCAGTGATCAAACATCAGGTCATAAAAAACCAAAATGTATCTGTTGCTTTATTCTTTCATTTGTCTTCACTGTGAATGATTAAACAGTAGCCTTCAAAGCAAGAAAAGGAAAATCATCAGCATTTGCCTTCAATGCTCCAATAATATTTTGCATCTTGTCTTAGAAAAACTAACATAATTATTGCTGTTAATACTCTTCAGCTAAGAAGCATTTCTTTTCAGCAGAGATGCACAATATTTTTATTTAAAGGAGAATTATATCACAATAATATCTTGTCTATTTGTTTTGAGAAGTGTCCTTGGAGATCAGAAGATTGAATTTCAATTAGATTACACTTTCAATGCTCTGTAGACATAATCAAATGTAGCTGAATTTCATTTGGAAAGAAAATATTCTTTCATGTACAGATTGGAAAATGTTCATGATCATACATAATGAACCAACTCCCGGCAATGGGAAACACCAACTAGGTCAATAATCTGCTTAATTTAGGGTTCTTCCCAATGATCCATTTTGTGGGTTTTTTTTCCTTGCCACATTATTACTATTCTTGACCTATGACCCCACATATATTCTGTACTCCTTTATACTTCTCCAGCCTGAATCTTAGTGATGCATATCCCCTGTGTTTTCTATCATGATTGCTATTACATTCTTCAAATTAATGAACACTGAGTATATAAGCATCTTTAACTAGCAACAAACTCAATTCTGTTTTGGCTGATGTGCTTTGTTGCAACTTCACAGCTCATATGACAGGGGAATTGTAAAAGGAAAGGTTAGACAAGGAATGTTGCTGCATTTTCATTGTCTAATAACTCATTTAAGAAATCTGTTGACTCTTTTGCTTCTATTTAATTTACTTTAGAATAATAAAACACTGATATGTCTTCTTAGAGTACTGGTATGCTACATTAAGGGGCGACTTAAACAAAGATTTAGGTTTAGGTTTAATTCTAGATAGAAGGTACATATTATGATGGAAGTACAAATTACAAAATTGACACCAAACTCTCATTAATATGGGTTTGATAAACAAAATTTATCAAAAAAAATAAAACAAAAAAAAAAATTTCTATTTTGAAGTCAGAGTATAACAACAACTCGTCTGTAATACAGGCCTGCCTGTTACCACCATCCCATTTAACTCTTGACTAGTAAGTTCCTTCTTATACAAATTTCACCCTTCTTCCTTCCTTGAAAAGCCAACGCCTCATATGAATATCATCACTTTGTGTGTGTTATGTTTTCTTCTTTATCTAGTTAAATAAAAGCTATTTTTTACTCATGAATTAGCCTTTTAAAACTCCTATGTTTAGCATAAAATTCAGTGGAGTTAAAATGGACAGTAATCTATTTGGGAAAACTTTGCATTTACTTCTAATTCTTTTAGTTACGAGTTTACATACAATTCAGTCTGATCCATCAGCAGCTAAGCTGGTTTTTTTACCACTCCTGTCCAAAGTGTTACTTAAAATATTAGGGAACTAAGAGTTTCAGAAAATCTTCAGTTCTAGGTGGTGCAGTTATAGCTGATGAACTGACAACACAGTAGATCGGAAGACTGGTTAGGGTCAAAGTAACATGGAGTCCGGATGACTCTTAAAATAGAAAATGATAATTGTTAGTAATAACAGAAGTGTATCCATAAAAATACTGGTTTTAGTATTTTAGGGTTTAGTATTTTAGTAGTTACTATTCTTTGTATTGAGTTATACAGTGTAACCAAACAGTTCTCTCCTCTTCTGATGGGGATTGTATTTTCTTGATTTATCTGGAGGAAAAATAACCACATTACAGCTTTCCTTTTGAAAGTGGATTGTGCATAACACCATCACTAAATATCACTCAGAGACCTGTTATGGGACTTTACTTACAACTGAATGATCTCTAAGAAATGTAGTAACATCAGAGGCAACAAAAGCAGTACAGGACATGTTTCAAATCACAACTAGTACATTTCAAAACTTTTGCCAGTTTATGACAGAAAAATCACATCCTAGCATGGAGACCTCTACACAAGAAGGGCTTAGTTTTTTGGCTAATCATATGTTTCAAATGTAGATTTATAGTTATAAATACATTATTAGTAGAGTTATTAATGTCATATTGGATAATGTTCTCTATAATTTCCATAAAAAAACACCATAATATATTGATTTATTTTCTCTTGTTACATGTCAGTATCAAGAGACCCGTGTGGAAAGCAGATATAAAGTCACAGAAATATTCCCACTTCTCAGGAGTTTTCATTAGCCATGAAGAAGCAATGTTTTTGTTTTTATTCAGGTAAATCTGATCAGCATCCCAGAGCCCCTGGAGGACCTGGGAGCTCTTGCAAGCCAATCAGAAACGGAGAGGATTTTGTCAGGAGCATCCATGGGAGATTACAGCAGCTCCATGAAGTGCAAGTGACCGGGAGGGCAGTGAACAGAGCAGGCACACAGGGTGTGGAATGGCAGAAAGGTGTGGCATGGCAGTCTGCACAGCAGTTCATACATGTAGGGGCAAAGAATTTAGGGAGGAAGTCATCATCCACCAAACTAACAGAGGACTGTGGTTTCCACTCAGTCAAAAGCCGCTGTCAGAAGGAACACAGTGACCCAGACAAACCTCACACACCAACACACGGCTGTCCAGGTCTCCAGCTGCAGGGAGTGTCTGAGCTTCTCATGGATGCCAGAGGGCAGTGGAGACAGTACATCTTTGCACTATGAACCAGTGGATGACCTGCTAAGCTTGGTGGCAGAACTGAATGAGGAAGTGATCAAGGAGTATGAAGAAGTGTGAGGAGTAATTCACTGAATCGTAAGAAGTTTGTCCAGGTGGACTACCTTCAAGAACAGGTGCAGGAGACAGTCAAAAGACAGAGATATCAGGGAGGCTGAGTCAGAGCTGGACAGTGGGCTCCAATCCGAGGGTAGGGAACCACAGCCTGCTGAGGAGAGGTCAAAAATTCACCCCCCAGTACACATGCAAAGGAGGGAGGGAAGGAGGGAGGGAGGGAGGGAGGGAGTGCATTGACACAGGGGATTGGGAAGCATTGAAAAAACAAAAAAATATACAAAACCCAAAAACAACAAAAGAGGAAAGGGACAAATAAAAGGCCTTCCTTCAAAGCCAGACATTTTCCCCCAGAAATGCTTTGTAGCTGTGCAGGCTAATGAGACAATGCACCGAGCACACACCCAGAAGAACAGCCAGAGCTAATTGGAGCAGCCAACCTGCTTCAAAAATAAGGCAATTAACCACTAGTTCAACCAAGAAAAGGCAGCATGTGATAGTAGTGTACTTAGACCACAGGACTGGATTTGGCAAGGCATGTCTACTGGGGGTTGATGGGGTCCATTTGACGAGGAAGGGAAAGGTCCAGGACTTGACAAAGAAAGTTCAGGACCTGTCAGACTGCTGAAGGGGGCTTAAATTCGATCTGTCAAGGGAGGGAGGAACCTATCCCTCCCAACCTTGCCAGCTGGAGAATAACACCTGTAATGGATGCCTAGAACAGTGCAAAGGCATTCCAGAGACTTCAGTCAGTAAGCCAGCTTTCTCCAGGCCTATACAAATGCACATAGTATGGGGAGGAACTACAGACATGTGCATAGCTGCATGGATACATCATTGGTATTACAGGGATGGCTCCCACTGGACCAATGGAATGGAAGGCTTAAGGCTTTTTAGGAAAAACCAGCTAGGGATATGAGGGGTTCTCTCCCTATGTCAGTGACCAGCAAGAGTGTATGAAACTCCAGCTGGGCAATGATGAGACAGCTGAGAGTTTGTGGGTCAAAATTAAAGGGAGGGCACAGACAGGGGATGTTATAGTGGGCCACCTGATCAAGAGGATGATGTGGATGAAGCCCCTTACAGGCAGACAGGAGTGGCCTCATGCTCACAAGCCCTGATCCTCATGGGGGATTTTCAACCACTCTGGTGTCTGTTGGAGGGACCACACAACAGAGCACAAGCCATTCCAGAGGTTCCTTGAATATGCTAATGACAACTTTCTTACAAAGTGACTGAGGAACCAACAAGGAGAGGTCTGAAATTCACCAACAGGAAGGAGCTGGGGGAATACAATGCTCCAAGGCATCTTTGACTGCAGTGACCATGGGAGGGGGGAGCTTGAGATCCTCAGGGCAGGGAGGGGACATGCAGCAAGCTCACTGCAAGCTCTGCCCTGGACTTTAGGAGAGCAAACTTTGGCCTCTTAAAGGACCTAACAGGTAGAGACCCATGAGATAGATCCCTAGAGGGTGGAGGGGAACAAGAATGCTGACTGATATTCAAGGATCACATCCTCTAAGCTCAGGAGAGATGCATCCTGATAGGAAGGAAATTGATCGGAAATGCCAGGAAGCCTCTGTGACTGAATAAGAAGCTGCCAAGCAAAGTCAGATCAAAAAATGAAATTTTTAGGAAGTGGAAATGGAGAGAAGTGGCCAGAGAGGAATACTAGAAAATTGTGTGGGAAGCTAGGGATTGGGTTAGGGAAGCCAAGGCCCAGTTAGAATTGAGTCTGGCTACAGATATCAATGACAACAGGAAGGACTTCTATAGATATACTGCAAAGAAAAGGAAGATCAGGGATAATTTGGAATCTCTCCAACAACAAGAGAACAAGAGACCTAGAGACTATGGACAAAGAGAAGGCTGAGGTTCTCAATGACTTCTACGCTGTGGTACTCCAGCCACACTGGCCAAAATGAGAAAGAGACTGGGAGAATGAAGACCCTGAGTCCACTGTAGGAGAACAGAACACAACCATCTAAGGAATCTGAGTGTGGAACCTGATGAGATTGATCTGAGCATCCTCAGCTAGCCAGCAGATGAAGTTGCTACGACACTATCTACCATTTTTGAAAAGTAGCAGTCAGTGAAATTCCCAGTGACTGGAAAAATGGAAATATAACTTGCACTTTTAAAAAGAAGAAAGGGAAAGAAGCAAGGAACTACAGACCAGTCAGTCTCAAATACGTTTGAGAAAAAAACATGGAGAAGTTAATTCTGGAAACAGTGCCAAGGCACATGGAAAAACAAAGACGTGATTGGTGCTTTTTGACCAATTTCCTTTACAAAGGGGAAGTCACCCTCAAAAATTTGGTGATTTTCTATGACAAAGCCACAGCATTTAAGGGCAGAACAACTGATATTTTTTACCTGGATTTATACAAAGTTTGGCACTGTCCCACATGACATCCTTGTCTCTAAACGGGAGAGACATGGGTTTGAGGGATGGGTGCCTCCGTGAATAACGACCTGGCTGGAAGGCTGCACCCAGAGCTGTGGTCAATGGCTCACTGTCCATCCACGGGGAGAGCAGAGATGGGTGGTGTCCCTGAGGGTCAGCACCAGGGCCCAAACTGCTCGACATCTCTGCAGGGGACGTGGACAGTGGGACCAAGGGCACCCTCAGACGTTCCCTGGCCGCGGCCTGCGCGGGCAGCCACGTCCTGCAGGGAGGGGCCTCATCCTGAGGGACCTGGGCAGGCTGGAGAGCTGGGCCCATGCAAACCTCATGATGTTCAGCAAGGAGAAGCAAAAGGTTCTGCACATGGGCCACAGCAATCCTGGACAGACCTGCAGGCTGGGAGGGGATGTGATTGAAAGCAGCCCTGTGGAGAAGGACTTGGGGTGATGGTTAGTGAAAAACTCCATGTGACTTAGCCATGGGCACTGGCAGCCCAGAAAAGCCAAACTTGTCCTGGGCTGCATCCAGAGCAGGGTGGCCAGCACAGTCAGAGGGGATTTTGCTCTTGTGTTGTGTTGAAGGCTAAATTGGATATGCCCTTGAACAACCTGGTCTACTGGGAGTTATCTCTGTTCATGGCAGACAGTGTTGAGACTAGGTGATCCTTAAGGTCTCTTCTAACCCTTAGCAGTCTATAATTCATTTTATGATTCTATCATTTTAAATTTACTAGCTAGCTATTAATTTAGTAGTAGCTAATAACTATGTATTAAGAAATTACATAAAATACATGTGTGAATCTCTACATGCTATCTGTTTTACAGCAAATAAAATGTAGATACAATGCAGTTATATGATTCCTGAGTAATTACATGGTGGGTTAGTAGCACGACTGACAAAAAAATGCCAAAGCTCTAATTTCACAAGACCTATGTTCTCATCAATGGAAAAATTCTTCCATTCATATATTCACAATCCTACATGTACCCTTTTGAAAAGTAAATAAATGCTATCACTTCTGCTATTCAACAGTAGACTACAGATTCAACATTCTGTTGCCCTTACTTTCAAGAAATTCAGGTTTTTCAGGTAAAATCACAAACATATGCAGGACTAAAAGGGACTATTACTGGAACTGTCAGTTGCAAGTATCAGGCAGGATTGAAGAAAATTTATTTTGTATCTGAAATGAAAATACTTGCTTGGCAGAAGGCTTATGCTATTCAGCATCTTACTGCATTGCTAAATCCTTTCCTCTAAAGTGCACCACAAACTTTAAAATCTGTTAAACTGCAACACCATGATGTGTGGCTGACACAGATAATAGCAACCCTGTGGGTGACAGTGAACTGACAGTCAATTGACTGCTGTCACCCCACGGTGATGATTAACAGAGGGGAACCAAACTGAAGTCCCCTCAAAATGTCTTTAGCCACACACAAACAAAATCACATTAAATTTTGCAAAGACCTGGGGCTCTAGAAACTTCTATGAAATGAATTATGAAATAATTCTCTTGATTTTATGCATAGCATAGAGTGACTGTAGCTAAAAACCATACATTCTTTCAAGTATTTTGGTTTTAAGGCTGTAATGTCTGTTCTCTTCGCTGGTGATGTCTCAAGAGCAGCGAAGTTTCTGCTAGTTAGTCCAGAGTCTTCCTTAACAAAGAGTTGGCAACTACCACAGACTAAATTCCTCTGAATTTAATTGACTGGTTCCAGCTGTTTATTTCAGGCATATTTAATCATTTCTATGCAGCTGAAGTTGTATTTAATTTTTGCACATTTTTTATTTAATTTTATGCTCTTTGTTAAAAGGTATCTTTGAATCAGACTATGGCATAAAAAATAAACCCATTTGTCTTATCTTTTGAGAACATCAACTTTCTGGGCACAGGTAAGGCAACAAAGGAATAAATCAGCAATAAGGAATGAGTGGGTAGATTTGTCCAAGAGTTAACAACATCTTCCTTTGTTTGTAATACAGAAATGATAATTTGGTGAGGTATTTATATGCAACCTGCTTCGAGAAACATTAATATCCCTTAAGTGGAATGGTCAGAACAGGCTGCTTGTTTAATCTTGCTTACATTTTAATCTCACCACTGACTTGTTCAACAAACAATGGACAAAATCTCACCATCCTGATTTCTCAGTTTTTAAGAGAGACAATACACTTCACCTCAATCTGGAAAAAAAAGTTATTGGAAAGGCTGTTTATGTCATTGAAGAAGACTCCAGTATCAAACTAATGCCCTAAAAGGAATTTTTCATTCCACACATCAGTGTTCTCCACACTGAGAGCTTTGTTACATTTCCCTGTCAATGGGTCTTCAGTGGTGATCTGAGAAAGCAGTGGATGAGATGGCAGTTTAGACTCTGTGTGTTTGATCATCTGTCCTTTTGGAGAGACAGCTAACAAGAACTGGATTTGACACAGTTCCATCAAGACCACAGCTTCCATCAAGTGGACACCTGTCTGTTAGAAACTGTAATATGACTGCAAAACACACACTAACTGTTGATCATTTAGTTCAATAGTTATACCCTCTCACCAAATCAACCATATTAGAAAAAGCAGCTTTTGAAATTGATCTGTTCCCGTCTTCCATTCCATTACCAGGTTTTTCTGTATCTTGAGAGGAATTTGCTTCAATTCAATGACAATAAAATTCAAACTTTTTGTCAGGTTTGGTGTTTTTTTCTTTTTAAGGCTGCTTCATTAGAAGTCTGGGATTGTACCTTAGTAATATATCACTTGACACCCTGTTTAACTTCAGTAACAATCAGTGAAAAGTGATGAATACATTCAGAAAAGGTTCAGTTGAGATGACTGGATTTATTTTGTTTGAATTTTAAACATTCTTAAGAGCACTGAAAACACTCTCCTTTACAAGGCAGCAACAGAAATTACACAATAGGAAAGACAACATGCTTTAGGATACATTCAGAACTGCCTTATACCCTCCCATTATTATTTTCTTCCCTTAGGCAAAAATGTCTACTTGTGACAATCTTTACAGATTTCAGAACACCAAACGAAGGAAGAATTAGATTAATTAAATGTAAGTTGGTAGTGTAGCATTTGTAGTTGCAATTTCCTGGAAGCTTTTCCTTATTGCTTTTATTTATAAATAGATCAGCTTTGCTTAATTAACATGATATTCCCACAAAGCAAAATATAATAGAGACTTTACTCAGCCATGAATGTAGTTCATAAAGAAAGGTATTAATTTATGACACAAAGAATATTATAAGTTGTTGAAGAAAGGGAAATTATTTACTAGATTACTCTTTGGATTAATGTCTCTCAGACAGACTAGCTGCCTTCATACTAATGACAGATGAAGTATATCTGTACTGCCTTTGCATTTTCAAACCAAGATTGTGTGAAAGGGATGAGGCAACACCTGAGATTTTGTATTCTATGCATAAGGCTGATGCAGAGAACAAGCATCCCTTAAGGTCTTCCTGCCAGTGGAGGTACCCAGATCAGAACTTAGACTCCATACAAGAATTATAAAGAATATTCATGCATGTGTACATTTCTAGCTATAAATAGATAAATGCTTGCCATCTCCAATGGTTTCTGTATTCACTTTTCCCCTGCCATTGCACAGACATTGTTTTACTTTTCCTAGAATAATTTTCTTCATGGTAATTGTATGTTTCTACATCCCTGTTACAAAAAGCAAATACCACAAAAACCTGCCTCACCAACAACTTAACTACATTGAATACTAGACTCTAAGGATTTAATGAGCTTAAAGTCTTCTATACGGCATGAGCAATGCTTTGTGTCCTAGCTGGAAGCTCAATTAAAACTATAATTTAAATTTTAAACTCAAGAGATAAATCA
Source organism: Melozone crissalis (assembly GCF_028551555.1). NCBI lineage: Eukaryota > Metazoa > Chordata > Aves > Passeriformes > Passerellidae > Melozone > Melozone crissalis. The sequence continues at coordinate 44,915,783 of NW_026535783.1, read as the reverse complement.
TCAATTTTAGACTTTTTTTTCCTTTAAAATTTTTCTATTAGGATCACATCCACATCCAAAGTGTGACAGGCAGAATTCCAGATATTTTACAACACATTTCTGAATAAAAGCTGACTATGATTAGAACTTACTGTATATTTCAAAATCTTTTAGGATGTGAATACCAGGAAATAATTTTTAAAGTGGCAGAGGGAAGTGGGTTTGGGTTTTTTTCTCTTCTTTTTAAAGTGTCACTGACATAAAAAGTGAAAATTTAAAAAATTTCTTTTCAAGTTTATATCACACAAACCAGAGTACTACGTACATTTATTTTCTTTAAATAAAATGCAGTGCATCCATGACCAGTCATCACTCAGAAAAATACTTTACTAATCCCCTTCCCTGTGAAGGAGGTAACTACAGTGGCAAGATTCAGCTGCACATGAAACATTGTGCATAAAACCTGTGAGAGGTGCCTTTGTCTCTTGCTGATCTGTGCTCTTTCAGAAGTCTGGCTTGAATTCCCAGACAGGGATCTCTGGGAGAGAAAAGGACTGATAGCACAAGTGGCACATAGACGCTGATAGTGGGTGAAAGGGTAAACTGTGCTCTAGAAAGTAGTGGATGAAGATTTAGAAGAGATGAAGCAGTTACTGAGCAACGGTGGGTACAGTATTTTTCTGTAACCTGACCAGTTCAGATTTCATCAACTCCTTCATGGCCCAGTATTGGCTTCAAATATTGTCTCCACATAACTCCAAAGGAGGTGGACACATATTCTTGTGGAAACTCAATTTCTGCTGAAGTCTGTATAAGTCCTGGCTGAAAGCAAATACACGATCAAGTCTTAGCTAGGAAGTCTGAACAGTCCCATGGAACAGCAGCAGACATTTAAGACAGCAAATTCAAAACCCAGCTGATACTTTTACTCAAAAGCATAAGATAATGAAGTAGGAACTAATTCAGGGAAATCCTGTGACCTCTATTATACATGAGGCCAGACTAAATAGTCTTACTAGTCCCTCACGGCTTTAAAACCTATGGCCTCAGGAGAACTGACTCTCTGGATCTGCAATTGATTCATTGTACAACTGTATACTGCCTTTTCTACTTCTCCATGTAAGAAAATGCATCATTCCTGATCCCATTTTACAAAGATGCTGCTAATCAATGATGGTATATTGTTCTAAACATGTGAAAGGCTTTTAAGTAAACAGTAGCAATAGTGCATTACCAACAGATGCCTCAAGAACACAGGTCACGTATGATAAAATTTTATTCTCTTTCACAGCTGCTTAATAAAAGTAACCAAGTAGGTAGCATAGATCCTTAAAGAAAAAACTAATGAGATGAAGGGCACCTGCCAAATTAATCCCTGAATGTCCTGGGGCTTATTCCTATAACAAATACCAAATAATTTACATTAAAAACCCAGTTTTATTAAAAATCTCATGCAATTTCTATAAATAAAAGATTGTTAAGCATAATGGCTTTTTCAGAGTAATTCCTGCAATTGTGGAATACCTTGCCTCTCAAAAACTGCTTTGTGTGTGATAAAATAGTCCTAACAAAAAAAAAGTCCAGAGGGAGAAGGACAACACCATCTTTCATGTGTAGTATATACCAGTATGTTCAAATTTTTAATTTTACTAGCTTTGTTTGTTTTAAATCACAAATTGACCAAAAGAAATATTAAATTTAAATGACAGGGTCACTGAACTAGTGTAATATTATGATTCTCAGTTCAGATTCCATCACAAATTTTAAACATTCCATAGATAATAATGAATGAAGGCCCATATGTGAATACTTATAAAAGACCTGAAGGTGTAAAGAAACATGTAATTTTTATTACCAGCATAATGTGACACTCAGCTACAGGGGAAAAAAAAAGAAATTTAATCTTAAAGTTTTCCTCTTTTTTACCAACTGTATCTTTTCCTGCAGTAGGAAACTGGTAATAGGGAAACCCAAGGGGAAGGCTTTGAGCTACTATACAAGTTAGCACTGAAATAGACACAGCTAAGTTAATTTTTACCAGATAAAGTATCACCAACAGATGACTGCTGCATCACATATGTGTAAATTCTCCAGACAATGGAAGTACAGGTAAGACAGCCTCCAGCACTAAGAACATTCAGGACTAGCAGCTCCTCTGCCTAGCTGATCCACAGCTGAACAGAAAAAAGGTTTTCATATCCTCTAGTCCTTACAGAAGCTACTATGTTAATAGAACCTCTCTGCCTCTGTACCTTCATAACCAGGAACAGAAAGCACCAACTTATAAACTGAAAAATAAAAGCCATAAAAATCATGGGGCAAAAATCTAGGAATTGAGGACGGCAATGCCAGAGAATCACTCAATTAATTCTGAACAGTCAAGAGTTTTACATGAGAAAACTGCTTAGAAAACTGAAAACAAAACTTTGACCTTCCTGGCAAAGGAAGGCTCTTATGAATATCTGTCTCTCACTTAACAGTTCCATGCTTTTACTTTAGTAAGTAAACAGACCATAAAGGTATTATCACGGATTTATCAAATTCCACATTTTTTAGCCTTTTCCTCTAAAAAGCTCTTTTATAATATCTCTCCACTTAAGATTCTAAGTTCCTAAATTTTCTTCTTTCCAAAGGGAAGCCTCATATGTAAAATAATTCTCCTCCATCAATAGTATTATTTAAATCATTATTTCCTCAATGGAAATAGGATATCTTTTTCTCCACATACATTACAGTAGAGATGCATTCTGTGATAGAGGTAGGCTTGTTAAAATTTCTACCATTAGTACCAGAGTCACAGATCCTAACAAGATAAACAATTTTGTTGTAATAAAAAGACAGTGTTCTGCAAGTGGACTGGAGTAACAAACGAATAAAAAGTGCCTATAGCAAGAAGTATGGTATAAATATTTCAGCACTAGACCTAAATATAGATTAAAGGATCTAATCAGTGTAAGCATCTTTTAACAAAAAAGCTTTCAACAGGAAAAAACGCAGCAGTAAAACACACAGACCACATTGCTGTAGTACACTGCACACTCTAAGGCATGACAATAAATATATTTGAGAGTGGTAGATTGTATTAATAATAGCAACAATTTTTTTTTCTTTTTTTTTTTTCCAATAACAGCCCTAAAGTAAAGCTCTTAAGTTTACTTCATAGCTGTTGTTGTTTTCCAAATCTCTTTTCATCATTTATACTCTGATGTGGTTTTTTTCCCCCTTTAACTCAGTGTTGTGATGGAATCAATACAAACCTGCTCTTAACATATCTGTCTCTGACCTGTGTTTGTTTTAAGCTATATCATTCATAATGGTGATCGATGGGTAATGCTATTCCTCTTTCTCCACAAAAAGCATGGAGCATAAAAAGTGCATATATTTTATGCCCAAGGTCAGGATAAAATTAATGGATGAGAGCTAGATAAAATGGAGTTCAAGCTGAATGGGCTGAGTGCTCTCTACAGGGTACAGCCAAGGCAGGCAGTACAAAGCCCATTATACTCAAATGTTCTTGAAGCATTTCAGAAGTGAAATTGTTTCCACAGGCTAATGCATAAAAGTATGAAGCTTTAACTTTTCTGTTTCACAGATAGCCTACAGATATTGGGCAAGTGTTCCTATTCAGGATTTTATTTAGCATATTCCATTTATCAATCTTTACCTTAAGCCACAAACCCATTTGGTGTTTATGACTAAAGTTGTACAAGCTATGTTTATTTGTCATTAGTGAACTTTACTTCATAGACTTTTCTGTTTCAGCTCCTCCAAGATCTGTGTCAAGATAACAAGTGAACAACAGAGCCTTAAAAAAACAACAACCACACATACAGAAAACCTCACAAAATAAAAGAATGGAATCAGCATGTAAATATTGAAATTATCACTTACTATCAAATATGGTTTAATAATCAAGAAATTATACCATAAACATTTTTTAAAATAAATATAAATTAAAAGTGCATTTCAATTCAAGCCCTAAGACCATGGGAATGGTAGAAGGAATGACAAAGATAAAACTCTGTTAGAGTGTTACTATTACAGACTCAGCTACTTAATATTTTCTTTCCTTACCCTGGTTATTCTATCTAACAAACCCCTCCTTTATGTCAAGAAATTTCCTCCAGTATTAGAAGTGTAAACTTCAAACAGGGTGCACTTTTCATATGAATGAAGTATGTGGGAAGTGCCTGAATAGAGACATATGACACAGGTTCTTCAAAATACAGCGTAGCTATTTTAAGAAATAATATAGTCATGCCATGTGCATTTATTAAAAACACTGTCCTGGGATTCTATCTAAACATGTTTCAGTGTTCATGCCCTTCTTATAATCTAAGGTTAACAGAAAATGAAACCAAGAGTAGCTGAGCAGAGATTTACAATGACAACATCACTACTGACCGTATCATCATTTTTACCTGTTGATAATTTCCTGGAAAAAGATCAAGGTAAAAATACAACACTGAGCACCAGATTAGATAACAGAGATATTCAGAAAAAAGTTGAATTAGAACTTGGCACTACTTCCCCACGGCTTGTGCTCTTAGTCCTTTCTGCTGATACTTCACTAAAGCAACTTAGCTTCTAGTGCGTACATAGGAATATGAGGCTGCCAATTATCCACATAACTAACTGTATGCCCTATTATTTCTGTCCAATAAAATCCCACACTGTATTGCTTTAGTAAAATTAAGAAGGAAAAACCTGTAAACAGTCCAGTGTCAAAAAAAGCAAGTTAAGACAGTCTTCCATTTTTAAAAAGAAAACAAAAAAGGATGGGGAACTTCAGCAACATGTTTTTTGCTAGGATAGACGTAATTTTCTTCACAGTGGCCAGTACATGGATGTGGTTTTGATTTTTTGTTGAAAACAGAGTTGGTAACAGAGAGATGTTTTTGTTATTACTGAGCAGTGCTTTCATAGTGTCAATGCCTGCTCCTTGTACTGCTCCACCAGGGAGGAGACTGGGTGTGCACAAGAAGTTGGGAGGAGATACAGCCAGGACAGCTGACTCCAACTGATCACAGGGATGTTCCAGACCATGTGGCATCACGCTCAGTACATAAAGCTCATGGGTGACAAAGGAAGAGGGATAATATTGGGAGTAATTCTGTCTGTCTTCCTAAGGCATCATTACACATGACAGAGTCCTTCCTTTTTGAGGATGGCTGAGCACCTGCCTGCCCACTGGAAGGGGGGAATTAATGCCTTGCTTTGCTTTGTTTAGGCACAAGGCTTTTTCTTTTCCTATTAAACTGTCTTGGTCCCAATACCTAAGCTTTCTCACTTTTACTCTTCCATTTCTCTAACCTATCCCACTAGCGGGGCAATGAGTGGGCAGCTGTGTGGGGCTCAAATGCCGGCTGGGGTAAAATCATGACATCAAAAAACCCCAAAATGCAAACAAATAAAGAGACAAATTCTGTAAATGCAGAGATCACATTAAGAGACATGCATGTTCAATCCCCACTATTGCGGCACTTCACTCAAATATTTTAGCAGGATATAACGCTGTCATATTCACATGTCTTCGCTGCTGTTATATCGGGCAGCCCACCTCAAACATGCAAATAATGTCTATATACTTGGTGGTGGGCTGCTGAATACCTAAAGGTCTTTATCCTATCTAGGCAAAAATGGTTTTGTTCCGCCAAATTACAAGTTAAAGTTTATCAGATTCAGATATATATTTATGAAAAGGGTTTTATTTTATGCCAAAATGTATTCACGTGCTATTTTTTATCAGTTTTTGGTCTGTGCTTTGACTACTTGCTAAGGTAAACTGCAGGGCAAAATAAAACACTAATGATGCAGCTGAACTTTAGTCTGAGAATTCTGGATTATTTCTGAATCTCTTAAGAAATCAGAAGGTCAGAACAGGATGACACACTCATGTTTCTTGCTGATGTGAATTGGTCTCAGAGTGCATTTAAGTAATCTGTTTTACTGTTTATAAATAAAACATTTTCAGCAGGCATCTAAATAATGAAAACCAACTGGACTGACGTATAGCTTCTAGACTATAATCAGCTGTGCCTACTTTATGTTACAAGGCCATTATTTTTGTTCCATTTTATTAATGCCAAGCATTTAATGGTAATTTTTTATTACTGTGATTAAATTTCAATGAGCAAAAAGAAGATATTGTATTAGATGACTTTGGTATTTGTATCATTCAAAATAATTTTAAACATTCTAATTCTTTATTCTTTAAATGTGCTTTTCCTGATAAATATTGTAGCAATACTGCTAAAGTGTTCTTCACAACGTTACAGAACCATGCTGTGCTCTTCAATGCATGATGATGATGACCTTCTTGTACAAGAGCCTTAGGGCAAATTTAATATTCCCAGAACAAGAAACTTTCACCAAATCTTTTCGATTTTGCTCACTGCAAATAGAATCCAGGAAAACTATTCTGGATTTGGTTTTTCATGTGTCAGTTCATTTTTACCAGCATTCAAGGCCAGAGTTTAAAACAATTGTAAGGTAACCATTTCTAGAATATACAATTAAAGAACTCATTCAATAATCTAGAAATAATGTGAATTCCACACTATGGTGCAGCAAGAAAGGCATTCAGCTCTGGAGGACCTTGACTACAATCTTGAGTTCTACTCCTTCAACTCACAATTTATGATTAAATAAATGTGTCAAATACTTTCTGAAAACCAATTTAGGATGACAGAATTTAAATGCATCCAAAGTGAGTCGATACCCACTAATTTAATTTAAAAATGCTATTAACAGGAACTGCATAATTCTTTACATTTCCCAGAAATTTATTCAGATAATGAGCACTATGTTCTATTTTCTTGTTCATTTAATTAACAATAATTAACAATATTGCCTTTGCATGAGAAGTTTACAACAACAAACTTTTCTGTTTCTAACAAAACCAGTTATCTTTTCCATTCCAGGTTTTGACTGACAGCACCTCCCAACAGGTGCTGAAGCTAAATAATTCCACAGTCCTTCCTGCACCTGCAGTTTCACTTCAGCAGTTCTATTCCATGGTAAATGCAAATGAAGGAGGCAATCTGTAAGGGGAAATATTGCTTATACAGTGTTTCAGATGCAAGAAGTGTCTCATTAAAATAAACAGATTTGTAAACATTTAGCAATCTATACAATCACAATTTAAGTCTCTTGTTTGAATGAATAAATGATTACTAAAGTAAGATGTACATGAGTTAATAAGATTTTCAAGTTCATTTCCATTACCTTAGAATCACAGAAAATTAAGGGTATGGAATGGACTTGAAAGATTGTCTAGTCCCAATCCCCCTGTCCTGAGAAGGGACACATTCCACTAGACCAGGTTGCTCAAAGTCCCACCCAACCTAGGTTTGAACAACACTGCTGGGGTTGGGGAATCCATAACCTCCAGAAGACCCTGTTTCTATGCCTCACCAGTCTCACAGTAAAGAATTTTTTCCTAATATCTAAATTTTCCCTCTTTCTATTAGAAGCCTTTCCCAGAAGTTGTATCACTGCAGTTACTTACGAAGAGTCCCTCTCCACCTTCCCTGCAGGCCCCCTTCAGATCCTGGAAGTTGCTGTGAGGTCTCCACACAACTTTCTCTTCTCCAGGCAGAACAGACACGACTTCCTCAGTCTGTCCTCATGAGGAAATGCTCCAGTTCTCTTATCAACCTCATGCCCTTCTCTGTACTCGCTCCAACAGGTCCATGTTCCTCCTGTGCTGGGAGCCCAGAGCTGATGCAGCCCTGCAGGTGGGGTCTGAGCAGGGCAGAGGGGCAGAATCCCCTCCCTGGCCTTGCTGCCCACCCTGCTCTGGATGCAGCCCAGGACACGTTTGGCTTTCGGGGCTGTAAGCACACACTGCCAGCTCATTATACATGAACCACCTGAACTGCTTTTGCATCAGGTGCCAAACACAGAAAGCTCTCAGACCTTAACTCACACAAGATGCCATTTCAGTACTGTAGGTTTGGATTAGGCACTTCTCATGTATGCTAGAAAGAAGAGTTTCCTCTCCCTTTAAGCTACAGTACACTGATAACCTATGGTTTGTTCATCAAAAGGCCATTATAATTGATTCTTAATATACCAAACTCTTTCCTGCAGGCAGAGCCACTTACATGCAAGATTGATTTCTGTTTTCAAAACTCTTATACTCTAATTTTTAGAAACCCAAGATTATTTTTTGCTTATGTACAGAAGACAGAGCGATAGAGAAGTAACAGCACAAAAGTAGAAATATTCTGACTAGCATCACATTGACAAAATTGCTTTCAAAGATGTTACAGGAGGTCTTTATAGGGGGTGTGTAACCAATTTAAGGAAATAACTGTGTTCATACGGCAAACAGAGCAACTGCACAGCTACTGAGGTGTTGCCTGTGTCAGTCACGCTGTTAGAGGTTAACTCCACATAATAAACAACAGGGATAATAAACATTATCAACCTCCTACTCAAACACAACCATCTCTCTTCTCCCCACTACAATGTCAGAATAAGGTGAAGACCCTGACTACTCACCATCTTTTACCGTTTCTTTAGTGATTTTGTTTCTGTAGATTTGTTCTTACTATTGGATGTGACCTGAGTTGCTGAAAACCAGTTTTTTTCCTCAGAGAAGCAACAAATGACTGATCATTGATCTGGAAACTGGTTTGCTAAAGTAAATGGGAATAGGTAGTCAACCATGGCTTTAACACACACACAAAAAAAGCCTCAACTCATATACCTTTAAAGAAATATCAAATAATTAAAATAATATAAATTGTATCAATAAATTATCAATTATAACAAGCTCAACTCAATTTTTCATTATCATTTAACACTGAAGTGAATGCAGGAATACCGGCGTAAATTACTCACAAATGTATATCCTATAAATTTATTTATTTATGAGCTTTGTTTCCCACAATAATTCTGTCATTTTTGATGTAGGAAACCATAATGAAATACCAGATGACCAACCCAGAAACCTCATACACGTGAAATCACTACAGGAGAACATGGGTATATATTTCCTTAATGGTGTGTACGACTGCCAAAGTCTAAGAGCATTTTGAGAAATTTAATTCCCACTGAAAGGTAGCAACACTTCAAAGAGAACAACCTCCCTTTTCAAGGGTGTCAAAGCTTTCAGAATTCTGTGAATACACGCAGTATTTAATGTCAGCAGAAGAAAAATTTTGGGAGGTTCATAAATCCCTGTAAAATTCAGTTTTTCTTCAGAGAAGTTATTTTCAAGCTTTTGAAGATACAAAAAGAAAATTGCATAGGTCATCACAATATAATACAATTTTAATAAAGTAAAAAACCATAAACCCTGTCAACTAATGTGTTGTTTTAAAAAATTCAATATTTTTAAGAAATGCTCAACCTTTTCAGGGACTTTCTGATTGAATCAGATAGTCAATATTGACTATGTTTCTTATGGAAAACAAAGATGTGAGAAGCCCAAAGAACATAGCATTTTAATTTAAATGCATTTAAACACATGGGACACAGACAGACAGACGGATAGGTAGGTAGATAGATAGACAGATAAATGGATAGATAGATAGATAGACAGATAGATAGATAGACAGACAGACAGACAGAGAGACATAGACTGAAAGAGGTCAGTAGTGAACATTAAGTTTCCTCACTGGGGGGAACTTTATTACTATGCTTTTAATTTTTTTAATTTTAAAAAGTGGATCAATTTCAGTAAAGTCAGCAAGGCTATTCCAAGTCATTTAATACTCTAATTTACTCTCTGGTAACCTACTGTCATTCATTTATCTGGAGAGTTGCATGAGCCACGTGTAAGCATCTACTGATGAAAATCAGCTGCTAATGAAGTAGTATCTTTATTCAATTATGAGTGGCTGAGAAAATCTCTTGAAGAGGTTCTATTTCTCTGTATGCTTTTTAACATTCCTCATAAATATTTTTGATAAAAAAATCATTTAAGTCTGAATTAGCATCCTGGAAGCAGACACTGAGAAGACACACCCTAAACAGATGGTAGGTACAGTGAAGGAGGCAGCAGACAAACCTTTGTTCAGTGCTAGGGAAGTTCTGTGCTTACATCAGGAGGACTCTGTTCACAGCTCTCATATACACTACAGTAAGGCATATACACTACCTAAATCTGCCTGTACTTAGAAGTCATTAAAAACTGTACTACTTTTGAAAAAGTCAGATGAAAATTATAGCCTGCTGAGCAAGAACCCTTTCCATGATTATGCTATTTATTTTCTTCTCCACAATTGCTATGACAAAGATAACCACACGCTTGGCCATGACTTCTGTTCTGAGTTCTGCTCTCTTCAAGAACTTACTCCAAATTTAGCACCAAACTCCAACAGAAACAAGATCAAGAGGATCACTATCAAGAGGATATTTTATGAGACATGCACTAGCTCACTTAACTCTTTCTCTCTTGTGGTAGGTTAGCTTTAGCAAACACCTGAACTCCCACCCGGTCACTTGCTCCCTCACAGTCCTCCCACTTAGCACACGGGGAGAAAAGAGGCTGAATGAGCTGGGTCAAACTGAAAGTAGGGCAATTGCTCTAGTAGGCAAAACAGACCTAAACAAATTAATGAAATTTCGTGCTGATTAAAACAGGTCTGCATAGTGAGCATCAAACACAAAATTTAAACACTATCTTCCTATCCCCAAAAGCAGTACTCTAGAAGTCTGCTCTGCCATGGAGCTCCTCCTCTTCTACCCTAGATGTTCCCTGTGTTGTTTCCCACTCTGCCTTTGTTCCCTCTCCTTTGCCTGTCTAGTATTTTAATTTTTCCTTAAATATGCTTTCACAAGAGACACCACCAGCTTCACTGATAGGCTCAGCTGTGTCCTGTGCAGATCTGTTGCAGAGCTAGATGGAGCCAGCTGTGTCTGGCACTGGTCTTTTCTTGCTACCCACTGCCAAAACCTCACTGGACACACTGAAAACACTTCTATATTTATACTGTAACTCAGTTTCTAATTTAACATGACTAATCTGAACCATGAAATCCAAAATTTAGCAAAGTGTGAAAAATGGTGAAACACTGTTTTATTTTGTCAACATCTGTGCCATAGCATGTGACACAGTTTTCATTTCATTGCAGATGGTCAAGAAAAATGTTAGCATTCGGGTCATCTTTCAAACAACACGAATTTAGAAGCACGTGGCTATCAGTCACACCCTGACACTGTAGATTTTCACGCAGTTTAAACAGGAGCTATATTTTGCATCCTTGTAATCTTAACTATGTGAAATAAATATTCTGGTATGTAAACCATTACATCTATGCACTGTGTCTCAAACTTGTATTTTCATAACATAAGTTATACATACAACAACATTGTATTTTTCCTTTTTTCCATTAATAAATAATATTTCACTTAATAGCTTAAAAATGTTTGTAAAAACACAAATTATATTTAACTGAAGGTTACTTCAAGCTAATCCAAAGGCTACATATACTGAGAGATGAAAAAAGAAAAAATTCCTGAAAAAGAAATTTTGCAAATATATGATAGTTGTTTCTTTTTTCATTGATGTGCATTTGCAAAGACAACAAAAATAAAGCCATTATATGGTGCATATTAAATTATCTAAAAACTGGCAGTCTTTTAAATGAAAAACACTGGCTGGATTATCACCATTTACAAGATAAGCAAGTAAGCTAGCAATCCAGTATGTAATATTCAGTTATGGCTCATCAATTTGATTAAAAGTAATGTTAAAATGAGAACTACAAAATCTCAATGCCAGTAGAGAAGCTATTTTTATAAACTTCCTGGAGATAAAGATTTAAAATCTGGTATAAAAGAGATACAGTAATAAGAATTGGAACATTGCTGGCTTAGAATCTGAATCTAAACACATACACATGGATTTTCCTTTAAAAATACAAGTAATCCCATCCCTGTTCAGCTCAGATACATGTCCATGATCAGCTAAATGGGCAAGGGATAAGCCACCTGAGGCATTTTCTTTTGAGAAGGCCCTGCTTATAAAAATTATGGCATTAGGTATGGTGAGAAAAAATGGGAGAAAATTCAATTTCTCTCCATGTAACATCTGAAACGGAGTTTTTGCAAAGCACTTGACAGGAGCAGCTGGCAGCACAAAGCACAGGTGGCAGCAGATGAGGGGCACAAGGCTGGTGAGGCAGGCAGGGGCACGGCAGAGCTCTGCCCAGCGCGGCTCCTGCGGCCACCACGCCCACCTGCCCTGTCTGAGGGGACATCCGGGACAGCCCACTATCTGTACAATGTGCTCTCGTCTCTTTTAAAGCATTCACTTTCCATCTTTACAATAGTAAACAACCATAATATTACCCCTTGCAAGAATGGTTTCAGTGAGGGAAGAAGAAGGACTGACTCCGAGTTTGCTTACATTTTTTTAGCCCCCGATTCCTTGTTTACTTTGACATGACAGGATGCAGATCTGACTTTTTCAGAATCCCTGGAAAGCATATTACATGCACTCTCATCTATGCAAAGAGACCTTTTTCTACCACAAAGGATTTAAAAAATGGTAAAATGTATTTCATTCAACTGGATCCTACTGATACTTTCCTAGATGGCTGTTTTCTACTTTATCTGAAGACTTTTGTCCTTTCAGGAGAATGGTCAGGGTCTAATAGGACTTTGTGATGGATAATTTTAGCTATACATATTTAATAAAAGGAACAGCTACTAGCAAACACAGTTTTTGTAGTCCTTATACTTATTTATTTCATACAATGCATTTGAAATAAATGCATTGATTGAGAGGCAACATAAAATGGAAATGCGAAAACGCTGTAGTCCAGTGATGATGATATGTTTCTGCTAGTGACAGGCTTCCAGTATGGTTTGGAAGGCTTCAGCACTGACGCTCTCTCTGCCTAAACATGCCGCAGATTATTCTCACGTTTTTAGCTGTAACAGAAACTTTTCTTCTGACAGGTGGCTATCACTAACTTGGGTCACCTTTAGTTACCTTTTGGATGTTACAGCTGCAATTTTTACAGTCATGGCAAGAGGCTACTGTGGGCAGAATGAGGTATTTATTACCCTAATGCACTGCTATTCATAGAGAGAAGGCTTGGTATGACAGCAGAGGCTTTGAGAAGTGGAGACATTGTGCAAATGAGCAGCATGGGACTGCCAAAAAAGAGGCCCAGCCTGGCACTAGCTCTCCAATGCTTCAATGCTCAGTTAAACTGCCGGGCAACAAAAAGAAGATGGAAATAGCATCTGCCATAGACAAAAGGCATAGTATGTAATAAAATCATATGTAACATCAACCTGCAGATTGGTGAAGAAACAGCCAAGTGTATTTTTTTTTTTTTATGCTGGCAGGCATAAAAATTGGTCCAGGTAGATCCTAGAGGGAGGAAGAGGGGTCACCATGAGCACTGCATTTCTCAGACATAAGGTTATTAGAACTCAGTCTTACAGCCTGTACTACCAGACTGAAGCCATCTACTCCAAGACCCCAGAGGAGCACTGAAAATATGAGCACAACACCAGAAAAAGGGGGAAATACCAGGAAGTGTTTATGTGAAAGAATTATTGTATTTTTATGTTTAAGAATTTTTGGTGTAATAATATTTGGGCTTGTGGTTTATACACCATCCTGTCCTTTAACAACCAATTTTGGTCTAATTCAACTTGTTCTACAATACTTACAATTTAACTTATACTAACAGTAAATTATAGTATTTACATATAATATCCTTTTCATATACAAGACCCTGAACTTTCTCTTGAAAAGACTGATGTACATGGATAAAGCAGAAAACAGTGACCTAGCAACACATTAGTAGAATTTGTTCTGAATAAATTTGAATGTATTCAATTATTTTCAATTTTAAAAGCTAAAATAATAATAATTCTTTGTGCCTTAGGTGATAAAAAGTAAGTGCAGCACAAGAACACACATAGTGGCCCAAGCATTCTTCTGGATTGCCTCAGGAAAACTAACTATCACAGTAAGACATTAAATAAATGTTCATATGTTTTACCAAATTTAACAGGTTTTTTTCCTATTAAAAATGCAGAAAGAGTGCTAATAATATAGAAATATGAGAGCATAAGCAATGAATTTTCTATGCCTTTCATGTTCTTCACCCTGATTTTTTTTTTACTTGTAAAGAAATTTAGTAACATCTCTAAATATAATGCTCCTTTAATCCAGCCTCTGAACAAATCTCATTATGAGATACTCCCTAGAAAGAAACACAGAACTGTACACTATCCTCACTTAAAAAGGGACCCACCAGGATCACTGAGTCCAACTAGTGGCACTGCACAGGAGTCCTCACAGGTTACAGCTGCTGCTTCTGTCTATAAAAACACACTCCCTAGTGAGCAAATTTATTCTGTTTCTAGATGTGCTAAACCTCAGTCTTAGCCCAGATGTAACTTGACACCTCTGATGTAGCTGATGCATGCTACAGAATGTCAAAGAATGCATTGTGCAAGGTATCTTCAACTTGAAGCATATGTTTTACTAGATTATTAGATTCAAATTTCTTCTCCATTAGGAAAGGATTTACTTTTTAAAGTATTAGAAGTATATCAAGTAACCAGCTCAGCTCTCACCAGCAGAGCTGCTCCCATAATACCATACATGATGGAGGAAAGATCCCCAAGATAAGAGAAAGGTGACAGCAGGAACATACTTTCACATGCTTACCATAAGCAGCTTTTTAGGAGAAACTTTTTACATTAGCATGAATGGTATGCATGTTGCAAGAAAAAGCTATTTAATATTCTGCTTTCCATGTGCAAAAGTCCCCAGATGGTTTTTAAATTTAGCATTTATTTCCATTTGATGACATGACCCATATGACCACACATCTCTCACCAATATATACGATGTTTTTATGTGTAGAACTCTTTCTGTCATTCTCTTTCTCTTCAGGATTACAAGCTAGTTGATTATGCTGGTTCTTTTCCACAGGTAAGTAATGTCATAGAAATGTCCTCTCATCCCCTCTCTTCCCCCTGCTTCTGCAGGGTGGTTTTTTTCCTCAAAATTTCTAGGTAAGTCTGCAGAAACGGTCCATTTCTCTGTGACACTTAAATCTGTATTTTAATGTTAATTCCTAATATAAAAGAACTACACTGCCAAGAAGTACTCAGAATAATGCATGTGTATATTAAACTGTATCTACAGCTACCATAGAACAGTTATTAGCCTTGTGTGAAATACCACTAGACAACATAGGTTTTACTGCTATCAATAAAATTTCTTATTCATTACATGATACAGCAGAGGCCATCATTTTTAACTAGCCTGACTTTCTGCAGTGTTGAGACAGCTGTTGTAGATAAGATCAAATACAAAGCTTTCCTGAATATTTCAAATTTTTTATTTGCAACTTTCTTGTCCTTTTTAGAATAAGGATGACAAGTTTATCTGTAAAATATTTATTACACTTAGTAATATTGTACTGCCAGCATATGACAAAAACCACAGGATTACACTCTCTCTAGCACTTCCATAAAAGGCTTTAACTCCTAAGTCTAGTAATATGTAGGATTTAGGCTTTCTTAACCGCTCAAATATGTTTTTAAAATATAGTAAATGGGAAAAACTCTCTAAAATTGTAGTTGTGCTGTACAGAATACTCATGTCAAGATTACTATTAAACTAGAGGGGGAAAAAAGAAATTAGATATAGTACAGGCTGACAACTCTTCATTGATGATTGCATCAATGACTTCAGTGTTACTTTCTAGTTTGGTTCTGACTGGTTGACAGAAAACCTTCCAACAGACAGTATTCAACACTGCCATTAACAATATGATGATCTCTCATGCCTCTCTCATAACAGCATTCACGAAGCCACAGAAGCTCCTGCTTAGTTGCATATACGTGAATATTTTTAATGAAAACACATTATGGAACATGAAGTGAAAACATAACTGAGAAGTTATGCAAACTGTAGGTTGGATTGCACAGAGGAAGAATCACAGACAGACTTTGCTGGATTGCAGCACGGATGACTTTGCTACATTTTAGCTCGCAATAAAATTGTAAATCTAACTTGGCACATGACACAAGGTCTTTAAATTCAAAATTTTATTTGACAAGACTTTTTTTCAATACTCCCAGAGGATCTGGGATGATGTACAATCTTCCCAGTTGCATTCTTACCTGCATAAGTTAATTTTTCATGTATTTTATCTTCATTGAAGCCTTTCTTATCTGGATAGCTACAAAGAGCTGCTTATAATGGAAGGAACAAGGCAAGGAATGGATGAGTGCAGCAAGGAAAAAAGGATACAGGATATACCTGAACTACCATAATTCAAAGAACATAAATAAACAGGTGAAACCTGGAAATACCTTCACTAATAATTACAGAACTGTATTCATTAATATTTCTGCTTTTGAAATGCATTAATAACAACTAATAGTTAATAGCAAAAACGTTGTGTTCAAACTATTTATTTAAACTTTTAATTTCTTCTTAATTCAAAAAGGCCAACATTATTGTAATTATGCCATTCATGATCACAGCCCTGTGAGCCTATCTATCAACCTCTGAAACCTTTACTTTAGAAAACACATCGATATTAGGAAAGAACATGTGCAGTCAAAGGTAATTCTGAATTATTTTCTTGTCAAGATTTACATTTAAATGGTAAACTTTACTGTCAGAATAGCTGTAAAATTTAATCACTATATTTAAGTATAATTAGATGGCGACCGTTGTGAGGGTACTTTCCATTTTTTTGCTTTAGACTGGTTAAAGTCAACCACTTATTTTAGAAAACAGTACTGCACTTGTAAGCTGAAGATAGGTAAGTAAAGCTTATTCACTACACTGATAAGTAGTGTAAGTGAAGACATGAAAAATACCAAGAGAGCACTAAGAAAATAGCTTCTGGCAGACCTGAGAAAAGACTCATATGACTTTACTCATCCTTCTTCTCACCTAGGTTTTTCTGTCTGTCTCATACAATCCAAATACCATGCATTAAGTTCAGAATCAAAATGAATGTTGAGCAGAGCTGCTTTCTGAACAGACTAATCAAACACATATCAGGGCAAAGGCTGATAAGAAGTCATGCATTGTCAGCTGCATCTTCAGTGCATACACTATCAGCTGCTTTCCTCAACTGTGTGGTCATGCTCAAAAAGAGCGCTTCATGTTGTTCCTACTGCCCCACATGACAGCTGTTATCCATACAATGAGAAAACACCAGATATTATTAGCAGTTTTGGTATCTAAAACATTTGGTATCTAAAATATTTCCAGGCTATTAGAAACTTCAAGATTTTAGGGTTTTTGTGTACAAGACGAAGGCTTTCATGTCATCATATTTTAAAATTAATCACAAAAGCAGGAAAGAAGACCTTGATTTTTTCTTGTTTGTTTTTCTGTCATCTGTACCTCAAAGCTACATGTTGAGAAGATTCATGAATAAAATGAAAGGGTTTGTTTGCAAAGCAGTCAAAAAACATTAATTTGTAAACTGCTGACAGTTTTTACAACTGTTGTTGCCAAACAGCTGTTTGTGAGAAACAAAGAAAGCCCTATAGGGGCAAAAAGCTCCAGTAATTACTCCTTCTCTTAAAACTGAACTATTCTGTAATGTCAAAAGAAAATATACAGTTAATAGTTCGCCTTTCTTGCTGGTTTTGGTTTTTCAGTTTGTTGGTTTTTTTTGAAGGTTGTTTTGGAAGTGCTTCTTTTGCATTCCTGTATACTGACATCTCTGGCAGGAAGAAACACAAGACTCTAGTACTTAGAATAGTACTGATGCATATCAAATAGCCAGAATAGGTTTATCTGACCTGGGAACAGAGATCAATGATTCACAAGAAGATGTAGAAATTATTTAATAATGATTATTATGCAGGAGAGACACCTTTTTTTCTTTCTGTAAAAGATGGGAATAAATTTATTTTTAGGAAAAATAGGGAACATCCTCAATTCATCTGATATTAAAGGCCCTAAAAGGCTGAGAAGAAGTCTGGTAACTCACATTTATTAGAATTTACAAATCATCCAGATCTCATTCCTATTACATATATTTGAGATGTGCATGCTATACATAACTTGATAATTATAACTCACACCAATTGAGCTAAAATTACACTGCCTGTAGCTTAACGGCACTATACACAACTCCCTTGGAGCAGTAACACTGCACATCACATGTAAGGCTGATGTATTAAGAAGCCTTGTTCAATCTAAGATCACATCTGTACTAGGCTGGTATTTTTTTCTTTCAGCATTAGTTTGTACTCCTTAGAAGTTTTCTAGAAACAACGTCAGGTCATCAAAATGTTTTAGAATAAACAGTTTCCTGGTTTGGTTCTTTTTTATAATAAATATATGGATTTACTGTGAATGAATATATTTGTTTGGCTATAAAACACACACACACATTCCAGAAAATTAATGATACTAGAAAACATATCACAGATATGTTCTATGCCAAAAGCAATAAGACTCGGTGTTGTATTGATCCTCTGCACTTCTGTTGTTTTCAGCTCCTTTTCATTTAAGATATTTGTAGTAATTTTTATTCAGAATTTGTATTCTGTCCTCAGGTCTTTTTAATCTTGACTCTTTCTTCATCTGCTTTCAACTTAAACTGATTCATTCTTCCTCTTTGATGTGTTATTGTCTCGCAGGACACTGACTCTGTGCAAGAATTGTTCCTAAGGATGTTAACAATCTCAGTGACACCCAAACTGACAGATGTGAAAAACTAGCCACAACAAACTATATGACATTTAAGGGAATTCTCCTCCTGCTTGTGATCAAATAAAGCAGAAATTAAGATAATCTATAAGAAAGAGACACATTTCACATACTAGTTTGAAACAAATAATCCTCTCTATATAAATAAAACAATTTTTGATATTTACATTACTAAATGCAGAAACCATTTTTCCTATTGCAAATGAAAAAGCACAATTTAATTATTATTTTATAAATTCTACCCTTCACACTGAGGAAAACAAACACTACGTTTATCAGCATGAACTACCTTTAGAAATTTCCCATTTCTTTCAGTGCTAATTTAATCTCCAATGATTACCAGCTCTTTACTGCTCTCTGTATGTGTGCTTAGGCTTCTCATTAAAAAACCCTCAAAACACAAAGCCCACCATCCCTTAGCTTCTAACAAGAAAAATCTAAAACTTTGCTTGTTTCACTGATAACCCTCGTAACTAGCTCTTCTCTGTGATGTTCTATGTGGCTGTACTTCAGTCTCATCATTTTCTCTAAATCTTTTAATCATCTTCTGCTGTTTCCTGCTATGGTGTTTTTTCTTTTTCCTCCATATGCTGCAGAGGAAGTTCCCTGTCCTTAATGAGAGACATAAACAGCTATGTCAGAAGTCTTTACAGATTCGTACTATCTAAAACATATCAAAATAATTACACAGATAAGGTGTATTTAAAAATACAGACAGCATAATAACCTCTTGTTTTATATTAACTTTCAGTGGTCAGTTAAGACAAGTCAGAAATACAACATTTAGCAGTAGTGACCAAAATATTAGTATAATTTTAGGACTCAAAGGCCTAACACCTTTATTTAGTATATTCTGCTGGACCAGAAACTGATGCTGCTTAACAAAAATATTAAAAGTTTAGTGGACCTACAATAAATATAAAAAAGAGGGATTAAGTAATCCAGATCTGTTTGGCATCTCTCCTTTGAAATGTCACAAGATTATACTTTTGGTTCATAGAAATTCTAGCAACTTATCTTTAAAGATCTCTGCAAAAGAGATTCTTTCCTCTCAACATTATGAAAAAATAATGCGGATTCCTTCAAGAATGGTTGTATTCTCTGCACGGATTTTAACAAAATGATGGGCAATTTAAATACCCAGATCAAATTTTCCCTGTATTTGCTTAATATTTTTGATACTGAAATCAAAATAGAAACCACAGCTAGCATGACTGAAATTGGACAAAATGCAGTAGGCAGATAGGGACCTGCTATTTGCTTCAAAACACAAAGCTACTATGTATTATTTTTCCAGTTATGTTAGAGCAGTGCTTGTCTAAGAGCAGTGGGGAACAGGAGAAAAAGAGACAAAAAACCCTAGTGCAATAAAGTCTTTGCTAATACTCTGAAAGTATCCAGTTCATCTTTAGAAAAAGGAGATTCATTGTCACAAGGCAGTTGTCATCACAACTGAACAGCAACCATTTTACCAGGAGAAACACTCTCCAGAAAAAAAAAATCAAGCTTGGGTGACTTCCATGAGCCTTGAAAACCTTGGCAGCTAAACATTTGGCATCTAAGGTCTTGGCAATGGTTAATCAGCCCTTGAAGTTATGGCACGCTGCCATTTCCCAGCTCTTGGACAAGATGAACGTTTTGGATTGTGCTGTGGGAACACCAAGATCATAAAATTTATTTAGGCAGAAAGGATGTTTTTTGGACTTATGGACAACTCTCCAAGTGCTTATTCCATCTGAGAATAGTTATCCCAGGTCTGAGTAGAATAATAAAACCCAAAAATCTCTAACACAGTTTTTAAAATTGTGGTAAAAGGGGAATTGAACAGATGGAACAAAGACAAAGGTGACAGAAGTCTGAGCATACTTCTTTATGATTATTTTAAATAATATTGAGAATACATACCAAGAAAAGACTGGGCAAGGACATAAAGAAAGTGATAAAGACTGGCAGAGGCTCACAGTAATACTGTTAAATAATAAATGCATGCTGCTAGTCACAGAATGTAATATTTTTCAATAAATCAGAAGATGGGCTGGACAAAAGAGTTTCTGGGTGTCTGTCATTGTATCTAGGAACTGTGTCTATATTTTTCTTTATTCAGAAGCACATGAAGACTTTTTGCAATTCTTTTGTGTAGGAGAAGAAAAATATTCTTTTGGTTATGAGTGCTTTTTGTCCAGTGATAGCCCATTAATTTTTTCTTATTGGAGTACATTGGAGAATTATGAGTCAGCCTGTAACAGTAGGTAGATTGATATCTACCAATTTATCATCTGCACTTTTAATTTTTTTTTTTTTTATTAGATAGTATTGAGACTGCAGCAGAATTCTCCTTCTTGAAAGTGGCAAAAGAGTCAGTCCTGTTCAATTCCAGGGATTTACCTTCTACAAAATCTATTGAGTGTATGTAGTCTCACTGGAGAATATTAAGACCATGAGGATGATGGAGCACACTTCAGAGTTAACTAATCTCCACAGAAAACAGGTACAGAATGTCCTGGGTTGGAGAGCATCCACACAGACCATCAAGTCCAGCTTCTGGCCCTGCACAGGACTACCAAAGAATCACAGTGTGTGTCTGAGAGTGTTGTTCCAGCACTTCTTGAACAACAGGCAGGCCCAACACTTGGATCTTGGAGCTGTAGAAGCTCTTTATCAGCTTTATAAATACAGGCTGAGAGAGTTGGGTCTTCTCAGCCTGGAGAAAAGAATACTCCAAGGAGCCTTTATATCACCTTTCAGCACACAAACGAGTTTTACAAGAAGGCTGGAGGGGGACTTTACACAAGGGCATGTGGTGATAAGAGAAAGACTTACGTGAAGGACAACAGGTTTAAATTAAATATTCGGAAAAAGTTCTTTACTGTAAATGTGGTGAGGCACTAGAAGAGGCTTCCCAGAAAAACTGTAGTTGTCCCATCCCTGGGGGGTGCTTGAGAGCAGACTGGACTTGGCTCTGAGCAGCCTGGTCTTGTGGATAAGTCTGCTCCCAAGGCATGGGGGGCTGGATCTAGATCTTTAATTTCCCTCCAACATTAACCATTTTACTGCTCTATGATCTCACCTATGGACTTAACAGCATGCTGAGTGTTACCATTTTCCTCCAGTGAAGCACTGTGGACACAACTCACACTATACATGCAGAAACTGACTCTCTGACTCTCCTACGTCATGCTACCAACATTTTTGTAGCTGGCTATAAATCATACTGGCTTTATGCTATATTTCAGATTTCTAACGATAAATCTTGAATGCAATCCAAAGTATAACTTGAATTTTTTGAGTGTGCAGAACATGAAAAAATGTATACAGAAACATTAATTAATAAAGTTTTAAACAGATTAGGATAAACAAACCATTCTGCACAGTAAAAGGATAGGAAATATAGGATGTTGTGTTATTGTCAGATGACAAGATTTGACTCTATTTGGTGTGAAAAGACTCTCTTGTATAAAGCAGAAACATAGGTGTCCATCCAAACAAGACGTAAAAACAACTTCCACAACACGTTTAAGACACAGTAATGAAGATTTTAAAACTCACTCTTTAATGCCTTGTGGAAATGTTCACCTACTAAATAATTCTATACACCTTTATCTAAGCATTTACCAAGATGTTTGACCTAAATCCCAAGCTCCTGTAAGGCTGTGCCCTTTAACAGAATGGCCTGCCAAGATTCTGGTTTCTGTTAATTACCCAGAAAATACAGTAGATCTAGACAAAGAAGCTATGGGATAGGATGACATCTGGTTTTGCTGAAACTTATCAGTTCAACAGTGAATTTCGCTGTAGTTATTTTCTAGATGGCTTTTGGTATCAATCTGTCATTTTACTTTTTATACAGAAACTGAATAAATGAAAAGAATATTTACAATAACAAAGGAAGTTGAAATAAGTGCAAAACATTTTTTCTCTATTACTCTACTTTTTTATTGAATTAGATAAACTAAAGGTTTGGCAATCATTATGAACACACTTATTCCAGAACTTTACAAAATACTGAACTTAAGTCAGTAAATTTTCTGTCTTGCCTGATATGGTAATGCCTACTTACAAATTTGGTGATATTTTCAAAATAACTTATAAAATCCACAGCTGTGCTGGTGATACAGAGCTTAACACATTTTTTTTTTTTTTAATGTTGTCAGTGTTTGAATGAATTGACATTTATACTCTCATACAGAGACCAGGAATGGTCAGGTAGGAAAAGGAAAGTCTAAAAATTGTTCTCCTTTTGATGTTAAGTAATGCTGCAAAATTAAGCAAAAGCACTCCTGCCATTGAAGTGCAGTCTTTGCTCTCTGATTACAGATGCTGAAATTGGATCAGCTGTTTAGTAATTCTTCATTTCTTGAAATCCCCTTATTTAATGCCTTTTCTGAAGTGAGAGCAGAATTTACCTGAGCTCCTGCCTTTCTTCCTTCTCTTCTTGTAAAATTTAAATATCAAAAGAGGAAACTACTAGGAGATGCACATTAACACATGGCAGTATCTTTCAGAAACATCCATCAAGGTTGGACACTGCACATAAAATTTTGAGCAAAACTTATTATTGGGATCTGTGAAAGTATCTTGTGCAGTATGAGAACGTGGGCTAGTCTTATAGCATTGTTACAGTGTTTTGAAGCCTCTTTCAAAGGAAGCTTCTTGCACAAAAGAAAACCTAGAGGGAGAAGGTCTGTAAAATAAGAATACTCTATAAAATATGAATACTGACTTATTCTCCCCCATTTGGATAACTTACACCACTGAATTATGTACACTTGCCTCACAATGATTTAAAGAAGTTCTTCTTAACTGACAAGCTTTTTTGGATGGCAGCAATTAAAGAAATATATGACTATAAATGCAAATTGGCATATAAAATGCAATTATGAGTATTTCTTACACTGTATTTTGGACTTCACTAGGGGAGTTTCTTTAATGTTAAAGAAGAATTGCTGCAGCTCTCTTCCTAAGTCTTTTGTCTCTCAGGATATAGTTTTGCAAGATGGCAAAACATTGTAGTAGGTCTGGGTCTTGTTTGTCAGAGAACAATTTCAAATTAAGCTTCAATGCAGTACACTGATCTACTTTAAGCAATGAAGTCTACAGCTTGTGCTGGACTGATCTACCAGAACAATGATGTGTACTTAGCTAACCAACCCTAGGCCTCCTTAAAAGAATGCGCGTAAGAATTATTGTGGTGAAAGCAAAGTCATCTGCTGACTTCTAATTTCTTGTTTGTACATGAAAATTCAATGATCTGTGGAACATCAAAGGCAGAGTCACTGAGACATTGTGACAGAAAATAAAAAATTATGAAAAAAAATTATTCTCAAAGTATCTTTCCTCCCTTTAACATTATCATTTGATTTTCTTACACTAAGTAAAATTATGATCTGGGAACCCTTAACAGTCAGACATTGAAATGGAGAAAGTAGAAGCTACAGACTTAATCCAAAGGGATACTTTATCATGTTCATTAAAAAATAAATCCTATGCCATGTGAAGATATTCCAGCTTCTTCATAATGGCTTTGTAACATTGTAACAGGTAACACAAATAAAACTGAACATTTCATCAAAACGTGTTCAAAGAGATAATTGATTTTAGAGCAGTCTATGTGATTCCACATTGTTATAAATCATTTATGGACAAAAAACCCCAAAACCACTCTTCCTCTTCATCAAAGAAATTTTTTTTTTTAAAAAATAATTATTTTATCTTTATGTGTATTGCTAATTATTGTAATGAAGAAGTCCCTAACTCTCAACTGTGAATCCAATCTACATAGCAGGAATATTAGCATCTTTTTAAATCACATTGTCTCTTTCGAAATTGTTTTGCTTATGAAGAATTTGAAATTAATATTCTACCAAGCTTCTGAACTAGCTGTGTGCTCTCACAAAACTGAACTGCATCCCTACACTGAAATTTTGAATTTAATTAACGAAACCCAAGACATGGAGAGGAGTCTTGTCAGCAACACCGTCCTATAAACATAGTTGGAAAAGCAGATCAGCTGTGGAATGTGTTAGCCTGTAAACTACAGCAGCAGAGGCTCATTTACGCTGGCAGTCCTGGAGCCTCAGGAGCCCTGCCCCAGAGAGGCTCATCTGTGAGCTCACACCAGCCTGCTCAGGGCTTCACCCAGCTGAGCCACCGAGCCCCAGCGACAGAGGCCGTCCATCCTCCTTTGGGCCTGGGCCCCACACAGTTGTTCTGGTGGGGAAAAAAACAGCTTTTCCTCATCTCCATCCTGAGCCTCTGCAAAGTCATTCTGTGCTGCTGTCTCTCACACTCCCACCATGTGCTGCCCTGAAGAGCACAGGTGCACCTCCTTCATCCCTCCAGTGGTGCTGAGGATGCTGCTGTACGCCCCCACAGCCATCCCTCCCTTCTCTCAGCTGGACCAGCGCCAGCACCACAACCTCTCCTCACAGGGAAAACACTCCAGCCTCACTGGCTGCCCCTCAACTCCTGCCTGTCATCTTCTCTGTATTTCTAAAGTATTAGGGTGGCCAAAGCTGTAACCTGTAAGCCAGATGTGGTCTAATGAGCCCTGCACACAGCAGGAATAATTCCTGCCTTAATCTCTGATTGTCACAGTTCGCACAGCCACAGAATATTGTTGCCTCTCTTTCGGAAATCCTAGGTACTGTTCACTTATATGAGGTGTAAGCTCATTTCCTAAATAGCTATATACCCAAAGGTATTACAAATTAGCTACTGAAATATTTGCACAAATATATTGTTTCCTAAATATACAGTGAGTTAAATTTTCTGTTTGCTTAGAAACATTCTGTTCTAACATAAAACTGACATTCAGCAAGTTGCCTGTGACTTACAACACAGAAATCATTAAAATAATACTTTTAAGAAAGTGTGTTTTCTTTTAGCAATACATCTGGAAATAACTTGTGAAACTGTCTTTTTTTTTCTGGGAACCATTAAAGATATCTAATCTTGCAACCACTTTTTCAAGAAATCACTTTATCTGGAATTGTGTGCCTCAACAGATATTAAAAACAATGACAATGAGACATAATGTAGGTCTAGTCAGCAGGTTTTTTTACCTGACAGCTTAATATTTATGTAGACTACAAGTGCCATAAATATTTGGACTAAACGAATGTTCTTCATTTTATTTGGATTCTGTTTTGCATTTTTTTTGGGTCATTATGGATTTGGTTTATTGTTTGTTTGGTTTTATTTGGTTGAAATCTTTTTTGTCCTCAGAGCCATTTATTTAGCCTTTTTTTGGTTAATATTTATTTATTAGAAAAAGAGGAAGAAATTATAGAAGCTTGGTATCCAAACTCTTCTACCATCATATTCTACAGTTTATGAAACTGCAAAGGTATTTGTTAAGAACATAAAATAGTGTCTTCATGGGAACTGAAAAGACATATAACTTGGTACATCTCTTCTGTCAATGGCCAAGATCAGATACAGAGATGAGTGTCAGGATAAATGTATCATGAACCTTCTTCAATTTATTATTCCCAGCATTGAAACTTAAAGATCCAGGACTGGCTATATTTGTGTACTCTTATAAAATACACTCTGGTGTACTCCTAGAACAGAAATGTGGAACTGTTCCATGCTCTGTTATTTTCTGTAGTTTCTATTACAGCTTTATAATCCTACATCTGGAAATTCTATAAATATCTGGAATTGCTAAAGTCAGAGAAAGCTCAAGTACAAATTAAGGAGAATATACTTTGCAAAAGAGATGCTGTCAGCTCCCATAGGTGTTTGACACTCATCACTTCTCTCTAACTTCACATTTACTAACTCATAGGAGGTGAGTTGAAACACTTTATAAAAGAAGTGTTTACTGACCCTCTCAGTTGAGAACATGCTTGCCTTGACAGAAATAAATGTATATGGAATGAGAATGGACAGAATTAAAAACAAAAAAAGTGCCTAAGTGGCAATAAAATAAATGAAAAAAGAAATCATGTGTTTGTGATACCATTTCCAAAGGATGGTTTTCTAGTTCCCATTTTGCTTTACAAATGCATGCTTATATTGCCAAATTTCATGGAAATGAGCTGCACAGCCATTTAAAAGACATCAAATAAACATTCTTTTTATTACAGTGAAATGCAAATATCAAGTCTTAACAAGTAAATCTAGGGTCTGTAATTTTAAAACAGCAATAACAATAACCTCAGGCTATGTTTTTATTTTGTGGTTGACTTTATGAGAAGCAACTGTTATTTTTGTGTGGCACTTCAATGAGTCAGAAGCACGCTCATTCCAGTTAAAACAGTAGCACTCTGGCAGTACTTGTGATGGAAAGTCAATGATTATTGGTCAATCCAATCATACTGTCCATCACACTGGTGGTGACAAGGTTTTAACCTATTTCAAATTTAAATGTCAGTTTTTACAGAAACATTTTTCAGAAAGATTAAACCTAGGAAAGACTACAAGTGAAACCTGTGATAAAATTCTGTGAGTATGAAAGCTCTAACAGATTCCCACAAAGCCCAGGTAATTATACTGGAAGCATCTTAATAGACATTTAGAGGATAGCAATGAATGCTTTGACTATCTATGGCTGCCCTTTCACAGTCATGCAAAAATACATGTTCATTTCAGAAGAAAGGAGTTTTACCACCTAGCCACCATACCAGTCCTGAACAAGCAAAGACATAAACCCAAAGAAATTCTGTCCCTGAAATAGATAAGACATCTTTGTCTTTGTAGATGGAAGATGTTTATTAATTTATTTCCTCAAATACAGGAAATCAATATAAGCAAGAAAGACATATATTCATGTTTGACTGTCATTTCCAGCTGGAACTAAACTGATGTAATAAAATAAATCTGATAGAAGTTTGCAAGCGGTCTAAATTTCAGAATAACTGAATACCTTAAAACAACAAAATCAACTGTGAAAAAGTCTACATCTGGAACTCATAATGGAGAAAAATGTGCAAATTTGTTTAGAATAATTTTTAGTAAAGATACATATAGATGCTTTGATTAGTAGCCAAGGATGAGTAAAATATTCAAAACTGTGTTTAATACTGCACAGAATTCAAACACCTTTAGATCTCAGTCTTTTCCTTGCAAATTCTGACAAGATATGATATGCTCATCCTGCTAGATTCAGGAAGTCCAAGACGATAAAAGTCATGACTCTAAGATCTACGCCTTTCTTCACAGTCAGTTTCTTAAAGTCAGTTTTAGGGCTCTAAGAGAAATGATGGTGTTCTGTGATTCTGAAGGGGTCTATTAAACACAGAAGTTGTTTATTCTTGAGCCTCACAAGCCCTTTTATGTCTACAGGATTCTTCACAGACAAAGCTCTTCTCCAAACCCCAAAGTACAAAGTAACCTCTATGAGGTCAGAATGGGTTACAGACCTATCACATTGGTTCCAGCCAGGACAGAGTTAATTTTTGCAGTAGCCAGGAGGCAGCATTGCTGGGACCCAGAGATTTTTCTGAACCACCTCACATCATCCTCAGGGGAGAAGAAGGATCCCTTCTGGGTCCCGTAGTAGGAAGTGAGCAGCTGAGCAATGTCAGGGTCTGCATGATGAGCATTTGCATGGGAATAGTTTGCCTCTCTTGTAGAGACTTTGTTATTAATATACTTGCACTTTCTCTCTGTTGCCTTATTTCACCGCTGTTTCCAGTAAATTGTTCTTATCTCAACCCATGATCTTCAACTTCTGTGCCTCTAGTCATCCTCTCCAGTCTGATGTAGGAGGGAACGGGAGAAGGAATTGAGAGGAATATGGTTTGGAGTGTTTCCATGGGAACACTAAACTAGGGAAGACATATTCCTAAACCAAGACATACTTCTTCAGCAGAAACTTTTTTCTCTCCTAGTTAAAATTCTTTATCAAACATCCACCTAGTATCATTTGAGACATGCCAAAACTACAGAAGCACCTGAAGACATCTTACTTCGATATCGGGGAAAAAATACACACCGAACAAACTTACTATAATGCGGGTAATGCTAAGAGTGGGCAATTTATTGCCAATTTATGGCTGATCAATTCTAACAGCAGTAAAAATGAGGAAACCAGAGCAAGTGCACTTACTTAAGTCCTATATTATTATGTTATGTTATAAAACAATATATCCAAGAATGGAAAGTTTTTCCCTAGGAAGGGAAAGGCTAGCTAGAC
This sequence comes from Melozone crissalis, assembly GCF_028551555.1. Taxonomy (NCBI): domain Eukaryota; kingdom Metazoa; phylum Chordata; class Aves; order Passeriformes; family Passerellidae; genus Melozone; species Melozone crissalis. The sequence continues at coordinate 44,886,981 of NW_026535783.1, read as the reverse complement.
TAACTAGTTCTGCCATTGAGTAACCCTCTTTCTACCGGCCTTTACTGGAATAGAAGGATTTAGAAACAGCAATTGCCCATTTAAAAACATCAGGGGCGTGGGCATCTATTGTGCTCCAAATATGGTTTGGTTGATAAGGTTCTGCCATGTCCATGCCAAAAACAATTTATGTACAAAAACTAAGCATAAAGAAGTATGGTAATATGCATCCCAACCTGAATTCATAGCTTGACCAGACAAAATTTTCAAAAAACAAAAATAAATCAGGTATTTTTTTTTTGCTGGGCTTCTCTATGCTCATTTGCCTTAGAAATTCTATTTTATTTAATGTGTAGGAACTTCCATTTTTTTCTACCTGGAGAATGTGATTTTCAAACTTTTATATTTATTTCTTGAGCAATAAAAATAATTTGTCTAGCACCACTTTTTAAAGATGAAATGAACTTTCTGTATGCTATTTTTGACTTCCAATAACTTAAATTTTCTTCATTGACACCCATTCCTGAATTCTTCCACTCTCAGGATTCTTCACCTACAACTTCAAAAAATTTTACCAGTTTTATCTAAAATCATTTTTTCAAGGAGCAGTAGATGTCATGGACTCCAGATCACATCCATTAACATCCCAGCCAAATCCAAGAGTATTTCTCTTGCCCTTATCCTGTCTGTTACTCATAGCTAATTATGTTACCTTTAGTTTAACGGAACTTTGGTATTTGAGAGACTGCTTTTATTTTTCTCACTCTTACTCTACTGCTTTCCTAGAGTATCGTATTATATTATAATGCTATGTATTTTTCACAATAACAGTCTTCAACTTTTTATGTATTTCACTATCATCTCAGCTAATTCAAAACATAAACAGACAGAAATAAACCCATCATATTAAGTGCAACAGGAAACACATAAAACAGGTAAGACATTTTTCAACAGAAAAAAATGCCTCTTTAAAATACAGATTTCCTTTCCTGCCCACCATTTTCACTACTTCATTCTCCCTTCACCAGTAACCTTGGCTGAAAAAGAACTCTTTAAAATTTTGTCCTTTATTCAGAAGGTTAATTTCACTGTGCACAACAAAAACCAAACCCATCCATTTTGAACACAAAGAAAAAAGACATATGCAAAATTTGGTTATCTCTTTTAAAATGTACTATTTCTCTACCTACTTACTATCTACCTACTTACATGCTTAATAATTTGAAAGTTTATTTCAAAATATAAAAATTTTTAAATCTTCTGACACAAAGGCCCTTTTTAAATGATAGTGTGACAGTGTCTCAGAACACGCACTATTATATGAGAGGATTGCAAAAAACACCACAAAGTTTTTCTACAACAGTCAAAGAATGGAAAAGCAAATATTCATGGTATGATATTGAATATTCACGCTTTCTTAAGACAATTTGAATAAAAATTGCTTTCAATGCTTTGGACTGATGCAATTTCCAAATGTAAGCAGCTTTTTGGAATCCAAAGAAACCTAACGGAGCAAGAAACAAGAGGGCCACTTGTGAATCAAACTATTGTTAATTCTAAGGGTAAAAAAATAATGTGTCACACAACATAAGAAATGGTATTGCTCTGCTGGAAACACCAACACATGGTCAGGACCCATATAAGTAACACTAGAATCCCAATTCTTCCTGTTCAAGGCACTGACCCCTGATCTAACAATTTATTTTTCCTCCAGGTCAAAAGTTAAGCTTCAACCTTTCCAATATTCATTATTAAGAATAAAACCCATTTGGCTGGGCTAGAAATGCTTTGTGAAATCTAGGCGAGGTAACTGAAGGAATGCACTACCACAACAGCTTTCTGTTTTTAACTTCTTGCCTAGTAAAGGCACGTGAATTATCTTGCTAATAATCCTGACAACAGACACCAGTCTCCATCAGATGAGGAAGAAGAACATAAAAAAATTATTTTCTCCCTTGTTTAAAAGAGAGCAAGCAGGTCTGTTGCTGTCAATGTCCTTTGCAGGCCTGCCTTAGAAAAATTTACCTTAGTTTTTTTGCCAGTCTATCAGTAATAAAAACTTGAGGCAAAAACTGACCTTCACTCCTTGCTTTAATAAACACTGAAAAGGAATGAAAAGAGCTTTTCACCGCTGGACAGATGGATGTGGACAGAAATGCGGACAGAGGAGCTGTGACCAAGTCACTCTCTCACAGAAGGAAGCTGGTGTTTGCTGCACTGTCTTCTTAGTCTGTCCAGAGAGTGCTACAGTACAAGAGAACTAGCCACTTCTAAAGGGAAAAACAAAGTATTGTCCAGGAAAAAAAAGTAAATCATATAGAGGTAAGAACAGTCAGAAACTACTTGCCTGTGAAACAATAATCACGTACATTACTGTTTCAAGTAATTTCATCTTTTCCTCTACATTTTAAACATTTAGAAATGTTGAAGTTATACAGATTTTGAATTTCTGTTTGGTTTTACCTAATTAAAATGTTCTTACATTACAGTATTTTCTTATGGTGAAGAGCCTTGAACTACCACTGCAATCGTTCAAGTGTAATCGGAAGATCCTTTTGAATACGTGAAATATCAAGTAACCACGGCAAAACTGAGACTATAAAAACTCTACCAATATCTGGTAAGAGAAAGAAACTACATTAAATGTGCCTTTAGCAGAGATAATCCAGCTTCAAGCTCCATATATCAGATTTTTTCCTATTAATAACATGGGTCTAAGTACAGAAAATTAAATCAATTATTAACTTCTTGGAAGGCAAAATTCAGAAGTGATCACTCAAAACACTACCTAAACTTTGTACCATTTTAGTTGACTCTGAATTCCACTATTAGTCCCACCTAATTATCAAATGTTGGATGGAATGACTGTATCCAAAAGTTCATGGTATGTTCATCAGTTACAACAGAGTTCCTAACAGATGTAGTATGCCTCTTTCTTTAATGAAATATGACCATTTCTTTCACTTGTTTTAAGGAGATGGTAAATCATGAGTGTAATCAATATGTTTGAGATAATTAAGAGAATGTGGGGGGAAAAAATAACATTTAGTTAAAAAGTAAGAATAATTTACCATAATCTAAATAATAATACGTAGCTTTTAAATAATGTTCTGGTAGGATTTCAAAATATGAACACTACCACCTGATTACAGGCCCATCATCAGTATTTAAGATTTGACCACTATTTCTTTGAAATATACAAATATTTGCACACGAAGAGAAAAAAAAGGACACTAGAAAATGGAAGTCCCAAAAGATCAAACCCCCAAACCTTAATTTTAATTATTTAAACAGTCAATTTATTTTTAAATTTAGCTTATTATTTTGAATAAATATATTTACATTTTCTGAGCACCTGGAAATAACTATGCTACTGAGAGAATATATGTGTGTTTCCCTATTGCAAGCAGAAGTAGATTAAATATAATGAATTTAGAACTACTGAAAACAATAATGGAAGCCAAGCAGGCGAGGCGGAATGTCAGCTTGGCTGAGTATGGATCTTTTGGAAATAAGGAGGAAAAGGAAGTTGTGTGCCCAGGGGAAGCAAGGTCAGGTGACACAGGAAGAGTAAGAAATGCTGCTCACTGCTGTAGGGGAAAAAAATTGTGGACAGAATAGTGGGAGCAATAAAATGAGGTTTTTTACAAACATGTTAATGACAAGAAGCAGCGTAGTAGTAACACTGGCCCATTACAGGATGAGAGTGGTCATCTCACAAACACAGACATGGACAAGTCCTAGGTGTTTAATGTATTCTTTGCCTTCACCTTTTAACATTTCCTAAACTGGAAGACCATGATTCCAATAGTGATAAAATCCCAGTTGATCTTAAACTTATGTGAGATCTGCTGCTTGAGCTGAGTCCCTATAAATTGATGGGCCTGATGGGATTAATCCAAGATTCAAAGAGTTAGCTGATGTCATCATAAAACCTCTCTCAATGATTTTCAAGTAGTCTTGGGATTCTGGAGAGGTCCCAGTTGATTGGAAACTGGGGAATGTTGTCTTGATTTTCAACGGAAGGATGCCCTCACACAGAACCAAACTACAGACCTATCAATCTCACTTCAGTGTCCAGTAAAATAATGGAGAAGATTATTTTGGGAGGTATTGGAAAAGGACAATAAAATCATCAGTTACAGCCAGCATGGCTTCATAGGGGAAGTCCTATTGTCAAATCTGATCTTCTATGACAGGTAACTCACCCAGTTGATCTAGGAAAGTCAGTTGATGTAACCCCTTTGAACTTCAGCAAAGCATTTGATACTGTCTCAAACAGGATCCTTCTGGACAAAATGTCCAGCCCACAGCTGGATACACACATCATGTGATGGGTGAACAACCCGCTCATGGGTGGGGCACAGTGGTTACAGTGAATGGGGTGACATCAGACTGGGGACCTGCCACTAGTGGGGTTCCACAGGGCTCCATTCTTGGCCTAGCTCTTCAACATTTTTCATAAACGACTTGATGTGATGCCTTTTTCATCCTAGAAATTAAACAACACACTTTTGTGATAATATTAGTATATGAATTAATATAAAAGTGTATCTTTATAGAAGGCCTCCAGGGGCAGTTATGAAAAAATGTCCACAAAAGCCCACTCCCCACAGGGGTGCATACAGTTTCATAAGTTTGGTAAATTGACAAAAAAGTACTAATAAGGTGTAGAACTGTTGATGCAATTCCCACCCAGTCCAAGCCCCTTCTAAATTCTCCACCCCATAGATGGGACTGAACCTTGTTGATGAAAATGTGTCTGAAGAGCTGTTTTTTAGCCATGGATTCTAAGGAGAACCAAAATAGGACAGGGGCTTTGGAACATACTTTGTCTTTCTAGGAAAATGTTGAATTAGACTACAATAGGAAATTACAAAGTTACAAATATTTGTGTAAAGAATACAGAGAATATATAAAAAGAAAAAAGGTAAAAACCAAAACGACATCAGATACAGGACTGGAAAGAAGACTAAGTAAGTTTGCCAACACCACTAAATTGAGAGCAGCTCCTGACTCCCTTGTGAGCAGAGAGACCCTGCAGAAAGATCTCTACAAATGAGAGACATAAGCAATCACCAACCATATGAAGTTGAAAAAGGGGAAAGTTACGGATTCTGCATCTGGGATGGGACAACCCTGGATGTATAGACAGACGGGGGAATGAGAGGCTGGAGAGCAGCATTGTGGAAAGGGAGCTGGATATCCCAGTCAACAGAAAGATGAAGATGAGTCAGCAGTGCTCTGGCAGCCAGGAGGGCCAACCTTGTGTGCTTGTTGGCACAGCATCACAGCTGGGCAAGGGAGGGCATTGTCCTGCTCTGCTCTGAGCTGGGACAGCCTCACCTCCAGTGCTGGGGCAGTTTTAGGCAACATAACATATGAAAATTTTAAAGCTATTAATGGCCAAAGGAGGACCACAAGGATGGTAAAGGGTTTGAAGAGGAAGCCTTGTAAGGGTGGCTGAGGTCTTATTGCTGGGACCTCATTGCAGTTACAACTTCCTCATGAGGGGAGGAGGAGGGGCAGGCACTGATCTCTTCTCTGTCGTGACAGTGACAGGACCAGAGCGAATGACTTGGAGCTGTGTCAGAAGAAGTTTGGGTTGGGTATCAGGAATTTTCACCCAAAGGCACTGGAACAGCTCTCCAGGGATGTGGTCACTGCAGCAGCCTGACAGAGTTCAAAGGGTGCTCTCTGGCACAAGCTGTGACTCTCGGGGCTCTCCTGTGTAGGCCGAAGTTGGACTCTGTGATCCTGATGGGTTCCCTTCAAATCAGCATATTCTCTGATTCTATGAATAAATGACACTTATTATAAATACCCGAAATATCACCTTATTTATTTGACTCACTCATAAGAATGCAATAAGAAAGAAACTGCACTACAGACAGATGCATAACTTCCTACCTTTTCACAAGGGGAGCAGTTTCAACTGTATGTATCATTTATATTAAAAATTAATCTATTTTTTAAAATAATTTCTTGAGAGTTAGCAGTCAGTATTAGTGCCAAAACCATGTAAATTCTGGAACTCCTAATATCTTGGAAGATCTTGCTGGAACCAAATAGTACATTCAGAATAGTGCATTCTATTTCTATGAGAAAATGAGGCCACATTTAAGAATATCTACTTACACAGTCATTTAAATTTAAACAACTCACTAAAAAATAAATATCACTCTCCCTTTCTGTTTCAGGATTTCAACAAAAAACATCCCAATAAGCAGTTTTTTGATGTATGTAAGTATCCTTAGAAACAAAACACACTCAGTACCATCACAGGAACCACCAGTACGATTAAATTTAGGTTTCCAGGTTTGATAAATGTTAATGAAATTAGAAATTTTTCTCCTTGCTTTTGTGGCTTTGACATTTTGCAACTAATGACCAAACTCAAGTTTTGACAGATTTGAAGTCCAGAGAAGACGACCTTTTTTTCACTGACTTGAACATATTCTCAATTCAAACCTCTGTCTGCTATATGTAACACAGCACAACAAAAAATGATTGCTTTTGGGCTTACTAATGGCTTTTCTCCACTTGGCTTCATCTTCTTGCCATTAATCAAGTTCCAAGTGACAGCAGCATTTTGCAAAAAAAAAAAAAAAAAGAAGACTTGGCAACTTTTCAGCCTCTCAATTCCCTTTCTTTGAAAGTCTCTTTGCGGCAGGTATAATGAAGAGGGTTTCCCAGATAACCTACTTCCTTATCTGTACAGCCAAAACCCAAATAAATCTCTGCGTGAGCATTATGATAGAGGTTGTCTATACAGATTTGTTTATCTTAGCAGCTCGGCTGATAATGCCATTTAAGATGATATATTTTATGAAAATAAATTACAGGCCTAGTGAAAACATGACAGTGCAACAGGTGAAACAATGGAATGTATGGGAGCTAAGATGAGCTTTTGAGCTTGGTACTAAGCTAGGCACACTGAATTAAAAAACCCAGTACTTTTTAACTGCCATTCATAGCAGTGATCATAAAAAATGGATTTCTTCACAAGAATATTCCCTGTAATGAAAAACAGGACTTAGCTGAGTTAGACAGGATACAAAAATATGGCTATAATGTTACAATAAATTTTTTTTTTAAAGGCTGGGAATATGAACGAGCATAAGAAAGAACAAGAGGATTTTATGTTCAGAAGAAGAACTTGTGCTGATTGAAAACCAAAGGATTTGTGAAGCCAAAATTTTTGACATTCTTCTTAAAACAATCTTTGTTCTAACTGATGTCAAATAAATAATATTTATTATAATTTATTTTTATATAATAAGTAAATATTATAATTAAGAATAGAATAAAATGTTTCATTTGGAAGTGATGTCCAACGACCCAACTGCCCAACCACTTCAGGACAGACTGAAAGCTAAAGCAAGTTTAATGGCCTTATCCAAATGCCTCATAAACACTGACAGGCTTCAGGCAACTCTCCAGCAAGCCTGTCCCACTGTCTTGTTAAAGAAATACTTTCTGAGGTTTAGTTCAGGCTGCATCTCCTTTGATGCCATTTAGAACCCTTCCCATGCATCTTTTCACTAGATCTTAAAAATACATCCCCATCTCCCTCTTGCTTCCTCACCCTGGAAAGCTGCAGAGAGCAGTAAGGGCTTAGCCTCCTTTCCTTTGAACTATGGCTGCCAAAAGTCCTTAGCTGCTCCTCAGAGGACAAGGCTTCAAGTCCCTTCCCCAGCTTTGTTGCCGTGCTCCGAGTGCATTCAAGGACCTTCATATCTTTTATAAATTGTGAGGCCAGCACTGTCCCCAGCACTCAGGGTGAGGCCACACTACTGCTGAGTGCAGCGGGACAATCACCTCTTTGGGCTGGCTGGTGATGCTGCGTCTGATGCACCCCAGGATGCAATCTGCCCTCCTGGCTGACAGCGCTGACCCAAGGAACCAACCAACAGCCCCAGATCCCTGTCAGAAAAGCTGCTATTCAGTCACACCTCCCCCAGTGTGATCTTGTGCTCTAGGTTAAGAATTTGGCATATAAACTTAAATTTTGTCTCATTAATCTTTGTCTAGTGTTTCAGTCCGTCTAGAAAGGTCAGCAAGATCACTCTGCAAGAGTCAACAGCAACTTCCATTTTTGCATCAATCAGCAAACTTGCCGATACAAAATGGTGCATTCTCGTATATACAGATAATGAATAAATATTTTGAACAGAACTGACCCTTAAACATATCTATGTGAAACACCCCTAGAAGAGGCTGCCAGCCAGATACAGCCCCACTCATCACAATCATTTCAGCTCTGACATTCACCCATAGCATTGTTAATTCTCCCATTCCACAACTGGACAACTTTTTATGGAAGGATGCTGTGAGGGACAGCCTTACTAAAATCCAGAAAAGCCCCATCCACCACCTTCTATTTATCCACTTGGAGGATATCATAGATGGATATTGAATTAGGTAAACAGGGCCTTTGTGAATCCCATTTGTGAACCAATGTTAATTGCATTGTTCTTTAAATGCCTTTCAGAAGTACTCAGTATAATTTTCTCCAGGAACTGAGGCTAGAACTATCATTTGTAGTTTCCTAGGTCTCCCTGCACACCCTTCATGTAAATTGAATAATACAGGCTTTTTTTCAGTCAGCAGGGACCTTTTCAGACTCCCACGACCTTTGGTAGATAATGCAAAGGGGTCATGTAGTAACGATAATACAAATAATTCCGGTAATAACACTAGTTTGCATATTCATTGTTGATATACCCTGAAATATGTAAATGTCACAAAAGACCTGTGTCACAAGCCAAGATTCAGGTGCACTGAATGCCCTAATGAAACACCTGGCTCTAATCAGTGCTTTTTGACTGTATTTGACTGAAAAGTTTGCTGAAGTGTTTCCACCTGAAGAATTTCTTCATTATTCTGTTTTGCTGTTGTCATATTAAGCATGAACTGACACTTTAGGTCACAAGATGCGTTCAATATACACAAAAGTGCTCAAATGCTACTATTACTAGCTAACACCTTATCTCACAGTAGATTCTTTGTAACAGTAAATCATTTAAATAGAATAGTTTAAATCACTATGGACATAAGACAAAATTTTGCATGTTTTATTCATTTGTAAGTGAAGAATTTTAATTTGCTACTGAACCAGGAGCAAGAACTGCATCTTGCTATGAGGTTAAACAGAACACTAGTAATCCAAGTACAGCACTTTACATCAGTTCAAAGCAAGCACTGAAAATACTTGAAGTTATATACATTATAGCAGGATTTTATATCCTAGAGCCACTTAAATCACAGTTCTTGCCATCTCCTGCCACACTAATGCAACAAAGCCTCTTTTCCTTTGCAGAATCAACTGAAAGTCACTGTTTCAGAACTGTTTCATTTCTAGTCCTAATAAACAGAATATTTTTGTTTTGTCAAGGTCTGTTGAATGTTACCTTCCTATTGATGTCTGTATGTTTGCCAAAAATACTTGAATACTTTAGTATGTGCTCTTCATTTCATTTCTTCTTCCTACGTCAAATCCTTGAAAACTTAGGAATTACAGTAATAAATACTATTTTAATACCTATTGCCAGGCTAGGCAAGCCAAAGTATTACATAAGCTTTCTCTAATTTCTAAATCACTTTTTTATATATATGTGAAAAAGCATTCTTACTGGGCTTTTTCTGTATTTGAAGATTAGCACTTATTACATTAAAATGTATTTAATCTTACTGTCACCTCAGTACACTAGTGTCAAACATATCCTACATTTCAGCAAACATTTCTGTCACCCTAACTGCACACTTGATAAGACATGAGTGCTCACAGAAATGGCTAGCCTGGAAAAATGAAGACAAGCCTTATATATGAATATATGCCTTTTTCAAGTAATTGCCTTGGTTTTCTTACATGATATTAGACATCTCATATGAAGATTTGCTGTGATAACAATTAAATTGCAACTATCAAGCAGCTAATACCACTGGGTTCCTTACAGATATGATGGCGCTGTCAGGGGTTGAGCAACTAATCACCATATCATCTCCTTAAACAGAAAATCCCTAAAATTCATTTTTTTTTAATCAATATGAAATAAAGACAGGAAAAAAATCCATAGAATTCTTTTATCAATTTTACACTCCATGTTGTGCAACTCTAACAATTACATTACTAATTAATATCACAAGATTTTGTTAAGTGAGTGGACATATAGATGTATAGAATGCATCCAAAACTGAGGCCACAGATTATACAAACAACAGGAAACATGGCATTTGATTAACTGCATTGGATTTCATTATTCCTTTGGCTTCACTTGAGAGAGAGGGTTTAGGCCACTGAGCAATGAAAACCTGCACAATCTCAACACCTGATACTGAGCCAACAGCACTCTACACAAGGACAAAGGCCTTTAATTCATGCACAACTACTAAACCCAGAAAAAGTGATTGTATTCTAAGAATTCTTGGTGTATCAAAAAATAATTTGCACTTTTTCTTTTAAGTAATTAAAAAAGACAAATGGCCCTCTATTTTCTAAGTAGATAAAAAGAACCACAATGCAAATTTGAATGACAGTTTTATTTAAATTGAACTATATTACAGCCAGGCAAAATAAAAAGAAATTTAGTATCATTTGTATAAAAAAAGGACACATAGCACTAAAGAATATCAAAATTATCACACAGAAGTATACCCTTTCTCCTGCCTCGCTTTCCTTTTTCAGAAAAGCTAACACTTCTACACAAAACTGCACCTTTTCTTGTAAAGATAATTTTTAAGATCACATCCATATACTGCTTCTTTCTGGGTCTTTAAAGAACCAGATCAAAATGGTTCCTTATTGTATATAGCAGGTCACGGTTCTTATGTTAGGATATTTTGTGTTTTAGTTCTGATCTTACGTCACCTGGGACTGATTCTGCAGGGAGAATAAATATTGCTCCTCCCCCAAATATTTTGTTTTGCATTGTCCTTACTATCATTTGTTTGTGACAGATTTCTGATGATGTAAGGATGGTCATCTGTGAAAAAGGATTTTGAATCATCATAGGTATCAATGAGCGGGGGAAAAAAAGAATAAAACAAACATGTTTTAAAATTTATCTGCTCGACATGGCTTAATTTGCATTTTACAAGCAGCCAGCATATACTCACTGTGGCTATGAAAAATGCCTATAATTCTACATGCAGTCATTAGATAGCAGAATGGGGGTCATGCTAAAATTAGTCACTTAGCTGAAAGTGTCTTAGCTGAGTTGTCTGAAACTATTTAACAGGTGTACATTCTTAGCCAAAACTGTCAATGAAGAACTCTTTCAAGCTAAACAGAGCTGCTCTGCTTTTGTCCAGCATTATTTCAGTTTCTCTTCTTAGACCACAAGTGTGAGATATCCTTTCAGGAATCATCATCTGTAAGTTTATTTTCTTTCATGGATATACACAATAACTACAAATACAATATAGTCTGGCCATATTACTGATTTGAAGACAATGTTTGTCTCTTAGGAACATCAAACTGCAGAAAAAAGGTATGGCAAAATGATTTTGTATTACTGCCAATACTTCATAAAATAAAACTGATCCTATGCCCAAATATGAATTGCGTAACTTTACAGTATTTTATGTAAAACAGAAATTTGGCTGGATGAAAGTCAGTAACATGAAATTCATTGAGAATTAGAAGTAGGTAAAATAGACTTTTGCAAAGACGTGATAGGTGGTAACTGGCAGCAGGAAAACTTTTTCCATGTAAGTTGGTCTAGAAAACATAACTGAGCAATAAATCATCTTAAAAGAATATGCAGGATTATAAAGAGACAAATTAAATTTCACCAGTAAAAAATCAGGAGGGAAAAAGTTAGGAGAAATTTCTCAAAAAAATCTGGTTTCTACAGATACCTTCTAATTACATCTTTAAAGATCTTACATCAGCCTAATCTTGATTTTCCAAAGTAACTGATGTCTGAAAGTTTTGACTACAGGAATTTACAAAAATAATTAAGAAATCTTGGACTGCTGTTTCACTAATTTTCTAAAGTGACATCTCTACATCTTGAAAAAAGCTTTCTAATGTACAGCTTTGAATTCATACGTAGTGGGCTACTTTTAAAATATTGTTGTGCAAGAGAAGGGAAAATTTGTAAAATTCAAACTACAGAAAAAAAGAAACCAAAATATTCCCCAATTGAAAAAAATGTATTTGATGAATTTTGCATATAGAAATATGAGTGGAAATATTTTAAAATGTACTAATCATAAAAAAAAACTAGGGGAGGCACTTGACAGAAACTTCTTACAATACTTCCAGGTGTTATGCAATGATTTTCATAAATATTAAACTATTATGACATGTTTTTTGAAGAACTACACAAAAGTCAACAACAACACCTCTTAAACCAGCACACCCAACTGCATATACCTAAAAACTGAACTCAATACCCTGAATCATGTATTTATAGTGATAGACCTTTGTATGTTTACTGATTTTTTCAGAATTTATAAGACACAGTACTTCCTAAACCACTACCATGTCCATGCTTGCAATTAACGGACCTGAAACATACAGTATCTTTGAACTAAGCTATGGGATGTGAGATGTGTATTTCATTACTCTTTTGTATCCTTTTCTGGCTGCTAGTTAAATGTCAACACTTCATCTTTATAAAGATCAGTAAATTATTAAGTATTTAAAATTGTACTGCATGGAAGCTTAATATTTATTTGCCAGACATAACATTTGCATACCCAAAGAAAATATTTCAAATTAGTTTATATTATTAGAGATAAATATTTCTAAGTCTGTACTATTTCATAAGCCATTCCAAGAAATCTGCATGCTGTTTTATCGACTGGGTTGTATTGGCTACCTCGCCTTTTGTTTCACTATTTCACAAAATCCTATTGTGTGATTTTCAAGCAGTGGTGTTTAGTTTCTTAATCCTCCCTGCACAGCTACCCAGGAGAGGCTTTACAACATAAACTGTAAAGCAGCATTTTCTCAGCAGGAACAACAACATTCCTCTTCAAAGAGAGGCTTAATAAAAATAGAATTGTAATGACCACGCTAGCTCCGGTCACAAAGTGCTACACACAGCATCGCCACTGAAAGTTCAGGAAGTTTTGCAGAATGATACTCCTTTGGCTCTTCAAAAGCCTTATAATGCAATATATGATTGAGATAAATGCCTTTCCAGTGTATTAAGCTCATGCACAGGTACTTTCTTAGTTCCCTTATTTCTCTTCATTCCACTTTCAAAAGCCTGTCCTACTAGCAACCACCTGGCATTAATCACTGTGACTATACAGCAAACAGTTTCAGACAAACACTGGTGTACATAATTTATACAGTTCCAGCTGAAACACAGAAAATTTCTCCTACTGTGCAGCTGATATCCAGAATATGCACAGTCCTTCCTCCCATTTGTCTAGAAATGAGAGACATCCCACTCCACATTTTCCCACTACAGCCCTGCCACTCCATTTGTCTAATTTCTGTGCCCTCCAAGATAGCTGTCCCAAATGACACGTTACTTCATAAGAGCTCCTTCTCATTTCAGTACTACCAGGTAAAGTGCAAATAGAGAAACGAGCTTCTATTATCGTTGAATCTATTGCTAGCAGCAGAAACAAAAGCTGTAATACCTTGAATTTATCATCTCTGATTTGGAATAATTTTGGGGTCTTTTTTGTTTGGTTGGTTGCTTTTGTCTAGATTTGGTGCCTTTTTCTGTCTTAATGTAGAAATGTTGTGCACTTCTGAGAGCCTCATAAAAATCTCCCACAACTGCCTCAATATCTGTGGGTATCAATGGACTGGGAAACACTATACAGTAAATATTTCTCTTTTTTTAAAATTTCACTTAATGCAGCAGTGAATGTTTGAAATTGAATCAATCAGTTTTCTAATAATATGAAAAGGAATAACCACCCTAGGCACTTTCCACTGAAATTGTACTTCTTTCAGGCTCATATACTGCCTGCGGTACACAAATGCTGTTTATCAGTATTTTTGTAATGCAGAGTATTAACAAAATCAACAAGAGTAAGAGAAAATTATGGGTCAAGACAAACAAACTGCCTTCTGCATAAATTCCCTGTTGTAGCCTCTCTCTTTACTTTCCAAACAAGAAAAACAGAGCAAACAGAAGAAGTATTAGAATATATGTAATGCGCTCCACATTTTTCTTAAAACCTGCACACTTCTGTGCTTTAGTCATATGCCTAGCAGTTGAAGCTAAGGCTTCTTGATGCCCCCACGGTCTTGACAAAACTTTATAAAGAAAATAACCATACAATTTTTTTAAAAATGAAGACCAGAATTCCTGAAAACTAACTGAATAGAATTGCTGCTGGTTTCCTTACTACAAGAAAGCACCTATTCCCTTCTTCCTGAACAATTTAGTCTTCCATATGACACCAGAACTCTTGTTTTACAGCTAGGGAAAATGTTTGATATCCACCATTTGCAAGACCCAAAAACAGATTTAGGTGGTGTTAATGTGAAATGAATGGACAGCAAGAGGAAATCTCTGATGTCTGGGGAGTATAGGAATACCCCACTGCTGCTTTTTAGAAAGCAACCTTGTTGCTTTTTATTGCTTACACATGGATCACAGTACAGGTAGGGTTCAAAGGCTCAGCAGCAGGATCATCTGGTCTAACCTCCCTGCTCAAACACGGCCAACTGAGAGCACATTGCACAGGATTGCATCCAGACAGTTCTTGAATATCCCCAGTGAGGGAGAGTCCACAACCTCTCTGGGCCATCTGCTGCAGTGCACAATTACCTCCACACTAAAGCAGTTCTTCCTAATATTCAGATGGAACTTCCTGTCCATCAGGTTTTCTTCCTGTTGCCTCTTGTCCTTTTGCTTGGCATAACTGAGAAGAACCTGGTCCATCTTCTTTGCACTTTCCTTTCACTTCCTTATAGACATTAATAAGACCTCCTCTCAGCTGTCTCTTCTCCAGGTTAAACACGACCATTTCCGTAAGTTTTTCCTCACAAAAGAGATGCTCAAGTCCCCTCATCATCTTTGCAGACCTTTGCTGGACTTGCTCCAGGAGCTCCACATCTCTCTTTTACTGAGGAGTCCAGAAGCGGACACAGAACTCCCAATGTGGCCTCACTAGGGCTGAGTAGAGGGGGAGGATCACTTCCCTCAAGCTGCTGGCAATGCTCCTTCTAATGCTCCCCAGGACACTGACATTCTTGAGTAGAAAGGCATGTGTATTAAGCACCAAAAAATAAAAGAATCAAAGCACTGTTCCATTCTTATGGTTCTCAGCGCAAACATTCAAAACAGAAACCTCCAAAATAAATTGTATTGACTCCTCTTGTCAGCCTGTCTCCAACAGTCAACTTTCAGACTTCTCTTTTCAAGCCATGTTTCCCTTCAAATTCAACGTTTTCATACGGGTGAATCTGTCATGGAAAACAGCCAACTTCTTTATATACAGAAAATCAAAAGCAGTTTCCAGCTATCTCAGACATTCATACTTGGTCCAAACTCTCGCAATATTCAGCCTAACAAGTGCAAGTTTAGCCTGGAATGTTTCCTGATTTACTCTAGCAACAGAGAAAAGGATCCAATATTTTGTCTCTGGTAAGCCATTGAAATGTTCTCATCTGTAGATGTCTTTTCTGCCCTTCTTCCTTCTCACACCGTAAATTTCTAAGATCTAGAGGCTAAAAATTTATTTATGTTCGTAGTTCTTTGAGACCCAAATAATAAGAATTGGTCTTAGTATAGGAACCTAACAAAACATGGTAGCATCTGTAATGCATGCAACAAGTTACTCTACATGGCCACAGAGAAAAACTGGCAAGTATAGCTGTAAAGACACAGACATATCAGAAAAAATGCTGCTGTTCCGTGCTGCGTAAATTATTTGCAGTATTCAAGCTGGGATTTGTGAAAGAAATGATCAAACAAAATGGATGTAGGTAGACACTTCTGCTCCTGGCATTACCCTGATTTCACTGACATTCCATATTAGGATTGAAATACTTGTGGGCTGAATTGTGAGTAAAATCTGACTTCCACCTCTGGGTGACATCTCGCAAGAGGCACAAATGACAAGCTGGGTCTGTGACAGAACCATTGCAGAACAATTAAAAGAACATATGAAAGTTATACAGGCTATATCATCTATGTACTCCAGAGTCGCATACATACCACAGGGATGAGTAAAGCATAAGCAACCACAGCTCCAACTCACTCTACTCTGTCCTGTATTTCATTAAATCTAGTTAATTCCTGTTGACATCTATAGTACATATTTATTCCTACAGCAGCCATGTGAGGCAGAGGCACTCTTTCCCAAAAAGGCATCATCAATGGAGTATTTTTCCAAAACAACAGCTTTCTACTGTTGCAGACTGTACAAGGTTAAGATTTGTATAAGTTTGCAAAGTAGAGGCTTTGCAATAATAGAATTATCTTCCAGGCTAATGCCCTTAGCACTGAATTATGCTGTGTCTTGGGAAGCAATACAGCAAACCATTGTATTTTCAGCAATTCAAATTTTAACCCTATCCAAACTTCTTAATAATGCCCTTTTTCTCTGCAGGTTCCTTGCTTTCTATGACATTACCCCTTTATCTAAATCCACAGTCACAGTATGTTCATGAGTTCTTGTATGTTCCCAGTTTCAGATTAAATCCATAAATCTACTCCTGGGGCAAATATACTTCCGCAGTTGCAAAAACCATATGTATTCTGATAATGGATAAAATTCTCAATCTTTACATTTCAGTGGTCTTAATTAAAAAATTAATTAAAATTGAAATTTATTTTAATTTTGACTTCAAACCAATAAGATTTTTTCATTAGTCATTTGCATATGCATATCATTATGTATTGCTTTTAAAAGAGGATGCAATACTAATATTGTCAGAATTAAGCACTGAGCCACTATTATTGTTCTTACTACCAAGCAAAAAATAGGCAGTAAAGCTACACATGTGTTACCAAAAAAATGATTAATAATCAATAGGACTTGTAAAGAAACATACTACATTGTACAATCAAGTCAGTTTTGACACTCAGATGCCCCCTCTATCTTTTGCGTTTGCTGCGGTTCTTGGTAGAGAGATATGAGGGCTTCTGCTTCTCTACAAAAGCCAAATAAGAACTTTGGTTTAGAGCACTCTCTTTCAAAACACATGCATGCACATTTTATGACCAGTAGGCTTGTAAATACACTACAAGGAATTATGAAGACAAAGAATATTATTTCCACCTGAGTTTTCATACAGTTTTTTGTTGTTCCTTGCTCATCCTCCCAATCTTCCTTTAGTTTGCAAAATTTCTAATTTTGCAAACTAACTAAGGGAGTTAAGATCAGGTCCATGGTGCTGTTAAAACATCAATGTATCAATATTCCTGTTTTCATTGGCTTGACTGGGAATAATTTTTAAAAGATAATATAAGGAACAAACATGGTATTAGAGGTAAAGATTTTAAATACTGAAAAGGTTTCCTTACACCAGACTTCACCTAGGGAAAAAAAAGTATGTCCTTAGGGTTAATTTTTGATATATACGCAGACAGTGTTGCTAGCTGTCTCCAACATTAATGTCAGAACTGTCTGCAATGATTAAAATAGCTAATAAAATTATAGAAACATTTTTTTTTCTAGTAAAAATTGAACTTTGGAGAATAACACGAAAAAAGAAATCTTCCTGTCACCCTACAGTGCTTGGGATAGAGGCTCAAGGAAAAAACATATTGTAATTACACATTCCACAAATTTTCCTCCAAATTCTGCAAAGCTGTTTAATCACCTTCAATTCCTGTAAACACACACCTAGTAATTTTGCAAACCTTGTAATGCCACGTAGTATCAAAATACAAGACAGTAATTTTCAGTCATAAAGCCAGCCCTGCAAACTGACGAGTGTGCTATTTCACAGAGAGTCGCCAAATCTAGTGTCTATTCATTTCCAGATGACAAAACAAATGTTCAGGTCATTTGACCACTAGTATTTTCTCCCTTGAGTATTATCTAGACAGTAGGCTTGGCACTACATTAATATCCTCACCCCTGATGGAGTTGAAAAAATTGAATACTGTTTTCAAAAACTTCTTATTGAAGTAATACAGTTCACATGACATAAATCTGAAGTAGAAGAAGCCTTCACCTTTTTTATGACTGCTTCTTGTGGGAGAAATTCTGCAGCAGCTTAACCTCATCTAAAAACTGCTCAAGCAACTTTTCAAGGTCACTGTTAATAGAGCAAATTTCTGTGTAAATGCTGATTGAACAAAGCTAAGGTACCCAGGGCAGCACTAAAATGTGAATCAAGTGCATTCATAAAGTGATTGGCTTGAGTAGTAATTGATAGTCTGTTGTGTGTGGCACTCCTATTTCATTTATTTCTTCTTTTCTTCAGTCTATTCTGTCACACCATACATTCTTACATTACCATTTTATGGTCAAAAGTCACAAACACAGCAGTTGAGTATTTTTTTAAAAGTTTATAATGAACAGCACTGGGACTACAGCGAAGTCCACTTGTAAAGAACTGTATTTACCTCTGCCAGAGAGGACCCTCTGCTTTACAACAATGCAGCTCTTCAAGCTCTATGAAGTGAATGGGTCATGTTTAGAAAGAACTTACCGCGTAAAACAGTGAGTCTCGTGGACACACTTATTTCGCCAACACTGTTGGAAGCCACACACTCATAAATAGCTTCATCTCGGGGTGTGCGCAGTGGCTGTATTCTGAGAACTGATCCAGATCCATCATCAAACTCTATTACCTATAAAAGGAAACAAAAGCTGTCACAGATGTTGTTACAAATACCTATCCCTCAGCTAATCTGTTCATGAACACTGGTCTGTTGGTATTCAAGTGACCAAAGACAGGTTTGTGTCTCAAATTTATGTTGCAGGACAAATTCCAGTCATATGGGAGAATGTTTAAGTGGAACATACATTGCTTTTCAGTGAGTACTCAGTGGCCATTTTAATATAGCTTCAAGAAATGCAGGACAAAAACCAAATGAACAAACGAAAAAAAAAAAAAACAAAAAAAACCAAGCCAGCAAACAACAGCTCTAGGAAAAAAACCTGTGACTTAGTGCTCTCTTATTCTGAAGTTCACTACCAATGCTTCTCAATTCTCTCAGCTAAAGTACTTTACCTTCAAGTGACAGTTACATTCATTTTAATTGCTGCCAGCTATATTCCCTCTCTACTCACAGAGTGCAGCTCACTCACTGATTTGGCTCCAAAGTTAATAACTGTCTGCAGTTTCTGAACCAAACAGGATGACTTAGTTCAGCTTTGTATTTAACCCACAAAATAAGTAAAGTTATCTAACAAAGTGATCATTTAGGAGGCTAAATAATACAGCAAAAATTCTAATATGTAGTTTTAACATTGCAATATTCATACAATAAGTAATAACGTTTATATGAGAAAATTCACTGAGCAGATCTTATTTCCTTTTTGATCTGAAGTCAGAATCACATCAAATATTGGTGAGTACTGCACCACTCTGTTGGTCCTGAAAAAACCTTCTTAATAGTTAAGTAATAGAAGTAATCTCTTTAATCTACTTTTTTAAAAATAAATTTAAAAAATTGCTGAGAAATATCAGTACTACCATCAGATAAATGGTACTTATAAACAAAGGACAGTCAGATTTTTTTGTCTTGTTTTTCTCTACAAAATAATCTATATATACAGGCACAAAGTGATTTACAGATATGTCTATTTGCACATCTCTTTGTGTCCTTCTGTCTCATTTTCACACAAACAACCTACGAGATCCCTGTACATGTTGATAAAACAGAGCTATAAAGTCTGGGGTCAGAAATGATGGTAAATATGCCCTGCATCTCGCTATTTTCATTGTTGGAATCGCTCAGTTTCTACTTAGCATTGGGAGAGGTGCAAGAAGATAAGATAAGATAAGAACCCTGGGGGTTTTTTGATAGTTAATTTTTTTAATAGCCCACGGGATGCATTTTTCTTGTTCTTCCAGTAAAGCCATCTTAAACTAATCTAGATAACACAAAATATCCACCTGATGTTAGCACAATTAAAGGAATAACTAGAATTCTCAATAAATTGACATTTATAAGGGAAAAAAAATTTCCAAGTCTTTAAGCAGTCAGACTATCAATTTATAGATACAAAATGCAAGCATAGGATCTGAATACTCACAGACACACTTAAAATAGAGTAATTGCTATTGTTTAAACCTGAATGCTGAATAAATGTATCTGGACAGACACTGAAAACAATTGCAGAAGATTGGATTCAGTAAATACTGCAGAGATTAAGTTTCAAGTCTGGCGTCTCAAAAATATCTATCATAAAAGTGATTTATTTTTTCATTCAATGAGTCCTCCCCTTTCCTGAAAAACACAGCTAGTTAATTCCTAACTCTTCCCCATCTACTGGATGAGATTTTATTTTTTTTATGACAGACATTTTTTAATAAAAGCATTTTTGCACACAAGGTGGAGTGATGCAATTTTCAACTTTTATTTTTCCCTTTTCTGTTTTTTCTTAAGTTCCTCTGAAAAGGACTTCTCAGCAAATTAAAGCAGATTTCTATAATTCCTATTATTCGAATTAATTTTCAGGAAGAGGAAAAAAAAAGGATCCCCATTCAGAGTCTATATCTGTAACATAAATAAAAGCTGAAAGATTAATAAAGAAGACCCTCGAGGTCTTACTGTGTATTTTAATTTCAGAAGCAATGCCTAGCTTTCACTGCTATTGTCAATAAGTTGGGAGAATTAGCTGGTGAGCAAGAAGTTTCAATGACAGTAGTCTTCAAATATATAAACAGTTGAGAGAGGAAATAAACTACTTGTTCCCCAATTGCTACATACATCAAGTTCCAGCAAGAGTTCTGGTTTCATGTGGGGCACAGGTAACCATGACAAGTTTCATAAACCCTATAGGGGACTGTCCAAGTTTATTGAATTATAACAAAGTAACCTCCAGCATGCTTGGGAAAGCATGTGCATAAGATGGACAACTAGAATCGTTTCCAGCTGTATCTACTTGATGAAGACAGGTGTTCAGCTAAAACATTTTGATGTGTGTGTCATCATTAAGTAACTGAGAGAAATATACAAAATATTAACGTGAAAGAAACCAAACTAAATATTCTCTTACTGGTCCAGCTGAAAATCTCAGGATATTTCTTGCTTCCCAAATGTTTTATATGTATTTTTCGAATCTCATTTCTACTGGTGTTCTTTTCTTATTTACAGATTCTATGGCATGAATTAACAGGCTTACTTCAAACAGAAAGAAAAGCTGTTTAAAGTAATGATTTGGTATGCACACTTTGTAACTGCTCTGCTCAGCGGACATGATAAAAATTATAAAAACACTTGGCAAATGTCATCTATTTGTTCAAAATACACTCCATCTTACTTGGCTTTCCTGTTTGTTCAACCGTCCACTAGAGGCATTTTTAAAACATTTTAAGCTGTTTTTTATAGTTACATGCAAATAATTTTTATGGAAATAAAACTACTTTATGTTTGTCTATTCTCTCTAAAAACAGGTACAGAGATCCCAAGAAAGCAATGTATTAAGGAGATATACTATGACATAATGCAGAATAACACACAGTAAACATATACATGCACCATCATTCTCTGTTTAGAATTCACTTTGAGTGAAAGTTCTGTGAACAAAGAGGATAAATTGTGTAAAATTAATGACAAACCTTCTATGTTAATCCCTCTAGCCAATTACAGCTCTGCATATGCTCTGCAAAGTGCAAACAATTTTGGCACTAGGAGGTAACATTTAAATGAATTATTTTGTTTTTCATGTTGTAGTAAATACACAAGCCAGAAATTATAATGGTTAATGAACGAATTCCAATGGCTTTAGATATTTATTGAACCAAAAATCAAGAAAATAAATTTGGTTTATAGACAAAATGCAGTTCTTCTAAAAGAATCTGACCTGAAAGCCAGGAAAAACAATCTTCACAAATACTAATAAAAATTAATATAGAGGACTTTAATATTCAGTCGGTTGTTAATAACTATATGTTAGATAATTTTCTCATAAAATGCATGTCACATACATTTTATATACAAATCTTTAATCTCTGAACAGTTGTTTTCAAGGAAAAAGAAGTCTCATTTCTAACACTGAAAACAATTAAGAGACAATTGCACACTCTTAGTGCCAGTTTTGATATTTCTTCTAAAAGCTTTCCCCCATTTTCTGAGTTTTTACTTCATGTTAAAGGTGAATCCATATTGACATTAATTATTATTGCCACTCCAAGAGGGAATAATACTTATTTTCTTATTTCCCTCAAAAAATCAGAATCATTTGAGCAGATTATTTTCACTGTTTCCTTTAACTGAAGATTGTGGAGAGAAAAATCTTTCTCCAAGCCTTTTCCTAATTTATTGTTAAGAAAAAAATCAAAAGCAAGCAAGTTTTATTTTTCCTCTTCAGCAGCAGGAACTACAGTGCCCCTTTCATTTCTTTCATCAGAAGGGGTAAGGAATTGTGGCAGCAGAAGCAGCCAAAGACTAAGCCTGCTTGATGCACCTTGTCAGAAAAGGAGATGGTTTGCTCTTTGGAGGCAGCAGTCACTGCTCAACTCAAGTTCTTCATGAGCTCTCCATGAACAGCAAACTGAACAGAGGCACCACAGAGCTCCTCAGTCCAACCATGCTAGCTTACAAAACAGCAGTAGCAGTTTTCTCTTTAATGGGTCTACGCAGCACAATCAGTTTTCAAAATTAAAAACTTCATTAGAGTATTCCCACCAAATTATCCCTGATAGTCATTTCTATTCTGCTAAATCACCGTTAATAAAGCACAAAAAGTGGGATTAAAAACAAAGTTGGAATTAAAATGTTTTTCAGAGGAACAGAACAATGGACCTAATACCTCAAATCTCTGATTGCTGACTTTCTTTCCTTTTTTGTTCCAGACAATTTTAGGTCTTGGATCTCCTGTGGCTTGACAGATGAATGAGGCAACTCCTCCTGAAACTCCTGTCTGGTCAACGGGAGTTCTTGTAAACTTTGGTGGTGCTGAAACAACAAAAAAAAATTAACTGTATTAATACAAGCAGTAAACACAAAATTTAAAAAAGTTGTATCTAGTCTTCAAAATTTAAAAAAAGGAAATGCTTTGTTTCCCCAGTGATAACATTCACCTGCATGAGAAAGCACTACTTTAAAAAACCTAAAAGGTCAATAAAGTACTTACAGATTTTACTAGTGAAATTTGTATTAAAACAGAAATTTGATGGCATTGGAATAGCGAGATCACACATTATATTTTATCACCATTATAAATAAAAAATCCAATTTGACTTCTGTTGCAAAATGAGCTCATCAATCAACTGGAATAATATCACGATTAGCTACTTGATGCTGTGAACAAAGGGTGTCATGAAAACAGGAAGCTCAGCTTTGAGACATTAAAATCAAGGACATTTAGGAGAAAGCATTTGTAATTTTGCATGGTAGAGGTAAATTATTATGTATTAAGAGTCCAGGCAAAAAGGACTGTATCAGAAGAGAGATTTATGCTTTGCTAATTTTCCTGGCAAAAATGTACCAAAACCAAAATGCAAGAGCACATTCTAGCAAAACAGTGTACTACTACTGCCATGGGAAAATTATGAAAGAACCTCTCTGATGTCAAAAATTGCCAAAACCTTAGCAAATAAAGTACACTTCAAGTTAAAATACTTGAGGTCATTTCCCAAGCCACAGGCCTTTTGCCTGGACCACAAAAAAGGCAAAAATATATGCTGATGAAGAACATCTGGGTTTCAACAAAACTGCTCTCTCTGAACCCTTTTTGTTTTAACTCAGCACTGTGATATGTAAAGAGACTCAACTGAATCTATATACTGACATTCTGTGGCACAAGTTGTAGTCGTGGGCCACCAAGTGAAAAATGACATGTTGCCATTCATCTTTAATTTTTTTTTTACATTTTGTGAATTCACTGTTAGAACTCAAAGCACCGAAGGAGAAACACTTCATGACAAAGTCCAAGAGCACACAGTAACTCTGTATAGTACCTCATAGGCAGCAAATAGCACACATAGCAATAAATTAAATTAAAAATCTTTCACCAAACTTAACTGCTCTAAGGTGTACAACCAGTTTTCCAGCAATTTCTTATATAGAACTGTCCAAAATCTGGTGAAGGACTACAGGACTGCTACGACTCCTTACA
The DNA here is from genome assembly GCF_028551555.1 of Melozone crissalis. Classification (NCBI taxonomy): domain Eukaryota; kingdom Metazoa; phylum Chordata; class Aves; order Passeriformes; family Passerellidae; genus Melozone; species Melozone crissalis. The sequence goes on along the minus strand of NW_026535783.1, from coordinate 44,862,831 downwards.
AAAACTGAATACTGGCTTCTGCAGAGCATTATTACCTACCTCATGGAGTTGCAGAAATATGACTGAATACTTAATAGCTCTAGCTACCTGAACAACAGTATTTTTGCCATCCTGCGTGAATTTTTGCTAACCAGCAATTAGTAAAGCTTTTGTTTATTACATTACACACAGGAAACAAGGGCAGTTGTACATAATGATGCAATTTTCAATTTGTGGACTCTTCTCAAGGAAAACAAGGTTTTAAGGCTGTATATAAAATCCACTTTCTTGTATGATGTGAGTAATATTATCTACATCAATAAAAAAGCTTCATAGGCCAGAATAGAATGAAATTGGGTTGATCTTTGTTTTTCACTTAGACCATAACCTAGCCAAAAAAAATAAGGTATGCATCTGTCTGGTCAAACTTCTTTTTACATAAGTAAGACATTTCTATAACAACACATTGCCACAACTCTCCTCCAATACATAATAGTGGAAGTAAGTCAGTTATTTTTCAAGTATCATACGATATCAGAGAAGATAAATTATTCTTAGAACATAAATTAATTTATAAAATTATCTGCCATAGGGAGAGGTAAGTACTATGTAATCCCTCTTTTTATTACTCTATCAAAATGTGTATCTTGTTACATATAACGCAAGTACCGTCAGTCTAAGGGTATGTGAAATCATAACCCAGCAGAAGCCAAAATGAAAAGTGGTATTTGTTGCCTTTATCTTTATAAAAGTTGTTAATTAAGGTTTGACACAAATTATCTCTACAATTAATGTTGTCAGTTTCTTGACATTGATTGTGACCTAAGCTGCTAGGCACTCTGACAGCAAACACAATTAAACTGCACACACAGTTGTGCTTATTAACATGAGGGCAATTTTGATTGAGAACTGACAACTATTTTCGATCTCCCTTAACAACAGCAGTGCATAGTTCAAGAAAAACTCTCCACAACACAGTTCATTAAGCACAGCAACAATCTATATGGAAACCTTCCACTGCAATTAAATCTGCCAAAAAAATAAGATGTAATATGTTACCATCTATGATACCAGTCTTTCAGCACTTTTGGAACTCTCCTTGGTAACATCAATAAATGCAGTTAAAATAACACAACTGTAATTAAAATAAAATAAGTGAAATTCACTTAAAATCAGCATCTCATATTTCTGTACTTAAATTTTCTTAAGTGAATCATAAAAATTACTGCAGTATTACCTTTTAAATGCAAGAACAAGCCAAGTTTTGCTTGCTTATATACCTGTACCTACTCAGATATTGATACTAATAGTGAATTTTGATACCTTTTCAAGCTAAAAAGAAAAATCAGAGTGGGAGATACCCGTAACTTGGACTTCTGAAGAGTACCACAAGCTTTGGCATTTGAGAGCTGAGGGCTCCCACCATCTCCTACTTGGTACGCGCTTCTTGCTGGGACTCCTGAGAAGCTGAAGAGACAACTACAAAACTACTGCAAATTACACTCTTAATATACAACGGAAAATTGAATTTATTGCTAGCTCACGTTAAGTACACTGAGCTTGCATTTATCTGTTTACAGAGTTTAACCCCACAGAAATTAGGCTGCTGCTTCAATGAACAGTCAAGCTGTCCCCTCAAGGGCCACAAGAACCTCTGAAATCAGAGATGGTTTACCACTATCCAGATAGAAATGGAGTTTTTTTGCACATTATGGCTCTATAAAATATATTTTTAAAGTTACACTAAAATAACTCATTTTGATTGGAACATTTGAATATCTTGGCATGAGCATAAGACATTTTTTTCTTCCCTTCTGCACCTCTACATTGACTTTCTAAAGTTTAAGTAGAATTCTGAAATACTGAATTGAATTAATTAATTCACATTTCATCATGTTATAGAATAATCAATTTTAAAATTGCTGTATTGTTCTCTGTGCTGTGCTTTAAGGATATGTAATATTGTTCGTCGGCACTCAAATAAAATGTCTGACAAAATACTTTTGAAGTTCAGCCCCCTTTTTGACATAGCTACTGCAAACTATTCTTGTGTAGAGACATTTTTATGAACATACTCCTCTATGAAAAGGTGAATATCAGGATAAGACTTCCCCTTCTTTAAAGTGAAAGCTAAAAGGATTCCTGCAGTCCAACTACAGCTAGCTCAGCATGTGAACTTACTATGGAAAAGATACATAGAGGATGCAGATCCTCATACATTTGTTTCCAGATTCTCTCTTTGGGGTGCATGAAAGTTCCTAGTATAAAATAATTCAATTTAGGACTGAGCTTCATCATATGCCTGAAATATCAAAAATTTTACTATGTCAGAACAAAAATTGCCAAAAAGCACATCATATTGTAGCCTTTGTAAGCATATATAGCAAGGGTAAATAAAGACATCAGAAAAAACTAAAAATGCAAGTACTTATTTCAAATATCTCATTTGCTAATGCATTCAGACATATTTGAGGAGGTTCTTTAAAAGTTACAGTAACTTTTTCAGTTATAAAGACTCATTTTGTACCAATAAAAGTTGGAAGATGACAATCACAACTGTTCCCATGAAATGTTTTCACCTCAGACTCAGAAATGTAGGTTGACAGCAGATCAACAACAAACAATGTGGTCTGGCACACATACAATCACACATACCATTTTCCCTTAGCATAGTCTTACTGGTCTAGCAGCAAAAAGTTTCAGGGAGTATGCAAATGGACTCACTCCGGGTAAAAAATTCTGTAGTGATTCTTCCCATGTCAAATTACACACTCAGAAATTTCTCATGCAGTAAAAATCCAAATAAAAAGAATTAAAAACAACCACAAAAAAACCCCAAAAATCCAGCCAAGAAAGAAAAAAGTCCACTAATCAAACCAACCCAAACCAACCCAAACCAAACCAATCCAACACCTTTATTTACCCCATTTTCCATTTTGCAACACTCACTGTAGTCTACAGACTTAGGAGACAATGAATGCCATGTATTCTAAATAAAAAGGCCATAGACTGGTTCATATTTAATGATGGTGAAGGTGGTGAAGACTCCTGTCCAGGTAAAAATGAACAAACAGGCAAATGTTGTACTTAATCACAGTCTGATACTGTATTGATGCATTACAAATTTCATGATTCATTATTATTTTCACAATCCCTCCAGCAGTTAATATATTAAAAAACTACTATACATATACATAGTACTTAACAGAAAATTACTTAATAGAAATTTCAAAACACCTTTATGTGAAGCATTAGCAGCTAATTTACCCATTAGTAATAATTTTTGACATCAGTTAGACTGATCATTTTACAAGTAATTGTTTCACCTTAATTCTAACCTGCACTTACAGAGGGCTTGCACACTGGCTATGTAAGAAAAGCTAATTAGTTTTTGTTTCTGTAAGGACAAGAAATAATTTGTATTAATGAAATCTGCATAAAGAAACTACTAAGTTAACAAGCAGTATGTTCCTAAAAGCTCTTGTCTGTCAGTCACAAGCTGTGAAATTTTTCTGTTTCTCACCTAAAACTGTTTTTCATCTTAAAATTTCCCTTGCCTTAACATCCTTCAGCAAGAAGAATAGAAAAAACACAATCTTCAGATGTCATCATACTCTGAGCAGTGGAATGGTTTTATCATTATAGGAATAAAAATTACTGGTTTGGTGTCCTTCAACTTTTAAATGCATTTCAGCCATGCCAGTGAAGTCCCACTGAAAATTTTGATCCATTTGGTTCCCAGAAACTATTTCTAGGTGCAAACAAATGTTTCCCAAAAGTCTGGGTAAATGAAATCAAGCAATTTTACTTTACAGCATCCTCTTAAAAATTCAGCCCCTACAAAAGTAATAAAATCTTGATAATATAATTGAAACACTCATCACTCCACCTTCTTTCTTTAATATGCATTCTTCTAAAAGCAAAAGCACTCAGAACAAAGGACTGGTATTTGAGAGAGGTTTCTGGTTATGGTTATGGTTTGGGGCTATTTTTCCAATTTAGCAATAATCTCCAGTTCCCAACCTTCAATCTGCCAGAACATACCTTCCCTACAGATTAAGTAAGCAGCTCAAAAAAAAAAATATATCACTTGCTGATGTCTCAAGGAAAATATGAAAAGCCAATCCTATCTTTTATATTTTCAAATTTCCTTCAATGCACAGTGTCAGTGTAGTCGGCTGACTATTAGGTTTATTCCTCCCTGAAATACAAAGTTAAACTGCAGACTTACAAGTAATGTCTCACAAGCAGGATAGGTGGGTTATATTTTCCAAAAGGTGTAATGTTAAAATAGCACACATTTAATGTGTACCTTTAAGCTCTGCAAACCTTGTTACCAGCTCATTTCATTGTGGATTATGTATGCCTTTTTTAGAGACAGACATTATCTGAGCCCTAGGGACATGGGAGCTATATGAACTAACACAGACAGCAGCAGACGTTTATTTGCCAACTAATATCATTCACACACATTCACACATGTTCATTTCAAGCTTATAATAACTGAGAGAATGAAAAAGGCTTTCACAAATAAGAAGAACCTATGTGAAAAACCTGTGAAAAAAAGCCTTTTACTAATAGTATAGACCAATACATTTATATTTGAAGTAGAAAGAAGCTGAAGCAGTACACATTGCTGTTCTGTTTCTATTTAAACTGTTGCAGGCAACCGACTAACAATTTAAGCTGGTTTCATGACAAATTTTTGGCACATTTAGTGTAAAACTCGGGCCAGCCATTAACTACTGCCCTGTTAGAGCAACACTGTGCTAAGCCTAACAGGAAGCCAGGGTTTACAAGCTATCACACTCAGTCTCACAGATGATCACATAAAAGGAGAAGCCTCCCAAAGCCAGGCCTACTCCCACAGCCATGCCCTCTTGCCTTCATTCCTCAAGTTGGGTACCCAGCCTTAGCTATCACTGATACATATGCACTAGCTTAAATACAAAATTTAGCCTGCATTTAAATACCGCTACAGAAAATGAAAGTCATATACATTTGCCTCTGAATCTTCCCTGACTTCATTGTCTCTTCGGTCCTTTCTACACAAAAATCCTGGTTTACACTAAGAAAGGAGAATCAGGATGTTTGGTTCTAGTATTTGGCTAACCTGAGCACTGAAAGATGCAAGCATGTGACTAAGTAATAATCACTGTCCAGTAAATGCTTAGGAGGGCAAGAATTCTCCCTTTTTTTCCCCCATGCCCATAGGAATTCCGGCACTATTAACCCAGTGTTCATGATATTAACTCAACTGCAGATATGCCATTAAGTCATAAAACAGCACATGTTCAAATGCACATTACAAAACAAAATAGGTATAAGCTTGTGTATATTCACGATATTTATCACAAAAGTATATGTAAAAGCTAGGTGGAACTTAATTTACCTGAGTTAGAAAGAGGACCTTGCTAGTAAATCCAGTACTAAGCCTTCTTTCAGCAGCAAATAAAAAGCATGAAGTCTCTTGAATCTAAAAGGTTAGTGACGTGCACCACTTTATCCCCCAGGAATATTACATAACCTTGTCATATTCACTAATTTAACAAAAGGAAATTCTGCTTCAAAGCTCTCTACGGCTCCTTTTTCAAATTTTAATGTCCGCAGACTGCATATGAATTATTTGGTAACTGAGAGCTGACACTCCTTTTCAATGTGCAGAGTAAAAGCAGTGAATTTCAAAATGCCAGGCAAACTGATCTCTTTCCAGGAGAGTTTTGCTCCAAGAGAAAGGTAGGAAAAAATGACACACTAGAAGTTTCAATTAGGGACTGGGAATATCTGGGTTATGACTGGAGAGATGACCTTTACAAGTGTTTCAGTCTTACTAAAACTCTCAAAATACAGGTAGCAAAATGAGGAAGCATAAAATTGGGAAACTGTAACAATGAAATGAAACTTCCATTCATATTTTATTTATCTAAAAACAACAAAAGGCATACCTTGCCATTTGTGATGATTACTGACTGTGAAAACAAAATCAACTATCCAGTAATAATACTGACTCTACATACTAATATGATTCAGAGTTAATGCTTGACAAGGCATTCACATAAGCAAATTCTCATAATTCCTATTCAAGCAGAAGTATGCTTGTGTCTAATCAAATCTCACAGCCCATATGAACATATGCAATATGGCGAATTAAGGGGTTCAAGATTACTTTCTACTTGCAGAACAGCATTAGGATATGACATGACTTGACATAAGCATAATTTATTGAGCTAAACTGGTTAAAAAAAAGTATAATTAAGGCTGCTATGAAGTAATAATAATTAAAAAACCTAGTTAGGAGAGACTCATAAATCTCTTTCCTTCTTACTAAGTTAGGCCTGCTTCATCCCACAACTTGACCAACACCTACTTCTATTAATTATAAACCAACATTTACCATTTACCTACAAAAAGTTATATACAACCTGAATTAGATGTTCAGCCAAGTAGACAGAATACATACTCCTCTTACCAGAAAGCTCTGTGAGCTGTGCAAGGCAGCCCACCTTCAGCTGTACTGTTAGACAGGTTAGCATGGCCCCTAGGATGATGCATTGCTGATACAAAAGCAGACATTCATAAACTAGGTCAGAAAACTGTTTATAGATATTAAAAAAGATTCAGTGACTAAAGGCCCCAGTGGATTGTCCCAGTTCCTTGCCTGCAAGTCACTTACAATACATCAGAGTGTGGTTAGCACAGCACAAGCAGCCTGCTCTGGGATGCGGCTGTGCAGACATAAAAGCACTGATTAGAATATATTTACACTGGCAGTATACTGTATATTTCCTGAGTCCTACTGTGTGTAGGTCCTGTTGCAAATAACAGCCACATTTTTGTGGCTGGTGTCATTAAGGACAATGCACTGCAAAAATGCAAGAAATACTAGTTGTAAGGTACTCAAGGTTCATCTGCTCCATGAACCTCTACAGGGGCTAAATTTTTTCTAGATTGTCTCTAGTAAAGTTATGCCAGCACAGATTTGAAGCATATGGAAGCATGTAAGAATATGAGAACTAAAACCTCATACAAAGAAATGGACAACAGAGGTGTTGCCAGATCAAGGATTTTATTAAAAAGTAGAAACATAACCAAAATGAACATATCACCACATAAAGGTAAACTTCTAATCACTAGAAGTTCATTTCTATTTTAATTGTGACATGTAATAGCACTTCATACAATGACATCTATTCTGCCACCTATTACCGGAAATCACTGAAAATACAATTATTTGATATCCTGTATATCTCGGTGTAGCATTGCCGTTGCTTTACAAGAATCTTGCACGGTTAGTCAGGTTACTTCAGTAATTTTTAATATAATTTTCAGTGGTTAGAGATACAGCTAAGATAAACCTGTAGTGCTGTGCCTAGCTTATATCTATCTCATCTACCTCTCAATAATGTATTTTCCATTCTTCTGTCTTTAATGTTAATTTGTTCTTCTTTTAAAAAGAGATACCAAGAAATCATAACACTACCTGTAACTGATATCAGTCAAGAGCATGCTATTAAAAGAATGGTGTAAAAGTGTAGGACACTTTTTTTCTAAAAATAAGTAAGGAAAAAAATTACATTTGACCTAGCACAGAGATTTTCACTCTGAAATCTGTTACAATTTGAAAGCATGATTCATGGCCATTTTTAAAAGAATAGTAGAAAATACTAAAATATAACTACCAACAAGGATTTACTTCTTTATTTTCTTGCAAAGGCAGATAGGTCTTTACAACTACTATAAAAATAATTTTTAAAAAATAGTATCAGTCCTAGTCATGCTTTCCTTTTAAGTTCATATCTAAGTAGCATGAAGAAAAAAAAAAAATCACTGAAGTTCAGTCTCAAGAGATAGGACTGGAAGCCAGAAGCACTGAAAGTGGCAGCTGGCTCCTGGACAGAAGGGAGGGCTCACAGCCAAAACTTTGTAATTCTAATCCCATCTCTGTTAATTGCTTGCTGTTTAGCTTCAGGCAAATTATTTAACCTCCGTGTCTCAATTTACTTAATTCCAGGATTATGCTACTTAGATTATGTCAGAAAACATAGGGAGGAGTATTACAGTTCTTCCTGCCACTGTATTTACAAAATTTGTGCAGGGATTTGTGCTCATGAGTTGAATGAAATGTTCCAGTTTAAGTCCTACCTACTTACTACATGGGTGACACTTCTATCAGGGCAAAGAAGACAAAAAATGAACAAACCGTACTCTAATCTAAATTCGAAGTGTCAGCAGAAATTCGTAGCTATCTGAAAAACTTACTAGTCTTGGAAAACTGCAGTCCTCTGCATATCAGTATTGCAAATTGTTGGTTTAATTAGCACTCTTTTCTCTAAGGAAATGAGCTCACATTGCTCAAGTGCACTGAGTAAGAACTGCCTATTTTGACTCTAAGAAGTATGTACTCAAAGGAGCACACTAAGAGGTATGCACTTCTATAAATTATAATAAATTATTTCTGCAAAATGTATCATTCTGCATCATAACTAAAATTCAGTGGTGTATGATTAATATTGTGTGTGTACACTTAAATAATAGAATTGAATGCTTTAATTATGAAACCATATTAGTTGTAACAATCACCTAAAATATTCATCTAGATAACAGTAAATACACATACATACCTTTAGATCTAATATGCATGTTCAGAAATTAGAGATTTAAGGAAATTGTATTTTCCACATAGAGTTTCAGCAACCTCTTGAAAGTATACTTGAAAATGGCTGACTGTTCATGAAGAGAACTGAAACCTTAGTTTGCTGTCAATGGAGTCAAATTTCTGTATGTCTTAATCTCAATGGCCAATTCAAAATGTAGAAAATATCAAGTGATCAATCACTGCACTCCATCATCAGAGCTACTATCTGCTTATGGAAAGATTACAATAGGTAGAAGATAATCTGCACTGTTTCAAAAATTAATTTTTCTCTGATTTCTTCCTTCTGAATACAAAAAGACAACCAGAAATTAACTTCTCACAAAAAAACTGAAAGTACTGACAAAAAATCATCTGAGGTTAGATTACTAAAGTTGGGGACGCAAAAAATACAGCAGGGCACCAAAGAGAACTCAAAATAACTGGTATCAAATATCCAAATATAAAATTATTTTGGCTGTGGAAAGACGGGAATAAGAGACAAGATTAAAAAAGCTCATTTCATGAAAAAAGAAAAAAATCTAAAAAGAAAAAGAGAAGCAGAAATTAATAGTCAAACAGGGCAGAAGGATAACCCAAACCAAGATTAATCTCAGGTCTACTGACGTAAAAATTTAGGTAAAAATAAAATCTTTACATATTACCATAATGTCAGTCAGTTACATATCTTTAGTAAAAAATTAAGAATGTTTGAAAACTTAGATTTCAGTGTATATAAAAGTTGCTTGCTCCCAAGGGCTGTCTAGAAAGTTGTAATTTAATCTTTATGTTCTTTAACATGCAATACCTCTCATAAAATAATAGCAAAACCTCTTGAATGAATTAGTGTATTGTTCATAAATCACAAGAATCAATTACCACATGTATTGTTCCTTCACTGAATGCCTTTAGAAAAGCAGCTTCTGGTTGTTCAATAATTTGGCATCTTACTGTGTCATAAGCTGGCAGACACAACTGGAAAAATTCTAATTAGAGTTAGCAATAAATATTGAGAAGTTAGACTTTTATGCTTGCTCTTGTAAAACAAATCCTCTTTTAAAAGTAGACAGCTTTCAAAAAAAAATCTTGGAAGGTTTTGGTTTCATTACTCTTAACTTCTCACTGCAATAGTAACAATATAATGTAACACAATATATGGTACCAAAACAAAAGGAAGGTGGGGAAAAGAATTAATATAAAATTATTACTGACAGAAATTAAAATCAGCCCACTGAAGTACCAGATGTATTTTTTAATGTGTTTGGTCTTAACCACAGCAACACTTTTAACGATCAGGAATAACAGATTTGAACATCTGTGTGCCTTTTTCCTCCTCAATAGACAGCCATATAGTAAATTGATACAAAAATGCTTAATCTTGTATCAACCTGTAGCATAACAACATGGTATATAAAAGTCTTTTGTTGTGATTATATAATTAGTTGTGCATGGGTATACAGGCACATAACTGCTGGGTAGAGCTAAAACAAGCAGAGTTTTCACTCTTCCCAATGCAGGAGCCTCCACTGGTCAAGGACCTCCAACCTGCGACATCCCGCCTGGTATCAAAAGCTGCAAACATAATGACCTGTGGTTTCTGTTTACTTTTAAGGTTCTCACTTACTGGATGTAGTAGCTTCTCTGAAGTTGTTCCCTGTTACTAGGACAAGAGTAGTAGGATGTTTCCAACTGCTCCTTCCTAGATAAGAAAAAGCTATATGCCCGGATTTGGAGATACCAAGAATAGGGAAATTAATATAGCGTATACAAGACTAGGATAATAGTCTTGTATACGCTATATTATAAATATAAATTCATAAGAAAAAAATACAGAAAAAAATCTTGAGGTAGCTTGAACTAAAGAAGAAATACTTCGCCTTCTGTAGTTAAGAACTGCTGGTTTTTTCAAGGAAATAATCATGCTTTCAGGCCAAGGTTACAGATTATCAGTCATGTAAAAAAAAATCAGAACTTATAAGGCTGACTATATGACTTAATGTAGCAAAAAAAACCCCAAAAAAACCCAAAAACCCCACAGTACAGGAAAAAATGAAAGACTGTTTTTGCATTTCAGAGCATAAGGCTAATGTGTATATTTATAGCATCAGAAAAAAGCCCAACACTTTAAATAGTGTGAAAAGCATCCCTCACCTTTGAGTTTGCCCATACTGCAGTAAATCTTGTAATTACAGTCATATACACATGTTCTAGTCAGTTTTAATTAAGGCAAGGCAATACAATTAACTGTTAGCCACAGATCCCTCAAGCAGGCAAAGAACTACATGGACCTTGCAGACAACCAGGCTATGCTGTCTGCCTAATGGTTAAGGTAGCCAGAGCACATCTATACAGTCACAAATATGTTCAACTTCAGAACTTACACTGACACAACTATCCAAAAACAAACTTTCAAGTTCCTTATAATGTCTCTCTGAAAAACCCATATCAATCCATATTCCACTACACACACTTAGTTACACTGTTTTCTGCAATCCTTTACAAAAGTGTTTGTTTTGTCACTATCAAAATGAAGTTTTGTAAAGGTGTGTAAATCTTTCCATACTGGTGACCTCCAAGTTCAAATCTCCTGTAACACTTGAATGTCAAATTTTTTTTTCAACCCACCAGCACATTTTCTTTTTTCAGGTGGAACTGAATTCTTTATCCGATACATATCTTGAGACTCCCCTGTTCTCTCAGATCTGAGAATTTAAGTCCTTTCTGATCGAAGTAAGGGCTTATTTCTTAAGCTTTCTGATCGTTTCCCAGTGAATGCTTCCACCATGCCCTCAATGTCTTCCTTATCTTGTTTACAGGTGATTCCTCTGCACCATAGCAAAGGAGTATGAAATTAGTTCAATGGCTAAAGCATTACACTGTTAAAAGGCAGGATCCCTATGACAAAGTAATTTTAATTGCCAAACACTGCAAATAGAAAAAATATTGGATCTTGCACTGTAGAGCCAGAGCCAACTGTCTGCGTCATTGCTATCTGAAAATACTCATGTTCTTTCCCACATTCTGATTCACTTTGACCTTTCAGGACTGAATAAATTAACCTCTTTTCTGAAAGAAATAAAAGGACAACAAAAGTCAGGTAGGTATGCATAGTTTTGTGTGAATGAACAATGAAGAACAGATTAAAATGTCATACAGTTACCTCCAATGTCCAGACATATACTTCTAGGAGCAGCTATCTTATCCCAAGATCAGATGAATGTTTAAAAAGGCCACCATAGAACTGAGTGCTTAAGTGAATGATGTAAAAACACCCAGATTATTGAAATAAATTCCAACCCGGATACTTCACACAGATTATTAAACCCATTATGGATTTTCCTTTATATTTTTAACTGCTTTTCTAAGAATGGAGCTATTAGGTTCTTCAAATGCTGTGAAAAACTTTTTGAATACAATACACTAAATTTTGCTTCAAATCACAACAGTGAAATAATAGTGTCAAAGAAAACCTGCTGTCTGGTATTCCTAAATAGTGTCAGCCTTTTGACCATATAGCTAGACTTTGTATGGTCGTGAAGTACTCCAGTACTAGTACTGCTTTTCAAAACAAAGCACCTGTAAAGTTTCTAAAGATTTTTACAGTTATGTTCACAAAATGAGGATTGTCTAATATATGGCCCAGTGAACATGGATATTAATAGAAATAGAGATTTTGGAGAACAGCATTTTTTCCTGAACTGCCACGTTGCTACCAAACTTGACTAGGTTTCTTACACAACTAAATTTCTGTTAAAGATCATTAGAATTTGGCAATCCTTGAAGACTTTTAAAACATTATTTTTCTACTTAATTAGAAAGTTATCTAAGTCATTAATTGATATTATGTTTGGTTCAAGAGATTTTACCCATTACATATCTCTAATTATGTAAAATGTTCCCTTTCTTGAGGGAAATATGGACAATATGAGCAGGTAAACTGATTTCTTAAATGAGCAGCCTAATTCCTTCACTAGTGTAAGCTGCTCAATAGTCAGCAGTAACAGTGACAATGCTTAAATTTATGTAAGTCGAAGATTTGGTCCATTTTTTTCAGATTTGGCTTGAGAAGCACATGTGCAGCACTGTGATCAGGTTACTACTTACATAGCTTCCAAAAGTAAAAAATTGGCAAACTTACATCCTTATGCACTAGCTGACTGTTTTAAAGTTGGATGGATAGACCGATACTACTCATACCTGTGCTCAAGCAAAGACTCACCACATCAAGCAACCACAACACAGAGTACAGGATGAATTCCATAGGTTATGAACTAATTATTTGGCTGACAGGCACTAATACTACACTGCACAAAAAGTTAGTAAGTAAATGGGAGTTTTCCTATGAGACAAAAATAAACCTGTGTTTCTAATGAACTAATTCACATATTGTGCTTGAGTTTTGCAGATAAAAATATAAATAGGTTTGAGTTTCTGGTAAAAAAATTCTTCAAAAGAATTTAAAATCAATTTACTAAAATTCAAGACTGGATATGGGTTTTGCTCAGAAAGTATGAGCATAGAATTTCTTTTCATAGAATTACAGAACACCCTAGTTGAAAGTGACGCACAAAAATCATCAAGTAAAATTGTGGTCCTGAACTGGACAGCCCTAAGACTCACACCATGTGTCTGAGAGCATTGTCCAAATCCTCCTTGAACTCTGTCAGGCTTAGTGCTGTGACCACTTCCCTGGCGAGCCTGTTCCAGTGCTCAAACACCCTCTGGGTGAAGAACCTTTTCGTAATATCCAGCCTAAATCTCCCCTGACACAAGTTCATGCTGTTGCCTCAGGTCCTGTCACTGGTCACCAGAGAGAAGAGAATAATTCTGGAATTTCATTCTAAAAGTATGTGCACTTCCACAAGTAGAAAACAGGTATTTATTCATCCTAATCTTTATTCTTATTTCATTAACTGTAGTTGCAAATTCATTTTCTCTTAATCCTAACTAAATTCTAGAGTTATATTCATAAGGTAACAACCACAAGGAGAAGAGAGAGAGATATATAAACATTTCAAATTCATATACCGTTTGTTTAGACTTCAGCATTTTTGAATGGCAAGATACAAGAGACAGAGCGCAAAGCTAGTTTGTAGCAATGAAAGAAAATCTATCATGTTTTTTATGTATTTGGTAAATCTAGGTCTGCTCCTACAGCATAAAAAATTTACACTAAAGTAGAAATTCTAGCAGCCTGTAGTGAAAGTATTCCCTGTGAAATGATGCCAAATCTATATCTGTGTGTCCTTACATAAAAACCCTCCATATGTATTGAATGAAATTCTTTGTAGCACTTCATCATGCCCCTATGTTTCAAAAGTCCTGGTAAATATCCAGGCTACATTGGTAGTGGGCCTTAAGTTTCTCTCTGTATTTATTGGCATGATAAATTCCTTCCAGGTCTGTTGGTCCTCCCTGTAATCTTGGAAGAAATCAAGAAAAATTCCAGTGAAATAAAGCTAATGAGTGGGTAAACAATGATGAACAGGAATTACATTACAAAATAATAAATAATGCATTTATTTATACCAGCATTATTTAGTATTTGTAGAACCTTTAGCACCCTCATAAAATTGGACCTGAATTTGCTATATCCAGCAAACCAGAAAGAACAATCTTCCTTCAAGAATGCCTAAAATCTTAATCTTACCCCCTAAAATGTTTGCAATCTGCATATAAGTTGGACATTAACACAATACACTGAAAATACGAGAGAGTTTTAGTTGCAGGAATGGCATTAAAATGAATTCTACTAACTTTCTAACAATTGTTGAGTTTTTAGCAGAGCGAAATGCAGTTGAAGGAAAGATCTGGAAGTCTCTTTGCAGATAACTATGGGAAATGAAACTTTTGCTTATCTTTCTTAATAGCCTGCAACGCAGGTTTACACAAACCTGTAAAATGGCCTCCAAAACAAAAGACGTAAGAAAGAAGTCACGATCTCTGCACTCTGGTTTGTAATTACTGGAGCTGTTACAGGAGAATGTTCATCAGCCTGACTCACAAGCAACTCTGCTGCTGACTCACAGATATTAAAATTACAGAAAATATACTGAAAGGTAATCAGGGATCTCATTTATTAAGAAAAGAGCCCATTTCAGACAAGTGAGAAATTGAGAGCTTACAGTAAATATATCTTATGTCTTCAGGTTGTAACCATCAACACAAAATACTTCCTCAATGAGGAAACTGACTCCAATCTCACATTTTAGAGTCGAATTACTCTTTATTTTTCATTTTGCCCACTGGGTGTATGTCCTAAGATGCTGAATTGTATACCCATTCATTCGTTTAGCCCAGAAGTAAGTTTTGCACCTGTAAAACTAGATCTTAGAGTGAAGTGGGGAGAAGGAGAAGCCGTGGAATGTTTGAGGCGGTTGGATTCAAAACCATGTGGAGCTTCAGCTTCTCTCTTGGTGTGTGTTGTCTGCAGCGGCAGAGAGCTCTCCTTTGCTATTGGTTAGTTTTTTAGTTAGCTGAGGCAGAGATGTCCTCCAGACTATTGCTTTTCTCTTTCTTGGAACAGATTGGCCCTGCTCTGGACTGAAAACCGAGAAGTGCTTCAGGAGCTCATGCCTGTGGCCCACCAGGGCCTGGGACACACCCTTTCCCAGCAGGGGCTGATAAGAGACTTAGAGAGCCGAGGTGCACCCCACGAAAAGGACTTTCTGAATTTGCCTTGTCTCAGAACAGTGACAGGCTTTATTGTTCAATATTATTATTTTTATTTTTTTATGCTCGTGGATATTTTCTATGCTAAATAAACGTATTTTTTCCACTTTTCTCCATGGAAATCTTTTCCCCAACCAGAAGGGGGAGGGGCCACTTTAATCTGATTTCAAGAGGGACCACTTTGGAAGTTTCCTTCTAAATTAGCCCTAAGCCAGGACAATGTAACAGGAATTCAATGTCTTGTTTCATTTCAGGAAATATGGGATCATAGCCAGCAGATACCCAAAACATCTGTCTCATATTAGAACCTGAGACTAGGATGTTCAGCCTGGAGAAGGTTCTGGCAGCTCTTATAATAGCCTTCCAGTGACCAAAGGGGTCTTAAAAGAAAGAGGGAGAGGTACTCTTACCAAGAGTAAGAGCAGTGACAGGACAACGGGTGAAGGTCTTATACTGAACAAGGGTAAATTTAAATTTGACATAAGAGAGAAATTCTCTCTGTGAGAGCTGTGAGGCACTGAACCCATCCATACAAGTGTTCAGGGTCAATGTGGATGGGCCTTTGAGCAATGTGGTCCACATGGAAGGTATCCATGTCCATTGCAAAGGGTTTTGAACTATAAGTCACTCAAATATACAGCTTCAAATGTCCACCACTCTGTGATTCTTATCTGCTAGAAAACTTTTCTTACATACTCATCATTCAGATCACTCCAGATTCTGTTTTCCAGTGAAATAAACATCCCAGCCAATGCATTATATCTGCCATTGATAATTTACAGCAGTTGAGAGTTCAGTTCTCCTTCTGCTATAAAATATCAATCTATTGTAGTATGTAACGAGACATTTACTTTCTGGAGCTGTAAAAGAGATACAAACAAGCTAAGCTACATAATGATAAATGTCATTGGTTTCATGAATCTGCATTTTTGTACTTCTGTCAGGATAGAAGTCTTCATCCATACGGATTTGTACACTTCTGAACTTCCAATTTTTTGCTCAAATTGTAATATGAAGAATCCCGTAAGTTATTATTTAAAAGTTTAAATATTTAATGACTGCCACTGACCTCCTTCCCTACTGAAAAGCTTATGACATATTATATGGCTGATGTCAAATATTTGTTTAGGCTGCAGTTAAACTGTAGTCGCAAAAATTGATCCTGTTCATGAAAACATTGTGTATTTCAAAAAGAGCCATATATGTGACAAATATATGGTCAAACAGCATAGTGGGTTGACCCTGCCTGGGTGTCAAGTGCAGACCAAAACCTCTGTCACTTCCCTCCTCAGCTTATGGAGTGGAGAGAAAATACACTAAAAGACACACAGGTCAAAAGAAGGACAAGGAGATCATTCACCAGGTACTATCACAGACAAACCAGACTCAGAGAAATTAACGCATTTATTACCAATCAAAGACAGTAGATTAATGAGAAATAAACCTTTCCCTGACCTCTCCCTTTTTCTTGGGCTCAACTTCATTTTTGTTTTTCTCTCCCTCCTTCCCTTGAGCATCACAGAGAGACAGGGCATGAGTTCATCACACCTTGTCTGTCACTCTCTTCTCCTCACCCTCCACCCCTGCTCTAGTGGAGGGTCCCTCCCACAGGCAACAGTCCTCCACGAACTTCTTCAACACAAGTCCTTCCAATGGAGGACTGGAAAAGCGTAAGGAAACCTTCAGGAAAAGAGTAAGGCAGCATGGATCCCCCACAGGACCACAAGCCTGGTCAGCAATCCCCAGCTGCAGCAGGAGCCTCTCACAGGGCCACTGCCTTCTTTGGGCACATCCACCTGCTCCATGGGGTCCTTCATGGCTGTAGATGGATGGGTGTCTGCTTCATCACGGCCTGCAGGGCCACAGCTGCCTCGCCATGGTCTTTACCACGGGCTGCAGGGGAACCACCTCCTCGCCCTCCCTCCCCACTGACCTGGGTGTCTGCAGGGCTGCTTCTCTCACATATTCCCTCCCACTCCTTGTGC
Organism: Melozone crissalis; assembly: GCF_028551555.1. Lineage (NCBI taxonomy): Eukaryota > Metazoa > Chordata > Aves > Passeriformes > Passerellidae > Melozone > Melozone crissalis. The sequence goes on along the minus strand of NW_026535783.1, from coordinate 44,845,563 downwards.
TTTTCTGCCTGCAATTGCCAGAGCACGGCAACTTCCTTCCCTTTCTTAAATCTCTTAAATCTGTTATCCCCGAGGCACTACCACCATTACTGATGGGCTTGCCTTTGGCCAACAGCAGGTCCATCCTGCTTCCATCTGGCATTGGCTTTGTTGGATATGAGGGAAACTTCAAACAGCTTCTCACAGAAGACACCTCTGTGCCCCCCTTCTACCAAAAACTCTGCCTAGTACAAACAGTGATTACTTTCTACTTTCTGCTTAACAACCTGCCTGATGTTTCTGTACTCTATAGCATTGTCATCTTTCCAGACCCTCCTAAGCTTTTACTTTCCACAATTCCCTGGTCTATTCATTGTACAACTTCAATGAAGAATGAAAGACGCAAAGGGCTTACAGCAAAGAGCCTGAGCCTGAAGCCTGGCAGATGGCCAAGGAAAGAAAGCCCGTGTAATTGCATTATCTTGCACCCATATAGGGAAATAGAAAGTTACAAGAATATCTTTGATTCTAGCATTTCCCACTAAGTAAAAACACAGAAATCTTCACAAAGTTGGTTTTTTAAATTCCTGTTAGAAAAAGAATTCTACAGTATAATATGTATTTATACAAATTCCAAGTCATCTGCACACTTCTGCTGATATATAGGAGCAGCAGCAGCACAAAGCAACCTGTAATCACTAAAGCTGGTATGTCTGGCTGAAAATAGAAGACAGCCAACCATTACTCTACTCAGTTTAGAGACTATTTCTTATAAAACCAATAAATTATTGATCCCATGAAACCTAGATTAATTCTCAGGCTATGCAGAACAAAACTTTCACTGCTTTTCCCCTCACTGGTTTGTCCAGTCATGCTTACTAAGTCAACCAAGACTGTCTCTCCAACAATCCACAATCCTCATATCTTGCTTCTCATTTGTCTTGTTTCTAAATCACAGATTTTCTGCTCACATCTTCCCACTCCTGCATCTTTCTATAAACCATTCCCCCCATCTTTCCACAAATGCAGTTTTCCATTAGGACTATGAGTTTTCTTAACATGAAACAGTAATTAATTTTTTTTTATTTTGAAACTATTTGATCAATCATTTAGCTTTAAATTCATTCCAGTGTTAGCAGTTTTTATGTCATATTGTAGATACAAAATCCAACGACATTTGTTCTGGACTACCATCTTTGGAAAGTCAAATATACACCTCTTTTTTTTTTCTTTTTTTAATGTTTCACCTTTACTCAAAGGAATAATGACCTATACTTAATACTATGACATAATAAAAGAGCATAAATGAAAACTTCCAGATACTGTGAGCAGCAGAGATGCCAGTTATGTAACTATCTAGCCAAGCCAAGCAAACTATATCCAGTATATATTTTATTTTTAATTGTTACATTCTTATGTAATCATATTCCACTAACTTTAAGCTGTAATGGTGAGAATACATCAGACAAACCTACAGCTGACAAATTCCCTCTTTTTCCTCCACTACTAATACAGCTGTAGTATGGTGTTTAACAGAGACTATTTCAACAGCTACTCCAGTCTGCTGCTGCACATTTGAAAATGATGCAATGTAACAGCAATGGACATCTTCCTCATTTACATTCGCAGCAGATAATTAAAACCTGATGGCTTTCCTTCTTTAAATAAATCTGAGTCAGATAGTTCCATCCCTTAAGTATAAACAAAATACTGTGCTGAGTTATTTATTTTAAGATTCAACTGCTATATGGCAAACAGCCTGCATGCCTTTGTCATCTGCAAGGCATGCAACATTCTCCTGTTCAGCTTCGGCAAGAGCCTAAGCACAAACTTCAAGCTGTAAGATATAACAAGCAGGATGGATACTTGTCTTGGATACCTATTCACAATTTCAAGGAAGAGGCAGATGTCAGACACAGAAGTTCTGCCAAGGTATATCCTGTATTACTTGGCTTCTAACTAATACACCATTTTGCATGGTCTTACTTCTGTCACACAAGGATGCTTAATGAGACCAGAAAGAATGAAGAAGGATCAGGTTGACGCTTCCTTGGCAGTGGGAAGCAACTCCCTGCAACGCAGTCACCTGTATTTCAGCTTCAAAAGAAGTTAAATGACATGTTTTCAGAGATCTCTTTGTCCCGAGTTCAGCATAGAACAGAAGAAAATGTTAAGGTGTAAAATACTCTCCATTAAGGTACTATGCATTTGCTACACCTAACTGAGACTCTAGACCATTAGCAACCACATTTCTATTCTGTACCTACTCCTTAAAATTAAGCTTAGGCTGTACCTATCAAAACACAGCAATGTGTAGCCTTTGTATTTTCCAACTGATGAAACAGCAGACCATTCTCAAAATATCAATTAACCTTTTCAGACATGCTTCACTTTTTTTTTTTTTTCCTTTTATGGAAGGAATTCACTTCCAAAAAGCTAAATCTAGCATAGTTTCTATTAAGCGCAGTTACAAACATTAGAAATTATCTGATCTCAATTCTGTTGTTGCTGTTATTGTTGCTGCTATTATTATTATTGTTATTATTATTAATTTAAATTATCCTCTCTCTAACAAGATGGTACAGCTTTTAAAAAAGCCATAAAAAAGCTTTTGCATATGCCTATAAAGTGTTTCATATCTTTAGCTGTACTTTCATCACTCCCTTGTCACAATCTCTGAAAGAAAGAAGTTTGTAGAACATCATCCTTCTGTCTCTTCCATTTCAGTTTTTGTAATGTCACAAAGCCAGTAAACGTAACATTACAAAAACTTTTGAAATTAGTCATTATTAAGTTACTTGTAGGTTTTTTGATTTTAGTGAGGTCCTCTCAATGAAGCCTGAAAAATAATTTTATTAGAATGTGGACCCTATAATTAAGCTCCATGAGATTCAAGTAGTTTATGTAATTGACTTTTCATTAAACTTTTCATCATCTGTCACGAAAGCCGTAATTACAGTGAAAACTAATCTGAGTTGCACACTAATTCCCAAAAAAGGATTTACCATTACATATGGGGTTTCAGCATTGTCTGGGTATTTCAACTCCAAAAATCAAAATTTCAGAGATACTTCTTTAACTTTTTTTTTCTCCCTAGCATCTTCCTGAGTTTTGGAACTGGACCTTCTATTTGCAGTTCAATTATTCAGTCTAAAACTGATTACACTGCTGTCCAAAAAGTCCTAATTCAAATGTAACCTCATTATAGATTTAAAAAATGCATTTAAAAAATGTTCAATAAACTACAATAAATTCATACACTCCATAATGAAAGCAACAAAATATTGAAGCGATAATCCTGGTAAAAACTTTGATTTCAGCTGCAGTATTGTGTTATACCAGGGATTCTGCCACTGGTGGAAATTAATTAATTAATTAATTAATTAATTATCTCAAAGCTTATCAAAATGCAAAAAGCTTCTCATTCCTTAAATTATGTGTTCAAATACATCTTCAATGACTACCAAGGAAATTTAACATGTCATAATTTATAGTGCTTGATTTTTTTCTGCAGAAATTAATGTATTAGGAATTTTTTTCCAAAAATGAACTTGAAAGTTTGCATAATCCACATTTCAATTCACTTGGTTTAAAATAATTTCTGCATTTGAATTCCTTTTTTTATAGAAACTTAAGTAATTTTCAATGAACATCAAAAATAGTGCAGAAAACCCTATGTGCACCAGTCTTTCTTTACTTCATTTTAATAATCCTTAGTTTTTAGAAGGTGAGAAATAGTAATAATATTTTTTTAAACATGAATTTTACAGTAACTCATTGGGAAGGCAAAATCTTTGTTTTTTAAATCTTCTATCACATGTAGAAACAGAAACCATTCCCTTTATGATTATTAACAAAAAATTATAAAACCTCTAGCCTTATTTAACATGCAAGGTCCAATAAATGTTTTCTGTCAGTACCTGTTTGATTGCATCATAAAAGGAACATTTGGTTGAAAAAGCATTCATGTGCACAATATACACAAACTGAAAAAAAAGCATTGATTTGACAATATTTATTTTTTAACACAAACCGAGCCGATACACACTGAAACACAAGTACAACATGCTCTACTCAGAGTTTTTAAAATATTTTCCAGTAACTATGCAAAAATAAATAAATGTAAGCATCACACAAAATACAGTTTTTGACAGAGAAGATTAGCAATGCCAATATGCATAAGTTTCTAGATGGTGAGGCCTCGACTTCAGTCAGATCAGGAGGTTTTTCTTTGTGTAACTCCACTAACTGCAGTGTGTCTCTTTACACATGGTGCAATTCAATATTAGTGACACCTCTTTATCTGCTTGCATGATGCTGATCAAAATCACCACAACTATCAAGGGAACTGGCAATTACCTGCTAAACATGATCCTTAGGATGTGAAGCCATGCTCTGGCCTCAGTCATGCCCTGTGTTACATTATCCCTCATCTGTGCTTACTTAAAGCTGTAGAGCTCACTGCTTCACGGGAGAATGACAGTCTACTGCATGCTTTGAAGTTAAGCCTGTGTGTTTCAAAATGTGATGAAATGCTACGCAGATATTAGCAAAAATGTAGAACCCACAACGACTGTTGTAAGCCTAAACTCTATTCCACTCCTCTGCTTGTGAACCTAAACCTTTAATAAGCTACATAGGACTTAGAGTCAGTATTTCTTAATATCCAATTAGAATTAGAATAAAACCATTAATGGATCTTTTATAATAGCACTTAGCTTATTAAGACACATAAAAGGTTTGGCTCCCTTGGGCCATTTTTATGGGCCATATATTTAGAGCTGAGAAAACAATACCCACTTGAAGAAGGACAAAACCTAGTCCAAAATGTATACCCTTGCATAGTTTCCTATTTCATTTCCTATTTTATTTCCCCAGTTCAGATGTATTAAAAAACCCCATTTTAGGAAGTAGGTTTCTATTACAGATGGATCAAATGCCCTGCAACTTCAACTGTATTTTAAATTCATCATTATCCCTGGACATAAAACTCCACTGCTACTGCCACCTATTAATAAATAAAAAAACATTCTGACCAAATATCCATAAATGCCTAGATTAAATAGTTAAAAGACAATTTCATTTTGTTTTGCAATTGATGTTCATTGCATACACTTCTGCTATTTGGAAAATCATTACTATCTTATGGAGAAAAAAAATAACTCGCCTAAGAAGCAGTTTTGCAAGTGAAATGGAGTAAATTTACAATATTTGGAAATAATATTTTCAATTTACAATGCCTCTACAGGCACTGCAATGTATTTATAACTGCATTATAAAATAAAGTCAGAGAATAACTAATCTGAGACATGCTGAGCTAGACAACTATTGGTATACTCGGAAAAAGAGAGTGTGTCATTTCTCTAAATTCAAGTCCAGCCATGTAAGTAGGAATTGAACATTACAAATGTCTCACAGTTGCTGACAGTTACCTGTATAAAATCAGTGGATCATTCCAGTAGGTGACTTATGTAATTTATTTCTACGAAGAAACCAACTATCTTCATTAGCCATTTTTGACACCTATGCAACCAGAGATGAACTAAAATGCAATGGGAGCCAATTTTTGCAGAACACCTTCCTGAGGCATTCAAATAGTCTAAATTTGAAACACTGCATTTCAGTCAGAAGGATTATTAATGTCACCACAGCATAATGACACAGTAGTTGTCATGATGCAATAAATAATATACAGGGAAAATTAATTTTCCATGCTGGTAGACTTCAGGAAAAAAAACATTAGTGTTTAATGGTCTCAAAAAAAATTGCCTTAGGATGTCTGATGTAAGCTAAGAGGAATTGAAATGAGAAAAAGATATGATTTGTGGAGCACCATGAAAATAAAACAGTATGTCTGTATCCTCACATTTTTTAGCCATAAACCACACCTCCTAACCTCTGTTTGTATCTGCAGAGGTTCTCTCACAGTAAGCTGTGTGCAATGGGAAGTTTCAACCACAATTTCTGATAATCAAATCACTGCACAGAATCACAGAATCATCAAGGTTGGAAGACACTCTACAGATCATCCAGTCCAACTGTCAATCATCTAGCCCAACCATCTTACTTAGCAAATAAATTTCATTTATGATAAAATGTAGAAAATCAAGCTCGATTTAAAATACATTTAGTACAGTAAACTTTTTTTAGATTTACTATACTAAAAATATTTTTATGTTTGTTCAATTTTGATCTAATTCAATTAACTGTAGTTCAAGTAAAACCCCAGAACTACCTTACTTTTGGTGCATCATTTCAATGCACTTAATATCTTCATGGTTTATTTACTGTAGAATGTCTTGGTTAAACCCATTCCTATCATTGGAGGGTTTTGTTGGGGTATTTTGTCTTGGTTTTATTTTATTTTCATATCTACCATCAATGGACAGAAGAGCCACCAATTTACAAGAAATTTCACTAAAATAAAAAGAGTGAGGATACAATTCAAATAGAAAAAAGTCAGAGACTTCTTGGTACTGTGCAATTCTTCTGTGAGTATTCACAGCTGTAACTTCTATTCATAGAACACAGACTATCACTGTTTTACACAGAATAACAGAATTGCTGTGAACATATTACTTCATGCTGATTCATGATAACATTACTTGACTACTGCCTGATAATAGGAATGAGCTTTTACCAATTCTGTGATCAAGCCTTCATGTTTTACTGCACAGGACACTTGATTTGTATTTTACTTGAAACAATTCAGGATCAAGCCAGGATGGGACGAATTCAGCACTCCATTAGAATTAAAAACTGTAAGAAGATATGATCAAAAAAGTGTGATTTTAATAAAGAGCACCCGAGCCCTGTAGAATCAATACTGTGTATCTAATAGTGCATGCCAGTAAAAGAAAATATGAACTTCACTTTAAGAGTAGGAACCTACTGTTACTTTTAAGCTTTATCTGCAATCTCTGTTAAGAGCACTACCTTTTCAAGTAAGTTAGTTGACCCACTGGAGAATAAATAAACATAATCTAGAAAACAAATTGTCAATGGCCAATACCTAATTTAAATTAAAAAAAAAAAAAAAAGAAAGAAAAGTAATATTATTTGCTACCCCTCATGGGAATCCAACTTCATTACAATCAACAGTGTGTCTGCTTTGTCCTTGTTATGCTCTTCTTTCATGCATGCTGAGCTTTCCTTGCTCACTGCATTAATCACTGTCCACAGCTGGTACAATTTAGCTGGGGTTCTGTTAAGAATATCACAGACTACTAAAAATTCAAGTAAAACAGTATTTATGAATTAACTAGAGTTTAATAACACATTACAAATTCTTGCAAAGTCTTGGGATTAAATTCCAATATGCAAAAATGTTACATAATTCCACATAATATACATGTCATTTTTTAAAGATAGCTGTTAAAAATAACTTCACTCTTGAACTTACAGTAAGCATCAGTGAAACTCTACACACTTAGCTAGAAGTAGTATTTTCCATTTTTTTAACATCAATCCTTACCTTTATTTTCTAATTAAACTTGAGGAAATGGGCTTTGGTAACTTCTGATGTAATTTCTGATAGAAAAGTCATTATTTTCTGTGGTAAACAGTCAAATGATGCTTTATTTCCTTTGCTTCCTTATGTCTTTGCCAGGCTACTTATTAAATTTAAACAACAACAACAACAAACCAAAAAACCCCAAAATCTAGATGCAACTAGAACTGTCCACAAACTTTCTCCCTCTTTTTTTAACCTCTCTCATACCCACGGACAGAAACATATGCAAGTCAAGAACTTCAACAGAGCTCTTGCCAGTAAGACTGGTCTAAAAAATACACCCATTTAAAGAAGGCACGAAAAGATTCTGATGTAAGTATATATGATAGTTTTTAAAAAGGAATTTCACTACTAGTGAATCAAATTTTTCTTGTTCTTAAGAGTGCTACAGGTTTTCTTTACTATGAATCTAACAGGCTGACTTATGAAAGGGAAGTGAACCTCGTGTTCCAAAAATTAAAACAACTCCTTTCATATATATGTGAAGATTGCTTTATCATGAAAGTGTTGCAATAGTTATAGCAAGATATTATTATGCTGGACAGAATTTTTGTTTTATATGACTTTGCCTTCATTATCACATGCAAATGTAACACCAGAAACAGTAAAAATGGAAGTTTATGCAAACAGACAAGATTTCTCAAGGAAAAAAATTGATCCTGTTTTTCCTTGCAACATGAAAAAGTCATTTAATTATCTACATTCAACACATCAACTTGCAACTAATGCATAATGTAATCAATACAGTGATAAAACATGCTTCGTTCACATGTTTATCCACAGCCAGTTTCATCAAAAGAATAATCAAGCTTCCTGATCCTCCTTCAAAAATACAGTCTACATAGCCATTACTTAAATAGCACATCTGTTTTAGGGATCTTGGGGTTTTTAATGTACTTCAAGCAGCACACACTCCCACGATGAGACCCAGAAGAAGGATTATCTTTGTGCCATTCTGCTACATTGTCCAATACAGTGTCACACTGCTTCCTAGGGAGTTACACACATTACTCTTCAAGGCCCTGTCAGCGCTATCAGGGACTGTGGGCCCAGACACACTGTGGCTCAGTCCTGCCATCAGGGCATGGACTCTGCTGGGATCACCGGGGCACAAGCTGGCAGCCTCCACCGCCTCCCCCTCACTCACGTTCCACCACCCAACAGCTCGACACCTCCTCACACTGAGGCTTAAGGCTCGCTGGCCTTCTCCATCCCAGGACTCCCAGTACTGGCAAACCATCATTTCACCACAGCCAACACTGTTGGGAAGTTCACCTCGCTTACCATTATGAAGGTGATTAAAAGAGTTATGGATGACTCTCCAGACTCTCTCAGGATTTTAAACAGGACACATGCTTACCAGACACACCTTAGTCTTTATTATTAGAAAGGGCTCCCTCACTGAACCTGTCCTAACCTTGGGCACTGGTAAAACACAAACATCTGCCAAGCACTGGTAACCATTGCTCACCTTCAACTGAGGAATCTCACATATGCATATGAATAAACAGAAAAATTGGTATCTTAGAGGAAACAAAAAAGAGGGAGAGGAGGTGTGAATTATAAAAAAATTATACAAATAGAGAGATAAAAACTCTGCACAGCCTCCAGGATATATTAATGTATCTCTCAGTCAGTCAAATTTGTGTTGACAGTTCATATACTTCAGGTAAAAAACAGGCAATTAATTCTCCCCACACTTTTTGTTGACTTGGATGCTCAGTTACTTCATCTCTATAGATGTCCAGATCTAACCCAAATGACCCTTTGAAATGTATCAAAAAGCTATCAAGCAGCATATCCAGATCCTTGAAACAGCAAATATTTGAAGTTGTTTCCTTCAGATCAACAAGACATTCATAAGTCCTCCAAGAATAGTTAGATTCTGAATTTCATCCTCTTTAAAAAAAAAAAAAAACAGAAAAAAATTGTCTCAGAAAGAAATCAGCACCTAATTCAGACTGCACTGCAAAGCAAAAATACCAAAAACACAATGATGCAACAGCTTTTCCTTATGGTTCCTCCAGGTCCTGATTCAGAATGAAAAATGAAGAACCCACTTAATCCTTAATTACTAATGGTAAAGATTTGTGGGTGAGAAGATCCACCACTGACACCCAGTGTATGATGAATGGGCATGAATTGTTCCTAGTGACCATTCTGCTAGAACTACAGTGATGTTCTCATGTGTGTGTCATTTTGAAAGGATGGCAGAAACTTGCAGCTGCTCTGCAGTTGATCATATACAGTCACATGAGCGCTTCCCATGAGAGAAGTACTTTACCTCACAGCCCATCTTCATCTTACTCAAAGCTTTACCTGTTTTTTCCTGAAAAAAATACCTGTTCTCTAGTATGGGCTTTTTCTACATCCCACCAAAAGACACTACCCATTGCACCAGTGACATTACTGGGATTGAGCAGTCAGTTAAAATATTAAATAACTTCAATAGGGACGTGTGGTGTCTTGAGGAGAAAACTACCTGCAAAGCTACCTACAAAGCTACCTACAAAGCTCTTCAGTCCAAAGAAAAATTATGACAGTATTAGTTTAGAAATACTATGAGACTTCATAAACAGATGCTTTGGAATGTATGAACCTGTTCAAAGGTCCCTTAGGAACTCAAGCATCTGGGCAGCACTTAAGGCGCTGGCACTAGATGACTTGTAGTCATTTTAAAATCCCCCTCACAGATTAGAACTGGATGGTGATGGATGCATGGAGACAGAAAAACTGCTCCTTCCTTCACTCCATATAGAGATCCCTTTCTGCTTAATGCCATGGTCTTTCCTCAAATATATGAGAAATGGGTTCTGGAAGAAAAATAGTTATAGCTGGTAAAGATATGAGTAGAAATATGAGATTTATGCAAAGATACTACAGTTGTGATTTCAAGTCTGTTGTTCCTCTCTGTGTTTGATCTAATGAAAACTGACACAACCACATGAGTGACTGATTATAGCTGAACTAAAGGATATTTACAATGAGCCTGAGACCTTAAAACATTGACACAGTTTTATCAGTCATAAAATGTTTCTCTGTCTTCATGCAAGTACTCACTCCCTGCATGAGAATGTCCATCAATTTTATTGTAAATAAAATCTGCAAGATTCCCAATGCTCCCTAGGACTTTGATTAGAATTTTCATATTTGTTTTAGTCAATTGTTCACTGGTTTACCTAAAAGGAAGGTCTTAAAAAACTACTTTAGATTTTAAACCATACTTGATATTTAGACTGTGTTTTGATCCAAGGGTTTAGCAATTGCAACAATGTCAAAGAGCCCTTATTAATGGTTTGAACTACATTCAAACCATCCATGAAAGAGGGTTTTCCTTCCGACAATTTTTCTTTACTCAATGGAAAGTCATTGTGCATGTGTGAAGACTGCCATAAATACTAACTTTTCAACACTGAAAACCCATGTTGCTGAATCAGAAAAAAAGGAATGTTGTATACTGTAATCAAACTCTAGGACTACTTAGTCCTCTAGACCTTGATCTTGGTTTTCTTTATTTCAAATGCTTCAAAACAACCTCTGCAGCACTTCATAAGATAGCAGACTGAGCACTTAAATGTTATACCTATAACTGAAATTTAAAAACCAAAAATTTTCTAGAGCTGGAAAGATAAAACAAATAAATAAAAGATATGCAATAAGAAGAAGGTGGAAAATATTCCCATTGTGAAATGGAAACAGAGCATGTATAAATTAAAAATCCTTTCCAGAAGCCTAATAACCTGCATCCTCTTATGTATTCCTTGACAGAACAGGAAAGGCTTTGAAGCTAAACAAACAAATAAAAAAAAAGCTCTCCATAAAAACATGAGGTCAAAAATTTAGTACTTTGTGTAAAGGGTGTTACAAACACAAAATACTCCTGAATGTTGGTTTAGTTTCAGTTGGGTTTTTTAGAATTTGTAAAGGAGGAATTACATAGACATAAAAAAGGGAGAAAGAATACAGGTTGCATAATGAATTGATCTTACACCAAAAAGACTCAGTAGTAACCAAAACACTACTGCAACTCCAAACTCCGGAAATTGGAATTTTACTTGTACCACGTATATGCTTATATGAAGTTGATATCTGGGATATTTTGATAAATTATTTTTTAAAAATTTTTATCATAAACTAGAAACCAGAGTTTAGCAATATTTAACCTTCAAATATAGATATCTTTCTCTATATATGTAATAGAAATTAACTTGCAGAAAGATAGAAGCACCAGAAGCTTATATTTCTGCTAATCAGAGACTGACTGGTTTAAGCTCTGCACATTTTTTAAACACTAAATTACTTTTTTTTTTGAGGATATGAAAATTTACACACATACATACCAAAAAATGCACACACATATAAATGCAAAAGGGGCAATTTCCAAAATATGTTTTGGAGAAAAGAAATTAAATCAGTTTGCTAAAATATTTCATGACATTTACAAGAATAATAGATTTACCTATGGTTTAGATTTTCAGAGAAGAATGTAAAATGTTTTTATTTTCAAAGAATTTTAGAAGACTTTAAAATCAAGGAAAGAGAATACCTGCAATTAAACATTTCAAGAAACACCGCATGAAGTGCTTCCCGGATCTTTACTTCTCAAAAATACTAAGACATACCCTTTATAAGACCTACAAAATAGCTTTCAGAATCTATTCCCCAAAATAATTAAATCCCCTTATTTATTACAAAAACTCTGGAGAGTACACAGAAGATTTACTTGGCTCAGTCTTCAAGATTAAACTTTTTTATGACAGTCAGCTTTAAATGTCTTCTTACAAAGAAGAAACCAAAAGAGGAAGATACAAAGAGGTTTAATATAAAATTTAGACTACTGCTAGACAAGGTTGTTACACTTCGTATGATATATGAGGGTTATAAGCTAGTAATTTTTGAATCTGAATACCAAAATGCAAATAAGTAGGAAGTAAAGCTAATCACAGAATGGGTACAGTTGGAAGAAGCTGCCGTTAGAGTCAAGCTGACGCAGGATCATCCCAGAGCACAGGATTGCTTTCAGACAATTCTTGAATATCCCCCGTAAGGGGATATATTCACAATAAGGGGATATATCCACAGTAAGGGAATATATCCACAGTCTCTCTGGGCAATCTGTTCCACTGCTGAGTCACCTGCATAGTAAAGAAGTTCTTCCTCATGTTCAGGTGGAAATTCCTGTGCGTCATTTTCTGCCTATTGCCTCTTGCCCTACTGCTTGGCACGCCTGGCTCCATTCTTTTAACCACTCTCCCTTCAGACACTGATAGACACTGACAAGGTCCCCTCTCAGCTGTCCCTTCTCAATGCAGAACAGGCCCAGCTCCCTCAGCCTTTCCTCGTGAGAGAGATGCTCCAGTCCCTTGAACACCGTTGTTACTCCCCACTGGACCTGCTCCAGGAGCCCCATGTCTCCCCTGGGCTGAGGAGGCCAGGACTGGGCACAGCACCCCAGGTAAGGCTTCACCAGGGCTGAGTAGAGGGAAAGCATCTGTGACGCTGGACAGCACCTGCTGTCAGTGCTCTTCCTAATGCCCCCCATTGTGCCGTGAGGGCACGCTGAGATCTCATGGATAACACGCAATATTGGGTCAACTTATGTAAGTAATTTCCTGATTATTTTTCATATGAAGAAGATGGCTATTAAATGTGAAAATACATTTTAAGTGGTATGAAATACTCTTGGTGCTTTTTTCTGCAATTACATCTCCTGAAGTAACTACAATCAAATATTCAGTAAAGTACAAAAATACACTTTGTAAATACTAATCTGACTAGATCCCAAGAACATCTACTAGTATTAAGATGAATCTCATGCAGTTACCAGAAAGTAAGAGAAGTTATAAAAAGCCTTCCAGCCTCTACAGCAATGCAAAAGAGAGAAAAAGACAGAGATGTAACACTTGACTTTCCCACTATAAGTGGTCCCAGCTTTCACCTGAAACAAAAAACTGTTATAAGCCTCTTTTTCTTAAAAATGCAAGAATGATATATTGACTGTCCTGCAAAAATTCCCAGTGGGCTTCTCTTACATGTTTTTGTTTTCAGTTGGATTTTATGATTGTAAAATTTTAAATAGTTACCAAGCTTTTAAAATTGAATGATGCACTTCAGTTGACACTGAAGAAACTAAAATACATATACAAACAGCAAAGCAGGTAGTACATTTTTAATGACATTTTAGACTGAAATGAATTGTAAATCACTAAAAAGAAGTTCTTGATATATATACATTAAGTCTTTATATTGTTTCCTGAAATTGAAAAATGACAACAGAATGAAGAACAGACAACGAACCTGGTTCTTTGAAAGAATATAGAAATCTGCAGGCATCAGTTTTTTTGATATTTTTCTTTTTTTGTTAGGGTTGGGATTGAAAGTGTTTGAGATGGTATTTTGTGTTCAGACTCAGATGTTTATTATTTCTTATCTATATTACAGTCTTACAAGCTGTGATTTTTATAGCATTTCACTAACAAGTTACAAAATGGCTCTGTATTTGTCTCTACAATTTTTTTTTAAGGAGAAACTTTCGAATTAAGAAATTACACCTAAATTGTTTTTATTTTTAACCCGAAAACTAATTATTCATGTTCCATAATGTGGACATTTTTTGTTTGATTATAAAATACCACTTAAACCTATGAAGAAGAAGATGAAGAATGATTAGTCACAACCCTAAAACCTCTACCTTAGCTTATATATATTACTATAGTCTAAAACATTAAATTCTAAATTTTTTATTATCTGATATTGTACACTTATTTAAACTACACACCTATAAACCTGTTTTTATCATTTAATTTTGGAAGCTTTCTCTAGCCTCAGGTGAAATGTAGTGTTCTCTTGAGGGTCTGTGTTATTCTACACGGAAAGTCTAAAATTCTCAGTATCTAGGATTCCAACACATAGAGAAAATTTGAAAATTTTAATTTGAAAAAAACCAAAAAAAATTGCATTGTTCCAGAAGGAAGATGAATTCTTGTTGTAAAAATGATGTGGGTTTTTTTTATTTCCAGGCATTGCAAGAGGCCTGAATGCTATAAGCAAGAATAAAGAAAATTATATGAGAAAAAGTTCACATTAGAAGTATTAAGCAACTCATGGGACCCAACCAGACACATCCCAGGATCCTGAGGGAGAGAATGGCAGACAGGGATGCCAAGCCACTCAAGATCATATTTGAAAAGTTGTGGCAGTAAAGTGAAGTCCAGTGACTGGGAAAAAGAGAAACATCACGGACTGGCTTTGACCAGTCCCAGTCTGACCTCCATGCCCAGTGAAACTAAGAAAAAGGTCTTCCTTGAAGATGTAGCAAGACAAATGAAGGCAGGGAGATAACTGGAGACAGACATGGTTATACCAAGTGCAAATGCTGCCAGACTAATTTGCTTACAAAAACTGTGTCAATGGGACAAGGAAAGAACAACTCATGATCTATGTAGACTTCTGTAAGACCTTTGGCACAGTCCCTCACAACATTCTAACCACACAATTGGCAAGCTATGTGTTTGACAGATCTACTATCAGAAGAAAAAGAAACTAGATAGAAGACCACATCCAAAGACAATGGCATCAAGTAGAAGCCACCATGAGGGTGATGAGATACTAAAACGGACTGCCCAGAGAAGTTGTAGATGCCCCATCCCTGGACATGTTCAAGGCCAAGTTGCATGGGGCTCTGAGAAACCTGATGTAGTTGAAGATATCTCTTCCCATGGAAGAGGGGATTGGACTAGATAATATTTAAAGATTCATTTTAACCTAAACAATCCTGATTCTGCAACTCTTTGAAAATGAAGAAAAAGGAAACCAAAGGGAGTAGGTATCCTTATCACTTCAACACAACCCAAGAGATTTTCAATGCTACAGAGTGTCCATAAATTCCAATTTTATAGTGGTAGCACAGAATATCCAGGAAGGGGCCCATGAAGACTCATGAGTCCAAGTTCTGGCCCTGCACAGGATATCCCAACAATCCCATCGTGTACCTGAGAGCATTGTCCAAATACTCCTTGAACTCCATGAGGCTTGTGGCCATGACCACTGCCTTGGGGGGTCTGTTCCAGTGCTCACCCACCCTCTGGGGGAAGAACCTTCCCCTAATAACAAGCCTAGGGAACTCACCCAAATCTCCCCTGACACAGCAGACATAAATCCTGACTCTGTATCACCACAAGCCTTACAGGAGTGCTTCAAATTGAGTAAATATCTCTTATACTTTTCTTCCAAGTCCTGGCTGTACTGATTTTTTGCCCCTGAGAAGGTGGAGTGACAGAGCAGCTGTGTGGGCATCCATTAGACAGCCACGGTTAAGCCACCGCACTTAAGCATGGCAGTGAAATTTACTGACATCAAAGCTCATTTCATGTCTACAAAATTAAAACCCAGATAAAAACCAACTATATAATACACTCTTTTCCTTTTTATGAAGAAGTATTCCATTGTGTGGACAGCAGTATTATCTACATCTGGACAACAGCGGACCTTTTTCTCCCTAATCATTAATGAAATAAGGCATTGAAATCTCTTCCGAATACATGTGTATGCTATTAATGAAGAAGCTAAACTAATCTTTACATGCATTACACAAGCATTAATAAATTTTAGAGATTGTTCACAGAATTCCAGCTATTGTATAATATATCAGCATAATTCTATGATACATTTAAAAAGACATTTAACATTTTAAATTCACTAAATTCAGCAGGACTCCTCAGACATGAATTTAGGCAAAAGATTATATTCATCTGGATATTACACATTGACAAGTTAAGTACATTCTTTAAAGCCATGCCAAGAGTTTCCTACTGATCAAGAGCCTTAGTTTATAACATCTTGTGTAAGAAAAATATTTAAAAAGTAGATGGCAAAAAGTGAAGATATTCCTACACTATATCATGTCACAAGGACACCAAGATTTTCTAATCATCTGTGCTATAATAAAAGCCATAATCACAATATAGTTAGGAGGATCCCAATAAAGGATTCTATTTATTGCAATTATAGGTCAAATAAGAAAAAAAATCTTCATGTCATTATATTTTTTCATACTATATTTATGGACATAAACACAGTTTCTATGTGTATAAACAAATACGTGTTGCAGTTGAGCTTTGACATAGAAAAAAACACAAAGGAAAAATGCAACCAGGATAAAACAGACCAGTGATTTCTCAAAACAGGACTATGCTAAATCAATCTACTCGCTTTGATAAAATACTTGATTTTTTTAGATACAGGAGAAAATGATACAATTAATATATTTGTATTGAGGCACTGTATTCTTCAGCAAGGCATCATGAAATGGGAAATTAATAGTTAAAATAAAAACAAACTGTGATTATTTTACAAAACATAAAATATTTAGCAAACTGCCCTGAACTAAGGTGAAAAATACCCTAGCTATAAAGCTACATGAATTTGTAATATTATTCTTGCAGGGCCAACTTTGGGACTTTAAGAATTCTAATTATTCACTTGGCTGCAGAAAACAGAATTAACTAATGATACGTGCTAATGGTGATACAAAACTAAAAGGGATTGCCTTTTGCTAGGATGGAAGTTGTTACCATTATAGAAAAGGATCTAAATGCCACATTAAAGAAACTGGAGTTAGAGTACTGAAACAACTGAAATAAGGTAAGTCACCACTGTAAAAAGTACATGGTAAAGTGCTTAAAGACAACTGCAAAAGGTGCTTATTATTTGCATCAAAAATACCTATGTATTTATGAATCATGAAATTATGAAAAGCCAAAGAAATGCAGCTATTTCAAAGCCTAAGAAGTTTCAGGAAAAAATATGTATACACTTTGCTCACAGAGTTGGAGAGAAACTAATGCTAATGATAGAAAAGAAAAACTTGTATTCTTTGACAATATTACATCCTAAAGCTTATACAGATTTCAGTAATCCATGTGCAACAAAGTGTCAGCACTCCGCATGGAAAACATAGACATAAGGTGTACCATGGTAAGAAAAACAGATTTTGTGTTTCACAGAAGACTCAATAAGCCTACAAAAATAAAGGCTAACCGCTACTGATAAGTACTTTGGAAAGGAGAACAAAGAGACTAGTGTGTAAACAAAAAAGAAGAAGAAGGTTTATTCAAATGATAAGCAGAGTTTTAAGGCACAGCCCAATTGGTCACAAACAACTAAATCTCAAAGGAAACCAACTTATCAATTTACCATTTTCAGGACAATAATCTATTTACCATCTTAAGTAGCTGTTCTTCCCTTAGGATCCTTCTGGTATCTTTCAACTAGAACCAAGCAAACATTTAGAATTTTGCAAATCTTAGGAAGCAATAATATAAATGTGTGAAAATTCTTCAGAGGGAAGGGGCCAGTGGAACAATGCAGTGTCAGGAAAATCAGAACTATAACAGAGAGCTACCAACACCTAAATTAAATCTTTTCAAAGGCAGATGAGTTTCTGGGTGGGTGGCTGCCACTCTCCTTTCCATTAATCATTCAATAGTGCTGATTAAATTTTTTTATGCAGATGTAATGTGATAGAGAAAACTCAAAAGTGCCCTTTTCTCCCTTCATTTCCCCCTTTTGCAATGTTTTACTGGCTGCATCTACAAGGTTAAAATAACAATTGTGTTACAAACTGAACGAAACTAAGTGTAGGCTATATGTTAACCCTAACCCTATACTTTAGAAATAATATGAGTTTTCAAATGATTCATTTCAAAAACTAATTCATTATGAAATTCAAAGGTTTAAAGCTCTGTGAGAGATTTATTCCAATGTTGAAATAGGCTAATTTTACCCCTCTATAGCATAACATCCACCACTTTCACATTCATGTCCTATAAACTTCCTTTTGAGATTCCATTTGCAGAACATCTGCCTTTTCAAAATCATGAGAAATGGAAAGATGCTCCATGACAAACTAGAGCATAAAATCCAGATAGAACAGATACTCATTTTATTTCATGTTCAGCTACTAATTCTGTCAGTTATTTTAATTTACCTGATCAATCTCTATGGGATTTTAAACTCCTAGTGACTGGTAAAATTCAATGGGAACCAGGCATCCTCCTTTCACATGCTTTAGAAAATCCCCTCTTTGAATATGAATAAGAATGAGACTCTTTTACAAAAACATAGACCTTACAAGGTAAATGGTCATTCACTCTCCCAAAAAGACCCAAACAACAAAAAAACAAACAGAAAACCTTTTTAGAAGAAAAAGGTGTAAACAATAATAAAAAGAAAAAAAAATAGAAGACTTCAACCAATACATGTATGTGTCAAGTTGTCTTTTTTATCTAAAAATCCTGCATCAATCCAAATTTAGTGTAGTTCTGTTCTAAGGGTTATTATATAGGTGTATCTATACGGTAAAATTTTTGCTTGCTTATGTTCATTTGCTGTTGATTGATACTGGCAGCCTTTAGAAGGGCACTGAGAAAGGAGCAAATGCCAGGTGATCTACATAAGTCTTGAGTGCCTACTAAGCGTCTTTTCCAATAGTTATTGTTCTGGACCTTACTTCATTTCTAAGGGCATCTTGACCAACAGGATTCTAGCAGATTGGTAACCCAGCTGAAAGTAAAGGGGCAGAAATAAAGGAGCTTGTTCCACAGGCTGTGTAACTTTCTTAATTATAATGTTAATTATTTAATGGCAGTCTGGGTTGGTGTCCAAAACTACAAAACTAAGGAAAGTATACCACTAATGAGAAGTCCAACCACCAAGGTTGCTTCTCCAACTGCCACTGGTCCACCCATGTTATAGGGCAAAATCAGAAAGATAAATAAACTGAGTAAGTAGAGACAGTTACAGTTGTCATATCTCAAATGAAAAGAAGTAACAGAGATGACAGAGAACAGAAAGAAAATGCTGTTGCATCATCTGTTACAACTACTGGTTGACCTCCTTTTCATTCTGTGATGTCTTGTAGCACTGACATACATACTCCACAATATGGCAAAAGGAGGAAAATCACTTATGTGAGGATTCAGACAATAAGACACTGTGCTAAAGGTAGGGGGGAGGCACAGAAGCGAAAGAGAAATAATAACTGAATGCACAAAAAATTATGCTCCAGGCTGAGAGAAGAGAAATGCTATCAAGACAAGTCACGCAACTGCCACTATCAGCAGTGTCTGCATGACCTGATAGTAATTTATTTAATGAAATAAAAAATGTATCTATTCTATAAAAGATAGTACCCATCAAGAATGTTTGTATCATTAAAATAGTTATAAGATATTTTATTATGTAAATGCAGTATTTTAAATTTTAAAGTTAATTATTATTTTAAATTTATTACTGTATGCCTAAAATATAACATAGGTTGCTGATAAAAAGTACAGAAATAACACCTTATTTCACACCAAAGGTTCACATACTACAATATTACTTGAAAATGTTATTCTTCAACGTTCTTGCATTACTTGGGCCTCTCAGAATATCTATAAATTAATTTATATATTAAGTTGGAACAATAATTTCATGTCAAATCAATAGGTCAATCAGTGTATGACTAATGACATAAAATTAAAACAAGATGTAAATGGATCCCTCAGTTTCTTCATGAAACCTACCAGTATAGCTCTGTGCCTGTAAGACAGATGTTGAACAGCTGCACTTGGAAGTTACTAACCTATACTTGTTGGAGAGCCCATACTTTGAGAGAGAAGAGAGAAGTTCCTCTTTCTAAGAAATTTGTCCTAATCCTGAAGAAATTTAAAAAAAAAGGGAAACAGGCAGAGATGGCAGAAGTTGTATCAAACTTCTGAATAACCCTGAAAACAATACAAAGTGTTTTTACTTTGATGTGACTGAAAGACAGGATGCTACAATATTACATTTCTTAAATTACATCACTATATTTATTTGCTGAATACTTTTTTGAAGTATTTTAAACATTCAGATTAGATTTCAATCACAATGCTTTATTTGTAATTCATTTAATCCTATTCTTTACTTAGAAAAGTAGCTGAAGCAGATGCCAGGAGGATAGCGTGACGAATAACAAGCGTAAGTATTGCAAAAGAAAATATATTTCATTTAGTGATTTCTAACTATTATTGTGATAAAATGTCTGTTAGTTTTAGAAAAATGTTTTTCAAAAGAAACAGAATTCGTATACTTTGAATACTAAATAAATCAAAAGCTCTAAAGAAAGTTATTCTAGAATACCATCGATACTGAGACTCCCAACTCATGAGGTAAAGTAGAAAATAAACCTGCATGAGATTTGGTGGTTTCTGTTGTTAATAACATATACACAAATCTGTCTCTATTTAGGTACACTATTGCATAGCAGGAGAGTAATTGATACCACATATATTTGTAAGATTACTGTGAATTCAAATGGCATAAGAGTATCTGTATAATCTACATGCTTTCATAGAAATAAAAACTGTATTAAATAAATATCCATTAAAATAGTAAACTGTCTTTCAAGCTGTCAAAAACCTACCCTTTCCTAAAGGAAAAGAGTTCTTAAATTATAAATATATTCCATAGATATTAACTTAATAAATATGATTTTAGCACTCCTTTGGTATATAAAAGGGTGTTTAGTATTATATCTGGTCTGCATTTGAGCTCCTTTTTTAATAGCCTCTGGCGTGCAGTGAAGCTGTAATGGTAATTAAAGTGCGCAACCCTTGCATATATACCTCGGTACAAGTATGCTACATTTAAAAAAAAGGTTGCAACAGATATAAAATATAATAATTTCTCCATATTAATCTTGCATGCATTTGTAAAATTTGCATTTCTAACTTAATATGGCAATTTGCTTATAACTATTCATTTCTGAGATTTTTTTCATACATTTTTAACTAAAGCCTTGAAACTAATTTATTTTCCACAAGTATTCTTCACTCATATCCAAAATTCTAGTGCAAATCACTCTTTTTTTGAATTGCAGAAATTTTGCAGAAATGCTTTCTTTTGTACTCTGGATATCCAACAATTTCTATACCAGATGAACAGAAAAGTGCATCTGTCCTTTTCTTTTTTATTTAAATAAAAGGCCGAGGCAGCAGCAGTAGCTGATTAGTCATTATTTGGAAACATCATACCATTAAACCTCAGTTCCTATTCAAAGATGATTTTGCATTGTAGGGAACACCACAGGATTACTATTTTCACCAGAAGGAATAGTCGAAGCTTTCAAATCTTTTGTTATCCAATCTGTCATTTCGATTAGTCTAAACTACCTACATTTACCTTCTTTTTTTTCCATCTGTGTGTGTGACATTTCACTGATGAATAATTAAATGCAAGAGAACAATTTCAGTATCATAGCACAGTATTTCTACCTATGGAATTCTGTCACTCAAAAAGAAAGCACAAATATTCACGTTTCTTTGTGATCAGCCTGCCAATTCCTTATGGCCCAGGAAAACAGCCAGCCTAGAGGAATCAAAAGAAGGTGTTTTTGTTTTTTTTTTTTTCATTTTATAACTGTTTTCACCATCATTAAGCAGTTTCCTTATCACTTTGCTGTACTTAAATTCCACTTCTTATAATTACTTAGTCTCTTCACTAACAGAATTATTAAATTACACAGCTTCACTGCACACTACAGGTCAAGATGTATTGAGATGTACTTTTATTATTTCCAACCAGTAAAAGAGGTAATGCCTTGTATTACAGATCTTCAGTCACCACTGGGTTTCTCACTCATTACTGAAAACAAACTAGCAATTAGGTCTAAGAGTGATCAGATGAAAATAATAAATATTTTATGACTAACAGTTATATACATTTGACATCAACATAGAACCATAGCCCGGTTTGGCGTGGAAGGAACCTCAAAGATCATCAAGTTCCAATCCCCCTGTCACGGGCAGGTACACCAGATCATTGTTCAGAAACCCACCCAACCCGGCCTTGAAAACTGCCAGGGGTGCAACTTCCACAACTTCTTTGGGCAACCTGTTCCAGTGCCTCCTCACCAACACAATACAGAATTTCTTCCCAAGGTCTATTTTGAATCCACCCTCTTTCAGTTGAAAGCCATTACTCCTTGCCCTGTCCCTATATGCCCTTGTAAAAACTCACTTTCCAGCCCTTCTGTAGGCCTCCCTTAGCTACTGGAAAGTGCTCAAAGGTCTCCCCAAAACCAGCCCCAACTGCTGTCTCAGCATGCCTTCATAAGAGAGCTGTCCCAGCCCTCTGACCAGCACTGTGGTCCTCCTTCCAACAGAGATGCATTCTGATAATGCTGGGGCCATCAAGCTGCGCCACTTGGTAGGAAGGGTACTCTTGGTAGGGTCTCGCAAGAATGGAGTACAAGGTGAGAATCACCCCCCTTCACCTGCTAGTTACGCTTCTTGGTACAAACAAATGTTAATACAAACTCAAAGAGTTTTCCTTCAACTAATTTTAAGCATTTTTGAGATTGCTGTGCAACTAAAATAATTCAGTATTACCATCCATCTTTAAATATTACCCTTTCCTCTGTTACAAACTTCATTAGAAAGTCAGGAAAGTAAAAGAAAAATAAATGCAGAAAATTGATCCAGGAGAGAAAACAAACCTGATTTGAAATGAAAATTTGTTTTTCCTGACATTCAGTAGGAAAATATACACTCGCTTTTCTTTTCCCCCCCTTGCTATTAGAACAAGTCCAACTGAACTCACGTTTACTGAAGTTACATAGTAAGTGATACCAATTTTTCGTCTGCAGGTTTTCAACACAGATACTTTAGAAAGTAAAACATTAAAGCACTGTTTACATGGTAGACATTTTGATTCAATGGACTTCCAACAACCTAGTTAAAAACTTAGTATTGGTATGCACTGAGCATGTGCAAGAGTCTTATTTTTTAAATGATATCTAGTTAATTTTACAACTTTTATTTTAAATATACTAAGTTTATTTGCCAGTGATCCACTTACTGCCTCTGGAACTCTGAGTGTTTCACACAGTGTAAATTTAGAGGACGATGCAAGTCCTGGACTCTGTAATTTAAACAGGGTTTTTCCAACTGATTTCATTTGTGCAGCATTTCACCCACACACTTAAGAACATTGATTATATAGACAACTAAAGGTATATTTATGAAAAGAGAGATTATATCTTCAGTGCAAATAAATACTAGGTTTCTTAGACCTAAATCACACAGTTCTTTGCTATATGTAGCATAAAACTACAGGGTGTAGAATTTGAAAGGACAGACTGGTTTTGTATGTTACCTATCTCTCCTACTTGTTTTCTTCCCTCATGATTGCATAGAATTGTGTTAACACCTTCAGGTGTTTGCTTTCCATTGTGAATACTGTGATGTTCACTTTTTTATGCAAAAGAAATCTAATCCATTATTAACCCGCCAATTTTTCTCTCATTCTTTGTTGTGTTATAGAAATGCATTATTTTTGATAGTATAAGGTATCACATTCTTATACCTATTTTTATAAAATTAGTAGGCTTAATAATACTTTACTTCCATAGGTAACAGTTGAAATACAACATAAAAATTATTAGGGGCACATCAAACCTTGAGAGTGCCTAGTCCAGAACCTGGATGAAACCTTGGTAAGCTACAGAACCTTTCCCTGGGTCATGCTTTGTTCAATTTTAAGCATCTCCAAAAAACGGGGACACAAACACTTTTGACCTATTCCAGTGCTCAGTTAGTCCTGTAATAATTGCAGTAATGACAACGACAACAGAGTAACCAGTGACAATTATAAATATGTCTTATGCTTTAACAGAGCTTCATGGGCTTCTTGGGCTGCCAGCTAGGGTTCTCTGAGAAGGCTGCAGCTTTCCTATCTTCACCCTCTACCATCAGGTATATTTCTTTGTTCACAGGTAACATCTGAGTCAACCTTCTTGTATCAGGCCAAGCTGTCCCAGCTCTCAACTCCTCTTTGTATGGCAGTATTTAAATTCCAGCACTGCCTTTGTGGGCTTTCAATGAACTGACTCCAGCATGTCCCTGTTTCTCTTGTACCGAGGAGCCTAACGCTGAACCCAACAGTCCAGATGCACCTGACCATGCCTGAATGAAAGAGAAGGATCACCTCATTCCTGAAAAATGTCGGCCTTCCTTACCACAAGGACACATCATTGATTTATGGTCAACTTTTGGTCAACCAGAACTCCCTGAACTTTTCTCTCAGGCTGTTTTTTCAGTGGGTCAGCCTCCAGTGTGACAGGGGTTGTTCCTTCCCAGATACAAGGCTTGCCACTTCCCTGTCTTCAACTTCACTGAGGTTCCTGTAAGCCCATGTCTCCATCCTGCCAAGGTCCCTTGAATCATTATCTTGTGAAGAGTTTGATAAAATGCCTTATATAGCCACACAAATTTAGGATAATCTCTATTTTCATTTTATTTTCCTAATGAACCCAAGCACAAATATCAATCTCAAGTACATACAAGTGAATTCCTGAGAAAATGCAAAAAAGAGGTTACTATGAATAATCAGACACAGATTAATGAAATACTTGTTAGAATTTTAGAAATAAGTGCTTTACACAGAGGTTTCCAGGAGAGAATCATAGAATCATCTAGGTTGGAAATTACACTTAAGAAAAGCGAGACGGACGATTAATCCAACACTGCCAATCCACCATGTAAAATATTCCTAATGACCACAATGACACATTTTTTAAGTATTTCCAAGGATAATGAATTAACCACTTCCCTGGGCAGCCTGTTAGAGTGCTTCCTAACTCTTTTGGTGAAGGAATTTTTCCTAGTATCCTAGGTATCTTGCTTGGAAAAAAATTGCCAGCTGTCAAGTAAGCCTGTGAAATCAGCCACTGCCAATGATGTGGTTTTTAAATTATCTCTATTTTCATTCAGTTTTAGCTAGTCAGCATGAACTGAAGAGTAGTTTAACCAGTACTAGCTCATTTAGTATTAGCTGATGTAGTATTAGCTACACCAGCTCATGAATTACCAGAAACAAATTCACATTTTTGATATTGGCATGCAGACTTAACATTATAACTGAGAATAAAGACAGGTCAATGTCCAACCTGGCATCATTAAAGCAAAATATTAACTATCCTTTACCCAAATTTTTATTGTGATACACATCCACAAAAGAATTCCTACAAAAACCATGAGCAATGAAAAATAATTGTTGAAAAAGTCAGTCAGATCTCTACAACAAACTTGAGTTACATGGTTCATACTCCAGCATTAAATAGCTGAAGTCAGCTTGGTATTGTCTTTCATTTTTCACTGAGGTGACACAGGTAAGATGCAGTTTGTCTGAAAGTACAATGAATAGGCTAGGTTAACCCCTTCCCAGTGCTGCCTGTGCTGCAGAGTTAGAGTGCTGTGCACTGACTTCATGCCTTTTGACAGCCCAAACACCACAAATGAGGAGTTGCATGAAGAACTGAAATAGCAGGTCTCAGGGGATCAAGAAAGAAAGCACTAAGCTTTACTGTTTGTTAGTAAGAGGTAAGTGCAAACATTTAATGATTCAATTACTAACACTAATTAAGATAATGCACAACAGCAAGACTACAATCCAAAAAAAAGGAGTTTTTCAAAATTCACAGTTTTTAGGCTAGGATCCTGCAAACTATATTTTTTTTACAGGTAGTTTGTGTGAAGGCAGTACTACTTCACCATGAGAAAAATTGCAGCAGAATCAATGAAACATAGACGTTGCATTAAAAGAAGAGTATACAAAAAAGAAAAAAATCCCAAACTTTGCCAGAATAGCAACTCTATAGATCCCACCATCTGGTAAATTGGGGTAATATGGTACATTTTAGCAAAATGACAATTCTTAAAATTATTTGCAGAGATGGAATGTCATTTTTTAAAAAGCAGCATACCTGTGCACAATTACACTCCCTTTTGAGAAGGTCTGTATAGTCTAGACAGATAGAAAATTAGACTTTGGCTTCCATTTTACGTCATTAATTAGAGGTTACCTTTTCTTCATTGACAGTACTGAAAGATCAGCAGATAATAAGTCTTGTCTGTCTGTCTGCTTGTCTGATTGCACAACATAGATACTATTGAAAGGATCTTGTGATTTTTTTGGAAACAATTTGGTCAAGTAAAATATCAAAAATCAGGAACACAGTGAGAAAGCATGTCTGTTTGAGTATGAGGAAAACAAAGTTGCTACTGCTTAAACATTAGGTTGTAATACTCATTTTCTGACCTCTAATGAGTTTCTGCAATTCACATGAAATTTCTTTGATGAATTTTTCAGTCTATTATTTCCACATGGGTGCTCCTGCTTTGTTTCTACTTAGTGATGCATGACTGACAACATTTCTGGACCAGATTCCAAGGACGCTGATGAAAACTGGTATGTATCTTTGACAGTGGGGAAGCTAGCATGAGGAAGGATAAAGAGAGCTGAAGAGGTAAATGGATGCATGGGAAGGGACACAAATGGTAAATGAAGAATACAGGAAATATTAATTGTTTCACTAAGAGAGTGAGGCCCATGGATAGTCACAGCACAGCTGAAAAATCAGGCCCCCTCTGGTGCCAAAGAACATGCAGGGGTGAAGCTCAGGCCTGGCATGCTGCTGGTCTTTGCAAGAGCACAGCAACCCTTCTGCATTCCACTCCAGATCAGCCAAAGAATACCCCCCTGACAGCAAAAAGCGTGCCTTCTCAGAGCAGAAAACACCCCCCCAACTCCAGTCAGAATGCACTCCAGCTCTGCCTGAACAAAACTGGGCCACAGACTGTAAGAGGTCACTCACCCAGCAGAGAAGGTGCAGGGACAATTGCTGCCCTAAAGGTCCCAGGATTTGGAGCTCAGTACTCAGATTGTGATAAACAAAAAGAAGACTTTTGGAGAATAAACACTATTTTTAGACGATGGATTCTGCTAACATTGTGCAACTTAGAGCATTTGGGCAGAAAAAGGAAAATGCATTAACTATCAGAGAAAATTTGCACACTCCTTTGAAAGCTTTTAAATTAGGAGCACTTAGAGATAAATACTCCAGCAGCAAGATTTGAATTACCCTAAAATTCAATTTACAGTTAAATAGTATTTGTGATTTAATTTCTTTTCCACCTTTACATCATTTTTATGTTAAATGTCTTTTCTGGACAATGTCATCACTCTGAAGAGAAAAGAAATTATTAAAGGAATACAAATTCCCCTCCAGAATGCATAGTAGCATAATTTATTTATGTTAAAGAAAACATTAGTGCTGCAATCAGAAATTAATATCAAGAAAATATTTTTCAGAAAGCTTGAGATCTTTTCTAAAACTTCAATCTCAAAACATTTGAGTATAATTTAATCAGAATATTGTATGAAATATTACCTTATTTTTCTGAATCAGTTATTTGAAACAAATTTCAGTAGCCTCCTAAAAGCATCAGTCTTTGGGACACCATTGAGATCCCAGTGTCTGTAGCAACACTATATAGTCAAAGACAAAGCGTCTTCTTTGTAAATGTGCATTACCTGCCCTGCACTTTCCTAGCAATATTCTCCCAAATGGCAAGGAGTGCTTGACTATCTTTGTAACTTATTTTCCCTTAAAAAAACCTAACAAACAAACAAACAAACAAAACCCCAACCAACCAAACAAAAAACCCAAGCAAACAAAAAAACCAAACTGAAAATTTATTAAAATGTACCTGTAATGTCTGAATATACTTGATTAGGCACTAGAAATAAGGATTATTAATTTATCTCCTGAAAGTCATCTTTGAAAAGGGTACCTGGATGACTCTAGTGAAAAAACATAAGACGTAATATTTCTTTGAATCTGACAGTCTCAGAATGGACCCTTCTCTTGCCTACAATCAGATGTCTAACAAATATGACTTCTGAGACTGATCTATGCACAGTGAGAAACCAGTCCTAACTGCTTCGAGGTATCTATAGCTCAATGAGTTCTGACGACTTGCAGCTGCAATTTTATGTTCTGTTCACAACCTAAGAAGCAAACAGTAAACCAGAAAGAAAATACTAATATGGAATTAGAAAAAAAAATTTGTCATGATAAAAAAATAATTGCAAGGGCCACACATTGACACATTAAAAACTGAGAGGTGTAAACTTGGTGGTTCTACCTAAGAGACCCCTTTTTATTCTCACTGATCCTTCAAAATGCTTCCTTTGTAAGGTGAAAAGACATGACAGATCTATTAACATCAAAGAAATACAAACTCTTGATCTTCAGGCTCTCAGAGTAGTGTGTCTTTTCCCCCAAGGTTAAAATGTATTTTGCAATAAGACACTGAGCCATGCACTCACAGATAAGGAAAAAGATACTAAAGACTTAGAAGATCTGCTCAGTGGCAGAAATGAGTATTAATTAACAAAGGCATCTATAAATTCTCACTTAAGTACACATATTAGAGAGGAACCCATACAAAAATACCAGTCTATATTGTACTAAAGAAAAAACAATGGGGCATTCTAGACAAAAGATGTGTTTTTCTGGCTATAGAAAAGGTAAACAAATCTTGCTGAGATTGGGGATCTGAGAATAATTTGGCTAAAAGTTCTAATTTTTTCATATAAATAAAATCCACAAATTCTATCCTAATTCTGCATTTCAAAATCAAATAACCAAATTCAAACCAAGGGTAGCTAAAAAATCCTGTTTAGCCTCCATTCACACATTTGAATTTCTTCAGAAGGAAAAAAAGAAACAGAAAACTGAAAGAGCACTGGAAATGCATTTATTAGTATTTAAAGTTATAAATAAAGGAGAAGAAATGCTCCCTTTTTTAAATTTTTTGTATCCTATTTTTTTATGCACAAAAAATCCAGAAGGATTAATGATCAGGTATCTCAAAACTGCTTATACACAACCTACCTAAATTGAGATCAATTATGAATTGTCTCAAGGTTGTCAAGTCACCAAATGAGCTTCTGCTCTGTGTGGGTAGTGAGCTGCTGTCAAATGGTGTATAGCTGAGAAAAGTTTTCTAGAGACTTTCTGCCATGGGAAAATCCCTCAGATTTTTCATGTAAATCTAAAAGCTATTTTTAACATACTCATGTTATCCACATTCATACTTACGAGTTGCCAAAGCACTTCATTTCACTGTAATGTTTTTAGAAGTCTACAGTTCTTGTTAAAAAATAACACTGAGCTGCTATGTAGAACGCAAATAATCAATCCAAGCGAATCATGTTTAGTGAGCTTAAAATTTTAACATGTCTTTAGTAACAAATTTATCTTCAATTAGTGCACTGCCAAATTATTTTAAAGAAGGCTAAATTAATTTCTTATGCGACATTTAATTTTAAAACCAACTGTATATTGTTAATACTTGTTTTAAGAGAATCTATATCCATTTGATTTCAAAATCTTTACTTAAGAGCACAGTGTCATCTTCCTAAGATGTTGTGGGACCTTTCTAGATTCCAGTTTACCTCCAGTGTTTAGAATGCATACATCTTTAGATGCTAAAACCTTTA
Organism: Melozone crissalis; assembly: GCF_028551555.1. Taxonomy (NCBI): domain Eukaryota; kingdom Metazoa; phylum Chordata; class Aves; order Passeriformes; family Passerellidae; genus Melozone; species Melozone crissalis. The sequence goes on along the minus strand of NW_026535783.1, from coordinate 44,815,700 downwards.
AGTCACTTTCGTCAGACCACAGATACTGAAAAAGGTCAGCGAACATGTTAACACTTCCTCACATTAAGAGTATGTCTGAAGATGAAAGTTTATAAAAGAGGAAAAAAAGGCGACTAGGATTTTCCACTCATGTACTTCACCTGTGAATTGTAAAGCTCTATAACTCATACCATAAAATAACTAATCCTTGTATCTCCCGCCCCAAATCAACATACACAAAAACACATAAACACAGAGCTGGCAAATAGGTGAGCTCTGCTATCAATAACATTAATATTGTAATTTTCCAAAATTATAAACTTCATTTGCCTAAGTGCTTGCCATAGCCTCCAATTGCACTTCCTATATAATATGTTATTTAATATAGATGTAATAATTGCGATAGAATTGTGATATAGTGCGATACAAGAATCTCCAAATCAGATTTTCTGGAGAAGTTAGTGTCAATGAACGCAATGCAAAATGCATGTTGAAACCATATGTATTTCTGAGTGTAAGATGACAGTAAATACCTTATTAGGACACACTAAGTCTTGTTGTCTGCTATCATGTCTCCACGTCAAGAGAACATGCCATACATGGGCACATTAGCCTGGGGAATTTTTGAGGTCCATTCACTTCATATGCATAACTACATTAACAATGGCATTCCTGTCTGTTCTTCTAGTATTAATTTATGGACCTCCTGTATACAGATTTTTAAAGTCTCTTAAAACTATAAATACTGTCTGCCTCAGCAAAAATGAACAGTAATTTCCATTTTTTACCTGCTTTTAATAACTCTTCTACTAAAATCCCCAAACTCCACAGTTCTATTCTAATATTACTGAGTAGGTGGACACCCATTCTGTTCTCATTCTCGCCTCTGCTCCCATAACTTTGCAGACCTTAGCCATAATCCCCACAACACACTTCTGCCAACCTTCCTTGAAACTCTAATAGTCTCAGCCTCCTCAGTCTCCTCTCACATGGCAGCTGTCCCATCCTCTGGACCATTTTAGCTGTCACTGAAAGCATTTTATGGAACTCAGTTGTGTTTTCTTGAGATAGGTGTATGAGCCTGTATGCTAGCATGCAAGATACAGGTGCACTAAGGTTTATATAATTTCCAATTATTTCCTCCTCTTCCTAATTCCCCACGTAGAATTACTCATAGGTGTAAAACTAGCTTTTTTACATAAAAAAAGAAAAGAAATAAACAGATTCTCTTCATCACCTCTGTAGTAAGTCCAGCACCTTGTGCACTCTCCATGAAATGCATAAAATCTGAATCTGAGAATATTCAGATATATAGTAGCAAACTGACATTTAAGAACATTGTTTCACAATAGATACAATGCAATTGACCACAATCAGCCACTAATTACCATTAAACTCAAATTTATTGAGCAAAGCTCTCTATTATGATTGCTATGTTTTGAGAAGAAAATACGTATCCACCAGCTAAAAAAAGCCTTCAGTTTTATAAAAACTTATTACCAAAGATGATAAAAGTATTTTCCTAGTTCTGAATCTCTGTTTTTCTCCTCCTTGCACTTTCTCCAGTTTGTCAGGAACCCCTGACAAACTTCAATGCATTGCTGGCCTCACTATGCCCTTATCTGTAAGGTTAATTTGTCTTTTTATTCACATTCATTCTACCTTTGCTCTTCAATCAAAAAGTTTTGGACCCTACAACCTCATCTTAACGCAAAAAATCTCTCACACACAAAAAAAAAATTCCTTGTTTATTTTCAAAATCCTTACATTTAGAGAGACTAGGCACTCTTTGTTGCTGGTAAATTGTGAGCTTTTTTACTAGAACAAGAAACCAATTGACTGTTTCTCTTTTCAGTCCAGACATCACCTGCCCATATATTCAACAATTATTTTACACACTAAAGTGTACGTGATATTCTTGGATGAAAAAAATGACACAGGTAGAACTTTCCTGGAAATGTCTGTAACTAATAAGCTCTTACTACCAAAATAAATTTCTTATCACTTTCCCTTATCATTTCTGCCTCCTTCTTCACAATTCCACATATTAAAACACAACCAACAGCACTAGAAGCTCTCTTCCATCCATATACTGGTACTGAAGTAGAAAGCACAGAAAGTTTTACAAAGCAAATTAAAAATCAGTTTTTTAGTAGTAACTAGAACAAAATTCTACCCACTCAGATTTCACAAAGACATATAGACAAATATTTTTATACCTCAATAGAACAAATTTTAAACTTCTATTGAATTCTCTTCCTGAAAATAGCCTTGTTGGGAAAAGGCTTTCAGAATTTATGTTTTGTAGGAATTCATGTGTTGTGAAATTCTGTCCTTTGCTACTACTTTGCACAGCAAGACCATGTCCAAAGTGTTTACAGTCATGCTCCAGAATTTCTTGTAAACTGAAATGACCATATGCCATGCATTTTCAATTTTATGTTTATTAGTAATTTTATGTTTATTAAAAGACATCTTAATTGTCTTTTATCAACATATTCTCCTCAGGTATGTAACATGAAGTTTGTAATCAACAGACAAAATTCTACCCTCACTTTTTTCATAACACATACCATAAAGTTTTCTGTAATTCAGTGAAAGCCACAGTAGCAATCTGGACGCAACTTGATGTTTAAACCTATTTTACAGCAATTTAAAGTCAAGGTGTAACTTTGTTCTCCACATAACTTACTTTAAAAGGAAGCATTAAAAATAAATTAACAATTTTCAAATTAATGTGTATTATCAAAAATTTATTTAAAATATTGTGCATATCCATAAGAATTAGAAAGGATTAAATTAAAAATACTTGCCTAATTATTTTGAACAAATATAGGTCGAAGCAGACACTGATTAAGCCAGAATCATTCTATCCATATGTTATTTTTGGGGGAGGGAGTTCACTGAAATATACAGTAGACAAAAGTGAATTGTGACCTTTCTGTACACATCCAGATATTTTTCATTTTCTAAAAGTGTTGTCAGAAATTCACTACTGAAACAGAAGATGCTACTCAACATTTTATCTCCATTTCAGCCAGTGAGAGTTAAGCTTCAGACAGGGGGTAAAAATACTATAAAACACCACAGCAGTTGTTGTGCTGTATGAATATAACCTAAAAAAAATTCTAAAATTTCTCTACCAGTGTTTCTTCTTCCTTTTTCCCTAAGAGCCTTCCTACACTGAGACTATGGTATGCACCCCTAGTAAACTTCTGAAGTATGCAGACATGTTCTTAAGCAATCTAGCAGACACACTGGAATTCGCTGCCAATTCTGACACAGGAATATTAATGATTCACATTCCTTTATCTGCCAGTGGTCATTACTGGTGCTGCAGGGAATTACATAGTGAGATAACTACCCATACTGTAGTTTCTCCAAAAACACTTGCTGTTAACAGATAACATTAATCTAAATCATGTGGGTTTGTCCAACACTGTAAGGCCATTAACATACATTTCTCATATCTAGATTTTTGGGTGTCTGGGAAGATTTGAGACTCTGAATTTTCTGACTCTGGTTTTATACATACTCAAAAAAAATCAAAATACAAAGGCTTTTTTTACTTGGGGAACTTTGCCTCCACAGTCAGACACACACAAAGCTGCCAGGCCTTAATGCTTCTCAGATTCCCAAGCTTGCAACTCAGCTCTGTTCAGTGCTCTGCTTTAGGGATGTAGGGGTTTACAACTACTTGAAGTAACAACAACTCTGAAAACAGCACTAAACAGCTCTGAAAGAGACACAGCGACAATCTTCAGAGCACCAGAGATGTAGACAGAAAAATGTTCAGAAGCACCATTCTGAAATTTTCTTCAATTCGTTCTGAAGTTCAAAACCCTGATGATTTAATCCTGAATCTACACCTTACAAAATACACACAAATCTTTTGTTCATATTGCATTTCAAAATGCTTTCTTATGTACATATTTACAGAGATAACCAAAACATATTCTTAAAAATTATTTTAACTGAAAAATTTTATTTCTCAAGCAGCTCATAATTTTGCGGTTGGTAATTTACACCAGGTTAAATAGATATGGTGGTAGTTATGGCTACTGCTGGAACTCAATTATTCAAATTTGCATTAATGCAAGGATTTGAAAAATAAGGGTTGGATAAACCCTGGCTCATGCAAAGAGCTTTATTACCTGTAGTTTCTGCAGCTAAGTCAGTATGTTTGGAATGATGGTATAATATTTTCATTTTCCCTGACTCTTAATCTCAACTATCAGATTTATTCCAAAGCTGTCACTTTGCTGCAGAGCAAAATGAATGCATCTAGGATGGTTGGGTATGACTAAGTGTCCCACTTTCCCCTAAAACTAAAACTTTAACTGATGGGTGATTTACTTGATATATGTAATATCATATTTAACAAGTCTAACGTAAAATTACTCTTGCAACAGTATATACTAATTTTCATCAAATCAACTGAAAAACGTCCTAGGGTTGGGCTGAAGAGAGGATATCAAAATTCCTGAAAAAAAAAAAAAGAATATAAAAGAAAATTGGAAGCTTTTTTCTCCCAAAAAAATCCTCAGCTTATAGTTCAACCTTTTTGAATACATCACCATTATTAAAAAAAAAAAACAACACAGCAATATAATGAAAGGGCTGTATCTTACATACAGTGCATGCTATCAGCACTAATATAAAGACAAATGATACTGTAAAAAATTACCAACAAAGAACAGAAAGATTTTATCCTTAATTTTTTTTACTGCCCACTCTTGAAAGCAATTAATTGAAATTACCTGTTGAAAGATATCAGAGTTTAAATCTAATTTACTCTGAAAAAATTCACTAACTATCAAATGTACATGTACAAAAAAGTAAATAATTTCCAGACTGGGCTTCACATAGCATTTAGGACCTTACTCTGGAACAGTGGGGGTTTTTACTGTGAACCATGTATGACCACCTGTAAGACTTACTGTAACACAACTGCTTTCTGTAATTTAATCACTTTGAAAGATCTGGGGGGTAGTTTACTCTTACACACAAGTGCTGAGAGAGAAGAAAATTCAGTATGTACTGCATGAATGTGTTTCAGATAGTAGACAAAACACAAAAAGTTTTTAAAGAGCAAGAGTGGTATTAGCAGGGAAAAACATACATGTTCCCTAAAAAGAAAATTTTTTTCAAAAAATGAGAAAAATATACAGAGGAAAAAATGGTTTCACTAACACTAAATTACTGTCTTTACATCCTATTAAACAAGAATTTGTCTCAATTACCCCAACATCTGTTAAAAGTAATCATTGTCCTGTCACAACTGATCCTGGCCTAGAGATATGATGGTACAGTGGTTCCCTGCATGATGGTAACTGTCACAATATGCATTAGAAGCCAAAGAACAAGCTAAGCATTATTCACATTTCTAACAACTGGGAATAGAAACAATATTACAGCAAATGCAGTGTTTTTAATAAGTATTTCTGTTTGCCTTTTTACAATAAGTTGCAAACACTTCTGCTGAAGGAAAAGAGAATTTTTGCTTCTCTTCTAAAACAGCATCTCTAAAGAAGTAACAAAACAAAAACATCAGAGCAGAAGCTATGTAACCAAGAATGAAGGAAGAGCATTAAACAAAGTTACTGCAGAGAATTAATGCAGCAGTTAATGCAGCAGAGAATTTTGAAATGCTGGTGTGGTCAGGCCTTTCTCAGTGTGGAAAAGGAACAGGATGCACAAGAATCAACTCAAATACTAAAAAGCAGGATGCAGACTATCTGCAGAAAAATATTTGATTCTAGTAATACAAATTAAACTCCTACTTTTCAAAAACTGGAATACCAGGAAAGACCAGGAATAACACTTTAGAAGGAATTTATATTACCCATCTTTCTTTGAGTTTAGTGGTTAAGTGAGCTCAGTGACCCTTGGCAAGATCAGAAACACATAATAATGTACCATATTTGATAGTTCTTAAAGAAATATGCTATGTAGGAATCTCTGAAACATATATGTATTGTTATTAAACAGATGAACCTGCATATAGCCTCTGGATAGTTACTGTTCATTTAAATCAACACGAAAAGACCCAGTACTTATCTTGTGACAAAACTGTATTACTAATCTCTCAGAAGCTGTGGTGAAGCATTGCCATCTACACCACTGAGAACATCCCACCCAATGAAAAACACTGCAGACTAGTAGATTGCTGCTCCTCAATAAAGACTAATGAACAAGTACTTTCTTTCCTCAGTGAAAATGTGTTTCACTCCTTCTTAGTGTACACTGAACCTGCAAATGCCAAACATAAGACATCTAAAAATATTTGTAATACTTGAGATTTTCACTTCTTGTATTTACAACTATCACATTCTTACTAACATCAAAAGGTAAAAAACAGTGAAGGAAGCTTTGCCACCTTTTAATTTTGCTTACTATTCTCAGTCAATGTAAATTTAGTTTCTGGATTAAAAGAATAAAATACAGTTTGCACATATACTTGTTGACACATTACATTTATCAGCCCACACCAACACATTTGAGAGTGTGGGGTCTTTCACAATGATGAAGAGAAATAAAGGTATCCCATTTCCTCCCTCTCTCAACTGTGAAGGTTGTATGTAAACCAAAAAGCACTAAGGACCACCACTGGGAACCAGTTCAGTAGGCATTAAGCTGGCTTGCTACTTGGTGCTACGAGTCCCACACACAGTGATTTGACAGTGAGACTGGAAGAGCACGAGTTCTTTACCCATTTACAACTACTCTAGAAAGTTTACAATGTATTGTCAATGTTTAGACACTAAACATTGACACTTTTCTGCAGCGCCTTGATGTTAGCAACAGGAGAATAATGGCAAAAAAAAAAAGGAAAGCATATAGCCTTAAGAGGGTGACAGAGAAAAAAACAACAAATTTTTTGTTCCCTTTGTCTCACCTTCTGTGTCCTCTTCCCATTAAAATGAAGTAATGTGGTCCTGCCACTCTTTGTGAAGAATTTCAAGAAAAGCACTAGGTCAAAGTGGGGTCTGGCCTCTTCTAGAAAGTGCAAGACAAAACAGGAGCAAGAGTATGTGCAGGAGCAGAGGGCAGAGCCAACTGCAGCACAGCAGGAACTTTTCTTCAGGCAAGGAGGGCTAATCCTGGATGAAGACACATCTTCCAGTGTGTCTGCATACACTACGTTCACAGGTGCTGTCCTGTCTCACCCAGGCCATAAAATAACTATGTCTGTGGAGATTCTGTGTGTGTCCCAAATAAAGTACTATGTGTAAGATGAAAATGTGACTATATCATGACCCTCAAAGAAATTACTAAAATAGAAGAACATTAACTTAACACTCACACTATAAATGCAATATTAAGCGGAGTCAAATAAACATATATATGACACACAATTTAATTAATACCATATAATGTATACCATTTGCATCTATGTATATAATTATTTACACATCTTAAAAGCTGGTGCATATTAAATACCTAAAAATCATAATCTCATTCTGAGAGAAACTATCACAAAAAATTAATCTTTTTGCTCCTTATGCACAAAAAACTAATCTTTGTGCAACTTTTAAAATAAGTGGAATACTACAACTGCAAAACTGTCCAACATATGGGCCCACTTCCCAATTAATTATTTGCTGGCTAAAGTGTTAAAATGTCCTTGGCTTCACCTTAGACACAATCATCCCAGCTGGTCATTATCTAACTGGAAAGGGGCCAAAGAATCTCAGCTGTCAGTACACAACAAACATGTATGTTTTGTCCTTTTTTCCTCCATTTACTTCACTTTCACAGATCTGCACTTAAAAGAAGGAAAGCTTATTATGCATGAAACTGAAAAATTTTGGTATCTCTTTTACTGCTGTGACTCTGCATACCTGGAGTGCAGGTGGTAAGTGGGGTAATGAAGAAATCTTCTGTATGCATTTATTGAAAAGTGATTCATCTAGCCTTACTAAACCCGATTCTATTACTCTGTGTTTCTACTTAATTTACCACACGTGTGAAAAAAACACAGAAGTTTTCTAAAGACAGAGCTGAAACAAAGTTATTGATGGGTCATGTGTCTGCAAAGAGTCAGGAACTACTCAAAAAGCAGGAAAATATCCCTCAACCAAGTGAATGTTTAGCAGTCAGCTTGTAGCCAGTGTTAACAATCAGCTTGCAGTAAACCTGCAGATCAACAGGTGGAAAGAAAATGGCTTTTCTCATTTGCACATTACTTGTGGAAGAAGCCAAAGGACAGCTGGGAGAAGGAACACATGTAAACAAGGCAGACCTAATGATTTCCTAATTAAAAAGAAGATATTATCTTTCCATTAATAGATAAACTAATTGACCAAACTCAGCATTTTCCCCTCAGTACAAGTAAACATAGGTGCTTTTCCTCACTGAATTGCCACATGTTTAGGCCAGCTACTAAGCTGTCAGTTCTTCTTGATTTGTTTGGATACTGTACTCTGTGACAGCTGTCGGAAATAATACATTAGAACAGTTGTTGTAGCACTTACAAAGGGACGGGAATTTTAACTGGACGGGAAATTAATTGGGAGGGGGATGTCTTTTTTTTTTTTAAATCAAAGTTAAGACAGAAATATTCAAAGAATGACAGATGTATTTAAGGTATTTGACCAATTTCTAGTGAGCAAGGCTGGTTTTTGTTTTGACTGTGTAACTTTGTGACAGTGGTCTTCACCATCTTACATGAACCACTTCATGCTTAAGAAAAGGGGCTTTAAGAAGAAGAAACAGTAAGGAAGTTGCATAAACAATCTTTTTCAAATACTGGTTGTGATCTAGAGAGGACCTGAAAGTTTTTGAAGAATCACTCAAAAGGAAACTCATTCTGAGACTCTTAGTGGCCACCAGCTGAAAACAAAACCACGCGTGATGGCCAAGACCTAAGCATAAATGAATAATAAACTTACTTTCAGCATCAGCACAGAGCAGCAAGCACAGGAGCACCACCACTGGCCTGACTACGTGCATCATCCGACAGCTTGGCACCAGCATGCTTTGGCAGCCTTGTTCTCACTGGCTTAGAAGCCACTGCGAGTCTGTCCAGTCTGAAATGTCAGATGAAGTATTTTCAGAGCCTGTGAAAAGATAAAAATACAATTAGCAAAAAAAGACTAGAGTTTTCCTTTTCTTTTTTTTATGTATTCACAATTTGAGGCAAAACAATTTCAAAAGACAAAAGGGTAAGGCAGAAAGAGGAAGAAACATAATTAATTTCAAGCTACCGGTATGTATAAGAGATCCAAGACACAGTAAATGTGTTACAACACATTTCTTAGTGTCCTTTATCACATAACCAAGCAACTGTCACATCCTGAATCTTTAGTTAGAACTACAGCATGTCCTACACCAAAGAAACTAGTATGACAAGGTTTAAGACATCACTGGAACTCATGTTGCAAAAAGATAATCAAAGCAGCTTAGATATCCATAACAAATCCACATGCCAACAGGGAGCTGATGCCCTGGCATCTGGTAAGAAAAACACCACCGAATCCACTTCAGAACATATTATTAACATATTGCATTGTTCAGCAACTTTCAAAGGTTAAAATTCCTATTGTGATTTCCTGCACATATCTGAATTATGCCTAATAGAAAAACAGAAATCTGGCATTGAATAAAGGGCTGAGATCTCAATTCAATCCATCTAATTTATTACAATGTGTAATTGAATATGATACACTGGTAGAACTACAGCTCAAGTACCTGACTTGAAAAAACAGTGTTTCATCCTTGTCCAAATATGCCACACGAACAGAAATTAAGGAATATAAAAAATTTTTCCTCCTTCGTCAGGAAATACTAGAGATATCCCTAAGCAGCGTGACATTGGCACTAAAAGAACATGACATGCAATTATACTTTCTGAAGGATCAGCAACATATAGGCTTTTTAAATTTGATTCTACCCTCTTCATTACCACACAAATGGCTTCCATGCAGTAAAGACGAAAACCAAGAGGGCAGAGAAAAAAGTATACTAATTATTATTCCACTAAATAGATCTTACAGTTTTGTGGGTGGCATAAAGAGCCCATTTTCAGTACAGAGAAATGCTCAAAAGAATTTACTCAAGGAAGAAAAGACATGAGCAGCTGGTAGAAATCTTACACTATGTTACAAATCTCTTTTGTAGAACTATCTTTTGAATCAGCGACTGCTATCAAAAAATAGAAGCCTAAGAAATCTTCATAGGCAAAATGCTAAAGGCACCAGCTCTCCCCTTTCATCGCTACCATCTTCATGCCAGCATTTCAAATGACAGCAAAGTCCATGAGACACCAGTCCTGTCGGACTCAATTTGTGTCTGTGCAAGCGTATCAGAGCCAACTGCTGTGTAATGATTCCAATGCTATCACAAAGATGGATATGCATGAAACGCACTTTCAAGGAAAAGGTGATTTTTATTTTGCTTCTTCTGGAATGCAGGAGTTACAGGGGAGCCCTGAACTATCTCTACAGCCAGCTCACTTAAGAACAAAACTATTTTTTCATTAGTACACAGCCATACTAGCTGATATGTGAAGGTGACCAGAGAAATATGGTGGGTCCTAAGTACTCCCTTACTCCTTTCAGGGGCAGAAGCAGAGAGGAAACAATACTACAATCCTGAAAATTAATAAAGGGAGTAGAGAAGGGGGGGAAAATGGTGACCACAAAAGTACTTATTTTATACAACAGTTTTTTTAATCGGGGCACTGGGGCACATTATTTTCATACATTTCAAGCACTCCCATCAAAATATTAAATGTGGTGGCTAACAGGATAAATATTACTGTCTGCCTGGGGAAAAGAGTAATTTTAAAAACTTTATGGTCCTGATATATGAATCTGCACACATCCCCTACAAGCAGTCTGCAAATGAAGAGATGTGTCACAAAACTTGGCAAATAAGATTATTTGCCAAAGGGTTGAGAATATAGCTTTTTCTTGTCTTTTTTTTTTTTTTAATTTTTTTTTTTTAGTGAAACCTTATTCTACTCTCTCATTCTAAATGCACATACAACCACTTGGGAATACTGCACTCTGTGTCTGCTTTGAAGGCAATATTCATTATCACTCAGGTCATTAAATGAAAGCCCTCAGTATTCCCTTTCTTTCATGTTTCCAACAGGCTTGGCTTTAGCTAACCTGATGAACACACCAAGGTTTTCTCTTTGCTTGTTGCTTGTTCTCCCTTCTTACCTGCCTGGGCCTTCAAGTAAACTTCCAATATTCTGGCTCAGGGAAACATAAGCACTAGACTAAAGATGGTGGTTGATTTTTCTTTCAAGTTGAAGATACCTTGTTAATGGAGGCAAGCAGGTGATGGGCTGGTACATTGAGAGAAGCAAGCCAAGAGACATTCAGGTAATATCAAAGCTCTCCAAAAAAGTCTGCTTTACCCACAAGGAAAACAATTTTCAGAGCCTACTACTGACAACTGTACCAACAATGATATATCATGTAGTATATAGGCTTATTTGTAAAAACTAACATGAAGATGCAATTCCTTAAAAGGAGTAAATGAAATTACCAAGACAACTATCAACTTCCACATCAAGCCACCTTAGTAGTTCCAAAGTGAAAGAATTATCATCTAAAGAATTATTAATTCCTAAAATCAAATTAGGTTCCTTTCCTTTTATATTTCCTCCTGATGATGGCTTGTTATGTCCTGAGCGTGGTATCAAAGACAGTGAAAATACAAACAGCATTTGCAGCACCAGGTTACACTAGCCTTGTCATGAGAGGAACAATACTTGCCTTGCAGAATTAATCCTCAGTGAAGAACTCACTTAGAAGCCCCTATTACAACATTCACACTGCACCAGGGCAGAAAGATGAGGTTTCTCCTTGGCAGATGATCACAATAACTACAGAGAGGTCAATAATTCTTTGGAAAATTTCTCTTTATGAAGCTTTAATAAAAGCTGTTATTATTTTAGGTAAAGTTCTGTAAAACTGCTGTATTAAATAATCAGAAATGACTCTTCCAATAACTCTATTGGAAATTACTCTTTCAATATCTCTAAAAGAGCTATCTACAAAACTAGGTAATATATCCAACAATAATACACAAGTAAGTAAGAGGATAGATTCTCCCTGATTAACAGTATCTATTAACAGGATCAGTAAAAGTGCAGATGTGCAGCTCTCCAGAGTGTTCAACACAGAGACAAAAAAGAATTCTCCTCAGCAGGAGCACGGCAGCTGATAGTACCAGGGCATGGGCACGTGCACCAAGTATCCTCAAAAGGATCAACATCTGGGGAAAAGAGGAATTGGGAATGAAGGAATGAAACATCTCAACACTGGAATGCTTCCCTGCAGTCTGTTTACCTTAGTGGCAAAAATAATCTTTTAGGTACTATCATGGTACTCACAAGATGGCTCCTGCTTCAAGACAGTTATAGGAAATGCACACCTGGGGGCAAATTTTAGAAACCAAACCAAACCAAAAAAGTAAACACTGGTTGGTTGTTTTTTCTTTTGTTTTTTTGTTTTTTTTAATCAGCGTGTTTTTACATGCTGGAATGTGAACTTAAATGCTTGCTCACAAAGAAATTCAGCACAGCAGGGAAGAGTTGTCAGAAAAGCCTTGAACACGGACACAAAAGAACTCATAACACAGGTAGGGAGCCACATTGACAAAAATAATGAAGCAAACAGTAACTTAAAAAAGTTTAGAAGAAAGGGAATATGAAGGGATGAGAGTTCATTTCTGCTACAAACAGGATTTCTGGTTCAACTTTTCCAAAGTGTTAAATTGTTTAGAGATATGATTTTAGTTCATGGTCATCTCTGGTTTATCCCGAGAATTTCTCATAGAAACCCCATATTTTCCCCCATAGGAAAGTAACTGGATACACCTTATATTAAAAAAAAAGAAAAACAAACAACAAACAAACAAACAAATAAAGCAAAAAAATCCAAAAACAAAAACCAAAAATGTTTCTCTAAGAAAACACGGAAGCAAAGATTAAAACAGAAGACAGTGCTGAAATTCAGTTTTTACGCTTCATTCATCACATCCACAATCCTGAATTACACCCATTTCCAAGCCACATTTTTAATACCATGGAAATGGAAGACAAGAAATACAAAAAATGAATTTAAAATATTCCTAGAACTAGTGATGGAAAGGGTGTAAATACTTCCTGTATTTGCATATCAATCATGACCCCTCCTTAAAAATAAAATCTAAAAACTTCATGGAAAAATCTTGGCTTCAAAAACCTAACTGACAGCTGAATCATTACCAGAAAGAATAGAAAACAATGCATTAAATAAATTCTCATAAGGTCTTTAATCAAAATCAATTCAGAAACACCTCTGGGTAAAATAATGTCTTTTAAAGAGAATTAAATTTATTTTTCAAAGCAATAAGGGCAACTGGCAAAAGCATAAGTTCCGCATTTTGCTTGCACTTTTATTGACTGAACATGATAAATGTTTTCATAGTCAACCTGCTGGAAAAGTTCCATGTTTCATTATGCTTTTAGTCTTAAAAAATCCAAAATACACAATTAAGGAAATTTGAAAGGACAGCTGTGGTGAGTGTTCAAAAGTTTAGTCTTATCTGTCTCTGGATGACAACTCACCCTAATGCTTGTCTATCATTGCTGAATTTCTCAGTTACAGTTATTCCAAGATGAATGAGCACCCATCCTAAAACAGTAGGTTTCTGATGTCATGCAAGCATTTGAACTACATCACTATAAAAGCACAAATGAGTTGCAGTGCTAGGGGGCATTTTGCCTGTATAAAACAATATATCAATCTGATTCTACATTGTAGTTCTATTTTAAACTTCAACAAAGATTCCTTTGTTACCCTGAAAAACAGAGTAGATTTTTTGGTAACTGATGAAATAGATTAAACTGTTTAGTGAATAAATCAACGCAACAACAGCAAGGTACCTTGGGATGTTTTTCTCATATAGAAAGTTGTTAAAGGTTCCTGGTTTTTTGCTTACAAAAAGACTTATGTTCATATGGAATCTTAAACCACACAGCAAAACCTTGCCTAGCCTGATGTTTATACAGCTTCAGTTCCATTCTAAATCAGGGATTAAAATACCAATTGTAAGCTGACAGGTGTCTCAATGCTTACCAACTTCCACCATCTTAGTCACTTCTTCAGATCATAGGAACTTTTCTTATGCAGAACATGATGCAGAAACAAATCATTAGAACACTGCCTGACTTCTTAACTTGGTGCCTCCAAGTAATAGCTCAAGAAATAAACTTTGTGATGGAAATGGCTGAAGTGCTGAGCTGGAAATAGTCTTGCTAGATGAGAAAAGCATACCATGTTATCTGTCTGTGGATATTAAAGCCATGTATTGTTTGAGAATCTATGGAAATAACTTAAACCCTGTTACAAAGCCACAGATATTAAGCAGACAAATGAAACATCTTCCACTAAGACTGACTTCTTGCCTGAATAAACACAAACTCTGACAATACCCCTGTCTTCCCTCCTTGTACATTACTTGCATACATTATCCTAAAATATTCCAGCTCTGACTTTGCACATATTAAAGAAAGCTAACTCTATTCTGACACTTGCTAAAATAAAAATCAACAGACCTACAAAAAAAAAACCAAACAAAACCCTAACAAACAAAAAACAAACAAAACCCCAAACCAAGTAAACAAAAAAGGAAGAAATTTAAAAAAACCCAACAAAACAAACCAAAACAAACATCCAAGAAGACAGAAAGATAGACAGAAAAGGGAAAAAAAGAGCAGCAGCTTACCAAAAAAAAAAAAAAGGCTAAAGTATCTAGGCTATACTGTTACTTTACTCTTTCTTCAGCGATAGAAGAGAAGCAAGGTGAAATCCACACTAAGGTGTCTAGAATCACCAGGTCACACACTAATGGTGTCCTCCAGGAATCAATATTGGGCAAGTCCTGTTCTATATCTTTACTGATGATTTGGATGAGGGGGTCAAACACACTCTTAGTAAATTCACAGGCAACACCAAATTGGGTGTCATTGTTGACTATTGATCTGCTGGAGGGCAGGAAGGCTCTGCAGAGGGATCTGGACAGGCTGGATCATGGGCTGAGCCCAGTGGTGTGAGGTTCAACAAGGCCCAGGGCTGGGTCCTGCCCTTGGGTCACAGCAACCCCAGGCAGTGCCACAGGCTGGGGCAGAGTGGCTGCAAAGCTGCCACAGGAAAAGGCCCTGGGGGTGCTGGTGACAGCAGCTGAGCATGAGCCAGCAGTGCCCAGGTGGCCAAGAAGGCCAATGGCATCCTGGCCTGTGCCAGCAATGGTGTGGCCAGCAGGAGCAGGGCAGGGACTGACCCCCTGTACTCAGCACTGGTGAGGCCATACCTCAAATCCTGTGCTCAGTTCTGGGTCTCTCCCTACAAGGAAGACGGGCAGGGGAGCTGGGGAAGGGTCTGGAGCACAAGTTCTGTGAGGAGCAGCTGAGGGAGCTGGGGCTGTTTGGCCTGCAGAAAGGGAGGCTCAGGGCAGACCTTATTGTCTCTAAAACTGCCTGACAGGAGGCTGCAGCCAGCTGGGCAACCAGGCTCTTCTCAACACAGCAAGAATAAACTGTCTTGAGTTGTGCAAGGGGAAGTTTTGAATGGATACTAAGAAATTTTTTTCACTGAACTGAATCCATAGTAAGACGAGACGATTTTAGACACCTTAGTATGGATTTCAGGCTAAGGATTGGAGTCTTCCTTGAGAAGTTGGTTTAGTTGCCAGCCTAGGAGATACTCAAAAGACTTGGAAACACAGTGATTAGGGACATGGTTTAATGATGGACTTAGTGTTACATTAACAGTTGGACTCAATTTCAAATGTCTTTTCCAACATAAGTTGTTCTGGATGCTATGATTATATTAATTGTTTCCTCTGAAATCTGGTTTAAGAACAATACAACGACTGCGTTTAAGCAAAAACATTTACAGACTGATTTTTGTCTTGTTTGCCTCAAAATAACAAAAACTGAAAGAACATATAATTAGTACTGGGGTATTTGCCATACACAGTTTGTTAGTCTTTCACTGTCTGTTACATTACTTAAAAACACTGGAACTGCGCAAGTACCACCTCTTAGAAAAGGCTAAATCTATGACTACGTGAGCCACAAACAAAAACATTCTTAGAGCCACTGTACTGTATACCACATACTCATCCAACACTCCCAGGAAAAGGGTCTCCCAACACCAGCTTCCAAGCACATACTCCCAGCAGTCTTACAAAAAAGCAGAACTACCAAGAGCAGCTAGCATCTACCATGAGCAGCTGAGTTGTCAGACCACAGAGGCAGCATCTGTCTGTGGCCTGCTTCTCCACAGAGCTAGCTATGTGGATGACCTAGCAACAAGATTGATTCTACAGCTCCACTGCTACGCACATGACACAGACATGTTAATACGGCTTATATCTGAACAGCCATCTTATTTTCAGGGGAATTTTGCCCTTCCTGTATCTTTTTCAGTAGGGCTATTGGCAAAAATTCAGGTTATTCCTCACCTTTAGGATCAGGCATGGTTGAAGCATACCAGGTATCGCAGATACTAAGATAAAACTAGAAATATATTTGCAAGTTTGGAGCTAAGAAATAAAATATAACTTCAGTATTACAATGCATTTTTTCTCCATTCTCTGCAATTTCTTTTTTAATAGCTTTTCTTTGTCCTTTTCACTTAATGGTTTTGCTTCAAAACTATCCAATATACTTGTTGGCTAATCAGATTGAAGCATGACTGACTGAGACAGAGAATTTGCAGTACACACAGGACAGCAATCCAGCTGCAGCTAGTTTAGCCTGACTGCACTTTATTATAATGTTGCTGATGGCAATACAATTGTATTAGAGGAAGAGATGGAGAGCTGAAATGGTTATTTTTCAAAAGTAGTTGGCATTATAAAATTATTTGGTAATAAAAGACAAAAACTTCCTGAAGCTATAGAAGGACTATGCATTTCCCATACTAAGATCTGGCATAATCGTGCATGGCTTTTCACAGGTTTTCTTTTGGAAAAAAGATGACAACTGCAGAGTGTCTTTGTAATACAATGCATCTTTTACTACAGTCAGAGACAAAGTAAAAATAATGTTATAAGCTCTGAGAAGAGAGTTAAAAGGCAACAACAACCTACAGATATTTTACTGCTGAAATTTCCTTACTAAGGAAAGTACCAAGTGAATCGGTATATTTTAGACACCAAACTAATGTCATTATATTGACAAGCCAGTTTGATATCAAATGAAATGATGAAATCATCAGCCAGACAGCATGATTCATAGCATGTTTTTCTTTACAGACCTCATTAACTACTATATATTTATCTGTAATAAGAAGAAATAAGTGGCTTAGTAGGGCCATCTGAACTGGCATTTCAGGTGCTCAATCCCTTTCAATTTGGAAGTGAGAAGTAGAAAGTTTAATCCTCTTGTATTTGATCTGGTGAAAGCCAACTGAGATCAACAAAAGATTTCCTCTGTGAAACCTATTACGAAACATTAAACAACCAGAGACTGTACAAAGCATTCACCTGTACTCTTTTCTCATTTTTTACTTTAAGATTTTCTTTGCACTTTGATGGTGCAGCTCCCATACCCAGAGCTTTCATTCATTGCCTGTTTTGCCCAGGCAACTTGGCACTCATATGTCTTAGCTACAAGAACATGACAATAAAAAATCCCTCTTAGGCCTGTGGTTCATCCTCTTACAACTCTGTTACAGAGTACTAAAATAGATTAAAATGCAATTATGTATTTTCCATACATTCTTCACTGGGTTTATATTCTTCTCAGGAAATATTTCAGCAAGAATGTTTCAAATCTAAGTCCTGCCACAGCTTCCCAGCTTCATCTTTTTGGGGTTGATAATATTAATGAAAAACTAGCTGTGAGTTCATTCTTACAAATATGCTGGCCTTAGGAACAAGCTGGTAATTTCTAACCTACGTGTTAATTGCATACTGACATTGCAGAACCTTCACCTTCTTTTTGTCAGTTTTCAGTAAGAGAGAGCATGTGCTACCACCCAAATGAACATTATTTTCATAAAGGGGATGAGAATAACTAAACTGTAACTGTATACAGCTGTGGAAATATCTCTGCAACTTATACACCATATATACCAACAGTGTAGTGACGAGGCGAGGACACATCACAATGTTACAGAGAGAGGCCACATTTACCAAAAACTGTTTTTCTGTGCATATACTGGAGCAGTTTTATCCTACTAAAGAACTTCCTGCATACCAGTTGTTCATATATATGCTCAATTATCTCTCTCACTGCTTATGAACATGACACAGTTTCTGAAACAAGCAATCTGTTGCCTTTTCTTTCATAAATGAGCGAGAAAAATCAGAGAAAGAAATATTACAGTACATTAAATTGGTGAAATAACCAACTGCAGGTACTACTCATCGTTTGTCTTCTAAATGGACAGTAAAAAGTCATAAAAAAGAAACTGACTGAAGATATGACACAAAAGGAAGGTTATTATCCTAGTTATGTTTGTCATCTTTCATAAAAAATACATAGATGAGAAAACACAGAAGATGGTGTCTTAGATTGCAGCTCCCTGTCACTCAGATTTTAAGTATCTTTCATAATCTCAGCATCAGAAGGAATAAAAAATGCAGATATCAGCTAAAACAATACACTTAGCATCCAGTAAAGCAAATGTTTACGAATGTACACAAATACACACTTGTGTGCACACACACACACACAATTACAAAAAGAACTGATCTGCAGAGTTCAAATTGGTAAGAAAAGACAGAACTAGAAGAGATAACCTATCGGCCTTTCAGACATGCCTCATACACAAAGGCTTCCAGGACTTCTGCATTTTCCCTCTGCTTTTTCATTTCCAGAATTTCTACATGGAAAATAGTAATCAGTAAACATAATGCTGTGAGATTCAAGCTAAAAAAAGAGTTTATCCTTCAGCTACACAATACTTCATATTTAGCCATGATGAAATTAAACTAATGAACTAATGAAAGTGGAGAATTAGTTTCATTACTAATCCAACCAAGAAAACATTGAGTCTAATGAAATATTAAAAAGTTCATACCGGTGGCTTTCAAAAACCATTTTAGAATTTTACCCCCACATTTTGTAAAAAATACCATAAACTGACATTACAGAAGTAGACAGTAACTTTAAGCCTTCAGACAATCACATTAAAGTATTTCAGGACTTTGAAGGACTCAGAATACATTCATTCTTTTTTTAGAACATAAAATAAAACTATTTATAATACTTGGAGGAAACATGCCATATAATCTTACTGTCCATTAGCACCATTAGCCTCCATGTTACCACAACACAGCTTTCCAAACACAAGCAGAATAATGTTTATGTCCTTCCTTCCCCAGAAAAATGTCACCCAGGTGACACTCAAGTTCCACATGAAGCACAAGGTTGTGACTGCCAGTCTTTTGTGGATATCCCAAGGGTGTACACATTAGACCATGAATGAGGGCTGTGGGAACTCAAGGCTCAAATATTCCTCTGGAATTTTATCTCACAGAGATAGAATCTCTATAAAAAATTTTTTAGAGACTGCTGCAAATAATGATATGTGAAATATTTTAAAAACAAAATCTAATATAACCTATAAAGAAAATTCCAGTTTTGGCTTCTCATAAAACTCATAATCATTAGTTTTAACTAAGAATCTGGCTAGATGAATTAAAACTTTTTTTTTTTTTTAAAATAAGTGCTTTCTGGTTACTTATACTAATAACAAAGCAGTATTTTTCAACACATCTAAAGGCTAGAAGATGAGCCTAATGTTCCATTTAGAACACTGCAAGGCACTTGTGGGAGTTTCATCTTTCACAACAGAAATGCATGAGCAACTACTATAAACCTAGTAAAGTTTCTGCAGAATTTCTGTAATAACTGATATGTCTCTGGGTATGTGTGCTGTCCCAGGAGTATTGTTCTGGATTGATTAGCATCAATCTATTTCTCTATAATGAAATGCTCGATTACAGCTTTGAAACAGATAATTATAAAGGGAGGGTGTATTTTTCAGTTTGGGATTTTGTTTTGATTTTTTTTTTAATTATCAATGCATGAAAGGCAGCTGTAGAAGTTCTGACTGCACTGTCGCCTCTTTGGAAAGAAACTACATTTTGCTGCTCTCACTGTGCACAAGTTAAATTGAATTGCTAGTTATGACTGGTATGGGAGTTTTATTTTCAACTGTCAGGGTGTGCAGCCAGCTGTAACCAATTTTTCAATATCTTGAAAAGCCTCATGTGAAGTATGCAGATGTGAATGACTTTGGGACCTTGTTGTTAGTAAACAGAAACATTTTTCAAAACACTTTCCAATCCTACTTCTTCACTGTTAAAAGAAAATCCCAAAACTGTAAAGAAAGGTACACATTATGGATGTTCTGCATAACTTTAGCAGCATACATAAAAAGGCCAAAAAAAACCTAGTGGCATGTCCAAGTTTGGGCTCATGTTTCAGACTCTCTCTTATGTATATCATAATGTTGTTAAAATCACTTTGTGCCAAGAAAAGTGACTCATTTTTTATCAGGTTTAACAGCAAATGAGTGAGTAGGGAAAATGCTTTTGATTTCAAGGGTTAGAAGTTGGGAGAAAAAACTTTGAGTATTTCCTTTCCTTAGTGTTCTGCATACTGCAGCAAGCCCTCAATTTTAAAAGAGGGCTCCTACTAAAGAAACTTATTCCGCTGTTGATCTGATGCATTTGAATGGTTTGCTCACTGAAGGTGCTAGATGATATATGAGAATTATGATTTTATATATTATTTATAAATTAGAACAACAGAAACAACTGGATTAAGTGAGAAAATGCAGGAATGTATCCCAAGCAATCTCTAATGCCTTGATATCCAAAACCAGAATTCCTTAGTCCTAACCTCTGCATACAGCAGATATTCCACTGCTGCCAGCACCAGGTTAACAATGCTTGTTTAAACAGAAACAGGCAGCTCACAGGCTACAGGATAAGAGGAGGAAAAAATTAGGGGTGTTTTTATGCCTTATACAAAATCTAAACTCCGTAAAGATGTTCTTGTTCAGGTACCTGTAGATGAGTCTCTCAAGTCTTTTGAAGTCCACAGTATGCACACTGTTACCTTACTCTTTGTAAAATTTACTTCACAATCATTTCCTTATTATTAGCACTGTGGAAACCAGGACTACTTCCAAAAAATATATTATATATATTATATATATATTGCTGCATTCTCCTTTTTTAAAGATTCTGGAACCAAAAATAAAATAATTTGCTTCGAGAATTATTTTTTGCAAGTCAGCTCATTAAATATCAAATAAATCTGAACCACGGTTTTCACATTTTAACCAATGCTCCTCTTTTTTGTTTTTTTTAATGTTTAGGCATAATCTTTAGGCCACAATATAAGCAGCCCTGATATAGTAATTTAGTCATGTCACAACTGTTGTACTATCACACTGACACTTCTATTTCAAACAATTTTATTTTAGATGTTGTAATGGAAGATCCAGATTTCTAGATGAAACTTCCTCCAGTCTTTGTGTCAGAGACAACCAGGGATCTAAGACAAAGATGTAAACTTATTTATTAAGATACCAAAAGTTACAATTCATTTTGGAGGATGACTTGAACTTATCTTACATAGAGTTTGTTTTACATCTTATCTGTGGATTCGGGAATGTACTGGAATGTGCTGTTGTAATCCATCTGTTCCTATATTGCATCATCAATTTTTAAATTTTTTATCAATAAAGTTGACTTTATTTCTGTAGTTGAGATCTTGAACAAGCACATCTACACAACAGCCAAAGCAGTCATCTGATTTAGCATTCAGTTTGGTATCCAGCAACAGAATAAATCCTAACTGAAATGCAAATTTTTCTCAAATTACTTTGAATAAATGTTTTTTTATTTTCTTTTTCTCTAAGCATCTTCCTGCAGGTAAAGAGAAGACTTCCTTATGTTTCTAAAGAAAAAAAATATACAAAAATCTTATGCTGATCCCCAATCTTCACACTTAAGATCAATACACACGATGTTAAACGAGATCTCTGCATGGAACTGACAAATGAAAAAATGTGGAATTTCATTCAAAATTTGTTAAACTTTAAAGAAAAGTATCATCATCAAACTGATTACAATAATTTCTGCAATTTTAACTCTCATATATAATTTATTGGTATTTAATATTATTACATTCCCATTGTTTATACTTATTTAAATGTCTTAAGCAATTCTAAAATTTTTCAATATTCTGCTACTGTTTAATTACAGAAGCATAATAGAAAAATAATCTGCTGACACACTGTTCTTCTTCATATTTTGTTTTCTCTTAAGTAGACTTCTAACTTAGTAATCATTGCTGTCACCCTCAGTGCTTCCTAGCTTTTCCTCACAGTGAAATCTAAGAAGATTCAGACACTGAAATCCCTCAGAATATCTTTCCCTTTAGAAAACAGAGAATCAAGCTCTGTGAATATATGTTGGAAGGAACATTTATGTTAGAGGGTAAAATATGAACACATATTTCATATTTGGTTATAACCTTATAACATATAAGGTTATGCTACTTTTCTGTAGGAATATCCACCTGCACACACATACAACTGTGCCTACTCCTATCCCATCACTTTGCAGTTCTCCATGAAAGTTAAGTGAATTATGGCTTACTAATGGATTTGCAATCATGAGCAAACTCTGTATGCATAAATACTCCCAGAAAAGGGTTCTTTCCTGACTCAGAATCACACACACAATATTGAACCCTAATCCTGACTGAATCTAAGACACCCAATATTCCACTTAGTTACAGAAAGGTCAGTAAACATTTAAACAAATATTCATGTTTAAGCAGCTGAGGTAAATGGCCTGATCCCTCCACTGCCTAGAAGGATGGTTCTCTAACTTCTAGCGATGTTTGCAGATCTTTATATTAATTTTAAAAAAACAAACAAGCTCACCTTTAAGCAAGGTCATGGGGACATTCTACTGAGCACTAGAACACTAATAAATATCCTTTGAAAATGGATCTGTAAGAGAATTGTTACTTCCACATCCTAAAACACTGGATATCCACTTTACAACAGGATGTCAGTCTTCACCACACTTGTCTGTACACAACACATCTGCAAGAAGTATGAATTATCATGCTAATGCCTAATTATTAGACTACTGACAATAGAACCTATTTAAATGACTCTTTTTTTTTCCTCTGGCACTCTTTAAGACCTTTTATTAGGCAAAAATATATATCTATCAGCAAGACTTTCCCTGTTACGGTGCACACACACCAATTCAATCACTCTTCTAATAAACCATGAACTAAAAAGGAAGCTCTATTTTTTCCTTAAGGTGATTTCACCATGTCTCTTTTGAGCTACACACTAAATTAAATTTTTTGTAATGCCTGAAGTAAGTATGTGGTGAATTTGTATTTCTGCACAGACATACATCTAGCTGCATAGGTATATTTCTATGGATATGTAGATACACTTTCTTACACATCCATAAATCATCAGAATGAAATTTAAAAAAAAAAAAAAAACTTCAAGGAAGGCACTTGTATCAGAGTCAAAACCTATTACATCAATAGTCAGATTAAAATCACTGTTTTATTATTCAATTACTTGAAGTGTGAATGACAGACGATGATGCAATTTGCTCTGCTGACAGAGCTCACCTCTGTCTCAGAGAAACTATTTGCAATTGATAACATTCACTTCCCAAGCCAGACATGATAAAGAAAAAACAGATATAATGCTAAATCTAAAAGATATATTTCATGTCTTTCAAACAAGGAGAAGTGCAATGGACTGAATCTGGTAAATAGTACCTCTTACCCAACACACCTGCTTTTGTTAGCAATTCTTTCTGAAGGATTCTCCAGAGTACTTCTGCTATGTTCTCATTTAAAAGAACCTAAACAGTCTGTTGAATTTTTATCAGCAGAAAGTGACATGACAGCAGATGGGATACACAAATACATAAATATTTTTTACTTTATATATAGAAATTACTCTGAAAATTTTATTGCAAAACCTTAAGGTGGATATGCAATTATTTCTCTTTTATATAATATATTTTTAGGATAATTAACAGATATGTTGCTTAGAAACTTTGAGAGACTTCCACTTAATAATAGCTGTAATTCCAGTTTATTTAATGCTTACAATCCTTCTGAATGGTTTTGTATACCTCTTCCTACAGGTGAGTGTGAAAGCACATAAGTTCTCCAGTCAGTGAAAAAAACTGCTTAGACATATTCGTTTTCTGCATAAATATTCTCTTTCCAACTAAGCCAGGAAAGGACTACAAAACCACACATGTGACCTAAGGTCATGTAAATATTTTCTTCCTACGTGGAAAGTGAAAAAACTTGCTTAAGTTTAACTTTACCAATTAGAGCTATTTTAAGAAATAGGTATAATTATCCCTTGTATAAAAGTGAGAGATAAGTCTCATATTTCAAATGTCTGGTCTGGCAGCGAAGTTTTATACTTCACTTTCATTCTATATAGGTCATTATTCAGGTCATGGACCTTGGACATTAGAGGTCTGTAAGAAGCAGAAATTCATTCTTAGTTCTAAACTGGCACAAAAAAAAAGGCCACCTAAAATTGTAAAGTATTTCTAAATTTTGAAAAGGTCATATATAGAGAGCGTGAAGCAGTACTCTGTTAAATCTGTAATCTGAAAAATTCCAAAGGATGCTCCTTCAACTTTATAAAAATATGTCTTAGTGATACATTCTAAAAAAATCAATCTAATACCAGTTATTCATAATTATAATAATTTAGAAAGAAAATATGGAAATATTTTTATGGATCTCAGCAAATCTTTATTAGAACAGAAATATAAATTTGAATATATTTGGACTTTCCCTGGTTTTTTTATTTGTTAAAGCAATAATATTGCAGCAAAAATAAACTGGAGTAAATTTCAATGCCTTGGAAATACACTAGACTGTGATGAACATAGAGACTGTGAAGAATATAGAATTACTTAGAATCATAAATCAGAGAACCAAAAGAAAGATGGTTTCTTGATTTAGGATTTTCTTTTAATCTTGCTTTGATTATATCAGCATTAACAGCCAAAAGACTAAAATATCATCCTTGCACTCCAAAATTCAAGATCTCATCTATATTCTAAAGAATATAAGTAGAAAAATTGTGAATGCAAAGTCCAACGAGTAAGGCTTTGCTCTAAAATGAAAGCATGGAATACAGCTGGCTGTCCAATTTAAATTACTTGTCCTGCAACTAACAAAAAACATGCTACCCAAAACTTCAATACAATGCAGTCTTTTAGCCCATATGTACTACCACTATTCTTTGATACTGTAAAAACCACACTTTTTTAAAGCCAATATTTTAAAATAATCTCACCATTGATGTCAGAAAACAAATTAAATCCTAGTACAGACAATTTTAAAATCATGTTTTCATATTAAGCTGACAGTAAATTGCAAAAATTTCATTACAGTCACAGAAATGAATTTTCAATTCATGTCATTTGTCTGCACCCACCGATGATTTGATTATTAATCGACTGTTCCAACTTCTTTCACAAGCAGAAAGGTGATTCTTAAAAAGCTGTTTTCTATTTCTTTATTTCAGAAAAAAAATAGTCAACATATACACCAGGGTCAAAACCTGGACCAGCAGGTTTTGCAAACACTAACCGTAAACACGAAATCCTCTGTAAAAGCAGAAATCTGACCAGAGTAAAACTGACAAAAATGGCATGACTACAATGGATTGCTCCAAGTGTTTTTGGCAGTGTCAGCCATGAAGTATTGCTAACTACTTGTTAAAAAGAACTAGCTTCCTTAAAAAACTCAGATTAAACTATCTCAACACCAGAACAGTCTAAATGGTAGTCTACTTGAAGAGAGCTAAAAAGCAAAACCAAGCATTAGTTTGTTGGAAAACTAGGAAGAAAGCAGTCTGAAACCTAGGATCTGTTAACCTATCAATCAAACACAAAAATAAGGCTGAGAGTAAAATGGTGTAAGTGTTCTTGTATTTTGCCACCCAATCACAGTGCAGTCTTTTGAGATGGTTCACACAGTTGTCTCAGGGGAAACAGAGAAGTCTTTCATACATATGTTTTTACTATACAACACAATCATTTATAAATGCTAAAAGTTGAAAATTATTTGCCTAAAGTCAGTAATTTAGCCTTGTAAATTACTAGTTTCTTTGTTTTTGTCCTCCCTCTATAAAACAGAATAGAACAGTGGTATCCTTGTAAACTCAACAGGCTTTTTCTAGCTTATAGCAAGTCTAAAGCTAACAGTTTAATGTCACTGTTAGTCTTAACTGGGCAAATGTAGCATCAATACTGTTTTCAAAAAAGGAAGAGGTTTTATCTTGACATTCTCTTAATTAGTTTTCTCAGTTTTTACTTAACAAGCCCAAAAATTTATTTGAAGTTAGAAAGCTAAAGTAATAATCAAAATCAAACTGAAATAGTCAGTGGTGTCAAATGGTGTTTCTTCTCACTGTAAGCGTGGATGACCTCAACTACCCTCTCCTTTTTGAAGCAGAAATAAACTGCTTCAAAAGCAAGTCCACATAGTAAAAAAAGCATTATACTGGTTTCTAAATACATCTTACACACAAAAATCCAACATAAATGAAAGCAAAACAACAATAAAAAACAATGAATAAAAAAAAAAAAACACCCCACAAAACAAAATTAAGATCCATACATTTAAAAAAAAATACGGTAAGACTCAGTGAGTAGAATATGGGTAGCTAGAAAATAGGATAAGGCCTCAACTTTTTGATCAGGAAACTATACACAGGTAAAGATAATTTCTCCACAGACTACTGAAAATTCTTCAAAATAAGAGCAAATGTAAGGTTGAGTCCAAATCCAGGTATTTCTGAATCACCTCATTAGTTTCAAATCATGAGGCTACAGAAAGACAGCCAAGCAGTTTCAGGATCCTTTACAGAAATAATCATTGTAACTCTAGCAATCTTCCGAGGAGGAATAAAAAACTACCATCAACAACCAAACACCACACACATACACAAAAACATGTATTACTGAATACTTATCTGAGTAATAAAAAATGGGGGTCCTCAGGAAGACATGAGGCACACAGACCTCATGGGTAGGGCAGGAAGTTACTACTACAGGTGGCTGTCATTTCTCCCTTTGGAGATACGTTCCAAAACTCTGCGCAACAATACACATCCTTCTATTTCCAAATCAGTGGGTTTTTTATGATGGATTTACATATTTGATATGGGAAAAAGAAGAATGATCTACAGACCCTAATAATATCTCTTTAAGATCAGCAACATTAAAGTATTAAGTCTGTTAGATTTCATTTACAAGAGCAAGAAACATGAAGTAATACACGAAAAGTTGCAAATCAATGGTAGAAGAGCAAAATCAAGATGCTTTCCAAATGGTCCTGCTATTAATCACAACTTCAGTCAACCTTCCCATGCCATTGCAGTATTTCACATCCCAGACAGTTTTAGGTGTTTTCAAGTGTTCTTTATTCCCCTCATAGTGAATTTCTGAGAACATACCACACCCATGAAGAGTCTGCATTAGGAAAAACAAACTGAGTATCTCAAGTTAATGGAAGATTCATTTTGATTGCAAAACACCTAAACTATTTCAGACGAAATCTAACACATCAACTATTGAAATAAAAACACAAGAGTATTTCCATTAATTTTATAAGAAGTTTTGATGCTATAAAGTTCAAAGAACCAAATATGAGAAAAGTATTTCAGCAGATTTAGAAACAGGAAACTTGGTTTGCCTTTTAAAAGCCCAATATTATTTATTCTAATTATTGTACTTATTATTATTGTTATTAATTTTAATGTTGTTGATGCTAGTGCAGCTTGACAAGATTCTAAAATCCCAGATCTTTTTTCTGCATCATGTCATGTTTGAAAAACATGTATGCTTCTCACATATGCTTTTAGTCTGCATGTTAAATCCCCTTAAGTTTGTACTTCTCATCCCTGTTTCCGTTGTGATTCTTTAGACATCTTTTGGGGCATTTATATCTAAGTATGCACTGATACAATACAAAGCTTGAACGTACTTGTCCTGACCAATGTCGTTAGTCCTTCAATCCATGTAAGATTCTTTAATTCCTCATTCAGAATATGCTTTCCTTAAACTTTCATTAAATTTTGCAGTAGGCAAACAAGGACACAGAAAATTACTGTCTTTTCAGAGATATAAAACTAAAGTTTGAATACTATGTCTGCAGAGATGAGCAGTAAGTTGCTGGTAGACAGAATGGTCGGTAATTGTTGCTAGCTTCTAAAATGAGCTAAAAGGATGATTAAGATGAGAACTTCATGTACTCTGAGAATGGCTTTTTGTTTATTGTCAGTAAAAAAGACCACCTTCTGTATACATAGAAGAATAACCTCTTACTCATTTTACTCTTAACTTCAAACAACTGCTTCTTCTGGCTAGGGAGAACGTTTTCAAACTACTATAGCCATGCCTTCTGCTGGTCCTGAGACCTATGAGAATCTTCTGAAAATAGTGTGGAAAAAAAAGCATTACCAGGGACAATCAAGTATGTTACCACTCTCAGATTCAAACATGTGGCATTTTTAAGCACATATACACTTCAGTATATATGGATGGATAAATTATCTATCTATCTGTCTATCTATCTATCTATCTATCTGTCTGTCTGTCTATCTATCTATCTATCTATCTATCTGTCTACATACATTGTAAAATGGAAGTGTATCTATCACCTGGTTCCTAAACATTTGCTTCTTCAGATTATGTTATGCTTTAGAGTTCTTCCTGAACTACAGCAGAAAAGTTGTAGGAAAAGAGATTACAGGAAACAAAATCAAATAAAGTAATTATCAAAAAAAAAAAAGTAAAACAACAAATCAACTTATCCAGAGGTTATGTCAGTTCACACAACAGAATATCAAAGATGCTCAGAATATTAAGTCAAAGGGCAATAGTTGAAATACCTGTAATATTTCATTGTAACTAATGGCACAGTTTTTACTGTTGCATGTGGCTAATAATGAGTGTTTAGTGCATTAAAAACGTCTAAATTCCTAGTTTCTTATACTTGATACCATGTAGGTATGAAAGACTGTAAAGTCACTCCAGACCGCGTCACGAGTGCATAATTAGAACTGCAATAGTTCCTCTAATATCACACCACCCCAGCAGCAGCAGCTCTGTCAGCACTCCTCCTGCCTCAGCCCATGCAGAGAAGGTTGCCATGAACAATGAATGAACCACATGCAGACGCTTCACAGCAGCCCTCAGAGTCAGCTTCCGAGCACTGCACCTACTACCACGCTGCCGATAATGTTTTCACTCCAACATCCATGTTCTCTGTATTTCTTTTAACTACTGCTACAGTGGGATCACTTCTACACCTGGTGACCATCTAAGTAAAAGAAACACTCACGAGGATCTGGACAAAACAGAGGTATCCAGATGACTGTGTTCCAAAGATTTCTCTGTTAGGGACAAATAAATCAAGCAGGTGGCTCTTGCAGTCATAAATGTGAGGAGGATGCTTCACCTAGTGCCTCTTAGATGCAGCTAAAAATATCAGAATGCCTAATAAGAACACAGCAAACAACACCTGTATTAAAAAAAAAACAACCTAGAAACACAAGTATTTTTAAAAAATATTATTTTCTTTCTAAAAGCATAAATCCATGATAGTACTGACAATTAGTCCAAATTGCATATTGTCTAGATAAACTATTCAGATCATTTCAGGACAATTGGTTCAGGTGCTTAGGAGAGCAAGATTTTCTATTTCCCCTGGACAGCACTTTAACAATAAACAAACCAAACTGAATCAAAACCAACAAACAAAAACCAACAACCAAAACCTAACAAATACACAAAAAACCAGCAACAAAACAAAAAATCCCATGAATACCCCCACCCAAACACCGCAACAACAAACAAAATGAACATGAACACAAACCAAACCAAAACAAACAAAACCCAAACGAAACCCCACAAAACTGTACTATCTGAAGCCAAACCAGCAAGTAAATCAAGTCAATCAAAATATAAAACTCTGCCTGCCCTTTGGATCTAAGTGCAGTACCTGCTAGTGCTGAATAAGCTTGAAAGAATAAAATGATCAAAGAAAAGTTCATTTTAGATCCAAGAGAAAGTATTCTGTAAATAGCAACGAAGCCTAGCAGCATGTAATGTCATAATTTCTTAATTCTCTGGGGCATACAATTCATGCTTTCTTTACAAAACTTTTATCTGTTTAACCTTCTTTATTAAAATTTCTGCAGTAATCTAATTTTAAAATTTATTATTTAAAAGTTCTAATTTTAGTAATAATCAAAAAAACCCACCACACACCAAGATAACACTTAAGTGCACTGATTGAATGAAGAGTTAAAACAAGGTATCTTTACCCACCAGTATGCAAAGCTGCCAGAAACTAATATAGATGTGACAGCATATAACCTGTGAAACGCCAGTAAATTGTGTCAATTAGTCTGGTATGTTTGTTTATTGCTACTTCAGGATATCACTGAACCCAACTGAAATGCCTTCTGGGAATAACCAATTTGTGAATGATTTCTTCTGTGTCCAACTAGAGTTATTATCTACTAACCAAATGCAGTTAATTTGGACATTATAATGTGATTGCTTTTTGTTTTATGAAGTAATTTCATGTAATTTTAAAGTTTGAGTATATGGCAAGCCATTTGCAAAACTATTTTATTCACATAAAAAGGTATAATTAGAACATATGAATCAGCAGTCTCAACATTTAGACACACTTTAGGACTAGTGGAACGCTGGTACAATTAAATGAGTAAGTAACTCCAAGGCATCCTCTTATTTTGAAAGTAAATGTGAGAACACTTACTTGCAAAGGAAAGAGATCTATCCTATCCTCGGTGAGATAAAGTTCAGAGACTATTCTCAGTGCTTGTCTAGAACTAGATTTACAAGTTATTATGATCTACAGGATATCTGTCTGAATAGTACGTACAGATGTATCAACCACAACACATTTATTTCTGTGAGTAGAAGTAGTAGAGAGAAAATAATTCTATTTAGAAAGAAAAGAGGATGCAGATTACAATGGAGTTGGGAGAAAAAAAGAAAAGCATACTAAATAAATAAAAAATTTAAAAAAAAAAAATTAGGCATGAATATCAAAACACAATCAAATTGTTCTGATGTGCCATTTGCATAGTGATACCAAGGAGCATGTTAGCATTATCCAAGTAATCTCGAAAATTATACTACTTTTATCAAATAAACAAGAGTATGTGTTTATTCTTTGGACTTGTCACATTGCACAGGAAGGAACTGATTTGAATTGATATGGGTTACTTCAGTTTTAACTCTCTCCAAATTTATATTTGAGGATGACAAAAAAAAAAATTTAAAGAGCTGAAAAATAATAAATTCAAGAAAAGATAGTTAATATAATTTAGAATGTGCTAAAAAATTGTTTCATGCTGTGACATAACACTTGACTTCCTCATGGGAACCCTTCACCTTCCAGAAATTACCTGGTATTACTACTTGGCAAAATTACTGAAATAGGTTCACCTGATTTGTACATAGTACAAAGCGTGGCATTCCAAGTAGCATTTCACTGTCAGACAGCAACACCTATGTCAGGCGTACATTTCTTTAATAAACAACATCCAATCTTGACAGAATAACATTGCATAATCAATATTCCCCCATATATGGTTAATTGGCTCATTGTCTATAAATGCTACTGCATAAGACTGGAAACCTAAAATTACTCCATCTGGAAGCAATCTTTTTGTTCGAACAGGCAATACTTTAAAAGTTGTTTCAAATGATAGTGTTCCAAGCATAAGCAGGAAGTCTGGATAGCTTGAGGGCACCCCAACCATTTTTGCTGACTACCTCATCCCTGCATCTAAAATTATTACATGACTGAATTGCATAGTTTCACCTTGCAGGGAGAGCAATTAGTTTTCCTATTCCTCTCCCACTGGAGACAGAAAATCAGCCTCCCACACTTCAGATAAATACACATTGCAGAGCAAATTTTTCCCATGCTAATTTAAACAATAATAGTTCAACTACATTTAATTGTAGATATCTTTTAACCATGCTAAACCATCCCAATGTTTGGAGAACTGCATGTAGGAGAAATAAAGTAGGTAAAAATAGAAGTGCAAAGCATTTATTTTCACTTTTGACATTATTGCTAATCTTCTTCAATACAAAAATTCTATTCTGTCCATATATTTAACATCACCTAGTATCATGAGAGAGATGTCTGCAGGATTTTTAATTATCATTCATCATATATCCTGATACTTTCTCAACAGAAGTGTCGAACAATACATTAGTGACAAATTCCCAAGACTGTGCCCCTTCAGCCCTTGGAGTTTAACTCCTCTCACATTACAGTATTTATTGAATTTCCAAGCCAAACGGTGTTCTGCTCCATAAAATTCTGACAAGTGGACTCTGCCAAGCTAATAACGGCCTCATTCTGCTGAAATAAACTTATTTCACTGCGGCAAACAAAATGACATGACCTGGAAAGGTTATTTTTAACTGAGTAACGACCCAATACAAACCAAGTCTCTCTCACTAGATCCTGGAAACTGTTAAGACAAATTTCTTAAATGTAAATATGTCCTAACACCAATTCACTTATCTGTTGCTCCCACTGTACATGACTGTGGCAAGATTTTTTTTAAGGTCTGTGCAGGTTGATTTTCTTAATCAGTAGCTCAGTAAACTTATTAAACAACGCCTAATGAGAGTGTCTCAGTGGACTGACCTATCAAGTGCAAAACTCATGCTAGAATGCTGCGTCCTCCTACATTCTTTTACCCTCTGCCATTTTATGATTTTTGTCTGTTTATCTGACAAATTCTGTTAGAACTGCTCTTACATATAACAAATCTGAGAAGTACGAAATTAAAATTCAGAAGGATTTCTCTCTCCCTAATTAATTTCATCAAAATTTTTACGTTGCCATTAGGGAGATGTGGAAAATGAACGATTAGGGACTCATATGGACTTCTGGAAAGGCTGTGTCTTCTACACTTATGTCAAGTTCTACATAATGGTCATTCATGTTGTGGATGTCTGTGTGGTAGTACTCATGAACTGCCCTTTTCAAGCTGCCTATATCCCTCTATTAATACAATGTATTTTCTGCAGACTGCATACACAGACTAACCATCATTTTCAGGTCAGACCTGTATCAAGTTTTAAATTACAGGAGACCATGAGAGAAGCTTTTTAACAACTGGAATTTAGTACAAACATGCTGCACCCTGCTAGGTATACCTTTGCTAATAAAAAGGACAATCCTTGACTGTAAACAGTCAGACTCCAACAGTTTATTAAAGTACAGTTATAATACCTACTGAAAACAAAAGGATCAGAATAATGATCACTCATAAAAATCATGACTTTCAGAGAACAGAAGAAAAATGCAAAAACCCCCAAACCCAAGGAGGAAACCACAAAAGTGAAAGAAGGAATACTGCCTTTTTGGGTATGGCCTGTAGTTCATCAACAGCAGTGGCAAAAGATAAAGAATTTTTAAATATTGCCTTCAATCATTTAACAATAACCTATAAAACTGCAAATAAATAAAGCTAGCAAAATGCTTAAAATAAATGTAAATTATCTTACATCTATATGTATTATTTTTTCTAAAAAAAATTTGGGGGGGATGTTCATACAAATGCAATATCATGCAAAGCACAGAAAAACTAGAAAGTTTCTCAACAGTCATGATATCTCTAATCTATTAATC
Source organism: Melozone crissalis (assembly GCF_028551555.1). Taxonomy (NCBI): domain Eukaryota; kingdom Metazoa; phylum Chordata; class Aves; order Passeriformes; family Passerellidae; genus Melozone; species Melozone crissalis. The sequence continues at coordinate 44,781,961 of NW_026535783.1, read as the reverse complement.
CAAGTTAATTCTGATTGATTATTTACCCCAGCCATAAATCAGGCTAGTACTATCCTGGGCTGCCTTAGGAGAAATGCTGCTAGATGTAAAGTGATGTGATTCTTCCCATCTTCTCAGCCACAGACTTTATACCTGTTAGTCATCTAAGAGTGGAAGATGCAAATAAATTCATATACTTGGGTTTTTTCTAGGACTTTTCACCTATCAGGGACTGTGTGACCTATGTCCTTAAGAAATACTTGTATCTGACGTTGTGTTAACTTTTTCTTAGCCATTTAAGTTTTGCAATGTTCTGCTTCTCTTCAGAATGTCTAGCTCTCAGAGCCAAGTAGGCAAGCTTTATTTCTCACTTCAAGTACATCCTTTTTGCACGTGTGGCAAAAAAGTGTATAAAATTTGAACATGTGAAAAGCTAGCCCCTAACAAAGCAGACCAGGTATAATTTTAGCTAATACAGAATACTGCAATCATCCATTTGCAAAACAGCCATCCCACTATGATACTGCTATGAAACTGTTTCCTTTTTTTTTTTGTTATCCTGCAGCATAAACTTCCACAGTCCTTATTGATGCTGATTTGAAGTAGCTCAGAGAACACTCACCTCAATTGATCTATCAAAAGATGAGTACAAGAAAGGCAAGACACATTATTTACTACTTGACAGAACTTAATGATGAACTTAACCAGACTTCCTGCAAAAAGTCTGGTTCTAATAATCACCCGTTTCTACCACACTTATTATTGTTGGCTTCAGAAGATTGAAAAAAGGCAGCCAAACCATGTTCAATATTAACTATAAATTTTAATTGTAAAATCAACTGCAGATTGGTTGAAGTTGGAAGCCACCTCTAGACGTCATTTAGTCCATTTTTATCTGACCCAGCAGGGCCACCTGGAGAGACTGCCCAGGACCGTGACCCTGGCCAGCCTGCCTCAATGGTCACTCATGCACATCCTAAAAAACATGTTTCCTCATGTTCAGATAGAACTGATTGTTTCACTTCATGGACAAGGACAGGATGGTAGATAATGGGTGTAAGAGGATCACGGAGACAACTACCCACTGCTCTGTCACTGGACACCACTGAAAACAGCTGGGCCCCGTTTTCTTTACACCCTCCCATTAGGTATTTGTACACATGGACAAGATCCCTCAAGCCTTCTCTTTACCAGGACAGCCAGTCCAGCTCTCAGCCTGCCTTGCTGAGGAGCTGGCTGTTCTCTAGACTGTTTCTAGAATGTCCATGTCTTCCTTGTCCTGGGGAACTCAGAAATGCACACACAAATGCTGTACAACAGCAGGTAGTTGCACAGCAGAATACTGCTTCAGTAGTGGAATTCACAAACACCCAAATGCCTTACAGTCTAAAAAGCTGTCTTAGAAAGTTTCTAAGACTGTTATGTCTGCTACTCATGGTTCAGAGACACCTTTCCATACTACAAAGAGAAGAGGAGTCATTTTAAGGTCATGAAAAGAACAATAGAGTTCAAAGCTCCAGAAAGTCTATTAGAAAGAATAGCAAGCATGATTTACAAATTATTCACTAAGAGATACTTGCTTTAAAATTTTCTGGATTTTGGGAACAACTTTGCTTTCTTAAATACAGGCCAAGTGATTAAAACAGTAACAAGTTTATAAAAATTATTTTGAAATATGCTTATTATAGACACTGAAACTGTTTGCAGTGCAGAAGCATTTGAAGCAGAACTTATGAAATATTTAAAGTCATGCTTGTGACAGAACTCATATTTATACAGTATACCCTTGAGAGCTCTCTCACAGGTGCTTAAAAGCAAAAAGCTTTGGCAGAACCTTTATCTTTTTATTCAACTAATCTCCATATAATAACAACTGAGATTAACTGAGATTTATTTGCATTGTGTTTATTTCCCTACTGAAAGATGTTTCTGTAGCAGCAAACATACTACCAAGGTTCTTTCTATTTTACAAGCACTATTGCTTTAAATGTCTTTGTAGGATACTGTTTTTATTTTTTTAACATTCAAAAACTGTAGAGGGCTTTCACTTGCTTGCAAGATAACAATGGAAACAGGGCACATGGCTTGGTTTCAGTGTCAATAAAATGCACTAATCAAATGTTGTTCCTTAAGAGCAAAGCAAACAGGTTATTATTTATAAAATTACAGCTGGATAGTTATGAAAACTTGTTGATACTTTACTGGAATTGACTGGAAGACCCAAAACAAGGACATCTCTCAAAATGAGACCTGGGAATTACCAGCATACATTTTGGGTTGTTTTGGTTTTTTTGTTTTTTTTTTTCAAACACCATGCCCTCTTAGCAGTTGGTATCTAACAAATCACATTTACTATCTTCAATTGGGTTTTCAATGAACTTATATTTAATGAAAAAGTATTTGAACAATGCAAAAATAGCAGGACATTCTGTTTAATGGCAAGTGATTCCATGGCCTATTATAATTTATCCTTCCCCAAGTTCTCTTCATTTAACTTATAATCATGATTCCTTTAATAAAATGAAATTAATAGAAGCTATCTGCTGTGTAATTGCTAACTAGACACATTAAAAACAAACTGGATACTGAGTCATTCAGGTCTACTTATCTGTAAAAATCCCTTTATGTTCATAAACTTTACTATAAATTGCTACTAATAAAGCATATTGCTCAAAAAAAAGTAGAAAATTGAAATGCAGAGATGGCTGAACAGTCTTTTCATACTTGCTGCATGTCTTATATTCAGAGATTCCAAAAGATAAGGTTAAATATCTGTGTGAAAATTCACATCAACTCACCAGAATAACAGGAAAAAAGTAACAAAATAGATGTTTTTTATAAATACCAAATGATCAGGTAAAAAGCAGCATATGGATTTATTCTCACAATTAGAAACTAAATGCATGAAGCAAAAACTTAGATGCAATCAAATCAAGCCAGAATGCCTTAATAATGTTGCTCTCGTCTCACGGAGCAAGATCCCATATCGTATAGGGAGTGTACGTGCAATTTAAAGACATTATAGCATAATAATAGTACATTTTTAATTTATATGGACAAAGAAAGAAGTAGCATAAAACAACGTATCAAAAGATGCACGTACTTGGTAAGATCCCAGCAACATTTCACAAGAAAAACATCTTTTGGTTCAGTAACAAAAATAAGCAGGTAAATTAGCAGTCAGTAAAATAAAGGCAGAAGCACCATAAGCAGCTCTCTAAGGACAAATTTATGGAAGACATCCCCGAGCTAAATATTGGCATGCTGCTTATAAACTGGCTAAGTGACAATTGAAAGATGTAACAGTCTGCAAATTTTCAAGGGCATATGGAAATTGAGATGTAAGAAAAAAAAGAAAGGGACTTGATTATCAGGAGACCATTCTAGAAATAAAAGGTATCATAAAGGAAAGATGCATTCTAAACAACTATAGGAAATACCTTGAATTTTGAATATTTGAAAAAGATTCTAAACAAACATTAAAAACAGCAAAGAAAATACAAGACAAGGAGGATGAAGACCAGCAGAGTTTATTCCCCCTCCTTCCCCCAAACAAACTGGACTGTAATTCAAGTTGCCATTATTATGAGTACCCAGTCCTTTGCAATGGCATATCAGTCTTACAGTAGTGGTTTTCCACATCAGATAATTTTACCATTTTTCAAAGAAAATACATCTTATGCCTTTAGAACTATAACTCGATTTCAACTCTGTACTGTTTCAATAGCATATATCACTGACTCTAAACCTTTTCTCTAAAAGGCTTGAGGAAATGAATGACCAAAACAAAAAGAAAGTCCAGCCTGTATATATACCTAGAAGTTCAAGAGCTCAGTGAAGGCACAGGAAAAGATCCACATGACTCAGGCATAGGGCTGTGGCCTCTATGTACAGCAGTACGGAACGGGAGAGTAAAGTGATTTATTATCAAGAGGCCCCTTTTACTTGGAAGGGGAGAAATTTGATTGGAGGATCATCAACTGCCATGCCAGCACAGCAATGAGACTGCAGTGATAGGGAGAAAAAAGATGACAACGACTAGATGCTCTGATTCAGCTTGAGCACACAAGTAGACTCAGGGATTGACTACATTAAATTGCTTCTGTGTTTTACACCATCAGGACTATATGAAGATATCAAAAATGAGCAAGAAGAAGGCCTCCTGGATGACACCTTAACAACAACCCCAAATTTGTCTACCATGTTTTTCCATTTCTTTAACATTTTCAGCTTTAGTGTTTTGCCAACTGGCAGCTAACCACCACCCAAGATACTACAAAACTGGACAAAACAGACTAAATTAACAGTTTTTAAAAAGTGATGCAAAACAGAAATATTCTGCAGAGTAAAGTATGTTGACTTTAATGTGACAGTAGTCATGACAACAATCAGCACTATATGTTTTTCCTGCAAAAGATGAATAGCTACTACTGCCAGCCAAAGTCAAGGAAGATTCACTGAGCCAGTGTAAATGCACACAGAACACCTTTACATGCAAAGTAGCTCACTACAACTATCTTGATCCCTTAGTGCTTTCCTGTCCTATGTGGTACACTCTCTAACCTTTCCCACTCTCAGTCCACATGGGAGACTTCCATGAAAAGACTGAAACTGTCACACAGGGTTTAATTAAGGGTCTTTTTGACGAAATGTGATAGGACTTGCCTTCTGACACACAATTCAGGTGAAATAGAGATAATACTTTTGTATTTTTTCCTGCTTCCTTACCCTGACAGTCAAAAGTAAAAATCAGAATATATGATTTACCAAAATGCACAGGCATTTGAAATACACAGTCATCCCTGAGGATGTGCAGTGTCTTCCGTGCCATGTGAACCAAAGCACTCTATGTTCCATCGAACACAACGAATTCAGCTCTTTAAGGACTCTTTACTTAAGAGTTCAACAGCCCTCTATCCTGTGTGTAGGAAATTGAGTAAAGCAGGCTGGAAACCAGCATGGCTGAGTAAGGATTTGCTACTCAAACTGAGGAGTAAGAGTGCACAGCCAGTGGAAACAGGAACATGTAAGCTGGGGAGTGTACACGGATATGGTTGAAATGTCTAAGGATGGTATCAGGGAAAGCCAAGTAAAATCTGGAACAGGACTAGGCAAGGGACGTGAGAACAACCAGAAGGGATCCTGTAAATCCATAGGTCATAAAAGAAAGTCCAAGGAGAGCCTATCCCGTGATATGCAAGCAGGCTGAACTAGTGATGACTGCTACAGTGAAGGCTGAGGTGCCCAGTCACCTCTTTGCCTCAATCTTCACCTGGCAGTCAAGCCTCCCATTTCTTTCTAGTCCCTGATCCTCTGAGTGAGTGTGGGGGCAGTGATGTCCCTCCCACTGTAAGCAAAGAGCAGGTTTGGGACCACTTGGTGAAAATGAATCTATTGGAGTTGTGACAGTGACAGGAGGTGGGGCAATGACTTTAAACAGAGAGAAGGCAGGCTTCGTTTTGAACTTAGGATGAAATTCTTTACTCAGAAGGTGGTGAGGCGCTGAAACAGGCTGCCCACTGAAACTGTGCATGCCCCATCCCCGTAAGTGCTCAGAGCCAGGCTGGATGGAGATTTGAGCAATCTGGTCTAGTGGAACATGTCCCTGCCCATGGCAGTGGGGTTGGAACTAGATGATCTTTAAAGGTCCTTTCCAACCCAAACCATTCTGTGATTCCATAAACAAACCTTCAATTCTATAAATAAACCTTCAACAAAGCCAAAGTAATTAAAATTAAATTGTGGAAATTACACATTTCAGAAACTTTTACACTATACTGAGGTGTTCTGAACTTGCTGCACAAAGAGCGACACATACAACAATGGTGATTCCATGCAGATCAGTGATTCCCAGATAGGAGAAAGTAAAGGTTGCACTGTAAAATATTCTAAGTATTGCTAAATATGTTATTCTGCACTGCACTTGGAAGCTATGATAAATAAATGTAGCAAAATATTACAGTAACAGAAAAATATATACTGTTCACAGAAACCATTTTTCCCCACCTCAGAAAAGCTAAAGTTCATCTAAATCACAATAGAGACACAAAGGAAAGGGCAGAAAAGCTTATGAACATCCTCTAAACAGGCACAGGAGAAAAGAATTCAAAGACAATGAACAACTCTATCAAAAAGGTAGCACTGCCCTGACAACAAACTGGCAATTCTTCTCCTGGTTTACCCCTTAGATTACCAATAGTTCTTCCTCACTAAAGGCATCAATTTCTCTCTTGCATGAACCCTTTTTTATTTTCCCTTTACTTCATTAGCAAATTCAGGACATCTTTGCCACAATGACAGGATAGAGAAAGAGGGCAAAAAAGAGAAGATTAACAAAAAAAATGAAGTATGAAGACTTCAATAAAATACATTGAAAACTGGGTACATGTCTTAGATATGCTCTAAGGAATCATTGTTTCCAGGTCATTGTCCACAGAAAATTCATAATTAGTGGCATAAACAGTCACACCAAGAGCAGGAAAATCAGTTCAGAGATATGAACCTATGAAGATCTAACCCTGAAAATCCTTGTTAAGAAATGAAATTTGGCATTGAACAGTTCCACCCCTGCAGGCACTTAACTGGACTGAATGCATTCCAGCCACTGACTACCTAACTTAGTTAAGAATTTATACCAGAACTGGAAATACAAACATTCCTTATTAATTAGATATATGAGAAAATAATGACAACATTAATTAGATATATGAGAAAATAATGATAACTTTTTTTTCTAAAACCATTAGCAATTTATGTCTTAGCAAAACAGTAAGTAAAAACTTCCAATCCTGTGATCTGCAAGATTGATATGGTCTCCTAAAAGGAAAATATGTAGGTCACATAATTTATGATACCCGACACAAAAATAGAAAGGGACTAGAAAAATATAATGCAAGCAACATATTTTGGCTGTGTTTAGCTGACATTAACATATGATTTCAACTCAAAGTTCAGGGTGTTGATACATAATCAATCTTCTTGTCCTTACTCCCCTCTCCTTTATAAATCCAGACTTTTTTCTTCTTTCAGCTTTAATAATAGCCAAGTATTTGCCCTTATTTTTGCAAAACTGAAGGGATCAGCCGTGGTGCCTCCTCAGCAGACTAATCTATTACAAATTTATCCTCACGTTTTAAAAGCAATAAGCTCAGATTTGTGCCCTGATCATTTCCTGTCAAGAATTATTCTTTAATTTATTACGCAACACTCAAACTCTTTCCTAAGGTCTTGAATTACTAACTTCCTCATCAGTACTCAATACTTCCATGTGGTACCAATTCACAAACTATCACGTATTTTACATCATACGCTTATGTCCCACACGATCATATTATTCTTAATTTGCACAACAGGAACTCAGCAAAACAGATGGGTCTGGATCAAGTTCTGGAACATCAAAGCCTGAATAAATGCCAAGGAATAGATTATACTGAAAAAGTCATCAGAGGTCACACATTTATGTTCAAAACTCTCACAGGTAAGGAGTAAGCCTAGCCTGAAGTCAGATTACAGGCCTGGAAGAAGTTTGTTTGTTGCTGAATCCAGTAATACTTGCTAGTTCAGAAATAAAATCATGCAGGAAGGGAAAAATGGTTTATCATTTGTTCTGGCTCATGGATGATTTTCTCTTCATCCTAATGTTTATCCTAACTGCTAGGTGAAGTGAAGTCTAATGCTCCCAGAATGAGGATTGCCTGGGAGACATGAAAAGAGCCTATATTTTGCAGTAATCTGGGAAGGTATCTCCTGGACAATATCAGCCTTTTACTGCTAAAGCTGTGTCTTGAGAAAGTCTCAATAAGAGGATTTCTTACTAGAACATAAAAACAACAGAGGATGTGGAAATGCAGACACGGGTAAAGATGGAGATAGGGCTGCTGACAGGGCAATGCTGATCACTAGAAAATTCCTGTTAACATGAAGATTAAGTTTGATATTAGAACAATTGAGCATGTGATTGATCCTGCAAAGCGTTACAGCCCAGGATAACATAAGGGTTGGAAGAGAATCCCCCGCTCATTTTCTCCGAGAGGTCTCCACAGAACTGAAATGTCTGCATTTAGTTACCCTCTCAGCATTTCTTCTCCTTTTATTTGAAAGGTTTCGGGTTTTCATTTACAATTTCAGTAGCCTTTCCTGGAATACCTAAAAATCTAAATATAAAACTCAAAAAAGCCTTTTAGCTCTCATACATTGATAACTATGATAAAAACATACACAAATTTCATTGTCTAATCAAATCAAAGGCTTCTAAAGAAAGACTTCTCTGTATTTACACTTCTCTTCACAGTTGTTGTACACAATTACTCATGATTTTCCAGCTTTCTACTCCAGCACACCTACTGTTTCAGAAACTGTTGACAAGCAGCCCTTTCATTTGGACCAATCAAGCCTGCTTGAATTAACAGGAAGTTTTCCATCAACAATACGGAATGTGAATACTAACAAGAAGCTGTTTCTTCTAGTTAAGTGCAACTGGTTTCAGAAACAGGTTCTCAGCATAATAAAAGCCTTGCAAGAGGCCAAAATAGTACACGTATATTACATGTTGTGTAGAAGTGGATTACAGAAGCCCCAGGTTTTTTTACTGTTTCTGATGAGTCAGAAAACTTTTTTCCCCCAGTAACTTAGATCAGGCTTAGATATTTGTGGATACATTCTGATTTATCTGTCTGTCTTTAGGATCATCTAATGCTACGACATGTTAGTTGGAAAACACTAACCCAGTTGATTTTTTTAATATGAAATAAAAACTTATTTTTCTGTACTGTAAATAGAGCTCATGTAATGGTTAAAATCTAAAGATAGCGCTAAATGAATGGGCTTAAATCAATAAAAAGAGTTAAAATAAAGTTGTAAACTAGTAATAAAAAGCAGTAAAAAATTAGGGCTAGCCCCCATCCTAACACTGAGTACTTCAAACTTATTTTGACTTGCATATCTGAAAATCTTCCGTTTCATGGCAAAAGAACTCAAAATTTGGAGGGGAAAAGAGCCCTTAAAATTTTAATTTTATAGGACAGCATACAGTATTTTAAAGATCATCAATTACTGAGCAGATAGCAAATGTATTCTTCTGTGATCATTAATAGCACATTTCTTTTTTAGAGTAATAAGCTCTTTGATAAGAGGTGTCTTGTGAATAGGTATTTGGAATACCAGTGGAGAACATGAAGTAACTCAATTTGGTAAAATTAAGAAGTGTTGACCAAGTCAATGTATTTATTTTACACTACAGTTTTTTACAGCTTCAGAGTATGTATACTTTAATAGAGACTGCATCAAATGGAAATACAACCATAATTCTGTCAGGAAATCAAGCTGCATCTAAAATGACAAAAGCACTATTGTTAAAGGTGTATCTGCTGTTTCAGAAGAGATTTTTCGAGATTAAAATTTTGTCTGTGCACATTTACACTGCAGTTTGCTTCATTATGTGAACAGCAGCACCTAACCAGTTGTTAGTAATGAACATCATAATCACTATATTCAAACAAAGCAAAGCAACTACAAATTAGGAAAGAATTACACTACCATTTAGAAATTACTACTATGTTTTAAATGAGTAATTGTATTTGAAGATTGTAAGTGAACTTGAGGTTGACCTGAAAGTGTGATTTTATTTTTTTATTACAGTGCCTGCAATTTGATCTTATGGATGCCACAAAAATAGTTTTTCACTTGCCACAGGAATTAATTTTATCAGTTGTACTCCATATCCAGATTACTTCATATGGTCCATCCCATTGCTAAAAGGTAATGGAAGAATCTTGCTAACTAATGCTCTAGTCACATTTTTTTTTAAGACACTAATTTCTTTCAAAGGAATAGCTTGCAAATTGATGTCAGAAAAATAGATAGATAGATAGATAGATAGATAGATAGATAGACAGACAGACAGAGTGAGCAAACATTCGTCACTTAGCCCTAATCATCAAAGAATTATCATACAAATGCACTCACCTATACTGAATTTTCATTGTAATATTACTGTAGATGCATAATACTGCTTAAATAAACAAAGTAACAACTTGTTGCAGGTACACAGTTTGGGCTTAGAAACTCATAGTTGATTCAACTGGAAAACGGTACACTAATTTACTTCTAATTGTACTTTTTGCTATTGAAAAAATCTGTAATATTGTCAACTATGGATTTTGAAGCAAAAGGAAGTACTTGTGGTTTATACCTCAGGCTGGTGCCACACTTCACTCCTGAAGGAGTGTGCCTGACTTTATTGTAAAGAAAACACAGAAGGCTTGTCATGGTTCTAAATGTTCTTTTCCCATAACTATTCCACACTATTTCCCATAACTATTCCACTATTCTCTTTTATGGAAAATAGAGAAATGGAAAATGCTGTTACTGAAGGATTATTATAGGGAGGGAGAGGCCAGCAACAAAGGGGGGTGAGAAGGGGACAACATAATTGTCACCAAATAAATTCTCGTAAATTTCTTTTACATCCACAAAGCTCAACAAAATAGCCATAGCCTGTGACCCAAACAATTAAAGATTTAATGTTGCAAGAGGATCTATTTAAAATGTGCCAATGTTTGTTTTTTGATGTTTTCATCTGCTGATTTGCTATGATGGGTATAAATCACAAGCTGAGACATCCTTCTTAAAACAACATTTGTAGACCTCTACTGCTCACAAGGAATATCAAGGTTATTGTCCACTTAAATAGAAGAAGAGAGCTTCCATCAACAGACGTCAAAATAGATAAGCACAGATTTGACATGTGCTTGTAGAACTATCACCTGCTATCAGTGCAGCAATGACAGCTTTATGGTGAGAATGTCAATGAATTTCATCGTGCTCTGTATTTCAAATATTGCTCAATTGAATATGATAAACCTATGTGTTCTTGCCAAGCAGTAGGTGTTTATTGCCATAATCCTACTTGTATAACAAGTGTACAGATTATTTTCTTTCTAAAGAGATATGTATATTCCACTTAAGCACACCACTATTAAATTTTTCCCTGAAAACTTAGGTTAATTGATGCTATAGATGTACCAGGAGAAAAGAAGATGGTGAGGCACTGGAATTATAAGTCATTCACCTGTCTTCCGGTAAAATGGTGATATCTAGTGACACACAATTTCCATGGTTTCAGGATGTCTACAACAAACATCTGTCTTTCTGACAACCGCTTTCTAAAATATACAGGTACTGAAAGACACACATTCAGATATTCCTGCTATCTGGAAGGGGATCACACTATTAAAAATAATATTGTTTCTAACTACATAAAACATATAACCTGCCTAAGATAACAGGTGCAAGGTAACACACAAACGTGCAAAAGAAAAGAAATATTGAAAAAATACAAAGGAGAAAAAAGAACCTGGATGCAGGTAGACAAAAGCCTGAAATGATTTTGTACTATATGTAAAAGGTCCTGTGAGATCACAAGGGAGGAAAGAAAGCAGGGAAGAAGTATTATTTATTTCTAAGATTACAGAGAAACACTTAAGTTTGGTCTGACTTTCAGTTTAAGTAGATATTTCTTTTGTACTTATTGACCACTACCTCTTGCCCGTACTTCTCTATGACAGGTTCTACATTTACTTGAGTATCTTACTAACAATAGTTCTATTGTAATTATTATTTTGTGCTTCTAGATTTTCATATAATTATCTGTACTGAGACACTTCTACCACCAAAAGGACCACAGTCATCATTTATTAGTCTTTTAGCATGCACTTTACAGTTTGCCTGGAGGCCTATTTTTGAATCAATCAATTTCCCCATGAAATCCTCAAAGCCCAGCTAGCATAAAGTATCTTTTAGGTCTTCTTCTCACTGTTTACCACTGTAATTTTCAGACAATATCCATAGAAAACATTTTAAAAAGTAGTCTCTTAAACACTCTTCATAGTGTTAAATTTCTCAATTACTCTTCTCAACTGAACAATTAAAAAACTCATCCTTATAATTTTTCAAATCAAAGTTACTTAAACAGTAAAAACAGACACAGTCAAAAGAAACAACTACATATTCCCCCTAAGCAAGTAAGTCAGAAATTCTGAAATAAAGAGAAATTTTGTAGTCAAAATCCCCATGCCTTTCATTAGTAAAAGTTGTCTTCCTTGGAGATTGACTGATATGTAACAGCTGCCTTTCCTCTGCAGGGCAGAGACCTTGGGCTCTCTCCTCTATTGACACAGAACCTAATACCTTTAAGACTTAGAGTAATAACCATAAAAATGGCTAACAAAATAAAAAATTAGAAATATGGAGCAGAGAAGGAAACAGATACAAAAAAAATTACTTATTTAAGGCATGTGACTAAAAAGGACAAAGAAATTACCATCATTATATAGAGGAAGGAAACTTTAAAATCACTTTTATTATAAGGATAAAATTTTCTCTCAGAAAACATTTATTGAATTTTGAGATTGAGAACGATAGAAATGTACTGAGATTCACAAACATACTACTTATTAACAGTCATGATCTTTCACTTAGGTCATAGTAGAAAAACCTGCCTTTCATTATCTTTATGGATAGGAAGCATGAGATATTACATCCATATTCACCAATTTTAACTGTGATTAGGATTAGCCAGCTTTACTACTAAAGTTTTATACAATACAATGCAAAGAGCTTCTTGACTTTCTGTGACTAAAAATTTGCCCAACATGATCATTAGATCATCCCATGTATCAAAATTACACTATTACTGTAGCAGATATTCACACTTTAAATACTAAGCCTCAAGATTCACCAACATGAAGAATACTAAGATTTATCTCTCCCTAAATCAAAGCACTGAACTGAATTGTTCAACTTGCTATTTAATATTCCAGGCTTTTCCAGAGTGTAAGATGCATAAAGTAAATTATTTACAAATAGATCTGTAACTGAAAAATTAGGAACTTGAAATAGCTGCCAGAGACATTTTTAGTACAGTGCAATAGTTGATCCAGTCCTAGTTTATTTGTTATGTTTTGAAAAAATGAAGATCTTGCTGAGTTTCCTATCATCAGTGTATAGTGGAGAAGAGAATTGGTTCAGCACCACAAAGAAAAAGAAGAGCAGTGCAGTCTTTTGATTGCAGAGGATAATCTATAAACAGAAGGAACAAAGCTGACCCTTGATGTGATCTCCGTTCACCTCTGACAAGGGATGGCAATCTAGAGATATCGTTATAGGGTACAAAACAGCTTTTAGGAAAGGTTCCAAAAGGAAATCATTCTTCTATTCACCCATGTTGCCATAGAAACAGAACCAATCATGCCTGTCCACAAAGGCTTTTATGTCAACTTCTGTTAGAAAACTTATATGAAAAGTAGAAATTAAACCAAATTAACAAGACAGTCATTAAGTGATTAAGATAGGTAAAAGAAAGAAAATAATTTATAAACAAATGTGTCCTGCCTTGCTCCTTAAATGCGTAACTTTTAAAGTGTAAATCAGCTCATTGCAAGGGTTTACTGCACAATGCTGTGGTTCACTGTCTTATACTTCCACACAATCTGAGAAGGTGCAATTTATATAGAATGATGTCTTCTAATTCATGGGGTCACAAGCTATACATTTTTTCTCCTTTTTCCTCCTCCCAACCATTAAAGAAAGGTTGCATCATATCCCCACCATCTTTATAAAATTAGATCTTTCCAAATATATCTTTAGTGAAAAGATTCCAGCTACAACAATACACTTGCTGAGATGTTTTTTACTTCTACCCCATGGTATCTTTAAAACACTGATTCTGCATAAAGCTCATGGCAAATAATACTGCCATATATATTAAAAGGGTGATTAATGAAAATGGATTTCCAAATTAACATATGGCAAATTTCCTAACTATCCCGCTAGGGTAAAAAAGATGGTATGGCCAGCCGAATCTGGATCTTGGTACCAATATCAGGAATGAGTTTTGTGTCAGTGGTATTCTTGAAAATTATCAAAACTTATGCAGAACTAATACTAAATTACAAAAATTTTATGCTAGGGTTATAACACATTAAACTTTTATGTTGCCACAAAAACTACTGTACGTAGGAGGAGATAGATAAAATAGATAAGAATCTCTGCCTCCTTTAAAGTGCTAATCCTATCTATTTGGTCTAGTGTAGTTTGACTCAAAGCATAACACAGAACTATCAAGATTGGATCTCTTAAAGAAGGAACTGCTTTTTGACTACACAAAAATATTCTAGATTTCCCTTTCCATTCTCTTGACCCAAATCAGAAAGTTTTAACACACACCTATAACACCATGAATAGCATACCACAAGAATGCTTCTTTAGGCACATCCTGAATTATTTGTTTTTTAATGACAAAAGATTTAACAGAGTTTTGGAAATTAACTTGATTTCATGTTTTTTTGAGATGCAATGCTTCCTGTCTGGCTCATACAAAAATGGACTCTGGCAGTTACATACTCTGGTCTAGAACATTAAGTATTTTCACCCTGGGATGTTTTCTGAAACATATCTAAAGTTAGAGACTTATTCTTTGTATTTCATTTATGTATTTATAAGTACAAGGCATATTCTTGATAAATTAGATTTTATAAAACCCTGGGAGTTACTTTTTTCAAATTTAAGAAAAAATTATTAGTGTATTTTATTTTAGTTGGTTTGATGGTCTGTTGTTCTTTTTCACAAAGACTCAATTCAAGCAAAACTCATCACACTTTGTAACCTGTAGTTAATTTGTGGTCATTTTCATGTTTGCACATGCTTCTAACTTTGAAAAAGGTTATTAAATGTGCTGTTTAAACTGCATGGAGGATGAATCTACTAAATCTAATCTAATCTAATCTAATCTAATCTAATCTAATGCTAAGGATGTTGTGCAGAAGACCTGCAAAAGTCCAAACATGTTTTGCTTTATTTTATTATATCTCCAGAATTTTCCAAACCCAAACAAATCAATTGTGTGGTCATGTCTCTTCTCCTGTTGGCACAATAACACTCATATTCAGCAGTTTATACTAAAATCTCAGCTCTACATCAGGAAGTGGCACCTTGAGTCTCAGTGATCACCACACCTCAAAGTACTTTTCTTACCCCTACCAGGACAGTTCTGAAGTCGAAAGATAAGGATTTGAGTTACACTATTTTATTTTCAACGACTTAAAATACATTCATATGTTTTTATAAATAACATCCTAATAATGTGTTAATTTACAAAAGGTGTAGAATTAATAGAGTTAGAATCCTGTGCCAACAAGTTCACAAAACTGTGGGTAAATCAGAGCTCATACTATGACATCCTTGATTACTTTACCATCTGACTTTATATAAAGAATGGTCTCCTTGCAATTATTTTCTTTCCTTTTCTGATTTTTCTTGCCTTGTGGTGCTCTGACACTTACCAAAACCTTCCTAACTGTTAAATGGCCAACACCCAGAAGCTTTCCCTTTGGTGTTTGAAACTTGGTCAAACATTCTGTTGGAAAGAAATTACAAAAAACATGTTCTGGTATTGATGAATTTTGTACTTCAGATGAAATTTTTTTTTTAATTGAATTAAAATATTTCACTTAGCCCTGGACTGCACACAGTGAAAGTATAAAAAGAGCTGTCTTTTCCTTCATGCCTTTCTGCTAGTGTTCTGCCCCAACACATATAGGAGAAAGTTCAGAAAAGTTTTTCCCATCAAAGCTTATGTACTGCTGCATAAGAATAGTTTGCCATTAAAAACTGTAAGCAAATATCTTGAAGACATCTAATATTTGATTTTCAGAAGAGGTATTTAAGAATCATACAGAATTAAAGACACATTAAAAAATACTCTGAAGACCACATGAAAGACATTCATGAGACTGGAGAGAGGAAAGAAGCACACCTCCAGGTCACAATTTCTGAACAGAACAGGAGAACATCTAACGGTCTCTGAGATGCAGGAATAATTTGGTTCTTGTTTACTCTAGAAGGGTAAGAGTACTCTTTGGCTAATCACACAGTATTTGTAAATGCAATCAGTAATTTAAAAAATACTGAGAACAGCTTTCAAAACATACTCCGTTTACATATTTTAATTAAGGATAACTATGCACAGAGAAAGACCTTCTAGTACAAGGAACATTATCCTGAAGCTGAAATTTTATGCGGTGACTTTGTATACAAAACTGGGAGGCAGGAAGAGCAACAGCTCTCTCACTCTCGAGTCTGGACAGGTGTGTAGTGACAGCAATTATTTATAGTTTGGAACTCTAACTCTTTTCAGTTTGGATGGGATTTGATTTGTCAGCAAAACAGCCATTTAAATTGTCTGCTTAATGGTCATCTGCTTCAGCAGTTAGGCAAGCAGATACACTTGGGTTGAAAACTCTGTCCAAACTGTTTTAATGAGTTTAATTAATCTAAACCTCTGAGGACTGTGATCTCCCTAGAGTTAGTTCTCTTTAGTTCTATGATGCTCAATCAACTGTGATAAAATTCTCCAGGAAATCTGAGTACTGGGTCTGATCCCTCTGTGACCCACAGAACCAGAACACACCCATTATGTAACACTTTACTTGGGCTTTTTGTCCACAACAAAAGCAGATGGAACGTTATTGCTCTAATCTAGGTTTCATTTTGTTAACTTTTAAAACTGCATGCTTTGGAAACATGTTTGTCCAAATCTTACCTGTAACAATTAAACTAATTTTATTTTATATAGCAGAAATATTTCACTCAAATATTCAATTTCTCTTTATTCGGATGATAATGCCTAAATTCTAAACTGGCCGAGTCCTATTATATTTTTTACAACAAATTATCTCTAATGATGAGGTAAAAAAGCAACAGCTCCACAATAACCTGTTATACTTTTGAATACTCCATAAAATGGAGTATTCTACTATTTACAGTACTGAGATAAAACACGCTGTCAAATGTTGTCAGTGAAACTTTTTCAGAGTTTTTATGTCTTCTGACACAAAGTCAAAGAAGCTTTTCTTTTGGAGTCCTCTTCTTTATGGACTGGATTAAATAATTTTTGTTAGAAAAGACAAAACCTGCTAGCTGACTGCCTGATTATGTTTTGTATTTAATGCAAAATTTTTCCATAATCCTAAGTCTTCTGTTAAAATACAGACCTGTAACAGATCTGGACACAGCAGCTATCATTTCAGGTACCTAGATACCTGCGTAGCCTAGATACTTCATAACCTCTTCTAATTTATCCAACTAGCTGATATTTACACACATAAAGTAGCATATGGCTGAAAGTTTGCTCAGTCATTTACTCGCTGTTAATATGAGCATAAATGTTCACTCACTACATTTGCCAACACTCCTTTCTGCTTGTCCTTTTCCAGCAAAAATCCCAACTCTAAGCACCATGCTACAATGCTATTATCTGGCAGACTCAGACTGAAAACAAGAAAATGTAAATTCTCTTCCTCTTACAGGTTCCATCAACTTCAGAATTACCAGGTCCGCAAACACACATACAAGTCTAAATGTAAATGCATCTGCCACAAGCAGAAAAAATTTCTAAAACAGAAAATTGTTAAAATATTGTCCCATACACAAACTGGCTCCTTTCAGACACTTTGCTTCTACGCACACTCAGAGTTACCACCTAATCCAAGGTTTCATGACTGTCCTGAATCTCAGAAGCAAGGTCTCTTTTACTCAACGTATCAGAATATGTTCTTCTATTTAACTATGTTCCTTTTACTGGGATGTTACCTTTGCCTTTTTTTTTTTTTTAATTAATCAATTAGAAGAAACATGGTATGTTCTGTAGAGTCAAATTTATCTCTTAACATGACGATGATGTGATGGCTCTTGTTTGGATGGCCAAGTTGGCCCATTATGTGTCCCTCTCCCCAGCAAGAATGTCTACATCCTCTTGACCTTTGTAACATAGGTACAACCATGACAGTAATGATTTTTCTGTGAAAATCTGCTGCATAGTTGGAGGAGAGTTAATACAGCATTTTTTACTTCTGTTTCTGAAGGAACACTGCCAAACAGCAGGAAAGATGAAAATTGAGTTTTTAAGTCGAACAAATTCAGACACAGTAGGCTAGGGTGGCCTAGAAGCTGGAAGGAAGCACAGCAGGAACATCTGATCCCAGCTGACTGAACGGAAGCTCCATGACATATAACATCATGCTAAGTAATGAAAACTGAAGGGAAGGTTTTTAGAGTGTAGCTTTTACTCAAAGACTGTGTCTTCCACACTACTTGTGGAAGGTGGTGGGTGATGATCTTTGCATTGTTATTTGCATTCTTCCTATTTCCATCACTTAATAAATTATCTTTATCTCAACAAGTTTTCTCACTTTCTCTCTTACTATTCTCTCCCCCAGATCATGGCTGGGTAGAGGAATGAAGAGAGTGGCCAGGGCCAACCATCAAGTCACTTCCATTATAAAGCACAATAACATTTCATAGGGGGTGTGGATGTGACAGGGAACACACAAAAACAAAATGAAATAAACAAACCAAAGCTGTGCATTTTTTAGAAATTAAAAAAAACTATCAACCTAAAATACAATTTTCGGATCAGTGTCTATTAAAGCGAAGGGTTCTTCTATAAAATCTCAGAAAAAGAGCCCGAGGTGAACACAAATATTCTTTTACATCAAAACAGAAGATTAGATGAACTTAAAATTTTGGACATGATCTACATCCCACTTAGCTGAATATGCCCAAGCAGATACCAGAACATGTGTAATCAGTGTTGCACATGTTAACTTTGCTGGTAGTGAAGACCCCTAGTGAATCTGCTTTCTAGTATCACACAAAATGTCATCAAGAAAAGTATGTAACTGCTTTGTAATGCAAATACTGTTTATATCACCTTTTTTCAATGAGAGACAATTTAAAAAGCTGCAGCAAAATTATCCACAATGATGCATTTCATGAACCTACTGGACTTTGTTACTGATCATGAGACTGTATGAATGAATTGTGAGGATGGACACTCCAGCAAAAACACTGCTGTTCAAAAAAAAGATTTCTGTACCTAAGGGACTTGTATATACAAAGCAGGAAAGCAAATGAAAGTAAAGATTTAATCAAAATTGCAACTGCTATTTTATGTGATATGGAAATATTAAATATCTTCTGTGAGTTCTCTATTGAAAAAAATAAGGGCTGAGGAAATAAAGAAACTACTTGGATTATAAATATACATTATCATTTGTTCACATCACAAAGCAGCTTCCAGGAATGGTTATTCTCTTTTTTCACAGCAAATAATTAATTTCAGTTCTGAAAACTGTTTGCTGAGTGAATGCTCTACGTTAACAGCTAATACATTTGAATACAGACTCAACTTGCACACTTCCAAAATATTTTATCAATCAATGTGCTTCAAAGTAATGCCACATTTACTATGGAATTACATATATGACAAGATGAAGTGGCTAAGAATTACTTTCAAAGCCCACCTAGATAACAGATATTTTGGTTCTCAAATTGCTCCAAAACTAAAGATCATATTGTTTGCAAAATGGAAACCACTTCCAAATAACTGAAACAGTTGAGGGAAGACTGTAAGTCTTAGGAAAAAACCAAAACCCCAAAGAAACAAACAAAAAACAAAAGCCAAAAAACTAAACAAACCAAAACACTCCAGAGATAATCTGTCCCAATTTCTTAGGTGTAGGATTACAGAACAAAGAACAGAGAAAAATATTTCAAATATGCTGAAAAATAGTCATTCAAGCTGATTGTGAAGAGCTGAGAGAAAATGCCATATACATGCTTGTCATGAACTGCACAGAAGCGTGAATATTTTAATGAATAACCAGAAAATATGAGATAAGTAACATTAAAAAAGAACATAAGAAAATAATGAAATTACTACAGAACAACAAAATACTTTAATGCAATTTCTACAGCTCCTTGTAAAAATAAAAACTCTTTAAACAGTTGATAGAGATTCAACAGTTATTCTTTAATGAAAAAAACAGAGTATAAGGCTGGTTCTTCAAAATTAATGTAGCGGAATGCAATCAGATTGGTAAAGAAACAATGAAATATATTATTTCATTACTTACAATGTAAAAAAAAAAGCCTTCCCTATTCATCTGTGATTCCAGAAATGGAGAGAAGTGTGTCACCAACTAATAGCAAATGAATGTGTTTAAGGTTCTGTTCCTGTCACTGGGGACCACTAAAAAGAGCCTGGCTTTGTCCTCTAATGCAGCCTCTCTGCAGGTATTAATATGCATTGGTATGATCCCCCTGAGCCTTCTCTTCTCCAGACTAAACAGTCTCTGCTCTCTCAGCCTTTTCTCACGCAAGGGATGCTAAACCTCCTTCACTATCCGAGTGGCCCGTTGTTGGATTCTCCCCAGTATGTCCATGTCTTGCTCGTACTAGGGAGCCCAAACCTGGGTAAAGTACTCCAGATGTGGCCTCACCAGGGCTGAAAGGATGGCGAGGATCACTTCTGCTGACCTGCTGACAGCATTTCTCCTAATGCAGCTCAGAACAGCATTAGCTTCCTTTGCAGTTAAGGGCAAATTGCTGACTTTTGTTCAGCTTGGTGTCCATCGAGCCCAGGCCTCAGGAAAGCTGTTTTCCAGCCACTCAGCCTCCAGCATGATATGGTACATGTCTGGTACACTTCCTCAAGTACCAGACTCTGTAATCCCAATTTTTGAACTACACAAGGCTGTTGTTGGCCCTTTCCTGCCACCTGCTGAATGACAGCAAAACCCGCTGGTTTATGAGTCACTCCTCAGTTTTGTACTACCAGGAAACTTGCTGAGGGCACAGTGACCCAACATTCTAATAATTACTGAAGACAGTAAATGGGACTGGAACCTGTATTGAGCCTAAGGTACACCACTGAGGAATTTTTACCACCAGTTACCCTCTGGTGCCAGTCATTTAAACAGATTTTAATCCACCTCAGGGTCTCCTTATCCAGCTTATACATCTTTATACAGCTTCTCTAGGAGGAGCTCAGCCTCTCTCTGAGGATCTTTTGGGAGACAGCACCAATAGTCTTCCCACAGTCAAGGCAGACAATAGCCTTCAGCCAAAGAGGAACCAATGGTCTCCTCTGATCTACCAAGCCTGTAACTTCCTGGTGGAAAATTATCAGTTGCTCAAGCCAGCCTCCCTTTTGGTGAATCCATGCTTCCGAACTGCTTCTGGGCACCTTTGTTTGGTACACATGCCTGGAAATGGTGCTCCAGAGTAGCTGATCCATCACCTTCCTAAGGACTAGAGATCTGAGTCCTGCTTTCTGCCCTTCCTGAGCACAGGGCTGCAATCTTCAGGCACCCTTCCCAGCTACCATGACTACTGAGAAACTATTAGGAGTAGCCTATCAGTGATATCACCTAGCTTCCTCAACACTTGTGCCATATAGGAGGGCTCTACAATTTGCTTAACTGTTTTCTAACCTGCCTTCCATTGTGGAAATGTCTTCCTCACTCAAGACTTTCCATCTGATCTCTGGGGCCTGCTGAAATCTATTCTCACTAGTCAATACAGTACCTTAATGTTTTCTGTGCTCTCTCACCAGGGCCCCTTCACCATTCAGCAGCAAGCTCACATTGCCTCTAGCAATTTTTTATTCCCTGTGTGCTTATAGAAGTTTCTAGTGCAAGCTGTCCCTGCCTGTGGTAGGGAGTTGGAACTTGCTAACCTGTAAGGTCCCTTCTGACCCAATCTACTTTCTGTGATTTGTTGCTCAACCTGCCTTACCAGATTCAATTCCAATATGGGTTTTAGCTCTCCTACTATGTCTGTGTCCTTAGACACTGTCTCTATGTTCTTTTCAGGTTACCTGTCTTCCTGGCTTCCACTTTTTGCACATTCCTTGTCTATACCTGAGTTTTGCCAGAAAATTGCTGTTCCTCCACCCAGGCCCATTTGATCTCTCTAAAAATCAGATCTCAGTTTGAAGTTTTGACCATATAACTCTTACATGAATGTTTAATGAATGTTTGCATTAATTTATTTCTTCCTAGTGAACTTCTAAAACAATGCAGGTAAACATTGCACTTGACATTTTTCAAACTCATCCTGTTGTTGTTCACGAAAATATCAGTTTATCACCAGGTCTTCAATCTTTGAACTTCTATCTACTGCATGATGTGTTAAAATGCATTTGTCTTCTTGAGAAAAATATGGAGTTTTTGTTTTTCTTTTCATATTGGTAACATATGGTCACAGGGCATTTTCTTCCTGATTTTGACACCTTAACTCTTAATAAAACATGGCTGGGATGCTGATCAGTCCTCCTCCAAGATAGGTTACTTTACTTATTTTTTAGCAATTTACAGAAAAAATAAGATGTGCTGGCCATCTTCCATCTTTTTTAAAATAAAGATGCGTAACTGCTTATCTACAGTTCATTAGCACAACCACCTGCTGTCTGTGAATGTCTAGGAGCTTTACAGAAACACATGTTGTTCACAACATATCACATTCTATGTAACTAAACAGTATGGCTTTCAAAATTCACCAGGTTTTCTACTGATTAGTATGTTTTAGTTATAGTCTACATGGCAAGTTTAAAGTTTACCTTAACCAAGCTGGACAAAAGAATACTACTTAGTTCCCAAACTTTTCTACACATTTATCTATAGCATGGAGGAAAGGCTAACCTGTTCCTTTCCAGTTGAGCCCCTACCACACTATTATAGACCTACTGTACTATTGAAATGTACCACTGGCCAGGACAGTAACAGCTAATTTTTTCAGTAGCCATTCAGATGGGGCATGGCTAGGGCCCTGAGCTTATTCTGCATTACCAAGGGTTATTTTCCAATCTGTAAATTTTTTGATCTGTAACTCTATATGTGCTGTGGTACTGAGGAGATCTGGCAGATGTAGAAATATGAACATTCTTTCCTTAACATACACAAGAAATTCAAAATTATCAAAAGCTTTTTACAACAGGCCTGAAGACGAAAAGGTGGGTGAAAAGCAAATTGTTTTTGCAAAAAAGAAACTAAATGGAATTTTTGCTGGAGATTAATCATATTGGATATGTAACAACAAATCAATAGTCACAATTGAGGAGGTGTTTAATATATATTGGTTTTAAAAAATGTCTGGACTCGTAGGCCTGGTTCAAAAGAGTTCAACTGTTGTCAGCATTCATTCATACGCATGTGGTACAAGATTCCACAGAGTAATGGGAGAGAAGTCCTTACCTGGTGAGGCCATGGGGTCCCTCCCATGGGAGACAGTACTCCTTGAACTTCCCTGGTGTTGCTCCAAATCTCATGAGCAGCAGCCATGCAAAAATTACAGCAATATGAGTCCCTCCCACGGGCACACAGTCCTCCCAAAACTGCTGCAACATGGGTCACTCTTCCATGAGGTGCAGTCCTTCAAGGACAGGCTGCTCCACCCTGGAAGCAGCGGCCTTGTCTCTCCATGAAGTCTCCCACTGGATCACAGTATCCAACCACTCCGGAATGGGCATATCCCCCACAGGCTGCAGGTGGATCTCCCATGGATCCCCAAGGGCTGCAGGGGCACAGCTGCTTCATCATGGTCTGCACCATGGCCTACACAGGAATCTCAGCTCTGGTGCCTGGAGCACCTCCTCCCCTCGCCTCCTTCTGCACTGACCTCGGTGTTGCCATGTTCTCATCTCCTCCTCTAACTGAAAGTAACAGTGCCCCACTTCATATTGATTTTTTTCCCAAATACATCATCACAGAGGTGTTACCAACCTCTCTCATTGGCCCAGCTTTGGCCAGCACCATGTCCATATTCAGAGCCATCAGGGATTGGCTCTGCCAGGCATGGTGGAAGCTTCTGCAGCTTCTCACTGGAGCCACCTCAGTGGCCCCCCCACCACTGAAAACTAGACCATGCAAACCCAACACTGTGGATGTATCATATTCCCTGTCACGTAGCAGCCTCTGAGAAAGTTGAGCAACACAATGGTCTGTTAAAAACCACACTGAAAGCAACAAGTGGTAAACCTTCAAACACTGAGATCTACATTTAACAGTAGAGGCTCTACCAGCTGAGCTGGCCCTGCTCAGCCAAAACCTCTATGTACTGTAGAAAAGGATAAAGTTCCTTTGGTGTGTGTGGGAAATGTGCTAGGTAAGACTGGATTAGTCCAGTTAAGGCAAACCTGTCCGTGTTTTTGCTAAAGGACCTGAGTGCACTTAGTGGGTAATGCAGAGAGACAGGAAAACATGATGTGTACCTCAAGGGAATTTGATCTTTGGATGAGAACAGTCTGTAGTGTTAAATGTGCATGTCATACTGGTTGCTGAATGACACTGCCTCTGCATGCCATAACTACCATGGACAATGAGGAGGAACTGCTCCAGGTTCACCAGTCCTGAGCTCCTTATGCAGCTCTCAGCCACACAACAGTAAACCAGCCCTCCTGCCCTGGAAGACATCTAGGGCGGACAGAATCCACAGTCATGGCCTAAATGAACTCAACAGACACCTTGGAGGGACAAGCACTGACTATGGAAATTATATCTTTGCACATCTATCTATATACATACGTTTGTGTGTGTGTGTGTGTGTGTATCTATTCTACTACCACTGGAAAGTGTAGGATTTGGGCATGATGTAAATGGTATGGAATACAGGCCATTTCCTCCTGTCCTCTCACTGCAGGAATGATAGATGAAACCAGCCACCACCTCGCCACAACCATGTTTCAGGTATTTGTAGTGAACAATTAGGTCCCACCTGATCCTCCTCTTCTTGAGGCCAAACAAAGTCCCTTCAGCCATTATTCAAAAAGATGTCTTTAGACCTTTCACAAGCCTTGTTTCCCTTTGCTGGACATGTTGCAGCACGTCAGTGTCCTTTTGAAAACTAACACAGTACTCAAGGTTCAGCCTCACCAATGTTGAGTACAGGGGGACAATCACTTCCACAACCCCCAGTCCTCCTGGATACGCTATTCTTGATAGAGGCTAATGTGCCATTTTCCTTAAATCACAGCTGGCCTATAAGCACTTAGAACTTTGCCTAAGACACAACAGTCTGAATTTTTATCTTCAATTTATTGTCATAAGAGTTGTTACAGATTACTATTTTTAAGGCTTATTATTTTTAAGGAAAAAGAATCCCTGCAGAGCAAAAAAATGCCACATCTAAGAAGGCAATAGATCTCTTGCCTAGATTTATGTTGAGACTGTATGCAGAGTAACACAGGAAACTGATGAAACTTTATTTACTTCTTAATGAAAATTTTTGAAGTAACAGTCTTTTTTTTTTAAGAGACTGATTTTTTTTAAATTCACTATTTTAAAAATAAACTCTTAATACTTACATGTTAGAATAAAAACTATAGTATTTTTTTTCTCACTTCTTTACAATATGACAAAATGTAACTTCTGGAAACAAGCTATAGACCAGTAGAAGTCTGAGAATTAAAAAATGTAGTTTAATGCTTTGAGTTGAAACTATGTATTTGCTCACAGAAAACCAAGGAGAGTGCTCTTATTCCTACTGCTATCATTCCATTACTCTGTGGAATCTTGTACCACATGCGTATGAATGAATGCTGACAACAGTTGAACTCTTTTGAACCAGGCCTACAAGTCCAGACATTTTTTAAAACCAATATATATTAAACACCCCCTCAACTGTGACTATCAATTTGTTGTTACATATCCAATATGATTAATCTCCAGCAAAAATTCCATTTAGTTTCTTTTTTGCAAAAACAACAATTTCCAAACTGAACTTAATAAAAACATATAAAATCAGTGCACACTTCTTAAATAACTTAAAATACCTTGATCCCTGTAAGGTTTAATATAATACTGTTGATTCAAAACAAATCCTAAAGTACTATTGTATAAAACATATCTTTACTGCAGTAATTCAGCATAGTGATCTACCACCTTTTGCACTATGCAGTAAAGCTGGATCCCATAAATTAAGTTAAATTTTAATACAAAAGATTAGGAACCAGAACTTTTCAGACAGTGGTGCAGAAGAGGGCAGTTCATGTATAAACTGAATCTTGAAGAAGATGAGAAATGAAGATGTACACTAAGTCTCTGATAAAAGCAGCACAGGAGAAAACTGAGATCCATATTTATCCTCTTGAGTAATAATGTAAGAGATCAAAATCTCATTCCTGGGAATAATCACACTGTTATCATAACTCTGTCATTGGAAAAAGCATCCATGTATTATATTTTCTGCTATATCTGTGCTTTTTTGATACAGTTGGTCATTTTCTTGGGTATGTATATTCTACAGGAAATAAATCCACATCTTAAATGCTATGTCTTGTAATGATATTAAAATATAATTAATGTTAAAAACCAACAAAATATAATTGCTGTGATGAAAGTACAATTAATTATAAATAAAAAGTGTTTGCTGTTACATTGTGAAGTCTTAAACAACTTCTTCAGAATCCTAAAACTATTTAAAACATGCAGACTCACACAGCCATTCCCAAAATTCAATACTGAAGGAGACCTATGACATCATATTATTAAAGTAACACAGTGGATGAAAAAACAACTTAGAACATGTCTGTATCACCAGATTTCTACAAGACCACACACAGCTGGTTACAAATATCAATAACAGGGTGCTATGAAAGCTCTAACCCTCATGTTTTGTGTGCCTCCATTTTAGATTTTAAAAAGCTACTCATTAGCACTTAGTTTCTGTAACCTTAACTAGCATAAGAAACCTCAAAAACTATACCACAACTAAATTATCGTAATGTATAAAAAGTGTATTTCCCCACTGCCAAAAAGGTACAGGTGCATTTATTCATTTCTAGCCATGTACCATGTTATATAATTACAGTATCTTAAATAATAATTAGAAGAGTGAAAGAGAATTTGCATATACTTATATATACATATTTACAGCTGCAGGGAAGACAGTAAAGGAAGACCATTTTTTTTCCTTGAAATTCAACTAGCTACAGCAGATGTCAGGGATACAGCATGACTCTGGAAAAGCCTAAAATGCCCCCATAAATCCTCCTATAGCTACTACAGAGATTGTCACTGAATATCAGGGAACAGAAAATAACAGGACTCCTTTGGAATTAAAAATTAAAAAACTCCAACACAACAAAGCAGTCCTTTTGTAACAAATTATATAGCTCTGCTCCAACTAGGTGTCTACCTGAATCTTGTCTTTCCTCTCAGCAACACATTCTAATCTCACTCAAATTCATTTACGTACATCTGGCAAAGAATTCAAATACTCTATAATGCCCATAACTATGTCTAGTTCTTCAGCACATGCTTTAAGAGTTACCTGAAATGTCAGTTGTTGGAGGCTGCTCAGTAGCATAGATAAATGCTAGAGTAACCTTTTGGAGGAAAAGACTAATTGTGGGGGCATCTGGACAAAGGTCCACAGTAAATTTAACCTGCCATATGATTCCACCATATTCTGCTACATGGATATCATATCATGACCTTTTGAAGACAACACTCCTTGCCTAGGTAATAACTTTGAACAATTTGTACGCCCTTTGTCCATAAGGATCTCTTATGGGTCATAATCTAAGCCCTAGAAAAGTTTTAAGTATTGCATATTTATATAAGGAAACACAAAACCTGCTTTGCCATTGACCTACTACGACTACCAATCAAACTGTGAAATTTACTAGAATTATAGTTCCTTGATACTTCAGATAGGAATCAGATGAGAAATTTATTAGCAAGTACTTTATGTACACTAAGTCAAATAAACCTCTAGAAAAAGGACCCAAGTGAGTTTCCAGCTTTCAAAGAGCAAGGACATTACCCATGACTCACTCATACCAACCTGAAGAAGATCACATTACGTACACACTATTAGACATATGATAATACTATACTGGGACAAATACTGGGAGTTGCATACTAGATCAAGAAGAGTACACGCTCGACCAGGTAGCTCTAAATCTTCTTGAAATACATTTTGTAAGAGCTTCAGTATATTTACACAAACTTTAAAAAGCTATTTTCATTAGACTTACACTGGCATGTTTTGCACACACTTAATTGACTCTCTCTATGCAGCCTTATATATTACAACTATTTATGAATGTCTTCCTGCACAGAATGCTATTGACTCAGAACATGACTGCAAAGAAAGGTAACAAAAGAATCTAGAAGCTACTCTAGGAGTCACTTTGCACCCTTCTATTTTTCTTTTTTTTTTTTTTTTTTTTGCTTTGTTTTGTTTTTTTTTTTTTTTTAATTTCTTTTTGCATACAAAACAATATCCAGGTAATTTTATAACATGGCTCAGAAAGAAACAAAAAACTTTTACAGAAGTGTTCTTGCATCTCAGGAGGCAAAAACTCAGACATTTGATAGAACTCCTGAAACTTTTGTTAAAATAAAAGAATTCATAATACATCATATTGTTCCCAAGCAACAGCTTGTATCTGCAGGTCTCATCTACCTCAAAAGCACCTCTATTGGAATTGTATCTCCACTTTAAAGATGAAAAAACTGAAAAACAATGAAAAAAGGTTACAGAATTTTTCAATAGGTCTGTTTCCTGTATCGGAAACCATAAGAAGAGATCAATCACATAAAAACACTGGTTTGTATGTACAGAGCCATCCAATCTTACACTCACAAAAGACAGCCTCTCTCACACCTGTATGAATATTAGTTTAACATATATTTCTTTCAACAACAATGCTTCAAGCATTGCAATGATGCTATATAGACTAACACAGAAATATACTTAGTATTTTTTTAAATGTCTGTGTTGTAATACAGAGAAAGGAGAATCAGTACTCTGAAATTCTAGGCCTGATTGTCACTAAAATTTTTAAAATTAAGGAACGGGTCAATGAAAATCATGCATTTACAAGTCTAGCCTCCTACACTGGTACACAGCTGAAATCACATAATCATCATCATCAGAAGTTATGTACAACAGCAAGAGGCAAAATCTCAGAACGTCTGTATGCCTCAAGTAACTTTAAGCTGCAGGATTACAAATAGAGCAACTATGCTTTGCAGAATTGTGATTTCTGAGGAAAAATTTAACCCCCCAGCAAAAATCAAGAGGTGTAAAACACAAGAATCCTCAGAAAAGCCTCAGAGGCTATAATTCTGATGCTTCAGCAACTGCGAAAATCAATGCAACTTTTTAGCTCAGATTTTTGGTTTAGTAAGCATCTTCTTTTTGCCTCTGCAAGTAAGACAAATCGACTGCAATTCTTCATAATTCCTGTTTTGTTTTTAATAAACAAAATACCGAATGACTGGTTAAGACCTAAAACCTTGTTGGCTGTTTTAGTATCCTGTCCGTTGCTGTATTTGGAACTTTCATTCATGCTGCATTCCTACCTCCACAAGTAGTTTGAGATCACTTCTAGTAAGGAGAACTTAAGACCCATTGAAAAGAACCAGCAACAAAAGCACTACAGGGTGTCTGCACACAGCCCAGAAGAAATTATTTAGTTTGTTTTCCCACAAAAGCTTTAGAATTATGAAGTATTACAGCCTAATGTTTAACAATATTTATTACTACAGTTTTTAAGAATTTAAGCATCTTCACCTACAGTATCTCTTTACAAATAACACTGAAGAAGGTATTATGATTTAAATTTCAAAAACCCAAACAATTAACAAGTAGTATAATATATTTAGGTACCCATGATACATTTCTCATCATGATATTCATTTTTAGAAGTATCCACTCAATACACTTTATTGAAAACACTGCATTAAACTAGTCCAATTAGGGCACGGTGAACTGAATCTGAATGAGATCCACTTAAAATAATAGGCCTAAAATTGCACAGAATAGAAGCTTTTTGCAAATTTATACATTCTCGTAATATCTAGTACAATATCCTTAGGCATGTTTAATCAGCACTTACAATGTTAATAATAATAGCAATAATAATAGAACATTAAATCCACTCTGGGCTTTTGGTAGGTTTAGACAGCAGTTACATTTCAACAAAAGAGCAAAGCAAAATGATTGATTGCTCAATTATGGATCTGCCCTGCGATAGAAACACGGCACACTGCAAAGGTATCAATTCCCCTAAAGGAAATTGAAAGTTTTCTGTTGCATAGAGTGATCACCACAACCAACAATAAACCTCATTTTAAATTACAGTTGAGTGAAAACCAGCAGGACAAGAGCAAAAGGACATCTAACAAAACTAATGTGAAAATAGTTAAGCAAAACTCCCGGAAGAGTGCTACTGGAAAGAAAGTTGTCAAGGTTTCTAGCCCTCTTTTGCATTCCAGTGTCATAAATGGGAGTAAAAAACCACTAGAATTCAGAGTGTGCACAAAAAATTCTTAAATACCACATGAACTACAGGCGTAGTTTAGAAAATGTATTTTCAGGAGAGTTGTAAGAGCATTGAAATTGCAAGTTTTTCTTCTTTAAAAGTGAAAATGATTGTATGTTTTCCAGAGCACCAGCCTAGACACTTCAAAAGCCTGACTGAACTCTTACCCTGCACAGCAGAAAATATGACAATCTCCACAATGTAGCAGCTCTATGAAGTGCCCATTTCTTATGTCTGTGAGATGGAGTAATAATAGTCTAGATAGAGGTTTTTTACCCTGAAGGAATAAAAACAGTATAAAAATACTATTTTGTATTGACAGGCTGATTTAAAATTCTGCCAAACTATGCTTCACAGAACTTCTGTTAAAATTCATTCTACTGGATATGTCCTTAAGTCCTTCTTGAAGCAGAACAGGCTCATGTTGCCCAGCCCCTACCCACTAAGCCACACAGGCCTAATCTAGCCCACAGAGAATTTAAATTGTAAGTCTGTCAGTTTATTCCCAGGACAAAATTCTTATTTTCAATTAACCACTGTGGTCAGAGCAGATTTTAAAAGGTCTAGCTGTCACTGTTACTTTAGATTCTAAGTCCAGAAGAGAAAAAGCACAGTGCTTTCAGATAGTTAGCAGATAAATTATTGTAAATAATTTCAAATATGCAATATTGCGGATATTTGAAACAATAAAACCGCAGAACTGGAAAGTTCTATACGACCCATAAATAAAGATAGGGAAAGTACAGTAAATCATCAAGAGGCAAATAAGGCCTTTATTCATTAGTTGCGAGTTTTATAAAGATTTCTGATCTTTACTGACTCTGGTCCACGTCATAAGCTTGTGGTGAAAATTACTTATATAAATTAAATTTCTGAAATTAATTTGGTTGAGAAAGGTCAACATAGTTAAAGAAGTAAGACAAAATTACCATTCAAACATTAACCAATGCAATAATACTTTGTGACTTTTTTTTTTAACTAAGTCAATTAAGGAAAATAGCTAAAAAAAAAAAAAAAAAAAAGGTTTGCATTTACTATCAAATGGCACCTACTGCCACTCAAAATATCTGAAATTTTCCACCATGAAAGACACACGCAGCTCGTCTGGGCAAACGCAGCAAGTGCCACTGAAACTGTCAGAAGAGAACAGCTCATATTTGCTTCATGAGGTGGAGCAGAGCTCCAAACTCTTTGAAGTTTTCAACTGTCTTAATACATACACACAGCTCAGGAACCAAAAAAGCCCACTCAGTCTTATACCTCATGCCTACTCAGCAACAGCAGAAGCAACATAAAACGTGGGAATTCTCCGGCAAGAGAAATGAAGGCAAGAACAAAATTATCTCCTTCACATTGTCCTTCAAGAATAGCATTAAACACTAAGTGCTGCTTTTTAGGAATGTCTGCCTTTTTCCTGAAGTCCTACACAGATGAGAACGTTCTTCATTACTTGTATGACAGTAAACCAGAAGCTCCTCTCCAAAACTTCTGGATCTCGTGGAACACACTAACAAAATGTCACTGTTGCATGGCAAGCACTTGCCACTGCTAGCTATGAAATATAAAAATTATATTAACAGCAGAAGCATATATGGAGGGTGTTGCTAGGTGGCCCAAAGCAGTTCTGAAGTCATTATGATGCCAAAAATGGCATCAGATGATGCCATTTTTCCTGAACAAACTGGTTAAATCAGACCATGCAGCTCAAATAAAACTGCATTAAACTACATTCTGTTCAGCATCAAAAAACCTAAAATTTTAAAAAGTTGAGTAAAAGTAAGATTTTGATACAGTCATCAAATGCAGGATCATGCAATTTTCCACAGGACTTATTTCAGTTAGTCCATAAAAAAATGTACATAAAAAAGTCCATTAAAAAAAGAAACATAAATGAGATTGTGTGGCCTGCTGCAAGATCATATTCACTTCTTAGCCTTTATTTGACAACATAATTAGGGTTTTTTTTAAATTTCTAGTATAGTATACAGGATTTTATCTTAAGAGACCCTATAAATAGTCAAAATATCCCTCCCACATTTGCTGAATTAATTTTAAAATATCTCTTTCTTTTCAGGCTAGTTATAGGATTACTGATGCATAGAATGAAAGGACCTTATACATCATCCAGTCCCAGTGACCCTGCCACGGGGAGCAACACCTTCCACAAGACCAGGTTGCTCAAAACTCCACCTAACCTGGTCTCCAGCAGTTCCAGAGATGGGGCACAAAAGTGGAGAGGGAGACACAAAACCCTCAACTTGCTGCTCCTGCTTCTTTTGATGCAGCCCAGGATATGGCTGTGGTTTCTGGGCTGCAAGTCCACATTGTCCAGTCACACTGAGCTTCCTGTCAACCAACACTCCCAAGTCCTCGGGTCTGCTCTCAATGTGTTCTCCATCCAGACTGTGTTTGTGTTTGGGATTGCCCCAACACAGGGGCACAACCTTGCACCTGTCCTTGCTGAGCGCTGAGGCTGGCACAGGCCCAGCTTTTAAGCCAGTCAAAGTCCCCTCTGAATGGCGCCCCTGCCCTCAAGTTTGCTGCCAGAGCATGTTGTCCACAAACTTGCTTAGGATGCACCCAATTCCTCAATTCATGCCACTACCAGTGACATTACACAGTGCCAATTCCTATATGACCCTGAGGAACCCCAGACTTGAATGGTCTCCATTCCAGCCATTATGCCATTGACAGCAATTCTTGAGTGCAACCATACAGCCAATTCCTTAGCCACTGACTGCTACATGCATCAAATCTCTGTCTTTCTAATTTAGAGACAAGGATTTAGTGCAGCAGTGTCAAATGCATTGCAAAGTTCCAGGTAGCTGATGTCAGTAGCTGATGTTGCTCTCTCCTTATCCACCAATGCTGTAATCCTTCATAGCAGGCCTGCAAATTCATCAGGCACAATTTGCCTGAGAAAAAAGCAAAGTCATGTTAGCTGTCATCCATCTCTTCCTTATTTTCCATGCTCCTTAACATAGTTTCCAGGAGGATATGCTCCATGATCTTGTTGGGCACAGAGGTGAGACTAAATAGCCTGTAGCTCTCCACATCTTCCATTTTTCCCTTTTAAAAATAGGCAGTTGTTTCTCCTTTTTCAGTACATAAGCACTTCACCAGATCAGCATGATTTCTCAAATATGATGCACAGAGGCTTAGCCACTGCATCTGCTAGTTTCCTCAATGCAGATGCATCTAATCTGGTTCCACAGTTCTAGACCTTATTTTCTCCTACAGCATGCAGCTGTTCATTCTCCCAGTCCTGGCTTTTGCCTTCTGTGACTTGGGTGTAGCTGGAACACTTGCCAAAAAAATTGCTGAGTGAGTACCTCAGCCTTCTCCATGTGCAGGCTAACCAGATCTCCTGTTTGACTTTTCTCTTCCAGGAAAGGCCTACATTTTCTGTAGTCCTCCATCTATCACTGACATATACATAGAAGCTTTTCTTGCTGCTCTTACGTCCCTAGGCAGATTTACTACCAGTGCTTTAGCTTTCCTAACCTGATACCTGGCTGCTTGGAAAACTTCTCTGTATTCCTCCTCAGCTGCCTGTCCTTGCTGCTACCCCCTATATGGTTCCTGTTTGTGTAGGGGCTCCTTCTTTATTGACACAGGCCTCCTGGAACTTTTGCTTGATTGTCTCCTTGTTGGTATGCTGAGCTTGTAGGAGATGAACATTTACCATCCCTCTTGGGCTCTTCATCCCTCTAAGACTTTATCCCATGGTACTCTACCAAGAAGATGCCTGGAGAGGCAAAAGTCTTCCTTCTGGAAGCCCAGGGTAGTGAGTTTGCTGTATATGCTCCATGCTTTAAGTATCTCCAACTCCACCATTTAAAGGTCACTGCAGCTCAGCCTGCTTTTGAGCTCCACATTTCCTGCCAACCCCTCCTTCTGGTGAGAACAAAATCCATCATAGCACCTCCCCTCTAGCACTGAGAGAAGGAGGTTGTCACCAACACACTCCAAGAACCTCCAAGATTGATTGTGTGCTGCTGTGTTGTCCCTCCAACAGCCATCAGGGCGGTTGAAGTCCTCTGATCAGACCAGAGCTTGTGATTATGAGGCCGTTCCTGTCTACAGAGGGTTTCATCTCCTCAGTTGTCCTGGTTGGGTGGCCTCTAGCACCGTAAGGTCACTTGTTCCTGCCCTCCTTCTAATCTTGATCCATAAGCTCTCAGTCACCTCCTCATTCAGATGGAGCTCCATGCACTCCTGCTAGTCATTGACACAGGGGACAATAGCACCTCATTATCTCCTCTGCCTGTCCTTCCTAGAGAGCTTGTATCCTTCCAGTCCAGCACTCTAGTCAAAGGAGTCATTCCACCACATCTCTATCACGCCAGTAAGATTGCACCTCTGGAGGTGTGTGCGTATCTCTAAGTCCTCCTTTTTAATTGTCCACGCCATGTGCACTTCCACAGAGTCCTTTAAGTCGGGTCTCTGGTCAGCTGACTTAATGCCTGGATTGTGTGGAATTCCTTTGCGCTGCTTTTCAGGTGCTCTCCTGCTGATCTGTGATCCCTCTCCAGGCTCTGACCATCATCATTGCAACTGGCATCAAACTGGTAGAAGAGGGATGGGTTGAGGTTCCCTTCTCCCAGAAACTTTAGTTATGGGAGTTTAGAAGTTCTCCTCACCAGCTTGGCAAACCTATGACCAAAAATGCTCCTCTCCTCTGACAGATGGACCCTCTAAGTCCCTAGCAGACCAGGCTTCTCAAAGTAAGTCCCATAGCCTCAGCAGTCCCTTTCAGGTCCATAACCATTTATTTATGTGCTACATACAACTGGATCTTTCAAGCATAACTGGAACGACTGATCACTATCTGAGCTCTGGAGTCCCTCACGACTACTGCCAGTGGTTCTGTAATCCTTCTTGATGCTCCTCCGATTGCTCCTGGCTTTATCACTGGTGCCTGTGTGAAACAACGGCCATGGCTTAGCTCTTCCTTACCCCTAGAACAGTTTTCCTAAGTAATCCTTTCCTCTACTTTTTCTCACCCCTTCATACAATTTTAGCTTTCTTTTTCCCAAGGCCATGATTTATGCCTGACATACAGCCTTTTTGCTGCTACGGCTCTCCTCTGTCACCCACTTAACTTTCTTTAAATCACATTTAAACTGTAATTTTCTCCCTAATTTATAGCCAATTTTGTATGAGAACAAGACGTTCTAGGAATGTTAATGAGATATGGTGCCTTTAACATGTAGGTCTCTAGATCAAAGTCATCCGTAAGCAGCATAGGTTGCTGAAAATTCAGTGATGTTTTTAATAAACTGCAGAAGATACACTGTGAAGCCTTCACAAGACTTCAGGATATATAAATAATTACATTATATAAAAGATATCTGTTCGGCATTGGCAGCAGAAAGGTTTGGGACATAAAGATTCCAAACTCACTAAAGGTTACTCAGGTGACAGTAAAACTACCTCAGACCATTAACGTGCAAGAATATGTCATCTACAGAATCTGCAATAAGTCTTACATTTTACACTGTGGTGTTGCATTAATCAATACATACATTTTGATTAAAAACCATTAAATATCCTTGTGCTCTATGAAATTGCATGTGAAAGACAGCATGACAAAATGGATTATAATGTTTGATAGGTTACCCATCCTTTCTACATTTGTGTTTTTGTTTATTTAGGGCAATCTTATTAATCTATTTTAATAAATTTAATGTTCATTAAAGAAGCAGAGAAAAAAAGAGCACAAACAGCAATAATCATGCTTCATGTAAATAGATGCAGTCTTAAACTGCATGCTGAGCTCTAATCAAACATGGTTTGGGGCTGTCACTGCATCCCATGTATGAGAGGTTACATTTATTCTGCTGCTGAAAAAATTCAGAAAAAGTCATGAGAGTAATTAATACGCATGATGTGAAATATATGGAACCTATTGTCTGCGATCAGTGATGGAAGCAGAGCAAGTCAGACAACGAAAATTGATTACATGGTAATGTCCAATTCTTAGCACTATTTAATGCTGCATGGTAGGTGAAAATAACATTTATTCAAACACTTCAAGTCCCAAATATCATCTGAATTATGATCCAATGTATTCAAATCATGCCACGTGAAAAGGCCATCAGCAAAACAGTGCAGGTACAAATATATTTCTTACAAAAATAGCCCCACTGTTCACTAAAAAAACAAAAAACAACAAGTTTATAAACTGTAAAAAAATACTTCAAAGTTCAACACAAACGTAAGAATTTGATTTTGGTAAACATGACTTCAGACTTGAATATTACTGTCAATTTTCCTATTTCACTTTTCCAAGGCTCCTAGTGAAAACGTTTCTGTATTAATCAATCTGTGTTCAATTTGGTACGTTACTGGAAGTCTCCCAGGAGAGCTTACAAGGCTGACAAGGCAAAGTACTCTGAATTCCACTCGACGCTATCTATGCCTGTGCAACAACTGGCACATGTCAGATCTATCAGCCACTCTCACAGATTTCGCATATCCAAATGGTTCCGGCTTTTAACACATACACAAATGACTGAAGGCTGGCTGTAACAGCAGAGCAGCATATCCCCACACTGTTTAATAACCACTTAAACAGGAGCAGACGTTCAAAACTGCTTTGAGATTCATCACACGCCCTTTCCAAAGAACCTTAAAAGCACCACGATTTCAGGATGTTTTCCTGTATTCTATGCTCATTCCTCAGTGAAATGGAATTAGAATGACCAAAAAGGTCTTGAACTGGCACCACAGTTTTTACTATTATTATTTACTTATGTATTTATTATTTATTATGTGATTACACATTCATCATATATTCTGCAATATTAGATCTTGCTTTAGGAAAAAAAAGAAAGACAAAAAAATAGTGAAAAAAGAGATTGTTCAGAAGTAGCTTGCTCCAGATTTTTGCTCCAGTATTTCAAATTTTTGCATGATCACAGGGCAAAATGCAATGAAGTTTATACTTTATTGTGAATACAAAGGAGTGTCACTTGAGACAAATCTGATTCATAACTCATTATAAAAGGACATAATGATTTATCAACTTTACCAACTCATGATGAAAGTCCAAATGTCTTCTTTTTTTTAATTGATCAGTTTAAAATCCATATATAAAAAGGCAGAAAGTGGAAGAAAAATAAAGTAAAAAAGATAAGAGATTACTGCAAAGCTTCTATCCTACCAGCAAAGCAATTCAAAGATTCCAAGTAAAATCTTTATGGAGAAATCTTAAGTGTCACATCATTCACAGAACATTTCTGTTTAGAAGTATTAGTACTTCATTGTAAATTCTAGTTTTTATTTCTTTTAACTTCAAACAGTCAATTTAAACACCAAAAATGTTAAGTTTAAATTTGTAACAAAAAAGATTTAAGAGCTGAGGTTAGAAATTTCTACACCATGCAGTAACACCGCATCACTGAAGAAACTAACGACAAAAAATGGTACATTTTTCCAGTAAACCTCCTGCAAACAAATTAATGCGTATGGCAACTGTTAAAAAATATTGAGGCTGAAGCTCAAATGCCTCTTTTCTTGCAGGCATGGAACTGTCAGGCTTCTCATGCTGTGTAAGATGGAGTGCCAAAAATGCATTTGGTTAGTCTATCTAAATACAGGAACCGTATTGCTCAAACTGGCCAAGCTTAGGTGCCCATACACAACCTGCAGTCTGTGCCATGATCGTGGTGCATGAGGGAACACCTGTGCCCTCAGAGGGTTACAGCAGAGCTGGCTAAATGCCTCCCTGGCCATCTCGCCCCTGAACACGGGACCACATGCACATTACCAAGGTGTTGCGCCTCTCAGAACTGATGTTACCAGAAAAACACAACAGCTACGCTGCTGGCATTAAAACCTGTGATGAACGCAGGGAATGAAGGATGTAAGGAATAATGGCATCGTTCATCCCCTAATAGTGATAAAAGTAGAATAATTAGTAGCGTACAGCAGAACCTCCTAAATCTAGATGAGGATACATCTGAAAAGTACTGCTAGAGATGTAAGTATTGTGTAAATGTCAACAATTTAAAAAATCAACAAAACTTCAAAATATCATATGTTTCTGGTGTTCAGAAACAGCAACAAAATCTAAAGCATGCAATCTCCTTAGCCACAATATTCTCACTTCTGTGCATGCACATTTGTCTGAGTGCACATGTACGGGCACTCAGGAGACTTCAGGACTGAAAAGAAAGAAAAGAAACCCATCTGTTTTGGAATAATCATGATGCTTTTCACTTCCTAGTGAAAAATATTTATCAATTTAAAAAAAAAAAAGTGGCTCAGTTCCATATTATTTTTATGAGTCAGCTATGGTTGTAAACATTTCAATCCTACAGAGAAAGCTACACAGAAAGGACAACTTACATATACTAATTTGCCAAATATTACTTTCTAAATAACTACATTTTATAGAAGCCGTATTTTCTTTTTCTTTTAGTGCTTGCTGACAACAGAAATAGATCCAAGCTGTAATTTATTTGTATCAATTTCCTACTTTACTAGTGTCCAGTAAAATCATTCAAACAGCATGACAGATAAAAGGCAATAATAAAAAGCATTTTCAGTCTTCAGAGACCTATAATGTGCACTGAATACAAACATCAGTTAAGGAATAAAAATTAAACAACGAACACACACATACTTAACAAAGTCCTGCTGGTACCTTGTAAGAGAACTCCTAAATATATTTCAGTACCCAGAAATGAAAATGTTATGTAAAATGATGTGCATTGATCCAGTAATCCTCAAAGTCCTCAGAGTGACTTTAATTTACCTGAACACACAACCGCTTTAAGAAAAATCCTTCTAGACCTTGCCAAAATCTGACTGCAGGGAATGTAATATTTTTATAGTCATAAAAGCAGAACAAAAAGATGTCAAACATAAGGCCAATGACAGCTAAAGCTATCATGTTTTTTACACAAATAAAAATCAACAGTATGAAAATTACTGGTAAAAACAGTCTATGAAGTAGAAGATGAAAAGTAAGTTGATCTTGAGTTATAGTAAAATATTTTTAGTAAAATCAGTCTGTATCACTAAAGGTTAAAACCTCTATAAAATGTAGGATTAAAACAAAAACTTGCATCCCATATACGTATATTGAGTTATATATATATATATATATATATATATATATATACACACATGTATATATATAGGGTAAATATATGTTTATTTCAGTAGAAAGTTGTCCTTCATGAAGTTTATTGTCAAACAACAACTGCATATACCAAAAGAATAGGTCACTTCACCTATACCAGTGGTAGAAAATTTAATACAAACTAACTACAAAAACCATTCTGTTAAAAAATCTAATATCTGGAAAAATACCAAAATGAAAACAACAATAGATTCTATATATATCAGGTTCTCTGTCCTATGAAAGAAGTCAAAAACATTAATTTGAAGAGAGATTTTATTCTCACATAGCAGAAGAAATCTGGGACTTACTGTTACAATTTCAAGAAACCCTTTCCTATATTTATCATTGTTTCCCTTGTACAATTCATATGACTCTGAGATTTATTAATATTAGCTTTTATCATGTGTAGAGAAAATCATCTGATTGCGCTGTACTACAATGTTTATTCCTGTACTGATAAATGCCTGTGCATTGATTTCTATAAAAGTATATAAGGGATCAAAAACTTCAGTGAAGTAAAGGGACAGAAAGGGAACTGGAAGGTTTAACCCCTAAGTGGCTTGTTTAATTTAATAAAATTCTATTTTAAAATGAAAGCAAGCCTATACTATATACATCAGTCCATGTCAGCAAATCTAGTTGTCAAAATCATACTGATTTAAAAATGTTCTTCCAACTACCTAGAGAAAAGACACCTTCTTACCCTTAGATACAACTTCCAAAGTCTTTTGGTCTTCAGCTCATTTACCTTAACAAAAATGTACAAAAGGCAGTAACAGAAAAAGATGAGAGCGCAGAAGAGCAGTAATGTAAGAAGAATAAAAGCTTTTTGAGGCAAAAGGCTGGAAACTCTAAAAGAATGTAAAATGAAAGCTAAAGAATAACAGACATAAAGCCCTGAGTATGGCACTTACCTATAACATCACATACAAATCAAGGAAATATATTACTTCTACAGCATAATTTATGACTAAATGTCATCTAATATCTACATATTAATCCACAGATTTGCATCAAATGACAATTTGTTCATTATTTTCAATATCTGCAATATTTTTTTGGAAGTCATAGAAATACTTCATTTAAGTTTTTTATCCATCACTAATGCAGTAAAGCTGTGAATAACCCAATGCAAAGAACAGAACAAGACCAGTGGAGGGAAAAAAAGGCACAAAAAACCACTCAAAAACACCTCAGCTGATTCAGATAAATACTTCACTAAAATATTAGACAGTATGAATCAATTAGAAAAATTTCTTGGCTGGACTGGGTATACAGTGTTTCAGCCCCGCACTGTGGTTTCATGAAACAGAGAAATTCCTGACATAGTGATGCCTATAGTATCGCTCCTGAATCATGTAACATTTTAAACAGTGTATATGAACTGAAGCAATTATAGCAACAGATTGTGACCTTTTACAGACCTCTTACTTGTTAATATTTTTTCCTGTAATAAAATGACCAAGTTCCATAATGAGCACAAAGGAAAATACAGTCTAATTTAATAGTCTGGAGATGCTTTACTTGCTCTGTATGCAAACTGAAAAGAAAACAGTATCAAGGAGTATTATATTACTTTCATACATGCCATAAACCAAGGAAAGCAGTTAACCATTCTATCTCTTGATAATAATATTTATTTGAACATTATGGAGAAAAGGCAAAAATAGTGTAAAGCAGCAATTAGCATTCTTTACTTCATTTCACTCCACAGACTTGTGTTGGAACTAAAAACAAATCCCTTTCGTGTGTCTACTTGTTTTAAAACCACACCCATGCCCACTTTTAAACCCACATATATCCTCACAGATTTCAGTACTGTTACACAATGGTGAAGTTACCTAAAAATATGGTTACAGGTATAGATGAGCCTAACTTCTCTGCTGAACTCTACCTTAAATTCAGCATTTTTTATTTATCCTTTTTGCCCTTGCTTACATTTCCTCATATATGTTCTCGTATTTCCAACATACACTTTTACTATAGAGAATGACAGGACAAAGAACTACTAACCTGATCTGTGATTAAATCCATTTAATACTGTGGGAGTATGTGCATAAATAAAGTGAGCCATATATAGCACACAGCTCTTACTACCAAGGACTGCTACATATAAGCATTGTCCTTCCACAAGGAAGCTCATTTTAAAAAAAAAACCCTTCATTAATCTACAAAAGACAATTTTCTTTCTAATACATAAAAAAAATTATCCTCTCTCATTTGGTGTGTCATTTTGTTAGCAGCCACGAATGTTCAGTTTTTTTGAAGTAATTTCAGGGAATCTGGTTATATGACTCCCAGCACCTAAATTTATTTTTAGCTATATGTCTATAAACAACATTTTTCTTCAAAATTATCCTCAGAATTACAGATAATTAGTGAAAGATAAGAGGGAAGAGTGAAGAGTGTTTTACAGCCATGGTTTTTTTCTGTATTATTCATATTTTATTAGCCAATGGCACAAACCAGGGACTAAATTCTAGGCTGTAAACCACAGAAGATGCACACAAGCATTTTTTACGTATACTGATGCAGCAGTAAGGGGATCTCTGCAAAGTAAAGCTGACTGGACTAGTTTTTAGCATTCAGTGGATCTTTGCAATCTCTCTGTCTGGGCAGTGTCTGAGTTGTGTTAAAATAGCAACTATAAAACTATTGACTGTTCAAGTAAAACTACCAATGCATATTATATACACCCTCAGTCCCTTACACAGACTCACAATAGATTTATACTTGATTTATATATACAGACACTCAATATCTGATTTATTCCTGTTTATTCCACTTGAGACCTAAGAGTTGGTACATACATCTGAGAGTATGAAGTACTTCTTGACTGCTATCTAAGTAATCTAACATCATCTCACTCCACTGAGGCTTACTCAATTATCAGCTATTTGACTACTAGTCACACACCAAGCCCTCTCACATACCTGTAACTTGCCATGGAGGTGTGCCTTACAACTGGTAAAATACATGTGAAACTTATAATTTGAATAAAGGGAAGCCACAAGACTTGAAGGCTAAGTTTCAGCTATACTTTCAGTTAAGAAGCATCAGGAAATTACCTTAATGCTTCAACAGGAAAAATCTGAAAGGGAATTGCTGAACATAGAAATATTTGCACAGTCCTCCAAAGGAAGGATCTGCATTTTTCAGTAAGTATTGCAGTATCTTCAAGCAAATACTGTAAAAAATTATTAGTTGAGACGGACCATCTGTCCTTCAGTCTACAAACCACTAAGAAAAACAGAAAAATCATCATCATTACAGCAAAGAATAGAAGATTATGGACCGTTTTGCCTTTCAGCACGTTCGATGGTAAAAGGAAACTGCTCATTGGGAAACAAAGAACTGACAAATCAAAATGTTAAGTCACCAAGTATCTAAGCTACTAGCAAACAGTAAGAAGGCAAGACATTGACAAGACAGCATGAAGTACAAGGTCTCAGTGATAGAAATTTCTGAAAACTAGTCTTTGTAAGAACAGGACTTTAAAAACACACAGATACAGAAAGCCAGTCCAAATAGCCAAAACTGTAATTCTGAAAGAAGCTTCAGACTTTGTATACATTCAGACAAGACACGAAAGTTCAGTATTAGCTTCAAACCATTACAAAGGCAACCAAAATCACAATTAAACACCTATGACAAGTGTCATTAACTGGCCTCTCAGCAAAACATAAGCTCTCAGCTGCTGTGGCTTCATTCCTAACAGTGGAACTGCTCACACTGAGCTCCCCTCAGCAGCTACTAAATTATTAAACACATGCTACTACAGGCAACACCATAAACCCAGTAACACATCTATACCTCTGACTGGAGCAATCATCTGCCCAACACTAACAGAACCAAAACTCACACATGCAAGAGCAGGGCAAAATCCTGCTTAATTGTTTTATACAGATATGTACACGCATAAATCAAAAACCACAATAGTTACCTACTCATAACACCTCAGAAACTCAGTAGGTGTATTATTAACTACATCAGTGCGAAAAGCACAGTAAGAATCTGCCTCAAAATTCTCAAACATATTAAACATGATGAAGAAATACAGCACACTAAGAAAAATATAGTGAACACGACCATGTCTGACAAATGGTGTCTATTAATGACATTTAATGCTTCAAAATATTAACACAACTGTTTAAAAAAACCTAGCCCTGATTTCACTCGGACAACCTGGCACTGAAGTGAGCTTGAAAGTGTTGGAACCTATACTTCTGAAATTCCTGAACTCAGAAGTATCTGCCTGAATCTCTTTTGCCAGTTTATTCTCTGAGAAGAAATTATCAGGATCATGTCTCAATAAAACCTGACTTACTCTGACAGACATGGGATTTAAGAAACTGAATTCAGCTGAGTAACAGAAAGATTTAAATGGAAGCCTATACCTGAAGAAGAGAGAGCCAATATCCAGTTAAATCTAAATCTGCTACCTCTGCACCTAGAGACAAAAACCACCAAAATAGCACCAGAGAAATCCATTTCTTTGTTGCTACCCTCATGCAGCTCTCTAGACACAAGGAGACAAGAGAAGCTGTCAAGCAGGTCTCCTTCTCTTCTTTTCATGTGGAAAACTTCCTGCTGTGAAAAATGGGAAGTGGTTGAAAAAGCAAAGATTTCACAGAGAACAAAAAGACATTGTTGTATCCTATCCAAGACATAAAAGATAGCACAGAACTTTTTAAAAGACAGATAGCCTAGACTTGCTCAAATACCTCAACAAAGGCAGCATGTGGACAGACTCATGGGGAGTCATGAGTACACCAATGCCTGTACTCAAAGACTGCTTTCTAGATACTGATACATAATCAAGGAAATCAGAGACCAATCCAAATGGATACACCCATAATTCATAGCAGAAGTAAGAAACCATAAATTAAGTCTTTGAGATTACACTGACAATTGGTCGCAG
The DNA here is from genome assembly GCF_028551555.1 of Melozone crissalis. Lineage (NCBI taxonomy): Eukaryota > Metazoa > Chordata > Aves > Passeriformes > Passerellidae > Melozone > Melozone crissalis. The sequence goes on along the minus strand of NW_026535783.1, from coordinate 44,737,756 downwards.
AGGGGATTTTTACAAGCTAACAAATAAAAGTATCCAATACTCATGATTTCAGTGAAATTCTAAAAAAAAAAGACCAGTTTAGAGAGTCACTCATAATTTTGAGAGCTCACAACCTCAGATATGTTCTCACAAGATGAAGCAAGAACTGCTATGGAGAGTTGCACTTAAAGAACAACTAAAAGACTCATCTCAGAGAGAGTGAAGTACAGTATGAAGTAGACATTAGTATTTGTTTAGAAAGACAAATTTCTCTTTCCTAATCTTTATACAATTGTAGAATTGAAAAATCAAGATGGAGAGCTACTTGGAGAAAGAGATGGTGAAGGGACATAACCAGTCACAGCTGTCAAATTGACACTGATTATATGGCAGTTTTTCTTTAGTGTGAAAATTCTGAGGTTGCAAAATTTCACTCCTTATTCCTGAGTTCAGGTTCATCCCATTCCCAAATTCTTAGTTTTCAAGTTTTCAAGTTTTCAAGTGTTCTGTTGTATTAAATATGAAATAGAGCTTAAGACCATTATCAGAGCAAGAGATAAAAGCTGAAGAAACCTCTGCCTAATTTTCTGATTGGCATCTGCAACATGAAGTTAATCCAGGAAAGAAAAAATTTCACACCAAAATAGCAAGCTCTTCACCCCCTAAAAAAATGACAACAAAAAAAAAGGCTGAAAAAGCAGTTTGTTTGTTAAGAGTATACCTCTGTTAAGCACTGGTTACCATATAAACATTTCTAGTAACTCGATTCTATCATCATGGTAGAAAAATCTTACCATACTTTTCTTCTATGCATGACAATCTATTATCATTTTCTTGTTAATCTCTGTCTCTCTAATCTGGACTACTGCAGAGATTAGCAACGATGAAAAAAGAGTTTTAAGGCCTCTGCAGCTTCCACGGTATACTCTATATACTCTGCAGCAAAAAGTACAAAGACTGATTGAGATTATAAATTCAAATTGCTTGAAGACATAGAAATCCACATCTCTAAGAAGTCTAGTAGTTATTTTCATGCTTTCTAATACCTTTGGAATAAGATTACCCTTGTGCATAGATTAATAAAGCAATCCTATGAATAAATCAGCAAGGCATACAGTCCTAGTAAATGTCCTTTTAGGGATTACATTGTCCAGAAGGACATATATCTATTCCATCAGATACAATCAAACAGATGAAGAATAAACATTTCCTTTTTATACAAACACAGTATTTAATTCAGCCCCACACTGTCCAAAACTAAACTAACCAAAATACTATTGCTCAAGACCTAATATTCTGTTTTTTTCCAGTCACTGTAATCATACAAAATTAAACCCAAAGAATGCTAGGATTCTTATGGAGGTGTGATTGCTCCTGCAGGCATTCTCTACCACCTGTTAGCATTACAAAGTACAACGCTCTCTTGATAGTCTGCTTCCCTTGCTGAAATTTTCATCTCGTCAGTATACTGATACTTCATGCAACCATTTAAGACACATTTTGAAAACGCAAAATGGGAAACAAGTGTAAATTCTACATATGGAACTGAATGGCAACAACCACTTACACTGATTATACACTTTTCTTTAACAAAACAAAATGGTATTAAATTATCATTATTATCAACTAAGACAAACAATTCTTCAAGTTGATATTACAATTTTTCTATCACATGCCACATACAGTAGAAAAATTCAAGGCTTTTCAGGTCAATAAAAAATAATTATTGATTATTATATAAAAAATAATTATTTATAATTAAAAAAATATATTATTCAAAACCACCCAAATTATCAAGAAAAGTAAGAAGATCATTTTCACTGTTTGGAAAATTCTGTTAATCAAGATTCATTGATGCACTTAATGGTAATGAGCAAAAGTCCATTCTTTGTGAAATAGGTCAAAAATTAAAGAAAAACTCAAATAACAGAATCCATCTTATATTGATAGTAACATTAATTGGTAAATAGTGAATATTTATTACTTAAGCAAAGAGAGTTTTCCAAATAAAGTTGATGGCATGCTGCCAATAAGTAGAACACATAGGCATTTGGCAAAAGGCCATTTCCTTGATGCAAAATTGTTCTCTGGATAAGTATTTCTCTTTACCTAAATGCTTCTTTCTCCCTAATTTATGAGATACTATAAATCAACTGATCAGATGTTTTATTAAGCTTTCTTGTCTGGATTTGAATTTAACCACGGCTAGGATTACCCACGGTAAAAGCCTTACCACTTATGCAAAGGCACAAAAGCACTATGGATCTGATCCAAATAATGCTGCTGTCAAATGAAATCCTTCTCACTGATCACTGAAGGCTTTCAGCCTACTAGGACAACTCTTCTAAGGCTTGACAGAAAAGTCCACCTATACCATTAAGGTACAAATTAATAAAAACAATTCAAAAACAGTTTGTAAGCTTAACATTGAAGCAGTCTGGGATTTTTGTGCACCTTTCTCAACCAAATTTTTTTTAAATTAATCACATCACCGTGGTATCAGAAGCAAACTTCAACAGCTCAGGGAAGGCAGACAGCCCAAAAATAAAGTCTGAAAGTCTGATCTCAACAAATGCTTCTGAAAACACAGCTAAGAGTATGTAAACTATCCATCTTTATTAACAATATGTACTGTGATGCCTGAATTAAGGTAACATTATATGTTATCAAAGTAAACTCTTTCTACCTGATGAACATCTACCCTCTCATCACTGATGGACATCTACTCTGCTTTGGTTGTGCTTGCTGAAGACCACTATTTCTTCCATGGGGAAAAAAAAAATCCTATTTTTAGGTCAAAAATGAAAATATGTTCTGAAACATAGTTGAAACAATTGAAACGAAAAGTCAAAAGTATCAATTTCAAACCTCTTAACACACGTTAACATAATATAAAAGATTTCTAAATGAAATCACATCTTCCCATTTATTTTTTTGTAGCTATTTCTGTGTGTTGCTGTGAAACAAAAGGGCACACTCATGACCAAATTTATCCTTGCTATTCACAAATCTACTTATTCTTTCTCACTAGTATGAATAGCTTATGCAGGAACAGAAGCTCAGCACTGAACATTCCTAGTTGTTGTGGGCTTTTTTTTTTCCCTAAAGAAATGCTTGGGGAAGAGACATAAGGCTGTAAATTCCTATCCTCCATCAGTAGCACTGACCTCAGAGAAAACCCCACAACTGGCTACAGGCATTCAACATCCATCATTGCTCCTGAAACCTAATCTTTCAGGGAAGGACAGCTGCACTGGGCAGTAGTTAAGCAGCTTTCTAAGATACACTACCATCCTAAACAAACGAAAAAATAAATAAATAAAACTTCCTGTCCTACTTTCTGATCAGTATTTTACAAATCTTTCATTGCACGTTCTTTACATCAAATGAATGACTTTCAAAAAAATGAGCTGTTTGCTTATTTTAGAATAAATAGAAAATAGTCAAAAAAATAGAAAAAAATACTCAAATTCCGGAAGTGTTAATACACAGTACACATGTAAACAGGATTTTAACAAAAAGTAGCATAAGAGGTAAAGCAATTATGTACCTGACAGTCACAATACTGAAACCTAGGCAGAAAATACTTGGTCCTACAACCAACCTTTTAAGAAAAGACCTCCCTGCCTTCAATAAATTCCACAGTGGAAAAAAGCCCTTTCCTAAATTAAAAAGAAAATAAAATTAAACGAATGATTAACAGAAGTTTAGTAATACAGATGAACAAGACAAATTAATCATGTCTCTGCGTTAGAAACAGTGGCATGTGTCTGCTTCACAAACCCATTCTATGCGGCATAAAGAAAATGAAAAAATGGGATGGAGTACAGAATTCTGTATGTATTTTTGTGAACTTTAATAAGATCAGTTTTGTCTTTGTTCTTATAGGAAAAGGGGAAAGGAGTAGGGAGGAATAGGAAGGCAAGGAGGGGGAGGGAGAGGGAGAGGGAGAGGGAACAAAAAAATGAAATAGTAGAAATAGCACTCTATTCCTTATACACAAAATTGAGGTTTTTTGGCATAGTTTTATAAAAATAAAATGGCCAACAGATAGTTCCAAAGGCAATTAACATTTTTTTTTATTTAATCAACATTGTAAAGCAAGCGGAATTACTGTGTTCAAACTCAGCAAAGAGTGATTTTCTGAAGATCAGAAAGACTAAGACATTGCTAACAGAATGTATTTGAATATTTTCTTGCTGAGTCAAAGCAAGTATAAAAAACCTAGATTTCTAGGTAAAACCAAGAATAAGCCAAGGTAAGATGCTGAGATCAAAATGGGATTGGGAAAATTTGTTAGACAAATGTATATTTATTTGCAAATTCATAACAAAGTCACATTTGTTTTGATCAGATTGGTACTGACTATATTCTTCTAAGGCATCACCCGATTCCACAACCTAAACCACCAGATTTTATACACTATTTACTGAACTCTGACTTACAGATATGCAATTTCCAGAACACTAAAGACAGTAAAAAAAGAGCAATAAAATTGCTGGCATAACTCAATATACCACATTTGATATACTGCTCGGGAAAAAGGTGTGCATTATCTGACCACAACAATATGTGAGCAGTTTGGCTGGCACTAACCAGGACATCCATTTTGATTGTCTGCAAATAATAAATTAATTTGTATACCCAAGGAGTGACTTCACTAACTGGAAGATTACTGAAAAACTAAAATAACTGCATTGTGCTTAAATATGAAGAAGCTCAAGACATGACAGTATGCTATTAGGGCATGTCCTCTCGTACAATAAATCAAAGTGCCTGAAATTCCACCTTTTTCTGTTGAATGAGGAGGACATTTTCTGCCCATTCTTTGTATTCAAAGGAACACACAGAACCCCCACCAGAAATCAGATATCAAGTATAAACAGAGAATCTGATTTTAGAGAAAAAAAAAACTCTTTATCTTTTGAAAATCTACTGCAAGATAATCACATAGTCTTTTTTGTTTTTCTCTTTCTGTAACTGTGCTATTAAGGTTTATGAAGAAGCCTGTCACAGCATGTAAGCAGAAGACACCTAAAGAGGTAAATTTAGGGAATATCTTAGGGAAGTTCAGACTATGCATACCTGCTGATGTAGCTGAAAAAGAAGCTCATAGTATTCTGTTTGACTTGTCGCTTTTACGAATGAATTGAAAGAACCTGAATAATAACTAAGTTCTTAAAAGCACTGCATATTTTATTCAATTTAACCTAATTTTTTGCATACAAACAATTTTTATTATTCTGCATTTCTCTTATTGGCATTTTAGCTATCCACTTCTTATAGGAAGACACAAACATGCTATGTTCAAGATAAGTGCTATCGATAAACTACCGAAAGTCGTCTGAGCTTATGAAATATAAGGTGAAATTGTGCAGTAGTAAATACGGCTCTATTAATGACCAGTCTCTTAAAAAAAACAAGTGAAATGAAGCTTGTTGGAAAGGAATTTATATGCAAAGCACTCTCATGTAACCTTTTTCTAAATCATCAGATTTCTCCAGCTGTACTGCAACCTTCACCGTAGCAGATCACCAGGAGAAGTGTGCTTCCTCTCTGCTCCTACTTGGTAAATTCCTGATAGTATTCAAATAAGTATTTTTAAACACATATTCTTGCTTTAGGCTGCCAATTTGCCAGCACATTCATTAACTGGCTTTATTTAAGGCCTTTTCCAAAGAATACAAGGATTAAGCAAATAAAATACACTCACATAGTATGTGAAATTGAGAGTTTTCATAAAATTATACTATGTTGACTATGTTATGACAACTGTTATCAAAAAGAACTAGAGGGAAAGCAAGCTCCTGTTACTATAGATGGCATTATGTGACTGACACCGAACTTAAACCAGCAAATATCTATACCTTTCTCTCATCTCATGTTAGAGAACAAAAGCTTAAAAATCACCACAGTTGTATAAAAAAATGAAATACAATGATTCATAGATCCATACCGCATTAGTCGTTTTGATATCCGAAGCACAAATGAAGTGCCTATCCTCTGCATTTCAGAGCCACCGCCTTGGTTTACTGATAAGCAGCAAGACTTACACTTTTGAGCCAATGCTTATCATTTGAGAAAACCTTTAAAGTAGATTTCATTACATTTCATCAAAACTTTACCTAAGGCGCGCACACACATTTCAGAAAATTAAGCTCAGTCAATATTTGCACAACTGTTGTCAACAAGATGAGAAAAATCCCTCTTAATGTAAGTGGCCCAACACCGAACAATATATAAGACTCTGGTGTTTTAAAAGACAGCTTATTAAAAAATTAACATACCATAGGGATACTGCTTTTTGATTTTATGACCTTACTGTGATTCAGCCTGAAAATCCTTCCAAATGAGAATTCTCAAAGAGCTTAGTAATGGAAGTTCATTTCAAAGGAAATCCAATATGCAAATATTTCAGCTGTGCTCTTTTACAAATTATCTGCCTTGTTTCAAAAACTGAAAACCAACAATGGAACAGTGGAAGTATACTTGACCTTACTGCTTAATGTCTATTAAGAATGCTACGGCTGGTGGATTTTAAATTTCTGAAACCGACACTCAAGAATGTATCATGCATCTTCAGCCCATGTCCCATAAATGCTGACTACACTCCAGCCAAAGCTTTGGAGCTGACACACTCTCAAACTTACATAACACTTACAAAGCTAGTTTAAATACACCATCAATCTGTGTCGGTTCCTGCCTTGTAGAAATCCTGTTTAGTTTATCTTTTAACCCTACACTTGCATGGAACAGTACCATTACTAATCTAATAGAAAAAACACACAGGCAACAAATCTGATTTTCTCAGCTTACAGAAAATATGAAATGCAGAAGACACACAAATCCAACTTCGCCCAAAATATGCACCTCCTGAGTCATGTTCATCCCCATCTCCCACAGTAATCAGGAAAGCAGAGACGTTGGATACAATACAGGACTGGGGAAACAGATGAAGTAGGGCAAAATACAAAAAAAAAAAATAATATGCAATTTGTACCCACCTCCTAAAAAACTGCGATCTCATTTACTAGAAAGGAATTAATTACTGGCATCTTTGCTTTGACATTATGCACCTGTGCAAAAAACGCCTGGTGAAAGTGAGCATATGCCATGCACTGGTATCTGCTCTACGAGAGCAGTTTATACAGGCCCCTAGTGGCTCAGTACACACAGCAGCAGATGAAGGGGAATTCCTACTCTTCAGCTCGTGTAGTTTTGGTCCCCGCATTCCTCAAACGCAGAAGCAAAAGGCAATGTTAAAAATAAAAGGTGAATCGCTGACCAGACTTAAATCTCCAGACACTTGGATCTTTACCACATCCCCAAGCAGATTCTTCCACATCCTCTCCTAAGATTAGGCACTGATTTCCTAACACCCATTGAGTTTGCTGAGTGCTGGTGGTTTGAGTTACATAACCATCACAGCACAATGCTTATTTGCCTTATTCTTTAGCGCTTGTTTTAAAAGTAGTATGACTGCTGGGTCTAAAAGCAGGTCCTAAGACAAATTCCTGAAATCTAGAAATAGCGAGGTACCATTTTCCTTACCATGCCTTACCACTCCTAACAGCTTGCCATAGCACACACAAACCATAATGAATTTCTTAGTATCTTCTTAAGAGTAGAAGACTTCTACTAAGACAAAGCTTTTACTGCTTTAAGTGGATACAGAAAAGCTATACATCATTTTTGCGTTGAAAGATATCTAAATATACCTCACCATATTAAGACAAGTGACAAAACTAAAATTGGAAAGCTACTCATGTAAAAAGTATCTCATTAAATCCATTCTTTCTGTGTAACACTCGGTACCTTAAAAATCCCTTGCCAGTATATTTACAGCTTTTAGCAATTTTGACTGAGCGAAATTTGACAGCTGAATTTATTAAACTGACCAGTTTGTCAAATTCACACATTAAAAAAGCAGTAATAGCTCATCTCATGAGAGGCAATTTAAAGAAGCAATCAAAAAATTGCCATCTGAAGTAAGATGCAAGTACATATGATTGTATTTAGGACAGGGGAGAATCTTTTTTTTTTTTTTTTCCTTCAGAGTTGCTCCATTCATAACAAGAATTGTAGGATTCGTTGCTCCCAGTCCAGGAGAAAATGATGTCATTTACTATACACTTTTACAGCAAGAAAAGAAAGTATTGACTGTTACAACATTTCAAACCACTAGCAGATACCAGAAGAAGGAAAAATATGATACATACATTTTTCCGTCTCTGTATCGAAATCCCCAATAACGTCCCAACATTACAGAGAAGTTGCTCGTGCTTGAACAAAAGGTATGTTGGAAGCGATCTCTGAAAGGCTGAGAAGACAATCATAGCTTCCCACATTAATCCTAAGTTTAAGAGAATACAAGTGTCATCACAAATACTCTGCAAATAGGAAACTCGAAAGTAAATCAGCACCTACAGACTTATCCCCAGTGTAACGCCATCTCAGGTGACAAGTGAAGGAACACATAAAACCCTAACAATTCTTTGTACATAAATTAACCCTTCTACGTGTGTCAGAACTGGGAGTATGGACATCGAAATCACGGCAGAGAAGCTGCCATCCTTACAGGAGGAAGTAATTGTACAGAGGCCAGGCAAAAGAATAAAATACGCATGACAGCAGTTCTGGAGGAGTAACAAGGAGAAGCAGGCATTCAAAAGCCATACATGCAAAGCTGAGTGGTAATCTCTTAAAACTGAAAGAACACCGTTCTGTCCAGAACGGAGGGCACATATAATAGGCAAAACTGGGGATTCCGTGCAAGAAAACAACTGTTTAAGAAAACAACAGTCTGGGAGAGCCCGGCTGCAGCAGTAAGGAGTGCCTCCTTGCATGGGCAGACGGCGCAGAGGGTGCTGCTAAGTTTGCTGAACAAATTCAAGAACCCCTTTGCGAACGCTCGGAAAACTGAGTTTCCAGCCCGATGTGCTTCCTTTCAAGTGGCTTCGCGAGAGTAAACAAAGAAATTAAAAGCCTAACCTGTGAAAATCTTCGCATCTCCGTGCCTCCCCGCTCCGCCGAGAGACAGCAGGAGGAGGAGAACGAGGAGAAGGAGGAGGAGAAGGAAGAGGGAGCCGTGCTCGGACGGGCGCCCGGGGTCCCTACTGGCCGCTCACCCCCAAGTCCCTTCTCCAGCGGCAGATGCCTGGTCTCTCACCCTGCTACCTTCCCCCATCTCCGAACCCGTTAGAATAAACAAAATAATTAATATTAATAATTCGTTCGCCAAAGCAAACAGACAGTGTATAATTACCGTACTCCCCTCTCCCCGCCCGCGCACAGCGGCACTCAGTGGAAACGTCGACTCCGATCCATCAATCGCCCTCTCCCTGCCCCATCCCCCGTCCCCGTACCGCAGCTCCCCTCGCTCCCCGAACAGGCCTCGCCGCCAGGCTGAGACTCGGCAGGGAGGCGCGGGGAGCGGGCTGGAAGCTGCCGGGGGGAAGCCCTGGGGCACCCACGGGAGAGTTGTGCGTGAGGGACATGTGTGCGGGCTGCGCGCACACACACACACACGCACACACACACGCACACTTCTGGGCTCACACACACAAGCGCGCCTAAAGAGGCGGCAAAGAGGGAGCGGCGGCGGAGGAAAAATGGGTCAGGAGCGGGGCAGTTACCTGGTCATGCTGGCTCCCCCGGTCCCAGCAGCAGCCTTCGCCGCTGCCCGCCCGCCTGCCGCTGCTTCCCGCCGCCGCCGCCGCCGCCACCTCCTCCCGCTGCTCCCGGTCGGCTCCGGGGCGGCCAATTTAATCCGAGCCCCGCTGCAGCAGCAGCAGCTACAAGCGAAGCCCCGCCGCTGCTGCCTGACGCTCGTGCGTGTCTCTCACAGTGCGGCGCCGGGGAGCAGGAGAGAGTCAACGAGAGTCCGAAAATCCAGCATCCAGAAGAGCCAGGTCCCCGCCTGCCTCCTCTTGCCAGCGCCGCCTCTCCTCCGCGCTGCTCTGCTCCGCTCTTCTCTTCTCCTCTCCTTCCTGCGGCGGCTGCTGCTGCTCCCGGGCGCGCTCTCTGTTCCCCAGCTAGCTGCTCCGTTTCCCCTCCTCCTCCTCCTCCTCCCTCTCTCTCGCTCTCTCCCTCTCTCTCCTTCTTCCTTCCCCCTTCACTCTTTTTTTTTTTCCTTCTCTTTGCTCCTTTTCTTTTCTTCCTTCGTCTTTTCTAACTGATTCTTTTGCTACAAATAAAAGCGAGGTCTCCCACCCACTCTCCCGCCTCCCTTGCTACAAAAAGTGCAGTGCAAACAAAAGCGAGAGAAGAGGGCACAGGGCGGGCGGGGTGGTGAGGGCAGACACGGGAAAAAAATCCCAGAAACCGTCCCCGAGAGTCGAAACGTGAAAAACCCTCCCCCACCACTTCGCTTCGCTCCTCTGGGGAAGAAGGGGGACGCCGTGGGGACACTGGTAGAGAGGACGCTCTCCCGTTTCGTGGGTTTGTTGTGGGCTTTGGGTTGGATGTCTGTTTGCGCTTTTGTGTGTGTGTGCGTGCGCTTTTGCTTTTTTTGTTGGGTTGTGGGTTTTTGTGATTATTCTTTTTTAATCCTCTTACGCTGTGTGGATCACAGGATCCGCACGGCCCCAAGAGTCGGGGAGAGCCCGCTGCCGCTGTCCGTGCCTGTGCGTGGGCGGGCAGGCTGGGGGGGCGCGGAGCGGCGACCCGGGCAGCGCCCGCCCCATCCCGGGCCGCGCGCCGGCCGAGCTCCGGAGCCGCGCGCCGCACGCACACCCGCGCGCCGCCGGGCGCGGGGGGCGGGGCGGTGACGTCACTCGGAGCGGGCCGATGGGGGGAGGGCGGGGGGCAGAGCGGCGGGGCGGCGGCCGGGCCCGTGGAACTTGCCTGCGCCCCGCCGCCGTGCTCAACTCCCGTGCGCCTCCGCGGGCAGATGGTTACACCGACGGGGGTGTGCCAGACCTGCCGGTCCGCCAGAGGTGTCCCAGAGCGACAGTGTGGCAGAGCGATATTTTAGTGGCAGTCGTCTTTGTGTATGGCAAGTCCCAGATTTTTTTTCTGGAGGATGGTCAGGTTCCTTGCTGAGTGGCACCACGTGTTGCTTGGCACAGTTGGTGGCCTAACTTGGGCTGGAACAGGGTCCATCCCGGCTCTTCTTAGGCTTTTGTCCAGTCCTCTGCAGAGAAGGAACGTAGGTGGGAATAGTAGGATTTAGGTGAAGAGTGCTTTGGAAAACCTCACTGTAAACTTATAGGCGTCTTCTGTGGGAGTGTGGAAGATTTACCCTCTGTGACAGCCTTCACGCTGTGTAAAATGGGGGTAGAGTGTCGGTATAAACGCAGTAAGTGCTAGCTAGGCATTATGGTGTTTGGAGCCCATGAGCACTGATGCTGGAAAAGTTGGCTTTCCTGGAATAGAAGTGATGGAGTGAAGCTCCGGGTGCGCTGCTGGCCGCAGTGGTGCCTCTTGTGTTGGGTTCCATGCCGACTGGCTGCAGGGGTGCCTCTCCTCCTGGGCCCCACACCGACAGGCCGCAGTGGTGCCTCTTGTCCTGGGTTCCATACTGACGGGCCGCAGTGGTGCCTGTCCTCCTGGGTTCCACACTGACAGGCCACAGTGGTGCCTCTCGCCCGGGTTCCACACCGACGGGCCATAGTGGTGCCTCTCGTCCTTGGTTCCACACCGACTGGCCGCAGTGCTGCCTCTCGTCCTTGGTTCCACACCGACTGGCCGCAGTGCTGCCTCTCGTCCTTGGTTCCACACCGACTGGCCGCAGCCCCATGAGCTGCACAGCGCCTGATCTTGGAGTCAGGCTTGTTGGCACCTGCTGCGCTCATTGCAGGTCATTGCTCCTTTTCTGCAGAGGAGAATGATTTGGGTGTTTTCTATCATCCTCTGGAAGCTAGTGCTGACAGCATGAAGGCTGACAAAAGTGAAAATAAACTTTGTTCTCCACAAGTCCTATAAATTGCTGTCTTCTTTTGATGCTGCCAGTTACACCATGAAAAATGGTCATCCAAATAATCTCACACTTAAAAGAACACTAATGCTTTCCAAACAGTATCTTTCAGAACACCAAGTAACCTTGTACAATAATTACTTTGTATGAAGAGGTAAATATATGAAATGTGGCACAGATGATTACTTTTTATCTTGTCTAAAAGAACTAACTATTCCATAAAAGACTGGCTTTTCAACAAGCAACAGTGTCTTCAAAGTACAACACAAATCAAAAGTTGGGCAAAATGCTACTTGGTCTTTATTGCAATAAATGTTGGTAAAGAAAGCAAGACTTAAATCATCACCTTTGCCCCCTGGACTGAAATGGCTTCAAGGCTGAATTTTGCTTTGAAATGGCAACACTAAATAGATATTTTCGGTTTTAATGTTGTGTCCTAGAAGTTCTTATAAGCAGCTTAGCTGTTTTAGTGCCCTTCCTGCTATGATCCTTGCATGACATTGAAGAATTGAGCAATAAACTCATGTATTTTATATTTTTAACATGGTATCACAACATGGATGTGAGGTTTGAGGACTACGTTTAGCTTTGTTTTTTTTTTTTTTTAAAGTCATGAGCAGGTTATGTAGCTCTTCCTGTAATTCAGTCAGTCAGAAATGAATGCATCACATTAGGAATAAACATATGTCTTTTTATAGAAAAATTTAAACCAGATCTCATTATTTAAAAGATTATGTTTTATAGTGATGCTAAAAAAAAAAAACAGAGAAGAAATTACCCTAAATTAATGAAGAAACATTAAAACACTGTATATTTCTGCTGATGTATTGCATATCAACTTCTGTTACCAGTAGCATAAATTTTGTATTTAAGATAGTAGTGTACACATACACATACATTAACCTCTATATGTGGTTTGTTAATACTCCTTTAACATTCCTTTCCTTCTAAGAGCAAATAACACAACAAGAGGCTTAATTCATGTGTTACAAACTACTCATTAAGGTAGATTTTTTTTTTCCCCCCAAACTTAAAAAAATTCGAACACAGCATTCTATACTGGTGTTCTATTTCTGCCAATATTGCAGCAGTACATTACCCCATGGTTAGCACAGCACTGAAATAGAAAATACATCTACACACTCTTTAAACTTTGAAATGTTTCGTGTAAAACACTTAATGATCTCTAAGATAGTACTTAAACCAGAGTTGGAAGATAGAAATATTCTTGAGGTTTTTTGGTTTTTTGCTGGGGGTTTTGAGGTGAAGGGAAGATTTTTTAAATTTGGAAATAAGTATCATGTATTCCGTCTGAGGTTTTCAAAACAATATACATCTTTCTCATGTCATTCCAGATTAACTGTTTAATTCTCATTCTTTCTGCTCATGCAGCTGTTTTAAGTTCTCTCATGGTGTGCACACCAGCAGTGAAAATCTTATGTGAAATGCAAGCTATGAGGGCAGGTTTAAATCTCAAAAATTGTAGCAAAGGAGAAAGCAAAATTAGTTGCCTGCTGTTCATCTGAATACTTACCTGTGACCATACTGTTGAGTATCTTCTACCATGGCTCTTCAAAAGGCCAGCCATAGGCCTTCATGTCTCAGGCTCATGAATTTAATGTATTAAGTAGTACTCTGTTCATAGTGGGGAGTGTTATTTTCCTTTCATCTGTTCTGCCTTGCATTGTTGCTTGCATTCCTGATAAATAACATCCCACAAAGCTCTTTAACACAGTAGGATATTCCATTAACAACTGGAACCAGTGGCCATTGGGTCAGTACACAGCAAAATCAGGAATGCGAGGGGGAGTAGGCGAGATGTATCAGAAAGGTTGCTCTATAGTCTCTCCCTTTTTTTCTGCAATACATTACTATAGCCATATTTTAGTTATTTATGATTAATGTATGGCAAGCTGTCAGCTGAAATCTAACAGGTGATTTGTCACAAAACTGTATTAATACATATTTTAGGCATTGGCTTACGAAATGATTATGAGAAATGTTCCCAAGTTGCTGTACTGATATTTGAAAATTCTCATTTTTAGAGTGCAGACACTTAAGCTCCTATTTTTAAGGTTAATAAAACACTACTAGACAAGTAGACACATGTTGCCTATATGCAAAAATTTATTCTGCTAATTCAGTTTGTGTACTCATCTTTTAAGTGCTGATTTAGTGTCTAACTAGATACTGTCAGTAGTTGTCTTTATTTTGTAAACATTTTTGATTCCTGTGGATCTAACTTACAAAATTTCAGTAGTTGGAGACAAAGGTATGGAGAAGAAGGCGATTTTCAGTGCAGCTCTTTGTGATAATTTTTGCCACATCTGCTATTGTTTTCCATGCTGTCTGAAGGAAATGAGGCTTTATACACTTGTGTGATCCACCTGTTGCCCAAACAACTTCTGCATGTGCCAGTACATTTCAAGTCCATTGCAAAGCATTCGGGTCTCTTATTCTACAGGTCTTAAGCCCTGTTCTAACTTTTCCTCTGTGGAAATAGATGTTAGAAAGATGAGGGAGGTGAACAGGCTGGTTCTCACACTTCTCCCAGCTTATTAATTGGTGGGACTGAACCACAGACCTAAACCATAGGTCTGCCATAGACCCAAAATAGCATTGTGGTGGGATAAGGTGATGTAGCGCATTAACTCAAAGCAAATTAGGCTTAATTGTTTCTGCTTCTCAGGGAAGAGCTTGCTGTACTAGCTATTTGGGGCTTTTTTGGTTGGATTTTGGGGACTTTTTGGTTTGTTTGTTGTTTTTTTTTTAAGTGGAAAGAGCTAGAGGCCAGTAATTAATCATTGAGCAAACGGAAATCTCCAGGGTCTTGGAGATGATGAAGCGGGATTAGCTTTGTCAAAGCGCACTAGAGTGTGTGCCACAAACTGAAAATAAACAGCAGGTAGTATAGGGAAAGCTGTAAGATTTGTAGATAGAGGAGGCAGCTTTGTCTTTTATTTCTGTAGTATTTGGAGTATCTCAGATGGCGTGAGAACTCTGCTATCTATTCAGAAAGAAAATACTTAGAATACAGTACACAGTGTGGTGGTATTGTTTTTGAAAATCATGCCCCTCTCCCCCTCCCCCCCTCAGTATATATATATACACACACATATAAAATGTATGTATGCACACAGGTGCATGAGGTCCATTTCAAGATTTGTCATCATTTTGAATGTGGTGCAGTAGACTGAGTTTTTTCGGGTTTTTTTCTTCCTTCTGGATTCAAAATGTAGAAAGTGCCACTACATTTCAAGGACAGCAGAAGAGAGCTAGGTCTAGAATGTCAGAAATATTCTCCAATTTCAGCAGAGGAAAATGGAATCCAGTAAAGGACAACTAATAGCCAAACAACAGCTTGTTAGTTTGAATCTTTTGCAATAATAAACCAAAAATTAGACCTCATACATTACTTAGCGTGTGTGATTAGTTAATGATTCTTCAACATCCACTAGAGAGACTAAAGGCACCATTTTGCATCCATAGGTCAGAGATCTCTGTCAGTATAACACTGCTTGATCTATATCTTGATAAACTTCTTGATGTAAATACTGATAAGTAGCAGAATTCACATACTTTAAAACTCAGGAACAAGAGGAAAATACTAATACCATAACTGATTCACAGAAATTGAAGATTTTTTTATCTTTGACTTGAACACTGACTTCTAGTTTCTAAGAAGACACTCACTGCTGGTCAGTTTAGACAGCTTCTTTTATAGAAAAAGTATCCAGAAATGCTTCCTACAAAACTGAGGATCTCACAAACTAACAACAACTGGTGAAAGTGAAATCTCATTAATCTGAATGTTCCCTCCTGCAAAACATCAAGGAGATTCCAGACACATCTTATATGGCAGTGCTGTGCTGTCAGGGCACTGAAAAGGGGGTGGAGGGAGGAAAATTAAAAATCTCAATTTATTTCCCAAACTTGAAACTTTTGCTTCTTGAATATAGGGGTGTTTTGGGAGAAGCTGCTCAGTCATCTGAAGGGGAGAGTCTTTCTCTATTCCTCTCATGTTGTCTCCTTTGTACTGATAAATCAAGAGGCATAGGCAAGCACTGGGAGGCAAGAAATGTATTGTCCCAGCAGAATGCTGGATTACTACTCTCGCAAGATAGAATGTGAAAAGGAAAAATGAAAATATAAAATTCTTTTCAGCATCTCTCTCTTAAAGTACCTTACAGTTAATATTTGAATGTTACTATTGCTGTGTACCCAAATATTTCAAAACCAGCATAGATAAATATCTATAGTACTAAAAGAAGGATATTTTTTTTTTTGCTAGAGAAGACCCTGCCATGCTCTGTCTTGGCTTTAAGTAAACTTGGATGGCCAAGTTTAAACTTTCAATGAATCTGTTCAATTCTGATCTGAATACAAAGACAGTATTTTTTTCCCTCAACATAACTCCCATTAACTTCAGATAATGTGTTTCCCAATTAAAAATATAGAAAAGCATATATGTATATGTTTATATATATATAAATATGACTAGTGTTGTCCCTGTTACAAAAAATGGTGTCATATTTTGTAATTACGTTTAAGTAAAGGAATTTAAGGAAAATCAAATTATTCTCTCATTTCTTACTGCAGTTGCTCCAGAGGAAGCTGCAAGTTTAATGGCAGGTCAATCTAGATAAAACATTCTGAAGTATTTAGTATTAGTCTGAAGTCTGAGTCTTACTAATTGACCACTTTTCATAAGCATTGTATTCATCTTATTTTCAGTTTTAAATATGAAATATTTCAAATTCTGTGAATTCTGATATCAGGAGGAAACATTTTTACATTATGATTGTGACTGACCTATGTAAACAAATCACTGAATTTTCACTGGAACAGAAAAAATATTTTCCTTATAATCATTCTGTTTATATTACCTTTTCATTGTTTCAGTTTATATTTCCTTCCATCCCTTTTATTAATCACTAAATGCAAGCCCAGTGAACATTGACTCTTACAGAGTGTGGTATAGAAGCTATGTATTACCACATCCTTTTATGGAAGACTGTGTATTTTGGGCAGAACAAGAGGTGTTAAAACCACATTACCCAAACAAATCTGTTCACCACACAGCATTCTCTAATCATTTTCATTCTCAGCAATTCAATTAAAACAGAAATTAGGACCATGAGAAAAAAAATCTATATTTTAGCCAAATAACCTATTCGTGAAAAAGGAATGGAAAGATTAGATCTGTTGTATTGAATCCAGATTATTAACAAGCTTAGATGCCAAGTCCTTTTTCTTTCAATGTTGAAAAGCTCTTTCACGCATTAGACTAACCCTGTGAGGGAAATCACTTATTAGTCACAAGGGGTTTTTCTCAATAACAGAAAAAAAGATTTTCAAAGTTCTTTTATAAAAATGACATTATGAACTTCAGCAGACACCTTTTTCTTTGATGCAAATATATTTCAATGACCTCCATGTTTTTTTTTTAATAGGTACGAGCTAGCACAAACATGAACTGTTGTCAATCAGACTCACATAGTAAGATTTTGCTGGTGTTTTCTCATTTGGTTCCTTCTCTGGGAAGGCACAAAGGACACAATAGGGGCATTAAAATTCAACTACAGTGTTTGTGGAATGATAGCAACATGTTTCATGTTTTTAGTCTCGAGTAGGTTCTACATATTCAGGTTGCAGGTATGTATGCTTAAAAAAAAGTAAATAGAAGACTTCTTCAGACTTTCTTTTACTTCCCTCCTCTGTATTTGTTTCTGTGAAATCTGATTTTACAAAATAAATGTTTCTTGGCTCCCAGTGAAGCTTTACATTCTCTTAAAACCAATCCCATACAATGTCTTTTTAGAATCATCTACTTTTTTCATTTTCTAATGCCTCCCTTCTCTCTCTCTCTTTCCTTTAAATTTATGTTTTCTCAAATGTCAGGTTCCCCCAGCATTACAAGACCCTGGGCTACCCTTTCATTTGTTTGCACTTTCATTCATTTCCTTTTTTTTCAGATATACTTAGTCTCTTTCTTAAATGCCTCTGTCATGAGCCTTTTCTAGCTCCAAACCCTTCCACTTTCCATTCCAGAAGTACACTTGTGCTTATGCATGTAATGGGGAACAGGGGAAGAACATGATATTTCCCAATCTGTATTTTTTGAGATCCCAGATAGGTCAGGTCAGTAAATTCTTTCTCAACACATTGAGGAGGCTGCAGCAAACTACTGTACAACAGTTCCATATTATTTTATTGCATCGAGTATGTACACTCTTCCAGAGAGTATCCTTCAGAAGCTGGAGGCACTGAGGCAGGGAGCCGTTCTGAACACAGGATATCCCACTGAATATTTCTTCCTGATACAGCATTCAGTTTCTAAATGCTTGGTTGGTTATGCTTTTCTCCACTTCTCCCTGCCTAGGTCCAATTCATTTTGGTTCTGCAAGGTGTAAAAATTATCTCAGAAGGAGGTGACTTATAGCTAAAATTTGGAAGCTGCTTTTCTTAAAGATTTTGAGGATGTGGAACATCAAAGGAAAGAAAAGGGTCTTAATCTGTTTCTGACTAACAAATAGTCACAAATATGTCATATAGGGGGCCTTCTGGAGCAGTAGTAGATGGCATTACCTGTCCTTACAAGAACAGCAATGATCTTGAGATCAGAAAGATTAATTTTAATGGCACTGATATGATTGTCTCATCTTTTCACAAAATTAAGGAGGTAGAAATCTCAGGATTTGTCTAATTCTGTGTAAATAACATCCCAAATTTCAGGGCATTTATAACAGTTTGTTCCTACAGACTCTGCAGTAAGCAGCAGCTGGTTTTGTGGACTCATTTGAGCAGAGACTATTTAAAAGGTGTAGCTTGAAAGAGTACTGTAATCTTTTTTCTTTGCACGCTGATTCCTAAGGTGGCAAAATGCAGTGATGAGAGAGATGATGAGGGTTTATTCCTGTAATTATGCTTTCATCAACAATGTACTGAGTACTATCAATGTGATCTGAAACAATAAAGTTTGCTATCAAGAGGTAAATCACTATCGCACTCCATCACATGAATTTATGCAGATGCATACACACACACACACAAACACAAGGCCCCTTTTCTAAAGATGATATACAAAAGAACAGGACAAACTTGTGATGGGATAAAGTACTTTTAGTTGGGACACTTTCACATAGAATTTTTTAAAAGGGTTTGTACTTGTTTTCTGGACACAAGGTAGCACTAGTTTTGAAATTATTTTGTGTATGATTTCACTAAGAAGAAATCAGGGAAAGAAAATTGGTTTTTTAGTTCAAATAAAAATAAAGCTGCAACTTGAATGTTTTCTGTTCAGCAAAAATTATTCATTTACTTGATAAGTCTTCAAGCAACAGGCAGAAAGAATGGCAAGGCTGTATTTAGAAATACACTAATGAAGAAAAAAAAGCAAAAGGAAAAATGTTTGTGGATATTTCTACTGGCTCATCATCCCAGTGTCAGTTACCAAGACATATGAACATCACTGTAATTGGTCCTTTGTTCAGTGCTACCAGGATGCTGTTCATCAAAGCCTAAAAAATATTTTAGCCTCTTTATTTTGCTGTTACTAAGCGGAGTAAAGAAGCCATGCCTTCAACAGAAAGAGACAGAATCCCAGTATCAACTAGGTTGGAAAAGACCTTTGAAATCATCCAACCCATGACCTAACACCACCTTGTCAACTAAACCATAGCACCAAGTACCACATCCAGTCTTAAACACCACCATGGATGGTGATTCCACCACCTCCCTGGGCAGCCCATTCTAATGCCCAATCACCCCCTGTGTGAAGAACTTCTTCTTAATGTCCAACCTAAACATCCCCTGGAACAGCATAAGACTGTGTCCTCTTGTCCTGCTGCTGGGAGAGGAGACTGATCCCTGCCTGGCTACGACCTCCCTTCAGGTATTTGTAGAGATTGATAAGGTCTTAAGGTGATAAGACATGCCTCCTCCTCCTCCTACTCCAGTAGGCCTAAGTGATGGGAAGTTTATGGATATACCAAACTGCAACAACTGAGATATATTTATGACCGATCATTTCATTTCAAAGAAGAATAAACCAAAAGGAAGAATTCTGAACATAAAAGGACATTTCAAACATTGTTTTCACTTACTAGAGTCTTATGATGTAGTAAGCCACAAAATAAGTGGCAGAATTATAATATCATGGAATACGCTGAGTTGGAGGGGACCCATTGCTATCACTGAGTCCACCTCTTGGACCTGCACAGCACCATCCCCAAGAGTCACATGTGCCCAAGAGAATTGTCCAAATGCTGCTTGAACTCTGCCAGGCCGGTGCTGGGACCACTTCCCTGAGGAGCTGGTTCCAGTGCTCAATCACCCTCTGGGTGAAAAACTTTTTTCTATTATCTGACTTAAATGTCTACTGACTCATTTTCAAGCTGTTTCCTTGAGTCCTGTCATTGGTCACAAGAGTGAAGAGATCAGTGTCTGCCTCTTCCCAACAAGGACATTGAGGATCTCAATAAGGTCAGTGTCCTCCAGGCTGAACAGACCTCAAGCAACCTCAGCCACTCATACAGCTTCCCTTCCAGTTCCTACACGATCCTTGTGGCCCTCCTTTAGATGCTCTCTAATTTTGTGGCACCCAGAGCTGCCCCCAGCACTTGAGGTGAGGCTGCCCCAGTTCAGAGCGGGGCAGGACAATCCCGTGCCTTGCCCAGCTCTGATGCTGGGCCTGATGCCCCCCAGGACAGGGTTGGCCCTCCTGGCTGCCAGGACACTGCTGACTCAGGTTCTACTTGCCACAGACCAGGACCCCCAGGTCTCTTTTTGCAGTGCTGCTCTCCAGCTTCACTTTCCCCAGTCTATTCACTCAGCCAATGTTGTCCCATCCAAGGTGCAGAATCCATCACTTACCCTTGTTAAACTTGTGTATGACTGCTGAATATTTATGAGACATGTTTCACAAAAGAAAGTTGACTAATCATGTGAGAATGACCTACATTTCTGCTTCAGTCCTGCATTTGGTTTGTCTTTAACTTCTATCTGTGCTTACTTTACTTTTTTACTTTTTACCTAACAATTCAGATTGGCCTATGTTAATGATCTGTGCTTTTTGTTATTTACAAGGACCTTGTACCTTGTGGGTATCAGAATGTACTTCCCCAGTGAGGTTTTGAAAGGCTGTACATTGTAACCTGTGTGCTTGCTATACCATTTCGTTCTAGTATTCAAAACTGAAGAAAACAGAAGTGAAAAGAGTTCCAGAGAACTCAAAATGGAATATTTTTTTACTCACTTGTGCATAGACAGTGGAAATACCTGGTTTAAATATGTAGCTGATCATGCTGTTTTGAATCTCTCCCTGTGTTTTTTGGTATCATATGTGATACTGTAAATCCATGTAATATGTACCAAATAGGTTATAGAGACAAAGACTGATGCCAGTGCCTACATACAGCTTATTTGTGAGCATACTCTTATGTTCATACTATACTAAATGAGGTGATTCTTCTATTTAATGTTACTTGGATAAGTGTTTGCAGAAAATGAGACATAAAAAGTGTAGTTACATTTCCCTCTAAAGGCTGTATTAGTCTGCTGAAACTTTTAAAAAGCCCTATGAAAAGTATATTTTTATAAGAATTGGATTTATTCCAAAAGTATCCAAAATGCTGTCACCATGTGAAAAACATCTAAAGAAACACTAGGAGATTATATTCCCTGAGCTAGCTGCTAAAACCTTGGCAATTTCCATCTCTTCATTACTTACATAGTATCCACTCCCCTTTCCTCTATATAAATCGCTTTCTTCTTGTTATGATACAGCAGTGTGATTCAACTCTCTGCACAAAGGCACAGTGGAAATCAGAGTGCTTTGGGAAATTCATGGAGTCTGGCTAGTCAACATAACAGACTACATTCAGAAAATTCCTACTGCATTTAAAGGCCAAGAAAAAGGTTAAATCTTTGAAGAGGAAAACTTTAAATAGGGGGACTGGTTTTGCATTTGCAAATCCTAATTTTAGTCTCTCTTTGCAGTGAATGTTCAAGGATAGTAATAGAACTGCAGTGTCTTCTCAGGAGTTTTGTCAGTTGTCCTGGTTAAAGATTTCATTATCTGCTATTGACAGAGCCCATAGGCATGAAGCATTCACTAGTTTATAATTTTAAGTTAATAAATAGTATCTATTTAAATCGAGGAAACTCACTTTCAAAGATAACTTGTATATTGTGTGCTGCTCATTGATTGGAAAAATCAAAAATAAAGCAATGACAAATTAATAAATAGCAGTTCTTTCCCAGAAGTTAATATCAAAACAAAATAGGTATAACTACCCTCTTAACACAGTCTAGTTCAAAACTATGTTTCTGCAAATATATTTTCTGGATATATATAACAGTTATTTGTAATTACCAAATCAAGAGAAAAATGAATAATGCAAATTTTGTCTCTGTTTCAGAGATCTAAGCATGATTAACATAAGTAAATTCATTTGTGCTATAGATAGCTCATTAAAATATCTTTAGAGACTCCTAATCTCCAACCAACAAGGTAGTCTAGGACTCTTTGTTTTCATACTTCACTAAAAGTTTGGAAAACCAGAGCTCTTAGCCTAATTCTGCATGAAAATTGCTTTGTGACCACTGTAAATGATCCTATATATTTTGTTGGGTCGTATTATACACATAAAATGTGGTAATATTGTATCTTAATGTATACTTTTTTACACTTTATGATATAATAAACCAGTTTAGAAACTTACGACCTCAATTGCTTAGTTATGACTTATAAATAAAATAATTTATATAGAAGTTGTTATATATACTTATTATTATGTCATAATAATTTCATGACAATAATGAAATTAATTGAATCATAGAATCATTACGTTTGCAAAAGTGAATCCATCAAGTCATCACCAAGATTATCAAGTCCGAACTTTGACTGAACACCACCATGCATGCTAAACCATATAATGAATTCTTACATCTACTGATTTATTAAAGAAAAAAGTTCATAAGCATTTCCTTAATAAAATTATCAAGCAACGTTGCCCTTTTGTTGAAATGTGCTATTGTATGATTACAAAATAAAGTAGCATATAATGCCACATAAGAAAGCAATTAAAATTCCATTCAGTACTATCATCAGTCTGATCTCAAAGTTTTTTAGATGTTCCTACCTTATAAATTTTGGAAATAAGCAGAGGCCTCTGTCTGGGCTGACCAGAAGCACTTTTTAGAAGCACTTGACCTGGAGTGAGCTAAAATATCTGAATAGCACTATTTACCTTAACTTTCTTAGATACCTGAATTATCTCTGAAGCAGGCACAATGGTTAATTATGAACAAAAATTGAAGATCTTTATTAGAGGGAAGATTATAACTATGTGTTTAAACAAATCTCTTTGAAGACCTGTGTTTTCAGAATCTAGAATGGGAATTTCTTTTGCTTTTGTGTTCCAAACTATATTAGAGATGAGGTGTTGTGGGTAGAGGAAGGATGTAGGAGGCACCTTAATTAAAGGAAATTCTTCAGCCCTCACAACTCTACAATTTATTAAGTGGTAAGAAATCCATATTCCAGAATAATCTATGATTTAGTCTGCCTTTTAGGCTATCTGGCTGAGAGCTAATGGTGATATTTATGATTTTTCAGAGTTGCTTATGCAAAATGCTTCAGAAATGAAATGTATATCAGGAATTTCTCTAATCGGTTCTCTTTACACCGTTTCATTTTTCCTCCTGCCAAGGTGATCAGTAGACATCCGTTAGCTGTATTTTCTCTCTTATGATGCAATGGTATGGTACAAAGTGCAATCAAATTCCAATTAATTCTTTTAAAACTGTGAATAATATTAAGCAAAATTTTAGCTGTGCAAAAAACTACTCTTACAGTTTAAGTTCCATGTCCATGTCCAAAGTAGCACTAATACTGACAAGTCTAAACTATTGCATTCCATGGCATCTTGCCTTTTCCCATTACATAGCATATATCAACTGTAAGTAAATTGTAAGCACAGAAAGAACCATTAATGGAGTTTATTGATCAATCTACCTGAATTACATCAGCAAGAGTCAGGCATGTTCATGTTATGTCAAAGCTTCCATAAGCAGAAGTCATTTGGGGTTCTTAGAAGCTTAGGGCACCCAGCTCTTGTAGTGCAAGGTCCCCCTTGACGTAGGGTTTTCTAGGAGAGATTGTAACTTAGGTGATTCACTTCAGCCATAGATGACCCTGCTTGAGCAGAGAAGGGTGTTCAAAGTCACCTCTAGAGATACCTCCCAGCCTTAACCATTCTACAATTCTGTGATTAAAAGTATCCTGAAGAAAGTACAACAAAATAGTCAAAGTTCCTATTTGATCACCTATTAGATACCTCAGGGTATCTATGAGTAATCAGTTTGCATGTACAGGAGAGGACAATATTTTAAAAGTACAGGAGAGGACAATATTTATGTGATAGAGAGGGGGCATTTGCTTACACTACCTACTTGTTATTAGCTAAGGATTTATTCTGTAAAAAAACCTGCTGCTAATAGTGGCCTTCTAGCAACAGGACGGCACTCCTAAAATGTCTGCCCTTCCTTAAAACACAGAAAATGTGGAAATGAAGTATTTTGTACCCTAAAGAACTGCTTATTGAAGAACTACTATCTTATCTTTACCAGTACTGTGCAGTTGCTAAATTATCTCCCTGTCTCAATTGGCCTTTCTAGATGTACATCTCATTTGCCATTTATCCAAATTATTCAACAAATGCCTAAGCATATTTAAAATGTGCTCTAGGTAAATCAGAGAAGTGTCAGGTTTTTTTTGTCAGGTCCTGCAAAACTTGTGTTGAAGCATAAAAGTTTGGTGTTCTATGATTACTGTAGTGTCTAGACAACTTCCTTGAGTGATGTCTTGTGCTTGCAAAAAGCGTTGATACCTTCTGGTAGAAAAAAAAGAGATATGAAGGCCAGAAAAAAAGCTGACAATAAAATTTACTCTGACAAAGTCTGAACTCTTCCATGAATTCTTTGTTCACTGTAGGAATTAGTGCAAGTGACAAGGGTATATTTTGTTCAGCTCTTCTTGAAGAAGATTTTTTTTTTGTGCAAATTTGTTATTTCAAAAGGTTTAGTTAAGATACAATCATCTCAAAATTATATATGTCAGTATACTTATTGTGTCAATATACCTAGCTATGTCCTTCATGATAGGCAAGAGAAAAAATTTAGTTGCTTCTAATTGCCAAGCCATAATTTTTTGATGGAAAAATTTCATTGGAATGTCTACATAGAGTTGAATTTGGAGCAGATAGCTGGAAATATCTGGGCTCCATCTGTGTAATAAAAAAAAATGGGGATGAAGGAAAGACTGAAGTAAAATAAAATTATGTATTGCTGCATCAGTAGTTGTTGGACAAAATTTAAAAAATATTTCATGTCATTCATAAGCATACACAGTCCTGAAGAGAAGGCAGAATTATTTAGTATTTCTCTTCTGCTGCCAGCAAGTCTCTGAGAAATACAGGTATAAATATGTCTGTACATCTATTGTTGCTCATTTTGAAGGATGTCAACTTTCTCTTGTTGTCATTTACTCTGTTCAAGGAATGAAGGTTTGTGTAACAGGCCTAATCAGAGTCTGCAGTCATCCTGAGGAAGTACTTCAAGCACTATGATTTCCAGTCACAAATGTAATTATGGGAGTGGGAAATGCTAGTTTGTTTGGATTAACAAATTAAATAATTCATTAATGTTACTTTTTAAATTTTTTTTTTTTTAAACCACTGGACCACAACCTTAGTGTTATTTACAGAAATTTCTTCATATTCTAACTGGGTCATCAATATCAAGAATTATCTTTCAAGCAGGGATAAATAGTTACAAGCAAAGAGCAGAACAATCAGTTTAAAGACATCCAGATTTCTGTGACACCAGCGGATTGGAAGAATGCAATTAGAAAAAAAAAAAGTTGATATGAAAATCCAAGGACAGAATCTGATTTCTTGGGCAGCTCAAGAATGAAGGATCAGAAAAATGATTCTCTGAAGCAATTCAGAGAGTGTCTGTGTTCCTGTGATTCTGGACAGGAACTTGCAAATACTGTGTTGTTAGGCTTGTTACAGATATGTAGTATTCCAATAGAGAGATGAAATCCAGTTCTTCCCTCATTTTGACAGTTAAAAGTCATTCCTTCGAAGTAAGATCAAGTGTGATTCTTGCATATGTCAGCTTCATCCTACCAACAGCAATGAATTCACAGCTGCATAGTCAGAACACTTGAAAGCAACAAGGTTCTGCACCTTGAAAACAGCTTGTTTCAAACTGGTGTTACCAGATAGGCACCCTTAACACAGAGTAAGAGAATTGTTGGCATTTGAAGAGCTCAGCCAGAAAACAGAAGGTCCAAGATGAGACGGCAGTAAAATTTTTGAACATATCAATATGAAAACTCAGAAATTTTTACAATTGTTAGAGAACAGAATTAATGAAGAGGTGATGCAAATGTATGTAAAGAGCATGCAAATAGCAAAATGCAAATCGTAAGTGGGAATTAAAGGTCAGTTTATTCATGTTAGGAAAATCAGTTTGTCTGAATCCACTCATTTGCCAAGGATACACTAGATGCTTAAGTAATGTAAGAAAAGATGCAGGGTTTTTTTCAGGGCTTTTTTTTTTTTAAATACAGTATTTGGAAATTTGTAATCACAAAGACAAACTTGAATCAAAATTCAGTGTTTCAACTTTTTGTTTGCTTTTTTGGCATGACTTTCTGTCACACATATTTTGAACTACATTATCTGCTTTTTTGTTAAATAAGTGATCTGTTTATTGCACTAGATTTTGTTTGGGCTTGGGTTTGGTTTATTCATTTGTTTGTTTGTTTCTGGTTTTGTTGTTGTTTATTTTAATTTGACAGTTTTAAGTGTTCCACATTTCAATTATCAGTGGTCATAAAATAAAGTTATTCTACAGAATGTTTCCTAGGTGTAAGTCAGTCTTTCTGCTGTTGAAAGTCGTAGTAAGACTGCACACTCTCAGAGTTTATGTTTCTCCATAAATCCAGCCACAGTCAAAAGGAGCACTAAGAATTTAAGGTCTTAAAACCAGAGTGGTTTACCACCTGTTCTCCATGAATTGGAGTGCCTTTGGGTTCAAAAAAGTTTATTTTCTGTGATTTTTTTACAAGAAAGCAAATTAAAAGTTCCTGGCACCTTCCTAAGTCTCCCATATCCAGAGAGGGGGGTCACAATATCTCACAATTTTAGTTATTAATGGAAGCTGTGGCTCTGATATTTCCTTGCAGATTTCATTGGTGTATAGCTGGATTTAATCGGCTCCAAAGTTAGCCACATCATAAAAGCCCACAAACAAACAAACAAGCATACAAACAAACAAACATTTTTTTATTTATAAATAAATGTTAGTGGTTTATTTGAAGCTAGTTGAACTTCTTTTACATTCAAGGGGAAAAAAATCCAGTTGCTAAGGCCTGTTTATTTTTAAATTGAAATGAAAATCAGAACTGTTTTCAGTCTGTTTTGGTAAGAATTAGTTTGTTAGAGATGTCTTCATTACATTAACTTCTGCTAGCTGTATTTGCTGATATATCTACTGAAACAAATATTTTCTGTATGTATGCCATGTTATTATATTGAAAAGTTCAGAAGCAGTAGAAAACTTTAGAGCATTAGGACCATTATGAAAACATTTTGAAAAGTGTAATATGTCTTCTGGTTCATAAACCACTCTTGAAATTTCTAAAATCTGAAGTCAGTTTTTTGGGGGAAACTTCTATATTTGTGGTGTTAAAATAATCTTAAATAAATAAATAAATATATATTAACAAAATACTTGGGAGCACTGCCATATGTGTGTCTTGTGAAGTGTATGAGTTATTGCCTTACAGAATGGTGAGGACATGACCCAGAAAGTTCCTTCTTCAGTACATTACTTGAGAAAACACTAACTCAGACCAAAAAAACCTAAAAAAATTGAAAACTCACAACCAAACCAACCAACCAACCAACCAACCAACCAAACTCTCTTCCCCATCAAATCACTGCAAGAGACAGAAAACTGTGTTAACAAGATACACTTAAAAAAGCATCCTGTGATTTCTAACTTGTTGTGATTTTTTTGAGAAAAAAACCTTGGCATACCATTAACGGAGATTATGCTCATCATCTGTGGGGACTTTATGTTTCCGATATAGTGCTACTTCCACCTGTGCAAATACCAATAAAGTTAATTTCCAAACTGACTGAAAGGTCATGCCTGATTTGTCATCTGCATTCTGTAAACTCATGACACATGCTCAAGGCAAATTTAAGCTGGAAAACAGAATAAAAATAGTGAGGTAGAGAACGGTGAGTTTCTAAAAATACAGAAAAGTTGGATTTCCAAAATCAAAGCATATTGCTGTTTGTCAGATCTTTCAAGTATCATTTTGCTCTGTTTATTTTTCCAAGTGGAACAGGTTTTTCTTCCTAGTAGGAGGAAATTTCTTCCTTGACATGAAGCCTTGGTGAGCTTAGGCCAACAAAGAGAATATTTTCTTATTCTTCCAGGTTGTCATTTGACAACGTCTTTGTCCAAGGATAATCTCTGATACTCTGCTTTTCTACCAATTCCTTACTGCTAGACTGCTATATGCCAGAGATGCAATTCCAGTAGTGCTCAAGAGAAGGCATAGTGTTAGGAACATCATAATCAGTTCCATAATTTTTCTGTGGATGAATGTTTGGCTTTTTTTAATTGATATATGTTTGCATCTAACATATGTATGTGGATAGGTATATGTGATATACAGTCTCATCAGAATTCCATGATAAATCATGATCCTTACAAAATAATTAATTTTTCTCTTAAATATTTGAACAACTCTGGAAGCATGTGTATTGATTTGCATTTAATTGATGACTATGCAGTTAATTGATGAGTTCCATGCAGATGTGGTGGACAGCATTTTCAATCTGCAGAAGGGTTTGTGAGGTAACTACTTGTATTTATGAGGAATGCAAGATAAGATTCATGTCTTGGAATATTTTTAGGTCTCTCTGTGTTGTAGCATGTCTATAAGCAGTGATTATCATTGCTTTCTTTAGATACTCACAAAAAATAATTCCATGAGGGAACAGAAGACAAAAGTATAATTTGACAGGTGCATACTAATTTTAAAGATTAGATTAAATTAAAAATAAGTCAAGGATTCTTAAAAATTATCCAAAATAGGATAAAATTACTATAAGAATAGCAATAGAATTCCTAATACTATGGCACATGGAAGATAAATGTGTAGGATACTCCAGCATTTGAGAAATCTGTTCTACAAAAAAAGATAAAAATGGAAGCATATCCGTAACCATGAAGGAAGTGTCCAGAAGCACAATATTATGGTTTAGAAAAAATGTAACCACTACATTTTGCTATTTTTTTCTTTTGAAGACGGGATTTTCTGAATACAAGAATTCTCACAAAACCCAATCAAACAAATAAACAAACAAAATAAAACCCAAAATCTCAAACAAACAAAAACTCCCAAAACAAACAAATACACAAAAACCCCCAAGCATTTCGCCTTGTGTTTTCATTTTTATAAGGATCACTGAGTGCACAAAGGTAGAGCTAAAATATATCAAAATAATTTAGCTCTCTTATCCTAGATTTACTGAATTCAAATTCTTCTTGCAATGCAGTCACCATAGTCTGAGTTTCAATCTTATATTTGTTAAATCAGGAAACTCATAATAAGTTTATAATCAATGTCGGTAAACAAGTCTCTGTGGAAAAGAGCATTTAAAGAGGACAAAGTATATTGTGAAGGTAAGAGATAGTCTGGACTTTACCTACTGTTTCACTATATAAATTTGAGCTCTGGCAAAACATATAGGCTATTTAAAATTTTGTGGATGCAAAAGTATTTAAAAAGGGGAAAAAGTATCAGCTCTTAAGAGAAGAATGGAAACAATTAAGTGAGAATGCCTAGAGGACTTCCGAGTCTTGCTTCTATGTATTGGTTCTCATATATCTGGTTAATATTTGCTGCCCCCTGTAGTTTACTCTTACATAATTTCCATAAAACCATCTGAGGTGACTGAAAATATAAACCAAACTTATCTTTTCTACTGATTATGTTTTGGTTATTTCCTATTTCTGTCATCCTGTCTGAATTGTTGCTGTGTTGAGAATTGGGATGATTCTCAATTATTATCTTGTTCAGTTGTTATTTGATAGAGTAAAATGAACAAATATTTAAAGTACATGGATCCTATTTTATTTATTTCTGAAATAAATGTATCTTCCTTTAAAGAGGCAGATCAGGCAAATGTTTAATAAAATGCACTGTAAATAGTTTGTGTACAGTGTGTACACAAACAACCTTATGGTTCCTTGAAGTCTGTTTTTGGAGAAGATGATGAAAAGTGGTAGTTTCAAGGTTTAACAGGCATCTAAGTTGCTTGCTGAGTTTAAAACAGTCCCATCACTGACTAATGAGATATCACACCGTGCCTCAGAATTTAGTAACTGGATTTCACAGTTACCAATGTCTTCCTAGTATTGAAGGAAGAGGGATTTAAACAGCCTAGAAAAAGGCCACACGAGAAAAGAGCACTGCTATGATGTATCAACCAGGGGTTTTAACCCACTAATGTGAGAACCAGCTCAATTATGATCAACTTCCTAGAGGTGCTCTGACCTCCTAGAGGCGTTATGAACCAATTAGACAAGGGATGTTTGTACTTATTTTTGGTTTAATTTAAAAGAAGACAACTCTGAATTCTGAAAAACTGGAATTTAAACAAGTTTATGGCACATTGTTCTGTTAACTGTAGACTACCAGTTAACTCTTTACAGTTACCAGACTCTTTATAGGTAAGGGTCACCAAGATTGATATCCAGATTCAAAAACTGCCTTTGCTGAGTTCAAACTCAAAATCTCCTGACCAGTCAAGAAGAATTTATCTTATTTACAAATAAAAAGTAATGGAGTCAAATGATAAAGCAGGAGCAGATACGAAGAAGGCGCCAGAGGTGTCAGTCTCTGCCACAAATCAGGACTTTATACCAAATCTTTTTCAGGAAAACCCTGGTACAGATAGAATCACCTTGAAACTGAATTTTATCTTCAGTGTAGATGGTTATGCCATGCTTAAGGCAAAACCAGCAGGTGAGGAATGACTTAAGCAATTGGAAATTGGTCAATGTTCATCAATCCCAGCTGCTAGGCTTGAACAGTTTCAAGACAGAGCAGTGCATGGGGAGCTTTTTGTTTTAACAGCCGAAGGCACTGTTGTAAATATTAGAATTTGGTTTACGTAGGTGTACACTTCTTAAAATATGTACCCAAGTTAGAAATTTGTCCTCAAAAAAGACTTTAGGCAAACAAAAGTAGAAAGAAGGAAAAGTGACGAAAAGTAAAAAGTGGGAAAATTCCAATTTAATAAGTCTCTGTTTAAGCAGTGAACTTAAATGTTAGTACAAATGGTAGTAAATAAAAACCCCTTCACTTTCTGTGCATGCATGCCTGAAAACTCCATTGGTACAGTTTATGTCCCTGATGTATTAAAAGAGAATTGTGAAATCAAATTTTAGATACATAATTGAACAGGCTTACAAAGTCAAAGATATCACTTCTTTAAAATATCAGGACAATTACTGACTTATGATGCTTATTGGCAACCAATTTATCAGTCCTTTTACATGAACTTTAGAAATGGTCATTTTCATAATTTGATCTTACTTACCATGTAACAGAGGTTACACAATTTCTCTCCCCTAGTCCATCCTCAAACCGTTGCTGTGTCTCTTGCACTGCAAAAACACACCTTTTGGAAAAGCATCTAATGTTTATTTTAAAACCTTCTCCATGGGGAATTCACAATATTCTTAGAGAAATAATTTTAGTGTCTCATTAGCCTTGCTTGTTAAAATGGGCCTACTATTTCCCAACTAAATTGTCTGATGGCTTTGAAACAGTAGTATCTGAAAACTGACATTATCAAAAACTTTCACTTACATGCATACAAACTACAGAGAAACGAATTTTTAATTCCCCTGTTTAAGCTGCATAGATTCAGCTTTAATTCCTGACAGTAAAAGAAGCTTTCCCAATTCTTATGGTTTCTCCACACACTATGTTAAAAATGCTGTATCTATTTACATTGCACATATGGTAGTTCATAACTGATTTTCTTTCTATTCTGTGTGTATTGTTTCTAACATTCTTCTACCATGATCCATGTTCACCTCAAAGTCCTATGGTGAGTTACAGAAGTCTCAAAGAATCATAAACCAAATTTTTATGTTAGAAACTGTTATCATGTGTACAATTTGCTTTTTTAATATATGATAATTTCGTTTGTTTAGAGCTGTTGTCATAATGCTTTCCTAGATACAGATGCTAGGTGGCCCACTGGAACATGGGCAGTCTATGGTTTTGTAGAGAAAATAAGGTTTTCTATGCCTTTTCTTTGAAAACTGTCAAGATGCTTAAGACTGATTATAAGAAAAAATATCTATCTGCAGAATTTTGCAAGAGTGGACTTAATTTGGCTTAAATGGGCAAAACAGGAAGTTTGGATTTAAAGATTTTTTTTTTTAATTTGTAATGCTTCCAAAAAGTTTTTTAAAATGAAAGAAAAATAAATGACTTTCTGAAGTTTTTTAAGAGTAGTTCAGGACATGAGGAACTAATGCGCAAAAGACCCATTATCATCATTAGTGTTATTATTACTACTAATATTACTAAAGGATGTTCATAAATGTATAATAATGTATTTGTACTTAGGAATCAAGAAACATTTAAAAAGTATTTTGAAATTATCTGAAAACAAAAGCATTCACCTAAAAGAAGTTTCAATGTTCCAAACATATTTTAAGAAATCAGTGCTTATTTTTACTAATCAAAATGAAGACCTGAGACTTTCAGAAAGAAGTTTGATAACAACAAAATAATACTACCAAACTCTCATTAAGATTTTTTTTCCTCAGTGAATTATAGGTTCCACAGTACTTGAGACAAAGGAATGAGGTGGAACATGACAGCATTAGATAAATATTTTTCAGGGTGGTTATTTTTGTTAAATATTCATGGGTTCCAACATTAATCTTCAGAGGAAGAGAATATTACAATACAAGAAACAAAAGTTAGTAAATAAGTCACTCGAGAAGATTCCTGCTCCGGAAATATTGGGAAACAAATGATAATGAGGTGCTAAGGTCTTATTTATAAAGGGAGGTGTCTGTGTATTTTTACCAAGGAATAACAGTCACTGACTTGAAATACTTTTTGCCTCATATATTTTAGTCCCTCAGAAAGTGTGGTTTTTAGTAAGGGAAAAAGACAAATACAGGAAAATAAATTCTTTACATATCAACAAATGCATCTCCAGAAAATTATGAATAATTATTATAAAAAACACTCTAACCCCAGAAAATGATAGCGCAGTGATTTTTTTGTGAGATTCAGTGGTAAAAAACTTTCTTTGACAATATATGCTAATTTTTCCTCAAGATTCACCTTAAACATAAACCAGCTGTGCTGATATGAATGTTCTGATGAGGTTTGGAAATGGTAGTGACATGAGCAGTGCTGATTTTCAGTATAGAGCTGAGGTGAAAAGGTAATAAGAAGACACTGGAAGAATTTGACCTTTCCTTCCTTCTCTCTTAACTATCGGATATATAAAAAATTATAATAAATATTAATAAAATATAACGACAACAATAGTAGCAATATGCCAGAATTAATTTTTTATTTAAATTTATGGTTATTTTGTAAAAATAGCAATTTCATCATTCTGTCTATCATTATTCACAATGATTTTTAGGTTTCAGTTCCAATTAAATAGACTAAGTACCCTTAAGAATAGGCTTTTAATTTTCAGTTAGTCTTTTTAAATCTAAGAAATAGTAAATTTAACACGACATGTCTTCAGGTAATTTTTAAATAGGTAAAAATTGGCTGCATTTGGAGAATTCTAAGTGTAAGTGTAGAAATAATATGGAAAAGGGAAAATGAGAACTGAAAAGGAGTGGAAGATAAATCTGGATACCGTAAAAGGAAGATGTTGGAGCTCTGTAGTCATATTTCAAGGAAGATCTCATTAAAATATGTTCACAGATGTTCTGGAGAAAAAATGCCCGCTTATAAACACTTCTCCATTCACACTGGCTCGCTCCTTCCTTCCTTCCTTCCTTCCTTCCTTCCTTCCTTCCTTCCGACACTTCCTTCCGACACTTCCTTCCGACACTTCCTTCCTTCCGACACTTCCTTCTGCCACTTCCTTCCTTCCTTCATGTTTTTTTCTTATCTAGCAAAATTTTAGCTTAGATAGTTTGAAAGAGTATATAGACATTCAAGGATGTACAGAAATCCTCTGCCACTCAAAACCACAGGTGATAATTTAGAAGTTATGCAAACCTATATTTCCTAATGGCTACATGACATGTTGCATAACAGAGCTGTCTTCAAACCGTCTCTACCTGGGAACACTTGGAAAAAAGAAAAAAAAGAAAAAAAATTTTGAGGGTAAATGTGGATAACTTCAATAGATGAGGTTCTCTGTAAATACTCTCATTTAGAAGTAAAGGAGTTTTGGAGAGCTATATTTCAATACTTTTTTCAAGGAGTAGTGAAACTATAAAAACGGATGTTTAAAGTGTTTTGTTTAAGCATCTTAGCTTTTGCACTTTTAGTAGACTTGTCTTAATTTCTCTAAGTTTTCCCAGTAAAAAGTCCTTCAGTTACCAGCTCTATATTTTTTTTTTTGTCTAAAACTAAAATAGTTGCAATTTCTTGAAAGATCTACCTTATATAATGAAACCACATATGAAAAATCTACCTTCTATGTAAAAAAAGGTTTTTGGCTGAAAAAAGGCACAAATGTGGACAGAATGCACATCAGGAAGCAGTTTAAAAGTCTATAATCTGCTACTTGAATGAATTTTATGTTTTTTAAAAAAGATCTGATTGCTTTGAGGGGCTTGATTAATCTTCAACGATAGGTTATCTTCTTTATCTCTTGCTTTACATTTTGACAGCTAATTCTGGGACATTTTAGAGCTTTCCTCACAGCAAACACAGTTTAGACAATTCTCTGCAATAGTGCAGTTAAAGTGTACCCTTTACTGTTCATTATTATTTACATCAGATTTTGTGGCGCAACGTAATGCTGCCTATTGGCACATCTTTAAATCTGAGATGCCTAATGGCAAAGAATATTTCATTAAATATTTAAACACTTCATAATTAAGAGATTTAAAGAGGAAAAAACCCCTACCTAGTGCATTGTGTTTCTATCATAAAATCACATAATTGTTTAATTTGGAAAAATCAGTTAAGAGTGACGCTGCCAAGTTCCCCGGTAAACATATGTCCCTACGTGTATCGTCTACACATCTTTGAAATACCTCCAGGGAAGATGACTCCAAAACTGCCCTCACCAGCCTGTTCCAATGCTTGTCTTCACTTTTCATAAAGAAACATCTTTTACCACTGTCTCTGTTCCTCTCACTTTTTACTTGGGAGAAGAGTCTGATACCACCTGGCTGCAACCTCCTATCAGGAAGCTGTCAAGAGTGATAAGATCCACACTCAGTCTCCTTTCCTCCAGCTGAAAAAAACTGCAGAGGCCTCCCTCAGCTGCTCCTTGTAGTACTGTAGTGCTTCAGACCCTTCATCAGCCCACAGCTCCATTGCCCTTCTCTGGAAGTGCTCCAGCACTTCCATGTCTTTAATGCAGTGAGGGGCCCAGAACAGAACACAGGATTTGAGGTGTGGCCTCACCAGTGCTGAGTACAGGGGGTCAGTCCCTGCCCTGCTCCTGCTGGCCACACCATTGCTGGCACAGGCCAGGATGCCATTGCCCTTCTTGGCCACCTGGGCACTGCTGGCTCATGCTCAGCTGCTGTCACCAGCACCCCCAGGGCCTTTTCCTGTGGCAGCTTTGCAGCCACTCTGCCCCAGCCTGTGGCACTGCCTGGGGTTGCTGTGACCCAAGGGCAGGACCCAGCCCTGGGCCTTGTTGAACCTCTCACCACTGGGCTCAGCCCATGCTCCAGCCTGTCCAGATCCCTCTGCAGAGCCTTCCTGCCCTCCAGCAGATCAACACACCCACGCAATTTGGTGTGATCTTCAAATTCACTAAGTTTTGAAACATTAGTAATTCTGCTGTCATCTACTTCAAGATATTCAGATAACCTTAGTAGATGTCTTAAAATTTTGGATATATTTTAAAGTAATGTATGTTTCTTATTCTTAAAAGGACTGGAATATTACTGTTACTTATCTTAAGAGAAAACCAGTACTATCCAAATAGATTTCACTTTAGCATAGACAGGTAGAATATTAGAAGGTGATGTAACATGAACTAGCTTAGAATGACAATTGCTTCATGAGAAAGCAGAGGGAAACCAGGAAATTGAAAAACTAATTTACATGTTTCATTTTCTTCTTTAAAATTCTGTGTGCCTCTGATCAGTTTTACCAAGTTTAATGCTGTAGCAAACAACACACAGTGCCACAGCAACTGCACAATTCTAACTATAGATTTTGCTCTGTGCCATGGGCCGGGTTTCTCATTTCATACATCATTTACAACTTGCTGCAGTGATTCTGTGAAGTCATTGCCTATCTCACTAACACAAAGTTAGGAAGAAGTATCATCTTTCCCAATACATGATCAAGCTGTGCACTAGACATCACAGCCAGTTTCCTGTTTGTCTCTACTGAAAGTAAAACACCAGCTGTAATTTTGCACACTAAAAATCATACCAGCAAGCA
Organism: Melozone crissalis; assembly: GCF_028551555.1. Classification (NCBI taxonomy): domain Eukaryota; kingdom Metazoa; phylum Chordata; class Aves; order Passeriformes; family Passerellidae; genus Melozone; species Melozone crissalis. The sequence goes on along the minus strand of NW_026535783.1, from coordinate 44,701,121 downwards.
TTTGCATCCTGTTCTTGAGTGTCAAAGTTAAACTGTAAACAAAGGATGTTAAATTGTTCAACAAAGCTTTTTCTGTCAGGTGCTATATGCTGCCATTCCTTATTTTATATGCTTAGAGACATCCAACAGCATGCAAAAATCAGATCTGGAGAGGAAATTCTGGACTCTAGCCAAATCTGTCAGGATTTTTTTATGTTTCTCAAATGCCATTCAATAAAATCAGTGAGTTATTTCTACTTTCCTCATTCAGCACCAGCAGTATAATAGCTTAATGATAGCATGAGACTCAGGGCACAGACCTGGGACAGGCAATCATAGCAATATCTCATTTTCACCCTCGTCTACATGCAGCGAACCAACATTTCAAGCACTGAAAGTAAAGCTGAGTTAAAATAGGTAAACTTACAATGCTGGCAAGCACAAAGTGTTACTGGACCTCACCTTTGTGTGAAGGAGAATGAACAAGCTTTGATATTGCTAATTTCACTGGACTAAATCCATCTTTGTATCTGGCTGAAAGTGTAAATGAAGTTAGGTAGGAAATGAGCATGAAAGATACCCTTAAATATAATCAAATATTTACATTTACTCTAGCTTCTTAGAATCAAATATGTAAGTAATATAATGTAAGCATTAATAATGTAATGTAATATAATATGTAAATAATTTATCCGGGAAAGGGGACTTTGCCACTACATCAGTTTGTCAGTTTTTAAAATATTTTTTTTTGTCTTTTATCTTTTAATATTGGTTAGTATATGCCTCAGATAGAACGAGTGTGGTTTTGCCCAACTGAATGAAAAATTCAGTTTTATGCCAGTTACAGCAATGTATAAAAAGCAATGTATAAGATGCTTAAGCATACTGTTGATTCAATTCCCCTATGTATTGTCAGGAATACCCTGGGCCAAAGCCAAAATACTCTTTTGAGAGTTACTATTTTGTAGTCTTCATAATCTAGTAAAATGCATCAATAACATGCTAAAGTTGCAAATACATCTGCTATACTTTTGGTCTTCAGTTAATTTCAAAGAGAAAGTGGAAAAATTAAATGTGGATGTCTTGTTTTGATTACTCATTTTGTTTGTTTGTTTTGGTAGATGCTCCCAAAGAATGAAACCTCTGTTTTTCTTTGAAATATACTTGGCATTTAGCTATTCGTATTTCTCCAAAGCTTAAGACTTTTTAGACACATGGAATGATGCAGCCATCTCCTCATTTTTTTCTGGTTCCCTCAAGTCAACAGGCTGCAAAGCAAATGTCTACTTTGTTTTTGGCTTGTCTATAAAATTGAAACTATGCAAGGCCCACAATTCCCTCTTCTTTTCACTGCTGGCATCACTGGTTCTATTTCACTATTTTTTTTCACGATGATGTAGGTTCTCATTGCTCAGGAGATGAAGGAAGTGTTGGGTCATTTTAAGCAGCCTTCTTACTCCATGATTACAGTGCAGCAGTGTATACTGAGCCCCTTAAAGAAAAAACACTCCTCTCTCCTCTCTTTCTTTTCCTGTGTCAGGGAGCAAAGAGCAGGATGAATCAAAGGCACAGTAAGAACAGACACACAAGAGGACCATTATTAAGCACCCTGAAAGCTCAGTTACTACCATGGGAACACACTAGTATTAGTCAGAAAAAAATTAGCTGAAGGGAGATAAATAAAGTAAAATCTCTAACATATATGACATCTCAGAAACACCCTTGAATGACCATTCTTCATAACCCTGTAGGCCACATTATATTAAATGATTGTCACTTACGTAACCATTACCTCAGGTTTCGCTGACCTTGACAGCAAAGCAATAATTACATCTTTGAATGTCACTGAAGAGCTTTTACAAAGTAATGCGACAGGCAGATAGAACATGCAGAATTTTTCTACTCACTATTCATAGATATATATGGATTGTATAAGCCTATTACAAAAGAAACCTATCTCATGTCAAACTTCATTTTTATGAAGTATTCTGACAATATTGGAGATTCTTACAGTATACTGTTACTAGATTTAAGTGTGCAAATATCCTTCATGCATTTCCTCCTCAGCTAAGTTTCTCTTATCTTTTCTACTGCTTTGAGAGAGCTTGAGCCATGGTGACTGCATAAGAGCATCCAGATTTGGCATCACTAAATCTAAAACAATGCTTCATAAGTTCACTGGCATTACAGAGTTGTTGTTAGACTTATAGTCAATGTCAAAAGTAGGATGATTGCAAACAGAGCTTGGCTTGAGGGAGTAGATTTCCAAGATCAGGAAGTTTAGTTAACTCACATCTAGACCAGCTAGTCATATCCATAGGTAGTTTCACATATTATGAGATACTGTGCTTGCACCAATGTGCTCTGTAATTTGGCTTGCTTATGGCCCACTTTTTTCAGTGTGTATGTTTGTAATTCCGATAAACAGATGAGGAGATACAGTGCATTCACATCCCAGGATGTGATGTGATGATACACACAAAGAAGTATGACCTCCTGTCTTAAGATTAGACAGCAGGCTGCACACTGCAGCAGGCTGCAGGTATGCAGTGCAGTACCAAAAATTGAGGAGCATTCACTTTTTTAAAAGTTGATGCTGTCCATATGCATATTTCCTATTCAGATGAGCGTCATCAACTTGAGTTTATTCAAAACAAGAGTTTCTGCTTCCTAAACTGTTCTTAAACAGAAATCCTCTGCTTTTCACTGAGGCTAAGGTTCTAAGGAATAATCCAGAACCACCTTTCATGAGCTAAAGGATTTTCTGAGCAATATTCTTTTCCTTTATTTGATTAATTTGTTCAGCATGTTTTATTCCTGTGAAAGACACATGGAATTATTACCTATCACTTGAACCACCAGTCCCCAGATAATTTTTCCACGTAGAAATTTCATTTAATGTAACAAAGGATCCCAAAAGCAGTTGATTGCTGCTCAACCTCATACTAAGAAATACAAAGGCCTTGTTGATGATGTGAGGGTTGGGTACAGTCTTGGCTGTAGCAACCATCATATTGTGCAGTTCACTACTGAATGAAGAGGTATCAAGACAGTGAGTAAGATTACAGCCATTGATTTCAGCAGAGCTAGCTTTAGCTTCTTTGAGGACCTTCTTGGAACAGTCCCAGAGGAACAGGCCCTGCAGGGAAGAGGGCTCAAAGGGAGTTGGTAGATTTTCAAGGATGGGTTCCTCCAGGATCAAGAGGCCTGTGAGAAAAAAATCAGGCCAAGGGAGCAAGAAATCCCTTTGGAGGAATAAAGAACTAATAAAAGGAAAACAACAGATAATTAGCAAATGGAGAGGGACCCTGGTAACAAGTTGTAGAGAAGGCAGTTATTGAAGGCCTTCTTTGCATCAGTCCACACTGATGAGACCAGCCTCCAAGAATATCTGACCCAGGGGACCAGGGTAAATTGATGTTGGAAGGAAAACTTCCCCTTCGTCACAGAGGATTGGGTTAGGGTCAGGAAAACATGATATCCACAATTCCATGGGCCTTGATAGAATGAATCCAGAAGTGCTGAGAGAGCTGGCTGACATTCTACCCAGACCACTCTCAATCATCCTTGAAAGTTTGTGGCAATCAGGAGACCTGTCTGAGGACTGGAATACAGCACATGTCACCCTAGTCTTCCAAAAGGGCACAAAGCCAGGGAACTACTACCCAGACAGCCTCACCTCAGTCACTGGAAAGGTGTTGGAGTGAGTGCCTCATTCTAGAGTCCATGACTACCGCATGGAAGGCAAGAAGCGGATCAGGGGTTAGCATGGGTTCAGTAAAGACAGGTAATGTTTGAACAACCTCATTACCTTTCATAATGAAACAAGTAATCAGATGAATCAGGAGAGAGCACTGGATAATGTCTATCTCAACTTCAGCAAGACTTTCAACATTGTCTCTCACAACATCCTCACAAGCAAACTCAGGAAGTGTGGATGAGGTGAGTGGACAGGGAGGTGGATTAAGAATGAACTGAATGGCAGATCCCAGGGGGTGTAACCAGTAGTGTAGGGTCTGGCTGGAGGCCTGTCACTAGTGGTGCCCTCAAGGTTCAATACTGATCCAGTATTGTTTAACTTGTTCATCAATAACTTGGATACAAGTTATTAATGCAAGGAGCAGAGGTCTCCTCAGCAAGTTCACTGATGACACAGAGCTGGGAGCAGTGGCTGAGGGTCGTGCTGCCCTTCAGAAGGGCCTTGAGAGGGTGGAGAGGTGGGCAGAGAAGAGCTTTGAAATTCAGCAAAGGCAAATACAGGGTTCTGCACATGGGGAAGAATAACCTGGGCACCACAACAGGCTGGGAGCTAATCTGCTGAGAAGGAGCTCTGGGGAAAAGTCCTCAGGGCCCTGGTGGACAACAAACTGTCCATGAGCCATCACTGTGTCCTGGTGGCCAACAAAGCCAACAGTATCCTGGGATGCATTAGGAAGAGCATTGCCAGCTGGTCGAGGGAGGTGATCTACTCAGGCCTGCTGAGGCACATCTGAAATGCCGTGTCCAGCTCTGGGCTCCTCCAAACAAGGAAGACATGGAGCTCCAGGAGCAAATCCCACGGAGGGGTATGAAGTTGATTAAGGACTGGAGCATCTCTTTTACAAGGAAAGGCTGAGGGAGCTGGTTCAGCATTGAGAAGAGACAACTGAGAGGAGACTTCATGTCTATCAGTATCTGAAGGGAAGATTATAAGAGGATGGAATCAGGCTCTACTCTTTGGTCCCAAGCAATAGGACAAGAGGCAACAGGCAGAAGAAAATGCACACCTGAACATGAGGAAGAACTTCTTTACTGCATAGGTAACTGTGCACAGAGAGGGTGTGGAGTCTCCCTCACTGGGGAAATTCAAGAACTGTGTGAATAACAATGCAGGGTGCTCTGGGATGATCCTGCTTGAGAAGGAAGGTTGGACCAGATGACCCACTGTGTTCCCTTCCAACATGACCCATTCTGTGATTCTGTGATTTGATTTTTCCTATAGCAAAATATTTGCTTGCAGTTTGGTTTTGTATCAGGAAAATCCTCCATAAGAAGATACATTAGCTGCCTCTTATATGAAACACTGGTTAGTTTTTTCCAGTTGAACCATTATTCTGCAATATTATTTTAATCTTTGTTGTAAGAGGAACAATTGTTAGAAATGAAAGAATAGTGAGGAATTTTAATTTAATTTTTATTTAATAACAAAGTGAGTATAAAAATAATGTTAATAATTTAAATAATATACCATAAAATAAGGAATCCAATACAATGTGCAAGATCTTGTCGTTTTCTTAAATGCTTCTCTCTTTTTATCATGGACAAATATTTAAGTAGTTCTTCAAGACATCTATGAATCAATGCTGATTGTGGCTTAGCTGAAGTTCTTATTGGTTGCTCTTATTGGTTGCTCTGCCACTGAAGAAGAATCCACACTCTTTAAAATTTACTGCTTCCCAACTATCCCCTGCCCCTTCCCGAGGAAATATAGAAGCTTGGAAAGAAACAAACAAACAAACAAAAAGCCTGGAAACAGTAGAAGAGAGAAAGCTAGAGAAATAAACCCACAGTTACAATGATTTTGATGCCAATGCTTCTTGCCCACCAAGTGCAATTCCCATAATGTCTGAATCTGTAGAAGGAATAGAAGGAGTTTATCTGTTTCCAAGGAGTAATATTGGCACATATTTTCTGATTCCCCTTTTTCTGGAGAGAAAGCTCAGCACTGAAGTATGCGTTGTTTGAAGTGCCCAAGATACTAGCATGGTTTGTTTCTTTTTCAGACATTTTTGGGCACTTTTTCTGCTAACTTCTTTATCTCTATTGATTAGAAAAACTGTAGTTTTCAAATAATTACCTGTAATGTTCCTTATAAAGCGCTAATGTTAGAGGTCATTTATTGAGACAAGAAATGCAATTAAGAGGAATTAATTTTGGCTAACTGAAATAAATACTAGAAAGCATCAGAATAACCATAAATGCCATAATGGTGCCAGCTAAATCCCAACTGTTTTAATAGCCATCTGGATCGAGAATTTAAATCTATAGTCTGTTAATCTTGCTTTCTCTTGTTCTCTCAACACCATTTCCAGTAGCAATCACAACTCAATGTTCTTCTATAAACTGTGAGTGACAGAAAGACATCAAAGCAAAGACATAAATAAGTGGAAACAGAAGATGCCATACTACACAATGAAACAAGCCCTGTCACCAGGGTTTTTTTAGTGAAAGGATGCACTGGAGGTCCAGTTTGAGTGAGTGACCTTACAGAGCCCTTGCTTTGACTCTCCTCCAAGGATAGCATCACGTATCAGGATAAGTGTGCTTCATCATGAGAGGAGACCCTATTTTACAGATCAATGTTCTTTTCTTTAAATTTTAACAATGGTCGTGTAAAACAGTTTTTACTTCTAGTTTCTTTTTCTTGATCACTGCAGACTCTACCAGTCCCTTTTAGGCTGTATGTTGGACCTCCTCTCTACATGAAGTCCTGCTGCGTGCTTTGTCGTCTGACTTGTTTTTCCCACATGACATGTATAATCTATTCATCTTAGCATAAGAAATGCTCAAATCTTCCTTACTAAGCAAATTTTGGTTTATTCCCAGGTTTCTGAAAAAGGTTTCTGAAAACTTCAAACTAGAATTTCTAGCTTTATAAATAGAATTTCTAGCTCTATATGGTTGGGTCCACTAGTAGCTACACCTTATTGAAGGAATCTACATAGCCTTACAAAAACAATACTTCCAGCTGTGTTTTGATGTTTTCCTGAGACTAGAAAGCACATGAGAGATTGAGGTGCTGAATCTCATGCCAGTTTTGTAGTATGTGTTTTCCTCTGGTTCAACAATTCTGTCATCAAAAAAGCCCAATAAAAAATATCTGTGTTATTTACTTCTTTGGTATACACACATTACACATGAAACTGTAAGGTCCAGTCTAGCACCCAGTAATGATAATAAGTGATTTAATACTGATTTTGATACCTTGCATTGGGGTGTGCATTTAGGTAGGAAATTTAACAGAAAAAGCAAATGTTAAAAATCTGACTATGTATCTTCTCTGCTGTGGCAGTGTCTTATGTTCCCAGACATCAGGAACAAAGAAATTAAAATAAACTTTTCTCCTGTTACTTCATACAAGATTGACTGCTTCTAGATGGAAAGGTCAATACATATCATATTAGTAAAGAAAAATGTAAGAAATTACAAAGCACAAGACACACAATCTTTTCTTCATCCACGTGCATGCAGAGACTGAAACAAAATTTTTCCCTCAGGAAAGAAAAAGCAGAATTTTTATCTCATACAACGTTAAATATTTTGTACCTTTCAAAACTCTACTATTGCAGAAGAAAATACTATGGTATATTCTTTTTACTTGAAGCAGACTGGTTCACCGAAAAAGACAAGGGGAGTCCCTTCTGTTAAGAATCTGTTTCACATTTTGCATATCCATTTGCTAATGGACAAAGAGTTGGGTGTATATTGCATTGCAAAAACGTAGTTTCATCTAGGAAAGGGTAACAGGAAAAAAAAGGTGGGAATAATAAAAATATGATCTGTTTTCTTAGCAAGGTTGTCATTAGTGTCTCCGGGAAAAAATGATGCAAATCTCTGCTAGGGATATTGCATGTGCCCAGCCTGGATACACAGAGTGGGCTTCACAATCTCCAAAGACTCCTCTTTTCCTCATACTTCTTGCACAGGTTCTTGGGATTTTCAAGACAAGTAGTGGCTTATGAGACAAATAGTTACTAAAGAGGTTGTGTGTGTGGGAAGCAAATTACTGTCATTGTTCAGATGAAATCTGGATTGCTGAAAAATTCTACTTGGAGCAATATTCTGGACTGGGTTTGAATAAACTGATGTTTAAAGCATTTTCTGTTTGTTCCTATGTTTGTCTTAGTTTTAGGGGTTTTGTAATTTTGCTTTGCTTTCTGTCAATAAAGGAAAGCCCGAGGGAAGAGGTGAGTTTTAATTCCAAATGTACATTCTTTGTTTTAGAACAGGTTGGAAAGGAGTAGCAGATGGATAACATTTGGGACATTTTGTCAATTCATCTGTTAATAAGTGAGACACACACTGGCTACATTAACCAAAGTCCTTCTGTCTCCTGCACTGCCAGCAGCCCTGAAGATATCCTCTGAGAATGTTTTTGATGATGGACAGCTCTGATAAAAATTGTAATATTTTCTACAGTCAAAATCAAGACCTCTTTTGTGATACCTTATTATTATTTCATCACAGAAACACATTCATTTTTACCTGCATTAAAGCTTAGTGAACTTGCCCAGACAGAACTAATGCAACATATGGATTACAAAATATTTTCCTACCATTTCTGAGAAACAAGCAAATATGTTACCAGGTGGTTGCTGCTGTTGCTGATCTAGCTGTTGTCAACCTGTCTGATACTACTTCATATTCCCTGATGTTCCTAAGACCTGTTGTTACATGGTATGTACCTAAGATATCTTGGATATCACTTTCAACAAAGGGTCATAGAACAGCACAGTAACTTTAAACATACTGTGTGCAGTAGAAATCAAGTAGTGTTTTTTTTGCATTTTGATTAGTGATTTGGAAAGAAATGCTGGGTTATGAAAAGAAGTATTATCAGAAGTTTTTTGAAAACTTCAACTTTTCTATCCTTTCGAAACATTGTAAACTACAACATATTCTAGCCATAATACATTCTACACACGGTAAGCTAACACCTGGCTATGTAAATGAAATGTAATTGCTGTATCATGAGATGAAGTACACAGAACAGAACAGCCAATTCCTCTGTTCACATGCAGCGTTTTCCGGTGTTTGAGCATGGTTAGTATGACCAAATGATGCTGACAAATATTGTGATATCTATGTGCTTTACAAGCACATAGGTATCACAATAATGTTAGACATATTATTTGGCTTACTATTCATAATGCAAAGATGAAATTAGGGAATTCAAAGCTCAGATCTTGAAACTAGTGCTGGATATCATAAAATCATAGAATGTGCTGCATTGGAGGGGACCCACAAGGATCATCCAAGTCCAGCTCCTGGTTCTGCACAGAAGAACACCAGACTCTCACCATGTATCTGAGAATATTGTCCAAATGCTCCTTTGAACTCTGTCAGGCTGGTGCTGTGACCACTTCCCATGGGAGCCTGGTCCAGTGCCCAATCAGCTTCTGGGTGAAGAATCATTCCTCTATCCAATCTAAACCTCCCCTGACACACCTTCATACCATTCACTCATATCCCGTCACTGGTCACAAGAGGGCAAAGACTGGTGCCTGCTCCTTTGCTTCCTCTCATGAGGAGGGTACAGACTGAGGTGAGGTCTCCCTCCAAACTGTTCTTCTCCAGGCTGAACAAGCCACTCAGGCTTGAGGTAGCTTTTCACACGGCTTCCCCTGTAGGCCTTTCACGGTCTTTGTGGGCCTTTTTTGGATGCTCTGTATATCTTACATTGTGCCACCCAAAACTGCACACAAGACTCAAAGTAAGACTGCCACTGTGGAGTAGAGGGGACTATTATGTCCTGCAACAAGCTGGCAATGCTCTCTTTGATGCACTCCATGACAATGAGAAGAAAGGCTGAGGAAAATCTGAGGCCAGTGCTCAAAGGAGAAGTGAATTTAGTGAGAAAGGATGAGAAAAAGCTGAGGTGCTTGATGCTTGCTTTGCATAATTTTTTGCTGATAATATCTGTCATCTGATTTCCAGGGCCTAGTGATAAAGCTGGTGAGAATGTACCAGACCCTGGGAAGTTTCTGGTGGTTGGGAAAATACAAAGGTTGCACCAACCTTTACACAGCTCAGGCAGGAGGACTGGGGGAATTGGAGGCTAATCAGCTTCCCATAGTACCTGGGAATATGAATTTAAAAGTTTCTTATAGCCATTTCCAGACACTTGAGGAACAAAGACGTGACTTGGAACAGCTGGTATCTGTTGGCCAAGGACATATTATGACTGAAAAACCTGACAGCTTTCCATGATGAAATGACCAACCCAGTAGATAAGGGGACAACAGGGAATATTTATTAAAGACCTGGGCAATTGGATCCAAGCAAGTCTTTGGACATCATCAGACTGAGGTAGAAATGTCAGTACTCTGAAGGGCAGTGTTACTGTTTGTAGAGACTTCAATAGGGTGGACGAGTTTGGAAGTTTCAGCAAAGCTACATTATTTTGGTTTTTTTTTAATGGCCAATTCTAGTAGTAGTGCTAGAATTTGTTCCAGAGAATTATTTTTCTCTTAATCATAAATTCAAGATGTAGTCTTTTTTTTTTTAAGAAAGACAGTAATGTCATCTGCTGTTGTCGCTGTAAGGTTTGCTGGAAAACATTTGACACTACGCCATCTATCCACAGATCTACCCCACAATGTTGTTATTCTAAGAGAACACAGACAGATGATTCACATTTTGGCAACCCTATTTCATGCGCTGTCACTCATCTTAGACTACTACTTGAGCTACAGAAGTTCTAGTATTTGATTTTTAATACTTTTCAAATTTTCTCTATTCCCATGTGGCTGGTAAATGTTACTGGAACATAGTTACAATGCCAGTTCTAACCATTCCTGCTAAAACAAAAAACCCACAAGTATAACTAACAAGCTCTTACTTGATCTCAAAAAATATGTGATTCCTTTCTCTTCTGCCAATATTCTTCAAGTAAATGAAAGTCTAATATAGAAATAAACAGAAAAATGAAAGACAGTAAGAAGCAAAGTCCTTTCATTTTTAGTAGTCTGTCCCTGCTCTCTTTTTGTCACTGGTTGTAGCATACACTTTCAAGTGCCTTGGAAAACATCCTCTTTCATTGCTGGATCAGAGAAAATAACATTTCCTGTTTTCTTCACTCCTTATATACAAGGTGAGCATCATAAGACTCATACGTCTCTCCTCCTTTACTGTCCATTAGGGTTATATCTTGAAGTAACTTTCACAATCTTGCATGTCTTGCATTTCCTCACAGACCACACTTGCATGATTTCTCCTAAACTTAGGTCTGCAGCTGTCGTGCCTTGAGAATGAAACCCTCCAAAGAGATTCACTAGATAGACTACAGATCAGGGGTCAGTATATGGAACAAATATGAAAAGTTATTTTCCTATGTATTTATAACATACAGCATGTTACAAAACTGATACCTTTTAGAGATGAAACAGAAATAATTAATATATTTCCTTTTATATGACCTTTTTCTATGATTCATATATCTATCCAAATATGCCTAAAGAGTTGATTGGTCTAAAACTGCCTGATTTTATCAAACGCATGACATAGATTGTTTTAGAATGGGATGTGGCTAAAATAAGCATTGTGTTAAAAAACCCTATGATTTTGTTAGTAGATATATAATAAATATACATTCATACACAAAGAACATGGTACTCAGAGGGGAATACAAATATATTTCACTACCTAGGAAGATAATTAAATTTGTCCAATGTCCAGTTTTCATTGGATGTGAGCTAAAGGCTGCTTCTTTTGCTATCTTTTTTTGTATGATCTTCTGAAATGTCTGCATCTCGACTGCATTCCCAAATGCTTATAAAAAGCCTAAAACTAGGTAAAATGCTACTATTCTCTTTTCCTGTGTGACAAAACAATGTACTGAGTATATAGAATCACTACAGCAAAGTTGCAAATGGTATATGAAATTAAAAACTGCTGTCCGGTGCACAGAGAGAATACAGACAACAATGTAGTTATTGCTATGTTGTGGTATTTGCAGTGATATTTAAATTAGATACATTCTTTGACAACACCCAAGCAGATAAACAAAACCACAAAAAGCCAGAGGAGAAGTATTAAAAAATTGCAGGTGGGAGAAATTAACCTCCCTTTCCCTATTTTCTCCCTCCTTACCTACCAAAATTCATTTGAAGAGCATCTTAAATGGAGACCCAGACTTGGGCAAAGTCCCTTACCAGCAGATAGCTGCTGCACACTTAAGCATAACTGCAGGGGACATGCACAGGCATATGGAACATCCACAGGTGGGAAGAGGAGATCTGAGAAAATTAACTTTGTCTAGAATAGTCCAGATTGAAAACAGATGAGGATGTGAACTCAAAAGCTGTACTGCAAAGCTGTCTCCAACCTGTCTCCAGGTTCTGTGGCTACACAACCAGGGTAACAAAAATAAAAAATTGGCTTTTGAAGCATCATCATTTTAAATCTATTAACTTTGATGATGTGGGAAAACCAACCAATTTATCTACTCTCATCTAACACTGCTATCTCAAATAGAGAAAGAACATAAAAAGATAAAACTGAGGATAAAAAGAAGAAACATGTGTAAGGAAGTGTTCATGCAAATCTTTGGCATTTCATTTTGTATTTTTGAAGTCACTTTATTTTACCAGAAAGGCATAGAAAATGCCTAAAAGTCAGCATAGTTTGATGTGAGATATTTCTAGCAGTAGATGGTGAGCAGTCTAAAAGACTTATTTAAAGTCTTTTTCTCCATTTATTGACTGGCTACATAATTTTTTTTTTTTATTAGCTTTCATTTTATATTTTCCATCTATCTTCCTTTGGTTTTCAACTTTACTAATCTGACCGGGCATCAGTGCTAAGGCTCCTGTCTTACGAGTTACTGTTACATACTTGTGATTTTTTGGGTTTCTGGATTATCTAAAGATTATCTTTAAAATTATATCCTTTTATCCCCCATTTTTCCATCTTTATATTCGGAAAGTGTGATCCTGTCTCAAATGGAAGTGAGTACTGCTGACACACAGTATAGTAAAAGTGATGCATACCTGGCAGACTGGTAGTCTAGAATGTCACAAACGAGCTGGGGTAGGTACATTGGCATTATCCAACCAGAAAACTGGGAAAATCTGATTTTGCTTTAATAAAGAAATAGAATAAGGTTCTATCATTCATTTTAGCATATTGAGATGCTATGAAAGCACTATTTTTCTAGTGTCCTTAGTTTACTCTTATAGCTCAAAGACCTCCCTTTACAAGTCACCAGAATGAATGTGTCTCTTTTGAAAGTTTCAATAATATTATGTTGTTGAAATAAGTAATATATATGTTTATGGTGGGCCTCGATCTCTTATATTAAGTTCATTTTGCATGAGTAATGAGGTTATCCAAACTAATGCATTAATATTCAAAGTACACTAAAGCTTTATTAATATTTTTAGAGATTATGTATAAAACCAAAAGAACTCAAACAAATATTCTAATAATGCATTTTAAAAATGAAGTAGTTTTGGACAGTACCCTAACTGTCACATTATCTAGGTACATAAGTGTTCTTACATCTGAAAACTAGCTACTGAAAATACCAGAATAGGATGCACATATTAAAGGAGATATAAAATAAACTTTGAACTGGATATAAAAGAATGATTAAAGTAGCCCTGTACTTATTGACTGTCCTAAACTAAGGTGAATCTCCTTGGTATGTATTTTCCATAGCCATCACAAAAAATATATCCTATACTTTACTCAGTGAAGCAGAATAAATCTGTCTCAACAATGGGACCACCACCTATGTGTGCAAAAAAGGATTGTGTGGACTAAATTTATTTAGTTGCTTTCTTCTGCAAGAAAGTGCAAATAAAAGCTTAGGGACTCTAGAATTTCCAGTCAGCCTGCACATCTAGGTGGGCATCCATAGTGAACAAAATTTAGATTCAATGATCTTTCCCATTTGTCAGAACAACATAAGATGCATCCTAAGCACCCTTTTTTCTTCAGCTTGGAGAAAGATTTGTCTTTCAAGGTTTTACAAGCACTTTTGTTTTAAGAATTAAGCAGACTCAGCAGGGAGATCTTTTTAGGGTGGATGACATTTTCAGAAAATTATTATACATAGCACAATTATAGACTTGAACAAATAACTGATTTCTTGGTTCATTGGCAATTCAGAAAAGAGGAATTTAGCAAATGCAAGGTGAATTTTAATTCATCCTCCAACTCAGCAAACAGATCAAAGCTGAATTCTTTGGTATGATATGAAATATTTGCTACAAAATTATTATTTAATTGCAAACATGAAAATTTATAAAGGCTTACAGAGATGAAGGAAATGTAAAAGCAAATATTAATTTAAATATTTAATTTTTAAGAAATCCTCAGCTTTTACATTTTTTTCATATGAGCTATTTTGTCAAACATTCCAGTGGATAAAATATTTTGATATTTGTAAACTTATATTTTTCACCAGAGCAAATACAATAATGCTGAAAATCTTTATACATGGGTAATATTGCATTAGGTACAAAACTTGATTCTAGACAATCTAAGTGTTGTGATTTCAGTACCCACTTTAAATTATAAATCTTCAGAAACAGCATAATTTGCATACATTCCAGAAGTGAAATTGTACTGATAAACAAAATGAATGTGTGATAGGAGTTCTAAACTAAACTTCTTATAATTCACTTTTAGATTCCAGTTATCCAATATCTGCCTGAACGAAATGTTTCTGCCAATAGGGTTTTCTTCCTTTGTTCCAAATCAGGATGGACTCTAATGGCCCGTTCCATACCAAGAAGGAAATAGCAATTAACTTGCAGTCTTTTGAGGATTCTGACATATGTCAGCAGGCTGCAGTAACAAGAAACATTCAAAACCTTATCACACTCAGGTTGATTTGAAAGTCATGTACCTTTCTTAGCACGCTGCCTACTTGTTCCCAGTGGTGAAGCAACGGGGACAATTTTCTGCAGCGCTACAGGATATGCAAAATGTTTGAAGAGGAATGTTTAAATCACTACCATCTGGTGGAATTCAAGTGGATTCTTTATACCATCTTTGAGGAGCTCAGTGGTAGCTACTGAGAACTACACTGAGTACGCTGTGAACAGAGATAGTATTTTAAGATTCATTTCAGACAACTGTTCAGTATTTGCTGTGAATCTATCACCAATTTTGATATCCTCCAGCTGTTTCATTATTTTTGAAAAAAAATATCACATTAAGATGTTTGATAATTCAAAGAATCTGGCAAAATAAAGATGGACATTGCTATCTGCATGCTGTACTATTCCATATTTTGCTCCTTTGAGTTTACAGAAAGTTAGTCAACTTGCCCCTTTAATTGTCTCATGAATTTATTGCAGTACCAAGGAAGATCAACACAGTCTTTCCTACATACTTGATATCATTAAATTTTGTTTCACTTTTTTAACTGCTTCTTTAAATTTTATTGTAAAATGCTGATGTGTGAGACTGCATGCAACTGTTTTGCTAAGACCCATGAGAAACAGGAAGTGGGTATTAAGAAGTTATAAATGTCCACAGTAATTCAAACCTATTGTCTTTGAAGACCTTTATTCTGAGCCTCCTGCATAGCTAGAGGAAAAACTGCATCTCAAAAGAGAAATATCACTAATGTGATTAATTGATAAAAATTATCTTTAAATTGAAATTCTAAATCTATTAAGGTAACGGTTGAATTATCCCTCTGAGAATAAAAATAAAAATTGCATAGGAATTCATGTGTGAGCCAATGAATCGGAGAAAGTCTTATTCTTCATAAAAAGTCTTTAAACCAGTTCTAAATAATACCTTTTCCTAGTTTCAAAAATATGGATTTGGGGTTTCAACTGCAATGTGCAAGACAGATGCATTAGATACTGACATAAATCAGTCTAGATAAACAGTGGGATATATATCTAGATATCTAGATATATCTATATCTATATCTATGTCTATATCTATCATCTAGAGATTTATATCTAGATGGTATAGGTATAGATATGACAGATGCATATGTGCAGATATTTCAACAGTTCCTTTTTAATTTAATTGGATATTCATAAGATTGTATTTTACTGATCAATATAAATGCATAATTGTGAGCAATGATATATGCTCACAAATATATTGCTGACAATGATATTGCTATATTTTTCGCTCTTGATTGCATAGGTAGGATTTCTTAAAATGCCTAAGCAAGTCTTCAGCCCCACTGAAATTCACTGAGTACTGATAAACTTCTGCGCCCTTTTGATATAGATATAACTGTATTCTTGATGTTATTTCCATCCCTTTTCTGGATCTTCTTCTTTGTACATAAATTTATACCTAGACCGTAAGATTCAAATATGTTTTATGTTTCCAAGTCAAAAATATTTTCTTGGTTCATTACTAAAGATTAGCATATTATTTGAGGGGTTTATATGCCCATGATGGCCAAAGAGTTTATTCACTTAAAAATGTATTAGACTAATGCTGAGAAAATGCTCAGTATTTATAGTATTTTGCATACTTATCATACTATTCTAATTAATGGAGATTTAAATCCAGGCAGCCTGGTTCACTAATTTGCCATGATAGTAATAATAATTTATTATTTAATATGCAAAGACAGTGTGCTTAATCTTTGTAAGGTGTGTTAAGAAATCCTAAAGAGTTTTTTAAGCCAAATGCATTTGGAAAGTAGGCAATTAAAGGATTTGGATGCCTTTGTGAGAACTTTCAGTAGTTTTCCTACTGTCTAAAGAGCTGCAGAGGATATATTCAATTTTAAGAATTTCAAAATTATCTCTGACTCTGATGTTGTTATAATCCCAATAAGTAATGTCGGAGGAAATGTTTGTTTAAGTGAAATACCTACTCTTGAGAGTCCAGATTTATTCTTCGCATATTCCCAAAATGTACTGAAGGTACTATTTCAGAATTATGTGCTTTTTCCCATCAAATTGGTGAATATAAATTCAAAAAATAATTATTTCCACTTTTTTTTTTTCTTTTTACACTTTCTTCATGGTTTTGCAATATAATGTGCATGGTTTTGTATGGAGGAACTGTGATAAATTACAATGTAGGAAACATTGCTTGTGTGGGGTAGATAAGAAATAGGTACACTCATGTAGGCAGGAACAGATAAATTCTCTTTATCTGAGTTTATCCCTCACTATGTTCAGGTTTTCCTGGCCTTTGTAGTGGTCTTGCTATAGTGAAATTGATCACTTAGATACACCCAGTCTTTTAGTTACTGTTAAATGATGCTAAATCAGAAAGACCCATTTGAACAAACGCTCAGTCACCCCATGATAAATGGTGGTGTCAAGAACATACAGTGACCTCTGAACATAAGAGAAAAAACCTCACACCTTATTCAGAGATATATGTTGATTAAGAATGTTTCATCCTGTAAGAAAAAAACTGGTGTGTGGGCAAACTATAAATTCTGGAGTTCATACACACAGAATAAATTTTGTCTGTGCAAGTAATTCCAAATGAAAAGGATGAAAGGAAATACAGAAATGAAATAGATAACTGAGTTATGGGATTTACAAATATTCTGTATTTATTATAACTGTAATTTTGAACAGTTTAAATAAGCCAACCAACAAATATAAAACCTTTGATTAGAGAGAACCACTACAAAATTAGAGGAACTTTGTAACTTGGGAATTTAGAGTGTTTGACAATATGTATCAATAGGATAGCAGAATGACAGCTTCCGCTATGCTCAAAATTTTTTTGTTTCCAGGAGTGAAATCGAATGTATATCTAAACAGCTCATTATATTCACCTTGGGCAAGAGACTGAAGATGAATAATTTAAATAATTATAAATACAGACATAATATCGCTTGTGTGCATAAATGAAAATTGGAGGTAGGATCGTAATATCCTTCACATTATGCACTTCTAAAAAAATAACAAAAACTTCTGTTATTTTGTACAAGATTTCTGTCTCTTGTACACAAGCACATGTGCTAAGAACACACATCAACTTCAGATAAATAAAGAATATAGGAAAATGAAGTAATTAAAAAACAAAGTCTTTCATCTCAGATTATGACTCTTTCTGTCCAGGACCATATCTAGAGCTGGCGGAATTGAATTTTCAAGAGTGCAGGGAATTTTAGTACACAAACAAGCAAGTAGAATGTGAAATATAATACCACAATTTTCAGTTGGAGTTATACATTATATGAATTCAAAGGGAAGCAAAAAAAAAAAAAAGGTGAAAGTTTCCTCCAAACATTCCAAAGGCTTCCTGTTTGATAATTTTCTCCTTGCAATAAATGACTTTAAGTTGCTTTTATCTGATTTAGCAAGATAGAAATTTAGCATGTGATGAGCAAAACAGTAGGAAAATTTTCACAGGCCTGGCAACAGCACCTGGATTCCGCGAGCGCCCCAGGTTTGTTCCCTCAAAATCTAAATAATCCTTTCCAGAGGCAGGAATTTGTAAGTTTTTACCTGGGGAGGGGGAATTAAAAAAGGATCCTGACCCAGCCTGGAAGACACTGTGAGAATAAATTTGTTTTTCTCAAACTTGCCTATCTTTTAGAGCATTAGAAAACTTAACGAAGTGTAATGCTTAACTCTTGACCTTGATTATTCAGATGGTCATTGTAATTCAAAGCCTTTACACCAGTGTATGTGAGTAAACACAAGTATGTCTCAAAGCACTATCAGAATCAATAATTTTTTTCACCTTTTTAAAAATCTATTCCTCTTAAATTTCTAAACCATCTGGTTGGCAAATTTTTTTTAAATTTTAATTACTGTTTATTCTAGAATATGCCAATCTTCCTTTGAGATGTGGGATTTGTTGGCTTTTGGTGATGGCTTGAAGAGTCAGAAATTCATTGTTGTGCCCATCCAGAAGACTTAGTCAACTCAGAGCTAAGGATAGTCTCCATTTAAAATTGAAAATAGGTGTGCAATTGTTGTTTCTTTATTTGCATTATCAAGTATGTAGCAATTGAAAAAAATGCTCATTAAGATAAACTGTGAAAAGGCAAATGAGCATAGAAAGGTGGCTGGAAACACACTGTACAAGCAATGCATCAAAAACACATGCTGAAAGAACTGTTTACTAATTCTCTAAGAGTTCAGGTAAATTCACAAAGATATGCTTTTCTCTCTCCAAAGAGCAGGACATTTCTTTTTACAGATAATTATCTTGTCCTGTGGGTGACACAAACACCAACAAGTGAGTAAGATCTTTACATGGGATCTCAGTTCTCCAAAACAGCTTGCATGAAATTTCTTGAACAGAAATAGACTAGCACAGAAGTAACTAAAAATATGTTTTCTCCATACACAACAAATTGGAATAAAACAGATATCACTGATTTCATATTAAGTCTTAAACTCTGCAAGAATTACATCTCATTAATACTGCTCATGGGCTTAGAGAAAAAGTATGTAATACTTAAAAGAGGAGGAAAAACAACTGCATGCAAATAGAAGATTTTTAGCAGGAGAACCGAAAATATAGTGACCTTCTCAATTCGTAAAATGCTAAAAATAGCTTAAAAACTTGTCTAGAAAGCACTCCAGACAATATTTAAACCTCTAAAATTTTTAGTGAGATTCCCTAGAATTCATTCAGTTTGGATTACTGTTGAAATCTTTCTAGGCAAATAAAATTATTTTGCAGTATTTCAGGGCTTTTTTTGTTTTGTTTTGTTTGATTTTTTTTCTTTTAGGTTTTTTGTTTGGTTTGGGTTTTTTTACGTATTATTATTTTTGAAGGATTTTGATCACAATACAATGTTTCTTTACTGTAAGTCAAGATACCATAATAATTCTAGAATTTTAAGTGCTCCACAGGAAAATATTAAGACACATGGTAAAGTATTCCCTAAGGATAATTTTGAAATTCTATTTTATGAATGAAAAAAAGAACTTTATATTATGGAAATACAAAGCTCAGCTATTGAATTAAATAGAATCAGCTCATGGAGTTTCTAAACAGCTAAATTCTCCACCTTTGGCAAAGAATCACATGCAGGAGCTACTTGAAAACAAACTTTGCTAGAAGCCAGAGGAGAAAGATATGGATTGTCACTTGGGTTAGGCAGAATGTAGAGCCTCACAGGAAATTAGGCAGGCCACATATTGTGTAAAAAATACTGCCAGTGATAGGGTTACAGTGACTAAGAAAAAAAGCAAACGTAGAAAATTTCCATTTTGCCTCTAAATAAAGACTCACGCTAATTTAACCTGAAACCAGCTACTTTAGAAGGCATGTAAGACATAAATATTGTTCTGAAGTTCTTCCATGAAGAATGTGAAGATAGTGGTATGAATTAAGAACAGGCATCTCAAAATGTTGGATGAGAAAATGAGTGCCCAAATTGCTGTCTGGAAATGCATTTTATTAGGATGGGCATCATCTCATATGCACTGCCCCTTTCACTCCATTATTTGTTTGTTTATACACATACCAAACCTAACAGGTTTCCTTGTGGACATGGGCTCAGCTGTTTCTACTGAGACTGACTTGATTTATTTTAAATAATCTTCAGAATAATCTCTTCTGGACATTAGGTATGGTTTCCCAAATTTCTTAAAATAGTTAAAATTTTAAATTTCCATTTATTTTTAATTGTTAGATGATACTATTGTGTGTTTATGTGAGTGTATTTCTATTTACAAATAGTGTTTCATATGTTTAATTGCATAATGTTGAAATTTTTTTATGAGTAGGACAAAGAGTTGAAAATTCATCTCCTGAACTGTTGAAAGTTCCATCAAAAATAAATTGCATTTAAAAAAATATTTACTGTCTGCCTATTTTCTTGTATCATTCCCCTTTGTATTGTGTTTTCAAAGTGAGGAGAAAATTGAATGTACTAGAAATATATGAAAAAGAAACATCCTAATGGAAATAACCTAGGATTATGTTACTGAGGTTGTGTTACTCTTCTGCCTGTGCTTTCATGTAGTAAAATGTCATGGGATTTTGTATGTTGATTTCAGTGATACCTGCAAGTGTTTGCTGAAAATAACTTCCTTTCCTTTCCTTTCCTTTCCTTTCCTTTCCTTTCCTTTCCTTTCCTTTCCTTTCCTTTCCTTTCCTTTCCTTTCCTTTCCTTTCCTTTCCTTTCCTTTCCTTTCCTTTCCTTTCCTTTCCTTTCCTTTCCTTTCCCTTTTTTTTCTCTTCTCTTCTCTTCTCTTCTCTTCTCTTCTCTTCTCTTCTCTTCTCTTCTCTTCTCTTCTCTTCTCTTCTCTTCTCTTCTCTTCTCTTCTCTTCTCTTCTCTTCTCTTCTCTTCTCTTCTCTTCTCTCTTCTCTTCTCTTCTCTTCTCTTCTCTTCTCTTCTCTTCTCTCTTCTCTTCTCTTCTCTTCTCTTCTCTTCTCTTCTCTTCTCTTCTCTTCTCTTCTCTTCTCTCTTCTCTTCTCTTCTCTTCTCTTCTCTTCTCTTCTCTTCTCTTCTCTTCTCTTCTCTTCTCTTCTCTCTTCTCTTCTCTTCTCTTCTCTTCTCTTCTCTTCTCTTCTCTCTTCTCTTCTCTTCTCTTCTCTTCTCTTCTCTTCTCTTCTCTTCTCTTCTCTTCTCTTCTCTTCTCTTCTCTTCTCTTCTCTCCTCTCCTCTCCTCTCCTCTTTTTTTTTTCTTTTCTTGTTAAGAAAGAGTTTAGTAAGGGTGGAAGACTCCTTTCTCAGGACCCAAGCTTTCACATTAGATTAGAAAACTGCTTTGTAAACATGTATCTACAAATACATTCTTATTTGCTGTTTATAACAAACTTCCTCTTTTGGAATTCAAAAAGCATGTGGAAAGTCAGCAAGCCCTGACAAATAAGCAAAAGTCTACTTAGGAAACCATTACTGAGGGAATAGTTTCTTCAAAATGAAAAGAGTATCCTGATAAAATATCCAGTGAATTTTTGTCTATATTTTTTCATCCTTAATATGTTAAGCAATAAATCTCATTGCGTTTCCCAAAAATTGTAGATCTAATGATTAATTTTCAGGAAATCAAATTTAATCAGATTTCTACCATACAAAAGTAGGCCATTGAAGCCTTACTTGGAAAATTACCGACAAGAAGTAACAATATGACCTGCTACATGGAACAGCACAACTGGCTTCTTATAGGGCATAGCTTGTACTAGATCAAAGCATCTGCTGATAAAATAGCTGGGAAGTACAAAATAGTTAGGATTAAAGAAATAGTTTGTGAGTTACTTTTTTTTTTAATCTAGAGGTATTTCTGTCATATTTTTCAAGTGCAGAAATGTGATGAAAGTGTTATAAGCAATCATTTCAATGTTTTCTGTAAAAGTACATATTCAAGGCTTAGCCAATATCAATCAACTCTATAGCAAAGATAAATTACATTTAATTAATAAATTCCACCTTTATTTGTCCAGCTGGCCAGCTAATCTTTTCCCACTTTCCTCACCCCATTTTTTCTTATAAAGAAAGACTTATAAAATATTGTGTGAAACTGACACAGAAACAAAGCAGTTTCCAGTATCTTCATAAAACTAAGAGCATCTGATCAGCTACCTCATTTTTATAATGTGCATGTTTGGATAAACACCACAAGGTAAAAGCAGGGGTCTTCCCATTTCCCTCTCTCCCTGCATTTGATCAATTGAAAAATACATCTGTCCAAAATGATAGAGGTAAATATACATATATACTACTGTGTTACAAATCAGTTGCAATAAAACTTCCCTGAGGTAGCTTCTCTAAATAGGGCGTAGCAACATACATTAATATAAATAAATGTACATGTAATCATACACATTTTAGCACAAACCAACCCCCCTAAGAAAATCTAAAACCTCAGTCACCTTACTGGACAAAGTGAACAACCACAAGTAAAGTTAATTTTAATAGACAGAATGATGATTGTAATAGAAAAAAGTAGGTGATGGTGTATTCTGGATAGAATTGAAATGCACTGTAGGGATGCAGCCTGTACTTTTTCAATATCAGGAAAAATGTAAATTTTAGAAAGTTTACTGTTTATCTAGTTTCTTTTTTAAAGCTCATAGATTTTATGCTTCACATTCAAAAATTACTTCTTCATTTGAGGAGTTTGAGGGAAGGAAAACTATAATAGTTACAGGTCATAATGAAGTGATATTCTGGAGGTCAAACTGACATATTGCTTAACATTTCATTTTCTGTTGGAACTGAGGCACTGATATTCATTTATTTACCCCATTTTACACCAAATTCTCATGCCTAATTATCCTTAGACCTTAAATA
This sequence comes from Melozone crissalis, assembly GCF_028551555.1. Lineage (NCBI taxonomy): Eukaryota > Metazoa > Chordata > Aves > Passeriformes > Passerellidae > Melozone > Melozone crissalis. The sequence continues at coordinate 44,678,220 of NW_026535783.1, read as the reverse complement.
ACTACTCCACCTAAACTCTCACAAGAAGGGAAGTAGAGAATTATTAACAAAAAGGAAGGTGGTGTTCTGTTAACGTTTGATCAGTGTGAACTTTTTTAGGTGTATTATAGTGATTAAATTTAGACAGAATCCAATATTTTTAGGTTATCTTTTAGGTTACAAAGAGTATTGTAGAACCAGTTTTAACCATAATACATATTTCTGACAGCTCCCTGCATCAATTAATAAAGCAGCTAACTTGGAGTTCTTACTAAACTGATTGATTTTGTTTTGTACAAAGGACTTTAGGAAGTAAATTTATCTTTAAATGGAAAAATAAAACATGTTAAAAATTAATTAAAAGAAGAGAAACAAACAGATGGGCCTGTTTATTATAGACCTTAATACATTGTTTTTACATTGCTGGAATGAAATCCCGTACCCGATTTTTTTCGGTCCCACAGCACCATCCCAGTAGTTACTATGAAAATAGTAAAGTATGCTTTGTCAGAATCCCTTTAGTAATCTACCCTGGCAACACTGGGCTTCTCGGAAGATTTAAGATTGCAATTGGCCAATTATTAACAGTCTTAAAAGACTGTTTCATTAGTGACTTTTGAGTGTTCAGATGAACACTACCCCCCAAAATGTGTGGGCTGGAAGCATGTCCCATTTTTTTCCCCCAAGCTGTAATTTTTTTTTTAAGAAGAAATACTCAGAAACTATGTCTGGTATATACCGTTAGGTCAAATAGAGCTACTGCATTCCTAACCTAGTTTTATACTTAACCTAACTTCCTAGTATTTCTTATTTTTTTCTAATTATTTTCCTTGCTTCTGTTTTTTTCCCAAATAAATGATCTATTCTGATCACACAGTAAATCCCCTAGAACTTTTGGTTTGGTTTGGGTTGGGTTTTTTTTTCCCCTTTTTGGCAATAACAGCATTGTCCATGGCTATGGTCTATTCAAATTCAGAGCTGCATTGTCTTTGGACAGCACCTATTCAGATGTAAATTATGAATTGCATGCATTATGTTTTCTGGCTATCAATCACAGTCCAATAAGAATTCTGGAATTAAAGACAGGCAAATATCGTTTTAGAGAGAATGTGTACAGCATTAACAATTCTTATTTAAGATATAAATTAGCAATTGGGCTTTAGGGAAGTGAATCAAACCGTTTTATGGATTTGTTTAAGATTTTTTTTAGACAGACAAAACTTTTTAGACCTTGAAACACTGTTGTATTCTAATTAGTGGTTCCCTGGCAACAGTCAATATCCAAAATCCATTAACACTGTTGAAACAATTCATCTGCAATATATTGTAGTAGTGTGCTCCTCTTCCAGTGCAGGTAGTGTATTGTAGGCACTTGCTGTCTCAGTTTTGCTGTTTCCCTCATCATATGATATTAAGCTAATTTTCTAAGATTCTCTCTCCTGAATATGATAAAATCCCCATGCATGGAGATATAAAATTGGATTTTTCAAATGCAAATGATTGTAGTTATCATCTCCTCTAATTTTCAACCTCTCTATTGCACAAGCCATAATTCTTTGGAGTACAGCCCTGGCATGTTTAAGAAGAAGACTGATGAGTCTGCACTGCTTACAGAAATGACATAGTTCTATCCAAAGTGATACAGCATCAGACAAACACATTGGTAAGAAGCAAAAGAGACGAAGCTCATTTTCATTTAGCCTGCTTTCCTACACTTATTAGTTAAAGGTCTTGTATTTTCCAAAAGCACTTAACACTTTTTTGGTGCTGTTTGAGAGCATATTGGTCTGTACCACAGATTGCAGCATAGGACTTACAGAGAGATATCACAGAAAACATAAAATGTGTTACCTCAGATACAAGGAACAATCTTGCCATGACAGCAAAAGTTATATGTAGGCTAAAGAACCATTTCAGGTGACAGAATGTTGTATTAAATTATGCAAGATGGCATAGGCAAATAGTATCAGTCACCTGGTTGGTGGCAGCACAGCTAGAACAGAATGCAGCACAGCCCTCAAAGCATGGCCAAAAAACAGTGTGAGGAGGTGGCTCACTGCAACTCAGCTGTTTAACACAGCAGTCATACTGCTTGCAGAAATTAGCTGTGTCTGTGCTTGAAACAAGGTCAGACCAGCAAAAGCTTGAGGATGGCAATCAGTAACCCTGGTATTTGTATATATTTAGCTTTCACAGCACACAAAATGGTTCTGAAAATGATATTGTCCTCTAAGTCTTTTGGGTCCATTTGCAAACTCTAACCAACAACGTCAGTTCAGATACAATCAACACAAGCAGTCAGAGAAATTAAAAAAAAGAAAAAAGAAAGAAAGAAAAGTATTTATGAGGAGATTCACATTAAATATATCCTCAAATCAACAGAAGATTTACTCTTTCTATTATATTCATGTTTTATTGACTTGGTCTTATTAAGTGGTGACATTGAGCTCTCTTATATATTTCTCTTCAGTGAAGGCTGACAGTTAAAACTTTATTTTATGAAAACTCCTAATTACACCCTTGAGTTCATTTTTGCTCATGACTACATGTAAATGTGTAAAACCAAGTGAATTTCTTAATACTGAATTTACAAAAAATCCAAAAATTTTTAGGGAGGTCGGAAAATTATTTTTAAAGATATGGCAAAAAATGACTTATCTTTCGCAGAAAATAAATTCAGCATTTTATTATTATGAAAATAAAACCAAATTTAAGAACCATGGTTTTTTTTCAATTTTACCATCTTCTATGACTAAAACACCTCCATAAACATAATTAAAATGTATTAGCAACAAATATTTTAATAACTGCATTCATATTCTTTGACTAAAAAGTAAAAGTCTACATTTTATTCCTAAATCACCTTGAAAGCTGTTATATAATTTCACTCAAAGATAACCTTCTGCTTGCACATATTATTATGCTAAAAGGACTTTAAAATTTTGGGCTATATTTTCAGTGCTTTATTTTTGCTCTTACTATTTCTATCCTTATTCCAACTGTAAGGGCTTATCTGTAAGAATCTCTGCTTAGAAGTAAAGTACAATCTTCGTAATAAATCAGGGAAAGTAAAATAGAAGAAGGAGACCTGTGAAATTACAATCTCTATTTTTTTTCGATGTGACACATTGGAAGGGAACCTACTGAATGTATCTGGTGAACTGGTACTTAAGGTTTTCATTCTTCTCAATGATCATCAACCTGTAAATGGACCATTTCTTTTTATATGTTCGAGGTGTCAAGAAATATGTTGCCATGTTGATTAATACAGGATCATCCAGTATGTGTACATGTCAAAACAGAAACATAAAAACCTGTACTGAATGGGAGGTGTGCCCAGAGGAGCACTTTACTTTGAATCTCTGAATAGAATTTGCTCCTGAGATTCATGTATTTTACATTAATAGGTAGTTTCAGGAATGATACATTAAGTAAGTCTATTCATGTTTTAGCATGTATTCCTTTCTCTTTCAGTTGAAATACAAGAATATTTAGGTTGGAATATTTAGGTTATCCATATGTCAGAGAAAACTGGGCAGGGATACTGTGAGAACATAGAAAGCACTTCAAATTATATTAAATAACACATATTTCTTCGTCCTTGAAATCCTTAAATGTTGTGTCATAAAAACAGAAGAGGTCTGACTTTTAGCTCTTACTTTTTTAAACATTTTGCACTATACGCCTGGATATCATCATAAGCTCTACACACACAGAGGCAACATTTTTGAAGTTAGTGGATGAATTTTAGTTTTATTTAATAATTGCTAAAAATGTAGGCATGAAAACTGAGAATTACTTGTATTTTACAAAGTTTTAAATCAAAAAGTGAAAGGGATCCATGACATATCCCTCTGCTTTCTCTGCCAATCCAGCTTTCATCCTTTCCCTTCAAGGCATCACGGGGTCTATTCACTTCAAGAACTAGCTCAAAACCCTTGCAAGGGTACGTGGTGACACTGCTGCTGTGCCTAAGGATAACTAGGATAAACTGTGTGTCTTTGAATCTACAGACCAGGAAACTTAGGTGTGTTTTGCATTAGCTAGTGGAAATGTCACCTCTCTTTGAAGAACAATTGCGTCAAATTAGCAACCTAAAATTAGAAAACTTCCTTCCAGTTTTGCTAGAGTAGATAAACTTTTTTTTCCCCCTTCATTATGCAGCCTATAATCTATTGGCATTTACAATTTTAGCAGATTAGTGCAGCATTAAAAAAATCTATTTTAAATTCCAGGGAGGGGAAAAATATAGCTATGGAAGTTGGCAGCTTGCTCTACTTATATTAGCTCACAGTGGCACTGCAGTAGAAACAATGGATGACTTTTGCAGCCCACTTTTTGCTGTTCACTTTGTGCTGGTTCCACAACCTTTCTTTCAAACAGTCAGCCCTGCACATTAACATGGGGAATGTCATGCCTGGACAAGTTATGCATGAATACCTTGTCAAGTAGTGGATGCTTCCACACTGTGCTGATGAACCAGGGACAAATTTTTGATTTGTGGCTAAAGCATGCCTGGCAGAACAGTATTTGCCTCTGCTCCTGTCACATGACAGAGATGACAACATAGTTCATGAGATGGGATTGTGACTGAGAAGAATAGCAGTACATGATCTTCAAAATCCTCTAAGAGAAGCTGTGTAGCATACCTTTTAAAAAAGTTCCATGCTGTAAGATATTCTTCACCGGCCATCCTAGGTGATTTGTGGCTCACAAAAATAATTTATTCAGCTGGGTTCCTCTGCCTAAACATTTCATCCACCACCACTCCCCTGGCTGCTTCCTTCCACTTCCTTACCCCAAGTCCTAAAGGGGTTAAGTAATAAAGAGAAGTAGGTGAATTGCTTATGCTAGGGTCATTTCAGCTCGTCTCTTGTCGTACTGAACTTACTGATCATGCATAATACAGCAGAGGGGCACAACTAAATCCTTTTCCAGTTCCCAGGAAATTTAAATTTGGCTGTCAGATACCACCATTATAGCAATTAATCTATTCCCTTGATTCTCTTGAGTGTGTCTAAAAAAATGGCAGCATTTCTCTGTGCAACTAGCTGTCAAACTGCACTCTTTTGTTAGAAGGAGAAAATAATCAGGAAACATCAGTGCACATGTGCAATAAACCCCATGCTTTAGGGATCCTTTAGTACACATGGAGAACAATCTTCCTGTTTGGACAGAACAGATATTGATGAAGAAGAGTAAGTAGTGCTTCCTACTAATAGAAAAGAACCATGGGAGTCCCTAATGAAAAGAGTTGAGCAATGCTGATATGCTGTACCACAAATAGCATTTCTGCAGGGAGTTAAAAAAGACAAAGCAAACATTAATTAATGAAAACAAATACCAGATGATAAATGTAGGTTTTGGTGGTTGAAACTAAGACCACAATGATCTTGTAGGTAAGGACAGGGTTCAGCCATCTCCTTTTGATAGCTGTGCTGGTTTTGGCTGGGGTAGAGTAACATAGGGTTGATAGTAAAGAGCTGGTTTTGTTATTGCTGAGCAGGGCTTGCACAGAGCCAAGGCCTTCTCTACTTTTCATACTCCACACTGGGGAGGAGGCTGGGGGTGCGTGAGAGTTTGGAAGGACACAGCCAGCACAGATGACCCAAACTGACCCAAGGGATATTACAGACCATGTGGCATCATGCTCAGTAGATAAAGTGGGGGGAAGAAGGAGCGAGGGGGACATATGCAGTGATGGCATTTGTCTTGTCAAGTTACTGTCATGCAGGATGGGGTGCTGCTCTTCTGTGGCTGGCTGAACACCTGCCTGCCCATGGGAAGAACTGAATTAATTCATTGTTTTGCTTGCTTGTGTTCATGGTTTTTGCTTTTCCCATTAAACTGTTTTTATTTCAGCCCACAGGTTTTCTAGCTTTTATTACTCCTCTGATTCTCTCTCTGATCCCACTGGTGGGGAAGTCAGTGATCAGCTGCATGGGGCTTGTGTCTGACTGGGTTTTAACCATGACAGTAGTGCATGATCAAAACATTCTAGAGTTTCCCAGCTTTAAAAGTTTACTATACCATGAAACATTAATGATACAGATAGAAAAATCATTAAAATTTCTTCTTTTATGCCCGTTAATGACATAAAAAATAAAACTAAAAGATCTCTTGACAATACTTTGAAAATTGTCAAAATCACAACTGATATGTGTCAGATGAATGGAAAAATACTCTATTCTTTTTCTGATTTTCACTGTATTTTTTTCTCATTTCTCCTCACTACATTTTATAAAATATATTATAAAATATCAACTCTAAAATTCTGTTCTAATACAGTAAAAATATTTTATCTATTTTAATATAAGAATTATATTTCTTACCATGTTGACATAAGGATGGTTTGCATTTTCTTGAGCCTAAGCTTGCAAACATTCACTTGCATTTTTAAATGCTGCTGTTAAAAGACAACTGCTGCTGTTAAAAAACTATGAATCACTGCATCATCATGCTTTCAGGTTGTGAATGATGCAAGAAAATTGAAAATTTAAGGTACGTTGTGTCCCATGTACTTTTGCATCTATCTCCACAAACTCACTTTTAAATATTTATATTGTAGAGTAAGGAATACAAATTATGTGCATCCCAAACATAAAGAGCAGAAGAATACCTCAGTAATTTTTATATTTAAGATTTCTCTAGTTGGTCAATTTGCTACAACAATGATCCTGGACAGTATGGAAATACAGCTCTGCAGGGAAAGAAAGAAGCCAGATGAGGTCAGGAAAGCTATTTTCTGGTGAGTCTCATCTTTATTTCATCTTTTATCCATCCCCTTTAGTAAAGCTGATGCATCATGTTCCAGTCCTTTTCTAAAATGGCATAAAAAAGCTTTTATACAAGTTTGAAACTGTAAGCATTTATTTTATATAACTGATATGTTACTAAAAAAAAGTTCTGTTCAGTTTTGCTCATTACTCTTTTTATGCCATGGAAACAACACAAATGCATATGGATTTCATACCACAGTAATTGTGCTCAGAACTTGTGCACTTTAAAGTTTGTGACATGAAGTCAAACTTTTGTGCTCTGGCTTCCTGATTAAATGTGATTCTATTTGCAGCATTAGCCATATCACAATATCTAAATCATTAATAATGATTGTATAATTAATGGCAATAGATTTTTCTTTTGCATTGGTTTTAAAACTATGTAGGTAATTATAAGGTTGCCAAATACACTCGGGAACAAAGGGAAAATAACTCAGAAGGTTAAATAAGATTATAAAATGCATGCTTGTGAAATTCTTACCTTGCTCTGGAGATTTCTGTCTGCTTTCTTTAATGTCCTCCTGAGCAAGACCAAGCAGCATGCCTGAAGCAAGCTGAAACTGCTGAAGTATGGTACATCTTCAGGAGAAAAGGACCTGATCTCATATTCTTACATTTTCCAGTGTCAGATTGGTCAAGACACAGTCTTCCAGGTTAGACTATATCCATGACATACACTTTTATGGTAACAAAAATCAATGTCTTAGAGGAAAGTACTTCCAATATAAGTTTGTATGATTACTATCCCTAAAAAAGATGATCTTTTCAGCTTTGGAGGAGCTGCCTGTAGTGGAATTTCTTTCTTTGATTTATATCCTTCCTTCTCTCCATGTTGTATCTGTCTGCAAAAGCCAGAAAATGTTCTAGGTATCCTCCTTCATCTTTGTACATTGTCCAAGATTAAGAATCTTAACAGGTTTAGCCTACAACTATGTAAGAAGCCTCACTGTTGGATTGTTTTGTCAGATCTTTGATAAACATAGGCAAAATTGTGACTGTTTGGAGTTAGGTATTCCCTGTGTTTGATGAAAAATTTTGCAAAGAAAATTTTACGATAAACATGTTTCTAATTTGTTTTAAAAAATAAAAAACACCCCAACCGACTGCTACTCACTTATATCTTCCTGTTTTTCAGTGAAAAAATGGAACATTGTCAAGGGAACCAAGATCTTGATGAACCATCTCTTTGACTATAATTAAGCAAGTTGGATAAATTAAAAGCATCTGAAAGATCAATCTTCACCTATCATCAGAACCAACTTAAAGAACTTGGCAATCAAATCCTCCATTTACAGTCTATACTTGTAGGGGTTGTGCTGGTCCAGGGTATCAGTGTGAAGGGCAGAAAAGAGGCCTCATTAAAGAATTCAATGTCTCTTATCTGTTATCCAGGCTTCATGAGTGACAAAGCAGAGAAATGAAAGATAGATCTGAGAGGGGTGAGACAGTGGTGGGAAAAAAGTGAAATTAGAACTGAAAGCTGGTGGGAAAGAAGAACGATGGTGTCATGAGTGATTCTGGCACAGAGATCTGGACATAAGATGTACATAGAGGAGAAGAATGAAATAAGAAGCAGGAACCAAGAAACTAAGAAAAGGACTCATTGAAAAAAAATGAGAAAGAGAGCACTGATGAACAGAAATGTCTATTACTACTTTCTTCCAAGCTCTCACACAGCTGGGATTTACTCAAGATTCATCAGACTTGGCCTTCTTTTTAAAAAGGAAATCACCCTGAAACCGCTGTCTTGCTCATCTGAGGAATTTGCTGTACTTGTGCAATCTTAAATAGCCAGCCATAATAGGTGCTGTCCAATAAAAAATGAATGGATGTCACCAACATCACATAATCATCAGTAAACAGTAGCTGAGAAAGATCTGTGATGCAGATCTCCATATTCTAGCCTTGCCAGTGTGATGTCACTTCTCACGCTCTTTTAAATTTTTAAAAAATATTAATATCCCTCTAGTGCCCATGCTGTGTTTACCTTAAAAGTGCATTAGAAAAAGTAGAACAGAATTCTGAATTAATGAACAGTTTTCAGAATCAATGTTTCAAGCTCAATTTATCCTCTTTTTTTTTTAATGCATTGGTTTGTAATAAGACAGAGTCTTTAAATGTTCAAAGAGTAACAGAAAACACAGAGAAAGGAGGAATAACAGGTAGGAGATAGCAAAAAAAAGAAAGAAAAATGAAACAAAACATTTCAAAATAAAAAATTATATACGAGTCTTTGCAATTCCTAGAGTTACTTAGTGCAAATACTGAATCTAGAAAAAAAAAATATGATACTGTGTAATCAGGAGTGAGCCCTACAGGAAAAAAACAAAGCTAATTAGAATGTATTCAGGACTAACTGAGAAACAAATGCTTTATATGATTGTGTTTTCCCAGAAGTGTTAATCATATTTATTTTATACTGTCTCCTTTGACTGCTTAAATGTGGAGTTCATTCTCCCATGGGAAGTTATACTTTTAATGTCAAACATAATTATGTATAAAGAAAAGAAGTCAAGTCTATTCAGAGAACTAGGGCAGGCAGACTGTTACTTCTCTAAAAGAAAAATATGGGTACTTTCCTTAGCTCTGGAATACCATCTCTATGTGTGTGTTTAAAGACATATTTTCTATGTCTTTAGTTAGTGAGCCCTTTTTAGTTACCAGAAGACAACCAGCAGTTATATGCAAAAATAGTCATTCAGTTTCATGAATGAAATCTACCTAAATAATAATCCATGCTATAGCAAGATCTGCTTCAAATAGTATTTGGGGAAAAATATCATCCTGACATAGTTAAAATAATGTATTTAAAATATAAATGCTCTATAAAGCAATTGTTAAGGTATTTTTCTACCAACGTCTCAATGTCATGAAAATACCTAATACAAGCTTTTTATCATAAGTGCAGAACTTGGTGGAGTTCTTTTAATGTACATGGTTATTTACTCAAGAAGTGAGCAAAGGAGAATTGAAATGAATTATGATTTAATAGAAGTCAGGTTTAAGAAGTATGCCTAGTTGCATATGCATCCAAACGACCAGTTTGAGAGACTAGCTTCAGATAAATAATACAACACTTGTAGAGACTTTCATGAAAGATTTACTTTAAGGAAACCACCAAGGAAATTAAATACTTCAAACTATGTTTAAGTACCATGAAGAATCTGACACATTTTAAAAAAGGAAAAAAAACCCCAAAAAACAACAACAACAAAAAACCCAAACCCAAACCAAAGCCACTACCAATAACCAATAAAACCCCACAGCCCAAATTTTTGAAAACACATGTGTCAGACTGTCTGTAACTAAGTGTCCAGTTAATGGGCTAGGGAGTGCCTTCTTCATCATGAAACTCCTTTTCTTGTTAATTTAAGCCACATTCTTTGTGATGTTTACAGAGTTTTGGGGTATGTAATATTTATATATGGGCTCAATTCCCACATGCTCAGCAGTTTTCTGCAGCAGTTGAAGCATTGTCAAGCTTTTACCTCTGCAAATGTTGGCTTTACTTTGTTTTGAGGGCATGGTACTGTGAAATCTAAGTTTTCTGGGGCATTAAATTGATGTGCTATTTCATAATGCACATCCCTCTAATACATAATTTTGTTGTCCAAATCAAATGGTGGAAATGGCCATGCTACTATAAAGTAGTAAGTTGAAACTATGCTAGATGATGTTACTCATGACAGTGAGAAAGAAAATATAATTTCAAGGGCCTGACTGAACTGACAGAAGATTGAACAGACCCATATTTAACAATCCCTTAAGATGCCAGTTAAGAGTACAGAGAAAGTTCAAGGCTAAGAGGTTTGCCTTTAGGACAGCTAACAAAAAGGAGAAGAAAATGTTCAACTGGAATGTAGCAGTTAATTCTTCAGAGACTTGAATATTCTCTACTCTAGATTTCAGTTTAGACCACTCACCTTAATTGAGATAGTAAGAGATCCATAAAAAAATGTCTTGAAAACTGAAGACTTCAGCATACTCTGTCTCCTTTCAACAATATTTGAAAGATAGACTCATTATTTCAAAGCAGAAACATAATTCACTGCACCAACAAAGTACAAAATGCAATTTAATAGAAGTTCTAAATGCAATTTAGGAGGAGGGGAAATAATTTTAACTGAACCATACTTTAAAATTGATAGACCATGCAACTAAGTTATAGAATAAAACAGAACACAAAATCTTAGAGCTGGAAATTCCTGTACCACAGGTCTGTGTTTTCTTAAATATCATTGTAGCCACAGCTCTGCATTAACTTTGTCTCACCCTACTCCTCCTTTTAAGAACTGTATTTCCACTTTGTATATTTCAGTTCAATTGATAAGTTTGGTAACAAGTGATTCCTGGAAAATGTAAAATCAGCCAAATAACTCTCACAGAGGAAATAGGTAGTTTTTTATAGTTTATTTTCTTGATTGACCTCTATTGTTACAGAGACTGAGAATCTTTAGTTTTAATATATTTATTCTGCCTATTTAATATTGTGGAATTTCTGCTGTTATTCAATCTCCTCCTGTAGAAAGCCAACACATAGATAACTGAATTAAATTCCCAGTTCTGCTGCTTAGCAGAGTCACAGCTCTAACTGTTGAACGACTAATTCCCATTCAACATTAGATGTGATTCTGGGTTCAGGAAGTTACCCATATTTCTGATTAGCCAGACAACCAATATTAATGTACTGAGTATGGAAAATAAAGAAGAAGTAAGAATACAACACTGAGCAACTTTCCAATGCCCACTACCTAAGCTCACAGTTCAGTAAAGGCAAACTCATAGCGCAAAACCTGGTTTTGGAGGTATGCCCAGCCTTGGTTATTGTGTGTGATCCATGCCACCTGTATGCCATCGATAAAGACGCTCAATTCTCAAGCTCTCAAGACACTGCCTCACACAGCAGGACTGCTCATAGCACATATGTGCTTATTTGTTGCATGCCCTCTAGCTTGCCAACATATCTGGATTCTGCACCAAAGGGAAGCAGCTTCTCTTTCATGTTTTATAAGACACTGTGGAATATGGCAGGAATTGAATCACTCTTGTTATCTGGTAAAAGTGGTCTCCCAGAGAGCATGGTTCTAGAATTTGTCAGGTAGCATTGCTGTGTAAAGCCAGTAGCATAACCACATTGCTGGGAATGGCTGGCAATCTTTACTGGCCAACCCCTTTATGGCCTGGCTCATGAATTTGAGCAGGGAGCATGACACTCTGGCTCGTGAATCCTCGACTAGTGCCAGGTGTCCTTCAGCAACTGGCACAGCAGCTGCAGAGAAGTGATTGACTGTGCTGCTGGTTGCTGACAGTTCTTGCCACAGGAACTGTATTTCTCCTTACCAGGTTGCCATTATCTTGTTGAATACTATGCATTATCTAAAAAGAAGAAAACCAGACTTACCTGCATAGTAAGCAGATCATCTCCCTAAATCTCTGCATTTACTTCTTCAAGGACTACAGGTTTTGGGTGGGAAGAAATAATAAGCAGGCAGTGGGATAAAGAAAAAGACCAAGGGCAAGCAAAAAGGCAGTTATAGTGAGTTCTGGGCACCAGTGCTCAGATACTCTTTGCATTTGTGTCAGGCAGCAGAGATGAGTCTAAAACAACATTGTTTATTGTGTTGCATCAGAACAAGAACCTGGCATCTCACAAATTATTTTATTGAGTTATTTAATTTTGCTGTCTGTCTCCACGTTTTTAAAAATGGTTGTTAAAGATAGTCCACATTTTGTTTGAGTATTGTTCCCCGAATCTGTCATCTGAGGTTTAGATACAAGGGAAGGTAACCTACCACCTCCGTAGTTTAATTCTTTGTCTGTTTTTAATGTCATAGTAAATTACTATTTGTACTTGTTGCTTATTGATGTAGTGCATAGGAACTGTAGTAAAAGAAAAAGCCATTTTACTTTGTTAATCTGTTGACTAAAAACTGCCTTCCTGATTATTGTTGCATTGTTCTTTTATAGAACTACTGCATCTGTATCTGTACATACTTCCTTAAGCCTGCGTTGTCCAGGAAGAAAAATGGGCCGAAAGAGAAAATATTCTGAAAAGCGAGCAAGGATGTGATGAAGAAGAAATTGCTTCAGCAGGAAAAATGTACTAAAAAGCAAGCAATGGTTTCTTTTCAGACAGCTTCGCTGACAGGCAAAGCGAAAGGAAAAATTTTTGCTGGTTTTAGAAGAGGACAAAGTCACCACTGACGTCATGTCCACTCTATATCATTCTCTCCAGGTCTTTTGATTAAGAAATAAATGGAGAAGGAAAGAAAAAAGAAAATTCACCAACATTGTGACCTTCTGCCAAAGATATAGGCCAGGCATAATCCCTTATGTGGTGGAGTATCCTCTACCCCCTCCTCTGTCTTGCTCTAGGACCTCAAAAGCTCCTGGTAAGCCTTGAACATACCATCTGAGCAAAGAGACACCCCTTTATAATACCAACTGGGTAGTGAAGAATCACAGCAAGAGCTCTTGCATGGTAAAGGTGGGAATAATTCTGACTTCAAAAAAATATCAGTTGCCTAACCAAGGTCAGGAGAAAAGAATAAACAGCTATCCTTTTCACCCTTGGCAAATAACTTACCTGAATCGTAGCTCAATATCATAGCTATTAGACTTTTTGGAAACAAAAATCCAGTAGTTACCAACTTGGTTTATGACCAGGATGGAATCTTAGTGTTGACTGAAGCCAAGCATCTCATAACAGGGGTCCCTAAGTGAGATCCTTTGATCTCTCCTGGACTTCAGCAGGCTGTAGCAGCACATCCAACTGAGTGGGATGCCCTTTGGAGCTGACTAGCGCTCAAGTTTTGGGTTCACTTTGAGTTTAAGTTTTCAATACCCAAAAGACTTTCTTTCACTGATGATGAGCCCTAGATGGCTACCCACTCCCATGTGCATACATAGTCCTTGAGGTATAAGCCATGCCTGTTGAGAAACATGATGGGATTTTATCTGAGTATTTCACTGACTGAGCAGAATTTTTGATGGGTATCTTTACATACTACATCTATACATCTTTTTGCCTCTTGTGTGTGCTTGTGAATGAATTATGGTATTAATGTTGCTATTGGAAATCAATAATGAAGTCAGTGTTATAATTGCAGCAAATCCTAGCTGAGCCTGAGCTTCAGTGGACTGAAGTGGTCTGGAAATGGGCAGCACAGTGCAACAAGGACAATCTAGCTTTTCATTGTCCTTTTGATTGACGGACGTTTGTCCATCATAGTTTTTTTTTTCATTTTCCCAGGCTTGGTGTTGGGAAAAGCTAGCTGTGGAAGCACCCATCATCATGGTTTTGCCCCAGGAAGCTGAGTGGTGCTGAGCATAGGAGCAGCCACCATCATGCCATTGTCCTGAGGTCCATGTGGTGTCACCCATGGGAAGTGCCCCCCAGTTTGTCTCTGTCTTGGTGGCCATGTGGAACTAAGTCAAGATGGTGAACATCTTTAGTGTTTAAAACACCTTCTCTTTTTATACATTATTGTTATTAATATCACCACTGTTACTGTGTGTTTCTTGTTCCATTGCTTCTTGCTTTCAATGAATTGTTGTTTCAATCCATAATCTCTTTCTTTGTTGCACTCTTACTGGAGGGTTTGGGGGAATGGGATTGACTTCTTGGATTGACTTCAGGTTTAATTTCCTGTTGGTATTAAACCACCACAACTCTGTACTAAGCAATTGAATGAACCTTGTGATCAAACTCTATTAAAGTTGCACTTTCACAATTTAATATTAAAACCTGCTTTGTGCTACTATTGATAGTTATTTTTTAAAATGGGCTAACCATGCTTTATGAGCTTCTTCCACGAAAATAGCAAAAAGATCATTCAATATAGACATAAACTACAGAAATGTAGATGTTAACAAGTATTTCTGAAATCCTATGTGACCTGGCTCCTGAGAGCTGCCTTGTCTATGTCCACAATTTCATTGCTGCTGTTGAACAAGAAGCACTAATAACCTTAAGGAATACCCAAATTCTTTCTGAATGTGTCAGGTGTCACTGATGAAGCTAAAAATCTAATACAAATCTTGGAAATGGGATTTCCTTATAGAACAGTTTTGTTATCCTTTTACCTTCTTTGAAATGACCTGCAGGGTTCCAATGCATTTCACAATGTCACACTAGTCCATTCTCTGGTGCATCTGGAAAACTATGGCCTGATCACTATTTCTGAGACTTGGTGAAATGAACCACATTATTAGAGCACTTCATGCAATGACTAAAACTGTTCAGGACAGACAGCTGGAAGAGGCTGGCCACTCTGTCCATGATAGACAGAGATGGAAAGGTGAATGGGGTTCCCCTCTACGATTGAAAAGATGATTGGATGATTTCCATTTCTGTATGGAAAAAAAATCCATTGCCACTGAAAAACAGCCTAGCAGAGATCTGGAGTATATGGGTGAAAATTAGAGGCCAAACTAACAAAGGCAGTCATAGAGCAGATGTTTGCTGACAGATATCAATCTATCAGTCTTACCCCAGGCCTAGTAAAGTCGTGGAACAGGTCCTCCGGGCATCTACCTCAAGGCATATGAAAGACATGAAAATGGCTTCCCCAAAGGCAGATGGTGCCTGATTAAGTGATGGCCCTCTGCAGTGGAATGTCTGCTCTGGAATAGGATGAGAATAGGACCTGATGGAATTTACTTTGACTTCCACAAGGCCTTTGATATGGTCCATTCTCACTGCTAAATTAGAAATATACAGGTGTACTAAAGATGGGTGCATTCTTGGATAAGAAAGAGACTACCTGAATGCTTGCATATGAAGAGCTGCAGTTAACAGCTCAATGTTCCAATGGAGATCAGTTAAAGTGAAATTTGTCAGGAGTCTCTACTGGGGCTGGCACTGTCCAACATCTTTATTAATGACAGGCACAGTGGAATGTAGTGCATCCTCAGCAAGTTTGGAGACAGCACAGTATTGGGTCCAGCTAAAATGAAGTTAAATCTCCCCACAGCAGCCCTCAAAGCACTGTGAATTGTAATGGTACCTACAAAAGTGTTGATAATACACCAGTGTTTTGGCTTTTGCTGAGCAGAGCATCAGCAACACCTCTCAAACATTCTCCCATTTCTACCTGCCAGTAGGCTGGATCCTTGGAGGTGACATAGCCAGTACAGCTGGTCACCAAAGTGATATTCCATACTATATAATGTCTGCTCAGCAATAAAAGATAAAAAAGAGGTGGTAGGGGTGGTGTCTGTGGGTGCGTGTCTGTGGGTGCATGTGTGAGGTTACCTACAACTACAGTGTGAGGGGGTTGATTTGCTATTTACATTGTTTGCTTCCAGAACAACCAATAAATGTGCTGAAGTCCTGCTTCTCAGTAAGTTATTGGTCATTGCTTATGAGAAGCAGAAAATAAAATCTTTTCTTTGGTTCTTCATGCATGACCTTTACTTTTCCTTTTTCCAAATTTCCTTTATCTTAATCCAGAAGGGGTTTCCCCATCTTATTTTTTCCAACCCTTTCTGTCTAAGAAAGGAGTAGTAGAGTGATTTGGTCAGCATGCAGCCCAGGCCATGCCACCACAGGCAGCAAGCTGAACAGTGCAGTGATATGCTAGAAGGAAGGGATGCCATCCAGAGGGACTTTTACAGGCTGAATAAACACACACCAATATACATTTCACGACTTTCAACAAAGTTAAGTTCAAGGTCCTGCACCTGGGCCAGGGCAATCAATAATAGCATTAAAGACTAGGAGATGAGCCGCCCTGAGAAGATAAAATTGGGATATTCGCAGATAAAAGCTTAGGTATGAACCAGCAATAGGCATTTGCCAGAAATGCCAATTGTTTTCTGGACTTCACCAAAAGCAGCATGGCCAATAGATTGTGGGAGGTGATTCTACCCTTCTCCTCTGCTCTGGTGAGAGCTGACCTGGGGTACTGGATCCAGCTCTGGTGCTCCCCACACAAAAAAGAAACATATCTGTCAGAGTGTACAGAGGAGGCCATAACATCTTTTTTATGAAGAAAAGCTGCAACAGTGGAAGTTAATAATCTTGCAGAAGGGAAGGGTCTGGGAAGACTCTATTATGGTCTTTCAATACTTAAAGGAGCGCATAAAAGGATTGGGAGAATTGTAATTAGCCTAGAGAAGTACTGGAATTACGATTAGCCTGGAGAAAAGGAGGTTGATGTGAGACCTTCTCACTCCCTGCAATTACCTGAAAGGAAGTTGCAGGAAGATGAGGGATGCTGACTTCTCCCAGGCAGCAAGGATGACAGTGAATGGCCTCAAGTTGCACTAGGGAACATGTACATTGGAAAGTAGGAAAAGGTTTTTCATCGAAAGGGTTATCAAGGATGCACCAGGCTACCTAGGGAGGTGGTGGAGCCACCATCTCTGAAAGTGTTCAAGTAATGGCTGGACATGGAACTTAGTGCTATGGTCTTGGAAAGGTAGTAGTGATAAGTCAGAGATTGGGTCTTTGGAGGACTTTTCCAATCTTTCTGATTCTATGATTCTAAGAAAGATGGGGAAACACTTTTTACCCAGACTTGTAGTGAGAGGAAAAGGCAACTCCTTTAAACTGCAAAAAGATGGCTTTAGATTAAATAAGAAAGAAATTTATTCAGGGAGGGTGGACAGAGACTTGCCCAGAGAAGTTTTGGATAATCAATCACTGGAAGTGTTCAAGACAAGGTTGTATGGGGAAGTGAGCAATCTAATCTAGTGGAAGATGTCCCTGTCCATGGTAGAGACTTTCAAACTAGGCCCCTTTAAAGGTCTCTTCCAACCCAAACAATCTTATTGTTTGAATCTTTATTACAGATTTTATATTTTTACCATCTAGATTGCTATTGGACATATTATCTCCATCTGCATACTGTGCTTTAACACCTGTATGAACAGAACAACTTTTTGTGAAGCAACAGAATCTGCTGATGATTCCACACTTGTAGTTTGATTCCACTACTTGTAGAAAACAAGCAGTTAAGGACACCAAGAACTGCTGGACCAGTGGACCAATGGACCCAGAAAATTACTACATTAAATCTACATTAAATCCAAATCTCTTGGTTAAAATTGTTCTTGTTTTCATAATACAGCGCTGCTAGTGGGGGAATATGTATTGATATTGTCTCATAAACCTTCCCATTGCCATTCAATGGCAATGGCAATTACATATCTTGCAATAGGAAAGAACAATACATCGGGTTTTTTTAACAATTGTTTATAATCTATGGGGGTATTTTGTTTGGGTTTTTTTTTTTTTTTTTTTGGTGTTTTTTCCCTTTTAAATGTTGCTTAGATTTACCCTTCAAGATTGTCTTTTTCTTCTATTAGCATCACACTGCGCCAAAGTATTTTTAAAAGTAAACAGTTGTTACTCTGAAGCAGATTTCGAAGCAACTGTATTCAACAAGTATTCTAATTTTGTGCCCATTTTTTTCAGCTAGTTCCCTAATTACTTCTTCTATGCTATGATGAATAAGTTCTATAAGTAAAGCATGAGTCTTATGTCCAGAAAACTCCATTTGCAAAACAATACTTTGTAAAGGAAAAAGAAGATTTTTTTAGAAAGGTATCTTGGAGGGTAAATTATAGAAACCAGAATGAAAATATTTATGCCTAAGATATCGGTACTGGGTTAAAATCCAAGTTAAAAGCTCATGTATTTGATAAGGAATACAAAATTGGTACATCTTTCATCGTGCAAAAGAAAGGGTACCCTGTAAATAGGTTTACTAAAGAAACAATGCCAATGCAAAAATGTGAAATGTGCATGTGTGAGCATGAAGTGTATCTGTGTTTAATTGCTTATGTAAGTTTGTGTTTAAGCACTGAAGAATTCCTTTTGCTCTGAAGTTCTGTTCTACAGCAGACCGAAAAGGAAGACCAAAATATTCTAATTTCTAATGTCATGTGCACTGTCTGCCAGCTGCTATACTCATTATTACGTACAGGCCACAGCATTATATGCTAGACTAGTTTGCTATCTCATTACTAATTCCTTTATGCATCCTTTAGAGCAGCAATTAAAAGGTGGGCCTTCAGCATGCGAGAGCCAACTATTTGAACCATAATCACAACATATTTTATCCTCTGTGCTGGAGGCTGTGCAGTGATTTGGAAGTTAAGTCCTTGTGCAATCTCTTAAGATTGCCTCAGAGGCAGGGGAGACTAATTTGCAAGTATCTTCCTGCAAATATTTCTGGACATGCGAAAAGAAAGAGTGGGGTAATCTTCACTTTCTAATTCAATTGCTAATTATTTGTTATATTTGTTATCTGGGGAAAAAAGAAAGAAAGAGAGAAAATCATCTGTCTTACCCTTTTTGTAAGTAAGTAATTCTTAATGTAGTAAAGTCTAGTAATTGATATGTCTGATTTCTTTTGTCTGGTTGTCCTTTATTAAATATGAGATTTTTGTTATGTGCAAAGCAGTCTATGAGGGTATCTTGTCAAAGTTGTCAGTTTATTCATAGCAAACCTGTAGAAATTTTTAGTAAGAAGCTCTTCTAATCACTAACCCCCCCCCCCCCTCCACCTTCCTTATGTTTTTATTCTAGCTAACAAAGTGTGCATGAGATGAAGGAATGGTTGTTTAAAACACAGAGAATTTATGAGTATTCTGAGAAATTTTGTTTAAGGTATTTAAAATCCCCTAAAAATACAAGGAGAAAAAAGTTACCTTTGTCTATTATTTTATTAGAATGAACATTTTATAAAAATGAGAAAAAGCTCTCATCTATGCCATACCCATTTGCATTTATTTTTACAAAATTTATTTACCAAAGTATTTAAGACAAATGCTTTAAAAATCAACTCAACTTTATCTACCACCGCTTGTGTTCCTTAAGCTTTAATTTCTCTTTACAAGTAGTTAATTCATGCCCTGGAGAGCGAGAACTTAAATGAGTCAGAAACTTATATTTATATAGTCTAAAAAGACCAAACGTATAATTATTCTTTCATAAAGCACCACCAACAACAACTCCACCAAAAAAAAATCCAATATGAAACGTGAAACATGGACGTAGCTGTGCAATTCTTTGGTCATTAGTGAGGAATTTTATAGCTAAATATTGTGTGTTAAGAGAATTCAAATAATTATTCATTAATATTGCATCACAGAAATTCCTCCATGGTAATTTTATGCATATTAGTATTTTATGCACAATCAGAACAGAAGAGACCTTGCTTCAAATTAAATTCAAATTAAATTGTGGAGTGTAAAATGGAAAATTATTCAGTTTTCTTGAACACCAGAATGAGTGCTAGCTTGGTGTTTCAGCAGCAAACAGCAACTCATCACATGGTAAAAGCATATAGCAAAAATTTGAACTAGGCCCCAGATCACTAATTGGCTTGACAGATCAAAGCTGCAAGAAGAGAGCTCTCAGGAAGATGAAATGATTTAGAGAGTACTATTAGATGGCTGCCAATACCTGAAGATTAATGAAGAAACAAAAATTATATTGTTGACATTTACAGACCCTGCTTGCCATAAACTGGATTAATACACAAACCTCTTCATCCACCTACAAAAACAGTTGGTGTGTGAGAAGCACTCTGCTCTCTTTTTTTTTACCCTTATCCATAACATAACCTCTCTTTTTCCCACATCAGCTCATTTTCTTTATGAAAAAAACCAACTCTATTATTATATACTTTGTACTGCATTACCAATCATTAGCAAGCATTAAAATAAATTCTGTCTTCCTTTCAAATCTCTTTACCTCCCTGAAAAGGCAGTTTTTTCCCCCTAAAATAAATATTTCTTAAATATTTATGTGCATGACCCTTCTTGATAACAGAATGCCAGAGTAGCAGCTGTGGATCTTTAGAAAAAACCACCAGCAACAAAGAATTTCAGAACAGAGAACACACAGTATTGAAAATGGATTTTAAGAGTTCATCAAATATATAATGTTTTTTATCCAGAGAGTACATGCAGTGTTGTCTCCTGATATTTATTCAAAACTGTCTTTTACACTGTTTAGAGTAGCAGTGCTCTTGTACTGTCTGATCACTTGTATCTCATGTCAGAGTACAGTTGACATGGGGGCACTCGGGTCCCAGGTCTCCAAGATTTTCACTCAGAGAATGCCTCTAACCAGTAACAATATTGCTGGAGAAAGACAAGACTCTGAAATGAATCTTTACCAGATGTCTATAAAGATCGCTGGTAGGTCAGAAACCTGCTCAGACCTTGCCAGTAAATTCCTATTTCAAGCTCTCCACTTGCCTGCCATTATGCCCACATGATTCAGAATTGCTGAACACAACTAATGACAGCAACCAACTCTCAGTCAGAAATGCTATTGTATAAGTGATTGGCATATGTTGACAAAAAATTGCAAAAGAAAATGAACTATTTCTAAACAATGCATGACAGGAAATTATATTATTTCATAGCAGTATTTTGGTTTTCCAGTTGTTTCCTTGATCTTTTTCTGCAAGAAAAAATAGTAAAAAAAGAGTATATATGATGTCTAAACCGTAAAGTGCTGCTGAAAACGTACTCCTATGGGTCTGATTAACAGCTTGTTCAAGCACTTTTTCTATTGTAATTAAATGGCATTTGGGGAGCGAAACACCTCATCGTGTGCTAGCATCAATAATGCTGTATATTTTTATTCCACTGTTGGATCTCCCTAGCTGAGCCTCTGATCTATTTTAATAGTATTTACAAGGAAAATAGAACCATTAACTTCCCCATATTGTCATGTTGTAATATGTCTGTAAATATCAAATCCAGGAGGCTAAACAAATGTGCTGGATATAATTTATGCCCTTGCTTTCCTTCCTCATTGAAAAGGTAATTGGGATTAACATAACTATGATGGAAGTATTTTCTAAAAATCTTAGCTTTAATACAATTGCTGATAGTTAATGAGGGAAATATGGTGTGAGATTTTTTAATTTTTTTTTTATTTGTGCACCTGAGAGGGACCAATCTGATTTTTATTTATGCCTCCACCTAAGTCACGTTGAAGGACTCCTGTGCGGGCTGTACCCGGGCTGGGAGCCCTGTCCCCAGGGAGTCTTCGCCTGGCAGCCCATCAGGGCAGAGAAAGTCTCCTTGATCGGATGCAGGCATCCCCCTCACAACCTGCCGGTGGGGCAGATGCCCCGATGCCCGGGAGGGCTATGGGAGGAGCCTTGGCACGCAAACGCAGCTACCTGCGGCACAACGGGAATCCTTTTCTCTGGGTTTCTTGGAGGGACCAGGGGCTCGTCATTGGGTTAGCTCAGCCCCTCTCCCCGGCTCGCCTTCTCCTCTCTGCGGCCCTGCCTGGCTGCCCGCACCCGGCCGTGCGGCCTGTGACGGCCTGTGCTCCGCTGTTTCCCCTCACGGAGCGGGCGCTCTCTGCCCCCAGCCGCAGCCGCAGCCGTCGCCGCGCTCCTCAGGGCCTGCGGCGCCACCCGCGGCACCCGGCCCGCGGCAGCCGCCCTGCCCCGATCCCGACAGGCCGCCCATGGCTGCTCCACGAGCATGCCCGTGGCCATGGCAGCCTGTGGCTCGTAACAGCAGGGACACGCAGCCTGCTGCTCCTTGGAAATCCCGCCCAGCCGCCACGGGAGCACGCAGACGCGCCGTGTGCTGATGCTGACAGAGCGCCAGGTTCCTGCGGTAGCGCTGCCCCTGCCTTCTGCTTCTCTTTCTCTTTTTCCCTCTGTTATCTCTTGTCTATCGCACTTGGGTAGGAACACTTTCCCTTTATCAAGAAACAGTTTTCAGATACGATATTGTTGCATTTGCGCTTCATTTTCATCTGAGAAATCTGTCAGAAAAATCCTCTCCGACTAGCTCTTTTATAGCAGCACGGGGCAGCACTTCATGAAGAAAAATGTGCAATATTTAAAGTACAATTAATATGATGACAGATACAAACACAGAACCAAAGGTATTGCTAGATAACCCTTCTGCTGTAAGGGTATTTTGACTGTTACTATTTATGTCACTGTTTAGAGGAGTGGGATAAAGAACAAAATTCTAAAATTCTGTGTTGCGCAGAGAATCCTCTGTTCCTTTCCAAAGTTTAGCAGAAAGGAACGAAATCCTTAAGTTTTGGTTTTACTATTTTAGTAATAAAAGTTTTCCTTTTCTCTACTTTCTACTTCTCCAGGGAGTTTGCATTTTATCTAGGTTTGGAACAGGAGATTCTGGACCAAAATAGCTATAATGTAGATGGGGACCTAGTTTCACAGGAATTTTGAGCACATAAATTAAAGCCTCTGTACTTAAAAAGCATGAGTATGCACAATTTGATATGAAACACCTAAAATCTCTGTATTTAAGGTAGAAATCCACCAATTCATTTAGTTAAAATAAGAACCAGTATGTATCCCTTTCAAAGATTTCTGGAATGGAGGTGTTTGAATAAACTCCCTCTAGGAATGAAACCAGTGGAAAAGGGACAGTGGGAAATGAGAACTGATGAAAACCTCTGCACCAGGGCACAGTGAGATGTTGTACAGAAATAATAGTCTACATAAGAAAAGAAGCAACAGGATTAAAGGACTCAAGGTGATCACTGTTACTCCTTAAGCTTCTTCCAAGATCCCTAAGTGCAGCTTCAGCTGAAACTGATAACTCCAAAATGGCCATTTTTATTTTATCTAGACAGTAAAAGCTTTTGAAGTCTGGGACACATTCTGTGCAATTTGTTTCTGTGAAACATGCTACAGTCTTGCGGGGTGTATTGGGCACGTGTCAATAGACGCACAAAAGCAGTTCCAGCTAATTGAGATGGTGTGAATAGATGCAGGAAAGCAGTTCCAGCTAATTGAGATGGTGCCGGTTGACAGGAAGTTAGCAAATATTACGCCCATCTACATAAGGGGCCGGAAGGAGGATGCAGGGAACTGCAGGTTTGTCAGTCTGACCTCATTCAGTGACAGGTAAGATCATGGAACAGATCATCTGCTATCAGGCAACATATGCAGGAAAAAAAAGACAATCAGGACCAGCTAGCAGGGATTTGAGATCAGCAGGTCCTGCTTGATCAACATGATGTCCTTTTGAGACATGGTGACCCACCTTGTGGATAAGGGAAAGGCTGTGGATGTGGTCTGTCAGGAATTTAGTGAAGCCTTTGACACTCTTTCCTACGACATTCTTCTGGAAAAAGACTGGTTGCACATAGTTTGGACTAGTGTAATCTAATGGGTAAAAATTGACTTGATGACTGGCCCAGAGAGTAGTAGTGAATACAGTGGGTAGCTGGTCACCAGTAGTGTTCCCCAGAGCTCAGTATCAGAACCAGTTCAGTTTAGTGTCTTAATTTACTGATCATTTGGGCAAGGGGCTTTAGTGACCCCTCAGTCAGTTTGCAGGTGATACCAAGCTGGTTAGAAATACTGATCGGCTGGAGGGTTGTAGAGTTGTGTAGGCTGAAAAGGAATCTGAAGGATTTTGAAATTCTGAAGGATTTCAGGCTGAAGGAATCTGTAGGAATCTGAAAAGGCTACATCAAGGAACCAAGGTCAGTTGTATGAAGTTTAGAATCATAGACTCAGAGAAAGGTTATGGTTGGAAGAGATCTCAAAGATCATGTGGTTCTAAGACTTCTGCAATGGGCAGGGACAGCTTCCACTGGACCGGCTCGCTCAGAGCCCCATCCAGCCTGGTTTTGAACACCTCCAGGGAGAGAGAGTACACAACCTCTCTAGGCAACCCTGTTTCAGTTTCCTTTCTATCCTCACAGTAAAGAATTTTTTCTTATGATCTAAGCTGAAACTGAATGGCCTCCTTCAGCTTGAGGCCATTCCTCTTGTCTTGTGACTACAAGCTCTTTTGGAAAGTTCTCTCCACCTTTCTCATAAACCCCCTTTAGGTAGTGGAAAGCTTCTAAAGTTGTCCCCAAAGCCTTTTCTTCTCCAGGCTGCATTGCCCCAACACTCTCAACCTTTCTTCTTAGGAGAGGTGTTCCAGCTTTGTGGTCAAATTAGTATCTCTCTTCTGGACTTGTTCCAACAGGCAATGTTTTCCTTGTGTTGGGGGCCCCAGAGCTGGGCACAATACTTCTAGAAGGGTCTCACAAAAGCAATGCAGAAGGGAAGAATCACCACTTTCAGTTTGCTTGTCACGGTTCTTGGCTCTTGGCTTTCTGGGATGTGGGTACACACTGTTGGCTCTTGTTGAGCTTCTTGTCAACAAATACCCTCAAGTCCTTCTTCTCGGGGCTGCTCTTTTTCCATTTTCTGCCCAGCCTGTACTTGTGCTTGGGATGTTTTTGATGGAGGTGCAGCACCTTGTACTTGGCCTTGCTGAACTTCTGGGGGTCACACAGGCCCATCTCTCAATCCTGCCAAGGTCCTGTCAAGGATGGCAGCCTGGCCCTTGGTGTTGACCTCACCAAACAGCTTTGTGTCATCAGCAAACTTGCTGATGCACTGAATCCCACTGTCCAGTTTGCATGAGAGATGTTAAAAAGTGCTAGTCTCAATACAGACCCCCGAGGAATCACCAACTGGATATCAGTCATTGACTAAAACTCTTCAATTTTTTTATCCCCTAAATGGTCCATCTGTCAAGTCCATGTCTCTCCCGTTTAGAAACAAGGTTGAGACATGGAACACTGTAATGATTTGTACTCTTCAGGTAGATGGCTTTTGTTACACCGCTGTCCGCCACTGCTGTATGAAATGGTGGCAATAGAAGGCCAACAAATTTGTCAGTTATGATTTGTCTTGTGAAGACATGTTGCCTCAGTTATCTCCTTGCTTTTCTTGTGTCTTAGCATAGTCTCCCAAAGGAGATCCCCTGTGATCTTGCCAGACACTGAGATGAGACAGACTGGCCTCTAGTTTCATGGATCTTCCTTTTTTCATTTTTAAAAATGGGTATTATATTTCTCCTTTTCCAGTCAGTGAGAATTTCACTGCAATGCAGAGACTTCTCAAATATGATGGCACAGTGGCATTGCCACTTCCTCAACCAGTTCCCTCTGAAGTCATAGATTTATTTCCTCAGTTCCCATGAACTTTGCAACTTCAGATTCCTTAAACAGTCTCCCAGCCCAGTCTTCTCGGACAGTAGATGGTTCTTCATTCCCCTAATCCCCTCCTTTCACCTTCCACATATGTGTGGTGTGGCTGGAGCACTTGCTGGTGAAGACTGTGGTAAAAAAGGTGTTGAGTCCCTTGGCCTCCGTCTCCTGGGTAACCAGGTCTCCTTCAGTCATCCTGAAAGGATTTGTGTTCAATACATTCAGCAAGACCAAGTGCTGGTTTCTGCTGCTGGGCCACTACAGTCCCAGGAGGTTGGGGGCAGAGTGGCTGGAAACCTGCTGAGTGGAAAAAGACCTGAGCATGTTTATCACCATGGCTGAACCCGAGCCAGTGTATGCCCAGTTGGGAAGGAGGGCCAGCAGCATCCTAGTTTGTACTAGGAATATTGGGGCCAGCAGGACCATGGTGGTGATTGTCACTTTGTGCTTGGCAATGGTGAGGCTGCACCTCAAGTGCTGCATCCCATTTTCTCACTACAAGAAAAACATTGAGCTTCTGGACTACATCCAGAGAAGGGCGATGAAGCTGGTATACTATGTAAAGGCTCAGAACATTATTGGCTCTAATAAAGTTCTGTGAGGAGTAAGTGAGGAGTGATTTAGCCTGGAGAAAATAATACCCTTATTGCTCTTCACAACTACCTGAAAGGAGGTTGTAGTGAGGAGGAGGTCAGTCTTACCTCATAAGAAATGAGTGATAGAAGAAGAGGAAATGGCCTCAAGTTGTGTCAGGGGAGATTTAGATTCGATATATATTAGGAAAAATTTCTTAACAAAAAGGATTGTCAAACATTGGCACAGGATGCCCAGGAGACTAGTTGAGTCTCCATCTCTCAAAATACTTAAAATATGTGCAGATGTAACACTTATGGATATGTTTTAATGGTGGTGTTGGCAGTGCTAGATTTATGGTTGAAATAATGATCACAGAAGTCTTTTCAACCCAGAGCTTTGCTATGACTCTGTGGTAGGATTTAGAACATGTGGGGCTGACTGAATATAGGAATAAGCCCTAGTCACAATACCAGCTGATTCTTTTGAATTTGCTGTAGTTTATACCATGCTGAAGTCTTGCTGTTGGTGGGGTTTTTTTCTTTCTCATTTTTTCTCATTGAAAGCAACTTGGAAGAAAAATGTGAGAAGAAAATGTCATTCATTAAAAAAAGTTGTTGGTTTAAAGAAAACATCATGTTCCACTGGCTTTAATGCATTATTTTGTTTTAAATTGGCATAAAATTATTCATTCTGCAAGTTTTTCACTTTCTCAATCCCAGAAAAATTACAGAAAACAATTCAATGTCTTAATAATGTATGTACTACATAAAGGCTCAGAACATTATTGGCTCTAATGAAAGAATAACTAATGAAATATAACTCCTTGTTTTTTGAGGGAACCTAAAGTAGAAAAGCTATTAGACTGTTAGAAAGAGAAATGACCTTTGATTTTAAGAACATGTAATTCTGTTTGTTTTAAAAGAATACAAATGCATCATTTTTCACTTTTTGGGTATTTATCTTGCCCTTTAAAGGCCAGCTGGAGAGTGGAGCAAAAGTTCATGCCTAAAATGAAATCTGAGTATCCAATATGAACCACACTTTCCCCTTGGCATTGATTTTGAAACAGAAAATATTAGAAAGCAACAACAACAACAAAAATCATCTGTGCCTATTGCCAGTATAAAGAAACAACAGAGGTGCACACACACACACACACACACACACACACACACACACACAAACGTGTATTTAACATGCCATAGATGTAGACTTGAATCTTCTTACTACCTTCTGATTCCCACAGACATAATTGGAAGACTGAGTATTGGGATGTTCAACACATAAAACACAATACTGAAAAGTTTTCTTGTTGTTCCATCAGCTGTCTAAGTAAATGTAATGGAGGATATAGAAACCCATATTTTTCTCCTCCTCCCTCACTTGTTGTCTCAAGACAATTCTGCCACAACAAGCTAGTCTTCCAAGCAAAAGCAGTTTAAGAAATATCCCACTCCTAATTTCTAAACAAAACAAAACAAAAAATGTCTTCGTTATGTATACTCTACCATGTAAATGTTAATAAAAATATTATTAGGAAAATCTGAGAATATTTTTGAGGAAATCAGAAAATTACTTCCTGGAGCTCAGCAGACTCTAGTCATATATTGACTTTCTGCTTTCAAATATAAGACGTTCAGATATTTCTCAACCTACTGCTTGAATTTCTGTTTTAAAAACATGCTTTGAAGAAGAGAGTTCCTAACTTAGTTTGGGAAAAAATATTGTTGGATGTATTTTATATTTAATCTTCAAAATGTGCTAACTTCTTGTGTTTCATGAAGTATTTTGAAATAGTGGCAGCAATAAGACAATTATATGTACTCCTAAGAATAAATAGTATGCTGACATACTCTAAAATGGAATATATGTACCTGAAAATTAAGAGCAGTTAGTACTGAATAATCAGAGAAGCAATTCCTTTAGGAGATGAAATTGTTTTCTGCAGCACAGTTATGAGACACTATGCTGATATGGATTACCAAATTGAATAAAAATATATGTATGATAAAGACTCTAATTCTGAAAATGTTTTTTAAATGAAGTTATAATTTTAAAAATACTGTGTTTAGGCAGGAAATATCATTCACATACATTGAATAAGCAAATGCTATGCAATTTTAAAATTCCATTTAATTCTACAAACTGTTTAACTGTTTGGACACGTGGAAGAAACTCAAACCCAAAAATTAGTTATACATCACTTAAGACTATTCCAATTTCAATGCTTATTTAATTTGGCATATGTACCAAATTATAATTATCAGTTGTAGCGCAATGTTGAGATATAATTTCTGCTGCGGTGCAGCATTTATTAAGCACTTGGACAAGGAACCTTTGCTCTAAGAAATGAGCTGCTCACACTGTAGCAATCACGACACCTGCATCTGCTTCACCCATCCTAATGCGGCCATAGCAGCACCAGGGAGCACGGGAGGTGCACAGAAGCCAGCTCTCATCTAGAAACAGTGTGCCTCTGCTAGCAAGGCACAGCCTGTAAGCTAACAAGCCCTGGCACTTTTCAGAGCTCAGTAGCTCAGGGGCAATGCTGCCTGAACATGCTATTCTGCTTCCATAGCCAAGCAAATTCACCAGTGTGTCTCTGCACCGTGCCCCGTGATGGATGCTTCTGCCAGTACAGGTATCTCTGATGCTGTGACCTACTGGGCACGGTAAACATGCCACCATTTTCGGGGGGGCTTTCACTGTGAAATAATTGTGCATTTATTTGAAGATGAGTAACTTACCTCTTTCAAGAAAGAAGTGTGTTTCATAATCATAACATGGCATCCAAAGCTATTTATTCATTCATATCAACACTGGCATGCATTTAAGGTTCAGCATCTGTGACTAAGTTTAAAGGACTGTTTTTACCACCATCTTATATCCTTTTTCCTAAAATTATGTGTTGTATGTGAGGTGTAATACCTGTCATGAAATTGAGACATTGAACATGAAGCAATCCTTCAAGTTCTTTCCTGAAACCCTTGCACTAATGTTAGCTTTGCTATAAATCTAGAAGGTCTGAATTCCCTATTAGATAAAATTGTTACTGGTAAATGCTTTAAAAAAAATGCAGGATATGGGGAAAAATCTTAAAGAATTGGATTCCTTCTTCTTTTATGGAAGATATTTTACAGAAAATCTACTAGAGATCCAGATTGAATTAAACAAAAGCAAGCAAGCTTGGTCCACTGAGTTTAGTACTTATGTATATAATTGTAATTAGGCACACACGTTGCTCTCAGACACATTTAATCAGTCTTTTAATGATTGATGCAAACAGTACAGTATTTCTTTAACTTCAGGGAAGTCTTCTGACATACTAACATCAATAATTAGAGGAGGTCAGAGCACAGGAAGTATTCCATATGACAAGTAGACATGCATAATTTATGGTGTAATACTGCTGTAGATGTAGTCCTCCAAATTCTGTGTGGATGATAACCATACTACGCTTGTATGGCTCCCCTGTTGCTAATATTAAGGTTGTGATTGTTTAGGAACTGAGGGCCATGCTTTTATTAAAAAATGAGTGACTGCCTTTCTTCTAATCATAGATGTGAATTGTTTCTTTATTTTTCATGAACATTCTCTTTCCTGTAAATAGAAAGTTTTGAGCTAAAACGTAAAATCATAATGAGAGTCAGAGATTAGAATTGGGTATGATACTGTCTTGCTAATTTTGAGGCTAAAACAAGTCACATATAATGGACCTAATACCTGACCACTTTCCTTTGGAGAACAATACATAAAATCTGCATTTTAAAATTAGTCACAGAAACCAAGTAAAAAGAAATTCTATGTGCATAAGAAGAAAAAAGTTAGTCTTACTGCCATTAATGGAAGAAATACATATTTTCAGTGGTATGGACATGTCCATCTCTTTCTGTATATGTTCTGAAATAGTGTAATTAAAAAGAAGGTAGCAGGAAAAAGGGAAGAAAGGGAAGGCATAGGTAATGACAGAAGAAGCTGCTTGTAAATGTGCATTAAATCTGGTAAATTTTTTTCCCCTGTGGCTCATAATTCAGTTTCAGGAACCATTCCCAACAGTAATGATAAACAGGATGTGGTCCTGAGTGGCACCAGGAGAACAAACATGATGTCATGAAATCACTGCTGCTTTGATTGTTCCTCATTGATTCACTAAAAGACTAATACCCCTGAGCCTCAAAGCCAAGCTGTGCAGCACAAGGGATGCAGAGGCTAGTGTATTTCCGACCTCTCCTCACAAAAAGTTAAAACAAAGAGCATGAGATCAACACAGCATAGCGCATAAGATTCTAGCTAATTGATTCTGAAATAATGCTAGATGTGAGACAACCAGCTGTCCTCCCTTTTGGCCCCTCTGAAGACAAACAAACCCAATTCCTGAAGTTTCACACCAGCAAATTTTATTGAAATCTATCTTGAAACTGTCTTGGTTCCTTCTCTTCAGTATTCACACTTCTGACCATTAAAAAGAAAAACACAGACACTAAAAAAAATACCCACTAATTTTTGTTTTTTGTTCGAATTTGATCGTTAATCTCTGCTTCATTTTATATCAAGCTTATATCTTGCCAATTGTATTTTTCTGAGTGGCGTTGGTCCCCTAAATGCATTTATAAGTAGTACATTTATTCAGTATGTATGTAAAGGATTTATTGACGTCTCAGCCTTTCTTTTAAGCAGTGTAATAAGCTATTACCTTTTAGGCTTATTGAAGAGACAGAATTTCTCCATTTTCCTGTATATGTTAAAGATTCTTTGACACTTTCATCTACTTCCTTTTTTTAGTCCACGTATTTATGTCATAATGGACAAAAAAATCTTGGCAGAAAATTGCACTTTGAAGGAATTGCTGGTTTATCTGAGTTACATAATTTAGAGGATAACTAATCCTAGTCCAGAGAAAGGAACATGTTTCATCTGTCTTGCACTAAAATATTCCAAAACATGTTTAGAGATAGAATGTATGGATAGAGATTAATGAAGTGAAATGGAACATTGGTTTTCCCAGCAGTTGACCCTAGTAGGGAAATTTTTTTCAGTAAAAATTAACTGGTGCTCCATAGGAGCACTTTATACAATTTTTCACACATTCAGAGTGAAAAATCAGAATGTAATGCTTAGATTTGAATCTTTAGAAGGTACTTTTTATTGTTTAAGTACTTCCTATCTCCTTTTGAAAACATTTAACCTGATCCATACCAGCAACATTAACCTTTTCATGTTTATGGGATTTCAGAATACTTCAGAATACACTCTACATAAATCATACATAAATCCTTGCCCTTTTCTTCAATTAATTAGATGCCTTTTTTTTTTTTTTTTTTTTTTTTTTTTTTTTTTTTTGTCCAGAAAAAATATAAGACCCTAAAAAGGGTGAATAGGTCTTCTCCTCTTGTTGCTTGGTTTCATATTATAGGGCTGGCAATTCTTCTCTCCTACATCAAGCAGACACTGTTAAATTGTTATGAAGAAATATTTAGTGATGAACTGCTCTTGAATGTACTGCTCTTGTATTGTGCTTCAGTGAACATTTTATCTCCTACAAAACTGGGACAAAGTGGTTACAGGAAGAAAAAAAGAATGGAAATCTGCATGAATAAATAGTGAAATCAGCACTAAATATATTATTAAGCAGTCTAATAATTATTAGTTTGGTAGCTGAGAAAAAGTCAGATGAACTAATGTATGTGATTATAGCAGGATAAAAAAATAATCCAATAGCAGCATCCAACTAGGGGAAACAATAAACTAAAACTTTAGGCATGTTATTAAGATGCACAGTGCCCACAGCAAGAGAACAGGACTTGCAACACTAATTGCTGGTGTCTAGACCATAATTTGGTTTTTAGTCCTTACAAGTTTAATCCATCCAAAAAAAGAAAATTGTAAAATAATGACAGGTTTAATAAAACTGGTATGGAATCAGTCCCAAACATGTTTAGATTCACAGCTTCAGCTAATTTTGCCTCATGTAAACAAAAAGGGAACATGTCAGTTTATTTCAAACCACTGGAAACTGCGTACTTTGTTTTGTCATTACACCATCAGCGCTGAAGCAGTCCTTAAACGGAGCATGAATTCAATTCACCCTCATTTAAAGTATCTCCAGGTCTACTTTAGTGCTTTTTTCCAGTTAATAAATGATAGAACTCAAATCCTGATATTCACTACAATAAAAGTTACACATTCCTACTTGAAGGAAAAGTAGGGAAATTCTCATCCCACTGTGAATTCAGTGCTACTTCTATGCAAGGAGGAAGGATTTACACTGAATTTAAATGTGGGCCAGGAGCACAGTCTCTCCCTTGGCTGTGTGGTCATATATTCAGAACGTGGAAATGAGAGTTAAAATGGCTAAAGACACAAGTTCCTGGTGCCTTTGTGCAGACTTAGACATGAAAAGGGGTTAGGTAAATGATTGCACGCTACACTACAGGGAATATGGCTTAACAGGCTAATCAGGAACAGAGGAAAGCACAAAACTTGCAGTTTGTTTTTGTTCTTGTGTACTTATTCGTATTTCAATTGACTTTGTGGTCTTTTCCAACGAATGTTGAGCATGATAAATCGCAAGCCCTTTCTTTTTAATGTATCAGTCTGAAGTACTTGCCTCCTCAGTTTCTAATAGATAAAACAGCCTCCTGTGAATTTCAAGAGAAGAGAAAACATCCTTTCTGTAGGAAGGTGGTACATTTCAGAGAGTCTTTTTAAATAGTGGATTTCCATTAACAATCTAGCTGACGACACAGGGAATAAACTATTGTGGCCTTTCATGTTTTCAAAATTTTGCTGTATTATTTTTAAGCAATAATG
The DNA here is from genome assembly GCF_028551555.1 of Melozone crissalis. NCBI lineage: Eukaryota > Metazoa > Chordata > Aves > Passeriformes > Passerellidae > Melozone > Melozone crissalis. The sequence goes on along the minus strand of NW_026535783.1, from coordinate 44,645,109 downwards.
ATAATTTGGTTCCTCCTGTTTTAGCAATCAGTGAAAAGGTTTTATAATTTCATTCCAGGATTGTCAAGTTAGTTCAAATTACACACAACAACAGTGTAAGAATTCTTTTAAAAGATTAAATATAATTCCATTATTCCATAATAACATTTCTGTATAAAATAAGTTGGAATTCTATAATTCAAACTTATTTTATACAGAAATGTTTGTACTGTTTTTACATGTAAAGGTAATTCACTTGAAAACTCTTGTAAATATTTTTATCTGAACTGGAAACATATCCTTTCTTGGCATTCCCAACTTATTTTTTTCTTTTTTTTTAGTAACACCTATAATAAGTTGTTCCTTCTGATGCAATAGAATTAGAATAAAAAATTTTCTGTCTGGAAAAAAGTCATTACTCATCATTCTACAATTTTTAGGTCATCATCAAATGTTATTCTTATATGCAAAAAAAATCCCCTATAAACCTCTTGCTACTTCATTAACACATGGTAGGTATAAAATTACAGAGGCTACTTGAAGAGTTTTTTCTCTTTGGTAGCTGTTAGATAGCCCAGTCCTGTAATCTTGGGAGCCTGATAATTTCTCTAGTAAATATTACCAGTTTTATCTATGATCTTCTTCACTGTAGATTTGAACGTGAAAGTAGTAAGTAAATTATATAAAATTATAAGTCTGATTCTGCCTTCTTAAATATTTGATGACAGGTTTATGTCTCAGTGAGTTGCAACAACTGCTTACCTTTTCTCAAAAATATTAACTTTTTTTCAAGCCAAAAAGATCCCTTATGACTCATTGGGCTTGAAAAAGTCATGCCCATTTCCTTTAACACTGTCCTGAGGTGTAATAGCTTTTAAGCTGAAAATGTTCTAAATAGAGCTCCTGAATATATCTTTTCCAATAATAGTTTCACTTAATGTCTTTCCATTAATTAATAAAATGAAAAAAATATTTAATCTGCATGAAAAAAAGATAAACCTTGCATTGTTATTTATTTTATTAATATTTGTTAAGGATGTACTACAGTATTGAATAGTATAATTTTCTTCTGAATATTGTTGATATAACATGGCAAAAAATAATGATTGAATTTAATAGAAAGATTGGATGATGTTTTCAATTCCAATTTTCAGTGTTTCACTTTATATAGGGGACAGCATTTTATTATACATGGGGCAGAGTTTCATATGATGAGAATTTCATCAGTCATTTTATGGGTTAATAGTGTTGGTAAAGGTAAGTCTGTACAAGAAGTCTACAGGGCTCAGAAATCTGATTAATTCTAGACAATCTTAACTCAAGAAGTAACCAGAAGAGATTAGTCTTGATCAGTAACCTACTAAATATTTTTCATAATTTCTAATGTCTTCTCAAGATAGATAACTAAGAAAGCTGGAAGAATCACATTTACTGTGACAACCTAGTAACATATGTTTTAAACACTGAAACTTCTGATTCATTAATTTATGGTACTTTTTTATTATTCGTTCATTTTACCTTTATATATATATATATATATAGTTGTATGTGTATTAATGGATAGTATTTTGTTCTGGAACAATTAGAACTTTTGTAAGTAGAAATAATTCAATGCATAGAACTAATTTGCATAGTAAAAATATCTCTCTTAAACCACTATCTTTTTTTGCTAATTCATGCACAGGCCAGACTTCCTATAATGTTTCTATGATTTATAGTTTTTATTGACTAAACTTCAACTAAATCTAAATCTAGATTTCAACTAGATAGGACAGAATTCCTCTCATCATACAATTTGCATAGTAATTTTGCTTGGATTCAGGAAAGACAAAAATTTCCTAGAAACCTGTCAGTTTTTATGAGATACATGACTCAATGTTTTAAGTGACTTCATGGCTGCAACAGAAGTATGAAAGGTTTCATATGTAGCAGGAAAATAAAAATGCATTACCTTAAAAATTCCCTGACATTTCACTAATGTTTTGTGAAGAAATTTAAAATGTGCTTTAGAAAGACTGAACATTTTTTTGTCATGAAGGATCCTAAAACAAATGACTCCATAAGCATTATTTATGGGTCTTTTTGAAATAAATAATTAGCTAACGAGATTTCAACTGACAAATATAGTTTATAGGTTATTTTACATACTTTTCATATGACTTCTGCCTTGGAAATACCACTATGTTTGTAGCATATATTGTTTGCCTTCCCTTCTACAGAGCTCAGACTTCGAGTATGCCCTCCCTTCCAGATTTTTGTTATAACATTGTTACACAATATTGTTGTATAATCAAAGATTGCTGCACTTTACACATCTCATTGTCCTTTGATCTTCAAAATCAGATTCTTCCTATATAATATGCACTTTACTGTAATAAATAAATTGCCTACTCTCAAGGGGAGCCACGTAGAAATAACTACTTCTGGAATTAACAGAGGGCCTTGCAGAATAAATAGCAAGTTGTCATGACACTGAATTTCAGTTTACAGCACTGACATAAGTGTTGATAAATTTTTTTCAATAATTTTGTTTAATTGGACTTAAAAATAAAATGTAAAAAAAATATTTGTAAATATGTTTCCTTTCAATATTAAGCTACAAACCATCTTTCTCTGTGGATCTTGCTCTTGTAAAAACATGTTGTCCTACATTGCCCTGCAGACTATTTAATAATGAAGCTTCGGTTACAGTCTATAAATGTTTCTAAGCAACCACAACCCACTTTAAATATGCTAGTCAATTAGCTCTAGACACTCTGTTTCAGTCTTTGTCTCTGTTATTTCTTTCTGGCTTGAAACATAAAAGACAGAGAGATAGAGGGAATATTTTAAAATAATACCTTGTACTGATCAAGGGTGATGCTGTTAAGTAGCACCTCTGCAGATAAACACAGACCTTGGGCAGCGCCTGTCCAGGACTATAGTGATATGTGTGCCCATCAATCCCTTATCAACATATAAGCCAGAAAGAACAGAAACTTATCTGGCTAATGCCAATAGGGAAAATAAAAATAAAAAAGAATGATAGGTGTTGATGACTGCGGGAAGAATAGCTTCTCCCATGTTACCCACTGTTTTCATTCTATGATTTTTAATATTTACTTCTTTCCACAATTAAAAAAACAAGCCAAGAAAAAGAAACCCCCCCAAAAAGATGAAAAACATATGAGTCTCCCGCTTAAAAAAAAAAAAATCCAATTCTTAGACATTTTCCTAAGAGAAGACTTTAAATAATTACTTTTCTACTCAAACATAGTACCAGTTGAATTTTGAACACAGAGGTATTTCTTAGTTGAATTGCCTAATCCCGTTAATCTGTTATTTTTTATATTTTTATCTTGTCATAATCATAAATTCCAGTTTTTTCCTAGAAGCACAACAACCTTTCTTACTTGGTATGTTCAGTTTTCCTAATTATCCTTTATTCTTTTCACTCCATATTATTGTCTGTAAACTTCTTAGTGAGGAATATCTGAGAAGAAAATTCTGGCTTAATTTCACTAAGTCTCTTATGGTTTAGAATCTCTCCCTCCATTGAGGCTGGTACAGAACATAGTTTGTATTTGCTGGGATTATGTGATATGATTTACCTAAGCAAAGATGAATTCTGCTGGAACTTCATACCTAACAAGTTTTTTCTGGACTTCTGGTATTGTCACTGTCATTTAACACAAGACTGAGAGTGAAATAAACCATAAAGAATCCATAAAAACAGGGAGGCTAGAGAGAGGCTAAGGTGTGTGTCTGATAACTTATTTAACTCCCTACCTATATTTTTGTGTTGCTTTCCAGTTGGTATCATATTCTATAAGCAGTAGCATAAAAGCAATAATGGTCAAATTTATAATTCAATAGCGCCCCTGGGGTATCAAGTAGCTAATAAAGGAAATTTTGGGAAATGTAAGAACAGTACAATTTTATAGTATTACTACCCTTAGGCATGTATTCACATGACTACTCCTTAAGGAGTTTCTGAAGCTAGAGGGATTATCAATGTATTTACATATTTATGGGACTTTTCTTCCTCGAGACTATGGTATATTTTTAATCCCAAATAACTTTCTGCAAGAAGTTTCAGATTTTCTCTACAAGCTGCATTTATTCTTAACTTTACTTCCATTTTTTCAGACTTTGGTTTTAGTACTGGCATAAAATATGAATGATTGGTTTCTTCTTTTACTCTTTACACCCCAGACATTATTTCTATAAACTTCTCTATGGTTTCCTCAGTTTATGTCTCTTCCAGACTGAAGCATGTTAGATATGTAGTCCTTACTCACATTCACTGCCTTACTATTTTTGATCCACCCTTTTTGTCATGCTCCTCATCTTGCCCTCTTTTTCATGTTGCTTTATTTACTTTAAAAATGAGCTATCTAACTCAGGATGAAAAATAATCACTTTCAAATTATGAGTGCTTGTGATATTAGGACTGCTTTTCTCAAGAAGTATAAATTCACATTTCCTGCATGCTGACTTTCACCTGACTATTACTCACTCACAGAATCATCTTAGTATTCTTCTATATTTACCCACATATTATTAATTGTCCTCTAAATAGCTTAACAATCCCAGGTATATAAGTGGTATTATTCTCGCTAGCTTTTTCAGCTTTTCTGTCACAGTTGTAAATTTATTAGGTTAAGGTGTGAAACTTGAAGATTACCCATGATTACAGAAATAATTGAGCTTTTATAGTGTGACCAACACCACCAAATTTCCTATACATTGTCATACATATATTTTATAGTATATAGAATGTAATATAAATTGCCAAACTTCCTGTACACATATAAAATAATCCCAATTTTTCTGTGATACTTTACTTGTCATAAATCATTTATCACTGGGGACTGACATACTTCAGTTTATGCCCTACCTTACTCATTAAAAAGAGAGGTCAGGTCATATGTACTTAGAAAACATATTACCTTATACAAAGTAGGTAGAAAAAGTAATAAAAGCTTGGCACCCCTTTCTCATATAGCTATACCTTGCAGAATATTTACAACAATCAGTGTATTGCTGTCCAGTCTTACTCAGCCTTTATAGGTAAGTATAATTCCTGGTACAAAGGCCAGTGTGAGATAGTACACAAAACAGAAGGCTAGAAATCCACAGTACCCTTTTTAGTTGCTTTTGCTAATCATTCAATGCATTTACTAAATTTCTATTTAATTCATAGCGCAATTTAGCAACCATGCTGAAGCAACCAGACTTTTTTTCCAAAACTTCAAAATCTGATCTATGATCTTACTCCCACACCTTAGGAGGTATCTATGCATTTATTACATAGTCTACTGATTCAATAATTATGTTCTATTTTATGACTAGGAGAAATTTGAATTTCAAACAGGATACGCTTTCCAAGATTTAATAAAAATTGCTAATTAGAAAGGTATTTGTGGTTTATAACAGGAAATCCAAACCAAAAGAATTTGTAGGCCTTACAGAAAAAAGACTATGACGATTTAGAAAGTTAGTAGATGTGAAATCTTACTTTGCACTTTTGTAGATTTTTCTGCTGTCCACTGAGTTCCTCACCTAAGGAAAAAAAAATAGGCAAAGTAAAACTTTGTGAAATGAATAATAAATTTTGTAGTTAGAGAATTTATACTAAAATTTGTCACAAGCAAGTTTATTTTTTATTAATTTTGAATCCAAGTGAAGAGAACATTCTGTACATTGAGTACTTAATCTCTAATAGGAAAAGATTTCTATGCAATTAAAAAGTACACATATTTTCTTAAGTTTCATTCTATATAACAGTAAATCCATATAATACAAAAGGCAAAAGAATTGTCCTTCAAATTATGACTTATAAAAAAATAAACAATCTTCTTCAGTGGACTGAAATAGATATTCACTTTCATTGTGGGAAGAGAAACAGAAAAAGATTTTATAGAATCAAGCGCTATTTTTAGATTTTTGAACGCAATCAATAAATATTTTCAATTTCAAATTAAGAAAATGAAAACACAAGAACCCAATTCAATACTTAGCTAATGTGATGAAAAACTTACAGACACTCCCTCTAAGTGGTATAAAGGCAGCTCTCAAAGGGAATTGCGTCTCAAAATGTGCTGCACTTTTCTAGAAAGCAGAACTATTTGCTTCCAAGGGATCTAACAATGATAGAGGGTTTGTCAAGTTCAAGGCAGTGGCAGAATGTCTTCAATTTAAATTTGTGTTCTGAAGTTCTAGCTGAAGATTTTAAAGCTAATATTCTGTGGCTTAATTAATTAGAAAACACTCATAGAATCATTATTTATGATGGAGAAATAGAAAAGGATTTTTATGTGGATCATGGTTTAGGGATGATGCTGCCCAATTTGATGACTCCACAAAGACTCTTCCAAACTAGACATCACTTGCTTGTTCCCCCTCTCCTTCCCATTTCCTCCTCCAGTTTGGAGTTAAGCATTGGAAACACTAAAAGTAAAGATCATTAGCTGAGATAAGAATAGTTTACTAGAAACAGCAGTGAGAAAAAACAAAAAGCAACAACAATCATATTAATAAAAGAAGTATACAAAAGAGAGAGTGATTCACATGCAAAAATGCTCACAATGGACCTGGAAACAATGAACAATGGCAGATGATGCCACCATGGTGGTTTTTGACAGGAAGCCACACTCTTCTTTTTGGAAGCCAGACAGAGTCCTATGCCCCCATGCACAAAACTAGGGCAATGAGTTTGCAAATAGCACAGATGGGGTCTTCTGTTAATGAGAAATCTTTCCTTGGTTATGTTTTCCACAGCAGAGGATTTATTCATCCTACCAAAGTTTTCTACCAAAATTTTTATTGTTATCTTACTCAGTCTTAAAAAAACCTGGGTAGAGAGAAGAGCTGTCACTTTAACGGTGATTTTGCTGAACATACTTCTGAGGCAACCAAATTTTTGAACTACTTATCTATTTAATGTAATTTACACAGAAACCAGCAGTTAATGGTTTTCCTTGGCAAACACATGCATATTCCAAATTAGAATATTAAGAAATTAAAATAATATTATAGGAACCTGGTCAGTGTGTGTTGAAGCCTGTGGAGAGAAGTGAAACTGATGTTGTGTTCTTGCAGAAGGCCTCTTTATGTACACTGCAAGGAAATCAGGTCTTTCTGTCTTCTCAGGCTACCTCTACTCTCCCATCTTGCAGGAATGGAGGATGGGCTGGCTTAGGTACACGTCATCCTCCTGGACCTTGTGCTGGAACCTTGCCCATAGCTGGGAAACAGAGGGTAGATCCTATGTACACCATGCTGACTTATCTATCTCATATTGTGCCCACAAAAAAGAAGAATGACCAGAAGAAATATGGTTAAAGCTAATTTTAATTCAGCTTACAGGACTACAGCAGGAGACACAAAAATGGAAGGTAATTCAAATCTAAGCATTTGTTCTCTGTGCAGCAGATGCCTCAGGGCCCAAGAGGAGACACTGCAACAATCAATACGTTTTTTTATTCTGTTTTTCCCATTGTACTTTCATTTTTGATGGAGGCGTCTGTGCCAGGCCAAGCTTGATAGAACAGCTTCACTGTTTGTTCATTTTAATCTGGCCCTGATTCTTGCTCTGGTTCATAGATCCTGAAGATAATCTGATTTTATGTCTCCACAGTACTTTTACTGTATTTTTGAAGACACCCAAGGGAACAATATTCTAAACTGGTACTAACAATTTATTATGATATATTTTATTCTCTTACACTTGGGAGTTTTTTGTTGTTGTTGTTTTTCGTTTGTGTTTGGGTTTTCTAAAAATTTTATGAGAAGGCACAGTGAGGTGACCTTAGAGACAGAACATGTAAAAGTTACTCTTCACAAAATATTGTTTGCAAGAGTGAAAAAAGCTCTTTTGGGAATGGGGAAACTGTGAATTTGTAGAGATGAGAAGAGTAAAAAAGTTAACACCACACCTAAGTAAATGTTTGGTTTGTTTTTGTTTTTTTTTTTGCATATCATCTATTCAGGAAGCATGTCAGCATGGCTCTGGATTTCAAAGCAGTTTCCACCCTCTTACCACATACTTCCAGGAGCTTTGTAGGAAAATGTATAATAAACAGCAGTTCCCATTTAAAGCTAAAACAGAGGTTTTTACTCTAGGTGCTCCTTTCGTCAGTAATTTCAACAAAAGACACAAAAATGTCAACCCTCCAAATACCTCCCTGCCCCTAACCTAAAGGGAGAATTTTGAAAATACTTAGATGAATGAATAATTTTTCACATGTGAATAGTCAAAGTGAAGTTCTACTGACAGGGTAAAAGACATAAATTATACATGATTTAGCTCCTTCAGTAAGCATTGAATGCAAGTGACCAACTGAGTGTTAAATATATTGAGCAAAGGAATGTCATTGTGCTCTAAGGCAATTTAGGACATGTATTTCCAAAAACATAACAATAAATAAAACAAGTGTATTTTAAGAAAGCTTCAGAGGAAAGGCATATTTTTAGAAAAGTAAATTACATATGCTCCTGTTGAATAAATAAAATATCTAATGGACAATCAGTGGGTACAACCTATATCGTACTTGACAGATGAAATGTAATTAAAATAAATGAAGAATTGTCCGCTACTGGAAAGTTTTCTGTTCCATTTTTAAGAATATTTTAACTACATCATTTCAGGTCTTCTGAGGACTTCTGCTGCTAAAGAGATAGGGTTTTGAATTTGCCCTTTGTATGTCAGCTTCATATGAAGTTCTTTCAGTGAATGATATAATGGTTTCCGTTTCTTGTTCTTCAATCTTTGCTTTCCCTTCTTCTCATATTTCAACAATTCCCTCCCTCTCTCTAGTCAAAGGAACCACCACTTAGAAATTCTTTGTTGGCTTTAAAGCAGACTGGTGTTTCCATTACTTTCCTTTTTGATTTTTTTTTTTAAATTAGGGGTTTTTATTTTATATCTTTTTCTTTTCCCTTATTTTAAGCCAGACACTGTCTTCAGTATCAAGGTACCTGTCTTCTTTAGCAGACCTCCTAACTCATTTTTCTTGGTCCCTCTTCCAATGACAATCTTTCACAGAAAAGCCAGTTTCCCTGAATCTTTATTATTTTTTATTTTATTTATAAATGAAAAAGCCTAAACATGCAGTTTCTATTCAAGCAATAACTTATGCAGTAGCGCTGCAACAAAGTCTGCAGCCTGGTACCAGTATTAGTTTTATCAGTTACAGCTCCACTGCTTTCAGTGGTATTGCACCTTTTGCCTGTTGGTCTACATATCAGTAAAATGTTTCCTCTGAGACAAAAGTAAGGAAGGTAGGAACATATTTTTATTTTTCATAATAGGTGATCAAGCAGCTGGCTTTTTTTGTATTTCGGCAGAAGAAACAGCTTACCTAATGCAAATGCACAATTACACTGAGGGCTAGTACAGGATGAGTGTGCCGCACATTTGGAACACAGTCTTTCTCAACAGTGATGCTATGAAACATTTATGAACGCTGAAGTCTATACACATCAGCAAGCCTGCTAAAATTGAAAAGAGCTCCTTACTCATGCAAAAATAAGCAGATGCTTAAGTGTTTGCAGGAACAAGTTTTAATTTCTCTCCATGGATGTTGGACAGATCCTTTGCACAGGGATGAACTTCAGTCAATAAAATGATTAACAACAGTAACACACACTGCAAGGAAGTGTATCCACTCCAGAAAAAATAATTTAAGTAGTGTTAGCTGGGGTATGATCTGTGACATGTAAAATCTTAAGTCTCTCGAGATATATTGCATTTTAGAACAATGTCTGCAAATATTTTACAGCAATGACTCGTTTTCCTTTCTTGTGTAGGACATATCAAGACATTTCCACCTAATAAAGGTTACTATTTTGTTCGTTTCCTCAAAAAAAAAAAGTATTGTCCATGTTTTCCTTTTAAAAGGAAAGGAAATAATCTCTATTTACTTCTACATTTTCTTATCGTGCTATTTTCTCTGACTAATTTCCGGTGTTTTGATCTACCCCAAGTCTGGCTATTAGAAGAGAAATCTCAGACCTATTTTTGAATATTCTTCCTAATTTGCAAAATTATTTGTAATTGAAGACATGCATAAATAAATCTGTATCCTAATTTATTAGTCTATCTAGACATTGCCATATTCATGATATTGGCATTTCAATATTTCATTTTGACTTTGCAAACTCATTAAATGCTTTTAAAAATCTGAATTACAATATTCACCATTCTTCTGTTAGTGTAGAGAAGTCATAGGATTGGTTCCAAATTTACTAAATGCCATGGATGAATTTTCCTGAGCCCCATTATGTGGTTTGAATCAGTCCATTACCTAGAACCAGAAATTAATTTAAAATATGATTTTTATTTCATACCTATTCCAGAAACCCCTGTATAAATAATAGCTTTACAATTTTTCTGTGATGAAAGCCTGACTCCTTTCTACCTGTTTTTCCCCAAGGGAATAAACTGGTTACTCATGCAATAGAACTTCTTTCTAACATATTCTTAAAAGATAAAGTAATCACATTAAATTTTTAATGTGGTCTCTCATTTCTGTATGTGGTGCTTGAACATCTCTGCAATTTCTATTTCTTACGATAAAATACTATTTTATTGTGTCTTAACTTGTCTTTACAGCCAAAAAAGGGATTACAAGATACCTTTTACTCATTTCTTATGAAAAAATGATATGGAAAATGTTTATTTTTGGTACTCTGAAGGTAAAATAAATGTAAAGGGCTTACAAAAAGAACAAAGGTACCAGTGGGCTCTGTGGTAATAAGACATACTAAACTTTGATTTCTTCATTAAGAGTTCCAGTGTTACGTTTCCCAATATATTGAACAGTTCTGTTGATTATCTAAAGTCTGTGAAATCTGAAAATATATTTATATGTGCTCATAATTTTACATGCTGCTATGAGATATATACTTGCTGTTTCATCTGGAAAACTTAATGTAGTAACATGATGTTAGGACATGACCGGGTATATTAAAATTTACACAGAACTCTAAAAATTTTCACAGAACTGCCATTCTAGAAATCACATTCTTGTCTGATACACTAACAGAATTTTCATGCCTCTGCCTCAAAAAGAATAGCACACAAAGAGTATACGAGTAACTGAAAGATAATAATATTTATAATAGACAATTTATTTCACCACATTTTGTCATATATTTTCTTGTTCAAGCAAGACAGATTTTTAGGTTTTGAGTTGGTTTGGGGTTTTGTTTTAGTGTTGGTGATTTTTTGTTTGTTTTTGTTTTGTTGTTGTTATTGTTTTTCATTGTGCTTATTGTTGCTCTGAGGCTATTTTATAATCTGGAGGACCTTGTTTTTAATAAGCTGAAATTGAGTTTAGTTAAGTGGAAATACACCATGGGAAGTGAAGAAATTTCAAAACATACCCATGACAACAATAAGAAATGTCCTCTGTGTCTAGTTGCTGAGGCAGAAAGGATATGTAGAAATAATTGTATAAGCAGAAAAAATTGTATACCTTTACAATGTGCACATTGTATAAAAGAAGATAATTTGCAGTTAAGATTTAGGACAGATCAGTGCTTCATGATGACATAAATAATATTACTTAGTGTGTGGGCAAGTCCTAAGTCACAACATTAAAGAGACTGATCAGCAAAACAACCAGAAAACTCATTGTGTTTGTGGGTCAGATTACTTATATCCATAAAATCCCAAGCTTCCTCTGAGCATGTAAAATTATTTTGTTGCTTAAAAACCCATACGGAGATAAAAAGACTGTGTGAACAAAATTCAGCACTAAAAATTGGAAAAAGGGACAAAGTTCACATCCAATGCAGCCCATTAAACTGCTTGGGGAGGGGAAGGAGGCAGGGGAAGAGAGGAACAGATAGTTTGTTATTGCAATTCAATAAGGAAACACATAGTAAAAATTAGAAGACACAAATAGAACTAGCAAGCTTTGTGATCATTCACATTGCTTCCCTTTTCTTCTCCCCTTTTTGTCACTCGAATTCTATGATATACACAAATATATTCTAACTTAATCAATCTCCTTAAGATTGCAAAGTGGGATAATACTCCTTTAATTATTCACACATGGAGTCCAGAAGGCTCTTTAAACAGAAAAGTGAGAAATTTAACTATTTCAATGTAGTGAGATACTTGTAGAAAACAAAATTTATACAATATGCTAACACTTAGAGGAACCACTGCCAGACAATAATCCCCACAAGATCTGCTACACTACAGATCCAATAACAGCCAAAGTGGATATTTATCATAAGATACCTACCATGATTTCAGCTGATGCTTCTCTACCAAAGGGTAAGTAAATGGAATACATATGAATGGGGATAAAATAGCAGTGGAGTCTTTCTACTGCCTTCAGGGACAAATTATTTTCCCCTCAAATATTCCAGTAGAGGAATATGTAGGCCCTTATTATCAAAACAATATAAAGTCTTGCTTAGACAGGATACAAGAAGTTTGATGGATGAACACAATGATTTTTGTACATTTATAGTACTAATAAAAATTTCTGAAATAGCAGTTATATACTAGTATATATGAAGAAGTAGAAGAATAACATTAAATTACAGCTGTACTGTCTTAATTTTCATGGCTTTTAAGCCATGAAATACTGCGTAGATTTAGAGCACTGCTGTGCAATATTGAATTCTGCCATTTATCTTAAACTAGAAATAAGTGAAACACTGAATATCATTAAAGTTAATAAGGGAATCATCTTAGTTGTTCTCAAGAGGTAATTTTGAACAGCAACCCCCCCCCCCCCCCCCCCAAACGGAGTTTATATTCAGAGTTGCTAGGGAATTAAATGAAATGGTTGCCAAGGTGAAATAATATATGAAAATTCCTGACATACATTATCCAAAGGTTTCTGTAGTCTGATCTTCCATTTTGGCTCAATGTTACCAGTAGTTTGAATACAGACATACTGTTGCTAAGGACTGATGCTGTTGCCAGGTGGAAATAGCCCATATTAACCTGCCACAAATATCTAAATATGTTGATAGAAGTGTGCTGATAAAAGATAGGAGAAACATGTCTTGGAAAATTGGATGATCTATTATTTCTTATCCATGACATAACAGTGAAGTGACTTTTCTTACTCTTTGTGCACATGAACTCTAACCTATTAAAGTATCAGTAAAGTACCCAACAATAATGATAATATTATTAAATGAACATTGTGTTCTATAGAATATAAATCTTAATCAGGCATTTAATGTAACCTATAAAATTGTTACTGAGGGGATGTAACTGAAGTCAGATAGTGTGTAATTCAGACTAGCAAAGACATATGATCATTGCTTCTGGATCATGGATTCTTTCAAGCCATTCTTTCTTCTTAAATGTTATGAAATTTGAGCACCATTATCTCAAAGCAACTAAGAATATGCTTGAAGTAATATGATGAAATAGATACTTTGAATGAAAATGAACAGGTGCTTTACAGCACAGTTGCTGTGTGTCACATAGGTAACAGGCAGCTTTTTAAAATGCTGGCTAAATTGCAGTCTAATGCCTTTCTGGCAATTTGCATAGTATTGCCAATAATATTTTGTAGTATAATATTGCTTGTAAAATCTTAGCCATTTCAGGAAGCAGCTCCGTGTTTATCAATCAAATAAAGAAAGGAGATCAGCAGAAGCTGTCAGACAGAAATATCCACACAGGAGTGCTTGAGAAACAGTTACAGTATCCTGTCTGGGTAAAGACAACTACTGCACACTACATACATATAATTCTAGCTTTCATTTGTCAGTAGTGAGTACAGAGCACTGACCTACATTACGCTACAGAAAAATGGATTGTATTTGATGAAATTACACATTTTGAGAAAATAGTTTACTCAAGGGTAATGTGTGAGTGGCAAAGTCACAGTGTTCAGCCGCAGTTTTCTCCTTCTTCAGAACTCTTCCTAAAAGACATTTAACCATCTTCTACATCTTTCAAGGCAGCTTTGTTCTTGCTTTTGCCAGACTTTAAAAGAGAATTGTAAAAAGTCACTTAAGAGTATGATCTTTACAAACATCTGTTTGCTGTTCTACCCAAACTCAGAAGTAACTCTTGAAGTTGCAAAAGCTATGAAAGCACATGACTGCTCTTCTGTTGTGGAAGTTTCTGTCTGTATGCTTAGCTTTGACTGACACATAATTTCTTCTCTGGACCCCAATCTATTTTCTGCCTCACTAAACTTACAAAACTCTGCATAAATTGTTCTTTTCAGCTTGTTCTGTAATCCTATGAATACACAGTCTTCCTGTTCATCCCTTCAGTCACTAAGTGCCAGCTGTTGGGTCCTGGAAACAGTTTTATTTATGTGAAATAAAAAAGTGGGAAAAAAAAAAAGCATGTGATCAGAAAGCTATGAAGACAACAAGAATGTGCTGAAATATCCAATCAGAATGTTTGAGTCAAGCCAAAGAAATTATTATGGTTTCCATCAATCAACATATGAACAAACTTAGACTATATAAGTTTTACATGGAAAGATAAAACTCTGAGTCATTTCAGTCTATAAACTAATCCCTTTTTGACTGTTCTCTTGAGCATGAAACAGAGGTCATGCTGAGAAATTAAAAAAAAAAACACCTCTGTGGAATGAACATAAATAATTATCTTGATATATTCTGCCGTATTGCATCTGTCAAAAATGTCCTTCTTTTTAATGGGAAATACACAACACCCCATGTGTGCCCCCATCATATTTTCACAAGTTATAAAGCATGTGTGCATTTTTGGTAATTGGAATGGGAGTATTTATGTATTTTATCCAAAGGCTATTAATATGTACATATATAATTAGCACTGAGTAACTCATTATACGAATTACAATGACTTCCAGGAGGCACTGCCTCCAAAGTGACAGAGAGAGACAGAGCTGGTCTTATGGAGATGCAATGGGAAAAAGGTTCAGCTTCACATGGATCTGTGCTCCCCCTGCAGAGCTTTGAAGTTGCATGAATAAATATGATATGGATGGGAATGACACTACTGGGTAGTGGTGCATTATTGTCCTTACTGATGAGCTACATACTCCTTGCTGTTTTCTGTAAGAAAGACAGCAGGTCTTTGCAACATACACAGCAGCAATGGTATCTCCTGCCAAAATTCTTTGCATTTGAAGACTATGCAAAGGTCGAAAACACATGAGAAAAGATAGATCTCTTTTGAGAGTCTATCATGGGTATCTGTTTTGGTAAGAAACAATATTATTGACTGTACTGTCTTGTACAAAAGGTGTCACCTTTCCTTTCAGCTCAGCTTGTTTTTCCCACGTAACAGCTCTGTAGTGCAGAAGAGTGGTCCACATATCACCTCACTATGTGCTGTCCAGCCCCTGCTATCTGCTGACTGGGGTAAAGAAAACTTGCTGACCTTTTTTACACATAGTATGTGAAACCTCAGACTTCTTCCCTATCACTAATTGTGTTTGACCTGTCACTGTTTTTCAAGACCAGAGAAGTAGCAAATCTGGCATGGCTTAAAGGGTAGCCTGATTCTTGAGAAGATCCACTTTTTCCTCACTAGTTTTCTTGGAAACAGCTGATTCTGAGCAAAGACCAGAAGTGGTGCATGTAGCTAAGGAGACTGGAAAATCCAGAAAGGCTTCTGAATTGCTAGGAGGAAGTGGGTACTTGTTTTGGAGACCTAGGTAGTTACACATGACCAAACACAAGTCACATTTACAGTGTCATGTGCTACAATTTCTCCACTGCTAATAAACTGGATCACTTCAGGTAACATCTTGAAATTCTGGTAACTTCTGGAGTCTGTGTCAAGCCTTCTGTGTTGACTTTTAGAGGTCACTAGCCTGCTCAAGAGTGAGAGAGAAGTGGTGCTTTAAACTCAAAATAGTTGTAACTTACCATGAGAAAAATAAACCAAATTAAACAGAGCACTCCTGCTGTGTTCTTCTATCTTTAATCTCTGTGCCATCATACATTATGCCTTTGTGTTATCTAAAATGAGGTCTGATTGAATTTAAAAATTCTGCAGTAACTCGTTGGTGTAGTTGTTTGTTGTGCTAAGAGTAACATTGCAAATAAGAGTTATAAATAACAATATTGCAATGAATACAGAAGTCTGCTAAAGAAAAGTACCAGAGACCCCAAGAGATACAACAGAATGATAAAACATCTGGAATAATCTCATCATCTGAAATAATCTTATCCTACAGATAATTTTAGTATTTCTGTAGAGAAAGAGTTTACTATTCTGTATATATATATATCTATTAGTATTCGCATGTAAGTTTTAGTATAATTTTAGAATTTGCTGATCAGAGAGAGAAACAAAACTACTATTTAATGAGAAAATTGGTTAGCAAGATCCACTAATAAAATAAAAACCTTTGCATCTGTTTGATTTTTTTACTGGAGAAGCTTGGATGATGGGATACAAAAACATAATAAAGTCTACCCTTTAATTCAGAGAACTCTGAGAACATCTAGGATTCATCCAGGTAGTCAAAACCCATATGTACTGCCACAAGGGCTAAGCTAATTAGGAAATCTCTTAATTTCTTATAAGAGTTAACCAGATCTTCTAGTCAGGCCAGTGTTTTCCATGTTTTCTGGAATTGAGGTGCATGTGGAAATATGGAAACTTCCTTTTATTTTTGAGACTTGCTTCTTTGCCCAGTTGTTTTTCAATTTTCTTGCTTTTTTCTTTGGACATCCTTTGAAATTAGTCATTAAACAAACTTAAAGAGTGCTACTGATAAAATTTAAAACTCTACTGTACTTTAAGTTTACTGGATCTGACATAATATCCTATGAAGGAGAAATCTGATGTATAAATCTTAAGGTTTTTCACCTTATGTTACTCACAACTACCTGAAATTACTTATAAAGAACCATGTAAGGCATTGTGTTTACAAGGAAAGTTCAGAGAAATTGCTCCATTCTTATGATTGTTCTACTGAGAGTATGGAAACAGGATGGAGTCATGATGTTTATATGAGAGATCTTCAAGGAAAATAAGCCGCATTATTACAGTAAATGGTGTTCCAACTATGTCCTCTATCTTCAACAGATAAAAATCTGAAATTTCTCCCTCCCTTTTATCTGGTCTGCCCACTCTCAAGGTAATATGGAGGAGCCCTGTTATGTTCTAGAAGAGTAACAAGGGGATATAAAGGACAGAGTGCTGGAGAAATTTATTTTTTCTTTCCTGAAAATATTATGATAATATAGATGCCTCTTTTCTTCATTCTTTTGGCCCAAAGTAAACCAGTGAGTTCTGAAAAGACAAATACCTACCTTTCAGACATATGTGTATCAAATGCACTTCCATACACATCAAAAATATGCATATACTATCAAATAAATCATCATACTTATGGAATGGTAAATTTTCCATAGCAGGTGGAGCCAGAGTTCCAAGAGATTTTATTATAATCAGGGCAAAGGCACACCAAATCAACATTTTTAGACCCAAAGGAAAAAATGGAAGTAAGTAAAAAATTTGTAATGCATAAATTGAAGACACTTCTGGTTTTACAAAATAAATAGTAAGTTTAGAAAGCTATCAAATATTCATACTTATATTAGAAAATGAGACTTGTTACAAAAACATACAGCATTTGGCAGATCATAGGGATCTGAAGTGTTGTTTATAATTTTTTATGTCAAATGTCAAATCTAAAATTTAATGGACTTTCCAAGCAAACCTTTTCATAGGCAATATCTATGTATATAACATCCTCCCAATGCTGTGTTTTAATTTAAATTACTGAATAGTTTTCAGTAAAAGCAACCAAAAATATACTTTTTGCAGCATGATATTAATGAAATTGGCACAGTCACAGTGATGACATAAGCAGCAACTATTGTTTTCTAATTTCTGTGAGTAGTGAAAACAACTAGCATAATAAAAAGGCCATGACAGAAGAATTATAAATTTCCTGGTTTTTTGGCTATGTTACCTGGTGTCATCTATAACTGCTTATCTCTGTGCTCAAATTTATGCAAATTATTTCTACTTGTAAGGAGAAAACTGTTTTTATATCAACTTGCCAGAGAACCATCCTCTTTTTCTCTGATATCCTTTTCTGCCATAGGATTTTACACTCAATTTATCAGGCAATTAAAACTTGAATCGGCCGTTACATAGCAATGGTGCTATAAGGGGAATATATTGCAAACAAAGGTTTGATTAACTCCTGGACATGGCACTAAAACTGTAGCTGGGGTCTGTGTATCATCCTGATAATGAAACAAAGCACTTACTCTTTAATGGTCCTCTCTGGGGAAGAGAGGAAAGAATTGGATGTAATGGGAACAAGGATAAAATATGAACTAGGCAACAGGTAGCCAATTTCAAACTTTGGTCAGTGAGTAAAAACAACTGCCACCTTGTATCTCTTTAATTACCATAAAGAGATTTGATCTTACGATAGCTTGAGAATTCATACATTACAGATGCTCAACTGCCACTAGCAGATATTTTTTATTCATAGTTTCAAGGCAGACCATAAACAAAATTCAAGGGAAGCTTTCCCTTTTGGAGGGGAATATGATCCAGATTAATTCCTTGGACAAAATGTTTGTTCTCTCATTCTGGATATCCATCTTCAGGAATTCCACCTGAACACGAGGAAGAACATTCTTTACTGTGCAGGTGACTGAGCACTGGAACAGACTGCCCAGAGAGTCTGTGGAGTCTCCCTCACTGGGGAGATTAAAGAAATCCTTTCTATGGAGAAATCCTGTGCCATGTGCTCTGGGATGGCTTTGCTTGAGCAGGGAGCTTGACCCACTGGGGTCCCTGCCAACTTGACCCATTCTGTGATACTGAAAATTTGATATCCAGGTAGGTAGTTTGACTTTTCTGATGATGGCCTCATCACTTTGAAAATCAACACCAGGTTTCACAGTACTACATAACAGATATGTCATACAATGAGCTTGGCCCTCCATGAATTTCTCATATAACTTGTATTCATTCCATAATTCCTTTAAAGACACTTTCCCAGCTCCATGACATCTATATTTTGTGGATTTTGTCTGGGGTAGAGCAGCTATTCAAAAAAAAAGTGAGAAGATCTAGTCTAAGCACTGTTTTTTGACACAAATTATGCAAGCATGTTTCAGGAGAAAACTAAATATCAGGTGTTTAGTCTGGTTACACAGGAAATTATTCCAATATCAGACTTGACATACCTCAAGTGCTATTTTTGTGGCTTGAGTGGAACAATAGGCCTATTGAGACAGAAATGGTAATGAAATTTCTTATTTACAAGTAAAAACCTATGCAAGTTGTACTTCTAACATTTTTTCTCTACAAGGCAACTATGTTCTGTGACTAGGAACAAACCATGAGCTGTCAGTAGAGTTCTTGAGCAAAGAAAGCACAGGGAGAATAGGAATGCAAAGCACAGGTCACGTCATGACATGCCTTGCAGCCTAAATTCCAGACTGGATGGGCCCTGCTCTCCACTCTAAACAAAAAAATTGTGTCCTTCATAGCATTTTTTAAAGAGATATGATCTTATCCAAACCTATGAGTGGAAATGAAGATCCTTGCTTGATTTCAGAGCTTTACAGAAATTTTCAAAGATCAATGAATCCAAGAAAATAAATTTTCTATGGAGGAAGACAGCCGAGGTTGTAGATGCATAGAAGAGGGAATGGAAAATGAGGAAGAAAGAAAATAGAAGAAATAATGAAACTAAAGACATGAGAAGGGAAGTAGGAAAGGGGAAAGAAGGAAAAAAAGTTTAGAGAGGGAAACTTAAAAAATAAGAGAGAGACTTAAAAAGACTCTGAAAAGGGAAAAGAGAAAAGGAAAAAATTCATAGAAAGAGGGAAAATATACAGAAGAATGAAGAGAACTGGAGAAAGAGTGATCAAACATTCTTTAAAGTACAATACTCCTTTCCATATACATGGAAAAATAAGAAAGAGGGAAAAAGATTAAGAGAAAATTAATAGAGAGAAAGAACACTTGCTTAACATCTCTGGCAATGATGTGGAGGACAGAGAGAGCACATGCATAATGTCTGCAGAAGGACCAGTTAATAATTTTGGGACCAATGAGATAAATACAGAGAGAAGTTTAAAACCTAATATACACTATTGAAAAATGAGAATACTATACTTGAGATATCATATCTTACTGTTTCTCTCTCCTTTTCTATAAAGTAATTCCTTAGTGATTCATAGGTTGTTTCACAATTTTTCCTTCAAAATCTTTTTGCTGTGTTCTCATATTGTCAGTAGAATTCTCATTCAAAAGAGTTTATAAGGGTATTATTGTTCAGAAGAGGCCTTGATAAGTAAGCATTATATTTCATATCAGTCCATTTTGAAATTCCAGTTTATCCGTGTTTCAGTATATTATTTTATTCACAATTAACTCCTTTTCTGAATTACCAGGGTTATTTCTTTGCTTCAGTTGATTTGTCAGATTTACACAGGGGTCGATAAAGCAATTTTCTTAATTCAGAGATGCCAGCTTCCCAGAACCTGAATCAAGGAGTTTCTTTTAAAACTCACCTTACATCAGGAAGTCTTCTGTGAATACAGGGATGAAATATTGTTTATTTGCTCTTCTCCCAAGAGGTATGGTAATATACAGTTGAGAGTAAATGACAAAGTGAATTTCATCTTTTATCCTTACTCTATGGCTTTTAAAAATTTTTTTCATTTTCTTATCATAAAGCTAAATAATACCTCAAGTCACACTGTGAGTCCAAGAGTTTCTAAGATTTCAATGTCATTCCTGTGTTTATTTTGTTATTACTGTAACCAAATTCAGAAGGATGAAGAAGAAAATTGAAAATATACTTGCTTTCCACCAAAGGAACTTTAAGCAACAGTAGCATTTTTTGTAATGTTTTACAGGTGTCTTTCTTCCCTTAAAACTAAAGATTAAGAAATTCTACTTTTGCAGTGTAAAACTCCATAAACTGTGTTCCAAATGAAATATTTAAGAAGTCTACAATACAATGTATGAAGGGGGATGGTTAGTTGAAATAAAGTCCTAAAAGCTGTCATCATATCATTCATCCCTGAAATCAACAGTTGTGCCTCAAGGGCTGAAACCTAGTTTCAAATAAATCAACTAGAAAATACCTAGCACCCAAAACTCCTAGTGCTATGTTTGACACCATCATTGTACCTTGAAATTAATAACTACACATCTATATGTGTCTTTCTGTCTTTCTATCTATCTATCTATCTATCTATCTATCTATCCATCCATCCATCCATCCATCCATCCATCCATCTGCCTGATCTATCTATGTCCTTATCTCTAATCAGCTTTTGGTTTTGCATTAAGCTAAGGAAATTTTCCCAAATATTCTCAAATAAATGTTTAAAATTAGTGCCACGAATACCCATTTACTGTTGTTTAAGTACTCAGAGAGTGACGATTTGTATGTACACTGCTACAGTTTTAGGAAAATCCATAACCATAAGTCTAAACAAAGGCTTTTTCTTGACACTGAAACTCAGTGTAGTTATACACTGCCGAAGAACAGAATATTGGATTACTGAAAACAATAGTTCAAATAATTTTCACAGAGATTGGGTCAGTGAAATATATTATGAAAGCAGAACAGATTTCTAGAACTTTCTGGGAAATTCCATACTATAATTTGAGACCTTAAAAAGTATCTGTTCACCTCCCTGTTAATCTGTAGTATTTCTAGTTCATGTTAATAGTAAAAATTGTGTGGCAATGTTACTCACACAATTGAATTGCAGCACATAGTAGCACATAAGAAATACAGAAATCCTGAAATTTCTTGAGGAGTCCATGATGTAAATTTATGGTAAAAAAACCAGGAGCACTCATGCTGGCTTGATTCTGCTATCATTTGCCATGATAATAGAATTCCCCATGAGGTAGTAAAGGCAATACCTGAATTTATGCTTTCCAAGAACTCACTATCAGTTGCTCTTAATTCTTCAGAAGATGAACAAAAAAAACCCTAAATAAAGGTTGGAAGAAATTTATTGCAATTTGTACTTCCTGTTATTTTTGTGTTAATTTCATACCTGTAAATTTGTGAAGGAAGACCAACCACAAAGGTTTATAAAAGAGGGAGCAAGGCTGCAAACCACATGAAATATGAGAAGTACACATTTAATGCCAGAAAGGAAAAGCAAGTATGAAGGAGGTCTTAGGAGGAACAGTTTTGGGTATAACTTGATTAGATACGTGAATGATCTAGAAACAGATAGTTTAAGTTATATAGTTTTCAAAAAAGACATTTTACTAGAGATTAACAATGTTGAACAACCAGAAAATGAATAGAAAGGCAGCAACAACTTTTTTTCTCTCCTCTTGCATGTAATTGGCATGAGAGTTGCTGAATATCTTGTTTGAATAATTTGGATAAATTATTGGTTATGCGTTCGAAATGACCTGAAGAAATTAATGAGTTTAGAAATTCAAATTTCATAAATTAGCTTTTAGATTTATTGCTAAATCTAATCAGAGATGTTCCTGATTTATGTAAACATACCTTCCTTCAAATGTCTATTTATAGGAATCAGAAAAGCCACATACATCTGATTAAAAGTTTTCTTTACCTGTACTTTTGTATTTTATTATATGGAAATTTCAACTCAGTTTTAAAAATGGAACTGACATTTTTATAATAAAGAAATTTTCACACTGCCTGTGTTCACATTTCAATACTACAGTCCTTTGTATTGCTGCAGTGCTTTATTTTGTAAGCATTAATAATCATCTCTCAGAGCATTGCCAGAGGCAGATAATATAGGTATCACTAGTGTTTGAAGGAGAAATAGCAGTCTTTTATCAAAACCTGTCTAATAAGGTACCATTTGGTGTGGGGTGAAAGTGTTTTAGAATTGAATATTTTATGACAGCAATAAGTTTAAATATATTTCAGAAACATAATTATCTACTGCAGTAATTTTCAGTTTAAGATGTACCTGTTCCATTCAAAAAACCTGCACAAGAGAGTAAAAATGGCTTCTTAGGTACCCGGAGGGACAACTCTTTTGCAAGATGAATTATCTTTTTTTCTAATCGTTGAGACCTTATTTTTTTCTATTAATTTAAAAACAGTGTCCTCAATATCAAATGTGTTTCAATATCAGCCAAATACATTCAGAAAAAAGCTGCTACAACAGGATGAGGTCAACAACATTTGATGTTTAGTTGGGACATGTTTTTTCACTAGAATTATGTGTTTGTCTCACAACTACAGCGAGGCAATTCCCCCTTAACTCTTTTTACTCTTTAAAAAACATGGCACATATTTGCTGTATTTACATGCATGGCAGGCCAGTTCTTTGTGCTGTACATGGAAATTGCTAAATTTTTCTAGGTAAAAAGGTATATATGCTGCTTGTGGCAAAATTACTCTTAATGAAATTGCTCATTGCTGAATTGCTAGACTTGGCCAATATGCTTCTGGCTTTCCGGGAAATGCTACTGTGTTTTAGGCAACTGGAGAATATATGAACTATCTTCTGCCATTTCATTAAAAAAGGAGGGAGATCTTTTAAAGTTGATACCAGAAACTGTTGAAAAGATGCAAGGTCACATAAAAATTAGAGTTCTTTCCCCAGAAAAGTGGATAGGATCAACATCCCAACTAAAATTCAAGCACACCAACACTCAGCATAAGCAACAAACAAGAAGACCTAAGCTATTGTGAATCATAAATTCTATGACATATTTGTCATCATGGAAACACAAAGGAATGTCTCACAAAAACCCAAGTGCTGAAATGATTGTCTATAAACACTTCAGAAGGGATAGGCAAAGGAAGAGAGGTGGTGGAATAGCCCAGATTGTTAGGAACTATCTTGATCTTAATGATGGTGATGATAACACCAAGTTCTCATGAGTACACACCAGGGGAAAGGCTGATAAGGCAGGTACTATAGTGGGAGTCTGTTATAGAGTCAGGGTGTAAAGGCAGAGAAAAGTTTTTATAAGCTGATGGAAAAGGTAAATTGCCTCAAGTTCTGCTGGGGAGGCTTAGATTTGATATTAGGAGAAATTTCTTTTTTGAAAGACTTTCAAGCACTAGAACAAGCTGACCAGAGAAGTGATTGAGTTGCCATCCTAAAAAGTATTTAAAAGATGTGTAGATGTGACACTTAAGGACAGGGTTTAATGGTGGACTTGGTAATGGTGAGTTAACAACTTGAAGCAATGATCTTAGAAGTCTTTTCCAACTTGAGCAATTACATGAAATATATATTAAAAATATATTATCCCTCTGGAAAGAAATGCAATAAAATAACCAAGACAAACTTGATTTTTTTCTTGCTATTTTAACTAAAAGAAAAAAATTACTAAGAAAATCAAAGAGCAAATTCTCCATTTTCTGATAACAAATTACACTGTCCCATGGTGTTCTTGTTGCAGAGACCTGGCAGAGTTTATAGCCATGTGGGTATGGTTAGGCTGTTATTCTATACCTTCCACATCATCTCTGGGAGTGTGATTTTGGGGAAAAGAAAATAGTGAATACATCATCTCAATCTATACTGTCTGCCTTTGTCCCTTTCTAACTAGAGGGGGTGGGGAAGAAGTGAGTGGAGTTTATTTGGAGTTTAATTTCTATCTTGTGTTAAATTACCAACATGGTTTCTGCATCCAAGAGATTTTACTACAAGAGAAAAGTTGGAATCCAGAAATAAAACTCTGATGCTGCTATATAATATATATATATAATCTGGCTTTCAGTCTGTTACTATCTGTAAGCAAAATTATGCAGATTTTGACAAAACATGCCATAATTGTTTTTCCCTAATAATTATAGAACTAGGCCTATTTGTGCCACCAGCGCTGTGGGTCCTTGGATAGAACTGTTGAAAAAACAGCTCCTAGCTGAATGAGAAATAGCTGATGTGTCTCCAAAAATGTTTGGAAATCCTCTGTCATAGGGCTGTATTTAGTTGTTGTAGGAAGCACAAGTCTGTTACATGTAGGGGTAATGCAGAATGAACCCGAACCCATATATTTCATTACAACTACTTCACACTCCATTACACAAAAGCAAAGACTCAAGAAAGACCTTCAACCTGGAACTTGGTCTTCTTTCTTCTTCCAAAATACAACTCCTTTAACAAATGTCATGTAATAAATTTCCTGTTATCCTGATTACATATTTGTGAGAGAGGATGAGCTTCATTAGGAAATTTGTAGAGGTTCTTCCATTAAATCAGGTAGGTAGAGGTCTCAGCCCCAAGATTTCCCAGCAAAACCTGATCTGAATCTTGCTTGGATCTGTATTTTCGTTTTACAGTTCATGGAGGTGTTTCATATTTAGCTGATGGGATAGCTTATAGTTGATACTACGCATTACAAAGCAGCCTACATAATGCTCAAATGACTTCTTTGTGTTGTGGCAATCATACTGCTAACACTTCTCAGTTACCGGAAGTTACTAAAGCTACACTTATTTATATATAAACATTATTGTAAATCTGATGACAATAATAATTACACTTGTTAATATAGTCTAATTGGCTCTGGAACTTCACAAACCATGCTCCGTTAGACCACGAGAAAAGCAAAGTTTGTGACTTGGTACTGAAGACGGTATCATACACTTTTCTGCATAGCTTCATCATGTGTGATGAGATTGGGCTGAAAGCCAAAGTGGGCTATGGCATATTCATGACAATTTTGGCTTTTGAAAGGCTGCACATAGAATGTAACTTTCACAAGCCACTGCTTCTTTCAGGAACTGAAACTGGTTTTCACTCCTGTGTGTTAAAAGGACCTACAGAAGTGGCATGGATCTGTAGACTGCCCTGTGCTGAGTCATCAGCCTTGCTACAAGTGCTTTCTTCACGCGCTCCTTGCTGAGAAATCCACCTGCATGTAAGTATACCCACCTGGAAAGAGGTGGATATACTTAGCTATCTTCTTATGTTAAACAAAATTTGCTGAAAAATTCTAAATCTAATTGCAATGAAGGGGCTTTCCTTGTATTGTGAATGAACCTTTAAAGCAGCTTTAATCCATTTAATTGATTATATCACTTCCAGCTGTGTCCTGATCTTACCTTAGAGAGTCTTAGATAAAGCTGGTTTTTAAAATAAAGCATTCCAGCACTAAGCTGTCTGATAATATTCATAATCAGATTTGATTTTAACATCTTAAGAAACTTCTTTGTAGCTAAATTCCTTCTCAACATCAGCATATCTGATTAACTGAAACCACCATTTCCTCAAGGTAATATATTCCAAAGGTGATATATTTTCAGTGAGCATTTATAGAGGGATATTTACATAGTAAGATTTCCTTCTGTAGTACTGATCTATGTTTTTTAAACTGAGACTGTACAGTCTGGAATACCAGAATTGCATGTTGAATAATGAAAGCAAAGTTTAGCATTTTATGGTGCACAGTTTTTATAGATAGAAATAGGTAAATACCATTTATCTCATTGACTGTACAAGTTGAAATCAAACACTTTGGTATGAATTTATTAGATGGGGAGATGGCATCATTTATGAGTCTTCAAAGTATTGCAAAAAAATAATGAGCCATGTATCAGAAAATGAAATTTTATTTTGGCCTTATGTTAGACAGAAATTGGGAATACCCACTTGGATAAGTTCATCAGGAAATCACCAATGGTAGTTTCCTCTTCCCTACCAAGAACAACCTTTAGAATTAATTGAGTCAGCTGGGCTAGCAAGCAGATGTCCAATTACGTCATGGAACATGGGTTGCAGTGTCTCTTCTTAAGCAAAACATGTAAATATTCAAAATACAACATGGTGCTGATGTGAAGCTTACATATTTACACTTAGCATCTGTTTACAAATTAAATTCACTTTAAAAAGTAGCTGTGAAAATGTGGCTATTTAGCAGTATTATTTCCAGGGACAAGTACAATTCTACAAACATTCAGCAAATGTTTTGAAATCTGGCAGCTACTCTTCTCAGAGGGGGATCTCTCTTTACTTGAGAGTGTATCCCTAGGTGGCGAATAAAGAGAGATGCTTGGCTTGCTATCATATCTCTAAACACATCAGATAACTATGCCCACCAGCCTACTTGGACACAGCAGTGGGTTTGACCATCTGCTCCCAAATATGACTACAACTCAATTTTGGCAATAGAATTCATGAGAAAAAGGCAAGGGGTACTAAGAAATACTGGGTTCAGACAGGTGCCTTGGAAATTTAGCCGTGGTAACATGTGTTGCTGTAGCAGTGATATGCATTCACATTTCCACAGCTCTTTGAAAGTGCACAATTTGTCTTGGCTTGGGACAGCAGAAGGCTGTCACTTCTGGTTAGTACTGCTTTCTGTAGGAGCTACTGTTCCTGTGCTATGTGGTCTAGTCAAAAAGGTAGCAGAAAAATTCTACTTAACAAAAAATAAATAAACCCCACTGCATGATGCCACATGTCATGGAAAAGATTTGCAGAGAAGTCAAATTTTAATTTCCTGCTACCTTCTGGAAGAAGGCTAAGTGGGCATAAGACAGAGCTGTGACCCTCTCCATTCATTTAGTTAATCAATAAGCCTTTGCAAGAGATTTTGGGAAACAATGCATAAAGGCCACTGTTGAAGCTGTCACACAAAAATGACATAATGGTCAGCTGTTGTTCTCTTTTCATTCTTTCAGGAGCCATTCTGGAGGACTCTTTGCTTTTCTGACCTTCTAGCAGGTACTCTCCTGCAATCTGAAAATGCAGTAAAGTGGTATTCATAAAAGTGACTTTGTAAGCCTCTCTCAAAATAAGAAAAATAAGGCTGACCATTAAAAGCAAACAACATGGTGTGCATTAATAGAGGAGTGAAGGCAAAGATGAATTATGAGAATTGATTTAGACTGTTTCTGCTCAAAGTTCTTCCTCCACTCAGATGCTTAAGCATGCCTTGGTCCTAGTGATCAGAGACATATTGTGTGGCCTGTTTGGGAAATTTATTTTTAGGATTTTTTCCAGTTTCTCATGGAATAAGTTTAGTTCTACTTAGTGAATAAGGTAAAACCAAATTTGAAAAATCTT
This sequence comes from Melozone crissalis, assembly GCF_028551555.1. Taxonomy (NCBI): domain Eukaryota; kingdom Metazoa; phylum Chordata; class Aves; order Passeriformes; family Passerellidae; genus Melozone; species Melozone crissalis. The sequence goes on along the minus strand of NW_026535783.1, from coordinate 44,617,182 downwards.
GGCCCAGACTTCCTAAGTGTGAACAAAACCTGGAAAATCTAGATACTTGCTCAGAGAGCTTAGCCTAAGGAATATGTGATTTTGAGATGCTGAACTGGAAAATACTGTGTGACTCTATATATATCTGTAGTCAGTCCTAACTGTTTTTTTACTCATTGCTACCACCATCAGAGAACAAAAAAACCCCCCCCATTTTCTCAGAGGAATGAAAATTTAAAAGGGAAGTGTGCTCTCTGAGACAGAAGAAATCAAAGTGAAAGTTAATTATTTTTGTATTCATCCAGATTCCTTCATTTTAAGATGAAAATTTCAATGACAGAAGAGGCTTGAGACCAGATAAACTTAAGACTAAATACCTTCAGGAAAGTTCAGAAATCAGAAGAAAAAGAAGACCAGAAAATCAGAAGACCAGATAACTAGATAACTGACTAGAAAAAAAGCTAAAGTGTGAGATGAAAATGTTTCCAGATAAGATGATTTTGTTACCATCTTCTACACTAAAATATGAATATAAAAAGAAAAACCAGTTGTTATATTGGTGCTTTCTCAGTGGTATAAAAGTTAAGAAAACAAAGAAGAAGGAATATACAAAACCAAAGCAAAAAATCATGATAACCCATTCCAAACAAGTCTGTTCTCACCTAGTACTGCTATGAGTGAAACCATGCAAAACATTGATCATCATAATCATATATATAATCAAATAGTAAGAGATTAAAGACTGCAGCAAACTGCATCTTTAACCTCTTCACCCTAGACAAATTTTGTGTCTTTTTTTTATTTATTTAGCAAGCTTTTGAAGTTTTTTAAAATATTCCTTTAAGATTCTCATGCAATTAAATCAACCTTTTTATTTAAATTTGTGAATAAAAGTCTTTATTTAAACAAAGAATATTTTCAGTTAACAAACATATATTTACAGAAGTTGGGACACACAGGATGAGACAATTAATATCTTTGCCATCCAAATCCCATACCAAAGAAAGTTATCTTCCTTCAAGTTTTCTTCATCTGAGTCAAAATATGGGATCAATTCCCTGAAAAATATATTGAAATAACAAAATCCAGAGGAAATTCCCCTGAAACAGAAACCTCAATAAGAATTGCCAGGACCTGGGTTCTGACCTGTGTCATCTCTGTACAATACAAAGTATTCCCTTTTAGGAGAATGGACTAATGAAAAAATGACAAATAAATTACAATTAGAAAATGGTAGAGGAACAAGAATATTTTACATTCTGATTTCTTGCATTTCATTTCATGCATCTTGGTTCATTTCACCACTTTAAAAAAAAATATTTATATTTTACCTTTTTAGGTGCTGGGCATTTTTCTAGTTTAACAGCAAGTCATTTCAGGCTGACTAACTCATTTTATCATCTAGCACAGGCAATATATTTAATGCAGTGTTTCAAGGGATAAAAACATTCCATTATTGTTCCCTAAAGGAATTGTATTAATTAAACTTCCTGGCTAAATTCCCCTGAAATAATGAGTGAGCTGGTTGTTACCATGTTGAATCTCAAATGAAACAGAGAACAGATTTTTGAAAAGGAGGCATTCAGCAAGGCCTATCTAAGAATTTCAGTGCAGAGCCCTCCGCCAGCTCAGTGGGCTGTCCTGGAAATTGAAATGGTGCCTAGATCTTGCAGGGGACTGTTGTCTGTGGCCAGATCTCAGAATGCCCATATGTCATACTTTCTCAAGAAGGCCTTAGGAGGCAATCCTAAACTTCCTTCCTTCCTTCCTTCCTTTCATTTGCTAAGACACTATGACAGCAACTATTAAAATCTCTCGCAGAGATTTAGACATGTGACATTCTTCCACAGATTTATTTTTTTTGGAGAGGTGGATTTGTTTCCAGAACTTGTTTTCTGTCTTAGAGTGATAAGCAGGGTCTGCTTGCTCTTCTCAGTGTCATCACTGTGTGAGTCCTCACACTGAGATAAACACCTACAGAAATTAAACATACTTTTTTATTTATGGACTACTTTTAAAACCATTCACTGGATGGATATCCTCAACGAAATAAGCACTACCCTCAGTGACACCTTCCTCCAAAATATTTTCTGAAAGTCTAAATTTTGAGCCCTATATGGAGTCACATCTCTAGTAAATTTACCTGTTATTTAAGATGGGCATAGAGAAGATGAAGACCCAACCTGCTGTACTGCTTCCAGCTATGCGGGCACCAACATGAGAAAGACTGCTGGAATGAGTCCAGAGGAGAGCCACAAAGATGAGCAGAGGGCTCAAGCACCTCTCCTATTAATACAGGCAGACACACCTTGGGAGTTGTTCAGCCCGGAAAGGAAAAGACTCCTGGGTGACAGTAGAACACTTTCCAGCATCTGAAGGGGGCTACGAGAAAGCTGGAGGGGGACTTATTACAAGGACTTGTAGTGATAGGATTAAGAGGGAATCACTTTAAACTGAAAGAGGATACGTTAATATTAAATACTAGCTAGAAATTCTTTCCTGTGAGGATGATGAGGTACTGGAACAGACTGTTGGAAGAGAGAAGTTGTGGATTCCCCATCCCTGGAAGTGTTCGAGGCTAGGTTGGCTGTGGGTCTGAGCAACCTGTTCTAGTGGAAGGTTTTCTGTCCATGGCAGGGAAGCTGGAATTAGATGATCTTTAAGATCCCTTCCAGCCCAAACTTTTCTGTGAGTCCATGATCTGTCATACATTCACTTAAATGACTCCTTGCATTAAAAGCACAGTTTTCTCTTTTTTGTTTATAGAACTACTCAGGAGTGGTTTTTGCTTGGATGAGGGACAGACATGTTTTCAGTTGTTTACTGTAAGTAATTTTTGTAACTGTGCAAATAATATCTAAAAGGCCAACATTTATTGTTCTGCATGCGGTAGAAGAGTGTCCTTGCAAAAGGACAAGCCAAGTCAGAAACCATGTCAGAAGACATTCAAGAACTATGGCTTGAATGAGAGTATTGTATCTCTCCTACACAGGATTTCTGCAACTGCGCTATGTGCAAAGCAATGCTGAGTAAGGCAGCACGGTTTCCAGGCTTCCCACAGGTTATAAAATCCTGTGATTTAATGATCAAATATGCAAGATTATCATGATTTTCAATCATGACACAGGTTGCATTTTGACTATAATTATAGAAATTATTTTTCCTCTGGTTCATCTCAAAAATATATGTTTCATAACTATCTCTTATCAAATAAGAATGAAAACCAGCTGAGGTATTACTGCTCTGAAACCTGTGCTCTAGTATTAACCTCCTTATGCTATTAAATTTGTATATAATAAAAAATTAATGTATTGAGGTTTTATTACTGCAAAACCAATGGAGCTACTAATACAAAAAAACTCTCTGGAAAAAAAAAAATCTATTACTTTGCAACTTTTTAACATTCTCTTTCTCCTCCTAGGAAGAATCTTATGTGAGAGGAAATTCTGTTTGCAAAGGAAAAAAATACTATGTGGATGATCCTTTAGATTAAAATAAATAAAATGTGACTGAGATTGTTGCTTTTAATAATTTTTAACACTACAGTAAAAAAAAAAAATTATGTCAGATTTAATTCCTAACTTACTGTACTTCTTTTTTTTCTGGTCATTTGTGAGTCTGGTAATATCAAAAAATAATATAATTAGGCCAAAACAGAACTTCCCTTGCCAAAAAACAAGGTACTTTGCATGATATTCAGGGAGAGAAGATTGAATGATTGAATGTGTAAAAGGAAACAGACATACACACAAAAGTTTGGCTATTCAAGTGTCATAGTTTTAAGCCCAGATGAAAACTAAGTACCGTATAGCTGCTCACTCAACTCCCACTCTCTCCCCTCACCCCACCTTGGTGTAATGAGGAGGAGAAAAATAAAACTTTTATGTTGAAATAAGAAAAAAATTCATAATTGAAAATAAAGTAAAAATATGGTGATTAATAAAAAAGATTGTAACAGTAAGGGACAAACAAGTAACACACAAGAAAATTGCTCATCATCCGCTGACCCATGCCAGAATCCCAGTTCCCAAATCCAGATCAGCTTCTGTTTTTATACTGAGCATGACCTTCTATGGTGTGAAAGATCATTCTAGTAACCTGTCCCAGCTGTGCTCCCTCCTGGTTTCTTTTGCTCACCACCTCACTGGTAGAGCATGACACAAGAAAAATTCCTTGGTTTGGGATAAACATGATTTAATAAAAACCCCAAACATCAGTGTGTTAACACTATTCTCATTTTGAGTCCAAAACACAGTACTATAACAGCTACTGAGAAGAAAGTCATTCTATCCCACCCAGATCCAGAACATCCAGTCAGCTAGGAGAAGGGAATTTCATACTATCTAGAGTTAGTATGTTTATACCAGTTGTCATCCTGATAACTGAGTTGCACTTTTTCATTACACCTAATTACTTAAGTTAACATGTATAAGTGGACTATAACATGCATAAGTGGACTATATTTCCAAGAAATCTTAAGACCAAATTCATTGCTACTTGCAGAGAAAACAGTTCTCCTGCTGGAAATTGTCATGATAGCAGAGTACTGACAAACTAGGATGACCTATTTGTCCCACACTTGGCTAAGAAAGTCCTAAGTTCTGGTACATTGATATTGCTGTAATATCTCAGCATCTAGGCAAATTTATTCTATGAAAAGGATCTGTACCAGACAGAACGAATAATGTAGGTATCAGTATGAAGTAAACCAACCTGGGAGTCTTCCTGGATTTAGTATGGAGAAGAGAGCCAGCATTTCTCATTGCATAGCACCAAAGCCAGATTCCCTTACCTCGGGCTCCCTCTATCTCACTGGAATTTTCAACTTATTGTTATGGACAAAAAGGATTTCTCTCCAAAAGCAGATAGTTTTAAACAGTCAGGTCATAAAGGCAAATCTGTCCCAGTCCTACAACTTGTCTTCTTGGCATATATTTCTGACTGTGAGCTAGCAGTGTGATAATCACAGGTAAGAATAGAATAGTTTTCTTGTTCTACGGGTATTTATGTTTTATTCCTTACAGTAATTTTACACATGGTGTATTTTTTTCACAAGTTGTTTGCACTATTACAAAATTATTAATGTATGTTCAGATTTCCCTGTTGTTTCTATTTAAACAAAAAGAATATTCAGACAGTTTGAAACACTTTGCAGCTGAAGACTATTTTTAACTTTCTTCCAATTGGAACACATCCAGTAGAACATGCTTTAGTTTAGATTTTCCTCAACACTGTCAAAATGTTGTCTGATGTTGAGTAGGAAGTTAGTATCAGTAATTTTGTCTAAATATACTTATAACCTAGAGAACCAAAACATCAGGCTAAACAATAAGAGAGACATAAATATAGCTAAATTATCTTTCTTCTTCTTTCTGGTCCTTTAGCTAATAGGGGAACTTTCATGAATTTAGACTAAAATCCAAATATAGTAATGTAATACAAATGTAGCCACATTTGCTACCAGACCAAATGATTGATTGTACAGGGTGTTAAGTATTCACTTTTTATCTGTCTCCAGTTTCAAGCTTCTAAAACTAAACACCTTTATTGTTGAGGAATTTTTTTGGTGAGGCTTTGAAATCCAAAGGTGAAAAACTCAAACTTGGATAAACCAGCTCATTCAGGAAAACAATTGTAATGAAATTCTATGCTGACAAACTGAAAAATACAGAATTCCCCTAAGCATGTTTTCTGAGGTGTCAGGATAGTGCTGTACATACCCTGAAAAAAATAAACTGTATGCTAAACTGTCTGCCAGATTTGAGAAGAGTGGGTCAATGATGCCCAGATGGTCTTTTGCATTTCCTGTATCTGCAGTACATGAGATTTATTTGCAAAAGAGATAAAGAGCTACACATATGCAATCATTATACTTACACAAGGGAAGAGGCTTAGTAACATTTACAAAATGCTCTATCCTGAGCAAAAACAAATCTGTGGGAGAATACTGAACTTTCATATTTGCCTCCAAACCCATACTTAACACAACTAACAGTGTGCTTACATTTAAATCTCACTAAATAGATCCTAGCTATTAATACAGTTCTTGTACAGTATTACAAATATTTTGGCGTAATATTATGAATGAAGATAGGTCATATATTAAGTGTAAACAAATTAAAAAAGCTATAGTTAAAATATGCATGTGCTGGATTTAAGTTCTGCTGTGATTTTAGTTGCTTGGACTGTTTTTCTCACAAGTTTGTGGGTTCTGACAAGCAAGCTCAAAACAGAAATACTATTTAATACTGCTGCCAAGAGGTCTATGCCCTGCCCTTTAAAAATTATATGTTTTCAATTAATATTTTTTGACTGTTGGTTTCATACTTTTGTCTGTTGGTTTTCATGTAAATAAGAGTATTTGTTTTCTATTTAAAAAGAATATGTGAAGAAGGAAAAATTCACATGGCTTTTTCTCCTGGCTTTTAAACAATACATATCGTTGATATAAGAAAATATGTAAATATATTACCCCCCCCTTTAGTAGAATGGAATATGGAATAAGAATGATCCTTGTAGCACCCTTGCACCAAGTAGCACTCCTGCACCTTAAATCCTGCGTCTTGTTTAGCTCTGAATTCCCTCACAACACACATCACCACCAGCCCTGTTCTCTGCTTCCTGCAGCCACAAATCACAGGTCAAATTCAGTCTCCCAGGTGGTCTTCCTGCAAAGGCAGCACAGCTACCAGTCACATGTGTCATTAATTTTTCTTGCCATGAGGAGTGGTTGGTGATGCTCATGGTAGATAGGTGCTTGCACTAATATTTATGAGTTTTTTCACTTAAATGGGTGTCATATGCCTATGTGGCTTATTCCTCAGTTTAAGTACTATTTAAACTACTACTTCTCCTGCCATACCACTCTTAGATGTCTATTCTTGGAAATGTATCTCTTTTTACCTTGCATTTACTAACTTGAAGAAATCTGACTGATACCTCATATTACATGTACTGCTGCTGTTACCTAATCAGATTGTCTGCATCTTGTTTTCACTGTTTGAGACACAGAAAAATGAAAATATAAACTAAAGGCCCAATTCTGCAAGCGTTTATATGAGGAGCCATGTTGGAAGCAACAAAATATACTTTGAGAAGTTCTATGACCAATTTGAAAGGCCGGCTTAAATTCTACAGACCTAGAGTATGATGAATATCAAGTACAAGGAACATCCTGCAAAGTGTGGAAAATTTTAGTCCTCACTAAACCTCAGTAGGGTAAAGGGCACTGAATAGATACTAGTAAATTTGTTACACTGTAGATGAAGATGACATTTTGTAAATTTTTAAGTGATATGTCACATATAATGATTTCAGACAATAAACTGGTAAATCAACAGAATAAAGGATTGAGTGTTCACTTGGAGATGCTAAGATTTTTAAGTGAAATCTAATTATATTGCATATGTACTCTGTATTTCAAACATTCTGTACTGTGTTGGTGCGGCAAGATTTTGGTAGTGGTACAAGGCTAGAAGTTTTTTCCATATGCAATGAAGTCAGTGCCAGCTGTCTCCAAGATGGACTTGTTGCTGACCATGGCTGAGCCCATCAGAGACACTGATAGCGTTGTGGAGATAAAGGATTTGAGAAGGGGAAAAACTCTGCTGCACAAAAGCAAATCTATCCAAAACAGCGGAGTGAGAATGTGAGAGAAGCAGCTCTGCAGACACCAAGGTCAGTGGAGAAAGAGGAGGAACAAGTGCTGCAGGCACCAGAGCTGAGATTCCCCTGAAGCCTATGATGAGGGAGAGTGTGTGCCTGCAGCCCAGGAGGTCCATGTGGGAGAACACATCCACCTGCATCCTGTGGGCCCCATGCTGGAGCAGGTGGATGCCTGAAACAGGCAGTGGCCCTGTGAGTTGCTTGAACTGGAGCAGACTTCTGGCATGAATCCATGGAGAGAAGAATCCAAGGTAGAGCAGGATTGCTGCCAGGACTTGTGACACACGGGACCCATGCTGGTGCAGCCTGTTCCTGAAGGACTGCATCCTGTGGAAGGGACTCACACTGGAGCAGTTTAAAAAGTGCAGTCTGTGGGAAGGGGAATTTCATGGAGGACTATCTCCCATAGCAGATAGTCCTCTAGGTCTTCTTCTAGACAGATCTTCTACTAGGCCATGGAAAATGTGTGAGGGGGAAGGAGAGTCAGAGACAATGTGATGAACTGACAACCTGCATCCTCCATTCCCCTGTGCCACTTAGGGAAGGAGGTACAGAATTTGGGAATGAGTTGAGCCCATGAAGAAGAGAGGGGTGGGGGAAGATGTTTTCAAGATTTGTTTTATTTCTCGTTATCATATTCTGATTTTAAATTAAGCTATTTTCCCCAAGCTGAGTCTGTTTTGCATCTGCTGAGTTTTCTCTCTCTGTCCTTATGTTGCCTACAAGCATTTCATTACATTTTGTCTCCCCTGTCCTTCAGTTGAAGAGGGAAATCAGAGAGGCTTTGGTGGCCACCTGTCAGCCAGCCAGGGTCAACCCACCACGTTAAAACAGTCACTTGCAGGAGGTGAATGACCAGCTAGCAGCTAGCCGTTCAGCCTTCTAACTTGTTCAGTAAAAGGGGCCCCATGCCACTACATGGCCATAACACACATAGTTTGTAGGTTTGTAAGATGTCATACCTATCATGTGTCTTTTCACAGAAATAAGCAGAAAGCTATGAAATAAAAGCAAATGGGGTAGTGATTTCATAACTTTAGGTACTATTGCTTTCCAACTGTAAGTATGATAATATTAGCTGGTTCATGATGTGTAAAGTTACAGACTTTTCCGCTTGTTTGAGTTAATGACTAAACCACATGAAGTACACCTGTCTCTTTCGGATACTAAAGTTTGCATCTACTAAGTAGATATTTTGACTGTTTTCTGTGTCTTTCATTTGAGTTGGTAATGTTTAATTAAATAAAATCAGAAAATGGGGTGTTTTGAAGCACTAAGAACTGACTTTGCAATGAGGGCAATGTTCACATTATTTTCTGCATATAGCTCTGCCACAGAGATCTCTTATCTTTCCCTGATGATATTTTTTTTCAAAATCACTGAAAAAAAACATTGACTCTGCCTAATCTGTAACATCAAATTATCTTTGCATTGGAGACTAAAATTGCTCCCTTTCAGTCTTCTTCCCGGATATTAGTTTGTATTTTAGGCTGGGTAGTGAGGGGAATCCCTTCAGCAGAAAAATTTGAAGGGGAGAGAGTTTGCTTTTGAATGCTGCCTCTCTGCACTTTAGTGCATACTGACTGTCCAGTGCATTTATTAATTTAGAGCAGGACAGTAATCTATCTCAGCAGTCTTCATATGTCACACTCTACCCTACTGCCAAACCACTATGTAATTTCCTTCTTCCTCCTCCCCTCTAACCATTTGCTGTTAGAAAAAGCATTATACACAAACCACACCCCTCTAGTCATGCCCCCCCACCCCCCGCCCACCTCCCTGCATCCCCAGCCAATTTTCTTGCGGCATCTGGGCATGTAGAAGAGGCCCATAAGGAATATTCAAGAGTCTCTTCTAAAGCAGCATCTTAGAAAATGTGCCTGGACTTATAGATCTGGAGTTTCATGGGTATATCTCCTGGTAAAAGGTCCAGCTTGAGAGCACCAGTGCCGGGAAAAACATGTGTCAAAACAACTAAAAAGTAGGATCTTGCAATAGCCCCAAATGCCCTAACCCACAGTCAATGTTGTGGGTAGCTCATTTCACCATTCTCCTGACTAGACACCGCAACAGAGCCAGTGGAACAATCCAGAAGTTGGGGTTACATAGCACAGGACCTGAAGATGCATACATCAGTCCAAAAACAAATGTCTGCTGCCTGTTACCTTGGTGTCCCATCTCTTTATAGATTAAAACCAGTAAGGGTGAATTTTGTGTAGCAAAATTATGGATCAGTAAAATGTGGAAATATAAAGTCCTAACTTTGGATTTTTTTACTGTTAAAAGACAGAATTACCTGAACTTTTATGCAGGCCATGAATCTAGTTATTCTTTCTTGTGAGTGAGATTAGTACCCTGGGATATAAACATATTTTCTGTTGGACATCTCTTTTCTGCAGATACGTGAAATGTTAAAACTTTATGATTTGGAGTGTCCTTCCTGAATCGTGTTCAGTTTAAGCCTGAAATGATGGTCAGTAACAAATTTCCTTATTTGAACTGTCCTGGAAACATACTTAAAGTAGAGGTATACAGAGCCATGTCTCTAACATGCTGACTATTGAGGACTGTTTAAAAAAATGGCTCAATGATATACTAACCAAAAAGAAAAGTAAGGAAGTCAATAGTGATTCAGTTTGTTCAATAAGTAGATAAAGTGCATTTCCTTAACGTTGGAGTTTGCTTTTGTGTATTATATGCAATGCTTCTTTCCACAGCATGGCAGAAAAATCTTCTATTAGCAGTAAAATAAGCAAGAATTAGCATTATTTATTTCAAAACATAATGTGCCTTAGCTGGAGATGGAGGTTAATAAGCCATTTAGACTATTAAATCTTATGCATACACAAATGTGTATGCATTTTCCAAAGTATGGTAACATTATAGTGATTACCTAGTTCTGAAAAATTGTATGAAGCGCTAAGATTCACAAAAGCTTTTGGAGAGTCAACATGCACATGTCATGTGCATTTTTTTTCACTATTACTAAGATTAATAATAAAATTTAAAGATATCTCACCTTTCTTTGAAAAAAAAGGTGTTCTTCCTTTATTAGTTCAGTGATATATCTGAAAAATAACCCTGTACTTCTAAATAATATGCACAGATTAGGTGAAACTGTGATCACAAAGACCTTTAAATTACTAAGACACAGTGATTTATGTATTATGTTTCCCCTTTCATTTTTTTCTTTCTAGAGTGGATTCTTATAGGTGAAACTAATATTTTGCAATGCTGTAAAGTTTTATTTTAAAGCAAATTAACCTTTGACTCACTGTTAACTTTAGAAATAAAAATTTTAAAAAGATTGAAAATGTATATAAAAAGTGTTTGAGTTTTAATTTCTGTGTAGATTTTTACCTGCACAGCATATACTGCTTCACTGAAATTGCATGTCTCTATATATTAGCATATGTAAATAAAAATCAGGATTGGTGCTATGGTGGTAGCAATAGTAAGTCTGATCATACAGCTGATTTCTGTATTGTGCTTCTAAAACATCTAACTTGGATTTAACAGTTTTCATGTCAGCTTCTGAAAGCTGCATCTGTCTGATTCTTAAAGTTTCAAAATACTGTAGTATAAAAAGGTCTAAATTTCAGTTTGCTGATTATTTTACTGATAGGCAATGCCACACAGCACATTGAAAAATATTCCCAACAACCTTCTCGCATTCTAGTGTGGCTATTTAAATGTAGACAATTTGAGGTAAACTGAAATTAATACAGCGATTTGTTCCAATTTCTTTGAGAAAGAAGTTCTTCAAGTTAGTCTCACAATTCTGAAGATAATGAGATATTCATCAAAATAACAAGAAGCCAACTTAAAACTAGTCATGTGACTTTTTGAAATACATCATCTCAGTTTCTCTTCTCTTGCCTTCTAATGTTGGTGTATATATGTTTTCTAGTAATACTACATTCACTAAATTCCATAGTTAAGTAAACGCCATTATTGCTTTTTGTGCTGTTGCTGTTTTCTAATGCCCATAGATATATATATATTAGGAGTCAAAACAAAAACATAAAACCTGCTGGTTCGTCCCTAATTCAATGATTCTTGTATTGGGGCTTTCAGAAAATTAGTTAATTTTTAAAGGGCCTATAATTTAAACTCCCTAAGTGTATTTTGCCTGGTTGTGACAGAGTCAATTTTCCACTTTATTTCAAAGCATCTCTTGTGTGTTGGAATTTTTAACTTAACTAGTACTGATAATACACAAATGTTCTAGCTTTTGCTAAGCAGCATTTGCACAGCATCAAGGATTTTTCTGTTTCTTACTCTGCCCCCACAGTGAGGAGACTGTGGTTGCTCAATAGTTTGGGAGGGAACTAAGCAGATGATCCAAAATAACCAAAAAGATATTCCAAGCTTTATAATGTAGTGGTCATCAATAAAAGGAAGAAGAGAGAATTTTAGCAGGGCTAGCCATCTTTTGCTCAGGAACTGACTGAGCATTGGTCAACCCATGGGACCTGAGGAAGCCTATGCATCTTCTTTTGTTTTTTTTTTTATCTTCTTCCACTTATCCTTCACTTATTAAAGAATAAATGTTATCTATTATTAATATTTAGGATACTATTTATTATTAATAATCTTGATCCCTAAGTTTTCTTACTTTTATTCCTCCTTGACTCTATCTCTGTTCCACTGGATGTAGAGGGTGTAGAGCCTGAGTGAGTAGCTGGTCAGCTGCCCCTTGGGTTTAACCTACAACACCAGCTCACCCATATTAAGGAGTCACCTCCTCCCTCCCCTTTCTCAGTGTGCTAATTCTGCCATTCTTCCCAACTAATTTTATGTTCCAGCACAAATACTCTTCTAGTGAAAGAGCTAACTGTGGTCAGTAGCCAAATATGGTGCTCATATAATGCATACAGAAGAGCCTAAAAAACCAGTATATTTAATGAAATAAAAATACATAAATTTATATATTAATTGAATAGTAAAATGCCAAAATAAGGAAAAATAATTACTACTACTACTACTACTACTACTACTACTACTACTACTATTATTACTATTATTATTATTACTAGCCACTCTTATAAAAAAACTTGTCCTGCAACACCATTTGCTGCCCTTCTTTTTCCACCATCTAGAAAAGAGCTAATCAAAGCTTTCCAGTACCTAACTGATGATTCTCTACAGTTGTCAGTGTCATCACTTAATTCCTATCAAATGGACAAAATAAATTCAGAGAAAGACAGAAAAAACTTACATGATGAAAGACTGTTAACATACCCAAAATGCAGACAACTGTTTTTTTCAGAAATAAAGTACAAAATCAAAGAACTGTTACTGTTATTACTTTGCTAAAATATATACATGAAATTATAGTTCTACACATGCTAAAGCATGCTCTATCTGAAGCCTATACACTAAGGATTACCCTGCTTTGGTTTCCATTTAAATTTCTCACAGAAGCTGGAAGATTAAAAAGCATATAATCTTGCACTTACTGAACTCTGAAATAGTCTTCAGCTACTTTTTGTTCATTCTTACCCAGGTATTTATATTTCATGGTGTCTTTTAGTAGAAGTCATGCACAGAGAATTTAAACAGTACTTCCTCATTATCATTAATTGGACTTAACCCTGAACATAGCCTGCACTTTTGGTAAAAGACTCAGAAGTTTTTTTATCTCCCCTTCTATTTTATTGACAAGAGCGCTGAACTGTCTAAAGATGCAGTCTTGCTCTGTTAGCACCGATTCCCTAATGGCAGAAGGGCAACAGATTGTATTGACAGCTTTTTCTCAGACAAAGACAAAGACACAAAACTAATGAAATCCTTTGCAAATCTGACACAACATTTTTACTATTTCTAGTCTTTGAAATGACACTTTAATTTACAAGGATTTACCATTTGGCGACACCCAAGGCCTAATTAGCAAGCCTACTGGGGCTAGGCTTTCATGTGGATAGCTCACCCATAAATGGGAAAGCCAGTTGTGTGGTTGAAAATTTTTCTTGTGAAATTGTAGTGCATCTTATCTCAATTGTTAAAGAGACAGGTATAAAAGACAACTTTTGGAATTGCAAAAGAAAGAAAAGGTTTTTATGTCTGTGCCTATGTAGGCCTTAACACATGCAAGTAGCCTTCAGATTCAATATATTTGGTATTAGTGTTTTACACATAATTTGAACCAGGATTCCTTGAAGACCTGCCCTTGGAAGTCTGGAGGATCTATTTTTAAATACATCCTTCTTTGTATTTATTAGTCTGTCATGGTTCATTGGTATTATTCCATAATGGAAATATTCAAGTTCAAACGCACCAATTTGGCACAGAATGCCTAGGGCACCTAAGCAACATTGAAATCTGTATCTTGCCATTAGCAGAATAAATGTATAAGAAATGTTACTCGAAAAACAACCCTATCTAAAATCTTTATTTACTTATTTTCAATGTTAGGTTATTTGAATTCTTTTCATGGCAATTTAAATAAAATATCATCAGTGATTCTGTTTCTCTCCCACTGTTCCCAGTAATTTATAAGGGCTATAGCTTACATACGTTTGATGACCATGCCTGCCACAAATATTTAAATTATTTACTTCCTTTTTCTTAGTGACATTTTTCTTCCTATAGTATCATTCTGTCTGGGTCCCATAATTTTAAAACAGTATATTAAGAAGACAAAAATTGCAAAACAATCAGAAACTTTCCTAAATTTGAAGAGAGATTTTTGTTCTACTTTTAGCTGAGCAGTTTGAATTTTGTGGGTTTGTTCATTTTTCAGTTACACAGACAACAGGACTTTAATAAGGTACTCTTCAGTTAACGTACTGTGCTTTTTTTGTTCTTGCAATGCTCATTATATTGATAAAATCAGTGGATTTAATGTGTGTTTAACAAGCAAGATGAGAAAATGGATGACAAAATTATTTTTGGTAAATAAAAATGAAAAAAAAGTTTATTTGCTTTTCAAAATTGTTATGTAAATAAGACCTATCTGTTTGCTTATGATAGGGGCTTGTGAGTGTGTATTACATGGATAAAAATTGGTACTAGATCATATTTAATTTTTTTTTCTGGCTTTTAAACTGTGGTACATATTGGTAGGTTTAGCTGGATTTCAGCCTTATTTTGATGGCAGAAAACTATGGAAATCTTACTTGTTGTACATTGCTGAACTGCACTGCAAAAATCAGTCTGTGCTTGTTGCACAATGTTACTTATAACTTGGCTATTTTTTTTCTACTCTAGTAAGGTAACTGCAGAAGAATTTCAACTTCCAAAGTAAGGATAGTTTTGACTAGCTGCCTGACATTGCTTCTGTTATTGTAGGATATTCTGGGAGAAGGAAAGAAAAACGAAAAGAATGGAAAAAAATGAATAGAAGCTCTATTTTAAAGTTATCTTCCTGATCACTATTCCTCCTCTTGGATATAAAAGAGCTTGATCATATACAAGGAAGAGTTTCCATAAAAGTAACAATATTTTAAATTTGCTCCTAAAAATTAAACATGTTTCTTTTCAAAAAATTCTCAAAGTTATGATTTTGTTTTGACTGATAATGAAATTACATATTTTCCTGCGAAGGTGGCCTTTGCCAGAAGTCTAATACAGTTGTCTATTTTTATTTTTTCAATTCTCAATATACTATTTATATTATTGGGCAAGAACCTTCATGCAATCAATTCAAAAACCGAAATTTGAATGCTGGTATTTAGAGACTGTGGGATCCTCATTTGAGAAATTATATTTGAAAACATTAATTTGTAAATTTCACAAAAATTAAAGAGGTGATCCTAGTAGTACTTTTAATATATCATTTGAATCTCTCTAGATACATGCACCCAGGACAATGACGAGGAACAAATTATTTGATGTTATGTTTGTTCAGGAATTTGCACACTTGAAGACAAAGTCAACTCTATCCCACACAGATCATTATTTGGAATCTTATCTTAGTTGCTACTTAAATTTAGTCAAATATCAAATAAAAAAACTTCTACAAGTAGCTATGAACCCCTTCTTAGTCAACTATCTTGCATTTTCTTTTTTCTATGAAGCACAGGTTTTAATGAATATAAAAATTTTCATTTCAGTTGTAAACATTTCAGATGTGTAGTTTGATACAGAAAGTGTGAAACTATATACACATAGGAAATGGATAATGTTTCTCTGTTTCTCTAGCATACAAATATACAATTCCATATAAATGTATACATACACACATACATACATACATGCATATATATATACAATACCAGATACAAAAATCTGATTTTCATATGTTGAGCTTTAAGTTGTTTCTAACTCCTTAACAAGTTTAGCTGATTGGAAAAATCCATCTGAATTGATACAGCAGTGTATTGCCATATTTATTATTGAAAAATAAATCTATAAAAAACATTTGTGATCATTTAAAGTCATGGAAATTTTTATGCTAAAGCAGAAGATTCTTCCTGGTGTATCTCAGTTAGCCCTAGCTACTCTGAACCACTGATATACAGATTTTATATTTTTGTAATGTTTCTCTTTTTTTTTTCACCAGGTGTTCATGCTGAAGAAACAGCTATTTAAAATTTCTGCATTGAGGATTAAGTTTTATAAAGAATTGGGGAATCTTTATCAACTAAGGATTTTATAAATTATGGGTAATGGAGCCTATAATGTAGCACAAGAGTATTCCAAAGAACAGAAGAGAGACAATTTCAGAGGAGCTGTGCAACTAGGGAATTATGCGTGTATAGATGGGAACATACTCTTGCAAAATGAAGACTCCTGTCTGTATTTTATGTGATAAGTGCTATTGGTATTATTTGGCTTTCTCAGAATCCTGTTGTAAAACATCAGTCTAATGATCATGCAGCTAGTTCAGGTAGTGGCCATTCAAGTGAAAGAGACCTGGAACAAAGAATTTCTCTGGGATAACGGGAAGAAAAAGAACTTGATGTTGTCATGTATCTAATATGTTCAAACTAGAGAATGTAGAGAGTAATCTCACAGAGCCTACTTCCTTTTTTTACTATTAATAACTGCCAGATATTTACTTCAAATCCAAAGTGGGTGGCAAACATTCAAAACCAAATCAGAATAACCATCCTCCAGTTTACTTGTTCCCTTGTCAGTTCTTTCAGCCATGAGGAAAACCATGGGGGCCAGAGCATCTTTTTAAAAAGCCTCTCCCCCTTGACTTCACAGGACAATCTCTTTCAAAATATTCAGTGACTGATGACAGTGAATGGGCTCAGGGCAGTCGTGAGAATACTAATGAATACCCTGATTATGTGGAACATGGGCTAAATGGTTCTGCATCCTGGTCTTCCATTTATGAATTATATTGTTGGCCATTAACATTTTCTTGTTGGCATTCTAAATAACTCTCAGAAGAGTGTCTACATTAGGTTTCTTTCACATGCATGCAAAGCAAGTAGTTTTACTGGATATTTTTCAACCATCTGTATATCGGCCTTTGCACAGAAGTGAAAGAATTTAGGGCAACAAAGAATAGCTTTCTTTAGATTGATTGCTAAAATATTTTTATATCCAAGAGTGTTACAGAAAGTTTGAAAAAGACATTACAATCAGAAAACTACTATGTCATTTTATAAAATTAATACATTTAATTTATAGTGATTTTAGGGAGCTTCTAAAATCTAGTGTCTTTTACAAAAAGCTTAGAATATTTAACAAAAAGCTTTCCATTTGTATGACTGAAAATTACATCCATAAATCTTTAAAAATAAAGTGTTTAAGCTTTGAGGTATCATATATCTTTGCAGGACTTGTGGCAGAAATAAAGGATGACCTTTCTACTGAAAGTTTATGGTAAATGACTGTGAAAATAGGAAATTAAATTTATAAAGAAAATTGGCCTTTTCAGACCTAACTGATTCAGATAATTTCAAAAATCCCAGCTTAGTTTAAGAGTACACTTTCCATTATGTACTGCTGAAATTTGTTTAATGTTTCATTGCGGACTAACTGTAAGATATTCTAAACCTCAACAAAACATTGATTTTTCATCAGTTTCTCCTATAAAGTTAATCTTCATGATGTGCTAAATCCTCCCTGTATTAATAAAAAACAAACAATATCAGAAAGGAAACAGAGCCGTGATTCTCTTGTTTAATTACTGAAATGTTTGATTTTGAATGCTTCAGTGCTTTTTCTTTGTATTTATGTAAGATTAACATTTCGTGTATTGCAGAATTTGAATTCTACGTTTTTTCCCTTGAGGGAAAAAAGAAGATACTAGAAAATCAGGAGTGCTGACACTATCTTTAGATATTTGTAACATTTTTAGAGATGTCCACTAAATGTTTTGTCCTTTTATATTTGTAGGCCATAATGATGAACTGTAGCAAACTTAATTGCATTTAACACATGAAGATATTTCCATCAAATTATTTTCTAGCTATACTATTTTAAAATAATTCAAGACAAAAGGATTTGGAAAAGTTATTTGTTTTTTATGTGACCACACAAAAATGTGGTGTGCTCCCTCTTTTGGCCTTTCTGTGCTGCATTTGACAAATGAGCAAAAGGCATCCTTTCATTTGTGCAGCCCACTCTGCAAATGTCAAGCTGTTGATCACAAGTACTTTTGTATAATGAGGCTTTCTGTGCACCAGGAAATAGAAATGTGCATTGTTGTCAAATAAAAGAGCAGTGTCAATTTTAGGACCATTCAAAAATAAAAGAAAGATCAATGTTTGCCAAATATAAAAATCTTAAATTGGTAGACTTGGCTGAGGTGGGGAATGCTTTTTTCCAAGCTTTTGAGAAGGTAACATAAGCAACAGTGAGTAAAGAATTTAAAACTTCAGAAAATGATTGAGAACATCCTTTTGAGGTAAAGAGGCCTTTAAAAGCCTCATGATTTAGACCCTGATCTGCCTGATAACCGAGATTATAGTAATCGTGTTTATTCCCTGTGAGTAATTTATATTATTTTGTTCTAACTGGAACAAAAAACATAAAACCAGAAATTAAGACAGACATTTTTTGTTTAATTTACTGTTATTTTCCAAATAAAGGGACTTTACTGTCTTGTTGGTCGTCTTTGGCCAGAATAAAGCTACAAACCCATATCCTACTAAAGACAGGAAAGCATGATTAGCTATGCATTTTCTGGATCTAGCAGCTAAAATGAGAACACAGAATTATTGTAATGTTGTATTAGAGGCCATAATCTGACTGTCATATCAGAAAAAGGCATTGCTAAAGAGCATTAGCTAAAAAAAGTCAGACAGTCTGCTTCCCAGTCCCTTCAGGAATAAGCTAGTGAAGAGTTTTTATAGGCATGGGACAAAAGAGCTTTTCTATATTTTAACCTATTTAAAAGTTTATAAAACAAAAAAAATTCTCTTATCTTGCTCATATTTCTTCTGTTGCAAGAGGGATTAAAAGGGGGTTGTAACTGGTGACATTACAGTATGTTTTACAAAACCTGGAAAGGGAGACAAAGGCTACAATACTACTCATATAGAAAAAATACAGTGGTGGTGGTAGGGGGTGTTCCTCCATAAAAATATAAGATAAGGCACCTGGTATTTAACCTGAGACCTGAGTTTGATGTGGGAGTATTTTTTGGCATGAATGCAAACTGCTATGGGTAATATTTTCAGGTCTGAAAATTTATATTTTCTTTTAATGTATGCAAGGAAAATAGATTTCTTTCTTTCTCTGCTCCTTTGTGAAGCTGAGCAGCACAACATTTCATTACTTGCATGTAAATTAAACATTAGTATTAATCCCCTGGTGTTTTGACGCCTGGAGGCATATTTTCAGATTTCACTACTTCATCTAGTGTTGTATTGTAAGTAATTGACTGTGGCAAGAAGTCAATGCTCATATTGCAGAAAGTGACAATGACACCACTGTTGCAAGTGCTTTGTCTTTCAGATTAATTGTTCTACATTTGATCAAAATAAAATTTTAATGAGAAAAAAATAGGGAAAAGTAGCTTTTTTATTCTAATATCTGCAGTCAGAAAATATATATAAGACAGCAAAGCATTTTCCATCTGCTTACTATATGATCAGGACAAAACATAGATGGTTTTGTGCACGGTCCCTATCTGAGCAGCAGCCCTATCTTAAGGCTGCATAAGAGGAAGGTAAGCCTGAGTTCTGCTTGACTTGACTGAATCAAGTTACCCATAATGAAGAGATTGGTCCCTTCCCCCTTCCCTTAAGAGTCCCTGCATAAGATACAACTCCGAGATCAGAGAATGAAGGCCATGTGAATAACAGACAAGATCCAGGAGAAGAAGACAGTGCAAATTTATTCCAACCCCACACCAGTGTAAGGAAATACTGATGTCCTTGCTTTGGTCCTAAAAATTGAGAGCCAGGCACAGTTAAGGGATAAAGAGTTTTTACTTTGGTATTTAATAAGGATCTTTATGATGCACTACTTTACCAAGGTGGAATGTGCTGAAACACACACACATGGTAGATTGCATATATAATTTCACAGACCTTACAAATAAACATATTTAACAAAGATGCTCCAATAAGAAGCTTGAATGAATAGTGTGATATTCTCCCATCCCAAGGAATTCTCCCATGAATGGGCCTAATCTTAGTTTACAGGATGTATTTTAGAGAGCGCCTTGATTTTTCAGGATAGCATAGGGGCTTTCCAGCCTACAACTGCCTATAAGATGTTTGGTTTCTTAGCCCAAAAGAATATTAGTACTATGTTAAGTTATCAGATTTAGAGAATTACAAATTTGCATGCTAAGAGCACTGAGGATACATAAAAGGTATATTAAAAAAAATGTAAAAATCAGTATGGCATCACCAGTGTCACCATAAAATCTTATTAAGTATTAGTATTTAGAGATTCCTTACTGAGAGGCATTAAAGAACTAGTTTCCTGTCCCGATAATTTCTCTAGAGATGTTTGCTGCCTCTCAGAAGCTTGCATTAGTGATATCACTCCAGTACTGTCAAGCCTGGTGAACCCTACAGGTTATCATCTGCACTTACTGTTCCATGTAGGACATGGAACAGTAAGACCAAAATAATGACTACAGGATTTAGGACTATCAAGAAAGACTCTCCCTCCCTTTAGCGGGGGCACAAAGTTAAAAGAATCAGGAGCACATATTCTCTTCTATTCTCCCAGTCAGGGGAAACTGTTCAAGGAGGAAGAGAAAAATTGAGCACATGGATGCCTGGCTGAGTGGTGCCAAAACTAAGGTTTTTTCTTCTGTGATCATGGATTTACCTTTGAGAAAATGGGCTTATTGGGAGCTGATAGAATTCACCTGACCAAATGGAAATAGAAAATCTCACTGACAAGCTTGCTAGATTTGCAAGGAAAAATTTAAACTACATTTTGTAATGGAACAGGATGGAATTTTCAATAACAAAAAGTTCAAGAGTTGCTGATGCCTTAGAAACCAACAGAGCAAAGCCTGTGAAATGTCTCAGAGAAATTAGGGTTTGCTCCTCCAAAAAGATAACATGGTTGACAGAACAGCTGAAGTGCTTCTTCAGTACATATATCATGGGCAACAAGAAAAGGGAGTTGTAAGCCATTGTGCTGCTACAAAACCATGATCAAAATTCTTTCACTGAAGCCCAGTGGGATGAATCACATGACTGAAGCATTGGAGTCAATGGCTATAAATTGATGAGAAGGAAAAGGCAAAGAAGGAAATGTGAGGATTGTTGCCCTCTAAATAAAAGATCGGGTTGACTGCAGAGAGCTGTCTTTGGGAAATGGTGTTAAATGGACTGAGGTCCTATGGGTAAATTTAGGGCCAAGCCAGCAAAGGAAACCTTAAAGTTGGTGTTTAGTGTAAGCATTCTTAATTCAACTACAGGAAGCATCACACACCCAAGGTTCGGTCCTGCTGGGGACCTTCAATCCTAATGCCAACTGCTGGAAAAGTGACACAGGAAGGTGTAAATAGTGCAGAACATTCTTGGAGTGCATTGAGAATAATTTCTTAATTCAGAAGACAGACCAGGGAACACCTGGGAACACAAACCAGGGAATTCACAAGTCCAACCAGGGAAGTTTACCAACCTGGATAGAATAATTAGAGATGTTAAGAATAGCAACCCTTCAAACCCTCAGTGATCATGTCCAGGTGGAGCTCAGACTATTGTGAGACATGGGCCACGTAAGAGTAAAGTCAAGACCTTGATTTTTAGGAGAGTTAGCTGTTCAGTTATTTAGGAAATTACAATACAGGACCATCAAGAAACTCATAGGTAAAAGAGCAAATCTGTCCTGGAAGGTCATTAAGGATTTTTTTTCATAAAGCACAAAATATTTCCATTGTTTCAGCAAGTAGGCACAGAGTGCAGGACATCAGAATGCCTAAATAAGGATTTCCTGACTGAAGCATGAGAAGGAAATGCAGGCAATTGGACCAAACACGTATATACTGGAGAGAATAACAGGGTATTCTGCAAGGCTTCAGAGGAGTGGGATCAGAAAAGATAAGGCACAGTCAGAGAAGAATTTGGCAGGGGATGTGAAGAATAAAATGAAGGGTTTCAAAGAGGTTTATTTATCAGAAAATAAATATTAATGAAACCATTTCCCAATATATAGGTGGGAGTAGTGAGAACCATCAAGGATTAGCTGAGTTTCTCCTGAAGTTTTTTTGCCTCAGTTATTGTCACTAATTATCACCCTTCCCACATCTCTCAATCAACTGAACCTCAAGGCAAGGACTGGTAGGATGAAATCCCTTTGACCATAAGAGCAGATCAGGTTTGAGGCCACTTGACGAACCTGGATCCACGGGACCCCAAAAGATATATTCCAGGGTCCTGGTGGAAGAGCCAGCTGTACTTGTCGAGTCATCATATTTCAGAAGTCTTATGGCTGAAATATCCAGTGACTGGAGAAAAGGTATATTGCACCCATTTCTAAAAAGGGTAAAAAAGCCTAGGAATTACTGGTCAGTCAGCCTCATCGCCATGACTGGCAAGATCATGGAGTAAGATTACTGGAAAACATGTTGAAACATATGGAAGATGGGTGAAGGTGACTAGAGACACACACCAACTTAACTAACGGCAAATCATGACTAATCTAGTGGTCTTCTATGACGAACTGACTGCATCAGTGAGAAAGACGAGAGTAACTAATGCAAAAAAAAACATGGAATGGCTTGGTTGGAAGGCACATTGAAGATTATATAGATCCAAACCTTTGCCATGGGCAAAGAACTTTCCTCTAGACTGGGTTGCTCAAAATCATATTCAACTTGGCCTTTTAGGGAAGAGTTAGAGGGATGGGGCATCCACAGCTTCTCTGGACAACCTGATACAGTGCGTCACTGTCCTAACAGTAAAGAATTTCTTCCAAGTACATAGTTTAATTAGGTCATTCTAAAGACTTTTTTTTTCCAGGCTGAACAGTCTCAATTCTCTTAGCGCTTCCTCATGGGAGAGTTGCTCCATCCCTCTAATCATCTTTGTGGTCCTCCTATTGACTCCAACAAGTCAATGTCTTTCCACTGCTGAGGTCTCCAGAACTGGAAGTAGCACGCTGGGTGGGGTGTCATGTCATATTCTTGGACTTCTGTAAGGCCTTTGATTCAGTCCCCCACAACATTCTTGCCATTATTTTGGAGACATATGCATCTGATATATGGATTATTAGATGGAGAAGGAACTGGATGGATGGTTGCATCCAGAGCTACTGTCAACAGCTGCAAGATTATGATAAAACATTGTAGAATCAGAGCTGAAGAATCAACATTATAGGTGAGACTCCAAGGTGATAGAGCTTTCTCTAACTGTTACTGGTAAGGGATAAGAAAATATAAAATAAATAAAGTGATTTCCTTAAAACTGTTAATTTTCTGAGACTAAACCAAGCTCATAAGCATATGAGGACTTTGCTTTTTGAAGTTGTGTCAACATCCTAAATCACAAACAATTTTGATAAGACACAGAGAAGTTTTTTTTTAGCAAGTGTATTTGATTCTGCAAAATAAGTGGAAAATGTAAATTTTCAGGAGCTGGAGGAGATCAGTAAAACAGGTAGCAGAAAAATCAGCTATGATTCCTTTTTAGACTCCTGCCACATATCAGGTTTCTATTTCAAACCTCAGATTTGTCAAAAATTCTCAAAGAATTTTTTTCATTTTTAAATATTTTACAAACATTGAAAAATTCCGCTTTATTTATGAGACTTGTGTTAGGAAAAGGTATAGTCTCATTTGTTTGATTGCTTAAAAGTGGTTTGTTTATAATTTTGCAGAACACAATAATCAAGCATTCAGGACAGTTAACAAAACAATGAAGATTAAGATCCTAATTCATGAGGTATTCTTAGTTGTGTCTTAGTTGTGTGGTATTCAACTTGGTTTAATGTATCACATGCTGTTAAAATTAACATAGCATGGATAATAGACTCAAGCCACGTAACTTGACACTTCCTGGAATTTCTGAAACACTTTATGGCATCCAAAGAAATAGTAGTTTCTTAAAATGAACGAAAAGAGCAACAGTTTTAACCTCTCATACAATAATGTTCTGCAAATTGTGCAAAATCTTCTGAGCTTACCAAACATACTGAGCAAAGACTATGTTTCACTTTAAGTTTCTTACGGAATCGCATTTGCTTAGTAAAAAGCCACAAAAACAATTCCACCATATTTCTAGGAATGTCTCTTTTGAAACTGTACCTGAAGACCACAAACTAGGCAAAATCTTGATTCAAATTGTCAAGCAATTATCCTTCTCTAGATAAAAGTCTTAGGAAGTGTATTTCAGATAATTAGTCATACCATGCTTTCCACAATATTTTTAGTATTATCCCCTGTGTTTTCTCTCAGCATTCATGTGTCTCAGTATTTTCTACACAGAATGGCAGTGTCTTTAGATAGTTCATTTTCTCAGGATTCAGCGACACTTTTTGTGGTTTTTTATACAAATAATTAATCTGTCATGTATGTCTGTTTTCTACCCTGACTCATATTCACAATTTATTTCAAACAATATTGTAAATTTTAACACTGTCTCTTTACTTCTGCACAAAGTTAATTTAAGATTTTAAACAGAGATAATCTTGAAAACAAGCCTTTCCTTTTAGTCTTTCCCAGTTAGCTAAAAAATGTACTATTTCAGCCTGGGGTTGCAGTAATATTCTATTACTTCGTCTTTCACTTACATACATAATAAGTGATATATTTTGTGAATTCAGGTAAGCTTAAACAGAGAATCCTGGCAAAATCCCCATTTCCCACAGAAAAACTACTTCAGAAGTTTTATCTCCAAGACAGTAGAAAAAGCTGACAAACCCAGATTGCTTTGAAGAATTCACAAGATTTGACTTTATAAAGGAGAGATAAATTTTTTGAGAGTTTCTTTTCTCTCCTTTTTTTTTTTAAATAAATGGCTTCTACCTGGGGGTGTCTAAAGTTAGGAACCTACCTAAAAAGAAATCACAGAAGATATTATAACAAAGTGGACAGAATTACTGGACAAGTGATTTTTGGAGAGAAGCAATACACTGATCATTACAAGGAAAAGCAGACTGCAAGTATGTGTAATGCATAGAAGTAAAATGTATGCATATGGTCTATGCTGAAACTTACTGCTTGTTTAAATAAACCTGGCATCACAGATTTGTCATTTTAGAACAACTTACTAGAACAATAAAATTGCTTTCCTTACAGCACTTTTATGTTCCTATTTTTCCACACAAGTTTGATGGATCTTTAAATGGGAGATCATTTGCCCACACCTTCCCCACTCCCATATGATTACACTACCAGGAGCTGCTTAAAAACTGCTGATGGTCTGATGGCTGCCCTACTCATGTAGTAGATTTTTATGGTACAATGGTCACTGTAGGAATGAACACGATGTAAACATATTACTCTTCTTCTAGCCTAATGAAATACTTTGATGAAAGTTGAATTCAATCCTTTTTTTTTTTTTTTGGTAAGCGGTGGATGTCAGAAAATATTCCATTCATATAGGATAGCCAGGTGTCTATGATGATAAAGCAACCTGGAAGACCTTTTCCTTTTAAAGAGGCAAGAGTCACTCTCTGAGGCATAGAACAAAAGTTGTAAGCCTTTTTCCTTTTCTGTACTCATTCTTACCTCTGATATGCCCTGTTAAAAATGCTGGCAGACATGGCTTCCCAGATTTTGCTAACAGAGATTAGCAAAAGACAAAATTTAATTAAAAACACAACTCTAGACATTATAAAAGTACATGTCATGGTGGTTCAGTGCTCCAGCTTTTCTCCACTAGTAATTTTTGTTGACATTTGTACTAGGTCACACATGCAGTGAGTTTGGTTCTTAATTTAATCTTCAGTGAACATTTGTCTATATCATAAAATCAGAATACATTTCTGCATGACTGCTAATCTGTGCTCCTGAGAGTCCTAGGACCAGAAAAGCAAGGCTTCACAGGTCAGAAATTAAATACACTGGTAGAGCTGTGCAAGAAAGTTTATCTATCACACATGGTGTTGTACTTGCCATTTCTGTTTTGTGGTTGTTTGAGCACCCAATGCAAACTAGAGCATTACTACACCATCAGGCTTCTCTGATCAGGAAATGGTTATGTAAATATGTCTGCTATTTTGCATTGTCTATGTTCTACTATTATGTCTTTGCTAATGTCTTTTAATATGAGTATTTCCCTATCTGATGAGACTCTTTGGAGTCTGGAAGAAGTAGTATCTGTTTCCATAGATCCCCATAAAGTTTTCAGAAAAAAAAAATTACAATTGGTTCTTTATTAGCACTTCCATCAGTGAAGTGACATGACTAAGATTCAGTCAGTTTTGACCTTTGAATCAGACTTTCAGTTCAAGAAAAGAGAAACAGAGATATTCAATTGTGGGCAGATGATAAAATAAAAATAGACTCAGAAATGTTTCTTTTTTTAAAGTAAGTAATATTAGTGAATGTCAGCACAATAATTTGAGTGGTAATCCTAATTTTGTTATATTATGCTTTATTGTATTTCTATTTTGCAGGCATAGTACAAAAGTACAAAACTATGGCATTTTGTAATACTTTTAATACATCTTTAAAAAAAAATTCTCAAGGTGAAAAATTATTTCTCAGTCTACATTGCATATATTGAACAGGTGAAAAAATACAAACCACAGCAATTCTTTATATTTCATCCACTATAAATGCTTTTTAACAGCTTTCACTAGTTACATAATTTAAAAAAGCCTTTTCTACTTCTTGACCATATCTAGTCTAAGACTGCCAGCATTGTTCTATGAGCAATAATAAGGTGGACAGTTCTTTCATGAGGACTGATGTCACATTATTCCATACAAATTTGGAACAAAAAAATTTTGAAACTAGCTCTTCTCATCATTGCAGATTCATAACATGTCAACACAAAAATCTGTTAAACAAGATGACATGATGGAAAAGGGAATGTTTCACCAAGTCAGATTTTTATTTCTGTTGCTTCTGTTATGTGACAAAACCACAAGTTGATATGCCATCTACAATGATTTACAAAGCTCTCATAATACTTTAGAATTGTACAAATGCTGCTGGGGTGTCTCAAAATGATTTACTGCAATTTGTCACATTTTGAAAGTCTTCCAAAACAGACTGATGACATATACTAAAGAGCTTTCAATGAAATCTGAAATGGTTCATTTGTTATGTCAACTGGAAAGCATTAAGTGATATCTGAAAATCATTTTAAGATTTATTGAAGTGATTTAAAATATCCCTTAATGGTAATTTGGCACACTGCATAGGCAACGTTGTCATTAAACAAGATAAGAAAATCGTTTCATCACATTTTAAAATTATTCCTATCATTCTGTTGTTGTAATAGCATCACTGGTGAAATCTATCACTTTAAAAATACAATTGCAGTGGAGCTAAAGACTGCTGTCAACATCAACACTGGTGAGCTGAAAAAGGATGGATACTTTTTTTACATGTATATTTATATCCATACACATACACACACACACACATATCAATATTGCTGAAAAAATACAGTTAAAAGAAAATTATGTTTGAAATTGCAATTCATCATCACTTTCCAAAGTCCCTGTAAAATAAACCCACCTAGTTTTAATGTCAAATATCTTGCATTTAAACAGTGGTGATATTACTGAGCCATTAGAAATTTACTCAGTTCCTTGTTGCACCAAAAAAAATTAGATAGCATCAATATGCTATCTTAAAGTTAAAAAAATTGCAGACATTGCTGCTTCTCTTATGTACAGTATGTACAGTTGGCAGCCAATTCACAGATATTCTTTCCAGGTGATGAGGATATTTTCCATTCTCTAACCATTTTTATGAGCACATTTGGATTACAGGTTTTCATTACAGTATAAGTAGAGAGAAAACATATGTGCAAGTGCACATAGTCACACATGCCTGCACCCTTATTTTATGCATCCAAGCACAGGGGCTGTTTACAAATATAGTGTTATCTACTGAAATGGATTGCACTGACCAACATGTTTCTAAAAGCATAAAAAAAGAATGCTTTCACACATGTAAAATCATGTACTCGTGCAAACTGAACAAATTTTGAAGTTGTAACTCACAGAATCATTGCAGTGCAATGTAGAGGAATTAGCCCTTGAAGTCAGTGTTAGAGTTGATAAGCAATTTTAATTATCATACAAATAATATAATTCAATATATTTAATAGAAAATCTATGTTAATGAAATTTGGATAAAATATTTTCCTGTATTAAAAATATCCCTTCACCATCCCCCTAAATGCTACACATATTAGTGCCCACAGATTATTTTTAGCCATCATTCAGTTGGTAAAAATTCACTGTTTTTATAACTAGAGTATATTTGCAAGCACAAAGAACTGTCTTTTCAGTTGTGACAAGAAAAGACAATCAGACAGGTCTCAAGGGAGAAGAAAGCTTTTTAGGCACACACATACTATTTTAACATCTTCTGTAAGTAACTGAACCCTGCTGAACACATTAGAGAAGTATTATATGAAAGGTTCTTACCTTTTTTAAGTTCTGTATTACCTAGAAACTGATCACTGGTACACATATATACTGTGGCACATTTTAATGTTTCTACTAGAAAACAATATTAGAAACCTCTTTTCAATTAAAGACCCTGCTTTAAAAACAATGGAGTATTAAAAATGAAATGTGGTTCTTACTAAATCAATGTTATTTTTAAAGGTATGATGTATAGTGTCTCCTTTGAAATTATCAGCATTGTTTCTTCAAGAATTTTTTGATGCAATGCAAGATTTTGTCTTGATTTTGTCAAGATTTTCATAAATGCCCTGTAATAGATTTGAAGAAAGGCCATTGTTGTCATGTTTTGCACTTTCATGAAGTCTTATGAGAATAAAAAAGTATCTAAATCCATCTAAATAGTGCCATATCTTAGTTAAATATTTTTTATAACAGTAGGAAGGTTTTTTCATTGCAAAATACATACTTTTTACATTTAAGACAGAACAATATTTGTAAAAAAAAACCTCTTTGCCTTTAATGTTCAAGATCCCTTTAATTGCCAAAGGTTCCCTTTGTAGACCATTTTCCTTTTAATGTTACATAGAAAGTCGATTATTCCTTTCCTACTGTATATTATTTAAAATATCTTCATTATTCTAAGACTAAAAGGCCTTAATTTTGATTTCTTGGCTGTGCAGAAAATGTGTGGCAAATAGATAAACATTACATGAAAATAAACTAAATATCTAAGGAACTTTCTGAAATATGCAGAGTAAAAATCTGTCTTAGCACTTCTTCCCAAAAGATGCTTCCCCCTTTTCTCTTTCTTTTGGTGTTGTCTTCTTTGGTTGGTTTTTTCTTTGGTTGATTTGTTTTTTTTTTTGGTTGTTGTTGTTGTTGGATTTTTTGTCATTTTTCCCTCCAGTAATGTGGCAGAATATTGCAAAAAGAGCAAACTAAATTTCTAATGCCATCAGAGTCCAACAATTCACGTGAAGGTTGAATGGGCAACTGTTTCATGTTGAGGAAGGAGTATTTCCCTATGACCATTTTCACTCTCACTTTTCTTAGCTTCTGGCAACCCAAGCAAGCCAGAAATATGGACCTTCCCACATGACAAACAATGCCTTCAAGCATTTCTTCAAATCTGACCTTGTTTTCATGTGAACATTATGGTATTGAGTAATTTTATTGATAAAAACCAGAGAGAGAATATTACTGTGATCCCTGATGTGTGAACATTTGTGAATCTCCAAATTAATTTAAACTTCATGCTTCAACAAGTTTTATGTTTCAGGCTTTTGAGACTTAAAATCAGTATTTCCTTATCTGCTGTTTAGATAAATGCTGATATGCAAAGCAGATTTTATAAAACAGAAATCTTGAAGCATGAATGAACTAAAGATATATGCATCCAGAATGCTAATATTTTCATGAATTCTGAAGTTTTTGTTGCTTTAACATCTAAGTTCCAAATACTAAATCACGCCTAGTGCTGTGACAGGTTAATGCCTCAGACATTATTTCTCTTATGAGTGCTTAAAAGATATGTTAGTGGCTAGTAAAATACTACTTTATAATGTGTGTTGGCCAAAAACGAGAGATCAGATAATGTAGATGGTTACTCAGCAGGGGCATTTTAAGGAGAAACAAGCACTATCTAGAAAAATATTTTTATTATTTCCATTAGAGCTTCTGGAGATTAGCATATGCAAAATGCTATGAATTTCATAAGCACTTTTCCTCTTGAGTGAAAGCCTATGTGTCTACTCCTCTCAGTGTTTTGCAGGAAAGGTGCTCTTTCACTGATCCAAGCTTTTTGAGATAGGTAAAACCTGATATCCTTGCCATTTTCTAAGTATCATTAAAAGGACACACATCTATTTTTGTAAAGAAAAAAAGGAACTTGCCTATGGTTTCTCTAAATTTATTCTGTGATTTCAATTTCTGTGATATTTGATATCTTCTTTTAAAAATGTGCAACTGTAGTGTTAAAATAACTACTGTATTTTACAACGGATATGTAGATGATACTTTTGTGTAGAACAGACTGTGTCCCTTCAGGATGAAAAGAAATATATCAGTGATATTTGTGATTTGAAAAAAGTCAGATTTTGTAATGTCAAAAGCTCAACTTATGTAGTGCAAAACATGGTCTGTTATCCCAGAGTAAAATTTTATTAAGACTGGCATTTTTATGCGCCTAACTGATGAACAGCCTTCGGAGACAGGCATGTGTTACAGTCTCATCTTCCACTATAGTTATATCATTATATTGTTAGTCTAAAGGGAAGAGAGAAAGAACAAGGAAGAAACCACAGGAGAGAAACTCATTTTGGTAAGGACACAAGAATTATGTTAAGCATGTGCACTTTACTATTATATGCCCATTAAAATATCATAGAATTTTATTACTGTATTTATTTAAAAGGAAAAAAAAAGCTGAAAAAGAACTACACTGAACTACAGATAGCATAGTTTAAGGTTCTTTATATTAAAACACCAAGGGCATCCTTAGTAATTACAGTAGACTCAGCATGCCTTGCTAGTGCATAATAATCCAGAGAAATGTATGTATTGCAGGTTATTTTTGTCTAAAAATAAAAATAGAGAAACACACATAAAAAAAAAGAATATATACAGAACAAGGAATTTCATTAGGCATGGATTTGATCATGATTTAGTCCATCTGCAATGATGGACACTCATCAGATTGATACTTTTTCAGCTCTAGAGTAGTGCTTCGTTGTATGTAACTGTGGCAAAGAACAACTGATTATTTGTATTTCAGCTTTCCTTATTTCATTTGGCTTTGATGAATTATAGGCTTTACACATATCTTTGTGTGCAGAGGATATAAAGTTCTCACAAAATAAGTGATTTTGCTGCTTATGAGATCTTGCCATGCACAATGTCAATGGTCTTCAACACTCAAATGGAGGGTGGGAATCATGGAGCACCAGAAACGCAAGAATTAAGAACTCGGCAAGACTGAGTCCCTTTTCAAGAAGAGTTTAGGAATACTTTAGGCACAGATCTTCAGTGTAGGCAGATATAGCCCTTCAATTAATAGGATTTAACCTTCAAAACTTGCAAAAATTATCAAGGATTACTTTTTATTACCCTTTTCTATAATTTTGAAGAGCAATATCTTTGGAGTGGAAGTACTGCTGGGGTACGCAAGCACACTAGTTGTGATAGACGCATAATTGTGTGTATAAGAGTAAATCAACATTATATAACCACTGAAATGACTTTATTATTGAAATGTCTTACAAAAACTTCTTCAACATTTCTTGTGATTATGAGCTTGGGAATAAAAATGAAAGGAAAAAGTATTGATCATTTCATATACAGCATTTTATTGTATTTTCCTCTTCTTTTTAATAAAATCAAAATAAATCCAAGTCCCTCCAGATTCACTCCTCCATAATATTGTCAAATTGCAATACAGTTATTTAGATAATTTCCTTTCCATTCTGTATGAAGAGGTCATTTGGTGTAATTTTGAATGTAATAAAATTAGTACAATAATTTCTATCAAATGATCAGATATTAACTGAGATAATTTTCTGATTTTTACAGGAAGCCCATTGGCCTAGCAAGATATTTTTGCTTACAAAAGAGAGGAAGAAGTCCCATAAGGTTTTTTTATCATTAAAATATAAGTATAAAATTACAGATAATATTTTTTCTCCTTCTTTTGTTGCTATAAAAAAACATTCTGTCTTTTCTCATAGTATTCTGGTCAAGTTACATTCCCTGTATCTTCACTCGATCTAATCACCTCTGTGTTTTAATAAGAAATGATGCCAAAAATTTTTTTTTAACTGCTTGTAAAGATATAATTGTTGACATTCTCAGAATTACTACTAATCACATGGTCTAATCAAATCATAAACCCACAAATTATCTGTTCTGTTATCTGCTTTACACCAAGGATGCTAAATCAGAAAACAGTCCAGAAGAAAAAGCCACCACTCTGAAACTCAAATATGTTTCTGAAGCACTTGAGAAGAAAGGAGTGCAAAACATCTACAGTATGTTCCCTCAGAAATTAATTATTGACTCTCAAAACCTCTATAAAGAAAGCAAATGCGCAAAATATCTGCATATAAGATTTCTCTGTGATTCTTTTCCTTTTTTTTTTTTGGTGACTCCTCCTAAATGTCTAGCAGTCTCTCAGTTTTTCCCACTAAGTGGCTATTTATGTTAGAAGATCATGTTTTCTACATGGAGATTCTACTTTTTTTTTTAATAATCAGAAAAGGATAGTTGTTAATTCCATATTCCATACTGTATTAGCTTGTTTCCTAAGATTGTGTTAGTTTTATGAATGCCATTAATAAGAAAAAATAAAATAAATTATTTCTTATGAAACCAAATTGGTGAAAGGTGTACTTTATTTGTAGGTTTGTGTATTTTCAAAATAGATATGAAAATTAAAGCAAGAAGTAGAAGACCTTTGCTAGACTTAAATGTTTTCTTAGAAGTAAGAAATCATATCAGTTCAGATATAACTTTAATACACACTTTTGTTTTCTATACAGAAGAAAGAACACCCCTAATGCTATTTCATTGCCATTATTTCCATTGAGAATTATATTTCTTAAGTTTTTTCAATGTGCAGATGAAAGTGTGTGACTTAGCTCTTTCATTGGTTACCGGACAGAAGGATTTTAATAGCAAAGACAAAGTAGAAAGACATCAAAATGTAAAATTTATTTTAAAAGTACCTAGAAGATTCAGCTTCTAGTTCAGCAGTGGAAACCATCTGCCTCATATTATTTTCCTTATACTATTGAGTATGTCACAGAATGAATGCCTAAGGACATCTGTAGTAAGATCACTATTTATTTTACATTTCAAGTGTTCTCCAAAATTTTTGAAAATCAGTGCATGATAATGGATTTGAAAGTGCTAATGTATTTTAATACCTTTTATAAGGTATTAAAACTAGTGAGAAAATTATTTATTACAAAGCACCGTTGAAAATATGTACTGGAAAATATAGGCTCTTGAGATAAGCATATACAGCAGCTGTTGGGCCAGCTGCTATTTTAGCACTATTTTCTCCAAGCTCTTCACAGAAGCCTAACCATACAATCATAATTTTAACAAAACATACTCAGAAATATGTATACAGTAAAATCCCTGATTTTATGGAATAGCCCCAGGATTCAACAGGAGTAAAAGACTGCTTAAAAGCATATTTAAACAGTCTTTTAGTACACTCACCAAAGAGACTGTTCATTATACTTCACAGTATAGTGAACAGTCTCTTTGGTGAGTGTAGTATCATATTTGTCAGAACTCTGTCCTTGGACTTGTATTGTGACTGGTCTTCATTTCTAAAAGGCAACTCTGATTAAGCTGACAAAGCATCAACACTGTTAAAAGTGAGTGAGCCAGAGTCTATTCCTATCTACGTGTTGCCAATGGAATTGTTTATTGAATTTCAATTACAATGTCAGTCAGTTATGGTGTGTAACTTCTGCTTTTGTCCCACCAGGAGAAAATGAGAGGTGTCATCAGAGCTTAAGCTGAAGACAGATATACATACATACATATATATATATATAAAAAACATATAATAGCATATATGTTTTGAAAATCCTTCCCTACACATTACTGCAATTCTAATGAATGTATGCAAAATAAGTTTCAGATTCAGAAAAAACAAAAGCAAAGCAAAGCAAACCATACCAAACTACCGCAGCCAAATTAAATTTATTCATATACCAACATATTTAAGAAGTCAATAAAGCACAGTAAATGGAATTCCACATTTATCTGAGTCAATATTTAATGGTGAATTCCACTGAGAGGAGATAGTGGTGTGAATGCAGAGCACATTTTCTGTGTAAAGTGGGGTGTTGTGCATGCAGATTCTTCAGGATTGAGAATAAAATAAGAACTAAAGAGGAGATTTTCTTAAAATAATAATAATTATAATGGTTGTTTTTATTGCATAATATTATTGTAATATATAATATTATTATTTTTATTATATATAATTATAATTTTGAGAAACTCCCAGTCAGCCTATTACATTCATATAGTTATAATGTATGCTAACATAAATATAATATCAAGACTTTTTTCTGTGCTATGCTGTTTGTGTCCCATTTCTCCAGTTGTTTTGAACTATTCCAGCTTTAAGTTAATAGATGTATCTTCCTCTTCAGGGAGCCAACACGTTTTGGAGGGAAAAGATCATGAGGCAGCAGGATAGATAAAAAAAACTAGGCCATAGGTTTTCCCTGCTCTGCTTTCTGGATGAAGGAAAAGCAGGCTGATTATATTCAGTACAGTATCAGCAGAGCCAGCTAAGAAGCTTTTTTTCTCACTGTGTGTAGGGAGAAAAATGTTGCCACTTTGCTGGCATGACTGGTTCCACTATCTTTGAAAAATAAATGAGGTAGACTATATATTAGGCCTTCTGAGTTACTTGAAGCAATCCATTTTCCAATGAAAGCTTTAGTCAGGTGTACCTAAGTGTATCCAGGAAACTGGTCAACGGTTGTGATACAGAGCAGCAGCTTTTTTCACTTCAAAGTTTCTTCTTACTGGTAACAATAGGGTCTTCATAGTGACTGCTTGCAGTACGATGATAAATTAAAGAATACTTTACCACTGTTCTACCAACTAATAATAGTCAGAGCAATTACAGCCATTTATTACAATACCACTTTCTCCTTGCCAAAGGGAAAACATCAGCTGCATTAAAGCAGAGGCTAAAATATAAGCCTTTAACAATTTTTTAAATCAGACTGTAAATCTCAACAAAAAATCTGTTCAGGATATGTGACAATATACAGGATATGTATATGAAATGTTTCTGTCTGTACACAGAATGGTTTAGCTAACTATATCAATAAGTTTTACTAAAATTAGCTACTGATTTTCTTTGCAAATATGTATAAGGTTATGCAAAGTCAGAAGAGCTCCCTTCAGTGGCCAAAAAGCTTAAATTGAGACTAAAACTCAAGAAAACTTAGCTCCAGAATCTTCCTCATTTTAATACCTAAACAATCTTTGTGCGATACTTTCATGATACTGAAGAGTAGTAAGGCAAGTTTGTCTAAGTTTTAGTGATGTGCATCTGTTTATGCAATATACAGTGTTAAAAACACCTCTGGAACACATATATGCATAGGCACTACCAAACAGTAATAGTATGTAGCTCTTCTTTGTAGAATGAGCTCACTCTTATGCCAGAATAAAAGTGGGTCCTTGTGGACCTTGAAAAGACAACAGCATGATACAGGAGGCCCTAGGCTACAAACAAGTCAACAGTGGCCTATTAGTGGCCATCAAAGAGAGAAATCATGGAATATGAACCAGCTTTTGGTGTATGAAGAGGAGGAAGGGGGGCATAAGAAGAATGGCAAGGGCCAGTAAGACCAAAACCAAAATAACTGATTATACCATATATATATGTATACAATGTAACCTCCAGCCTGAAGGAGGGAGATTCCATAGATAGGGTTCTCCCACCCACCAGCACCAAGACACTACAGGTTCTCACTAAGTGCTGGTGCTGGGGAAGTACCAGTGCTGTTGCTCTGCACGTGTACTTTATATGTTGCTTTTGCTCTGGGCTAGCTATGGCTATACACAAATAACCGCGTCAGTTAGCATGTAACCATGATTCATCAGTGTGCATAGGAAAATATATTCATACATACATACTGTTTATACATACAGGGACAGAGAAAATAATGATAGAAAGGCCGGGGATGCATAAATTTAAACTAACTGTGTAACCAAGTGCCTGATATATCTATTAATCAACCTACACTATACCCAAATTACTGTATATGGGTTAACTAGCTATGTTTCCCGGGTGGACATTTCTCTTCTTTTCCCATCTCTCTTTCTGTTTTGGGTTTTGATTAAGATAACATTGATTAAAATTAAATAAAATTAAAAATAAATATTCAAGAAATTCTTAAAAAATGGTAGATCAGCACTGAAAAGTAACTCAACTGAAAACATCTATTCCTTTTTTAGTTTTTTAAATGTAATTGTTTCTAAAGGGAATCAGGGAATTTTTTTGATTCTTCAAACTGAGAATAGTTCATCCATAATATACTAAATAAACCTCTCTGCTGTTCTGTATACACCAGAATCAGATGAATGTAAGAAAATATAGTGAAACAAGCTCTTTATATGAGAGTCGATGTAAACCAGAAGGCAGTCTCTTTGTTTAGTGACCAATGTTTCATGTAAAATTTGATATAAATTTTTTAAAAGGTTGTCAGGCACCAAAGATGGACAGAAGCCATATAATGTCTTTAACAGACAGAACATCTAAATATTTCTTTGAGGTTTTTTCCACTCTTGGAGACTGCATAAAAGTTAGAAAGAACTAAGTTTGGTTGTCTTAGAGCTAAGTGTTTTTTAAAGGTCTGGTTTAAAAGGTCTGGTTATGGGAATTCAGGTCTTTTGAAAGACTGATTTATGGTTCCTTATGCCAGACAGCAATCATTTTCATGCCTTATTATGGTAGCTTTCTGAAATTTGTTATATGTTGTTAAAAGAGAACCTTTTGTAGATCAAGTCGGGGTACCATTGCTGCTGCATAGTGTTTCCATCAGGTAATATGATTAAACTAAGATAAGTGGAAATTACAATTTAGTTTACCAGAAAGGAACTTCTTTTAACTGGGACAGTGTTTTCCAGGCTCTCATCCAGCTTCTCTGAAAAGGTATTGGCTCCGAGCTTAAAGCTGAGAGCTGAGACTGAACAGCTGCAGAAGCAACTGCATGCACAGCACCATGAAAGGTACTGATAAGGCAACCAATTTCTGTGTAATAAAAGCATGATAACAAGCCAGCAGGATGCAAACAGATACTTTTTTTTTGTCAGTTGGAGTTTATGTGGGCTTGATTACCCTGTCAGTAAGGACTGAGATAGCCTTACTCCACTCTCATATGCAAAATGCTGCAGATCCTGTATTTTTTTTTATCCTAAAAGAAGACAAGAATAAACCTGTAAAAATTCTCAAAATAAAATGGACACCTTGATTATTGCAATATATTTCCTAACTTATGCTTTGGTAAAAATATTTACTTCTTGATAAAGAAGTAAACAAATTAGAGGGCTTGATTCTCACCAACCATGTGAAGTTTAAAAAAGACAGTGCCAGGAAGGGAACTTCTGCACCCGGAAAGGACAAGCCTCAATGTGCGTATGGACCAGGGACTGAGAGGCTGGAAAGCAGTACTGTGGAAAGGGACCTGGGGGTCCTGGTCGATGGCAAGTTGAACATGGGTCAGCAGTGCCCTGGCAGCCAGGAGAGCTAAGCATGTCCTGGGGGGCATCAGGCACAGCATGGCCAGCCAGGCAAGGGAGGGGATTGTCCTGCTCTGCTCTGAGATGGGGCAGCCTCACCTCAAGTGCTGGAGGCAGCTCTGGGTGCCACAGTAAAAGAGAGATACAAAATGACTGGAGAGTGTCCGAAGGAGCACCATGAAGACAATGGAAGGTCAAGCGGGTAAGCCATATGAGGAGAAACTGAGGTCACTTGGCTTTTTCAGTCTGGAAAAGAGATTGAGGTGGGAACCCATCACAGTCCACAGCTTCCTCATGAGGGGAAGAGGAGGCAGGCACTAATCTCTTCTCTGCAAGAACCGGTGACAGGACTCATGGGAATGGCCTGAATTTACGTCAGGGGAGTTTTAGCCTGGATATCAGGAAAAGGTTCTTCACCCAGAGGCTGGTTGGGCACTGGAAGAGGTTCCCCAGGGAACTGGTCACAGCACCAGCCTGGCGGAGTTCAAGGGACGTTTGTACACCTTGAACCCAGGCACATGGCGCGGCACCTGGGGTGGTCCTGTGTATGGAGAGGAATCGGACTCATTAATTCTTGTGAGTCTCTTACAACTCAGGGTATTCTATTATTCCATGATTCTACCTAATTTTAGCATCATCAATGCAGCCATGATTGGTCTACTGAAAAACTTACCAAAAGATATATATTTAATGATTAACTGGACAGTACAGTTTTTTCAAAAAGGGTCTGTATTGACAGCTCTGGGATAAATCATATGTAAAGTTTTTGGGCAGGAAATCCTGAGGCCATAAGGTTTGACTTGGATTTATATTTTGTAATGGGAAAATATGGACACTAGCATAGAATTAACTCACTTTAAACGAACAAGTAAATCTCTGGAAGAGATCTAGGATTGTTTCTGATCCATCAGTGGTAGAGCAATTTTCTATTTTCAATACTCTAAACACTATTTACACTAGTGTTTCTCAGTGACATAACTAAGTTAAAAAATGTCAGAATACAGCAGGCAGCTTGATATCAGAATAAAAAAGTCTTTAAATGAATTTTTAGTTTGTCTGCTCTTGCTACCTCATTAATCCTAAAAGGTGTCAGTCAGTGAGTCTAATCGCTATGAGTGTTAGTGCTGTGGTCAGTTCCAAATTATTGTATTGATTAATTGATTGTCTTCTTCAAGTTGTGAATTATATTAGTGCTGGCTCAGACTGACTGGCTGAAGGCCAAAACTTAATCTCTTGTGAAAGACAGCAAACAGCTTCCCTGTTTCACTGCTGCAGTTAAGTGACTGATTGGGATCCAAAATTTCCTGAATGATTTTCTGATTAAAAAAGAATATTTGAGATATAATTAATATATTGTTGGTGATAGTCTAATATCAGCTGCCAAAGTAAGAAACAGACTTCTTTTTCTCCAGAATTTTGCATATTGGAAACAGTACTACTAGCTGCTGAATTTTGAATGTTTATGAGGGAGTCGTAGGAGGGTGAAGAAAAATCAAGTAGTCACTGTTTGAAGCTAGTTTAAGGAATTCATACAATCAGTTTTGTTGTATCAAATGAAAATTAAAATTAGAAAAACAAAGGCAGATCATGAGTCTTATTCACACTGCTGCCTGGACAAATTTGTGCAACACTTCTATCTCATGAATGCCTAATTTTCAAGAGCATTAGGAATTTTCAAAATTAACATAGAAGAGAGAGAAAAGTTGATTTGTTGTTCAGAGTTTTGATTAAATAAGAAAGCAAGTTAATTGAGGTAGTGACCATTTCATCTCCATATTTGCATAAGATGTGGGAGAATGGGTTTGGAGACATGTTTAGCCCTCTCTTTTTCCCATAAGGAAGATATTTTTCTGTTAGGGGAAACTGATGTACTTTTCTATACATATCTTATAGTGGGATGTGTAATTTTTTCTAAAATAAAACATAAACATCATAGGACTAAGTAATAGTTTTAATGTTTGGCATTTGTTTGCTCAAAATCCAGGCCTGATAAAGTTAATGAGATCTGGTATCTTCTTCTGTGGAATCCATAAATCACCAATATTGTTTTGCTGAGATTTAACATTATAAAAAACATTAGTTTTAAAAAGTTCTGATTCTTATTAAATTTTTCAAACACACAGAAGTTTAGGAGGGTAAGTGTGATATTGGAGCACCTTTCTTGTGAGAACAGGCTGAGAGAGTTGGGGTTGAGTAGCCTTGTGCTGGTTTTGCAATAATTGATTTTTGGTGAAGAGGGAAAAAGTCAGCCATGGAAGCGATTTTCTGTGAGGAGGTGCCAGCGGCTTCCTCTGTGCCTGGCACAACCAATCGCTGGCTAGCTCTGGGAATTGGCACACCGCTAAGCCAATTAGAAAAGCTGGAAACGCCTCCGTGATAACACATTTAAGGACGAAAAAAAGCACTGGAAGCTGTCTTGCTCCCTGCTCTCTACAGAGGAGTGGGCCAGCCGGCAGGGCCGGGGCCCCTTCTCGAGGGGACAGCTGCACCTTGTCGCAGCGCGGCTGTCGGGCCATGCTGCAGGGCCCATCATGGTGCCGCGAGCAGCCACGGGGCTGGGGCGTGCCGTGCAGCTGTGACAGACTCGGTATGGCTCACAATGGACTTTGTTTACTTAGCCAGCCGTGCTGCGGACAAGAAGACAAAAGCAGCAGCAGCAGCTTTTCTTTTTTTGGCGTCCCACATGAACAAAGCCAGCAGTTTGTGCAGGGCTGGAGGAGACCATGTGACCAATAGAGAGAGAAGCATGACCAGCGATTCCCCAATAGCAGGGCCT
This sequence comes from Melozone crissalis, assembly GCF_028551555.1. NCBI lineage: Eukaryota > Metazoa > Chordata > Aves > Passeriformes > Passerellidae > Melozone > Melozone crissalis. Next base: position 44,576,567 of record NW_026535783.1, on the reverse strand, counting down.
GGACAAGATCAACTTTTCAGTGCTGCAGAACTCTATAAAAACTGTATCAATTGATAGAACTTGAGAGCAAATAAACTTAAGGACAACAGTTCTCTCCCGAGTCAGAAAAAAGGAAAAGGTGAAGACACCCAGGGAGAACAATATGGTTGACACTAAGGTCGGTGAAAAGGAGGGAGGGAGGGAGAGGAGGAGGTACGCTCAGTGTCGTACCTGAGATCCTTCTGCAAGCCATGGTGAGGAGTATAACAAAACAAACTGTTTCCCTGTAGTTCATAAAGTGCATGAAGGGATGCAGCATTCACCTGCAGCCCATGAGAAAAAGGAGCTCACACTGGAGTGTGTGGATCCTGAAAAGCTGTAATCTGGTGAGAGTCTGGAACAGAGAGAACCCTTTCTTCCAGAGATAGAGGAAAAGGACCCTTGCTTTTATACTAGAACAGCTCATTCCTAAAAACTGCACCCCATAAGCAAATGGCCCACGAAAAGCAGTTGTGGGAAGGCTGCAAGCTGTGGGAAGGCCTCACGTTGCAAGAAGCTTCCAGGTAGACTCTTAGCTGTGAAAATTAAAACCACATTGGAAAAGTTCACGGAGAACTGTTTCCCATAGGAAAGACCCCATGGCATAGCAAAAGAAACTCCTTTCTCTGAGTGAAATGAAGAAGGATTTTTAGAAGTGACAAATTGACTAAAATTCCTGTGTTTTGTCTCCCTGCCGGTGGGAAGGAAAGAAGGGCTGGTTGGTGGGGGGGTGGGGAGGAGGGAGAGGAAGGTGTTATAAAGGTTGATTTTTAGTTCTCATTATCCTCTTTTAATTCTATTAATACATTTTTATTTACACCTTTTAAAGTTTTCAGCCCGTTTTGCCATTAAAGTGTTATTGCTTAATTCTTATCTCACCCCATGAGTTTTCTTTCCCCCTCCTCTGCTTAACTATAGCAGAGGAAAATGAATACATTACTTTCATAGATGCAGTAGTGTTTGGCCAGCATCAACCCATCACAAGCCTGGAGAAGAGAAGGCTCTGGTGAGACCACATAGCACCTTCCAGCACCTAGCAGGGGCCTACAAAAGATATGTGGAGGAACTCTTTTTCAGATTTTGCAGTGACTGGATGAGAGGTAACCAGTTGCAGACCAAAGGAAGGTATATTTAGATCAGATATAGAGTAGAATTTCTCTCCTTTGAGGGTAATGAGGCCCTGAAACATATTGCTTGGAGAAACTGTGGGTGTCCTGTTCCTGGAAGTAGTCAAGGCCAGGATGGGGCTTTGAACAACTTGGCCTAGTGGAAGGTGCTCCTGTCAGTTACAGGGAGGTGGGATCAGATGATCTGTAAGGACCCTATGATTCTGGGTAACAAATAAATGTGAAAAAAGGAAATTAATCATATTCTCCAACTTGGAGAACTGGACTTTTTAGCTTGTAAAAGTTTAGAGAAATTGAAGAATGCAAACCTGATGCCAGCTATCTTGGGCAAAAAGCAACAATGAAATTGTAGCTCAGTGCAGGTAAATTATCCAATTTTATATTTAAATTATCATAATTATTGACCATTAATACTAAGGTTTAGTAAACTGCAGGAAGCAAGATTCCAAGACTATGTTTAATGAAGGCAACATTATTGGACAGCACTTTTATAATGAATCTTGCAGGCGAAGACCAAGAGAAAGGTTTTGCTGCCTTTTTGGTCTATGTGTCTGGTTTTTCCTTTCCTCCACAGAGCTACGACAATGTATAAGGGCATTTTTTTGTCCTTTTTCTAAGGAAAAAAAGCAATGGAGACAGATGATCTAATGTAGTGCTGAAAATTACTTACTCACTTTCAGAATTATGACACCTTTCTATCTGCCTATATTCACTGTCTCATGTGCTAGAAGGCAGCTACAAATAGAGGATATACTACAGCAACCAGTGCCATGGATCACATCAGGCAATCAGAGCTTTTATAAGACTGAAAAACAGATGGACAGAAGTTATTTGCCTGAACATAGATGTCTGTTTGACTGTCTTACCTACCCTCCAGCTGACACTCAGAAGGGGGATGGTTCCCTGTTCTCATTATATCATATCTGCCAGTCATACATGAATGCTCACATATTTTAGTGCACTGGAAACAGCATTAGGTGCCTGCCTTAGGAAACTGAAATCTGCATAATATATATCTGCTGCTTTCTTAAAAAAACTGAAGAAACAAAGTCTGCACCCACAGAGCACAAAGAATAATTAATAGCAGAAAGGGTACCACACAGGTACATCGGCCTGGAAAATACCTTGCTTATGTAGAGATGGGAGGGACATATTGTTCAGCCAGGACCATTCAAAAAGCTGTTATTCAGGTCAGAGCACCAAGATGCAACCAATGCATTATGTTGGTTAACGGAATTTAAAACGCTTGCAAATAATTTTAATGTATTTGGTGATATCTTTCCTTGGTTTATTCACTCATTACCAGTGAGTGAAGTGCAGTCATTGTTCTAAAAGCGTAAAGAAAAAATAGATATAGTTGAGACTACTGCCCAGGGCTAATAAATGTCATAAATCCAGCAACTAAATTCAATCAACCTTGATGTCTATAAGCATCTGCTGCTTCTTTTGAAAGATTTAACCCTTTAGATCTCATTGTTTTCCATTTTCCCTAATCCAGAACATATCTGTTCTTGTCTATTTTATCTCTACTTTTAACTTCTTTTTTGCAGTAAGAAAATACATACTTAGATACAAAAAAAGAAAATAAGTAGTTTTATTTTCTGTATAAAGAGTGAAGAACATCTAAAGGAATAAAATTTCTGGCACTCAACAAATTGAGATGGAGTAGAATGGAGCATATACAAGACAACCCATGGAAAGATAATGACAAGAATGCTAAATTTCAAATGCAACCTCCTAGACAGAGAAGCACACTAGGGACTTATAAACAGAGTCAAAAACTTTCTCCTTAGCTATTTGTTGGGGGTTAGGTTTCTTTTCTTTTGTTCCTTCTTATCTGTAGAATTTATCCCATAAGTAACTAACACTAACTACTGGGAACTTATGGGTACTTAAGAAAAACAAAGATGTGGCCCAGCTCCTACATCTGGCTACACTTCTTCTCATCTACACTTCTCTTGGAGGGATGGGGTTAAGGGCAACTGCTCTCTCTTGCTCTCGGCATCAGAGGAGGGCAGTCAAGCGAATGCAGGGAGGATTCACTGTCACTGGTGGAGCCCAGTTCTGTACTGCTTCTTCCTTTCTGTGGGTGACCCACTGCTCGTCAGAACAGCCATCGGGCTGGGACCTTATTATCACCTACCTCACCAAGAGAGGGACCTGTCACCGTCTGCTCGGGTGCCCAGGATCTTGACTCACCCCTCTCTGCCCTGCTGGGAGCCGGGCTGCCCCTGTCCCGCCCCTGCCACTTCTTCATCACCGCTCGGAGCATTCACTGCACTGTAGCCCCGCACCCCCTGCATGTCCTGCAGTTCCAGCCACAGCTCCAGAGCTTCTGATACATCTTGGCTACCGTCCCAGGAGTTTTGCTTTTTCCTGCCAGCCCAGCTTGCTGTTTCTGTAAGTGCTGCTGGGGCACGGGGATGGGCTGCCCCATGGTTTGTGCAGCAAAGCCTCCGGGCCGAGCCGCCATTACCACGCGCTGTCCGAGCCGCGCCACAGCGCCCCCTGCAGCCGCGGGGAGTCCCCGCACCCGCCCTGCCCGCCGGGAGCCAGCAGCGCCCCTGCTGGCTGCGAGCGGAACTGCACCGGCGGGGAAGGCGCCTGCGGCCCAGAGAGGGCCGGGGGCGGCTCTGGGCTCTGCTGCTGTCAGCGCCGAGCTGCTGCTGCTGTTTGCTCCATCGTACATACTAGTAAAGAACTGTTATTCCTGCTCTCGTATCTTTGCCTGAGAGACCTTTAATTTCAAAATTATAATAATTTGGAGTGAAGGGGTTTACATTTTCCATTCCAAGAGAGGCTCCTGCCTTCCTTAGCAGGCACAATGTCTTTCAAAGACACTATTGTGTCTATACTGTCTTCCTGTACATATCTTTATTCTTGTTCTTCTCCTGTGAAGCTGCTGATAATGCCCAGATCACACAGGAGGAAATGGTACAAGGGCTTTGTCAAGAAGTGAGTTTGACACAGTCCTCTAATTTCCTTAAGAGAAATTAGACTCACATGTTACAGGGCTTTCCTTGATTGGCTCTCTATGGTCCACTTATACTGAAGAAGACCAGTACATTCAGCTAGACAGATCTTTGTTGACATTTTTTGCACAAAAATATTTTTGATGATCTCACAAAATGAAGCATGAATCCTTAGAACCGGAGATGGGAAGATACATTCATAGAAATGTTCATTGCCAAATAGTCACGTGACAATAAATGACTTGGGACACATGTGGATATTGACATGAAACAGAAAATTCGGAGCAACTGAGTTTTCTGGGATAGATTAATGAAGTTCCCCATTTTCTGCCAAGAGTTAACACAGCAGTTGTGGTTTCAGAAAACTGAAATGCTACAGAGCATAAAGATTTTCCCAGTGCATAACCAGCCAAAAGAAAAAGTTCATTTGTTCTTCATACCCTGTACAATTAAGTAATTACATACAGATAGTGAGAAGCTTGTGAAACAGTGAAGTTTTGATATACTAGAAATATAAACCACAAGATGTGTTACTTTTCTAGGGAGTCAGATGATGAAGAGTAAATGAAAAAGTTAAGAAAGTTTAATTTGACAGTTCCTATCACTTACAACCAACAAAAATATTTTAATGCCTAATTCTTCACTGAATCTATTTTGGTTACAGTATGTTGAAACTAAGCATAGTAACTGCTCTGCTTCACAGGGAAAGTGCTCATAAAATAAATTACTTTTCTTACTACACGTAAAATATTGCCATATTAGTCTTTTTGCCCATATATTTCAAATATTTTGTCTTTTCCTCATTCTCTTTCACAGCTAGTGCAAGTGAAGACCCTTTGCTTTCTTACTACATCTTTAATATTTTCATGGAAAAAAAGTGGTACTATTCTTTTAATCCCCAAACTAACAAAAAGTCCAGAAAATATTAAAATTAAAAATGTGAACTAATTGTAAGAAAAATTAGGCATTTGAGAGTTTACAATAAGAACTCATCTAAAATAGGTGGGGATTTTAGTTTTTTTGCATCGGTCCTGGGTACAGAGAAAAAGTGGGGTGGAGTTTCTAGTGGTGTTTAATTCCAAACCATCCACATCACAGCTCAGGGTAGGGTTTTGGCTGAGGAAAAACCTGAGCTAGAAATGAAACTTTGCCTGTCTCGCCCTGTAAAGTGTGAGGTACTGGGGTGAGAACTGGGCTGCTGCTCAGCACCGCACTGAGAGAGCTGCAGCAGGAGAGTGTCCTGTGCTGGCACTGGAGAGCCCCAAGCACTGCTGTGCCACACTGGGCAGACCCACTGCAAGACTTCTGCTTGGCTTTGGGAGAGAGACACTGCACCAGGAGAGCGGCAGTGGAGCCCAAAAACCCCAGCCAGAGCAGAAGCAGCTGCACCAACACTGCTGAACACAGCCAGCACAGCGGTCCAGAGAAAAGAGCGGACAGCACCGCACAGATGATCCAAGCTCTGAGGGGCTTGGTTTCTGTCCCAGTTCTTCATTGTTTTGGGGACTTTTTTTTTGTATTCTGTTGGGTGGGAGCAAGATTTGGTGATGAGAACCTGTTTATGAGTAAAACACCCTCTCTCCTTTGTGCACCTTTTTTTTTTCTGTAATAATACTTCTGTGGGTATTGTGATTTGCAGTACTTCGTTATTTCAACTTAAAACCTTTCCTAGTGTTCCTCCATTATCAGATGGGTGGGGAAAAGGAGCTAAGGCAGGGTTTAGTTTTCCAGGTGGGTTTCAAGCCAATAACATCTGGGTTACAACATCAAAGTTTGCATTCTACTTTTAAATTTTTTTATGATGACTTTAGTCAGTTTTTGTTTACCTAGCACTCTAGTTTAAATACATGATGGAGTGATATCAGGTTCATTGGTTTTCTAAGCATGCCTGTATTTGGTAATTTATGATAAACACAGTGAAAACAGAAAATATGTTCCAGTACAAACAAAAAATATGAGAGAGCTGATAGTACTAAATAGTAATAATTTTAGAAAATTTTGTGTTTTTATAAAGATTCAGCAACAGCTTGGGTAAGAATTGTACAGACTATCTTAACCTTCATATAGATCCCTTTAAAATACCTTAGGGCAAAAGGATATTCACAACTACTAATTTGTTTTTGAAAGCCCTTGCAATAGCTATTTTGGAAATTCAGATTATAATAAGTCAATATACAACCTGTTGCAATAATAGATTAACAAATAATTCAGAAAACATTTATAAACTACTAAATATTTATATGCATAATTTAAGACCAAAATAATAATTAAAGAACTGTGAATTTTTGCAGTTCATAAGACCAGAGAACTGAATTAATGCTTGCTTAATTTATATGATTTCTTGCACTGTTCATTTCAGCCTGGTTAATATTCTGACTAGTGAGCAGTTAGCACTGTGCACTCCAAAATTGCTAGGTTTTGGGTTGGTTTTTTTTTGTTTCCTCTATTAAACTTAAGCATTTGAAACGATTATTAACAAACAAGAGACTTCATCTGTCTCTTAGTTTTGTACTAAAAATGATGATAAGATTAAAATATCTCTACTACAGCCATTCTGCCTGTTCCACCATTTATCTGCTTCCTTCCCTATAGTTCTGCACCTGACTAGTGCGGATTATTACTTAACCATTTGAAAGATACACAAAGGTAGACATGTGTTTCTTTAACAGGCAATAGCTTCCTATATGTACCAGGGCTAAATGTGCGTTCATATAAGTGAGTCTCTTTTGTGTCACGCTTGCAATGTGGAGGGTTAAAAGGCTGGAAAAAACCTGACTGTGCTTCTGTCTGCGTCACGCTGTGTTACTGACACCGATGAAGGAATGGGCCTCTCATACTTCTGCTCTTCTGGGAACATTTACCATCACAGGACTCTTCCATCTTAGCTCAACTTAATATTTAGCTCAACTAAAAATATTTCTGTTTCCAGGACTCAAGAAAATTTGTGAATGTCCAAGCTTTGATTTTAGTTTTCAAAATAGGCATGTTGGGATTTTTTTTCCTTTTTTGTAAGCAATAGAAGATTTCTTGGACTTCTTCCTATGCAAGTAGCAGTCATACAACCTTTTTTTCCCTACCTATTGTCACATGGATTTGTGCCACAATATATATAATTTACATGTTTTTAATTACTTTTTCTAAACTTTCAAGAAAAATATTTTTCTTCTGTAGGTCACTCACTTTTCTCACTGACTTGTTTCACAGATAAAATACTACAAACAGCGTTTTGACAAGAACAATCTTGGACAACTATGCATTAGCAACTTTTAAAGTATCAACTTGAAGAGGTAAGCAATATAGTAACACAACAAAGCAGGAATATTTCATGTAATCAGTTTTCATGAAAGCAAATTGTCTGAGATCTAGTACTGCCTTCAGGAACAAGATTTTTTATGATGCAGCATCTTGTGCTTTTTGTGTGGAGAATGGCATTTTGAATAGCAGGCCAAAGCTTTACTATGCTTTATCAATTTGCGATCAAAGAAGATACCTTTTCTAACATGTCTTATTATCCTAAAAAGGGTGGCAAATTATAAGCCACTCTTTCCTATTCCCCCAAGATGAGTCACATTAGAAAAGAACAGTGCAAGCCCAACATACATCAAAGGCTAAAGCAGAGAACTGAAACATGAGACTATGAAAATTGCAAGCTGATACATCTGAAGCAAGTAGGGGGAAAAGATTTTTTTTTTTTAATAATCTTTGAAAGCCTAACTGTGGCACAAGAGCTTATAAGACTCTTGATTTTCCCAGTCAGAGATGCAGAACATTAGTGCTCCTAGGGCATCAAGCTAATGTTCAGCAGGCCTCTAGTTTTCTTGAAGATGCTCTATACAATTGTGTATCTTTTAGTCCGCTTTGCTTTTACTCCATGTAAATCTTTAATGAATACTATGTTTTTCCTTGAAAACATAATTAATCATTTTTATACTTTACTGCAAGGATTACACAGTCATGGACTTTGAAAAAAATGACCAGGGGAAAGTTAGGTAAAGGAGAAAGTGGAGTCTCAGATACAGACTGTTATAAATCATGAATAAAAAGGGATGTACTAGTCATTACAAATGCTTCTTGAAACTAGTAATAAAATAATCTTCTTTACGGAAATGAGAATAAAAAAGAAAGGCAGATGTCATTTTCAGGAAAATAATTGATTGGTGAGATGAGAGAAGAGAAACAGGAAAAAACAACATCTACAGGAAATCAACTGTTAATAAATATCAAAAACTGCAGTCAAGTGACAAGATAAGCTGCAGCATATGTTCCTTCAGCTACAAAATGGAAATCATTCTCTATAGAAGAGATGCTGATAAGCCTGCCTCCTCCCCGAAAGGCAATCATTTTACATTTTATATTATTTGAAAAGAGCCTGATTATTTTCCTTTGAATGAAAAGAGATGATTCACATTTACCTGTCAACAGAATTTTCAATTCATCTGTTTCGCCTGCATATTTAAAGGCATATGACCCAACCATAGCATTCTAGGGGGGAACTTCAGTGAGATGTAAATAAATAATAATTCACAGCCACAAATATTGCTTTACCTTCATCCTTTTCAAATTACTGAAAACTAAAACCCCAAGAGTCTATTAAATGTGCTTTTTTCTTTTTTTTTCCTGGTAACAGATAATGCACATTTGCAGCGTTCACAGCAAGGTTAGAGAAGGTACCCCCCCCAAAATAATACACTATGGAAGGCACCATACAAAAATGACTGGGTGTCGTTTGAAGTCTAGATTTGAAAGGAAAGTTTATGTCCCAGATATGTTTTGCAGTTCTCTAAACAAGGCTGGTGCAGTAGTGCTTGCATAGAGTCTGACAGGAGGCAGGGAGAACAAGTAGAGACAGTAAAGGATTAAATGGGCATCCGGTTTTCATTATCAATGGATTAGTGTTCAAACCTCTCTTTTATTAAGCAGGAAAGCTGGAAAGTGGAGTCTGATAAGGAGTTGAAAGGTTTCTGAAATGTTAATATCTTGACAATATTTCAATAATCCTTCTCATGATGTCCTGATGCTACTGCTTCTTGTCATATTTTAAGTCTACTAAGAACAGACAGAGATAACAAATGCAAATGAGGGGTTGAATTTTTTTGTTCTCAAAGTGCCTGTAAGTTAGTCACTGAAAGAAAAGGGGATTCACTTTTTCCTATCACATGGGTCAAAGCCAACACAGTTTCTGTAGTAGGCCGAATATCCCTAAAAAAAGACTTAGGAAGGACAAAACTGATTCCAGTGATTAAGTGTAGGTTTTACATAAGAGTTTTTAAAAGAAGAATTCCTCTGCCTTTATCAGTGGGGTTCCAGTAAGGGTCGTGTATCAACAGTGCTGTCCTTCTGCAAAGAGGTCTTGATAGAGCACTTCCTTAATGGATGACTTGCTCTTCTGCCAGACATTCACACTTTTTCACCTTTCTTATTCTTCCACCACTGCTGCCCCAGGGAGCTGGAGGGCTCCTCTGCAGACTCATATCACCCAAATTCTACCTGCATATAGGATTTTCCTAGTGAGCACAGACACACTTAAAGATCTGTCAAGAAAACATACAATTTACACCCAACAGAATTTGAGTGGAGCAAATTACCCTCTGGTTTCCTTCTGTTAAAGTTAAGACAAGATCACAACATATGTAGAAAACCACAGTGGACGAAAATAAGATAGTAACTCATGAATGTGAGTCTGAAGAAACTTGTTCCTTTTTCCAAATGTGATTAATTCATATAACAAAAAATAATGAAACACAGAGCCTAAATGATTTTACTTACTGAAGCTCGGCACCTGGACTGACAAGACTTGCAAAGTGATTTTCTGGATAACACCAAAATAGTCCTGATATAAAAAGTAATTTAGAGTACTCAGTAATAACAAGTCCATAGTAAATAAATAACATATTTATTAAGTAATTATGCAATATCTACTTCATTTGTAGAGCCTTAGAAAGAAAGTTAACTAAAATAAAAAATAGAAACCTTTTTGTAGTCAGATTTGTGTCATGTTTTACTGATGACATTTTTTATTCATGGACACTGACTCTAGAGTGATATAAGGACAGTCCTCAGAAAATTAAATCCTTTACTAAACCTAAAAATGCTTTTCAGATATTGACAAGTATAATAACTATTTAACATATCAGTGAATTTTAAAGTACTTAACTATGTGTCATTATTTTAAGAAAATCTAGGTATCACTAATGTTAAATATTTTTCAAAGTTAATGTTTAAATGTTCCAGGCAGGACCATGTGAAAATTAAAGTATTAGGCAAGAGAAGATGCTGAATTTCAAATGTTTGTAGCCAGCATCTCATTGTGATCACAAATAATTGTGCAGATTTCTGTGAATAAGTCAGCAGAGCAACTTACTTGATGCTTCTTTTTAAATTCAGCAAAACTCTGAAACATCTCCTTTCCTCATCTTATATCCATCTTTATTCTCCAGCAAGTTTCAGCTTTTGAAACAAAATTCATAATTATGCTAATGGAGACTTTCTTTCCTGGCACAGGGAATTTGAAGTACTTTTAGCAGTGATTTTCTGATTGAATCTGCAACTTGTGCCACTGTGACTCCATGTTTTCACTCTGCTCTGTGTGTGATGATTTTGTCCCCATTGAGATGACCCACAATCACTAATACAATGCTTTAAAAGAGGTTAATTGAATAGGGAAGTCATCATAGTAATTATTCCAGATGATACCAGCACTACAGGGCTTTTCAAGTGAATTTAATTTCAGAAATATAAAGACACTGTTTTATCACTCCATTCATAAAATATTAAGGTATCCTACCCTATGGCCAGAAGTGCTTTAAGTCTGTCTTAGGGCACATTTCTCAAACATACATATAGAATACAACCAGATACAATATAGCATAATAATCAGCTATTCATTCTCACTGGAAAACAGCCTCTCTGCACAGTGGATCAAGTTAAATTTCAGGATGTAAAAAATAATGGACCCACACTCTATGTCTTGTGCTGTATTCAGTTGCATCAATTTTCCACCGAGGAAGGAGAAGCAAAATTAGGGAAGATACTCTCTGTGGATGGAAATCTTTTCTAACCTTAGTCAAAATCACATTACAGTGATGAGTTCTAGCCTTGTTCTATCTAAATGCAAAGAGAACAAAAAAACTTATTTCCAACTTGGGTTCTCTTAGTTCTCTGACTAGTCCTATTGTTGCTCTCGGAGTTTTGCAGTTCTCTCTGCAAGTTTTCTGTATTCATATTCTATAGCACTTGTCTCAAATAAAAGCTCATTCATCTAAATCTCTCTATAGATTCATGTGTGACCCAAGACAAAACACTTCTCTTTCTTATACCTGCATATCTACTCTCAGGAACACAGTGGGAAAAAAAAAATCACAGCTCCTTCATCCTGTGTGTTCTGCTTCAAAAGTTGCTGTGCTTGAACAGGAAGAGATGACATCTCACATTTCTGCCTATTTTTGCTTCTGCTACTCCAAAAGGAAGAAAATCAAATGTTTCTGTTCTGCACGACTGTACAGCAGTGTGCAGCTGACTCAAATAAGTGATGCACAATGGAATTGCATCTAATTTTTCATTTTCACATAGTAGTAACAGATACTCTGAATGTTCTGATTTTCGTCTCATCTGCCATGTATTTTAAGCCTCAGAACCTAGGAAAAATATGGTTGCATTAATTGTGGTTCAACCTTACTTAAAAGTAACATCCAAAGAGCTCAGCAAGCAGAGGGGAGAGTTTGTGCACCAGTCTGGTTTGGGCTCTGCTTCTGGGATAGTCTAGAAATTTCTCTAGGAACATTAGGCAGCCTGGAAAGGGTGACTGGGACAGTTTTGCACTGGGTAAGCCCTAGCACTTCATCTCTCAAGTGCTCCTCCCAAGTGCTCCTCCCAATAAAAGTGAATTTCAGATTTAGTTTGCAGCCAACTCTTGCCAAGGAAGGAACTAGATGTCTTTTACCTAGTGCATTGGCATAGTTGCTGCCACAGAATCACAGAATATCCTGAACTGGAAGAGACCCATAAGGATCATCAGAGTTCAACTCCTGGCTCTGCAGAAGACAATTCCAAGAACAACACCACCATGTACCTGAGTGCAGTGTATAAAAACTCATTGAACACTTCCAAGCTGGTGCTGTGTCCCTTTCCCCGTTTGTGAGGTGATAATCCTCATCCTAATCTAACTTCTCCAATGCCTTTTGCCATTAATGGGTTTAAATCCCCTATTCCTATTGTTTCCTACAGTTTTGGCCGTCTTCAACCCCAGTGGAGGTTTCTTCACATTTATTTTCTTCCTACAGTGGTTAGCAGTGTCTCCTTATTCTTTTCCCATTCATCTGACTTCTACTGGGGACATGCACCTTCCTTTTTGTCTTCAAAAAGAGATCCTTGCTCAACTAAGCCAGCCTTCTGCCTTGTCTGCTTAACTTCCAATGTTTTAGAATTGCCTGTTTTGGAAATGCTGTGACTTTTGGAGGTGGAGTTTAAATAGTGCTAGTGCCCATCAGCACTGATGGGCACTAGCATATCCAAAAGCATTTTCCCAGGGGATCTCACCCACTGGTTCCCTGAGCAGCCTGAATTCTGCTCCCCTCATGTCCAAAACTGAGGGTTTTCTATCACTTTCGCTCCTGTTAGCAGAGATTTTATACTTGATTGCCTCATGATCACCATGGCTAAGAGAGCCACCAATCGCTACACCACTCATTAAACCTTCTTTGTTAATAAGTAACAAATCAAGGACATCTTTCCTAGTCAGCTGCCTTAGTACCTTTACCATGAACTTGTCATCCCACTGAATTGTGTGAAGAAGGGTCTGTTGACCTCAGGATGCATCAAGTCCACACTAAGCAACAATGCGGATGTGCCCCAGGGCATGACTTTGGGACCCTTTCTGAGGGTCAGTGACTTAAGGGAAGACAGAATTCACCCTCTAAAATGGAAAAGAGCACTCTTACTTAAAGACTGGACAATGTCATGAGGAAAGGTTTAGACTGGTGAGACAAGGGAGGGAGATTATGACTCAAAATCAAATACTAACAAGAGCAGAGGGGTTGGATGGGGAAGAGCACAAGATGGTGGGAGCAAAGGAGGCCTCAGGACTAATGAAACAGGACAAAGAAACACTTAAGTGCATTTACACTAATGCTCTCAGCCTGCGAAACAAAGTGGGAGGTTCTAGAAATGTATGTGCAACCAGAAAACACTGGCAAAGTTGCAATGGTAGATGTGATTGATGGCTTAGCTTCCACAGCCAGAGTGAGCAATGGGTAGATGTGATCTCCTCAGGAAAGACAGGAGGTGAAGACAAGGATGGGAGATGCCTTTGATGTAAAGTGACAATTGAGATGTGTGCAGCCCATCTATGGGACAGACAGCAGGCTCACTGGGAGTTTAGGATTCAAGGCTTGATAATAGATATGCCGCTCTCCACTGTGGCAGGAGTGTGCCACCGACCATTCATCAGTTAGCAATGTGGACAACACCTTCCTGAAATAACAAACACGTGTTCTCACATAGGCCTTCTGGCCCCTGGTCAAAGGGCAAATAACAGGACACAGCAGTCAAGATTTCTGAAGGGTCCTGAGCCTAACCTTGTGAAAAACTCTGAATGAATCCACCAGGGAAAAGGAACAGTTGGATTTGCTATCCTCTCACAGGGAGGAGAAGGCTGGACATGTGACAATCAATGGTAGATGTGATGGCTTATCTTCTACAGCCAGAGTGAGCAATGGGTAGATGCGAGCTCCTCCGGTTGTATTACCAGCAAATGCAAGATCTGGAACCAAAATGAGGAAGAGTAAAAAAGTACAAGGCATCAAATAAACAGATTTGTCTCTTTTGGCTCATTACCAAAGTAGATTTTGGCAGATTTGATAAATGGGCATCCAGGGTAGATAGCGCTGAAAAGCAGTCACTAAGGAAAGCAGGCAGGCCTTTAAGGAGAGCACCACCAAGTGTCAGAACAGTCCACCATGGTATCTAGAGAGACAAGCAGGCATACTGGAAACTAGGTTGACTAAACAAGGAATTTATGACAAAGCTCCAAGGTAAAAAAGACAGCATAGAGGAGCTGGAAGAAGGGAAAATCTAGAAAGGAGGAATTTAGAAATAATGCAAATATGAAGGTTTGATGCTAGGAAGACTAAAGTTCAACTAGGTTGAGAAATGTCACATTAACGTCAAGGCAAATAAGAAATTCCACAGTTGCAGAAAGGGACTGCAGAAAGGAACAAGGATGTGCTGAATGGGAGAGGTGATTTACTGACAATAGACAGAGCTGAGGTTGAGGTGGTGTTCTGTGCCTTCTTTCCTTCCTTTGGCCAGACTTCACCAGCAGAGTCTCCCAAACCTCCATGCTTAAGTAGAAGTGTTCAAAGTGGGAAATGGCTAACAGTGGATGAGGCTGATTTGGGGACTGCTTGCAAGAATTTCACAGACCTCTTTGATCTCGGTCTTATTACCTGTAACCCAAAATGTTATTGTATTCCATACCCATTTGCACCCAAAAATTGTCACTGTCTCTTTTAGACCCTGTAGCTAGAAATGAATCACAGGGGCAAGCAGGTGCTGATCAAAGTCAGGCTGCACATGCAGACCTCTCTCTTCCCTCTGGCTTTACTGGCAACTTTATGAACTGAGAAGCTGCATTTCACAATCAAAAATTGTTGTAGGATGAATTTTGCAACACATAATGACTTTGCAGAGGAAGTCTGGGATCAGGCCACCACATATCAGTGCTTAAGAACTCATTTTTTCCTCCCACATTAGAGCAAGACCCAAGGCAGCAGCACCAATGCCAGAGGAGTCCAGCTGGTGGCAGGAGGCAGTAGCGAGTGGCATCTGTAACCCCGCACAGGCTGGCAATTCCCATATGCCATTAGAAAACCCTTGTAAGATCCCACCTTCCTGTTTTTATATGTTCTAGGGGGAAGGCTGAGCTGAGAGGGGTGTGCCCACCATTTCCCTTTTGTCTCTCTACACACTCTCTTCCACTGTTTGTGGAAGGCACCATCTTTGGGAGATGTTACTCTGCCATTCTGAATTTCTCTGTGTTCCTGGGGAGTCACTGAAATTTCAGCAACTTTGAAAGTAGTGGCTATTACTGCTATTTTTTGCCTATTGCTATTTTGTTTTTTCATCTAACTGTTATTTTTTAAAAATTATATCTAGTTGTATTACTTTATTCTTATTGGTGGAAAGGATTTGGTTAAACTGGGGGTTTAACCAGTTAAACTGATTAAAAGGGGAGGTAATTAATTTTAGAGTGCTCACCCCTTAAAATTGTTTCACACCGAGACAATATGTTAAGACACAATTGAGGTGGTATCTTTGGCAAGGCCATTCTCTGTCACCTCTTGACTGGTGTAGGATCTCCAGTGACTTCACAAACTCAAATATTATATGCATTTTGTACAAAGTTCAGAGAGAACAAATGGAAAAACTGTAGACAGAAGTTGACTTCACTTTTGGAGCCACATTTTAGGACTTAAAAAGAACAAGATAGATTTAATATGGATTTTTACACTGCCTCTGGTGATACAATGACTGGATCTCTGGATATACATGTCATTTGCCTTGACTTCATCAAGTTAGATACAAGTTAGGAGATCAGAATCTGGAGGTGATGACAAGCAGTAAATAACCAGTTGGGTGGTAGAGCTCACAGGGACATGGTTAACTGGGCTGTGCTCTGCCTGGAGGCTGTTGGTAACTGGTGCAGTCCCAGGTCTACCCTGGGGCTGTTCTGTTAAACATCTCTCTCAGTAACCTGGAGGAGAGAATGGAGAGCACACATTAGGTTTGCTCATGACAGTAAGAGGGAAACATTTGACACACTTGAGAGCCAGGCTTTCTGTTGACCTGGGTAGATGAAAAGAAGTTGCTGCAAGTGAAATTCAGCTCCGAGGCTCGGTGTAAAACTACAAGAGTCCGATTGTGGAGGTTTCCCAGAACCTTTCTGGAGAGCAAGCTGAGCAGGAGCCAGCTGTTCCACAGCCAGCAGGGATAGCAGCACTTGAGGTCGTGTGAGCTGGGGTACAGCACAGAGGAATCACCCTTTATTCAGTGCTTGTTGTATCACATAGATATGATATGATGACTGTAGATACAGTCTTCATTTTTGTGCTTCTGATGCAAGATAAATGTAGATAAACCAGAGTTAAATCAGCAGAAGCCACCAAGGTGGGGCAGAAGCCCTAGCCATGCAAGGTGAGACTGCCGTGCTGGGCCTTCTTATTGGGAAAAGGGACAGTTTTTGGGGTGCCCAGTGGCATCTTGAGTATCACTGGAAGGGGGTGGAGGAGATGCAGATGGTCTCTCCACAGTGGCTCATGCAAAGAGGGTGGAAGGCAGTGACACAAGCTGGAGTCCAGCTCAGGCTGGAGGGAAGGAGCAGATTTTTGCCAGAAGCTCCACAAGGCTGGGCTGTCTCTGACTTTGGGGAGTTTCATGCCTCAACTGGGTGAAGTGTTGAGCATCTTGATCTGAGCCCAGAGCTGGCTCTTCTCTGGACAAGAGGTTGGACTAGGGACCTAGATCTCTTCTAGCCTGATTTATGCTAGGATTTAAGCTATCAAGTCTCAAAAATAAGTCACATTTATTTAACTGAAATTGAAACTTCAATTCTTAAAATAGGAGAATACTTTTACACCCTAAAAGATGTGATTTTTTTTTTCCAGGGAACATGTCCAATAATAATCTAACTGAAAACAGAAATATTTGCTTATGAGATTTCTAGTTGAGATTTTATTATCAATAGAAAAAAAAATCTGGAAATTAAATGCTGCAGGGATTTATTTTTTCTTTAGCCTAATGCTTGAGCACGGATATCCAGTGGATTTGTCCTGTTTGTATTTATCTCCTTATCAATAGGAAGTGACAGAATGCATACTTTTCTCAAATAGGCTATATTGCAGAGGCCAGATGTGTGTAAAACCTGATTAAATTTGTACAATGCCAGTATTCAGTCTTTTAAGGTAAAACATGGCTGACTGTTTTTTCAAAATGTGAGAGTATTTTAAGGCTGTGAGGTTCCAGCTGCTGAGTGACAAAGATAATGACAAAAGCTTTTCCCAAATGAAAGCCAGGAGCAGTGAGCAGTTACTGTACATGCTTTTAATAACCTGACTCAAGGCATTTAACATTCCCATAGGACTTCCTAGGATTTGTAGTAAGCTATCCTCTCTTTCACATGATTTGGGAGTAGTAGTAGCAGACAGTCAAAGCCTAATAGTTGTCCAGTTCATGAGGTTGTATTTTCAAAAGGTATTTAGGTACCTAAACAAGCAGATAAATAAATATCTAACAAAATTTTCAGCATGCTGATATGTTAGGCACAGTCAAAGCACAGACAAAATAGCTTCAAATATCTTTGGGTCATGGAGGGAACTTAAATACTCTAACACTGTCCTTTCTGTAAGTAAATTGCAAATACCCAAACACAAGAATGAAGTCCTGTATTTGTATGTAGGTGTAGTTCTGTGATGGTTTAGGAGTGGCACCACCCGATTTAGTGTCCCCTTCCCACAACACTCTCCCAAAACAGACAGTGCTCACTTGCTCCCCCTGCCTTCCTCCCACTTCCTGCTCTGTGGATGGATTTGGGAATCTGAGGCAGAAAACATAAAAATCACATGTTAAGAACAATTTACTGGAAACAGTGATGGGGTGAGAAAATTAACAGTAGCACCAACAATATTAATTATTAAAGTGTACAAAAAGAGACAATGATTCACATGCAAAAATGCTCACTGCAGAGCCCAACCCAACCTGACTGCTGCCCATTTTCCCAGCTGAAGATGACATGCCTCCTACTCCAAAAGTGAGTCATAGAATCCCCTTCCCTCACCCTTGATGATGGTATAAGATGGCCTCAAATATCATCAGGGTCCTGGCCATGCCCACACTTCCCCAAGGTCTTCCCCATCATGGCTACTGCAGGAAATGGAGCTATCCTTGGCTGAAGCCAGGACAAGAACTCTCCCACAAGGCTAGTGGTATTTGGTGTCAGTGACTTTCCAGAAAGCCAGTGCTCCTGCTGATTTAATTCTTAACTCCAATACCTTCTCTATAGTATCTGTGAATCTTTGTTTCTAATGTCTTTGCTCATCACAACCTAATTATTATTGTCTGGTGCAGAATTTTGTGGTAGCCTGCTATTAATTTGTTGCATACAGAGTGGCTAAAGAGAAAATCATGCTCATCAACAGTTTCACAAAGGCTGCTGCAATGTGAAAGATACACACTCAAGGCAAAATCAAACATGGATTTTTAGGAAAAAATGTAGACCTGAGTGTTTAAATCCTATTTATTTCACATTTTATAAAAATTTAAATCTAAATTATTATATTCATATATAAAATAATGTTTGTTAATTTTTGATTGTGACTGGCAGTGCTAAAAAACAATCAAAAACTCACTAATTTGCACTTCAAATTTGGGTCTACAGAATACATACAGATGACTTTTGTTTATTATTGTTGTGTCAGAAAAAAGATACTGAAAGCAGCATTTCCAGAAACTAAACTTTCATACATCCTTTAATTCATGGACTGCTTCTTGTTGTTGTTTCGTAAAGTACCGTGTGAAAAGTGGAATAGTGGCACTGTGAATAAAGGAGGGGTCTCTTCATACAAACTTTCCTACTCTCTTCTCCACTGGGATGCAAATTCCTCCAGGCAGCAACAGGCATGTACTATACAAGTGGAGAATCAAGATTCGTGTATCTGCTCATTTTTCATTTTTAGTGCTTGTATGTCTGCAAAAGACAAATTGTTATGGTTTTGCAGGCTGGAAAGAAGTTCAACCCTCAATTTATCTCATTCATACATGGTAGCTAAGCAGATTATACAGCGATTAAAAAGTGCTATAGTTCAATAGCACCCTATTTTTCAATATGGAGTGCCATGTATCCTAGCTCTTATACCATTTGCAAAATGATCTAAGATATTTGGAAAGTTAAAAGTTGTAGAAATAGTAGTAGTTTTTTAGAGAAAAGAAAGGAAAATATAGGGTGATCTTACCTATAAGGATAAATCCTTTCCAGGATAAAATTGAAATATTTTATCCTGGAAAGACCACTGATAGCATTGAAGACTTATTGCTGTGATGAAAACTGCCTTCCCATCAGCTGTCATGCATATAGAAATAAAATGAAAGATGGAGTCTTGTCTATTGCAGAAAACTGGCAAATAGCAAGGACCAAATGTGGCCAGGAGAGATAAGAAATAGGAATGATTTTATAGAGAACATGGTAGTTATGTCCAAAAATGTTTGTCCTTTTAAACACATTAGACTGGGCCCAGAAGTAAAATCTGTTTCTTAACTAATGAGTCCAGAGAAGGGTCATAAAGATCAGAGAGCAGGAGCATCTCTGATGAAGCCAGTCTGGAAGTGTTTGGGTTGTTCAGCTAGAGAAAACTCTGAGGGGCCTCATGGCAGGCTTCCAGTATATGAAGGCACCTACAGAAAGGCCATAGAAGGACATTTTGCATGGACATGTAGTAATGGGGAATGGCTTTAAGTTGAAAGAGGACACAACAAGATTAGGCACTAGGGAGAAATTCTCTACTGTGAGGGTGTTGAGGTGCTAGAACAGATTTCCCAGGGAAGCAGTAGAGGCCAAACCCCTGGAAGTAGTCAAGGTCAATCAGGCTGAATGGAGCTTTAAGCAATCTATCAAGTGGAACATGTCCCTGCCCCATGGCACAGGGTTTGGAACTAGACAATGTTTAAGTAGAATTCTATTTCCATTAAAAACTGTGTAAGAAGAAGCAGAAGTATATGTTCTGAGTGTAGGAAGTGGAGGCCTGATGGAATGGTGGCAGTTTGAACTCTTGCTTATAAAACCAAAAGGAAAGTTAAGAGAAAAATTGTGTTGGAGATATGAGTCTACTGCCAAAGCTGGAAAAAGATGCTGATTCAGCAAAACAAGTTAGTGTATCTTAAGTCAACAAATGCAGCCCAAAGAACACATTAATTATGGCATTTACATGCATTTACATGAAAATGGAGCCAACTATGTGCTGAGGATTAGTACATTTATAAGTAGAGTGCAGAGACAAAGGGCGTTAGGCAACTGGCAGATTTTCAGTGCCTTTTTTTTCACTTGTTTTGGCTGATGATTTATCTCCTGGAAAGCTCTTCTTAAGAAGGCCTTCAAAATTAATTAGTGTTCTACAAAATGATGGTGATAATCTATAGAAAACTAAAACCATTTAGAGATTAATACCGCTGTATTACTTAGGTTCCTCAAGTAAAACAATGCAATTAGACATTTAGATAATTTATAACCCTTGAATAACAGAATACCCCTTCATTCTGTAGGGTTATTCAAAGTACAGAGGGCTATATTTTATTGTTAGTCTTGTTCTCACCCACCAAGATATCAACAAGTACATTTCAGCACTTAATGAGAAATAGGAATAAAATATAATTGACCAAATGTATGGTCTTTACTCTGTAACAAAAAAAACCCCCTACTAATATTTGCAAGGGCTTCATGGTTTACATGAAGTTACTAACTTTTGATGAATAGAAGCAAATTTTTGACTTACATATTTTGCTTTAGATGCTAAAAAGGTACATAAATACTTTAAAAAATACAAAGTGCCAGAAAAAGTACAATACATATTGGTTGATTGCATGCAATCCTTACATATTGCATATAAGGATTTTAAGGTGTGTTGTTTAAATAGAAAAATAGGTTTCAATAGACACCACCAACAACTTATAGAAATAGCTCTTTAAGGAATGCATTTTACTATAAGAAAAATTATTCAATAGGCAATGATCTGTTAAAATAGGGTGCTCCTGATAAACTGCATGAAATTTTCAGCACATGCATACATAGACATAGACATTATAGACATAGATATAGATATAGATAGATATACATATACATATACATATACGTGTGCTATAGTGTTTCCTCTGAATATTAATCTCTAGTGTGTGTTATGTCCCTGTAGTTTTTACCTTTTGGAGAATATATGGAACTATTGCTCTGTGAAATCATACCCCAGATTTCAGACCATTCACTTCAAAGAAGGAAACAGCCTATCATCACCCCAGAGGTTCTTGTTTCTATGAAGAACTTCAAGGGAAGTAACGTCATAACTCAGTAAAATTAAGTCAAGGCCCTTCAAGTTGAAGAAAAATGGCAATATTTACTACAAATAGGTTTTCAGATCATTTTTTCATATTTAGAATGGGCAGCAAGAAATAAAAAGTGTATATTTTCCTCACAGTGTTAGGATTTGAAAAATAGGCTTTGAAAAATGTCTGGAAACAATGCTTCCTTTCTATTGAAAAATAGTGGAAACATCATTAGAAATACATTTCTGGAGGGTGCTAGGCTATCACCTGGCCAGTAATGTCTAAATAGATATAGGTGGATTGCAAAGATTATTTCATGCTAGACTTCAGCCAAAGAAACGTCAATTTTAACTGCATCTTGATCTGCATGGAAAAGACTCTTAGAAGATAATTTTATTTTCCTATTTACTTTTGCAATAAAGATTTGCTAAAAAGGATAGGGCATATAATCTGACCTAGCAGTCTTGGTTTTATTTTAAAGACCAAGCAAGCTGCTGTAGAACAAACTTTAAAATTGATAGTGTTTTTACAAATACATGAAATACAGTTATTGAAAGACTCAAATTAATTTGAAGTAGTTTTCTATATCTCTGAGGATGGTAATTTAGTCTAATGGGAATTTAATAACTCATATTTAACACATTACTAATCTGCTGTTTTGCTTACAGTAAACAAGAATTACTGAGATTATAAATGACTTATTTAAAAGGAAATATTGAATTCCATGGGAAACCTGTTTGAGCTGAAAAAGAGCAGGTAGAAGCAGTTAGTCTTGTTGTTTTCAAATTATTTCAGTTTTTGTTTTTGTGTCTTGTACATAAGTAAACACAGTTAATTAAGGCATCCTCCCTCCCTGTCTGTCATACCACAGCTGTAAAAGCAAGATTACTGCATTAAGTCATAGCTCTGAGCTAGGTCCAGCGCAGTGCAGCGCTGCATCAAGAGGCAATTTAGACAATTTTTGGGAGGCATCTGTACAAGACAGTGTGTTTTGTCTCTTGAAAATGAGAAAAAAAACCCTCTGGGAACTGTAAAGTCCTACAGGTTTTGATTCCTGTATCCCCCCTGTGATTTTTAGGTTTAAAGCCCCAGTATATAAGTCTCTAATCAGACTGCTGTCAGTAGGTGGTGGTCCACTGATAGACATGGGGATCTTCTCGTGCCTACCTTGTTAAGATAAAGCCACAGTCTGGTCTTATATAGGCAAAAGACATTATTCTTGACATGCATGGAACTATACGCTTATGGAACTACACTTCCATAAATGAGAGTTGTCTGTATGGTAAAGAATTGATGTTTATATTTCACCTTCAGGCATCATAATTTTTATTTTGCATAACAATTACATAGCTAAATAAAAAAGAGAAATTCAGGCAGGTTAGTATAGTAACCCGTATGTTAATTCACTACTTTGTGCAGCAAATCATCAGTCTCAATGATTTTCCCATGAGTTTTCTCAGTATCATGCCAATACAGAAACATGTCTTTGCAGAATCACAGCATTTGCTTAATTCTTTTTCTTGTTTTTTGCACTCTTGAT
The DNA here is from genome assembly GCF_028551555.1 of Melozone crissalis. NCBI lineage: Eukaryota > Metazoa > Chordata > Aves > Passeriformes > Passerellidae > Melozone > Melozone crissalis. Next base: position 44,553,834 of record NW_026535783.1, on the reverse strand, counting down.
TTTTCAATACTGATTGTTTAATTGTCATTTTTTAATACCTTGATTGCAAATTCAAATTTAGTAACTGAAGGAATTCATTAATGCATTATTATTTTATTTTCTTTGGGCAAAAATTTAGTCACAGCATTTAGGCATTTTGCTGAGTAGAAGTGTGTATAGGAGCATGTTGTTACTGAGAAATTGGACATAAATATACCTTAAGACTTTTTGCTTTTGAGTTGGATATGTTTGAACAGCTACGTATATCTCTGCTTTGGGAGATTGACAACAGGGAGTCTGTATCATGGAAAGAACCTGTGAAGGGCACACTGGATAAAGGCTGGGAGTCTGAGCACAACTTGTGAGATACATATTTGTTATTCATATTCATATAGACACACCCAGTCCAGCTTAAAACCTATTGTACCAAATATAATATCTGCTTGTTCAAAAGCAACATCTGTCCTGAAGGGATAAGGCACTGCCCAGCATGCTTATAGCTTCTGAGGCAATGATTAAAAGCTGCTGAACTTCACAATTTATATTAATTTTGTTGAATCTACATCTGTAATGGTATAATACACCTTGAGTAATAATAATGACTTAAATAATGAATTACAGACTTTTTAAAACTGAAATATGTAAAAGCGAGAAACAGAAGTAAAGCTAAATGAGCTATCAGGTTCTTTTATTTAAGCAATCGTGTGCTTTAATAGAACATGTTAACTAGCCAACAAGCTGCTCTCACATAAGGAACAAATGCTATGAAAGGCCTTTAAAGTGAATTCTAATTACAGTTCAAAGGGACAAACAGGAAGTGTGAAAGTGATCAGAACTGAGAACATCAAACATGCACTACTCTTTTTTTTAACTTCATGTCATCTCTCTATCTAGTGAACAGTCCAAAATAAGATTCTATGGTAAGGGTTGCTTTTTCAGATAAGCAGTGCTGAGTTGGTATATTCTTGACTCCTAAGCATAAAAATCAGATATACTTTGGATCTTATAAATCAATAACAATAAATACACAGTTTTCAAGCTCAGGTATCAGTATCAGGATTAGAAAAAAAATGCCAAAAATCCAGAGATAATTCAGGAGCAGGTCATGCACCTTAATAGCAGCTCTTTTTGGGCTTAAAAATATGATCTGAAAATGTATTTCTTATGTGAGATTTCTGTGTATGTTTGCAATGTGAACTTCTGAAGTGCATCTGCATAGGAGAATTCTTAGAACTTGAGCTCTGAAATAGCTAATCCTCTTACAATTCTTACCTAAAGCTACTTTGTGGATGATGAATAACAGAATAACAGAAAAAAAACCAAAAACAAAAACAAAACAAAAAAAAAATCCCAAACAAAAACAAACCCAAAAAACCCCCAAAATCACAGATGTATAAAGAAATGTTTATCATCTACTAAAAAAAATAATGGTTGAAATTGATGGTGGCTGAGAACTCTAATTTGCAATATAACTGGATTTGCAGGCACCCTGCTAAGGAGAACAGTTTAAGATATTCCTGTTAGTTGCTGATGGACGTCATGCTTGCTCCAGCTGTCAGGAACACAGCTGTTCTGTTTCCCTTTGAGTGATCAGTTCTGCTGATGCCCTCCAGCCAGCATGTTCTTTGATAAGGTCCAATGGAGAGCTGTGAATGAGTTGAAGGCTGGGCTTCTAACAGCAAAATGCAAAAACAAATTTCACAACAAATTGCATTTTCACTGCTGCCTGATGTCACCCAATTAGAATGGGTTGAATTTGTTCTGGTACAGTGACTTGGAAAAATCTCAGTGGAACAGTTTTTTTCTCTTGATTGTTAAAGCAATTTCAGGGAAAGGTTGCTTTCTGCTAAAGAAGATATTGTCATAATATTCTCTGTAACTTATTAAAGCCATCTAAAATAAAGGTATTAAATCTGGACGGTTACATTTTGTCACTTCAGTTTGAAAGATATGCCATCTTGATCTGATTGTGTTGGTAGGAAGAGCAATTCTAATAACAAATCATTAAAACAGTGCCTATATTTTCCTTCTTAGTTCTGCAGAAACTTGTTTCTTTTCCTACTGCTTCAGAAATGCATGCAGATGAAATGCATTTACTCATGTAGATACAGATATAATGCTCAGAACAGTTTCTGAATGGGTTTTCTAAGTGGGTGGAAATCCTGAAGAAATCTTGATGTCAAGTAAAGCAGTTATCTAGATGTGTAGAGGATATTTAAGAACTATGCACATCATTGAAGCAGTGTCAGAACCACAGAAGAAAATTTGGGGGAAAAACAAGGGTTCTTCAACCTGAATATATTCTATTAACATTAAGTTCAATGCCTTTTCACCAATGCTAAAGTTTTGTAGTGTTATGATTTTCGTGGGCCAAAATTTCATATTCCATAAACAAGTGCGAGTGCATTCCTTTCCAAGCAGTGTCCCTGTGTGACTATTTCTTTCTGAATATGGGATGTACCTAACTCTCTGGAATTAGTTCCAATTCAGAATCTTAACTCTCTGGAAAGTAAGAAACATTTAGAGTATTCACCATATGTGGGGGTATTTTTTTAAGTAATAAGCTTTCATCATTCAGAAAGAAATTATTTTCTCTTTTCTAAATTTTTCAAGTTTTCTGCAGTAATATTCCATGCCTTAAAACAAACTCTTTAAACAACATGTTACACCTTATTTTGAATACCATCCCTCCGTCTCTTTTTCCTCTCCAGTTTTTATTATTCTAAAAATACTGTTGGTTTACAAATCTGGTTACTCCTACGCTGAATGGACTGAATAAATTTTGCTTCTGAACCATTCTTATTTGACCAGTTAAATAAAAACTTGTAAAAATTGTTTCTGCAGGCCAGTCTTGTTATCAGTCTAATAGAGAAATGTCTTTTGAAGTTTCAAATATTGTTTCCAGGTTAGAGTAACACTCATTTGATAAAAGGGTGTCTGAAATTTTTGGAAATGTGAGTGTTTATAGAAGACGAAAGTAGATAATTGCCAAAAGGCTGTGGGGCGTAGTAGATACTTTATTTGCTAAGGAGTCTGTTTCAGGAATGAACGAGAGATCCCAGAAATAACATGCAATGATTAAATACCCACATGTACACCTGCATGTACAACTGCAAACTTGTATGAAAATGGTCCTGGAAAAGAGAGCAGTGTAGAAGACAGTGCACTCACAAAGGGAAGGGAAAAATTTAGAAAACTGAAATCACTAAGGTAAGTAATGTTGTATGCCTGGTAGAAGGGTAAGATTGTGCTTTTTGATATCTTCTGGAGATAGACTCTAAGATGACTATGTCCCAGTGCATTATTATTATATTATTACCAAGGTACATTATTTCTGCTCTCTAATGCAGTTTTCTCTAACTAGGTGCAATTGCATGTGCTAGAATTGCACGTGCTAGAATTGTCTGTGAATGAATACCATAGTCCCTGATACATCTTTCTCCTTGTTATGCCTCCCCATTCTCTTTCTCCAGCAGACACAGCCTTATAGCATACATAGTGCAGGACAGTAACAAATACTGAGTGGTGAGAGAAGCTCCTCCAAACCACCCATGAATCATCCAACATTTCCACAGACTGCCTTTCTGGAAAGTCAGTCTTGCAGGGATCATATGTCTCCACAATGTTTAGTACTGTGACCCTTAGCAGTTCTGAATCTATATGGTAAGACAACACATGACAGTAGGACAAAACATAGAGTGCTAGGTTAGTACAGCATGAAATATGATCAATATAGTCTCTAGCAATAAAGTAAATTATTGAACCAAAGTGACTTGGTGTGGGAGCCTGGGAACGCAACAGTGATAAATGTGGTAAGCACTTCATTGAATTACCTTGCTCTGTACTATTGCTTGCAATTCCATCTTATTCTACTAACTCTCCAACAATTTATCATTCTATTTTTCAGCAATTTATAAGACATTTAGCAAGGGAGCACTAGGGCTACCTAGGTGGTTTTTCCATGTTCTCAAATCACTTTGTACTCATTATTATGCTTGGTATAAAAAATTATATTTCTTATTAGAGAAGCTCAGTTCTATAAGTTTAATATTTTCAGCAAGGCAAACATTTTTTTGAATCTCATAAATCATGTTTCAGAAATTTTACATTGTATTCTACACAAGAGAGAGGTAAATAACCTTCTAGTTCTTAATTTTCCAATATCCTATGGAAATCCTAGAATTACAGAATCATACAATGAATGATACTGGAAGGGACTTCTGCTGAGTAATAGAAGGATGTGTAGGATCTCAGGTTGCTTGTAAAGTCAAGTTTTAAATATATATATATATATATATATATATATATATATATATATATATATATGGAGAGAGAAATGTCAAAAAAAATCTACCATCGGCCTTTTCCAATGTTGGATTAACCCGTTCAAGTGTTTAAGCAGTGTCTATTGAAAAAAAAAAATTCCTACATTCCAAACTCTGTCTGCTGCCTCTTCTCTTTTCACATCTCTGAGAAGAGTTTGTCTCCATCTTCTGTAAATCCTCTCATTAAGTAGTTAGACAGCTCTTAAGGCAGAACAAAGCCCAGAGAACTGACTTACCATTTACTCTATCTTCCCTCTAGTGTTTTTTAAAGATGTGCATTTTTCTGTTTCCAACTTCAACGTTTTAAGGACACCTTTAATTTCCAGTGCAAATTAAAGGAAGATATTCAAGTGAAAGTGGCCCAAAAATTCCCTCCCACCGGTAAAACTCTGTCAGCATCTGCAGAGCAGGCAAAGATTGTGCCAACTTATAAACTGATATATCGAGACATTTATTTCAACTTTTGTGCTAAAAACTTGAGTAGATACACAGTGCTATCAATATTGTTAAACAGAAAGCAAGCTAACTTTTCCATAATACACATATTTCACATAGACCTTCTGCTAATACTCAGCACTTTTTAGGTTTTTATTGTGATTGGTCTTTTTCTTGCTGATGACATTTATATACATCTGCTCTCTATTTCCTTAGTATTCTATGTAAACATCACATTAAATATTCATGGCATACACTATTTGAGGCTGTGCTGCCAAAGGCAAGTAGATAAGAGACAAAACTCTCAATTTCTAACATAAAACATAATGAACTACTAAAGTTAGAGAGAAAGAAAGAAAGAAAGAAAGAAAGAGAGAAAGAAAGAAAGAAAGAAAGAAAGAAAGAAAGAAAGAAAGAAAGAAAGAGAAAGAAAGAAAGAAAATGCCATGTTCATGAGACATGCAAATTTAATAAGTAGGTAGATAGTTTTTAGTTTTCCACCTACAAAACTCGAAACATTTATATGATTTTATTTTAAGCCTTCATATACAATTTATTTCACACAGCAATATTTCAATTTATGTCTATATCTTTCATGGGTCATTTACTAGTAAAATTATGAAAATTGAATAGCATTATAGCAAAGTATGGGCATTGTCAGAGTGCAGAAAATAGTATCAGACTGTAGAGACCATGACATGCACAGGCTACTCACTATGCAAATTGCTATGCAGAAGTTCTTATAGAAAACTATATGCAAGTGCTCTGCAGCTGGCAAACCTGGAGTCTCTGTCGTTGCTCACCCATGGAACAAAGTGTCTGTTTGCAAAAGCACAGCTGTTATTAGAGGCTAGCGGCAGTTCAGGGTACAGAATCACAACAAAGGTATCATTTCATATGAGTCACTCAGGACCAGGAGAGTCAGATCTGCTCTCTGCTGGAACACAGGGCACTGTGAGCAACTCAGTGAAGCTGTCTAGTCCTCAGAGCTCTGGGCTATCAGAACAAGTCATGTCTTTATGTCTCCTACAAGGCACAGATTTTTCTGTAAGACTTCTGATAGCTACAACTCAGTTTTTCTAAGTGTACTGAATTCTGTCTATCTACCTACTGATCTACCAGACTATCTAGTGTGTGTGGTGGACCATCTGCCCAGTTTTTCTGTACACTAATAGAAGATGGGAAACACCATAAAAGTCATGAAGGCTATGAAGTTTAATAAATGCATTGCTTATCTATCCTTGGATAAATACATAGGCAGAAGATCCCAAATAATAATTAACCTATATAGTTGAATAGAAGTATATTGACATAAATTCATATCCTTAGATAGCTGTGTAACACACGACAAAATGTCTATCTCAAAATACAAACACTTCATAATAAACATTCCCCACAGAGATGCATTATTGCTATGGCAAAGAGTCTTTATTATAGGAAGTTCTTTTGCACAAGAAGAAGATGGATTTGGCACTTTAGCATGTTAAACTGCAGTTTCATTGGAGCTGTATGGTTCACAAAAGATTAATCTATCCCCTTGGAATATTCATGAATCAATAAGAATGTTCCCTAAGTCCAAGCAGTATTACTACTGTTGACTAAATGAGGTGCTTTACATTCTAATGAACCAGAACTTACTCCCCACAAAGTATGTATTTTTGTAGGTGTTTATTTATTTTTTAAGGGACAGGAGAAATGGGGTCTCTGTTTCATTCGCCCTAAGCTTTATCAGACACTCTGTCTTGTGTTTGTATTCAAAGGATATACCATTGCTGAAACAGTCAGGAAAAATATTTGCTTCTACCAGAAGGAAGATCAGAATAAAAACTAAGTTTCAGCTTCCAGTGGAAATCACTGCTAATGCCAATCATATGCATATTGTTAATTATAGTGGCATACTGAAAAAAAGGGGATTATAAACTCTGTCTCTGTGGTGTAGAGTTAGGCTGAGTAGTTTTGTAAATTACTTATTCATTGATTCCCTACTTTTGTTTTCTGGAAGTCCAGTTTCCTAAAAACTGGCTTTATGCCTGCACAACTGAAAGTAATGCATCATATTAACATTAGCATGTTAATAAAATGAAAACTAATTAGAAACTCAGCAAACACAGACTAATCCAGATAGCAGCATCTCATTAACAGGGCAAGATACTTCTGTTGTTTTTTTGTCTTCTGTTCATTTCAGTTAACAATTTTTAATAAGTGTTCTTCACTCAGCTCTCCCTTTAGAAATTTATTCTAGTCTGGGTGGAAGCAGTGTGATTTATTCCACCTCTCCCTGATCAGATGAGGAATGAAAACAGGAGCAATGCATCAAAGGGTCTCCTCTCCTCATTCTAAGGGTAAGTGATGATTGCTTCACAATGTGATGAAAATTTTCACTGAACTTTATTGTAACTGCAACAATTCTCTTGTTACACTGCACTACTATTTGTTTGTAAAATACAAGATTTTCAAGGTCAGAAAAGATCATTGTATTAAGGGAAAGGGTTCTTGTTTACATAGCTACTTAATGCAGTGCATCCACTGAAGCCATATTATTCCTGTCACATTGGTCCTACGTGAAGGAGCACAAAGGGTCAAAGTTATGCTAAAATGTGCCAGTAATTGTACCAGAGGTGCGGTACTAGGAGTTTTATTTGGCAATGACCAAGGTCACTCAATCACATAAACTTCTGAGAATCATGGAAAGAGGCAGGATGCAGTCAAGGAAAGGGGTTTGCCCTCATTCCTACACCTCTGGCATCTGCAGAATAGTACAGAATATGTGGGAGAAGAGCTAGCAGATGATGGTAGGTGAATTTTCTGGTTAGTCATTTAGTTCCCATCTGAATTTCAAAATGCCTTGCAACAGCAATGTAAAGTTCCGGGGAAAGGATTCCAGATAAATGAGTGCTAATTGGAGTGGCCTTCTAGTAGATATTCTACACAGTTAACCATGGGATTGCCAAGGGACAATGTGAAAAGCAGCTGTTTTCTGATACCATCTGCAAAAATGCCTATCCTACCCATTCCATGTGCTGCTATCACAGAAGAATTACAGATTTACAGAGAATAAAACTGAAAAACTGAAATGGAAGTCTCTCCTTTCTGAATCCTGCCTGAATTGGTTACCCCCTGCTCATGTAAGTGGAGGACACAATCTGGATATGAGTGTCTTGATTTGCTATTACTGAACTGCTAAAAGAGATAGAGAAGCTGAGCAGGAGGTGGAGCTGTTTTGAAGGTTTTAATCTGGTTTCCAGGGAAACCTATTTTTCAGTTATTTGCACGTTCAGCACATCTGGTTCATTTGGACTCTGGCTTTTTGAAAGTGATGAATGTGTCATGGGAAAAATGAATGAAAAAATAATTTAAGGAATTAATGGGATGGAAGGAACACAGAATTATTTAAAAAATGCAGCTATGTTTTCCCCCATCCTGTTTCTCACCCCCTCACTTGCCTTCTTTTTAAATACAAACTTTTGGATAGTGTTACTTCCATATTTTGCAAAGGCCATCAAGAATGTCCATCCTCTTAATTGAAATAATAGATTAGAAAACATATATATCTGTTTTGCTATACATATATACTACTACTATATCTGTATTTCTAACACCAGTAATGGTTATTGAGTCAAATGGCTAAATTCCTACAAGGGAAAATACAGACTGAAGAGAAATGAAAATTGAACAATATAAGAATATACTTGTGCATATGTTAAGAGAGAATATTCTTATAAAAATGGAAATAATTTTTGTTTCAGAAGAACAGCTGCACTAAAAGATTGCTGGTAATCCAGATGCAAACATCTCAGAAAAATGAGAAAATTATCTGGTAAAATAGCCTTATATAAAGTGTCTGTGAGGGAAGCCTGCACTAAAACAAGTTACCTGTCACAGCCTATGGCTCCATCAGGGAAAGCTGTTGCTCCTGAAGGACCTGGTGGAAGGGTCTATGCAGATGTAGTTCATGCAGTCTGTGGAAAGGACTCACAGTTCATGGAGGACTGTCTCCTGTGGAAGAGACCACACACTGGGAACAGGAGATGAGTGTGAGGAAGAGGGAGCAGTGGAAACCATGTAATGAACTGAGTGCACTTCCATTCCCAAAAATAGAGAATTTCTGAGAAGAAGGAAGGGGTAGGTGGGGGTTGAGGGGGTAAGGTGATAGCAAAATATTAAATACATAAAGAAGGTGTCCATCTAGGGAATCAATAGCACTCCTCGATGAAAGCTATGTAAAAAGGGTACTGAACACTGATAATATAATAGAAAAGAAGTTCAGTCATACCAGACTTTGCTTGTGAATACTTTGGAAGATTTCTCTATTTTCCCCAGTCTTTGGAAAGAAAACCATAGATGAATTAGACCAAACAGAGGAGTTGGATGCTGGAATAAAATGGCATTAACTTAAGAAACCAGAAGGAGCTCACACATGAAATTGTCAAGTTTCTTGCTAAGGAGTGTAAATTATTTGTTACTGAAGTCACTTGCATCTGCCAGAAGGGCTCTAGAGAGCGCCTGAGAACTAGAAACAAACAGCTCTGACTTCAGCCTGTCAAAGGTCTGTAGTAAAGGAAAAGGTCACTGATTGCATGGGCGAATGCAGTCTACTAGTAAAGAGTCAGCACAGTTTCAAAAATGGGAATGGTTGCTACAATGGTTTGATAGAGGTTTGTGAAGTTGTTAACCAAAATGTAGATAAAGGCTATCCAGTGATCATGACACATTCAGATCTCTCAATACCCTTGGGTATTTTTTTGTTTGTTTGGTTTTTTGTGGGTTTTTTTGGTTGGTTTTTTGGTTTGTTTGTTTGTGTTTGGTTTTGTTTCTGTGGGTTTTTTGTGTTTTTCTGGTACTTTTTTTTTTTTTTGGCCAGATGAATATTTTTCAAGAAACTGAATTATTTTAAGTTTAGAGGAATTCTCCCTTTTAAAGACAGAAAGCATGTAAGGGATAAATTGCAAAGCAGAGGATTTAGTAGTCATTGCACAGATTGGAGAACAGTGACAGCATGTAATATTCTGGGGAATGCTAGTGATTTTGGAGTGGAAATAAATTTAACTTAATGTCTTTCAGTGATCTCTAAGATTTTGGAGACCATTAGAACTGAGCTGTCTTGGGTAGCCAGACGCCTTACTGCTGGGAAAAAATCCTCAACACACTGAGTGAGAAAGCCTCACAACATTGAGTGAGAAAGAAAAATGATGATAGATTTCAGCGTAGATTAATATCTACAGAAAAAATAATCAAAACTGTTCTTATAGGATGCTGATTTTGGAATGACAGTTGTAAGTCAGTAGGGATATCTTGGAGTTGTCATTGACAGCTTTCTGAAATCTATAATTTCTGCATAGTGGCATTCACAAAGCCAAGAAAATGCTCATCACAATCAGAAGGTGCAACAAGAACAGGATAGAGGCTGTCATTTTTGTGTTATATAAAATCCTGGTATATTTTTATTGTGACTTCTTTATGCAGCTGTGTTCTCTGCATTTCCATGAAGTTTAAAAGGAGTTAGAAAAAGTGCAGAGCACTAGAACAAGAGAGATAATAGAGTTAAAGAAGTGAGACTAAAATGGCTGCAGGTCCACTGTTAAAGAGGCAAAGACAGCAACTGGCAATAAACCAAGTCAAGAAGGTGAAGCACTTGGTGATAAGAGGGCAAGAGGAGGGAGACATCAGTTTGAAAGATGAAGAGGTAATTTTAAAACAGATTGTTATAAAACAGTAATAAACTTCAAAAATTTGTTGCCACAGAAGGTTACTGAGGTAAATAATATCCACAGATTCATAAAACAATGAAACAAATTTAAGACAAACTGGTAAATGGATACTAGAGAATAGGCAGGAACATGTCTTCTAACATCCCTAATTCTGCGAATGTGGATGCTGGGAATTAGGCAAGAAATGCAACCCAAGATCAGATGCATCCCAAAATCATGAGGACACTAGAACACAAAGTTGCTAAGCTCCTCTCTATCACAATTGAAAGGTAATTGCAGTCAGGTGAAATCCTTAGAGACTGGGAAAAGGGACCCATCATGTCAAGTTTTAAAAAAGGGTAAAGAGGAGGATCCTGGCAATCACTGATTAAACCATTCCCAGTAAGGAGGTTTAGCAGACTGTCTTGGAAGACATGTCTAAACATATGGAAGATAGTGAGGGGATTATAGATAGCCAACATGGGCAAGTTCACAAAGGGCAAGTCATGCCTCACTGATCTGGTGACCATTTACAGTGGAGTAACTGCATCAATTAAGAAAGGAGGAGCAACTGATGTAGTCCACCTAGACTTCTGTAAGGCTTTTGAAAAGGTCCCATTCTGTCTGCAATGTTGGAGAGATGGATTTGACACAAGGACTGTTAGATGGATGGAAGGGAGCTTTCAAATAATTGCAGTCATGCCTCAATGTCCAAGTGGAAACCAGAGATGAATGCTGTCTCTTTGTGATCCATATGGGTGACAGTCGTATTGAAGATCATCTTAAATTAAATAGACAAAAGGAATGAATAAGAAACGTTGAGGATGGCGCCAAGCCACCATGCTAATGGTACAGTTGATTTGCCAGAGGGAAGGAGTACCCTCCATGGGGATCTTGACAAGTTTGGCCAGTGTGCCCATGAGAACTTCATGAAGTTCAGCAGGCCAAGGCAAAGTGCTGCCTCTAGTTCTGAGCAGGTTCAGAGGAGGGCCACAGAAAGACTCAAGAGGGCTGGAATAATTCTCCTGTGAAATTATGTTGTTAGAGTCGGGGTAGTTCAGCTTGGAGGAAATAAGGCTTCCAGGAGACCTTAGTGTGACCTGGTTTTGTATAGAAAGGGCTTATAAAAATAATGGAGAAATACTTTTTACCAAAGCCTGTAGTGACAGCAGAAGGGGTAAGAGTTTTAAATTGAAAGAAGACAAGTTTAGACTGGGCATAAAGAATAAGTTCTTTACTGTGAGAATGGTGAGGCACTGGAACAGGGTGCCCTGAGAAGTTGTGGATGCCCTGTCCCTGGAAGAGTTCCAGGTAAGGCTGGATAGGACTTTGAGCAACATGGGCTAGTGGGAGGTGTTCCTGTCTGTGGCAGGGTCATGGATTAGGTGATCTTAGTTAGAGGTTAGTTAGAGGTCCCTTCTAACACAAACCATTCTATGATTCTGTGACTATGACTGCATGGAATGAACTCCTATTGTCACTACCAGAGGAAAAAGTATTGCATAGAGTAGAGTACAGTTCTGCTTGATGATGTTCTTATGTAACTGAAGAAGTAATAACAAACTCAGATACAAAGCATGTCCAATCTCAAATCTTTCTGTTGTTTAGTAGACAAATGACATCACAATGAAAGGGGAAGAAATGGAGAGAATTGGTACAAGGAACAGAGAATAAATCAGATCTTTTCTGACACATAGTTTCATTCTTTGCTCTTTTTAGTCAATAAGATTAAGACAATCTGAAATATTTCACTGTACAATACAAATTCTTAAAGTTTCTATAAGCATCATTAACATCTTCTGTAAGTCTTTTTGTCTCTCAACTTACATCACCTATCAAAAAATATTTTGGCCCCTATTAATTTTCAAAATGTTTTTCAGCCAAAAGTAAACTGGCCCAAAGTAAACACCCTATATATCTCATAATTTTTTAAACATTTTCCATGGAAAACTCATAGATGCTTTTGATATTAAGAACAACTGGGTATTTTGAGATGCAGTGACAGAATTAGACATTTTTCTGATTGATTTATCATACTTTCACAAAACTTATCCAGAAGTATAAGTTATTTCAAAAAAATAGAAATTGGACTAGTCAAAGTAAAAATAGAATTAGTCTACCCATTTGTATTACGAAAGTTATGAAATAAAGATAAAATAACATCCATAGTAAATTTCAAAAATGCTTTAGCTTCAGTCATCTTTTAGAATCATTACTTTTATATAGTGATATGCATGTGATATTGAATTAAACATTAGGCTCAAATGAGACATTGAAGGAATGCAATGTGATACTGAAATAGCATAAAAAGGATGTGCAAAATTTCAGAATTTTCAATAAGATGAGGATAAATTAGCAATGCAAACACAAAACATAAGGCTTGTGATTGGGCTTATGCTTGCAAAGTTTGGGGTTTTTAAAAATCCTTTTTTATAAAGAAGTTACTTTGAATCTCATTTTCCAAATAATAACAAATTTTGCATATTCCTCAACATTTCAGCTAGGCAAAGTATTATGAATGTGAAAGGAGCCATTTTAGGAATGAAAAACTAAAGGTTAACTCCCCAGTTCCATATATATGTATATATACACATGCATGGTATCCAAATATAATTTTACTGAAAGAAAAATATAGACAGCATTTCTGCATGTGCCACTGAAATATGGAACTGCAAAGTAAACAAATCATTAGTCCACAGTGTTATGCCATTGTCATCTATTAACTGTACTTTATATGTATGTTTTCAATATGCTATATTGATACAGAATCAGTTTACAGTTAGAAGATCTTTATTCTACTGAAAAACAATGGAAAATCAGACAAAATCCATTGATTTAGCTTTGAGGTGGGGAATTGTCTTGGGCTATATATAATTTTTTTGGTGGATTTTGCATGTCAGCCAGGCAACTCAGAGAAACAGAAACCAGAAGGGTTTGGGATTTCTACATAGTCCATATGATTCTCATTTCAGAGCAGAAGGTTGCAGCACATGGGTGTGGGTCATTAGTTTATGCTCCTGGTTGTTTACTTTTTTGTTCCTTTAAAACTTTTGTTCAGAGATTAGATTTCAGAAGGCAGGATACATATGAATATTGAGAAAAGTACCGTGCAGTTTTCAGTGAAGTGCAAAAAACATATGCTCACCATATAATTACAGTTTCTGTAAATTTAGTTTTGAAAGAGAAAAAGCTAACTGGACCTGAATGTTTCATAGTAACTGATATGCCTTTCAAATAATTTCCTAAGTTCCAATACATTCTTCGTTCAATGAAGCAGAAGCATCTGTGATTCACAGTTTTCTTTAAAAACAGGAACTTAACAAATTATTACCTGCACTGGTTATTTTTTCTCCTTTCAAAGTTCTAATTTAGTAAATTATTTCCTACTACAGAAAAAAAAAAGGGTGAAAGGCTAATTTCATCTATCCTGATACTTCCTTGCTTTACACTGCAGTCCAACCATGCCCCAACACCTCAATTAAACCATGACATTGAGAGCCATATCCAGTCTTTTTTTTTAGCACATCCAGGGATGGTTACTCCACCACCTACCCAGACAGAAAATTCCAGTACTTTATCACTCATTCCATGAGAAACTTTTTCCTAATATCCAACCTGTACTTCCCTTGTGCAGCTTAAGATTCTGTCCTTTGGTTCTGTCAGTTGTTCCCTGGAGAAAGAGACCAACCCCCCCGACTACAGCCACCTTTCAGGGAGTTGCAGAGAGTGATAAGGGCACCCCTGAGTCTCCTTTTCTCCAGGCTAAACACCCCCAGCTCCCTCAGCCGTTCCTCACAGGGTTTGTGTTCCCAGCCCCTCTCCAGCCTCGTTGCCTCCTCTGGATGTGCTCAAGCATCTCAAGGTCCTTCCCAAACTGAGGGCCCAGAGCTGGACACAGCGCTCGAGGTGTGGCCTCACCAGTGCTGAGTACAGGGGAGAATGACCTCCCTGCTCCTGCTGGCCACACTGTTCCTGACACAGGCCAGGATCCCTTTGGCCTTCTTGGCCACCAGGGCACACTGCTGGCTCATGTCCAGTCGGCTGTCACCAGTGCCCCCAGGTCCCTTTCCAGCCACACCATCCCCAGCCTGTAACACTGCAGGGGGTTATTGTGGCCAAAATGCAGGACTCAGCACTTGGATTTATTAATCTCCATCCCATTGGACTCTGCCCATCCATCCAACCATGCCAGGTCTCTCTGCAGAGCCCTCCTACCCTCCAACAGATCAACACATGATCCCAGCTTAGTGTGTCTGCAAATTTACAATGAAAGACTGAATACCCTCATCCATATAATCAATGAAGATATTGAACAGAACTGGCCCCAGCACAGACCACTGATGGCCGGCCACCAGCTGAATGCAGCACCGTTTACCACCACTCTCTGGGCCCATACTCATTGATTATGAAACTATAATTACCTGGACTTCTTAACATTCTGATAAATGCAGTATCAGGTGTCTTATTTAGTTGAAAATGACCCTCAACACTGCCAAAATGTACATATGTAAAATCTGCAATGAAAGGAAAATCTTCCATCACTATGTTACATTTCTTTTCCTCCTATTTTGCAAGTTTTTTTCTTTCAAATGAAAGGGAGAGCAGGAAGATTTCAAAGTGGTGTTTGCCATGCATTTCTAGGGTAGAAACAGTTCCTCTAATGCAATAAATTTCACAGTCCACTGTGTTTCAGGGATTAGCACCATTGTCACTTAATTTCAGCTATAGCACTCAAAAGCAAACTGTAGTCTCCTGATATTATTACAATATAATGATTAAATGCATTATAAGAGCTGTAGACAACCATTTGCTATGTAGATATTAATTCCCAGCTTTCCCTTCCCTCATCATGAGAGGAGCAGATAAGAAATATTTCTAATGCTCTGAATCCTGAAGCTGATGTCTCCAGCTGCCCTAGATCACTATTATGGAGCTGAGGTACCAAGGTGTGGTACTGAGATTTGCCCATTGTACTTTTCCAAGTGGGGTCTATCATGGACAATCTTACAGATAAAATAATTTCTTAATTGTTCTTGCTTTCTTCATCAGTGACTGTGTGTGCATAGTACTGTGGGTGTACATTTAAAATTAGCTTGTACTCCCTTTTGTAGCTTCTCAGCAGACAATGGAAAAAAATTTACATTGCTCTTTCACCACAACTTCTGTTTGCCTTCAAGTAGCCTACTATAGAAGAAAGAGAAGGAATAGAAATTGAGAGTAATATGGCATTTTAGACTCTTTCCTCTGTAGGTTCATTAAAATTTACCAAGACAGAAGTGAGGATGAGAAGTATTGCTTAGGGTTGATTACAAGTTTTTTTTAGAGGCCTGAGTTAAGGTTGTAAGACCTTTTTTTTTTTGTACTGCCTAAAGCAGCTTCTAAAAGCAATTAGCCTTAAAAAAATCCCTTAATACTGGTCCCAAAACACAGCACTAATATTTTTGTTCAAATATGTGACAAAACCCTGCTGAACCAAGACTTGATTTCAAGTTTCTATATAGATAATTTCAAAGACAAATTCAGACAATTTCAAAGAGATCTTATGGATATTTTTAGAATAATTTTCTGATAAAGCACTTTAATTTCTGTTTTAAATTGACTCGGAATCACAGAAATGATTCAGAGCACTGACAGAAGTATGCCTTCTCTCACAGAGCCACTGAATGACTGCTAAACCTCAGCTGTGATATAAAGATTGGAAGTTGTGTCAGTAGATCACAACAATTACAATAAGCACATAAATACAGCTGGAATCAAAATCTAGTCAATGGTTTTGCTACATGAACAAAGGCTACTGACAGCAGCAAATATGAGCATATTTTTGTAAATGTGAGCCACTGGAATATTAATATTTACATTTCAGTTTTTAAAACAAAGATTGGATTATTTTTAATTGTGTGTGGCTTATAACTGACACCAGCTTCTCTTGATTTGTTTTATGTCTTCTCAAGAATATCTCTGTTTTGAATAATCCCTTTGTTAGCAATACTTGCTTTTAAAAACTAATCTAAAATTTTCACTGAGTTCCCATTTATGCATAAGCTTGCCTGAAATCAATTATGTTGTCAGAAGAATGGAATTGGCAAGTATCGTAGGTAGGTAAATTATCCATCCACAGACAAGTGCAGAGAGAAAAATATATAGATGTGCAAGGATAAGAATATTTAAACTTTCCAACATTTAAAAGAACAAACAATAAGCCCCTTACAGCATTTTCATTGCCATATATCACAGTACTCACAATAGGTTGGCAATAAATCATCTCTATTAAAACTCATGTCTAGATGCTAATGGCCAATTACTGCATTAGTATTTAATAGTAGAAAATATGTGTACTTCTTTAAAGATATATCTATTGCACTTTATGCATGTCAACTAAGCTATTTTCCTACGTAGTTCAGCTGCAAATTTCAGATTACAGCAGAAATTTTGATCTACTTATTGGGAGCAAGTTTTATTTAAAATTTTTCTGGTAAAAGTCAAGTGGTAATACAGTATGTTTCCTCAGGTTTCATTCTGGAAATTACTGTACAAGATGAAATATAAACACCCAAGCTGGCTATTACTCTGTAAGGAAAGCATCTTCGTTTTTACTTGAAGGCTCACTAAAATAAAATGTGATAACAGGCAAGATGTCACTCTCAAGCCTTATTGCTTTTCTCTTCTTTAAGGACTGAATATTTACTAATATATTTCAAAGAGCCAGCCAATAATTCTGTTATTATTTTTGGAAGAAAGATAAATGCTGAGATTGGGGGGGGGGGGGGGGGGGACTAATTGCAAATAAGGGAGTGTAAAACTATTATTTTTTTAAAAGCTATGAAAGCTGTAGACTAACAGGTAACCTAAATCCCCTTAAATATTAGAATTCCTGACAGCTGCAAGAACAAGAATCTACAATGGCGGTAACCAGTACTATGCAACACTGAACCATGTAATTTACATCTTAGTGAAATTAAACATAGCATAATGGCTTAGCTTCCAGGCAACAATGCTATTAAATTTGCTGTAGCAGATTATGACATCATCTGAAACCCCAGGATACACTTTCAAGCCAGCTATTATGCTTGTAATATATACTACTTTTCTGGTTAGTTTTTCATTTAATTCATTGCAAGGATTATATATCTCAATGGCTGCACACACAATCCAGCAGAATGGCTCTAGAATATTGGTGAGCCAAAGTAATGTCACTTAGGGAACAGAAGTGGTATTATTATAAGGGAAAAGAGGTCAGTAAATGACTTGATATCACTCAAACAGTACTTGTTAGAACTGCAATATGCCTTTTTTCACTTTTCTTATCCAAGATGTCTTTCATTTTATCAAAAAATCCTTCAGAAGTTGTTTTTAAACTCCTGCTGTTATAAAATGGTGTATTTAGTAGAATAAAGAGATTAAGATGCAAGTTAATAAGGGGGTTTTGTGTGCCAAGAATCTGGTGAAGACCCTAGATGGATGTGAAAGCAGTTTTCCTTATTGACAGGTGCACAGCAATCTCACCTAGGAAGATTTTCTGTGATCAGGGCTCCACCAGAGATTGCCTCAGCTGCCTACTAGTCTGGGCTCTGGTTCTCTGATGAGCTGCCAAGAACAGCTCTTGAATGATATCAAGATGGGTGGGGCAAACTGCTATAAACTATATATTCTAGAGGGGTGAGAATAATAAATTATGTTCTTGTCAGTGTTTAAATATATATTTAACTGTACTCATCCAAGGAGTGGGTGAACCTACACAGGCAGTAATATTGTGCACGTTCATAGAAGTCAGAGACAGATTATCCTCTTAAGGGCAATATTCAAAATGTCTGAAATAATCAGTGTCCAACTCACTGAACTTGGCAGCCCCCCCCCATCTCCTTTTCATGCCATAAACTTAAAAAATTGCATGCCAAAAAAATTTATATGAGGTACCACAATATCTAAAAGTTATGTGTCTATAGCTCTATAAACAACTGTATGCATGTCATATGTTTCTGTGTATGTCTTAAGGGCAGGCAACCAGATTTCCATGTAACTTCTGACTGGATGAGCGGTTCCTTAGTAACAGATTAGTATTGATTTCAATGTCAGGAGTCTTACAGAGCTAATCTTTATTGCCACTGAGCACGTTTATCAAAAGTTACATCCTTGTCCTTCCACGTCCTTGGTCAATGCCAGTGCCTCAGTTGGTTAATTAGTTAGCTAAATGTGGATATATTTTCCCTCTTTACTGTTCATCTGCCAGAAAAGTATTTTATTTATATATGCCCCCTTTTATTTTCACTGAATCAAAGGTATCAGTCACACTGTTGATAGTTTGCTTTTTATACACAGATTTGTTAAAATAAAAAATTATTCAGATATAGCTTGATCACAATTCATACTCAAACTCACTGATTTACTTTGATTCCTGTGGCACAGGCAAAATATTTTTCTAAGTAACAGTAGTAATTGAGATGTAAACTGACATTTTCATAGCCTACTTATCTGCAAATCTGTTATTATTCCATTGGCTTCTAAGTAAAAGTAGAGCAAAAGTAAGTTCTTAACTGTGGATATCTTTATGTGAAATCTCATAGTGTTGCTTTTGCATGTCATACTCCTAAGGTGGAAGAATTGTAGTCTTTTCACTAGAAATAACCAAGACATATGCTCTAAGAAACCACCAAATGCAAAACCAGACCTAGAGGTGGTCTGAAGGCAGTTCCTCTTCAGTGCCAACAAATCTTTAGTTTGACCTGTTTCCTTTTGCCAAACTAGTCCTATTTACTTGCACCACTGGCTGAAAAGGGCCAGCTGAACTGGTTTTCCTGGAGTCAGAAATGTAATTTGGTCACTCCACTGGGTTGCCTATTCCAAAATGCTCTTAGAACTTCAAGCAATGCAAAAAGACTCTGTGTGTGTAATCTCTGGCCAAAGGTCAATGCAGTACAGGTTTCCTACAACTTGTAAAGACTAGTGAAGCAGCAAGCAAATGCTACAGCTCTTTTGGCTGCTGTCATTACCTAAGTAACAGCAGCTGATTTACCCATATTTGTATATGGCTTCTATCACCAGCCAAGTACATTTCCTGCATAGACAGCAGTGTTTGTAGATAGAAACAGTGTATGAGTGAGAAGAGATGAGTTTTGCAATGAGAGTACAAAAACATTCCAGGAGAATTTTATCTTTCCTCTTAATAAAAAAAAAAAATCCAAACAAAAAGTCAAACAAAAAAAATTCAGGATGAATCTCAAATTTCTACAGCATTTGATAATAATAAGCAAAAAACACCACTTCTCTCCCTGCTCAAAAAAAGAAAAAAAAAAAAAAAAGGAAGAAAAGGAAAGAAAGAAAATGTAAACTCAAAACTTGTTCAGGAAGAGAAACTAGTAGCGTTAGCCCAGTTTACTCTATGACAAGTAATACCTTTGAAGCCTATTTCACAAATGCAAAACTAGACATTGACAATTGAATTTGCAATTATTACAGAAGAGAAAGAAATATCTAAAAGACTGATGGGCAGCTCTCCCTTTCTGCTATTGTTCACGAAGTTGCTTTATAACAGGTTTATAGGACAGACATTGCAGAGTCTCAAAAGCAGACAGGTATAAACAGTGAAATCAATGCCCATAAGCAAAGACCAAAAGCTACAATACTTTTAGCCTAGACTGTTTCCTCCTATACCTCTATCCCTGCAAGCAATGCAACATGTTGTAGAGCCATTTTGTAAATCCTTTTATATTTTCCTTCTAATTCTATTTATTCTTTGGTAGCTATTGGTATTAAAACTGATGTTCACAAAACTGAGTGAGTTGATTAATAGGTATTTTATACATCTGGTATTTTCTCATAAAAGACTGGTAAACTTATTTCAATTATCATACCACCAACAAGGATGCAATCTGTTCACAATGGCTGTTTACGAGTGGCTGCTTTGGGTAATGGCTGTTTTCTTAGCATGGGAAATGAAATATAATATTATTAAACAGAGATATGCAGAATGGTGTGTCAACTTATCCATCTTCCTGATGTTTATAGGCTTAATTTTTTGTAATGTTTATTTTATTTTATGGGACCAAACGTTAAAGTAGCACTTATTTGAAAGCATCTAATTTCTTTTATTTTGGTTTTAATGTCCTTGAATATTAGCATCCACAAATTCATGTGCAATCAGTGCAGAAAACCTGTGGTAGGTAGTCTATTAATCCTATTTAGAGAAACATGTTGTAATGAGAGAGATAATGAACCAAGGAGTTTAATTTTTTTATGTTTTACCCACAAGGCTAAGGTTGTCTTCTTTGGTGTTTTTTTTAAACAAATCACCTGTAAAATGTCTTAAAATGATGCATGATAATCTCAAAATTGCTATGAAAATACAACGTGGATGAGAAAGAAGGAAGTGCAAATACAAGACTGGATGGTGAAGAAACAGACATGAACATTGTAAAGATTTTAAACATAACAATAATTAAAATTATGTTAGATTAATACTTCAGGTAGTGAAAGAATGCACTGCGGTGAAGATTCAGCTTCTTAGGAATCATTAAAGTACATCTCTTTATATTTCAGTGGGGAAAGAGTTTTTTTTAGATTTGCAAATCTACCCATCAAACAATACCTTCTTAGATTTCAGTAAATGATATTTGAAATGCTAAATATATCAGAACACTTTCATAAAACACTTACATGTCTAACAGAGACAGTATCTGTTTCAGATACTCAGATATTTAAGTCTATCATATACAAATTTGAATTTCGATTAAGGTTTAATTTGGGGCAATAAGAGAGATGCATATTTCTTCAAAATATAAATGGATAATGAAAACATAAATGTTTCTAAAATTTTAAAGAGCTTTAAAAACTAATGTTCTTCAACAAATGGTATCTCAGAATTTACGCAGACATAGAGGCATAGAAAACAAAAATCACATACATTCTCCTGCCAAGTAAAAATTTCTTGCTGCCTGCCATTACAGAAGCCACTGCTGCTAAGAGAACTATGTAGTATGGAATGTTTCCTTTATCTTCTTTTCTCATACCCAGTAAACATATGCTGAATGCTTTGGTGTCTGCCACCATGTATTTTTTCCCTCTTTGCGTATAGACCTTGACTGTTGGTAGTGATAGCACCTTTGCTCTGCTGGCAACTTTAACCTGCACTGTGAGTCTGCTGTTGCTCCTTAGAGCAAAAGTGGATGCCTTCTGGAGCTGTTTAGATAATATCTCCTTCCCCCTCACATAATTATTCTTACAGTATTTGGTTCTTGTAGGCTTCAGCTTCTCAGCAATGTGTTAATAGAGAGCAATATCTGAGGGTTTTTGATGAGGAACTATATTTCTGGTTACCTAAGAAAAATAGTTTGAGATAAACAGTTTCAAAAGCACTAACTTCACTACCACTAAAGGCAGGTCACGCAAAACATGCCACTGAAGTTTTGCCACTGAAAGCCCTAGTTTTATGAAGCCAGACTGGCTTCACTAATGCTTACCTGACCTCAAACAATTTCAGCTACAAAGACTATCTAAGATGTCTCTTTGCTTATTGGATAAGGCTGGTTCCTTTCGACTGTGATTTTTGATATGAAACTAATGAGGTTTTTAGTCTCTAATACATAGCTAAAGATGCTGTAAGGACAAAGAAGGGAGGGTAAAAGGACCATTTAAAAATAAGGAATGCATTGAATACATTAAATTCATTGGGTGAAACAGTTTAATGAAGAAAAATACTAATTAAGTTATTAAAATCTAGATTTCAAGTAGTAATTAAAAAGGCTGTTGCTACGCAACCAAAAGAATTTTTGTGACAGAGTGCAGAAATACATTTGTTAAGTATGCTGGTATTTCACTTTGACCTTTTTCATACACCTGCCCAAACTGTCTGTAAATATATTTTTGAGAATGAAAACATTATAAGATATCTGCAGGATGAAGAAGCAGAAAGACTATTTAAATCAGTTAATGGCTTTTATTATGGTTAAAATGTTAAGGAATCTGTGAGATAAAAATAGATATGCATATGTAATTATCTATAAAAATTGTATGCTGATAACTAATGGATTAATTTCTATCCCAAACAGAGGTCCTGATCCTTAAACATGAAAACATTAATTTTTATAATGTAGTGTGTGAGCTAAACATGCCCTTTCCTGAAGGTTTTAAATAACAGTTAAATCTATTAATTGTATCAGAAACCTAAGTAGTTGTTCATAATAACTAAGGCCAATTTTTGCTTTTCCCGGAATACTTTGTCAAAGATGTGTGTTGATTTCTGCTATAGTATCAATTGTTACAGGTGGGAGATTTCTGTTGCCATCATGTTATACTGATACATGGAAGAGAGAACACCAGTATGTAGATAAAGAGTGACATACAAAAGAATATTGTTAGGACACACATATAATTCTATGAAGAAGCATAAAATGTGTTCAAAATATATATGGAGTTCTTTCACATATACCCCACAGTCAGGCAAATTCTGCCTGGGGCTGTGCTTTGCAAATGGGAGGGAGATCTGGTTTGGTGGACCTGAAGGGCTCAGCTCAGTGGTTGAGTCAGTTATTTCTTCAGGTTGCTTATTGGTCGTGTGACCAAACCCAATTTTCTTTAATTCCCTATACTCCCACATTTAAATTGCAAAATATTAAAGATTTTGCTTTGTTGATGCAGGTTCCTTCCCACTGATATCTCAGCCAGCAAACTGGAGGGAATCTGAATTCGGTCTAACCAACTGTCTTCTTGAGAAATGCTGGATCACCACCAGCACCCGATATCCAGAAGCAAAAGGCTTGCTTTCTGGTTAAATCTTGTTCTCTGCACTGTCACTTGCTTCCTCTTCTTTGATTTTAAATAACAGAGTGAACAACAGCGATTCTTAGCTAGAGTGGAATTTTTTTGCAGATATGATTATTTTTCTTATGACTTCCTAATTTCCAAACATAAATTTATTATTGTTTTCTAGGTAGCTTCTCTTCAAGCAACCACTCAGAATAGTTCCTAAGATCTCTTCTCAGATGCTGGAACAGAGGAACTATAAGATTTAAAGACTGAGTTTATCAGTAGGGTGGAGAGATTCCTAAAAGGAATTCTGGGACATTTGCTTATCATTTGTGCAGCGACATGTAAGCTTCTGAACACTCTTACCCTTCCATGCTAGGAAGCTAGGTGAAAATAGAGTATTCTCTAAAAGCATTCTGTAGGTTCTCTCTCTACATGTTAATTAAAGGGTGCTTCCAATTCTGTGCGACATTATTACAAAAAAACATGTTGACTTCTATATGTTTTTTTCTATACTCAGTTTTATCTCATATCTATGTAGAAAAAGCAGATTCAAAACTGTCTTTAATCAGGAGCACCATCTTCTGTTTCTTTTTTTTTTTGTTTAAAGACAATTTTGAAGTTTTATAAAGAAAAAAGGGTGTGTTCCACTGCCCAGTGAAGTTACAGCTCCCTGAAAATTTTCTGTTTTCCTCCAGATAAAAGTCAAAAATTAATTACAGGAAAACTTCAGCATCACTGGAAAGACAGGAGTTAGAAGACACCATTATACTTCAAAACTATTTATAAACACATAAAAAAAAATTGATCCTTTTAGATGAAAATATTATCCAACTGGCCAATGACAGGAAGAATCCACAGTACTTCTCTATATTGTAGAAAAGAGATTTTTTGCTGACTGTAAACCTTCTCTGTAGGTTGCCACAGTGAATAACTGCTAGACGCAAATCACAATAACATCATAAAGCTTTAGTACCCTTGGCTTTAGTAAATTAGTTAAATTACCCAGTAATAAAATGAGTTTCCTACCTCAACTTTGTGAATTCCAACTCCTGTTAAAAAAGAGAGAAAGGGAAAGATTTTTAGAGAAGGGCACAGAAAGGAAGACATTTGACATTGTTTAGCAAATAATTCACAGAAAACAAGTTCACAAGTTTAATTAGAAGAAAAATTATATAAAAAAGAATGTTCCCTTGTTATAGAGAGAAAATAAACATTTTTCCTATATGTAATCTCCAGCTATAAGAAGATTTTGCAATTTATTAAAATATTTTTATGACAACTTACTCCATAAAGTGAGATATTATCATAGGAGAGAATGATAACTAGGAGAATCTGTGCTCCAATTTGCAGATAACAAAGAAATTTTAAAATTACATGAAACTGAAGTTAGAAAATACTTTAATAAAGTCACTAGCTTGAAGTTTGAGCCCTGTCTTTCAATCAATTAAACAATAAAATAAATTAAACTTTCTTTTTTTAAAACTTTAATATATGGGTTTTTTAGTTTCTTTCTCAGTCATGTTATCAGTCATCTTCTTTTCAGTTGGCTTGTTAATGTGTCCTGCCATTACTCTACTGCTCTACTAATGTCCTGCCATTACTGCTACATGTGTACTCTGCTGCTGCTGATGCAATGACTCTACATCATACACTTTCCCAGCAGTGTCAGAAGTCTGAAAAATTAGGGAGTAAAGATCAGGAAAGATACATTCTAAAAAGACTTTTTAATAAAATATATCAGAAGTGAAATCTACCTACTACAAACCACAAACAATTGCAAGAGATTTCCAAGAGGATTTAAATTTGTTTAGCTCTGCCAATTTCCTAAACTACATAGTAAAAAAGCCACAATCTTGACTATTTACACAAGAAATTTATTCTCTTCTCTTCAGTTACTTCCTTGGAGGTGGAGTGAGAAAACCTTGTAAGACATGGTAAGAAGGATATAGGCGTAGGATTTAATTTTTTTCTCCTATTTTGATGGTCTCAGGCACTATCAATACCAATATCTGAATCATATTACATATTTGACATACTTTAATTTAGTTTGTACACCAAACTACAGTTGTCTGTGAACTTTAAGAGTGATTTAAAATATAAAGAAAAAGGAATTGTCAAATAGATAGCTATAGGTGTTAGTAAATGACTGGGTAAAATCTCTATACAAGAGAAAAAGAGTCCAAGTCACCTGGATTCCAGGTTTCTGGGCTTTTTGTTCTGTTTTGTTTTGTTTTGTTTTGTTTTGTTTTGTTTTTTTATAATTTTGTCATTAATCAATGGATTATACTTGACAACTTTTCAAAACTATATTTTGGAATTTAATCTGCAAGAGACAATCATAATTTTATTTTACTTAAGACAGTGTCCTGCAAAAACAGTCCTTATGAGGCTTAGACTCTTTCAGAAATCCACTTCATATTTATGTCTAAATAAAGCAGACAAATATCATCTTCTTTCCTATTAACACCTCTGCAGGAGATAAAAACAACCCACTCTCCACTCTTCCTTTGTATTCTGTCACTTACTTGATATAGTTACAATACTGTCAGAAAAATTCTCAAAGTCTTAAGGAAAAGAGCAAGTTTGTGGAATTAGAATTTCATATTTTTGATGAACCTGAACTAATCTCGTAAACTCCTTAAAACTTAATCCCACCACTTTTTTCAAACTGTTGCTTAGACTCAATATCATGTTTCCCCTATAATAACAGCTCTCTAGAGTATATGATGGATTTTTTAATATTTTTATTCATTTGCTTTACTTTTCTAGAAATACATCTCATAGTTTGAAAAAGATTTCCTAGGAAGGCAGGGCAAATAAGTAGCCTATACTAATTTTGGAATCAATTTCTCTGTGGTGTTCCTCCAGTTCTGTTGAAAATCCTAATTACATCATTCATAGATTTCTTTCTTTTTATGCATGGTAAGATATCTTATTAGGGTTTTTTGGGTTTTTTTTTTTTTTTTGGTACTTTGGGCTTTAGCATGTATCAGTTTATGGGCTTTATTTCATCTTTATTTGTACAGCCGGTGGGAGTCAGTATTGAAAATTAATTTGATTGAGCATAGCAGCCATATTGTGCAGAACATCATTCAGTGAAGAGACTAGATATGACAGTTACAAATAATTTAGGAGAAATTATCACCGAGGAAGGAAAGAGATAAATTTGTTTGATAGTGTCAGGTGCCCTGAATATACTGGTCCCTGTGTAGAAGAATCCGAGGGTTTTAAAAATATTGCTGATAAGGAAGACAAAACCTAACAGACCCCTAAACTGAAGTCAATACTACACCCTCTGGCAGAGTGACCTGCTCTTCTGAGATGACCTGCTTTGGAGTGTCCAGGTCTGGGACCTCCAACACAAGAAGGGTGTTGACCTGCTGGCCCCAGTCCAGAGTCACTACTTTGACTTTAGGAGTTTGGGCAGGTCATCTGTGGCGACAGGCTGAGAGAGCTAGGGCTGTTCAGCATGGAGAGGACCCTACAGTGGCCTTTATTACCTACTGGGCGCCTACAAGAAAGCTAAAGAGGGTCTTTTCACAAGGGCACACAGTGACAGGACAAGGGGGAATAACCTTAGGATGAAGGAGAGTAGGAGATGTAGGGATGGTGAGGCACTGGAACAGATTGTCCCAGAGATGATGTGGGCTCCCCATCCCTAGAGGCGTTCAAGACTATACTGGGTGGGATTTTGAGTAAACTGGTCTAGTGGAAGATTTTCCTGCCCTTGGAAGAGAGGATGGAACAAGATGATCTTTAGGGTCCCTTCCAACCCAAACTTTTTTATGATTATCTGGTAATAAAGTTATTGGTGGAAGGCTCTTGTCAGCGACACTTAAGGAGAGTCATACTAGATACTATTAAGGCAGGATCATTATCTGTGTATCATACAAAGAAAGAATTACAGTGACTGAAATATCAAGTATAGAGTCAAGTGCCACATTTACAAATTTCTCCTATTACGTAGAAATATCAAGTTTTCATAAGTACAAGGACATCTTAGCAAGTCATTGGGTTTCCTCTCACTTTTCTTTCTTTGTATTTATGGTGACTTAGCTTAAAGCAGACCTGGCCTTATTCCTTTTTTCTCTGCTTAGAACTGCATTTCATGCTTATTCTGATCAGTCAAAAACTAGAAGAGAAAACAGAGAAGTAAGATTTATTTATAAGTGAATGATTGTTTCTTTGAATTTTTCTTACACATAGTGGGTATCTCTTCTCCAATGTTTTGCCATTCTAGCTATTCATAGAACTTTTGCTGTGGATCATTAAGTTAATGAAATAACTTCAAAAGAAAATGTGCCTTTCCAAGCCTTTCCAGACACAATTTTGATACTGCACTTGCTCTGTCATTGGAATATTGACTATCACAGCTTCACTGCCTATGAGATTGGATTAAGATTCTGGAAATAATTTTTTTTAAAGGGTTGAAATTACATGGGGCTTAAAGTGTTTTAGATAATGAGGCCTTGGATGATCCCATCTTGCATGCTGCCTGCCTTCAGTTCAATACTTGGATCACAAAACCAGCAATCCTTCCTGGCTAATGGAGTTTGGAGTTATGAAACAATATAAAAGCTGTGATTAACTGAGGAGCTATAAACAACTTTGGGCTAGTTCTGCACTATCATTTTGTACCCCTACTTGACACTGGGTCTGTAGTGTTAGTTTGTTTTCTTGACTTCATAAACTATATGTTCTTGTGACCCTTAATTATAACAATTCTATTGAAACTTCAAAACCTGGATGTCTATAGCCCTATTCATTTTACATGAGAACAAAACTGATTGGGAGAATTATTTCACTTCATGTGATAAAAATTATGTTCTATAAGTAACTGCAGTTACATTTAGTTCCAATTTCTTATCAATTGATACCTTTTCTTCCCAAGTATATATTTGAATTATTTTTATTGTCTTTTTCACATTTATTCAGAAATACAATTCAGTGAGTTTGGGATAGATTGGATTGCAGATTTTAAAATTTATTCTCATTATTTTTGGCTAATTCAGCAGTCAAGATATTTTTGTATTACTCAGCATTTTCTTCCATGAAGACAAGTCAGCATGATAATTTAATGCTATGAGTGTAACTCAAGTTTTATATTGCGGGTTTTTTTTCCAGATGGTAGTCATTAAAGGGATAATCAAACACAAGACATGGAATATACTTGGGATATTTTAGAATACAGTGATGGAAAAATGTTACATGTTGTATGTTGTATGTTTTTAGCTGATCTTTCTTTCAATAGTCGCTTTCAAAAAATAAAACACAGCAAATATTAAATTAATTTCAGCTTCATACTTCTGGTTGTGTGCCAGCTTAACTGTTTTATTTCATTCAAGTGGTGAATAACCAATCCTGATTCAACCTTTCATTAAAAAATCAAGTATTCTCTACAGAGAACACTCTCCATGGTCATAATACCAGTTGTCTCCTCTAGTCTTTCTGACGTCATGAGACCAATATGGATATTTTCTGGATTTGGGTTGTTATCCATCGTATCAAAGTGTGCAACAATATTTCTTGTTATTAGGAAGTCTGAAAAACGTGATACTTATTTAAAATAAGATAACCTGTTTGTTTTTTGAAAAAGCTTCACAATAAAAAAAAAGAACTTGCTTTACATTTTCTCTTTAATTTTTATATCCTGCTAAGAAATGTGACTGAAAATACTATTAAGATAAATAAACAAGATTGAAAACAACAATATTGTTGACTACTTTAATATAAGGAAGAAGCAATCACTTTATGATTAATTTATATAAAATGAATCCTTGTGGAATTTGTTTGTTTGGTGTTTTTTTTTTATTTTATTTTGTGTGTATATGTGTTTTATATTGAACTGTAAGAAACACTGGAAAAGTTCAATCTGGACAATGTTTGGCTGAAAAAATGGTTTCATGTGTGGTCTGCACTCTTGATAGTAAGGAATACTATTAAAATTGGTGACTGGAAAAAAATTTAGGTAGGATCCCTGTGGTTTTGATAGTATCAGTCTGCTGGTTTAATATTTAAAATATCAGATATAAATAACTTCAACATTTGGAGAACTGTCAGAATATGAATTATAATATCTAGGTCACTGCCTGTTTAAAACACTATTATCTTCTATCTAGAGTAAAACCTTAAATGGACCTTTTAACTACCAAAGAAGCTGTGCTGAGGCATTTTTGGAATACCATATGTACGTATGGTACATATGGTATTCCAAAACCACATTTTGCTGCAGAAAATCATAAAAGGAAAAATCATAAAGAAATTATTTTGATAAAAATACTATATTTTTAATCTGTTCAGAAATCATTAAAACTTGATTTCTTTCCCCCCAGATACTTGTCTCACTTTACCAAATTTAGTAAAACTATTGCTTTTATATGCAGTTTGGTCACACAGTTACAGTTTTTTGTGCTGGAGATAGTATGATAATTTAACAGGTTGTGGTTCTAAACAGTTTTTTTACACATCGAGACAAACTTATAAGAGGGAAAATGTTTGGGAATAAAAATTCATTAAGTTCAGTTACTGAAAAGGAGCAAGTCAGGAACTGAAATGACGAGGCTGAATATGGAATCATAAAGGTGCTCAGTTTTCTCACTAAAAGAGCTAGTGTTGTAAGCAGATCTTGGACTAGCTCCTAGAGCTTGTAGCAAAATTCATTGCTGTAAATTATAGAGACCTTATATTTAGTTCATGGTATGGCAAAGTAGAAGAGATTAGAAAAGGAAAAAAACCTTATGATAAACATTCATTCACCATGTTGTTCTAAAATCCGCGGTTTTTTCTCTCTACAAAGGATACCTATGGAAAATATCACTGCTCCAAGTAGATGCTTCACAAGGGTAAACATTAGAGGGACACAGAGTAGATGCTTCAGAAGGGTAAACATTAGAGAGACGCAGATGAAACAGTTAATGTCATGGGGTTTGTAGGAAAGCATGGATATAAACTAGTCAGTGATGAATGTCTTCCAACAATTGCAACCTACTGAGAATGGAATATTTAAAACAGCTAGAAGAGGTGTCCGGTATTAAGGTGGAGCAAAACAATAAGTGTAGGTTATTTTAAAAATGGATTTTATCATAGAGTTAAATTCATCATTTGTTTCCCTGTGAAAATATACAAATACCTAACTATACACTACATCTAAATGAAAGTTCATATAAGTGATTAAGTTAAAACAAGCTTTAAAAGACTTTTACTGCTTACACTTTTTACTGTTTTCAGCACCAAATGAACCCCTAATAAAGGACAGAGAGATGATAGATGAAGTCCTTTATAGAAAACACAGATCTTTCCAGAGACTTGGAAGATGTTTGCATCAAATCATTGAAAAAAACAGTAAAAACCTATTAATAAAAATTTTTTTGGTTTCAATTAAAACCACTACAGAGGCATTAACCATTTTATATATATATGTATATACACACACACACACACACACACACACATACACACACATATATATATTTATATATATACAAATATATACACAATCATATAAACACACATATATAGCATAGATCTTTAATTGAGTTCCACCTACTGCCATGAAGAAAAATGAGACATTTATAATAATCACTGATCCAAGATCAGGACAACACAGCGTTGTGAAGAAGAGCCTTTAAAAAAGCTTGCAATGGTAAAATAGATGAGAGACATAGAAAAAAATAGTTTGATAATATATTACATTATTTGAGACTCTCTAGACCCTTCCCCCGACCCCCGCCAAAAAAAAATCCTGCTTACAGGTTGGAATTAAAATTCTTATGATCAGACTGCCTATTTTATGTTCATTTTACATTTACCTAGAATCTGAATAAATAATAGCTGATATTCAAGCTAGCCTGAACTGGTTGTTACTACAGTTTATTACCCCTCTTATTAAAAAAAATTCCTCTGCACACTTCTATGTTACTGCAATGCAATGTTTTGTTATAGTTTCAGAGTCTGTTTGCGCAAGGCTTTGAAAGAGTAAGCTGAACTTACCTTCCATGATAGTTTATTTCTCACAAAGCAAGCATGTAGTGCACATATGGCCAGGTATTGGACACAGCTGATACAACAGCTGATGCACTGGAATATCTCAAAGAATGGGAAAGCAAAACATCAAAAAGTGAAAAATGGCCTTGCTGTCAGATTGTGACAGTAATTTGAAAACATGTTTGCACATCTGAAAAGATGCCTGAAATATGTATCATTGAAGAAATAAAATATAGCTATTTCATCTTAATTTTCTTCATTTTTTAAAGAGTACAATATTGTTGGTATCCATTAATGTGAGTCATGTGGCTCAGTATATTTAATAAATCTGTAACTAAGAAAAATTTTCTGTGGCTTGTGGAAGTAATTATTACCTTTTTTGTGTTCATGATGAACAGAAAAGATTATGACAAAGGTGTTGATTAACAAGTGATCTTGCTTAACATAAATATTGAGTGAAAATATAATATAAATATTGGGTGAAAATATAGTTTAGAAATGCCAGCATGTTCCCCAGAAAAATGGAAACCTTGTAGCTAAAAAAATTTTCATCTCCCTTATACATTTTGGTAAATTTTGAGACCTGTATCAAGCATCTATTTATACCTTGCCCAGTTACTAACACATATATTTACCAGAAAATAACAAAATATTAGATATTGCTTTTTAGTTATATGGACTATAGCTCTTGCATAGGAAAGCAAGGAAAAAACCCAAAAAACCTAAATGAGTGAATTCTAAAGACAGCTTGAAATATGCATGCATCATAATAAAACTAAAATAGATAAAACCGGCATATTCTCTTTCACCAGACCTTATCAACATATACTTCTCATATGCTTGTTAAGTATGAATTCTGGATGAAATTATGGATGGATGTTGCTCACAGCTGAAATTCTCATGGAAAATTTTGCTGAAAACTCTTTATTACTCTCCATCTTCCATGAGTGACTTAAGGGCAGTGTGTGAATGGATAATTTTGTACATATTACCTTTAGGACATATCCAAAGGCTCGGATGGAAAGTTCTTTGAATACCTTAGAATTAAGAAGCACAGGGTACTCAGATATATGACTGACTGTATAGCAGATTAAAAACTTAGAGCTGCATTCCTTGCAGGATGTGATAGAAATCGATGATTTCTTATGGCACAAGTCTCATAAAAACAGGACTTGTACAGTCTGTCCAGAGGAATGACAGACAAAGCTGCTTTCTTTGGAAAGAAAAGGACTTCTAGACTAGCCTAGTTTCATTACCTTCAAGACCAAAACCTGGCTCTTTGATGCTTGGTCAGAATACCTAAAAGTCTCACTGAAACATTAATTTTGATTTTAAATATTAAAGTAAGCAATTAATAATTTTAAAATAAGTAAATTGTTGACCATAAATGGACATGGGTCAGCTCAACTGCCATTTAGAACAGAAGCCAAATGACATTTACTTTGTAAGGCAAGATACTTAAAAAATAGTCCTTAGTTTGTTCACAGACAGAGAAATATCACTCTCGTTGCTATTACGCCTCTTGCCTTAAAACTTTTAGGTCTAATACATTCTAAGAAATATGAACTTCTATTTACCTAAAAGTGAAGGAAATAATGATTTAATAAGAAGTAAAAGTTTATATATTATTAAGTAGAAATAATTATAATTTAAATATAATATATAGTGTAAAATAAATTTACTTAATTATAGTTTAATTTTCTTGGACTCAGAAGTTATGTAGTTTATGAGTGTAGCAATTAGGGTAAACTAGGAAGCAAAAGAGTAATTTCATTCTATTTAATATAGTAACATAATATATGTTTTAAAAACAATTTCTGTTAGAATTCATGCACTACTAGGTTTATGAACATTTTATACTTTATTTTATTCTATAACCATAGATTAAAAAATAAAGTGAATGTAAGGCCATTATTTAAGTAAAGACATAATAAACAATGTGCATAAAATGTGAATCCAATTGCAAAGACACTACAATTTTAATTAGTAGATAAATAATATGCATGATATGTCAAATCTCTGTGTACAACTTTCCTCCTTTTCAAGCAATGCATATTTTGAACATATACTTTATTAGGAAGCTTCTAAAATGTCATCTCAAACCATAGGCCCATATGTTTCATTTGCACACAAAGGAATTTATATCCTAATTTTTTTTGGCCCTTATATGAAAAGTAGAATATAAAATGTATGTGTAACATTTAGCAAAATATTTGGAAAGCACATAGAAAAGAAAGCTTTTTTGACTCTCAAACTAATACTGAGTTCCTAATGCCCTCATTTAAAAAGGGGACTATAATTTTACGTGACTTTTCAGTGACACACACATTTATTTAACTGAATGTTGATGCACTTAAATATCTCAGGTGAGGAAGATGAAGATCTTCTAAATTAAAAATGTCATTTGAGAATGTCTACAAGTTCTATATACCCTAATTTTGTTGTTTGAAATGGGATTTACAATGCTTAGCCACATGCTGATAATGCAGAAGTGGGTACAGCAAAACAATGTGAGAATTTAGCACTTAATCAAAAACCATACAAGACATTTATATCTCATTGTTATTCATCATTTTAGTGTATCTGGATTTTTTTCTGCAGGAACAATCATATGGCACTGATGAAACTTCTGTAGAATTGTTGAATAATCACCCCTTTTTTGCCCTTTTTTTTGGCTTTTTTTGGACAGTTTCTGCATGTCTACAAATAAGGATAGAAAACAGAACAAAAGGTAAATCAGTCTGAAGGAAATGTTGTGAAAACCATCAGCCTGAGAATCTGTAGCTAATGAAAGACTGTTCTAATTTCATTTTATTTTAACCATCTTGCAATGACTTCATGCCAATGTGAAGAAAAGGCATTGTACTATAAAAAGTGTGAAATTATGATTGTCTCCATTATATGTATATGTAACGAATTTTCCAACTTCTCAACTAATATACTCAAGATGCATGTGTGGGAGAGTGGTAGGGGGAGCCATTATGGTTTTGGTTTTAGTTTTGTTCCCTCACTTGAGGATCAGATTTGTGGATTTTCTTTATTCCATGCTTATTACTGTCAGATTAAAAAAATGCTTATGTTTGCAATTATGTTTTTCCAAAAAAAAGAAAACAGTTGCCAAAGCATGCACGTGTTGCACATTAGACAAAACAATGTGTTGAAATCTCAACTGTAAAAAAAATCAAGAAATCAGTTGGATACAAAAACCAGTTACTGTGTGTTTTAAAAGAGAAAAAGAATTCAGGTGTCAGGCTTCTATTTAACAATCAAAAAAAAAAAAAAAGGGTAAATGAAGATCTGAAATCTCTCATAATCTTCCCAGGAAAGAGATAAAGATAGTAAAGATAGTGCTGAATACTACTAATGTTCTCTTAGAGGTTAACTAGGCTGGCCCACTTCAGCAGCCCATTGCAGTGCTTAGAACAATGACTGAAGAAGATCAGAGGTACTGAATGTTTTAACGTCGAATGAATGCCATAGATCAATAGATTGCATTTTTTAAAATTATTTAATTAATATAATGACAACTCTGAATATTTAATTCCTACTTAGAAAATGCTCTCCTGTTTGGAGAAAAAACATCTGATCCAAAGGAACTAAAATTATACTATTGCTTTTCTGCAGTTTCCTAGTCCTTAGGTTCATTATGGAACAACTAGATTACGTAGTATAAAAACAGTCAGAGGACTGAATTTCCTTATGCCAGGGGGAACTTCAATTCTCTAGTGAATGTTCATTTGACAGCACTATTGTGACAGCATTTCTTCTGGACTGCCTTTGTAACAGTCCATCATGATCAGATGATGGAGTTCACTTTCATAGTGTATGAGACAGCAAAGCGATTGCTGTGCATTTCAGGCATTGTTTTCAAAAGAGAAACTGCTTGTGCTTTCTTCAGTCCTTCATGTATTTTTACAGCATGGTCTAATGCAGGATTCAGTGAGTGAGAGCTCTGTATGATTTAATGGTTCCAAATCCTAATACTGCTTCTAGAGAAGCCTGTTATTATCCTGAGACTTTCCTTAAAGAGTAATCTCAAATGGCTTGAGTAATTTTGGAAAGTGAGAATGAGAAAAGCACCAGACATCAAAATATTTATTCCAACTGAATTTTCTATAAGTGGCCACAATATAAATAGGTAAAAGCTATGCTCTGAAAACATAAAGGAAGAAAACTCCTCAGGGACTTTTTCTTCAATAAATAGACTGATCATGTGATCAGAATGCTTCCTGTCCTCTGCAATAATTACACTGACATCCCCAAGCACCCTGCCACCTTGCAAGATTATTTTCATTTTGTGTTTATTAAAGAAATAAAAACATGCTGGCAAAATCTGCCAATTCAAACAAGTATTGTCTCTCAAATAAAATGTAAAAGAAAATAATTACAGAGAATTATTGCAATAGAAAGGTTGTGGGATACTGTTTGTAACTGTTTATATAAACTAAACATAAAAACATCGTTGCACTTCAGTGTATAAATTACAGTCAGTACACATGGCTCTTATATGCTGTACAGAAGAAAGCAGTAAAAATCAAGGAGAAGAGAAGCACACATAATTTTGAATTTTCCAACTGAGGAACTCATGTCTTTGACTTTCAAATGTGATGAGCTTTGATAGGCTCTGTGCACTTCATCCCACCTGCAGTTTCTTGGATTCACACCTTGATTTGTGTCAACTGATTCACTGACTTTTTATGAAGGTGTTCAAATATACAGTGCCTTAATTAACTACCCAAGATTTCTGTCTCATTATGTGAGACAGAAAAGCCCACTAAGCTGTCGTTGAACAGCAGTCATTACTTCAGAGCTGCTGTACTTCTGTGCATGAGGGCGAGGATGGTGATTGATTTATCACTATTTTAATAGATACTTGACCTGTGAGTCAATACAAATGTTTCACTCAGTGGTGGCAGAGGGCAAGTGATCCAATTATGTGAACACAGTGGACTAATAAAGGAGCTCTATTTTTTCCTAATTTCTTGAGAGAGTTGTTAAAATCTTCTGTTGTTTGATATTTAGTACAACTACTAGTTAAGAATATTAAACTCAAAATACTAGAAATAACATTAAAGAAAAAAAAGTCCAAATAACCACTAATAGCTTAAGATCATTCCACAATTTCTTAAGTGCTATCAAAATGAAGTTTTTTAGTTTTTGGCAAGATATTAAACTCATTCAAGAGGATTTTTTTTTTTTTTTTAATTTTTCACTGCTGTTCAAACCACTGAACATGACTTAAAGATGCTATAGGTTAAACCATGCAGATAAATAAGAACTTTGTCTTTTTTTACAAAACTGAACCAAAACCAAATTAAACTGAGGAGAAGTGAGCGACTGTATGTGTGAGCAAGATGAACTCTCACAGAACAAGATGAGGCTGACTGGCCTGTAGCTTCCCAAATACTTTTAATTACTGTCTTGGAGACAGGAAGAATTTGCTTTGTTCTGGTTCTGTTCTAGGTCCAGTAGTTCATCTCCTGTTCCTGGTTCCCTAATTGCCCGCGTCAAGAGGATGTTGGCAGTGCACTTCAGAAAGATCCTGAAGTACTTGTGCTCTGTTTGTGTTGTCCTTCCCTCATACTTTGGGCTGAGTCAATTCTCTCTGGAAGACAAGGGCTTATGGATGTGAAGCTGTCAGAAGGCGGCATAATTTGCTTGTTCTTCATTAATACAGTATGTAGCAGACATTTATTCGGATGGATCTCTTGTCTTCCAAGAAGTCCTCAAAAAGGACACATGGTCGTTAAAATTAAAACTCTATTGCCAATGTCGAATATGCAACCAGCTTTTGACCTCCGACATTCATTCATTTTTCCTCAAAGCTTTCCCATTCACCAGGAAGACCAGGCAGAAGTCACCATGCACCAAGCCCTTCTCCTCATTCCTTGGAGATATATGTTCACTACTCAGGAAGTCTTAAATCTCCCAAACATATTGCTAGTACCCTTATGGAGAAGAAATGTGGAATAATAGTCTGACCAACTGTCAAACTGAACAAACTTTGACAGCCTATCCATGATGTTCTGCACCAAACCCCTCAGTGTGCAGTAAATGTCCCCTTCTAACAGACCAAGTCAGCTTAGCAGCCTGCATGCCCACAGCAGGGAGTCTTCCACCACCATTCTTTGCCTTACCCTGCCAGTGCTGCCACAGGTCTCAGGCACAGGCTGATCAAAGTCTTTGATGTGAGGAAGTCCTGCCTTTGCCCGTGCTGGGTCCCCAAAGGTGTTCTGTAGGTCATGTGGTCATAGGTGCATGTGGAGTTCTGATGCCAGAGTTCACAAGATCACAGCCCAGCTGTCTCCATTTCCCAGTCTAACAAGCGTAGGCGCTGTCTCTGCTTCCTTAGTGCAACTTGGAAGAACAGTGTCAGCTCTTGCAGCGCAGTGCCTGGAAACACATGTGGTCTGCTGATCTCCTCCCACAGACTCATTACTCCTGCTGCAGCCCCCCTACCAGTGCATGCTTCCTGCAAGTGCAGACTGCTGCTTGTGGCCCCAGAGAGAGGCCCTAGAGGCCATTGCAGGCCCTGACCCACAAAACTTCATCCTCCCACTGGAGTTCATGGTGGGTATAGGCCTCTCAACTGCCTGTGAGCACTCTGCAATGTGCCCACTATTACTGAGACAAGCTCTCAGCTGACTGTCTGCCTCCACTTCTGCCAAAATGCTGCCCTTGAGGGGTAACTGTTAGCTGAAGCATTAAACAGTGTGAGTTACAGTAAAATTCACTGTTATGAAGCTATACGATGCTGACTTTTCACAGCTTTCAATACCAAGTTATACAAATTTCTGTTGTGATTAGAAAGATACTTGGTTTCAGGGACAAATCATTGGTTCTAGAAATATTATTGCTATTTTTTCCTTGATTAATGGAAGGCTACTCTTACATAGAATTATATTAATCTCTGCATTCCAGTGCCAGGTTAGAAAATGTACTTTATTTAGACTTCTGTCTTTAAAATTATATAGTAATATATATTTGGCCTATCTAACTTTGAAAATACATAGTAATAGAAAGCAAAAAACTAAATTAGTGATAAATTAATGTAACTGAATATGTTTCAATTCTAGAACAACATAGGCATTGAAGGTATTAATAAACTATCTCATTGAATCCTCAGATCTGTAATAGAAGACAGAAAAAAAGACTCCCTAGAAAATGCAGTTTGAGGAAATTCAGAAGACAGAAATGAACTCTTAGTCACTGCAATGATTCAGAATTCAGATCAACAAAAATCTTAGAATGAATACAGTCAGTTCCTTCCCACAGGGATCTGTTACTGTAATGAAATTTTAGCCAATCAACAGATCCATAAGATTTTCGGAAGGTAACTGCACAATACTAGGAGTTGAATTAAATGCTGAAAAAACTATATAACTGTAAAGAAAAAAAGAAAAAAAATTACCATTCAAATAGTAAATTACTTTTGAAGAAAGAAGTCAGAATACCTATTATGAATTAATATAAATGCATTTGTAACAAAAACAGATCTTCAGACAATTACATGTATCCTGTCAAGGATATTCATCACTCTGTGCTACCCTTTGCCTTATAGTAGCAGCTATCATCAACACATCCTTGCTGTTGTCTGCAAATTCTGTTTTTCTGTAAAAGTCTGTTATCATCATGTTGAAGAAATTCAGTCACATAGTCACAGTCATGAAATTTTCACAACTAGGGTGGCAACATTTTGCCCATACAGCTTCAGAAGACGAAACGTAGTTTGTGAAATATTTGGGAAATTGCTCAGCCTTTAGGAAATACTCACTTGCAGTGAAAAAAAATTGATACAAATGACTTCACATGCAAATAAAAAGAATGCATATTAAATCTGCCTATAGCAGCCTTACTTTAGGCTGATATTTCTTTGGAATATTGTGCATATTTTGTTGAAACTTAGAAACATAGAAGTTTCCAGAGCCATGATTATCAGAAGCAATTTGACTCTTCCTTTTCTGGATTGCATTTCCATTTTAAAAGACAGAAAGAAATTTGTCATCTACATAGAATGGAGTATACTGAAGGGTAAAAAAGACAGTTCTTCCTTTTTTTTTTTTTTAATTAAAAGTACTGTGAAAAGAAACCTCACAACTGTGCAGAACAATTAGCTGTAAATCAAAAATGGGACCAAATTGTGTTAGAAGAGCAGATGATGTAATTGGCTTTTAATTTCTGGGCTCTTAGCTTTAGTATCCTAAATCATGAGTATAGATGAGTTATTTAGTCAGATTCAAGCATTCATCTGTTTTGCCCAAAGTTCATCTGGAGCTATTTAAACCTCAGGACTGAGATGAGGTAAGAGAGTCTGACATTAATAATCCCACACAGTTATTTATGTGACACAAGATAACCCTTGATATCCTGATCTTAATTTAGAAATTAGTCAGTCTTCCAATTGTTTTAAAACCTTAGTCATGGCTACGTAACTTCTATGGTTTGAGCAGTATGATATTGTCAGTATAAAAATGTTAATCCTCCAACCTACAAGCCTTAAGTCTTCTGCTAAAGAAATGTGTAAAGGTAAAATAGAATACATCTGATACCAATAAACTGAATTTTGTTTATATCCTAAAATATTATCAAAATATAGCCATTCTGAAGGTTCTGTTATGTATCATTTACCTTCATTTACATTAGGTTTGCACCATATTAAGTAGGAGCAGGCTGAAAGTCTTTTCTTTTGAAAAGACTACTTCTAGAATTGTATTATTACTGACAAATAACACTGTTTTAAGCCAGCATTTACTGAGTTCTGTGTGATACTGGATGCTTAACTTATTTTCACTAAATCTTTATTGACATGTTTATTACTTAGGATATCTAGGACTTATTTTTCTGATCTCAGCATTAAAAACCTCTGTTAAGGCCTCCCTATTGAGAAATGGTTGCAGCAACTGAGATAAAATGTGAAGACACTATCTTTAAAATATTCTATTGCATTTGCAGATTCTGCATTTTGGTTGTTTTTTTGTTGTTGTTGTTGAGATTTGCAACTGAAAAACAGAGTTTATAGTCTGGCCCAGAGCCTGTAAACCACATTAACATTCAAGGAAAATATCTTCTTTTTCAAATCTAGAAAACAGCACTTTTGAACTGATTACTTAATTACTTCATCCACCCCCAAATGAAGATATTACTCTTCAGTACAGCTGGTCAGAAAATGCAATGTAACCAGCCCTTCCTATGGAACTCAAAGATAAGAGCTGTGTTTTCACTGAATGTCTCCCTAGCATATCAATGAAGTAAAATTCTGTGCTGTGTGTACCATAAACACACTACAAGAAATAGCACATTTATATGCATAACATTTTCTGTGATTATTTTTTCAAATTCAGTGGAAAAACCTGATCACAAACTGCATTATTAGAAACATTTGCCTTTATAATATTTAAACTTTTATTCTATGAGAAATGAACTAAAAAACGTGTACCTCATCTACAGCAAAGTACCACTGTCAAAATTAAAGATTGGAGCCAGAGGGATTGAACCTTATACAGAGGAAAGACATGGCTAAACAAACAGGCTGGTGAGGGGCTGGGAACACAAACCCTGTGAGAAACGGCTGAGGGAGCTGGGGGTGTTTAGCCTGGAGAAAAGGAGACTCAGGGGTGACCTTGTCACTCTCTGCAACTCCCTGAAAGGTGGCTGTAGTCAGGGGGGGTGGTCTCTTTCTCCAGGCAGCAACTTAAGCTGCACCAAGGGAAATACAAGTCAGATATCAGGAAGAATTTTCTCATGGAAAGAGTGATAAAGTACTGAAATTATCTGTCTGGGGAGAGGTGGAGTCACCATCCCTGGATGTGTTTACAGAAAGACTGGATGTGGCACTTTGTTCCATGGTTTATTTGAGGTGTTAGGGCATGAGTTGGACTCCATGATCTTGAAGGTCTCTTCCAAACTAGTTCTGTGATTCTGTGAGTCTGTGAAACTGATTCAATGAAGCAACACACTGCCATTTTACCAAGCAACAAAATCCATTCCTGGTTTGTCCTGAGCCCCTTCTGAGAAAGCAAAGTTCTTAACTCTGATCTGGAAAAGCAAAATACTAAATATCATGTTCCCTTTGAGAAGTTGCTGACCTCTGTGTAGGCCTCCTGGCTTTAATAATGCTGTAAATATATCAAGGTTAAGCTCCTCTGAAATGTAAAATCCCTGCTCACTCTTTGAAGACTGAGTAAACACCAAACCAACAAATGCAGGCAAAGTGCTGCTTTAAGCAGATAAACAAATATCAGCTGAAAACTAAGGTTAATGCAGTAGCCTAACAGGAAATAAATGTGTGAAAGCTTGGTTAAAGATTTATTGTTACCCATCAGAGCAGACTGTTCCCAATTATGTACACATCAGTACAGCGGCTGTTATTCCTTTGACAGCACCTTCCTATGTATTAAATGTAGAAGCACATACAAAAATAAAGATGTAGCAATGAGCAAATCATCATTTAAAGAAAGCTTTCCACAGAGTAGAATTGTTTACATGACTGCAAAGGGAGGAGCTATGATAGCAAGTACCATACTTTCTTAGACTGCTTAGCATTCTTTTACTAACACAAGCTTCAGGCTTGTTATCTTAGTAGTGGTTTGAGGGAACATCATGCAGACAGCAAATTCTAGAAAATGGAACAATGTTGAATATATTTTGTATCTGTATAAAACAACAACAACAAAAAAATTAAAACCCCCAAATAATCAGAGTCCAACTAACAGGTAAGTAGAGTAAGAATTAATTAGTTCCTGCACCAACACTGATAAGATCTTAGGTGACATTTAATTTTTAAGAGTACAAAAGACAGATACTACTGAGAAGATTAAAACTTTATTCAAACCATTTTTAAAACAATACTCCAAAGCAAATAAAATAAAAGGGTTTACTTTTAGCTATTAAGCTTAATAGGCCTCAAAAATTTTGAATATCAAGACATTACTTAAGATAATGTCATTGGGCCAATTTTAATACCTATTTTTAAAATATTCCTTTAAATTCTGTCATTGTGATAACTCTTGCTTTGGATCCAATGTTGCATTCTGTATATCTAGAGCAGTCACTATGTTAACAAAAAATCAAAACCAAACCAAAACAAAACATAAACCCCAACATTATTTTAGTCATCTTTGCTGAGCCTGAAGAATAGTATTTCAGAATGGAAATTCATTTATACTTGTCGAATGATCACTGTTTCTTAGAGATTTTTTGAATAACTGGATAACTATGATAACTATGCAGCTAGTTGTGACTCAATTTTCACAAATTAGAAACTAAAACAATTTTTTCTTATTGGAAAGCCAAGAGACTAAATATGATCTAGGATTACTGTTCAAAAGGAATTGCTAGTGTTATAATCTAGTCTTTATCCAGGTCTAGACTCATGAAAGCTGTATAGAAAGCAGAATACCTGTTTCTGTTGCACTGAAAATGGTAATTCTCAGCCAACAAAATTATGGTCCTTCTGTAATTTAATCATTAATGCATTAGTCTTGTAAAGAATTAAAGATTAAGACTTTGATTTAGTTTGAAAAGAAATAAAGACATGTAAAATATTTAGAAAGTACCTGTAGAAATTTTGATACAAATATTAGACTGCTACTTTATTACTGTAATACCACTACTTCTTTTTCAGATATGAGCATTGTTTTCAACCCCAAAAAGCAGCAGACAATGGAATATCAGAAATCTGATAATGCCAAAAAAATCTTGGCTGAATAGCAAATGCTACATTAAAGGGTAGCAAATGCTACACCTACAGCTTATCATGGGAAAAGACTGTTTGGTTCTCTGAAGTTTGCCTTTGGGACAATAGAGAACTTCTCCCTGACACCTCTTGATTATAGAAAATATCTCTTATGAACAAAAATATTAAGGAATTTTTTTGTAACTATTGGACATGACTGTCTCCGTGTAGCAGATTTACAAATGTATCTGGTAATGATGCTGTATTATTTTGGACAATGGTGTAGTTTGGTTTTGGAGTTTACTGATTAAAAATATATTTCTATTTGCAAGAAAACTAAAGCATTAGGGAAAAAAGTGTGGTCATGGATGACCAGCTCATGTGAGCTACTTTACTTGTTACAGAAATGGTAGAAATTCACACAAAGAAAGGATCTCAACTCTGTACTTTTTACGTTGCAGAAGTGCAGCAGCTATTTGATCACACACTGGAAAGGAGGAGGAGGAGGAGGAGGAGGAGGAAGAAGAAGAGGAAGAGGAAGAGGAAGAGGAAGAGGAGGAAATGAAGGGAGGCTCAGGGAGTCAGGAAGGGAGAAAAGGAAGGAAGAAAGACTATTGATCAGAAAACTAATAAGAATGCACATACATTAAGATAATTAAAGTGAGACATATTTGAGTTGTATTTTCAATAACAATGAACACAATAGAAAAATATGTACTTTTGACTGAAAAACTGAAAATATAAATGCATCATTCAGAATATTCTTAGATTTTCCATCTGACCAGGCATCTCTTTTTTTTTCTGCTTCTCTTGGTTTATCTACTTTGCTCCTTTCCCTTATATTTCTAAAGAGAAAACAGATATATTCTCAGTTTTCAGCTTTTATCATAATACCCCTTTCAGTCTTACCCAGGCTGTTATTCTCTCCATGTTTTGTACCTGAATAAAGCTCCTATTTTCCTATTCCATACATGTACTGTACATCATTGAAAGGAACATCTCAGGTCACTGAATAATAGGGTCCTGTTATTATAGTCAGC
Organism: Melozone crissalis; assembly: GCF_028551555.1. NCBI lineage: Eukaryota > Metazoa > Chordata > Aves > Passeriformes > Passerellidae > Melozone > Melozone crissalis. Next base: position 44,509,970 of record NW_026535783.1, on the reverse strand, counting down.
TGAGTTATATAAAACCTCTCACAAAAAAATCACGCTATTTTACAATCCATTAGATTATTATTTCTAGAGAATGCTATTCTTGAACCACTGATGATAAGAAATCATCACATTTTCCAGCTTATACACTCTGTGGAAGACTCATTCTATATATTTGTACACTAGAAACTTTTAAATTTCTGCTAGACACAACATTTCTATAGAATGCCTCAAAGCCAATAGTTATATTTTTTGAGTCTCTGTCCATTACTAAATGGTTTTCTTGCATCTTTTAAATTAACCTCTCAACAGCTCTTTCTCCAAGACTACAGCACTGTCCAGAGTTCTAGCTGAATTTCCTATCAGAGCAAGCATAATTGCTCCCCTAATCCTTCCAGTCAAATTTCTATTTATGTGTCCTTTAACTGCAACAATCATTCTGATATTTGTCTAATAAGATAAAGATGTATTTTCCTTTTCTATCATTTCTACTTGATGGGACTCTAAAAAGGAAATTCCTGCACATTTCTTCCTCATGACATTAAATTATTGTTAGGCTGCATTTTTTTTAGTAAGATCATGAATCTTGATTATACATGATGTGGAATACCAAAAGATATCAATCAAGAATTTTATGCAATTCATATAAATGTAAGTGTTTAACCATGACATAATGAACCCTGTTGTCAGGGTTGCTAGACTTAAACTGCAGCAGGGACTTCTCAAGAATACATTAATATAATTATTTTTTCTTTAAAAAAGCAACATCTTTTGCCCCAGTGTTAAAAATATCTGCCCCTCTCTGTTGTCTCAACATCCAGAGAACAGGAAAAAAGTCCACAAAACACACACACACATATGCAGCCTGAAGCAGAGATACATAATGGGAAAACCAAAAATCTATCCCAAGGTTAAATCCTGGAAAGCAATTGATTAGAAACACAGTATAGTGCTATAAGCATGACAAGAGCCATCAAGTTATTTTAGTATTACTCAGAAATGTTCATTCACATATGGAGTCAGACTTCACCTAAAATTCCCTAAATTAAGTTACATTCAAGCTGCAAAGGAGATACTTTCCTACTACTACTGTTTTACTTAGACAGAATGTGCTTTTACACTTTATTATTATTTGTTACTGACAATTTAAAAGTGAACAAACTAGTGCATGACTTTATACTTGGAGGACTTCATGCCCGCTAAACCAGTGAGAGGGACTTCATATTGGTTTGACAGGGAATAATAATCAAAGCACGACAAGAAATGGAAACATCAACACCACTGTGGAAGTGCAAGGGACACTGCAACTCTGTGGGATCAGGGGATCACATTGTTGTCTTGGGAGGTTTCTAGTCCTGTGAAGATTATATCTGAGATGTGTGTATGGAGAAAATGTTGGTGACCAGCAAATCCTCAGAGGGTTAGCCCTTTCTCAACATCTATATGGACACCAGCGAAACTCTTAGGTTACCTTTCTCGTGGGAGGACACTGCAGAGCTCTGAGGGTCTAAAGGCACATCACAGACAGGCACAGATTACATCATCTTAGTTTCTTCAGTGAAGAGGAACATAAGTGCATATAAGCAAATGTATATGGACTGAGAGACAAGAGGGATTAGAAATCTGCGCACTCTTGTGCATTTCTATGATTTCCCTCAGAATAAAGAAATGTGGTAAAGGTAACTCACATGGCTTGAGTATGGTGATGAATGAAAGAGGGCTTTCTAGTGGGGACAGGCAGAAAAGATGAAGAGCAAGGAGGATCCTAGCACGTGGAGAGAATTAAGGCTGAGTATGGTTAATGGGTCCATTGAGTACTTATCAGGAAAATCAGAGCACAAATGACTGTGAGAGACATTTTAATAAATGTGTCTGCTACAGGACACCAAATCACTAAGAGAAAAATCACTTCCTTCACTGAAGCAAAACCATATGCCTTCGTATCATAGGAGACTTCAGCTATCCTAACAACTCTAAGAAGGGCAATGGGAGTGAGGAGCAAGTATTACCAATGATTCTGAGCTGACAAAACAAGTCAAATTTCTTGGACATGTTGTCTATTACCCCTTGGGTCTGCAAGATCCTTCAGTTCCTTCCTAAGCTAATCCTGTAGGTACACAACTCCCTTCCCCATCTTTGTATCTTAGGCCATGAGTCTATGCTTTAGAAATGTTCCCATCCCTGCCTGTGTTTCTTGATTCTTGCTGAAGTAGTACTTGACCTGGTTAATTTCTTGACTGAGAATGTCAAAGAACTCATTGTCATTACTACCCTGTTCTGCTCAGCCTGTGAGGTGAGAGTCAGGGTTGTGGCCCAAAGGCTCTGTTTGCCTTTAGCCCATCTCCAGCTGCTGGCTTATCATCTTCTGAGGGCAGTCCTCCAGTTTCAGTGTACTGGTGGCTCAAATCATTCATGAACAGAGTGGATATCGTTAAATAGGTCAAAAACTGAATTTCATATACTAAGCCAGATAAAGAAATTAGCATGCATACAAGAAAAGACTGGGAAGGTAGGGTTTGTGCAGCCTGGGGAAGAGAAGATTTTTGGGAGAGATCTTATTGCTATCCTCAAATACCAGGTGAGAAGGTGATGAAATCAATGTCTTCTCCAGCACACAGATAGAGCTAATGAGCAGAAGTTGTAATATGGGATGGTTTGGCAAGACATTAGAGAAAAAAAATTACCATCAGAATAGTTGAATAACCTGAAAAAGTTATGCAGAGAAGTTGTAGAGTTGCACAAAGAGATTCTTGGAGACACTCTCCCGTCTGAACTGAGCCTGACAGGTCCTGCCAGGGCCCTGTCTAGCTCTGAACAGGGAGCTGATAAAATGATATTCAAAAGTTTCTCCAAAAATACAGCATTCCATGATACTCTGATAACCTACTTTGGAAGTAAACCATGATTTCTGAATCACATTATGTCAGAAAATTATTTACTATCAAAATTCTTTTGCTCTCAATGTTACTTTTCACACATTGGAAGCCACCTGTATCAAGATAAGTACTGTTCCATGAAGCTGAAGCATTTATATTACAAAGTAGTATTATATTTCTATTAGAATAGAAGAAGATGCATTCAAGAGGAATCCTTAATATCTTTACTTACTATATCTTTATATACACTAAAACCAGGAATGGTTTTAGTGTATATCAGGCAATGGCCTTAAAATGTGCCATGGTAATAATGTTAAAATTTAGTACAAACGTTGCTCACAGTTTTATGTAGAGAAAAGTGAGTCCCTGATCACCTTGTAAAATTGATCATCTTGTAAAAGATTGCATGAATTTTTCTTTTCTAATTTTCTAACTTTAAAGTAGTTTCCACGTGGGTTTTCTTGGCCTAAGAGTTACAGAGATGAGTGGCTAATATTGGGAATGTATATTGCCCCATTGTCAAGATTCAAGATGTCAACATTAATATATTTTTAATTGAAATTACCAGTCTAATCACTTTGTGTTGTAGTAAGCATTATTCTATTTAGGCATTCAACTAAATATAGTATTATACCAAGCTTATAGTATATGAATTACATATTTTTCAGCCTTGCAGTTTTCAGCAAAGTTCCCCAGCTTTGGAGTTAATGGAATTTACATGTCTTGTATGAACAACACAAATAAGAAGAAATATTATGCAATGAGTTTTGATAGGACACACATTTAGCCTCTTTTGGCAAAGAGTGTAATATATCTTTCTTGGCAATGGAGGAGTTGGGTAACTTCAAGATAACACACATCTAATTTAGATCCAATGAAATTGCTTTTCTAAATCTAGCTCATTGAGAAATAAAAACCAAATGTGCTTTCATTTTAAAAGTGAAAAATCGCAAGTACAAAGATTCAAGGAAAACCTCATATAATTTAGCCTAAGATATGGAGATTGATGTGCATTAAGGTTAGTTTTATGTGGCATGTTGCAACTTTATTTGGATTTTCACAAATTGATGTTTCTAGATATTCAACTAATTAAACCAAATTAAATATAAGCTCAGTACATAGTGAACGGGATAATTGCTCACATTCCTCAGTTTGGGAATACCAGAAACATTTGAGTTTAGCTGAACTTCCTTATGAGAACCAAAGTCCTAGTTCACAAAACTACAAAATCTAACTTCCCAAAATGGCAATATGAGCCACTTGAAGAACCATAGCTTTAAAGGCACAGGCTTACATAATGACCACAATGAATAATAAAGAATGATCATTGCATACCTCTCAGAGGGAGTTTGTTTCTTAAGTACAGCCAAATCATGAAAATTTATGTATTCAATTCTTCAATAATGACCTTGTTTGGCTGGTGCTAAGAAGATGCTTACCTTAAGGACTGTTTTTCCTGAGAAGGATTTGTTGTCACCAAAAAGATATCCTTAAATTCTACTGATGAACATACGAGAATGTATTCTATGGCATAACTTGTAGATCAGCTTTTTTGTTCAGTTTATTAAGGAGAGCATTGATGAACCTCTGAAATGTCTGAGTTCAAAAGAAATACAGACATACAAAATGTACTAGCTCCCAGGCTGAGATTTGTCATCTACAGATTGTCCCTTGGTTTACCTTCCTTAACTGGATCTACATCTGGACTTTGCAGAGAATTTCTAGTCATTACTATAGACATCTCAGCAGAAGAGTTTCCCAGTATAGTGAATGCTGAGATATCGTTGCTCTGAAGTTCTGTTTTCAAGGAAGACCTTAACTTGGCCTATAACTTTTCCTAAGTTATGAAGCAGTTTAAGAGAACAATATAGAAATATTTATTCCATCAACAAGGTAGAAAAGTATTAATTTTATCTCAATCAAGGTCTAGTCCAGTTACCAACTTGCAAGGTTTTCTTCCTTACATTGCTTTGTTAGTTGGGATGCAGTTTAAAACAAAAGTTGAAAAAACCCTCCAGGATGGAAGTTCCCACAATGAATTAAATTTTCCTTTAAAAGAAAGAAGCAACAAGTATTTTTTAAAGTCCCAGATGTTTGACATTTGGATATTGGCTACAAAGAATGAGCAAATGAAAGTCTGACAGAAGACCTATGGATTAGCAGTATAGCTGAATAGAAAGATATTTTTTTTTGTTGTTGTTTTAGCATTTTTGGTTTTCAAATTGACATTAATAACCATCCTTGCAATGTCTACAAGAGAACATTAAATGCTCACAATGACACCCAAACTCTAAATCACCTGAAATGTAATTTTCTGCATGAGAACAAACTATAGAACACATGAGCACAAGATGTTCTGCATTTAAGAATGAGGTTACACATAAGAAGTATAAAGTTCCAGGAGGGTCATGTTATACAGCCCGTGAGAATCAGGCTCTCAGACTTCATGCTCTGCCTATTAAAAACTCTTCGCTGATCACTCACAAAGGGTATTAACATAAATGGTTTAACTTCCCTAGATATAATTCTAAAGATGGATTACTATTCTAATCCAAAACCATACATACTATAGGATCTCAACTGTGCAAAAGTAAGAAAAAAGGGCAAAAAAATTTAGCGCACACAAAAATATGTATGGGTAAAAAACCCACCCTTTGAGTAGCAGGAAGCATGTTAATTATTGCTTTTATTCATTAAAATATTTGTCTCATACAAAATATGAGTTTTGTATGAGATAGAAATACAAAAGTGAGATGAGATAGTATCTTCTAAATTCCAGAGAAATATAAATAGTGATTTTTGACAAGATAGTTGTGCTAATTGAGAAATGAAGAAGGAAATATTGCTAATAGTATTGAAATCTCTGTATCATTTTGAAAAAAATATGTTTTAATTGATCTGACTGTGTGTGTAAATTGGTTACCACAAGGGGGTAACTGCTATAAGTCCTTAGCAATTTGAAGTCTCAGTATGTAAGCAGATAAATTGTACTGCAGGACTGAGAAGTATGTCCTATCTAAGCCTGGAAATGTTGCTAAGGAGTGTTTTTGCCACTGTAAATAGAGAGAAATATCTCCAATCCAATGATTAAATGGAAATTTCAAAGGTCTGCTATCCTCTTGGGAAAAGAAAAACTAACTAAGGCAAAACTAACAAGCCTTAGCCTAGTTTGAAAAAAGATTCAAAATAATGAAGTTAGCTATTAAAATGAGGACAAAGTAACATGGAGAAGAAATTAAACAACTCTGAAGGGGGAATAAGACCAAACCAATAGAGGAGACAAAAGAAATTTTCAACACCTTATGAAACAGATTACAGATGAGTCTAAGAAGAAACAGGACTGAGGTTAAACCTTACTAAGTCCATTAACAAGTAAGCATTCGTTGACTTCCGTGTTCTTTAAATTATTCTGCTATAGAGTGACACCCTGATGAGGAATACAAACATATTTTTATAAGTTCTTGAGAGCATCTTGCTATATAACTGACAGATAACATTATACCTGGCTTTATTTATTAATTTTTTGGTGATTAATAAAGTTACAGTTTTGTGGTTTTTTCCTAAGAGTTATAGTTTTGATACTTACATGATTAATTATTAAAGAAAATAATTTCTTTTAAATTACCTGCTCAAGATGCTCATAAAGAAGACACAATAATAGAAATTTGATCACAAGGAATGTGAAATGGAAAAATCTTCTTTTCAGATAGTGTTAATGGATATGGAATGAATCATCCAGCTGTTCTTAGCCCCTGTCTGCTAAAAGATAAGGAAACTATTGTAGTGATGCCTGTTTAATAGAGACAAGCTGGGTAAGAAATATGATGCTGAAATATAATGACCATTTTATCAAAGCAGTACATAATCACATACAGAAAATTTTGCTGAAAAATAATGTCATATAGACCCTGAGATTCAAGGACTTATGCATTCTTTCTTCAAAATTGAAACACATTTACAAGATACAGTTAGCTTTTAAAGCTAAAAGGAGATTTTTGAAGTGACAAACTTCTGCTGGATGTTCTATTTTTATGAAAAATTGCCAAATATAAGAAAAGGAAGAGTTGACAATGCTTCATGAACTCACTGTAGGACTTGGGGACAGTATTTGTAGTCCTAGATCTTCAGCTCTTTCTTTTGGTATTGTCAACTGCATCAGCCTAACCTGACTGACTGTATATTAAATTATAAATTTATAAATTATAAAATTATTTATTTTATAATTTATAAAATTTGGTAATCTTGTTTCCTGGATTAACATCTACATTAATTTTCCATGTAAAAAAATAGCTATCATAACTGTTTCAGAGAAGATTTTTATTGTCTAGGTACTTCCTAAGATTTTTCTGTTATTCACATAATAATTTATTTCCAAGATTATTGCAATGATGAAATAATATATTCAGATTATGAAGATATAACATTTAAAAAGTTGATATGTATCAAAAAGACTACACCCCCCCAGCCAGAAATGTTACTGAAAAAATAAAAGAAAGGAAAAATATGGAACAACCAACAAACAGAAAAAGATGAAGTAGGAAAGTCTGTGTATCTAGAGCACTCAAATACACTTTTTTTTCTGTAAAGTTGTTTTTAGTTTGTTTTTTTAAATTTTTCTGTGTCTCCTGTAACCAGCATGCAATGCCCTTGTTTTACCTTTATAGTGGGAGTTTTTTGAGGACATTGAAAGCTGTGTCCACTTTTGTCTATTTAGATTCTTCTTTCATTCTTAGTGTACATTTCTATGTCCATCACTATTTCTCTTAATTTATGTGGTGGAAAACTTGTTTAACTGAAATAGGCCATCTTTGTATCAGGGTTCTCCCTTGAATGGAGTAGAGACTGATAAAATATAGTGTTGATGAAGACACTGTGAGAAGAAGGGAACTGTGAGATGCAGGATTAGTGGGTCATTATGTAGCTTTTCTTCAAAAAGGCATGTAATGTAATAATCAGTAGTGAGAATATCTTCGGTTTCCAAGCTCAAATGTTGGAGTTAGGAAACTATGGTGTCAGGTATTGAAATAGATGCTTTGTTCAGTCAATTACTTCAGTGGTAAGTCTTCCTGCATAAAGATAAAATAGCTTTCTCTTGAACTGGGCCTTGGGAAGGACTTCAACAATTTTCATACTTTGTCTAGGACTATAAATTTGGAACCTAACAAACAAATTTCCATAAGAGATGCCCTCCAATTGCAAGAATTAAATGTTATATCAATATTATGTCTTGTAGGTTTATTTGAAATTAGAAATTTGAAAAGTTTTGGGCTAAAAAAATTCCTATTTTCCATTTTGGAGGGCAACATACCACTTAAACCAGTATTATATACTGCATAGAGGAAGTAAAGGTGAGTCCACACAAGAAATTTAATAACACAATCTAAAATATGGGAAATTTTTCATCAGAGCATACCATTTGAAGACCTCTGAATGTGAGAGCAAAGTGCAAAAAATGTGTATTATCTCCTAAAACATTTTGGGTTAGTCTAAAGAAATGCATGATGAGAAAAAATTACTTCCACCATGGAATATGCTTGGCTTGGGGGATTGTATGTATAACTGTACAATGCTACTTAATTGTGCAACACAGAAAAAAAAGTAGAGTAAGAAAAGTAGGCTTGCATACATTATCGGTTATTTAAGTATTTTCTTGATACTAATTTCACACAAAAGCCAGAATCAAAATTCATTTATAGTTTCTGTATTTTACTTGAAAAACACAGGTATGCTTCTGAAAAGGATTTTTTCATGATAAATAGTTCATTTAGCCACATTCAAAAAGAAACTATAGACAGCTGAATAAAATATGAAATGCAAAATAGACTGAACTTTCAAACAGAAAACAATATTTGATTTCACTTATCATTAAAACTTGCAATGCAGTTATGTGTACATTAGTTAGTTATTAATAAATTTGAAGTTGCTTATACTTGTGTAAAATTATTTGAACTTATAATAATTCTCAAGTGCTAACAAGAAGCATGGTCTTTTCTGGTATTTGAAGGGCTGTATGGTATTATATTTTTTTTGTCAAAACTGTAGAAAAATTTCTTTTCCCTAAGCTCTGGAAAATTTCCCTCTTCTTCTAAGTTCAGAAATATTTCACCAAGCTATTTAGGATTCTATCTTCTGTTTCCGTTCCTTGACATATTTTTTTCTGTTTTGTATCAAGCTTCTTAAAAATACAATATATTATTATTTTAATAATAAAAAGCCAAAGGCTAAAGGGCTGCAAAAATATTTTAGCCACTCAAAATGCTGACGGAAATAATAATCTCTGAAAAGTTCTTACTTTCCAAACACAGACAATAGAGGAGCTGAAAATACGTTCAAGCTTGGAATAGAAGAGAAGAATTGATGTAGTATGGCTGTATGCCCCAATTTCATCTAAACTTTGTTTTGTACAATACTTTAGTAAAAGAGGATAATAGGTTGAATTCACTTATGTTCATGCAGGAAATTAATGATGTAATGACAATGCTGGACTGGCCAAATTGAACTTCACAAAGAACTATGAAAGCAAATGAGATATTGAAAAATAAGGAGTAAAATAAATAAGATGAAGACATTTAAAAGAGAGGCAAGAAATAACAACAGCAAAATTTTCATGCTCTCATATTGCAAGGAATTTGAAGGAGAGGTAGAAGTCAAATTTTACTAAAGGTATAGTTTGAAGAAAAAGTAAAATCAAATGACAAAAAGAAGAAAATTATTAAATGATAAAGACTCAGTAGGTGGAGGTGATTAAATGAAAAGATTGCAAGAAACAAACATGATTTTAAGAAGGATATTAATGAGAAATTGAGAAAACTAATGTGGACTAATTTAACATCAGAAATATTTCAGAATAACAAGACTGATAATTAGTTGATATTAGAAGAGAAAGATATATGAAAAATTAAGGACTTTATAATGAAAACTGATGGCACAGAAATTTATAATTTAAAGGCAGAACAGGAAACATGCCTGTTTTAATATTATCTGATCATGTCCTCATTATATTTAATTTAGAACAAATGATTATTGCCAGGCAGATGGCCCAGTATCAGGCATGACCATGTTGTGGACTTTAACATGATGATTCACTGACCCAGATCTGGCACACTTTGTTTTTGTAGATGATAGTATTGAATGTGTTGAATCAATCCACTGATTTACCAAGTTTCTGGTCAGTGGGATTATTAAAATTTTTTCAATAGTGCAGTAAGTCCAATGTCCTGACAGAGAAATTCTCTAGAAATGGACATTCTTGAAATCACCTGTTAAAATACTTAAACACATATATGAAATGCATTTTAATTGCTGCATACTGTAGAAGTCCATGACTTAGTGTATAAGAGGCTCTTTGGCAAGTTGCAAACAAGGAGATTATCCTGTAAAGACTTTTGTTAATTGTATATTTCACCTCCTGCATGTGTATTACCCTTAAACTCAAAAAGAGATAGTCATCAGTAATCCTGTGATCACTCAATTTTAATTATTTGTTATAATATCCACTTTGATGCAAAAGTCAGTCATCAGCTAACTTCTGGTTTTCTTTTATTTGTGATAAATATGTCTTTTAATGCATTAATCCACAGATACAGTAGTACTCTAGAAGTATAGCTAACATTGTAAACCTATTGATTTGCGTTGTTCAGGAGAAAATTCTGCTATCAGTTTTCTTTTAAACACATTTTCTACTAAAATGTTTTTATAAAGTTTCACACATGCAAGTTGGCATGAATTTTAAGGACGTTGATAGAGATTGTTTTCCCCTGTTAGTGATCTTCACATTTATCAGCAGTCAGGTGTGCTCAAATCCTGCAAATTTCATATTCATGAAAAAAATCAGACTGAGAGCAGTGGCATGTGCATTAAAATAAATGTATTTAAGTTCCTGTAGAAAGCTATAAATCAAAAGTCCTTAGCTCCATATTTTAATATATTTAAAAAAAATTAACCAGGTAAGAGATAGTAGACTAAGTGGAGATTAATAAATTCTGGAACAGGATCTTGTTTTTAATGAAATATCTAAAGATAGATCCAGAGCATTTTAGAAATTCTACTTCATTACCAACAATAAGCTGGTAAAACGGAGCTAAATACAACTTCAAGCCCTGAAACCTGGCAAAGAAGCATGTTTGAGCACTGCTACGTCTGGCTTCTGGAATGAACTGCTATTATGTAGGGTCCATAGGCAGCTGCTAGTCTTATCCAAGTGAGGGTTATGCTGAGAGTCTTTGCATACTGCCTAAACCAGAAACATTCTTCAAGAATATTTCATGTTTAATTGTTGCACTTGTGTCAGTTATCCAATAGACTCCAGAAACCTTTATAAAACATTATAAAGAACTGTTCAGCTCTATTGGAAGAATCCTTTTGTGTAAAGTCTTTAATTATCTTTTATGCAATAGCCTTTGCTTTTGTTTGACAGTATATCTGCTTGAGAAGATATGGTTACAATTAGTTAATAAATAAAAAAAGTATAAATAGCAAAGCTGGATAAAGTCAAGAGAAAAAAAAGAGAAAAAAACCAAAGCTTGACTGATACTAGTAATAATTTTTCTGTTAAGATAATTAATTTACATAAAAAAATTATTTTAATGCTTCTAGGCTTACAATTTATAAGGAGTTAGTGTTGTCTAGTATACAGCCTTACTGGACTTTTTGCTGATAATAAAATAAACAGATAAATATATTGGAAACCAAATACTAGATGACTTCTTTTTTGTCAACAGGATGGAGAAATAGAAAGTTGCAGAATATAACATGATTCATGGGACAGAATTGAGAGCAAGATGAATATTAGCATAGTAAGTTGTGAGAAATGCAGTCACTAAACAACCTTTTTTTTGAGGAGTGAAAAATAGTTTTGGAATATTGACATAAACATGTATAATTAAGAAAGTATTTACATAGACCGTAACTACTGATGTGAGGTATGCTAGGAAAGAAGTTAAGCCTGAGATTGTTGTGACATTTTAACATGATGTGTCACTTATATTTTCTGTCCTAAGTGAAATGCAGGAAAATGAGACTTTCATGTTTGTCAAGATGATTGCCACAGAGAAACTAAAAATCAGAGTGTCAACCCTAATAAATGCTTAATTGCTCTTTAGGGTAAGTCTGCTAGAAGAAACAGAATAAACTATAGCAGGATAGTGTAGTGAATGAAATAGCTGCCAGGAATTCTGGAACCACAACCACTGTGGTTTGAAAGAGCCAAAACCAGGGAGCAAACTCACTTAAACTAGTGGGGCATTGGCAACTCTGAAATAAGTCTTTCAAATTCTTCAATGTTGAAACTGCAGTCCTTTTACCTTCCTTGGATTTTGACTAAAATAACTTTTCTAAGGTTAGATGAGTGTTTCAACTTCACTTATGATGTAATTTTTGCAAAAGGAAAACTGTACTTTTCCTGTCTGTTAGGAATCTTCCATATATTTAGAGAAACTATGAAACTGCTGAAAGCAAAACTGTGCATTGATAATGTTAGGGGATGTTATTAGGAGAGTGATGTAATCAGGAGAGAAAGAGTGACAAAAGAGAATTGCCAGAGACTTGGAGATAAGGAGGAAATGCTTAACAGTTCCTATGTCAAAAGTCCAGATTCTTATTTAAATTCAGGTGCTCAAGTTTGTAGACCTACATTACCCAACGCAAATCTGGACCACAAATAGGAGGTAAGTTCAGAATTCCCAAACTAGCACTGATGTGAGCTCTGTAATGTGTGGCAAATAACTGGAACGATATGAGAATGAGCAGGTTATAAACAATTAATTAGTTTCTTCTGTCATCACTAAGATTCTGAGAAACTCCTCTGATGCAGCTAGGCAACAATGTGACAAATTCTGATCCTGATGATAACTTTTTTGACACATGCATTCGTGTTATAGAACAAAACTTATTTCCTAAGTGGACAGATTGATTAACTGCTTACTAAATAATCAGGAAAATGCTGTATATTTTTTATCTTTAAGGATCTCTCTCTTATCATCTTTTTATTACTTGTATCTGAAAACAGGTTCTATTTAGAACAATAATATTAGCATTGTCATAAAAGCCTATATACACACTGACACAGTGAATTGCAAATAAATAAATATTATAGCACTGTTGCATGAGAAATTTTGATTTGTCCATATGAAGTTTAATGTGTGAAAAACATGACTACATTGCACGTAAAGAAAACAGTATTTAATTTGATGTAGCTTTTACAATGAAGGCATTGAACATAAGAAAAAATGATCTATCTAAAAACTGTCTAGAAAAAGTCTTTACGTATTTGTTTGAGAATCAAACTTGCAGGAGCTTTATTGTTTTGCTTTTTTCCTATCAAAGAGAGTATTATGAGTGGCTTCACACACAATTAACAGAAAAAATGCGATAATTATTTAGTTGTTCACCAGTCTTACTGGCGAAGAATCAGCTCTCTGTCATAAGAAATTATTAGTTGAGTTAAGCTTGAGTCTGTATAAGCTTGAGGCTTTATAATGTGATAGAAAATTTTAGTTCCCAAGAAGATGTCAGTCTTTCCTGTATATTGATTGGAAAGGCATCAATCTAATGCCAGTAACAGCCTGGCACACTCACCAGATAGGATCACTAATTTTTCACATTTCTACAAAAAATGTGTAATTAATTTTTAATTTCTGTGAGAAACACGTATCATTTCCCTACAGAGGAATAGCATACTTTATATACAGTTTTTATGTTATCTAAAAATCTCTCAACTTGTTCAGGATTTGGGAATGAATTTGCCTTTCTCTTTGGTTCTGGAATGACCACATTTGTTCTTTTTCAAAGGAAATTTCTTGACAGATAGGGATTTTGGCAGAATGTCCCTTGCTTTCCTTCACATTGCTTGAAAGAAACAGGATAGAAAGCAAATCTTCTCTAAAATACAATTTCACAGGCAATACATGCAGGCCAATTCTCTAGGGGTTCCAGGGTTGACTTCAAGATTTGATCCTCTGTTTTTTCAGAACCACCTTGACACAGACTCACTCTTAGACTTCAGGGGCTTTGTGCAGCTTTCCTGACCATTTGCAGTGCATTATGCCACCTGCTGAGTGGAAGGAAATGCAATTGTGTTGCTCTAAATATCTGTTGCTTCACAAGGTTCTAACACTGGCATTTTTCATCATTTTCTACATCTATGTAAAATAACAAACTGCAGAAATCATGACACCTTTTTCATTTCCCTTAATACAAGACTCATCCTTGGAAGTTGAGAATCAGGCTAAGTGGAGTTGATATGGCATGATGGCTTGCCAGTGTTTCCACCATAGCATGGCTCACTTTAAGAATTTGGTGATTCTTAGGATTTGAGCGCAAGTATTGACTTAGATAGTATACTTCCTGTAATTCTTTCAGTGAAACGAATCCAAAGAATATAAATGAGATTTGTCGGCTCTGAGGAAGATGAAATTTCAATCAAAAAACCCCGCAAATCCATAATGAAATAAACTGCATAATAAAGTCAATAACTATATAACTTAGTATAACAAACTTGGGACTTCAGAAAAAATGAATTATACCAAAGCAATTGCATACTAATTAATAGAAGAGAATTGTATGAGTCACAGACAGTGTATTACCATAATAATTACAAAAAAGCACAAATCTTATTAAACCAACCTGTAACATGATTATCAGCTCACATGAATTAGTGATGTCTCCTTCTCATACAGTAGAGGAAACCTCACATGAAACTACTAAGTATAACCAATGCAACAGAAAAGTCATGTATATTATTACATTTTCAGTGGTATTAATAGAAGAATTTTATTTTCTTATAACAAAAGAGTAAGAAATCAACTTGCATTAGTATCTGCAAAGTTATCCTCTTAATCACATATACTTGAATATTTTTAATTGTAAGAAATGTTTATTTTTTTTGTTTATATTGAATAATAAACACTTTATACAATTTTATTTGGTTTTCTAAAGCTGTATTGCTGAAGGTATTTGTCCAGGGAGCCTTTCTATACCCTCATGGCACCATACATACATGCCATATATCTCAAGATTGCTGGTGCCAAAACAAAAAAGTGGAAGAGACAGAAAGGAAACTTTTTTATTAAGCACAGCAACTGAAAAGCAGGAAGGCAGCTGTAACCATTTCCAGTTAGTTTCTGTTTTTATCTGTGTTTTCTAGTTATTTGTTATTTAGAGCAACTCGGAGAATTAGATTAAATTTAACATTTGCTGCAGCAAAATGGAAGTCTGTGTCCATAGTGCTGGGCTTTATAGTGTAAGTCCAAGATCTATTTATAGGGTATCTATACTTGCCTTGTAACATTTCCAAAATGTTTGTGTTACCAGCTACTTAATTATTTTCTTCTTGGTTAAGGTATCCGTAAATCTAAAGCCAGTGACAATAATGTGGATTTATTTCAGTTTTCATCAGTGTCACATTGTTAGGTATGGGCAAAGCTAAACTACACAACACTTTATCTATCTATCTATCTATCTATCTAATGAAATAACACTCATTATTTTCTAGTTAGTCATTTTGTATATTTTATTCCTGTCAAATGATGAATTTCTATGCTACTAAGAAACCAGAAAATATTGAAGGAAAATATTACGATACTTGTTTTACGTTCTTGCTCATATCTGGATTTTTAAAAAAATCATATTCTTAAAATACTATGAAATGAAACTTTTATGATTAATGTCAAGCAGAAAAGCTGCTAATCTACTTGCATCTGTCATCTGTTTCATCTTTTCAAAACAATCCAAATGAACAGACATCTTATGACCAGCACAGAATATTTTGACTGGAAAATGCTCTCCTGCTTTGAAATAGATATCTCTGTTTCATGTGATCCTTTATTTTTCATAAATGTCTTGACATTCATCTTGCAGTGGGAGGACATTACCCAGTGACAATATTCATCTCCTTTTGACATTATCTCATAAGTGAAATAATGAGTAGAAGGAAAAGAGTAGCACATTATAAAAATTATCTCCTGTATTATATGAACAAAAAAAACATGAGCATAAATTAATTGTTGTAGTTTGTTGACAGAAATATTACACAAAAAATTAGGAAAAAACCAAACAGAAGATAAAACTAAGATAAATCTTGCAAAGGGGTTGGTGGGTAGAAGATAAAACATCTTGACGTGAATAAAAAGAAAATAAAATATTTAATGACATAGGTCTTTTCGTATCACTGATCTAGTAATAAGTCATGTGAATTTTAATTAAATTATTTTAGAATTATAAGGAAGTCCTTTATTGAAGGACTCTTTAGGGACACTATGCTAATTTTCTTCAAGTGACCTGATTTGCTCAAGTAAATCCTAGTATTCCAGCTAAATACTTCAGTTACTTTAAGATTTTGTATTTTTGGACAAGCTGTCTATGTGATATGTAAAACAAATACAGTCTTGTACCATTCTTCTTTCATTAACATTAGCTGACTTGACATTAGGTATTCTGAAGGATTTAAAATGATCTTGTGAAAGTCTGGGTTATTCGGTCTTTATTCTCTTCAGGTTTTTCTCTTGTGTTATGCTATAGCAAAAATCTTTATGCCATAGCAAAAAGTTCAAGCAGAGTAAGAAAGCTGAATATAAAAATATACAAAGCTGCTTGAAATTGTCTCTATCTAGATGGCATTTTTGCCTCATTTAAAGCTGAGTATCAAGAAAGTGCGTACAGGGAAAACTTCTGCTGGGAGAATTTCTTCAGAATTTGCTTTTCCTACAAGTGAACTTTGCACTTGTGCGTGTTAGAAAAATTTCCCATGTTAGAGAGCATTCTGGGAATAAAGTAGAACCAGCTTACCCTAAAAAGGAGAGAAGGCTGCTGTTGAATTTTGTTCATTGTGCTCTTAAAGCATGGTTTCAATCTTACACCATCAATTCTTTTTCAGTGTCAAGCATGCCATCTACAACCTCTCACAAGTCCTCTGTGGAAATTGGTTCACTGGTTGAGAATTGCTCCAGTGATTTTACCACAAATCACTATGGATGGCATTTATGTCTTCATATCTTAACTAAGAAAGCACTTTAAAAATTATTAAATTATTTGAACCGACATGATATCTAAGATGTAAACAAGTTAGAATTTTACTCCTACCAAGATATGAGATTTCCAATATTATGCATAGTAGTTAAATATTTTCAAGTAGTGGAAAAAAAACCCTCTTTAATATATTGTAAAAGTTAAAACATATTCAGAAGTATTGGTTAATTTCAAAGCTCTTCAATTTCTTTAAACTGTAGAATAATAGGCTGTGTGTTATGGGAAATTGCTTCAATATTAAACTTGTCAGACTTTGGAACAGGCTTCCTATGGAGGTGGTTTAGTCACCATCCCTGGAAGTATTTTGAAGACATGAAAATGTTGCACTTAGGAACATGGTCTTGTCGTGGAAGTGGCAGTTCTGTGTTAATGATTGGACTTGATTATATTAAGGGACTATTCTGACCTAAGTTATTCTGTGATTCCATAAAGTGGAAATCATAGAATAACTTGATTAAACATTATCTGAGAACTCATAGGGGAAAAAATAAATGTAACGAAGTCTAAGACTAAATGCAGACAATAGTTTTTTATGTTTGTACTGAAGAAACAGTGAAGTATGTAATTTAATTAATGAGTTGGACATCTTTTTTTTCCTGTAACTTATGGGGTCTCTAGACTAATAATTTTATATTCATCTTATAATACTGTTTGTAAATACTGATTAATGTATGTAGTCTTAACATCTATGCTTTTGGTACCTTATTATGATTAAAAAATTATCAAATGCTGTAGATTTTAATATTACGTTAAGTAGGGGAGGTGACTTCCTAAAAGAAATACAAAAGGAAACCTCTTTTGTATTTGTATCCCCATAAGGTTGTATTTGGAAATTGTGTTTACAAGTTCTGAAGCAAAATTTTAAAAACATGATCAGAGTATCTGACCATTGTAGTGGAAATGCTTAGGTTATTACACTGATAGTCTCAAACTAATTGTTTTCAGAGAAAAAAGAAGTGTATATAATTTGTCTGTATCTAATCTGTATTCCTGCTAAGGAGCTGTTTCTCAGTCTTTGAAGTGGGAGAAATGAGAACATATTGACAAGGGCTTGTGCATGAAGTCACATTCAGAGTTCCTGATTAAACCAGCCTGTTTTGAGGTTGGACTACCTATCATTAGTGTCATTATGCCTTTTATTCCTTAATTGCATTCTAGTACAGAGGACTCAAGGCAAAAAAACTGAATCAGCCCAGAAAAAAATCGCAATCAAACTTGTCTGTATCAAGGTTCATGGTTAAACCTCTGTTAACCTTGGTATTATGTGAGCTTAATTTATGCAATGCATATGAGAATGTGAAAAAATAAAATCTTCAGCTTTGTTCAGCTTGCATTTGTTATGAGTTTTCAGGAAATGATGAGTTAGTGTTTAATTAACCCTACTACAAGCAGCTATGATTTCAAATGCTGAATTATGCCTTCTAGTTTTTAAGTCAACAGATGTTGACCTTGCAGTGGCAAAATTTCCCTCAGCAATATAGACTAATCAGCATTACACCTTTCACTTGCATGAAAAGAGCACTATCTAATTAGAGAATATGCTTTTAGAAAATGAAGGTTGAAGGTTAAGATTTCATTTAGGATGCATTAGCTCAAATATGCCTTTGGGCCATTCCCAGTAGCTAAGCTTTTTATGAGTTCTCTTAAAATGATATGGAAAGGACACTCCTAAAACTAAAAAGAAATTGATTCAATAGTATGCATGAATTCATATTCAATTTTTGTAGGAGTGGCCCAGGATGAATTGAGGGTTCATACTATATCTCCTTTTTGAATACCAGTGTTCATCTTCACAGAACTACTGTATGAATAGTGTTCATTTTGAGATACAAACAATCATAAAACCCCCATGGATCTGAGACTTGATATTCACAGAAGAAACATACACATGGGTCTGGTATGTTTGTATTTTTGCTCTAACACACAATACTCCACACTAGTATTTACTGACATCTCTGTGGCAGCAAACCTTTCACTGGTAGTTCCTCCTACTTAACCCACTCTTTCTCAAAAGAAATTCCAGATATTTTTACAGCTACCCCTTACATTTTTGTCTGGGGAAGAGTACTGCTGAAAGGAAAGACTGGCAATCCTATCACTAACTAGCCAGACAGAACTTATATATGATTAACTCCAAAATTACCACGATGTGAAGAAAAAAGTAGAATATATTTTAAACATGTCATTTAAATTAGAAAATTGAGGACAAGTATTAAATTGTCACTGTGATTACATGGAAAGACATAGAAGCATTTATAGATTGGAAGAATGACATGTTTGGCCACTTGCTTGCAGCAAGTAGATAGAGGTAGAAAGAGGAATTTGTATGATACCCACTTCTTAATTATAAACTAATAGCCAAAATTTTATTTTCCTTTTGATAAAATGATTCCAGATTTAGTAAAGCCACTTCACAGATAGTAAAATTAGTTTAACATTTAAAATTTAATTTAAAATTCTGTAAATAACAAGCAAAATTACATCACATTGGAAAAAAATTTGCAAACTGTTTCCATCCGAAGAAGAAATTCTTTGTTAAAAGTGCATTGTAAAAATGTTAAAAAAAACCAAAAGAAAGTCCACTATCTTCCTCTACTGCTAAATGCTTTGGATCTCTTCTCTGCAGGCAACTTGCTTTCTCTGAACAATATTTTCTACCTATCAATTCTTTTGTCTCATTGCGGCTGGATAAGTTGTGATAGAAACATAGTATTGTGGGCAATAAAAAGATAAGAGAAAAAATCAAAGGAGGCTTTCCTTTATTTTGAGATTTATAACAGTGGTTAAAAGCTAACGAATGCAGAAACTATGGCTAATCTTCTCCCACCTGAAAATAATTGCAGACAACAAAAAACAAAGTTTGAAATTTTTGTCATAGTTTTGTAAGGTTTTTCTACATAATTTTTGTTTCTTTAGGTGAGATGTTTCCTTCAGTTGGCTGCTATCACAACATATGTTTCTCAAATGTTGGGATAATGATTCAATGCTTTTACAAATGGGTTGTGTCTCAAGGACTTGAGTTATTACTATGACTAAAACAATATGACTACCTTCCTCATAATTTCATAGCAAAAAAATCTATTTTGAAGTCATTAAGCAATTATGTTCAGTTTAACATTGAACTTTAGGTTATGCTTCAGAAGAACAGTAGGTCATCTTAAGAGAGATGAATATACATCTGGACAAGACTCGTAGAAGCCTCTCTGCACAATTTGTGACATTATTCTCGTTGCTTGAGGGCTCTGAGACAAGAAGGTTCCCAGGAAGTGGCTAGAAATTAACTCCATGTCAAAACTGTAATGTCTCTTTAGAAGAGTGACATTTATTGATAAGGAACATAGACTGGTTTGGTTCGAAACTGGCAAATAATTTTAAATTGATACTGTGATTCTTTCATCTACATAGCTTATATTTACTTCTCTGAAAGTAATTTTCAAAAAGTAGTTTATATACATATGGAGGCTTTTATGCCTCATTGTGTGAAAGGAAATGGAACTTTGGCCACTTATTAGTTTAAGTGATCTGCCACATCAAGATTTCTGAGATGAATAAATAGGCCTGTTCGGTATTGTGCACTGCTGTGCTGGATATTTCAGGTAACTTAATAAGTCAGCTGTGTGTATGCATATCTACCTAATGTTTGCACATTAATCACACAGTGTTTATAAAATAGTTTGATAAATGATTGCATAAAATTGTCATTGCAATGTTCCAGGCAGATTTTACTGACAACATTCTAGATCAAGTTTGCCCTGAAAAGCAGCCCTGAATTTTTATTTACTAATATCCCAACTCTGCAGAAAGAGTTCAGCCTCAAAATTATGTTTATTGTGTCCATTTGAGTTGAACAAATGTAAATAAAAATAGAATCAGGTATGTAACTTACCTAGTATAGTATCTTTTTTTGGTTATAGAAACCTGTAGAAAAGGTACAGTTTCGAAGTCATGAGAAGCATTGAAGAACCCCAAACTCTGGAAAACATCCAAGTAGGAATACTGGTAGCAAACAGTCAAGCATGATTGATGAAGACATGTGTCTTTAGGGAACATGAAAAACTGAATTTAGAAGGAAAAATCCTTTAGAACTCAATTTATTTATCTTTTAGGGATGGAAGATGCTATCTGTTTGCATTTATTATGCAAACATGAAAAGAATGTGCCATAGACTTCTAAATATATGTGTTCTCCAAGCTTCAAGCACAGCATTTTTTCCATAGAAGACAATGAATCCCACAAGGCTATCATGAGTCAGAACTGTGAGAAATAAAAAACAAACAAAAAAGCCCCAAACAAACAAACAAACAAACAAACAAAACCCCCCAACAACAACAACAACAAAACCCCGAACAACAACTGATATTTGCTGAAGCTCAAATTTAAAGGATGTATTAATGTCTGATAAAGTTAGTCTAGACAGAGTTATCATCCTTCAAACTAGTTTGCCCAAGAGGGATCCCATGTGACTTAATCTACTATATCAAAATACTGGAACAAAAAGACACTTTCAGGAAGTTTCATGAGCCTTCTAGGATAAGAAAAGGAGTTACTGACACAATTAATTTTTGTCACTTAATCAGTTATTATGGTAAAATAAGAGGAAAATTCTCCTCCCTGCCCCTCACAGATGTTCCTCCTCCAGATTTTGAATAATTTCAAAACTTTTCAGAGATAAGTAAAATTAATGCCAGGAGGATGAGATCGAAAGTAGAAATTTATTATTGTATGATTTCAGAATTTTAGAAAGCAAATCATTAGATGTGTGAATTTATATTTATACAATAAATGTATAAATTTCTTAACAGTATGATAATACAGTGTTAGGATGAAAAATATAATCTGTTCCATTCATTAGGTTTAAATTGGTTTAATTTTAAATAATTCATTCTGAATGAATGACTCAAGGATTTCTAGAAATGGCAGCATATAGAATATTTAATGGACTCTTCTATATAAAGTTCTAAGGAAAAGACTCAAGTTTTGCCATGGACTACTTAACTTTTATTCGGCTGTATTAATATATCTTCACAAGAATAAGAGAGGATGGAACATCAAAAAGCACTACATTGCCTGTCTGGAGAGTCAGTAAAGCAAGATCCTAATACTGATTTTGGAGCATGTCCTCTCCTCTTTCAGCTAACTAGATCTACTTACTAGAAGATTGAGAATGAAATCTATAAAGCAGAAAAGACTGTACCATGGAACACTTATCAACAATACATTCATTTGACCACTGAGGTGTCTTGCTATTTGTTTGGTTAATATTATGTATGTGTCAATTTATAATCTACCCGGTAGGTAGATGCTTTCTAAATTATAGGATATCGTATGTTTTCTAAATTATATGGTATTATATACTGCAGAAAAATGCAAATAAAATATTTGAGACGAATTTGCCTGATGACAGGGACATTTGACATGTTTTATGAGAGAATGACAAATTTTATATTATAATAACTATTTTAAAATATTTCAGAATGATGAAGAATCTTTTCACAAGTTTAGGTACTCAAAGCAATTTCTCGTGTCAAAATAACATGAAAAAAAGGTTTAAGTTGAAAATGGAAACTGTTCTTTATAATGTAGTTCCAGCGGAAAATGTAAAATGTTCCAATATTTCTATTCACATTCAATGTTAACAATTCTACTCAACATTACCAGCCATGTTAAAACTAAAGTTGCTTTGAAAAGACAGAGACCGCAAGGCTGAGAAATATATAGAATTAAACAAATACCTTCCAGTGTGTGAGCCTACAAGAAAGATGGAGAGAGACTATTCACAAGAACATGAAGTGACTGGACAAGGAGGAATGGCTTTAAACTGGAAGTGAATACATTTAAATTACATATTAGGAAGAAGCTCTTCACTACGAGGGTAATGAGGCAATGGAGCAGGTTACTCGGGAGGATTGTGAATGTCCCATCCCTGAAAGTATACAAGATCAGGTTGGATAGGGCCCTGAGTAACCTGGCTTAGTGAGAGGTGTCCCTGCTCATGGCAGAGGGCTGGAGTGAGATGACCTTGAAAGATCACTTTCAGTCCAAATCACTCTGTGTTTACTATGAAAATCTGGACGACATCATGTTGGCTCCATCAACAACTTCATACATTGCAGACAGCTTTGCCATCAACTCAGCCAAAGGCTTAGTAAGAATTGTTGTAGTGCCTCAGGTACACTGACTGAAAATGAGAGATCAATGCCTGTAATACTACCTAAATAATTTGCAAAGTAATATAAGAGCACAGAGCTGCATTAATAAGAAGTTTTATATTTTTTACTGTTCCACAACAGTGGGAGAATATATGATCATTTCCCATGATTTCCAGTCTGAATGATATTAACTACTTGAAGAACAAATAGATTCACCATGGGATTGTTGTAATAGGACAAGGGATCTTGGATTTAAAATAATAGAGCCTCAAATTAGGTTATATATAAGAAAGAGGGTTCTTAAAATAATGGCGATAAAACACCCAAACAGATTGCCCAGTGGAAAGGCTCTGATGTCCCATCCCTGGAAACCTCGAAGATCTGGATGGTAGTTTGAGCAATTTTATCTAGTTGAAGATGTCCTGCTTAAGGTGAAGGTGGTGGTCTAGATGACCTCTAAATGTCTCTTCCAACCCAAACCACTTACTGATTCTAGGAATAAAGCCTATTCTATGATTCTCTGAATAAGCTCTTCATGAGTTGCAATACAGTATCAAGTGTTCCGAAATCAGCAGAAAATTCCAACTGACTGTGCAAATTGATTAAACGCCACAGAGACAAGACTGTATTTGACTTCCAACAAGTTTGAGAACAGAAAGACTTACAGCCTGATATTCTTAGATGACAAAATACAGGTAACTGTATTTTGTCATCTAAGAATAAATTATCTGTCTCCTAATTACGTAATTACACTAAACTGCTAAAAAAATAAGAAATGTTCATGTGAGGGAAGGAAAAACCCCAAACAATTTAGCTGTCACCCTCTACATATTTACAGTCTACATCTAATAATTGCTGAGTATGTAAAAATTAATTTTTCAAAAATTTTTAAATGCTTCTGAGAGGCTCCTCCAAAGAATGTTTGATTCTAAACCTCCAGTTTTGTATAATATGTAGGTATACAGACAAAGATGGGAACTTTGTCTTAAGGTCAAAAATAATATCTTAAACATGTAATTTCTTGAGAAGAATTTTTTTTTTCAGATTATTCTGTAAAAAATATCAGTCGCATAAATATAAAAGAGAGTGGCCTAGGGTTTTGCAAAACCAAAAAGAAAATCTGGATTTGAAAAGCACGTAACTGACTGACACAGTGTTCCAAAATAAATAGTAACTGCTTAAAAAATTTACAGTTTTCTTGCCACATATAATTATTTCTGACCTGTATCCTATGCTGTTAAATAATCCTGCATAAATTAGTATTTTTTCCTAGGGAAATTGAAAAAAAACCCAAGGAAATCCTTCACTGTTCTTCTTCTTTTCTACTTTCATTTTGGAAACTTGACATGTCCTCCTACTGTCAGTTTACTATGGCAATATATAATCATCTGACAAATCTATCATGTTTGAAATTAGTGTCAATAATTCTAGGTACAAATCTCACATAAAAGCTCTTGGGAGGTTACTCTAGACACACCTTTTGACAACTTTTGGTGATAGATATCGACTGTTAATTCTCAGTGATGTTTACAAGTTCCTGTGCTTGTCATAACTTGGGGCTTTGAATGCTTGTTCTGTTAATTATTAAATTGAAAAGAGCATAGGAGGGTAATATTTTTGTCTGTTGGGCATTTTCAATCTCTCTCAAATATTAATCTCTATAGACCATTTTATATAACAATGAAAGGCCAAATTCAGAACTTTTCCTTTATTAGCCAGATAAATGAACAGTAAAAACCGAGCCAACCATATAACAAAGGAATAGGAAAAGTTAAAATAAAAGCAAAAACAAATACAAACCACAACCCCCCACCTTGCACTATGATTCATGGGTTCTATATTCTTGTTAGTGCTCTAGATAGTAATTTCCCATAAGAAATAGGACCATCTGAGCTTTGGAAAAGTACTGAAAATCATCTACCTATTTGAAGGTGACAATCTGTGATGCACAGTAATATATCCTCCCAATCATGGAATTCATCAGACTTCTGGTGGTTGTTTTTTTTTTTTTTTTTTTTGGTTTTTTTTTTTGTTTTTTTTTTTTTTTTTTTTTTTTTTTTTGTTTTTGTTTTTGTTTTTTTTTGTGAATAAGGTCATTTTCAAATAATAGCAGGTCTGAAAGGACTGGTTGGCATCTAATGAATTTCACAGATGTCTTTGGCTGCAGATGCAGCTTAGATTACTGCTGTGTGCACAGTCACTTGGGTAACATTGGTACAGGGCTCCAACCCAAAAAGCTACCAAATAGTAACTTGCATACCTTCTCTGGTGTCAAAATAAGGTTGGTACTAACTTTGGAGGAGGCTAGTACACCTTCAGAGGTCAGTACCTCTCCATGACAAACAAATGGGAAGACAGATGGCTCCTGTGATGACTTTAAAAATACCATTCAACATTATGGTGCATTATTATGATTCTCTGCCCTTCTTACAAAGATCAGACTGTCTCTCAGAATAATAAATATATAACTGAGGATGTTTTGAAGGCCACTTATCATCTAGAAAGAACTCACAATTTATGAACTCAAGGTAATGGTATGAATTTTTATGAATAAAAGTGGAAACTAATGTACATCTTTGTTTTTCTCTAGTTTACCTTTATTACTTTAGAGAGATTTTATCTGTTTTAATTTTACATGCCCAACTTGTCTTTTTTTGGTAAATAAGTACTTTCTTGTCTTCTGTAATGTGTCAAATATTAAAATTTAGTTAATTTAAAAGTAAGTAATGTGTATGTACAACCTAATATTGTGATCTTGAACTTTTCAGACACACCAAAGTGCTATGAAAAAAGAACAAATCTATTAGACAAAAAATCTAACAGGAAAAGATTTTATGCTAATTACAAGATAAACTTTCAAATATATCTATATCAATATCTATATCTATATATGTATATATAATTCCTGATTTTTTCCCAGAAATTTCTATTTAACATAAAAAGTCATGATTTTCAGATAAATGAACTGTCTGCAGTCTTTTAATGTAAAAAATCTCAGGACCAATGGTTTCCTTATTATTTCATAGACAATTTTAGTTTGAACTGATAAAATATTAGACATTATTAACTGGGTTAATGCAACCAAATATACATTAATGTCTGTGTCACTCATCATAACAGTCATATAAGTCTATAAAGTTTAGATTCTTGTTAGTGTGCAGGCAACGTGATTTCAGTTGTTGCCACTTTGATTATGTAATCAGAAAATTCCATATTTACTCTGATTTAAAACAAGTATATCAGTATTAAGTGTACTAACAGGGCACAATTTTAATTAAAGTCATATTTTCTCATATAATATCTGTATTTTTAGTACTCATTTTCCCAGTGTTCTTGGCTCTTGGTGATACTCTAGAAGATCCTGCAATATACTGAAAAAACTCCTAGTGTAATATCACAGCAGAATATTTAGAATTTTATTTATTCAGAGCATAATGAATTGCCTCTGAAACATTTGGTTTCATTTTTCAGTAGCACATCCCGCTGTACTTCAACAGAAATAATCATGCTTTATATTGGTGAATCAAACAATTTTCATTATTTTGTAACAGAGAAATTTAAAACAGGAGGAAATCTATGTTCAATATAGTAATTTACATATAGGGGACAGGTAGTAACAGTAGAGCAAGAGGTTTCAGGACAGAAAGATGCATTAAACTTTCTAAATGTACTGAACCACAAGATTGATGTGAAATGGTCTATTTGTCAAGTGGAAGATGAAGCGGCTGGAGATCTGTTCTGTCTGATACCACCTGCCAACTGCCTCAAGGTTTGTTACAGGGGAGAGGAGCTGAAAGCATACAACAAATCACAGATAAAAGCTCTTCCCCTTAGCATTTGTAATTGATGTATTAGATGCATTTCAAGTATTGTGATGGATATTTTTCAAGAGTCCTGGTACTGGGTGACAATGGGATGCTTGGTAATCTCCCTATATTGAACAGAAAACATCTGGATGCAGCAGCATATGGACTGCAGCTTCAGTGAAATAATTTAATGCATGCTGCCCACCATTAGGTCCATATGTGCATGGTTCCCTTTAATGCTATATTCAAGTATGGCAAAGAGAGCTTTAAGCATTTTCTCTTTTTTGATGTTTCTGCAGTCTTGCAGCTATCTACATGTTTATGATATGGGGATACTTCAAATTCCCAGAATGTTCAGAAATCACCTGCAGCAACACCAGTTGACAGAAGTTGAAAATACCCACTTAAAAATTGTGTAAGAAGATTACAAATTTGATTGCTATTCTGAATCTAAAAAAGGTTTGAACAAAAATGTGATCTAGTACTGCTATATGAAGTTATCCACAATTAAGCAGAGAAGACTTGCAGTAAAGAACAAAATTTTTTGGTTGTTAATTTGTGGGGGTTTTATTCCCTAAGAATATAAGATACACTGCATATGAAGTATGCAGCAAATACACGAAAACAAGATACCTATGTGGGATTTGAATATATTGATAGTTCACTCAGAATTATTAGAGGTTTGACAGATCACTTTTACCTCTCACCCTGCAGGTTTACATCAGTTGCTACATAAAATGAAGAACAAGTTCAGGCAACTATGTTATGTACCATTTTTGGGGGTTACTCTATGTCTTTTTTGGTGTTTTTCATGTTCATGTGTGGGGAAAGATAAAGCAAGTTTGAAAACAGGAAGTATGATATACAGTTTTTTATTTTCATATTAGTCAGGGAAAAAATAACTTGAAAGCTGTGGAAAGATTATTTTTTGCTCTAAGAAAAGGAGCAGGAGCAAATCAAAGCAGGAAGTCAGTCAAGCACAAAGATAAGGCACCTGCTGTGGCTTTGGAGAATTATAACCCTCCTACATCACACAGAACCAGCATCCAGGGCCCACTGATTATTTACATCCTCAAACATCTCGTGGAAGGTCAGGATTCAAAATTTGACAAGAGGAAGATGCCTATATCTAATTGGACTTTCTGAAGAGGCCTCAAATCTGACTAACTGGTATTGTTGGGGAAGGGAAGGGAAGGGAAGGGAAGGGAAGGGAAGGGAAGGGAAGGGAAGGGAAGGGAAGGGAAGGGAAGGGAAGGTTGAATAACAGAGTATTATATCAACAGAAGGCATAAATAGCACAAGGTCTTGATTCACTAATGGAGATATTTTAGAAGCAGTGTGAAATACAAAGCAGAAGGAGTTGGCAAAACTCTTTTATTAAATTGAGGAGAAGGAGACCTTAATAGACAGATGTCTATTTACTATCACAATTGAATGTAATGAAAAAGGAGAGAGTTTTAAAAACAATGTAGACTGTTCAGAGTGTGGTGGTTGAACCTATCATTAACAATTTTTGAAAAAAATTCTGGACAGGAAGACCTCAATATAGAACTGCATCAGTTATGAGAAGACAAAATGGATTTGAGAGTTAGCAGGGAAAAGTTTTTAGTTGAAAGTGTAGGAATAAGATCCTAATTTTTAATGACACATTTATAGGCCAAAAAAAATTGAAAAGAGAAGAAACACCTTTATTGGATTCATATGTTACTTCTAAAGAATGACTAGGAAGCAGGGCTAGGCAAGATTGCACTTTTTAAAAAATTATTCTTGACAGTAATACAAATTATGAGATATTTCAAGTATCTGCATAAAGACTTCCTTCCCCAGTTTCCAAGACTGAACCTTTAAGTTCCCAGTCCCCTAATTTTTTTCAAGGTCTCAGAAGGGATGCATTAACTTTACCTAAGTTAATTCCAAAGTAGAATACTCTTCTAGAGCAGAAGATGAATTGTAGATATAATTATTGCATACTCTGGAAAAAATAAAGTATTTGTAATTAATGGGCAATGGTGCAATTGCAACCATGCAATTAATGGAAAAGTATCACAGTAAACACAGTAATTTTTCCTCAAAGAAGAAAATAAGTATACTGTATCCCTAATATTATGATTTTTCCTCCATGTTGGTTTATGTTGTTCGGTTTTGGGGGCTCAAGACCTATGTGGGCTGGCCTTGGCCCCTGTCTCCTTTTAGCTTGCCTTAACTGGTGTCTAGTGGCCAAGTTACCACTGATGAACATGTGGGTGCTGCAGCGCTGTCAGTGCTGAATGTGGACAAGGGCAGAGGCTCCCAGAGAGTCCCAGTGTGACAACAGTGGACACTTACACAGAGGGAGCTTAGGAGAGGTGACCATGTACCTTAGAGGCTTTAACTGCAAAACCACAAAAGCAAAATACATTGAGACACTGAAATGCATAAAACAAGATCTGCCCTCTCAGCTTCAGCAGTGAAAATGTAGAGACTTAACAGCTATCCAAAACTATACACCACCTCTCTGCTTTCAAGGAGCCTGCAGTCTCAACCTTAGGACCTGGGATGAAACCGAAGTGGAGAAAAGGTTACAGGTACTCGTGAGTTTTCTTGAACAAGAAGCTTCATTCTATTATTTACGAGGCTTCACTGTATTATTACGGACTGTAAAGTGTGAGAACTGCTGTAAATAGACTAATAAATATATGCTTTATTTTGGTTAGTTTGTTAAGACCTTAATTGGGCTAACAATTTTTTCCTATTTATGGAATACACTTCCTTTTGGCCATTTTTATAGTTATGATATAATGCCTATTTTTATAGTTATGATATAATAAACACATCCATTCTTTGTGTGCACTTGCACAAATTAATGTGCACTTTAATGCAGAGTTAAAAGCTCTTCTTGACAGATGAGTAGAAATACAAAATCCTTGAGTTCATTATATTTTTGTTACAGAAATTAATCATTGCATTAATGGAATTTGACATTGTTATATACTTGGCAGTCACTTCTATCTCTCTTATCTGTTGAACATGAAAAAGTCATAACAAAATAATCTCAAAGGAAAGTATATTTTTAAACATATTTTTCTGCATTACTTACACGAATGTGGATTTTGATTTAAAGATTCCTAGAGAAGAAGGCTGTAATTACAAAATATTACAGGTGATTAGGTTTTTAAAAAAATCAGGGAGCAGCTTGCATGCTCTTTTCTACTAATGAGGATAATTATCCACCAACACATCATGGAAAAATAATCTGGAATATGTTTGAAGAAATACTATAAAAGAGAATCAAATGGTCTAATTTGGATTTTTAGTATTAAAGTTGAACTCCAGGTTATCAGATATACGAACACAACTGAAAAAAACCACTATTGTTTTATTAAGAGGGAATGACAGTCTAATGGTCTTCCAGTGGACATTAATTCATTAATATAGATTTAATACATACTTTTCTTTTTCTTCCACTCCATGATTAGTTCTGCTTATGGAAGATTCAGAATATTTTTTTTTCTTTTTACTTCATTAAAATTTTACCATCCTCATAAGTTCATAGTTCAATGTGTTGTTTCATTATTATTAAAAAATAGAGAAATACAAAAAAAGTAAAACAAGATCTGTTCTTATATCTTTTATCCTATTTTGTCCAGTTTCTTCTCAAAATAGGTGCAAACTGCCATTGAATGACTTGGCATTAGCTGGAAACTTCTAAATTAAAGAAGAACAAAAAAAGTAGAATAACATCATGTGTATTATGCCTTAAAGCCTGCAGGAACCAGTTTTGAGCAAACTGATTTCTTTCAAAGAGGTTTTCAGTGCCTTCCTGGAGGTCAGTCTAGACTTAGAGCTGCAGCATGCACTTGTACTTTAACTTATCCCTTCATCCCTCCCATCTAAACATGTGAATAATGCCTGAAATAAAGCAACTTTCTGATGAAATTATGCTTAAATTGTATTTTACGCAATTATTTGATTAAAATTTAAAAACCCCTAAATGCTAAAATTGAAATAAGTGTAAATATAAGCCTTCTGAAATGCAGAGAAATCTATCTGCCAAAATGACTTGAACTATCCTACATGAGACTGCTTCAGTGTAGTCATAGTGTCTCACCTCAGCATGGAACAAGAGAAGAGAGAAATGGTCTATGTCATATGAAAAAGACCATTTTTGCACTTTCAGACCTTTGCTTTGTTACTTGAACATTGAACAAAGAATTCCAAAGTTACTTTTGCATTAAGTTAAACCAGAATCTAGAACCAGCAGAGAAATTCCTGGGCAAGTAAGTTCAATCACTTTCAACACTGCAACTGTTGTGCAACTCTTTTCTCAGCAGCCCCCAATTTGCTACTTAGTCTCTCTGAATACTTTTCCTCTTTTGGCCATAAAATTGTTTTCTAGATGGAAGTGTTAATGGCCAATGCACACACATCGGTACTTCGGCAGAGGCTGCCATTTCACTCCTTGTGTGCTCTTGCTTTCATGGGTCTATTTACAGACAACAGTAATTTCAATTGCGACTTTGATTTATGAGAACAAATTTTTTCAGATCCTTTTTGTAAGGTGTATTCTCTAATATAGAGTAATTCAAATTGTTTCCAAATTTGTTTCATGTTTCTTAAAAAGAATCAAATTTTCATATCAGATTAGGTGAGTTCTTAGGATTTTTATGAACTTTTTGTTCTTTTCCTCTATCATACCTATACTTATAAAACCTGAACAGGCAATGACAGGTTTTTTGGAACTAGAACTAAAATACATGATCCTGCCATTTGAACTATGAAATTTCATTCTATTTGTTTTACTCTGGACCTTTTGAGAGTCATGTTCTCCTAGGTAGCTTAGTAATTTTGCATTTTAAAGCAATTTGGTGCCATTTGTCTACAGAAGTTCCTCAATTGTCTTATCATTCTCAGATTAACATCAATCTCTTCCAATATAATTGTCAAAAATGATTGTTAAATGACGACTACATTTTAAACTAGTCTTAGGAGAAAGTAGAATTTTGTGCTGTCTGAGCTAGTAATCTGAATATACACCTGGGTTCTTGCAATAAGAACTCAATAAACTTGATAAAAACGAAATAAAAATCTCTACATAGAAGTTTGGAATGCCAGATATTTATTACAAGAAAAAAAGGAAAGGAAATTTCAGGAAAGGGAAGGAAATTTCAGGAAAGGAAAGGAAATTTCAGGAAATTTCAGGAAATTTCAGGAAATTTCAGGAAATTTCAGGAAATTTCAGGAAATTTCAGGAAAGGAAAGGAAAGGAAATTTCAGGAAAGGAAAGGAAAGGAAATTTCAGGAAAGGAAAGGAAATTTCAGGAAAGGAAAGGAAATTTCAGGAAAGGAAAGGAAAGGAAAGGAAAGGAAAGGAAAGGAAAGGAAAGGAAAGGAAAGGAAAGGAAAAGGAAATAAGCAGCATGCAACTGGGTACAATGTACAGAGATATGCTTTCTCTATGAATAGCTTCTAAAGTAGTGATCAGTCTGTCTAAGTGAATTCTGGCAAACACATTGGAGGGGAGGGGTTTTTTTTTTCCACAGGAAAATCTGACATTTTAGTGAGCCTCTGACTTCTATTCTCTACTATATTTCTTAGCAGTGAACATGTATCTAAGGAAGAGATATTTTCCAACCCAGTAAATGGATACAGCTCTAATCAGTGCATTATTTTACAAAGCTAAAAAAACCCCAAACCTCGATTCTGTAGCTGTGGAAATGGACAAACCACACCCTTTGAGAAGGTGTGTGTTTCTTCTTTGAACAACATTACAAGTGAGAACTATTCCATATAATTACACTGGCTAAGAAGTCACTTAATTTCAGTGAAAAATAAAGGCAGGCTAGTTATTAAGAGGAAATGTGAAGTTTAATCATGCAGATGCGTAGCTCTTGCAGTAAACCCTGCAGATGTGCCCATCTCCAATGATATGTACTCAACTCTCAACTAGTTAACTAATATATTTAGTACTAATAAAAAGTAATATCTATGCTTTGCTTTAAGTTTAGTTGAGTGGATTTTTGAATACATACACATATTCATGTTTAATTCCAGTTCTTTGGAACTGAAAAAGAGAAGCTAGACACAGTTATCATGGAGGAACAAACAGGAAACCATAAAGAAAATTATTAACGGAAATGAAAAGTTTGAATGGTTGCAGAGCACTATTTTATTGCAGCCTATCAAGTAAATAGTTTACTTGCTCCCTAAGTTTCTGTTTCAATTATTTTTAAAATAAATGACCTACCCCTTATTAAGTAAAGCACAATATTTCAATATAGCCCAAGAAGAGATACTTAAGGCTACACTTAGAAAAAACTTCCAAACACAAAGGAGTTATGGGATGAACGGTGTAGGGACTGATTTTTTCTTTTGCTTTTTCATTAATGTTGGCTCTTAACAAAGATATGATTAAAAATTCCTGTTCTTACATTGCTTTCTACCACTAATAGACAGTTCCTCACCTACTAGGCAATCTTTAGATATTTATGATTTTTTTCTTCCATGCTTCTTTAAAGGAGTTTTAGAAAGACAAAAGTTCATTGTTCAAAGCCATAATTTTGTATTCTGCTTTATAGAATACAAGACTTTAAAGGTTACTGAATTCTAAATAGATTGCTTATTAGTACTTATTAAAAAAATTACAATTTGGCTATTTCTCAACACATATGTACAAGGGCTAATGAGCTAGAAATAAAATAAAGAGAGCAGTATGAAAAATCTTTAGAATTTGGCTAATCATTTAAACAACATGAAAGTTATGTTGAATTACAATGCTTACACTAGCTGGAAAATGAAATCCTCAGCCGCTATAACATCATTTATGGATGCTGCTTCATCAAGGAGACTAAAAGAATTCTCTTGTTTATTAGTAGAACTGTGCTTCTAGAGTTGGTTTTAGTTATCATTTAGGCAAAGGTTGCTGTGACTCTTTTAAAAAATAGATTTTTTTATTGTTTTTATAAAATAACATGAGGCAAATCAGTTGTGGGGCTTATTATCATCTCCTTTGCAAGGGGAGACAACCCTTTCCAACAGAGAACACTGCAATGTATTAGTGAGTGACACATAATCTAATCATATATGGACTGATAAAGCACAAAGATTTTTAATTAACACAGTGGTTACAGTGTGGAGAAGTTACATAGACTATAACAAAGAATCAGGAGTAGTTCCAAGGAACAGTTCTGAAAAATGCAGGTGTTGTACACTTTAAATGAGAAATATTAATTTGAGTCACTTTTTCCTTTGCAATAGCCCAACATCTGTGAGAACAGATTTTAAGAGTGTTTGTCTTGACTGAAAATTCCAAATGAGGAAAATCTTTATATTTCTAGTATGAAAACAGAAAGTTGTTCTAGCTTCGCATATTTTTTTCCTGCTCCAAAGGGTAGACATACAAAACCGAAATGTGGCTTTCCCTGATGACAGATGCTAGCAATCATACTGATTAAAAACTTCCACCTCATAATTTCTTATCTAGCTTTATATTCCAAAGTAATTATATCATCATTTTTGTATTTTGTTTTGTTCTAAAAGTTTGCTCTCCATTAATCAGGACAGTACTAAAAATGATGTCATTGCAATGGAGAAATCTTTGAGTGCGCTGAACCTTTTCCTGGCCAACCGTGTGGCGTTTGTAACAGATAACACAGCTAATGCGAGAAAACCACAATGGTGCTCTTGAAGGAGTGCAAGATGTTAGACCATATGTTCACAGACATGCGATGTGCCTTGTCATGTAGGTCATTTTGTTGCCAGGAACACTGTCATAACCCAAAGACAATATGAACCAGAAAAAATGTGATTTACTAAAGGATACTGAGAGACAGAAGCATTTCTTAAATCTCTAATTTTTAACTGGCAGTTGGAACTCCAGTATTTTGACCTAAAATAAAAAATTGTGGTAGAACTACTTGGAAAGAAGTTGTTTCGAGTGTGGCTAAATGTGCAGATAGGTGTGTACCAGTCAGCTATTTTTATTTACAGAAACCGGTCATCTTTGTTCATATTGTGTAAAATCCTATTGCTATTTTTGGGTGTCTGCATTCAGCTGTGTGCAAGGTAGTAAGAACATATGCAGAGCTGTAAGAGAAAAAATGTCCTGTTTCAGGGGTCCCATTAAAGATTATCAACACTTGATTATCAAAATATTAAGCAATTAATGAAAATTGAACGAAGTATTTTATGAAATAAAAGTAGAATGCCTTCCATCAACATAAGTTCATTCCTCATAAAAATTCTCGTCCCTCTTTTTGCTTCCTCTTTCGCTAAAAGACTTAACTCCCTTCATTCAGGAAATACATCCCAAATTTATTTTAATGTGTAACCTTAAAATGCTGTAGCTATATGCTCAAAAAAGAGAAATAAAAAAAATAAAGAACAAAAGCAAAACCCAAAAATCCCATAAACTCTCTCTGTAAATGCTCCTCTGAAGGTACATATATATAACATCACATATATCTATTAACTATAGGGATAAAATAAGTTAATTAGATATAGGGATAAAATGAGTTCATTAGATTAGTGAATTAGATTAGATTAGATTTATGTCTATCTTTATTTTTTTATTTAGATGAGTCATATTTCTAGAGCAAGAATTGTGCTAATAGGAAGTAAATTTTTTTGCACTAAGAAAAAAAAAGACACAAAAAATAAAAAAAAGATAATCCTAACAGTTTTTACAGAATATATCATAATCCAATGTAACAGTTACAAAAAAAAAAAAAAGGAGGAAGGAAACACAGTCAAATAAAAACTGTTTTAAAGGTGTTGTGGGACTGCTCTTTTTGGACAGAATTATCAGAAACATTTCTGGGTAAATGCTTTGTAATCCCTGAGGACAAAATTATTTTCTTCATATTTACATGTACACACATTTTACTGCTGACTCTGAAAATTAAGCTAAAGCTATCTGCAAAAGTAGAATGCATAATATCTATACCATCCTGAAAATATTTAAGACAGTCTGCATAGCAACAACAGGAAATTCATAATATTTTAAAACAACATTTATGAAGAGAAGCTGTTCTGAGGACAGATAAATGGTTCCGTACTTGCAGAAATATTTCTGATACTTAATTTTACAGATGCTTATTTTTTTTTGTTTAACTGACAAAAAACTCCATCACCTTTGGTGTGATGGCTTGATATAGTTCTAGTCTTTTTCTAATAATTCAGCAAGCTACAATACATAACAAGAACAAAGATTTAAAAAAAACCCTGACTGCTTATGAAAAAATAGTGTAATTTTATTTATTTACGGCTTTTGTAGTGATAAAGAATATCTCAATTAGAAAATTATTATGAATATGACAAAATAATATTATATATTATTATAATAAATGAAAGCCACATAGAACTATTAAATAACTTTTCAATATATTTTTGTCAGTGAAACAAACAGTTCCCTTGATATAACTTAATTTTTAAGTGTGCTCTTTTCCATTCTTGCAGGGTATTTTCTGTGAAAATACGTCATCTGTATTTTTACTTTACGCGATGTGATAATTAGTCAGATGAAAAAGTCACAGTGAAAAAATAGTATCTATGCATGAAAAAGAATACATTTATTGTTTAAAGCTTGATAAATTCTACATTGAATCAAAGTTTATGTCATAGTACATAAAACAATAACTCTAATTCTAATTCCCCTCAAATCCAGAAAAACAATAATTTAAAGGAATGCAAAAAGCATATCTGTAAGATTTTTCAAAACAGAATAAAATTTTCTGAAAGTTGCTAGAGCATGAGTATCCCTGTGTATTTACAGATGAAGACGTTTCTACTCATTTGCACATTGCCATCTCAGATAAATGTATTCCTGATGCACACAGTCACAGTTCAGAATTTTGTTGTTTTTCTCTCAAACTGCCTCATGAAGATTACCATTTTTATTGAAAAGAATCAGAGTTTATGCATAAATTAATGACAAAGTTTTTGAAAGTTTCCTCTACTTAGAGGACAAGAATGATGACAGCATTTCTGACAGTATCTTGACTAACAATCAATTCACAAGAGAGTTAGATGACTCTAGAAAGTGATTTTTGACTTCAAGGTCATTTTAGCTGTCATGATGGTTGAACAAGCTGTCTTACCACTTTGACCAATGACTTCCTAAGCTGCAGGTCAAAGTTTGAATTTCAAGGCTTGGACCAGAAACAGTTGCAGTTCTCCCCTTCTCATACACTTGACCCTGCAAAGAAACTTCTGTTTTGTGTGAAAGGGGTTCCCAGGAAGCTATATGTATTCTTTGCATTCAGCAAGAGATATTTTAAGCTACTTGAAATCCCACTCTATGGAATTTAATACCTATCAGTAACTGACCCAACCCCAGCAGTGTTCAAAGCAAGGCTTTATAAGTCCTTAACCAACCTGGATTAGTGCGAGGCATCCCTGTCCATGAATGTGAGGCTGGAGCTAGAACCTTTCCAACCCCTCAACAAACTATGATTATGATTAAATAAGACCTTTCAGGTGATAAAAGAGTGATGACTATTTAGGCCTATGCATGGTGACTTTGTCTAACACAAAATTTCTATGTCATCAATGAACAGACAAATTTAAATCTGGTGGTCATGGTAACGCAATACTTAAAACCTAATTCTAATAGTTGATTGTTTTCAAATCAGTATGAGATCATTAAAATTCACTAGAAAGCCTTGCTTAAGCTACTCCTAAGCAAATCCCTTGTGGTAGGCATTTAAGTAAAAATGTGCTGTCATATGAAAGGTATATGTGTGGTGGTTTCAGACTTTAAATCCAAAAAAATATTACTTACATTACCTCTACCATAAAAGTAAAACCTGATCCTCAGAAAGAAATGACATGATAAAATGACTGTAACTTTACTCCCTGCTTAACACTATTTTATTCTTTTCCAGTCTAGGGTATCAGGAGATGGCTAGTTAATGACATTGCTTCACTTAGTATTGGTCTTGAAAAAGAATGTCACATATTCTAATGCATAAAAAAGTGCTTCTTGGTTTTACTGCCCCCCTGCTTGCAGATTTGTCAATCACAGATGTAAGTTGATTAAAGGTAGAAAAATTTTAGCTCAGTCTTTGGATTTGAAATGAAATATAAAAGGACTGATGCACTGATCCTTGTATTGTGATATTTGCCCCTTCTGCTTCTCTGGGACAGAACTGAAAACAAACAAGGACATTAACAAGCAAAGACCCATAAAATGAAACAGATGGGGGGAACATGGGTGGAAACAAATCTGGCAACTCCCCAACCACTATTTAAAAAATATCAAACAGGTTTCCTGAACCCCCAATAAGGAAGACTTCTCTAAGATGTATGTGTTGTTTAACTGATTATGCTCTATACAGGTAATGATATTATAGTGAGTACTCAAGCATGCTGTCATTCATTCCCATTCCTTTTTTTATAAATCTGCTGTACAGCTACAGAACAACAAACTCAGATCAGCCATTATATGGGAACAGATAGAAATTATTTTCTCAAAGAGCTGACTTATCCTATCCTTGAAAGAGAAGAGTTGGATGAATTTATGGATTGGTGTACAATATAACTGGCAGATGGAGAGATTGAAGTTATTGAAGAGTGAATTACCAAGTCAAGAAGTACTCTCCTGTCTAGTCACACACACTTCCTGCAACTGAATAAAAAAAAAATAGTGTCTGCTCATCTAGGTATAACTAAATATTGTTACATATAAAGATGCTACCATTTTATGGGTAATTTATAGAGAGGACCAATACAGAGAGACTAAATGTCATTACTGTGATATTTAAGGCTTTGGAAACAGGCTTTGATTTATATGGTCTTAGGTATTATGGCCCAAGAAGTTTTTCTTAGAAGAATCTGCCTCCAGCTTTAACTGTTCTTAATTCTCTGCACTGAATGTTATTTTTTTCCTTACAGTGAATAAGCAGTAACAGTATAGTGATATCCACACTTTTCAAAAGCTGTTAGCTCATACTTTTGTATCATATGAGCAACATTTCAGGTCCTTTAAGAAAAAAATAGTAATACTATGAGGTTGTATTTTGTCTTCTAGGAAGAGGAAAGACGGTGACTTTTTAAGGACAAGGGTTAAGGAGTATCTTCTAAAATTTGTCAGTGCAATGGGAACATTGTCAAAATTTCTATTCCCATGGTTTTCGTTCTTTGCTCTGTTGGTGCTGAGATGTTTTTTTAAAGACTTGTTCAAACTAATACAGTAAGGAAGAAGTCCAGAGAGCTGTCTATATGTCCGATAGCAGTCATTTGGTCTAGACAAATCAGCAATTTATGATAATATATAAGAATTACAACTGTTTTCCAACTTGATATAGAGTGAAACAATAACTTGCAGAACTGGAAACTCAAGTTTCAGAACATATGACATCTACTTTTTTTTTTTCAAGAATCAGTTATAAACACAGTCCTTTTTGTGTACTACATAAATAATACAGAAATATAATTAAATTTCTTAATCTTTATAAAAATTGCATATACAAAATAGTCTTTCTATTAGTATATTTTACTAATAGGTACAACTTTATTCATTAAAAGTATAATGTTTGCTTTCAATGCAGGCACAAGTAATACATTTCACTGCTTCTGCAGTAGTTCTTGTTGTTATCAGTCTTCAAAAATTCTAAAATTTATGAAACATAAAAAATTCAATGAATCTAAACATAAAAGCATTATATCATAAAGCAGTTATGAAACTGACTTAACCAAAAGATAAGAAGCATATTAAGAACTGGCTTCAGCAGTACTTCCACAATCACTAAAGTAATGTAAGGAAAATAAGATCTCATAGCCAAATTTTACTATTTGATTCTCAGAGTTTTATAGTATCTGAATTGGTGCACCAAATAACTTGGTCCATATTGTGTATTATAGTTTCTTCTTTATTAAACAAAACAAAACATAACTGTATAGAAGCCCATGGCTTCTAAATTTCAATCGAAATATAAAACTCTAGTTCAACTAGTTCAGTTGTGTAGATAAACTTTTGTAGTTATCTGAGGAAGATATTGGCTTAGTCTTCAGATTTTAATGACTAGCCTGGCAAAGTGCATTCTCCTCATTAATAAATAGCAAAACAGCATGTTATGTACAGGTGTGCCTATTCTGCATACTTGAACAACCTGTCCACTCTGGGCAGGAAAGGGAGTGCCTATCACTGTAAGGCTGCTCAGATTTTGTAAACAATGTCTTCAAAAGGCCTCAATGCACTACAAGCAATTGCCTGTGATGATAGTCATTGAGGAATAAATTTAATTTACAATCCATCCACCAACAGTGCTGTTAAGGATAAGGAGAAATTCACAACACCTGGAGTCCCATCAAAATAAAAACAAGGCTCCTGTTAAACTACAAATTTTTATATTTTTCCCTCTGCAATATTCTCATCACCCCGCCTGTACACCTGCACTATATTTTAATAGGTTACTGTCAAATAAACTCAATGAGATTAAGTAACACATTGGAAAAAACAATTTGGTACATTTTTGCACTCAAATTCAACAAATTTAAGGTGTATAGAAGCACCAGTATGTTGCTTAGATAAATAAAGGATTCTCCCAAAGTAGAGGTTAGTAGCACAAACCAATAAAATTGAAATATGCCTCCTGTTTCTCTTTCAGCACTACAATATTTTTAATTCAGGGAGCATTTACCTTACAGATTTTAAACCCAAAATAAAGCTGCAGAATAAGTTGAGAATATAAGAATGTTAAACGTCAGGTTTTCAGAAGAGGAAAAGTTAAACTAATACATATTTATCTTGAGATGTGCTGTAGACCAAATAGTTTCAAAGAAAATGGTATCATTTTTTCATGTATTCAAAAAGGGAAGTACATTTTAACTTGTAATTGCTTTTTTAAATTATCAGAATATAAATCCTTTTTACCATCTTAATATTTTCCTTCAGATTCTAAAATTCTGAAGGTGGAATGGAAAAAATATGAAAAAAAGAATCCTGTGCAGCTGAGATTTTAATTTCTACTAATGACCAGAAAAGCTATTTTAGATGCAGTTATAGTAGTAAATACATATACAGCTAAGTCTTTCTATGAAGAAATAAAAAATGTACATACACATTATAAAAATGCATCTACAGTGCACATACTTTAATGACACAGTGATCAAACAAGCAGATCATGGACTCATTTTAACTTGAAAACAAAACTACTTTGAAAATAATAAAGTAATTTATTTTAGATAGAGAGGATTATCAGTCAAGTTTTGGAAATGTCACCAGTGCATTAGTCAACAGACTGCTTCCTCTGCGTTACACACTTTGGGAATTTCTGAATATGGTTATGGTGTGCTAACGACAGTACAGCTCCACTGAACTCATATTGTCAAAAAGACGTTAGAAAAGATAAAGAATTTTCAAGTAGTAATAACAATAATAGTCACAAAACCAGGCATTTGTGAAACAAAGTGTTTTCAAAGATTAAGAAACAGATATTAAGCATCTAAATGAGCAACAAAAAAAAGATATATATAATCCACATTTATGTTTTAAAGGTGATACTCCTTGGTTTGGCAGACAGATAT
Source organism: Melozone crissalis (assembly GCF_028551555.1). Classification (NCBI taxonomy): domain Eukaryota; kingdom Metazoa; phylum Chordata; class Aves; order Passeriformes; family Passerellidae; genus Melozone; species Melozone crissalis. The sequence goes on along the minus strand of NW_026535783.1, from coordinate 44,468,639 downwards.
TTTATCCTGTCTTTCCCATAAGCCTTTCTAATAATAATTTTAAGCTACATTTTTTTTCTTTTGGAAATTTCTAGCATTTTCTGTCTTAGTGAGGTCTTCCTTTGTGTCTTCTTCTTCTTCTTCTTCTTCTTCTTCTTCTTCTTCTTCTTTTTCCAATTTAAGTCTCCCCTCGCTACTATGTGCATTTATGTTTAAATTTGAAGTGTCCTTTTTTCTCCTTTAGTGTTATCCTGGGCTCTTCAAAAAACTCTAGAAAGACCAGCTGTATGTGTTTTTTTGACTCTGGTTTGATGCAAAACTAAATTAGACTCTACTTAGACAAAGGTTAAAATAAAAGAAAATGCAAGAATTAAATTCTCAAAGAGAAATCTCTAAACATGCAGCAGAAAAAGGACATATAACAAAAATGAGTCCAAAAAAGAAAAACAATAAAGCAAAAATACAATTATTTCTTAAAAATGCTTTAACATTCTCATTAAAAATATGTGAAACAAAATTGGTTTTGACTGAACTAGTCTGTATTGGATGGAGGTATCAAGGTTTTGGTGTTTTGGGATAGTTTCCACCAATCCAGTTTAAGTAATTCCAAAGATACAAGAAGTAATCTCGCTGAGAGAAACTATACAAGACAGAAAATTTCTGAGTTAGAAATTATTTCAAGAAAACAATTATACATGAAGTTGGAACAGTGATTAAAGCCTGTGTCCTTTCAAAAGTGTCTAGGTATGTTTTAGAAGGAAATACACTTGTCAGGACTGGCATATCATACATGTAAATCAGCTTTCACTGCAGTTGGACCACGTCTACTAGCTCCATTACTGGCCAATTACAAATGAAATGCAGGACAGGCCCTTGAAAATATTTACTGATAACCTAGAAAAGATAGTGAAAACAGACATTGGGGCAAGCAGAATGACACCTGGAACATGAGAAACCTAATTTCATGGAACTCCAGGATAGTTAGAGTTGGAAGGGACCTCCGACAATCAAGTCCAATGCCCCTGAGAAGGCAGCACCACCTAGAGCAAGTGACACAGGAATATATTTAGGTTAGCTTTGAATTTTTCCAGAAAAGGAGGGAGACTCCACAATCTTCCTGGGCAGCCAGTGCCAGTGCTCTTCCTCGTGTTAAGGAGAAAATTGTTGTGTTTTATTTATGGCTTTTGCTCCTCTTTCTGTCACTAGGCTACACTGAAAAGTCTCTGGCACCATCTTCCTGACACCTGCTCTTGAGATATTTATATGTTTTGATGAGATTCCCTTCCCAGTCTTCTCTGCTGGATCCTCTCCAGTAGTTCCTTATTTTTCTTGTATCAAGGGGCTCAGAACCAAACACAGTACTTCAAATGTGGCTTTTTCTAAGTGCTTATGACTGTGGATATCTTATTTTCCAATAGAATCCTAATTTCATCTAGAATATGAAAAGACATTCCAGTTTTTGCATCATTGATGCTTGACTACTATGAATTGCAGTAAATCATTACACTTCTCATATCCATAAATTATTTTCTTAAAAAAATTGGTAATTTTTGACAGTTTGGTGTGGTATGAGAAAAATAAAGGAAATAAATATTGATTCCAGTTCTAATAAAAGCTTCAATGCTGAATTTTTTGAGTGAGGATGAAATTGAAATGTTAAAATTTTCAGAATAAGCCTTCCACTAATTTAAATATCTAATAGGTCTGACAACAAATATTCCTCTCTTTAAGTCTTGATAGGAAATATAAACAGATTTTTAACAGCTCAGTAAAATCACTGGGTCTAATTCTGATGTCTAACTTGACGAACTCAAATTGATATTGATGTTTACTGAATGAATCCATAATTTTCCATTACTTAAAAGCCAATCCCAATTTTCCATGATGGCAACAAATTTTTATAGAAGCTGAAGAGTTTCTTATACAGATCCAAACTTCAATTTATTCATTTAAGCAAACTCCAATGAGAGGCAGGGGAAGAGAAAAAAAAAGAGTTAAGCAACTGTAAATTTCAAGTCTTGAAATCATCAACAAAATCCCAATTTTTGGAGAAAGTGTAGTACAAGCAAGTTACATTTATAAAAAAAATGTCTTTCTCTGGCTTTTAATTATATCCACATTCTAGTTTCCTATAGTAAAAAATAATTCAGTTTATGAAGGCAAGAGATACTATTCCTGAAAAAGTCTAGTTGAGCAGCTAGAACCAGTGTATTTGGTTAAGTACTTAATATTTTATTTGTTTTCTCTAAAAGCTGGTGTATTTTCTGTTAAAGGAACAGGAGTATCATTTGTGTATATTCCTGATTAATACCTGGATCCTATATCGTTTATTCCCTTTTTTGTCAAACTCTTTTATAGGATTATGCAGGTGTAGAAGTGCAGACCATCGGTTAACAGTGTCTAGGAGAATATCAGCAAAAATTTTCCTTTGAGTGCAGATATTAGAAGGAGCTTGAAAGAATACAGAAGGATGCTCTACGGTTGAAAGCAAACTGTCTGTATACCAAGGGCCAGAGTTTTATTGTAGCATGAGTCTTACAAAACTGACAATGGGTGCAGTGCAGTAACATCATTCAGTTGAAAAATGCATGTCTGTGTTGATATCAAAAGGATGACATCAGACCATAACACTGTCTGGATGAAACCCTAACAGAATTATTTTTGAGTGCTGCCATTGTGCTCTGTCAATCTCTGGTAATGGATTTTTTCCCTCTGGTTAATCTAGCATGAATTTTTTGATGTTTCAGGTCTTATTGAAAAATAAGAGTTTCGTGTGTTGGTAGGTACAAACGGAATTTTGATAATTAATCCTAAAATCATATATTGGTTGGAAATCTGAAATGCTATAAAATAGTACTTTTTTAATTATAGAAAGTAAAGATCAAAAAGTCTGTGTGGTGGATACTTACTAATGTAAGTCAAGACAAAAACCTAGATTGTGATTGATTATGAAAAGAATGCTTAACCAGACCATGTAAATTTTTTCAGTCATTGCCTTTTTTTTTGAGGGAAGAGTATGGCAGATAATGTGGGATAAAGTCATAAAACCTAAATCCTAATTAAGACATACATCTTAACATAAATCATAGATCTAAAATAAAACTTGAGCTGGACGTAGAGCAGCTGTGGATGAGTCTTAGTGTCATTGAACCACCCTAAAGGAATAGGAAGATGGTCATAAAGCCACTGACTTTCTCCTAGGATGCTGACCTGAATTCTATTCCATTTAATGCATTTCACAATCAAGTGGACTACTAATGGCAGATTTGTTGATTTAAAAAAAGTTAAATCAAATGAAAAAATCATGTCATAAAGACAAAATTAAATCCAATTTATTACTGACAGTAGTTAAATGGTAAGTAACTTCCTAAAATAATACTTAGATCAATACAATGTAAGGACATTAAAAAATGCCTGTATTGAGTCAAGATCAGCCAAGTACTTTGACACTCTCTCTGCCAGTGGCACAGGAATGTTTTTTTAATTGTCCTTCTCAGATTTCAGTGCTAGAAGGAACATGAAAAAGGCAAGAGCCAATTTCTAAACTTTGTCAGCAGCACTCTCTGGGTGCCTGAATATTTTCTACTTTCTTTTACTCACTGGGACAGGATTTTTCTTTGGTTGTGTAAAATTGTGCTTTTATTTACTCAATTGCTATCTCTCTGGAGCAGCAGATTCAACTAGCTTTTAAGATAGCCACCTTCAGGGGGCTGTGTAACATTCAGGACTATTAATGGATGCAGCCTTAATGTGGTTTTTTGTTGACTGCAGTACAAAATAATAATAGTTTTCTGCTGGGAAGAAAATATACTTGGTCTATTTCTGACAGCCATTATGGGACTTGGCTACTCAATGGAACAAGCACAGGGACAAGCTTTTACATGTTTTTGGAACCATGTAATCTGACTGAACCTGTAGTACTTGTGAGAGCTGTGAAACTAAAGATTCTCAGTCTTTGAACTTCCTGAGTGGAATTTGTTGCTAAATTACATTCATAAAATATATGCTTTTAATTACTATAGCTTTAAATCATCCTTTGTTGTTGAATCAAACATGAATACACTGGCAACTTAGAGATGCTAAATCTGCTGAACTGTGTTATGCATAAATTTCCATTAATCTTCCAACCATATTTTTTTAACAATTTTCAATTTTGAAGGAATATCTTAAGAAAAGAGAAATCATCTGAAAACGCATTAATGAAAGATTCAAAACATTTTCCAAGAAGGGAGATGATGATATAAAAAGCCATGAGGGAAAGCAACACTTGCATTTCTATTTGTTTTTTCTTTACCAAAGCTCCCTTGATTTAGATGCACTTCCCATACTTATGCAGCTCTTTTGCTCATTCATTTGTTCATTCACTACCAACAAGGGGCAGATTCTCCTGAACTGAATATGTGGGATAAGTGCTGAAATTTCTATTGCATGCATTCACTTGACTGGAAATGTATGCATATGTGCAATATAAAATTTAATGATCATGCTAAATATTTAAGTGTTAGCAAAATGCACCAACACCTGCCTCCTTCCGTATAGTACTTAATGGCTTACACATCAAGCCATTGCAATTCTTGTGTTTCCTAAAGCATATTTTATAAGTAGTTTTTAATCACAAAGAAAAACTGAGCAATAATCACTCGAGTATTTGAAGAAGCTGGCCATGTTTTGTTGTCATTGAATTTATATAACCATTCCTGGTTTACTTAATATGACTAGTAGCAGACCAATTCTCTTTCATGATTTTCTCTTTTCTCTTCACAGCCACAAGTGCCTCAGAATAAAGTAGCTTGTTTTATATTAGATGAAATACATACAATTGCACAGAACAATTAAAAAAAGAATTAGTAAATGTCTGTATTAATGTATAGGTGCTAATTGCAATCAGTTACTGAGAATCATCTGCTAAAAGGTAAGTCCTTTTAAGGCTGCTTGATTAAAATATAGTGTTTGCCTGTCCTGTCAACTAGTGTGAAAAATATTTTTTATGACATACGTTGCATCTCTTCCAACATTAATTTATCTAGCACTCTGAAGCTGAAATGGTTACTGTAAAAGCAAGTTGAATCTGCTGCTAAAGAGTAATAAGAAATACATTTTTATACAATCAAAGAAAAGTCCTGCCCCAGTAAGTAGAAGACAGTAGGAAATACTCAGGCACTCAGAGAGCGTTGCCGACAAACTTGAAGAACAATGTCATATTTGGAGACTAAGACGACACACTCATTCATTCGTGTTTAGTAAGGAGGGAAAGTTTAAAGGAGTGTAGTCCTAGGCATTAAAGATATGCAACTTAGGTCTTGTTTCTCTGCTATTACACAGATGGGACTTCCTGCTAATTTAATTACCTCATTTTCCTCCCCATTAATTTTGTGGTGCCTGGGTGTGTTCTGGAAAGAGGCGCACTTCTACCATGAACCCTTGACAGAACTTCTGTTGGCTTCTACTTCAGCCTCTCAGTCACTTTCACTGTGTGCCAATATGATGTAAAGTGTGCAAGGGCATAGCTATTTACAGAGGCAATTCTTTGAGCTGCTTGCTGAAGGTGAAATCCTAAGCCATAGAAGTCAACATCCAATTTAACTATTCTCTGATTAACTAACTTGCCCATGACAATCTATTTGTGAGCTGTCTGTTCTGAAAAAGCATCATGCTTTTATATTCTCATGCTCTTGCTGATTCAAACTTATGCTCAGAAAAGTTTATTTGGCAGCCTTGAAATACAAAAAATATACTGGACAAATAGTTACAAGTTGAAATATATTAATAATACTGGGGGGCGACTACTACTACTACTACTACTATTTCTACTAGTGCAAGTTTAAATTTATAAATGTCACTACAGAGGTCATCATTACAGCAGTTTGGCAGTAGAAAGTTAAGGAAATATTCATCTGTAAAACCAAGACAGTAAAACTAATTAAAAAGAAAAAAGAGGGTATGACAAAATTTTTAATTGCAAAATAATAATAATAAAACCCAAGTAATTGCACCTCTTTTTTATTTTTTTAATGTATTTTTTAATTTGGGACTGTCATAGTGATATTTAAGGCGTCAATTTGATAATGTAAATCATACCCTTATATTTTATATGAAGAAAGTATTGTAAAAGAACAAGATACAATACCAAAAGTAATATCTAAAACCACATATAAATGTTATTTTACCCTCAAGATAGCTAAAGCCCCTAGAACAGCATTGATATGAGTGTTTAGTAACTATACGAGTATTTACTTTGACTTTCCCCGCACCTGTAGGAATGCTGGGATATAGCTGAAACTTTGTTTGCATTAATGAAACAATTTCTGGCATCCACAGCTGTCTTGTGCAATAAGGAAAATGAATATTCTCTAACAAGCTAGAATCCTCTTGTGCTGCTGCTGGTGGTTTCTAATTTTACTACAGGCACAGTTCCTCAATGCTTCAGCTCATTATAGAGACAAATATCACCCAGTTACAGGTAACTTTTCATTCTAACGTGCTTATGCCACGGATGTCTGTGCTTCAGAGATATTCTGTTTTGCACCTGAAATTACTTTCTGTGTTACAGCTATGAAGTGTGATTAGAAAAAAAGATACTGCAATTTAGATAAACCCCCACTAAATGGCTCAACTGAAACAAAGCTGAAAATGAAGGTATAAATGGCTGAAGTGATTAAGACTGTCAAGTTCTCCCAGGTCCTGTTAGAGAATGAAATAGCTGATGGATTATTATTTATCCCTGAATGTGAGTTTTGGGGATTTAATTAAAGATGTTCTATTATATTTTTCAAAGCCTATTTGAGGCTGTGAATCAAGACCTGCAATAACAGAATGTGGTATTGTTAATGGAAAAAATGGATAACTAGAAACTTCAAAAATGTCCATTTGTTAAACTGTAATTTGACTGCTTGATTTTTTCCCTTTATATGAGTCAAAGAACAAGATGATGTTAAGAATGTCAGATTTCTTTGTGAAAAGTGAATATTTGCTAGCTATTATAAATACTGCTTTGCTCACTGATCACTATTGTTACTGTAAAAAAGAAAGTATATAAATGTATCTTAAAATAAAAAGAGAAGATATCCTTACAATACACACATGATCAATGGCTGCAAATAGGATCACAAAAAAAGCTATTAGTAAAAGGATAACTTTCCTTATTAATAAATTCTTCAACACACATGGAAAGTATAAGCACAGCCATGGGACTCCATTTCAAGAGGAGAATGCACCACATTTTCCAGCAAATTTGAAATAGAAATAAAAATTATTACTAAATTTTCAGATCACAAATGATAGTTTTTATATATACAAATGAGAGTGTTTATATATACAGTAATCCGGGGAAAGAAAGTGGAATTTAGCTGAAATACAATGCCAAGCTCTCCTCATCTAGCTTAGCTAAACTAAGATGAAAAAAGACAAGCCAGCCAGCGCTCAGTATAAACTGTGATGATCTGATTAAGTGCCAGAGGAGGCTAGGTTAATTATCAGACAGAAAATTAAACCTCCAGCTGCAACTCATTCAGTAAAAGTTTTCTTTTTGAAAGGTCTATAACTACAAACAAAGGAATAAAACAACATTTTACCTTTAGGGAAATACTGCGACACTGTTCTGTTGTATGAAGAAGAGCAAAGAGATTCACTGAGGAGAAAAAAATAAACATTTTATAAAAGTGCCCCATGAGGGAGCCTAGTTGAACCATGTATATTTTTTGGGTCAAACAGATAGGCCATTATCATCTTCTTTCAGTTTTAAGGAAGTGAGCAAGGCAAGATAGTGTGGCCTGAAAACTGAAGAATCTCTTTTTCCACTGGCTCACACTTTTTCTGTTTCAACTAGGATAGTAGTCAGGATTCACTTTCCCACATAACATAGCCCTTTTTGGAGGGATCATTGATATAGGGACAAAAGTTTCTGGAGTTTCTCAAGAGACACGGGTATACAATTAAGAATTGATCTCCACCAAGTACTTGCTTTCGTTGAGCAACTGTTATACCTCTCAAAAGTCTGTGTCAAGACTACACTACATTGAAGACAAATTTAGTTTAAGAGGTTAATTTAATATCTGCAAATCTGCCTTATGCATTTGAAGGTTGGCTTGGATAAAATGGAACTTGCCTCAGAACTTGAGTTGTGAATCTGGTGCTCAGAACTAGCTGTTTGAGTGTGCACGTATGCATTTGAAGTAGATAGCTACACACAAATCAGAACAGTTGATAATGATTTTTTAAAAGGAACTCTGTAAAGGATATCTATATAGAAATTCTTGTTTGATCCAGTTCAAATTTTATCAACACTTTTGGCTGATGAACATAGTCACAATTGATAATGTTTGCCACCGTGCACGTGTTGAGTAAATCACCAAAAAACTTTATCATGTATTTTGCATGCCCCTTCAATTATTTTTCTAAGTAAATAAATTGTTTTGAACTTCAGTCTTCTAATATGCAAAAAACTTACAGTACAGTTATGTTATTTTGGAAAAAAGAAAAGCACAGGGGAGAAATTCCATATGTATCAAAAGTTTTGAAAAATGTTATGTAGGAATAATTATTTGTTTTAAAACACACAAAGAAACTAACAAAATATGTTTTATTATATTACTGGAACCAGTTTTCAAAGGAAAAATTAACCATATTGACAAGCTAAGGGAAAAGGGAAAATGCAAATAAGGTTGTCAATATAGTTAATTTTTCTTCTGAAAACATTTTTTGCTGGCCTTTATCCAGCAAAATATCCCAATACACCAGGAGTCAAGATTCTTGGGACAGCAAGGAAGGCGCACAAAAAGCTCATCTATCTTGGACCCCAGGAGAGAAGATCTTTAGCATCAAGGATCTGCTTGGTAGAATACTGTGGCATATAGCCTTGGAGGGAGGAAGGGCTCCAGAAGGATGATAAATATTCAAGAATCACCTCTACAAGCTCAGAAATGGTGCATGCAAACAAAAAGGAAATCAGGCAAAAATACCAGGAGGCCTGCATTAATAAAAAAGGAGATTCTGGATGAAGTCAGACACAAAAGTGAAACCTGCAGAGGATGGAAAAAAGGACATGCACTCTAGGAAGAATACAAAGAAGCTATCCAAGATTACAGGGATCAGGTTAGGAAAGCTAAAACCCTGGTGAAATTAAATCTGGCCAGTGATGGCAACAAGAAAATATTCTAATAGCTAAAAGAATTGGTGATAAAAGTAAGACTAGGCAAAATGGGGGGTCTGTCTGGAATAAATCGAGAGATCTGTTTACCCACAAGGTGGAGAAGACTGAGGTTTCTAATTACATGTTTGCTTTGGTAATCACTGTCAAGTGCTCCAGATACTGTGTCAAAAAGGCAAAGGCAGGGACTAGAGAATGAAGAGCAGCCCATTGTATGATAAGATCAGGTTTGAGACCATCTAGGGAACCTGAAGTCCATTGAACTTTGATTAGAGGCCTCTGTAAGTCTTGAGGAAACTGATGCTTGAAGTTGCTATGCTACAGTATAGTTGACATATATGAGAAGTTGTGACAGTCAGATGAATTTCCTACTGCCAGAAAAAGGAGAAAGATAACATCAGTTTTTAAATAGGTGAGAAGGGAAGACCTAAGGAAGTACAGGCTGGTCAGTCTCGCTTCTGTGCTTGGCATAATTGTGGAACAGATCCTTCTGAAAATTATTCCAAGGTAGATGTAAAATAAAGAGGTGATTGGTGACAGCCAGCCAGGCTTCACTAAGGGTAAATCATGCTTGAAAAACCTGGAAAAGGCAACAGACATAATCTACATGGTAGTTGTTCAAAGTGTTTGACTCTGTCCCATACAACACTTACTTTCTAAATTGGAGAGTCAATTGGGTTTGACAGATAGACCACTCAGTGAACAGGGAATTGGCTGAGTGGTTGCACTTAAAGTCTTGTGTTCAATGGCTTGATGTTCAGATGGATATCAGTGGTGTTCCTCAGGTGCTAGTATTGGGATGGTGCCATTTAACATTTTTATTGGCAACATGAGCAGTGAGATTGAGTACACCTTTGGAAAGTTTGCCAATGACACTGACACACTGAAGGGAAGGGATGCCATTCAGAGGGATTGAGAGGCTTGAGAATGGCCAAAAGGAGGCACAGGAATCTCAAAAAGGCTAAATGGAAGGTCCTGCACCTGAGTCTGGGCAATCCTAAACACAAATACAAGAAATGGATTGAGAGAAGGGTTAAAGAGAAGGACTCAGGACTGCTGGTTGATGGGAAGCTCAACATAATACATGATAATGGACCAGAAAAACAAAAGAATCTTGGTCTGCATCAGAAGGAGCATGGCCAGCTGGTCATGGCGGTGATGCTTTCCTTCTACTCTGCTCTTGTGAGACCTCCACCAGAAGTACTGTCTCCAGGTCTAGAGGTCTCAACACAAGAAGGACATGGACATACTGTAGAAGATCCAGAGGAGGGCCACAAAGATGACCAAAGGGCTGGAATAGTCTGAAGAACAGCAGGTTCTGGAGAGACATTACTACATCCATCTAGCACTTAAAGGGGCCTACAGAAAAGATGGAGAGGGACTTTTTACAAGGGCATGTACTTTTAGGACAAGAGTGAAGGACTTTAAACAGAAAGGTGTTGTATCTAAGTTTGTGATAAGGAAAGAATTCTTCACTATGAGAATTGTGAAATGCTGGAACAGGTCTCCCAGAGAACCTGCGGAGTCTCCATCCCTGGAAGAGTTCAGGGCCAGGTTATGAGGTGTTTTGAGCAACCTGGTCTAATGAAAGGTGTCCTTGCCCATGGCAGGATGGTTGAACTAACCTATCCTTGAGGACCCCTTCCAACTTGAACCATGCTATGATTCTAAGTAAAAATTAAGCAGCATTTCAAGGAAGCATTGTTGGGAGCTTTGAATCAGAGAAAGTTTCCATGTCAATTTAAATTAGGTTGATAAGTCTTATTTTTCTGGCATCATGATGTAACATAAAAGAAAAAAACAGGAAGACATGGTAGTCCTGTAAATGTCTTATAAATGAAGAGTTCCAGGATGTGGTTGAGCTTCCTGTGGCTCAAGCCAAATAACTGTTGCATGGGTTGGAATTCCAGCTCTGTATGTGCAGTGGCTGGACAAGTCCTGAGGACCACCGGAAATAAACTAGAAAGGGCGCTGACTTAGCAATTTAAATTATATTACTAATGCAACAATTCCATGTGAATTTAAACAACAAAAATTGAGAAAAAAAGGTTTGAAAAGCACATTAATAGGAAAATTGTGTTTGTGTTACTTAGGCCAGTAACTGAATTTTAATCCATAGAATCACTGAAACATAGAATCATTCCGGTTGGAAAGTCATTTAAGATCATCAAGTCCAGCAACCAGTGTCACCAGTGTGTTCCACACACTTAGCCATGCTTTCAATTGCCTGCATATCTGCATAATTTTTCAATGCATCTAGACTCTACAACTTTCCTGAGTAGTGTATTTCATAGCTTTACCACTCATTTTGGGAAGACTTGTTATAACTAATGTTAATAACTAATGTAAATTTCTCTTGGCACAACTTGAGGCCATTTCTTCTTATCCTGGGGAAAGAGACTGACCCCTGCCATTCTTCAAACTTGTTTGAGGTAGTTGTAGAGATCAATCATATCAGCCTCTTTTTCTCCAGGATCCCTCAGCCATTACTCCCAAGAATTATGCTCCAGCCCCTTTACCACCTTCATTGTCCTTCTCTGGACTGTTATAGCTATATGGTTAAAATTTTTTGTCAGCAAGTCTTAACTCACTATAAGTTCTTGTCTTATAATAAATTTTGCCAATGACAAAATTTTAAATGTAACTCGAGATAGGTATAAGAAGCAGATGGAACTGGAAAGCACTACCAACTGTTGTACCAAAGGAAGGTGCTGATAAATAGTAAACTCAGTATCAGATTCCTGAGTGCCTTTTTACTCCAGGGGTTGTAAGGCTAGGCTCAGGGCCAGCTTAAAGAATAATAAATGAGATAAATGGCATATAAATGATATAAATGATATCTCACAGATAAATGAGATAAAAGGCATAAATTAATCCAAAAGTAATACAGTTTTGTATTTGTACAGTTTTGACAAAATATTCTGAAGTCCAGTGTGTACTGTTATTTAGAGTAGTATTACTAGAATTGTTTCCAAAATCCTTTTTTAGGCCTACCACAAGTTTCGTAATCTGATTTAGACAGCATCAGAAAAAAATCTTGAATTCAGACCACAATTCAATAAATGATAGATAGATAAGGATCTGTTAGTTGCTGTGTAAGTTTTTCCATTTACACACTCATAAAATTTCTGATTTAACCTTGCAATAAATGTGAAGAAAAACTCAAGATATTTTCAGCTGAATTTTAATAACCTTTCATGAGTATATATGTATTCTAAATACTGCTAAAAACTCAAACTCAGTGAAGTCAAAAACGTTTTTCAAAAATTAGATAACATGATTATAAATAAATAGCTTTAATTCAAACTGTAAAAGAACAGTTCCAGAGAAGATTAACCATTCTATTATGTATAGACCAGCCATATAGTCATATTAATACAGAGAAGATTAATGCATAGACCTGAGGCTTGTAACTTACCAGAAGAATTTTTAAACTTCTAGGTATAGGGAATTAGGTATAGGAATTTACAGTGGATTAAAAAGCAGAGCAAAACAATGCAAAAAATAAAGAAAAAACCTAAATACTAAAGAACAAAACCCAAAAATCCCAAAAGTACAGAAAACACTACATACTACACCATGGAGCAAATATTTCACAACTTCTTACTCATTATTTAGAGAAATATGAAAGATATATCAATAGAAAAAGTAAGCATGCATAAATTATGGGCTTTTTATACAATTTTATTATTTTTCATTTGGAATTTTGGTGAAGCCAACACTTTAAAAAAAAACCAACTTAGAATTGGTAAAAACAAGATACTGTTGATAGAAAGAAGCATACAACAAAGACTGATACTGGATCAGATGAAAATCCAAATCAAGTTTAAAACAATATTTGGTAGATATATTCCACTCATCTTCTTTTAAATGTTTATACTAGAAGGAAGTGCAACACATTCATCCTCTCAAAAACTTTTAGGAGGTTGCATTTTCCTTCTGGTGATTCTAAGGGGATTGCCTTTCCAAAAGACTGAGCTATTTTGATCAGAAAGAAAAAATGTAGCTGAATATTAGTAAACTTACATGATGATTAATTTATTCCTATTCCAGTTTATCCTTCTATTAATCACCAGTCTCTGGTGGTCATATTAGACAGTAAGAGATGATTACAAGAGAAGTTATCTCCAACGTGAAAATATTTTGGTTTTTTATGATACTATAATGCAAATAAAATTTAAATCCTCAAAATGACCATAACATAAGTTTAAAAGTAGCATAAAAATGATACCTAAATTCTCAAATTAACTATTCAAATGTTCCTTATTCTTCTTCAAGATAGAACTCTCAGGAGCACTCAGTATGAGCTTAATGCTGCTTCACTGAGCATCAGGATGCATCCATGGGAGCAGTGTCAAAGTAGACATGAGCATTCTTGCAAAATCTGCTTATAAGAAACTTATTAGAAAATGTTTGGCTGAAACACAGTGAACTAAAAGGTCTGTGCTTTGAGAAATGGTTCAAAAACTTTTCAGCCCTAGGGAAGCTTTCTAATCATCCTGTCTGAACTTCTACATAGCCCCAAAGAATTTTATTTGTTATTTCCTGTTTCAAGCTATTGTCTTCCAATTAAGGTATAGAAATTTATTTTATAAACTTCCCTGTTCTTGGCTGAAAGGCTTGTTTCTGATACAGTATGCCTCATTCCTTAGTAAACTCTTCCATGATAGAATTTCCCAAGAGGTCTGCTGATAAGTTGTTTTCATCCAAGTCTTTCTCTGTCAGATTGTTTCTCTAAATCAAAAATTATTGGATTTTTTTTCCTGAACACTCAAGATATAAACTTTCTTTACTACAGATAATGCTACAAAATTACTTACAAAATTTTTTGTTAGCAGTTTGTTAGGTTATAACATGTCTTTCATAATATACAAAAATAAAAGTTTTAGTATTGCTACATCATTTCAGATAACACTGTTTTACAAATCTTGCTGGCTTATAGTGTTCTATAATATTATTTCTCATAAAGCATGAGGAGTCTCATGAAAGCCTGAATAATTATTAATGAAGAAACACTGCAAAAAGGAGTTGTTTCTTATTTCACTGATGAGCAGAAACACTCCTGGTGTTTACAGCTATGCCCTCACTGAGTTTTTAAAAACAAAACATCAAAGTATTTTTTAGTCCAGGTATTCATGTTTATTTGAAGCTTACATTAATGGAAAATAGAATTCCATTAATTCCAAAAAAAGGCATAAAAAAGTTAATTAAAAACTTACTAGTTCAAGCTTCTCTTCTAAAAATGCCAACATTTTCACAATGGCAGGTCATAAATTTTTAGAAAGGTGGAAGAGAAATTTGAGTACATCACTAATCAATAGTTAGGTAGGCATATCTTGTATAACTCAACTACTCTTTTCATAGGAACATTTCATGAAAATATTGCATGTAAAAATTTATTTTATGAAGCAAGACTGTTGTAAAGTTAGGGAACCAAATTTAGTAATTTGATTATGTATATATTTTAAAGTAAGCTTTGCCTGAGACAGAGTATCCTATCTAAACTAACTCCGTAATTGGAGAAAAAAAATATTTACCTGTTATCCAGATATTCAGAAGCTTGTTTATTTTTCTTAAAGTATATTCAGAGATGAACAGGAAATCTTGCAATTAATTATATCTGGCTGTTATCTGTTGAGTAATTATTTAGTATTTCCCAGTATATTATTCAGTGCCCTTTGTTATTGAAGATTATTCAAATTTTTATCTGAAGGCAGAATGATGAACTCTCCTATGGAATTCTCTGAAGTTTTTTTTTTTGGTAAGATCCTAGATCTTTACAAATATTAAGTAGCAGATCTCCGGAGTAGTCTAATGAGATAAGGCAATGTAAATGGGAAAGTAAGGGAGAGGGCTTATAGGCAAAATTATAAAGAATCAGCTAATTTTGAGCAATTGATTTTTGATGCCCATGGGTTTATTTTTTCCTCACAGAGCTTTATAGCTCTGTATAGGTTCAGAGCAGAGCTGTCACTAAATGCATTTGTCAGATAGATGGCTCACATTTCTGCAATTTATACTGTAAGTGTTTTGTATTGTTAGCCAAAAGATAAGAAATACAGAATTAATCATCCTTTGTGACAAGTGTGATTAAAAGACATCACTATGTAACTGAGTGCTGTCCATGACAAATGATTTACACACACTGAATCAGTTCAAATTCGGGTTTTACAGCAAACCTTAACTGACTTTTTTTCAAGTTGTGGGGCATTATTTTCCATATATGATATAAGTAATATGTTTAAGAATGTGCTAAACATATATTAACTTGTGACAAAACATGTGAGCCTTCCTTGTATGCCTTTTAATCATGGATGTTTTCCTTCCTGGACTTTCTAACCCTCAAACACTTTCAGAAGTTTTAGACAGGGGTTAGATGCTTAAATTCAATCTGGTGATAAAAAGAAACCAAATCATTTCCTCTTCTTCCAATACAGAAGTAATTTTCTTCAGATTTGCTCTCAGTTGAGCTCAAGACTCAATCCTACATTTTAATAGGTACAGAAACTTTTGCTTTGCTCTAGAAAATAGAGGAAATGAACTTTTTTCCCTCCTGAAATCCTTACAAGACTCTTAGATCATACTATGTCTTCTCAAATAATATTTATATATATTTGACTACCATAGAAGTATTTTAGATCCCATTATAGTCAAATTCCTGTATAACTGGATCCACAATATTACTGTTTCTGTCAAATAATAGTAGTTCCAAATGATAGCGGCAACAGTAGTTCCATCCAGAAGGTAAGATTTTTAAAATTTTATTTGGAAACTATAGAGGATTGTTGCATGCAGTGGATTAAACAAATACTTTGCGTAGGATGAAAATAGATTTCAACAGGTCATCTAAGTGGACAATTTTACTTCCACAAATTTGGTTTGATGTATGTATTAATTTTGCTGAATAACATTCATGAACAATGACTGATTGCTATATTAGCATCGTTGAAAATTCATAATAATTCTATGATTTTTCTAGATACCTAAAAAACCTCAGATATTCTAAAGATAAAATATTCTTTATTTGGGTAAGCAAGCATTTCCTAATCTCAGAAAAAAAAAGAAGAAAAATGTTATTATTTATTTATATATTAATGATCTTTCTGCCTGATTTAAGAGAAACACCAAAATTGTAGACTCTGAATGTGTCAGTATCTATTAAAAGAGAGAGGAGATAAACAAGGGAGTAGGGCTGTACACATTGTCTCACTGTATCTTCAGTGGGTGGGCCTGTTGCATGTTTTAGAATAAGATTACAACCATGATTTCCCTCTTTTGGCCTTATCTGTCTTGCACTGCTTGAAAAGTTTTGTCTTTTTCCTATTCTGTATATTATTTTCCTACTCCATTTTATTTTCATTAAAATCAAAACCACTGCAAAATTACACATATGTCCACAAGCACTTCTTCCTGTGATACATTTCGTACCTACATTTTATAGACATAAAGGAATACATGGTGATTAAAGAAGGAGGTGCAAAAACTTTATTAAAAACACCCAAAGTTTCCTGGAAATAGTTTTCTTTCCTGTTAGTGACTTCTTGTTCCCTGATTTATCATGTTATACACAACACGTGATGGCAGAAAAAAATGATGCTGTTTATTTCCTATAGCAAAGTAATAGAAAGTCTGCTATATGAAATATATTTAACACTTTTTTTAATGTGGCACATTTCAACTCAAATAGAATAACTAATGACAAAGAGTTTGTAGAAATTAAATATATGCAAATTAATAAACCAAAAAAGCATGTTTTGATATAATAGAAGTCACAATTGCTCATGTATATGTTATATGAACTTTAATGTTTAGACAAAAAACATCTTTTTGATTAATCCTATTTTGAAAATGCAGAAAAAAATTTATGGGATGAGAACTAAAAATTCTTATCAAGATGGTGAACTCTCTCACAATAATGTTGGCACTTTGAAGAAAAAATTTATCCAACAAAAGAAAAACTTATCTTAATGTGAAATTCAGTTATTAAATAAATTCTACATCACATGAAATTACTAAATAACTACACACGAGACCTTCCAGACCACAAAACCATAAAATTTATTTTTTAAATGCTCTCCCTTGAAACAGTTATAAAGAAAGAGAATACACATACAGTTCTTTATAGGAAAACAGTGAAGGACATAACCACTTTTTAAAATTCATGAATGCTCTTCCTTACCAAGTTTGACTGCAAATATGAGAGTAAATGTGCTAGCCTTCTAAAATAGAAATGAGTATTTACATGTATCTTAACTAGTGATAATGGTAATCTATGATATCAGGCTTGTGTCTTCAGCATGGGAAATAATGCATAATTATTATATAAGATATTAATTAATTACAGCTCACCATCTTGGAAAATTAAATAAAATAAGTTTGCTATATGACATTATAGAGTGACCAAATAACATAACTGATCTGTTACTCTTCTGAATAGAGAGAATTACATGTGATTTTGCAGCTTGTTTGGCTCAATTTTAGGAAATCCAAGTGCATACATTTCTGCAGATTGAAATAAATGTGGAAAACATTATTAGGAGAATCAACCACAAAATACTTTTTGAGACTGTTAATTAGGTAAGAGTGTATAGTTTCTGTATTAAGACTAGACTAATTTCTACATTTAAGGATAAAAGTAAAGGATTACACAATAGATTTCTACATTTAAACTTTTTGTATTTCCTTGTCTACTTCAGACAAAACTGAAGTAGATGCTCACTGTGGCATGACACTCACAATTTTCACAATTTTAGTTTTGAACCATTTCCACCAGCTGCAGATATATCTCACGGCTACTGGACAGGAACACTTAATAACACAGACAGAAAATTCAATTTCAAGAACATTGTTGCAGCAACAATGGTGAGAAGAACAGCAAATGAGAATAGGAAACACAATTGTTTAACATTTTCTCTCCCTCAAGAGAAAATTAGCTTTTTCCTTTACTAAATCATCAACAGGTCTGCCCCATGATCCATGCCTATTATTTGTAACCTTTGTAATCTGGGGAAATGTTAAAGGACATTATTATATTTAATCTAGCATCATATAGTAAACCCTAATTGTGAGCCCAAACACTAAGCTACAGCTCCTGAAACTTATGATTCAGAAAAGATATCAGCTGCCTGACAAGGAAGATTGGTAAAGTGAAAAAGAGAACATGGCTTCTTTAACTACAATTCTTCAAAGAAGTCAGAAGTTTTTCCTAAGAATGCAGGGCAGTGTTGGCTTTATTTTTGTTATTAATTAGAAAGGAACCTTAAGCACAAGAAAAGATGGTAAACATGATGGACACAAAAGAAAATTTATGCACAACACATAATGATACAAACCCAAAAATGCACCTAACAATTTTTTGACCGTGACTTGGCCATGTGACTATATTTGAAAGCTTTTGTAGTGTTATTCTTTAGAGAACAAGATCCAGAGCATGTGTGTGTAAGGGGCCACAAAGACACCTCCAGTGAGAAGCTGCAGAAGCTTCAACCATGTCCAGCAGAGCCAATCCCTGATGGCTCTGAAGATGGACATGGTACTGGCCAAAGCTGGGCCAATGAGAGAGGTTGGTAACACCTCTGTGATTACATATTTAAGAAGAAAATCAAAACAAAGTCACAGGTTTTTTACTCCTAGACAGAGTAGAGGAGGAGGTGAGAACATGTGAGGGAAACAACATGGTGACACTTCAGTCAGTGCAGAAGGAGGCGAGGGGAGGAGGTGCTCCAGGCACCAGAGCCAAGATTCCTCTGCAGGCCATGGTGAAGCAGCTGTGCCCCTGCAGCCCCTGGGGATCCATGAGGGATGCAGAGGTCCATGGCAGGGTGCCCATGCTGGAGCACGTAGATGTCTGGAGGGGGCTGTGATCCAGTGGGAGACCTGGTGGAGAGAGAGGGTCCCTGCTTCCCGGGTGGAGCAGCCTGTCCTTGGAGGACTGCACCCCATGGAAAGAGAGCCATGTCACAGTAGTTTTGGGAGGACTGTCTGCCCATGAGGTTGGACTTACACTGGAGAAGTTCATGGAGAACTGTCTCCCATGGGAAGGGACGCCATGGCCTCACAGGGGAAGGATTTTCTGCCTGAGCAGCAGAGGGAAATCTTGGGTGGTGAACTGATCAAAACCCCATGCCCTGTCTCACTGTGCTGTCTGTGGGATGTGGGGAGACCCTGGCAGGGAAAAGGTGTTTCAAGGGCTTATTTCACTTCTCATTATCCTCCTCTGATTCTTTTAGTAATAAATTCAGTTTGTAACTTAAACTGAGCCTGCTTTGCCCTTGAAATATTTCTCCTGGTCCTTTTCTCACTCATGAAGGCTTTGTTAATTTTTTTCCCTTTTCCCTCCTCTGTCCAGCTATAGCAGGGGAGGGAGAGTGAACAATTCTGATGAGTGCCTGGTATTGGGTCAGTGTCAAACCATGACAGCATCTCACTCAATATTCACTGCTGTAGTAAGTACACATAAAAACTGAAAACATTTTAGGGCCCAGCAGAAGTGTGGAGAAAGAAAGAAGTGGTAAGATTTGTCAAAAACTGAAGACTGAATCAGAGAATCATTGAGATGGCTCAAAAATGAGACATTTCTGGAGATATTTATCATGAAGCTCAAATATCCTTCTGGATCCCCCTTACATTTCTCTCTTCCTGTAAAAGAATGCTGGAAATCTAACCTGTTGACTTAAATGTTTGTACATGCAACTTATTTACAAGTCTACTATCTAAACAGAGTGAAATTTTGATTGGGAAAGCTCTAAATTAGATGAATATAAAATAATTCACTTTTTTATTTATTGGTACTTAATAGGAAATGCAATATTAGTCTCTTAACAAAGACAGATTCCCTAATATCAGTTTGTTACACTGTGAATTAAACTTAAGGACAAATAAAAATGAAAAATATGCAGTTACTGATCTTTGATTTCAAAGAAGCATAATTCAAAACTTAGGGAAATAGCAAAAATTTGAATGGAGCAAATTTTTTTCCTCCCATATAATGCATCAATTCTAAAAGAAATTAATTTTCATCTATTTATATTAATAATAAAAGAATCTTGCTATCATAACCTCCCCATTCTTTGTCCCATGAATAGAAAATACTCAGTGGAAGCTTGTTTTCTGTTGAGTTAGTTCTGATTTATGGCCTTTATTCATTATCCTATTTTGTCTTTTACCCTTTTCCCATAGATTTAGACTCTTATGATCTTACTAGATCATATATTTTTCCTTTCATTGAATTTCTCAAACCTACTCAAATAAAACTGAGCTTTGGCATTTTAGAGTTTTGACACCATGTTCATGATAAAGAGTGCTGCATTTATTCTCAGGAAATATGAAGTTCAACATTCTCTTAAATAGTCCCCTTAAAAGTTAGAATTCTGTTGAGCTATCATAATTAATTTTGAAAATTCTGGTATTACTAACTGAGATGTGTGAGTTTAAAAAAAATATTATTTATTCTTCATGATTTTATAAATACAGAGGATGTAGGATTCGTCATCAATGATGGGTTTGGTGACTATCCAGTCATTCTTTGATGTCAAGTTTCAGAAGTTAATGTCCTGTTAAGTTCCCCCTGTTATATCTTACAGTATTAGATAATGCATACTAATTTCAAATAAGTTACTTTTGACTCAGAAAAAAGTTAAAGTTACTCATTAAATAAATTTCTTTTACAGTAAGATGAAGTTTACAAGCTTCTAAAAAGGTGATATTTGGAGGCTATTAATTTCTCTTATATAACTACTTGACATTTGTAAAAAGAGGAAGAAAGGTTGATGGAAACAAAAATTAGATGGAAGTTTAATGATAGTGAAACATATTTTGGCCAGCAATCTTTATTACAAATTATTACATTTTTACAACCAAAAGATTACTGAAGAAAAAAAGTCATCAAGGAGAACATTGGAGTAACTAAGGACTTCATCTTGTAGGAGATAAATTGCCTCTAGTTTTCAGAGTTTTGCGAGTTAAGAAGACATGCTCAATATCTGAAAAGTGAAGAGTTAAAATTCAGACTCACATATGTGAATTTCTCTGTCTTTCTCAAACCTCATAGCACAGCTACAACTGTCATGAAAGAAATATGAATCTATTAGACAGGACACCACTAAATATGCCTTATTCAGTTTCACCACAAGACTATGTATGTTTGCATACATCAAGAATTATTTTTTTCTTTTATAAGTTTGCAGTATTAAACACATTTCAATGACTCTAAGGTGAATTTCTCCAGCAGACATGGTCTGGAGTCAAAGATCACATTGCAGGGAGAATCAGCAAGACCTCGAAATTAGTGATGAGAGTGGCACTCAAGACCCTTGAGTGGAAAGCATTAGAGCCCTGAGGAGAGGCAGCTCTGACTCTTCTACACAAGCCAGGACAGGAGCAAGAGCATACACCCTGTAGTGATCCAAAAGTAGCCTCTGGCGAGCATGAGTGAGCAGGAGCACAGTGAGCAGAGCAGGCAAACGGTGTGTGGTGTGGCCGAGCACGTGTCAGATTGCACAGCAAGGGCACATTCACCCACCAGACTAGAGATCATCTCAGCTGATGGTCACCACACCCTTGGAAGAAACGCAGGAATGTTTTCCGCTTGATGGCTAGCCATATCTTCAGCACTCATGAGAAAAGATGTGGTGACACAAATGAAGCACCCAGGAAAAAACATAATTGTCCAGTTTACAGGGAGTCCCAGAGACTGGTGCTGGCATGGGGCAGTAGTAGAGACAACAACCGTGTGACCAGGTGGTTAGTCTGGTTTGCCTGGTGACAGAGAGAGTAGGTAGAATGGTTATGAAGTGTCACAGACTCTAAAGATGAGATGGGGGGGTGAAACTCTGGTCTGGGAGAACCAGACACCAGAAAAATTCTGAGATGTGAGAGTCCCGTATCCTCATCCTGCCAGGCTGAAAGGAGTAGATTAAAAGTTTTGCAAGTATTGACAGGGAAAAAAGACAGGCCTTGTCTATTAATATATGGCTTCATGGCTTTAAAAAGTAGGTGTGATGGGAGAGGAGATAATAGAGCTCTTGGACAGTTGCAGCATGACAGATCTAGATTAGAGGGACAGAGTGCTGGTGAGTGTGCCTTGCTGATGACTCTGAGATGTGCTAGTCACACTGGACCATGCTTGAAATTGTATGAAGATGAGGAAGGGGTCCTGCGGTAACAGAAACCAACAGGGAAATACCAGGGAAATATCTCAAAGGAATTAAGGGATGTTCCTCTAAGAAGACAACATGTCTCAGCTCAGCTGAGATGCCTTTACACCAATATATACAGCACAGGCAACAAACAGGAGGAGCTTGGAGCCACCAGAAAATAATGATCTTGTTGACATTACTGAATATTGGTGAGACAAATCTCATCCCTGCAGTACAGCTGTCAAAGGCTACAGGCATTCAGATGGGGATGAGAGGATGGGTGGATGGGGAGCCCTCTAAAACAAGAGCCTATTGGCAAAGCCTTCTTGCTCCAGCGCACAGGCTGTCAACCTGCTGGGGGACTTCAGCCACCCTGACCTCTGCTGAAAATGTAGCATGACAGGAGTAGGAAATTTAGGAGACTCCCAGAATGCATGGACGATAAACTCTTAAGTACTATTCCAGATAGCAAACATACCCACCAGAGGGGACACAATACTGGATCTAGTGGTCACCAGTGTTTCAATGTCAAGATGGGAGGCAGCCTGAGCTGAAGTGATCATACATCAGTGGAGTTTGCAGTCCTGAGGGATATGTGTCAGGTGAAAAATAAAATAAATATTCTGAACATCAGGAAAGTAAAATTCCAGCTCTTCAAGGACTTAGTCAGTAGGAACATCCTGGAAAACTACCCTCAGTGACAAAGAAGCAGCTAGAACATAAGAATTAGCTCTGCAGAGGAAAAAAAATTTGGGCAAGAAAGGAAGGACACTGACATGCCTTTGAGAAAGGAACTTTTGGTCAAGCTAGTGGGCAAGAAGCAAATCCACAGGCAGTGGATTCATGAACAGGAATCCAGGGTAGAATACAGGGGCTCAGTCTGGTTGTATAAGGATGGGATCAGGAAGGCCGCAGCAAATCCGGAGCTGAAACTGGCAAGGCCACCAAAGAATAACAAGATTTCTATAATTATATGAACCAGAAAAAGGCTAGCCAGTGAGTCAAAATGGATAAGAAGGTTGAAGTAATCAAAACCTATTTCACCTCAGTCTTCAGCAACTGCTTACAGAAGATAATGTCTCTTTGCACACCTCTCAGGTGGACAAGACAAGGATGGGGGAGCTAAAATCTTCCCGTTGTAAGTAAAGATCAGGTTCCTGACCACCTGAGGAACCTGAAAGTTTGTCAGTCTATGGGACAAGATGAAATGTATCCCAGATACCTGAGGGCATTGGTTCATATTGTTGACAAGATAAGCTCCATGATAAGCATGACAGCCTGATGAAGTCCCAGGCGACTGAAGAACAGGACACACTGTACCCATCTTTTAAAAAGGTAGGAAGCAGAACCCTGGGAACTCCTGAGCTGTCAGCTTCACCCTTCTCCCTGCAATGATCATGGAACAGATCCTTACAGAAGATGTACAAAGGCATACAGAGGACAGGGAGGGGGTTCAGGATGGTCAGAACAGTATCATCAGTGGTGAGTTTAATCAACATATTTTTTAAAAGAAAAAAGGTATGTATCATAAAGTATTGGTTATTTTAAGTACTTAGTCTTCCCACTAACTTCTAAATAAACATTCTGAAAAAGTGCATTTAAATGGCATGGTCAATTAAAAATACATTTGTCATAAAGAATTGAAGTCTAGGAATGAATGTTCTACATTAGATAAGCCTTTCATATTATTTTTATCTATATCAATTCATCTACTAAGTCTTTTCAAAGAAACTGAATATACTGGCAACTACACCATTCAATCAATGGCTTTGTGACAGAGCTATAAATACCTGAGTAGCAGGAGTGGGAAGGGAGAGACTATTTGTGGAAACTAAGGATTATGGCACATCTGCAATCACCTACAACGTCAGCATTCATACGGTAAAATGGAAGATGATAAAAAACATACACCTGAGGAGAATACATTATCTAAAACTAACATAAGCAGCATGAATGTTTTATTACCATGGAAATGGTGCACAGTACATGACAGCAGAAGTCAGTTGAGACAGGCAATTTTAATTTTTATTGATAATATGATCACAGGTGTGCTTTCAATCATTTCACCACTTCAGGTTCCTCATCAACTGTCACTTATAATTTCACATGACAAGTACAGTACCTGTGACATTACAAACGCAACCTGGAGTTACTTACAATGCCTGCTGACTGGCAAGCCACTGTCTCTACCACCAGGGCAGAGCTCCAAAAGCCCTTTCTGTTTAGTACACCAAAGGTCTCTGTGCCTCTCTGTGGGATTTGCAAAGTGTGGCTGATGCAACCAATGTAAGTAAAAGTTTTGACAGTGCTCTTCCAAAGAAACAGTGCCTTCTGGGTGCAGAAGGGAAAGAGGCAGGGCAGGATTCAGAAAGACCGTGATAAAAATCCTCAGATCATTAAAGGGAGGTATCATTCAACTGAAAAAAAGGATAATCTTAATCCATGAGGGTTTCTGGCTCACAGACTCTTTGTGCTTCAAATTTCAGAAAATCTTCAATGAATTTCCTGTATTGCATGCCCCAATTTAGCTCCAATAGTACTGCTGTGACTGAGGCCTAGCTGGAACCAAGTGCATATGATTCAGGAAGTAGCATTCATGATTGCAAATAAATACTGTATTGTGAGAACACAAACAAAATAAAGTAAAACTGCAGAAACAATGCATTCTCTGTTTCATATTCTGCTTAGATAATGAATCTTTCATATATCTTCTTGGTGCTTTTCAACAGAAAATTCATATCTCTCTTCTTTGCCCTATATGCTCAGATGAGTTTCAGGGTGAGGAGTTTTACAAAATACAAGTAATGTGAAAAAAGTTTATAACTGTTTTTTTTTTTTTTTAATTGATGCTGCTATTAAGATACATTAGTAGGTTTTGAAAAGAAATACTATGAGCAAAGTTAAATACAAATTTTATCTGAGTCCTATAATAAGATCTATCAAACAAGCTATTTCACCATACCATATTTATCAAAATGAAAACATCATATAGTGTTCAGTTGCTAATTTTAAGGTTTGTTTCTTCTAATTTTTTTAAATTTTTGACAATTAAAACGAACTTAACCATAAGTCCATATACATAGTAATTATTACAATTAATAATAATTTATTAATATATGAAATATTATTCATTTTAATATGAGTAGATTTTTTGACACTAAGGATGGAAGGAAATTGTTTTAAAGCCATTTTTAAGATTAAATGGATGTCTTCTATGAGAGTGACAATTAAACTATTGCACAGTAATGCCAAACTGGAGCCCATAATAGTCAGGAATAAAATCTAACTTATAGGGGTACAAAATGCTTTTTCATATTATTTATAAAGTATATGCTCACCTTTTCTTTATTTAATTCCATTTATTGTTTTGTTTCATTTGTTTTGCAACTGCTTTTTTTTTGTAAATATATGTATGAATCTGAAAATTAAACATTATCATTATAGGAGTTTTATAAATCTAGAACAAAAATGCCCAACTTTCCTAGTAATTGCAACTATTCCTCAGTAACAGACATCATGACATCAGAAACTACCTTAATATCATTTTCCCTTTCTTAAAATAATTTACTTTAGGATGACTGTTGCACAAGTGGACCAAGTAGGATTTAAACAGTTCCATTTCAAAATATGCAAATATTTTCTTTGTATTAAATAATATTCCGCATGAGACAAGGATGAACAGAAGGAATCTATTCTCTTCTGCTTCCTATTTGCTTAGCACAGGTGTCAAGCAAAGTATCAACGCAGAGAACAGAAGGGATGAAATCTTGGCTTCTCTGAAATAAATGGCAATTCTCCCATTGACTTTAACGGGTCAGGGTTTTTTCAGAACTGTTTCTGGACTCACAGTTGCCAAAATGTGAAATTCCACTGAAAAGTCAACTTTCTCCACTGTGTGAGATGAAGGCAGATTGGATGTACATGGTAGTCAGAGCAGAACATTGAATACTGACGCTTCATGGCAAAGTTAATATGCTGTAGAGTGCAGAGCGCTTCCAAACAATAACAATGCATAATTTGTTTCTTTCCTTTGACATTGTCTCATAAATAAAAGATAGGAGGATGATGAATTATAGTTTACTAACACTAGAGCCAAATAATCATAGTTGATTGCTAATAGATGACAATGAAAACTGATTCATACAAATCAGAAGTTGTACTGCAGCAATAAATATCTAGGAGGGCACTGTACATTAATAACAATTTTAATGCTGTTTATTTGAATATAAATTTATATTTGCATAGCTCTTGGCTAGAAACCATTGGGAAAATATTTTTTCAACACTTTCAAACAAATCAGACTGTAAGCCACTCACTTTTCTGCTATATTTTAGGTTCAAAACAGTTACACTTGCTTGACAAACACAGAAGACTAAGAGTTAAAATTAAGTATAATCCTATTAAAGTTGAAACATTATTGAGATATTAATTTAAAATTTGTCTTACATCAACACTGAAAAACTGTGTTTTCCTTCGTTACTTTCACAAAATTATTTGCCTGTTTTAGCAAGGTAATTATAGTGATACTGGTATTAGAAGTTCTATGGAATGGTAAAGTTTCTGTCAGCTATGAAGGTTAGACTCTCTATAGTGAATCCCATTGTCAAAGCTGCTAAAGGACACTTTACGCGCACATAATTACTACAGTTGATCCAAATTCTACAGTAATTACAGTATTAGAATAAATGGGAACATGGCAGCACGTCACCTAAGAATCCTCTGGCGGTACAAAGATAAGTACAATTGCTGTGCACAGCTTTGTCTAAGCCTTTTAAGGCAGTCTCAAAGATTCCAATATGTAAGTAGCAAAAGATCAGCTTTCCTATTTTTAATTCACAGCACAATAGCTGCACATTCTCTGGCTGGCTGGAGTTATTAGTGTTTGCCAGTATTTTTGAATAATGGACAGAGGTAAGGAGATAGAACACAAAAATTTTCCTTCTTCAGTACTTGAAGAAAAGAATTCCAGTTGATGAAGTTCAAAGCTCCTCTTACTATCGTAACATTTTTTTAAAAATTCAAAACCTTGATAACTTTTTCTTTCTCAACTCCAACATTGCTTTTTAGAAGGACTGACCAGTTCAGTGCAATTTAAGATGTGCCATGAAAAACCCTAGAGGCACACATTCCTGTCTCCTGAAATTTGGAACTTTCTGTGTTCCCTGGAATCTACTCTTATAGGATGGGCAGGATGAACAAGTTTAAATCACAGACTGTAGGAATATGTGCAATTCAGTTTAAAGACTAGTAACTTTCTTTTTATGGAAGTTAACCTAAAAAAAATTGACATGACCTGTCACAATCAAGCCTGATAGTACCACAGGCTTTTCGGGAATCATCAATGTTACACTGCATATATAACAAATAACACCCTGCTCAGCCTCCTTGCTCCCATTCCCTTTTAAAGAATTGCTTCATTTAACATTTATAATCAATGTAACTACTGTAGCAAAAAAACCAAACCAAACCAAAACAAATCCCTTGTATTCCTCAGCTTAATTGCAGACCAACAGAAATACAAAGTAAGAAAAAAAACCCCGTATAATTAGTTCTTGCATACATGTGTGCGCACAGACAGGTAGACAAACTGACTATTTTTACAAGTAGTTCATATGCTATATGATGGTGCAATGATAAGTATAAAAGCAACTAAGCAGTCAAATAGTTCCTTCTGTATGTCCTGAAAAGGACACAGAAAGCATAACAAGTAACATGTTGACATTAAACATATATTGTTAGATTCAGATAATTACCCAGTATTTTTAGGCTGACAATGAACAGCTTCCATTTCCAGGAGCTGCTGAATGTTTTAGGAGCCAAAGTGCTTTGATCTTCACTTTGTAATATGTTTGCAAATGTTACAGTATAATGCAAATGTCTTGAGTTGCCCCTATCTTACATGGAAAAAAGATGCATTGTCTCCAACAAGGATACAACAAAGCATCATGTCTATGAAGCTTATACTTTTTTTCTGGCCTAGAAAAATCTTAATTACAGATGAAAACTACTCTGCACAGCATCCTGGGTGAATAGAGAAGGAAAAAGAGGTGATGATCTTAAAAAACAAAGAAAGGCTATTTCTCTGTTTGTAAAGGGCTCATGGTCTACTTGCATCTTTCATAAAGTAGGCTAATTTTTATGATGCTTAATTACTATTTTTTAATTACAAGTCAAACCATGTGAAATGTATCTATGTTAAAGAAACCAAATTTCAAGCAAATATGATGACCATAGAAATTCTAAACACAGAATTTATAACTTTGCAATCCCATCAGTTCCTTTCAAGAGGTCTGCAATACTTAATTTCCACTTTCTTGTTTTAGAAATAACAGATTTGTATTTAAAAAACCACCAAACCCAAAGCCAAATAAAAACCCCAATAAAAACAACTTTTCTAAAAGTAGTAGATCTAGGAATAAAAGTCTCAAACTAGTGATCATGTATTTCCTATATGGAAGACTGATTTATCATCACTTAAAACAACAAGATCCTCAGTCCCTGCTTTATTTTCCATTACGTAGCAATAGAGAAAATGGCTAAAGACTTTTCAAGATATGAAGTAATATAAGATCCAACAAGGAATTAAAACTGCAGCAAAACAGACTATAGGAAATCTAAAAATAAACATTATAAGTGCCAGGAACTATCTTAGTACAGGAAATTCAACACATATGATCCAAGGTTTGCATTTCCACCTCCTTGTGCAAGACCAAGAGAAACATATTTTAATGCATCTTCTTTTTTGCAAAATACACTACAGATACCACACACCATGGAAAAGTTAACTATTCTCTAGAACCTTCATTACAAAATAGAGAGCAGAAATTCCATAGCATTTAATAACACATAATTTTATATTGGGGAACAAAGAAATCTAGCCATTGTGCCATGACCAGGAAATTATAAGAGAGTAGACAGCATCTTTATCTGATTTATCAATTTTTGAAAAGGAGACCAAAAAGCAAAGAGAGAATGTAAAACATTGATGGTGTCACAGTTTCAGGATTCCAAGTACAAATGGGGCTTTCAGATTTAACTATAATTTTTACATAGACTATGTCAATAGTGATATTTAAGTCTCTTATTCTTCTCAAAAGCAATAAAAATGCATTTGGCATATGAGGCAGGTTAAAAGAGTACCAGCTGTACAGACAAAAACTATTGCAAAGACCTTCCAAGCCCTTTGTCATGGGTTGTGTTGGTTTTAGTCTCATTTACAAAATTATTTTACTCTCCTTTAGAAAGCAGGATATGAAGTGCTGGCCATATAATAAGAAAGAAAAAGCTTCATATCTATATTAGAATATAGATGACCTTTAGAGGTCTACACAAAGAATGCTAGTCTTTAGTGTTGCCTTGAAGCATTATTTAAAGAATACTCATACATATCTCAGTTCCATAGATTATTAGCTGAAATACATTGTATCATATGTACACATGCACTCACATATGTGGCATCCAAGGCTACTGTGATTTACTGCTCAGTCAGTATCTGAAGTAATGTAAAAAGTATGCATAAACAGAGCCAGAAAGATTTTCAATGAGCTTAGTAACACAGTACATATCCAATAGGGAGAGAATGAACCATAAATCTCATAATGTCTACTTGTGTTAGTTATGAAAGTAATTTTCTCATGCAGTCCTGATCAGAAACATAAAGGCAAGCTAAATAAAAGCTTCTGGAAAGAAAAAAAAGCTTCATGTAAGTGACACTTCATTGAACAGTCAGTGGGAAATCACAACTGCAAAACATCTGTTTCAACTCCGCAAATAAAATTAATTTAAATTAAGTACATAAATAACTTGCTATGCACATATCAACGTAATCAATAAGCAGCAGACTCCTAATCACAACTGCCATTAAGATTTGTAGTGAAAGATAAGAATAAAGAGATAATTGCAATCAGAAAACATGCTGAGTGGAAATAAATTACAGTGAATTTTAAACAGTGTTAAAGAAATATTCAGAGGAAGTTTATGGCAGCATATGAAAAGGCCCAAAATATGAGGCAAAACTATATCTTCCTTTCCTAGTTCCTCATCACTTCTCTTTTAACATGTGAAACTCAGTTCTTTTTCCCTTGCTGACTTGTTTATTGCTCTGGACAAATATAGACCTAAAGTTAGCATCAGTTTCAGATAGATTTTCTGAAAGAGAAAGCCACCTCTAAAGATGCATCATTCTGTTCTTTATTCCATACTTCCTTGTAGTTCTGTCCTAGATTATGTGTCATCCAACTTTTCAAATTATCGTTTCATGCACACAACTTCCCTTTTCACTCTTTTCCTCTAAAATTGCTTATGAAAGAACTGTCTGCACTCATTAAAAACATCCTTGTTGCTTGACTTTATGGTCTTTTTACAGTAAAAGTCCAGAGTATCGACTTCCAGTAGTTTTGGATACTCTTTTTTCTATTTCTTTTTCCCATCACCTCTCAGATTTATCCTTCTTACCTTTAGCTGGAAGAGTTAACGTATGCTCCTACCCTTTCCCAAAGTCACTTTTCCCTTCCTATTCTCCTCTGCTACTTCTTTCACTTCTGTGATAGAATACGGACTGGTGATATTCATAAAGGGTATTCTGAGAAGAAAACCATATGTGAGATGCGATACTATTCCTAACTGATTGCTAATTTCCCTTGCCTTTATCCTGTTCTCTACCCAGATTTCATTTTAGCTGAGTAAATCAATTGCCACTGGTTTTTTTGCTGCTATCAGACTCCTGTATTACTGTTCACTTTTCTCTCTCTTTGAAACTTTTATCTTCTTCCTGCATTAGATAATGCTTTGTTTCTTCTGTACTAGCCCTCATACTTCTCTGTTCCACCAAATTATAATCCACATCTTTAGTTTTCTGCATCTCAGATTTTGCTGCTGTTATTTAAATCACTTTTATTTTTGCTAGTGGTCATGTTTGGCTTTTCTTTAATTTCTCCTTTACTCTGTCTTCATTAGGACAGTAGTTGAGGGTAACAGAGGGAAAGCAATGAAGAATGTGAACATTTGCCTGTAGTCATCTTTTATTAACAACAAGGAAAGTGACTTTTCTTCCCAACCCAGCCCAAATTCAGGTTTCCTCAATTTTCTGTTCTTGTGTAACTGCAAAGTAGGAAAAAAAATTTAAGTGTATACCTGATTCAGAATTGCAAAAATCTCAATACAAATGTAATGAAACATATATATATATATATATATTTGCCTAGGTAAGTATTTTACCAGAATTATAAGCCTCACAGAAATAACTAACCTTCATATCTGCAAAGAAATTTTGCTCTCCAGAAGTTCTCTAAAATGTCAATGTCATACCCTTTATGCACCCTAAATTTTTAAAGCGGCTCAGGGAATTCTGATTCCAAGAAAAAATACGAGAGGTTCCTCTAATGATTTCTGCTTGAAAAGATAGTGACTTGTGACATAAACAATTGGGGTGAAATTCTTCCCTTGATGACTTATCACTCAGGGATGCTAATGACTTCAGTAGAAAAGATGGTTGAGCATCCTAGGGTACAATTTGCTTCCTACTGTTTTTGTGCTTACTGAGATTGAAGATTACTCTAGGGAAGATACTGTATGTGAAGCAGAGAAACCAATTATGTCTGAAAAAGATGTTGATGGATAAAGAATAAATAAGCAAAGAATTGCATGCATATACAAATAAAGAGCTTAAGCTAATGTAAATATATACATACATGGTTCAACAGTGTAAAAACTGTGGCATGTATGCTGAAACCAATCCATATGCTAACATTACCGATGGCATCTGCCAGAAATTTTAATTCTCCCAGCAGCTTTAGACAAGTTGAGACAGTGAGTCAAGAAGTATGAGACAGAGGTAAGGAAGAAAAGGAAATTTTAGCAGAGTGAATACATTACCACTGTCTTGATATTGGGGTATGGGCCCTAAATATGTCTTGGTGCAAACTAACAATTTTCACTATATGACATATGGGGCATAAAAATTATGGGGATATTCTGATATTATTTTTTCTCATAGGAAAAAATGGTATTGGAAATTTGTAAAAAATTAAAGTAAATACCCTCACTGATTTATGTCACTGTAAGATTATTTTAAATTGCACTCATAGAACTTCCCAAATCGTATACATAAATTAAGACCTACTGTACACATTTAATAGCTATAGATGTATTCTCTTCTTGCTAAAATATTTCATAATAGCAAAACTCACACTGTAATTACTAATTAAAAAATTTACCCAGCCCTCTCTGTAACCAATAGCAAAAAAACCCCACAAAGTGTAATGAGAGACTTTCTCAGTCCACTGAGGAACAAGTGTATTCCAGAGATCCTATTCTGTTCTGACTCATTACAGCTATGTATATATAAAGAAACCTACAGGCTACCTCGCTAACAAGAAGAACAAGGACACAGAGAGTAAGGCAGAGAAATGGTACAGCATGTAAATTGTGAATACCATAGTTATTTCCATTGTTACATCATCTCAGACACACATAATCCCTTACTCAGTATGCTTTATGAAGGTAGATGTGACTTCCTTGAAATTTTGTTTTAAAAAAAAGACAAGACTTGTACTGCTAAATTCTTATTTCTGTTGGTCAAATGAAATATTTTCATCAAATCTTGTGTTCAGACTTTGCTGGTAAGCCTTCAATATTTTTATTTGAAATTATTTATTTATCTTTAAGTAGTGGTACAAGGTTATATGCACGAATGTAATGCACAAAAATATGCTACGCAAATACACACACGCATATATATACACACATATATTATGCATACATAAGATGTCAAAATATATAATAGAACTTAATGGGAAGTTTTAGCTCTCTTTTAGCTTTATCTTAATTAAACTTAAATGAGTGGGAAATGATACCAATTATAATAATTCTCAACATTTTCTCATTGACAGTATTTTGATTCCAGCCTCTGCCAAGAACCATCCCACAAATAAACTGTTAAAGAAATTGTTTGCAATTCCAGTCATTCACTAAATGAGAATCAGGTAAAAGGAAAGAGGTTTCTCTAGACATCCCAAAACATGTTCCATTGGCAGCACCAGGAGGGAGAGGTTTTGCTGTGTGGACTTGAGAGATTACACATTGAGGAAGTATGGGAGAAAAAGATGTAATAGTTAACCATGAGGTTATAAATACTTATGACTTGCCATGAGGTAATAACTATTTAGGAGATGAATATGATATATAACATGCTTCTTCTCTTCAATGAGTAAAATCTGGCCTACAAAGGGAACTCTCCTCACGAACACTGCATAATCTCTTTATGCTAGTATTATTTTGTGACATTTATATGCCCTAAATAGTACCTCCAAGAATATATGCAAGACTATTAGCATGTGAAGGAGAGTCTTCACAGACAAGTGGGTCAGCTCGTACAGTGCTGTTCACAGTTCTGATGTGTCACTACAGTGGTGTCGTGAGTACCCTGCTGCTGATGTTCCCTAATAAGGAAGAGTCAGAGGAATCAAGATTTTGCAAAAATTTTCCCAATGTGTATGTCAGTAAATACAAAGCCTTAGTACATGTGCAGGGGCTCAGGTGCTGGAAGAAAGGGGTCACAGGGAAGAACAGAAGAATCCACACAGCCGCATTCCTGTGTGTGAGGGACCAGTCTTGGAATAGGGAAAAAGACTGAGGAGCTGCAGAGAGGAACTCTTATGAGCTAACTGCAGCATTCACTTCCCATCCCTCACTCAGGGAACATGAGGTAGAGGAGTCAGAAATTAAGTTGAGCCTGGAAGAAGAAAGGAGTGTGGGGGAAGGTATTTTTATCTTTGTTGTTGTTTTATAAATTACATTCATTTTCCCGGAATTTT
The DNA here is from genome assembly GCF_028551555.1 of Melozone crissalis. Taxonomy (NCBI): domain Eukaryota; kingdom Metazoa; phylum Chordata; class Aves; order Passeriformes; family Passerellidae; genus Melozone; species Melozone crissalis. Next base: position 44,434,566 of record NW_026535783.1, on the reverse strand, counting down.
TAGTCAATGTTGCCCTTGAAGGTACTTGGTAAGTGGCCTCCCTGTCCTTGTCCCATCCCACAAGTTTTTCCAGTTTAGTTTTTCCATTATCCTGTTGAGAGGAGGAAGTGAGAGTGGCTGGATGTTGGTGTAGCACACTATACGGATCTCACCAATATATCTTCTGTGAGAAACAACATATCTCAGAACTGGGATAGCTTTGAAGTGTCAGCTGCCAATAAATCTAACTACCTTTATTAATCAGAGAGACACTTGGAATAGTTTTGGTACTTCATTTGACTGCAAGTACTTTTTAAATTATTACTGGTAGAGGACTTCCAAAACTTAAGCTAGGTTGGGGTCTTGTGTGAAGAATACAATTTTGTTTTTACTTTTCTTAGGAAACTTATGGAAAGCCTGCAGAACAACAATGACTGCAATATACATACTCTTGTTTTCTAAACTTCAAAACTAATTAGTATTTTATTTTTACTATAGACAATTGCTTTATTGTTAACTTTTCATGGGCTTTGTACTTGGGGAATTAGAAGTGTTTATAAAACAAACAAAAAAAAAACAATCAAATGACAAAAAACCCCCACCCCAATAAACATGAAACCTAGTTCTATAGGCCAACATATTTTTTAATAATGAAATCTACACTGCAAAACAAAAGTATGAACAATTATAATCAAGACAAGAAGTATACTGAATCATCCTTTATTTGAGGTTCATTTTAAATAAAATGCTAGCAGCAATATTAAAGGTTAAAGGGTTTTTTTGTTTGTTTGTTTTTTGGTTTTTGATTTTTTTTAATGTCAGAAGTGTTTTAGTCCTTAAACAAAGCTGCTTACATGCACAAGGAGTATTCCAAGTTAACTGCATTAGATACAGTTTCTAATAAATTTCCTTTTCGGTAATCAGAACTGGTTTGGGACTAAAACCAAGATAATCTTGTGCTGTGTTTTTAGAATGAAGAACATAGGGTTTACTGGTTTGGGTTTTTTTTCTTTTTTTGTTCTCTAATGGTCCAAATCATTAACTCAAATTAGAATTCCTAGTTATGTTGTTGCTGTAGACATGTAGAAAAATTTTGAAGGGAAATTCAAAGTGCAGCTTACTGCAATAATGCTTTCTAGTGTAAATTAATTGATGTAAATAAGATAAAACATTCAGTGACACTAATGCAAAAGTAAAAATAAATAAGGCATAAAAACTCAGTGTTTTTCCTGTACACAGATTACATCCCTATCAACTCACAGTAAAGGAAAAGCATCTACAATTAATCTTCTGTACAATAATTTTGTTAAATATTAAAAAAGATCAATGCATAATAGTATTACTCAAGGAATTTGACTGTTCACTGTACTATTTTCACTGTATTACATGTTTTTTGAACAGAATGAAGTGGAAATTATAGGTCTCCTTGCCAAATAATCCAAATAAGTGGATTCTAAGGGTAATTTGTCCCACAGCATAGTGAATCTTTAGCCAAAAACTGGAGTTTAAAAAACACATAGGACAATATAGTCAGGAACAGATGTATGAACACAGGTACCAGTTTTTATGCACTATTATACATTTCTAGTAATTCTACTCAATACTTTGTAGAACTTCTATATTGCCCTTAGAAATACGTTTTTTTGGTTGTTGATATAGGTTTTTTTCATATGAAGTTATAAATTAATATAGATATTATTGTATTCTAGTTGTCTCTTTTAAAATGGAAATCTGAATAAGAAGCCCTCTGTATTGCGAAAACTTGCAGCATGAAATCACAATTCATTTCTTGCTGGGAGGATTGGATGTGCATTTGTGTTGAACACAACATTATAACTTGACAGATTTTATTCAATTGCTTGTTTGGTCCCTGATAATATAAATTGCAAATCCTGTGCAAACAATATTGCATTTATGTTTAGAAAATATGAATGATATTCAAGGATCTATTTATGAATATTTTCTTAGAGTTATGTTCTGAGACAAACAGTCAAACTTTCAGTGCATTCCAAACAACTTGCATAAGATCATGTAAAAAACAGCTGAGCCCCAAAGTATTTTAATTAAATACACCCATTACTTTAATTTTTTCTATAGACATAACTGACTATTGTTTTTTAAATGTGCATATGCCTTTGGATTTCCAGAAGGTTAAAATCACTGGAGTGGGTCACTCACATTGTCACTAGAAAAATTGGTTTGATGCTGTTATTCATTGCTACTTCAATTCTTAACACTATGAACAGGGAATGTAAAGTCCTGAAAACTTATTCCTAGGTGCATCTTTTTTCTTTGTGCATCCTTCAGTGCCAGAAAAATAAAGAAGTGGAATGGATGAGGCGCAACAGGAAAATACCAGCTTCCATGAGAGAAAAGCAGAAAGTGTAAGTAGAGAAAATGCAAACTCAAATGAAGCTTATTGACATTGTCTCAGTCACACCTTGGAAGTCACACCTTTCAGTTTCAGTGATGATACCTGCAGTGTAATCCTGGAGTCATTAATCCTCGAGTCTTCCTCTTCTGGCAAGACATGTAAAAATTTACATTACATGGACTATTAAGGACTTTTTATCATCTGATGATAAAAATCCTAGGTGTCCTGGTGGATAGTAAGATGAACTGGAGGCCACAGGGCACCGCTGCAGACACGATAGGGGAAACAGTGTCCTGGATAGCATAACAAGGGTATGGACATCTTGTTAACAATGTGACATTGATACTTTAGTAAACACTTTCCAGAACTACAGAGTGGCCTAGACAATGGGCAAAACCTGGAAATTTTGAAGTTCCATCTGAATATAAGAAAGATATTTTTCTTGTGAACACGGTCAGCAACTGGCAAAGGCTGTCCAGAGAGGGTATGTAGCCTCCAGTCCTAGAGGAATTAAGAACCTTTCCTGAGCAACTCGTTTTAACCATCCCTGTTCTGAGCAGAGAGTTGCAGTAGATGATATCCAGAAGTGCCAATTAAACTCAGACACTCTATCCTTCTTCTGGTATGCATGTTCATACATTCTAGAAAAATGACCAGAACAAGACAAATCTGCAGTCTTCCTCTCTGACAATTAAAGTGTAAAATTACCATGTATGCCTATAAAACTGCAGTAAAATAAATAAATTAATTAAAAACCCCAGAATTAAGGGCTGTATTAAATCAAAGTAGGTCAATATCTCAGAAATTTTCCAAGATAGGCATATAATTTTTTAAATGTTCTTTAATTCAAACCTGGGAAGTACTGCAATGTATTTAACTTTTAAAATGTTGCAAAATTGATCATCCATTAACATTGACCATAGAGAAAAAGCATTTAGAATTTAAAGGAAATGGAGAACCATACCCTCCCAATCCTCTACTATAAAGAAAAACAAGGTATTGTATTTATTTCTGTATTTCATCTTTCACCAGCTTCAATCTACCAACTAATTTTTAATTATAAGCTCTGGGTTCTTTTATAGTCAGCTTTTCAATTAGTAAGAAAGCAAACAAACAAGGACTCAAATTGCTTCTGTTCTGCTGCAAATGTATATTTCCTGCTACTCTTCCCACAGTGCTCGATTCTGTTTCTCAGCAAATTGAAGAATTGTGGTATTACATCCTCACCTTTCATCTAATAGTTGCTTTGTGTGTTCTGACTGATTGACAGTGCATGCAATGACCTTCAAATAGAAAAAAAACCTACCTTTTTTAAAACAAGAATTAATTCAATCTAATTTTTCACGCCCAACTCAATCTCATTTAGTTCATATATACTTGCAAATCCTTTCCAGTATTAATGACATTATCTTAGTATATTCATTGACAACGAGAACAGTTGTAAGCTTTGTGGATCTACTTGCAGAGACTCCAAGTGGAATAGTGAAATATATTTAACAGAAAGGGAGAAAAAGAGAAAGAAAATGTGTGTGTTTATCTTCTACATTTTCCATCTCTATAAAAAATACTGAAATCAGTTGATTTAGTGAAGACTCTGAATGAAATCATACCCATTAAATGACACTCAATCATTATCTGTGTCTCAGTTTCATCAAGGTTAGGCTCTTAAAAAAATCTAGGAAATTTTGAAAAAATGTTATTCTAGTTGTGATGCTGTTTTACTTTTCTAGCCAGATCTAATAATGCAACTAGAAACTTTCTATATTAATGAAACCAACTGTAATTAAATGTTTAAATTTCAAATGCTTAAGTTTGAAAAAACTACAGTTAAAAGTTATTTATTTATGTCTACAATCATTGTAATTTAACAGTTTCCAAATAAAGATAAGAAGTATAAGAAAATCTTGAAATTTCTTTAAAAAATTAGCACAGGTATTTAATTTTGTTTGATATTTTTTTCTGAAAGAGTTTACAAGAAATAAAAAAAAGCCATTCAGTAAGTGAAAAGCCATTCAGTAAGTAAAAAGAAAAGCACATCTCTGTAAAGAACAGTAGTACTATTTACACTTCAGCCAGAATACCAAAATTTTTAAGAGAGTATTTTTTCAAAACCATAACATCTTCAAAGTAAACGGGAAAATATGAAGATGTGCCATGGTAAATAACATATTCAATTTTTTATATTTTAACTTCCTACATAAACAAAAGATGTGGAGTATACAACACTCCAAGCCTGTGACTTTATTAACACAAACTCTATCCAAGAGCTGAGTGGGGGAGGTCCAAATTTTTCATGCAGAGAGTGGCTGGGCACTGGCAGATGATCCCCAGGGCAGTGGTCACAGCAGCAGCCTGACAGAGTTCAAGAGGTGTTTGGACACTGCTCTCAGGCACATGGTGTGATTCTTTGGAATCCTGGGCAGGGCCAGGAGTTGGACTCAATGGTCCTGATAAGTCCCTTCCAACACACTTTATTCTGTAATTTTATGATTCAGTTCATTGTGATGTAAACTTCAAGGGAAGATCCTCCAGTGCCAGGGTATTTTATGGATCACTTTCTTGAAAGAAACTTCATACCAGGATATATTTCACATCTACGGCTATTTTTGCCTGGCAGACTATACAATAGCAAAGAATTCATCAAGATGGAACTATATAATGCTGTGTAAAGTAACATGCATGTTACAAGTTACTGAAATTATTATGTATCGTGTCTAGGAAAATTTTATTCATATTCCACACCTTTTATCTCAGATTTACTGGATTACATGGCTTTTCCATTAACACTTTGTTGCAGCAGTAAAGTTTATGAGGCAAATTGAATAGCTTAAAGTAAAAACATTGATTACTCAAACCTAATTTTGAATTTTGTTTTATTTAATTTTGAAAATATCTATAAATGCAGAGGAGAGAAATATTTTAAAAAATCATATTGTCTCTGACTCCTCTGTTCCAAATATGCACAGATTTGAAGCATATGAGGACAGAACGTAAATTTTATGTTGTGCAAAAAGGCACAGCTGGGCACACATTCAGAGAGGGAGATCCATAACAGTGCTGTGCAGATATAAAATACTTGCTTCTGGTATTCCACAGTTTTGGTTGACAAGAAAGGTAAAAAATGAGAAACTAGGAGTCTTCGTTATATCATTCTAGGAAGAGAACACATGAAAATTTTGTTGCAAATATTGAAATGGGTGTCTTAAAAGGTTAGACATAGTTAAGTATCAAATGGCTGATATGTAGATTGCCATTCTAGGCCCAAGAAGAAGTACTTACTTGTGGTAAAGGACAACAAAAAGAAAAAAGTAACCAAATAAATTTTCTATCAGAGCAGTACAGGCTGGAACTATATACCAGGTGACTTTGATGTTAATAATATTAATTCTTAATCATGGAAGCTGAAAATACATTCACATAACCCTTTCTTAACCTGAAACCTCAATATAAGATATGAACTTCTCTTAAATCTTGGAATTTCTACCCATACAGAACTCTTTACAATGACTAATCCACAAATATTTTTCCTGTGTAAAGGGGTGATCAACAAACATGCAAGGAATCATTTATTAGTGAGAAATGCTGCTGTAGTCTCTGAATTCCTTTATGCTCCTTGAACTGATCTAAGATGAACATTTCTTCCATCAGTACATTATTTTATTTTTTCATTTTTTTCCTTTTTTTTTTTTTACTTATCAGGAAACCTGGCCCTGGGAGGTGATCGGCCTGTTTGAGCATTTTGTCCATAGACCCCATCCGCATCTCCCTTCACAGGAGGATGCAACATGTGCATGGTGCCTTCATCACCTTGGCAGCCTATTTAAGTCTGCCTCTGCATCAGGAGGCTGTCTGTGCTCAGCACTGATAACAAAGCCCCATCGCTTTTCAGAGTGACAGGGCACAGTGACACATCCACACTGGAACTTCAGCGAAAAGCCCCTTCTAATTTAACTGCTAATCTGCTGAAGCTGTGCTCAAACCTAGCACACTCGTTTTCAATTAAAACTTTCTTGTAACTAGAAAAAAAAGTTTGGTTTGTGTCTTTGCCTTTTTGGGCTGCAGTCAAGTCAGAAAGGAGCTGAAAAGCTATGAAACAGAGTGGAGTGTTTTTTCACTCTGCTAAATGTCAGACATTTGTTTTTCAGATGGAAATTGCACAGAATACACTTTCTGGAAGCTGTTTTGTGATAAACTTATGGAAGGTTTGTTGACAAAATGAGATTTTCCTCAGAAGTAAGATACAGAATTATTAATATATATTGCCAAAAATCCATTATCTAATGTTAATTTAAAGCTTGTGTCTAGAATTATTACCAGTAGAATGGAAAACGTTTAGTAAAAGTCCTAGTGCATTTGGTGCTTTGAGCAACAAAAGCAACAATTTCAGTCGATATTTTAGGCCTTACTGACAAGTAATCAATCTCTGTTCCTAAGTATTTTCCTTAGCATTCACTACTTTCTCAACAAATTAACCTACAGCACTAGATTTTTAGACTATTAGCAAAAGGAGACTGTACTTCAAAGCATAAAAAGCTGATATGGCTTTGATGAGAATAATGTTGATAATACACCAATGTTTTGACTATTGCTATGTAGTCCATACCCTAAGGAAAGGGGATAAAAACCATTTTTAGGGTCTTACGCTCTAAAATAGAGGAACTACACAAAAAGCTGAGAGGGAGCATGACTGGGACAGGAGACTGCAATTGATCAAATGTTCCAAATCTTGGAATTTCAGGCCAGCATGTAAAGGGAAAAGTTGTCTGGAAGAGAACAATCACTGTCCAGGGATGGACATCAGTTAGCATTATTGTGCATAAATTGTTTCTCCTGTATTTTGTTTGTCTCTCTCTTCCTCTCTTTATCATTCCTGCTCTTGGTATTATTATTATTTTTATTATTCAATTATTGTTACTTTGTTATTACTATTGTTAATATAATCATATTTAGTGTTAGCTGCATGTTTATATTGAAATTACTATTTATTGCTATTATTTTTTTCTAGTATTAATTTATTCTTTTCCCAGATCAAGAGATTTGTCTATTCTTTCTGATTCTCCTCTCCACCATAAGTGATTCTGGTGGTGGGAGTGAGAGTGTAGCTCCATTGCCTTAATTTCCAATTGGGGTTAAACCGTGATGCAGTTTTAGAGAACACTTAAAGCAAAATCCACATGAATCTCTAAGAAATTTCTGAGCTAACCTTTTCCTTTTGAAAGACAGCAAGTTTGCTGGCAATTTGTCCCTTGAAAAATGAAAAGTGATTATTTTTTTCTTTTCTTTTTCAAAATAGCTTTTACTTTTCTTAGTTCCCGTCAACACTCGGAAAGTTGTTTCAGTGTGTTGGCTACATATCAAAATACTGTCTTCTATGTAATTGCATGAGTCAACCTGCCATTACTTGATTGATCAAGGCTTTGGCCTATGGAAAATAAAACATATGGCCCATATCCCAAAAAAACTTTAAAATTTTATATTTATGTGGATAAATATAAAATTAAAACTAATGGCACTTAGTATTAGGAGTTTGGTTTCTTTCCTTCCTTTTCCTTTTTTTTTTCTTTTTTTTTAAATTTTATTTTTAGATTCAGGTGACTGAAATGCACGTAAAAATGTAAATATTTTGAATTTCGTAGTTATGCATTGTTATGTTGCATTTGTTCTTAACTAACAGGATAATGACTACAAACCAAAGACGGGTAAAAAGAGACTGGTCAAAGATGCATAGTTATATTTAATGGCTAGCCTAATACAAATCTCAAGCTCTTACAAAGCTATGTAGCTATAATGGCATGTGTAGTATACTGTATAGTTTTTCCTCTGAAAACATTCTTACTTACATCTAATTTAAAAATACACAAGTAAAATTTATGCAGTTAGCATTTCATGAATTATTTAGAACTCTCTAATATTCTATGCTAATCCAAATAATATACTTTCCTTTCTTTGAAATTCTGTTTGAATATGTAAATTCATCATTCTTAGCAATAAAATACAATAGAGTTTCATTAATGAGTTATTTTGCCCCAACTTTTCAGATAGAATTAGCACAGGATTGAGTTGAGACTGCCACTCCTTGAATAATATTTTCATTGTATATCTTTGTTCTTGAGGAAAATTTTATCAAGTCAGTCAATTTCTGTGCTCAGCAAAAAAAGCTGTTCAAAATTTGTTAAATCAGTTTTAATCTGTACTGTGGAAGTAAATTTAGCTTAGCTATTGTCCTGTCCACGAGACATAATATGGTGGTTTTTTGCTTAGGATTATGTCGGCAAGGAAACTGGTCGTATGTTCACATGGATCTTCGCTGACACTATTATATATAGTTCTTGCCCCTGGATTATATGAAATGTTTCTCCTTCCTTTCCTCCCAAGCTGTTTTTGAATATTCCTCTATTTTCTTAGAAAATTAATACAAGATCTTTTAGTAGCGTTTGGAAGTAGCTGAGATGTTTGCTATTTATTAACAATTAATATTATATTTCTGTGTATAAACATATATGTATGCACGCATTACAATATAAATCGTACTTATTTTAAATCTTTTGGGTTAATTTTATATACACCTCAGTTGTGTCTATGTGACAATTTTATAGGGGATGAAAAGGGAAATATCCTAAACTGCGCAATACGCCAGGCAAAGGAGAGGCTGTACAAATCACACTTGAAATTTAAACAGATTCACAATATCCCGTGTGTTCTCTGAAGAGGAGATCCTTTGCAATATGCAAGAGAAGTCCTTAAGTATTCTGACACAAAATTATTTTATTCAGATGTACAAAGAGCTGGTAGTGCAGCAGAAGAATAATTAATCTGTGGCCTTACCAATATATCCCGTCTGCAATATTGTTTTAAATCTGTGTTGCATAGTGATGAGGACAACACTACTGTAAATGCAGCCATAACTGCTCTGTGCTAGCAACTGTCCTTAAGCTGTTTTCCCATGAGCCAAATTGCCAATGGAGCTAGGTCTCAATGAAGTGTAGAAAGAATAAACCATGCTAATGATGAATGTCTTAGCTCTACGTAATATTTTGGCCTTCCCATGTGATGTTAATCTGAATGCAATGTGAATCTGTTTTTAGACATTCATAGGGCTCTCTCACTTGGTCTTAGCCATAAAAGACCCAGTGTGGGAATTGTATCTCAGAAGCTGCCTACATTTCATTGTCCATTATAGTTTCTAGACTGCAGGAGAGGTCAATTTCTGTGAAAATTTCTAATGACTAGCTGTGGGATCGGCTTCCTAAAAGGCAGTCTAGTTTTTTCTTTTGGTTGTTCAGTGTTAAATGACAATTTTTCAGATGATGTAAAACTGAATCTTTTCTATATTTAGTAAGATACAAGTCTGCTTAGTGAAACACAAGTCTCAGTTGGTAATTGAGTTTTCCATAATGTGTTATAACCAAGCAAAGTGAAATTGTCTGCACCCACAATACTCTACTGTTAGTTTTACAACTATTAACACTATTTCTAAAGAATGAGATGAAGATATTCACAAATATGTAAAGTATGAAGGTGATGTCTCAAGGGTAAAGTCAGTAAGCTCTCTACAAATCAGGTGCTCAGATATTTCATCAAGAGTTATGAACTTTTTTCAGTGAACAGTTCTCTACAACTACAAGCACAATTTCAGATAATTCAAAATCTCTATAGTAAGTCAGAAGTAAGTGAGAAATGAGAAGATACGATTAGTGAAATTATAACCATATAAACAACAGAAGACTAGAAATAACTAATAGCCTAATGACATCTCATGACAGCAATCAAGTAAAAAGTGTTTTAGAAATAGAATCTCAAATGAACATTTACTGCATGCTTTTAAAAACTATGTACTAAAATTTAAAACCAAAAAAAACAAATACAAAAAAACCCCAACAATGGCTCTTTAAAAGGCTGAGGGCCAGGGATAGAAACCACCCTGCAAAATGGGTTTTATTTTAGGAGATAAAAGCATCAAGGTCTTGTTGATTGTGCAGTCGTACATAACTGACAAATGTAGTTTGTTTTAAACCATAAAGCCTCCAGCAAGGTAGTACAGCAGATAAACATCTAATCATTCATTTGGGATAATACAGTTCAAGTCTTAAAAAATTGTGATATCCTATAAAATGGGTGATGCCTCAGCTCCTTATCAGAATCTTTAAAAAAGTTACATGGTTTAGAGGCCTATTCTCTTTAGAGAGGGTAGCAGATTAAAACCTTGTACCAGAAGCCATTGTTCATATAAGAGAGAGGGTGAAAGAATATCTAGAACTTTAGTTATTGAATGCATTTTGGCATACATAAATCTATCTCCCTTCAGAATGCTGCTGTAATGGCCAATCACATACCAATTCTGATTTGAATTATAATGACCCACGGATTTCTCTTGCTTTAGCTACTCCTTGAGGTAAATACATGCACACTCACAACAGCCCATAGGTGACCTATGCAAATCTTAACATCTTAATTTGTTCTAATGGTCAACATTTGGGAGATATCCCAAATAGTATTTTGAAGTTAAATTCTTTTAGTACATGACTTCAGAGACTCGGGGTTATTTCCACATAAACTTTCTTAAACATGTTGATTTGTGGACTGTGAATCTGGAGTATGTTGCAAGGTTCAGTATAAGACCAAAGCATTGTTCTGGCAATTTACTACTCTTCCTGATAAAACTGGAAAATAATTTGCTGACAGAAGACTGGTGGCAGGTGTGCTTTACTGTTGACAGCTGCATTTCTGACACGGATCACAGAGAAACTGTAGTGTTCATGCTAGAACATCTGGACTATTTGATCAGATTTCAAGATCTAATTCAAATTGCCTATTATAATTTTACAAAGTAAAGGAAAATAGTATTATGGTGCAGTGTTCATATTAGCAGAAGAAAAAAATCAGAAATTATTATCTGAAAAATGTTTTCCTCTAAGAAAGACAAAGCAGCAACTATTTTATAGACTACCACTGGATGAAGATATTTATTTACATTTGTGTAATGCTCAAAAGTATTTTGCAGTACCAAAATCAAAGAAATGCAAGACAAAAAAATAATTTAAAATAGTATGTTGATCCTAACATCAATATAGAACATTCCTCATATAGTAGATAGTTATCTGGACTGCATATTTTTAATAAGGTTGAAGTGTCTCTCATTAAAACAGCCACTGAAATGAGAGGATCTGAATTCCTTGAGGCATCTGTTGCTCTAGAAAATTAAATATCATGTTCTAGAAAATTAAATACACTGAAAGAAATAAACATCAAAAGCATAACCAAATGGTAATGTTAGTCACATGATATTTCACCAACCTTTTCATACTAAGTTCAGACTTTCTCAGGTGCAAAAATATTGTCCACGTATGAGTAGCTTTTGCAAGATGAATTAGAATGTAATGATATGTTTTGGTGTTACAACAGTCAGTACTTGGGAAAGGATGAAATCTTTGGCTGTCTACCTGAACAGGCCCGAGAAGCATCTAAGCTTTTGAGGGCATTTTCTTGCTTCACATTAGAAGTTTACAGAAGCTTCCACTTGCACGTACATCATGAATCAATCAAATGGAACTACTACTGCTACACACAACTCTTGTCAGAGTTTAAATCACATCAGGAGTTTCTGAGCATCACAGTGTGGTTGCCTTCCTCTCCCTTCTGCTGCAGGCACAATCTCTTTCGAGCTGCTGCCATCTCTTGTTCAGTCCTGTTCTCTCTACTCCTGTGGAGTGGCAATGGCACCCACCCTCAACAGCAGCAGCAGTTTCCAGGGCTTTAGCACATTTGTGCTCCTTATGCACCTCTCATCTTTTCCCTTGCTCTAGCTCCGCAAAACAAAGTTCAGTGGTGCTGCTTTCATCTACTTAGGAGAGTTAGTTTCAGATTCCAGTCAGTTTTGGCATTCTTCTACAGCCATAGCAGCATTCTGGAGTCTAGAGCACTAGCTTATCTGCTCTTTTGGTTTTGAAATATCAGACCAATCTTGAAAGTAGATTAGCAGTCAACTAACTGAAGTGAATAAAAATAAGGAAATATATTAAATGAACCTGTAGCCTTAGACAAACTACTACCAGAATATGAATGACTAGGAAAGCATAACAATACTATTTTCTTCACAAGAATTGTAGCTGTATAGATAATTTCTACCGAGTCTCTATTTATGAAGATGTGCTATTAAAGTCATTTATATAAAAAATATTAAATCTGCAAATATCTGCTGTATATATCTCTCATCAAATAAAATAGGTTCACTGACTGTCTAAAGTATTCTCTGGTCATTTTTACTAGTGAAATAGGGCAGAAGAGTACCACAAGGAATATCTTTAAATATTTAATCTGGTTTGTGCTCAACCTATTTTGTCATAAATGCTTGCAGTAGGTGTAAGTGCAAAGAAAACTAGGTCATGTGTAAACACAGGAGCAGTAAAACCATAAATGAGAGCAGATGAATGTGATCAAACTACAACTAAATAATTCACTTATACTATATAACTGAATATTGTAATGTCAGTGCAGAGGACTAGGATGCTGTAACCTTGATGTATCTATGCCATTTTAAAGCCTTGAAGTCCAAACTAAATTTTGCCCTAAATATTTTTTATATCTATTTAAGATCTCAGCTTCCTAGTTTATTGAATACAAATTTAAATATTAAGGAAATTTACTTCATATTTGAGAAAATAAGGTGAGATGCTGGCGCATGTTACCAAACTTGACACAAAGTGAATAGGATTCCTGACAGCTCTGACTAGAACAAGTTCTCTAGATGAAGAAATTTAATTAAGAGTGAGTGACGGCTTCCTGATTAGTCATTTATTCTATGAAATCACACTGACTTTGAAGTCATTATTCCCAAAAGTATTCTTTTCAAGGTTGTTCTGTAAAGATTCTACAAACACAGTCTTGTTTGGAGAAAAATTGCACCTTAATTAGAGGTCAAATACACTGTTAAAAGTGTTAAAAATCTGAGTATAATCAGACCTATCCTTAAAAGTTATCAACATTTTACAACTGCAAGGTACCATCTATGAGAAAAACAATTCATCTGAAAATGGCTGCTAAAAATCTCTCTACAAAAAGTACAATTGACATTCAACAGCCTGAGGTGGGGTTTTCAGGAGTGAAGTCCCACTCCCTGCAAGCAAGAAACAGGTTTGACCACTTGATGAAACTGAATAAGCACAAGTTTATGGGGCCGGATGACATGGACCTCAGGGTCCTGAGGGACTGATGGTTGATGTAGCTGCCAAGGTACTATTCATGTTATATGGAAACTCACGGTGGTCAGGCAGAGTCCCTGGTGATGGGAGAAATTAAACACCTCTTGTGTTTCTGAAAAGGGGAGAAAGGAAGCTGGGGAATAACAGACCACTGAGCCTTACCTCTGCATCTGGGAAGATGATGGAATAATTCTTCATGGAAGGAATGCTGAGGCTCATGCAGAACAAAGAGATGTCATGAGACAGTCAGGCATTTCACTAATGGCAAATTATACCTGACCGACCTGGCTGCCTTCTATGATGGAATGACAACAACAGTTCATAGAGCTTCCTCTGACTGACTGCTGTCATCTCTACTAAGCTTTTGTAAGTTTTTAAATACAGTTGCACATGACGTTCTTTTCTCCATACTGGATAGATGTGGACTTGAAGGGTGAATTATTCGGTAAGGAATTGGCTAGATGAGTGGAACCAGGGAGTTTTGGTTAATATCTATGTGGAAGCTGGTGACTTGTGGTGCCTCTCAGGGCTCTTTAGTACCTTTATCAATGATATAGACAGTGGGATCAGGTGCACCTTCAGCAAGCTTGTAGGTGATACCTAAATGAATGCTGCTGTTGGCACAAGATGATGGATGCCATCCAAGGGGACCTGGACAAACATGAGCAGTATTTCCACCTTATAAAGTTCAATAAATGCCGGTTTTACGTCAGGGTAAGGGAAGTGCCAGACATGGGTAAGCCTGGGTGAAGGACACATTGAGAGCATCGCTATGAGGAACAGTTCTTGTGAAGGGAAGCTGGACATCAGCCAGTGTGTGCTTACAGTCCAGAAAGCCAAGAGCATCCTGGGCTGCATCAAAACAAAAATGGCCAGCAGGTCAAGGGAAGATTCCCCTTCTAGTCTGCCCCCTTGAGATGATGGTGATCCAGGACTGGGACACCAACAAGAGGAAGATGTGGACGTGTCAGAGAGAGAAGGGCCACAAAAATGGTCCTGGAGGACCAAAGGGCTGGAACACCCTTCTGATGAAGAGACTGACAGAGCTGGAGGCTTTCAGCCTGCAGATGGGAAGGCTATGGGGGTGCCATTGAGCCTTTCAGTGCTTAAAGCAGGCTAGTCTCTAAAAGAGAGGGAGAGTGACTATATACATGCACTGACAGTGATAGAGCAAGTGGAAATAGCTTTAAACAAAAAGAGGAGATAGTTTATATTAGATATTTAAAATAAATTCTTTACTGTGGGTGTGTGGGAGACTGGGAGAAAATGATTACTGGTTCAAACAACTGAAGTGCAGGGGACAGGACAAGTTCTGAGGAGAGTGTAGTAGTGCACCACTCTGCACCCCACCTGCCTGGAGGTTCTAGTCCAGCTGTCAGTCACTGGCACACCTGGAAGACTGAAAGGAGCACCCCACACCCCACTCTGGAGGCCCAACCTAGCCCCAGAGTGGTCAGAGAACTGGGTAGGGTAAGGCATGGCCACAGGAAGCCAGGGCAATAAATGCCATTGTGCAATGACTGTGGTCACAGTCCTTTTTATAGTCCTTGGATTTTACAGCAAATGAAGCCCCACCCCAGATCCAAGGCAGTAGCTACATCTTTATTCTCTCTTTCTCTTGTCCTTTCTTTCTCTCATCCTTTCTTTCTCTCCTTCTCTTCTCCTAATTTGCCATTCCTGAAATCTGGTTAATTTAAAGCTTTTTTGGTTAGAGTTAATGTTTTATGAAATGGAATGTTTGTTTTAAATTCTGCCAAAATCCTGATCTTCTAAGATTTGCCAGTAATTTGTTTTGTAATCTCCCAGAAACTTTTGTCAAGTTTTTCTTTGTGTCACCTCAGCGAAAAGGAGTATCATAAGACCTTTTAAAATAATCTCACAGATGGAGGACCGGAGGTTTACAAAGAGTGACATGATATTGTTAGCAGGTTGCTCAAAAAAGTTGTGTGTTCATACTTGAATATTTGAAAGGCCAGGTTGGATGGGATTTTGAGAAATCTGGTCTAGTGAAGGTGTTGTCTTTGGCAGTGGAGTTGGAACTAGATGATCTTTATTGTCTTCCAATCCAAAGCATTCTGTGATTGTAGTAATATGTATCACCATGATTCATCAGGGCACTCATGTACAGGACTTGATCTACTTCTACCTCTTCAGCTAATACCCACAACAGCTTTCCTTTCTAGTTTTTCATGTCAATGTTGCTGTGTTTTCTATAATTAGAGACACTTTATACATATAAGAAAGAGAAAGTAAAAGAAACATGCTGCTGCATTTATCATAGTTCTACTGTATATGGTTAAAGAATGGGAAAAAGGTAAGGGTAGTAAAAATGACCACGTCTTAACTAAGGAACGTGTAAATTTGATGTAGATATGACAAATATTCTGTGATAGATCACACATCTCATCAGAGTCCTCATGGTCTGTAACAAGGAGAATGTCATGCACCAGCTGTTACTGAGCTGAAGGGGTTGTTATTTGCCTTTCACCCTGTTCATGGGACCAAACATGCTGTGCGCACAAGTCACCATGCCAAATCTTCTGCTGTCATTCTTTCCTGATAAATAACTGCAGGTTTGTGGCAGTGTGGTTGTGACTGAATCAGATACTGATGCTCAAGATCTGTACTTAAAAAGATTTAGATTACTATGTTGCCTAGACAGTGAATTGTCTTTGAAATCCACACTTAATACAGTGACTAATAATGACTTATACAGTTTAAGTGTCACTCTTACATCCATGTATTGCATTTTGGGCATTTATTTTCAGATTGACTTGCTAGGCTGAAACAAAATGAAACTCCTTCAGCTGCCAAGATATTTCTTGAGGGCCATCACCACAGCATTGAGATGTCAATCTTTTCATAGGGAAAAGGAGCTGAGAGCAATAATGATCAATCAGAACAGACCAAGCAACATAAAAAGAACACAATTCAAAGTTCTTAATTATCAGGATCTCTTTCTTTTACTCTATGAATGAGTAGATTGCTTTGATTGGAAAGGAACATAGAGCTGGCATGACACAACATACAGAATTTTTGCACAGAGCATTTCTTTGTCTTTGCTTTTGTTTTAAAAGGTCAGCAAATGGAATATTGGCTTGACGCCTTGAGAGCATATGAAAATATGAAAGCTAAAACTTAAGGCATCAGGCTCAAATACCCCAAAGAAGTAGAGAAGAAAAATGATCATAACACTAGGAAGAACATTTGCTAAAGATTAGAATCTGGAGGAGAATGTTCTTCTGTCTTATGATGGGGTGGATGTCTGGTCAGGAGAAATAACATCTACTACATTTTTCATAATCTCTATTTCCATTTTTTTTTTGTTCTAATTGGTTCAAAAGTACCTAGGAAAAAAAGCCTAATGGCTAATTAATAGGAATAAAAAGAGGCAAACCTGATGGACATCCTGCTGGATATGAAGGAACTCATTAGGAAGAAGCCTTTGAGTTATCTCTGCACTCAGAATCATGCCCATGGTTTTGGTGGATGGGGGCATACAGGCTGAAATCTGTAATACACTTTCAGAAACAGCTTCTTGTCTAGGAACATCTCATGCCAATGTATATTTCCTTTGGTTTAAACTCTCTCATGTTCAGGCAGCAGAAATGAGTGAAACTGATAAAATTGGTACAATGTTTTTCTACCTTGTTCGAATTTTTTTTTGTTTGTTTGGTGAGGGGTGACTGGAAGGAAGGTTTGGGGATTTTCCGGGTTTTTTCAGGCTACATTTCCTTCCCAGATGACATGAGCTACTGAGGCTAGCCAAGATCTTGCATTAGATATTTTTCATAGGTAATTTAGGATCCTGTATGCACATTAATAACTGCTTAAATATGTATACTGCACGTAGTGGTATTTGGACACTCTTACCCCGCTCTTTCCCGAAATATTGTCCTCTTCTGAGACTGGCAAATCAAACCATGAAGAAAAAAGAAGAAATTATTTCAAACAGCAGTAACTTTTGGTTACTGGAATTGTTACTGAAATTTCATGGTTTCTAAAATTTAACAGAAAATTTAATTAAAATTGATGAGCATAGTTATAACCGTTCTTTGAAACTGCAGGTAAAAACTTGTGTCCTGCGCTACCTGGAGAAGGAGTTGGTTTTATTCTAAAGGGTGAAGATTTCCTGAGATTGCAGCATTTCTTTACCACATTAAAGCCAGAGGAAAAAAATACATTAAAAATACACTAATGATAGTCATAGCTCTTTAAGATACTTAAGGTAGATTCCATGTTTAAAATGTCTGGAAATGGGTAAGTATAAAGGAGCTGCAGCAGAGCAGCCAAAAAAAGAAGGAATTAAAAAAGAAAAGTGTTTCATATTTTTCAGTCATCTTTTCCCCAGAAACTAGGCATACTTTCAGATGTATGGGGACGAATATAAAGTCAAGATTGATACCTATGGAAAATTACGTAAAAATGTAATTTCTAGGAATGACAAAAAGGGAAACCTCATAGATATTAGAAAGATTAGTCTATTTTTGTTCTAAATGACTCAGAAGAGTAAATAATTAATGAGACAGGACATCAACAAGAATTTTTTTTTTATTGTGAAGGTGGTGAGACACTGTATAAGTTGCCCCAAGTTGTGAATGTCCCCCTAAAACTATTTCAACGTCAGGGGCTTTGAGCAATCTGTTTTGGTGAAAGGTGTCCCTGTCTGTGGCAGGATATTCATACTTGGTGGTGAGAGCTTCACATTGTCTTGGAGCTCCTTCTTCCTCTCTTCTACTTTAAAAAGGCAGCAGCACAAATATCAAAGAGCCTCTGTAAAGGACATATGCCTCCACTCAACTCCTACCAATTATATTAACTTCAACATTCCTAGATCACTGTTATCATAGATCTTCATACAATTAAAAAGAGATATAGATGGAAGAAAATTACTTCAATTCTCTCCTTATGAGTAGCAGAGCTGATATGAACTAACGCCTTAAACATACAGAGAAATTTATTTTTCACGTAGAAGGAAAACAATTGCAGATGCTACTCTGACAATGGCCCAATCTTGCTCTTTTACAGTTCTATCATATAATCCTGTACCTGATATAGAGAAAAGCAAAAGGAAAAGTATAGGAGAAAGGAAAAGCAAAAGGAAAAACAAAAGGAAAACCATAAAAGAAGCAAAAGAAAAGAAAAAATGAAAATGAAAATGAAAAAGAAAAAGGGAAAAAATATATGTTCATTTGCATCTATGCTTTTGGTTAGTTTAAGATGAATTAATTAATGTAGCCTGAATTTCATTTCAGGATGAAGCTTTTCCTTGCTCTCTTCCAAGGCAGTCCCTCACAGAAGATTCTTTTGCACATGTTAGGCACTGCATATTAATCCTACTATTTCACCCTAAATATTTTGGAATTTGAAGAGAGAAGACATATATCTTAATAGGAAAATCTTCTCAAAGTGCATAAATATGCAACAAAATAGGCATCAAATTAACAATATGTTGTTCATACTATGCAATAATTTCACTCCTTACTTCATAAAGAACTACTCTTGGTGAAAGGATTATCTGATATTTCATTATCCAGAGTATATCTGTGTATAACCTATATCTAAGATTAAGGGAAATTTTATGAGGTTTTCACTGTGATTGATCAGCAAAGGGGTTTGCAGTGATTTTGGAAGCAAGTAAAAAACCTCTAAAGTATGAAAACCCTATAATTTATTAACAATATGCCTGTGTCTCTCTGTTTAGAGAAGTCTGATTTCTACTATGAGTTGGAATATTTCCCATAACCTTTTCCATATGTCCAGGTACAAGAATAGCCCTATCTTCTCCAGTCCTCATTTTCTGCATAGCAAAATGAGTAAAGTTGATTTGTGTGCTACTATCCTGTTGTGTATTTTCTTTCAATCTATATGTCACAAGAACCAAGTGTATTTTCTGCATAAAGTGAATGGCTTGCACCAAAAGAAAGTGTATTAGAGAGCAAGAATACTTAAGAATATACTTCTAAAAATTTAATTCAGAAAGGGCAGTCACTGCCAATTGGTATTTCCTGATGACAGTGGCAGTTTATTAATAATCTGTCATGTAAAGCAGACATATGGGATGTTGAATTCCACCCAGTCACACAATGAAATCTCCTCTGTTATTACCTCTAGAATTACCTGCTTTTTGTTGAAAGACTTTTGCAGACATGAATAAACATCAATGTTGCTTCTGAATGTAGGCTACCTCTATTTTCTTCTCCTAATTCCTCATTATTGATAAAATGATCCAGCATAAGGTTAATCTTGGTCTCTGAGTATACACATAGTCTAAATAAATACCAAGTTTCAGTTCAGACACAAACATTGATAAACTTTGTGAGGGTTATCAAAGTTCAAAAGGGCAAATCATAGTATATAAATTCCTTAATTTTAATATGTCATGAGGGAGAAACAAAAAAGAAAATAGTATCCTCGAAGCTGCATACACCTATTCAAGTTGTATATTCAGATGTGCTGCAAGCAATTTATCACCACGCAGATGCCAGTGGACTGGAGGACATGGAAGGAAGGGATTGTACTGGAAGGAACCGCTAGAAATACACAACACATGACATGTACTTTATTTTTCTCCTCTCTAGTCACTTTAAATTTTAAATGAGATTAAAATTTCTATGGAATTTCATTTTTGAAATGAATTTTTTTTTTTTTTGTATTTAAAAGATTGATTGAATTTGCCACGGACCAACTTTACCTTTTTTTGCCACATTAGAAACTTTACTCAGTAATGAAATCTAAAATTACAAGGATCTGAAGTGTTTTCAGATTTCTTCATTATCCTTTCTCACTTTTCCATTTCAGTGTAATACAGTGAGCTGAGTGGAACAGACAGTCAGACTGACACAAGATGGAAGCTAGTGCAGAAGAAAAATCACTTAAATCTTTGCAGCCAAGCACCACTAGACAAGTCATGCTGAGACAGCTGAATCTTTGACCTGGCTTAGATTTTGTTTTGTGGTCTTTGATGCATCTATTCAAAACACTATTCTTAATTGGAGTTATGAATTAAAATAATTTAACAGTCTTTTGTTCAGGACTAATACTAATGTTAGGTGTGTATTTGTTTACATGATACATGATTTTCTCATAAAAATTTTGAAATACTCAGTTGAGATCAGATTTTACTGTACTCAATTCCCAAATGAATGTGAGTAACCTATTGGACAAATCTTTCAAAATGAACCACTAAGAATTTTGTCCTCCATCTGTCCCGGAAATGAAATGCTTTTGTGGGACCCATCATCCCATATATAAGGGGGTTTTTTCATTATGCAATTTTTCAGGTTTTATTTCTATAAAATATCTTACTGAGCATAAAGATTCAGGAAAACTCTTCAACAGAACATGCACATGAACACACTCAAAAGAATACATTCCCCTGAGAAAAGATAATAAGATAATAAAAGGTTTTGTCCAACATTTGTTCAGGGATACTAATATTGAGAAAATGCCTTGTTGGACATGTATTTTCACATGACAGCTTCTGATTTAACTTCTGAAAATCAACTATAATTGTGTATGAAATGGAAAAAAGTTTGCTTATTTTGCAACTTCCTCAAACAAATATTGTCCAGATTTCAGCTCAACTCTTTATAGGTCCACAATTTTTGACAATTTGTGAGGTACTTTTCAAGAAGATTATTCTCTGAGAAAATTTGTTTCATTCATGAGCAGAAGCTGGATGAAGATGAAAAGACAGGACATTATCATTTGAAGCATGTGTCCAATAGCCTAGCAACTGTCTAAATACTCAGTCTATTTTTAATTCTCTGTTTTCAACTCTCTATTTTCAGTGTGAATTTTAAATTACGAAATCTCTGATAAACTTGTGCTTTAACAACACTTTCAGTAGTGCAGTGGGTAAAGTTACCATTTCTCTGCTTTCATTACAAAAATAATATATAGAGAAAATAAAAGACACAACAGAATGGATTGAATTCTAGTTCCCGATGTGTAAAGCAGTAAATTGGATACTGCATATAGCATTTATAAAGCTCTTTAGATATTTATTAGGCAAATTTCATCCTCCTTTCAATTTATGCAAAGTAGTAGCATAAACTTGTGACTATTTTTTTTTGGATTTTGTACAAGCCCAGTGAAAATAATGCATGTGAAAGGTATAAATACCTGCATGCCTACAAAAATAAAGTATTTTGATCTGACTGACAAGTTCAAGTCAGATCAAGTTCATTAGAAGTGCATGAAAAAGTACTTAATTTGCAGGCCACAAACATTAATAGAAGTCTTTTTATTAGGTTTTGAAAAAAAAATCTAAAGAATATTTCGCAGATTTATAAAACCCCAAAAGCTATTCAAGCATCATTACTTCCCTTCTTTCCTTTTTCTTTCCCCTTTTATCCTTTTTTTATTTTTAAGAACAGAAAATAAATGGTTACTCTTAACTAAAATAAAAGTTTCAGATTAATCTGTAATGTAATTTTATAATTTACTTCAGGGATATAGTGTGTATCACTGATTCTCTAACTACAGAATCAACTAGACCACGGCACTAAGTGCCACATCCAGTCTTAAATGCCTCCCGGGATAGTGACTCCATTCCTTCCCTGGGTAGTCCATTCCAAGTCCAATCACACTTTCTATGAAGAATGTCTCCCTAATATCCAGTCCAAACCTAGGAGAAGAGGGCAACCCCCACCTGGCTGCACCCTCCATTGAGGAAGTTGTAGAGAGTGATGAGGTCTCCCCTGAACCTTCGTTTCTCCAGGCTAAACAGCCCCAGTTCCCCAAATGGTTTTTCACAGGACTTGTGCTCCAGACCTTTCACCAGCCTCCTTGCCATTTTCCGGACATGCTCCAGCACCTCAGCACCTTTCCTATATTGAGGGGCCAAGGCTCAAGGTATGGCCTCACCAGTGCTGAGTACAGGGGGTCAATCCCTGCCCTGCTCCTGCTGGCCACACCATTGCTGGCACAGGCCAGGATGCCATTGCCCTTCTTGGCCACCTGGGCACTGCTGGCTCATGCTCAGCTGCTGTCACCAGCACCCCCAGGGCCCTTTCTGCCTGGCCACTGGCCAGCCACTCTGTCCCAGCCTGTAGTGCTGCTTGGGGTTTGTTGTGGCCAAAGTGCCGGACCTGGCACTTGGACTAATGTCATTGGACTTGGCCCATCTATCCAGTGGTACACGTCCCTCTTCAGAGGACCAGATGGGGACATCTGGTCATAAAAGGAGATCAGGTTGGCCAGGCAGTCTCCTAAATCCGTGCTGGCTGGGTCTGAGCCCTTGGCCATTCTGTAGGTCCTGAGTGATGGCACTCAGGATGATCTGTTCCATAACCTGGCCACTCCAAGGTGAGGCTGACAGGGCCATAGTTTCCTGCAGTGTCCTTCCAGCCCTTCCTGTGGACGGTCACATTGCATAGTTCCCAGTTGTCTGGCACCTCCCTGGTGAGCCAGGAATGACGAAATGTGATGGAGACTAGCTTGGTGAGCTCTTCCAGCTTCCTCATCACCCTAGGATGGATACTTTCTGGTCCCATTGACATAAGAAGAGCATCTAAGTATCTCAACAGGTCACTAATTGTGTTCTCCTGGATTACAGGGGGAAGCTATGCTGCTCCATGTCCCTGTCTACCTGGTAGGGAGACCAGTTGTCCTGAGGATGACCTGTCTCTTGCAGCATTACAAAATGCTTGTACAGTATCTTTTGGTCTTGGGCAGAAATATCTTCCTTTGGAGAGTTAGTAGATCTCTAATATAAAAGCAAAACTTCTTGCTGTGTTGAATTTTAGGTCCTCTCTGTTTTATATTTCTGTAATAATGTTAGGGGCTGGATGAAAGAGGAAATTTTACCTTTAACTTATAATTTACACTTCCTATTCCATACCCTTTGTAAAAAAGGAATAATTCTAGTCTTACATAAGCAGATACTGATACAGCTTATAAATACAAGCTAATAAGTTAAAAATATTTCTTCCTATTTCCCATATCCTGAAAACAACCAAGAAAATTTGTGTTTAATGGGATGGCTGTGAATTGATAAAGAAGTTCAAAGATATTTTAGAAAATCAGTCTAGGAACATTTCTAATAATCCATTGATAATTGAGCCCACTACTGTGTCCATTACAAGTGATTTCTAGTATGTCAAAGGAGAGCCATGTCTCCCACCCATCAAATAATTTAACTGGAGAAAATTATTCCAAAATTTATGCCCATTTAGATGTATACCACCAGTATTTCTTCCTTGCTTAGCTTCCTTTAGATTCAACCAAATTTGTTTCCTTTGCAGCTACATAGGATAAGCCCTGTCTCTTGTCCACAAGTCCTGTCCCTTAAGCCATCACTGGCCGAAAACTAGCAAAGTTCTTTGTAAAGAACAGGATATAATCAGCATTGAAAAGTCATGAGGGTTATAATGTTGGTCTCTGGTTTACATTAGAAGAGATTTACTCTCATTGTATGTTTAGCTCTATCAATCTGAAAATTAGATTCAAGCTACCTTTTCTTTTAAAGCTGATTTTAATTTCAGAAATAATCATACTCCCAAGAGATGCAATGGCACTCTCAGAGGTAAACAAGAGAATATAATCAAGATTGCATATTGTCATTCTAATGATAATTTGCCCTAGGCTGCGGCCATGGTAGGACTTTTTAATCAATATTTTCCAAGTATCCTTATTAGAAAAAGAAAGTGTTTTCAGTGTAATGGGTTTTTGTTTTCCATGTCACATTTTATCCAAGTTGGTTAACTTGCATTGGTCCTATTCCTTAATGAAAA
Source organism: Melozone crissalis (assembly GCF_028551555.1). Taxonomy (NCBI): domain Eukaryota; kingdom Metazoa; phylum Chordata; class Aves; order Passeriformes; family Passerellidae; genus Melozone; species Melozone crissalis. Next base: position 44,410,276 of record NW_026535783.1, on the reverse strand, counting down.
AACTAATGTAGTGACTATTTGGTGTTTCAAATAAAGTAAATAATTTTTTTAGGTGGTACATTTTAATATTTAAGAAAGATAGAATTTTTCTAGAAGGAGTTATTTTTTGTGACTTCAAAAAAACCCCAGAAAAGAACAGTGAAAGAACTCCCAAACTTACTTGCAATTTACATACAACCTTTTACTTTTACATATAATATGACATGCAAAAAATCTGTCCATAAATTTTCACACATTAGTGAACCCAGGATGAAAACTATTAAAAGACAAATTTGCTGTACTACTTCTCTATGTTTTATTGCCCTTATGCTAAAAATTTACATTAAAAAGAACAAGTGGTTAAGCACTTTTACAGTGCTTTTAAGAAAGTACTACTTTACACATTAGAAATGCATAAATACACATTTCTATGTATGCATGTATACTTGACTATCTATAAAGCAAAAATGCACTCAGAGACTATGCAGGATCAAATCTGAATGCATTCAGGAACACTAATATGCTTTTAAATATATATGTCCATACTTATTTGTATTTATTTTCATCCATTCATATGTAAATAAGCAATCAGAAGTAAAGTGTTCTCCAAATACAATGTTAAATGTAGTTATTAGCGTCAAGGTGTTTCCAGCTAACATACAAGCATACTTATAGAAATATATCTGATAATTTGTGATACACGACTCAGAGGAATGCATGTTAAATGGCATTTTGAGATTATGTCTCCAAAGTCTGTCTTCAAAAAGATTAATTTTAAAATTGAAAAATTGGTGTTTGCTATTATATTGATTTTCTAGATCATATAAAAATATAAGAAGTTATAAAAAATTAAAATTATGGTATTTCTGGGATGATGAAATATTGTCACACACACAGGTTGACGGAAATTATTTTCATAAGTGTCAGTTTGGAGAACTAGACATCACAAGCTGAACGTACAATAAAACTCAAGCTCACTCTTCATGTCTACTTCCTTCCTGCCACTGCTTTCAAAAAGGTGAAAAAGACAACTATGGAAAGTTAGCAGAATTGATTCAGTTGCTTAACGTCCTGAATGGAGAGACACATCCTTCAAAACTTCTGAAATCCCATGCTGCCCCTTACAGACTCATACCATCTCATATCATCCACAAGGTGTCAGGAAACTGATGTTTTTTGCTTTCTTTTACTGTATATTTTTTTTAAATAAATATTTGCTTCTAAAGGAATATTTGCAAATTTAAGTTGCTGATTTGTAGATTTTTTGAGAAAATTTGCCATAGTCCTGAAATTTTATTTTCCTTTTTTAATCACGTGAGGCAACAGATAAAAAAGTATATCAAAGGAGTTAAAAAAGTCATAAATAAACTATGAGAGAACTAGAAAAAATGGTAAAAATAAGTAAAGCAGAGAAAAATTATTTTTTTGGGTTTATGTTTTTGTTTTTGTGGGTGCTTTCTTTTACTTAGATTTATTTATTTTTAACTGTTATTTATTTCTTTTGTATAAAAATGTAAATACTGCCATTAGAGGTTGGCATGGACAGGACCTTGACATAATGTTGGATAAGTTTCTGGTATTCATTTTCCAGTGAAATATTTATTTTCATCCATTAGTTCTCTATCAGCTAATTTTCCTTTTTTTCAAATCTCCATGAGAACAATCATGTAATTCTTAAGTAAAGAAGACATTTGAAATTATTTATTTATTGGGTAAAATTTCTTAAATATATACATAATATAACATCATTATCAGAAAAAAGGGAAACAACTCAGTAAGATTTAGAAAATCAGTACTAGTATTTCTTAGCTTTGCGTGTCCTGTTTTTAGAGTTATTATAATAAATTATTAAATCAGACACACCACAAATATTTCTTTAAAATTCTAACTCAACCAAGCATGGTTTTGATCCAAATTTTTCAAGGATTCTTTAATGCCTAGTAGCTTTAATGCCCATTGTCTGTTCTACTGTTCTGCTGCTCTGTTCTACTTCAGTCAGCTGGATCACTTTTATGTATATAAATTTCATTCCAATAAAACAATTTAAAAATCTGCTGTACATACAGTTTACAAACAATGCTGAGGAGAATCCCATGCTTTACTGCCATAATTGAACTTTATTAATTCAAGCAAGGAATTAATTAGACTATTTATCTTTCTATTTTAAGTAGATTGGTAAGATGATAATGTTGGAAAAGAGCCCTCTTACATATTAAATCCCTACCAGATGCATTTTTTAATTGCTTCAACTAGGCTGAACTTAAGTGATCCAATTTAAAGAAGAGGCAAATTGGGTTTTTTGTGGGTTTGTGGCTTTTTTCTTCTTCTTTTTTTTTTTGTTTTCTGAAGGTTTGAGAGGTTTTTTCCTGGATTTTCCCTCAAAAGTTAATGATTTCTCTTTTGTATTGCTTGGGGAGGTCTATTTGTATTATTTTTTTTAATATCAAATCCTCCTCCCTGTTAATTTACCATAATTTTATTATATATATTAATTAGTTAATGCAGTTAGCTTAGCTGCCTCCTGTATTCATACCCACAAAAGTCTGTAAAATAAAAGCTCCTCAAACCATGATATACCATTGTCTTTGTATACTTTCTTTGAAAATCAAGCTTTATTACACACAATAAACGCACACATATATGCTTGCGTGTATTTTATAGCACCAGTTTGTCAAAACATAAGAGGAAAATGTTACCAGGAATCATATATTAACTAATATACCAGAATTATAGTGAGGCTTCTCTAACAGTGACTTCAGTGTATTTTTATTAAACGCTGACAGTGTTTCCTCAACCACCAGAAATTAACAAACTTCACAAAGCATTATCTATACAGTTAGCAGTTGTGATGATAGTAGATTTGCTTACTTATAAAGAATTATGGGATAGCAATGATCAATCTCATTCTGAAGGACTGAGCAAATGAACAAGAAATAAACTCATGGAAAACCAGCAGAAACAAAACGAAAACAAAGTCCACCAGAGCTGCCTAAATATTAAGGAAGAATATTTTACATTATTTTTTTTAATTGATAACACAAAATTTTAAATTTTAGGCTTTCACAAGAAGCCTTTGAAACAGAAATATGCCATAAAAAATTTGCAACTCAATACAAAAGTAGCAGCATGGAAAAACTGACCTACTACCTTCACACAGTGAGTGGAAACACAAAGCAAAGCTGACAGATGTGCTCTCCTGGGTTTAGTTTCCACTGCCTAGAAGTGCTGTTTGCTGCCCATCTATGCACAGTATGACAGCTATTTGTGTTGTACAAATAAGGTTTACTCAAGAGTTTGATCTCAATTGCATGCTAATCATATTGTCCCTTGTTATGAAACAAGCACTTTACTTTGTTAAGTCTAATATTACGAAACGAGCTTAAAACACAGGAGAATACTCTGGTAACCTGTTTAGGCTTGTTTGCCTCAATAGCTTTATTGCATTACTTATTAAATTATTTCAGGAACATGCTAAATATCATTGTGTTTTGTTCAATTGACTTCATGGTAAACATAACATTTCTCAAAAAACTTAAGTTTATGGAAAAGCATAAAAATTGATTTATGGCAACCATAGGTTTTCAGTCATTTTAGTTTTCATTACAACAGGTATCTGTCTTATCCCTCACATTGTAAGATAAAAATCCTGACAGTGAGAAATAATTTTGATAGAACCTGTAACATGGCTGTATTACTGTTTTCTGCTGCTTGGCCCTGATTCACTCCCAAAAGAGGGTTTCTCACCAGTTATTTAATGTACAGAAATGCAGTTTACAACTGGAGAACCTCTGTCATTTTGCAGATCGTTGTCTCCTTGGTTCATGCTATCTCTCTCTCTCTGAAATTACATCATTTTCTGTTTGATGCCTGTGTTAATGTAAGTCTCAAAATGCAAAATGTTCAAATTACACATAGTGCATTGAAGTACAGTTATGAAATGATGTCTTCAGTCAAACGATGTTAAAATACTACAAAAAAACAAAACACGAACAATTTCATTTTATTGTTATGAGGTAAGCCTAAAAAACTTCTTCCTCACAATATCTTGAAACAAATAGAGATTAATTAATCACTGATATTACTGGTTAATGTTATCACAGACTCGGTGGGACTTCTTTGGGCTTTTTATGTGTGACGAAATATGATCATAATTATTCACAGAACCATTCCAATTCAGGATAAAGAAATAACAAAACTTATTACTCACCCTGAGCTTGCAGGTTTGGAACACAATCAAAACAACTCTATCCTGAGATCTGAAAAATACAAAACAAAAGCTTTCTATCACCACTGACAATAAAATAGTCAGACATTAGATATACAACAAAACAAGTAAATGCTTGTTCAATTCTTGTAAAAACCACAAATAATTAACTTACATATACGCCACATGAATATCAATTGACTTAAACCTCAAATAGTACAGTCTGAAAGAAGCACATTTGATGTCAGAAAAGCAGCCCAATAAAAGCTTAAGCTTTCAAGTGTGTTCAATCTTCCTCTCCCTACACCCCAACAGTGTTTTGAAGAAAATCAATTTTAAGCTCTCTCCTGGAAATTAAAATTTGTGAATTTCTGTGGACACCAGTAAACTCCAGGGACATCTGGATAGAAGAACTCCTATGGCACACCAGAGCAATTTAAATTATGACTTGAGAAGTTTATTTGAACATAAAAATTTCTTTTGGAAAACAAATTACTTTTATGTTTAGAAAGTAATAAAAAACATCAGACCATATTTTAGGATTTCAGTTCTAGGAGGGAGAAATCAAAACAATTAAAATAATAAAAAAGGATATATTTTCCTGTTTGAAAGGGGCCAGAATGCCTTGTGATGACTGATGAAAATGCATCAGGGCAGAAGCAATAGAATCTGACTATTGCTGACTGATTATTGGACATAGATGTTTGTAAATATGGGGATGCAAAGAGGAAAAGCTTTCTATAAAAGCAGAGGAAGAAAACAGATTAGTGCAGCAAATTCCTTTATGATCATCAAATACAAATGATTCATCATTGAATTAACATTCATTTCATGGAACTGGATGCATTTCTTTATAATTGCTTAGATTTGTTAAAATTATCAATACTATAACCATGGTTATTCCATTAATAAGGTTTGAGGTTACACATTAGCTTAATAAAAACAATCTAAAATTGATTTTCCTACAGCAAATTACTTTCCAACTTTTTTTCTACAGGCATTATTCTCTTTCCAGTGCAACATTAATGAAGATTAATGCTCAAAATTTAAAATCTGGTAAATAAATATCAGAAAATACAGAAAATAAAAATATGTCTCTTTGGATAGTAGAAAAGAAAGATACATAGAAAAATTACATAAACATAATATAGAATTTATTTTAGTTTTATGCTAATGATAATTAACATATAAAAGGAGAATATAAGATACTATATTGGTAATCTCCATGCTTTGGAGGAAGCATGTATGCCTCTGTAATCTTAAGATTATTCAAGACATCCTTTTAACAGATTATCCATTCAGTTCTTGCAGTCTTGCCAAGTTTTAACAATTTTTCCATGGTGTTTGTATTACATAAATTAGATTTGTGGGGTTTTTTGGTTGTTGGTTTATTTTTTTTATAATGGTTGTTTTGTTAGCTTGTTTGTTTGTTTTTGAGGGATTACTCTTGGATGTTGGGTTTGTTTGTTGGTTTGGGGTTGGTTTCATGGCTCAAAGATTAGCAGATTTTTTTCCCAAAGGATTTTACACATTCAAAAAAATAATATGAGGATAAAAATATATCTATTTACCCTTTCTTTATATTAAAATAGTCTAGTTTTTTGCTTTTAGTTTCTAACTAGGGTTTGAGCTGAACATTTATCAGGGAAAATTGAGCAGAACCTCATCAATGTCTTCAAGTTTAAAACCTCAGAATTCCCACCATAAAAATACATTTAGTCTTAGGTCTCTCAACCTGCTGTCTGTTGTCTCTGCAGAAGTCATCATGCAATATTGTTACTATTTGGCTAGGGGGAAAAAGCAAGGAGAACCCAAACAAGCCAACAAAATTCTTATTTTAATAGTTTAACCTTTTCTCACAAAAAAATTTGATATTTTTTATTTCTCTTCCCCTTCCTTGTCTTAGAACAGCAGCAGTATATGAAATCTGATAGGAGAATCACAGTGCAAGTGAAAATATACCTCTCAAGCTAAATATACTTTGAAAGCACTGTCTTAAGAGTCTAAATTAACTTAAGTCTCTACAACTTTTTTCTATTTTATTATTTTGAATCTCTGTGGGGACAATTACGCTAGACTATTTTGCTCTAGTTTTAACCAACTGGAGGAAAAAAAGTTACCTAGAATTGAAATTGGGTGAAAAACCCTCTATATTACTACCTTCCCTACAAAATTAATTTGTGGCAGCACTCTGATCCTTACATAGAAGGCCTCCAAGTAGTTAAAATTGGGAAATTATATGCTAATAATCGTTAAGCATAATCTTGGTTCTGCTGTGAACTAAAATATTGATCCAGAAAAGTTACAAACTCTCTTTGTTCACAAACTTGCCTGCTCTGTAAAATCATCTTGGGAGTTTTAATTATGCACTCTCAGGTTTAGATGAAAATGCTATTTTTATACATTATTTCTTTCTATATGAATTGAAAATATCAATAAGATAGTTCATTGTATTGTATTGCCAGAAATTAATTGTACTTTAAAGAGAACAGGAACTCTGCCTCCTGGAAGTAATTTGGTTTCATTCAATATAAAAAGTGATTTATTCTCTAAGTTTGCACACATAACTCAAGGACATTATTCAGCAATAATTTAAATGTTTAGCAAGTTTCCACTATTATAGGATGTTTCTTCAATAACTGTCAAGTTTTTAAAGCTTATTTTTACAAAATTGTTTAAATTTCACCAAACCTGCAATCATCACAACTTTAGAAAACAAGAAAGAGGCTATTATAATAAGAAAATGCTTTATTCTATTGGGATTATCACTTCAGTAAAAACCACTGGTAATGTTCATTAACTAAGTAGACTATTTCATTTTCAAAGTCCTTTCATACCTCCTCCTTTTAAAAGGCACCATATGAACTACCAGGCAATAACTATCACTCCATGATGACTCAGTACTGGACAATGATTCTATACTTCCTTTTCAACAGATCAGGTTAAAAAAAAGGGAAGGGAATAAAATGTTGTTTTCAAAGGTATTTTTGCAATTAGAATTTTAAATACTGTTTATAATTCAGCATAGAAAATAATTTCCTCTACTTTATGATGATGAATACGAAGACAAATTCCAGAAGGAATTCCAACAGTGTGTATTACTACCACCCATTAATTCTAATTTTCTTTGCAAAGGTTTTGCCAAGTATCAAAAGACTTGAAAAATTAAATCCAATCCTAGGAAAAACATTGTCCAAAATTTTATTTCACTCCCACTATTAGCATCCTGAGATACCTACTCCAAAAGGAGGACAAAATTAAAAGTTAAGGGTGTTCCAAATGGACAATGAAGGAGAAATTTTAAACATTTTGTTTAAGTGTAAATTAGATTTTTGCACCAATATCTAGTTATTTTTTCATGTCTAAATTATATTAAATTTTTTTCATGGAGAAAGGGAGGCTCAAGCAGGATCTTACTGATGTCTGCTAATGCCTAAAAGGGAGTTGTAGTGAGGCGGGGGATCAGCCTTTTCTCCCAGGTGACAAGAGATGGGAAGAGAAGAAATGGCCTCTAGTTTCATCAGGGGAGATTGTAGATTAGGAAAAATTTCTTCACTGAAAGGGTGGTCAGGCACTGGAAGAGGTTGCTCAGGGCTGCACCATTTCTGGAAGTGTTCAAAAGCATGTGGGGTGCGGTGCTTGGGCAAATGGTTTAGTGGGGAACATAGCAGTGCTTGGTGAAAGGTTGGACTTGATTAGCCTTAAAATCTTTTCCAATCTTAATGATTCTATTATTCTATGAATACAAGATCCTTTCCCATTTCTTAGATTTTTAGAAAAATAGTATAATGTAAAAGAGATCAGTAATAGTTACATAGACTATTGTGTTGTCTAGTTCTTTCAAAACTGGAAACAGATTTGAGTTTAACCTAATATAAGAACAGTAGGAATGCATTGTATTTAGGACTGCTCTGTAATTTTCCTGATATCTGTGTCTCCTTCACTTTAAAAAAATGCCAAATGTTATTATTCCCAATTTTATGTTTGATCTGTGTGTTTTAATTTTTGTAATATTCCGACAACAGACATTTCACAACATTTTTCTATTGTTGCTGAATCATAACCTTTGTCAATCTCATAACATTTCTTCAAAAGACACAAAACATGCCTCCTGAAGAAATTGAAAAGTTCCATTAAATTATAGAATCCTTTTTTCTAATTCTCCTGAAGGAATATTCTGGTTTGTAAGTAAATACAGGTGTTCATATATCAAAGCCTAAAACCACAAACCCATATGCAATTCAATTATTTTATGGAGATTATATTAATTACAACACATATACATTTCCTGGCAGATACTGAAAACCCATCCAGCCTTGTCACCGTAACATTGCAGTTTGGGATTCCCAACCACAGCAAAGATCCTGTATCCATTACATGACAATACTGTCAAAAGTTTTCTGTTACAGACAAATTTTTCCTTGCTGTGTTAATTTGTTAGCTCCTTTTGTTTCTATGCTGGAATGTTTATATGCTGGAATGGTTATACCTGACCTTCAAGGCAGATGCTCTTTGATTCCAGTGTTGATGATGTTCAGACACAGAGCTTGTTATTATTTGCCTGTGTGAATCCTCACTTTCCCCTTCACTACTTGCCTTTAAAAGCAGTACCGTGAGCATAGAGAAATCAGGAAAGGAGATATGGTATGCTTGAACAGGTCGTGAAATTTTGATGGCGCAACAAGCAGTAGTGTGGGATTTATTAAAGAATTTGTCTATGTTGTAAAAAAATTTTAATATTACGCTACATTAAAATTTTGTGTTGCTGCAGTCTATCCAATTATTTTTGTTTAATTTGTGCATTGTGTCATGGCATCCTTGTACTTTTCTTCCACACTCTTGTTTTGTATAAATTGCTATAATTTGTTAGGATTTTTGTAAATTTTAATCCTATCCTCTGGAGCACTTGCAATCCTGCCCAGCTATCCATCAGCCAGAGATTTTTAAAGCTTATGGTTTCTTCTGTCATTCAAATCTCTTTTCTTTTAGATGCTGAAAAACAGCATGGCCAAAACAGCCCCCTGTGGAACTCTCCAGCTGAAATGATTAATAATGACTCCTCGTTAACTGAAAGTAATTTTTTCAAACAGTTGGTGGCTACATCTCATCCACACTTTACTGGTCTGCTTAAAAGAATGTAATAGTACACCTACATCCCCATTAATGAAATTGTAATTATACAATATTTCCTTTTTTTCTCATCATGGAAAATATCATGTTTGAGCAGTTTGTAAATAAATTGGACTTACAGAGTCAAAAACATAAAAAACATTTCAGTAAAAGTAATTCTCTCATAATTATCACCATTTATAAACAGTATGAATCTTCCTCAAGCTGCACTGACATTAATATTTGCTTTCAGCACCATATTGGTAATTTTAAAGTCAAAGTTGCAGGTGGCTTGTCACTTTAGTTTTACATTCCTTCAGAAATGCTTGTCTATAAAATCTGTATTGTGGGTTAAGAATGTAAATATAGGTATCTTTAAATGTATTGTAAATATCCACACTTTAATAACAAAAGCTTCTTTATAGGCCTATGACCATGCAATTAATTTTAAATAGGCAACAAAGGTCAGCACTTCTGGAGAGATTCTATATAATTTTCAGAGGAAGAATGGTTCATATCAGTTTATCCTAACATCTTTCATCTTTTATCTTTCTAGCATTTTTAACAACAAATTGAGATCAGGGAAGTCAAACATATTCTGACGTGAAAGGGATGAAGTACAACAGTACTTAGAAAAAAGCTGTTTTGGCTTTTTTATCATGTTGTTGTCTAGGTCTTTAAATTTGCAGATGTTCACAAGAAGTGCAGGATACCAGTTATGTTACTGTCTTTTTAACGTGATGTTAAAACGGAGACTATTAGTTTATTAACAAATGTATAACATACTAATTACCTTTACAGGAACTGAACATAATCCTTTTTTTAACTTATTCATAAAGATATGAACTGAAACTACTAAAGGGAGATTTTTTTTAGTTTAAATATATTTGGGAACAATTTTATTGGTTTAAAAATGACTCACAAATTAAAAACCTGTAGCTGAAGAAGAACTGCTGAAACCTCCTTAAGGTAAAATCTGAATGCAATTACATTGTGAACTCTTGGTACTAATAGGTACAAGGATGGTTGTTAGAGGCTGTTATCATATTGTCATCTGACACTTATTAGAGAAAAGGCAGCTCTGGAAGAAACAGAAATGTCTCTTTTCAGATAAAGAACTAAAATGGTATTAGCAACAGTATGTCATGTAACATGAGTTATTTATGAATCAGGACTTCTCTATGCACTGAGTAATAAAATTAATTGCATTATTGAAAATAAAAATATGCAATTATAATATTTGTTCTAAGCCTTCAGTTTACATGTTATTCAGTTCTTGAACCTGTTCTTTAGAGATTCTATCATCCAATTAGAATAAATTTTTAGAGTTAACACTGTGGTGGAATTTCAATTATGTAAAAATGTTAGTCATCAGAATTCAAATTTATTAATTCTTTGTAAAGCAAATTTAAAACTTCATTGCCTTCGAACTGTTTTAACTTTTATATAATATTTTAATTGCACTTTTTCATCTGATATTTTTGCAGGTTTTTTTTTCTATTGAATCAATATGCACACAAAGCAGAAAAAAGAAGTAACATCAGCATAAGCCAGTCCGTCTTTTAATTGACCATATAGAAAGGCCACTCCCACATGCTTTACTCTCAAATGTTGGAATAGTCATATAGTCTTATCACACAGATCTCCATTTATGGTTAATCCATTTCCCAAGCAGTTCCAAAATATATAAAGTCAATGTATGTAAAGAATTTAAAAGATCCTGGTTTATTCAGATAACTTATGGAATATAGAGTATTAGAATCACTAAATATCAAATCTGAGTCTAACATCACCTTCCAAATATCCTCTGCAAATCTTAACTATGAAAAAATACATCTTTATCAGCAAACACACCACAAAATACTTGGCAAAATCAACAAAATAATAATCTCACTTGATGCAAGACAAAAACCCATGCCGAATTAATGATATAAACTTAGTGGTGGAACTTGGAAAGAACAGATATAAAACCTAACTGATTCCACAATTAACAGAATCCAGTTAAATGTTATAATGTTATTTTATACTAACAGAAAATTGACTCCATTCTTCTAAAAACAAACAAAAAAAAAATTAAACAAGTTAAAAGTTCATCAAATCTGCAAGCAAAAAGAAATCTGCAAGCTAAATATTTTTAAGAAAATACATCATTTAGAGTTTCACAGGAGGAGGAAGAAGTCATCCTATGAGATGAATGAGTGGTAAGATACTTAGCCTTTTAAGCATAGTAGTTCCCTTCATAATGTCCATTTATAAATGTAGCTATATAAGTATTGCTTATACTAACATCCCAGTTTTGATGTTTCACAGAACCACAGAATATTTTGAGTTGAAAAGGACCTCTGTAGATCATCCAACTTCCCTGCCAAGGCAAAATAGCACAGGAATGTGTCCAGGTGGATTTTGAATGTCTCCAGAGAAGGAGACTCCAAAACTCCCTGGGCAACCTGAACTTCAAGGATCATGGAGCCCAACCCTTCAGTGAATTGCCCATCCAGGGATGGCCTTGGCTTTATTAGCATCATGCTCAAACCAATTGACCTCATCTCATGTTGAGGTTGGTTCAGCCTTGGGAAGAGACAAAATGTGTATTCATATCTAAAATGGGGGAGTCAAAAGGATGGACCAGGTTCTTCTCAATGGTGCCAAGCAACAGGACAAGAGGCAGTGGGCAGAAACTGATGCATAGAAAGTTCCACCTGAACATGAGGAAGAACTTTACTGTAGAGGTGATTGGAACAGATTGCCTAGAGAGGTTGTAGAAGTCTCTCTCACTGGAGATATTCAAGAACCATCTGGACAAATTCCTGTGCAGTGTGCTCTGAGATTACTCTCCTTGAGCAGGGACAGATGACCCACTGCAGTCCCTTCCAACCTGGATTGTCACTGATTATGTGTTTCTGTGATTCTGTGAACTAGAGGGATGTTGATATCCCTCAGCCTGCTGCCCACACTCATCCTGATACACCCCAGAATACCATTGGCTATCCTGGCTGCAATGGCACTGCTGGCTTATGCTCAACTTGTGATCTACCAAGAGTCCCAGGTCCTCTGTAGAACTACTCTCTACTGAACCTATACTGGTGCTAGAGGTTATTTCTCCCCAGGTGCTGGACCCGACATTTGTCCTTGTTGAACTTCATAAAGTTTTCTCCACACAATCTGCCCGCCAATCAAGGTCCCACAGAATGGCAGCACAGACTTCAGGTGGACAAGCCACTTCCCCCAGTTTCACCTCATCAGCAAACTTGCTGAGAGTACTATTCATCCCTTTGTCCATGTCATTGAGAGACAAATGAATATGGCTGGATGCAGCATTGCTCCTTGGGGAACACCATAACTACACCAGCCTGCAACTGGATTCTACTCCATTGATCCCAGCCCTCAGAGCTCTCCCACTTAGCCACATTCCAGAATACTCAGGAATCTCCATCACTTGCTCCATGGCCTAGTGCAATACGGCACTATGATCCTGTCTAGGCCAGTATGTAACAATGCCATTATGTCTTTAAGTTGTTTTCAGCGGAAACCTATTCTACATAAGGAAAAAAAAAAGAGAGAGAGAGAGAGAGAAATGTCACAAAAGAAAAAAAAAATCATACTTTGAGAAACAGTATTCTTTTTAAAGATCTTTAATTAATGTCTGAAATCTAACCTTGTAAAAGAATGATTTATGCTAAACCTAATGCAATGATGTCCTCTTACACAGTATAAAACTTTTAAAGGACTCTAGCTGTCCTGTGTTTTGCTATCATTTAGGATAAGAAGACAAACTAGTAATAAAATAGTAGAAATTCTAAGGACATGAGAAGAATCAGAATCAAATGCAGATGTGAACAACCCAGTCTCTCTTGAGACTGTGGAATAGACTAGACACATGTATTTTATGATCCCTTTTGTTGTGCCCTAGGTTGCAGCAAGAAATGGGTTGGGTTTTTGTAATTTCAATCCATGGAGGTGTCCTATTGCATATGAAAATGGATTTTTGTAAAAATCTTTTTACTGTGAAGTCTGGAAAGACAATTTTAAGAGCTGAAATTTCTGTTAGAGTCAACCAAATTTTAATTTCTCGTATAAACCAGAATACCTGGATTACATAAATATTGACAGGTGGCATGCAGTACTCCTAAAGTAACTATTGAAAATATCAACCATTGATGCTGGACTGATTTTTTCCTTATTTAGGTAAATATTTCTGTTTGTTTATATTTTAATAAATGAGAAAATTTATTACATGACATCATAAAAGTAGTAGATTTGTAGATAAATGTTTTAGATGAATGAAACAGAATAGTTACAGGGAAAAGTATAAGAGTTGAGAGTCAAGGAGTATAAAGGTAACTGCTACTCATTATTCACAACTGCAAGCCTGAATTTTTTCTTGATGCACCATGTAGTTACACCAATGCTTTGGACCTCCAACTTGACAGCAAAAATGCACTTCTAATACAAAGAGGTTAATGATTAGTCTTCTGAAAGTTTGTTTTACAGAATGTGAATGTTGAAGGCTGAGATTCACTTAAAGTATTTTATGTTGTATGTGAAAGTATGTGAAAAAACTGTTTTGAAGATATCAAAGTCAATAAACAGGCTAGTCTGTTCTCATGTCACAGCTTGCTTTCTTACAATTAACAGAGAAAAGTATCAAGTAAAAATTTAGTTATAAACATGTATCAGATTATAATTTTTACTGAAGAATTACAAATACTGGAAAAATGCAAAAATATTTGGTAAAAACCTTTTAGCTGTATACATTTTTAAAATGTATTTCACTTGGTGATGAGCTTCAATGTTTGAATTACTATAAAATTGTGTGCTTGGCAAATCAAACTCAAAGAAAAAAAATTCACTCTTAAAGTAAAAGCATTTTTAATATATATTTTTCTCAGTACTCTTCTATTGTGATCTCAAACAATAATGAGAGCTCTGGAGTTTTCTACACACTAATAGGATATGGCACTAGGACATCGTCTTACATTCTCTTGTATCAATTGAAGGAGAAAGATATGTAATGGTGGATTGTACCATAAAATGAGTGCGTGTTTCTCATCTGTGAATAAACAATATTAACACATTTGACATCACTGTATTTGATGAAACATGTAACATATCACTTTGTTCATTTATGAGGAGCATACAACAGTCCAGAAGACTGAAACTTTTACATCTTCATTAGGACAGCTGGAAACTAAAAACTGGCTTTTATAGAGTTGCTATCAACTTGGCATTTTTCTGTGTGAAAGCAAATTATTTGCAGTTTGTAGGTAAAGAAAGTCAGTGTTGTCCAATTTGTAATATATTTAAACATCTTTTTCATTTAGGAATGTAGTAAATAGGGTAGCCAGCTTTTGGAAAAAGCATACAAGAAAAAGTTCATGACATTATTGTAGTTAATGGAGAAGTGTGAATTTTTTGTATATTTTTTGTAAACAGGTGCAGAATGAACAGAACTGTGAACAGAATGGTTCATGTCGCTGTTGTACTCAATTCAGAGTTGTTTGCTATGAAATGAAGCTCTAAATCCCACTGGTAACCACTGAAATTTGGATTTTCCTCAACTCAGACCTGTCCTGATGCCTTTTAAGGAGCAAATAAACATTTCCCTGAAAAAATATATACTTCAAAACCCCCACAAATTATTGTGCAGCAGAATTCCTTTCTTTTGACTGTCTCTTACATTTATAATTCATTATTTTTCATAGTGGAAAATTATACTCATCACTATTTGCATCCATTATATATATTTCAGGTAGATTATGACAAGAAATATTTTTGTCCTTTTATTAGAGCCAAAGACCTAGGCTTTTTTCCTTATGTGATGAAACCATCTTGAAAACATTGTTGAGGTGAAGGAAAGATTGACTAATTGGCACTCTCTGATTGGATAATTGGTCTTTGATCTGGAAAGCAAATAAACAGTGGAAAAAACTTTTTCACATAAGCAGTGTGAGCTTTGCTTTTCATTAAGATATCTGAGGTAGGAGAGCAGCTGGTGACAGAAACCTTCGTGGGAGCAGCTGACTGGCACTAGCTGGGGAGAGAGTCACAGAGACTGGCCTAGAGCCACATTATCAGTGCATGCCTGCTGCCTGACATACAATGTGGTAGATAGCAAAAGCAATGGTTCTCTAGCAACACACACCACGGGCAGCCAATGCTCTGCTGCGGTGGAGCCAAGAGAGCACAGATGTTGGAGATCCAGCCAGATGCAGTACGCTAGTGATTAGCCTGAATGTCCTGCTCCTGGGACTCTGGTGCTGTGCCTGGGCTGGTCACAGCCCCTGGGCCTTGGCTCATGTGAAGTGTGGGAACTGGCTGTGCAATAGAAACACTGGAAAAGAAACTGTAGTTCACCAGGGGTAAGTATCCTGCTCAGGAAAGTAATGTCTGATCATGTCTCTGAGCAAGCAGCGGTGTTCTGTTCCCACAGCTGTACCACCAACACTCAGCCACCAAGAAAGTATTAGAGAGAGACAAAGCAGTCTGCTCCTCAAATACAGTCAGTTAGGTTCAAACATTTCCAAGGAGGAAAATTCCAAAGTTCTCAGAGCTATTTATACTAGAAGAAAATCAGACTTAGATGAAAAAATTTTTCTAATATCTAGCCATTATTTCTTGTGTTATATATTTTTAAATTTAATAGTGCCATTAAACAATATCAGGCAGAGTTTGGCTCTGTCTTCTCTGTTCCCTTCTACCAGGTATCTGTACACACCAAAAAGGGCCCTCCACAATGTTATTCTTTCCCAGAATGAACAGACACAGTTCTGGAGCCTCTTGTGACCCAAGATTGTGCTGGGGTCCACATCTCATTTTGAGGGACTCCTTAGGAGTCCCTGCAGTAGGTCAATGCCTGTCATGTGCAAAGAAGCTGTAGGCTGGTTACAGCACTCAGATCTCAGACACAGTGCAAGATTTTTCCCCAGATCTGCTGGCTGGTAACCTGGTAGTCCAGCCTGTGATGGGGCTGTAGCTTCATTGCTGCCTTGGGGTCCCGCTCCTTGAAGGCAACCCTGCCATCCCTGGGCATCTTCTGCTGCTCCAAAGCAGTTGTGCCTGACCTGTTCTGTGTCTATGCTTTATCCATTGCAGGGGCTGAGCTTTACATTTGATTTTGTTGAATATATTGATTTACTTCTTGGGATATTTAGAAATTAGTGCTTACTTTACGTAGACTCATATGCATCATAGAACAGTGTAGTTTGGCAAACACCCCTAAGTTCACTGAGTCCAACTGTTAACCCAACACTGCCAAAACCTCAATTAAATCAACTCCTTAAGCACCATGTCTTAGACAGCTTCAGGGATGGTGATTCCATCACTTCCCTGGGAAGCCATTTCAAATGCTTGACAAGCCTTATTGGGAAAATTTTTTCCCAATATCAAATCTAACCTTCCTTGAGGAAACTTGAGGCCATTTTGTCTTCTCCCATGACTTGTTACTTGGGAGAAAAGAACAAGATTTGTGCTTCTACAGCCTCCTTTCAGACATTTACAGGACAATTAGTTCTCCACTCAGCCTCCTTTTCTGCAGGCCAAACAACATCCACTCCCCCAGCCTCTACTCACAGAACTTATGACTCAGAGGCTTCTCCAGTTTCATTGTCCTCCTGACACATACTCCTTCACCTCAATGTCTTTCCTGAGGTGAGGGACCCAAAACTGAACTCAGGATTCAAGGTGGAGCCAGCCATCAGTTCCAAGTGCCAATAGAAGATCACTCTTCTGGTCCTGCTAACCAGACTGGTGCTGAGAAAAGCCAGGATACCACTGATCTTTTGTGGCTTCTTGGCCACCTGGGCACTGCTGGCTCATGCTCAGCTGCTGTCACCAGCACCCCCAGGGCCTTTTCCTGTGGCAGCTTTGCAGCCACTCTGCCCCAGCCTATGGCACTGCCTGGGGTTGCTGTGACCCAAGGGCAGGACCCAGCCCTGGGCCTTGTTGAGCCTCTCACCACTGGGCTGAGCCCATGATCCAGCCTGTCCAGATCCCTCTGCAGAGCCTTCCTGCCCTCCAGCAGGTCAGCACTCCCACCCAGCTTGGTGTCATCTGCAAACTGATTGAGGGGACACTCAATTTCCTCATCCAGATCACCAATAAAGATATTAAACAAGACTGGCCGTGATTCTGTGTACATCTTATATTTGTTCACTTTGTCATTTAAATATCATTCATTAGGCCACATACCAGTGCTTTACGTATTATTATATTTCATTAAAATTTACCAACTGTCCGACCATAAGTGATGTTACTTTGTTTTATATCATTCACACAGTTTACTTACTTTCTACTTTTCTAAACTTTGATTAAAACATTGAATACTTTCTTTTGCTGTTTTTAGACCTAACAGCATTAGACATTTAACTTCTGTCAAGAGGTAAAGAAAAACAATCCTCATTCTACAAAAAATGATTACACAAGTCTTCAGCTTTTCTGTGGCTCCTGTGAGTAGGGATTCCGATTTTATTATCTATAGAAATTTTATCAGCTTTGAATTTAAAATTTGAAATTTAGATGCAAGCTTTTTCCCAGATAATATATTCCAGGAGAATGTGAATCCTAAAGTAGTTGTCTCAGAATATAATGTGCAATATAGTAATACAGTATACTATATACTTATGGTATAGTAATGCCATAAGTATAAATAATCAAATCACGGAAATCAGATTTATATTAAAAAGTATTATGTATGTACTTTTTGATATATATTCATACAGAGAACGATTGACAGAACAAGTGGCAAATGCTGTGCTTTCATCTTTTATCAAAACACACACAGAAATCAGTGAAATAAATATGTCTACACTTCACTTACATGATTTAGTAATACCTTGATTGAACTAGAAACCAACAACAGATGTCTGAAAATTATTTCACACTATCAATCCACAAATTCTATTGTACGTGTCAGGGAAGTAGATGATAATAAACCTTGTATTTGTGTGTGAGTGAGGGTAGGTGGTGAAAAAAAGAGAAAGGTAGAGACTGCCATTACAACATAATGTAAGATAAATGGTTATTCAATGGAGACTGAGACAGTGAATTTTCCATCAGAACCCCAACAGTAAGAAATGCTAGATCATCCCCAGGTCAAAAGTCAAAGAAAGAAATCAGACTTCCTGGGTGCAAGAAGACCAAGTTACTTTGGAATTGTATATACTTGTGCATATTTACTTGTGTATATTCTTAATTGTGTATATGCCTCTTTTTTCCCCACAAACCTTCTAACTCACTTGAAATGCATTTAGCAAAAATTCCTGGAAAGATAGTTCATGGTGCTTTACTATTATCTCTCTTATACATTGTGTGCCAGCTTTGGAGTTATTTACTGTAGAGATTTCATTAAAGAAAAAAAGCTTCTAAATGTGAACAAAAGTACTTTAAATCTGATTCTGCTGATTCTGATGTACTGCATTAACTTATAGAATTAGTTAAAATTTGTATGTATCCTACACCAAACTTCTGAGGCATTTACATGCACCAGGGAAACAAAAAATATTGTGAGTTTTTTATCAATGAAGTAAAATAATTAAATATCAGTGAGGCCTAATGATGCTAGAATCTGAACATGCCTAAAGTTAGCAGTATTGTCTATTTTAAAGTGAACACATTCGTTTTTAATTACAAAAATACTTTTATTTTTATGTTGAAGTCCTTAATTTACTACATGATATTCTGATAAGAGAAGCAATATGGTCCTGCTATTAAAACAGGAGAGTTATTCATTCAAATAATTCAAATAATGGTTTTGTTTGTCAGTCTCCTCATTTTCAAACTGGGATTAATGCGTGTTCTGTCACTTCAAAGATAAAGAGCTGTGAAATGATTTCTGTTTATAAGCACTAGAAGTATTACAAGTATATTTTATTAAAGCTGAGATACATTTTTCCTTCCAAGTTCTCTTCATTAGCAGAGGAATCTAAAAAACAACAAAAAAAAAGTTGAAAGAATTCTTTTAAATATTTCTCTTTCTCGGGTTTGTAGAGAAAACACCTAATAAACAGGTAATGCCATGTATACCTGTCTATCCATATCATTTTCAGGTGGGATAAAGAGACGATACAATTTGACATGGATTCCAAATTTGGGATAACAAGTAGCACAACCCTAAGAAAGTGGTAACCTTCTTAGAGGTAGCCATAAGAAGAGGTTATAGAGGGTGCCTATTTTTTTCCGTGCAGTTGTTTATTAATCTACTATAACATTTTTGTACAACAAATAAACTAAATCATATAAATTTAGGGTACTTTATTACTTCTTAATTAAGATAAAGTAAAATGACTGGATAACGTGTAGAATATTGCAAGTAGATGAGTCATCATTATCTCTAGAGATAATAATTTATAAAAATACTTAAGATCTTAATTGCTTCAAGAAAAAAAAATAGTATATTAAGACCATGCACACATTAATGCTATACCATCATGCAGGTCAACAAGTTTCTGCAAATATGCTTATTTGACTTCACACAAATGATACTTGTGCAAGTGAATGTGAAAGTTGTCTAATTGAGTTTCAGAAGCTACTGCTTCTTTTTTTTTTTTTTTTTTGTCATAACATTCCTCATTTACAAAAGTGAAGTATTTCTCCTGAGCTTATTCTTTAGTGATTCCTTCATGCAACCTAGCTTTGGATATTTTATTTACATTCCTTTAGGCTTGCCAATATTGGTTCTAAATGTCAAATAATAGACCAGATCTTCAGACATTACAATTTTTTCATTATGTTTTCCACTATTGACAGGTGTTTCATGAAGTTGTGACTTTTTAGTTCCACTACAATTTCCTTAGGTATTGCCACAATGTGGAAGGGTATAGATAGTCACACCTCATTTTAATTATCAAAGATTTCTCTTGCCATTTCAGCTGATCCTTTTTCAATATCTTAAAATAACCAATTTGGCAAATATGGATTTGGTTGAAGACTTTCATTAAGTGAGGGAACTTTTACGTGATAATTTTTGGGTGATATAGCTTAAATACATAGTTTGTGTATCATATGTTTGGATTTTGACATGGTCTTTCACCTGGTTTTGTGTGCTTTTTGCTTTTTTCTTCTGCTTATTGTAGAGCTGTTGTAGTGAGATCTCATTTGAGCTTGTCCAGCCTAAGTGCATCTTTGCCACTTCTCAAGTTTCCAGAGTAAGTCATTTGGGTTTTCAAATATTTTTTTAAAACTTTCATTTCTAAAGAAATTTAAAAAATGGTATATCCTAAAATGCCAAGAGCCTAAAAAGAGAAGCTGTAATACATTTTATTCATTCCCAGGTCTTCTGAATTCCCCTTCTTTATGATGTCCCAGCCCAGACTTCATTCCTATCCCATTTAAATTCTAAGCATCAATATTTTTAAAGTATTCGAAAAAAACTGCTGAAGTTTAGTATTAAGACATAACAGCTGTGAAGCAAACTCCAGAAAAGCTAAGTGTATTTCCAAGGACATGAGTGTGAGTGAATTTAAAACCCTGCAATATAAGATTCACATAAATATAGGTCAAAAATTAACTGAATTAATAGGTCAAAATATAACTGAGCCATTAAAACTGTAGGCATATGTAGAAGCAGTATCAGACATAAAAGTCATGATATCAAAGCACTTCCATTAGGAACATGAAGAATCACCTTCTTTCTGGCTTTATGTATTTATGTCTTGTGCCTTATTTTAATTTATTTTAGGTTCTAGATACTTAGAAATATAAATCTTTTAATGTATCTTCAAAATTTTGAACAAAGCACTCCCTTTTTATGTGTGTATTTCATACACAGAGCTGTATTAGAAACATTAATGCAACACTAAACAATAAATTCGCTCTCAAAAATTTCTATAACTCTCCTTTTGGACATGAGGTTTAAGAACACCAAGACCAAGGTGCTGCACCTGGGTCATATCAATCCCTGGTATCGCTACAGGCTGGGGGACGAATAAATCAATTCACTTAGGACTTAGGAGTAATGGTTTATGAGACGCTAAACATAAGCCAGAAATGCACACTTGCAGCCTAGAAAGCTAACAATATACTGAGCAGCCTCAAAAGCAGGGAACAGCGGTGTGAGACCAATGAGAGGAGCAACTCTACAAACAGCAAGGTCAGTGGAGAAGGAGAGGGAGGAGGTGCTCCAGGTGCTGGAGCCCACATTCCCCTGCAGCCCAAGGTGCAGCCCAGTTTGCTGTGCCCCTGCAGCCCAGCAGTGGAGGACCACAGGGATGCAGAGATCCACCTGCAGCCTGTGGAGGAGACCTGTGCTGGAGCAGGAGGATGGATGTCTGAAAGACACCTGTGAGCCCGTGGGAAGCCCACACTGCAGCAGGCTCCTGGCAGGGACCTGCAGACCTACGGAGAGATGCGCCCATGCTGGAGCAGGTTTTCTGGTAGGACTTGTGACCCTCTGGGGGACCAACATTGCAGCAGGGCAGTGTGAAGAAAACTGACAAAGATTGGACAAATTTGTGGAAAAGTGTTCCCTGTGGGATGGACTCACATGGGAGAAGTTTGTGTAGAACTGTCTTCTATTGGAAAGACACCACACTGGAGCAGGGGAAGAACTCTTCTCCTTGAGCAGCAGCAGAAAAAATATGATGAAGTGATCACAGCCCCCCATTCCCTGTCTCCCTGAGATGAAGGAGGGGGAGGAAGGGCCTGGGAAGGACTAAGCAGAGGGGGGAAGATGTTCCTAAGATCTATTTTACTTCTCACTCTCCTGTTCTGATTTTGTTAAATTTAATTTATTAAATTTAATCAATATCTCAAGTTGAGTGTTTGTCTCTGACAGTAATTGGTCAGTGACCTCTCTGTATCCTTATCTCAACGCAGAAACATTTTTTCTCCCTGTCCAGTGGCAAAAGAAAATGATACAGTGGATTTGATGGGTGCCGACATCCAACTATGGTCAACCCACTCCACTCATTTTGCTTCCTGCTGTCTCACACTATTGTTCCTAATGATACTCCAACTTCACAAGTCCTTACTCAGACTCAGAGAGGTAGCATGACTCCTGAGAAGGATGTCAAGTACAAATTGGTAGGTACTTTATGAATACAAATCTATGACTAGGAATTAGATTATGCTTTTCAAGTAAAAACTTCATGTAGTTAAGAGATCACCTGAAAATTATCACATTCTCTCCCTCTTCTACCTCCTTAGTCTGGTTCAGAAAGGAGAGCCTGAGATGTGATATTTCCATGTTTTCCTCATGTACCTGTTTGCTTTGATCTCTTTCACAATGTGAAAGAGTTTTTCTTGGAGTTCAACCACCTGCTCTCATCGTTCCATGATTCAGTGCTTATGTCACATGAAAAAGATAAACACCTAAGAACAATAATGAAAAGCTAGTGGAACTGAAAGTCATGGGTGTGGCAGTGGACTGTGTTTTCATTAGTAAAAGATATTTTAACTGGAATATTGTTTTGTTATGAAATT
Organism: Melozone crissalis; assembly: GCF_028551555.1. Classification (NCBI taxonomy): domain Eukaryota; kingdom Metazoa; phylum Chordata; class Aves; order Passeriformes; family Passerellidae; genus Melozone; species Melozone crissalis. The sequence continues at coordinate 44,387,568 of NW_026535783.1, read as the reverse complement.
GTATAATTATAGTAAATAATTACTCTGCCTCCTTTTTTCTTCTGTCTAGTATTTTATAAAAATGCCACTCATTTTGATGCATTATATTAGGAGATCCTCATATTTTTTCAGGCTTTTTCTCTGCACTCCATTTATATAAGAAGCACAATAAAAAAGTGGTTTTGTATTTTTTTCTGGAAGGATGTCAAAGGTTATAGTTAATACACAAGAATAGTTGCTCTTCTCACCCCATCACAATCATTCCATATATCACTAGTGACTTTTTGTACTTTTTTCTTGAAACAGAAAAATGCAGGGTATATGATTTATTTCCAGTTCTTTCAGATTATACAACAACAAATAAGAAGCTAGAGCAATTTAGTCTGAGGTGTCTGTTAAACATCACAAGATCTAACTTGTTAGAGAATAAGGCCATTCCAACTCATCTAATACTTAAATTTATTTTCACACAGTCTTTGCATGAATAGCAAACATGAAACAAATGTGCATTAGAAATAATTGAAAATTCTTTGCATTTTTATTATCACAGCAAAGCAATATTGTGCTGGAATTTTCATTTTTATTCATGCACTACATTCTTTACATTTAGAAAGCAGAACTTGGTTGACATTTCTAAGCAGAACTTGCTGGGAAGATTATGGTATAATAAAAGAATTATTCATTGTTTTCAATGTTTTCTAACGGCTTCTTGTTTCCTAAGACACTTTGAATAACAATATTTTAATTAATAGGTATTTAACTGTTTATAAGTAACAGGTTTTTTCTCAATTAAAGGTATGCAAGTTCTCTTCTCCAGGCTGTATGGACCAAGTGACCTGAGCCACTCCTCACAAGGCTTCTCAAGGATTTACTCCGTGTTTGTTGCTCTCCTTTGGATGTTCTCTAGTCGCTTAATATCTTTCTCAAATTGTAGCGACCAAAACTGGACACAATACTCAAGGTGAGGCCTCCCTAGTGCAGAGCAGTGTTTTACCTAGACCTAAGTGAAGCTTTTCACACCATTTGCCACAGTATTCTTCTGAAGACAATGGAATGGCTTGCATGGGCACAGTGTTTTACTGAGTAAAAGACAGATTTGTGGGGAAGCCTGGAGAGTGGTGGTTAATGGAATTGCATCCATTCAGTGGTCAGTCATAACTGATGTTCCCCTCAGTGGGGTTCCGTACTGGGGTCAGCCATGTTTTGTAACTTTGCCAATGACCTGGATGAGTTAATCAAGTTTCACCTCTGTCAATTTGCAGAGGACACCAAACTGAGTGGAAATGATGATCTGCTAGAGAGTGAAAAGGCTCTGCAGAGGGACCTGGACAGACTGGATCAATGGGCCAAGGCCACTAGTTGTGCCAGCACAACTGAGCAATATGAAGCACTTCTTTACCAAGAGGGCAATTAAACACTGAAACAGGCTCCTAAGAATTGGGGTCAAGGCCCCAAACCTGTCAATATTTAAGAGGCTTTTGGTCAATGTCCTCAATAATGTGCTTTAACTTCTAGGCAGCCCTCAACTGGTCAAGTACTTGGATGAGATTATAATCATAGATCCCTTTGAAAAGTGAGATTTTTCTTCTTTTTCTTTTCTTTTCTTTTCTTTTCTTTTCTTTTCTTTTCTTTTCTTTTCTTTTCTTTTCTTTTCTTTTCTTTTCTTTTCTTTTCTTTTCTTTTCTTTTCTTTTTTCTTTTCTCTTTTTCTTTCCCTTTTTCTTTCTCTTCTCTCTTCTCTTTTCTTCTCTTTTCTTCTTCTCTTTTCCCTTTCCCTTTCCCTTTCCCTTTTCCCTTTCCCTTTTCCCTTTCCCCAGAAGCATGTTTCTGGCTTGTGTTCAACTTAGTATTCACCTGAGCCCTCCTGTCCTTCTGCACAGAGCTGCTCACAGCTCATCAGCCCCTGACCTGAATGAACTGATGCCTGCAGTTACTGTTCCCCAAGGCCTGGGTTTGGCATTTACTCTTTAGTTGAACTTTAAAGGTTACTCAGGCACTATTTCTCCAGTCTGTCCAGCTGCCTATGAATGACACACCCATCTGGCTTATAAACCACTCCTCCCATTTCAGTATCTTCTGCAAACTTAATGAAAGTACACTCTATCCCATAAGACAGGTCAATAATGAAGGTTTAAACAGCCATCTACCTGGTAAAACAAAACAAAAGGGGTGGGAAGTCTGTTTGAGTAGAGCAGTTTAAGATTAATGTGTTTACTTTGTATTTTACTTGATTTATATGTTAGAGTGCACATCTATAATAAAAACTTTTCTGTAAATTCAGAATGGTTAACCATCTGATGTTGTGCAGGCAAAAATTCTGTCATACTTCAAACAGTACTATTCTGTTCTGTTGGCTAAAATATTAATTATTATCATCGTTATCTAGTATGAAAAAATATACTCCTGAAAGAGACACTCAAGAAGAAATAGTTTTTTTTTACCAAAACATATAATCTGTAAAATATCAAAATATGAAAAACTAGAGTTAAGATGATAAATACAGTGCTTTATGACTCACACAGAATGCCAATAGACTAAGTAATTATATCCCAGTAATATAATCTTTTATGGTTGTAGAAATTCCTATCATATAGCAGAAGCAATAATATTTGGTAAAGCTAAACATAGAATAAACCAAGAAATACAAATGTGAAAACTCGTATAGGTATTTTTTGTGCATTTTAGGTATAAATGCACAAACGGTTTTTTTTCCCTCCCTCCATATTTCTGGGGTGAAAAGAGATCAGAATTGTCCAAAAGCACAAATGCTTGTTCTGGGAGTATTTCCAAGCAAGATGATAGCAATGTCCCGTGAGCCTTACAAGTGGATTTTTTTTTTTCATTTGTATTTGCCTTTCCTGTTTTGCCAGCTAAAAGTTTTCTCATTAGACAAAGAAAATTAAGCAAAGTTCCCCCCCCCCCCCAACATCATACAACATTTTTGGTCACGGGCTGAGTTTCCTCTGAGTATTATTTACTCAATTTATCTATATTACTATATTAATAGTAAATATTATTAACTCTGGCAGGCTTTTTATCCTACTGAAAATAAAAGAAAACTTGTTTCTGCTCTATTATTGTAATAGGGAAGCAATATAATCACACTCTCTAATTTATCATTGTAACACCACCATATGAAGTACATGTATCCTAAACATGCAAAGGCAGTCTCTCTAAATATAGAGAAATTAAAACTATTTTCTCCACAATGGCACGGTCAGAACCTGAACCCAAGCTTCTGGGAATGTGGCAGAGCCTATGCCCACTATATTTTATACACATGATCTGAAAAAAAGGAGAAGGAATAGAGCATCTTTTAGAAAAAGATTTGGAAGCTGTCATCCTGAATGATGAATCATGATATTTTTAGGAGAGAAAATTCTCTCCCATCATCAGCTTGGCAGTGATGCTGAAACAAATCTAGCCCAATATTAATCTTTAATGTGTAACTTCTACAGGAAATTCCCCTCTCAATAATTTCAATGGAAATTAGTAACCCCCAACAACATAAGCTTTAGGGCTTTTTTGGGTCACCAGGTCTCCCTCACTTTTCTTCACACATGTGTTGGAGTCCACTTGTATTCTTGTTTTGATTTGAGGAGGCACACTGTGCTTTGAGAAAATGACATCTCATTAAAAATAAGAAATACTTCACTTCTCAGTAGTCTGATAACTTCTCTGTCATTTCACAGCACTTCCTCTGAGTTCTACATGCTGATTATGCTGTTCCAAAATGACTGTCAATAGGGGAAAGAAGCAAGTATTTTGGGATTTGAGCTACCAGCCTTTCTGTTTGAACTTAAATCTGTTGGCAAGGCAACTGGAGGAAAGTTGGAAATTATTTTTTAAAGAAAACAAAATGATAAGAGGGTGGCATACATTTTAATCACATTCATTTCTTTGTAGCCTGTTGAAAATGCAAAAGTAATCTCTGCTATAATAACCTTCCTCATGCTACAAAACAGCAAAATTGTACACCTCCAATGTCCCCATAATTATTTTTGAGCCTTTCCTACTGTGAGAAGCAGCTTCCCCATGTCCTTGGCCTGGAGGTCTGTCAGCAGCTGTTCACAGCCTACAAATCAGAAAGTTAAAAAGATGGCAATATTTATACTGCTGGCCAATTGGTCTATAAGGTAGAAATTCCCATAGCAAGGGGGAAATTTTTCTCCTTGTCTTTATGTTTCACAGTTTAATTCAAGATTTTTTTTTTGTAGTGTACAAGCACTTTCACCTTGTAATTCATCTAGTTCACTGTCAACTGTTAAATCACAGATATGCTGATGGTTTGTTGAACACACATCTCAGTTTCTATCTCAAACCAAAAAGTGCTAATTTGATATGAAGAAATAACATTTTCAGCTAAAAAGCTGAAGGGGATTTTTTTTATATTGTATGATTTTTTATGTTTAGAGATGCAACTTTTTTTCATCTCTAGTTGCACTTCTTATTCAAATCCTAATTTTACTCAAGAAACACAATGCAGACAGTTAGACTATTGTGTTTCCTTTTTATCATGTATTTCACAAAACTCAGGAAAAATAAAAAAGCAAATTTTCCTCTTCATTCTTGCTTATATCATCCCAGATACTGATAGTTTCCATATCCCTGAAGGATGGCTTTTGTGTGAGGTTGAAAATAGTAAAGATTTGTAAAGATTGCTGTAAACTCATGGATGCCTTTGGAGACTAAAATAACATCTTTGAATTACACAAGGAAGCTGAAGGGGAATAAATAAAGGACACAGGCCATATTCTTGGAAGTGAATTTTATATCTGATAACGGGAAAGGAAATTACTTATTATATCGATATTTGAGATTATTTCATTTTGACCACTGTCAAGACAAAAAAGACGGAAGAATAATAAGTATTAGCAACAGTAATACAAAATCAGCCAATGGCAACACAAGACGTTTTCCTTTACTAGGAATTAGTATCAGCTGTCCTGGAAATGTGACTTCTTGCTTAGAGCTTTTTCTAATATTTCTGTCATTGCCATAGCTTTCTAACTTTTCTCACTAAATCAAGTTAAAGGGATCCTCCTAGTAAGAGAAACATCAGAAAATTTAGAAATATGATTCACTGGCATAATTATTAAAAATTAAGGATTTTCTTCATTTAATTTCACTGATAAGTTAAGACAGAGATATAAATTACATATATCTACCTTCATGTTTCATTAAGTTAGAGAACAGCATGCCAGTCTGCCTGTTATTCTGTGGGTAAGGGGAGATTATTGAACATTTTACGCTTTTAGTTTTCAAGATGTTTGTCATGATGTCCCATAACATCCTTACAGCTTGCATTGGTGAAATATGGATTACAGGGGAAAATAAGAGTGGCTGGAAAATTAACAGGCCAAAACCATTGTGATGAACCCAACTGCAGACCAATTAGCAGTGTTTTATCAGAGGGTTTTATTCTAAAAGCAAATACTGCTTAATGTCTTTATCAGTTACATGAATCTTAGTGCACTTTCTGCAATTTCAAGGTGACAGAGTGTAGTGAATATTGAATATGTGGACATATTCATGCTAATCAGAAGCAGAGGAAAGGCTAGAGAAGCAAGGAGAGAGTAGCTTCATGACTCTTATCAAAACTGAACAAAAATTCTGGACCCTGGTCTGGATGAAGACCTGTACTAGAACTCAGAGTGCCTGTTACTTCCAGTGTTACTGCCTTTAATTGGAAGTATAAAAGAGCATATAACATGTGACCCAATTTCGCTTACAGCCATTCCAAGGCCCTAATGTCCTCTTTGACTTTCCTCAGACTATGAAGTGGCCTCAGAGTGGCCACTTCATTGCACCCTATATGGGAAATCACTGACAGGAAGATGTTTGAGGGCCACACCAGGCTATTAAGTTTCCTGGTGATGTTCTTAGCCCAGGCCCCAGGAAGGGAGAATATCTCCCTGTTGGTTGGGACTGATTGGATTGCTTTGCTTGAACATACATTTTTTTGCTTTACCTAATAAACTGTCTTTACCTCAATCCACATGCTTTCGCACTTATACCCTTTCAGTTGCCTTCTCTATCTCACTGTGGGTGAGTGAGCAAGTAGCTGTGTGGAGCTTAGCTATCAACTGTGCTTAATCTGCTGCAGAATATAAATTTTTGATGGTTCTATGATCAACAGAGCTTTTTCACTTTTAAGCTCTGTGTATCATTTTATGAAATTAGAGATTTTTAAACATATGGCAGGTTGATTTTTCTTTTATTTAGACCAAAAAATATGTTTCATGTGATTTACAGGCTTTTTAAATTCTGAACCATATTTTTTTTCTCACAGTACCTACCCTTTCACATTTGGAAACTTTTGTATATTTCTAATGCTCTGCTAAAGTTTCTGCTCTATACAATTTCCAGGCAAATTAATTTTAATTTTGTGAAATGCATCAAATACTTCAAATAAACTGCAGTTTCCCTATATTGCCATAAAGCTCATTCCCAGATGCTTATAGGATAATTCAGGCTGATAGGCACCTGGGATGTCTCCAGCCCCAGCCCACGCCCCTGCACAGAGTAGGCTCAGATGTGAGATCAGATTAGATTTTTCAAGACTTCACCCAGTGAAGGCAGGAAACCCCCTTAGGCAAGAGATGGTCCCAACTCCCTGGGCCTTGACACCATGACTGGGCTCTCCAGATAGGAAAAAGACTTCTGCTTATCTCCTTCCAGTATAATTGTCTCATGTTTCAGCTTGTACTACTTCTGCTTGCCCTCCTACAGTGCACCACCATGAAGAGCCCACCTCTGTTTCCTCCATTCCTCCTTTTGGTGCTGGGGATGCTGCTGGGCGTATCCAAAACCTTCCCTTCTCCCAGCAGAGCACTTCCCAGCTCTGCAATCTTTCCTCACAGGGAGATGATCTGAGGCCCTTCTTGGTGGTTTCTGCTAATTTAACTCTGGCTCATCTAAGCCCAGAACTAGACACCATATCTAGATGTGACACAGCAAGTGCTGGTTTTAGGGTTTCGCCTGTGCCTTAGCAGGACTTCACAAGTTTAACTTTTGACCTCTTCTAGCTACCCAGGTCCACAGAAGGCAGCCTGGCCTTCTAGTTTTCCCTTTGCTACATTCAGAAAACTTCAGAAGAGCGCTCACTGTTCTCTCCTTCAGGGACAACTGAGGGAGATGTTCTGTAGGGAAAGTCACAGGACAGACCCTGCACTGGTCGCCAACCTCCAGGCAAACTTAAACATGGTCTTGTGAGCCCTACCAGCCAACTTGTTATTTACAAATAGTTTTCACATCCCACCTCTGATCTCCTAATGTGCGTACAGGAACATTTCAGGAGACAGTGTCATAAACTTTGCTATTTTCAAGGTAAAGGCCACCTGTGTCCACAGATTCCATAATTTTACCACCGGGGCAGTCAGGTAAAAAAACCCATGAGTGCTTCCAGTCAGTTCCTTCCTAAGTCTGAAAGGTGATCTCATGGGACTCACTCTATGACTCTTCTTGGCACCAAAGTGAAGTCAGCTCGTGTCTGTAGTTTCTGAATTGATCCTTTTGAAATTCATAGACTCATACAACATTTGCTTTCCTGCAGTGGTTCAAGATTTCCCCCAGTCTCCTTGACTTAGGAACAAACACTTTTGCTGTAGTTATTTCAAGAAGGTTTTGTCCTCTTTGCTGCCCTCATAAATGGTCTGGAGAGTACTCCTGTCACAGTAGCATGCTTAGTGGGCTATCCTCCATCCAACACAGTCTCTCAGCCTGTCTTTTGTAAATCCCATGGATGCACTTCACACTCCTGAGCCACTCCTTCGCATGCTGCAGCATTGATACAGTGTTGTAGTTGCACATGAAGCTCTAGTCTGTCCTATTTGCTTCCAGGCCTTTGTATCATCTGCATTTGAAACAAGCGTCTCTTCGTCCTGTTTTCTCACTCCTGAAGTCTCCCTTTCTGTCATCCTGCACTCTTCTCCATGCAACCCATCTGGATTTTTCCTCCTGGACTGTGGGTCACAGTCTTCCTTCCTGTTCTCAGTAGTTTGGAGAGTTTCCATCAGTTCAGCCAGTCCCTTGACAATTGTGCTCTTAACACATTTTATCAGGTGTATCTCGTCTTCCCTTTGCAATCCTTCATTCTCAGCATAGGTTTTCTTGTGAATACTGCGTTCCTGCTATCAGCACCTGCCATGAAAGCAACTACTTACCCACGAGATTCATGAGCTCTTCCCCAGATCCTTCTCCCCTCATTTGCAGAACAATGGGGACAATATCCCCTTTCATACGCTGTGGCCCAGATCTGGTTCTGCTTGCAGCATCAGGTCCTGCTGACATGCAGGACCTCCCTGACAGCAGCAAAAAGACCTTCCCAGAAGCAGAGCTGAGACACTGCTGCCCAAGCTGTTGCTCCAGTAGATGCACATGGCAGCCACACAGCAGGAACTGTCTGGTGGAAACAGCTTCTTGCCTCCACAGGAAATGAAATCATGATGTATGCAGTACAGAGTCATAAAACGCCTCCAGTATGAAATCTAGCCAGCTTTTAAGTCTGGATACTTCTTAGGCAGTAATTGTTTTTTGATGGTTGATTTAAAAAAAGTCTTGTAAATTTCAGATGTAATGAATGTGACTCACAGATTAGGTAAATTTTTTGATAGTGCACTAGCTCTTACTACTAAATTTTCAGATAGACTAAAGAATGACCAAAAATTTGTCTCATCTCTTCTGCATACTACAATATAAAGTGTTCAAAATACCATAAGTCAAAGCATTTCACAAAAAAATAGGAACCTTACATTTACATTTTCTCTTCATTATTAGAGACATTTAACTTTTTCCTATCAAAATGGCTTTCATTGGAGGAAAAAACTGTAAGAAAGAATTATTTACAGTGAATTACTATCTTAAAACTGATGGGAAATATTTTGAAAAGGAAATCATGTCTATTTTCTCCTGAAAATTTTATGGTAACTTTTTTTACTTTTATAGCATTGATTTATTAAATACTTTATGCTATTGTGTGAAATTATAAATAATTAGAAGAAATAAACCAATGCACAAATAATTAAAACAAGTAAAATTTACCTGTTGTGGAGAAAAATGTCACTGTAAAACTATTCCTTTGGAGTGGGAAAAATATTGCCTACCAAACACATTCTAGGGTTTAACAACTGCTTATCTGATATAGCTTGAATTTCACAAATATAATTATAGTTTTGCATCTTACCTGCAGTGATAGTAACCAAAACTGTACTAGAATGTCCTTTGGTTGTAACATAAAAGTATACTTTATGTTTTCAATTACCTTTTTTAACTTTGAAAATAGTGTTTTCCTTTATAAGCATAGAGAAAAAGAAAGTAACTCGTGAGCGACAAGATATATTAAGTTTTTTAATAGAGCTTGATGTACTACACTATGTATCTGATAAATAAATAGGATGAAGCACTAAAGAACTCTCTTTTGAATGCTTCTGTCATCATGTATTCCTAACTTGTTCATTTTGTACACAAAACCTATCTATCTATAGATCACACAGATCTGTCACACAGATCTATCTATCTATCTATCTATCTATCTATCTATCTATCTATCTAGAGATATCTATATATCTAGCTCACAGAAACACATAATATTGGGTTTTGGAAGAGACCTCTGGAGATTATCACAGTTTTGAATATCTCCAGAAAGAGAAAGGGGGACTCCATAAACTCTGTGGGTAGTCTATTCCAGTGCTCTGTCACCTGTACAGTAAATAAGTTTCCTTGATATTCATGTAGAATTTCCTGTGTTTCAGTTCGTGTCATTTGCCTGTTGTCCTGTCACTGGCCATGCCTGAAGACAGTCGGACACCATCCTATTGACACCTTCCCTTAGCATTTTGTACGCAAGGATGAGGTCCCCTCTCACACACCTCTGCTGGAGGCTGAACAGGCCCAGCTCCCTCAGCCTTTCCCCATAAGAGAGATGCTCGATCCCTAATCATCTCTGTAGACTTCCACCGGACCTGCTCCATTGCTTGTCTTGTGCTGAGGTGCCCAGAACTGGACACAGCACTCCAGAAGTGCCTCACCAGGGCTGAGTAGAGGGGGAGGATCACCTTCCTTGACCTGCTGGCCACACTCTTCCTGATGCACCCCAGAACACCACTGGCCTTCTTGGCCACTAGGACACTCTGCTGGCTTTTTGTCTACCAGGACCCCAAGTCCTTCTCCAGAGAGCTGCTTTCCTCTCTCTAAATATAAGTGGAACAAGGGAGCTAACCGTGTTTTTTCCCTAGTTGAACAAGGAGAGACACTTGTGTAATATCAGCAAACCACCACTAACAGAGAACACTAGAGGATGAGCTCCTAATTTTTAGATGAGGAAAATTTCATAAATGTATTTATATTTGTATTTACATATATCTTTCTACATACTTCCATTCATATGAATATTTATATTTACATATATACTGTGTTTATAGAAATCAATATAAATAAGAATATAAATTTATATAAAATAAATTAATTAATATCTTTAGATGTAAAAAAAATATACTATAAAGAAAGTCTCAATTGTTGGGTTGTTTTAGTAATTTAAAAATAAATTGTTTCTTCAGTTTACTAAAAAAAATTTTCCCTTTGCCTAATTTAAATGGTGGCTGTTCTCCATTCTTCATTTATTCTAACCTTGTTTTTGCTCTGTGAAAATAGAAACATAACTAGCAGAGTAGTGACTAAAGTATTAAAAAAGCAATTGATAGAGTAAAATTGATATGGGAAACATGTAAGTTTAGGAAAATTCAGAAATTTAGAAGCATATAATGTACTTAGGCGAGTGGAGGGAAACAGAAATATATATAGCTTATTTAGCAAGCTTGTAAAAGTAGAAAAAAATATTTTTAACAGAACACATAGGAATGTAACTTGTTAGGTAGAAACAACTTCTAACAGAACACATAAGAATATGGTTGCTAAGTAAAGGCCATAAAGATAAGAAAACTCAGTATAGCAAGACTCAAGTATTGTGGAAACCTGATAAAGCAGAATCTATTGCTTAAGGACCCAGTAGAAACCAGCTCCTGGTTTTAGCAGGGGCAAACCTGACCTGGGAGTTCCACTGTCCCTGCCCATAAATGAAGGTCAAGCTGCAAACACCTGAGCAAGACCTCTTATTCATCAGAATATGAATCCCCTGGGAGGTGTGTCACCACAGAAGACTAATTATAATATGAAGTGCAAGGAGGTGGAGAGTGGGTGGGAAGGGAGGTGTGATCTTGGGGGAATCAATGTTTATTTAAACCCGAAACCTGTTTTAACCCCGTATGCATGTGTGGTGGAAAAATCCCCCATGCGTCCCAGCTGGAATAAAACATACCTGCTTTAAATTTTTAATTATAAAGTCTTGATTCTTCAACTCAAAATGGTGTGACCTCAAAAAAGAGACTAGATTAACAATTTCATTTGGAGTTAGAAAAACTGACATCACATAGGAATAGATTGGCAAAGATATGCAATCTGGACAATTTTTGGACAAGTTCTGAGGAAGAAACAGAAGGATGGATATCTGCTTCCTTGTGTAACCCCAATATTCATTGTCTTTGAGCTAAGCCTAAATGTTTCAGCACTTGTAACCTGTTGCTGCATTAGGCCATCTGCAAGTATACCAAACAGCATAACTGCCCTGCTAGCCCAGCCACTTTAAATTTGCTGACAGAATTCAATTTCAGTATAGAAACTGAAATCCTGAACAGGATGGAATGACTTGAAGTAAAAAGATATAAAATTAAATGAAACAACTATTTGAATCAGTCACTTGCAGTGTTACTTGGGCAGATTAGAAATTTTTTTGCTATGTACCCTTCAAACTGATGTTTTATAAACTGAAAAAAGTAAATCTTCTTCCTGTAAAAAGTCAGACATAAATATCACATTATTCACTTTTATTCATATGAAGAATTATTTCTTACACTTAATATTAAATAGCAGCTCTGTAATTATTTCCACAGATAAATGTTTCAGGAAGAATATGAGGAATGGTGTGTTTGACACTGGATACATTTCAGTAACTTTTTATTTGCCTTTTAGGGATAAGAAGCATCAGAACATTACAGAGCAGAATGAAATGCAGACACTACCATTTATGGGTCTTGGGTTCAAACCTTCTCTAGGCCAAACATAACTGAAAGTTAACACCTGATGGCAGTCACTGAGAAGTGTGAAATGTATTAATTTTCAGTCAATAAGAAGGTTTCAAGATTAAGAAAAAAGTTTGTAAAATTACAACCAATTGTCAATCTGAAGTACTGTTAGTTTGGCTACCCTGACATTTTTTTACCCCACAGATCACCTCACTGAAGACAGCTGACAGATAACTGGTATGGCAGTTTGCTTGAATATTATGAAGTTATCCTTTTATAACAAGCTCATTTTCAGGTATTTGAAAGTCTTTTCACCGGTACTAGTTGCAAACATTGTGAGGGAGAGATATCTATTTTCAATATGTCTCACTGAATGAAGAGAATTCACAGTCCATAGCTAGATCCCAGGAGCTGTGAGTGCATTACCAAACAACACATGTTTCTTTAGGAAGAAGTGGAGGAAGATGTTGGAAAATATTTTTCAGCTTTACCACAATAGTGTATGATCCCAATAGTCACGGTTAAAGCTTAGTTTTGGACAGTGCTTAGTAAAAGTGCCCAGGATTAATTAACTTGTGCCAGCTAATTCTTCCTTGTTTATTTATATCACTTATTAATATCTGTTAGTAGATATCTTAGTTTTGAAAACAGGATTGTGTGTCACAGCAAAGAACAATAAGAGAAGTAAATTACAATGGGACCACAGATTTCAGATATTTCTCTCAATGAGAAATATTTACTGGACATTCATGCTTTGAGGAGAAATCTCCATGCATCCCGTGCTACTAATAAAGTAATGCCAGCATTCCAGCCTAATAAGTTGATTGGAAAGTTTATTTCCTGTTTTTTGGTGACAAGAGCCCAAACTCTCTTCAGGTAACTTCAACAGTAATACAAATAATATTGCTTTTCACCTGGAAGTATAAAATGTTGTGGTTTTATAAAACTGTGGAATTCTACATTCTTGTGTTATCTCCAAGAGAACAAAAAAATATTACAGATATTTAGAAGATGAGTAAGGTTTTCACCTGCTTTCACTTGTCTGCAAGCTGGATGAACAAATGAATGGACATCCCAGCAAAAAAATATACTTATATTGTCCAAATAAATTTTTTTTTCTGGTTTATGTTCAAAAATTAATTTGGATTAATATTGAAGTCACTAGAAATGTGAAACATACAGAATTCTGTAGGAAGAGACTTACAAAAAACCGACAGGCAAGAATAAAGTGCACGATACACTATACTTTTAATAGAATTTAAGTGTAAATTGAAGTGTGTCTTAGAAGTGATGTAATTTTTTATATACCAGACACTATTGACAGCTCAGGGTGGCCTGTCATGACATGATGGAAATGTTTTGTGTATAGCCCAGAGTTTTCTGGATAGTAATGTTTTTTAAAAACACTATGTTTCTCTTGAGGGCATTGTTAAAATGAGGTTTCAAAAGCCTTTTAGATGAGTTTCTCAAACCCATGGTTTTACTCGCATGAAGCAATGCTATAAGCAAAATGGTCCAAGACCCTGTAGGAGGAAGAGATAGTGAGTACTGGGGCAGAGCTTGAAATCTTTGAATGATTACTGTTTGGTCTGCTGTATCAAGTATAATTTCACCTGTTTAGTTCTCATTAAATCCATCATTCAGAACTACTCTCTGACAAGATAAATATGTTCATTTTCTGTTCTTTGTATTTTGTCACAAGAAGATATATATACCACAAAATGAAATAGCATTTTTAAACCATGTCTCTGTAGATAAAATATTGTAATCTGCATATATCTCTACAAGCCTCATCTGAATCAATTTTTAGAAAGGCTGTAGAAGTGCAAAGGTCTTACCCACACCATTTTTTTCCTTTACTGAGCAAATTTTGTTTATGAGGAAATAAATAAGTTAGAATCAAGTTAATTTTTTGTTTGCACATTTTTTGCTGAGAATAAAATAGCATTAATGAAATCCTGCTAAAGAGCATAGCATGACCATGGTGTGCTGTCAGGTGGATCTTTGAAAGAAAACTAAAGGAGAGGGGATATTTTTCTTTCTTTCTGTACTCTGCTATATGATCTAAAAGTGATATAAATTTAATAGTGATTTAAAAGTGATTTAATCAGATTAAATATTATCATTTTGGCTGACGGTGATCAATATGACATTTATTTTAGTAGGCAGAATATTAGAAGTTAATAGAACTGCTTTTCAGGTTTCAAAGGGTTTGAGGTAGAATGATTTAGACTCTACTTTCTTATACTATGGTCTCTGTTTCTCCTGCAAATGGCATATTCTTCACAATCTCTATTCTTGGAGGTACTCAAAAGTCATCTGCCCTGGCTGAACCTGCCAGAGCAGGTGGTTTGTACAAGATGACCTTCTGAAGTCCCTTTTAACCTCAACCATCCTATGGTCCTGTAGAAAAGTATTTACACTTTGCCTGTGTGAGGACACATACACTGTCTAATTCACTTTCATAATTACAGTAACTCCCAGTAGAGAAAATGAAAAAGACAGGAGTCTAGGCTAGAGGAAATTTATAGAAAATGAGTAGAATGTGTACATTTCTGTTTCCAAAAGTCCTTCACAGGTCTTTTGTGTATGACTTCACCAAAAATTTTACATCCCTTTGGTTTTTTTCTGAAATGCATGGTCTTCTGTGGTGATGAATAGATGACATACCACAGGTTACCCTGCAAACTATCTGTGTAAAACTGATAGTGTTTTCTGAAGCACACTACGAAAAGTCCTGAAAGTTCACACTCTATGAGGTGGTAACTCTTGAAGAAAGTTGCTGTCATAATACACTTGATTTACTGCGAGATGCTCAAGAGCTTCAAGAAAAGTGACTACCATGCTAGCTGTCACCAAAATAACATTTTTGAAGCTAAGTGCTTTAACATGTTCCCATATACCCCGCCACAAAGCTGAAAGATTTGTTTGTGTCTGGTCCTAAGAAAAGGCTTAAGCCTCAGATTTCTGAATCTTACTATATTTCAGATTGAGTGAAGGCTCAATTTTGATGGTGTAGATACAGAACTTGTTCCAGGTGGACAGATACTAGATCTCTTTATCTACTGAAAAGTATGAAGAATCAGGGCAAATGATTAAAGAAACCCATCAAACATATTTTGCTATTAAATATTACTATGATATTTTAAATTTAAATACTTGTAGTCAAAAAGTCAAAAAGTTTGCTTTCATTTTTCATACAAAAAATTGTTCTTCTTCTTTCAGATACATTTACTTTTTTGTTCTAAACTAATGTCTTTTTTTTTTTCATATGTAACTTTGTTCTTTCTCTGGATATTCTGTCTCCCTTTTCTCTTTCTCAGACACTGCCTTAAAGCAGAGGTCTTCAGCTCCTTTCTTTTGCTTCATTATCAGTAACTTTGGCTGTTTCTATCTCAGGGTGCAAACTGTAGCTTGAGCTCTCAACAGCCACGTTTATTTTGTTCAGGTCTAAGGGCAGATGATTTGGGTAAGGGCAGACAGCTGAGGGGAAAAAGATATGTATTTTTGTTGACTTAAGTCAGGATCCGTACAGGAATGTTTAAGCAACCAGGATGTCCCAAAGAGTCAGAGGGTCCCTAGATACATGGAAAGTTTTTGGAAGTCACTTTTTGAAGGCTGATAAAGGAGATGTGAAGCATTATGATGAAAACTCTAATGAAAAAAAGTTGGTGGGCTTAGTTTCTGAATTAATTCTTTCATTAATGTAATAAACTTTTAAAAAAATTTAATTTCTCCCATTAGCAAAAAACCTGTCCAACCAACCAACCAACCCAATCAAACAAACAGATAAAAAGTAAAAAACAAACATTTTTTAAACTGTTTAAAATAGTTACTCATTGTATTTTATGTCAGTAAATTATGTGGTTTTCAGCACAAAGACTGGATGAAAGCAGCTGGGGTTTAAGCTTCTACTTGAATTACACACTGAAATCCACAACTGTAATTTTCAATGCATTGGATTCAGTCAGAAAGATACAGTCATGCAATTTTAATTTAGCCATAGTGGCTGGAGATTTGTTTCAGTGAGCTCAATATTCTATGCTATGTCCACAAATGATTAAAAAATCCAAATCTTGATGATAAAGTAATTTTTTACTACAATGCTTTCCCCATTTATACTTCCCCAAACATTTTCTGCTTATGAGTCCTCCAGAAGCAATTAATAAAATTTTTACATTCACACCATCCATTTTTTTCAGGAGAACAGCCATCTCCTTGGTTCTACATAGCTACTGAACACCAGTGGTTGCAGACACCCATTAGAGACAGACAGACAGGCAGACAGACAAATACACTCCCCCATGCACCCATCTCCAGCCTCCGGCTATGCTCAGATCTCCATGAGAGCTTTGCACTTCATATTCCCTCTGTGGTGTCTTTCTTAGCTACCCTATTTTCTCTTCCTTTTCTCTCCAAGCAAAGTCAGGAGTAATGTCCCAGCAAAGGTAAATAGAAGTGGTGGAAAAGCATGAGGGAGGCAATACCCAACACTCAAACTCAGCCACTGTGGTGATATGTGCGGCCAAAATTTCTTTGAGAGATTTCTCCACAAATTTCACAGTTCTTATGCTCATGAGTTCAAAACCCCACAAACCTGCACATGAGTCCCAGTCTTGAGACAAATTTTGAAACAGTGTTTTCTTTTAATTTTACTAGATTTGGGTATTATGTTGAACTTTTATTTCTTTTTGATTAAGCTACAATCTAATACTAGAACAGTATTCAGTCTAAGAAACGTAAGAAACTGAAAAGAAGGAAGGAGGGGCTGATGCAAGCATGAAAATGAGCATTTTCAGAAGGACAGCGTTGATTTTATTACAGAGGAGTGCAAGCGGCCAGACTTCAGACTGGCTTTTTACTCTTGGAGAAATTCTGACTTCATGGCAACACAGATCTGCTCAGGGATTCCAAAATTTATTCACTTTTCTTGTCCCTTGTGGATTCTTTCCTGGCAAAATGTATTGTAACAGCTTGATATCATTCACACCTCATTAGCAACAGTCTCATGGTCCCTTCTTCTTCTTATTCTCTCTCCATAGGCCTGCCCCACCCCCTATCAAATAACAGAAATAGAGGGACAGACAATGTGGCACAATGACTATACAAGAATTAAGTCTCTGGATTTGTGACTCACAGAATGTCAGTATTTCTCCTTCACTAGTGCTTCATTAAACAGGTTTCACTTCTAGAGGACTGTCTCACTTCAGCTATTGTATCACATATTGTTTAACTAAATTAACTCAGACAGCATCCTAAGATATAAGTTATGACAACACAGTAGCTTTGTTTTGCCATATTAAAATTATACTGAAAAGCCATACAATAGAAATACAACCTCACTCTTTGCCATGACTCATCCAGGTTGCATGGAAGAAGGGTGAGGTGTTGCGGCGTGATGCCATGGTTTGCCCAGATACCTCAGGTTTCTCCCTGGAGATTTCTTCCCCAGGTATGTCAGCCACCTCTCCTTTATGCACCCTGACCCCTGCTGAGCACTGTCTGTCAATCCTGGCAATCCTGAAGGGTGTCGAGTGATTGGCAGAATTCAGAAGATGCCCTCCTCCCCTGGAGGACATTGGGCCATCCAGGTGTCATTTATCCCTTGAGAAATTCCGCCCGTACCTGGTTGGTGGGATCCCTATCCCTCTCCCCAGGGTTAAAAGGAACAGCAACCACGCAGTTCTCAGTTCTGTTAGAGCTCTCACGGGCTTCAGAGGCCTGTGGGCCAGGAATAAAGCTCCAGATCAAAACTCTCCATCAGAACCAACTCCTTTTCTTTCATCTCGCCTTAATAACTTCTCCACCAAGGTAAACCTGAGCTCCTGCATGTCTAGACTTGTCTCTAGGGCCCATCTGCAGCATCCAGCTAGCCAAAGGTGTGTCTGAGGTGAAATCATCTCAGTTGCCGTCTTTTGGTCAAGTAGTAGGGGCCAGACAAGCCCAGGCATCTCCCCTTCTGGCTATATTGGTAATTATTCCAATAGTGAGGTGTCAGAACACTTGCAGTACATTGATGACATCCTTGTATGCAGGAACACGACAGAGAAAGGTTTTGAGAGAGAGGAGAAGATAATCCAAATCCTCCTAAAGGCTAGCTTTGTCATTAAAGTAAGTCTAAGAGACCTACCCAGGAAACCTAGGTTTTAAGAGTAAAATGGCAGGATGGATATTGTCAGACTCCAGACTCCAGTGGATGTGGTCAACAAAACAGCAGCCTTGTCTCCCCCAGCCATCAAGAAGGAAACTGGGGGGGGAGTTTGAGGAGGGTGGCATTGAGGAGGACCCACGATTTAATCAACTGACAGGAAGTGAAAAGTGATAGTCTCTCAGTATATACCACATTGAAAGCAATGGGCAGCAGGACGTTCAAATATTAGGTTTAATTCAGCTAAGGCCACCTGGTTAGTTAACACTATAGGATCTACCCATCAAGCTGGCCCCTAATCAAAACCTCCATGTACTGCAGAAGGGGATAAAGTCCCTGCGGTGCATATGAATAATGTTTCAGGGAAGACAGTTGGATTAGTCCTGCCACAAGCAAAGGCAAACCCATCTGTGGGATCCTCTTTGCTCAAGGACCTGGATGCACTTGATGGGTAATGCAGAGGGTTGGGCAAACAAAGCACCTACCACAAAGGGACTGGATTTTTGTGCGATATCAGTCTGCAACTTTGAATTGTGTGTTATTTGTTACTGAATGACACTGCCACTGCATGCCATAACTTCTGTGGACAATGAGGATGGACTGCTCCAGGTATACCTGGCAGGAGAGCTGCCTGATGCAGCTCTCAACCACCCAACAGCAAACAAGACATCTAGGAAGGATAGAACCCACAGTCATGGATTTCATTATTTCAAGGGACCTCTTGAAGGGTTTGCCATCAACCATGGAAATTATATCTGTTCTTGTCTATATCTATAAATTTATATATATCTATATCCATGTATGTATTTGTATCTACATCCATATCTGTATCAATACATCTGTATATATGTCTATTTCTATATATGTGTACATTTGGAAGGTGTAGAGGTACCACCCACCTCAGCATAAGGTAGATGATTTAGAATAAGGGATGAAGTATGTCCTGTTTCTGGCCAATACAGAGCTAATTTTTTCCAGTAACCCAGGCAGGGGCTGTGGTCAGGAACCTGATATTATTTAATACCACCTCACCTCACTGAAAGGAGTCGTGAAAAGGAGGTCTTTCTTTTCTGAGGAGAAGGGGTTCTTTTGGATTGAAAAAAATGTGGTGGGGGAAAGAAAATCAGTATTTGTTTCTCATGGCTATTCTGAGTCAGCTGTTTCTTTGTCTTATCCCTTTGGTTACTAATATTGTTGCTATATTGTTTGTCCTCTTAGCTAATTGTTTTCATGAAATTGTTCTTATCTCAACCTGTGATCTTGTCCTTCCAGTTGGAGTGTGAGGAGGGCATGAGTGGCGTTGTGGTTTTAGTGGGACTTCTAAATTGGATAAGAACCATGATAATATTACAGCAAATTTTATGTGCTAAGGTACCCTTTACAATAGAATTCAAAAGTTCTGTGGGAACATCAGAAAAATATTTGCTACATAAGCTACTCATCCATACACTTTATTTAACAGCAGTCATACATAGAATTTCTTTTATACCACAAAATCACTGCAACAACTTATTTTGTCTTCTTGCCTAGTTAAATGGCATGCAATTTTATTTCTTTTCATAGAACAATTATCTTAAGCATAAAAAATATTTTTGTTTTTCCACACCTTTCTGCTCAGACTACATGAAATATGACTCTACCACACCCTGCACATAAACTGGGGTCAACTTAGCTGATGCTAATTTCAAGAACAGCAGGTGCTGCAGAGGCACTTAACAGAAATTGGCAGACTGAGGCTAATTTTGCAGTGTGAAGCACCTTAAGTATTTTAATATTTTCTTCTGTGGGTAGCTGTATTCATGGAAGAATGGGAGTATGTGAAGAGATTTCAATCAAACTGAAGCAGTCTACTTCTTCAGAAAATAAACCCAAAAAGTTCTTGGTTTATGAATGTCTTGCTGCCATTTGGAGTGCCATTTTGTGTATCTGGCATAAAAAATTATATTTTTTTTGTGATTCATGAATGAAGACACTATCTTATTTCAGGAAATAAGTGGACTAAATACTACTTGTAAAATTTCTTTCTTTTCAGCATTTGTATTAGGGAGTAAGTTCAGCAACATTTTTTCCGATTTTAGGTGTCCAGAAGAAGATCAAAACTTCCACCTGGCCCTCAATTAAGTTTCCAATTTGGTGGAAGCTTCCTCTGCCAGTTCAGATTTTCTATGAAAAGAACTGAAATTAACACTTGCACTCAAATGTTATACTAACTTTGTTTAGAGTATCATTGTTCTGCAGATAGTGTCATTCTCTGCAGATAGTGTAAACTTCACATTCTTTGTTCTGAACAAACAGTCTTATCAACTGATTCCATCAAAATGGGGTTCTGCCATTTGCTTTGTATCATATTTGTGATTGCATGGGTCACGTACTAATACTGCAGGAATCACAGTCTTGCAGAGAACAACAAATTTAGCATAACAAAAGGAAGAATGCGGTGTGAATGCTGTCTATATGACTTGTCCTTTTCTCAGCCTTACTTTTCCCTTGTAATTCCCACAAAATTCTGGATAGCCATTTATCTTGTTATTTGTTTCTAATTAATTATCTCCCTTCTTTTCTTTCTTATGCCGCACAATCTAACTGTATTCATGCTTTCCAAATACAAGAGGCCTCTTTATCCCTCTTTCTTGTGACTTGATCCTGCCTCAAAGAGCAGAAGAAAGGTAAAGAAGCAACCTAGGGAACTAAAAATATGCTGAGAATCAAGTTACATGAAACATTACAGGCATAAGGAAATCATAAAAACATGGGTGGCAAACACATCATTTTCATTTAGCATAATATTTGTAGTTTCAGAGGAAATCTCTTGTCTGGTAGTTTCTCCTTTGAGAATATATCTCTGACATCTTGGTGATCAATGAGTAGACATCAAGAAGTTAAAAAAATTGCTTGAGAAATAAGCATGGGCCATACTTCATCATATTGCAGTAATCAAAAGTTTTGAGGACAATATGTGAGTTCAAGGATTCCTTCTGTCTATAGCAAGTCACTATATGAGATGTAGGAAAGATATTTAGACAAGAAACTGAAATTCTTACTTAAAATGATGCAAATGATGGCTCTCTTTTTGTTTTATTCTGAACCCCAGGGATTTGGAATGAGTTGATGTGTTTGCTGGCTTGGGAGTCTTTTTGTGCAGAAGCACTGTTTCCCCAAAATAATGCTTCCACTTGACATTACAGCTGTATTTGGAACCTGGAGCTTCTCTTTTAAGAGCATTTTGAAAAAAAGGGTCTTATATCAAAGGCAAACGATCTAATAATTGGGCTGTTATGTAAAAGTGACAGTAATTAGAGCCTAATTGAAAGAATAAAAATTATTATTATTATTATTATTATTATTATTATTATTATTATTACTAGTATTGATGACTGTTTAAACAATCTTCTCATTCTCTTGTCATACACTGTAAGTGATGTCTTCTTGCTAAGTAATAAAATTTTGTAATGGTCTATGTTCACCAAATTGTAAAACTTGGACTACAAAATATATTGCAAACTGTATCCTACAGAATACGGACTAAGTTTTAAACTTAGTAAACCTTGAATACTCTCTTGGCAGCACACATATTCATCAGTTTGCATGCAAGCCAGTCCTAACTGAAGAAATACTTTGATTATGGGATCCTAAATTTGAAATATAAAAAATTAAGGTCAAAGGACTCAAATTTTCAAAAGATTGTTTTATGACTGCTATCAGAATGTGTACTGTATAAAGTTCTTTACCTTCTCATAAACATGTTCCCAGGAGAGGCAATTTAAAACAGTAAAGTTGTTAACACACGGTTTAAAATTAACACATAATTCAGCGCTAGTGAAGAGGTGGCATAACTCCTTTACCTTTGAGTGGAACTAAAGGTAATAAAAAAATAGCCCCTGTCAGAGATGTTCAGACTAACCAGAGATAAAGCATGTAGAGTAACCAAAGCAGTCCTTGCTAAAAAAAAAAAAAAAAAAAAAAATTAATGGAAGTTTCTCTTCGGAAATATATCCTGATTTGTATTTCTGCAACTTTCACCATCTTGAGTGACAAATGTGTTATTTGGTCTCAATGATACATCCAATACCACCGTTTTACATATTTTATAACGACTGAAGCGTGGTTTCATGTCCATATTCAAATGATACAAAAGAGAGTTAGTTCCCCTGCTATCAGATCAACAAAATCTTTTAATTATCAGTTTAAAAGATTTTGACATTGGGACAATAGCAAGCCAGATAGAATAACTTAATCTGAATTCTGAGGGTTTATATCATCCTTCTCTTCATGTTATATTTCTTTGAAAAACAGGTATGGATTCACATCTCTGCTGCTTCTACTCATAGCAGAAGCAATGATGTAGTGTTTGTAAAAACATCACTCTGTTGCTATGGAAACCATCATGAAACCAGAACTCAAGAATGATAGTGTCAGAGAAAAATCTCTTGCACATATGTATTTGTTATCTGAAGAAGTTATTGGCTGGAATATTAGAAGAATTAGATTAATGTTTTTTAAGGATGAATTATTTTTCTAATAATAATAATAATAAAGTTAAGCATCAGGCATCCAAGTTTACAGTTTCTCTCTGCTGAAACTATTTCTAATTTTGTAACTAACACTGTCACACCCTAAAAAGTAACAGTATTTTTCCTCTTTGCAATTTAATTTATAATTAGGGAAGATCAAGCATTTTTAAAATGCATGAAAAGTAGTATGCTATTTACACAGACCTTTTTGCAAATGCACATCTTACTAACTATTGATAGAGAAACAGGACCAACTTCTTAGTTATTTCCTTATTTTGACTGTTGTAATTTTACTTTTTCTAGGCCTCCAAATATTCATCCACAGTACTTATCAAATTGATTGATACACACATGGGAGGAATGTCATATTCTTTCCTACCTGCTAAACTGGAATTGATTTTTTGTTCTTTATCATTATTGAAAATAATTGTGTTTTTTTACATATGAAATCACTGCCCTATTTTTTGCATGATGTAGCTTTTAGTACAGGGAGGCTGTTGTCAATTTATTTGCGCTATTATTTAATTTGATAGAAGACAATTGGCTTAAATCCAAGAAAGCAGCCTAATCTGAAAACTAAAAGTTGCTGACCTGAACAATGAATGTAGTGCTGTTTTTAATACCTGACAAAACATTTTTGCGAAGACAAATTTAAACACAATACCTTCAGCAAAAAGGATAGATGCTTCTCTTTCAGATAACATGGTTAATATATAAAGGGAAAAGGAGCTGCAGTGTCACGTCTAAGCTGTAGATGTTAATGAAAAAAATACAAATTCTTGAATTGTTTTTGTTTTATAAAAATCATGACAATCTGGAGTGTTGGCAAGGAAATATGAGGTAACAAGGATGCAGTGAATATGCTTTTCATCACCTGAAAATCTTTAATTGTAATTGCAGTATATAATGGTGTAATTAGTTGCCTAAGTGACAGGACAGGCTTGAATCTTTCCAACAATTTTGTAAAACGACCATTTAGCTCACAGAAATCTTTCTTTAGACTACATGAGTGACAGTAAAAGATTGATGGATGTTTTTTTAATCCTGAAGTGTCTAAAGTAAAGGAGGTACTTTATGCAGTATCCCTAGAAAAGCCCTGTGAAGAAACAGTGAATATATATATAAAGGTACTTGCTTACCAAAATACTTCAAAAATGTTGTGAGAAACATTAATTTGAATCAAGAAAAGTGGCATAAAAAATGGGGGTATGTGAGTGCATTTGCAGAAAGCAGCAGTGAGGAGGTGGTTGGAAACTGGTCTCTGATACTTAGGAGTGGTCAAGACTGAATAGTCTTGATTGTCATGAATATGTGTCCAGAAATACCATTCATGCTGAAGATATTGAAGGGGTGTATGTTTTTATAATTTATTTAAAGATCAAATAAATTCCACTGATTCATTTAGAAATATACTATTGTAGTGACCATGGTAGCTTCAGCCATTTTTCTATCCTCTGAATTTGAATTTTAGAATTCAGTCAAGGCACATATTGGGGTGTCTCAAAAATGAAAAAAAGGATTTATCCTATATCATATAGTTCTGTTTACTGAAGGATAAGTAATCCAAGTTTATTTGGACATTCATCAGAACTTCTACCTCCTCATTCTCTGTAAATCCATTGTACTTTTTCAGATGGCTTTCAGGAAGAACTGAAGAGAAGAATGGGGGAAAAAACTATGGCTGAAATTGTTGCAAAACAAGTAAGATCCATGTGTAATTTATTGTTGCTGCTGCCTATTTAGGAAACTCCGTGAGAAATCATCTTTGAAAATTTAAGAAGCATATGTCAGTGGGTATCACATACATGCATAAAATAATGGGCTTTGCAGCAGATAGCATGAAGGTACGTCAATATGTGAAGGGTATTAATATTTAGTCTTAAAACAATAGCAAATGAACTTCTGCGTACAGCTAAAAACTTGAGGAAAGGGAGTCAAGCTTCTGTATTTATTGAACACTGTTTAACATAAAAAAGCTATGCATTTTGTAGCTGTAGAAAAATGTTTAATAGAACATTTCCTTAATCCTAATTTACTGCAATTATAAATCAGAGTCAGAATTTTAATTTCTTAATTAGAATTTGGCTAGTGGCTTTATTGCTGTGTTGTCACACTTTCTACTCAGTACTAAATGCCTCTGAGATAATTTTCACTTCATATTATAGGTTATAACATAGGTTAAAAAAAAAAAAAGAACAAACCCTAAAACATTATGCTCACAAACAAATAAAGTATGCAATTTCCAAGTTATGCTAAATTCAGAAGGTAGCTTTTTCCTCTGGCCTTCTGTCTTTGTAGAAGCAGAAAACTGGTATCTATCTCAACATATTTTGGTAATTATTCATTGAAACAACAGCTCTGGAAGCAAAGCTTCTCTTCAAGAATTAATAGCTCAAAAGTCTAAGCAAACCATTTTCATTTATTTCATAATTTCATATTTCATACATGCATATGACTTCAAATTTCTATATTTTCTACTACCTCCAAATCAGATTAGAAGATAAGAAATAAGTATTTCTAATATTACTATTTTTAAAAGATAGATATTTTAAGCAAATGCATTTTAGTTTTCTTTTTAATAAGCAACTTATGTCTGATTATCATGTTTCCATATTCAAAAACTGAATTATCTTCTTGTATATGCTGCTAGAAGTGTTAATCTCCAAAAGGTTGTGTCAAAAGTCATTAACAGATATATTTATATGTCATGAAAATTTATTTTAAAAGGTTTCCTTTCATAAGTTTTTTTCCCCTATTGATAATACAGACTCAGTTTTAAATATTTATTTTAGGCTGCTGTTTTGGTCATTGAATACAATTAAGGATAATTGCACCTTTTTCTCTCTTTGAGGGAAGATTTACTGTAATATTTTGAAACCTTTCATCTCAGTAGTTACCTGCTAATTATTTCATTGTTTTAAAATAGTATATAAGAAAGGATAAATCTCTCTTAGATATTCCATTTCAATACTCATTCCTAAAAACATCAAAGGGACAAAAAAATTTAAAGGCTTTAAGGAAGATAAAGCAAATTTTATGTCAAAGGTTTTTTGATGCAAAAAGAACGTACTCTCAGATGACTACTATTGTAATTAAATATAAAGGCTGAATGTAAGCCTCAATTTCCAATAAATAGAGGAAAACAATTATTTTGTATAACTACTTCAGAATCTGGTATTTGCATATTTTTTTACAAAAACTTATAGCATGGGTAGTATGGGGATATTCCACTCCATAGTTCAAAAATCCAGGCCCTTAAATTGCATAAAACATGGCCGTTTTGCCAGTTGATTAATCTCTTTCATTAAAAAAAAAAATAAAAATCAGACTGCCACTTTGCAAATAAAAAAGCAAAATTCATACTTACCTAGTTTCTCTCTATGAACAATTCTTCATTTTCTTCTCATCAAAGAGTATTTCTTTGGCATAAGACAAACTGATGCAAGTTTATCATTGGTGTCAGCTAAAATTCTCTTGAAAAATGTATCATATACTCAATTTCAGGGAATTCTATAAACAAAAGGGGAATTATTATAGCTAGTTTTGTACAAAACTGGGAGATGCAAAATTGCTTTTCTGAAATATGCTCCAGAAAAATCTAATCTCAATAAGCTACCAGTATTTATGAAGTGCAACTGCAGGTGTTTTGCGCTGCTTGTGCATTAAATAATTACTTAAGAAAAAGTGGTCCCCTGACCAGTGACTGACAAAGGTCACATTGGGAATAAGAAAATGGGAGGCTAAACTGAAAGGATGAACTAATAATTGTAACAACACTTCCTTGTATCATTTAAAAAAAGAAATTAAAACCCTTTTTACCTCATTTGGGAATCTCTCAATGGCCTCTTTAAAAACAAGTTAGAAGTTGATCAGAAATTAAATGAAGATAAACTATGAATGTGAATAAAACTTTGGAGAAAAAAACCATATTATTATTTTTACAACAGCCTGATATATTAATATTGATTTAACAGGGCTGGCCCTGGGTGTAGCTATGCTGGCTATTTCAAATCAACTCTCTTTCTTTTGTATACCTTAGCACAGCTTCTAGGAGGTGCTGTTCCATGATAATCCCAGACAGAGAAGTGGTGCTGACAGGTCAGCAGTTCCCAGGGTCCTCCTTTGTTATATTTTAAAAACAGACAATATGTTTTCCGTTTTCCAGTCACTTTGGATTTCCCTTGACTTTTCAAATGTCACAGAAAGTGGTTTGGCAACTGCTTCAGTCATGTCCCTCTGGAGTACATACCAGGAGAGTTGTGATGAGATATGGGGGTTTGCAAAGGCAGTGCCAAGAGCTCACCTGGAACACTGCTTGTGCCCACTTACAAACAAAAAAAAAAAAAAAAAAAATCCAAGCTCTAACCAAGACAAGCAAACAAGACCAGGCTGCATGGTGCTTTGAGCTACCTGGTAGAGAATGAGCTCAAACCATTCCATGCTTCTAGGGCTATGTGATGCACCTTGTCGTGTCCCATAAACTCACATACATTCAAACTCCTCATATTGCCATGAACCTGATCTTCCCCCAGTTCCTGCCTTGAGGTAAATCTATTCAAGAGATTAAAAAAAAAATTGATAGTGAAGACTAAGGCAAAAAGGTTGTTGAGTAGTTCAGCCTTCTCCCTGTTTGTTATCTGAGCTGATATACCTGTAGGAGTGCTTCTTGTTATTCCTCATATCCCTTGACAGGTTCAGCTCCAGATATGCCTTTGTCTTTCTGACCCCATCCCTACATAACTGGGTAATTTCCTGATGCTCTCCCCAGGATACTTGTCCCTCCTTTCACATAGCCTTTGCCTTTCCTTCTTTCTTTTTAGTTTGATTAGCAGATCTCAACTCAGCTATGCCAGTCTATCTCATTCCTTTCCTGATTTCTTACACATACAGATTGAGAGCTCTTGGGCTCTGTAGAGAATACTATAAAGACCTGCCAGCTCTGTTCTTGCTCCCTTGCTCCTGAGGAGAGTTTCCAAGAGGGTTCTCTGGACTACCTCTTGAGAAGCTTGGAGTTCGCTTTCCTATAATTCATGGTCTCCTCTTTACTTATTGTCTGGCCCGTTTCCCATAGGACTGCAAGCCATTTATTCCCTGTGATAGGGCTGTCTATATATTGGCTCAAGATGTTTTACTCCATAATTGCAGGAGTCTCCTGGACCACCTGCAGATCTCTGTAGTACATTTCCAGCAGGTGTTGGGGTGGTTAAAGTCCCAGCAGGAGAGGAGCCTTAGAGAGTGACGTTTCCTATAGCTGGAGCAGGAAGGTTTCATCTATAGACCAGCCTTGATCAGGCGACCCTCACCAAACACTAAACTCCCTTTGCTGCCTCCACCTGATTTGTAACCATAAACCTCTTATGAGCATTCTATGTTAGGTGATTTTCATATTGGTTTGACAAAAAAAAAAAAAACCAACAAAAAAACCAAAAACAAAAACAAAAAAAAAAAAACAAAACCCAAAATCAAACAAAGAAAGAAAAAGAAAAATAATTTAGAAAATGTCATATCAAAGTAATTTTGACAAATTCTACCTGAAAATAGAAATTGAATATTTCCTATAATAGAAACATCTTTGATAGAACAGGTGAGGTTGGCAGTCATGTCTGGAGGTTGTCTAGCTTCAATCATTCTGAAGCAGAACCAGCTACAGCAGGTGTCCCATAGCTGTGCCTACAAAACTTTGCTTTTTATGTCTGCACGTAAAAAGCTTCAACAATCTTTCTGAGTACCTTTTTCATTGTCAAAGGGTCAGTACCTCCTAAAAAATAAGAATGGAAAATCCCTTACAGGTGAAAAAACCTCCCAAACTGCCTCTAATTCTTTTGAAAAATTATTATTATTATTGTCAGTAATTATTCTCCTGTCCTTGAACCAAAGCCAAAGTCCTATTCTTCCATAATTGCGTTTCTCATATACTTGGGTTATATCTGAATCATCAAGTGTTCTGGGCAGAAATAGGGTAGGCAAAGGAACCACAAGAAGTGTACATTAGCTTATTTTTCTTTTGCATATTAATGAAGGGAGCAAAAAAAATTCTCTACACTGATGTTTGTTCCAACTTCCTTATTTCTTTCAATGGTCTTCAGAGGACCATGCTGTGTTTCTTAGACAAGAAATTCAAGACATTTCAACTAG
This sequence comes from Melozone crissalis, assembly GCF_028551555.1. Lineage (NCBI taxonomy): Eukaryota > Metazoa > Chordata > Aves > Passeriformes > Passerellidae > Melozone > Melozone crissalis. The sequence goes on along the minus strand of NW_026535783.1, from coordinate 44,358,719 downwards.
CCTTTCAATGTCCTCTTCACATTTCTAAACATGGACCAGCTAGCTCCCATCAATATGTTACTTTTTTCTTATGTCATATCTTCCAGGTCCATGAAGGTATGTTAGATATCCCAAATGTCCAAAGTTGCTCTAAATATTTATGATTGAGCAAATGAATTCAAATCCACTCCATAATATAATTAATTTATGATTCAAGCAGAGCTCTAAGCCAGATCTAGAGAGATATGGATGCTAATGGCTTTTGAAAGATCAAAGCAGCAGCTTTGTAGATTTCTGTAGCATTATGCCTCCCTGGCGTGGTAGTGCAAGCGATTCTCTGGGTGGCCTTGACGTGTATGAGACGAGAAAACAAACTGCAGGTCCCTTGCTACAGAAAGGTAATGTTTGAAAATACAGTTTTCTGTTTTCATTTCAAACCTTGGTGTTATGTCTGGGAACTTTGAATACTGTTTTTATGCAACAAGAAAAAATTTTATCTAAATAAGACATGAAGCTCTCTTTTGGTGTAAAAAGGAATAAGTACATGTATGGTCATCAGCTGATTATGTACATGGCTGGTCAGCTAAGGTAATGATTAGAAGATATTTGGGAAGATTACCTAACTACGGAAAAGATACAGTAAATATCTGGACAAAACAATCTGGAATTCAGTGTTTGAATGTGTCTATTTAGGATTTACTTTAGGATTACTGAATTGATACCTGTATTTTTTTTCCTGCCCTAGAAATCTTGTGATTAAAATGGTGAAAATCATTATCATCCTGATTACATAATCAGTGACAACTGTTTGTGTGAGATATGACCTTTCCTCATAATTCATGCAGGAAGGAAAGTTTGGTAATTCACCTTTAAATTCTGGATTTCGGTAGGCTTCTGAAGACTGGAATTAAAATATGGGTTATTTAATCCGATCTGCCCCTTGATGCAAAAAAAATTTCTAAGTAACTTGTTTGTTATCAGCAGGATAATTCTGTATTTCCTCAAGATTCATGTAACAGCACTGTCAAAACCCAAACAAAATTGTGTCACTACTCCTGGTCTTACAATATCAATATTGAGGGCAGATTTGAAAACTACTCACTTTTATCAAAAATAAATAGCAAATTGTGTGCAAGTCTTTATTTTCCTAATGCAAAAGGAAATCATAAAATCAGAACACTTATTGAATGACTATCTCAACTAAAATAAATTAAATTTTATGAGGAACTAATCCTGCACATCTGTCTTTGTTACATTTTATAATCACAGTTGAGATTTCATATTGCCATAGAATATTTATGCATTTCCAAGCTTACAGTGATGTAGGATCCTTATTACTAATGATAATTCATTTTCTTCCATGTAAAAATTACAAAAGGATAAATGGGTTATGATAAAAATTATATTTGAAATTGTTTTGTATCTGACTGAAAGAAGGATTGATATCTACGTCTAGATGCTATGCTGCTGCTAAATTTATGGAGAATAAGAACCTATGATTAGAGAGTGGTAATTTTTTAGTCATTGAGAGGATGATCTTAAGCAGCCACGTAAAAGATGCTATCTATGTTTACTGTGGCTTTTCTTATTGCACTAGCTAATGGTGTAAATTATCTAAACAGGGGGAAAGAGCAGCACATACAATTTATTTTATGAAGTCTTGATCAAGGAGTACGCAATTTTTCAGAAAACAAAACCTTATTTCAGAAATTGGCTCAAGTACTTTCTAAGACCCCAATCTCAGCTGAGTGACTTTTAAGTCCATATTTTTCTTTGGATTATACACTTTCAGCTCCCCCAGAAAGCTCCTGAGTTACACAAGGGGTTACCACACACACCCTGCTGATAATTTTCTGTTAAATTCTTCCAGATGCCCTGGTGATATGGTTCATATACCTCCATCCAAAAGAACGCAAACACTATAAATTTAATTCTGCATGTATTTTTGTTGAAAAATAACTTGGCGTAATCTTCCCACTTCTTCCTTTTGTCATTGGTACAAACAAGAGCGCAGTTGAATATCTGCTCTGTGGACTCAAAGTCAGAAGTATTACTCTGTTCTTGTCCTTTCTTTTAAACTCTTCTACCACTTTAAATGTTGTTTTTCCTCTTCATTTTTTGTTGTTTGTTCATTTGTTAATTATTCTTTATTTCCTCTTTGTTACACTTTCTTCCAGTCAAGGTTCTTCAGCCCAAAAGACTGACCTGTTCCATTCCCTCCCTCCTTTCAGATACTGCAAACTGGTCGAGTGGAAGAGCACATTTGGGTTCATTTTCTGTTTTCACCTTGGTCATATTCCTTGCTAAACCATTCCAGTTTTCTAAATCAATGCCAGCCATGCCTTTCCATCTTGTGTTCTTTCTCATTTTTCCTCCATTTTTTCTTCACAAAATGTCTGCTTAACTTATTTCAAGAAAACAAATGAAAAAGTATGGAACTATATTGTCCTTTCCTCAGTGTGATTTATATTTCCATTAATCCCTTCCCCTTCCCCTTCCCCTTCCCCTTCCCCTTCCCCTTCCCCTTCCCCTTCCCCTTCTCCTTCTTTCTCCTTCTCCTTCTCCTTTCCCCCTTTCTAATTTTTCTCAATTTCTTTTTGCTGTTTTCTTGCACACAGCTAGCACCTTCAGACTATAAAATGTCTTTGCTTTAACCCCATTTAATTTTTCACCGACTACCTCTCTGTTTCTTTTTTTTATCTCTGGTCTCTGATAACTTGTGAATCCCTCAAAGGACCTCTCATAGTCTCTTTAAACAGTTCTATATCCAAATCTGAGAGACAGGATGACACTCTTGTCTTTGTCTAATACCATCAGAATAGTCAGGCAAATCCTTTTTTCCTTTTCTTCCATGACTATTTTCTCAATGAATTCTTGGTTTGTTGATTTTTTTTTTTAAATTTCTTTTCCTCTGAGAATTTTTCTTGGTCTTTCTATTCACAATAGTCCCAAAATGCTTTCCAAGCCTGGTTAAGCTCTTTTTTCTCCAACTGAATTCTGATCTAGATAATCTTACCTAAAATTCTACTTCTCTTTTAGGCAACAAGCATAACTTTACTTCTATATTTCAGACCACTCTAATCAGGGCCAAAATCGAATCTTCTAGCCCATAGAAAATATTTGTCACATCATGTTAACAGAACGTAACATTCAACCATCTAATGTATGGTTAACAGACACATCTTGATTTCTTGCTGTATTTGAGCCCTGCAGTTGCCTCATTTTCTCAGGCATTGTGAACACCAGTACTATACCTATTGATCCTTCCTTGCTTTACATACTCAAATCCTGTCTGGGTTTTAACCGACAAATCCTCCTTCCTATTTATACACAAGTACTTTGATCCAGGTTCTCATAATCTCATCTGCTGGATTACCCTTTATCTTGAATATTTCCAGTCTCCTCCTAGTTTGTATCGTATCAAAAATTAACCATTTGCCTTCATTTTCAAAATTCCTAACATTTAATTATCTCTGTGTAGTATCAAGATTTTTTCTGCCTCTCAGTAGCTCATAATATTAGTTCTTCATCACATTAATAAATTTTCAAATAAACATCAATGTGTTGTCATTCACCTGGGGGAATTATTTTGTAAATATCTTCAAAGCTAATCCTTTGTTTGATTTTAAATTCATCATTAAAATTCTACTTTTGTAAATAAAAATTAGAGAAGTAGACTAGAATTACTCATAAAAATGCTTATGTTCTTGGAGGTCTGTACTACCATCTGTCGTGGTGACCACTGTTGCCTTATTGCTTCCTTGAGTTTTCCAGAATATCTTTATCCATATGTTGCTCTAAAATGCACTTTCCACCTTCTGGTTCTGTGCTTGCAGAAGCCCTACTATCATGGCACTTTGAGACAATACTTGCTTTATGATGATTAATAAATATTTGGTAAGCATTCACTGACAAGTAACAAGAAAACATAGAAAATTAGCATAGTTAATTGTCATTTACTTATACACAAGGATCATGACAGGACCCTGCACTGATTCCAAGTAGTATCTAATGATGTGCAGGAATAGTAAGTATAGATAAGCTGAATAATTTATTTTTATTTCATCTAAAATTATTTGGTTTTTAGATTTGAAATTTCACAGATTATGAGAACTTTCCCTTATACTTCTCCTTTTTAATTTTTGTAGGAACAAAACTTCTTAGTGTTATGATAAAGTTATCTGATTTTACCAGGGCCTTCTAAGGGGTTTTTAAAAATATTTTAATAATTCATAAAAAATAGTCACTTATTACCTGATAATATTTATTCAGTTAAAACTTTAACATGCTGTTTTGATATATGCCTACTCACATATATTTTTCCTCCCTATTAAGAAGTGTCTAATTTAAGTAACCCAGGATCAGAGATATAATATCTTATGGGTTTTAAGACAGAATATACTGTTATATATTGTGGATTTAACTCTGTGCTACTATACGTTTACAATAAAAATAAAACTTTCATTGCTGAAAATTGAAGTCCAAACCTTTTTTTTGGGTTTATGTTTTTTGGTTTTATTTTTTTGGGTTCATGTTTTTTGTTTGTATGTTTTTAATTCCTAAATCTGAGCAAATATTATGAAACTGTACATTCTATTGAAACAATTTCCTCCTTTTTATGGAAATAAGTATTCCACTTTGCTATACTTATGTTGTGTTGTTCAGAGATCTTTTTTATTAAAAAACCTATCCCCCTATGAACCAGTGTAACTTACCATGCAAGAAAGAAAACACAAAAAATATCTTTTCTTCTTTAAATACTAATGTATTGTAATGAAAACATGCAAATTTTCACAATGATCAAAATCACTTGTGTACCTTATAATAGTGTTAACTTGTCGAATTTGAAATTAAGAGGCTAATTTACTCTGATGCATGTATATATCTTTAAACCCACAACAATAGAAGAATCTGCTGTTAGATGTAGTGAAACATAAACCAAATTTTATGTAGTGTGTAGGGTGCAGATATGGAATTTTTATGACAGATCCTAGAATATGATATTTTTCAATAGATTCTCTTTCTTATTTTCAAGCTTTCATCAAAGAGAAACTACTTTCTCCCATAACAGCTATAAAATTCACTCTGAGGGTGTTGAACTTCCATTGTCTGTCTTGTCCAGCTGAGACTCTTTGACTCCTTGATCATACATAGGGCACCCATCTATAGCCTGATTTTAAAAACTCATTTCTCATGAAATTTTTATGCTTTTCTACCCTGCTTTTAATTCTATATTAAAAAAATATTTTCAAGTACTTCATTTTCATTTTAAAGAAATAAAACTCCTCTATTTTATCTTCCTTCAAAGCAGGGCAAGTCATACAATATTTTTTCTTTACAAATATCTGCAGTTCACAAGCTTATGCAGAACTGTGTATGCAATACAACGTGGAGCTCCACACAGATGTTGTTAGTTAGCACTATGCTCTAACTGCTGAAACATGCCTGAAATTACTACTGTCTTTTGTAGACTTCAAAACTAAACATTAAGAGTTATTCTATGGCCACACTACATTAAATACACTGCTACTCTAGTACATATTCCAAAAAATATTCTTCAAAAGTATAGAGTATATACACGATTAACATCAAAAAAACCCCAAAATTTTCTCTTAAAATCCCCATATTTTGTGTCACATATAACTGTAGTTTCAGAAAGAGATTAATTAGATATATAAAACATATTGGCCTTGCTTTTCATTCTATAGTTAATCCAGATGTAATCAACTACCAGATCTACCACTTTCTCACAGTTAGCGTTTTATGGCAAAATATAATGGCTATTCTAGTATAAAACCTTCCTCTGTCCATCAAGTGACTTTTTAAAATTAGTAACTTAACAGAAATACAAGTCTAGAAGCCACTCTTTCTCCTAATAGATGTCTCATTATTTTAAGACAGAAATTTTATGCAGTGAAGTTAGAAATATTTTTCTTTTTAAAATACATCTTATTCAGTATGTATTTTATGTATTGATGGTTTTTTCAGTATTAGTGCTTCAGTTTTCTTTCTATAATAAAAATATTTTCAAAGAGATACATTAGTCATAGGTTATCTTATCTTGGATTCATAATTCTGCAGTGAAGTCGAAAAACCAACTACCTTCAGTATAGCCAAAGAACCAAAAGGGACAAAAGTCTTTAACTCCCTCTTCTGACCAGATCTGACTTACATCAAAAGTGCTGGGCAAATTATGTTTCAAATATTCGCAAAATATTCTTGATTTTGATGTTAAGCAATTTATTTTAAATTTCTTTCACTGTTTGTAATCTTAAAAAATATGAAAGGTAAAAAAGTAATTTTTTAACTCTGGAAGAATTTTAATCTAGTGAGCACATCAACAGGCTATCTGAAGTATTCCTTATCAAAGACATAGAGAAAGATGTGCTTTTCAGAGGACCACTGATCATAATGTTCAGAACTTTTATAATAATATTGCCAACAACATACAGAAGTGAACTGGGAATGGGAAAATAGATGCTTTGTTGTGTATTTGTAGCATTCTACCCAATTCATAGACCAAAAGGCTTGAATTGCAACAACTTATTCTTTATAATAGAGTCATAATCTGCATCATCATCTTGGTCAAGTACTTTAAGAAAAATAATAGAATGCACTGTTTAAGGGCCATCATGCAAAGTAACTGAGATTGATGTCCAGAATTATCATGGTTAATTATTAATAATTAATAAAAAATTCATTTGTAGATTTTAATTTTAAAATTTTCCATCTTTATGGGGATGTGTTGAACAGAAGAAAATTTTTTTACAGACTACCTTGAAAATCTCTTTACAGACTACTTTTCACAAAATTAGGCTTGGAGTTGCTTCTTCTGAGGATGAAAAGAATTTCCAGAATTATTATTTAGAAGTACATTTTGGTGTTTAAATGTAGTAATCTTTTCTTCAAAATGTAAATTTTGCAGGTAGTATTTTTTTTCTTTTTGCATATCTTTTCAGTTACAATTAGATATACATAGTATAGTCTTCCTAATCTCCAGCTTCTGGAATAGTAGGCATATTTGAGTATAGGTATGTGTATGTAAATATTTAATATGTTACAGCAAAGCAAGAATCAAAAATATAAATTTTGCACCTGAATTAATCTAAATAAATAAGACAAGTATATGTCCCCAACTTCTGAGACCATCTTTTTTTCTTCTTCTTCTCTCTGTGTCTTATTTAAAATAGAAAACTGGCCAGCATGAGCAGTCAGGATGTCTTACTCACGGCGACAGCTATAGTGAGAACTCTACTCCTTTCACTATCTCCTTGAATTTATTGCTACCCTTACTGTCAACATCTGCTGCCACCTTCACTAGAACATTGCCTAACCTCTGAGACAAAGGGAATTTTTATTTCATAGGAGTACAGAACTGAATAATCCATGTTACCCAGCAGAAATCTCTGACTAAATGATCCCAAGGTTCATATTTCAAATTTTTAAGGAGATTTACTCACTTATGTCTGTACTACAAAATGTGGTACTTATTTTTGTTTTGGTCCTGATTTCATTCAAAACTAAGGTTTACTGGCAAAGTTTTAATCTCATATTTCATAGTTTATCACTGGACACCTATCTCTACATCGTTGTCAATCTGTCATTATACCATTTGCAATAAACTGGAATTCAATTCATATTTGCAGAATTAATAAGAAAAATCAAAGTGGACTTTCCTTCATGATATTTGTCATATATTAGTAGAACTGTGCTAAGTCTGCAACAACATGCTGCAATGAACTCCTGTGGGTCTCAATGTACATTTCAGGAGAAAATTACATGCTGTGGGAGGATGCCTTTTACAACTTTTCAAACAAAAAAATTTGTAACATGCATCTAAACTATAATCTCTGCCAGTTCAGTTCAGTAAAGAGCATCCTTGAACACTTACACCAAAATTTAGGCCATTTATTTTACTGAGGAGACAACTTAGCAGTAAAACACAAAATGTATACATAAGGCACAATCTTGTCACTGGATTACTCATGAACTGTTATTAGTAATACAGAATTTTCTATTCAAAAAGCCTTGCAGTTCATGACATAAACTGATTAAAAATAAAAGAAGAAATAAATAGTAAATCTTTTTTTCTCAGTATACTAATAATACAATTATTTACCTGTTTATTACTGGTAGAAGTGGTTTCAAATTATATTTAATTGATTAATTAACCTTTCTGTATTTCTTCTACTTCTCTGGTCTTTTTCTAAGAGTTGTAATATATAGCTAGCCAGAAATATATGTTCTTTTGCCACAATAAGTCAATATATTTTAATAATTTTATTAAATACTACTACACTTTTGGAAATTTCCTATCAGGACCTTGAAATAAGAAATAAATTTTCATTCTTCCTTCTTCATCCTGTTGCATGGGAACCAGAGAGGACCTATATAATGTGGAAATATGTAGCACTTGAAAAATAATATAAATTATTACTGGCAGTTTATTCTTTAATAGAGATTTTATCTAAATGTGTTCACAGAATCAGAGAATATGATGAGTGGAAGACATCCACAAGGATTATCAAGTCTAGCTCCTGGCCCTGCACAGCACATCTCAAGAGTCACACCTGGTGCCTGAGAGCATTGTCCAAATGCTTCTCAAACTCTGTCAGGCTGCCTCTGATGACCACTTCCCTGAGGAACTGTCAGGTTCCAGTGCCCAAACACCCTCTCTGGGGGAAGAATCGTCTTCTAATAGCCAACCTAAACTGCCCCTGACAAAACTTCAGGTCATTTCCACTGGTCCTGTCTCCAAAACCATCAGTATTTGCCCCTCCTCTCCCCCTTGTGAGGAAGCTGTAACTGCAAAAGGTCTCTCCTCAGTTTCCTCCAGGCTGAACAGAACAAGTGACCTCAGCTGCTCCTCATATGGCTTTTCCTCAACTCCCTTCACCCCTTTGGGTGTTCCCTGATAGCTTAATATCTTACACAGGGTCACTAAGACTGCTCACAGTTTGGGAGAAAAGGACTCTATTTTCTCTTTCTGGGAAGAAGGGGCTCCTGCTGGTCAGGAATACCTGATGGGGGAGGCCTTCCAGAATTGCTTATTGTCACAGGATCCATAGTGATCATTTTTGCATACAGATCACCCTCTCTTGTATACCTTTAGCTATTAATACTGTTGTTGCTCCTGTTCCCTTTCTTATATTAGCCTTTGATCTTCACCATTTGTGCCTCCAAGTGGAGGAGTGGGAGGTGGAGCAAATATGTGTGTGTTTTTTTGGCGAGCATACTAAATTGGATAATACCATTCCTAAACCCTGAACATGACCTGTGTTTCAAGACATTGCTTTGATAAGAAAACCCATTTTTTTCCTCTCCTTTTTCCACTGTCTCTTCATTGCTGTAAATGGCACATTGGGAATTTTTTCCTGTCACATGTAGATATCACCGTTATTTCACTGATGAAAATTGCAATTATTCTCCGCCCCAGAACTCATTGAATCACTGGTATTCCATTAGTTTTCCTGAAAATGAAAGCAAGTAACTTCCAATTAATTTACCTATCATGATTCAGAAGTACCAAAACATATTAGTTCCTTTACAAACTGACATTCTCCCACCATAACATCTACTACAGCTGAAAGGAGAGGTCACCTAGATAGTCAATAAAACAAAAAAGATGAGATGACTAATGTAGATGTTGACTTTCTTTAATATAGTGTATGGAATCAAACAGTCAAAAAAAAGGTCTCTTCTGAAATATAACATGTTGGCGTCAAAATCAGCCCTTGAACCTGGGATTAATGTTTTTGTGAAAGGAAATACATTTCTTTTTATTTCGAACAGTTCCAAAACTACTTAGTCATTGGAAAGAGTTACACCATGGAAAATCTAGTTAAATATTGGGAAACGGAAGATTCTTGTCTCCTTTAAAGACAGGGATTCTTTTTTTATACTATAAGCATTCTTTTTATACTATAAGCAATGGTTAATATTTCATCAAAACTTCTAGGTAAATTTTGATAAGAAAGATACATTCAATGACAAAATTAAATAGATCAGACTATAATATATTCTACACTGAGATTCTTTTTTTCAATATTTCCTTTCACAGGCATCCCTAAATATCTATTCCAGTGTTTTCAGTGGTGTTAAGTGATAAAAGTCACAGACCTTCAAAAGCTCAAATATGTAATTTTATTCATTATCATTCAAAATCCCTTAAGTGCAAGGTCATCATAACAAATTCAAGATCAGTAAGAAAATATTTATATAATTTCAGAAAGTCTCTAGAAATAAAAACAATCTGTTCATCTTCATGTATTTGTGTGGAATAAACAACACAAATTAGTAAACTATTTTGAATTCCTTAATATAATGTAATTTTAAATAAACATATTAATAAATTTAATAAATTAATACCATAAAGTCTGACAAGCTAGATTTATATTTGTACATGTAAATTATAATTCTTTTTAGTGTCTTATTTCTTCAAGGATGATACAATATAAGCATTATTTAGAAATTTTAGACCTCCATAAGAATTGTTCTTCTTCCCCCTAGGTCTTTATTGCTTATAATATCGATCTCCTAAAGTGAATGATTCTGATGAATCTATCCTTTTACTTTAAGCATTTTACTGGAAGTCTTGGAGCTGTAATTATAGGCAAAATGTGCAGTGTATTTCAAAATTCACTAAGCATTTTGTTTCTTGTGGAAAATGTAACTTAGAGAGTCACAGTTTAAACACTTGTAAACTTTTTCTGTTTTCCACGGAAAATAACTCTTGATCATAGCAGAACAACTTATTTTAGTGGAGCAGTGTATTGGAAAAGAGAATTAAAATGTTGCTTTGTATTAGTCTGTGCTGTATTGCATATGAGAGCTTCTCTCAGTGTGTCATTATTTGTACAGAATGGAAACGTCTCAATCTACTTCCGTTTCACTATTTTAATCATCCCTTATATAAAATTTGCAAATTTCAGTTTGGAAAGGAGTCAGATTTCATCAAGACAATTTTAGGCCATGGCTCCAATATATCTTTGAGATTTATTTCCTTACATACTGGTTTAATTCTGCCATGACTATTTAGTCCCTAGAAGCTTATTTCAATTAAATTATAATACAGTCAATAAACTTCAAGTTGAAAGAACATACCCTTAGATGAGGATATCTACAAGAAATACTAATTTTTATCAGCAAAGAAAGACCAAGATTCCTATCATTATGATCAAGAACCAGACCTCTTTATCTATGCTGAAAGAGATTTATGCATTACTCAAGAAATTGTAGTCTGTAAGTAAAGTGTATTCATTGCTATGGTAGTTAAAAAATGCAATCTTATGTGATTCCTATCAAATTGTTTTATTATTATAATAAAAGAAACGAAATTATGGTGTGACCTGACCACGAGTAAGTAGGCAATGCCTGCATCTGTAACTTCTCATTTGCATATTTGGAAAACTTAAGAATCCAATTGCCTTTTCTAGCCTTGGTCAAAAATTTTTTTAAATTTTAAAAGCATATCCGAAATCTGAGCTTGTCTTCTAGTCATTCATGAGATGAATTTGCATTGTGCATGCTGGCCAAATGTATGTGTACATACGTACATGGAAACATAGATGTGTACTTAAAAACAAAAATATACACAGAAGTATCATGTATCAGTGTGTATATAAACCTCCAGGACAAAATCACTGTTAATACTGTACTACTGCAAAAGCTGCTGACTTCTGTAGGAACTGAGCAGTTTCACAGAAGGTAGACAAAAATAATGACTAATAAAAGTTGGCATGTTTAAGCAAAAATAAACTGAAATCATAATTGACATTACTATTCCTACTTTTAATGAGAGAAAAAAGGAGGTAGTTATGACACTGAAAGTTAACTTCATCATACCATATGAAACCAATATATGAAATAGCAGAAAGATTAGTCACTGTTTCCTCTATAGGAATAACAATATGGTGAATGTTTTTATGTTGTAGTTGATACACCAGAAGTCTTGATTTTTAAATTTATTTTTATCATTTTCTTTTGTTACTCTGCTTTTTTCCTAACACTACATGCAATGGAAATAAGGAGACTGGGAAGAAGCAGTTAAACTCCCACTTAACTTATTGAACTAATTGCCATATTGAATGAAGAGAAGAGAGAGAGGAGTAAGGATTTAAAAAGAGTGAGAGATCATTTGACTTCAAGGGTACCAAGAGAGAATCTATTCTGATAATTTTATATTGCCTTTTATTTCACAGGCTGCCCAGCGATTTGCAAATTTCAAAATGGCACTTACAGTCTCTTTTGCAGTAAAACACAGAAGAATGCTAAGATTTTGAGTTCGAAATAATGATAAGTAGAGAGCTTGGAAAAGGAGAAACCTCTTTCCAGAGACAACTACTGCTTGATTATGCAAAGGTCAGTAAAAGTACATTAAGTGGTCTAACACATTTCATACATGATGACAATGCGTAAATCATGCATAAACAAGTCAATCTGAATTGTCATCACTTTCACTGTCATGCGCCCAATAAAATACACAGAATTCAGTGTTAATTTTAATAGACAGTGTTCCACTTTGTTACATGAGCTTATGCTAAAGGAACTCACAATATCAGTCAAAAGCACCCTAGGACTACATAAGCAAACAACAAATTAACAGGTAGAACTACTCCCAAGCTACTTAAACCTCACCAAAATAATTATTTTAAGAATACCCTATTTGATTCTGAAATTTTAATCAGAGAGAAGGCAGAATCCAAACAAAAAAGGGACTCATGTTCATGAAAAGCAAGTAGAGCTTTTAAAATTTATCACTATAAAAAATTAATAATTATCGAATCTACAGTAATTTGACAAAAATGTTAAAAATCAATCATATCAAAATTCACATGGAAAAAAATAATAAAGTTGATTAGCTGAATTATCTTGGTTTTTTTTTGTAAATTCAGTTGTAATCTGCTTAACAACATTGCCTTGTTGAGTATATAAGCTTTCATGCAGCATAGCTGATAAAATAATATTTTCCATAGCTAAAAATTAAAAGACTAAACAACTGAGAAGATCAAAATCTTTCTCATGATGGATAAACTTAAGCAGGGAATTTTTTTTCTTTTTTCTTTTCTCTGATGACTTTGTTTCAAATGTTTGAACATTGTAGGTATCTCTAGATTGCAAACAAAAATCAATAAACTGAAAAATGCCTAATACTTAGAATTGCAACTCCAGAAGAAAGAATTTGGGTTATAACATATCCTGTGACACAGGCTACCCAGGAAAGAAAGGGACTCTCTTTGATAGGTGTTTTAATCCCTCTATATGAGAGGAGATTGCCTTACAAGGAATTGGGTGTTTGCTTTTCCCTCCTTCCAGGTCTTTACCATCTTTAAGAAAACTAATAATTTCTGTGTTATTCTTGGGTGAAAGAAAGTAACCTTAGTAACAGGAAGATACATGTCAAGTTTAAGAGCTAACATAACAGTTAATTAAAAAGGTGTTCACGAGAGGGTTGGGTTTTTTTAGCTGTACGGGCTTCAATGCTGAAATAATTGGCACATAACAGCCAGCAGAGTGAAGCCAATGGGTGGTGCTAGCTGTACTATAAGGCACAGAGAAACTGAGAAAAAGATTTATAATTTTCACACAGAGGTTGTTCATTCTCACACTCATTTGATATTAGCATTCTATACCTTAGCAAAGACATCACCTTGAACTTTCTCTCTGATGATTATCCATTTTCTCTCCTTGACAATTGACAAGCTTGACAGACTCATTAAACTGCTGAATTTGTAATTTGTAGAGAACCTTCCTCAATAGCACCTGCGTAACAGCAAAGAAGTGCTATAATGTGAACCTAGCATGCATTTTAATGCAAATCTTATCTTAAGCCAACTGCTGGCACAGCAACTGAGGTTTTTTTCACCAGTTACAGAATAAAAATAATGTAACAAGTCACAAGAAATTCCTGCACTGTGAGTCCCATGCCTTTTAAAACTTTTAGCTCCATTTAGTTTATAGGTTTGTTCTTAAATTCTGTTAATTAAGAAAAGATAATAAAGCCTTCAGGCTTAGTAAAGAATCATGGAAACACAGAATGGGTAAAGTTCGAAGACAGAGCCAGTAATCTGGCCCAACCTTCCTGCCAAGTAGTGTCACTCTAAAGTGCATTGCGCAGGGATGTGTCCAGACAGTTCTTGGATATCTCCAGTGAGGGTGACTCCACAGCCCTTCTGAGCAATCTGTTCCAGTGCTCCGTCACCTCCACAGTAAAGTTCTTGCTCATGTTCAGGTGGAACTTTCTGTGCATCAGTTTCTGCGCCTTGCCTCTTGTCCTATTGCTTGGCACCAAGGAAAAGAGACATCGTCTTGATATCCTCCCTTCAGATATTTACAGACATTGATGAGGTCTTCTCTCTGTGGTCTCTTTTCAAGGCTGAACAGGCCCAGCTTTATAAGCATTTCCTCATAAGAGTGATTCTCTAGTTCCTTAATTACCTTTCTCCCCTTTTTCTGGACCTGTTACAGCAGCCTGGTGTCTCTTTTGTCCTCAGGAGCTTGGAACTCGACACAGCACTCCAGATGTGGCCCCATCAGGGCTGTGTAGAGGGACAGGATCATGTCCCTAGACCTATTGTCTGTGCTCTTCTTGATGCACAAGATAATCCTAGGAATCCTAGGAATGCTCTTCCTAAAGCAACTCAGAATAACTTCTTGGCCACAAAGGTACATTTCTGGCTTGGACAGCTTTTTTTCTTTTATGCTAAATGCTGGGCCCTGGCCTCTGCATCTGTATGAACCCTGTACTTACACGTACATGAATAGAGTTGAAATTAAAATTCATACATGATTCAATCTGATCCCTTTTTCAGTGTCCTTGTTAGAATTTTTATTTGGGTTGCAGGCAGAAAAAATATGTGTTCTGCTCTAAAAACACCACAATTTTAACAACTCTGCAAAATCCACATTGTGAAGGTTTTCAAAGGTAGTCCTCTCTTATGCAGCAGTGCTATGAAGGCACAGAATTTGAGGGATAGGACACGCATAATTCAAATGGAAAACAAATTATACTTGAATTAGCATTTTCTTGTGGTAATTTCTCTAATACATAATTTAAATACTTCACTGTCTATCTTTTAATATCATGGCCATTCTAGGGTCATTGATTTCCAAAAAGGAAAGCATGGGTAAACATGAGGTCTAATATTAATTTGTTGACATGATCAGTGTAATTTGGCATGTAATTGCATCTTTTCCACAAAAAACTAAAGTAACCAACAGTCTAAGGAAATTGCAAATTGCATGTGATTGACACGCAGGTGTTTCTGGAACTCATCCACCAGATTATAAAAAAAGAAAAAAGCCTGGATATGAAAAAGCAACACAACTAGGGAAAAAAAAGTAAAGTCAAAGTAATTTCCTACATCCAATTTTCAGACACAGCTCTATTCGTAAACACAAACCCTGTTTTCTCCATTTGCTAACCAATTCTGCTCATTCACATATGTACTTGGAACGCAGAGGTTGAAAAGTAATAGAAATAACTACTGAAACTGAGAAGATGCAGATAAATTAAAATAACTTTAAGGACTCCCATATTTTTAGTGACTCTCTTTATGCATAATTTTGATTTGTTTTTATAAGACATACTCTAATTAATTTGAGGCCACAACTTCTTTTTCTTGCCAGAGTTGTAGGTTGCAGAACCCGAATGCAGCCTTGACCAGAGGGCCATGTTCATGTCTGTTTCGTGACAGAAAGGATATAATTAGAAAATATCAAACAAATGTTGAAGTTCAAAAAGGAAACAAGGGGATAAAGGGGCACAGTAACTATTCACGATGATTACCATTTTAAAACATTAATATTAATATTCATATCCATAAGGGCACTTTGCCCATGAATACAAGCCAAGCCTGATCTGCAACCTACAGATGGAGTACTTCAGCTTTTTAGACATTTCCTTTGATTATAATGACATATGTTAGTAAGGGCAGAGGTGGTCAACTTTAATGTTGCTGAATTCAATAGAAGAACACTTAAAATGACAGAAAGTGTCTCTGCTCTGTAGGTTAATGGGAGCATAATAGACCTCAATAAACCTATTTTCCTCTCCTTCCCATCAGCAAAGGCCAAGCTCACAAATGCAGCACATGAATCAAATGAGCAGGAGCTTGACTTAACCAAAGGTGGACAGGCTAAAGTTGTCTCTGTTGTGCCAATGAAAAGCTAGGGTACTCATGATTTTTTTAAATGTTGAAAGATTGCAGGATTGTTTCTAAAATGTTAAACTTGTTTTGTGGACAAACCTACAGGTAAGTAAATTGTTGAAATATGATCTATTTTAGTAGCTCTAAAATACACTCTATTTAAAACTGTATTTCACAAAGTAATACTTCAAAATTAATCACCACAATTTTGTTGCAGCATTATAGCCCTAGTCCATAGAATAAGTCTCCTTGACAATAGTAAAGTGTGATTGCAGCCTGCTGATGATATTCTTATACAAGTTTCACCTATCCAATCAAGGCAGATCCAGTCTCTGATAAGGTGAGCTCTAGCACAATGTAGAACCATGTCTTTTTCACCAGATGGAGAGTTTTTCCTTGTGAAGATTGGAATGTAGTGATGATTTTGTAACTGCAATGGTCCTGCTGATTTTGTGCTTTCCAGGGGAGTGCAATAATCATGTAATCATGCAATGACATGTCTGTTTGCCATTGAAGGCTCACACCTAGGCCGCAGCTGTCTGACGGGAGACCAGAGCACAAAATATGCATGTCGGGATTTGGTGACAATGTAAAGTGCTAAAAATTGCCTGTCGGTTAATGTAGTAGGCCTGTCTACCTATAGAAACTGCAAATCAGAAAGAAAATTTGAGGAATTAATCTGAAAATATTTACGCAGAGTCTGAAAGATACAGAAAATGTACCATTAATATAAACTGTAAAATTTGCTCGTAAGTGGGGGGTGTTTGCAACAAGAATGACTCATGAATGGTGAAAGATAAGATAATACAGAAATTTACATTTCTGGGGACAACTGCATATTTCTATAAATAATAGATTAAAAAAAATAAAGAGGGACCTTTCAGAATCAGTTACATAGTTTTGCCTTTGTGAGGTTTTTATGTTTTGTTGGTTTGGGTTTTTTTGCAAATAGTTCCCCAATATGATCCTGTACACTCTAAAATAATTAAAGACAAACCATGAAGTCTTACCAACTTTTCTAGTTGTATTTCCAGCAGCAGTTTCACGTAAACCTCATCAATAGAATGCTATTTTAATTGAAATCTATTTTCTGGGGGTTTTTGTAACTATGTATGAAATTTGGATGACTTTATTAAAAAATCACTTCAATATACATCCACAACATCTCTCTATTACATCTGCATGATCTCTGACCTCTTCTACTTTATGTATTATATTTAATGTACTATAAAGTACTATTGGAATTTAGTACTTAAAAATCTTACTTCATATTTGTGTTTGCACTGCCATTACTCTTGTTACTGACTTTTATAAATTGATGTTCTTTTGTAATCTATTTTTTCTTCATTATTCATAGCATGAGCAGAAGAACTTCTATAAAAAACAGCATAACTGTGCCTAATGTTCACACAATCACTGAAATGACATAGTAAAGGGAAGTGATGGATTCTCCCTGTCTTTAAATTTTCAGACCAAGATTTTATGTATCTTTGAAAGGAATTCATTAGTCAAAAAACAATACCAAGAGATTTATAGAACTGTGTTTTTGTACTATATAGTGACAAGGTATAAATAATCAAATTATGTAAAAATTCTAGTATTCCCTGAAAAATTTCAAATAATCTTATATGAGAGAGTTTTAAAATAATATATATTTACACTAAAGATAATCTCTGTATAATTGTAATCATTATCATTAGTACATACATAGCATAATATTCTTATTTCAGAGATTATATGAAATTTTATATCTTAGAAAAAACCCTAACCAAAAAAGCCAACCAACAGGAACCAAAAAAACCCCAAATTAAAAAACCAAAACCAACCCCAAACAATTACAATTTCCATTTCTAATATAAAAAGAGTCATAAAACCAAAGCCTCTATTTACTAACAACCATTTCTCCTCTACCCCTTGAAATCCAAGGAACAATTAACATTGCAGCAGTTAAAAATTATCCATTAATTAGAGCTGGAAGCAAGCACCCATGAAATACAGGTGATAACCATAAATCAGAACAATTAGTCTGTCTAAAAAAGCAACATGATCAAATCAGAAAGTGTCTACCACCTGCTCATTTAATCTTAGGTTGCAGAGCTGTTTCTGTTCTGAGGAGACAAATCTGTACGAGATGATGTGAAATTTTACATCTATGCATCCCTCAAGGTTATTCTTTGAAATAAATTCTCTGCAGCTAAGATTTTTAGCATTTAGTCATCTTGAAAACTGCCAGTGGTTCAAATAGGCATGGATAAATTAGGAAGAAATATGAATGAAATTAGGTAGGTCTTTGTAGGTTTGAGTGAAATAAGTTGATACAGTCCAAATCATACTTCCCAAAATCACTTCAATGGCTATCAATATTGAATGCTGTGATGAAATCCATTATAATCATTAGAAAGAATCAAGTGAAAGCTACAAATCCTGCCATATTAATGCAAAAGAGAAAGAAAAAAAGAAGATACCTTATTTTGACCTTCAATACTCCTGCAGGGACATGGAGAGAAACATAAATAGGTAACTAAAAACTAAAGAGGCAAAGTGACATATGTCATTTACCTCTTCACCCTAAGTGCTCTACCTATAATGGAAGGACAATTAGTGGTATGACTCAGATTCTATTAGCCCATAAAATTTATTAAACATAATTTCAGGTTTATTTCAGAGTAGTTAATTTTCTCAGGTCTCCTAAATAGTACAAACCTTAAGGAATATCAAAATATATCTCCACTTCCCAGGAAGAAAAAAAAAGAAAAGATAAAAAGAGCCTCAAGGACAATCAGGAATTTCTCACCAAAAATGGAAAAAAATACCTTGTCATGGAGGCCTTTGGGGTGAGCATTTATTATTTTAAGACAAAAGACAACACATGTTTATTTGGATAACTGTTTTTCTAATTAATAACCTGACTAATTTTCTTACTCTGATCTCACTAATATGTATGGGTTTCACAGTAGTTCAGAGAAAAAAGAGATCACAAAAAGAGACCACAAACTTTTCTTTTTATAGCTCATGGCCATTAGTGCTTTCACTTCCTTCCAATCCTAAGCAAAGTAAGAATGATTGAAGAAAAACTTCTGTTGTGTGTAAGAAACCAGAAGGATACTACAATCACTACTCATTAGAAGGGCTCTTAAATAAAAAATAAAAACAACACTGAGTGGTTTTTTTCCTCTCAGCAAGACTCCATGGCAACTATACTGCAGAATAGCCACTGGCCAACACACTGCTAAGGCATTATTAGTCAGGGTTACTAGAAACTGTTCCTGAAAAGAATAAGAGATAATAAAAATATTTTGGATGGCGAAAATATCAAGTGTTGGTTACTCAAATTATTTAATCTCAAAAAAGGTGTAAACATGAAAAAGTCAGTATGGTTTGGAAATAAACAGTAAATTAATAATTGAGAAAAGCGGTGATTTGATGACCATTATTTTCTTCACTCTCCCTATAAAGTGGGATACAACTGCAGCTAAATATGCCCCCTTCTACAACCATAATCCAGTTTTCAAATGTAAAATTACAACTGAAATAATCCTTTTTTATTTTTATGAGACCAACTGTTTCTTTCAGTTACCTCTGTTCAATTGCTGTAGAATGACAAGTCATTGCTAGTAATGAGATTCCTTTTTTTGACCCCAAAATGAACAAAAGCTGAAAGTCATCTACCAGAAGATCAAAAATACTCAACTATTCTTCAGTTGGAAAACAAAAATATAAATGTAGGGAATACAGTCAAACTAAAATTATACAATTTCTTAAGGTTTAATTTATTAATAAATCATATACAAGAATATAATGTCATGTCACATGCTTTACAAGCATGTTACTCAGCAAAAGCTTTTCAGATAAGTCACTTTGAAATCACAGTAAAGAAATGGGATCTGTGAATACAAAAGGGCAATAAAGAGAGACAGAGAATTCTAAATAATGGATTTCTTCTGCTTTTTTTTTTCTTCTTCTGGGAATGAGCCTGAACATTTATGTTTTTATGCTATGCGGAGACCTTACAAAAAGCTGGAAATCCATCTTACATACTCAGCTGTAACTTAGGTCAGGTACTGCTCAGTAAACATCCAAAGAATTGCATATGACAGGAAATCTTTCATAATGGCTTCTTCACTTCTAAACTGCCCATTCTTTAATGCTGAAGTACCATAGCTGAATTAATATTCAGCTGAAATTGGAAATGTGTCATTAATTCTTTTCTATAAAAATTAATTTTATTTTGGGAGGAATTGAGTAGATAAGCCCAGATTTGGAAGTTCATACTTTAAATTGAAGAAAAAGGTATAATTAGAGATTAGTTCAGAAAAAGCAATGTAGTTCTGTTATATTTCCCCCACATTCCAAGTGCTAGAATGTACTTCAATATTTGTAGCGTCATCAGTACGCATGATGCTGTTCAGTAGTTGATTGCTTGTTGTGCCATACAAATAATAGCT
Organism: Melozone crissalis; assembly: GCF_028551555.1. NCBI lineage: Eukaryota > Metazoa > Chordata > Aves > Passeriformes > Passerellidae > Melozone > Melozone crissalis. Next base: position 44,338,147 of record NW_026535783.1, on the reverse strand, counting down.
CACTACATGCAGCAATCAGAGTCTCAAAGTGATATAATTTAGTACAGTAAAACTCAAATTATGTGTTCCTTTTCAGGAGAAGAGAACACAATGCAACCTGAGTATTGTGGCTTGCATAGCATATAGTAACACAATACACTTGATTCTCTTTTACAGCTACACATTGTACTTCTACTTACCACTGAGAAAACAGAGGTATCAAATGCTGCCAGACCATAAGTGTAGCTTTTTACAACTACTTTGTAAGAAAAATTACTACATCGGGTGCAATTGTGGATAATCAAGTTCATGATTACTTTTCTTTGCAGGACACTATTGTCAGAAGTGAGCAGTTATTCAGGGTATAGTTTCAGGATAAATTTCAGCCAGAGAGAAAGCAGTTTAAGAAGCTCCTCTGAAATGGAGGCAGCCTTCTGAACTGAACCAAAACGGTTGTTTTCAGGGCAAGACTTCATTGCACCAACACATAAATGTAAGAAAGGCTAGCAAAAGGAACCTCATTACTGGTTTTCCTCCAGTCATGTCAGCTGTCTGGTTTACATCACAGTCCCACATAAATATTAGCTGGAACAATGTAGGAAGAAGCAAACAAGTGTGGAAACTGAAACTGAAGAAGAAGGAGAAATGTTTATACTGAAAAAGGTTTTTTCTCTGCTCAGCTCCAAAATTATTGACATACACAAATCAGGATCAGCAGAAAAACTCAGGTAAGTGTCCTTGTGAATGAGGATCTCAACTTTTTCCTAGCAGAATCCTTTTAGCATTTAAAGACACTTGCCTGAGAAAAAGGATGCTGTAAAATATTAAAGTTATATGTCTAATATAAGAATATGGTGCAACAAAGCAGCTGTATCCAAAATCAAGGTAGTCCATAATTCTCACTATACAAAATCAGGCACATCATTGCATAAAACAAATAAGATACCTGGTGAAAAACTATTGATTTCTGATTATAAATATTATTGATTTTCTAACTTGCCCTCAAAAATGCATTTTTTTAGAGTTTTCCAATATACTCTGGGCTAAGAATATAAGACACAGAGGAAAAAATGCATGATTAAAAATGGATGCAGTTAATAGCTTTGTTTCACTATATAATCTAAAACACAACATAGATAAAGTTTTAGTCAAATGATTTCTTATATTCTTATCTGAACTTTTCAAGTTGAGGATATGTGCCAAAAAAAAAAAAAAAGGGAAAGGAACGGAACATTAACTGAGAGCAGATTTTTAAAGAACAAACAGAAGTATTGGCTGAAGACTTTTCCCTCATCTAGTTTCATCACTCATTTCACCGGAGTTTAAAATTTCACAGTTTAATGCAATTTAAAATGGAGGTTCTAATCTTTGACCATTCTTGTCTTTGCCTTGTTCTGAAACTTGGAGTCTCCACATGAGCACTTTCAGATACTGAATACAGGAGATAACTCTTCTATATTATTTTGACCCTTCTTATTAATGGATCTGACTAATACTGGATTGTAATTTCCGTGAAGGGATAATTTTTCATACTTTGTAGAATAAACTGTGCATCTACCAGCTTGCAAGTGTGGGTAAAATTAGGCAAAAAAAGATGACATTGACCAAAATTTCCAAAGAAATTTCATGATGAAAGCAATCATTTGGTGATTATCTTTTGCTCCCGGTGGTGAAGAGGTAGTATTTTTAGATTAATCTTTCAATAACGCATAATATTAATTTCAATTTAATTTTTTAAAAATATCCAAACCCTCTGTACAAATGGAGAAATGAAACCCTGAACTATAGCACATACCTCAGCAAAGTAATCTCAAAATATGTCCAGACTTGACTCTGATTTATTTAAAAATCACAGTGGAGTTTTCAAAGACGAAATCTAAAGTTGCAGAGTACTACTATAAAAATACGAATACCATCAATTTCTGTCTATACCACATTCTATGGACAGTCACTTTGTTTCCAAAAAATACATACAATCCAAAGATAGAGATAATACAAACAGATAATTTATTTCTAAATTAATTGTTCTTAAGATTGTCATGCAATATTCACCTCCCAACCATTTTTTTCCCTCGGCAATAATCGTACAAAATATCATTGCATTTAGAAGTCCTTAGCTTCTCTCACAGCTAGCTTATGTTATTTATAGGAACCAACACTTTGTGTTTCAATGTCTAAGACCCTTTCCTGACAAGATGACATAAAGTGAGGAAATGGTGTTAATTTTCTTTCTTTGTTTTCTTTTTCCTTTTTGTCAATAGAAAATATTAATAAGATAGGATTAGAAAACAAAATTAGTAGTGGAGTATCCTTGTAATTTAAGTTATAATATTAATTTTATACCTTTTGCACCTTCTTTCACGCACATAAATATAGGAACCCACATAAATTAAACACATAACAGCATAGACAAAAAGCCTGACTAATTGTCTAAAGCATTGTGAAACTGTATTACAAATCTTTGATAGAAAAGTGAGTTTTTTCTCAAGAAAAAATCCCTACATTGTCATACATCATTTGTAACTGTTTGAATGAAGCTTACTCCTGTATGGAAATCTGACACTAAATGTGTATTAAATAAATTATTGAAATAAATAAAAGAGCAAACAGGAATTAAACACACACAAAATTGCTGTCTGTACATGTATACATATATATGTCTGAGGACATGTATGTTTTAAGAAAATAAAGCCAACAAAAAAGCAAAATAAAACAAAGTAATAACAGCAAGAAGAGCTACAAAAAATGACAACTCCAAAACCCAGAAAATCTTTTCACATTGTGATTTTCCTTTTGGAAGATGGTATCCCCTATTTTGCAGAATTTTGGCCTGCACCAAGCACCAAAAATGATATCCTGGAAATTTTCAAGTTTTCTCCACCTAATTTTTCCAAAGAGATTTTAGAAGCCTCATACCTCAATTATTTGTTAAGTGTACTATTTTTCATATTAAAAAATTAATCTAAAAATTAGTTGACTGTTTAAGCTATTTTCTGGAGATAAAATTCTAACTAGAGGTTCTAAGGAATGCTTCTGCTCATATGGAATGCTTCTGCAAAGCCTGCTATCAGGAGAGAAGAAAATACATTTAGAAGTATTGCTTTAATTAGTACAGAATATAAGCAACACATATCAAAAATTTTGAAGTGTAAAAGGATAAGTGATATAACCTAAACAGGAAAAAAAGAATAATAAAACTTTAAAATTGCTGTTAACCAAGAAACCTATAATGGGTTATTTTGATTTATGGTCTCTATTTTCATTTTACAAAAGTAATCTATAATAATACAAACACAAAACTTTGCCTCTGCTGTATTAAGTAGTATGTGCAACATTTCTTGACTTTAAAAATGGAAAAAATCCCCAATATTTGGTTAATGTAGCAGATCGTTTACTTAAGACTAGTACAAGGTGAAATTTAAATGACTTTCAAGTAGGGAGATACAGTACTATTGCTTCTCCACTCTATTTGGCTTTGGCTTGAGTATTCTGATATTGAAAATTCTAGTGGAGAGGTATAACTGCTAGTATTATAACTATGACATAATACAGCTATTACTTTCTAACCTTTAGATAGGCAAAATTATAATTTCAAATAGATTCTATCAGAATAAATGAATGTGACTTTGTATTGACTAAAGTCTTTGAGCTGAGTGTACAGAACAGTTCAATGTTTACTTTGAGAGTTTAGGTTTATTTGATTGTGTAAAGAATATGCTACATGCATAAAATATCCTTTCCAGGTGGAAAGAATGGCTGAAGATTATTTGTTCACTCTGGTTTAATAAGCCATTTTTATTCCAGAAACTGCTGATATCTCAGTGGGGCAATTGTGTGAATACTTTTAAGAAAAGGTTCAATCAGGCTTGCTGTGATGCCTACACACTGGAGGGAGCTAGGCAGAAAAAGCCTGTGGCCCTTAATATAAGAGGTGCTGACTAGCACAAACCCAGAGAAGAAAATAGAAAGGACCAAAATGCTCTCTCACAAACTAGCACACAAAAATGTCAAGGTAGCACAGTTCAGTTGCTCAAAAGAAACTAAAATATCATAAGCTATATAAAAGAAAGAAGAAACTTACTGTTAGGAACCACGTAGGCTGCCAATCTCATCACTATTTACCTCTGTAATACATAATCAGTACCTGAACTCAAAATGTTATTTGTCACAAACCTCGTATAATCATGAGTTTGTAAAGATTGTTAAACTTTGGGGATATATGTAATTGCCAAATGAGAGACACCAGTATAGTATATTCATAAATCTTGAACATGTTTTATAAAGCCAGTGGTGACTTAATTTCATGCACTTCACAGAGGGTAAAACCAGAAGGTGCACAACTTTGACACAGTTAAACTTTAGGTTTTCCAAAATGAATTAAAATAGCAAATATGGCCAGGGAAAGGGGAAGATATTGAAGGAAAGCTAAAACATAGGTTTAGAGGGCATTTCTGGAATTCTTTGCTCATTAATAGTTTCTAGTTGTTGAAAAAATACCTTTTGTATACAGAAATATTTTCATTTGTGCGTGGGTTTTTTGTTTATTTTCTAATTAAAAAGAAAAAAAAAACCTCCAAACCTTTCAAACTGAGAAACTTGTGAAATAATAAGGCACTGTTTTCAAAATTAAAACCAAAGCAAATAAAAAAACTACTGGCCAGTCAGCCTTACATCAATCCATGGAAATGTAATAAAGTGCATCTTTGTGAAAGTCAAATCTATCTATCTATCTTTTATGACGAGAAGATGATCAGGAGTAGCCAGCATGGATTCAGTAAATGTAAGTAATGTTTGAACAACCTGATTGTCTTCCATGCAGCAACTACCTGGATAGACGATGGGAGAGCTGTGGATATCATCTATCTCAACTTCAGCAAGGCTTTCGACACTGTCTCACAACATCCTCACAAGAAAACTCAGGAAGTGTGGATGAGGTGAGTGGACAGGGAGGTGGATTAAGAATGAACTGAATGGCAGATCCCAGGGGGTGTAACCAGTAGTGTAGGGTCTGGCTGGAGGCCTGTCAGTGGTGGTGTCCCCAAGGTTCAATTCTGATCAAGAATTGCTTAACTTGTTCATCAATAATTTGGATGAAGGGGCAGATATCTCCTCAGCAAGTCTGCCATCCCAGAGCCAGCAGTGTGTCCTGGTGGCCAAGCAGATCATTGGTACCCTGGGGTGCATTAAGAAAAGCACTGGCAGCAGGTTCAGGGATGTGATCCTGCCCTTCTACTCAGCCCTGCTGAGGCCGCATCTGGACTTCTGTGTCGAGTTCTGGACTCCTCAATACCAAAGAGACATGGAGCTCCTGGATCTAGTCTAGCAGAAGACAAAAAAGATGATTAAGGGACCTGGACCATGCTGTCTTATGAGGAAAGGCTGGTAGAGTTGAGTCAGCCTCAAGAAGAGAAAATGAGAGGAGTCCTTATCATTGTGTGTAAGTACCTGAAATGAGGGTGCCAAGAGGATGGATCCAGGCTCTGCTCAGTGATTTCAAGCAACAGAACAAGAGGCAATGGGCAGAAACTGATATAAAGAAAGTTCCACCTGATTATCAGGAAGAACTTTACTGTGTGGCAGTATTTTACTTTCCTATGATGACCTGCTGTGCTCTCTTTCAACCTGATCCATTCTGTGACTCTGTAGTATGACACAAAAATGGTTTATTAAAAAAAAATTAAACTGGGCCAAAATTAGATGGTATTATTTACTGCTAAATTATTATCCTTTTTTGTTCATGAAAATCACATTCTTATTGACTTCAGAGATAGTGGTAGCAGTCAAAAATTTACATTTCATTGAGATCTTATAGTTAATGAAAATTTTAATGCTTTCTACTGATGAAAAGTCTCCATTTTTTTCTGCAAGGTAATTCCTATTAATATTTGTGAAAGTTCACAGTTTAACAGAATTATTCCTCTGTAGTAGCACAGAACTCAGTATTTGACATTTAGCTGGCTGCTGAAGAGACAAACTATAAATTTGAGTAGAATAATTTTATAATAATTTATACTTTTTCCCATTTACCAGAGAAACCAAATTCATAAATGGAAATAACATGAGTTCATGAGACTATTGATTTTTCTAGACTGGAATAGTGAATACAGGAAATTTCACTTGTGACAACACATAGAGATACCTCAGAGAAGCCTTTTGCTAGGAATAAAAATGGTGGGTGAAATTTTGGCTAAAAGAATAAATTCCAACAGAACAAATGTTGTCATTTCAGTGTGACTATTTCAGACACTGGAAAAAGTCCTAACAAATGATAATTAGGATAGTATTCCACTGGGGACATAAAGTGGCCAGTTTCTTATATAAAACCATACTTCAGAATCTGTATTTTTCTAAGTGTTTTCTCATCCTGAAGTCCAGTTCTGTGTTCAGTAGTACAGTAGGGAGCAAAATGTTTTTCAAGATATTTCATTAGAAGATATGAGGGCAGTGCCTATTACTAACACTCTCAGAACTCACAACATTGCCAACACTCAGAAGCCCAAATTATGGCATTCCTTTAGTCTAGCTACCTGTCATCAGAGCTTGCCACAAAAAATCAAATACTTCACTTTCATGTGCACACTAAACAAATATCACCAGCATAAATCTGAATAATATGGTCATTAAAGTCCTTTTAATGAATTACAGTACAAAAACACAGTTGAAAAGAGCTGTGTATTATTGTAAACTGTTTGTCCATACTTTAAACCATAGTTGCATTGTCTCTAAAGCATCTAAAGCATCTGGAAAGGATATTTTAACAAACTTGAAAAAATGATCTTACCAAATATTATATTAGAAGAATGTAAGGAATCAATACATGGCTTTTCAGCAGCTGCCAAAAACATGGGAGCTAAGAATGAAGTGCCCAAAATAGCTATAGAGGACTGAATCCATGGTTACGTTTCTCTTTTGGACATGCAAGACAATATTTTTGTGGTGGTGGTGGTTTTGATTTTTTTTGTTTGTTTGTTTGGCTTTTTTGTTTGTTTGTTTGGTTGGTTTTTCTTTTTCTTTAACTTAATTTCCCCCCCTGTAAACTATAACCAAAATTCACAGAATTATTGTTGATTCGGATTTGAAGCAATAATTTAGAGATATAGGTCTTCTTTTATAGCTGTTCTTGCTGATGGGGTTGTTGGTGTTCTTGTTACCTCTTCTTTCTATATGAGAACACTCAATATTTTCCCTGAATAGAAATAATTTGAATTAGTGTTTAAGAAAATGAATCAATGTACTTCCCTTGTTAGCTCATTAATTATAACACTTCTGAAAACTGGCCTTGTCAGCAAATCAGCTTCAGAAATCTTGCACTGGGAGACAAATAAGATCTCTAGTCACCATGGAACCAACATGAAAGATTTTCCAGTGTCATTCACTTCTGCTCAAGAGATGATGCATGACACATGTAGAAATGGATTATTTCTGAGCTTTCTAATTCCTAACAAGTACATTGTAGAGGAAAACTTATTGATTCAGATATATAAAATATTGGAAACTAATCCTAACTCATTATGCTATAGCAGCACCAGTCTGCTTGTATAGAACATAAATTGCTGAGGGTCGCTGAATGAGTACTTCTCTCAGTTCTATCAACACATTTAGGTGAATCCCATCCAGACCTGTTGACTCGTATCTGTCTAAGTGGTGTAGCAGGCCATGGAACGTTTTCCCAAGGATTACTGAGGTTTCATCCTGCCCATTATCCCTGTCTACCAGCTCAGGGGTCTGGGTACCCCCAGAACAACTCATGTGACTGTTAAAGACCAGGGCAAAAAAGCATTTAGTACCCCAGTCTTTTCCACATGCTTTGTCAGTATGCTTCACTCCAGATCAAATAATGGATGGAGACTTTCTTTAGCCCTTATTTTGTTATAGAATTATAGAAGCAGTTTTGATTATCTTTCACAACAGTAGTCATATGAAGTTTTAGTTGGGGTTTAGCACTTCTAACTTGCTCTTTGCATAATCTCATACTTGTTGTCCTCCTGAGTTATCTGCCCCTTCCTCCAAAGGTCATACACTCATTTTCTCCCCTGAGTTCCAGGCAAAGCTCTCTGTTAGACCCAGGCTACTCTTCCTCCCAGCTAACTCATCTTTTGGCACATGGGGATGGCCTTCTCCTGCATCTTTAGGAATTATTTCTTGAAAAATGGCCTTTCTGGACTCAGGAGTGCCTCACAAATGATTCTGTCAGCTAGCATGCTAAGCAGGCTAAAGTCTGCTCTCTGAGAATCTAAGGTGGCAGCAGACTATACCCATGATGCACATCCTGCCATCTATATTATATTGTTCAAGAAGGAAATACATGTGGCCAGTTAAGACTTTTCTGTACAATGCAAGATCATCTTTATACAGGAATCGATGATTTGACATTTCAGGATCCTTTTCTTCAGTTTGTCTCTAGCTGCTTCTATGTAAGTAAAAAAAAAGAAAATATATCACTTAGGTATAGCAAATGGATGTGCTTAGTGAAAAGCACTTTCATATTTTGCAACACTTTCAAAAGGCAAAAATGCAACTAGCATCCTGAGTAAAGAACGAACCTCCAAACACAACATATATACAAACAGTTTAAATCTATAGTGTCAATCAAGCTGAGATTCTTATTATATGAAAGGTAAGTTTTAAAATGCAAGTCTCAAAAAATTTCCAAGATCTTTTTCCAAAGGGTGGACTTCACTGCCTCTGGTAACTATTATGCTTGATGTGGATATTCTGTTCTAACAGTATGTTGTATACAATATTCAAAAATCAAAATGCTCAGACATATTATTTATAGGATTTATAGAAAGCATTTTACTATTTTAGAATGTTCTAGTAAAATCTGTATTTCTCATAACTATTTGATTGTTATTTTGCTGATTTTATATGTATCCTAAAATATAATTATGCCTATACATATGATTGTTTTATGTAAAAAAATTGCTAGTGTTCTGATTCTGTATATTATGTGTGTATAACATAATATTTAGACATAGACAATATATAGATATATATATTCATATATATGTATACTTATATAAAAATAAAATTAATTTGCATATATATTGACCAATGCTTTTAGCTGAAGGAGGAATGGGGACACTATAGGAGTGTACAGCTTTTGATAGATAATTACATATAAGCGAAAAGTTCCCCTTTATTTGGATAGAAAGTAGATACAATTATGCAAAAATATTTTGGCTTTGCAAGCAACAGAAAATCTAGTAGATAATTAGGAGAACAAGATTGTTTGCATTACAGTGGGAGGAAACAATTATTGTTACAATGATGAACCATTTCTTTTGGATTACCAGATGTTTAATTTATAAGAAAGAGATGAGAACACATGAACTTCTTGATATTGTAATTTTTAACACTTCCAGAGAAGAATGTATATATTCCAGGATACACACAAAAAGCCCCCAAAGCTATTGGCAGGAACACCCATTTGTTGAAGAGTGAAAGGTTTGGGTTTGTTTGGTTTGGATTTGAGTTGTTCCTGTAGATGAATCTTCAGTTGTCATGGAAAGCTTCACAAAATGCAGGTTTACGAAGACAGAATGAAGAAAGAATTCTCATTTATTCTGAATTTCAGTATTCCTTTCAGACTGTGCACTTCTATGAAATTATTATCTTCCACAAACATATTAATTTTAAGCCTTGTGTAAAAGTTAGATAGTGATAAGGAACACACAGCGATGAAAATTAATTAATGGCAATTTGAAAATGCATTCTGAGACAAAAGGATATCTTCCCTGTTCCAGGAAGAGGTGTTGTAATCCAGATTCCACATAAGGCAAATTCAGTGAAACCTATTAAAATCCCAAACCTTGTATTTAGTAATTTCCTGCTTGCTGTGATCAATGGAATTTAGCTATATTAACCTATAAAACACAGCACACACAAAAGGGATCTAGACAACTTTATTGTAACATGTATTAATATAAAAAAAAATTCAAGCTGGGTGAAATATCAGAATGTTACCATTCCATTTAGGTTTGTTATTCATCTAGTGAAATTGTATGTGATAATACATAGAAATGCTAGAGCTAGGCAATGCATCAGGTCCTTAAGCTGCTTTATGCTATGTGGATGTTTGTCTTGGAGTGCTATATTCATACTTGGTGGATGTAACTTTTGTATCTGCGCAGTCCTGGACTTCAGAATCTTTATCTCTATTTGTCAGCTTAGAGTCCACCAATGCAAAAAATCAGAAATAAGCATTGACTGTTTCATCACAGCACACACTTGAGAGCTGATTTTATGAACTTTAAGCACCAGGAATCAAGTATTGGCAGTACAGCAACATCACTATAATCCGGTTGTGACAGAAGAGCTGAGTCTCAAATCCTCTCATATTTGCTAGATCTGCAAATATGAATGAGCAAAACAGAGGTCAAAATACTGCATTCTGTTTCCTTTTACTGAAGATCCAAAAGCATTTTTTACTCAAAGGGGAGGACTGAGATATTCAGTATGTAACTAAGTAGTGTGTTATAGATCTATATTACTTTTACTAATAGAACAAAGGAAGAATAATTCACATTTCTGTGATGAGAAATTTCAGAGGGTTTTGAAGCACAAAACCAGCAGGTGGTAGACACCAAAATGTGAATGTGGAGCCACAGGCTTCTATGTTGGCTCTGATTAAGATCTTGAGAATGATGAAACAATAAAATTAGTACAACCTTTGAATGACCCCAAGTACATTGATACATTTCACCTGCATTTAATTCATATATGCTTGACATTTTCACTAGCTCAAATAAAATCATAGTATCTTCAGTCATTAGCTTAAACAGAGTTAGACATCTGGTGTCTGGACTACTTATGACTGATTGTAATAGACTGCACTAAGACATGTCCTTTTAGGGCATAGTTATCTCAGCACTTCCTCTGGTAGCAAAACTGATTCAAGGAACTTCTTTTTGTGCCTACCCAGAGATATATATTCCTGCCTCTATGACATGATTAATGTCCCTCATCTACTGTGCTGACACAAGTGTTTTTGAATCATTGGACAAACAGATTTACATAAAAGATGCTATTCACAAGAAATGGGACATACCTGCTGTCGCAGCTTCCACTCACCAAAATAGTTATTGTCTACACAATCTTGGCGGGACAAGAAGACTTCCTAAAATTTGAATAACAACAGCTTTGAAATTCTTAACTGAATGGCTTCTTCAGGGAAGAAGTGGGGAGAGGATGCAGGAGTTAAAAGAAAAGGCCGAATTAAGTGACACACACTAGAGGCTAAGGCCCATGCTGAAAGTTCGCAGTTTCCTTCACTGCAGCATTGTTGACTTGTTGGTCCTTGAAAATTCTCTCTACTATGACTGGAAATAGATACCAAGACTACACCTGAAATATGTCTGGAATTGTGCATCACAAGTATCTTGCTGTATAGCTGTTCACCATTTGCAAGTACACATGCTGATCCAGACCTGCCTGAGTGCTGTGCAAAGCACACTACGGCTGAGGCCTTCATGGGCCTTGTCACTTTTGCATAGGCTGTGCAGGATGTGTAAAAGGTTAACCACAGTCGCCCATTTAGAAACCTTGCAGGCATAATGAAAAGAAGTCCGTACCAGAGGGCCAGCAGTTGAGCTGCTTTTCAGGAAGCCAACTGCCCAGGAGCTTTCATTTCCTAGAGCTATTTATCTCAGCACAAAAATGAAAAACACAAAGGAACCATATATAATATTGACTGATACTATAAACTCAAATGTTTATTCCCAAATCATCTATTACAAAGAGACATCAGAGAGATGGAAATTAAAAAACAACTCTTCTTGTTGAGGGTTTTCTTGGTCTCTTTTTTTTTATCTCTCTTTTTTTTTTTTTTCCTTCTTTTCTTTATCCCAGTTTATTTCAATGCTCCATTTTTAGTATTTTTCTTAATGATTTTCTGACTAAACAAACTCCTTAATCCAAACAAAATCTCAAAACTCAGAACCTGTCAGTGTCAAATTTCCTGAGGCTCCAGCTAGCTAGAGGCAGAAACATCTTGCAGCAACTTTTATGAGTGTATGCTGCATATAAAATGGGGTTTATATTTCTGAATAAAATGGGCTATAATGGAGTAGAGATCTTAAAGTGGAAGAACATGTTGATAATCTTCAGAATTATTGTACTGAATTTTGGTATTGACTTTTTAAAGTACTACAGTTCTACTCCTTCCTTCTGTGATTACTGTTTACTTAGAATCACATAAATAAAAGGTAAATATTTTTGAATTTTTTGTAATAAGAGTTCCAGGAGGGCTAGCCTTCACTTGCTACAGTATAAGAAGTTAACAACACACTTAAGAGTACCGCCATCTCTTTTATCAAGAATATGGACAATTATGTTAAATATATTATTTTCTTGTAGATTTTCTTGTTTTTGTGTTGTTTCCTTGAGACAGCTTTCTTAAACACCTGCTGTAAGTGTGTTTATATAAAAAGTAGTGTAAGACCATGCCTGTTTAACTAGAAACTTCTAACTGGAAGTAGATCCAATCTAAGAGGTCAATGACTCATTTTTATTTTTAGCAATTTTTTTTCAGCTCCCTTCCATTCCAGGTGATTATATCCACCTCAGTTGTGTCAAATCAATTACTTTACTAGTTTTGGGGCTTTTTGTGGTTTTAGTTTAGTAGTGTTTTCTATGTTCTTGGTTTTTAACATTGCACAAAATTACGTCCATTTTTTTTTTTTAAGTTAATAAAATAAAATATACATTTAAAGAACATAAATGGAAAAAAGGGTGCATCTATCTAAAGACATCTCATTACAGACTGATAAACAAGCAACTCAGAGGTCAAAGCTGATTCACAAAAGTTGCTGGTGAGATGAAAGTGGAACATTGTGGAGAATATATTATTAAAAAAAAGTTGTTATTTCTGTCCCATTTTTTTTGTTATCATTCCTAATACAGAATATCACCATATAATATCTTAATCCAAAAGACAAGAGTGTTCTGAACAGCCTAACAAGCGATGAATTGTGCCCTGGCAGCCAGGAGGACCAGTGATATCCTGCGGTGCATCACGCACAGCATCACCAGCCAGCCAATTTCTCTCTGTGATGTAAGAAATAAGTGTTTTAATGCATGGTAAACAATTAGAATTATCAGGTTTTTGCCATGTTTTTGCCCTCCAGCTGGGAGATGGTAACCACAGCAATGCCTCAATAGGCAAGGGCGAATTTATGTGATAAGATCAGTTGGACTGGGGGACAAACAAAAGATAAATCAGTCATTTGTGATAGTCAGTGAAAATATGCCAAAAATAATTACATACTGCACAGTACAACACATCAATAGCGGTTATGAATGTAAGTATTTCTGAGATTATGCATGTTCTTTTTCCATCACCCATACGTAACACATATGCACTAACGAGATACAGAAAGTCTAACCAGACAAAACCAATCATGATTTTCCTGTAAACAGCACTAAGAGATAAAACAAAAAGCAGAAATATATATGAGAACAATTAAAAGTGGACCAGAGTCGGCAAGACCAAAATCCTTCTGGGAGCCTTTAGCTGCCAAAAATGCCCTCTTCATTACTTTGAAGAGTGTGAATATAGTCTTCAGGCTAACACCAGTGAAAAAAAGGTCATAATCACTTTTTTAAATTCCAAAATATTTCTCCCAAACTAGTGGATACAGTACCGGTGTGCTTGTGCATCCTTTTACACTCAGAAGAGTCTGAAGACATTGCTGTGGATGTGAGTTTTCAGAGAGTTCTCAAAAGTATTGCATTTTGTCTCATGCAAGAAATAATCCTATTAAATCTTCCTGCCTGTGTAAGCTGTAAAAACATTAATTCATTTTACCTTTCAAAATAAAATTTTTATTTCTTAGCCAATCCTTTATTCAGTGAAAATTTCCTCCTCTTCCTTTAGTAACCAAGTTTGTACCTTTTATTTCTGAAAGATTGCCTTCATGCCAGTACAAATATTTACATACAAAAATGATAGAAATAATCTAAGTAGAACAGAACTTTGGAGTTTATTGCTCTTGAATTACATCAAGGAGGAAGTAAGCCAGCACTTTGACATGAAAATGAGCAATTGACCATCTTCGGCTTTCTTCCAGGAGTGCTGTTATACATGCTCCTCCACTCCAAAGGAGGAGGACAAAGTTGGTCAGGGATAATGTTCACTTTTACCTTGTGAGTGGCTACATTCAGTTATTGCACAAAGTGCTCTGGTATTACAATGCCTTTGAAGTAGATCTTCAGACTCCGACTGATACAGAAACAGGGTTCCTGTCTGCATCTTTTTCAGCAATGCTATTTCTTAGGGAATGACTTATCTATCTACTCATTTTAAGGAGGCATTCTAGAACAAAACTAGGATTTATGTTTTCACAACTGAATAACCTGACCTAAAAGATGCCTATACTCAGGCTGGCCTAATAACTTATGAGCACTAAAACATATTATGTCTTTTAATGCAATTACAATGCAATTACAGAAGACTTTTTAAAATTATTGTTTTAGCAAAACCTTTATCATATCAAAGAAATCAATGAAAATGAAGTTAGTTAAATCAGGGTGAACCTTGCAAATATGGAAAGTAAAGGAAACCCATAGAAAGTTCATGTTTCCCTCAATTTCTATCTCGTTCTGTTATCCCAAATATGTCATATAGATTTAGTCCAGATATTTCTCCACCATAATAGCTTGACCTGTATGAGCGTAAACTAGTAGCAAATTCCAGAGAACCGGAGACTCATAGATTGGTTTATACTGGAAGGGATCTTAAAGACCATCTAAAGAAGTTTGATTTCTACTTTTAAACCCAAGATAAAAATCTAACGTGAAAAAAATTTTAAAAATTCACATCACAGGAAGTAAAATATTTAGAAGCTATGCAACCTAATAAAAAGCTTAAAAGGTCCTTAGTATGGGGTGATATACAAACACACATTCAGACAATTTTTTAAACCCCTATAAAACTTTTGATGTACTATATATTTCCTAGGACAACAACTGATTCTGATTTTTAAAGCCTTCATTACATCGAATTTAAGAAAGAAGACAAGGTAGTATAGCAACATATAAAGTGACAGAACACTTTATATGATGAAACTGAGATATCAGAAGTATTAATATTAGAGATAATATTTTGTATCAGCATATCTAATATGTACTTGTTAAGGTAATTTTTACATTCAGAGCATTCTTTCCATTCTATGTAATAATAAAATAAAATTTCTTACTCCTTGTCTGATTCTGATCTTACCTTTTATATAAAGCAAAGGCCTTATTAAATTCTGATAGTCTTGTGCAAGCACAAAAATAATTAATTGTTTATTTCAATAAAATAGAAGGTTTTGTTCAGACCTTAAACCTTGTAGTATAAACTGTACAAACATAAAAGCAATGCAATCTGTAAATTATTTCCTGGGATAAAAATTCATACAGCAAAATATCATATTGTGAAATTACTGAACCTGTGCAATATTTCTTGAATAATATGTAGTTTAATTTGCCTTTTTTGCCCCCTAGATGCACAGGCTTAGATAATTGTAATGATTTCCATTGACATAATCAACAACCAAAAATTAATACATAAATCTCTATTTCTAATACTCTACATTTAATGCAATGATCTGGGTTTCTTTTTTGAAAGGTTCCCAGTGTGTTATATTGTCCCTGACATTTATTTCTTCCATGTTTAATCACTAGATTATTATCTAATGTGGGCAATTTCCCATTGTAGTGCAATATTACATCTAACACCTTTATTTTATTCTCAGAATTATTCACATATTCTGCTCATTGTTCTCCTATGAAAATTCTTAATATTGTGGCTATTTGAAGAAATATGGCATATTACATCAACCACGAGATTTCCTTCACTGCTCTGAGAAATCTAATGTTGTAGCTCTTGGGCATTTGAGTCATTAAGGGAATTTTCATGTTCAGTGCCCTAAGACAGACTCAGCCTTGCATAATTCAAAACAACTTCACACCACTTATAATAAATGGTCCATGCAGGAATGTTTGCTTTTCTTATCTGTCCTTTCCCCCTTCTCACAGAAGATTTTTAAACCTTGTTTGAATTCTCTTTCCTCAATTAATGGCAAAAAAGTTAAAGTGATATCAGCTGATTATCAAAAAACAATGAAAAATTTTTAAAACTGGAAAGTACGGAAAATTAGATTTATCTGTCAGTGTTCTGCAAATAACTGATTTCCATGTTATCACCTTCATTCTCCACAAACATTCAAGTGGGAAAGCCTCTTACACCAAGGGAAGTTCCCTCACAATCGGTTTGGCAGGCCTAAATCAGAAGATTGTTCTTGATTATATTAATTTTAAAAATTCTGTAGAACTTTGTATTAGGATTTCTTGGAAGAGTTGAAATGAAAACTTTTGCCTGATTAGTAAGAGAAAAATATTCCTAAAAAGGCATTCAAAAAGGAAGAACAATATGAAACATCTCAAAGTCTGACCAAAACAGGAAATTAAATGCAGTAATAAAAGGTACAACATGAAGTATAGATTAGCTGAACTATGCACAGCTTTCAAAAAATATCAATAACAAATCAGATATTGTTTACAATTAAACTAATTTTAAAGAAATGAATGAATTAATGTTACTGCTCAGTAATGCTATTGGTCATAGCAATCCAGGGACTAGTATGCTTTGAATAATGTTGAAGAATATAATTCAGCAAGCCTATTCCATATCTGACTGCATGTGGCTGTAAAGAAAACTCAGAAGTTAGACTTTCCTTTTGTTCACTCATTAAAGAGCTTTTTTACACATTATATTTCTTTAAATTTTACTTTGAAGTAGAACGAGTTTAAAGAAAAGAAAAATACTGTGGTTCAGAAATGAATGCAGCTATTAATTGAGCAAATAATATAACCAAGTCCATTTTCCACTTTCATTTTCTTCCTCATGTTCACTTAGATCTCTAAGATTGATCTTTTTATATAAATGTCATGCACAAACTTTCACACTAACACAAGTGCTAGATCAGAAATCATGTTACAAATGTTGCTGGAACTATAGATAAATTTTCAGACAACACTGCAAAACCTCCCCTAATTTACAGACTGAATTAAACAGACAAAATGTCTTATTAAATATTTTTTATTTTGTCTCTGAATTTTGATCTATCTCAAGCTCCTACACCTGAATTCCACCATTACTTTTAGGAGTAAAAAGGAGGGTATTTTCTAGATCTGAGCAATCCTTAACAAGGAAAAAAAAGGGAAATAAGAAGAAAAATAGGAAATTCCACACCAATTGGTGATCATTAGATATAAGTAAGACTTGGAAATGTTCTAAAGTTCTTGGAGAAACGCCTTGGAAAAACACAGTTTGATTTAGGATTTTTACACAGGTAGGGAAGACCATGCTTAATTACACAGCATGCTTTGAAATATTTCTGGTTTTATAGATAAGAGAATTTCTCCAGATTCTGTAAAGTTACTCTTTTAAGTGCATCTGAAAAAAATTCTTGCACAACAGTGAGCCGTTAACACAAATCTTACAGCATGTAGGAAAATTAACAAAAAAAGCAAAAATATATTCTAGTGTATATTATGTACCATCATTCTCTTTGAATTCCCCCAATAGTATAAGATTATATAACATAAAAAAATAAACTGTGGAATCTTTTCCACTCAGTTCCTACCCTCCATTGTTGAATAGCTCAAAAGTGAAGGTAATATTCTAGGAGGAACTTAAATTTTAAGTGGTGTCAAAAAACCCAAAGTTCTCTCTTCAAATAAAAAAAAAAATTAAACAAATCTTCCATTTTATTAGCTATTTCTGTAAGTAAGAGATGAATGTTCACATTCCGTTACATTGTCTCTTATTTCTGTATTTTATAGTGAACTCCTAGGCACAAAAATTTTCCTCCAGTATTTATTTCTTCAAAGTCTTCTATGTTTCTGTGGACTATAAGAGGACTAAACCAACCTGGTAATAACCTATAATCATGTGTGCTTTTGTAGTATGGAGGGAAAGGCTGATGAGGGGTTGTCATGTTAAGGACATTTCCCTGCCCATCCATCCAGGAATTACTCTGGCATTCTGTCTCACACCCCTGAGCTGGGACTACTCCACTTCACAGCTACACCCCACTCCTCACACAGTCAGACTGGGTTTCCACACCAGCTCAACCCCAGGTTTCCTATAGAAGAGTCTAAGGTGTCCAGATCCCTAAAATAATTTAATTACGGTAAAATAACAAAATAGCAGCTTGAGCTGGGTGCCTCCTGGGAGGCACTCTGAGAAAAGGAATCCCCGGGCTTCCATACCCTCAGTCTGTGCAATGGAGGTCTCGCTCTTCCAGCTGAGTGTCCAGTCACCTCAGCCTCTGCCATGTCTCTGAGTGTCCAGTCACCTGGATGGTGCCAGAAGTCCCTGCACATCTTTTTGTGCAAAGGGTCAGCAGTTCACTGACCTCCTCTTGCCTGGAGCTCCCAGCCGCCAGAGCTGAACCTGCGGCTCAATCAGCAGCTTGCAAACTGAGCTACCTGCACCAAATGTATTCCTCAGCAGCCCTCGAATGGTAATCTGAAATAGCCCTTAATATTCTGTTTCATATAATGTCAATCCAAATTAGGTTTCCCAGATTTGTACAGGATCCCAAATGGTAGTGGTTTATTCCTTAAATACAGATGTTATTGTTTATGACAGATAACATTTTAAAATAATTACATTTGGCCATAGGTCAGTAATTCTCTCCGTTTTATGCTTTAAGATCTACAGGTAGTCCTTTAAAATGGCAAAAATTTTAATATTTCAACAATATTTCAAGTCCTTTGTGTAAGATGAGTATTAACAGAGCCCTCTAAAATGCAACAAAGTCATGATGTATCATTTTGCTAAGGTAGTTAGAATTATAAATCCTGCTTCATTGAAGTAGAATAGAAATTTACAAGAAAAAAAAGAGAATTTCCTGAGTCGCAAAAAATGCATTTATATTAATAATTCACTATTAAAAAAAAAAAAATAGTTTCTACCTGTAAGTTGAAACAAGTGTTTTTGTTTTTGTTTGGATATTTCACTTTCCCCGCATTCCTCTAAAAGCTCAACTCCCTGAGAAGACGTTCTTCTGTACTTGCAAGTGTACTGCAGAGTTTCTTTGTCAGCAATACTTATAATCTATGAAAAAAAAGTGGTTTTAAGCCCCTAAGTAGAAACAGTCAGAAGCAGGACTAGCAGAGAGTAATCCACCAGAAAAAGCATTCTAGTGGGCTGCTTGGTGAGAAGGATTTAACTGGAAAATTTAGCAGTGTGGAAATTTATGGGACTGATCTGCAGGTCTACGGTTCAGTAGAAAACAGATAAAAGCCTTGCTGAAAGGACACAAGTCTGATTTATCAAAGAGTCCTAGAGTGAATGACAAACAAGTAAAGAGGTGTACGCATTCCTATTCAGCTGTCAGAGGGACCAAGTTCTGAGGACATTCTTATGTGCTCTGGGAAAATAAAAGTGGGCAAAAAAATCTGCTGACATCCTTTTCATTTAGTACCCAAGAGAATTGTGGTAAACCAGAGAGGATGGAAGATCCTTGTAAGTCTTCCCTTTCAGAAACTAAGAGAAAGAGAGAGCTTTTCAGTTAAAAAATAAATAACATAACAATCCTGGTTCTCAAAATACTAGACATCTTCTGAGAGCCTGAATTCTGATACTTTAAAGATTTTTTTTCCATTTTATTTTTGCATTATCCTTATATTAAGGTGTAGTATTGAATTAAAAACATTCTCTACATACAAACAACATCAAAAGAACAGCAATTTAGAAGTATCTTTCTAATGATCCTCTTTCTGAACACCATTTTGTGTTTTATCCAAAATGCAGAATCTGCAAAGGAACGATCTACATGTTTCACCTAGTAGTGGGGCTTCACAAAGAAACAATATTAGTTAAGTATCCCCCTCATATCTTAATTTTCACTTTCGAAATGAATTCCTAAACTGATTTTTCTTGGTAAGATTATGTCTTACTAAACACAATATTTTGTGGTTTTGTAATATAATATGTATAGGTGGCCATTGAATCTTAGTATGTATTGTGTAGGTGGTCTTTCAGCCATAGTACAATATATGTATTGTATAAGTGGCCTATGAGTCTCAGTAAAATATATGTATTGTATAAATGGCCTTGTCCCAATCCTAATTGTTCTAAATGAGCTACAGCTGTGAGAAAAGTACCCAGAAGATGTGGGACTCTATAAATATGATAACAACAATAAGATAAAAACCAGCGGTGACCCCGACGTGGTGGAGATATGCAGCCTGAGAGCTGTGGCAGCCTGAGAGCTGTGGAGGAATATGCAGCCTGAAGAGCTGTGAAAGATCTGGCAGCCTGAGAGCTGCGGAGGTTAAGACAGCCAAGAGCTGTGAAGAAACATGGTCTTTGAGTTGAGGAGCTGTGACAGCCAAGAGCTGAGAAACACAGCCTTTGAGTCAAGGAGCTTTGAGTAATGGTGGGTTATATGTATTGCAATTGTATAATTGTTAAAAGAAAAGGGGGAAATATAGGTGGCCATTCAATCTTAGCATGTATTGTATAGGTGGCCTTTGAGCCATAGTAAAGTATATGTATTGTATAAGTGGCCTATGAGTCCTAGTAAAATATATGTATTGTATAAGTGGCCTTGCCCCAATCCTAGTTGTTCTAAATGGGCTGCAGCTGTGATGTCCTTAATTGGGCAGCAGCTGTGGCTAATGAGGATAACTGGGATAAAAGGGGGTGGGTTGGCCAGTCAGGGAGAGCCTTGGTGGAGCCCTGACAAAGAAGCAGGAGCAACAGTGCTGTGAAGAGCTGCGTGTGAGAAAACCATCCAGAAGGTGTGGGACTCTAGAAATATGATAACAACAAATATGGTCTCTGTAGGACTAGATATTGAAAAATAGAAATACTAGAAAATACCTGCTTTTTATTCATTCAGGGCAAAAAGAAATGTAAAGAAAAGCCCCATGGCTTTTAGTTCACATTTTTAGTTTGTTCGTTGATTCAAACTACATTTACACCTCTTTGTCTTTTCTTCCTCTCTTAAAAATTGCAGTAATCTTTAGCTTTACTGGGATTTATTTCCCATAAGTTAATTCAAAGTAAGTATTTTAATGACAGAAATAGAAAAGGTTTTAATTTCCAAAACGTATTAAAAATCTGTCTCTAAAAAAAAAAAAGAAAAAAATGTTTGAAGTTCAAATGAAAGACAATATCTGAATAAAACTAATCCCCAGGAGAATCTATGGCACCTGCCAGACTCTGTAAAGGTTTTATAAATGTTGTCTTCTGCAAAGTTGACTGCAAACATCATAAGGCTTTAGGTAAATATGTATACCAGCCTTTTTGTTTGAGCAGAAATATTGAGCTTCCTGCCATTATGATTATAAAAATAGAGAAGATTATGTCATGGGTTTTTTTTACTATTTGATTAGTGTTGTCTTTTTTTTTCCTTGGGATCAAGTTTCAAATCACACACAGAATGAAGTGTTTGAAAATAGTCTTCCTTAGTAATACAAGACTGGCAAAACAAACCATTTAGAAGCCATTCATGAGTAAACATACAGAAGCACTAATGCTGGAAAATAAAAAATTTTGCTGCCTGATCCACAATAACGGAATGACATGGAAAAATTCTCCACTACATGAAAATAATACAGTTTACATTGCATAATGTAAAATGTTTATTTCTTTGGCAGAGGCAAAATACAACATTTTTTGTGTCTCATTGTGTTAATTTGATAACTGTATCAAATTAATTTTATCTGATGATTATTTCAAGCATTGTGCTCTTAGTATTTCCTTCTTTTTTAAAACAACACCAGAATAATAAATAAAAACTTATAAAAAATCTGCAAAACAGCACAGAACTTAAAATAAGCATATTTATCTTCTATGGGATCTACTAAAGCATATGCTATGGTACTTATGCAAACATCATCATTAAGATAGAACTTTTACATTTACTTCAATTTGCCTTCTTCCTGTTGTTGCCATATTACAGATTGAAACACTACTGTGGACAATAACTATATTGTCTTACTTTTCTTCATAATACATTACTAATTATTTATCTTTTAAAGTGCTTTGAACATGGAGACTCAGCTGCAGGCCTTCAAGTATGTCAGGGAAAGATTTTTATCCAGATAAAAGCATTTGAATTTTTCATCTAACCTCCCCATATCCAAACTTCAGAGATATTTCCATCAGTGTAAAATCTACGGAATTGGAGTTTTGGTCCTAACTAACAACAGGAAATGTCAGCACACATTTCAGTAACAATGTTCTGAGTATTAAGAAAAGAAAAGAGTGAGCGAAGAGTAGCAACTTTTGCTGCAGACAAGCACTTGACTGCTGGCCTCAAGGACCAAACAATGCTGCAACATCTCTCTGTTCCAGACATGACACGGAAGCCATCTGAGGGAAGCTACTCCACCTCTCATTTACTGACCTCAGACATGAATTATGTACAAGAGGAAAAAAATTTTTGGTCATGGTTTTTCTCTACATCTGTCTCGACACTATAAGAATGAAAATGGTAATTGCATTAAATGCCAATAGTTTCAGTTTGTTAATTCAGAAATTTACTTTTAGTGCCAACAGTTGATCCACACTGAATTACACATTACTGCCATCCCACTATCAATCCTCTGCAATGTGGTAAGGTAAAGAATGAAACAATTAACAGAAACTCTGTGAAGCCATCATAATTGTAAAAGCTGAGATTAATCTTGTACCCAAGCTTATAACTTTGACTTAAATTGCAAAACTGAGAAAGATCAAACCCAAATGTATTACTTTCTTCTTATTTTTACAAAGTTATTGGGTGATAAAGGCTGCAAAGTGAAAACAGCCCTTTGAGAAAGAGGCCTAAGACATTTGACAATAGATGGATTTTTATACAGCTGAAACATGATATGTATAATGAATTTAGTAACACTTGACATGTAAGTTTAGTAGATATTCTTGAGCTAGTTTCACTGCTGCCATTTCATCTCTCCTGATGAAACGAAGAAATTGGTGCATTGATCAGTTTGAAAGATGACTAGGATTCTTATGTGGACAGCAGCAGATCATATGTAAATGGAAGCTGCGCAGGAGATACATTATTCATGATGCAATTATAAAATCTCATATCCTAGAGCAATGGCAACTGTCTATAGGCCCCTAAACTTACATTTTACAAAAATACTACAGCTTTAAAACCTTGCGCTGAGTTTCCTGACATATATTTCAAAGCATTTAGGTACTTGTTCCAGTTAGTTAATGCGCTGAGATAATTCCCTTTGTCTTTTCAGAAAGGTAGGTTTCCACGCCACAGCTGAAAATACTGGTTATTCCCACTCTAAATACCTGGACACTATTGGTTGGATTTGCTCTCTGGGACATTCACTTGTTCTTTTCAGAAAATATAAGTGGCCTGATAATTTTATACCGTTTTCATTTATCTTGTACTATTTTGTGAAAAAAAAAAAACCAAAAACAAAAAAAGTGAGGTTATCCGCTGAGATCCCATGGGGCATGTAATATTTGTAAATTGTTAGTCTTTGGAAAGACTAACAAACTTTACTTTTGCCAGTGAAATGAACAGATATTAAAGTATCTAAAACAAAAGCCTTGCTATTTTTTCAGGACCTTAATATAATAAAGAGGTAGGATTTCTTAGTGACTTTTAAACACTCAAGGAGAAAAAAGAATTATTGAAAGGCAAAAACATATATGTAGACTGGTGTTTAATTTAAGCCATATGCTGTATAGTCATTTTATGAGACTGTAAAATTGTTCTCAGTTTGTATACATGTACTTTTATTTATTCTTTAATATTTAGGTGGAATGTAGATGTGTTTTATTCAGTTTTTAGCACATTTCAGGTTGACGTGTTCTCTTGTATCTTTTGTTTTCACTTAGAAATACCATTTACAGTTTACTATTATTTTGACTAAAATAAATAGAAAGGACTAAAATATTAGCAAATTCTATTTAATTAAGGAACATGTAACATATAAAACTGTGAAAGAATCCAGAAATTTGTGAAGAGAATACTAGAAAATCTGCTGTACGAAGAGACAGACAAAGAACTGAAAAATATTTATCTCTACAGACTCAAAGATCACATAATTTGCTCTTTTCATTACTTAGATGTACATACACTGGACCTCATATCAAAATAGAGCAGCTGAAGAGTATTGTAAGAATTCTGCTGGAAATCATATGAACATCAAGGTCTCATTGCATATTAATAATGAAATATTATTTTAAAGCACTTCAAAGCCTAAGGAACACAATTTTTATCTTCCTAAGGTACAGATTCTGAAGCATGATGATACAACAAATGCTGTCATATGATTTAATTAACACCAGTTATAATAGAATCTGTTAAACTTTTTTGATTAGTAATGCAGATTTAGTTACATTTCAATCAGATCAATAATCTTTTCATATGATTGTGTCAAAATGGCGGAGACTTTAACACTTCTAACTTCTTTTGGTATGAACCAATTTTTATGTCATAGGTCTCTTTTTAATTTATTTCCTCAATTCTATCTCTGATTATTTTTCTGGAAGTTTATTTTAGCATACAAGACTTTTCAAAAAATATTAATCTGAAAGTCATCAATATAACATTATTTTTGTTATGTTTCTTTGAAATAGGCAGTTTCATAAAGACATGAATAAAACCAGTAATCTGTAAATTATTACTAACATTACAAAATTTTAATATACAATTTTTTTAATTAACTGTGTTATTGCATAATAAAATTGAATTGACAACTTCAACCTTTACTTGCAAAAAAGAACATAGTTATTCTCCTTTGCAGCCAAATACTTCTGCTGGCAATTCAGAGAAAAGAAATGGGTGATGTGGTTTCCTAATCCAACTTTTAAAAAATGTTTAGTTGACTTTGGACAATGATTTAGTTATATCAGAAAAATAATAAAGTTAGAAGAGAGAATTTTCTGTCTATTTGCACATACTGCATTTCTAGGAATCTCTTAGTAATAACATTTTTAGAGATCAAGATTGATTTAATAATAAGAAACAGATTTATCAATATAATAAAGGGATATCTATAACCTTGGCCCTAGCCATCCCCTTATGACTAGCCACCCTTCTAACAGGACTGCAAAACCAATCTGCCACCTCCTGCCAGAAGGCACTCCCTCCCCACTGATCCCTGCCCTAATCCCAATCGAAACAACAGGAGTAGTATTCGCCCATTAGCACTGAGTGTATGCCTAACAGACCAACAATTAGAGCTTTTTCAGCGTGCTCAAATTTCTGAAAAATTGATTTAAAACAATAAACAAAACAATTTATAACATGAAAATATACCTGTTTCCAAATACTATAATTTAGACATTTTTCATAGATCACATTATCCATAAGTCAGTTTTTAAGGGACTTTAATATTAGTCTCGTGGGTTAAGAAATATTTAAAGTTAATGATAAATATTTGTCATTTGACAGAATCAGCTGAAAAATAAGTGTTACTTCCCTCAGACTAACAAGACTTTCCTATTATTTCTCCAGAAGAAGACAAGGCTTAATTTTCATAAGGAAGTTCTACATTGTGTTTCTGATATCCTAAGTTTTTTTTTATAATCACCCTTGCAAATATAAAGAATTTATACAGACCTAATTAAAACCTTAGTTTGTTAGTGTGCTTTGCAACTAAGTGCAGTCCAGGATTAATCCAGTGAGCTACAATTGTGCAAAAATTATCGCACTCCTGCTAACGTAATGTTAGCTTTACTCCATAATCTCAATTTGGTCTGAACATGTTTGTTCTAATGGCACCTCTACTGGCATGAAATAGCAGTCTGTAAGTTGGGGAATCTGTTTTTCACCTGGTAGTATCAGCAAACATGATGCTTAGGGACATGATTTAGTGGTGGAATTGGCAGTGCTAGGTTAACAATGATTTTAAGATTTTAACATTAGCATTTCTAATCTAAATGTTTGTATGATTCTATTCTATGAATGGAGCTGCAGTTTATATCTTGAATTGGTAAATTATTTTACTTCATTTTGAATCAAAATATTGGTTGTAGGACATAACACTCACATTTTACTGTTCAATATCCCTTTTTCCTCCTATTTGGTAAGAAATATATTGCTAATGTTGCTTGCAACCATATGAAGTCAACTGCATGCATAGTTTTCTGTGTGAAAATATCCTAATTTAGGAAAATATCAGTTCTCCATTTGATCTTTAAATGTGTTGTTCAGACACTTCATGTGAATGATTCATTATATTTTGCCACATAACATCTTTAAGGCTAGAAAATGGCATTTTCTCTTCTTGTCTTGTTTCCTCCCATTAAAAAATTATTTCTGACCATCTAGTGGCATTATCAAGATACAACTTGGAACACTGAAAAACAGCTCCAGAATAAAAATACCTTTATTTATTGAGTATGATACAAATAACTCAGTAGGCCTGAAAGCAGTGTAGCTACAATATTGAGGATTGTTTGCCAGATGTCTCTGAAAGTATACTGTATTCTCACAAAACACATCAAAGGAAAGGAAAAATGAAACTCATTAATTGAGGTAACAAAGATTTATGTTCAAGCAGTGAGGGGATGAAAATTAATACCACTGTGCTGAACAGAATGGAACTGTGACAATTGACATGAATTGAAGATATACCTCAAGTGATTTCTGTGGCTTTAGGAGATGGCTTTTAAATTTGGGGGAAAGAAAAATGAAAGATTCTCCCAGGAGCTAGCACAGATGATCTTTTCCCAGTATTGCTCATTCCTTTGCCCCTTTGCATCTTTTTCTTTGTGTGCAGTGAAAGAAGACTCATTTTCCCTGTCCAGAGAACTTCTGTTTCTTTAGGGACTGGGTTTAGTCTTTGCTCTAAATCCAAGCCCTAAATTCATCAAACCAAAGGCAAAATTTCAAGTGTGCTCATCTTCTCTGTTAAACTTCAGGATTATAGTAACTTTACTTTTTCCAAACACACTTTTTGGTATCTTTAACATATAGAAATAAGTATTAGCAGCCAACATTATAATGAAGCATGGTCGTAGTAGTTGTCCATATTACAAACATTGCACAAATTTTGCTGTTGAATAACAGCAAAATCAACAGCTGTTGATGGGTTCTTTACTTAAAAAAAAAAAAAAAACACCAACAACTTGCTGTTGGCCATTCCCTCCATATCAAGCAGTTAAGATATTTCTGCTCAAGCTATGCCATTGAGTCTCTGGCATCTGAACCTGTTATTGAGATAAAGCAAAACTATATAAAACAAAACAATAGAAAGTAAAGCAATACAAAAATTGGAAAGAAAAATGTTTCCATTTAAAGCTCACTAAGTATGCCATGTGTGAGAGAGAGCGAGATGCAAATTGTATATTAGGTCTATGAAATTCTTTTTCATGATAAGAAGCAACTTTCTAAGTACTACAGAGAAAACAACTATTTCAGGTATAGATAAAGGAGAAACTCAGTGATTAATAGATATTAAACACATACTATTTGTTTTTCCTAAGAATAATTCATCTTCTTTCATTGTCTTTTCTAGAGTAGAGTCACCTGAAGGAACAAAGTTATCTAGGAGTGTTTTCTGTTGCTGCTTAAGTATTTGAGAATGATTTACTAAGAAGTATTAATTCTTAAGTTCAATGTACTCAATAAAAAGTTATGCCCGAAAAAAAACCTAATGAAAAAGTTACTTAAGTCAAGGTTAAGTCTGCATAAACAGTGCAGTGAGAGTGGCTTAGTACTTTAAAAATAAGTGGATAACAGATTTCTTTCACTGAAACTCAATTTACAGTAACCAGTTGTTATGATTACAATGAAAATATACCAAGGATAAAGAAATTTTTTAACTTACTCTTCTCCAAGGCACATCCTGTTGTTTTGTCTCAGGATAGAGATCTAAAAAAGATTAAGAAACATTCGGTATTACTGGTAGTAATAGTCACTGTCAAATACCATGGTTCCCTTTATATATATATTTTTATTTGTTGATAGGTAGAGTCAGAACAAATTATGATTTTCAACACCTCATACACACATTAAAGGAAAAATTAGCAAATGAAAACATAGATACTCCTGCAGTTCTATTTTTCTTTCTATTAAATATGCTTCTGAATTTTCCTACAGATCTCATTATCGTAGAATCATAGATTGGTTTGGGTTGGCAGTCACCTTAAACATCTTGTAGTCCCAACTCCCCTGCCATGGGCAGGGATGCCTTCTACCAGACCAGGTTGTTCAGAACCTGATCCAGCCTGGACTTGAATTCTTTAAGGGATGGGGCAGCCACAACTCCTCTGGGCAAACTCTGTTCCAGTGCCTCACCACTCTTATTGCAAAGAATTTCATTTTAGATTATATCAGAGTGCATTTTAAATTGCATTTTTCATAATCGAATGTTTAAATTACCTCATAAATGAAAGCCTACAATTATGCAGAATTCAATTTTTGTACAATGGGTCACAATTTCCAAATATATACCTTTGTAGATCTTGAAACATATTTTCAAGCTTGAATCAGCTTGCAGATATTAATGACATTTAAAGACTGGCTCAGATAAAAACTCTAAAATGCAAAACACTTAAATTCACTGGTTTTGAGCCTGTATAAAACATTCTACTAAATATTATATATTTTTTCTTGGTTTTGGGATTTTTATCCTCTATTTTTGGTAAAGTATGGCTCAAGCAATAGTAATTTGATAACAATAATCAGGGTATGTTATGAACCTGAACTCTAGTGTTCTCCCATCTGAGTCCTTGATATTGTCGCAACAAAAAACTCATCTGTGGAATTTTGGTATGCCACTGGATAATTTAGAAATATTTATAATAAAGGATGAAAGCGGAATCAGATTGATCTGAAAATTGGCATTATATTCACAAGGGATTTGACTGCATGCAATACCTATACTAACATTTCCATATGTTAAGTTTCCATGCATATCTTAAGATATTAGTTTTTTGAAGAATGAAAAGTTCAAAAACCTTATTCCTCAAATCTTCCCACCAATTTTTCTGTCAGTATGCACTCCTACTATATAAACCCCTAGTATTAAAACTGTATAGACAATGTTTACATAAGTATTCAAAAAATGCTTCTGTTCAGCAAAACTTATGGTGGTTACAAGTATGAAGGGCTGTAAGGTTTAAGAATAACAACAGATATATTTAGAGGGCCAACATTTACCATACCTTGGGTTTAACCCTGCAGTAATTAGAAATGATGAATCTTTACTGTCCAAATAGAAGAAGATTGATTACTTCCAGGAAGAACATATCAGTTAGTGGAGACAGAAGACAAAACTAGTCTTGAGCAATTTGACTCTATAAATAAACAATACTTGAAACTGATGTAGGATCAAGACTTTCCAAATATAATTTTGGGAATACGGATACCTGAGCAGAAATCAGGAAAATGTAGAAATTACAGGATTTATATCAGGAAAGGTGTATAGTGAGTGCACTACCTGACTGACTATACAGCTTATTACAGCTCTATAAATGAAGTTCCCCTGCAAAAAAAAAAAAAACCCCAAACAAAAAAAAACAAAGGCATGCAAGAAATCAAACTAGCCTGCAAAAAAATGACCAGCTCTAACAAATCTAAATGCACTAAATTATTTTAGTATTTAGTATTCAAATCAATTGGGCTTTGAGTTTCCTTGTTTCATGAGCTGAATTACACAATGTTTAAAAGTTATTCAATCTTTTAAACATTGCAAGGTTAAATTTGTAATTAGCACTGGCCTTAATGTAAATTAATAATTTACTCCTTTAGAGACTAATGGAATTACCTAAACACTGTGAATGCCTTCCACAGCTCACCTTTAAGAGCAGTGACTGATCTTGTCACTTGTCAGATTTCTTAAAAGGTTTTAAGCAGTGTTTACCGATAAATATTTATATGGAGTACATGAGAAAGAGTGCATCATATTTTGGAAGAATTCCTTTAATTTTCTTTAGGGTGACAGCATACCCTTGAAGTGAAAGGAAAGGTTACTGAATTCTTTAGATTTAGAAGTTAGATTTAGAGTGTTTAACTTTAACTTTTAAGTTAGCCATCAGTGAAAACAAGAAGGGCTATTTCAAAGTGCGTAATTCATAACATTTTAAAAAACCTCCAAATTTGTAACCTGCAAGAGTTTCTTCCACACGGCAAATTCCTAAATTTAGGATGTCATTCTCTGGCTAATAATTATGCAACAACACCAAATAGTTATTCTTCAAAGCAGTCAAACCATTTGCATCCTGTGATGGCTCATCACCAAGGTGAAGTATATTTTGCTGCCAAGTCACATGTTTCTCTGTGAAACAGGTACTCCCTTCTGCCACCCGTAATCCACTCCTCAAAATACAAATTTTACTCTTGTGTTCCTTTATCACTTAAAATCAGAGGTATTGGGCCACAGTCTATCCAGACATAATCACTGGCTTCAAGCAACAGTTTAATCTTCTATAACACGTGTCAGTTTCCCTAGATCTAAAGATTATTTATGTTTTACTTGGAAGACTAATGTTTACAAAAAGACAAAAAAATAAAGAGTTAGTGTTAAGAAAACAGACAGGAACTGAAGGAAAAAAATCTTATGCACTAAACCTAAACAGACATCAAAGATGGTTTTTGAGCTTTTATGAATATGTTAATAACACAAATAGGTTTCTGGGACAGTGATATTAGGCCACTGTGAATTAATTCCTTCTTCCCTTATTTAGATTGGTATCAATTGAAAACAAGGACACTGAAGTTATATGGTACAATGATAAACTGTAAATGAAGACTATGTTGGGGTGTCCACCTTCCCAGTACCTCAACTGAAAAGAATCTTACTTCTGACTTCACCTGGTAAAGCATTAGACTGTGAATGAGCTATTTCATAATCCTGCTCCTTTCACGTTGTCTGGAAAAAAACCAAAGCAACCACCACAGAAGGGCATATCAGCTTTTTTCTTTAAAGAACTATCAGTATTTTGGGATCAGAATTTTGATACTGTCTTTAAATAGCACATTGGTTGTTCTCTGAACTCCAAGGCTTGCTGCTTTCTCACTGTAGGCTCATGATGTATTTCATGTAGAAAAGGGGAAAAAAAACCCTCTTCTGGACAGTATATTGCTGCACTCAAGAATTTTTTTCTGGTTTTATCGGTTTCTTTTGTTTGTTTGTTTGTTTGTTTTTGTTTTGGCTTTTTTATTTGTTTGTTTTGAATGCATTTTGTTGAATATGTTATAAATAATGCCTAAGCCCTAAGACTTGTGAAAGCCATTTCGGTATGTTGAAGATAGTTGTAGATTTGCCAAAGCTCTTAAGTCATCTAGATCTCATCAATGTGATTTCTAAAGGGACCCATAGGGTAGCTGTTCAGGTGCTTTCCCAAGCAGCTAATTCCTTTAAAAATTCAGTCTGCAAGTCATATCTCAGAGTTCAAAATTAAAGAGATAACACAATGCCTAGACAGATGCATCAACAGCTATTCTAAGATTATTATGGAGGTATTTTAATCAAAAGCATTTGATCCTTTTGCAACTGGGACTGAGGGGAAACATAGGGTATCTGCTATGATGATATGTGTGAATACTACTCCTATGGTTATAAAACCACTGTGTAAAAATTAACCTTATTTATGGAATGATATTTCATATTAAAGTTGCGGCTGGAGGCCTTTAATCTGGCTCTGACTATTGTGCCAACCCTGAAGTGTTAGTCAGTAGTATGAAATATTTACTATTTGAGACAAAGAGGAGACAAACAGTAGTAAAATGGGAAAAAAAATCTATCAAAATTAAACCTCTCTTGAAAATACATTCAATTACTGTCAAAAGACTTGAAGTACTTAACCTTTAATGTATAAATATTTGCTTTATATTGCTTTATTGGGAATTTCAAGCTAAGAAATCTGTGGTAGTTAATTTTCTCGATCTCTGCCAAGAACCTTCTTTGCAAAGGCCAGCCAACTAGGGAATATCTAATTGCTCACAACATCTTGTCAATTATAGGTAAATAGACACACTAGAAAAGCAAGAGGGTTCAGAATGGGGAAAGTAAATTAAAGGATTATTTTTGTACAAAGATCCTTCTGTTAGGGAAGAAGTGAACGATGCTTTTTAAAAGCTATTGCTAAATAGCAATAAAAATTATGCTATTTCAGCATAAATTTAGACATGTGTTCCTCAAGTATGATAGTACAGTGGTGAGTAAGCTTGCTGCAGCATGCAATTTGGGCCCAAATCACTGAGATTATGTATTTCCCTTAAGTTTGTAAAGAGTTCCTTTACCGTAAGAAAGCAAAAAACTTAAGCAACAGTGAATCTGCATGCTCATACTGTAGTTGACTCCCATTCTGCTCTTATACATTTGATACAGAGTTACACTTAATTGTTATACCAATAATGACCTAATAAATGCAATAACTCTTCATCATATACATTCTGCATCATACTTTGTAAAAGTGCATCTGAACATTATTTTTTCAAAATAATCCGGGGGACTCTATTTCCTGACAAACATAGTAGTTATAGTAATTTCTTAATTAGCTAAATAGCACTACCAGATATCAATTCAATCTAGTACATCCCAAGCAGATCCATCACTATCTCAAACTCTTTGAGCCTCACTTTGGGTGCTGAAAATGGACTGTCATTGTTTGACCTCAACCAACAGCTAAGCCCCACACAGCCACTTGCTCAATCCCATGCCAATGGGGAGAGAACATGAAAAGTAAAAGGTAGTTAAGCAAGGAAAGGAAAAGTTGTGTACACAAGCAAAACAAATCAAGGAATTAATTCACAGCTACCCATGGGCACACAGGTGCTCAGTTATCTCCAGGGGAACAGGGCCCATCATGCACAGAGTTACTTGGAAAGACAAATATCATCTTTCCAAATGTTCTGCTCTCCCTTCTTCTTCCACCCACTTTATATACTGGCATGGTGCCACAGGGTCTGGAATATGCCTTTGGTCAATTGGGGTCACCTGTTCCAGCTGTGTCTCTTCCCATCCTCCCAAGAACCCCCAGTCTCCTCACCAGTGTGGCAGTACAAGAAGCAGAAAATGTTTTAGTTCTGGGCAAATCCTGCTCAGCAAACAACAAAAAGATCTTGATATTATCAACGCTGCCTTCAGCAATTCAAAACCAGCCTAATTACAGCCACAATTGTACCATATTATCAGACTGCAGCTCTGACATCAACATGTCACACCACTATACTATTACATGGATGGGAAGATAATATTAGTCTATGATGTCTGCTTAATTTTTACCAGACAAAATGCTTTCTGTGCAATACATATAGCATTGAATAGCAATATTTCACAGATATTTCATTAATATTTATGCATCTGCTTTATGCATTTACTTTATAATTTTTTTTCTCTATTACACTTATTTTATGCTTTTCTTTATGTAACCCTGCTGTGTAGACACAACAAAAATATGTGCAGCATTCTCAGATGGCACTGTTCATCCAATAAGCAAATTCTAGCTATCTGATTTGTCCTCTGATTTTCACCATGGTAGACTCATTTCTAAGTTCTACCACTACTGATTTGAACACTTCTCTTTTTAAGTCTGGATCTCAGATCATAACATCTCCAAGAGCTGCAGAGCATACTAACTTCCAACATAAGTCTAGAAGCAATATCCCCACCTGTTACCAGCTTGCTTATCTCACTTTAAGATTTTTGTGAAGGATGCCCCAAATAAATACTTAATCCTACCTAAGGAAGGTTGTCAATTAGCGCTAAAACTTACCAAAAAATCCAAACCAAGCCAAGCAAACCAAACCAACAAAAGAAGAAAAGAAATGTGTAAACACGCCTATCTTCCTTTTAGTTTTACCATTTCTGTATATGTAGAAGACATACCATGCACAAGTAGAGATACTCCATCTACTTCAAATTCATGCTAGACACATCCTTGTGTTTACATGACTTTGTCCTCTCAAAAAAAATCCCTACCACTGAAAGCCTCACTTTTATTCTTCTCTCCTCTGCTCCTTCTTTGCAGTCATAACCAGTTAAGTTTTATGTCTTTGTCCAGTCTCCCAAATTTAATAAAAACAGCTATGTAACTATGGTATCTTCATCACCAAAAGCATGGCCCTTTTTTACAATTGCAACTTTTTGGCTTATGTACATTTAGAATTTTCCCTGAGTAACTTGACAGGAATTATCTCATCATGTAGTTTGCACTCTATTTGAAACTCCCCTGGCAATGTACAGAACATTAAAAAGCTTTTCCTGCTATCCAGTTATCTTTTCTGGTTCTAGTTTTCATACTATTTCTTTCTGAGAAAGTATCTCAGAAGCCAGAGTCTCACTCCTCTAAAGGAAATGGAATTTTCTTCCCCATATCTTGGCTGCTAGTGCTTTCCTTCCTGTAGAACTGTAGATTGAAGCACAATAATTTTCGAGGTAAGTTTTTTGCCAACCTGAATCTTGAGACATCACTGATATCAGTGGGATAGGAAGTTTGTTTGGCAGAGTTTACACAGAAGAAAAAGAGGACTCCCATAAAGAAGATGGAATAAAGTTCATTCTTTATAATAATGAACTTTAAAAAAATCTGTTAAGAAACTTTTTTACTCTAAGGAAGATATAGTAAAGCGCTGACTAAAATAGTTTGCTTCAACAAACACATAAGTGGTAATATGAGCAAATGACAAAGGGACAAAAAGCCTTTCAAAATATGCTCTGTCTCACACACAGCATAATAGCCTGTTGTTACAAGGAAGGGATAACATTCTATCCAATGCCTGCTTTTCATGCTATACAATTTGTAAAAAAGCTCTTTCAGAGATGTGTTTCTGAGCCAGCAGACTGACTTTGAGTTCATGACTCATGCAGAACCCAACTCACAAGACCCAAAATGACAGCTCTGATTTTTGTAGTTGTTAAAGTCTGTGCAAAATGGCACAGTTTGTACAGGGAAGGCTGAACAGAACTTCAGTCCACAGTAATCAACATTTTTTTCTCCCACTGAAAACAAAACAGCTAGTATTACAAGTTTAATTACAAGTCATAGAGAGTTGGGACAGATTTATTGTATCAAGAATATTCTCTACCTAGATATAGCCGGAGTAGCATGGAAGTGCAATTGTCATTGCTAGCTGTTAGTATAAAAAAATTTACCACTACAAGGAGAAGAAATGTCTCAGGAATTTTTGGGAGAAAGCTCAAAGCTAAAAACAGAAGATACTGATCTACATCAGTTTGAA
Source organism: Melozone crissalis (assembly GCF_028551555.1). Lineage (NCBI taxonomy): Eukaryota > Metazoa > Chordata > Aves > Passeriformes > Passerellidae > Melozone > Melozone crissalis. The sequence goes on along the minus strand of NW_026535783.1, from coordinate 44,303,000 downwards.
AGACATTAAACATTGGAGAAAATCCACTGTAAAACACATTTATTCTTATCATTTTAGTCCAGTTACAGGCAGTTTCTTAGTGTAGTGTTCATGATTTTCACCGCTTAGCTCTGCACACAAATATGCAGAGCATGTGAATGAAGTAATAATATATTCTAGAGTCAGATTTCAGCATTCAAAATTCAAATTCACTTGCTGAAAACTGGTACAACAAAAGTATATTAAGAATCATGTGATAAAACATTGAGGAGTCCTCAGCCTGTGCTAAGACCCAGCACCCAGATTTTGCATTGTTCAAAGCCTTTCACTGAAATTAGCTCCTGTCTGTCACTCTGTATTTAATGCTCACTAACCATTGTATTATATTTTGTGCACTTCTGAAGCAGATCTTTCACATCAGTTTCGTGCAGAAGGCATCTTGTTTGTAGTCCTAGGATACTAAATGAACTGAAGCCTAGGCAGTGGAAGAAGATTCATTTAAAAAGCCTGGTCCAAACTCTAATTAAACAGTGTGAACGTGGTGTTTTTAAAACAGAGTTTTACTGTAACCCACTTTAGTTGTAAATCTTAAAGCAAAGCAAGACAACTTTACATTTGTGGATGATGCAATTAAAAATAAAAGACAAGTAGAGGAGCTTTAATTCCAAGATCTAGTTGCTTGAGCAAATAATATTTCTAGAATGCTACTATTTCTGAAATGCTCAGTTGTAAACACTTTTAAAAACATCTGCATATGAAGCAAACTGTAAAACTATCTGTTACATGTCTGTGATGTCAACAGATGATGTGATATAGCAAATATTTAATACAGCAAGCCATCAACAGCAGGTGGATTTTTAGAGAGATCTACATTAATTTTTAACCAGATAAGTAAACATGAGGTGTCATTTTCTTAAAACTAAATTAAAGTAAGAGAAATGTAAATACATTAAAATGTCTTAGTTATAATCAGCCACCTATTAGTATATTTCTCCACTTTACTGGATTAATTTCTCTCTTTTTCTTTTTAACTCCAAAGGAATTGTACGGTACTAAAGACAGAAACTATTTAAATTTGTAGACATGCAACCAGATATTTCTTGGAGATACAATTTCTGGCTTTATTAACTTTTCTGGCCAGGTCTACCTTAAACCTTCATAATCCATTTATAATAAAATCAGAAAATATTTACTTGCTGTACAGCACCAACAACTATATCTGAATTAAAGTGTCTCTAGCAAGGAATTAAATATTTGCATATATTTTTTCCTTTTCATATTATATATGATACAGGAAAATAAAAATCAGAAGAACAGTAATTCCTGCCCTATGTGATACAAGTACTCATGTGTATAAAATTTATTTCCTAATATGTTCCATAAGGTTGAAGTCTTCTTTATTTTTGTTATTCACCTTACAGCAAGCCTTGTTACTGAATCATGACAAATGATTCTTTACATATTAGGACACTCAGTTCACACTGATGAACTAACAAATTAAAATGTAGTATAAAATGATGACACTGAGAATGCAAAAGACAGTCCTTTTGATGTCAGGAAAGAATTCATCATTAGGCCAAGATTTGCCCCTTAATTAAAACATTACCACACTGTTAATGTTGAACAAAATGCAGTTTTGAGGAATTCAGGGAAATAACACTAAAATGACAGAAGTTATCACACATTTTTTGTCCTGAAGCGGCCATATTTCATTACACATAACTGAAAGTTAGAAAGCAATCTAGTGTGTTTTGCCATCCTTGTCTCAGGCTAAGGTAATTATTAGTCTTAGAGTTTCTCTCTTTCTCTTCCTCCCTGCCTTTCTTTTTTACCTGTGCTTACCCAAGAGGAAAATGAGCCATGGTACTTATCAGCATAATGCATACATCACTGATACCGAAGGCAACTTTCCATGGGTGAAGCCATAGGTCAGCTGCAAATCCATTAGTGATTAAAAATAAAAAAATAGAAACAAAAATAAATATCTGTGAATCTAGGCTATAGCTGAGTGATAAGTGCAGAAAAGTCACAAAACATGACAATGTTATTTACATCAGTATTGGATGAGCAAGGCTGTAAAAAGACCAAGCAAGAGAGGTGAAAAAATTATCCAAAAGGGGATTGAAAACAAACTTCCTAAAAGATTAGTGATAATTATGTCATAAATTTTTCAATCATGTAGTTATTTGCACTCAGTCCAGAAAAAAATATTTGCCTGAAAGGATTTGGTTTTTTCTGCACAAAAGGATTGTAAACATCAGATTATAAAAATAATGCAATCATTAAAACACCCTTAAGATCTTAAGGACAAAGACTTTAGACTAAAGAGATACTAACATTTCAGATTATTGAAGATGACACATTCAGGTTTTAAAAAATTATTAGGTTTTTTAGACTTGCTTTAGCTTTGTTATCTCTGTTTTAATTTCAGGTTGTACAAATTAGATTTTAGTAATTCTCATTTCAATTTTATATCTTTCAAAGATATCTCCATAAGAAAAAGCTTATTTTTTATATTAGTTATCAATAGTCTATAATCTCTCCAAAGTTTCATGAAGTTTTATAAATAACTTCTGTCTACAATCACTGGTGTAAAATAATATATCACACAAAAAATCCATTATAAATTAGACAAATTTAATTTTCTAGTAAAAAGGAAGTCTCAGAATGAAGAAACATCATTCTATATGCAGCTATTCTTGGAAATAAAAATATTAGTTTACCTAGAAATCATGTTTCCAGACAGCTAGGTGGTGTTTATATTCTCTATTATTTATTAATTAAATTAAAACATGTTTGCTATCTGTATCTTTTATCAAGTCTCCATTTTATCAGAAAAAAAATCTTTAGTTATTGTATCCAAGGGTTAATATGATAGGCATAACTGAGACTCACATGTTGGGCTTTTGCTGACTTCACTGAAGGATCAGCTATTCTTTATATTCCTGCAAGATGGAAGACTGTTTTTGTACATAAAAGTAACCTAGGTTAAGGCAGAACTTCACAAAATAATTTTGTTTCTCTTAACGTATCCATGCTCTCAATTTATACTGTTTACTCTGAAATACAGTGAATTTGAGGTTGAATGCACAACATATTTTTGTAATTCATCCATAATTTATTAGTCACATCAAATATTTTACTTAAAACCTAGCTATACATACTACAGAATGATAAAGTTTTATAAAGAGAATTAAAAAGTCACCATTGATATCATAAAAGGATGGTATTAAATCTCTTCTTAAGTTTAATAATGAAAACAGAGAAATCATGGGGTTCAGTAACAGTAACTTTTGTTTCTACCAGAGGAAAGCTAAAGATTTTTAAACAGAATAGAAATTAGAGAAATTATTATGTTTCCATAGCATCTTGGTTTTGCCTGAAAGGGTGAGAGAATTTGGTTCCTATGACTGCTTTAAAAAGTTCAATAATATAAAGATTTGGATGTAAAAGTCTCACATGTGCACAATTTCAATTTAAATACTACCTTTGCTGTTGTTTTAAGATTATTTTCTAATTGTGGAAATGTCTTTTCCTACATTTCCAAATATATACTAATATTTAGGTAGGGTTTACTCTACCTTTTTTTTAAGATGAAATGTACTGCTACTATATAATTGCATTCTTGGCTGCTGAAAATATGAAAAATACAACCCAAAAGACAGATGTTCTGGACCAACTTCACTTTTTGTGGTATAACTGCTTCTCATGTTAAGTTTTTCCAATGTTTTCACATTCCAGTGATGTTTGTATGAAGGGCCATTTAGGAGAAATTACACACAGAACAGAATACATCATTTTAGATGCAGTCATTGCTAACAAGAAACCCACAGATTTTGTCTGTCTGTGTGCCTGTGGCTGTGTGTCTGTGTGTATTTTCTGTCTGTAAGTCAAAGTTCTTGCACAGTTTTAAGCCCATGGTTACAACCTACTTCTTTACTTGCTGCAAAAGACAGCTTGATGAATTTGTATGACTTGGTGACTCATTTCCACAAACTCATAACTCCTGAGCTTAAGATGGATACCCAAATTAAGGTTAAAATAGATTTATAGCTAGAGTACAACTTACAGTCTGACTACATTCAAAGGCACTGTATAACTGAGGATGAGTGTAGGAATGACTTTTGGTTGTTTCTGCCATAGTTATTAAGCCATTGACTAACTTAAGGTAAAAACCATCCCTGGAGGTCACCAAGGCTAACAATCTCTTTGTGTGGTCCACCAGTAGTGGTCAGTGTGGTTGGCTCAGTATAGTATACACAGATTGTATATGAACAGTACAGGATCAGAAAAATGCTAAGACTGGTATTTCAGGTTAAATACTTGATTGATTTGGTGTGTTTGGTTTTCTTTGGTTTAGTGTTTTGGGGTTTTTTATTGTTTTGGGTTGTTTGTTTTGGCTTTATCTTTGGTGGTTTTTTTGGGGGGTGGGCATTTTTTGGCTTTTTTGAGAGGAGGTTTTTTAGTTTTGTTTTATTTTCCATAGAGACAGAATTAATTATTGTATTTTTAATATGGAAGCATTGGTTTCTTCTGGAAATATTTATCACATATTAATCAGAACTATTTCTGATTACTGAACTGTTTCTGTTTACTGAACTGTTTCACTCACTTTAAAATGGTGAAGACAGAGCCTAACCTCTTGTCTTCACATATGCCAGTATGATTCAAGTTCCACCTAAAACTGCATTTTGTATCTACTCTGACCATAGGCCTTGCTACGTCCATCTGTTGCTTTTCTTCTTTATTTTCAGTAAATCTTCTTCTGTGGAGTTTTATTCTTACTGTGATGTTGCTCAAGCAGTACAGAAGCTACAGGATTCTGACTGCCAGGAGACCTGCCCAGAAGATCCACTTACAGCCAGTTGTTGATGTGCCCTAATCCCAGAGAGTCTACAGACAGACCACAGCTGCTGAACATTGTGTAAGTGAAACAGGACAGTGGAGATAGAGGACCAGTAGGACAAGCTCAATGTAGAACTAAAAAGCAAAGAATATACATTCTAGAAGTCTGAAAGTCCAAACTGGTCAAGGCTGACGTTCTAAGTCAAGGCTGACTTTCTAAGAATGGAATGAATACTATAATAACCTCATAAGAGAACAGTTGATTTAGGACTTCTGTGAATACGTGATCCCGCAGTCTACTGCATTCCCCAGGAAGAGGTGGTGTTGCAAATGAGAACCTCTACCTAAGAATGGAGAAAGACAGTCTTGCTCTTTTTAGAGAAGGCAGATGATTATCTCACTGGATAGAGTAGGTTTTCTAGAAACAAAGTTCCTAAGCCTGGATATTTTTCAGAGCCCTTCTTTTTTTTGTATTGGGATGAAATTAAGTCACAACACTTGTACTTGCAAGGTGATTTTCCAGAGCTCAAGCAAAGTAGCTAGTGGTTTTTTAAAAATCTCTCAGTGCTGGCTACTGTTTGCTTTTTAAACCTTGAAGCAATTGTTACAGGTTACTTTGTCTATATCCTAAATTTATTTTACCTCTGAAAGAATAATAATCTTTCTATCTCTTTCTTTTGAACATGACTTCACAGCAGCTGAAAGCTTGCATTGAATAATATTTTAGCCCTAAGCTAATACAAGCTGGACCAGATGCCAACAGAGAGGCTTAGAAGAGGAGTGCCATGGAGATGACAGTCAAACACCTCCCAGTAAGGACAGGCTGAGAGAGTTGGGCTTGTTCAACCTGTTGAAGAGAAGGCTCTGGATAGATCTTCTAACAGCCTGGATTTAGGAGCCCTTTATTTAGGGAGCGTAGTGGCAGGATGAAGGGTAATGGTTTTAAACTGAAAGAGGAGAAATTTTGATAGATATTGAGAAGTAATTTGTAATTTGACTGGGAAGTAGATGATCTTGAATAAAGCTTCAAATATCGTAACTCAGAATGTTCTCCACTTCTTTTTCTTTTTCTTTTTCTTTTTCTTTTTCTTTTTCTTTTTCTTTTTCTTTTTCTTTTTCTTTTTCTTTTCCTTTTTTTCCTTTTTTTTTTCTTTTTTTCTTCTTTCTTCTTTCTTCTTTCTTCTTTCTTCTTTCTTCTCCTTCTTCTCCTTCTCACAGCTTTTATTGCTAAGCATATTGTGGTACGATATAGAATATCCCTGTAGTCATTTAGGGTCAGTTGTCCTGGCTGTATCACTTCCAACTATTTGTTAGTCCTCAGCCTCCTTGCTGATGGTGTAGCATGAGAAGCAGAAAGTTCCTTGAGACTCTGTAAATGTTGCTCAGCAACAACTAAATAATTCCAGTGGTTAACACGCTTTTCATCACAAATCCAAAAACATACAAACTATGAAGAAATTTATTCAGGGCAAGGCCAGTATATTTTATGTCTCTTATACAGGCATCTCCTGTTTCTGAAGCCTTATCTGTCTGAGCAGATTTGACAATACTGGCTAGTAGAACACTGGCTCTACAGTTTCTGTTTTGCCTACGAGTGATCAAAAACCAAAGAATGATGCCCACTCTGCAGCCAATATTTCTAGTCTATTTTCCACAGGATTTGTGATGCAGATGACTTTAAGAAACACTCAGACATTCAGGAAAAGGCTCTTTGGTCGTCTCAGACAGCTGTTGATTTTCTTAACAAAACACCCTAACATAGAAACTCCATACTTCAGTTGAATTTATCAGTCTTGCATTATCTCCTTTTAACTGATAAGCACATGATCAGCATGACAAATATGACTGTCCAACTCTATTTTATGTTGAAGAGAGATGTTGAGACTCATCAATTATTATAGTACCTTCATAGGAGGCAGATTTTCAAGAAGTAAATCACATTTATCTTTGGGTAGTATTGATCAATCTCTCTGGAGCAATGAAACTCTAGGATATCATGTTCCATATCAGAAGAGGTAGGTTCATGTAATAGTAAGTTCTCATCTAGAGATTTCAGAAAGTTCTGGTGAAGATTATTCTGGGAACAAGTCAATTCAGCTACACACTAATGCTGACTTAAAGGACAATGAGTGTTCTTAAGAGAAATGTGTTATTGTCAGGTACATTAAGGCACCAGCTGAAAGGACACCAGAACTGTTTGAGCTGTCTTTGGACACTGATGGGCTGGCCAGAGAGGGGAAGATATGAAGACACAGTAGCCAAGTCAGTTTCACAGTTGAGGTTGCAGTGAACAAAGCAGAAGTCACTTGTCATACTCTCTCATATATCCAGAGAATGTGGGTAGGTGTGAAAGTTCTTGTCCCCTACAGTAGGGAAAAAAGATGATAAGAACATAGGTGAAGGACTTATCTTCACAGGACTTTATGAGGAGCCCCTCTTCAGGAAGAGGCACCTGATCTCCTTGTACATAGTCTCTCAGTGCAGAAAAGCGAGGTCCACAAGTTCACAGTCATATTGACAACACTAAATCCTATTGACAACACAATCAAGGAAGTCATGGTGTAGGACTATGAAGAATTATCATGGCAAAGGTCTGTTCAAAAGGAGACCATTGAGAATAGAGATAGTAGTATACACAGAAAAGACAAATCAGATAATCTGGATAATATACATAATTTCTCAACACAAAACTTCAATAAATTTCTGCTATTTCTAACTCACTGAATGTTCTTCTTCTTGATACTCACAGTTTTGCCACATATTAGCAGTCTACCAAATAATTGCCCCCAGGAAGAAACAGCTAGTTTGAGCTGTAAAGGTTCCATGGAAAACCATTGTTTTTCTTCTTTCCTGCCTGTTCCCATTCCCTCCTGCCAGTAACTCAGTGGTAAACTTAGGAATTAACAAACAGCTAAGAGGTATTTCACATTATCCATAATGATCACATTTTGATATTAGATTTTTTTTCTCCTACTCTCTCCTTTTAGAATATTGTGAAGGATATCTAGACTGCAATGAGTTTAATACATCCAATCCAAAAGGTTCAGAAATGCATTTTAGAGTATTGTGATATTACAATACCAAGACTGCCACAAGAACAAAGAGTTTTGTTTTGTGATATTTCTGTTCTCATTGTTCTGAGATTGTCATGAAGATGGATTCTATACAGTTTCCTGCTTTATTTTTGCAGTCTTTGTTATGAATATGGTCTGATTTTGTGCCAACCTTTGTCACTAGAATGAAAATGAGAATACATTATGAAAACTAAAATGTAATCAGCATTAAAATTCTGTGATAGCTCATTCTTGTGACAAAGAGATCACTGGGAAAGAATGGCACGAAATTAATCAATTATAGTGACAGTCTCACGATTGTAATAAGAATAGAAAGTGGCACTACATTTTGTGCATTTACATAACTGAGGGATGGTTTAAAATTAACTCATTCATATCTGCAGATTCACTTATTTTCCTGGAAAAACAGAACTGCTGCATTTTGACTACTGACCATAGATAGTGAGTTTGTGTTCGATTTATAGAAAAATCCCAGATTCTGCTTATTTTTTAGTTATTCCCCAAAATTTTCACAATCCCTTTCTAATTTTCTTTGTTCCTGCCAGAACGTGAAAAGTCTCATCATCAGCGCCTAATGCATAGCTATATATTCTGAATGTGCAGTGAAAAGGAAAACTGAAATGCTCCTTTGGAAATAAAAAAAATAAAAAGGATAGAGAGGGAGAAAAAGAAGGAAAGGACCCTGAAATTCTGTTCTTTGGATTATTTTGTGTTCTGGTTTTTGTTTTTTTTTTTTTTCTTTTTTTTTCCAGACTATTTTATGTCTTTTCTTATCTGGTTTAAAGAAGATACATTAAAAAAATATACTTTCACGAATACCAGAAGAATACAAATATAAGGGCGTTCAGAAAGTTGTTTTGTCTCATTGCTGGTCCTTTGTTTACTTGGATATGAGGCAGTATTATCAAACTCCATCAATAGACCAGGAGATTAAGGGCTGAGGTCTCAGGGTAGATTAATTTGGCTACATACTCTACATAGGCAGATTTTTACTGGCAGAAGAGGACTACAGTGCCCTTCACAAATCAATGGGAGCTCTAGAAAAATTAATCAGGGAGAAACTGAACAGAAACACCCAGAGTTGTCCTTGCTGTAGCTGGATCTTGGTAAATCCCAAGGCAACTTAAACCATGGAAAATTAAAAAAAACCCCAAACTCTGAGAAGCATACAAACTCATTCAACAATGGACAGAAGCAACCTTCAGCTAAAAAGGAGCTATCTTGTATGCAGACATGGAAGACTTTCGGCATGGAAGCCTAAAGTCTGGTCAGGATTTTTTGACCACTTTACTCAAAATCTGGCATTTAGCATTTTCCAAAGACAAAATAAATAGGAAGGAACTGCTGATTTGATATGGTTCAGCATGGTTTTGATAACATTACAGACACTATCTTTACTAAGATATGTGTTCATTTACATGTGACTTTGGTTATTTAAATGTTACAGTGCTCTTCTTGGGTCTGTCTACATGTTTATAAAAACTGAAGAAAATTAAATGTTCCGTGGTTCCACTGATCCTGATGCTTCACAAGATTTGTGAGTATGAAACTGGAAAATGTTACAGAATTTTGTCTGTTAGCTGGATACCTAGCCAAAAACAAGTGTTCTGGAGGTTTCACTCCTGCTGTTTGAATTCTTTCCATCATAGTACATTTTCATAGAGCTGAAGGTGGGATCTGATATGAAACAACCCTCTTTATAGATAAATGTGGCTGTCAAGTTATTACACTGCCATATTTTCTCTTCATTACAGCTGTCTTACGGTTAGCAAATCATACAGAGTAGGGCTTCTGATACACTAAAGCATTCTTAACCAGTAGGAAATTCTTTTTTTCTTTCCTGCCAAAGATCACTGTGGAGATATACAAGTAATATGCTGCTCAGAGAAATGCTGAGTATCAAGAAAATGTGCATAAGATCATTTTTGTAACATATTTTTTACAGTATTGAGTTTTAAAAAAGAAAAAAATATTAATTCCACCATTTTTATTTTGCTGCTAAATGATATTAAAAAATGTACCAAATAATCAATTATGGAATTTACAGAATTGCCATATAATCTTCTGAACTAATATGAGTTTTACTTATTTTAACTCAAGAATTTTCATAACCAATTCTCATGTTAGCACTGTTGCTAAATCGATGTTTAATAGGGTACATATTTTTCATAGGTTAGGATTGAGTTAATTTTTTTCTTCATAGCTGGTGCAGTGCTGTGTTTTGGATTTAGTATGAGACTGTTGACAACACACACATGTTTTGGTTCTTGCTAAGTGTGTTTATCCTAAGTCAAGGATTTCTTTGTGCCACATTTTCTGCAACTGAGGAGCTCTACAGGAATCTTGGATGGACATGGCCTGGACGAACAATCCATACTGGCCAAAGGACTATTCCATGCTACAGATTGACATGTATAGTATATACATGACCAGGAACACCTGATCACTGCCTTAGGATAGGCTGAGAATTGGTCAGCAGTAATAAGCTGTAATGTGCGCTGTTTTTTTCCTCTTAGGTTTAATTCTGCTCTCCCTACTTTTCATAGAAATAGTTATAATAATAAAACCTATTATTATTATTATTGTTGTTGTTGTTGTTGTTGTTGTTGTTGTTATCATCATCAACATCATCGGGTTTGCAAGACAAGCTTTTGGAAGCGGGGGGCAACAGGAGCAGTTTCTCTGAGAAGCTGCAAGAAGCTTCTCCAATGTCTGATGGAGCCAGTGCCACCTAGCTCCAAGATGGACCTGCAGCTGTTCAGGGCCAAGCCCATTGGGGACAGCAGTAGTGCTGCTGGGAAAACAGACTTGAGAAGGACAGAGGTGCTGCTGCACTAGGGCAATTGCAACCAGAGAAGTGAGTGAGAACATGTGAGAGAAAGAGCTCTTCAACTCCCAAGAACGTAGAGAGAAGGGGGAAGATGTGCTCCAGGTACAGAGGCTCTGCCGTGTCTGGTCAAGACCATGGTGAGGCAGCTGTGCCCCAATGGCCCATAGAGGTCCCCAGAACACAGAGGTTCACCTGCTGCATCTGCAGGATCCCATGCTGGAGTAGGGGAATGCCCAAAATGAAATGTAATGTATAAGTATTTAAAGGAAGGAACATAGGCCATTTTTAAATAATAAATCTATCATTGCAAAGGTCTTAATTTGTTCCATATTCACTATTTTTTTTGAACGCGTTATTTTACACTGCTAGTTTTTGGTAAATTGGCAAGTCATGATTTGATTTCTACATCTGTATTTTCTTCTATGTCTTAGGAGGAAAAATAAAGACACTGCAGAGAATGACTTTTTCCTTGACAACAAAAGACTAATGAGAGATGGTGAGTGATCAGTGTGGTATCACAGTGAGAGATTGTCTTGATAATTCCTAGCAGTATGAATTAGCCTTGGAAAAGCTTCTTTCTTTGGTAAGTTTGCTTAAATGTAGAAGGTACTGACTAACACATAAAAATTACACTGGGTAAATTTTATTGGGACTTTTAAGTCTTCCATAAAATTTTCACGTCTTCATAGAGATGTCATAACTAATGGCTTCAGGAGGAAGTTTTCTTCCTTTGACAATTAAAATGTTCATAAAATCAAGAAGTATACCTTTCATCAACATGCTTGAAACAATTAAATTTTGATGAAACCGATGAAGAAAATATTTTCTTTTTTTTAAATATAACATCAGCTAAATCCCAAATTGCATTGAATTATCAGAGGAATAGAGCTAATAGCTGCATAAATACCATTGTTGCAAATCAAAAGAAGAGTGATGTTCTTTTTTCCTTTCTAGTTCCAATTAATATAGTGCTAAGGCCTCTATAAGTATACTTGCATAAACACTTAACTGATTCAGTGTCAAACTTGAAAGTCCATCTAATGATCTTTTCCTCAAATATCAGAATTTATCTCTTTGAAGAAACTAAAATGTGATTCACTGTATATTACCGTTATCTTCTATCTGATCCCACTGTAGTTTATTAGGTTCTCAAGGTTCCTCAGAGATAAACACTTAATCTTAATTTGCCCATGGGAAATAATATGCTAAATAATAGTATCATCCAATTAAGTCTTCTCAGGCAAAACATGTGCTTGGTGGCCATAAAATTTCAAATTAACATCCCACAACAAAATTAAAATTCAGTGTGATTAAGTCAGATGATGATAACGTGCTCACAGCACGTAGTCTGCCCAAGCATAATATGATGTCCTGATCATAAAAGTAAGCTACTTGTGAAGATGGTTTTCACTGGTTTCTTTTTTTTACATTTTATATATACCCTTTAAACACATAGAAAAGATTATGTAAAAATACCAAACGAATAGAAATCTTTCAAATGCCTGAAGCACTTTTTACTTTCACATTTATTGAGTCTGAGAGCTCTCACTTTGATACACCAGTAGTTTACAGAACTAGATGAGTGACTTGCTGGTAAAGATTTATAGCATCTTCACATTTTGGACAGTGAGAGACAGTTCACATTTTTTGGAGTAGCATGGTTCAGATTCACTGAGCAGTTTTTAATGTATAACAGCCTTCAGATCTACTATCAGTTATTCTAAGACATGTCTCTTTCCTCTTCCTAAAGTTATAGGTAAGGTTTTTCTCCTGTTGACATTGCTAGGAAAAATTTCTGCCATTCTTGATCTTCGTATTTCACTCTCTGAAGCACTAATAAAGAACTCATAGTTACTCCACAGAAATACTGACCAGACACCTCCCTTAGGGGATAAATACATTTGTGTGCCCCATTTTGCAGCAATGAAAATAGAGCAAATACCAGTTATTAATTGTCAGCTTAGAAGGCACCTTAAAGATTGACTTAGACAAAAATATGTCTGCAGTTAGATATTTTTCTTGAATCAACCCTGGGATTCAAAATGGAGTAGAAGAGCTTTCCTGCAAAAAACAATAACAGACACTCTTCCTATACTGGAAATGGCATAATAATTCCTAGGAATGTGGAGATCCTCAATCTTCCTTGCATATGTTTCAAATTTTTTTCCATGACTGATAGTGTCATGAAGAATCTGAATTGGAAATGGTTGTCAATTCTTTCTCACATATTTAAAAGTTGACTATAGCTAAGGTTTCTTTAAAAAAATGTGTTTTGCAGAAACAAAGACCTAGGAGCAGAGGGAAGGAGGAAAGAAGACAAAGTAAATTAGTGACTAATCACTAAATAGCCTCGTATATTTTAAGTCTGCCATACTATGAATATAAAAAACGTTCAAAATGTTTGAATGGTCTTATTGGTGATTGGCACATAACATACTCAGGGATGAATAACTTGCAGAAATCAAGGAGCTAATTGGACTTGCATAGGGCTAGTTCTCTCTATGCTGCATTTTGGTAGATGAATGCAGAATAACTTTCCCAACAAATTACTAAATTATTCACTAGGAGCTTGTTTCTTTCTTCTTAGCTGGGAAGACAAGAAGAAAGGCCAGCAAGGGATCTGAAAGGAAGTATGCCTTTTCTGAAAAGAGCAGAAATAGTCTGAGACCATTATTCAAACTCATGCATTTTCTTATTCCTACTCCTTTCTTCACCATACTAAGACTGAGAATTTTTTGTTTGTTTTCTTATGCTATGTTTTAAAATGCTCTTGTCTGTAAGAGCAACAGTGCAACATCAAGAAGAGATGGGGTCCAGCTTATGTTTCTCAGCTTTACTAATATCTTATATAGTTTAAGCAAAATCAGTGGCTTGGAATCCAGAATGGGAAGTCTGGAGAGGCTTCACACATCAGAATTCTTCTTGTCCATGTGACAAAAGCTGAGGAAACAGATTTATTTCATTACTAATGTGCTGAGTTGACAAAACAGTAAAAACTGGAACTTTTCAGTTTTATTGCTTTTGTCATACCCATTCTTCGCCTATTATCATCTCTATGTTCTGAGATACGCTCGTACCCAAAACACATGGTGCTATAAAAAAAAAGTCTTGTGCTTTTGGCTCATATGTTTTCTGTTATGTGAGAAAGCAAAATACCTCTTGTAAACAGTATTTTTTCTTTGGCTGACTTGGAAAGAGGAATGCCAACATGGTACCTAGGAATCCAAAGAGAGAGAAGAGAACTTTCAAAGAAAAAATTCTAAGAGATTAAGCACAAAAGATTGCCAAAGCTAGGCCAAAGAAAGCAGCATTGTTCACTGCAATTCAATTAGTTTGTGAACTCTTGTAAGAAAACTCAGTTTTATTTTTCCTTCCTTCTCCCCACCCTCCCCCCCCATAACATTCCTTTAAGGAATGAGGTTTGTCTTATTCTTTCTTTTTTGTAGAGGTTGTGTAGTTTGTCAGTGGAAAAGTAAACTTCTAAATAAGATATTACAAAACAGAAGTTAAATGAGAAAGATCAGACATCGTATAAGGAATATAGAATATAGCAAGAGATGTGGATGATATGGGAAGAAAAAGGTGCATCAACTTGAGGCAAAAAATGACTGAGAAATATTATGTTCCTATATACACTTAGAGGATGACATAATGCTGCTTAAATCATATTGCACAAGGACCTGGAACACATGCCTCTACCTATAATGAAGAAAGAGAGGCAAAAGACAGGATTGAACCAATGAAAAATTGTGAAAGCAAATGGACCAGTAGTAGTGACAGTTTTAGACTTTATGTGAGAAGCCTGTTGTGGTGTTGAGCCTTAGCAAGCAGTCAAGGTCCACCCAGCTGCCCATTTACCATCCCTCCTCTTCAGGATAGGAAAAGGAAATAAGATGAAAAAAGCTCATAAGTCAAGGAAAAGGCAGGAAGATCACTCACTAATTACTCTTATTGACAAAAGAGACTTGGTTCAGGGGAGAACAAGTTTAATTTATTGCCCAATAAAATAGATTAAAGTAGTGAGAAACAAATACAAATACTAAAACAACACCTTTCATCACTCTTCTCTCAGACTAAACTTCAGTTTTCATTCCAGATTCAGTTTTCATTCCTGGAATCAGTTTTCATTCCTGGCTCCATTATGTGCCCAGGGCAATGCATTGGAAAGGTATGTTTGAGGGGGGGAGGTGTAGTCAGGGCAGTGATTTGTCTCTGGTGCATCTTGCTTTTTTTTCCTCCTCCACTGTGCGCATCTCTCCACTGGCTACAGAGAAATATCTATGGTGGCACCTGGAATAGCTTCTCCCTTTCCCTCTCCGCCCTTACTATTCATCCTCATGTCTTCCACTGCTTTTCCCCCTTTGACTATAGATCATCCTTTCCTATTTTGGAAGGCATTTTCCCCACAAACTCATTCCCCCAGGTATGAGTCCCTCATGACCTTTTCAGCAGGGCACGGCTGTGTTGTGTGGTGGGTCCGCCGGAGGGGGCTGTAACCAGCTGTGTCCAGCACCGGGCAGCCCCTCAGCCTCTTTCCACAGAGGCCACTCCTGCAGCACTCTCTGCTAGCACCTGGGCACCTGCACAGGGTGAAGAGCTGCTCACTACTTGGCGATGTGGAAATGCAAGCAGCCTTGTAGCAAGAGGGGCTGCAGGAGGAAAATCCATTCTTTTGGAGGGGTGACGCAGCTCAGTGCAGTGGGATATTCATGGGCTGAGGATCTGCTTCTTTGAGGAGGATAGCCAAGGAGGCGGCCCGCTGCCTGCGCCTGTAATTTGTAGGGTTCAAGAGAGAAGTGCTCCAGCGAAAAAACCCTGGTGCATATCTAATAGAAAAATGGTCTGTTTTTCAACAGTTTATTCAGACACCTAAAGCACTGAGTAGCTTATGCAACACTGCATTACTGGTGACTTATATTCTTTTTTTGATTGAATTTATTTCACCAGTACTAATGCTACATGTGCCAAAAGTCAGCTGTTAAGTTGGTTTGTTGGTTTTGAGTTTGAGGGTTTTTTTGATGGGCTTGAGAGGTGGAATAGGTGGTTGGTTTTTCTTAATCTCATTTTAAAATATTCCCCGCCCCCTTCCTGGAGCTGCTTTACTGATACCTAAGTAGTCTCAAAAATGCCCTGCTTAACACTTAGTGGGCGAAACAAGTAATTTTTATTTACTAAATACCAGCATTCTATAGGTAAAACATCTAGATCTCTTTCTTCTAACACATGTAAAATAAAAATTTATCACTATAAGAGTTTTAGACAACATTAATACATTCTTGGGAACATGCACTTTGGGACATGTAATTTTTTGTCTTTTTGTTTGCTTGTTTTGTTGCTTTTTTCTTCTGTGTTTTAAGGTAACTGCAAAGTTTCTATATTTGCAAATACTTACAGTTTTATGTTACCAATTAAAAAAGCCCTTCATGTATATAAAACAAGAAATTCTGAAGTCACAACTGCTTAGCAGCCTTGTGGAATAAAATAAAATTATTGTCTGCTGGTCTTCATCAACTTTCAGTAAAGTACTTAAATACAGTAAAATTTCTGGTTTTATTTGCTTTTTTGGTAACTGTCTGATTTTTTAGAACAGTTGTTCAAGAGAACTGCTAATCCAAAGGATAAAAATCAAAAATTCACTACAAGTTTGGGACTGGAACTTGGTTTTAAGCATAATAATTTTACTTCAAACAGTAAAGTCAGTAATTATTACTAATGTGTTTTAGAGAATGAAAAAAAGAGCATTCAATTCTGAACATTAATTACTCTCTCTTTTTCTCTCTCTTAATTTATTTTCAATTAATATATTTGAATTTAACTTTAAGATATTTTTCTGTGTTGAAATTCTATGAGCTTTTTAAGGCATGCCTTTATAGAAAATATGTTTTAGAAGGAAATAGCACAAATGACTGCATGATCTGATCTAAATTGCACATTTGGTATTGATCCAGATTTTTCATTATCCATCTGCATGCTCAGAATTAAATGGGAATGGCCAAATGCTTTTCTATATGTGTGTGTCTACTGGAGAAATGGGATCAAGCAACCTGAAAGCATCTGAGAAAAACAGGGATGGAGTTCTACTCCATATGTATTTTGGTGATATACTTAATATTTTTACAAGACTTTTTTTTTTGAGAAGTTTCTGGGATGGTACATACTTCAAACCAATGAAGAATCCATGATAAATTCCTAGCTCTCTTTTGTCTAATATTCAGTGTTTACCTAACAAAGATGCTTAGGGGATACAGGAGAAGGAAAGCAGAGGGATGGTGTTGGCGAATTTACAAGTTTCCTTGAATGTGTTTTATTTTTGGAATTGTTTTCATGTGAGAGTGTATCTATGTGACCATTTGCATATGCTTACAATTGCTCTCCTGATGTTTTAAGGAACTGTTATTTCTCTAAGAAAAGAATGAACTTCCATTAAGGAATGTATATAAAACATATTCATAACTAGATGTCTCATCCAGAGCTGGATTAATATTTTGTAGACTATATATTTAACACATATTTTACATATTCCTACAATAGCTTGCCAGAAGTCATGTATTACCAACTGAGGTTTCACTCCTAGGAATTTCAGTCTTTCAGCTAGCTAAGTTGTTTCAGGCATATACATTTAAAGAAAAAAAAGAAAAAAAATGAAAGAAAAGGGAGGGGGGGGAAGTAAAAAATGAAAGAAAAGGAAAAGAAAAAAGAAAGGAAAAGGAAAGGAAAGGGAAAGCAAAAGTAATAGGAAAAGGAAAAGGAAAAGGAAAAATCTCTAAAATGCCGAATCTGTTGCCATGTTACTTTTTTTTATACCCTGAAAATTAGACTAAGAGTTTCAGTTCTTTTTCCCCCACTTCAGTTAAAAATAGTTCCCACACTGCCACCTTATGGCTAATGTGAGTTTTAAAAGTAAAAACATTCCCACCCAGCTTGTGTTTGGACATTTTGGCATTTTTTATGCTTTCCACTGTGTTAGTAAAAAATTTAAAGGTTAACTCATTCCATAAGGCAAATTAACCTTAAGTTTAAACTGCACCGTCATTACCTGACTGTTTCTCTTCTCTCAAGTTGTAAGAACAAGAGTATGAGGCAGTGCACCCATGAGGACTAACACTAATCCATGTTTAGGTACATGAGAAACTGTGTCAAAGTCTTTGACTAACATCAGCTTTCCTTACTGTGTTCAAGACTGTATACTATACAGGATTTCTACACAGGATTTCTGAATGAAAAAACCAAATAACTAAAAGGAACGTAAATCCATATGCCTTTTTTCTTTCCATTGGATCTCTCAGCAAAGGGAAATGGAATTGTGGCACACAATTAACCAACTGTATGTGCAACCCAGAGAAATCTTTTGATTAAGTCAAATGAAAAGATAAGTGTAATCCATTGTACTGCGTGATAGAATGGGTAATTCCAAAGACTCAGGTGTGAGAAAATGTCTAGAAGTAAAATTCTGCAGTACTCTGCTGTTTAAAAAATTTTAAAACCCACAATGCCTGACAAATTGAAAACTGAAAGTAAGTAATTTACCTTTATCAAAAAAATTAAGAACTATATCACATCATCCCTAAGTAAAACAATAATAAACCTAGACAAATTACCTAATGTTTTTGTTCTTTAACTTTCCAAACAAAATTCTTTCAAATAAGTTCTTGGCAATGAAAAGATTCCATCTGAAAAAGTGGTAAGTCACAAATGACAGAAGTACACTGAAGATACTGAACAACACAAATTTTAATAAGAAATATTTTGCAGCAATACAATGTTTGATGAAAAAGCACCTAAGTGCTGTATCTGTTTACTTATTTTGTAGTTAATGCTATTATGTAGAACCTTTTTCTTAAGGGCCTATGAAAATAGAATCTCAGAGCACATAGGTGGCATTAATTTACTTCACTAATACAAATATTTTTTTAAAAAAGAAGTTATCCTTATTTGCAATGATTATTAGCATATTTGAGCATTAAATCACTATAACTGCACCGAATGACATCATACTGTTTATGTGATTGAAAAACTTTGCATCAGGTGTCATATGTGATTTTTCACAGTTTCTCATCTGGAATTCCCTGTTAGTCAAAATTCTCCAACATTTGCTTAAATTGTATTCTCTTAGAAGCATCTGGGGCAAAAAGTGCCTTTGCTGAAATAATATAGATGAAAATCCAAAACTAATTTTTAACAAAGATAAGTGGTGGTTTGGTTTTATATAATTTTTGGGTTTTGGTGGGGTTTTTTTTTCCATTTAGTATTGATTCCGATGTAGTCAGAAGTGAATGAGCATGCAAAAAAAAAAAGTCAGCAGCAAAACTAATAAATTTTTTATAGTAATTAAAAAAAACCCTAACCAAATGAAAACTGCCAACACAAAGGAAAAAGCCCAATGAAAAAACCAAACCAAAACCAACCAACCAAACAACTCTCCCAAATAAAAACAACAACCAAAAAAACCAAGCAACCCCCACCCCCCAAAAAAATCCCCACAATCCAAAACAATTCCCTCCAAATCCAGCCCATACCAGCTGCTGAATATGATATCAAATAAAAGACAGGATTCTTTAGCAGAAAAGTAATTTTGGAACAAATAGAGCAAAATATAGGGAGAATAAAAAATAAGAGAAAATTTCCTGCAAGCAAATCTATGTTTCATGCCCCTTCCACTGATTTACACAGTAGATGAAGCCTAGCAGAGAAGACTTACTTTAAACTAGTTGTATAGACCTGGAAAATTCACTCACATGAATTATATTTGGAATATTAAAGTAATTTTTTTTAAAGGGAATCCTACTACAAAATTGTGTAAACTGTGCATAAAGAATAACCCCTTAATAGCACTGAATAGTCTTTTGTTCTTGAATTCTTAAGATAGGGACCATTGCTTTTTTTGCGTAACATTGGAAATAATATTTGCACAACTATTTAAATCTAAAGAAAAGGCAATGAAATTAGTCAAACTGCCTGGTTTTGTGCTTCCATTCAAATGATAATTTAAATATTTATTTTGGTTTTTATGTCATTATGACACACCAGATTATATTTGTATAACTGGAAGAAAAATCAATTAATGAACCTAATTTTTAAGAAAGATTTGGTGAAAAACATTCCACGAAAAAACTGAACATTTGTGCTCCTAGCAAACCCAGCTCCTCTTTGATTAACTACATAAACTCACCTCCAAACACTATAATTCCTATGTGCAGTTGTTCTCCAATGCCCCAAATGTATCTTGCTGTGTGTTTATATAACATAATTTGTTTTGCATAGATCCAGCATATTTCAAAAGCCCAAACAATTGTGTACTTTGAGCAACAGTATACTAACTATTCATTTTGGATGTATTTTTAATTATTAAGAACTCTAAAATATTCTGTGCACCCCATTCTGTTTCTGGAGTAAATTAAAAATTATTTTTTTCCCAGATTACTTCATTAATTTACTCCTAATATCTCATATTGTATTATGTTCCCCCCAAAAACTAATTTAAGTTCCTCAGACTTACCTGAAATATAGGTAATTACTACTGCCTTTCACACTTTGGAAATGGAGAACACGTAACAGTGCAAAAATATTTAATAATTTGTGAAATTAAGTGTAAAAGATGAAGACTAGAATTTTTTTTAAAGTGTGTATTTCTCTTTCAGTAAAACAGCTGTTGATCTTTAGTGTAATCATTAGAGACTTTAAGACAAAATTAAAAATTAAAAGGGGATGGGCTTTTCTATTTGCCAGGTGAAGATCCAAGTGTTCTTAAAATCACATACCAGGAGTTTCAGGTCAGGTACCCAAAACAGAAATAAAATGTATTAAATTCCCCTAAACATGGAAAACACAGTATCATTCCACTGTACACACGGTTTTTATAAATAATGTAGTTAATTTTTCCCTTACAAATACAAATTTTAGGAGTAAAGGAGAATGTAAAATGGTGTGACTAATAAGGTTTAGATCAAGACTGAAGTAGGTACTCCTGCATACAGCTGATGTGGGCAGAACTCAAGAAGATTTTGGGTTTTTTCCCTATAGCAGATTGGAACGCATGGGAAAAATTTTGGTTCCCACTACAGTGCTCCTTAACATTTTATTCTTATGTTGTGGAAGACCCATTAGAGGGACTTTTATATGGTCTTGTAGTGATAGGACAAAGGGGATTGGACTCAAGCTGAAGTTCAGATTTGATATTAGGAAGAAATTCTTTACTGTGAGGATGGTGAGGCACTGGAACAGGTTTCGCAGAGAGGTTGTAACCTCCTGTTCATGGAGATGGTAAAGGCCAGTCTGGATGGGGCTTGTTCAGTGGAAACATTCCTGCCATAGGGACAATTTTTCAGGTCCTTTTCAATCAACCTATTCTATCATTCTATGGTAGTATTTTTTTTTCATTAATAAAATACATACTTTCAAGGCAGAACTCTATTCTAAGAAGTAACTTGGAAAAATATTATCAAATAATATTTTACTGTCAATTTTCTCAGTACTAAAGTCAATAGTTAAACTCTCTAACTCAGCATATCCTCAAGCTATTTTGTAGGAAAATAAATACCAAATATATTTGCTGACCACTTAATTTTGATTATGTTCTCCTGTGTTCTAGTGTCACTAACTCCATTGGCTTCCCCAGGCCAACAAATTCCCCATTTATGGATTCCTTTTATTTTACTAAAGCTTTTAAAGGATTTAATATTTTTTCTAATAACATGTATCGTATTAATAAAAAAAGCACAACAAAATTAATTACTGCATCTTCCATCCCCTTTAATAGATTTGGAATAAAGTTGCCTTCCCCTCTGTTGCCCTGGGAAGAAATTTTGGTGGTATTACTTTTCAAAATTACTTTCTAGACAAGCATGAATTGTCCTATATACAAACACAGTCAATAAGTTCAACCATGTGTTCAGTGATTGTGTTAAATTTAAGAGTTTAGAGAAATACATTAAAAGTATCTGGTAGACTCCATAACATTTGCATGGATGAATATATTTTGTGCAATCCCAGCTATAAAAATTAAAATAGTACTGAAAGGCAACATCACCAAATATAGCAATCTTTTCTTTGAATCCTCAGGATTCTGGTACACCTGTCAACACTGTTACTGTTGCTACATCTCTTATTCAACTTATGGTGCACGTTAAAAATGTACAACTTTCTTGTCTTTCGTTTTGCCTGGCTATATGTGTGCACCAATGGGATGATTTCAGCTATTTGTGAGAATTTTAATTTATTAAGCGATGGGGCTTTAACTGAGCAATTGCATTTCAGGATGATCAGGAGATAGTGAGAACTACAAAAACACTGATTTTGTTTTTCCCCTAAGAAAGTGTGATATGCTCAATTCTTGAACAAATACTTCCGGTATGCTAGGTGGAGTAATTTAATGTAGAAAATTATAAAAAAACATCGCTAACGTAAAGAAGATTATATTACAAATTGAAAAGCAAACTCACATCTAAAAATTACAGCTTTCTTAGCAACAGGACCTATGAACCCTTTTCATGTTTGTGTGAGCTTTTAGGTGTTTATGATAACCCAATCACCTACTTTAGCTTTATGCCTGTGGTATGAAATGAAAGTTGCATGAAAACAATCACTCTTAGGAAGAAAAGAGAGGGAATCCAGTGTATAATTGTTTCAATCCACAATCATGTAATTCAGAATTATGTATACACTTGGCCTCTAGCTAATTACTTCCTCTTTATAGCAACATATCTGAACATTGTGTGAGAGGAAGAAAACAGGATGATGTGTCACAAGATGAGTATTGGAAACAGAAAAAACAAGAGGAAGTTTCATCTCTTTGCGACTAGAATAAACAAAAGGGAACAAGGGCCCATCAGATGAAGGTTATTAATTTGTATCTACTATATTTGAAGATTTAATATGGAAGCTGTAAACAAGCAAATTACCAGCTGTCAGAAAAATTTTCACTATTAATTTAAATGACCATCCTTTAGGCAAGCTAACATTTTGTTAGCCTGCAGGCTAATTCTAGAACAGAAAAATGCATAAATAAACAGTTAATGAATTCAAAGTTCATTTTCCACGTTTTTACTAACATAAAAATAAACTTTCATTGCCAAAGTGCTTTGTTTATAAGAATAAAATTCAGGATGAGTGGCCTCCCTGTAGGATACGCGATTAAACAAATTCTTGTTATACTGTTTGTCCTCTTTTTTTCTTTAAAGGTGACTTTTATATTATGGAATTTGATTAGAACATATGTGTCTTATGAAGGTCAAACTGTAAAGCTTTTTATCATGAATATGAGGCAAATAAAAGCTACTCTTGATTTATGTTTGTATGCTGTACAAGATGTCAAGTCAGAGAAGTAACCTTGGTCAATTCCTCAAAAAAATCTGTCTGAGAGATGACCTTAGTGACTGAAACCAGAGTTTGTCCTCTGTAAGTCATAAGAGGTTCTGCCAAATGTGTTTTACTGCCCAGAAAAGGGACACCCTGTAAATGCACCTGTTTATATTATGCCCTTTTGGGAATGTCTGCAGAATCCAAATGAGAGCAGAGAGGAGACACTGCTGTTAACACCTATTAAGCTTCTAAATCTACGGAGGGAAATGCTACACTGCACAGAGACCTAAGGCAGGTCAAAAAAAGGAGGAGTTTATTCACTGTTAATTGCCACTATGGTGTCATATTTTGTGAACAATTCAGAAAACTACATTTTCACAAAATAGAAGCTTATAAAAATAGAGTTTTATACACAAAGTTACATGATTCACGCGTAGTTTATTTGTATCATTTGAGAAAAATAAAAATCAGAGGAAAATTATATATATCAAAGAATATATCAAAAATATATCAAACAAATTTTGTATGCACAAAATGCCACGAGCTTACCAGCATCACAATCTTTAATTTTAATGAACTGCCATATTTTAAAAAATAACTGCAGAATACATATAAGAAAGAGTTAAAGCAGCAACTTCCAAAAGAGAAGTTTCTTTTAATTCCACATCAGTTCTTTAACTTTAAAAACATAATGTGTGGGTTTCTTAAAAATGAAAGGCTTTATATTCCTGATTTGCATGGCAGTGCATATTGTCATTTTCAGTGGGGGGAAAAAGAAGAGTAATTTGTCCTTTTTAATTCCTTGTACAAACACACATATTCCAGTACTGAGTAAGGTGTTAGAACTATAATCATTATTGTGCTAATGAGGATACACCAGATGCTTCTATGCTGTAAAATAATCCAGGACACACTAGACATGTTCCGTTTCCATGGCCATTGCTCAGCTTCCAGGCAGTCAATAAAATACTTCTTACCAAAGGCTAACTAAGAATTGTTGGAATGGCATTTTTCTGAGATGCAGAACAAAATTATAGTTCTTAGAGTGAGCAAATGACTGAGAAATCAAAGTTTTAGTAGAAAACAAGTTGGAAGGAATGCAGAAAGACAGACAATAATTGACAAACCTGAAGCAAACTCCACTTTCATATTTTAGTCAACTGCACAAGTCATAACTTCACTAGAATTGTATTTTCTGGGAGGATATGCTTACTCTGGTCTCTGAGCCTGCATTGTATGTTATTGTCCTTTTGGAGAACAGTATTGCAAAAGACTAAATGCTGATTTGTACTACGAATTTATACACCGATTCTTCTCTGAAGGAAGCCTCAGAAAATAGTTGACAGTGGTTTATGAAGTAGAGTGATTATGATATACCCTAAACAAATTTGCAGTCTGCATGAGGATTTGTGCATGAATTAGAAATTTTTGTTCCTCTGCTACAAGATATTTGTAGTACAGATTTATATTTTGAGAAATATATTATTTATTTCATTATTCAATGCAACAGAATACACTCAACAATGCTTATCTGTTGTTTTTAGGACAGACTAGATTTTCACACTAGTTTTTCTTTGAAGAATATTGGAAAATATTCTGTGCCTCTGGAGAGTCTTGTAAAACTAAATAAATTCCTGAAGCTCATTAAAAAAAATAAAAATCAGCATTTTTCATGTTTTCTACTGAGGCAAATGACCAAAGAGAAAAAAAATAGCATTATAAAAAAGAGTTTTAAATTAAATAATTTCTACAACATATCTCTCAATGAAGCAAACATTAGTAACATTTTGCTTCTGGTGATTATACCTGATTATAATGTTTATTTACAGTACAAAATAATAAAGCTTTCTGATCTCTGCACATAAAAATGTGGTAAACAAAAACATGCAGCCAAATAAGTTAAGTCAGGGCTTATCCAGAGGCTATTAAGCATTTATAATAAACTATGTGAAAGATTTACAAAGCCACAGGCTTATCTGGGACTGCTGTGAAACACAGCTCTCTCTACTTGGTTTAATGCAGAATCATGTGGTATTCTCAAAGGGTAAACTCAAAGCTTGTTTGTCAACCATATCTTAAAAACACACAGTTTACATTTTTGGGAGAAAGAACATGGAATTCGGCTTCACATTTAGTACTCTATGTTTCACACTTAATACTCTATGAAATCACACAAAATTCTTCAACTTTTGCTCCATTATTTATATTAAATTCATAAGGGCGAAAGCAATTATTGTATACTTAAAAAAAAAAAGACTTTTGAATTTATTTCCTGTATTTTGATGAGTCCTCAAGTATTACCCCTTTGAATTATTTTACAGGATGTGTCATTATGCTATCTCATTTAAGAATACATCCATTAAACAAGTTTTGAATTTTATAGTAATTACCTTTAAACAGAATTTCAGTCATAGAACAGGATTAAAATGCGTCTTTCAAATTGCACTATGTTGACATAAATACTTAAAGGACAGTAACTTAAACAGATCATATCCATGAATTGACAACATAGAGTCCAGCCAAACAAAGGTTTTTTTAAAAAGTTTACTTATTCTCTAAAAGAGCTAGGTACATTTAGAAAAAAATAAAAGAAATAAAGATTGTGAGTAGCTATTCTCACTGTTATCTAGGATTACAGTTTAAACAGTACATTCTTTTAATTTAGTTTTTAAATTTATTTGGCTAATTCCAAAAAATATTTTTAAATGCAAAGGAAAGGTAGAAAAGCAGGAATCCTCTTCACAAATTATCCAGAAATATGTCTTCATGGAAAAATGCAATATTTTATGCATTATGCAATATGGTACAATATCTCTCTTTTTCAAGCAAAAACCTTTGAATTTTCTATTTCCTATCAGGAAAGCAAAGCCAATATAAGAAGGGAAAAAAGCAGCATGTTTTTGTCATATGAGAAAGTGATCATTTCCAATACACAAAAGGAAATGGACTTTTTGAAGAACTATTAATAAACCTCTCACAAAGACTGTTTATGTTTGAAGATTTTTTTAGTGTCTTGTGGAGAAACATTGTAGGCATTTATGGAGCTGTATTGTTATCAACACACTTTAGTAATGATTTACAAGCATTGTCAGGAAGCGGCCTGCAAGAACATGCAGAAGGGTTACTTTAGAGAGTGATGTCAAGCAGAATCAAAACACAGGGAAGAAGATTTTGGAGAAATATTGGTGGCTGCTCCTTGGAAAAGAGTACAGTTTAATGTGTCACTGAAATAAACCCAGCATTATCCACCAAAGAAATTTGCCTTTTAGTGAAGCCTGAATCAATGAAAGCAGCATGACTTAGTGATGAGGATCTTATCAGACCATGATCTATCAGCTTTATGATCCTAATTTTGGGTGGTAAGAACAGCAAAGGCGAACAACATCAAAGGCAACATGAAAGACATCTATTAGTTGTAGAGATATACATTGGTTTTGCTAATTTTCAGGTTTCTGTGGATAAGTACCAGATCATTTCATGTGCTCCCCTGCTGCAGCAATTTCATTGCTTCAGAAATTTCATGGTGTAACATTATAACTGTTTTATAATATATTAGGATAAATTTTTTTTCTACCTTATGTAATCATTATTGGATGAAGCTTCATAATGCTGGCATAATCATTCTATATTGCATATCTAAGAAACAGAATAGTAAATTTTGTTTGAAGAATACTGTTGTCCTGTATAGAGAAGGCAAAATAGTCCAGCAATAAGATAAACAAAACTCTATAACTTTCAGCCAACGCTAAAAAATACAGATGTTTGAGTCTGCAATGTGACATTATATTAAATCAGGCTATGCCATACTGCACTGTGACACTCCACACTACACTAGATTACTAGATACAATGCTATACTATATTATGCTAATTATATTATGTCAATGAAAGTTTGCAGGAGGAACTCTAAACAAATAGCTATGTTATAGAACAGTAAAACATGAATGCAGCAAGTATTCAGAGCAGACATAGTAGAGATGAGACAATGCTGAGTAAGATTAATATTCACCACAAGAGAGAACAAAATTCAGTTGAAAGGGAAAAGTAGGAAAAAAATCTTGAAAGGTCCAACCAGACAGATTGTAATTGCCTGGGTCTTATAATTAGATTTAAGTGACAATTGTATGCAACTTGATAAAATGGTTATGAGTATCACACTATCCTGAGCAGCTCAATCAGTTGTTGCCACGAAATGTTAAAAAACTTAACCTCATTTTGAAAGAAAACTTTCCTAAGCATCAACAAACACAGAAGAAATTTAACTTCTTTCCATTATGAAAGCAAAACTGTAGGAGCAAGTTAGAATATGAGAATTCATAAACCAAAGACTGCATTTTCAACAGCTCTTTATATGAGATGCATGTAGTTAAAACATTTTCATCCTTTTCCAATTATTAATAACTAAGTACGCAGAATATGAAGGACATTTTTACTACTTAATCTGTAGAGAAGCTGAGACAATAAAATAGCATAGTTATACAACAGTAAGCATATAGCTAGGAAAATAATAGTAAGTAGGACAGTCAGGGGACAATTCAAGTCATACCAATCACAGCAAATTATATATCTTTAGCTAAAGAAGCCACTAAACACAAATGCCATAAGTAAGGCTCAGCCTGATGGGTGAGGAGATGCAGGAGGTTAACATACTGTAACAATTGGCTCAAGGGAGATCAGGTGTCCTGGAGGGGACTTTTAATTAGAGCTTTTTGGACTGGATGTGGAATGCATTCCCATAGGAGTTCCTTCGTAGCTGATTAACGGGAGCAGCATTATCAGCGCCCGTGGACTTGATGGTACATTTTGCCTGCTAAGCAAAAGAGGCAATTCTGCAGGTATAGTCAGAGGGAAAATATATATACAGCATGACAATGCTGTGATGTATGAAATTAGCAAAAACTATAACACAGTAAAACTAATCACAGTAAAATATATTTAGTCAAGTCCATTATGGAATTCAGGTAGAACATACCACCATTGTGTCAGTCATTCTTCAAATTTAATTCTTTAAGACTTAGCTTTCCAAATACTTGACACTTTTGGCAATCTATGAACGTCAAGATCTTTCTTCCTTCTTAGTATTGATAACAAAGAGCCCCTAATTGCATTTGAAACATTTATTTTTATATATTCTACAGTTTTCTTTCCATTTCTTTTCTGTCAAGTTGATAAATATCTTATTTTCCTTGTCCATATTCAGTTTATAGCAACTTTTTTAAAGATTATATATAAAGCAGTCATTTAGTATGGCTTTGCTGTTGCTGGTCTAAACAGACAAAAATAAGAGAAGAAATACCATCAGCATGCATTTTTTAAAATTTGTAATATTATACAATTTATTTAGGCTCTTTTCCCCCCCTCCTTCTTGAGCACCATCTGCAGTATTTCAACCATGTAAAATGCTGTTTAGTGCCACAGGGAGACTTATATAATTTGTGTCAAGTTTCCCTGAGAGTAGTACAAATGGTTTGTTATGACACATTTGATCAACTCCTACTATCTCATAAGACTAACCTCAAAAACAGTAAAAAAGATTCCAGTCTTATTATAATTTCAATGAATTTGAATGAAAAGTCCCCTAATGCAAAAAACCAAACCAACCAACCAAAGGAAAAAAAGTCATCCCTCAAAAAAGAACAACAAAAACAAAATAACAACAAAAAAACCCCAAACAACTACAAACACACCCACTCAACAAGAAAAGCAAAACCCCAAATGCCCAAAATGCACGGTACCACACCAAAATAAACCTGAAAAAAGCCACAAGCAAAATAACCCCATTTTTGGACTAACATATCTACAGAAAAAAAATGAGTAAATCAGTTGACACTGACAACTTGTCTGCCTTTGGGAGCTACTACATAATAAACTGAAATATTAATTTTTTGGATACTTAGTATGGACTTCTCATGCAGAAGTGTCCTTACAGCAGTTAATCGGACTATGTTAGAATCACCCATCTCTGCAATCAACATGCTACCTCTCTTTTACAATAAGCTTTTGTGAATTATCTTGCAGTTTTTGAAAGACACTCAAAATCATTTGAATTATTCCTGGGAATAAGCTGTCAGACACTGATGTGGTATGTGCTTCTGGGGATTTTTTCATCTGCAAAAGACACTACTTTTCATTAATTTCTTCTTATCTCTTGAGAGACACCAGCTCTGAAGAAAATATTTCTATCCATTTAAACAAGACAGCCTGACATATCCCAACACCACCTTTCTACTATCAATAGCAGACCATGACATTACCTCCTAAACAGTCAGTGTTCAGTATCATAACACGGTGGAACTACAGATAAAGGTATTTAATCTAGAAATTGAAGAAATTAAACTCATTTGGGTTAAATAGAGAACAGGCATAATAATTAATTGCAAATGTCTCCGGTGGCAAAACTGAGTGATTAGCATGGTACATTTCTCAAAGGCAAGCAAAATGTGATCCTCTACCTAAAAAGACTCTTTTAAGGATTATGTTATTTAATGGATATGGTAAATTTCTGCATCATAGTTATGAGGGCTATGCTTAGTTGTTGAGAGTTTCTCATGCTTATGGTATTGAAAAAATCTAGAATGGAGCCCGTAGTATGTTCTAATGCAACATGTAATGCAAAGTGAAAGCCTCATACCTTTTATTTTCTTGCTTTTGGGGTTTTTTTTTAAATTCGTCCTTCAGTTGAACCTAACAACTAAAAACTTTCTCTTGCCTTAACAAGGTACTACCTTGTCCTTTCATGAGTAGAATTTTCTTAACCCAAACCTTGAAGACTAATCTCTTCACTGAGAGGCAGAGTTAATTTAAGCTGCTGTTTTCATCTGTATTTTTTGATGATATGTATTAGATGTTTTAGGTGTTTTCCAGTGTATTAGTTGTTTTCCAACACACAGAAGATGTTAAGCATTTTCTTTTATGAAAATCACTGAATTTGGTAAGCCATCTAAAGACTGACCAATAATTGTGATTTTCTAGTTAACACGGGTTCCCCAAGTCCTATATGCTTGCTATACAATACAGTTTTAGAAATGGGTAATGAAAATGGCAAGACAGTGTATTTAAATCCTGCTGTCTCACTTCCTCATTATACACTTAAGCATTAAATAATTAAGTGATATATCATCAAGCTGGGCAGCGTATACTTTTGCTGACAACCTGGAAATATATTCTTACTGATTAGAAGAGAGACTCTTGGAAGTTTTAGTCTAAATTCATACAAACTAAGTAAGAGAGAGAACAACTGTTTTCAAACACTTAGGGTTGTATCTTGAGCATGGCTTCTACAGTTTCAAGTGAAGTAGGAGCTTTTATTCTGACATTCTTCAGTCTAGTGAGCATCCTATATAGAGCCACGCGTGTTCATGTCCCTATTTCTCCATCAGATAAACTGTTTTGGAGGGCTCTTTCCCAGCATGCACTTTTAAAAATCATATGCTCCCATGGAAAGTTTCAGATTCCACAATTTACAAATTCACTCTGCAATCTATCTGAACCTTAGATAATAAAACATAGCTTACATTTTCTGAAAGTTCTAGTTATAAAATTCCACATAAGTTAAGAATTGACCAAATCAGCTTGCATATTCTTTTTGAAAGTAAGGTAAATGCTTTCCAGTTTATTTCAGATGGCTTTATTCCTCTGCCTGTACCTATAATTGCACCCTACAGCTATGAATGCACAGAGGATTTCAAAACTGCTATCTCACAGGGTTAGAGAATTCTGATAAAATAGTAACATGAAAAAAATATTAGGGAGAGACTGTGAACTGATTTTTTTAAAAAAGTGAAAAATTCTTTCAGCATACATTATGCCAAGTTTATCAGAAAATTCAGTAGGGCAGCGTTTAAAGATTCTTTTTGTTTTTGTTTACACTTAAAAATCAAAACTTCTGAAAAACATTTATTTCAAGGAAAACGTTTCTGCTACCATAAAATAGAGTTGTTGTCAAAGAATACATCTGTTGAATGTTTTGTAACTATATTCATGCTGTGCAGGGTCACTTATGCATTTAAATACATAGATATTTTTAACTGAAACAATAATCCAACTTTAACTTTAACCAAGAGTTTATGACTGAAATCTATCCCAAAGATTATATCAATTGATCTACAAAGTCTAACTTTTAAATTCAAACATTAACCATTCAAACAAAACCCGTAGTTCTGGGGTTTGTTTTTAATGGACCAAATCCTTTATCTGTTGTAATAGAGGACAAGGTTTCATTGATTTCACCTGTGTTTCCAATTGCAAGTTAAGTGATACATCTTTTACATAGTTTCTATTAAACTGTTATTCAAAGGCACGTTATGCCAGTCAAGAAAAATGAGCTCTTGTCCAAGAGGGAGAGAAATAAAAAGAAATGTGTCCTAAAGAGAACGTTGTAAATTAAAAAAATACAGATGAACTTCTAAAAAACTTCTAACTGAAAAATTTAAAGACACAGGATACACATTCTGGAGCCCTGCTATGTATAAGTCTGTGCTGTTTCAACAAAAACATTCTTATCGTGACACCTAATGACCACTTTCAGGGAAAGTTTAAAAGATATATACGATCAATTCTTGTTCTTTTCCATTGAATAGAATGTACTTCTCTCTGTTATAGTTGGTTTGATTTGGTTTACGGGTTGGTTGGTTGGTTGCTTGCTTGGTTTTTTTTGCCTACTGAGATTCTGCTTCAAATAAATTTTTTTCTTAGGTCTAATACTAGAGTTACTGGCATGTATTCCTTTCCATCTTATTTAATGAATGATGATTCTTTTCTTTTGCGAACATAAAATTTCCCCTATTTTTTTCCATTAATGATATTTTAAATATTCCATATGTTTAAGTCAGGGCAAAATAAAACATATTCAATGAAATATGATGAAATATTATTTATGACAGAAACACAAAATTTGAAAATTTATTTCAATAGAGAGAATTGCCAGTGCAACATTTCTATTTTGCATTTCATATCTGCCTTAAAATGAATGTGTGCCACATTTTGAAAATTTTTCGCTATTTGTGAGATATCTTGAATTATATGGGAGGAGATCTAAATAGGGTATATGAAATTCAGGTTTGCATTTAGACCTGCCTGTGACAATAGTTTTATAAAGAATTAAGTAGCTAAGCCAACGTATGCCCTCTTGGAGTAAGAAATGGTAAAATTATTTCTAGCAGCTATTAAACTTTGATTAAACTGAATTTCCCTAATAAGTTTACCTTTTACTTATTTTTAGCATTATTGCCCATTAAGAACACCTTCTAATACAATTACTGCAACTTCTCCTATTTTAGAAACATCAATATTATTTTACATTCATTAATTCTGACATTTACTATCTGGATCAAGGACATCAAGGACAATAAAAAGGCCAGTAAAATATCTGTGACAGCACAGAACTCATTGTGGGCTTCAAAACCCTTAAAACTGACAAAATACTCAATAATGAGGCAAAGAAAATCTCTTTGCTGCATCAGCACTCCTGATAGAATTCAAGACTAATTTTAAAGTGACTTCATTAACTGTAATGGTGGACCAGATGTATACAGGACAAAGTTGCTGATCTCAAGACCAGTGTCTGACTGTGTTGAGCCAGGGATGAAAAGAAAGACTCAAGTCTTCAGGTGGATCAGAAGGTTCACTAGTGGGTCTTTTATACTGTGATTTGCTAAGGTGATACTTAATTGGTCACAAAGTAGAAACATCTCACATTTTTAGTGACTATGAATAGCACACTCTAGGGAATCATAACCATAAATGATTCCCTAGTTGGTTAAAGAAAGAGAGATAATAATTGTTTTAATTATTTTCCTCTGATTCCCAGGCTCAGCCTGAGAGAAATTATCTCTGTTCTTTCTTCTAATGAACTGAGAAGTGTCTATATGAGACCTCACCAGTTAGTTGCAGGACCATGGATTTGTATTTTAATCTGGGGAGAGAGACATACTCTCAATCTTTTTTTGGTGACTTAATTAGCGTATCTGAGATATTTCCCATCCTGTGACACTTTAAGCCCTAACGCTGAAAGCTCTGGGAAATTGGTCTTTTCACCAAAACAGTGATTAGTTGTTCAGTTAAGATGATCACTTGTAGGAAAATAACCATGGCAGCCTTGAGCCTAACTGAAAGCAGATGACCTAAGTATTTTTATGGTTATTAAGCATTATTGTACTTTCTATTGTAAGTATTCTGTCTCCAGAAAATTTCATAAGCATTGCATTGGATAAGAAATTGAAGGAAACAGAGCATAAGTGCTTAAATTACAAAATAAACCATAGAGAGTTTAGCAAACACTTTAAATTGTTCTCCTCATCATACAGATTGCAGAGAATTCTCACAGGTATAAATGAAATTTCCTGACACATCAGCAATGTTGATGGTAGTTGGGTAGCAGACTGGAAAAGTGAATGGGAAAAAAACCCCAAAAAACCATGAAATCTCAGGCTGAAGAATATCTCTGCAGGCAAAAAAAAATCAATAAGAATTGTGTATTCATCACTCATCAATCAATGCTGCACCCAACACAGTGCCAAATCCCATCTTATTACATACCATGAATTTATCCAGTTCTTCAAAAACACTCTCACTGCATTTGTGACAAAACACTTTTCAAAGTACTTTGAGATATGAATTACGCAGGCAACTACATGATGGTCTTTCACCACACTATTATCTGCGTCAACTACTGAGAAACACAGGAACTCAAAAGGAGTGAGTTATCATAAGAAATGAATATTTCATGATGACATTACACATAGATATCTGCCAGCTTCTGAGAGAACTCAACTTAATGTCATATAAAGAACAAAAAAACCCCAGACTATCAAGACTAGATTAAAAAAACAGAAGGAAGAGAAAAACTTAAAAAGGCCACTTTTTAAATTTATTCTAAATGTAAGGTGATAGTTTTTGTATACTTTTTGTAGTACAAACTACCTTTTATCTATCAAAGTTCTATTATTTTTCTTTAAAAAGTCTTAACTTTTAAAAATAATCAGCATTTTTCTGTGACATTTATTTTTGCAAGAAAAGAACACATGAATACCAAAATCCATTAAGCTGTCAGCTGTCATTAGCCACAGCAATCAGTCAGGTTTGTTAAAACTAGATTTTCTCATCTGAAAAGACAGACAAGGACTGAGAGGTATTGATGAATGTTGGTAAAATATCCTCTCAGGGCCCACCTCCCTGGACAAAATTTTCATCTAGGGCTATGTGTAGTCTTGCTGCAGAGAAGTTTAGGGATCTCAGGCAAAAGACCAACCCCAGAATAAGTGCGTAGAGTCCATTTGTATAGACACACCAGTATGAGCCAGAGCTAAAGAGGCAGAGACACAAGTGCTGCATTTTGCACTGTGTTAGAGCCCTACATCTGCGAAAGCTGAAGTCTTTGCCTTGAGAACACTTCACTGGCCACAAGACAATTGGATCAAGTCAGAACAACAAAGGATGGAGATGAAAGGTCAAAGGGTTATTGATTAACTTTGAGGAAGTATGTTAAGAAGCTTCACTACAGATACTAAATAAGCATACAGAGACTACTTGACAGTGAATACCATCTCAACTTAATGTCTGCGTTGCTTGTGATACAGCTTCCAGCTAATGGACTACAAAAGCAAGTTTCATTAAGAACCCCTAAGGAAGTGCAAGAAAGTAATGATCTACTCTCAGAAAAAAAAAAAAAAAAAAAAAAAAAAAAGAGAGATATTTAGACTGATTTCATACTCATTACATATTATCATCCTAAAACATTTAAGTGTTTTCTGATATGTAGCCTTACGGTCACAAAGACAGGGATTAAGAGTTCTGAGTAAGGTCCCCAGATCATTTTTCTAATAATAGGAGGTCTAGCTCCCCAGAGAAGTCACTACTACTGTTGACCTGGAAACCACTAACCTAGTAAAAAAAAGCATTGTATGAAATGTGACGCACAAAAAAAATACATTACAATGGAATTAAAATAGAAGAACTTCATGTGTGTATTCTATCAGCGATTTCTTTTTTCTTCTTTTCCTGTGAATCTTATTTTCTAACATATATTACATGGAGGGTAGGGAAGTTATCTTCAATATCTGGGGCCAAGAAAATGATTGAGATTTGCTAAAACTATAACCAGGTTTTGTCACTGATAGCCAACATTGTCGAATTTTCTTCTATTGGCTTGTTTCTTAATTCTCAAACTAAGACAAGGATCAATTCTTTCTTTAAAAAAAATTACAGGCACTTTGCTGTAAATGTTAGATCTTTAAAAGTGTTTATTGATTTATCTGTTTTCATAAAAATTGATTGAGGGTAATAATTTCTAATAGCTTCAAGCAAATCAGACCAGTATTTTTTGTAAGATATACAAGTCCTGATCTCAAAACTTCAAAAACATAATAAATCCGGGAAACTACTAATTAATTCTTATGAGAGTTAGCTCATATCTGACTAGTGAACTTAGAATCATAGATTCATTTATCTTGGCAAAGATCCCTAAGATCATTGCACTCAACCATAACCTGACACCACCAAGTCGACCAGTAAACCATGTCCCTAAGTGCTACATCTATGTGTCATTTCAAAAATTGTAGTACTCAACTGCCTCCCTGGGCAGACTATTCCAATGCTTGATAATATTTTTGGTGAAGAATTCTTTCCTGTTCTTTCCTAATATACAATCTAAACCTTCCCTGGTGAAATCTGAGGCCATTTTCTTACATCTTATCCCTTGATAGTTGCAAGTAGAGACTAACGCTCACCTTGCTATAGCCCTTCAGTTACTTGTAGAAAAAAAGTAATCTTTGCTTCTACAGGACACTAAAATTCTATTTTAAGCTTTCAAAATTATTTAAGCATAAAAGATCATAAAATAAAGCAGTTTTGAGTTGATTATATTTGTTAAGGCACTGACATTTTTCAGCAGTGGGATAAATACGAGATTACTGCATGTCCCATAACTCATTGCAGTAGATATTGCACCCTCTAAGCAGATATATTAGTTGGGTTGTTTTGTTGTTTTTTTTAAATATACATATATATATATATATATATATATATATATATATATATATATATATATATTTAAAGGTATCATTTTATAAGTAATGCCTAATATTTCTTACTTAACTGTTATGTATTTACAAACGCAAATGTAACATGGAAGATGTGAAATATTAACAAGATGTTAGAGAAAACAATCAAATACAAGATCCTCATGCGCTGTTATTTAAGGATTTCTAAAAACGTTTCATGGAGAAACAAAGGTGAGTTAGCTGTTTTCAGGAATAGTTGCTGATAAGGAAAGTAAAAGAACTAATTAAACTAACTAAAAAATTATAACTAACTAAATAAAAACTAACTAAATAAAATCATATATATAGAAAATATTGTGTTAAATAGCAAATAAATTGAAACTTCAAGAATGGATTTACTAGTTAGCTGAAAGAAGAGTTTTCTTCTTTTTGCATAGTATAGCCCTCAGGATTGTGCAAGACAATTATGAAGACAGTGCAAATCCTATTTACCTTGACAAACAAAAAATAACTTCAAATACAACTAATGATGGAAGCATTTTATAATAGTCAGTTAATTTCAGGCTATATTTCATGATTCCAGGAATGAAAGAGATTAATAAAGAGGGTAAAGGCTGAAGATATTAAATATTATTTTGCTAGGTTTGTTGTTGCTGGTTTTTTTCTGAGAACATATCTCAGTTGAATTTATGTTTTTAATGTATAATACTTGCTTTAAAATGTGAAAAGAATCACTCTACTGCATAAAATAAGCAAAAATAAAAATAATAATGAAAAATTCACTTTATTCTATCTGAAAATAAATATTAGTAGGTACAACACATTACAACACATTACTTTGTCAGAATTAACTTTGAAAGAGCAACTTTTGTTATCTGATAATATGATAACATATTGTTATCATATTAAAACATATTCTGTCCCCAGCAGAAAAGGATGTGACATCTCACAGGGACAAACTTCCCCACAGAGAAGCAGTCAAACAATGTAAACCAGGCATGTGGATGATGGTATCTGCAGCATGTAAAACTTGTATTGTTCCAAAAGTTGTGCAAAATGTGTGATCACCAGTAACATATGGAAAGTGCCTACAAGGTCTGAGAATTAGTGATTTTCTTCAATGCTTTCTTGACTATGGAAACCATAATAAAAATTCATGAACTTTCATAAATATTGATAAACATGTTATCTACTTCTCACAGTAAGAAGTTAGACTACAAAGGTACAAATAGACTTCAAAGAACTTTCCTCTCTTCAGTCTTTTCCAAATGAAAAGATGACTAAAAACTCTAACGAAAAGCTTAATGGACTGTACCAATATGTACAAAGCATTTTATTGCTTAAATATAGTAAGCTTTTCATTCATTGTAGACCATACATTCTAGTGTCCTTCAGTCTTTACACATGTTCAAGATGTTTCATACAAGAAAAAAAGAAAAGGTTATAGAGATCAGGACTATAGCCTATGCCAACCACTTCTCTTTGGGATTGCAGAGCTTCCTTAATATGTTATAAAATAGTGTAAACACAAAACTAACATTACCAAACATTTGTATCTAGTTGACTTTGTCAAATTTATAGAATATTATTTACATTTTTTTTCTGGGCCCTTTCTTGTGAGAGACATTCTTTCATATACATAAGAACAATGGTTATTACTGCAGTCCATCTCTGTGGTTGGCTATCATTTTAAGCAGATGCTATTTAGTGCTGAAGCAGCTATTAAAGGCAGCCATGCATGTAAGTGTTTCTGTGGATCGATTAGCAAAAATTGCTCAGTCTACTGATGACTCAATGACCTTTACTGTGAGCTTTTTCTCTTTTGCTTCTCTAACCAGTATTTGGGTTACTTTCTTGATTATGCTGAGAAATCCTAGAATTCGCCAATTGGCTGAACTTGATATCTGGTACCTCACTTTTACTGCCAGCATTTTACTGTTGCCTATACATCTTAGTGCTTCCAGAAACAAAATAAAAAAAACATCTACAAAACAACAACAAAGCAAAACAACAGCATAAAAGTAAACAGGGACTGTATTTTCTTCTCTTTCTACTGCAATAAATGTATGAAAATAAATTATAACATCTCTGTACAAAACCATCTTTGGCTGAAAAGGTTATAAAGTCACATCTGATGTCTTAGAGGTTTTCAAAATGTACCCATACTATCTAACAGCATTTTATTTAAAGTGATATAACTTAAGAGCTACAGCAGTAATGGAACAGTGTTACAGTGGCAGTTTTTTATTTATATGAAGGGAGAGAATAAAAAAAAGGGAGTGATAAAGTGCTTTTGAAGGTCGCAGAACACATACAGACTCACAGAAGCCCTTACTTTAGAACAGACCTTTAAGATCATTGAATAAAACCATTAAACCAGCACTGCGAAGCCCACCATGCCCCTAATCACCACAATCTATGCTTCTTTGAACTATCTCTAGGGATGGCAACTCAGCTATTTCCCTGAGCAGCCTGTTGCAAAGCTTGACAACCCTTTCTATGAGAACATTTTTAATAATATTCAATCTAAACCTCCCCTGAGGTAATTTAAAGCCATTTTTGCTCATGCTATAGCTTGTTGCTTGAGAGAAGAACCAAGACTCACCTCACCACAACTTCTTGTTTTGTAGTTGAAGAGAGCAATAGGATCTTCTCTTAGCCCACTTTTCTCCATGTTAAACAATCCTAATTCCCTCAGCTGCTTCTCACAGGGCTTGTACTTCAAACTCTTCACCAGCCTCATTAAAGAAGTCCTTTCTCCATTCCATATTTAAAATTCCCAGCAAAACCAGAGATGGCATGTAAGCAATAGAGAATAAGAAGGTATGGGAATACAGCTAGAAAGTAGGATTGAGAGTACTGCTCAGCTTACAGACACAGACATGCTAACTTTGGTAGGCTGCAAACCTTGGCAACAGAAAGCAGAACCCCGAAGGAGGAAGCAAAGATAAGAGTGTGCTTGGGTGTGCTTGGTGTGCTTTGTTTATGAGAAACCATGCAAGACCACACATGCCTGTGCGGGTCTGTGCAAAGCCATGATTAAGCAGTGTTACTAGGAAACGTAAAATGTTGTGATTGCTGCTAATTTTAGCTATAGCTAAAAGGTATATATGCTGAACTCTGTAATCAGTAAATTGGCTTCTTGCATATAAGCAGTGGAGTCTCTTCAATCACCAACAAGAAGGTCATATTGTTTTCTCACTCCTACTTACAAGACACTGGAGTTGTTATCCTAGGTGTCTGCTGAATTAGTTTTTAATGAACAGAAGAAAACAGAATGTATAACATATTATAAAAGAGCATAAAAAAAGCCTTATTTTAAAATAATTAACATCTTGCAGTACAAAATCTGTCTGAGTAGAAAGTGAATAAAGTTTTCTTTAATTGAAGAAAATCTAGCAGAAGATACATCACAGATAAAATTTAATAGAATAATTCAGATAGCAATGGGGAAGATACGTGAGATCTTTATCATTCTTTTACTGTGATGCCAGTTCTTTTTTTTTGGTGAAACAATATTTATAATGGGACTATAATTTTGCTTTCAAAAGAAAATAAAATTAACACAGTTTATAAAATAGATGAAAAGTTAAACAAAAATGAAAAAAATAAAATCATCCTTAATATGTACTTACAACTTTTTGTCCTCCAATATCTTTAAACTTCTGTTAATATGTGTTAATTCTTAATTGATCCTGTCAGTGAGCCTGTCTAAAAGAAAATATTAAATATATGCTATCACATATAATAGGGTCACTTGGCTTGCGACCTCTGTCCATCGTTTTGTGATAAAACTTAAATATACTTGGTAAGATTTAACTGTTTTCCTTTTTGAAATGTTTATTTTGGTGCTAATACACATAACGCATCTTATTTTCTTGATACTGCACTTAAAATGGCCCTTGAAAGAACCTTAACTTCATCTAGTGTGCTGGTTTTGGCTGGGGTAGGGTTACTTTTCTTCACAGTGGTTGGCATGGGGCTGTGTTTTGGATTTGTGCTGAACACAGGGTTAACAATAGAGAGATGTTTTTGTTATGGCTGAGCAGGGCTTGCACAGAGTCAAGGCCTTTTCTGCTTCTTGTACTGCCCCGCTGGCAAGGAAGTTGGGAGTGCCTGGGAGGCTGGGAGGAGACAGAACCAGGACCGGTGATCCCAACTGACCCAAAGGACATTCCAGACCATGTGGCATAGCATCAGTACATAAAATGGGGGGGACAGGGGGAAAGGAGGAAGGGAGGACTTTTGGAATGATGGCATTTGTCTTCCCAAGTCTCCATTATGTGTGATGGGACTCTGCTCTCCTGGAGATGGCTCCACACTTGCCTGATCGATGGAAGTACTGAATTAATTCCTTGTTTTGCTTAGCCTGTGTGCGTAGGTTGACTTTCCCTATAAAACTGACTTTATCTCAACCCATAGGTTTTTATCTTTTACCCTTCTGGCTTTCTTCCTGATCCTGCTTCTGGGAGAGAGAGTGAGTAGCTATGTGAGGCTCGATGGCTAGATGGGGTTGAACCATGATATACAGCAAGAAAAATCTGCATGTGGCTTTACTCAGTTTTACTCCTTTGAACCGTGTGCATGTGCCTTTTGAAACACTCTAGTAACATAAACATCTGCAAAACATCTCTTCACCAACAAAAGATCAACAAATTCCTTTCTTTCAACTTTCTACAGACTGACTGTATTTTTAATACTTCAATTTGACCAGTTTGTTTTGGTATATCATTTCATTGTCATTGCTATAGAAGTCTTCTTGAATTTTTTGAATTGCAAAAGAAGAAAATTTTAGATAGTTAAAAACTTTCTCTATTTTTTTGTCCTGGTGTTTTGGGTTCGAGGCAGTAACAATTGCAGATACATGTGGCATGAGTGCAGGATAGACATAATAATCAGGATAGAAAAAGTTAGTTTGCCTTGAAATAGAGTAAGTTTGCTAAGATGACATGACTGAAACCAGTAAGTATTTCATAATACTGTTATGACACAGAAAGATGCAATTTTACATTAAGTACATGAACAGCATTTCATGTACATTTTTTACTGTATGACTCTGTCTCTGAAATATGGTGTTATTAGAGACTGAAAAATTTTTCACACAGAATTTTTCACACTATATTTTGATATGATTTATGTATTGCATCTATATGAGACTTAAAGAACATAAATCCAAATGGTTTATGGATTAGAGGGTGGGATAAGGGATGAGCAGGGGTGAAAAGAACGGAATTTTTTCCACTCCCTAAGTCTAAAATATTTTAAATTTTGGCATGGTTTTATTGAGATCCTCTGAGGTTTCTTAGTTTTAGTAAATATAAACTAAATGGCATTATTTCAGCTTTCATTATTTTCAAGGTTCCACTCCCTTTCACACCATTAACTGTGCTGTTAAATAAGGTTGGATTTCACATTACTGCCTTTTTTACCAATATGTGAGAAAAATAAAAGAAATGCTATACTGGAAAAAATGGTAAGATCTTATTCTGTGAATACTAGAATAATAAGATATTCTCCTTACACAAGAAAATAAAACCAACAATTTGATCCCTCTGTAGATAATGATGTGTTGAATTTTCTTTTCGTTTAATAAAAAATATTAAATTTAGTTAAATATTATCAAGATGTCTGTGCCTACCATCTTAACAGTAGTATTTTTTTGCATATTATTTCAGTGTCTTCCAAGAAACAAAAAAAAATTTTATTTTTTAATAAAAATTCAGATAATTAATCAAATGAACTCCCTATCACTGGGGTTTTCTATATATAGATATAGAATCAAAACTGACATCTCACCAATTGTGGGTGCTTCGCTACCTCTAAATTTCTGCTGTGGGTAAAGGCAAGGCTATACATTTTCTGCTTTCCACATTTCTGCCTCAAAATATCCAATGAATAGAAATCATAAGAAAAAGGATGTGAAAGAATTTTAATTAATATCAGGACAATGCTCAGACCCTACAAAATCATGCATGGAAGGAAAGTTTTGAAGTCTCACAATATGTTTTTAAGGAAAACATAAGACATTCATATGCTTCTTTTAAAAGCCTAATATTTTAGGAAAATTTTCAGAGTTCCCTCAATAATGCAAATACTTGTTTCATATATTTGATAAATAAATAGCATGTTCAGGTTAGTTTCATATTTTTATTTAGACTCAAGGATATTTTTACCATACATACCTGCAAAAAATTTGTTTGTGAATAGTGATCAGTTCATGGCTTTTTTTTGCCAAACACTTCACATTATCACTTCAGCTAAATCAGTGTTCAGTGGGTGTAAACTCCCAATGACTTTACAGTCAAGGAAAATGTTATGACAAGTAACTGCATAATAAATCTGCTTAGAGAAACATGCATGTTTACCATCATATCACAAGAAACAACCTTCTTTAAAGATGAACTTCTGCCCTTTCCATAGGTCTCTCATGACCTTAAAATGTCATCACAAGAGTGTCCACACTCTGTATTTAATTTATCACAATGACATCTGGCACAGAGCTTGCTCAAAGCAGGATCCCAAGTGGCACAATGATCTCAATAACAGCATACACTTTTATACTTTTTTTTTATTATTCCTCCCTCCTCTTCACCTGTCAGGGATGCACAAGAAATTTCTTTGGTTGTATGAATTGTACATACACACTTGTTCATGTAATCCTATTTTGTGAGGAGTTCCATCCACAATAGACTGCTTCTATTGTTCTTGCTTTTTAACTAGTAATAGTGGTCTATGCAGCAGGGTATAGGAGGAGAAAAGTATGCAGGCAGGGTCAGAGAAGAAAGAAAATGGCCATTTCATCCACATATATGTAGGAATAGATTGGTTTGGAAAAAGCACAGACTATATACCTAGTTTGTGTTATATTTTTTGTATCCTTATTCTGGAGTGGATGCCTTCACCCAACTCCACTCAATGAGTCAACAGGTTAAGTTCCAAAAATGATATGTGCACGTGATACATGTGCAATTAGTACATGTACAATTGTGATACATGTACAATTAGTGTTTTCAGGGAGAACACCAATCTAAGTGCCTCAGCACCAAATACAAACGCAGTTTTCATTATCTCTTTCTCCTACTTTCCAAATATTTCTGTACCTAAAATTGTAACAGAAACTCTTGAATTCATAATAGCAAACTTTAAACAATATTCACTTCCAGAATGCTGATTTCTGGAAACATTCATAATTAAAACAGTAAAAAGGTATTTTCTTGTTTGGAAAATACAGTTCTGAAACTTCCACAAAAAGACTGGAATTTAGTAAAATTAAAGAGCATCTTAAAAGAGGCAGGACCAGTCATTAGATGAAAATATCCTTCCTAAATATTATTACAGCTTTCATGATGTGATTTATTTCCAGTAACTAAACTCAATGTCTGTGACGGTGTTCACAGGGGTTTTTGGATGAGGGAAGAGATGGAGACCTGACTCCATGTTCCAGAAGGCTTGATTTATTATTTTCTGATATATATTACATTGAAATTATACTAAAAGAATAGAAGAAGAGGTTTCATCAGAAGATAAGAATAGAAAGAATGATAACAAAGGCAGCTGTCTCAGACTCTCTGTCTGACCCAGCTGTGCCGTGATCAGCCATTAGTTATAAGCATCCAAGATGGGCCAATCACAGATCCACCTGTTGCATTCCACAGCAGCAGATAACCATTGTTTACATTTTGTTCCTGAGACCTCTCAGCTTCTCAGGAAGAAAAAACCTAAGGAGAGGATTTTTCATCAAAAGGTGTCTGTGACAAATGTCTGCAAGTATTTATTCTTTACCTGGCTGGTATTTCATCTCCAAAGCTTAACAGTGAGGTTGTATGAAAAAGCAACCATAACTTTGGGTAATTAAGAACAGAGTTA
The DNA here is from genome assembly GCF_028551555.1 of Melozone crissalis. Lineage (NCBI taxonomy): Eukaryota > Metazoa > Chordata > Aves > Passeriformes > Passerellidae > Melozone > Melozone crissalis. The sequence continues at coordinate 44,259,112 of NW_026535783.1, read as the reverse complement.
GAATTGCTACCTGATTTTCACTGAGACAAAAATAAAATACTTATCTCAATGATGCATTTCAAACTTAATGATGTCTTATGATGGTTTACTTTATCAGTGAAGAAAAGCATTACCCAAAACCTACATTATTTAGCCATGTTAGTTCCTCTGCTTGCAGTCACAGAGAATAACAGGCATGCTGCATTCATGAAGCTGCATTGTACACTGATATTTCTTATATAATGCAACAAGGTATATTAACAACTGTGAGCATAAAGATTTTACTTGCTTCTTTGGAATTAAATAATATGAAACATTATTAGCTAATAGTACATATGAATGTCCATCAGGATAATATAATGCTAGAGATACACAAAGAAAAAAATTAAATTTTGGTAAGAGAAAGACAATATTTTTAAATATTGTACATTACAGAGGGAGCATTTTAGGCATTTTCAGATAAAAAAAGTTAAATCATTCCAATAATATTATCTGTGATAAGGGAAAAAACAAAAGTCACAAATTCTTCATGAAGTTTTCCATAATTTTTGTGTGAATTATTAATAGGATCTTCAAAAGCCACTAGTTCAGAACTTCAAGGTGATGAAAACCCAATTTTCCCTCGCTTTTTTCCATTGAAGGGTTGTAATAGGTTGTTCTAACTGGAAGGAATAAATGCACTGAAAATCCAGTTTCTTAGTGTATAACTTAGTCTTAATGAAACAAACCATCTCTTATTGTTTTACAATACAAAAATATTTTGATTTTCCTATTCTAGATGATAATTTAATTAGAGGGGAATCTTATATAGTTTAAATGCCAGATGCTCACTTTTTCTCTCTGCATATAGCACAAGAAAATATTCAGTGACCAGTTCAGCACCAATGGATGCCCAGTTTGGAGAAACATAGCGTTTTCTTAAAGGCCACAAGATGGCAAATTTTCTCAACAGTCCACATGCACTAGTGGCTAGCCAAAAGACAGTAAATCCTGAAGTAAATGGTAGTCCACAGAGTTTGGTTTTACTTTGGAGGTTTGTATGTCTTACTGTAGCTCATTACATCTGTTACAGGAACACAATATCATATCCATGCTAAGAAAAGAACTAAGAAAGGTATGTCTATTAACTTATCTGCAATCAAACCTGGCTTCCTGTACCATGACTTCGACATGCAATTTTCTGATCATAGAAGAGTAGATGATGTGTATGAAAATATTTTTAAATGAAGGATTCATTAGCTTTTAAGCAAAACTTTACTTATTTGCATTTGTATTATTCTTTCTCTTCCTAAAGTTAGCATCAGCATACTGGATGAACAGGAATCTAGCTTAGCTGAAACAACTCCAGAATGCATTCTTGTCATCTCACAAAATATTATGGAATTTCCTTTTCTCCAAATGTTAGAAAAATTTCCACTCAAACGGAGCACAGGGGACCCTGCAGCACAGAGCATGCAGAATGTGAGACAGTTCCAAGGGGTCTTTAAAGGGTATAAGTGCACATGAGATGTCATGGAATTTTCTGATAAGTGTTGTTTCTTTCTAGCAATGGGACAGGCAATAAAATGGGAATATCTGGTGCACAATCCTAATTCCCATTTGGCCAGATGAGCTGGTCGTCTCTACTGCTAAATGTGTCTAATTGATTGTGGCAGATGACTAAGGAAAGAAAAAGGGGAAGAGAGACATCAGGTGCAAATTCAGACAGGTTGTGAGGATTGGTACTGGACTACTTGATGTGAGCTACTGCCAGTCCTTGAAACAGACTCCACAGTACACTGTAATATAATTGTAGCTGTGGGTTTCCATACTATCACTTTTACTCCCTCTCAGATACGCTCCTCCTATTTGCCTGACATACTCATCATTTGCTTAATAAGTTTATTGCTGGAGCCAAATCTGAATAAGACTTCTAATGTCTTTGCTTTGTAAGTAAAGCTTATATCACTTTCTTGTACCATTGGGTTACTCATTACTATGTCCAAAACAGGAAAGTCATCTAATCACCTAGAATACCTCTTCTCTTGATTAGGATCAGATGGAAGATCTTTTCTGATCTCCCTTTGACACGAAACTACCTTAATCACCAGAGCTGTCTTGACTCGAAAGACACATGTCTGTCAAGGAAGGCAGAAATCACCCTTGGAACGGAAAATGTAGCCCCCTTCCCTCCAAATTATTTCAACTTTGAAATTACGGGGCTTTCAGGCGAAGATATAGGAAAAGGAATAACAATTCTTTATTACCGTATGTGTGTGTGCATAACAAGACAAACCAACAGCAGAAGCTCGGTGCTGGCAGCAAGCAGAGCCCAAAGCCGCTCCCGGCCCTCTCTGGGCCGCAGGCGCCTTCCCCGCCGGTGCAGTTCCGCTCGCAGCCAGCAGGGGCGCTGCTGGCTCCCGGCGGGCAGGGCGGGTGCGGGGACTCCCCGCGGCTGCAGGGGGCGCTGTGCGCGAGCCCGGCCGCTCCCCTCATGCGGGCAATGACAGGCAGGCCGGCGGAACGGGGCTTCCTTTACAAACCCCAGTGGCAGCCGAGCCCAGTGCCCCTCTGGATGGCAAAATGGACTGCAACAGGACCCTTGGAGCAGCCAGCTGGAACAGCAGAGGCAGCCACTGGCCACACCTAGGGTGGCCACCAAAGACTCCAAAACAAAGACTCCAGAGCCGTGGCAGGAGCTGCAGAAGCCCTGGCGAACATGGAGTATCAGGTTAAGGTGCAGCAAAAAACCCAAAGCAGTGGCAGAAAACAGCAGAGTTGGGCAGCATCAGAAAACAGCAGGGCTGGGGAGGGGCAGGCAGGTTGCTGCAGGCAGCTGCTACAAGCCTCCAGGAAAGTCTCCCTCCGGGAAATGATTGGGTCCCCTTCCCAGTGAGGTCGGATGTTAGAAAGCTCCCAGTTCAACAGTTGCTCTTGTAAGTGGACCCTCACCCATGAAAAGGAGATGCAGTGAAAGACAAAAGGTCTGCAGAGGCAGCGAATCCTCTGGCCTAACAGCCCGGCACAGAAATTGTACGCTCAGGAGGGAGAGAGTGGGAGCGAGGCGCGGGCCCAGCCCCTCACCCCCAGCCAAAATCTTGTGGTCTCTCTGCACTTCCCAAGAGAAAGCCCCTCAGCTAAGAGACAGCAGCAAACTGCACCCTTCCCTCTCCTCTTCCTCCCAGCCACATCCTTTGTCTCTTAACTATTCTCATTAACATCTCTTTGGCAACAAATGGGAGAAAATTTCCTTAGAGAAAGAGAAAAAGAAGGAAAAAATCCAAACCTCCAACAGGAGTGCAACTTCCAGGGAAGGCTGAATATAATACAGTTGATCTGCAAGTGAATCACACCAAAGTTGCAGGTTAAATCTCTGTGTGGGATATTCACTTAGGAGTTGGACTTGATGACCCTTGGGGGTCTCTTCCAACTGTTTCTGTAACTCTAATATAAAGATGAAATCATTTTCATGTGTTGATACAAGCAACCATAAAGCCGGCCTGATTAGAAGGGAAAAAATACTGAAAAGAAAAATATTGCCGAAAAAGACTAACAGGGTGGCCTTCCAGACTGAACTAGAAAACTTGACCTGTGTACCAGAAATTTAAGATTTTAACTGTCCTCATTGAACTTCATCCAGGGTATACAGTAACCAGAAACATCCTGAGATAACATCAATAAGTACAAAATCAAGCAATTGTAATGGCAACTTGGTGTCTGAGAAGGTAGAAAACTCTCTGAAAAAATTAAATTGCTGTGAAAGATCAGAAAATACTGTAATCTATTGGATACTATCAGGTGAAAAACAGAAATTAACAATATCTATTGGTTGCTTGAAGTAGGGTGCCTTATATCTCTGTATTGTAAAAGTCAATTCTTGCCTAAATGGAAACTCTTTCTCTCTCTCTGAGAACTTTTTGGCATGATTTCCATGTGAGTCTTCTGCAGGATTTTGGACTCTGTTTCACAGAAACAGAGTCTGTGAATCCAGACTCTGTTTCACAGAAAATTTTTGAAGTGCGATTTTGCCCCTGATCAGTTTGTCTTGTCCTCCACCCATTTCTGGATTGTTTGAGTCCTTCTGAAAGGCTCTAATTTGCTTAATTTGCTACATTAATATTATATAAATAATACCTATTTACTATATAAAAGCAGAGAAAATGGATTCAGGAAAGAGAAGTGGTTCTAACACCTGCTTCCATATAAAATCTTATGTCTAGCCCTTGGAAATATCTTGCTTTCCAAAAGAGCCTGGACACACCCCGTAACTCTGCTGAGAGTGACACTTTGATTGTATTGAATTCTGAATCCTGTCTGGTAGTTTTAAGTGTTAACAGTCCTTTTCCTACTGTCACGTGTTAAGAATTGTAAGACTGACTTCAGTCCCTTTTTATCTGCGCTGCCTAAAGGTGCTTGGATGAATTTACAATTTCAGCTTCCATAACATCATATGCAATGACTTCCCAATTTAATGGCACTTTAAATAAAGAAACATTCCTGAAACAAACAAACAAACAAACAAACAAACAAACAAACATTAATAGGGCTTCATTCACTTTTTCCATGTCCCATGTGTTTAGATCAGATTCAGATGAGTGTAGATTTCTATCACAATTCCTTCAGTTTTACCTTGAATGGTGTCTGGTGTTTATTCACTCGTTAGTTTATATAGAAATTACTTTGATCATCCTCTCTCTGTTTTTATACAAAGGACAGTGAAGGAACAGAATCACATGGAATATTATAATCAGATTTACCATCAGGTATTTAAATTGCATAACTGTATTTCATTCTGTCTATGTTTGCTTTGAAATAAAGGACAATGTTTGATTTGCCTTCGCCTATTTACCTGTGACTGGAGGCACTGGAAGCAACAAAGTTTATTCCAAGTGCTGTCCTGTGTGTTGCTATAGGTACTTGTTTTCTTAGTAATCATAAACTTAATTGATAATTTAACTAGGTGCTAAGCACTTTGGTCTGATCTGGCAAATTTACCGCAAACTCTAAGATAAAATTGAGTATTTAATTGGATCAAAATTTGTTTCCAGCAGAATTGAACAGACAGTGCATTAATTGTAGACTTTTTTTATTTATGCACAAATTACCAGACTATAAATAACCTCAACATGCTCCATGTTTTGTGTTGATAATATTCTTACTTTTTTCCTGGTATCTTTCCAAAAGCCTACTAGGAGGTCCATTAGAGACTAACTTGGTCATTCATACAAGTCTTCTCTGATACCTATGTAACAGCTATCACACTGACAAAATATGCTCTTTAAGGAGCTTTGATTGTGTGAGACACTCCATACCATTTATTTAGGATTTCCCAGATTTAGGTTGTTCTATATCTAACAGGAAGCATACTTATCTACCAAACTTCTCAAATGTATTCTGTTCTGAGATACTCTTTCATTTTATAAGATAAAATACTGGTTTAAAATAAAATAGAATATTTTCAGAAATCTGGCCATATGATGGAATTCTATGACTTCACTTGAAATGTTGCCACATACACTTGAAATCTATTAATGATTATAATCTAAATAACTGAAGCTCTCCATCAAGTAGCAGCAAATGCATCTTTAAAAAAAACAAAGAGGAGGGACACATGCAGTTAAAGATTAATGTGATTTAACCAGAATAACAATAACTCACAATTAACTTTTTATTGAAACTACTTTAATTTGGAACAATTATGAAAATTAGGAACTAGTGTCAGTCTGAGCCAGGTTTCATTTTGGTTCTCTAAAGGATAGAGCGACAAAAATATTTTTTCTTTATTGTTGTACATATCTAGTGACTTTCTATGGCTGTCATACGTTTGGAAAAATAATAATTTTGTAGATTGTCAAATCCCCTTGCAGTTCATCTCAATGAAGGAAAACTAAGCACTTAGGTCAAGCATGATAATAAAATTTTGGTAAAAACCCTAAACAGATATAAAACAATGTTTCCAATGTTTCCATTTTAACCTAGCAAAAAAAATGCATTCTATTTTGAGTATTCTATCTCAAACTTTCAGGCTATGATCAAAGTATTAGTTCTACACAGCCTTTCCCTCCATAATCAAACTTTTGTTCCAATAGCTGTTTAAATCTATGTTGTCTCTCCAACAACATAAATAAAGAAATGTGGAGTCTATAAAAGAGAGTGCTCTGCCTAAGCTTAGTGTGTTAGGAATTTGAAAATTTACTTCAATTTCCAGATCTCCGTTACTCATAGGGTGTCATATTGTAGTTGCACCTATGGTCAGTGGTCCACCAATATCATCACATATTAGGATATCTACTAAAAAATTGGCAAGGGAGGATTATTCCAAACAGATTTCTGTGAAATCCTTGATACTCTTGGCTATTTTAAGACACTGAATAAAAAAAGATCTGAAGCCATAGTTGAGTTAGGTCATTATTAAACACATTTCAAAAACCTTGCAATTATCACATAAACTATAAACAGCTATAAACTAAACATATGGTCTAATTTATTTATTTACCAAGTAATTTACTAAAGCAATCTTTTAAAGTTATTCTATACTGGGCTCACGTTCCCAGTAGTAAACATTTAATCCAATATATAATCTGCAATGTTACTTAAAATTAATATTTTTTCAGTGCAGTCTGACTATTACTATGTTTTAGTTCTGCACTTAAGAAAATGTGATTATGATCTTACACTTGGGATCTCCCATTGCCATCCTAACACAAGCGGGTAATAAAAATAATAAGGCGTTTTCCCACATGTTTAATAGAATCATGGTCAAGAAAATATGTAAAGTTGCTGATATTTTGCTTTCATATGTCTGTCTTACATTTGAAAGTACAATAAGATTCTTCTTTTAACACAACTATCAAGTTTTTAAAAAAAGATAACATTTAACTTATCTATTTTATAATTTGAAATTTCAGAATTGATACCTCCTTGCAATCTTTTTTATTTCTAAGTGTTTGAGTTCTCATGCAGTACACAGAAATGTCTTCAGGAAGATTTTTAAGATTTAAAAATTTTTGAAAGTTGTAAGAGTTTGAACTTTCAGCTTGTCCTTCAAAGACTATGGGAGAAAGCCTGTCCACAGCTTAATTTACCACAATTTTCCTTTCTTAAAACACAGAGAAATAGTGATTACTCAAAGATGTTCTGAAATTCAGAAGGTTGATATAATTCCTAAATTTTAGTTTAGGGCAAAGTTACATGATAAATACACTTCATCACATTCTCAGCTTATCATTAGGAAATCACATAAATGTAGAGCAAACTATAACATTATAGTTATAAGCAGACATTTTTGCTTGAGTCCATGTCAGAGACTGTAATAGTTCATGTCTCAAACATTGATATAATTTTTTTCTCATTATGGCAAAACTGTATAAGCCCACCATTGAAGCCCACCACTCCCTAAAGAATGCCTGACTGAAACTTTGGACTGAAAGTCAAACTCCTGAGGTTAGATGAAGGGAATCCCATTCGTTGATCATCTCAGGCCTGGGGAGAAGTAAAGAGATAAAAAAGGAAAAGAATGCAAGCAAAACTCAGTAACTGTGCTAAGAATCTTTGCTTTGGGGTGGGGAAGTCTATATCCCATAGACCCATTTGCTGGGAGCAGGTTTACACAGAGTTCTTCCTGCAATAAAGGTGAGGGGATGAAGTCTTGGTGTGTTGTAACCTCTGCTCAGGGGCAGTGAGCCCATCCTCCCTCACACAAACTGGCTAAGGAGCTCCAACCCTGAGAAGGCCACAACCACGGGACATTCACGTGAGAGACAGCTGAGGAGGTGCCTTAATCCATCAAAGGCCCCCGCAAAGTGTCTCCCAGAGTAATTCCTGAAGCCTTGCGCCACAGGACTGCATGTGATGCAACAAATCCAGGGTCTGTTGTAGGAGGCAATGGCAAATCCACCCCTCCCAGCGAGGTGCCAGTGTTTTCCTACTTATTCTGAGCTAGTGTTGGAAATATACTGAGTGTATTAACCCATGGAATTCTATGCTTTTCAGGGGGACCGTCACCACCAAGAAGAGCAACTAGAGAATATCAACAGAACATCGTTGGGATCCATGGATGGTGATACTTTCTTTATTCTGTCTGTGTTGCTCTCTTTCTGTTTTCCCTACCTATTTTCTATTTCTTTCATTGTTTCTCTCTCTTTTTCTCATACTTACTATCAAGTTAAATCCATACTACTGTTTTTGGCATATGAACTTGTTTGCACCTTAATTTGGGCAGAGTCATTTCTGATAGCTTTAATAATTGGATCATAAGAGTCCACAAATCCATTTTTCATACAACTAAAGCTGGGCCCTGCAGCCCTTTGGGAAGCAGAGGTCTTTGTCAGATCATGCTGTCATGTGGTGCAGCTGCTGAACTTTTTTAAGATTACAGGAATATTCTACACCAAAAAATTTTTAATTTTTGTTATGCTTTTCAGTGCTAATAAATCTGTAGCATTGTAAGACATATGTAATAATATGGTAAATCCTAGTGTCATATGCAAAGCTACAGGAAAGCATCATATGCAATGATAACTCACAATCCATTAAAATTCTTTAATTATAGTCAATCCTACTAGATTTGTATTTAGGAAAAAAAATTCAAAACTAGTATGAATGAAATAGAAATCATAGTTTCACATTTTTGAGGGGAAATTAAAAAAAAACAAGCCTAGAAACAAAATCAGGGGTATATGTTTGGGACAATAAAGTACAAGAAAAAACATGCTATGATAAAAATCATAAATATTAGTCCTAAGCATTCAAGCCATTAAGGATGGGTGTCAGCATATTATTAACTACAGTTTAAAGTATGCATAAACAAAAATTCACTGAGCACATGCAGTAAAATTCCCTTTTTAAAAATGGGAGAGATACAGTGGAGAGACACTTTAAAAAGTGTATGGATGCCTCACCATGTTTTTTAATAAAAACTTTAAAAACAACTTGATACCTAAGTTCCATTTGCTTTCTAGTAATGGAGACAACTAAACCAGTGTCAGAACTTTTGTGCCATGATGGTCTGAAAGAAGTCTTAAAAGTAGACAAATGAGAAATGCACACACGTAAGTGAATAGAAATAAATTTCAGAATTTTTACTTCCTTTTCTCTTTCACTTTTGTTGCCTCTAAATTAATTTTTTAGTTTCAATTTCCAACATGGATAATGCAGTGTGTCATTTAACACAGTTAAACACATCTGATTTACACAATCCAATGCAGGAAGGAAGTGCAAAATTGCAGTATAGATTCCAGAAATGCAATGAACACAGCTACACTGCAGGAAAATTACTTATGAATTTGAACACTAAATTAATGTGATTTTAAAACTAAAAAGAAATCTGAACATAAATCATGGAGTCAATTAAAGTATGCATTAACTGACTTACAGGCAGAATCATAACTGCAAGCATGGTTCTCAAAATGATTTCTGTTTGAATAGCAATTTTAAAGTATTTTTCAATGGTCTGCATACTACACATAATTTGTACAAAAAAGCCCCTAACTTCCTGAGCTTTCTTTACAAAAAAAGAAAAAAAATAAAGAGAATGTATAATTTGTATATATAAATATCTAAATCAGTTTATTCTGTATACTCAGTCAACAGCATTTAGTAACTGTGTTTCAGCCCAGTACAGCTTTTCCTTTTTTTGATTTTTCCTAAGTAGTATTAAGCAAATTATTTCTGTCATCTCAATATATTTGCTTCTATATTAAAAGGCCTAACTGTTATAAAATAAGTAGAAAAGAAATACTAAGTCAACAATGTGGTCTGAAATACATGAATGATGAAAGCCAAAGGTTCCACTCTAACAGACATATCTCCCAGTAGTGTGCATGAAAAAATAGTACAAATATGGGGAAAATTAACTCAGCCTGTGTCCTGTAGATGTATTCTGGCTTTATCCAATTGAATTATAATTCAATATTAAACACACAACAAGTTCAAATATCTTAAATTTTTTTCTTTTCTCAAAACACATTGAAACTTTGAAGACATGCACTTCCCAAATTAATTAGAAAAAAACATCACTAAAGTCTGTTTAATTTTCGTGTGTATGTTTGCTTTCAGAAACGAACATTTTGTAGACAGCTCCCCTACATGAGAAAATAAGAAATTTTGCTGTCCCCCATGCTATAGAATGGAAAAATGAGGAAGGAGTGGCAGAGAGAAACAGCAATGTACTCACCATGCTTTGTCCTATAGACATATGACTTATTTTCAACTTTGCTCTCTCTCAGCCATCAAAGACAGTCACAACTGTCTTTAAGACTTTCAGTGTTCTGAACTTCAAAAATTCAAGTCACGTTATTTAGCTAGGCACAGATTTAGTGAAGTGTTTGATTGTAAACATCCAAACCAGATTATAGAATCAATAAAATGGAAATAATCTATCTTGTATCCAGTATATCAAACTTTATTCAATCATTATTTCAGGAAGGGCTGGAGACAACGGATTTGTCAAAAATAGAACCTGTTTAACAGATAATGATTAAAGAATAGTCTTCCTCAAGTTAGAACAATGAAATTAAAGCTGAAAACAATGCATATGAAAACTATGCCAGGTTAAAATCAAGATTCTGGATTTATATACAGCTTTGTTCCCACTGAAAATGATTCAGTTAAGTTTATTCCTTGTGTCATTTAAGGTACATTTTAAACGTGTAAAGTTAAACTTTAAAGCATTCAATGCCTGCAAAAGTAATTACATATAGAGCCTATTGTCCTCGATTATTTTTGCCTGAATATATCAAGACTATTTTTCCTAGAAGTGATTCCTATGTCTCCCTCTTACAGTATGTACAAATCATATGAGGTTTCCACACCACTACAAGCACTATAAGGTACTTCAAAATGTGCCAAATGCTTTACGATTCCCCTCCCCCCATACTTACATTGACACTTTTGACAGTATTATCTACTTCATATATATATTAAAAAATTAGGAATGTTCTCATTCAAATTGTTTTCCAGATGGTCTAGGTACCAGATTGCCTGTTGAATCACAAGATTTACATATAAGTCAGTTTTCAAAAATCCCGTGCCTTCCAATTCAGACACTAGGATCTGTTTTAGGAACAGTTTTGAGATGGATAGAAGTAGAAATATAGAATTAGTATTGATACCCTCCATGTTAAAAAAGAGAGGACTAATAGAAAATCAAAGTAGTCTAGAAATTGCAAACTGGTTGTCAAGATACATCAATTTATAAGCAAAAAAAAAAAATTCAGAAGATACTGTATACATTGCCTAACTGATGGCCAATTACAAGATTTTGACCCAGGGATATTACATTTAATTCTCGGCTGGCAAATGTCAAAATAATTCACAGGAGCTTTGTAATCCTGAAGAAACATAATACAAAATTATTTTATCCATTTAGTGAACAGAGAAACTGCCAAAGAGATTTAAAATAACTTTCCTATGTCAACTGGTAGTCCATTCTCCGTAACAGGTATCAAGAATCATCTCAGGTTAATTTCTGTCCTGTAAATTACACAGTCAACACAATGCTGCACTATCAAAAAAAAAGGCCTTTTCTGACAGCATTTTTTGTAACAAACATTCTGGAACCAATAATTTCCCTCTCTAGCTATCTTTCAGGGATAAACAGCAGACCCAAACGTGAAGTTCACCGTCTTCTACAGACTTTAGCAGTCTTTGATTGCTGATGCACACACTTTGCTCATTATAAATTTAAAAAGGGAGGTAGATTTCTACCTGAAGAAGCATGTCTGTCAAATGTGTGGTTAGCATGGTGTTTTTCATAAAATTCTGCTATGGATGGCTAACATGCTGATTAATGGATTTTAAGAACGAGTTTGCAGTTTTGAAGGATAAGTACTCTTTCCAATTTAACATTCAAAGAATTGTAAAGATATTTTCATTCTACAAATATATGCACATTCATTTAGAGTTGGTATATTAATATATTAATAAATGACAACTGCTAGAGAAGGTAGTCTAGCATTAAATTAAATAAATTTCATGACCCACTCACTCAAAATGTATTATCTTTTATATATATTGTGCATGTAAATATAATGGCACATAAATGACAATCTTAAATTCCCATGCAAAACCAAAAGCATATTTGTCCAATCAGTTAAAACACCCTTGAATTATTTAAAATTCTCCTTGCTGTTTGATAACATTATAGTATTATATAATTGTTCTATCAGTTAGAATTCCAAAAAAAAAAAAAAAAAAAGAGCAAAGGCTGCCTAACTATTCATCCAAAATTATAAGCAAAGTATAGTCTATTGCAAGTTACAGGACCAACAACAGAAAAAAAATCTGGATGTGAATCTTTAAGATGTTCCTTGCCCTAGGAAAGTAATAATTATCTACTCCCAACTTTAATTTATTTTTCTTTTTTTTTTTTCCTACAGATCTTAAATTATAAAGATACTACAACCTGCCCAGTATATAATCATTATTGCAGCGATATTTTTGGTCCAATAGAAGTCTCACATGTAAACTTATTATATCTTTTAGCCATCATGGACATGAAAAAGTAGGTTATTCTTTTTGAAGCAGGCTACCTGGTTTTGGAGAGTGTTACCAGTTCCTAACCAGTCCTTCTCTTAGCTGACATATATCCAGGTGTTTCAATCTGTTCTTCTTAATTAAGTTTTCCAGAGTTTCCTGGAGTTCTAGTCTCCTTCACGTGCTTCTCTTGGTTTTGCACAGATATCACCTTTTTCCAAAAGGTCAGTCGCCAGAGCTTATGCCAGAACTTCATGTATGAAGATAGTTATTCCTCATCATGTATTTCTAGAACTCTTTATTTATAAATGTAATTTTTAAATGTATATAGGCTAAATTCAATATTTGCTACTGTATTCATAAACACATAAAACATGTAAAAACTTATTTTTCTTTTAATTTTTAATTAACTGAGTAATGTTGATTTATGAAAATTTGATTTATGCTTGATTTATGGCAACTTCATAGCGAATGCCACTTTATATCTCTTTTAACAGTAAGCTGATAATAGCTATCTTTTTAGTAAGATTATCTGAATAAATTTTCATCTTTCTTGCAAAATTTTCACTTGGACCTCCATGATTCCCATCCTGACTTGTGGAAACATTTTCATACAAGACAATGACAAGTCTTGGCTGGGTAATGACTGACATATATATTTTCTTCTGCTCTAAGTTTTGTTAGCCTGCTCTAGAAGGAAATGAAACTGTTTTGATCTAGCTAGCATAAATTCAAGTTGGCTATTTCTCTTCTACCTTTTTTCCTCCATATTTGCAAATACAGTTTATTATCTGTCCCCATGTTTTTCTGAAAACTAAAGTTATTGTTGCATGCCTATAATTCTTCAGCTGCTTCTTCTGAGAGCCTAAAAATATATTCAACATTTTTCAGTCTTCTGGAACATGGTCTGTTCTCTGAATGTTCTCAAAGATAAGTGTTAATGAATGCATAAATATGTCAAATACTTGAAAAAACCTGGTTTTTTCAAGTTGTCTGCAATTGTTCCTTACTGACTACACCCTGAACCTTTATTCGAACTTATACAGCAATCCCTGATGTGGACATTTAGGGGCGCAAAGATACTGACTGATTATGCTTTCTCACTGTTATTTGTTAACAGCATTTTGATTCATTCAAGAATTAATATTCTGCTTCGTTTTTCTCCTCCTATCAACGCATCTACAGTTTAATTGCTCTTAAATTATAATAATGTTTTTAAACTGGGTTAATCTTATACCTAATATTGATTTACCAAATCCTTCAAAGGAAGAGCCTGAAAACTTTGAGTAACTGTAACAATAGAAAATATTTAAACTATTTTGATTAGAAATCATTGTTTATCAAGAGAACTTTTCAAGATGGGGGAGAGAATGGCAGGTCAAGGGTTAATCCTCAATTTTAATCAGGTCTGTGCTTCAGGCACTTCAAATAAGCCTGCTGAGGAACCATAGCAGAGTGAATCTGAAAGAACTTGGAAAGAAGTACTTTCAAGAACCTACTGATCACAGCTGGAGATTAATTTCTTCTTGCCCACTGTTCCTAAACTGAAAATCGCCTCTTCTCACTACTGGGAATGCCTCAGTAACTTTTATTGTTTACAAGTTGGAAAAAAGTCTATGGGAACACAGAATAGCAAGCCTGTATATGTAATACAATATTAATATTTACTGTGAGACCACAGATAATTTGATAGCTTAGCAAATAATATTTGGTACTCTTCCATAAAAGGAGAAAATTCATTATCTGAAAATATTAGCCAATACAACAAAACACACATAAATTGACAAAGCATGGATTTACCTGGAAGAGCTGTAGTAGCTGAAATTTCCTGCCAGCTATATGCTTTATTAAAATAATAAAAACAAATTATGTTATTTTCTACTTTTTCCTTGCAAAAATACAACCTAAAATCATAATGGAAGTAAATTTTAATAATATTAATTAATGTTCTTTTTCTTGATAATTATGTGTTTGATAAATACTGTAAATTGGGCAATTATTTATTTCCATCCTAAGAAAATATGGAGTCACAATAATGGTTTTATTAATTAGTTGTGATTAAAAAAACCCCCACAAGCAAACATCCAAACAAGTATTTATTTTATGTCTTTCCTGGGATGCCTGTGTTTTATTTACTGACTATATAGAAAGTGAGGCAATCAGGTTTCAGTTACACAGAAATGTGTTAAAAAACTATAGCAATTTATTTCTCCAGCACTATTATACAGAACAACTGACTTTTCCCCTTGTAGTCCTTTTAAAAACATATTTCAAAGTATATATTTCATTATTATCTGGGATAGTAACATCCTACCATAGTGCAATTGCAAATAATATTCTTTAAATATCCTAGGATAAAGTCAGAATACATCCTGTTCTTTGCACTGTACTTTTTGTTTTGGTCATGCAACAAGTCATTTTTATTGATTATTGCACATTAATTATTGACACACTGATTATCGCAGCACAGCAAAGAAAATCACTTGATGACTTCTAAGATCTTTAATAATAATTTGTGTAAAGTGAGGGACAAGACAAATGATCACATGAAAACCTGAGGCCTCAGAAATCCATCTTCAGTGTTGTGGACAAAGATAATAAAATCATATGCTAATACAAATTAATCACAATACAGATAGCCTTCAAACTGGAATGCAAAGGTACAGATTGAATGACAGTCTTTAGCGTTAGCTCAATATAAATGGAACAATTTTTCAGTTGAAAATATGGAAATTTAACAGTATGTGACGCATGGTAATAGTTCAACATTTACAGAAGGAAATAGTAACATGAAAGGAAAAATCCTCAACGTGATTTTTTATTTATATGTTAATTGATGTGTCAAACATTTTCTTATCAAGGGAAAGGCAAGGATTAGTTAGTGTTTGTAAAGTCAAAACGGCTTAGAATCAATTTGCTTATCATTCAAAACTGTCAGGTACCACTGTCCTTGCAAATTTGTTTACATTCAGTTTTTTTTTTCCAAGTTACAAACATTTTTAGTACTTTGATAAACCAGGGGAAAAATTTCTATAATTTTTCATTCTTATTCCTACATCATTGAACTAGGCTTTAAAGTATGCATGAAAGTGGTTTTAAAAAGACTGTTTCTTCCCTGGATCTTTAAAATTTATTTGAAAATACTGGAGTATAATATTTTTTGTGACATTTCAGTATGTAGTTGTAAAAAACAATATTTCAGCTAGAATATTATTACAAAAATTCCCATTAATATGATAAATTTTAAACATGGTCATATCTTTTAATTAAATCACATTGAAAAAGCTGACTTGAACTTAGTTAACTATGAGGTACAAGTGAAGAAGTTCCCTTGATCAAGCAGAACATCAAAGAAAGAATGAAATTGCACTGGACGGTAAATTATTTAAAAGCTGTTTTGATTAAAGAATAGTACCTAGTAATCAATTTAATTGTGTTAGAGTCAGCACCCCACTGATAAAAAAGCTGGATTATATAGTCAACATGTTCTCTATAAGTTGTATTTACATTTTATTGATTTTATGCAGTTCTGGACACAGATTTGCACTACAGAGATTTGTGGGATAAAGCTGATCTTGATTTTAAATTTATGCTTAGAATAATCTCTCATTTAAGAATAGAAAGAAGAAGGAAGAGGAAAAACAAATAAAAATCAAAAGACTTCCTACTTATGAAAAAAGGTGTGTTATCCAGAAGCAGAATTCCACTATCTTTATCCTTACTTTCCCTACTGCTAACTTAATTTCCATATTCAAACATTTTCTTTGAAGAAACAAAACCAAGGTGTATATGCACAAGACTGAAATTCACTTTTAAAGTACAATCTTTGCATAGGCATTGACTATTAGTATTTTCCATACTGAATTGTTGTTCAAATATAAGCTCTGTATTCTTCTGTTTTGTTTAGATTTAATTTCAAAAGTATTTTAAGTCTTCTCTAAGGTGAAACTTTTTGTTTAATGAACTGGCAACACACTTGGAGAAAAAAGAGTTTTGGTTTACAGCAGAATGGCATATGTGATCCCTTTTTATCCTTTCATGTCTTATCTTGCACCAGGAGAGAAGGTATTTGCAAGATCACTCTAGACCAAAGGATACCAAGTTTATATTTAGGATTTCACTCTATAAAGCAGTAAGGGATTTTGAGAGTCTCTCCTTTGTTTTCCAGATTGAATGTGACTACATATCGGTGTGACAGCCTGACTATATGTTCATGGAAATAAATGACTTGTGATAAGAATAGGGACCTTCCAACCATCTGAAAAATATATCCACCAGTCATTTCTCTCAAACCAATTCTTGATAACCTTCTAGAAATAGAACAGACACAGCTGCAGCTGCTTCACTGAGTCATGTCATAAGGGAATTTCTCTGCCTATCCCCATAAGTGCAAATCAAGATGACCTCCTCTTTACAGATAAATGTGAGAACATTGATGACTGACATATTGTATCCATTCTACTTCTTTCTTTAGAATTCAAAGGTCCTGATTTAGGCGGCTGATATGTGGGGACATTCAAATCCTCTGACTTGTTTTCCAGATGGGGCTAGTGGGCAAGCAAATATTACAGACCAACCTTGGCATGTATTTGCTTCAGATTCAGTTCTAACATCATGCTGGATATTTCTTCAGTCTGAGTACCTCAGGTAAAAAATGCTCTTCACACTGGCTGAAGTTATTATGTTTCCTGTATTTATTTCCAAGATTTTTGACTGTTCTATCATCTGACTGCACCAGAGCAATCTCAAATGTCTACACATCAGGCTGACAGTGTACAGGGGTATCCTACCCTCACCGCAAAGAATCCCTTCAAGGTTTGAAAATCAAGTAATTCTTTCACTCACTTGTTTAGAATACCATGTGCCTGTAAGTATTTTCTGTCTCACTGTGAATCATACAGAAGAAGTTTAAAGAATTAAAATTAATATGCATTAAGAATATGCAGGCCCTCTTCATATTAAAAGTACAAGGAAGTCCTGTACATGAATACTATTCTTACTGCTTTGCATGACATCCAAGAGTCTTCCCACATAATGCATAAAATAAGGAGTTTTTCATGTAAGTGAGGGTAGTAGACTCTCCTTTCACGTATTTTGGAGGGCTTTTTACATTATTTTAGTGTAAAGGGTATCTAAAATTGAATATAACATCATCAAAAATAGCTAGGAATTTCAGCAAGAGTAAGTGATTTAAAGAGCATTTTTTTCTAATATCTAGCAAATTATAGGCAAATCTTTCTTGAAAGTTTTTTCACTCCTGTACTCAAGAGCAAAAACTTTGACCAAAGATGTAGAGAAATTAGAATGAGGGAAAAGTTTGACTTCTATTTTGAATTAATTATTATTTACCTTTCAAATTATGATAACTGATGAAAAATGAATGGCATGCAAAAAATTTCATAACTTAGGCCACTTCTAATTTCATATGAGTTGATTTATTATCAAAGAGTGAATTAATAATCAGTCATATTGCTATCAGTTTTTGCAGTCTTTCAACATCACACTTCCTATTTACTTTGCTTTGTTTTATGATAATTTCAATCCTCCTAAAATATCTACTAGAGTGGGAATTTCTGTCTCAGGAAATTACTGTGTCTTTATAACCCCTATAAAACTAGTAGTGTGTAATGTTGATTGGCATGAAAGTAATCTACTTTTTTTTTTTTTTCCAATCGGTTTATTTCCCACAATCTACTTGGCTTTTGCCTCTTCTAATTCTGTATTGACCACTAAAATATAATTGATCTTCTGCCTCCAAATTCCTGCTGTTTCATGAGCTCTGTTACAATTCAATATAATCTATTTCTCACTGATGTTGAAAAACATAATAAGGTCACAGCAGGGAAGATTTAGCTTCATTAAAACATTATTATTATAAAAAATAAAATGATCTAAAGTAAATTGGTTCTGTCCTTGTGGTACAGTTTGAATATATCCACATTAATCTGAGCATATAAAGCAGCAATAAATTTGCTAATCCTCGTACATTGCAAATGATTCTCCTTATCTTTCATTACCTCATGGGAGGCTGTAGGGGCAGATGAATTTTGCAGGTGATATCTACCTTTGTTGGATAAAAAGATATGCAACCTCTCTGGAAGAACCAGAAAACACATTCAATAGAAATGTTTATTTCTGTCTCTAAATTGTTTTTATTTTGTCTGTGTCTGACTAATGTACATGACAGAATTACATAAATGAAATCACCAGACAAGGAAATTAATTTAAATTTTGACCCTCTCAGGCTTTCATTTACCATCAAAACCCATAAGAAAAGGACTGGGCATAGGATTGAAGATGGAGAGACAGTGGTTGCTCTATTAATCTAGTTTAACTGATACTAAAATCTGACAGAACAAATTACAAGTTGCAGGCAGAAAGGCTTATCAATTCATTACTACTTTCAAGGTTCTCCCTTTTCTTTCTCTTTGCCTTCAGCTGCTGGCAAAGGATAGGCTTTTGCAGTTCAATTTTTCAGTTTATTTTTGACTGCTTTTAATTAAATTTGATGGCCTGCTTCTGCACCAGGGAAGTTATTGGAATTGCACAGCATTTTGCTGTTATAATGATGGCTCCCTTGATGTCTGTTCATTATTAACTGCTTTTCAAAATGCTGCTCTCAACTCTCATTTTATAAATATTTAAATAACTGTGAATTTCTATAACATAAATATCTGGGCCTAAGCGATAGGAATTCTATTGCCTATTTAGTGTGTTTAACATAGTAATATGATTTTTATATAAAGTTATACATTATAATGTTAATTGGGAAAGTGTTGTCCATAAATCATCTTACTTGTAAGTGTCAGCAGAAATGGTAGTCATATTTCAAAGCAGCAGTAATCAATGAATTAGTCAGTAGTTTGTGAACTATTGCTTATGTGACTATAATTTTCACACATCTTAATTATTTAGAGCAACAGAAGAATAAATAAATACTATAAAACAAAACAAGCATTTATGATCTTTGCGCTACAAATGATACTAAAAGCTTGAGATTAACTTCAATGTCTTCTGAAACAGATTTCTATTTTTAGTACAAATTTACCAGGAAAAAAGGATAGACCAAAGAAAAATTAATTGCCATAACTTTGAGTAATGTGAAGCAAGACATTGTTTACAGCTATAGCCCTTAAAATCCTGAAACAGGTAGGACTTCATTCTTAAAACAGAGTACTCCTTTTTACTGTTTAATGGGTTGGCTACTTGTCCCATCTTCCATGGACAGGGAGCCTTAAAAAATATAATACTCTTCCTAATACTATAGAAAAGAATTTGGACATCCTTTCTGAGTTAACAAATTCTTTGTTCTGCTACAAGTAGCACTGTTTCCAGTGAAAATCCTCTTACAGGAGGGATACATTCATTATGGGAAATATGGGCAAAATGTGGCATAGCGCTGCTGAATAGTGAACAAATTTTACCTATTGGATACAAAATGGAGAATAAGAGGTAGTTTGCCATGCAGTTCTAGGAGCTTAGAATTAATACTGAACACTTATTTTCTAGAAAATAGAAAATTTAAATTTTAAACTTTCTATCTCTTTGCCAAAAGACTTATCTTCCTATTTGCCAGTCTTCCTCATTGCTTTTACATCTCAGGGCTTTTTAAAATTTTTTTTTTCTGTTTTCTTTCATATGGGCTAAAATTTATACTGCCTTCAGTTTTAGAAATTACCTGCTGCTGCTAGTTCCTCACCTATGGTTTTTACTCATTTAAAGAAAAGTTTGAGGTTTTTTTTTACCTGTATTTAAACAAAAGAGTAGAAGGTACACACACACATAGAAGGTAGAAATTCTTATTAGTTAGAACTGTACCTTACATAATCAAAGTATATGTGCAGGCTGGCCTTCTGTAGTCATTCTGATGGAGCCTTTCTGTATAAACACACTTAAAAATAATTTAAATACTGCAAAAAAGGTAAAGTCAAAGTGAGCTTAATTCCTCTACAGATCTTCAGCAATCAAATGTCTAAAGTTTTAAGATTCATTTAATTTGTTGCTTAATGTTACTTTACGCTGGATGCATTCACATGACAACTGAAACTAAAAGCACAGAAATTCTCCTGCATGATAGGAAAGGTCTTTAAAAAGGCAGTAATGTAGTTACAATACTGCAAGTGTGTTGAAGAAGCTACTTTTTCATGAAGGTAATAGAGCCAGGTGTATCCATATTTTGTTTAACAGTGACAGCTATGAACAATCTATCCTTAAAGAACTTTGTCAAGCCTAATAATTTATACATACCTCCAATATCCTTTACATTTTACATATTCAAAACTTTGGAATAAGTTTCAAATGAGTCAGTTGTCCTCTGTGTTTCACCTCTTTATAAATCTTGATATTTCCTGACATATTAAGAGCAAAAGATGTGACACCTTTAATTTACTCATGTTTTGGAGTTTCCTATTTTCAATAATGTTAATATAGCCCCTTCAATTTGTCAGCAGGTGGTATCCCATCTGTCATACACAAATCGTCCAGAAATGTCGTACTACTGCTGGAAACCTGTCCATCATGATCCAGCTGTCCATTAGGATGGGAAGAATGCCAGTATTCTGTCCCCTCTGATTCTCTTGCCCTCTACAAGAACTACCTTAAACACTTCAAAGGAAACACAAGTTGAAGAATTCCCTTCTCATTAGTTACATCTAGCTATACCAGCATCTCTTCCATATTTTTTTCCATGTGTTCTCTACTAAAAAAGGAAATTGCATTTAAAGTAACAATTACATAGAATCAGGAAATCTTAATTATGTTATCAATGATTTTGTGTGGATGTCTGCTATCTTTCCAGCTACCTGTGTACAGCCTTTCTGGTCAGACAGGAGACAGACATATGCTACCTGTACTTTTTTACAGTTGCAAAAGCACATAGAGTCTAAGGTGAATTCACATGCATGGTGGTTCCAGGCCATGTGTCCTTCGCAGCCTTGAGAAGCAGAGGAGAGTAGCTGGACTGAAGAGAGAAAAAACTGTAATTTCAGTCTGAAGAGTTAGTTACTAACAGTGAAGCCAAAATATGTGAATGGAAGTGTAATCTATGAATATATTATTTAATCATCATTCCTGAGTCTTTTTTTTTTTTGCTGAATGTGAGTGCCCACATTTGGCATTCTAAGTTAATAGCTGTATATCTGTCTAAGAAATCCATTGTGGTTCAGTGCAAACTAAAAGTTCAGTTTGCACGTGCTCTTTCAGTGATGATACAAGAGGTCAACACTGAAGTGATCTGCCCTAAAAGGACTGAGTTTCATGGGGAAAACTGAAACACACCAGGTCTGGAACAAGTTTCACACAGATTTCAGAAGGGACTTCCAAACACAAGATGAGAAAATCAGATGCATTAGCTGCCCTCTTGGAGCATTGCTGAATTTTTCACAACCTCACTAAACATGTAGAGATGGAGGGATCAGGTGTTGTATTTACTGCTAAAATGCTTTGAAGCAGTAAAAACTTCTAAAGTTTTAAGCATTATTTTTGCTGCAATAAGCAGTGATGTGTTTGTGCGCATGTCGGCTGCTTGACAATCTGACTGACACTATTTGAATGCTAATTATTTACAGACAACAGCAAACTAGATTTAAACTAATTTTAAAAAAATGGGCATACATCATGAAATTATAATGGTTTGGGAGGTTTGACTGACCGCAGATAAAATCTAGAATGGTTTTGTTTTTGTAAAATATCTGTTTGTATGTTTGCAATGTTAACAATTAATTCAGAACTTCTTTCCTATAAGTTACTGCAAATATTCCTGAGTGAAGGAACCAGACTTTTTTTTATAAATAATTCAGCCACCAGCTATACTGCTATGGATAATGTATTTATTCACATATGAAAAGTCAATAGCAGAAAGGAAAGAAATAAGAAACCTAATAGCTTTCTGAGGATGTCACTTTTAGATTTTATTATCTATTTAATTTATGGTTTGAGTCAAAAGGAGATGGCGGACGGTGAGATACAGAGACAAGAATGTTGCCTCTTATTTTCTGTTTTA
Source organism: Melozone crissalis (assembly GCF_028551555.1). Classification (NCBI taxonomy): domain Eukaryota; kingdom Metazoa; phylum Chordata; class Aves; order Passeriformes; family Passerellidae; genus Melozone; species Melozone crissalis. Next base: position 44,236,680 of record NW_026535783.1, on the reverse strand, counting down.
GAAAATCCAAATAATTTTACTACAATTAGTACACATTTTATTCCAACAATAATAATTTTATTTCAATTTAGGTGAAAAATAAACAATTTTTATGCCTGCTCCTACATTGAGAGGAAATGAACTAGCAACTCTTTATGTTTAAATGTTTAATTCTGAATTTGAGTAAATCAAATTAGAGAAAAGTTGCAGAAGAGAATATGCAAAATATGAAGCCTAATAAAAAAACAGATTCTCTGAGGTAAGGGAAGGTGTCACTTCCTTTCATTGTAAATGTGGCTATGTCAGCAAAATAAAACATTTAAAAATGCTTTAAATGAGTAAATTTTGCTGTTTGTACCAGTTCTGACATTTTAAGTCTCACATATAAGAAGTTAAGGTAAGAGATAATGCTTATTTAATGAGTAGCTAGATAGATTTTTTTACTAAGTCCTGTTCTGCAATATTCACAAATCACATAGATAACACTGTCAGCATAAAGAAGATGATTTCTTTCTCGTAATGACAATAAAGCATTTCCAAGGAGTGCAGAGATGCAGTTAGAAAAGCAAAAGCTTGGCTAAAACTGGTATTGACCAGAGACGTCAAAAACTACAAGAAACTGCTCAATGACAAGCAGAAACAGAAGGAAAATAATGATTAGGACAAGTACTTACAGACTGAACAATGCTCACTGCGGTAAATAAAAACTTCACTACTGCCAGTAGCCAACCACAGGTATTATGGTCACTTTGCAAATTTTCATAAATTAAGCTTATCAGTCTCACTTTGAAACAGCTTTCAGCTGCCTGAAATTTTGCTTAAACTTGTTTAGATATAATCTTTTCTCCTGGCCTGCCCATCTCTGTTTTGTTTTAGTTGGATGGTTTTTTTTTTGTTGAGTTTTTGGATGGTTTTTGGTTGATTGATTACTGTGGGATTTTTCTCTTTTTGTATGTTCATGTGGAAGGGGGTTGTTTTGTTTAGTTTTGGTTTTTTTTGGTGACCATAATTTTAAATAGAGTTTAATAACAAATACGTGAAGTCTGTATGTAACATCTATTGGGTTTTCATAATGATTTGGTGAAGACGGCTTGCTGGCATGAAAACAGAGGCTGTTTGGAAATGGGGTGTATGATAGAGTGTAGAGGAGCAAAGGGAGTAAATGACAAGAAAAGTGGTTCAGATTATACTGGAGACTTTGCGGTTATAAAGAACTTGTCAAGCTTTGGATCAAGAGAACTTGATTCTTATAGGGCAATTTAGGGCACACGCAGACATTTGTTGGAAGAAGAATACAGCAGCTCACATGAAATCTAGAGAGTTCCTGAAATGGGACTGTTTCTTCATACAAAAACTAGATGTATAAAAAAGGAATGAGGCACAGCTGGACTTGTTGCTCACAAACCAAGGAAACCTGCTATGCAATTATCTTGGTTAGTCATAGCCTTAGTGGCAGTATTGTGAAGCTTGGGGTTGAAGGGAGCATATAAGATTTTAAAGATTTTAAAGACAAAGATTTTAGAAGAGCAAACTTCAACATGCTCAGAACACAGCTGGGAGGTATTCTGTGGAAGCTTCCCTGGAGGAAAAAGGAGCTGGTGAATACTGAGAGTTTTTCAAGAATGCACTTCTGGAAGCAAAAACCAGTTAATCCCCTGTAAAGATAAGGGAAGTAAGCAGAGCAAGAGATCCCCTTGGCTGAGCTACAAGCTTTTGAGTCTGATCACAACCAAAAGAGAAGCATATCAAAAATGTCAAAACAAATGAAGACCCATTGATAAACACAAGAGTGTTTCCAAGGTGTGCAGAGATGCAGTTACAAAAGCAAAAGCTTGGCTAAAACTGGTCTTGACCAGAGACATCAAAAACTACAAGAAACTGTTCAATGACAAACAGAAACAGAAGGAAAGTACTATCCTTCTGTTAAACAAGAGAGGTGAATCAGTCACCAAAAATGCTGAAAAGGGAGAGGTTCTCAGTACTTCATTCACCTGTCTCTGCACCAGCACTGCTCGACCCGGGGAGCAAAAGTCCAGGTTGAAATAAACAGAAACCCGCCTTCGCTGAAGGATGAGTTGGTGAGTAAATTTTACTGCAACTTCACCTCTGCAAATTGATGGGCCCTGACAACATCCACCCAGGAAAAACTGGAGTGACTACAAAGAAGTTGACGACTCCCTTTTCAGAAGGAGTCATTTGGAAAAGATATGGGGTAACGGTTACAAGTTACTTTCAGGGATAATCTGATTATATGCAAGAGGAAAGTTTTTTCAAAACAATCAGACTTCTGAGTAATCTCTCCAGGGAAATGGTAGATTCCAAAGTGTTGGACACTTAAAATTCAGATGGACCGGGTGCTGCTTAATCTTGTCTGGACCATGCTTTTGACAAGAAAGTTTGGACCAGATGATCTCTGAGGGCCCCTTCCAATCTGGTGTTTTATAATTCTATGATGATTATGGAGAGATATTCTCTAGTAATATATTTTTTGTTTATTCTTTAGAGCAGAACAACATACATTAGTTGGAAGGGGCCTACAAACATCTACTTCAACTCCTTAGCCACTTCAAGGCTGATCCAAAGTTGAAGCCTGTTGCTAAGGGCATTGTCCAAACACCTCTAAATACTGACACAACATCAACCACCACTCTACTTTCCAGGCTTTGACCACCCACTAGATAAAAAATTGCTTCCTAATGTCCAATCTGAAATTCCCCTGTCACAGTTTGAAACCATTCCCACTTGTCTTATCATTGAATCCCAGAGAAAAGAGTCAGTACCTTCATCTCCACTTCTCAGGAAGCTGCAGAAAGAAATTAAGTCACCTCTGAGCCTCTTTTCCTACAAACCGGACAAGGCCAAAATCCTTAGCCATTCTTCACAGGACATGTTTCCCAGCTTTTTCATGAGCTTTGTTGCCCTCCTCTAGATATATTAGAAGATACTAAAATCTTTTTAAATTGTGGGACACAGTACTGCAGCAACCTACCCAGATCCCTCTGCAAACCTTCTTGTTGCCCAAGAGTCAATAGCACCTCTCAGTTTTTGGTCTCATCAGTAAACTTATTTTCTTTCCTTATGCGTAATAATAACATCTGAACTGACAATAGTATTTTATTTAGACTTTCAATATTTCAATTATACTACTAGTAAATTATTTTTTTACATATTAAATTGATACCTTTTTACACCTAATAAGATTTAGTCATCTTAGCATACAGGCAAAAAGACTACATAATCACATGTAGGAGTCGTGTGATATTGGGGTATCCTCCATGCAGACAAAAACTTCTAAGTTTTTATAAACAATATGTACAAAGATATCCCCAGAAGCAAATCATCTTGCAACATGTGGCAATCTTTGCTAGAAATTGAAGCAAACTATGGTCTTGTCAATAATTACTGTGATTTCTAGTGAATTTCTAGTGAAGAAGCAACAGTTTATCTTGAGTAAAAGCTATATACTTTTTAAAAAATAATGGACATACCGAGATATTTTATCCAAGCTTCACCTAGGACATGACTGAACAGTTTTAGCTGTGACTTTAATGTTCAACACAAGGCAAATAACTTTGCATGAAAATAGTCAGCTTGAAAATAGTCTGCAAAAGCTCTATTGAGATCAACTTAGCATCAACAGATAGGATCTATCCAAATTCCTATCACATATAAACAAACATGCCCCATCCCAGAACTCAGTCAGGTATATTACCTGACATAAAAGGTACATAAAAATTAATATGATAAGATGCGTGAAATGTGTGATCTTTCATATGATAACATCATATGAAATAAAGATGATTGACAGCTTTCTTGTAACACCAGTGTGTAGAATATGACAAAAAAAACCCAGTATTCCCAATGCTATAAATTGTTTCCAAAAATTGTTGCCCTTTTTAAACACAAATATTTGTATGTGAAAATGCAAACGGACTGCTTGTTTCCTGTATTATTGACAGCCCTGCACAAAGGGACAAAGGGCAGCTTCATTTCCAAGATCTTAACGATCTGGAAAAGTATCTATCTCCCTGGATTTCCATGTATTTCCTATCATACATTGGGGAAATTAATTGCTTTTTCTCACCTGAATTTCACATTTGCATAAAAAGAAGAGTAGTTTCACTCCACAGGAATTATAAAAATAGACGATGTCAGGATTCCACATGCAATGATATTCATATTACTATATTCACATGCCATCTCTGTTTGGTCTGCTCTGGGATTGCTTCATTTATTGAGTGGTTTGTATGTGTATTGCACATACAGTACATTAACCATCAGCAAATTCTGCACTTATAAATATGCAAAAGTACTTAAAATTCTATCTTTGTAGATGTTCTTGTTTCAAAGACTTTTAAGAATATGTTATTTACATAAACATTCAGAAGATGCTTTTGAACTTATGTAAAAGTTCTCAAGCCTTAAATTTAATATATTAGCAGGCATTAGTTTAAGAACTGCAGACAGAATTTTTGTCATGTTTAAAGGGAATCAGTTTCCTTTTTTCTCTATATATAACTTTTAGACTCATTATTGATGAACAAACAGTAAAGAGATTTTCGTACCCTCCCGACAACACCATGTAAAGAACAGCTCCAAAACTGGTAAAAAGAACTGTTGCCCTACTCACTACCTGCCTATTCAAAGCACTAAAAAAGAGGGAGACAGAAGCTAAGCTTTTTTCTTGCCCTTATTTATTAATTGAATCAATCCAGAGAAATGTCATCAGTACATACACAGTTTCTTTTTTCCCGTGTCTAAGGGAAATGTCAGTTCAATATGCCTCTAAATCCTGTTATCTTCACACATATAAATGGAACAATAATAAGAGATTACAAGATTAAAAGACAAATCACAACCAATTAGACCTTGTCAAATTTTGTCATCACATAGGAAAGCTGCTAAAATGTTAACCTTGACCTTCAGCATATTTTAAAATCAGGGACTATCAGTTGATAATCAGTTAAGTGCTCTCCGTGGAAAGAATAGAAGACCTCGTCCAGTGAGGGTACTAAAAGCTTGTGAAAATCTGATCCTGATGTTATCTAGATGCAAAGTGTTAACCTTTCACAGAGATGAAGTCTGAAACCCTGGAATAAGGGTCAAAATAAACAGGTTCCATTTTTGGCCCAATAGCAGACTCGTAATGTCAAATGTTCACTTTGCTGTGACCTTGTTCCCATATGTAGAATGAATACAATATTTCTTTTCCTTGCCTTTTAGTCTATCACTGGGACAAAGTGGTAGAAAAAGACTGAGTATTCTGGTGTCAGGGTATTTTAAACTGCTGTAACTTGAGCAGCAATTTTCTTAAGCTCTATATCCTTCATTTTTCTGGGTTATATTTTTTGTCACTCATATTGTAAGTATTAAGCTAAATTGATTAATATACACATATTATATTTTTATCTAAAAGTAGTCTCTCACTTTATCTCTTGTACTTTCCTCACTAGAAGTACTTGTGAAATATGTAACTTAACACCCTCATTTTTCATCTTACTTTTTTTATGTTCCAGAGTACATAAATATCTTAAATAATTAAGTCACACTCTCATCACACTCTCTTAATTCTGATTTTTTTTCACTACATGCTAGTTAATATTTGGGAACAATTTGAATGGTACATACTGAATATATATACCAATGTAAAAATGAACCAATGTAAAAATTATGCTCTTAGCTGTGGTCTGCTACAATAGGCATCGTGTGCCCAGTTTTGAAAGAGGAAAATAGATTTTCACTGAGAAATTATATTGTAAGCAAAAAGCTGATCCAACAAACTGATAACCATCCTGCCTTTATCTTCTCCACAGTTTCCTACTAGCTATAAGAAAAATGGGATCTTTTTACATCAAAGAAAACAAAACTCTAAGTAGAACTGAGATACTGGTGTCCATGAATATTAAAAATCTAAGACTAGAAGGATGAGAGGTGCACTTTAATGTGTGTGCGTAATTCCTGTGTGGGTGACTGCAGCACTGCTGTCACCTTAACCATGTGAAAGATAACATGTGGACCTCCCTCAGAGATAATTTTTGGCCTATCAAGGCTTCTTACTCTGTTCTTTACCCACAATTGTCTCCCATGAGAAATACAGTGGGAAGTAGGGTTAATTTAATTAGCATCCAAATATTCTTACTTAGGTTTTTTTCCACCAGTTTTTCTTCTATGTCAACAAACTATTTTTTGTCTACATTTTCTTGATCATTGAACATTTCCTCCATGTTCATGTTCATATTTATGTTTCACAATAATTTGTCATTACTTTCAGATAGTGCTTTTAATTGCCTAGAAAGGAAGAGGAATCAGAATGAGGTGGCATCCAATTTGCCAAGTAACATTATGAACAGATGAAATTACACACTGATTTAAAGATATGTTTAAGAATTCTACAACAAGGGAAGTCTATGTCCTCTACAGTGCCATATAAAGTGTATTTTTAATTTGTGTTTGTTGCTAGAAATCAGTAGGCTTTGTAAATTTAGTCTGAAATGAATCTCCAAATGTGTAAGACATCACTTACTTGGAGTTGAGGCTGATCAGTTCTGCCACAGCTGGTGCCAACATTCTGTCAGTCAAATTCTTAACTGGTTGTAAATGGTGAGGAAAACAGTTGTTTTTTACTCCCACCTGGAATGAAACAGAGTGTCAGTTACTATTTTTCTTCCCTATCTTCCAAGTGTAATAAGACATTTATTATATTATCTTAGCCTGTCTCATTAGAGGGGTCATCAAAACAGTTACACAAAGGATAGAAGCATAAACAGTTTCACTCTTTGAATTTCTCCTTGATTGTGTGATACAATATACATATAAATAAGTGGTCTAAAAAGAATTCATTTTGTGTACATTTATTCATATATATATTTATACAAATATGTATGGATTTAAAAATGTTGATGCTGAAGAAATTAGTCAGAGAATTTAGCAGTAGCAAATTAAGTGTTTCAGAGCAAAGGAGCTTAATGTAGGTATCTAAATAAGAAATATTCATTTTCATTTTGATCTTGAAGTACCGTTTCTTTTTTCCAAGTTTCTTCTTATTACAGACTATAGACTTCAAATTTATGAGAAAATGATTTATAAAACAAAAGGTTAAAGAAAAGGTCTCTCAATTTTAAATTGCTCTCTATCACCTTTGAAAGGAAATGAAGATAAGAAGTCCTAACTGACTGAAAGAGCAACTACTATACTATACTATACTATACTATACTATACTATACTATACTCTACTATACTATACTATACTGTAATATCAATCTAATATATCAAGAGTGTAATATAATATCAAGAAGATGGGGAAAAGATGGTTCTGAAAATCATAGCCAAATCAGTTTAAGTGAAGTTTCTGGGAAAAAAAATATACTGTAAGTCTTCATGGAAGCTATTTGCAGGCAGAAGAAGGTCAACCAGTAGCAACATGACAACAGAGAGATATCTGAGGGGACAGAGATATTAATGGAAACGTGGAAAAAAACACAGTGGAAAAACCAGAGATTTATTACACCTGGAAGTAAATATTCAGTAATTTTGTTGTCTTGTGACCATATGATATTTCTGTCCTTCTAACTGAAAGAGAACCAAATGTATTACAACTCTCAGCTTTATTACAACACAATGAATAGATTTCTACAGGAGACAAATTTTTCAGAAACTCACTGACTTAAAATAACTTAATAGTAAGTTTTCATGCAATGGTAGCAATATGGACAGAACAACAATATTCAGAAAATCACAGGTGGCTTAGAAAATTTCAGCTCTTTATCCATCAGCATTCCTTGCTGTAAAGGATATACAACTTATGAGGAAATGATAGGTTATAAAAAGACTCTACAAGAAGATGGATTAATACTGTATAGTTAGTTATTCAATGCTAATATAAATACTTGTTGGAGAGGCACTGCACATCTGAAAAATTTATGGCCTTTAATTTAGAGTGTAAACATCTAGAAGAACTAGACCTTGTCACATACTGACATTATTTTAAGAATTAATGTTATTTTATTTAGGGGAAATTGCACATTTTTATTTCATCAGAATAATAAGTATGCTCTAACTTTAAAAAAAATTCAATAACGCTTTTCCTGTAGTTTAATTGCTTAAATAATTAATTAGTCCAAAACAATTGAAATAATCTTATAAAATTAATATGCGATTACCTAACAGCTGAAGGTTCCTTTTACTATATTCTAATTTTAATAACAAGAAACAAATTCCTTATCTTAGTTATATATATAATTCCAAAAAATAAAAAGTCTACATTATTCCAGAAACACTTTGCAGCCCTGGACTTACACCATTAGTAAACTCATTTTCTCAGAAGCCCTTTCAGTAGTTGGCCCTTCAGTATAAGCATTACTGGAGTCTGTTTATAAATAAATCATCTGTTCAGACAAATTTAATTTAAAATGCGATTTGTGGTCAATGTGATTTGACCACAAATAACTATCAGTAGAGAGCTGAAAAAGGGCTTTTGTTACAAGTCCTGTAATATTTTTGAATTTCAAAACATTTATTCACAGGCAGAATTCCAAAAGTGTTTGTAGACTTTGGCAGAAACCAACAATTTTTCTAAAAGTGCAGGGAAATACAACCATGTCTCCAGACTGCAAAGGTTAATGAGTAAAATGTGCAACTGAGAATTAAATCTCTCCAAAGTGCTTCAAAGATAAATCCACTTTGCTGTATATGTCATCACAAGTTGCATCTTGAGAACAACTAATAATTTCTTAACAGAAAGTATTCTAATGGTGAATTTCCAAACAAGTCTAGTCTGGAATTCTCCAAGGCAGAGAAGTGCAGGAGACTGAATCATCACCAGAGGTTAAGAGGTAAAAACCTCTTCTCTTTTGTTACTCCTAACTTGAAATTGGGAAACAAACCTGTGCAACAGTGTCATGAGATTTTTCTCTCACGCTTCAGCTACTGTAGGGAAACAAACTGGGTACACATTTTCAATTCCAGTGAAGCAAAAGATATTTTCTCTCAAAATATACCTTCCTTGTTAAATTTTAAATTAAAATTGTTTTCTTTCTGTACTTAATCTTTTGCTATGTCTTTTCTTGGCTTCTCTTCCCCTCTTTTTCCCCAGAACTCAGTTTCCCCTTCCCTTAGTTCCACTTCTCCACATTTCAGCGTCAGCAAACCTATGAGCATTTTCAACATCTTGCCAATCAGCCCAGCAGTTGCGTTTTCTTTCTTTTTTTTTTTTTTTTTTAATAGGAATGCAGTTGTCGCAAAGTTATTTTTGCCTGTATTTTGCACTTGTTATCAGTTGGGAACAGAAGGAAATATCACTTTGGCTCCTGAATTACAGCAACAGATAAGCATGGTGCTTTGGGCTGTCTGCTACTTCTTTTAGCCACTAACAGAGCACTGAGCTTTACATCCTCACTCTTCTATGATGTACACTGGACTTCCCTGCTAGCAGGGTGGAAACATTTACATTTTCTTAGAAAACAGATTGAGAAAGCCAGATGGCAATATATAGTTGACAGTGTTAAAAAAAAGGTTAGGCTTCAGCACTGACGTTTACATATGTGCTTCTGGTCACAGTTAATTCCAATGTGTTTGATTCAGACCTATGACACTATTCTCCAAAAACAAAAGCTAGATATTAAAGGAAAGCTTATGAAGAGCAGTAATATATCTTATTAGATCAGCTGATAGAAAAAAAATGACAAGATTCTGCCACAAAAGCCCTTGTTCAAAGGAATATAGGGTAGAAGCTTTCAGATATGCTAGATGCCACTTGGGACATGGATACTATACCTTCTTTGAAAATTTCTTTTTAAAATCACAAGACATAATATGAAATCCTGCCTCAGACATCACAGAAACAACACATCAGTGAACATTCTCAATGTTTATATGATATTCATGATTTCTGAAAAAGGGAAAATAGTACACAAGTTATACTTAGTAGTGTAAATTAGATAAAAGGCAAATTATTTATAAATATTCCATTATATCCTTTTCACTTCCATAAATAATAGAGTTCAGTAAGCCTTTGCTTATTTCTTTGGACAGAAAAAGTGGCTGCATGAGATGATGATAACTTCCCTTTAAAAAAATTAAATGCTTTTCTCTATGTCCTTCCATTTGCACTTTTGGGATATGACCCTACCTTATACAGTCTGTCTGTTTTAACAACTAATCCACATTTACAGTTACATAAATTTTATTTGTTCCACGTATTTTACCTTCATTTGTGATTCACAGATATATATATATATGTGCAAACAGTTAATGTTTCTATTATCTTTTATTATAAATACGGAAACATTATCAAATTAATAGCAAAAATAACACCAAATAATAAAGCAAATTAATGAACATATATGTTTCATAAAATTTCCATCCCTGAAAGTGATACCCTTTTAGAGTAATTTTTGCTTTCTCAGTGATGGAATATTTTTGCATTTGAGAGCTTAATTTCTCTCTTTAGTTAAAGATCTCAAAACATTTTCCACTCAATAATTTCCTACAGCCATAGCCATACAATTTAGAAACAAATAAAACAAGCAAAAAATAGAGAACAAAATAAAAGTGTATTCTCAAATGAAACCTTTTTAGTTCTTCGAGGTTTGTGTAGATTACATTTTAAAGTCTTTACCAAGAACATAACTAAATTCAAAGCATGGCAGAGAAACAGTACAGAAGTTAGAACAATATTAAAATACACTTAATTTCTGCCAGTACCTGAGCACCATAGTTCTATTTCTAAGTATACAACACAAATTTTAACACTAACATGAACACACAAAAAGAACAGAAACATAAAACTATTTTTATATATGACGGTTCATTATATTTGCATTACAAAACACTACAATCAATGACGGAATTTCCTATTTCCTCTTAATATTATTAATCACTGTACCTTTTAAAAAACTCTATTTATCAGAAAAAATTAATATACCTTTATACCTTGATTCTCCTTAGGGAAATCATAAGAATCATAAGAAATCTATTTTACCCTATCATGCTTTCAAGAGAGAATAAGCATGTTATTCTCCTGCTGCTCTCAAAGTTGTAAATTCTGCATCATACTACCTATTTTACTGCCCTCTCAAAACAAATTTTCCAGGCTTTCTTGACCTAACAAGAAAATTTTCATCAGCTGCAGTATCTTTTAGGTAAGATTGCAAGTCGTTATAGTAAGACTGCAAGTCTTTACACTACAAGGGATGATATGCTTGAGATAACAAGAAGCTTCACAAAAATACAGGGCAAATGCAGAGACAGCAAATCTGTAACATATGTTCACAGACTGAAAAGTGTTAATAAATACATTGATCCTGACTTCAGAACTTAAAGTGACTGAGATTGTCACATTCTGATTTATGCTAGAAAACTAATGGTTTCCTATGAAAAAATAAAAACAAAGGCATCTTCTAAAGCATTGTGGAATTATAAGAGCTTACTTCTGATTACAGAGTCTAACATCTCTACCTGCTCCAAGATTGTAGTAGTCTAGTAACTACTTGAAGTCAGAATCAACTATGGGTTTATAGAGTGAGATTCTGATTACGTTTTAAAATATTTTTTCATGATAATGCAAGAGTCCTAATTATAAATATTTCCTGCCTGTTTTGGCAAGATACTGGGGAGGAGAGCAACAAGAGAGCACGGAAACAGAGGTTTCTGTGAGAGTAGGGACTTTCACAACATGAGACAGAGAAAGTTCCAGGCAGCTCCAAAATGGATCCATAGCTTAATGCATCAGCAAAGAAGATTCTGCTTCTCTGATAACATATATCTTGGAAAGGGCAACATATACTGTGTAGCAGTTGTGAGAGACAGGACTGAGAAAAAATGTGAGAGAAAAAACTTGCAGACACTAAGATCAGGGGAGGAGAAAGGAAAATATGCTCCTGGCACTGAAATAGGGATTCCTCTGCAGCCTGTAAAGACCATGGAGAAACAGATTGTCCTCCTGCAGCCCATGGAAGACCTTGTTGGAGAAGATATCAACACTGTAGGCCATAGACCTCTCTGCACTCAGAAAAACATGTGCAAATGAAGTTGTTGATTGTGGAAAGTCCAGACAGGAGAATGTGAATAAGACCCCAAGTGGCAGCATATTTTCTCACAAAACTTAGAGATCATGACGGACTCATGTTGGACCAGCCTGTTCCTGAAGGACTGAACCCCATGGAAATGACCCATGCTGGAGCTGTGTTATAAATGCAGGATACTAGGTAAATTGAATTGCTAAAGATTTCCTTGAGGTTCATAATATTCTTATCTAACTAGAATTATGAAGCAATTATTTTATTCAACTTCACAGTTACAGTGTTTGCTACATTGTGGCTAACGGTACAGATTTTCCACATTTTTAATTTTTATCTTAAATGCATAATCATTAATCTGGATGTTTTTGGTTTATTTTCTTTATCTAATTTTAATCAGGTCATTTTCTAGTGTGTTGTATTTCTATTCCCATAAAGAGTGTAAAGTCACTAACGAATGACAAGAATTTTCAATCTTATTTTCTCTTCCTGTTCTGATGAGGAGGGGAAGTGAGTCAGTATCTGAGTGGGGATATGGCAGCAATCCAAGGTCAACCACAACAACAGTCAGCCTTTTGATCTGAGTGCTGCCAGAGTTGGTAAATTCCCCTTATTAGAGTACATAGGGGTAATGATTGTATTCATTTCTCCCCAAGTAGGTCATGACATCAAGGGAGGCCGTATGTCTTCTTCTCCAGGTTTTAAATATTGAAAGGATTTTATTGTCTGAAATATACACAGATAATTCAAACAAAACTCAGCTAAGTTTTTTCAAGAACCGATTTATTCTGATCATAAAATTTAGAACCTGAAAAATAATTTCACATTATGTCATTTCAAGACCTCCATCAACTCATTTTGCTGTAAAGAAAATTAAGAAGTTGATAGAAATCTCCTAAATTCTCCATCAGACTTACCACGGAAAATTTGCTACTCAAATAAAAATTTGGTGATCAGCATGACCTTGATTATGTCAGCAGCTAAAAATATTTTTTAAGTGCCTTTTTATCTGTCTTTTCTTCCAGTCTATAGTTGCAGCTATAGCCTCTGATTCTCTAGAGAAGGAGCTGAAATAATATATCTAACCAATTACTCATCAAGACAATGTACTCCTTCACTTTGCTGATGACTGGCTAAAGCTTTGAAGCATGAAATTTGATTTTGTTACTGGTTCAATGTATAGATGCAAGTACAAAGAACATTAAAATGTCAATGCATTAAATTTTGTTTTCCCCAGTAGTCTTGAAAGATGATGATGATGATGATGATGATGATGATGATGATGATGAGCAGGATGAGAAGGAGGAGGAGGAAAATGAGGAATCGGAGATTTAAATACATCATTGTCCAAATGAACAAAAGCAGTCCTATATTTATTAAAACGATGCACAGAGGTTATAAAATTTTCTGGAGTGAAGTATATATTTGAAATAATTGAGTGATCAAAGATTGCATTGTATTACTCTGATATTATTTAAATATCTCAACTGGAATATGTATTTCTAATGTTAATACCTGTCTAAAAGTTGGGTCTTAATAACTGGCTTTATGTTTTCATTTTGTCTTCAAAGCTAAACAGCTGCCCTCTCTTTTCAATTACAGTAGTGTGCATATACATATATATTCATGTAGAATTCATCCCTCAATCATCTCTCTGATTAAGCTAGACAACTTAATCTTCAGAGGTCTTGAATTTTAAGGGTTGCTTGATTCTATTTTCAGAATGAAAGCTCTGTCTTCCATCCCTGACAAACAGATCTATCCTTAAAACTCATGGCTGAGTGAATAATCATCATTCATGTATGCTGCAGTTTGGTACTTCTAAAACAAATTGTCTTATTTTTTAATAGGACATGGAGAAATTAATGCATATGGCAGGAAAATGACAGAAAAGACTGGAAACTGCTAGATGGTAAAATAAAATACAACTTTACTTCGTATTGATACTACAGACCCTTATTATTACAATCATAGTGGTGACCAAACTGCTTATAAATACTTCTCAGGATAAAAAGGAGCATATCCAGAAATTTCTCTACCAATCTTAAACTGTAACCTTAGAACCAGATTCAGCTTATAAGCAATGAAGTCTGTGAAAAATACAATAGATAAGGTAGCTGCAGAGACCACAAATGCTTCCAAATGACAGGAAGAAGGGAAAAAAGAGAAATTTTACATATAATTTCAAAATACTGCCACATCTCTACTTAGATTACAATTTTCTAATGTGATTTTTAAGATAATGTCCATTAAATTTAAAACCAAACAAATAAACCAAAAAACCCTCAACAACAAAAAAAATCAGCACAACATGTAAGTTTATTCCAGAGGTGAAAAAGAAGATATAGTAGTGCACTTGGAGGAACTGTTTGACTAAAGTGTCCTCTGATGTCCTGGTATGCAGTACCTCATGACATAAGGGAAGGACAGCTGGTGATGAATTCTCAGACAAAACTTACTGTAAAAGTTTTTCTATCACAAAGCCAGAGAATCACAAATAATTTAGACAGGGAACAAAGGAGTGATTTTCCTAGTTCAGTTCTCCACTTAAAGCAGAGACAACTGCCTGTTTTTTGCAATTTTTTGCAAATTGCATTTTTTAAAGTTTGGAATGGAGGTGATAAAAACAAGAAACAGAAGGCAACCTAGTTTGCAGAGTCTGATTACTAGAAAAGTCATGTATTTATTAGGGTTTCTTTGATTCTTCTAGAAGCTGTTATCCTGTAAACCCTAGCAAGCACAGCTTAATACAGGAAAGATACTACTAAACTTCAAATTACTATTAAATTTTGAAAGCTGATTTTTTTTTTCTGTTTAAAGATAAATGTTGCATCTTTGATTTTAAAATGTAATGATGTACTACCTCTCTAAATTTCCTATGCAATGCTGACTGCTTTAAAGAGGATAATGTTTTCTGATTTTTTTCTGCTACAAAATACAACACATGCTCTTTTTCTTCTAAGTCTACCTGTGTGAGAAACAAAGGATGTATGTGGTATATGGCACATGAATATGTGATTCTTCTGAGGCATATGTAAAATCTAAGCAGGAAGGAATTTAAAGTGAGAAATATTAGCATAAAGGCATATATATATAAAATTGTATATATAACAATATTACACTATTACTAACACTATTAATTACTATTTTTAATAGTTAATTAATTACTAACAATTTTACTAAATAATTAATTACTAACAATTTTACACTACTACTAACACTATTAATTAATAACACTATTAACTAAAGTTTAAGAAGACTACCAGACATTGACAGAGAATAATGTAGTAATTGTAAGCCACATAAGATGATTAAAAAGTTTATCTCGGTAAATATCCCCAATGACTCCTTGTGATGTCTTTTTTACTTAGCAATGATTCTGTTTAGTCCTAAAAAGCAGTCAGCTGATACACGTATCCAAATGTTCTGACAGTTGGTGTTATCTAAAATGTGGTTGCATAAGTTTAAGATAGATACTTCAGATAAACAACTTTTTTTAATATTTTGTGTATTAAATGAAGATATCAAACTGGCAAATTTTCAAAAATTCGAATGATGCTGATGATGAAATAAAGCATCAGACCTTGACCTGATGAAACTCACAGAGCTGCAGCTTCAAAATGTTTGGCAATCATTTCTTGACTTCTAGACACTTGTTAAAGCAAGATAAAATCAGCTGAGTCGAGGCAAATCCAACAGATCCTAAAACTCTGCCCTGTTGGATTGATCTAAAACTTTCTATCAACACTGGCAAAAATAATACTTACTAGGTTTTGGGATTTGAAAAAAAATGTTTTAGGCTTTAGAAGTTCTAAATTTCTAATTTATTCATTTTTTATTTATTTGGCTTTAAACAAATAATGTGTTTGGGGTTTTTATGATTTCCTATAGATTGTGCTTAAAGTTTCATATAAAATTCAACTCCTGTGCTTCTGAAAATATATGCCAAAATAATCTTAACAAGTAACCTTAGTGAATGTCAGGGAAAGACCCCAAGTTCATTGTGCAAGGATAGAATCAATGAGAACTTTACTGTTCTCCTGAATATACTGTTCATCATCCACTCGCTATTCATCCAAACCAGTTCAATACAATCTCCTTACTATTGTCTTTAGTTTATAATGCATGTGTCTGAAATTTACTACTGCAATCTGGCCAAATGTATCAGGTGTGCTCTAGCTTTCCTTTTGCTTGATAAATATTGTGAAAGGCTTGTTCAATAGAAAATAAAGGCATTATCAAGAAAGGATGTGATTACTAATACATTCTGATTTTATTTCAGAATTCCTTCACCCTGCATCTGTTATTCCTGGACAAAGAATGGTTATGCTATTTAAACAATTTTAAAAAGCGGCATAAATCCATGTTCAAAAATCACTTAGATGGATCTCATTTTTAAGCTTCACACATCACTGATTATTTTTGTCATAGCTCCATAAAAAATACATAGATCCAAATAAAAGATCTGAAATTTATAAATTTAGGACTATATTTCTTACTCTTTCTTCTGAAAAAAAAAATTTACTTTAACAAAAGATATGATTGGAGAGATTCTAATGCATTCAATAACCATAGGCATAAAGGTCTCTGGCTTATTTCAAGCATTCTTTGGTATTAGTTATCCTGCTTACTCTGTTTCTGTGAATTAATCCAAGAATCAAAACTGACTATTGGAAATACATACAAAGACTGTTAAAAGCTACAGTAGTTTATATCGGGAATCAAAATAGCGGTTGTCTGCTTCCAATAACTAGGGAATGTTGAATGTGTTTCCCACACAGAAACTGTATTGAAGATATGATCCGGAGTAACATCTGTTCAAATAACTGTTATGTATTCTATCATCAGGGAACTGGCAACTAGACTTGCTTAGCGTGCAGTCCTTTATAATTTACCTTGAATATAAAATTTATGCTGGAAAGGATCAGAAAAGATAATTTCCTCCTAAACCAAAAAAGTTCTCTCACAATGCTATATGAAGAGCAAATTTACTTAAGTGACACTTTCTTCCTTGTAAGTGATAAAATATTGAGGAAGTTTTTTCAGTCATCCCATCATCATGGGTCTGTGTTTGACCCTGGCTACAATCACCAGGTCCAGTCCTGACACCCACCTGCAATGTGATATGACAGCTAGAACTCAGTCTGCCTTTATTCCCACACAACTGGGTGATGTCCTGCTCTGGTGCTACACTAGGGAATCCCCTATCCCACATAACACCGTGAAATATATCATGGAAAGTTAGAGAAACACAAGACAGATCACATTTAATACATATAACACCTTTATTAATTATCTGGATGACAGAGAAAATGCTCGAGGCAGATCCCATCAAAGTATGTACAAATCTAAAGGGACAGTTCAAGGATGATGGAATCAGGCTCTTTTCAGAGGTGTCTGGTGATAAGATCAGAGGAATGAGCAGAAACTGAAACACAGGAAGGTCTTTTTGAACACAAAAAACCTCTTTTTCCCTTTTGGGAACCAACCACTGAAAAAGGTAGCCCAGAAAAAGTGTGGCATCTCTGCCCTTGTAGATTAAAAGCTATTCTGGGCATGAGTCCTGGAAACCTGATCTTGGTGGCCCTATATAAACAGAAGTTGTCAACTAGGTGTAATCCAGAGGTTCATTCCAATTTCAGCCTTTCCTTATGCCTGCTGGCTGAATCCTCACTATGCAGGAATAGCTTTTGACATCATAACTTCCATTTATTGCCCTGGTTTCTTCTATCCTAAAGGAAAAGCTAGTTTTCAATCTTATGGTTCTCCTAATATGTTAGGTGTAATAAACTGTTTTCACAACCTTCTTTATGGCTTCATTTGGTAATAACTTAATCAAAAGTAATTTAAGCCATTTCTATAGCAAGGGAATAACTTGTTGTGATGCAGATTGAATAGTCAGTAGACTAGATGAATAGCCACAAACACCAGATCGTACTGTTCCTTGTTTAGGAACATATAGCAAAAAGCCTTGAGATATTTTATTGGTTTGATTAAGAAGATGGGAGATTTTATTGGTTTGATTAAGAAGATGGGAGATTTCTGCTATATATGGAGTCCAAATAAGCTGGTTTGTTGTTAGTGTGAGACTGACATTCTTAATATAGGTTTACTAAGCCAAGAAATTATCAACAAAAACCAAAAATCAAATATTTATATTTTATTTTATTTCTTAATAATGCATGAAGAAACAAAAAGGAGATAAAACCTTTTGTCAGAGATAATAAAATTTAGTCAACAGATAATATAGTATTAGATTTTATAGGCTTGCAGGCATTCAGCTATTAAGATTCTGAACTATATCTTGTTTGTATCTCATATAATTCTTTAGGAGTATTTTCTATGCATAATCTAATCATCAGTGCTATCATGACTATGCTATTACAGATTGCATACTATTTGCATTCAAACATACAGGAAAAATAATGTAAGTCAAATATCTTCACTAAATTGAGAAACTATAGCTACAACAGTTTAAAGAGGTACAATATTTCTCGTCCTATATTCTGACAGTGGTTCTTTAATTAATAAAAAAGCTGACTGTTGATTGAATTAATTCAATCCTTTCTCACTTATAATATATTCTTAATAGTCCAAGTAGCAGTTAATTTAATCTTTTTACTTAATATAGAAGATTGGGGTAAATCTTACTATTAATCTTTAATATACTTGAAGTCTTATGCTTACATATTGCAGATTCTTTCTGTTTACACAACAAAAACCCAAAGAGTAAATACACAGTTAATACTAAGTTCTGATACTCAGCAAAAAAGCTGGGTCAATGTTCTACCATATCAGATACTAAAAAGCACAATTGCCCTAGGCTTTTCTGCTATCTATAAAGTCCATATCTTACACAATGCAAAACTCAGCTTTCTGTGCTGAACATTATCTTCTTGAAATTTTTCACTAGTGAACACATTAAATTACTAGTAATAAAGAGTTCAAACCTGATTTTTTTCCTAAAGCAATTCAAATGCAATTCTGCTTATTAAGTACAACTCAAATCTGCTTCACTACATAAAAGTAAAAAAATAAATATTCCTCAGGGTCTTTGTCTCAAAGCATTTTATGCTGAACAAATTTGTTCAAGCATTTGTTCAAATTTTCATCATAAATCAGATCCCCATGCAATTTTCCTTCTTCTCGCTTTTATAAAATGTTATCAGATCCTACAATATACCTACACAGTTGGCTGTACCATTGAAATGGAAACAGAGTCAGCCAGGACTTTTTAAACATAATCATATCAGTTACATTTCAGAACCTCTCTCACACCTTTCAGAATCCTGGCATCCAAAATTACTAAACTAAAGGAGGGCAAGGAGCAGGGGATGGGGAAGGATCAAAACTAAACCAAACCAGATCAAGGCACACCACGCCAATACTACCACTCTTCAAACACTCTTCTGTACTTTTATCTGTTCCAGTTTCATTCACTTCAGTAATGAGGCTATCTATACACAGATCTTTTTAGCCTTTCTTACTGTTTTTAATAATCTGTCACTAAAAAATGTCTTTACTTTTGCATTTCTATCTTGACCACCTACTTTTGATTTTTTTCAAATTCAATATTTTACTTTTTCTTGAAGCAAGAATTTGTCTGCATATGTCAGCCCGGTCATATGGGAAAACTTTCAAGATTCCCTTTATTCCAGTTGTCATAAGTAAATAGTGCAAAGATCATAATCAATATCCTTTACCAGGATTGATCTGCTACACATTATTATTGTTCTTGCTGTTATTATTATCATTAATATTACTAATATTATTTCCAATGCGCAAAAAACTCTTTTCAGATTTCATAATGACACCTAGTTCAAGTGGAAACGGTCGTTCAGCATACATGATTTCTATCAGGTTCGGTATAAGGCCACAGGCTCCCTACTATCTTGCAGTGCAGGATCTCAGGACCTTGATGTGCCTGCCCAAACCTGCACTTGTTTTACTTTGCCTTAACAACGGTCTGATACCCAAGAGCCCATTATTAGAACATGTATTTCTGATCAAGAACTGATGGAGTTCACAAACGTAACTGGTTAGTCTCAGCAGAGTGCAGTCCAGTCTGTGAGCTAGTAATGCTACAAAGCACTCCCAGGCATATGAGAGAACTACTTTAAGTGTCTCACATGTTTTAAATTTTTCCTTGTTCTTTGATCAGGTTTACTAACATGATGCTCATTTACAGCTGATTTACTTCTTTGCAGTCTCAAGTTATCTCCAGATGAAATATAATACTGTCTCTGTCACATCCTTGTGCCTACGTTGCTCATGAATACTTGCATTTAAAAAGGATGATAGAAGGGATCTTTTACAATGCAATTGGTTATTTTTGGTAGATATGATTAGCTTCCATTTAATGAGTGGTTCTTTCTTTAGATGTACTTGGGATTACACTAAAATTCTCACAAAAACAAATCACTAAAAAAGCAAAGACCTCTTGATATACACTCTCTTTCTAAAAAGAAAAAAAAATTAAGGTGGGATAAAATATTGGAAACAAACCAGAGTGTAATTATAGAACCTTAGGTAGTGACAAGATGATTTAGAAGTTTCAAAAAAACCCCCAAAAAATGGTATTATGTAGCAAAATAAACAAAGTAGCTCATATTCAAGAAGTAATTCAACAACAGAATGAAAAAGCTGAACATAGTTAGTATTATGGACATAGTATTGTCAGAAAACAGACAAAACATGTTGGCTGTTGTTTTCCACACAACTACTTCTAAGAAAAGAGCTTCTGAACTTCAGTTATTTGATGTTAAAAACTATTGTTGTCTATTCAAATTGTCTTGGCCTATTGAAATTACGCCAAGAAGGATTGAAATTTTTTCTGTTTTTACCAGCTTGAAGGAATCAATAAAGTGGTTCTTGTTAGTTCCAAGAAATTGGAACTGCACCACCTCACTAACAGAACAATTAAATTCCCGGTATGAAAACAAATTCACTGCATCTTTTGCATAAAAGTAGTTCTGATGAATGTTTAGCCTAGACTTTGAAAATAATGTCAGGGAAGAGTTCTGGCTGCTCTGCATAAGGAGACAGCCAGGAGCAAAAGGTGATTCCAAGGCTTTGGAGTAGTGCCATCCTATGACATTGATCCAGAACACAGATGCAGCAAGTGAGAGTTGGGATCAGACACAGAAATAGTCTACGGGGGTAAAGTAGGGCTGAGAGTAGGATTGAAAGCTGTGTCCCAGGATTCATGTTGGGTCAAGACTGAGGTGATATGACCCAGGGCACAATTATAGTATTGATCTGCTACACAGCTCAGATAAGGGCAGCAGAAACAGACTTTGCTGGGCAAGAGTTCCCCAGAGAAGGAGGGCACCCCAAACTTCTGGTTTCCCATCAGTGATGGAGGCAAGCTTTGACTAAATATCTTCATTCATTCCACTTAGCACCTTAACTGATTCCACTGAGCACCCTAACTCAGCCCAGTAAACTTTTAGGAAGGGGGCTGCAGTCAGGATCCTTATAGAAAAGTAAAAAAAAAATGGCATATATCAATCATTTCCAGTAAAACTTTTTTGATTTCACTTTGCTTAGGTATAATTTCAACAGTATGTTATTTTAGCTAGTTACATTTCTGGATTTAAAGAGTGAGTTTATTTATGGAATTGTGACTATTAAGCTTGAAGAATATGTACAAAAACTAAGAAGTGCAATTTATGCCATTTTATTAATAATACTTATTCCCGGTATTTTAAAACATTAGCTCCTTCTGTCATCTTGAAAAGCACTGCATAGTTTTTCCAGGCTTATTCGTTCAGCCATATCCTAATTCTGCAAAAACTCATTGGCATGTACAGTTTCCCAGTGCAGAGAATGATGTCTATGATTTTCATCTACAAAATTTAATTTAAGTTACAAATCTAAAAAGAATTATGCACAACTAGATATATATGTTTATGGGAAAAACATATTTGAAATCTCTATTTAGGTTTTATTTTATTATTTTTCATGTCTTTGAAGTCTATCTCTTGTAACAACCATTATTTTAACTAATGATTTCAGGAATGTTTTGTTCTTTTTTCATTTTTATTGACCAACTTGAAAACTTTTATGCCAAAAATAAACACAGATATAGAATTTTAAAATATTGCTTTAAGTTTATTTTAAGATTCTTGTCAAGGTCTTCAAAATAATAACCTGAGGGTGACTTTGAACAGTAGGTTTCATTTTTACTGTGTTGCTTATGTTATAGGTATTTCATATTGAGATTCTGATCTCAATAAAGATCTGTATTATGTGATCCTATGATATATGACAGGATGTCGTAAAATCAATGAAGTAGTTAGTTGCCATCACCTGATATTTTTGTCACAAAACTTACTTAAATATACTTCTTAAAAATTGCATGTATTTTCAAAAGCTTAACTAAAAAATTGAGAGCTGTAGGTGGCATCTGTGACCCCACTAGGCCACTGTAGAAACTAGTTTATGTGGTCTAGTGTACTGTTGTCTCAGTGCTCTGCAGAACAGCGTCATGATGTAATGAGGCAGAATTCACAGATCATCCAGTGTTTTTATAGGTTATAGGGTGGAAAGGACTGAGCATAGAGAGTCAAGTCAAAAGCACTACAGACTTGAAAAAGTTAGTAGCTGAGTAATTGTTTTGTCAAAAATCCAGAAAACCATAAATGACTGCAGGGTCCAAGTACAACATCAAATTTATTGTGTGATTAGCATTTTTCCACCAGCAACATTTTTAGCTAAATTATTAAAGGGCAGTCAAAGATAAAATGTCTGAAAGTCTGAAGTGGCTGATGCATGGGTAAGGCTGCAAGAAAAAATTATCTCTGCTGGTGATATACAAATCTGGTGCATGAACAAGTAGGAAATTCAGTAATAAGGGCTGTCAATACAACACATTCTCCAAACAATAAAATCAATAGGACAAACAAAAGTTAAATTCTGGAAGCACAAACAGATTTTGGCCCTTTAAGCCTCAAAAATTATGTCTCTTTTAGGAGGAATAGCCAAAATTTATTCCTAGACAATTTGAAATACTACTGATCCATATGCGTGTGGTCTAAAAGAAAAATTTAATGCTGGGAAAAGCAAATAACCTTCTGGGTTAATAAAAGGATATTTTTCACCTGAATAAGCAACAAATTAATAAGCTAGAAGGGTCAAAAGAAGGAGATGAGAAAATTCAGAGAACTACTATTATATTTAGTAATTATAGCATAGAATGCCAGTCAGTCTCTGTAGGGAAATAACTTACTGCCACGTAGTAATTGAACAAAAGATATGTTGTTGAATAATTTTACTTCAGGCGAAGGAGCTTTAATCCCACCCAGTCATGCCATCATGGACCAGTTTAGGATACTCATATATAATTTGTATTTTCCACAGCTTTTTTTGTTTTCTGGGAAATTCTTTTGAGGTTTCCCAGAATGCACTGTCATGACAAAGAGCCTTATTATTGTCTTGATCTCTTGATCTATAAAGGACAAATTTTGATTCAAGTTGTACTAGTTGTCTGTTTTGGGGACTCATATTAGTAAACTAAGAAAGGACAATGGAATTTCCCTGCATTTAAAGAGTATTTTGATAATTACTTTTGTTCTTCTCAGTCCTACTTATCATATTCTGCAGCAAACAAAAGTTCAGAGTCCACTAGTTTTGCCTTTTTGTTGGAATTAATTAGGTGGCAACAAGTTCTTATCCAGAATCAAGATAAAAATTAAAAGAAATTCCTGTATACTGAGACTATGATTATTTATTTATTATATTGGAATATCTCATCTTCACTGAGAGCTACTGTAATCCATGGCTATTTATTGCTATTTATATTTAAAGTATTTTCTTGGCTATAATTATTATGTGCTTAACTGATTCAAATCAGTTTAGGCTGAGTTAAAAAGAAGTCCGTTTCATATGGAAATATGTTTTTAATCTTTTTTTTCCTTTCTGAATTCTGCAAGTGAACGAAGTAGTAATAAAACTCTTAGCCAATTAAGATTTCAACTGAAAATATATAGAAGTATTTTTTCCTATTTTCTTAAGTAGGAAAAACACTAAACTACTTTTCTAAAGAACACAGAAAAGTATAACAGCACACTGCAGCAAAACTTAAACATTTTTAATAATCAAAACACTTTCAAATATGGATGCTCCAAAACACTTGGAAATATCCAAAAACTTGGATACCAATGAATGTTTACAAAGTACAGAGCCTTCAACCGTAATGCCTGTGGACCAGTAACACTGTTAGATGAAGAAAGTCTCAGAATGGAAAGGGGCATGAATGTAGGAGTGACTAACAAGGAGGTATAGTAAATAAAAAAATTAGAAACTATTTCAAAAAAGAATTACAGTTTAGGTGATCCTTGGCTGCCATACAAGGTCCTTTCACTGAGAAAAAAAGAAACGAGAGAAAAAAATGAAAGCCCAGCAGCCAATAAAGCGAGGACTTGAGACATAATTCCTGGAAGGTGGTTAGCCTAACTTTGTTTGTTCTTGGAAGAGATCATGAAAATAAGTATGCGCCTGAACTTCCAAATTAGACTTGAATAGACTGAGAATACTGCAATTCTGTTGTGGGTAAAGAAGATTTAGTTGAAAAAACAAACAGGAAACACTCACTATACTTTCTCATTAAGACGATCTGTGTACAATGATATTCAGCGTCGTTGCACTACTCTGTATGATGCACAAGCAGGACACCCTATTTCCCTGATTGTGATGAGAAACTGAATCTTGAATAAGGGTTTGCAAACCCAAAATAAGATATGGGGTAAGGCTTAAATGAAAGCTTTCAAAGTAAGGTATTTAAAATTTTATATTTAAACAATTTCATAATTTTTTAATCTATGCAAATATAGCTTAAGATTGAAACATAATCTTTGGAGGCCAAAAGGTTAGAACAAATACTTTATTTATGAAGAAATTAAAAGAAACAGTATGATAATCCTATTTTTCCTTAAACACTGAAATAAATATGCTTGGAATGCATCTATACTAAGGGCATTGAAAATAGGACGTTATTTTATGCAGGCTAAAGGACTATAGTTCATGTAATGTCAAAGCCATCTCTTCTGGTAAAGGAACCTGACTCTTCAGCATGATAGTTTCTTGTACTGAAGTGTACAACCTTCTTTCGATGTAGTAAAAATGCCGGATGTAAAATAACTTTTGGTACTGTAATCCTTCTTGATAATTAGATACTTGCTTAAATAAATCACATTATTTACGTAGGCTGGAATTGGAAAATTCCATGGACAAGGTAGAAGATCAAAACCTGAAATTTCCAAGGAAAAGTCTGTTTAAAAAAAAAAAACAACCAAAACAAAAAAAATCAATGAAAGGACTTGTCATCATGCTGAAAAATAAACAAGCAAGGATGAGGCAGACTACATATTAAACAAAGGAAGAAATACTTCTATGCATGCTTCCCTGTCAGAGAATCTCAGGAGAGAACTATGCTACATTTCACTGTTTGCTACAAACATGCTTGGTTACTCAGTCTGCCATCATCTGTGTGGGCTGCATTCCAGATGAGAACATGTGGGAAAGCACAGTGTCTAAGCTTCATGATTGTCAGGGAGGTTAGCCAAATGTCTGAAACTGATAACTGGGAGCAGAGCCAGAAAATTCTTGGCATTTAATATGTGGTTAGGTTTTTGGGGAACTAAGCCAAGGAAATCTTTTTAGGACTCATCAGAAAAAATCTACTGAGTGTGTTCTAAATAATACTCTTACTGTACTGTTGAGATATGGCAAGGATGGGTAAATTCAGTCCTTGTCTTGATGCACCTGCCATGAGTTTTTATGAAAGTTTTATCTAATGGAAAATGCAGAATAATCTCTCATTGCTGTTTTGAATTTAATATACTGACTGATGATTTCTTCCTGTTAAGGATTTTTGATAATGCCTTCTGTTTTGGAAAAAAAAAAAAGTTATTGCAGTAAATTGAACATAAGCAAAATTTCCTTTTTAAAAGTACAAGGGTACTATAACAAAAAATTCTTTTATCTTCAATACAAAATAATTTCTATACTTTACTTAAGTATTACTGTTGAGATCAACTGACTCTTGCAATTGTTTTGAAAAGGGGAAAAGTAGGAAAGCTATGTGTTAGTATAAATAAACCAATCTGATCTCAATTTTTGGTATTCTTTTTTTTTTCCCCCATAATATATTGTGCTATGAAGACCATCCTTTTAGCCTCAAAAAGGTAGTAAAAGTGCTGTCACTGGAATCCCCTTCCCTTCCCTTCCCTTCCCTTCCCTTCCCTTCCCTTCCCTTCCCTTCCCTTCCCTTCCCTTCGCGGAACTTCCCTTCCCTTCCCTCCTTTAATTAATTAAATGGTAATTTATGTGTGTGTTCTAATTATGACTTTTGTGGAGGATCTATACAAAAAGGATTTCTATGTAATATATATTAATGTATGAGATCCCAATTACAGACAAAGCCTTCCTGGAAAAAAGTAGTTCATGTGGACTCTCCAAGTTCAAATATATCCAGAACATGTAGAAAAAAAAAAAAAGGTAAGATTTTTATTCTGCTGTCTTTAATTAGTCCAGCCATTTTACTCTAAAATCTAACTTCCCCTATGAAGCACTAATTTTCTTTAATAATACAATTTCTGTAGTCAACTTAGTAAATCTCTACGTTTTGATTCTATTCCCTTCTTCATGCACAGATTATTTAGTTCTATACCAGAACATGAAATAAATTTTATCTTCCCTGCAGAAACTTTTTCTAATACAGTTATCTAAGCAGAAGAAAACTGCTCCACTGATATTAATTTTATAATTTTTCACAGTAAATGTTATTTACTGTAATACATAGTGAAATTCAACAATGCAGCTCAGGAGTAACATTAACTGACAGATATGCACTAACAGCATTTCATTATAGAAATGTCAGCTTCTCACAAGAGAAATCAACAACTGACTAAGACAATCACCTTCTTTTACCAGCCATTCTTGCAATTTTGGAACTCTCTCTGCTAACAATATATCTGGTACTTAATAACATTAGCAATAATTTTGAAAATAAGGCCTGACTGGTTATTTTTGTAGCTACAGATAATTTATGTAGCTTGCTCAATGGAGAAAAAAGAATGAAATGTCACTTTATGTGCTTAAAACAGTATAAAAATACAGGCAGAAGAATAAATAGTAGAAGTGGGAACAAATTGTGAAATCATTTGACATTGACCTATGTGAAAAATCTTTTTAATGCAAATATGTTTAATCTATTTTTTTTCCAACTGATGGTGTCAGAAAGCAAATCTTAGGTGAACACTGCTATTACACATTCCTGCTTGATAATCTTTGTTGAATCACTAGGGTCAAAAATCACTGACCCTGCAAAGATGCAGGTCAAGCTGCTTTTCTGAGAGCAGTTGATAAAAGAAATTCAATTATGTTAGAGATAAGAGCCTACATTTTTCATACTACATTAATAGGGCCACAAAGAACACAATTCCAGGAGTTAGTAAATATGATTTCTGAGTCTACCCGTCATAAATATAGAACTATTTTCACAAAACTTTAAGTTTTTACCAGCTTTCTAGGAATATTGAACCTCATTTAAACAATAAGCAATTAGAATATAGAAACAACCTCCATTGGAAAACAATTTTCAAAAGCAGTTATATGCTTTTCCAAAATTGTCTCATTATATCATGGTGGCTATTTTCTTTTTCTATAAGAGCACACTTACAGTTATTTGTAAATATATATATGCTTTCACTCTGTTTCCTGGCCAGTCAAGAAGAAAAAAAATTCCTCTAGACAGACAGATTAATTTTGTGTGAAGATGTTATATTTCTACACAACTGATAAACTACAATTGTTTTAAAAATAATAACTTTTAGTACTTAATCTGGGAAAGAAATGCAGTAAAACTCTATGGTGAAGGATAGAAAATGCTTTGCCACTATGAAGTAACAATATATAGTATTGGGGATAGGCGATTTTTTTAAAAAATATCAACCAAAGGAAAATACTTTGTAAATTCAAAGAAAAAATGCCAAATGTTTTGTTGAGATTAACTTAAGCCTTTTTTTTCTTGATTCCAAGTGAATACAAAATTCAGGGATTTGATTAATTGCTCTTACCAGATAAAAATAAACTGTTGTAGTTTTGATGGTGGAACTTTCTATTCAAGATACAGATTTTACCATGCCCAACCTGGAAAAGGTTTACCAACACAAGAGGATATATTTGCAGTAAATTGTATTATTTTCACAAATGCTGAAAAGAGAAATAAATTGCGTATTTTACTTGGCTAAATCAGTCAGATTTTGTGTTTCAGTGAAATAAAGCCGATATCCAAGTATTATGACTTTTATCTTATTTGATTCTGGTTTTATCTTTAAATTACGCTCTTTCCCCAATGATTTGACACAAAGAAGAACACGTAGCATCATTTTGTATTGATCTCAAGGTTACTTTGTACTGCTGAGTTCAGTGGTTGCAAATTTCTACCCACTGCTTGTTGTCCAGTTTACCAGTAACTAAGTTGATAAAGGGTGACCAAAAAGGGCTTCAAGGTTGTCAGCTGCCTGGATGAAGGGACAGGAGCATAGATGATGTTGTCCTGATTCTTTAATAGCAAGGATGAATGCTGAAAGGAATAGAAAAACCTATGTGATCAGTAACAGGCTTAAAGAAAGTTTTTGATTATGGGGCAGTTTATATGTTAACAGGTCTGTTGGGGGCAGATGGAGTTAACCTGTCTAGAAAGTGCAAAAAAATCCTAGCCTATGAATTGGCAGGGCTGATTGAAAGGGCTTTCAATTAAGTTGGAAGGGGGAAGAGCATGAACAAATCTTGCTACAATAGAGCCTGCGGCTGACAAGCCAAAGTAAGGGGCAAAATCGATAGCCCAGCTGAAGTGAATCTACTCTAATGCACACAGCATGGGTGAGAAACAGAGGGAGATGGAGCCCACTGTGCTGCAGGAAAGGCTTGGTATAGTCACCATCATCAAAGTATGGTGGGATGACTCACATGACTGGGGTGCTGCAGTGGGTGGCTACAAGCTCTTCAGAAGCTACAGGGACGAATAAGAGGTGAGGTGGTTCCGTACATTAGGGAGGGCTCCTGGCTGTATAACTCTCAAGGCTTGTGATGATAAGGTTGAGAAAGTAGGGGTAAGAGACAGGGGAACAGCTAACAAGGCAGAGATCCTGGTGGCAGTCTGTTATACAACACCCAACCAGGAGGAAGATGTGAATGAATTATTCTATAAGAAGCTGGCGCACGTTTCACTACCAGCAGCCCTTGTTCTTCTGGGAGACTTTAACCTGATGGACATCTGCTGGAAACTCAATGCAGCAGAGATGAGGCAGTCTAGGAAGTTTCCTGAAATTCATGGGAAACAACTCCCTGATACAGCTGGTAAAACCCTATCAGGAATGAGGCCCTGCTAGACCTGCAGTTTGAAAACAGAGAAAGGCTGGTGGGAGATGTGGTAGTCAGGGTTTACCTTGGGCACAGAGACCATGAAATCATATAGTCAGTGAAATAAGGAGGGACACCAACAAAACCTCTACTCTGAACTTCCAGAGGACAGACTTTGTCCTATTCAGCATACTGATTTGGAAAGTTCCTTGAGAAGCAGCCTTTAGAAACAGAAGCCCAGAAAGGTTGTACATACTTTAAGAAATCTTGAAGCAGTCATTCCTATGTTTGAAAGATGAGCTGGCAGGTAAAAAGACAAGACTATCTGCACCTGGATCTTTCGCAGGAACTCAAGTAATTCCGTCACTTTTGAAAAAAGAGGTAGGCAGCTTAGGAAGTGTTTAGAATGTCATTAGGCCATGCAGAAAGAAAATTAGAGAGGCAAAAACTCAATTAAAACTTAATTTGGCCATTTCTGTAAAGGATTAGAAAAAGTGGTTTTATAAATACAATATTAGCAAAAGGAGAGACAAGGAACTCCTCCATGCTTTATTGGACCTGAAGAGGAATGTAGTTACCAAAGGAAAAGGTGGAAGTACTTAATGATTCTTTGCCTGTCTTAAATAGTAAGACCAGTTATCCTCAGAACAACTGGCCTCCTGAACTGGCAGACAAGAACAGGGAGCAGAATAGATCACCTGTAATCCAGGAGGAAGCTGTTAGTGGCTGCTGAGCCACTTAAATCCTCACAAGTCTAGAGTGATGGGGCTGGTAGAAGAGCTTGCTAAGCTGCCCTCCATTATTTATCCCCCTGGCTAACTAAGGAGGTCCCAGATGATAGGACAATGGCCAGTGTGATGCCCATCTACAGAGGGGCTGGAAAGAGGATCCAGAGACTGCAGGCCCGTCAGCTTCACCTTGGTTCAGCATAATCCCATGACACAGTACAACCAAGGTATGAGACCCAGATGGGTTTTAGTAAAAGTGGGTCCTGCCTGGAAAACCTGATCTGCTTTTGTGACAAGATGACCCACCTGGTGGATGCAGGAAAGGCTGTGGATGTTGTCTTCAGCAAGGCCTTTGACACTGTCCCCCACAGCACTCTCCTGGAAAAGCTGGCAGCCCACGGCTTGGACAGGAGCACCCTGTGCTGGTTCAGAACTGGCTGGGTGGCCGGGCCCAGAGAGTGGAGGGGAACGGTGCCGCATCCAGCTGGTGGCTGCTCACTGATGGTGTCCCCCAGGGATCAGTGTTGGGACCAGCTCTGTTAAATACCTTGTCAATTATTTGGATGAGGGAATACGATCAGCAAAACTGTGGACAACACGAAGTCGGGGTGGAGTGTCAATCTGCTGCAGGATAGAAAATCTTTGCAGTGGGACCTGGAAAGGTTAGAGAGATGGGCCATGATCACTGGGATGACCAGCAACGGACTAGAGGGCATAGTCTTAGAGCTGTATCAGGGAAGTTTTAGGTTAGACATCAGGAAAAAATTCTTCACAAAAAGGGGGATTATATCTTGGAATGGGCTGCCCAGGGACATGATGGAGTCCCAGGAGGCATTTAAAGAAAACTGGATGCACTACTGAGTGCCATGGTCTAGGTGACAAGATAGTGTTAGGTCATGGGATCAATTGACCCAATGATTTCAGAGGTCTTTTCCAGCTTAATTGATTCTGTCATTCCATGATACTTTGCTCTGTGCTATAGCTGTTCCAACCAACTTTTCAGAAAACTCCCATGTGATTTTCTTTATATCAAGTTTTTTCTTTACTTTATATGAAGTAATGAAAAATCCATTGTGTTCTAAATGTAAAAACAAGACAAAAAGTGAAAAAAACATTTTTAGGAATGAGAAATTAAAATTGCTGCATTTCGTGGCTGTGTGAAGAATACAGATGGTATTGTTTTGGTGCAAATACATAAACTGTTTTTGGGGGTTTTTTTCAGACCTAAATTATTGTTTTGAAAATATGTATTTTAAATAAGCTGTAGTACTTTTTTGCCATTTGTATTTTACAAAAGAAAACAGTCTTCCTCTCACAAGAGATAAAAATAGATGTTTGGGATCCATACAAAATGGATCTCAAACATCTTTAAATACTGCTGTACTAACGATAATTGGGCAAAATACAACAGTGGAGTTTTTTAATTAGTTAATATCCTCCCCCCTTTAGAAAATATAAAAAGAAGTTTGCATTAAAATTGCATTCAAAATGTTTGATGTTTTAATACTTCTCTTTTGTAATTTTGAAATGCAGTATTTAATTGCTAATGTGAATTCCCAGGGAGTGTCAGGATCCTTATTTTCCACATCCCCTGAAAAAGTCAGACAAATTTCTGTGCCCTTTTTCCTTCTCAAATTTCAATCTGCAAATACTTTCATAAGAAACCAGAAATAGAGATATTGAAAAATATCTTTGTAACTTATAAGAAAGCTCCTTTTTGTGTTGAGAATAACATCTAAGTTGAAAAACAGAGGAGATAGGCTGAAGACATTTAACAAAACTAAACACATGCTCACACACTCACGCAGATACACACCAAAAAGCCCCCAAAAACTCAAAACAAAAAAAAATGTACTGTTTGCAAACTTTCATAGGTTTGCACTCAGTATGCAATGAGTTACTGATAGAAAGGAAAACTTTGATCTATTAATTGTTTTCCAGTAATTTACTACTGAAAATTTTAAACTGTATTTGATACTCAGGTCATAATGTTGTCACCTGAAACTTACAATGAACTTCTCTGTTCTCACAAAAAAAATGTTGCATACCAATAGCTTCAATGCTAGGTTTAAAATAAGTTTCTCAACAAATATCTACTGATCTTACAGATAAGTTTTACAACAGGTCACTTCTGTGAAGCAGTTAAGAATTCAAAATATTAACTTTTATCTCCAAAGCATGATAGAAACACTAAGACAGAAAACAGAGGGGACACATTTGTCATTCATCAAGCCCAGCCAATATGCTGTTGGAATTCATCTATCTACATTCCAACATGTGGCTTTTTGGTAAGTTAGCTTCCATATTTTGGGCTTATATTATGTGATTCTAAAGGAATGGGAAAAGAAAACTAGATATAATTATACAGAACATTTGGGAGAAGGTTGAATGTGGATCTTGCTAGTATTAATAGAAGGGGATAATGTAAAGTGTAGATCATCTCTAGCATAGATATTCTTCCCAAAGAATCCTTAAAGTATCCTGATTTTTAATCAATAAATTTTCAGCTGCCAATTTTCACTGTTATAGTATCACAGGATCGTGCCCTTCCTGCTATGGAAGACTAAGTTATATATTTTTGGTAAGTTGTTGAAGCTGGGTAAATAGTGTTTTTTAAAGGTTTTCTGAATAAACTTGAGTATCCCAGATATGCTTAAATACCTGAGCATTCCAAAGACCACTTCCTAGTTTACAGATATTGTTCCTTGACTTAGCATACAATGAACAGTGAATTCACTTTATATGAACAGTTGCAATAGAATAAGACAGCAAGAAGATTCTGTAAGTCTTCTTTAAAGCTATGTCAAATACCTTTTTCTTATGTAAGAAATTCTTTTTCTACCTAAATAAAATTTAATGACATTTACAAAATCGTTATTCACCTGAATAACCATGTTTATTCAACAACAGTTCAAGCATCTACATCTAATTTGGTTTTCAAACATAAGTAACACCTGCAGTAATAAAATGAACCCATTTTTATTAGGCATTTTAAAAATGCTGAAACAAAAATCTGAAAAAAAATCCCCACAAAATATATCTTATTTTGCAAGTAGCTATACCCAAAGCCTTGAAAATTATCCTTGTCAGCTAACTACGAAATAACTTCATAGAATCTAAGGAATCTAAGAATTCTAAATTGTAGCGATATTTTATAAAGAAAATCATACACAAGATAATGATTCTTTAATTTTATGAAATTAAAACTACCTATCAAGGATAGTAAAGGATTTGAAATTTTACTACTAATTACTAATTAGTAGTAATTAGTAATTTTACTACTAATAATTCTGAGAGAGCCCAATTATACCTTTTATACTTAAGTAAATAATGAAAAAACCCTCAGATTTCCAGGGGGAATGGTGTTTCGGATGGGTTTTTTTTGCTGATTTTTGACTCATAATATTTAATATTGCATGTAACAGTTTTAGAGAATATAGTCCTATTTTTGCATGAGAATGAATGTTTTTGCTTTGCAGAAAATATGTAAGTATTAATCTGAAGTTCTATAGGGGTACTACAGTACCCATTAAGTCATATATTTTTTCATATAGTTTTTCATGCACAGAAATATATAAACAGATATATTGATTTCCCAAATTACTTCAAAAGGTGAAAACACCGACGTCTGGTATGAGAATACTGGGCATCTTTCTTCTCTCTACACTAATGAGTATCTTGACACTGATTGTTGAGTAAAAGGAAGGGTTCTGTTCTTCATCAATTTATCCTAAGCCCAGAACTATCTCCCTATATTGACCAAATATAGGTTTTATATATGGTTTTTTAGCTTTCAACAGGTACATGAACAGCTGTGCAATATGTAACTCAATATCTTTTTGGAAGGGACTTTTTCCTAGTCTTACAGAAGAGTAGTTACAGAAATGGAAGCTCTGTACTTGAAGATTGCATCTGATTTCTGCTTTACCATTCCACAATTATATTTTAACTCTTTCTGCCCAGCGTAGCCAAGGAATAAGCTAATTTCTTCTCGCGTCAGCTTTGTGTCTCAAAAATGATTTGTGATTCGCTCTTGCTACATAGGAAATCAAGAAAAACATATGTATGTACAAGACATATATATATACAAGACTGAAAATCAAAGTGACTGGCAGGGTAGAAAAGATAGGAAAATAATAGCAATTTTTTGTCAATTTGTGCCTCTGCCTGTCATGAAAAAAATATTTTATATGGTTTAAAATAATTACATGCCAATGAAGCCAATAGGAAAGGTACTGCAGCACTGCCATTTCTGCAATTCCTGGGTATTCAGGAATTGCTTATTGTCAAGTTAAAAAATTCAGATTGTATTGAAAAATTGGTCACATAGGTCAAATATTCCCCTTAAATCAGGTTTCAGCAATTACATGGAAGTGTTTAGTTACATGTTATTTTTCAAGACTTGTCTTTACTTACTTAAATTATTTGTTTTCAAATTGACACACATGTTAGGTGAGTTCATTCTTTTCAGTGTGACCTGAACATTTACAGATATTCTCTTAGACTGCCATATTTTCTTAACTAACTAAATTTTTAAGAAATCAGACACTAAAAAATAACTAAACCACTAAACCTCATATATTCTTACATTGCATAATATTTCCACTTTTTCATGAGCGAAATATACTAGATTTGACAAGGGCCATGGGGTAAAAGGGGTTTCTACCCATTTTTCAAAAACATTCTTTCAGGTCTTAGTCTTTATGAAAAATATGTTCATACCTAAGAGGACAGGTGTTTACAACAAGCATCATTAACTGTGTTTATTATAATGTGACTTTTGAAAGCTTTGAAGACATTAATGATGGTAAAGATTCCTAAAGTCAATTTCAATGGCAAATAGGAAATACAACATTTGGTTATACACCTATATTCCTGTGGCAGTGGGGGTTTGAAGATATTTGGTCTCTCCCTGCCTACA
Source organism: Melozone crissalis (assembly GCF_028551555.1). Taxonomy (NCBI): domain Eukaryota; kingdom Metazoa; phylum Chordata; class Aves; order Passeriformes; family Passerellidae; genus Melozone; species Melozone crissalis. The sequence goes on along the minus strand of NW_026535783.1, from coordinate 44,201,671 downwards.
GCAGTGGGGGTGTGAAGAATATATTTAGTCCCTGGCTAAAGTTGTCATGTGTTTTTCTGGATGTTTGTTTTTTGAAGGCTATTCTATTTCCAGACAGACCAGTAATAAAAAAAAAATTGAATCTCAAAAATTGAATGTCATAAAAGGTTTTCTAACATAAAGGAAAAAAACCAAAACAGTTAATATTATAATTAGAAAAATACAAAAGTTTTAAAATACAGATCAAACACATTTATAATGAGCATTTATATATGAGCACACAGATTTTTAAAGGAATTATTTTGTTATGGTCATATTTCAGACCTAACATTTTGCAATTAATAGAGTTCAGATCTAAACTTAGGGCCCCAAATTTCTTTCATTAACTGCAGATGGTGATGATTCAAAGCAATTTACCTTATGCTTAAAAAGTGTAAGCAGGAAAATATTGTTTGGGGTATATGCCTTTTTTTACTCCTCCTGTCTTTTAGTACTGCAAAAACAAAACAGGTGTCTGTTTAGCAGTGACTTATGAAATTCAAGGCTGCAATTTACATATTCTCATTCTTTTTATATAGTGGCCCAAAATAACTGAGCAATTTTTGGTCCAATATATTCTTTCACATACTATTAGATCATATTGATGGAACCTAAATATATTCTCTGACATCTCAACATAAACAGTTTACAACACTTTGCTGTTTAGACAATGATTTGTAAGGCTTTTACTAGAGTTTGGTGAAGTTATTTATCAAAATAATTTTCAAAAATACCTTTTTCAATTAATTTTGTGATGCCATTACACCCTTTATTATTGTGTTTTCGTGGCAAGGTTTTGGGAGTCTGGAAAGGCAGCTACAGGGATGGCTTCCATGAGTAGCTTCTAGAATCTTCCCAAGTACCACTTTACTCCAAGATGGACCCATGACTGATAAAGGCAGAACCCATCTACAATGTTGGTAGTATCCCTGTGTAATAGTTTGGGAGGAAATTCAGGGAAGGGATGCAAAGCTTTTTCTGTAACTTACAGTCTGTTGAATTACTGAAGAGCTGGATAGGTCTCTGTGAAACACACATGTTAAAGATGAAAAACCCCGGGAACTCTGTCTTTCCATTCTGGTCAGTGAGGAGGTGGCAGGCCCCAGCCTGATCCCCCATCTTCGCCAGGCTGGGCCTAGGCAGTCCTGCCACAGGCTGGGCCTTTTCCTCCTCCTTGGGCTACATGCCAGACCCTCTCATCACACTCTCTGCCCCATCAGACAGTCTATGAAATGTACGATACTCCACATCACATGTCATGCCACTCCATCAAAAACCCAAACATTATCTCCTAAACAGCTGATATTGGGCCAGTACACTGACCAGATACATTCTTTTTTCAAGTACCATATAGCCCAAATGCTTCTACTCATGACCAAGCCGCAAGTGTTACCCAAAGACCCAGAAACTTATCTACTGTGCACAACACCCAGTCTCGTAAACGAGGCATGTCCCAGTACACCTTTGAATTCCCCTAGTCTACAGAATTCTTCTAGGTAATATTCTTGACCTACAGCCTTCAAGCACTTGCAAACCAGAGAACATGGTTATCTATTGATCGTGCTTCTCACGAGAGCCGAGCTACTCGACGTTATGTGTGCTTTAGGTTATTGTCTTCAGAACCACTGAGATCTACTTGCTCTTTTGCGCTATTGGTTGTAACTTCAGGGCCATGACTCGCTTCAATCCCTCCTCCTTGCTCTTCACAACTGGGCCCCTGCAGCTGTTGGGCAAGAAGGCGGGGGAGGCTGTAGAGCCCACAGCTGGAGCAGGTTTAGCCTCAGCTGTGAAGATCTTATCATCAAATCCCCTTTCCCCAGGGCGGCTGAGACCAGAGACCTTTGCAGCCTATGTAGAAAACCAAAGACCAACCATGAAGCTGATCCTGACACAGCCCAGCTGCAGCTCCCTGCCAGAAATTACCGGCGGTTCATGTAGGCCTCAGGCGTGATGTTCATCTTTTCAGTGCTTCAGTCTTCCCTCGAGTGAGAGAAATGAACAAGATGCAAGCATGTAAAAGAACAGCATAAAGACATCGAAGTCAGTGGAAGAAGTGTCAGATGGGAGGGAGGGGGAGAGGCTTTGTTTTTAGAGCTGGAATCCACTTTTAAGCTATAGAGAAAGGAATCTTTTTCTTTATAACACATGAACTACTGGGAGATGAAAGTGCTCAAATTGATATCATCCAAAAGCCTCCATGCTAAGATAAGCAGATGTTGAAATAGCTGTGATCCCATTAGAAATTTGAACAGAGAAAGAGAAAAAAGAGTAGTCCTGTGCTTCCAGGAGAAGAAGATCTCTGTTCCCATGGATGAAGATGATTTGAGAAATAGATAATGAAAACTTTTGCTAGTGAGCAGCTCATCTTTAAAACAATACCTCATAAATCGACATAGCTCATCAATAAACTGTGGAAAGGCTTGTAGAAATGGGAAGGACTTCACAATGGCAGGTTCCCTGGGCAGCTGCTATTTGTGATGAAATTGAGAGCCTTGAGAGAACTGGTTTTTCCTCTTATGGAGAAATCTCTATAACCTTAACAAAAGGGACTTCTCTCCCTCAGTAAACTGAAGAAAAACTATTTTAGAAGTAGTAAACTGACTAGAAATCTTCAGTTTAGTTTCTTTACATTGTCAGTAAGAAAGAAAAAGTTGTGGGAGGAGGAGAAGTGTTCTGAAAAGTTAGTTTTGATTCTTACTATTTTTTGTCCTTCTAGTTGCTTTTAATAAAATTTTCTCTATACCCTCTTAAGTTTTGAGCCTGATTTGCCTTTCTCCTAATCCTATCTCACAGCAAGAAATGAGTTTATTAATGATTAGCCAACACCAAACCCATCACATTCTTTAATACATTAGCCAAGAAAATCTCAAAATTAGTATTTCCTCCTGGTTTCGAACTGAAACCACCACACACTGGGATAACATATTTAAGAAGGGAGAAAAAGTTATTGCGCAAAAGAAATTTTGGCCAAAGTGGAGAGGCATGAGGTCACAAAAGAGAAACAGCCCGTCAGACACCAAGGTTGGTTGTGGGAGTCAGAAGGAGCGGGAGAAGCTGCTACAGGTGCCACAGCAGATTTCCCTGCAGCTCCTGGTGAAGACCATCATGAGTCAAGCTGTCTCTGCAGCCCATGGAGATCCTTGCTGTAGCAGGCAGGTGTGCCTGAGTAAAAGCTGTGACCATCTGTGGAGACATGTGTGAAGCCTATATTGGAGCAGGCTCCTGGGAGGACCTGTGGCCACATGGAGAAAGAAACCCACACTGACAGGATTTCTGGCAGGAATTGTGATCCATGCTGGACCAGTTCTTGAAGAATTGTTCAGTGCTCCACACTGGAGCACAAGAAGAGTGTGAGAAGGAAGTAGCAGCAGAGACGTGCAATGAACTAACCCCAATACCCACTCCCGCCCTGTGCCACTGGAGAGGGGAGGAGGTGGAGAGCAAAGTTAAACCTGGGAAGGTAAGACATTTTTAGATTTTTTTTTTATTTAGTAAAGTATACTAAATGGATTTTGTTTTTCCCATGATGGTAGTTGGTGTGTGTCATCTCTTCTTGTCCTTATCTTAACCCATGAGCCTTTACTTTTATTTTCTCTTCTGCAGTTCACCTGAGGAGGGGAATGATAGAGCAGCTTTGGTAGATATCTGGTAATCTGCTGAGCAATCACATTTCATTTGCCCTAGTAATTAATTTGCCTAAGCCCCACTGTTACCCAGAGTAAAAGATCACCTTCCATCAAAAGGAACTGTTTTATGCTATCAGTTTATCTCTTAACCAACTATTTCAGTTAACAGTGGTTTGTCCCCTACTAGGCTTCTCCAAAAAGCATTTTCTGTCAAGCAAAGTTACAAGCACATAACAGGCGCTCGATTTCTTTATGGTGATTTGTGAGGACTTTTTATATATGTATTTTTGGGGCACTAATTGGAACTGTAGAAAGTTGGAAATACTAAATTTCAGACCACTTAAAGTATAGCTTAAAGTAGAATTTTTTTCAGTTTGGTTGATTAGACGAGAGTATTGGTGGTTTTATTTTATTTTGTTCCTTGTTACAAACAGTGATTTAGGCCACCCCTAGTGGTTACTGAAAAAAAAGGATAATGGTAAATACATTTTACTTGTGATGGTAGAATTCATAAAAAGTTCATCAATCACAGATGCATTAGATCTGGGAGAACTTGTTTTCCAAAAGGATATTTTCTAGAGACTACAGAAAGCTTTGCTATTCTTAATATAGTTATACCTGTAAAAAACCAAAATGGTACTGTTGTATTGTGTACTTTGTTACAAAATTTATCTAGTTTTTTTTTTTATTCATTATATCTTATGACCTAAAGAACATACTTTATTGCTGAACACAACTTTGATCATTTGTCACTGACACAGTGTTGTTTTTAAAAGTACACAATGGTTCTGCATGATTCACAGTGGTACATTGTTTTGAAAATCTGGCATGGTAGTAATCTTACTAAAATAATTTGTGCCAGAGTCTGTAGTGATCTTTATATCAGTTAGCAGAGGAGCAACTACAATTTTTAGCTTGCCTGAAAAGGAACCTTAGTATATTCAGGTTCGACTATCTTGCTTTTCTGCATAAAATTAAAAGAGAATGAAATGTTACAAATTAGATGTTTTGAGTAGTTACTTTTTTTTTTTTTGTTATTATTTATTATGTTTTTTCAATATGGATACTTGCTTGCACCAACATTATGTATCTTATTTTTGAAGCTTTGCAACCTAATGTGGAGATCACTGGACTAATAACACCCACCATTTTCTAAATGTCTGGATATCTCAGCACCTAAATTGATAGTTTCTATTGAAATAAGTAAAAAATAAACATGAAACCCCAAACAAAAAAGTTAATGAACACAGAGCTAGATCTGAACCAGACTGGGCAGTGCAGTGTATTGTACAGATACAGCACTTAACTGAATACTTCAACATTGTAAATGGACACTGAAATATTCTCTCTCCTCTCTGTTTCTGATTATACTAAAACAGTGTTTTTTCAAACCTAGTCAGCATTACACTTTATCACCGCTAGTGGATGTTATTCAGAATTCAATCATCTGACATGGTTCTTATATCAATATTCTAAAGAGCTGTACCATCAAAATAATCAATTAATAGCTTAAAATGTTTCATCTTACCATTGATTAGCATATTCTCTACGACAAGAATTTATTTATATTACCTATTCATAATTACTTATGTCCCACATAGCATGAGAATACCTTTCAACAACTACTGGGAAGCAGATGTTCCATTTCCTGAAGTTAATAAATAAATGAGTTTGCCTCTTTGAGTATAAAAATATAAGGTAAAAAAAAAGAAAATTTTGTTCATGCACAGGGAAGTAATATATCGTGAGAAATGTAAACCCCCTGCACACACAAATAAAAAGCCCAATTTCAGGGAAGTACTACCCTGGGCAAGAACAATTTGCCAAGCTGTTAGAATAGTCACATAGCTCACTGGCGACCTCTCACTTACATAAAATATGTCTAGCTCTTGACCTAACTGCAGATTCATCAGGGGAAAAAAACGCATAAAGGTATCAGTTACCTGTTGTTGACACTATTCTGTTTTATAATCTAACATATTAGATCAGAAATAAAATGTACTCATATTAATACATATTACTATTAGGAACACCAGATATTTGAATTAATATTCCCTGGGAAGGGAAGACTGTGAAAACCCTAGTGCTTTGGAATTTCAGGTGAGTATTGGTATAAAATTTTATCAAAAATTTTATCTAAACCACTTGCTTGTATACTTACACAAAATAAGTACTGCAGAAGATTCTGCCACTAGATCTTAACAGATTTATCTGGTATACAGCATCAAGATTCATGGAATTACAGGAGTGAAAAATGATCTCCTATCTTCTCTTACAGGATCAACAGAAGCCTGCTGGTATTTCAGCTTAAGCACTAACAGACTTCATGACTTCAGTTGAATTTAGCCAATCAGAAGCTCTGAACATTAATATGAACAAGCTGCATCTCTTTACTTCAGCTATATTATTGCTTCACATTTTGAGCTGAAAATTCCTGGATTCATAGGACTGCAAATCCACCACCACTTGCCATCCCTACTGCTTTGATAATTTTTTCTTTTCATCCCACACCTTCTGTCTCATTTACCTGCAAAAAAAAAGTGTTTTCCTGCATATGTGCAGAAATTATTGTAAATGTTGGAGAGATGTGCAAAAAGAAGATATGGCAAACAAGTAGGATGGTATTTACACATATAATTGCAATATAATCCACTTTTAAAAATGCAGATTAGCTGAAAGAAAATTAATAAATTCCTTCTGCTCATTTATGATAGTCAAAGACTGCATCAGTGTGTAATTCAAAGGAATTAAATAATTTCATAGTACACTGAGGAAAACTGACTTGGCATAGTTGACTTACTGACACCAGCTATCCTCCTGCTGTCACTTTTAATTCTCTATAAACAATTGTCTCTAACATCCCCTACTGTCAGAGACAATACACACTCTGTGAATGATGGGCATCATTCAGGACAATAGTATGCATTTTCTTATATAATACCTGAAAACTTAAAAGATTAAACCATTTGATCAGAATGACAATTTGAATTTGGGTTTCTAATAAAAAAATTATCTCCAATTATTGTATAGCTATAAAATATAGCTATGTTTTTATGAAATAAAATGTACATATATATATATATATATAAACCTGTACATTTCTATGTATACCTGTACTTTTTTCTGGTTAAGCGTATTCAGATTTTTTTTTGTATGTCTTCCCTACAGTGAACATATATTATAGACAAATATATAGACATACATAAAAATAAAACTAAGCAGGGCCAGATACTTCCTCTCAGAAGTATTTTCAAAAGAAACAATATATAGTTCAATTCATTTATACTTCAGATAAGGCCACAAAAAGCAAACCAGACTTCTAGTTAAAAATATGCTTCTTCCTTATGGGTTTTATAGATAATAGTAACTCATAACCTCATTCAATTCTCCATCCTAATTTTTCAGTTTTATGTCACAGTACACTTCTTCATATCAATGGATTTGTACAGAATGGAAATGCCCATAAAGTTGAACAGTCAAAAGCAAGTCTACCACAGTTGGCATTTATAACTTTTGAGATAGAAAAAAAGAGAAAATCAGAGAGAAATTTCAAAATATATAACAAGCTAAGTTTTACAATTGGTCATTTTATTAGTCTGAACCTGACTCCATGAAGGAAAATATGAAATCTGCACGAAATTATGAAAGCATATCACTTATAAACAGCACTGGTCACTCTGTTTCCATGTATATATTATACATAACCCTGCAACTACCTGTTAAAGCTGAAAAAGACAGCCCATCCACACAACTCATACAAAAGCAGCAGTGTTAAAAAAATTCAACTGTATGTTTGAACATATGGTGTGCTTATTTCAGACACTGTTCAAATCACAACAGGGACATAGCTCTTACGCAAAGGATATAGGCTGTAGAAGTGAGGGGAACCCTCAGGAAACAGTTCTAATAGGATGAACAGCTATTCTCAAGGTACAAACTGGGGCTCTCCCTGCACATACTTTTTACAAATTTCCAACTTATTTGATGATATCTCCAAAAATATTTTTACTAAAAAAAGGAGGGACTTTTATATCTTTTCATATTGTCACGTGCTAATTTGTATCAGAAACACTATTCTAATCTGCATATTGACTGAGATATTTGTTTGCCTAAAGAAAAGTTTAAAGCAATACAAAGTTTCAAAAGATTTTGTGCTTCTCTTTAGGAGCAGTTGCAAATTACAACTGTAGCACTAAACAGAAGGATCCCCTAAAATAACCAGTCTCTGATCTTTTTATGACATACTTGTGATAAGTTCTCAGATAACTCCAATGACATAATTATCAATGAGAATCTGTGAGCAAAAAGCAGTGTCTGTGAAGCTGACTTTCTTAGAGCAAAAGACTCCACATGGCCTGGGAACTGTCAATAATTAGACCTTACTAATACTAGGAGATAGCTTAACTGATTTGATTTTAGTAAAATTAGTTAGTTTTACGCAGCATAGATGTGAAACACGCTGTGTTAAAAGTGATAAAATCACACTGACATATGGAGGGATTTCAATCTCTTTGGTCCAACCCATATTTTGATGTATGGGACTTTAGCCAAATATAATTTTGTGACAGCTGCCAACTCAGTGGGAAAATATCACAATCAAACCTAGATAATTAATAGTCCCCATCTTTGATCAAGTCAAGATTATCCATCCCATTCTTGGAACTGTTCACCCAGTTTGGATGCAGCTTTGCGCAACCTAATCCAGTGGGTGGCATCCATGCCTAGGTCAAGGGTGGGCTGGAACTAGATGATTTTTAAGGTCCCTTCCAATGCATTCAATGATTTGGTGATGTACTGCAATCAATTGAAGGGCCAAGAGCTTCTCGTCCTGGAGCAGAAACTGTTAATAGGATTGATAACAGAAGCTGTTCTAGATAATTTTAATTTGATTCTGATCTTCTAATACAGTATGTTGCACTGTGCTTAGTTCTTTTTTGTCTGTGCCTGTCTGTGACCTATCTAATTGATATATGTGGATGTTTATAGAAGTGTTCTGTAAATCACATTTCTCATTTAGGTATTTCTATTCCTCTGTAAGTCTGTATTATACTTTGTTTTGTTTCTCCCAATAAGTAGCAAAAGACAAAAGGATACTAGGAAGGTCAGTGGCACTTTACGCATACAAAAAGCTCAACAAATATAATTCCACTTTACTTTAGCACTAATAATTATCATGCTGTCTGTCTTTGTCTTCTACTTCTCCTATACCTTGGTATCTCTTCTTCATGACATTTTAACATTTAAGATCTTCATTTTAAAGAGATTTTCTCCCTCTTGACTTAAAAGTTGTCTCAGTCTCTTTTCCTAAACTCCTAATGCATTCTGATCTTGATTCACCTTTCAACAGGTGATCTGATCACTAGTATGAAAGACATAAAAATCTTCTCATGATACTTCACATGGTAACTTTTTTATGTATTTCTCACTATTTCCCATCTCAGATCTACCCAGTAAAACAATATAACCTTAATTTTTCACTCGAATTTTCAGGAGATGTGTTCTAGCACTAGGATGGAAATAGATTAGTAACTTCCATAAACAGAATGACTGTCTTTTATGTTGTGCACTTACAAAGCAAAGAACCATCTAGGCTTAACTTAGCTTAATTTACTGCATCTTTTTTAACTTGCTGTTTTTAATATGATTGCATATAATATTTTTAATAGAATACGAAAAAAGGCAAACCTCTCAAATATTTACAAATTTCTTTTTGATTATTTTTGACTCTTAAAACAGATCAATTTTTATACATCTATAAAATTTTACTTTCAAACAAATAATCCAGGACATGTGACCATGATCCATGAAGGATCATTAAAAGGAAAAGCAAATGATACCAGCAGGTCACTTGTTGCTGTGGGGGATGATAACCAGCACTCAAGAGCTGACTTGGTTTTTTGTCTAGGGAAGTTAGTTACCTCATGTAGATTCACATACAGGATGCAGCGGGGAGATAGTCAAAACTTGCCTGTCTCCCTGACTGTTAACCCTTGCTGTTCTTCCTTGTTTGAACCAGTTATACCAAACGAGGCAACCTGGAGCATAACAGTTGTGACTACAGAGATCTGGAAGAAATAACAGGACACTGGGACCCAGGGGGTATTATCCTGAATCCTGCAAGTAACAGAAGACCATGAAAAAAGGAAGGTAAATAGCAAGAAATATGACAAACAAATTCCCAGCTTAAAAATTCGTAGTTCAAAATTATATATGACATTTAATTTTTTATGTAATACTGATAGGTTGCCACAAATAAATTACAGAAGAAGACTCTCTGGTGAAGAAATTATGTTTTCTATAGTTAATGTGAATTCTCATGAAAAAAGTAGTAAATAAATTGAAGGATGCAATCCTTGAAAAACAGTCTATTAAAAACATTAGAGAGAACCACCATCAGAAATCTAAATAATACTACACAGGAAAAAGAATATACATTAGGTTTTATTTTATATGGGTTTTTTTTTGAAAAAAGACAAACTGGTCAATATCGTCATTTCAAGCTGTTAGCTTTGGTTTTGGATCCTGTAGGCAAGAAGCTAACTTCACGAAGAAGCTAATAATCGCAAAAAAATTTGTATTTGAGTGGATTAATTTGAACTTGTTTCCAATTTTCTTGTCAATTGGAGTAAGAGAAATATTATTTGTCACCTATTTTAATTTGTTAAATTGCTTTGAATTTAGCTTTTGTCAGTTTGCCAATCTAGAACTACTTTACAGGAGATAGGAGGTTTATCTTGTAACATCACAAAGATGCCTATGATAACATATAGTTTGCATTAAGTAGAAAATTGAAGTATGAACACCTAAAAGTGTTTATGCTTCAAAGCCAAAATGGGCTAAAGGTAGTTTTCTTTACAGTATTTTCCCAGAATTCCCATGCTTTTATGAAAATTGAGTAATTAGTATGATTTTTTTTTTCTCTTCCTAGGAACAATCATATTAAATCTGGTAAAAAGGCTGAATGTAAAGCAGCTGGTTTTCTCCCCATAGATCCTTTACTTCCCTTATAAGTGGTCTAGAGCTACAGAATGAGACAGGGATTTGTGTTGAGTCATGGTGGGATTATCTGTGCAAAATAAGTGGCATATAATCTTGTATTTTTTTTCCACAGAGACTGCTGAGAGGACTGGGGCATGAACCTGGTAGTGGTAGAGGCTGACAGATCTATATCACCATACTTGAGCTGGTAAAGCATGCCTCAAGGAGCAACAGAAATGAGATAGTGAGACATTGCAACATTGTAAAAATATCTATGAAAATTAGTTTAAAAAGATTTAAAGAGCATACTATTTTGTACTTGCAAAGTGGCGTCAAGGGATAGCCATTTAGCAGGGTTTTTTTCTGATATTTTATGTTATTTTAACAGTATTCAATTCAGCAGGAAAGTTAGACATACCAATAACCTGCTGCAGGAGCTTGATGATTATTGAGGAAGTCACTCAAAGATTGAAAAGGATTGAGAAGATGAGGATGTTCTGACACTGCAGATAGTAGAGAAGTAAAGGACAAAAAGCCCACTAAGTGGAGAGGCTGTGTTGAACATTCCATTCCTTCACAAACAACAAACTATGATGGGGAATGAGGACGACAAGGGCAGTAATAGCCTTCAGTTGTTCCCTATTGAAGAAGTATTATACTACCAGTAAAAATGTGCCATCTCCAAGTAGTGAAGACAAACAATTCCCCTATCTTATGCATGAAACTCTTCAACAGAACTAAGAACTTTCAAGGGAGTATCAAGGTGTTTTCCCAGTAGGTAGAAAATATATCTAGATATACCCATAAAAATCTCCACAATGATGAAGTCAAGCAAAATGGATGACAACCCTTACTGCACCAATTGGATAGATACTTAAAAAGAAGGTATATAATTAATGAATTTGTTTTAAGCTTTCAGTGTGATTTGGGCCAGAAAAATAAATCACTGGTTTTGAAACACTCAATTCATTCCTATCCTGACCGTCTTGGTTCAGCTGGATTTGTCCCAATTGTATCTATGAATTCTCTCATAGGAATATAATTAATATCTTTATGGCTGCTATAGCATTATTCCTGTTTGAACTGGTGCTAAGACATCACAATTTACCTGAGACTTTTTTTAGTTTCCAAAGCATAGGAAGGATGCTTCACTTCATGAACATGATTATTAGCAAAAATTATCTGAAAGATATCCTAAGAAGTATTTCTGTTCTCTTTACAAGTCTATGGTTTGTAATAGAAAAACTTCAATAGAAATCCCTTTTGCAATGAGTATTTGGGGCTCAGATAATCCTATCAATGAAGTCTCTAGGCTATTTTAGAATTTTAAAAATAATTTTAGAATTTTAAAAAACATTAGGGTCCATTTATCAGGTACAGCATCTGCTTGAACTTATCATATGCAACAATTAAACTAGTTGGTATATCATCTGCTTGAATTTATCACATACAACAATTAAACTAGTTGTTTCAATTTTACACAACTGAAGGCACTGTTTTGAACGCATTTTCATTTCCCAGCTAGCTATATTTCCTTTGAACTACAAATACACAGCTGGTCTTTGTTCTCTATTTCCCATATATGCAGATTAGCTGGAACTAATAGCTATAGTTTTTGCTAGGCTTCTGGTCTCACTGCTAACTGGAAGTTAGGAGATCATGTACAAATTGGCCAAATGCTCAAATCTCACACCAGAAAATCTTTCAGTCCAAGGAATCCAGCAGAGCAATAACTGTAATCACTACTACTCTATTTTTCTGTCTTCTGTAACTGTAAACCTAAAGTAAATGGAACGTTCAATTATGCTGGTCAGTATAAGGATGTGAAGTATAAAGATTGGTAACTGGGCATTTGTTTTCTTGCTTTCAAGTTATTTATGCTTTTTTTAAAACTGATGAATATCAACGCATGAAAGAATGATACATCATGTATGCATGCGTAATGTATGATGTAACTTCAGTTAATTTCATTTGCAAATTAATGTTTTTAAACTTCTTATACTGAGAAAAGTCAAAATATATAATGAAAATTATATTTCTTATACCCTTTGTAGTAAACCATACAGTCAAATATTTTTCACATTGAAAATTGGATGAAGTAACTTCTTAAAACACTCTTGGCTGGTGTCACCATCCACTCCCATTGAAATTCAAAGGTTTCCTATCAGTTTGTACGGCATCAGTTAGAGAAAATAAGTTTCTTATCTATTTTATACAGCTTTCACTGGTCTAACTAGAAGCACTCTTCAAAAAGATATATTTCTATTGACTAGTTTGTATATATCAAAAAAGTAACATTTTATCCCTTTCCACAGTTTACTTAAACTTTGCATATTGAATTTTATTCAAAACACCTTATTTTAGCTTGTATAATAACAGATAAAAATGATATGTATGTCTGAGGCAGTGATATATTTTAAATATAAGCATGTAGGTTCTCAACTTTATATGTTAAAACTTATATGTGAATTGTGTTCTCTTGCCACAATTAATTCATGTTAGAAACTGACAGCTGAGCACTTATATTTTCATGTGAAGCCTTCAATATCTATCCACTAATAAAGACTGACAGAAAGGAAACAAAATTCCTCTTTTTTCATCCCAAATCAAGTTGCACCTAACATCTTATAACAAAAACGCTTGCAAACAATCACTTCTCTAAGTAAACCCAATCTGCCACTACAGTTTGGGAAAAAAATAATACCTACAGAACAGAAAATAAAAAAAACCTGAACTTTTGCACTTAAGAATATGACATGGTTGCAATTTGTCAAAGACATAATTTCTGTCTTAAAAGGAAATAAATCACAACTACCAAGGATAAAAATTTAAAATTCATTAAATTTTAAAATTTAAAATCTATTTATAGACTAGAATGAAATATATATTGAAATTCAAGTCCCATAGTCTCTCAGAGTGGTACTGTTTAACTAGGTGGTGGCTTTAATGTGCCAGAAACTTTTATTGTCTTTGAGATAGCAATTAATCAAAAAAATGCTTTCATATATAAAAAAAAACCTGAATAACAATTTTCTACTAGTAAATCAAAGCTTTTATAAAGGACACACCAGACAAGGGTAAGAAGAATAGTCAGCATCACCTAAGTCTATTAAAACAATGTGAATGCCTGCATTTGAAGAAGGCTATAGATTCACACTTCTTCATGTCAATAAGCACCTACAGTGACCAGAAAACTGTGAAGCTCTTTTGGCTAGCATAAGCCAAACTACAGTTCTGGAGTACTTATAAATCAGCTGCTTTCACATTTTTGTAGAAGCGGGGCATGTGTTGTGGCAGCACCTGTTGATTCCCCAAAACTCTTTCTAAGAGATATTCATGGGCAGATTAGTCCTGATGATTTTGGGGGTTTTGTGGTTGGGTTTTTTGTTTGGTTTTTGTTTGTTTTGGGTTTTAGCTCTAGTGCACATAAATTATCCATGAGATAATTCAGCAGGCATATATTTAATTTCACCATAAACAATAGTGTAAAATAAAGAAAGAAGGATAGACATTTAAATTCCAGATGAGTGATCACTGAAACCATTATGGTGCCCACCAGACTAACCTCAGGTGCTTAATAGTCATTTTCTTTATAAACCCTATATGTGTATTGGTTTTATCCCTCTTTTGGAATAGTTTTTACTGACTTTTATTGTTTTGTTAGTTGATATTCTCAGGAAAAGCTGTTTTAACCAGCATTCACTGTTAAAATACTATTTAAAAACAACTGTGATCACGTTCAATTCCCTACCTCTGTAGCTTTTCAAGCTCTTTTTAACTTCCACAAGCTGTTGCAATTTTTAGAAGAAACAAATCAGGGAACATGAAACCTCAATTGTGTAGAATTATTGGTAAATATTACTTTTAATTTGGCTTGGTTTACAGTAACTAAAAGCTTAATGTAGCTGTGTAAATAGGTGATTCATCCTATTTTAGTCGTAAGTTCTTTTGGGGTTAGGTGTTTTAATTCTCATTTGCATTTTAATTCATGGTGAAGTTCAAACTCACATTAGAATTTTGGAAATTTAATTCCTTGTTGAATTATTCAACTTCTAAAGATACTATGATTATTTTAGTAGCTTTGTTTGTTACTGTGAACCCAACCTTCTTTCTTGTCTTTTTTAAATGTCCCAAAACATAGTTCAAAACAAAATAAAATAAGAATATTTGATATGTTATTATAGGAGAGTAGAAAAAAATCTTCCTGACTAGAATTAGCATTCCTGTAAATAGGTTTTTTTAATGCAAATACTGCTGGAACCTTATGTACTTGTGCTGCAACCCGGACAATACTAGGAGAAGCATTTTGCATGGAAGACATACAGTTTTATGCTTTAGAATACCCACAAACTAGCAAGGCATTCTCCATAATTTACTTTTATGAGATTCAATTTCAAATTAATTTTACAAACTTAATGGTTTGGGAAATTATTATGGGGAAACAATAATTTAGTGTTGACCTTTTTTGAGCTACCTGTAACTTGATTGGTTTAGCTAGCAATGTCTTTAATTGAATTTGTCAGCAACAAAAATATGTGCGCTAACAGCTGCTGACTTAAATTTTATAATTATTGTTATTACCTTAGATAAAATTTAAGCAGGCAACAAAAAAAAAAGAAGGGGAGTAGAACAAAGTCACCTACACTAGTCATCTAGTGTAGTATCTACAGAGTGTATGTCTTAATGAAAAGGATTTAATACTTATTGCTTCTTTGGAAATACACTTCTGCATTAGAACAAACTGTGACAAATATTTTTCATGCAGTGAAAAAAATCACAAGCTGTGTATGAGATGATATGGTAAAAAATTATTATATGTATGTTGTTTCCTTAGCCAAATCTTCATAATATCATCAGAAAAAAGCACTTAGAGTTCAGTCTTGAATTCTACAAATCTTAGCTCTTGCTTGCTGTTTCAGAAATGCACATGGGTTTGGGCAATCCCTAGTACCGACACAGGCTGGGGGAGTGAACAGATTGAGAGCAGCCCTGCTGAGGAGGACTTAGAGGTTCTGTTGGATGAGAAATGAACTTGCAGCCTATTTCTGGTCTGTATCAAAAGTTGCATGGCTAGAGGGTTAAGGGAGGTTATTTGATTCTGTCCCTGTACTCTGCATTGTGAGACCACACCTAGAGTGATGCACTGAGCTCTGGGGTCCCCGGCACAGGAAGGACATGGACTTGAACTGAGTCCAGAAGGGGCCACCAAGATGATCAGAGAAATGGAGCACTTCCACAAGGAAAGAAATTTTTCAGCCTGGAAAAGGGAAGGCTTTGCAGTGACCTAACAGAAGCCTTCCAGTACCTGAAGGGAACCTACAAGGAAGAGGAAGATAATTTACTTACTGTACAGAGGAAGATACTTTACTTACACTGTAGTCACAGGGCAAGCGGGAATGGCTTCAGAGAGAGTAGGTATACATTAGATATTAGGGAAAAATTCTTTTCTGTGGGGCTGGTTAGGCTCTGGACCCAGACCCCAGAGAAGCTGTGGATGCCCATTTCTGGAGGCGTTCACAGCCAGGTTGGAACCCTGA
This sequence comes from Melozone crissalis, assembly GCF_028551555.1. Lineage (NCBI taxonomy): Eukaryota > Metazoa > Chordata > Aves > Passeriformes > Passerellidae > Melozone > Melozone crissalis. Next base: position 44,185,512 of record NW_026535783.1, on the reverse strand, counting down.
GAAAGTTGGTCTAGTGAAATGCATCTCTGTCCATGGCAGGGAGTTGGAACTAGATCACATTTAAGGTCCCTTCCAACTCAAACCATTCTATGATTCTATGAAATACAGACTTCTTCTTTGTACAATGAGTTATAGGAGTAACATCAATACATGTTTGTTTTCTGTTTTTTTAAGAGATATTGTAAAAATGTCTAATTAAAATAGAACAAAACAACCAGACAGCTGAATTTGTATACACAGTATATAAAAAAATTAAACTCATTATCAGATAACTAAGTTCTCACATCTAAATATTCAAAAAATAATTTGGCTTTGATTTTTGAGGAGGAAGTTCTGGGTGTTGGTTTGCTTTTTTTTAAAGTATCTGTCATTAAGTCATGTTGCAAAGAGAGGAATCATGAAATGTATCACTGTCTTCTAGTCTGAAACAATTTTTGGAGAATAAAACAGCAGTTTCCTTCAAATGCACTATTTTTCTCATCCCATCTGACAAACTTCTTCATAGTTTCTTTTTAATGGTGTTTTGCCTAATTTCTTGCCATAGAAGTAAAGGAAATTTTATATGTTATTTCTAAAGAAAATATATTTGAGGAAACACGACATTCACCAAGGGAATGGAATAAATTTGAAAATCTCTCTAACTCCAACTCATATACCAAAATGAATTCAGGATCAGGCCATTTGATTTTCCTAGGTATGATTCTTTTTCCTATTGCTCTTACAGCAACTCTTCCCTTTGTAATCTAATACATAGTTTAAATCTGGTTATTAAGACATAAAAGCACTGTATACTATTGGGAAAAATCTATGTTTACTGTATTTGAATAATATGGGACTTATCAGAAGCATTACAATAGAGTAAGTGTCAGTCAGCCTACTTTCAACAAATCTGTTTCATGGCTCCACTAGTCCATATGAATGAATTATATGAAGTGGCTATTTAATGACAAAAATTTTTAGAGCAGAACTCTCTATCCAAAGTCATTCTTCTTCTCTCAGGTTTCTGGAGTTATAAATCTTGTATTTTGTTTAATATATTGCAACAAATTAAGTAAACACATTTCAAACTCTGGGGCTGAAAAAAAAGTTCTCTTGTATTCCAGTTTTAGAACTGTCACCATAATTGCTAACCTATACTATAAGCAATTTCTCCTAATTTGAGAATATCTTATTTCAGGGACATAGAGTTACGTGCTATTGCCTATAAAATAAAAGTTTATGTATAAAAGGCATTTTGCTATAAGTATACAAAACTTCTGGATTTGGGTGGGCTATTTTTTTGGTTGGGTTTTTAGGGTCTTTTTTATTTGTTTTTTTGGTTGGTTTGGTTTTACTTTTGATTTTGCTTTTTGCTTTCTTTTTGTTTTACATTTTGAGAGAGCACCATATCTGACAAGATGCTGTGCTTCTCATAGACAAAAGAAGTTTATGAAAGACTTTAAGGCATGAATAATCACAAAAGAACAAATATAGAAAAAGAGTAGAAATCTGATCCTGTAAATAGAAAATGCAAATAATAATAATCCAAGTAAAAAGTTGATGTCAGTATATTCTTTGCAGCCGTTCAGCAATTTTAAAGGGTTTTTAGAAAATTTAAAAGTTGTGTTTTTCTGATATATTTGAATAATGCATCTTATATTGTGACTATAATAAAATATTTTCTGTTCTGCAGGCATTTTCAAAACCCAATTTCTACCAGTAATAGTTGTACAATGAAAGTGTGGAAACTATAGATTTTAAAAACCTATGCAGGAAGCCAGGTGTTGTGACGGCATAACACCAAACTGTTAGGAGCTTGCTTTGTACTATGGCTGTGAATTTCTTGATACTGGTCATGTAGTACATCATAGTGACTTAATTAATTTAAATCCCTTCTATATAATAGCATGTTCCTTATCAGAAACATATTTCCATTCACCTGCAAAGGTGAAGACAAACACTTTGAACAAATTACTTTTGCCAAGTACTGATACTATTCTTCCCCAAAAATAAGTAAAAACCGAAAAATCCAATGTTCATGATTTCTAGTACAATATCAGTATGGTATTGTCAGAGGGTTCAGATGTAACACCAACCTGCTCATTTTTAAGCAGTAAAAAGGTATTTTTATTCTTACAAGATGTCATCCATATTACTATAGGAAATCAGAACAACAATCATGAATTCAACAAAAGAAACTAACTATAGTTGTTTATAGCATCAAAGCATGCTGAAAGCACAGAGCAAACAGACAAAGAAAAGTAAAGGATTTTTGCCTTTTTGGAATCTTAATATCAAGTCAATTGTAAAGATATGATGTACAGATTTTTTATACAAGACTTCAGAAAAATGTCAGACCTGTCCTATATTTTTAACATATATTGTCAACTATTGGGTCACTCAAAATTGCTATTCATGTTTACCAAAAGACTTGTGAAAATATGCAGTCATTTAGATTTGTTTTGATTTATAAAACAGAAAAGTTGATTAAATTTATTATATATTTTCTAATGTAAAGAGCGAAGAATACACAATATTCTGCATTATAATGTTTCATAATGGCATATGTTACTTAGAATTGTATTATAATACTTAAAAATCTAAAACAAAGTTTAACATCTTCAATACAATGTGAGTAGTTTTCCTGCTTTTCTATTTTTAAATGCCTGCCTTTACTAAAGTGCTGCCTCAAGCAGCTACTTCAAATGACCATGAGTCTAAATGATAAATCCTCCAAAGAAAGTCAATTTTCTCTCAGGATTTGACCAGGAAAGAACAAGAAACTACTTGTGGGAAAGTAACTGTACAATCTTGTTTACTAATTCTCAACAGATGCAATGCTTTGAAGAATCAAAATAACAACACTGAGCATTACATACATAGTGAAAGTGCATTTGAATTCAAAATTGGAAAGATAAATGAAAAAAAATTACTCTGGATGCCTTGTCTTGAAAAGCTTCATATTGTATTTCATACCTTGCATAAGGTACAACAGAATATCTGCCTCTGGAAAGTTTATTACTGTCCTAGATCACATGGTAATTAGTTTTACAGATAAAGCCTACTTTCACAAACATCAACTTTACTAATCTATAAAAATAAATGCTTTATAAAATACACCTCCAGCAGGTTCCTGGAAAACATTGATGGTAACTTCCTGTACAAGGTAGTGAATGATCCCAAAAGCAGTTGATTGCTGCTCAACCTCATACTAAGAAATACAAAGGCCTTGTTGATGATGTGAGGGTTGGCTGCAGTCTTGGCTGTAGCAACCATCATATTGTGCAGTTCACTACTGAATGAAGAGGTATCAGGACAGTGAGTAAGATTACAGCCATTGATTTCAGCAGAGCTAGCTTTAGCTTCTTTGGGGATCTTCTTGGAACAGTCCCAGAGGAACAGGCCCTGCAGGGAAGAGGGCTCCAAGGGAGTTGGTAGATTTTCAAGGATCAGTTCCTCCAGGCACAAGAGTGATGCATACCAATGAGAAAGAAATCAAGTGAAAAGGGCAAGAGACCTCCTTGAATGAATAAAAAACTCCTGTCATTTTTCAAGAGTAAACAGGAAATACACAGGAGATGGAAGTGAGGTTAGGTCACTTGGAGTGAATATAGAGAGGTGATCAAAGTAGAAATGAGACTAGAAAGGCCAAGGCACATCTTAAATTAAATGTGGCCAAGGATGTAAAGGATAACAAAACAGGCTTTTCAAATATATCAATTACAAAAGAAAAGTAAAACAGAATATAGGCCCATTGGTAAATGGAGAGGAGACCCTGGTAACAGGATGTAAAGAAGGCAGAGTTATGGAATGCCTTCTTTGCATCAATCTACACTGATGAGACCAGCCTCCAGGAATATCTGACCCAGGAGACCAGGGTAAATGAATGTTGGATGGAAAACTTCCTCTTGGTCATAGAGGATTGGGTTAGAGTCAGGAAAATATGATATCCACAATTCCAAGGGCTTGGGATGAATCCACAAGTGCCGAGAGAGCTGTTCCTAGACAGGATGCTCATGACCATCTTTAAAAGGTCATGAAGATCAGGAGAGGTACCTGAGGAATGGAATACAGCAAATATCAACTTGGTCTTCCAAAAGGCCATGAAGGAGGAGCCAAGGAACTACTGCATCACCTCAATCCCTGGAAAGGTGTTGGAGTGAGTGCCTCATTCTAGAGTCCATGACTACCGCATGGAAGGCAAGAAGCGGATCAGGGGTTAGCATGGGTTCAGTAAAGACAGGTAATGTTTGAACAACCTCATTGCCTTTCATAATGAAACAAGTAATCAGATGAATCAGGAGACAGCACTGGATAATGTCTATCTCAACTTCAGCAAAGCTTTCAACATTGTCTCTCACAACATCCTCACAAGCAAACTCAGGAAGTGTGAATTAGGTGAGTGGACAGGGAGGTGGATTAAGAACTAACTGAATGGCAGATCCCAGGGGGTGTAACCAGTAGTGTAGGGTCTGGCTGGAGGCCTGCCACTAGTGGTGCCTTGAAGGGTGGAGAGGTCACTAGAAGGGCCTGTCCCTAGAAGGGCCTTGAGAGGGTGGAGAGGTGGGCAGAGAAGAGCTCTGAAATTCAGCAAAGGCAAATGCAGGGTTCTGCACCTGGGGAAGAATAACCTGGGCACCACAACAGGCTGGGAGCTAATCTGCTGAGAAGGAGCTTTGCAGACAAGGACTGGGATGTCCTGGCAGACAAAAAGCTGTCCATGAGCCATCTCTGTGTCCTGATGGCCAAGAAGGCCAGTGGTGTCTTGGGGTGCATTAGGACAAGCATTGCCAGCTGGTCGAGGAAGGTGATCCTGACCCTCTACTCAGGCCTGGTGAGGCACATCTGGAGCGCTGTGTCCAATCCTGGACCCCTCAGTGCAGGGTAGACATGAGAGATCCTGGAGAGGATCCAGTGGATGATTAAGGGACTGGAGCATCTCTATTACAAGGAAAGGCTGAGAGAGTTGGGCCTGCTCAGTCTCAAAGAGACAACTGAGAGGGGACCTTATTGATGTCTGTAAGTATCTGAAGGGAGGGTGATAAGAGGCTCCAGACTCTGCCAAGCAATAGGACAAGAGGCAACAGGCAGAAAATCATGCACAGGAAATTCTGCCAGAATATGAGGAAGAACTGCTTCACTTTGTGGGTGACCATGCATTGAAAGAGATTGCCCAGAGGCTGTGGAGATTCCCTCACTGGGAATACTGAAGAGCCGTCTGTATACAATCCTGTGCAAGGTACTGTAGAATGTCACTGCTTGAGCAGGGAGTTTGGATCAAATGCCAAACTGTGGTCCTTTCCACTCTGACCCACTCTGTGATTCTGTGATAATCAAACACATGAAAATTGATTAAAATCAACTTTATTTAGTAAGATGCTAATTTTAGACATAGTTGCATGTAATCACTGCTACTTTCAGACAACAAAAACTTTTTTTTTATATAAGAATTCTAATGTTAAGTAAATTTGAAAATTAAAACCAGAACAATAACAACAAAAAACATTCCAATTTGCTAAGCAAAAAGATTTTAACAAGGTTTTTGGAGTTTTTGTGGGTGGGTTTTATTTATTTTTTTTTTTTTCCTAAACTATATTGTTCTTTGCCAAGAACACATGGTGGGAAAATAGGGTCTTTTGCCATGAAGTTTTGGCCAACTCTACAAAAAAAAATTAGAGAAAAATGTGTTCTCTATGAATTATTATTTAATCTTTAGGTATGCAGAATCCTAACCAGGCAATAAAATCTCTCAAAACTGTACAAGAACTTAAAATGCCTTTTGTGAAAAAATCAATACTTTTTCTTTAAATAATCCTAACATATAGGAAAATTGGTGCATATATTAACTAATTTTTAAACTCATGATTATACAATATACATATGATATTTATAATGGAAGATTGATATATTTGTATATCAAAAGGTTGCACTAAAAATGTTCTTTAAAAAGCTCTGTTCTCTCAATAAACTGACTTATGATAAAAGTGCTACCACTATGCTAACATTAGACCACAGATCTTGTGCTGCAAAATCCTGTACTACCTGGTTGTGAAAAGTAAAATTATAGTTGCAAAGAAGCAACATTTTATTTTTTATTCACATTATATTATTACAAGCTCTGTTTTCTAACTCTATATTGCCTTTTGTGACTCATCTACTATGGTTAACACTCAGATACTGAGAAATACTGAACTGTATTATACATTTCTTTGCACTACTATTTGCTGTATGTTGCATATTTGGGAATACCAAAATACCAATATTTTCTTGGAAAGAAAAATACAGATTAAATTTTTTTTCCTTTCATTTTACTGAAAATCATCAGTAATAGAATAGTATGAAGAAAAGAATACAGTACTTTCAATAGATGCCTGACTAGTTCATGAAGATTCTTTTTATTCCAGTTTTCTACCTATACACAATGAAAGAACTCCAGAAGAATGAAATTACTTGAAGTACCTATAATTTTGTGGACAAAAATATTTTCATTGGTAATGTATCTGTTCTGTATTGATTTCTTTTTGCAATTCTATTAGGTTGCTTTCTTAATCACAATTCCTTCATTAGAAATGACACCTAGCCTTATGTTATTATCAGTTTTAGTAAAAATATATTTATGAATAATATAGATTTTTATCAAAAAAAGGAGGTTCTTTTTTGTTCTAATTTTAAGTTTGATTATGTGGTTAAGTGAATTTTGTGCTGATGGTAAGTAGCTAAATGAACCAAAATTTTTTAGCCATAGCTACAGTGTTGCCTGAGTGTGGGAGTCTTCACTTTTTTCCAGGACTCCTCATCCATCTTTAGCCACAGGACTCAAAACTGCTTATTGCCTTAGGGAGCAGATGACTCTGCAAAAATGTCTCATCTTTGACCTTTGTGTTGTGATTGTGAGATGTGAAATATTTTCAAAACACACCATTTTTTTGTAATGTAATTCTTTATCCTCAGCATTTGAACCCATTCCATCATCATATTTCAGCTAGCCAAATAACTATCAAACTAAAAGAATATATGTTCAAACTGAATAAATTTAAATTGGCTTCAATAATATGGCCTAGAGGTTAAAGCTTGAATATACATATTCTAGCTTGCCAAGCTATTGAAATGATAGTCAGTGTTAAGAATTTTATACTCATATATTATTATTAATAATGTGAATTCCATCATAAAAGACTTAAAAAATTATTGCCTCCTTTAAGTCTATGATCAAAAAAAAGTAATAGACTGCATCTTCTATGCTTGTACCTAGAGTTTTCATCTTTTTCATCAATCACAACCAATTTGTTCTAAATAATGAAGACGTATTGTCTCCTCTTGCCTGTATTTTAATTATATAAAAGTGCTGCAAATGTATCTCTGTTCATTCAAGTTTATATGGAATCTGAGACACAATGAAGTCTTAGGGACATGCTTTGTATTTCTGCATTATCAAAATTTTACCCCTAAGGGGAATATTATGTTGACATTTTCAGGGCTGAAACTGTGCTCACCAACCAGAGGAAAACACATCACTGAATTTCAGTTTAAGAGAAATCAATACATAAAAGTAGCAACTTCTATTCAATTTTCAGCAGGCATTTCTATGCTTATGAAGTTTTGCTAAAGTACTTCCTATAAGAGATAATTTGCACAATTTGGATTTTTTTCTTTCCATAACAATTGAAATGAAATGAATGGAAGTTTAAAAAATTGTATATTATTGTATACCTATGCCACAAATACAGAATTCTTAAACTAACACAAATATTAAACCACTGAGAGTATGTTGTAAATTTGGCAGAGATTTTTTTTTTCCATTTTTAATTTCGCATTGTTTTTCCATTGCTATTAATTCCTTCAAGGAAATGTCTTAAATTTGATGAAGTTACATAATATTGGGGAAATTTTATTAATTACAGATTTACAGTCTTGAAGAAGTGGGAATCCAGCCACAGAAAATCAAGAATTCTTTAACTGTGAAATATAAATGTTAATAAATAGTTCACATTTATTTAAAAAAAACCCTCAATATGGTGCGAGAGACTGCAGAAATAAATTAGATTTGTATTTATTAGATTTTACTTTAAGAATGTGAATTTGTTTGAAGAATGTGTTTATTAGTTTGGGTAAAATAATTATTGCATCTGAACTACTTGTATTTTTACAGTAGGAACAGCAACACAAGGGGATAATTTTAATACTTCAAAAAAGTAATTTATATTGTAGCTAATAAAATGAGACAAGAGGATGACCAAATGGCATGATTTTAGATCACAGTGTAATCTGTACCACATTTTCAAAGGCAAGGAAAAAAATCCTTGAAAAGGAAACTTAGTATTAAAATGGAATTTCATTGTTGGTGTTCATTCCACTGCTGGTATGACATCACTTCTTTTAGATAACAGTGTAGTCAGTGATACTATACTTCAATGATATGACAAAGGAAAAGTCACTCAAAGGACTGATAAGAGCAAATAACTGCCTGGTTTAAAAGTAACAGACTATGGGTGAACTTCATAAATTAAAATCAGAAATATTTTTTCTTGTTTACTTTGTAAATTGTCCATATATCAACAGCAAGAGAGCAGAGAATTAGAATCTATGCTGCATCAGTGGTCCTACCTCTGCAATTGATGTACAAAATGTAATGACCATTTCTATGTCTCTAGCATATGAAATAACATACAGCTTCATTCTTCTTAGGATCTAGAGTTTCAAAAGGTTTTCTTGCACTCATTAAATTCTGGAACATGAATGATTTTCATATAACAATTATATATAACTGAAGTTATAAAATGGTTCTTCTACATGGTATCTAGCTTAGCAAAACCCACATGGTGTTCCAATGAAAAATGAAGATTTTTTTTCCAGCACTTGAGCTCCAACAGTAGCACAAACTTTGACTGAAAGAAAAAGAATGAGCGTGGCATATTAAGGCTGAGAGACATGGGACACAATTGTCTAAAACATGCCTCACAATCATTGGGCCTTTCATTATTCAGAACTTTTTAACACCTAGAAATAAGTAACAATAGTGTCTGTTTTCTCTACGCAGTATTTAAATTTAAAAATTTAAAATAATCCTATTTCAAATGAAAATTCCCAGTTAGAGAGTGTTATATAAGCGTTAATGGAGTGTTGCTAATATCAACAGAAGCTGTGATGTAACCTATTAGAGTTTTGTAAAAATTTCTCATTCAGGAACTTTGACAGGTTGCAGTGACCTCTTAAATCTACAAGCCTTCTTTGCAGTCAGAAAAATAAAAGCCTTTAGAGTTTCGTAATACTCATATTGGTGTGGATATGGAATATTCTGGAAAGAGTCTGACAAGTAGTTGATAAATAGATTGCTGAAATTTGGAAACCTGACAATATCTAGCATTCGTGAGTGACTTGTGCTCTACTGAATTAATTACAATAATCACCCGGATTTCCACATGTGTGGGAACCTAGGATTTCTGGCAAAAAGAAACTGAGCATGTAGGAATCAACTGCTCTGTTTATATGATAAACAGTTGATCTGTAAATACAGAAATAATCTGACACCTCTGTTATTCAGACTTCCTATATATGAAGAAATTCACAGATTTACAGTTTTAGAAATTTTCCAAGAGAGCCTGGAAGAAAAGTCTGTCAGATAGACATTGAAGGACATTGTTATAGAAGTTAAATCTGAAATGACAATTCATCTGATCAAAGTAATAGATCTACACCAACTTACCCCCTCACCAGAATGTCCTCATAGCACAGTTAAGGACTGGAGGATTAAAAGTGTAAGACTCTTCAAGATTTCCCTGAAATAGAAAATCAAACATGTTTTATTTGCTTTTCTACAGCAGCACCAATAATTTCTGAAGTGTTCAAGAAAGACAAAAATTAAATACACTGATAATAATAATACACTTCTGCCAACAGTAATCATTGAAAAGCAGCAAAACAAAGTGGAACTTCTAGAGTAACTTTGATGTGAAAGAATATAAATCATATTCATACACAATTATTTATATTGTAACTATCTGTACGTGATTGAAATTGTTATGAAACAATTGTGTTCCAAACACATTGTCTTAGTCATAAACACTTTCTTTCTTTATCCCTCTACTAGACCAGCCCTTTCTCAATGTACTGTTTTGTGCAAAAATGCACTTTCATGACTGAGCTTACGCTCTTAGCTCTTCAACTACACCAAACATATCACCAAAACCTTGCACCAACTTGATAAATTACCTTAGGTATATGAAAACAGAACTGTAGCCTTTTGAATAGTAAAGTTATCTTTTCACATATCACAAACCTGTGACAACCTCTACCATGTGGAAATCCATTCAAAGCACTCATTTAGCTTTTTCTCACTCCCAGTCAAGCTTAAGAGGTGAGCCTGTGAAAACCCCATGATGTTCAACAAGGCCAAATGCAAGGTTCTGCATCCTGACTGGGGAAACCCAAACATAAGTATAGGCTGGGTGGAGAATGGATTGTGAGGAGAAAGATTTAGGGGTATTGGTTGATGAGAAGCTAAAAGCAATCCAGTAGTGTGCACTTGCAGCTCAGAAAGCCGACTTCAGCCTGGGTGACATCAGAAGTGGTGCTCCCAGAAGGTCAGGGGAGTTGATTGTCTCCCTCTACTCTGCTCTTATGAGACCTCACCTGGAGTGCTGTACCCAGCAAAAGAAAGATATGGACCTGTTGGAACAAGTCCTGAAGAAAGACACTAAGTTAACCACAGGACTGGACAATCTCTTCTATGAAGATGGGCTAGGAGAATTGGGGTTGCTCAGTCCAGAGAAAAAAAGGCTTTGGGGAGAATTTGTAGCACTTTCTACTATCTGAAGAAGTCTTTCAAGAGGCCTGGAAATGGACTTTCGACAATGGCTTGTAGTAATAGGCCAAGCGGTAATGGCCTTAAGTTTAAGGAGTGTATGTTTAGGTTAGATGTTAGGAAGGAATTTGTTGTCCAAAGAGGTTGAGGACTCCCCATCTATGAAAGGTACAAGGCCAGGCTGGATAGGGCTGTGTACAACTGGTCTAGTGGAAGGAGACCCAGGTAGGGGATCTGAATCTAGAAGATCTTTAAGGTGCCTTCCTATCATAACCATTCAATGAGTCTATGATTCTGTTATCTTTCCTTTGGGGTAAGGCTGGGAGAGGTAGAACTGTTCAGTCTGGAGAGAAGAAGGCTCAAGGGAAAACTCATCAACACATATAAACAACTGAAGAGAAGATGCAAAGATGGAGTCAGGCTGTTTTCTTTGGTGTCCAACGAGAGGACAAAAAGCAATGAGAAAAAGGAAACACAGAAAGAGCTGTATGACTATCAGAGAACAGCTTTTTTTACTGTAGCTAAGTACTGAAGCAGTTTGCCAAGAAATTACTGTGGAATATTCATCTTGGAAATACTGAAAAGTGATGTGGACATGGTCTTAGGTAACCTGCTTTCAGCAGCTCTGATTGAGCAGAGAGGCGGGTCCCGATCCAACTTTGATACTCTGTGATACTGCAATATTTTTTACACAGCATGCATGAGCTTGTGTTTTATCCTCTTACTCAGCAGTTTGGGATTGATAACCACCTTCCACTGTTTTATATATCTCAGTCATGTCATTCAGAAATCACAATATTCCTAAATCATTTAGGAGAGAATAAAAGTAAATACCAATAAATGACCACCAATGATCAAGAATGTTTCATCCTAAAAACTCTCTTCCCTGAAATGTTCTTTTTTTGTCATAATATAGTAACAGTTTCAGTGGTTTTGTTGATTTGTTTTGTTTTTTAAATTCACTGCATATGCAACAGGAAGGCAATTGTTGAAAGTAGGCAGGTAAAAAACTTTTGTTATAAGCTAATGTTAAGTAATATAAAATACAACGGGAATATATGTTTGGAGCACTTATTTTATATGATCTTGCAGGGATTTCAAATGTGGTGAAACATGGTTGGACAATGGACTGAGTTGATCATTTTGATGTCAGAATCATTTCACTATCTTTGTTTTCCATAGTCAGACAGCAAGCAGAGTGAATAGAAACACACAAATAGTAATGCTGTCAGTGCTGAAGGCTTAATGACATGGTTCAAATTACTACTTTGAATACATATGTTGTTACACTGTAACATTGCTGTGTTTATGGCAGAGATTTATTAGGCTGATACTAACACCAGTTAGTATTTCCTTTTTGTCAATAAAGCATCAATTATTATTTTTTCTTTACCTAAATTGCTAAACTAATCATCACATCACAGGAATGCTGATTAAGCAATATGAACTCATAAAATATGCCCTGAAAACTGGTGCACTATGCATTGCTCCTTTTTCATAAAAATGTATTCAAATATAAGATTCTTCCATTCTTTTATCAGTACCCTTTGTTACTCTATACTATGCATTTTGGTTGCCTGTATTAAATTTGTTTGGTACAATTATGTGGTCTTTCATCACATGAAAATTATGAACCTGTTCTCTTCACTGAAAGACTATTTTCACATTCAGTACTTTCCCCTTTTTTAAATAGTACTATTTTTCATCAACTTTTGCTTAAAAAAAACAGAAATTCCAACGACAAAACATAAAAATATTGCTTAAATAAATTCTTAATGTTCTAATTTGTTAAGCACAGTTTATATAGATTAATTTATGGTAATTTTCTTGAAGAACAAAAAATACATTCTGTGTACATTTAAAAGAAAGACAAAGAACTATTTCAGAGTTGTAGTAGAGGGACAGAAGTTGAGTAAGACTAACCTTTTCCTGTATTTGGAGGTGTGCATACCTTTCACTTCCCTCTTCCCCTGCACTGTTTTTCTCTACCGACCATTCCATAGTTCTTTTCTAATTTTACTCAATTTCTTTTGATAGTTTCACAGTTAGGCCTTATTCCGTTTTTGTCTCAGTATCAAAGATATCAGTGTATCTGCATAGCTTTGAGCTTAAATCATAGATGATTAAACTGCAAAAACTGACAAAACCAACAGCACATCTGAATATCATAGGGAGGGTAGCTCTGGAAACTCATCTATTTGGTTTCCTAAACTTGCCAAAACAGAAAAATCTCTATCATCTACTGTTTATTTAAAAGATAGAAAAAAACTAAGAGGATGGTGGGTTACATTGCTAAAAATATCAAGGGAAAAATGTTGCTATACAGCCCCACAGGATCAATAGGCTTGCTCCTGCTTAAAAATAAAATAACTTATAAAATTACTGGTTTTCTTTTTTTACAAAAATACTCCTTCCCTTAAAAAATCTTTTGTGTCTCCAGAATCTTTATTCCCCGTATTTAAATATAAAATATAAGAAAGCAGATGTCACAGTTCCCAAACTTTGTTTCTAAGTCTGTGTCACACAATGCTAAAAGTATTGTGTAAATCACTCTAGTATTGAAATAATGAAAATGGGTATTCATTGTATTCCACACCTTAGGCAGGCAAAACTAGCAGCTAACATGGAACACAGTGTATCTTCATTGCTTCATGCTTTTCTGCCCAGTCGGCTTTTTCTCCCTTGACAGAGTCCACGAGTACAAAGAATTCAGCACTGTTACTTAGGAAAAAAGAGTTTCATTTTCTGCAAGTTTACCTTTTTGATGGCAGTCTGATAAATGTTACACTTGTACAGGGAAAGGGGAAGAAGCAGATGAATTGGTACTTTTTGTGGTAACTGGATTGTAACTTGTTTTTTTCAAAAGAAAAACCTCTCTCAGGCACCTGAAGGTCATGGTAAGGGACAGACAAAGCTCTTTAACAGCTGAAAAGCCTGTCAGGAAAATGACATAGTAGTCAAGCCCTTATTTTTTTTTTTTTTTTTAAGGGAAACAGGTGTTGTATATGTGGATATGGTACAGAATAGAAAATGAGGTCCTATATGGACTCATGACCAAGAAGTCACTTTTGGGCTATGGAAAGGAAAGAAACACCAACAACCAAATAAAAAAATTGAGAGAAGAGAAGGAATAAAATAAATGACTCATAATTAACTCGATGCAAACAACGGTCATGCTGGGATAGCCTAGTTCTGAGTAACATCATTTAGATGCTGGGAATTTCAACCAACTTAACACTGTCTGTAACATTAGTTAGCTTCAGATTGAGATTATAAAAAGTGTGTAGAAAATCTTTAAAGATGGAAGCACTGAAAAAATAGAATATCATGCTCATTATAAGCAGGAAAGGTGAGCCAGAAGTTGAATCTTCTATAAGCTGGAGGTACTTAGTCTGATGTAATATCAGAGAGTAGACTCCATACTTCTATAATTTTACTAAAAATGTTTAAAAGGATGAAAGACTGCATCAAACGTTGGTATATACCTTAAATTCTCCTTTCATAGTAATTTGTTTTCCCCCACAGAATTGGAAGTTATTTATATTTAGGATTTTTTGGTTTTGACAAAGAGATTATACTGTCAAAAATTGTTTTCTTATTAAGAGCAATTTTCCCCTTGCTGATACAATAACTGCCATCAACATCTGACAGTCATTTTCAGGATGTGTGAGTACACTGTTTACTGTCATCTTTGCAAATATGAAGTGTGAAAAATATGTATTTCTCAAATAAAGTTTAGAGTAAAATATTCCTTATTTAACCATTTGCTTTAATCAAGAAAGAACATCAAGAGATGTGTCTTGGGCTCTAAGCAGCAACATGAAAGAGGAGGAAAAATATAAATCTCTCAAATTAAAATATGAAAGTGTGAACAATGATATTAAAATCAGGATTTTCAAAATTCAGAAAATCTGGTACCTAATTTAGTTCAATTAGTTTCCTTTGCAAAGTCTTTCAAATAGACTAGATAAACCAGGAGAAACGAGTACTGGTCTAAAAAAGCCAGAGTAACTCCCACTTCTACAGGTAGCAGTATACATGAAGGATAATGAAAAAAGCTGATTAAGAATTTTGTATCTGATGTGTTTTATGAGACTAAAAGATATTTTGCCCTTAAACATTTTCTCAATATTTTCCTGATCCCTCAATCATGATTAATCCTGGCCATTCAATGTCACCTGTGTATGTAGTCCAGAAAGACAAGAGCAGGTGATGGAGCTAAGAGAGGCCTATTAAGACCTCTCACTTGCCTAACCTTGTTTTCACAAACAGACTGAAACACAGTCTCCCTCTTAACAGTACAACACAAGTAGGCAGCCTTCCAGGAATGATTTTACAGCCAAGTAAATCAGTGTTTCTTCTCCTGTAAAGTCATTCTCAGTAGTATTCTCATTGCTATTAAGAGGTAGCACGATGAAGAATAATATCAAGAAACATGGTATTGCCCCAGTGGGAATGTAGTGGGAAGCAAAATAGAGGGGTTTCAGGCAGCTATTTAGAAGAGATTTAAGCTCTAGTAAACAGGACTCTGCAGAGAGATAAACGGAAAATGTGTTTAACACTTTTTCACCTATTAGAATACCGTCAGTGTTGTTTTACCTTGTATTTCAGAAAGTTTGACAATTTCTATTCCTGTGCTGCAGCAAACCCAAGCAGTAAAAAAACTCCCAAATAATAAGAAAAAAAATTAGTAGGGCAGAGGTCCTCTAAGAAAATATCTGCCAGTAATAATAATGTAAAGACTAGCATTTGCTCTTCATGAGACAGAAGTTCCTGTCAGACTTATCACGGGCTGAGGTGAAAGCAGCTGCAATGGACAAACAAGGGTGTCAAGGGCTTGGGCAGCCCTTAAGGCCTGGCTTGTTGCAGGGTCTGGTTATGCCTGGTTCCACTGATGTGCAGCCAGGGCCCTCGCCAGGTCCCAGTGCCCACGCCTGTCCTGCCCATTCCCTCGTATCGCTTCTGCAGAACAGTGTGCCTTCCCCACCACCACTGCAGCTCTTTCTCCTGCTAAGGGACCGCACTCCAGAGGCGCACTGTATCAGGCCTGGTGTATCCGCATCTCCCACATTGTCCTCCCAGGGTGCCCTCACCTTCCTAAGCCTTATCTGTGTGTGGGGCTGTGTCCTAAGGCCAAGCCATGGTGAAAGGCACCACAGCGGTTGCAAGAGGCTACCCTGCAGGCCTCCCAGGAGGGAGCCATTGGTCAGCACTCACAGCAGGGCTGGAAGCCACAGTCAGGCACTATGAAGCCTTGCCCCAGGATGTGCCTTCTGCTGTGATTGCCCTCAAGCCAGCCACCGTGGCACGGGGCCAAGAGCCTGGGGCTGTGCCCACAGCTGCAGCTGAGCTGGTCATCTGCTCTACTTTCCTCCCAGACCCTGTCACTAGGAAGCTCTGGGCTGACCCATGTCTCTCCACCTCCCTGCTGCCTCCAGGACCTTCCCTTGCCCCTGTGCTTCACCTTAATTCCGTAACCTGGCCCTGGTGTGACTTTGTCATAGGCCCCTGCTCCTGCCCTTGTTCCAGGTCCCACCATAAAACAGAAAAAAGTTAATTTAGAAGTGCTGTTTTTCTTTTGTAGATGTGGAACCAGTATATCCTTTTTGCCAAAAATTTAACTTGCTAGACCCTTTGAAAAAATTTGAATTTTCCAATATATTAAAAGTTTAATCATGGGCTTGTTTCTGCGGTAAGAAATTTATCCAAGGTGTTTTTATTTGGTTGGGTTTTTCTTTCTTTTTTTTTTTTTAATTCTTTTTCTTTTTTTTTTTAATTATTGCATAATGATCTGAGGGCATTGACATCAACTTGTCTCTTAATTGTTCTATTATTAAAGCACTATCAAATAAATTATCTTTTTTTTCTTTTTTACAAAGCCTCAAGATTAATTTATTGTCTAGTCAGTAAAGTTTATGATGTGAAAACTGTTGACAAACATTTTCTCAAAGTTCTAGGCATAGAACACATCACAGGTAAAATAACTATTTTTTATGAGCTAACTTGTGCCTTGGAGAAACTGTGGTAGGGACAATGCTCTGTATTTGAAATACAGCTAAAAGCTATTCTTTTACGAAACCCACCAATCTTCTTTGTATAATTAGGAATTATGTAAATGAGATTAATTTTAAAATTTCCTTCTGTTACTGGCCTTACATTTTTATCCATTTAAAAATATTTTGTTTCTGTGACTATTTTTATTTTCAATGGTTTTTATTTAAAATGTCCTCTGTTGTTTGGTTTTCTTTATATATCTAATGAATACAAATAGTACTCAACAGCATTTGGCATTTAAGAAAATGGCATATTATCACACAGAAACTGTTCAGCAATGCCTATAAATAACAAGGAAAATCTGCTACTAATGGGTCAACTTGTATATCACCCAAAATCTACAATACAAGTACTAGTGAATTGAATTCACAAAAAGATAAAAATTAATTGTGCGTGGAGAGAAACCACCAAAAAACTTTGAAAATTCTTCCATTATTTCTTCTGGTCATACACCAAGAATAGTTAAAAAAATATATCCTGGAACATGACTGCAGGAAATTTTTCACTTTTGCGCAATGATTCTACCTTTTGTCATGCTGTTCCTTTTGATTCTGGTTTTTAGGAATTTTACTTCTGTCTTTTTCTATTGTCTAGATAGACTATAGAAATAGACAGAATAGATATACTACAGAAAAATTCAGATTAGTACATATCAGAAATTTATGTTTTGTAGGAAAAAAAATTATATATTTATTAAATGCACTACAGTTATAGAGTGCACTTTTCAAAAATCTAAATATATTAATAGAATTCCCCACTGCAAAAATTCTTGATGAGTGTTTGAAAATTGAGAACGATATTTTAAGTCCTTAAAGTGATTGTGTGGTCCAGTACTGTCTCAGTGAAGCCAAAGTTACCAATATGGCTACCAAATAAAAGCCAAAATGTGATTTTACCCATTCCTCTCCTCTGATACAATCTCACAATTGTACCCTATCTCTCTAACCCTTTCTAAATAGAAAATATTTCTATAGACAATTGATACAGGTGATCTTACACCACAAATGACAGCAACCTGGGGTTAAAAGGAAAAGGGCAAAAAGTCCTCCGAAGTCATCTGTATCTTTTTGGCAAGAAAAGAACAATTTTCTTTATGGAAATTTAAAAAAGGGAAAAGGGAAAGAAGAGAAGAGAAGAGAAGAGAAGAGAAGAGAAGAGAAGAGAAGAGAAGAGGAAACGAAAAGAAAATAAAAGAGAAAAGAAAAGAAAAGAAAAGAAAAGAAAAGAAAAGAAAAGAAAAGAAAAGAAAAGAAAAGAAAAGAAAAGAAAAGAAAAGAAGAAAGAAAAAAGACCCCAACAACCAAACAGTAATGTTTAGGCTACAAATTCAGAAAAGCTTATTCAATGGTTACCAGTGTAACACTTCCCCTGGTATATCCATTCTTCATGCAACATAGCTAAGAAATTGTCACCAGGTAACTGAAAGCTATTTAGTTTTACTTTTACACAAATTCATGTTTTCTAATTAAAGGCCTTTCATAGCAGTTTGTTCAAAAATGCAATACCCTTTTTTAAGCTAAATAAAACCAAATTTGTAGGAGCAAATTAAATATTTTGTAGTATTATGTTGAAATATGGATTACAGTTGCATTGTTTTAAAGTACGCAAAATATTATCTCTCATATTTGCCAAAAAACCAGAATTTGATGAGATTCTTTTAGACTTCTACATCATTAACCAGCTTTAGCTTTACTTACAAGTCCTTTAAATATCAAATAACAAGGAAGCTGATGGCAGTGGAAGAATTATATATATAATCCTTGGACTACATATGTATTTTTTGACCATTTTTATGTATAAGCATAGTATAATTGTAATCAGCTACATCTGAATCCTAGAGACGCTTATTCATGTATTGAGGTATAATTAAACAAGAAGCTCCACAAAAGAGGGATTATTTGTGTGATCAAGTTAAGTCTATGCATGACTGAATAAACTGCTGGATAGTGCCACAGGCAGTTGCTGTCTCAGTAGTTCATGGGTTTTTATTCAGCAGAAGAAAAGAGTCACTGTAACACTCCTTTTTATAGACAAATTTAAATTAAAATCAGTTAATTATTTATAGGAAGCTGCAGCATACACTTAATTGGATTACTTTTAAATATTCTATTTGACAGTATCCCTTGAACAGGAAGACCTTATGATCTTCTGTGAATAGAGAATAATGTCTGAGCTAGACTGATCTTTAGGGAGGCTGTGTATATCCTGTCCAATACCACTTACACTACCAATGTGCCAAGTAAGAAGAATGACTATGAATGACAAGTCCACTGCAAGGAAATCCAAGGAAATCTGTCTCAGTAAAAGTCCAAACGGCTTCAGATTCTTGCAGTTGTTTAAGCAAGTTTAGTTTAAGTTTAGTTTAAGCAGCACATCCTGTCACCTCAATAAAAATTTAACTACAGCTTATGTCCACCTTCCTTTATCTAAATTGTCAACATAAAATAATTGCAAAATAATTGTAATCTAATATATATCTCCTGGCTTGGCTGGTTTCAGACAACTTAGTGACACCAGTTGTGTTTGGTCATCTTGAAAATTAAAATTGGAGAAGAATAGTCTGTGTAAGCAATTCAGCCATCAGCTGGAAAAAAAAAAAAAATTTCTTCTCTGAGTTTGTGCTGAATATGTATGTTTATAGTCTGAATTGGGGTAGGTGGAGAGTTGCTGCCATCTGCTGGAAGGATTTCTTTCCTGACTTTAAATAAAATTGGAGGGTTTTTTAAAGAGTAATCTAATGAAAAATTAAAGCTATCACCACTGATGAAACGTAGGTGCTTAACACCTGTGTAGCCATCTAAATGATCATTATTCTAATGGTATTAGGAGTGTAAAATTATGAAAATGTGGACCTAAATCTCCTTGCAATTCAATGTGTGAAGGAGGACTTTTTAATTAAGCCATATTCATAAATATGAACTAGAAAGCATAAACCCTTTCAAAATAGGGACAATAGAAGTTGCAAAAAGAATAGGAAATTAAAATCAAAGAGGCTTTGGCAGACAACCATTTGTTTGTAGTTTAAATACCAGTGCTACTGTTTTATTCATTATAATATGTGAAAATGCTGGTCTAAAATACTGATGCTATGGATAGGTAACAGGAACCTTACAGTGAATACCCAGGTTTCTCTAAGAATTGGCAGGTTCAGGAAACAAAAAACAAATATATAAAAACAAATTCAAAACACACTGGTTTTGTCCACTTGCCAGAAGACTGCACTTTAGGTCCCAACACACGCAGAGCAGTTAGCACTGCGAAGAAGTTTGATGCTGAATGTTAGAATAAGCAGTACTAGGTACTTTACAGGGCCCTGGGCATTTTTTAAGAGCTATGTCTGTCTTCATTCTCAGTTCTGTTTCATCTATGTATAGTTCCAAATTCAGTCAACACTCACTATTTCTTCCCAGCTAAATGCCTGTAAATGGATATTTTATATCTGCCTGGCGAGGATTTCAAGACAGCCAAGTTAGATGTTGAATGATTTAGACAGATTTGTGATTTAGACGTGAGTACACAGCCTCACAGATTTGCAAGTTTCAGCCAAAATACATATAGACATTCAAATTCCTAAAAAAAAAAGAAAAATAAATTCCTGTGTAATCTCTTCGAGGCTGGGAAGAAATTGCATGGTAAGATGAAATGGAAATGAGACCTAGAATGAGGAAATCAAGCCAGTTGAACCGCTTAGAATAATATAAATACACAGTGGAGAAGTATGGTGAGAGGAATTATGATTACGTAGTGAAATGATAGATTGATATCAGGCTATCATGCCTGAAGTATTTGCTGTCCCAAGAAAACTTACACCAAATTATATTGTAATTTAAACTGCATGGTAAATCATTTATTTCCTGCTAGTCTGACGTTTACATTTCATGTCTTTTACAGCTCATTACTGCTACTAAATTACAAATACCAGCTGTTAAATTCAGCCCACTGGATTTCAATCTAAGAACTATTTACAGTGCCCTACTGTTAACTTTGTCTTTAGGTCCAGTGTTCATTACCTTGATACTGAGAGCTTAAATGTGGCCAACAGATGAAATTTACTGGAAGATAATTTTTTTAATGTACTCACAGAGGCACACCTCCACCCATTTTATCAATTTATTCTGATGAGCGAGAACAGTGTATTTTCTATCTTCACAAGCTAAGTTTTGGAAAGTAGGAAATTTGCAGGTATACTTCCATGGCTGGGACCTTTCCATGCTTTTACTGTATTCACACCATATTCTCAGGCCTCTACTGGGCCACACTAGGTTTTCTAGGAGTTATTTGGATAATTGCAGAGAAAAGCATTTCTCAAAGAATGGGGTACATTGTAGTAGGAACTGTAGGACAATATTGAGCAAGGGACATCCCAGCTACCAAAAGCAACTACACCAGTGTCAGTGTGATAGTATACTTGGGCTAACTAGAGAGAAAGACATGAAAAGCAGATATAGGAAGATGCATAAGAAATTAGGTAAGGAAACCTCTGTGTAATCACTATGATTAAAATTCCTACATTCAGGTAATGTTACTAACCTTAATTGTAACTATATATTTTCTGAAGTCTAGAAGACTTATAGAAAGATTAAATGTCAGAGGCACACTCAGTTTCAAGGTAAACCTTGAAACTGAGTGTGCCTCTGACATTTAATAGACAAATGTTATGCAAATATTTTGTCTAGAAATGTCAAGAAGATTGAGAGGTTTTGAATAATATATTTGTGTAATTTTTTTGTCATGATACTGTGAATTTGTGACACACTTTTGCAAGAAATTGAAAAACTACTCAGTCTGGACAAAGTTGTTCCTTGAAAATACATGTAAAAATGTGCAAGGTAGGTTCAATCTCCTACAGCATTAAAAAAAAAAAAAAAAGAAAAAAAAAACAAAGAAAAAGAAAAAAAAACCAACAGAACTTGTCTCTTTGTAAAAAACCTTTGTATTTAGTTGAAAGTAGGCATTCCTATCAGAAGCCATGCATTAATTAGAAAAATAGAAACACTCAGGCTTTCTATACCCTCTGGTCTTAGCCACCTTCATTTAATACTGTTTAAGAGAAAAGGCAAACTTGCAGCCTTGCTAAAAGCCACTAGTCTGTGCTGTTGTATAAGTTGTATTAAGTCAATTCCTTACAAATACAATTGTAATCCTTTCCATAAGCATATTTTGTGCCATTAGGTGATACCTATAAACAGTTTGGAAGAGTTTTAGCTTTTATTGTCCCCTATCTTCTATAGCATGAAAATATTGAATTAAAAATATATTATATTGAAAGCATCACATCTGCTTTAATTCCATTTTGGTATTTTACTAGAAGTAATATATATATATATATATTAGACCAAAAGGAAAATCTTCAAGTTAGGATTTACAATTCAAATGTACAAGAGGAAGGCTGCTTAATGATTAAGCTAAGGCTTCAAATGGATGTTAATGCTATGAAAATTTTCTTCCATTATACTGATAGTTTAGGGGCAGAGGAAGAAAAACTCATCCCAAAGATAAAAACATTATTGATACCCTTACTTTACTAACACACAAGTAAGAGATTTTTTTTCTTATATTTTTTTTCTATTCACAAACTGCAAAATTATCCTTGCTACATTTTCGCAACAGATTTTTAATGGAGACTATATACTATTTTTGTTAATGTGACTGTTTTCTTTAGTCTTTCCTTTTATTCTTAAGGAGTTATACTAAATGTATTATAAAATAAGGCACCATAAAAATATAAATGTGGAATAAATATACTTCTTTCTGAATAAAAATATGAATTTTATATTCTACCATAAGGTAAATTCAGTGCTGATGACACCTCTAAGCAACTTCACAGAAAGGACAGCCTTCAGCATTTCCTTTATTATCTCTGCAAATAATATGTTTACCAGCAGCTAAAGATAATCCTTCCATGTCTACAATATCTACACTCTATAACTATTTCCATTTCCTGTGTAAGTTACTCTGTCTGTGAAAAATTCTAAGAGGATAAATTAGGTGGTTTTTTATATATTTTTAGTTTTTAAAAGCCAAAAGTATCTATAACTTTTAAGATATTAATCCTGGAAAATATGTGTGCTCATCAGACGTTTGCAATTTAAGCAGGACAATTAGACCTTTTTGTCACATCATCATATTGATTCCTTGTCAAAAGAAAATATCACCAGAAGTCTACAATTCTGGACTTTCTATCCAGTTAAAGAATATATACCACTGTGCAATTCTCTTCTTTTTCAGGACTACTGTCCTTCCTGTCACCCAGATCCTTACCTTCAGAAATTTATTAAGCTCAAGTTATAGGGAAGAAATCTAAAGTATTTGAGGCAATCAGCAGATTAAATATTCATGAAACTGGATGATTCAATTAAATATATCCATGGACAGTTTGTTTCCATGGTTGTTTTAATACCCATACATTGCTGAATGTGACATGAGAAGCGTTTAAAGGTTTCACAGCAGAAATCTGATTTTGAGTGTCAATCCAAACTTAAGTTGCACATAATTTGTGTACCATTTAGCAGCCTTATTCAAATATTACACATATGAAAGTGTATTTCCATTCCAAAAGATCTGAAATTAAACAATGCATGAATTTTTCTATGTCCTTATTTCTACATGATCATTATAGTTACCATTCACAGGACTAAATTTGAAACATACTTATCATTAAAAAATAAATAAAAATTATGTTTTAAAGTTCGGATTTATTCAGAGACTCCCATGGAACAGTCAAAAGCACAAATTGCAGTCTATCTCTTTTCCTGATTCAATTTTATGGCAGGAATTCTCACAGTCTGTATATAATCCAGTTCCAACATCAGGCAGAAATGTCAGTCCATGGGGAACTTTAACTACACAAGAGTCATTAACCTTAAATATGTAATGCTGGAAATATTCTCTATCTACTTTGAATTCATATATATATATGCTCTAGTCTCACCCTTGTGAAAGGCTCCACTCCAAGGTTTGCAAGGCAGGATTCACACTCCTTCCAGCCTAAAAATTCTATTGAAATAAATTGATTTTCGGAACCATAACCTAGCCTATGATCTGACCACAGGCACGTTAGTGCAATTTTGGAGTATAGTTCGTTATTTTATAATGAATTTTTTAAAAAATATTTTCATAATTCAATAGTTAAAATTACATATTGCAGCTATTAGAAAGCTATTTACTCTAGGTAAACTACTTTGCTAATTTTTTCAAGACTTACTCGTAAGTGTGACAGGACATAAGCATACTATTGTAGCTTACTATGAAGAAAGTCAAGTCAGACACTGGAGTGGGTCTGAAGTGAAGCAAAATGGTAAAAGGAAAAGTTTTGGGTGAGGTAGGAAGAACACCAGGTCTTTACACTATATTATTTGAAAGCTAAAAAAAAATTGATGCCTTGGTTAAAGCATTCTGATTTGCTCAATCTCAAAATTAAACTTTAGTGAGTTTAGTCCTGGGGGGAGTAATTTTGCCTTCACTTTCATGTTCATGTGTTCATTGCTTTATAGGAATATGAAGTCTCAGATTATGGAAGCACATACCCACCTGGAGCTCCTGGAGGATCCCATCCCGGAGCAGGTGGGTGTGCCCAAATGTACCCCATAACACGCCTGTACTGAAGCAGGCTCCGGGCAGGTCAATAACCATATGGAGAGCCCACACTGGAGCAGTTTGCTGGCAGGACTTGTGACCCCATTGGGGTCCCACACGGAGCAGCCTGTTCCTGAAGGACTGACCAAAAGGGAAGGGATCTGTGCTAGAGCAGTTAATGAATAACTGCAGACTGTGGGGAGGACTGCTGCAGACTGTGGGGAGGACTCATACCCAGAAATTTCATTAAGGACTGTCTCCTGTGGGAGACACCCCACATTGGTGTTGGTAAGAGTGTAAGGAGGAAGGAGTGGCAGAGACAAGGTGTGATAAACTTGCAGCAACTCCCACTTCCCGTCCCTCTGTACCACTTAGGAGGAGGAGGTAGAGAATTTAGAAATTTAGCTGGACCCAGGAAGAAGGGAGGGAAGATTGTTATGAGTTATCTCTCATTGCTGTATTCTAGTTTTATTGAAAATAAATTAATTTCCCCAAGGTCAACTGTGTTTTGACTGTGATGATAATCAGTGAGTGATTTCTCCCTGCCCTCATCTCAATCCATAAGGATTTTGTGGTATTTTGTCTCCCATGTGCAACTGAAGAGGGGAGGGACAGAGCAGCTTTGGTGAGCACCTCTCATCCATCCAGGTTCAACACGCAATATATACAACAACTATTTTGAAAGGATTGGATATTAGTTTTTGAAGGGTTTAAATACTAGAGCTTTAATGTCTGTAAACTTTACAGGTGTGAAGTTGGTGGATTTATAAAGACTCAGCACACTGAGGCCTCAGACCCCTCAGTTTCCTCTGAAGTAAACATCTGTACAAGATCAGGACCTACAGCGCTGTAGAGGAGCAAAGTAAGAACTGGTCATACACTACCAATTTTGTTTACTTTGACAATCTGTATAAGCCTAAATTAGAGGCATGCTTCTAAGTAATCTACTGTTTGATAATAAAGTGTTACATGCAAAATACATCAAAAATCCTGGCAGATTTCCCAAGCAGATTTTACTAGTTACAAATTTGGTATATGCCAGTCACACTTTCAGTCATGCGAGTTATGTACATATCAGGTATTTGAGGCAGCAAAATTCATCATTTTAAGCAAATAGTCTTCATTTTAAGACATATGTCTGTAAAGATCATAAAAATTCATAGAGACAGCTCTGACCATTGTTCATATTAGTAACGATATGAATTATAATATATAGAGAATATGAATATACAAATACTGCATTAACTTTCATGAATTTTCACACCAGTGTAACACATCAGTTTTTTGTGTTCAGTACTTGTAAAAGTGAGAATGACAGGAATTTTCTAATATTCCTTTAATGGAGATTAGCAATGTTACATTTCTATTTTATTTCTTAGCCAACAAACTATTTAGAAACCAAAGAGAATATTCAGAGAGCCAGTAAGCAGCCTGTATTGGTTGAATTTCTCTAGCTGACTCAAGTAATTTCTCTACTTCTCCAAGGCATCTACCCATTTGCCATGACAGAGGCAGGGTTTTAAGAAATTAACATGTCATGCTACATTTTATTTATCTTTAATAGTGCCTATTGATTTTCAAGGCTAGTTTCCAGTTCTTGATGGCTAATTGATAACATTTAGGAAGATTTTTTTAATATATTCAAAACGAGTTTTATGTCTTTCACAATGCTCCCAGGGCAGGGAATTGGGGGAAAAGAAAAAGGAAGAACACATTTCTAGACACAAGAATGAATATGTGGATTCTATCATCGTACTCTGCCTTTAAGCCTCATTAGTGAAAAAGAAATGCTCCATCTTCAGTAAACCACCCACTCCATTAATGTATGTTTTTTCTCCATTTTGTTACAAGAATTAAAATGAAAAAGTAGATTTTTAGTTAGCTGTGAGAGACACACATTAAATCTGTTTCTGTAAAGTAACAGATATTGCAAGGTTCCCTAAAAAAACATTATAAACCCTAGGTGTAATATTTATTTACAAAAGGAATCCCAATATAATCCAGAACTAAAAAGCTGTATAGAGAACCATAGAAACAGGAAATTGATGTCAAAAATCAAACTGGTGAAAGGTAGAAATGGAGATAAAGTAACTGATCTCTCTCTCAAAGAAAAAAAAATACTGTGTGTTTTGCAGAGACCAAGATTCTAAGTTTTGTCTTCTGGAAAATGCTGTTAGGAAGACTTCCCCAAAGGATTGAGATATAAGAAAATTAGAGTAATGATGTCAGGAGCTAGAATGGACAGTTTTAGGATTGAAGTCTTAAAACTGCAAGCAGGCATATGTATCTTTGCAGTTGTCTAGTAAGTGTTCAGCCAAAAAAAAAAAAAGTCCAGCTTGAATAGATCAGAAAAATGCATCTTTCTAACTGTGGAAACAGCACCCTGTCCAACGCCCAGAACAGGTGCAAAGCAGCAGTTGCACAGTTGGCAGTAATAAAATGCAAACAAATTTTTGTTAGTTCAGCTCTATGCAGTGTAATAAATTATGTCAATTTTACAATGTTCTATGCTGGTTTTTTGGGGGTTTGACCTTTTTTTTTTTTTTTTTTTTTTGGTCATATGAACATTACTTCCACTTGTCTGCTTGTCTGGACAGTTTAAATAAAACTTGGGCTAAGAAAGATCCTCAGCAGATAGAAACTGACCAACTGACCTTGCAATTGTGGCATGGCAACTCTGCTCTGGATTTGGTCCCTATAGTGTAGATTAAAATTAAATTCTTCCTTTATCATTACTGTTCTTTTCTGTTATAACTGTGTCTGCAGTGCAAAACTGATACAGCATTAAATGCTGAAATCCTGGTAACATTAAAAGAATTGGAATCTGGTGGCTAACAGCTTCTAAGTCTCCTGCAATATTAATTCCTTTTCCCCTCCTTTATTCCTTTCTGTCCATTTGTTCCAGCTTCTTAAATTATTTTAACACCTTTCCTTCTTTACATCAGGATGAAGTGAAAAATACTTGCCTTTTCTTACTAATGCTACGTGTTACGTGCCGAGAATACACAAGTTCTTGTAACAAATCTACAAAGATTACTTTGTCACTATAGAGAATATGTAGCATAGAAAATCCAGGGAAAAAATGCTTAATTTAAAAATATTTGCTTTGTGAGGGGAATAATGGAAGAACAAAAAATAGTCATGATCATTTATTTTCTTAGTTAACATTCTCAGAATGATTAAATAATTTCAGTTAGAAGGATGAACTCTGGGAGGCCTGCAGCACAATCTCCTCTTCATAGCAGGGTTGGTCCCTAATTCCGACAAATTTGCTCAGAGTTTTCTCCAGCTGAGTCTTGAAAAACTCCAAGAATGGAAATGGTATAATACCTCTGGACAACCTGTTTCACTGCTGGGCTGTCCTCCTGGAGAAAAGACTTCTTCTTTCCAGCCTGAGGCTCTCATGTTAAAGCTTGTTTTGCTACCTTTCAACTTCCTGCCACACACCACTGTGAAAAGCCTGACTGCATCTCCACTTCCCCTTCTAGTGGTGCTGGCAATACTGTTGAGTTCCCCTGAAGCCACTTTCTCCCAGCTGAACCAGCCCTAGTGCCACAGCCTCTTCTCACAGGCAAGTGCACCAGGCCTCAATATCCTAATATCAGTCCCTGAAACCATTCCACTATGTCCACGCCCTTCACATATTTTAGGGATTAGAACTGAATGGAATATCCAGATATGGTCTAATGAATGCGACATAGAGGAGTATAATCTCTTCCCTTGATGCCCCTGTTCATAAAGCCCAATGTATTTTTGGACTTTGCTGCTGGGTGCACTGTTGATTTCACACGATTTTACTACAGCCATAATATAAAAATATGGGTGCCTTAATCCATCTTTTCTATTGTATTCTTTCTTTTTCTTGAGAACAAGTAATTCACTTCTTGTGTTCCACTAAAAAATTTTAATCATCTGCTGCTCTGCCAGTGAAACAGCAGTTTTCTTTACCTTTTTCAGGAGACATACTGCCTATACATCCCAAACTTCATGATCCTTCTCTAAATGTTCTAATAGTGATTTTCAGTCTTCTGTTCCAGATTTACTATTTCAAGTTCTACCTACTTTACTGTTACAGAATCATTCCTTTTCCCCATATATGAACATTATAAGCATTCTGAACTATCTTCTAATTACATTATAGATAGAACAATTTTCCAGTTATCTATGCCTTGCAAATTTATGCGATAACTACTTCACTTGTGTTAATATTTTTAATGTCAGTGGTGATCATCTGTATTAAAAAATCCAAAACAATCTTATCGTGTTATGATCCTTCACCACTCTTTAAAAAAGAGCATGCAAGCTAAAATAAACAAACAAAAAAACGTAAACGGAAGAGAGAAAATATAGACAAATCTATTTACATAAAATAATATAAGACTACTTTGTCCTTTAAGCTGTAAAAAATATAAGGAAACTTGAAATAAATTCCAGGCGAGAGCTAACATCTACCTTAAGTCTGTCTACAGATGGTAGCAATATAGCCAATGCCTACTTTCACTGAAATTAGATATTATTATATTAAAAAAAAAGGATGACATAGAAATGGATCATAAGAGCTGATTATTTAGAATCACAGAATCATAGAATATGCTGAATTGGAAGGGGCCCATCAGAGTCATTAAGCACAACTCTTGGCCCTATACAGGACACCCCAAGAATCACATAATGTATCTAAAAGCATTGTCCAAATGCTTCTCTAAGTCTGTCACACTGGTCCCTATCCATCCACTTCCCCTCATGTGGACATTGAAGATTTCAGTGAGGTCTCCCTTAAGTTTCATTTCCTCCAGGTTGAATAAACCAAGTGACATCAGCTGCTGCTCATAAGGGACTCTCCAGACTCTTCACCATCCTCATGGCCCTCCTCTGGAAGGTCTCTAATAGAGACCTTAATTTCTTTTATATATTATAGCACCCAAAACTGCTCCCAGCGCTTGGGATGAGGCTGCCTCGGGGCGGAGTGGAGCAGGACAATCCCCTCCTTTGCCTGGCTGTGATGCTGTCCCTGATGCCCCTGCAGGACATGGGTGGCCCTCCTGGCTGCCAGGGCACTGCTGACCCATGTTCCACTTTCTGAAAATCAAGACCCGCAAGAAGAGCAACTCAGAGTTGCTCTTCAGTGTCTCATTCTATCACGTGACCAGGGTTGCCTGTGCCAGGTGTAGAATCCAGCACCTGCTCGTTGGTGATTGACCATCTCTCTAATGTATCTCTGCAGGGCCTCCCTGCCCTTGAGGGAGGGGACATCTGCTTTCATTTTTATTGTTGCTGCCAGCCAGACTTCAAGTCCTGCATCCAATATCTAGCATTTATTCCAGCAAATGTTCTACTACCTAAATACTCAGGAATTTTACTTTATTTTACAGCTATGTTCTAATAGTGAACACAGTATTCAAGCTACATCTCAGAGACAGCACTAATAGTATTTAATCTTTGGTTCTGCTAATTGAAAGGTGATGTTTCCTGAGACTACTTTGAACAATCACTTTAGAGTAAATTGCTTCACCTCATCATAAGTTCCAATGATTTTTTCTTTTCTTCTAAAGAAAGACAGGAAAGCATAATTTTACACCATGTGCGCTGCAATTTTCTCTATAGCTGTCATTTACAGAGTTTGAAACTGTTGTTTTAAATTGACATATAATCTTTAAAAACTGGTACAGGATCTTTGTAAAGAGAATTTGCATCTGTTATACTTTTCTTTCCCTTTTATTTGCTTTACACAAAGCAAATAATTATCTTAAAAACAAAAACAAAAACAAAAACCTGAGGATATTTATAAATTCATCATTATAGAATATAATGCTGTATCTCTAAGAAATTCCCCCTTTGGATTGTCCCGAAACTGACAGTGAAATGTAAGCAAGCTCATGTCACTAACAGCTGAAATTATAATGTATGTGGAAAAAAGTATGATCATTTAACAGTGGACAGATGTTCTATACATTTCAGTACTATCAGAGGATACTCATGACTTTTTATTAAGTACAGGAATAAGAAAAAACCCCAAATATTAGACTGAATACTGATGTGGAACTGTTTCAAGTATGAGTAGACAAGACATGAGCCCTGAAGATGAACATGCTTTATCATTTTAATATGTAGTTTTATTTCTCCTAAGTATTTTTATCATCCATAACATTTTCATTTATACTTCAAATTATCTGTATCTGTCATGAAGCTACTCTGAGCCTTTGTGTGAAAATATTCTCAGTCGATTTTTCTTAGGCTTGTGGACTTAGAGTGCATATGAAATCTATGAGGAGGGGCTATTTTCAGAAAATTTTCTAGCTATTCTAAAGATACAAGTGCACTGAGTCTTGAGACAATACAGCAAGCTCAACAATGTTATTTCATCAAAAAGTCAATGGAAAAAAGGTTAGTTATTTTGTCCTTGGTTGTTTAACAATTTTTCTTGATCTAGTACACTGCTGTGTGGGCGTGAGGATCTGTCCATGCAGCTTAAATTTCAGGAGTCCTAAAAAAAGTCTCAAGGATCTTCATTTAGTCATTCACTTACTCTTTATTTAAATCTTCATTTAGCCAAACCAATACTGAAATTGACTTGATCATATCAGAATTCAGTAGTTTTATTACTATTCTTATTTAGCCCAAGATTTTTCTAAAGACAATTAAGATTATTAAATATTTGCTAATGGTAGAGACACTTACAGGGAAAGTTCTTAAAACATGTGTGATATTGCAAAATGTAGTGAATTTCAGAGGAAATTGGGAAAAGTTCTTTCTTCAAAGATTTATGAGTAATGACAGGGCAAAAAAAGCATATTTCACCATCAACATTTACAGTTGTAAACAAATAATGGAAATTATTAATGAGAAATGCAATTTTCTTGCAATAGTAGAGACAGGTTTATCAGCAGAACTAGCTGTAATTTCTCAACATGTAAAACAGGAAAATATGCTTTTGTTTTCACAAAGTGAAGTGTCTTCTCATCTTGAATCACCTAAGCATTCTATTATTATTCATTTATTTTAGATATGTACCTTTTGGCATAGCATTTACAAGAAAAACATCCCACATTAATTTTATTAGTAATTATTTTTTTCACATCTACCTAACAGCCAATAAAATGCCCAAATTTATACTCATGTACCTGCTTTTGTGAAGTATCTAAAACCACACAGGTCTTGCTAAAATCTGCCTATATTTATTTACTGTACTTTTCCCAATAATTCCTACAAAAACATGGATATGATCAAACTGATATTATTTACTTCCTAAGATCATTGGGAAATATTATTACTTTTACTAGAAGGCTTGTTTTTAAAGGATACATTGTTTCAGAAACAATCATCAGTTTTAACCAATCACTTGACAGATCAGTTTTGGAATAAAATAAATGAATTTATTTCAAAAATAAATTTATTTGTTTCTGGAGAGCTTGATTTTTTCATGGGAAATAAGGGTCTCCTTCCTCCCTTCATGACGCTATGCATTTAAGGAGACAGATTTTTCATGGTTTTACTCACACAAGCATATATGAATAGCATCTACTTCGTTTACAGCCTACTGATATTCTCCTAGTTTCTTGGGTCAGAAACTTTCACTAAAACACTATGTATCAGTTGCATATTCCCACAGAGTATTTCCAGAATTTCCAGAAGAGTTATTTACTTTTTGAGGGCATTAATGGAAAATCATTTTTTCTCAAAAATCAGCGCTATTTCCTTTTTTCCCTCTTGCCTGTACATCAAATGTGTCCTGAACTCAAGACAATGCAAGCTGCTCATTGTCTCTAGAAAGTCACTGAAAAAATTCATAGCCATACATATTGACAGATTCCCTTTTTTTCTCCTCTGTATAACAAGGAAAAAAGAAAAAAGCCTATTGTTTAATACAATGCCTAAAAAGTCCAACAAAATTTTCAAAATATGTAGACATATTTCCATAACTTCCCGGGTGTTTGGAGTTTAGGGTTCTTTTTTGTCTCCCAATACCCTCTGTGGTTACTCAGAAAAGAGAATTTTCTTCTGCTGCCATTTATAATCTATTCTGCACACACAACCATACAGGTAACATGTCGTTAGTTCAAATCACAGCACTCAGCATTCCTACTGTTCCCACAGAAACAGACACAGATATGCAGAATGCCTTCTATTTATATTCAGCCAAGAGTCATTTAACGCTTCGTGAAGATGCACATCCTCAGCAGCTTTATGCTTAAAGTAACGTTTTAACTGTTAGCCACCATTATTCTTACTACAATTTAGGCAATTAGGGCGTCAAAAAAACAACTTCATAATTTTTATCATAATGTGGTAATTTTTTTGTGGTCACGCCTCCTGTACTTTTAGTGGATTCAGAATTGTGTTAAAACATACAACAAAAAATATTCCTAATCCCTAGGGTGGATTTCCCATATTCTTTTCCATATTCTTAATAAGAACATGAATTCTCCTTTATGGGAGTAGCTCAATAAGACCTTGAAATGAACAAACCTATTTTGCAGAAGAATCTCCTCCCCTCTTCCTTGTTCACCAAGAAATAAGCTCCTTACATCCCTGCTTTGCAAGAACACAAAAGACAACCACAGAAAGTGAACAGAATTGATAATGAGTACCCAGTTTTGAATGAATGAGAGTGGAGGTAAGGAAGGGAGTTTAAATTATTTTTGTGTCTGCTACCGGACTCTGACCAAATATATCCAGGAAAGACAATACTAAGTAGAATTATGCTTGGAAAAGCTTATTTGCTTTCTTGTCTTGCTTTGTATCTATATGATTTCCTGATTTAACAGGCATTCTCAGAGAACTTTGATGCACAAATTAGAATCTATGTCTCTTCTTGTCTGCATGCTAAGCATCTAAAGAGGGCTGAATAGATCTAAAATCTGAGCAAAACTCTTGCAGATTACTTCCAGCCATAAAAGCAATTAGTCAAAATTAACTTATTTACAATTCTGTTGAGGTTTAAGAGTTTTGTTTCCATTAAATCAGAGAAACCTATATAAAAATGAGATAATATAGGAAATCAGATACAATGTTAACTGTACAATCTGACTCCCTCCCAATTTATAGGATTTGAATTATCTTCATATAAATAAAGGATTAGTTGCTTGAATTCTGCTTATAACAAAGTATGAACTGATAGAAATTGACATTAAAAAATAAATTCCTTGGTGAGGAAGGTGGGGTAAGAAAAGGCAAAATTTCCCAAAAATGCAGTAGTCTGGATTCAGAGGTAGAAATAAAATCATGGTATGCATGGTATTCCCCAGGCTTACATGCAGTTTTGTTCTAATTTGAAATTCTCACTACATTGAAAGGTTGCTAAAAATCTCCCTTGATCTAATTCTGAAAAAAAATTCCTATTCTATTAGAGTTACAAAGTCACATTCTTAAAAAGCATGAATATCTTTGAAAGAAGACCTTCCTGCTGTCTCCATGAAAAGTAAAAGAATTCAACAAAATTGTTCAATATCAACAGCAGCAATAGAACACTTTTCCTTTGGTTACTGCTTGTGTATTTGGGGAGAAATTCTATACCTTTTAATTTATACTGTGTGACTAGCTGAAGTTAAAAGGATTTCCAGTAAGCAAACTCTTTGCAGCAATAAATATCATCTATTGATAAATGTTTCACTGAGGATAAAATCACACATTGAAGTGCTATTATTTTCATACTCTTATAAAATTGGTTTCTTGAATGGCAGTCATTTTACTTCTTGAGCAATACTAAAATTTGAACACAAAACAAAACAAAAACTAAACAGAAAGAAAGCAGTTCACAGAATTGCAGAATTACAGAGGAGGTAACAAGCTACTGGTCCTTAGTTTGCCTGGATCTACTCATCGACTTCTTACTTAAGTCTAAAGTAAGGATATGTCTTCTAAACACTAACAAATTTAGTTCTATATGATAATGAACTCAATGATAATGAGTCAAGTAGCTTCAGGGAAATTTAACTCATTTCTCTGAAGGCTATTGGCCTAACAGTCATGAAAAGAAAATCCTAGGAACATCATGATCCAATCAAACATCTCTTCAACAAGCTGATTATTGGTTCATAATTTTAAAGTGAACACAAGAAGAGACTTAAATAGAAACAGCTGGTTTTTGGTGCTTTCATCTGAGTTAATATTTAAATATTACCTCAGTAATCAAAGATTTCTCTACTTTGAAGACTACATAATCCAATCTGCGATAAAATAAGATGTGACATAGGACCTCCTATCAAATCACTAACTTGACTGATTCAGAATGAAGCATAAAGTCTAAAAATGCATTATTTTTAGTGGTTTACAGCATGTTAAATTCCTTAATTGAGTTGATACATAAAAGATTTGTATAATGAGAAAAAGGCAGGCAAAAAGTCCTCTCATTTTTTCTTAGTTTATTTTTTCTTAATATAACAATTCTGCTTTTTGACTTTGTTTGTATTATTGACAGTAATTGATCATTTATTAGTAATACTGACAATGAGAAGTTAAGCCAGAAAATTCTATGTCTGATCTCTAGATAAATATGCAAAATGTGTTGCAGCTAGAATTGAAAAAACTGAAATTGTACACTTTAGTTTTTGGTCAAGCACTATATTTTAACACTTGTTAAAACGAAATTAACATTAGATATATTTTTCTAGATTATCATAACTAGAGTTCTGTTCCCTGTGTCAAAATAAGTTTAACTTCTGAAGCTTTTCAATGTTTTTTAAAATGTATTTTGAAACTAGTATTCTCTAGATGTGCTTGGATTTGAAAAGTGTCCTGGTTCAACAAAGAGTTAATGATTTATATGTAAACTGTTACAATTAAAAAAAGTATTTTTAATCATTACAACACAAAACTACTTAGAAATAATTACAATTTTAGAAATATTTTAAACTAGCAGGTAGGATTCTTTTTGGACATAGAAGTGGATTTCTATAAAGGAAGAAGTCAATTCTATTGTTTAGCAAATACGATTTATCTTCCATTAAAAATTATCTAAGACCATTACTGTAATTTTGACTCCCATACATGAAGATGGTTTCCACGGTATCCAGTACTGGATGAATAGCTTCTTAATTCAAGTTTTGTATAGCTGCTGCTGTTGGTTAGTATCTTTCAAAATCGATGTTGTAGAGTACAGTATCACAGAATAGTTACCTTTGGAAGGGTTATGCTGTCTAACCTGCCTTCTCAAACAAGATAAGGACCTTTTCCAGGAAGTTCTTGGATACCTCAAAGGATGGAGGTGCTAGTTCTCAATCACCCTGACATTGAGAAAGTGTTCCCTGATGTTCAGATGGAAGCTCCCGTGATTCAGGTAATGTGCATTGCTTCATGTCCCATCACTGGGACCACCAGCCACCTGTGGGCACCACTGAATGTTTGGGATTTTGTATTACTTTAAAGGATGGAGACTCCACAACTTCCCTGAGCAACCTATTCAGGTGCTCAATCAGCCCAAAGTAAAAAGAAAGCTTTGCTAATGTGGACAGTCTGCATCTCAGTCTAAGCCCATTGCCTCTTTCCCTGTCATTGGCCACCACCAAGAAGACCCTGGTTTTATTTCCTTACAACCTGCCTTCAGATATTTGCACACATTGAAGAGAACACTCTGAATTTTTCTCTACATGAAGCTGAACAGTTTCTGTTTCCCAAGTCTTCCCTCACTGGAGTTTCTCCAGCCCACGAATCATTTTTGTGGCCTTTTTTGAACTATCTCTAACATGTCCGCAGCTCTCTGATACTGAGGAACCCTGAAGTAAACAAATGTTCTGGTATATAGTAGTCACATGGCCACACCAGTAAAAAGGAAGATCATGTTTGACCTGCTGACAATCCTTCTTCTAGCCACAGAAGCTGTTGGTCATCTTGGCTTCAAGTGCCAAGTGGTAGCTCACGTTCAACTTGGATGCCTCCGTAACCTTTGCTTCAAAAGCATTTCCCAGATGGAGGAGCCTAGTGTGATCTCATTCCTTTCCTTCCAAGTGCCAGTTTCAGCATTTTCTGAACTTCATTAGCTTGGTGTCAGACTATTTCTCCAGGCCCTTGAGATCTCTTTTCATGACAGCACAAACCTCTGCTCTATTAGTTACCCCTGCCACTTCTCTGCCATTTACAAAACTGCTGAGGCTACACTCTACACCATTCTCCAGATATTTAAAAAGAATACTGAACAGACTTGGAAAGGATTGGCCCCTAGTGTATATCACTAGCTACTGGTTTCCAAGCAGATTTTATTCCATTCACTACCATGTTCCGGCCTTGTCTATTGAGCTGTCTTTCAAATGATCTCACTGCCCACTTCCAAAATTATCAACAGCTTGCCTGTGCAGACATCATGGTGTGACTGCTACCACCTTTTTCTGACCCCTGGTAATATGGTTATCATAATTCTGTAAAAATTTCCTAAAAGAAACAATGTCTTTAATGTCAGGTGAAATAGGCTGTGTCAAAAGACATAGTGAAATCTGTGAAGATAGTATCCACTGTTCTCGTCTACCAAATCTGTCCTTTCAACATTGGTTATCAAGTTGGTTAAGCATGACTCCCTCTTGGTAAATTCATACCGACTGCTTCTGGTAGTTTTCTTCTTGGTTGATTGCCCGGAAATGATTTTCAGGATCCTTTCCACAGATGGAGGTGATGCCTGCAGCTCTCTGGGTCTGTCTTCTTGTCATTCTTGAAGATAGAGATGATAATTATTTCCTGAAGTCCTCAGACACCTCTTGTAAGCACCATGAACTCTTGAAGATAATCAAGAGAGGCTTTTCAGTAACATCAGGCCTGACTCATGGGCACAACTCATCAATGTCCATGTCCTTTACATTTATGAATGTAAAGGCTGTCCAAGTTTTCTGCAGCCTGCTTCTCTTTCACCAGTTATATAACTTTCCTCCTTCAGATGTTGTTCCCAGTTTTAGATATCTGGGATTTTTAAAGACCAGTTTTGCTAGTAAAGATGACAGCAAAAAGAGGAATTCAGTACCCTCAGCCTGTTCCATGTCCTTTTACAGCAAGGTTCCCAACTCATGCAGCCGTAGGATCATATTTTCCTTAGTTGTCCTTTACCTGTTGATATGTTTATAGATACCTTTTTCTTGCCTTTGACATCAGACTCCATTTCATCAGACATTCTCTCTGGGCTCTGATTTTCCTACCTGCAGGTCGCCATGCTTAAATAGTGTCTTTTTATTCCTACCAGGTTACCTGTCCGTATTTCCTACCTTTATATATTTTTGTGTCTTAGTTTTGGCTTGCATGTTCCCACATGCAAGCCTCCAGATATTTTGCCTGTCTTCCTGCTTGTTAGGATAGACTGCTCTGAGCTTGAAGGATGTGAGTCCTAAACATCAACCATTTCTCCTGGAGCTTTCTTCCAACTGAGGCTTTATGTATTGGGATTGTTTCAAAATGAGCCTCAAAGCTCAAGCCAATTGCTGCTCTCTTGAAGTCAGGGTTGTAACTTCCTTTTTGCTCCACTTCCTCCTTTCAGGGTCCTGAACTCCACCATCTCATGGGAATGGTAATCAAGGCTGCCTTTGACTTTCAAAATCCTTCCTTGTGTGAGAGTATGAAGTCCAGCAAAGCACCTCTACACTCTGGGTTGAGTCAGGAAATTGTCATTTCAGGAATGTCCTATATGGTTTATGTCATGCCCTGCTGTCCCTGTTCCAGAAGATACTGGTGTGATTGACAGCTGCCATGAGGATCAGGACCTATTAATGAAGCTCTTTCCAGCTCTTTATAGAAGGTCTCACCTTGTTCTTCTTGATCAGGTGGTCTACAACAGACACCCAATAGACACTGTTACCCAAAAGCTCTGTTTGTGCATCATCCATCTCCAAGAAAAAAATCCATGCCTTTCAGCTGCTCTCTTAAATATAGGGCATCTATCTTCTCATATTCCTGCTCTGTCCATCCTAAAAAGTAGCACTAATAACTCAGTTGAAGTACTACAATCATGTAATCTGTTCCACAGCTTCAACATAATTCCAACTAGACCAAAGTTCTGCTACTCTACATTGATTTACCATGTTTCCTTCCCATGTTACATGTGTTACTATATAGGCACTTCAGATAGGCATCCCTGACGATTTCCCAGAAGGTGCTTAGGGGGAGAAAAAATATATTTTGGTATTTCATATGGTGTTTTAAAAGCGAGTCATGACATAAACAATAAGTTTAGGAAAATTTTCTCAAAGTTCTTTTGAAATAAACAGAATTTTAATTGGATAGACAAATAACATAGGAACAGATAATCATTCTTTCCAAATCACTTAAAAATATTTTACTCTATTCATATTTCAATTTCAGGAAGAACAGAATTTCTGTGAACAGAAAAAAAACTACCTTTTAGCAGAAGATTTCAAATATTTATTGACCTAAATCAACATATTAGTAGTGAGACCAATTTACAGATTAGTTTGTTACAAATTTTTTAATAAATTTGACTCCAACTTTTCTGTCTGCTTCCCATGAGTCACATAGCAATGTTATTTGTATAACAGAGATTATATTCCTAATTAATTTTGTGGAATGAAAACTTTATTAGTAAAATATACACTAGTTACCGCTCATTATAGAGGAGCTTTTAAAACTAAACTCTAGATACAAGATGCATGAGGGAAATGTCCACTTTGGCCAGAAGAGTTACCTTACAGAATAAAGGTCAAAGTTTTATAAACAGCAGGAGGAAAAATTTCTTGGCTATTGGAGGTAATAACAACACTTGTCAACATTTTTTTGGAATTTTTTGCAAAGTAAGCAGTGAGCATGCATTGGAAGCAATAAGACACTCCTGTCTCATATTTTGAGTACTGAATGGAGGAACAGCTGAAGGGAGATAGAAATTAATTTTAATTAACTTTTGTCAAATGTAAATATTCCCATGAAAAATAAATGAAAACTCAGGGGTCTGCACAGGTCTGTTTCATAAAGAAACACATTGGGGCAACATAATTTTGAACAAATATTTATGTTTAGAAAAAAGTACTAAAACAGATAGAAGCCTCTTCTACAAATGCCCATTTATTTTCCTATTATCTTGTTAGACCAAATAGTTCAGACACTTTCTAGAATTTAACAAGCAAGTATCATAGTGATTAAGACTTGAGAGCTAGTGGCAATGAACTGCATAGTCACATGAACTTGTCAGAATGGACAGCAATCTTGAAAAGAAAGCCTGGACAGGTCGAAAGAGGATGCTATCAATAACTGTGCAAAATTCAAAATTGAATTTTAACAAAGCCAAATGCAAAGTCCTGGCATGACATTACCAGAGAGCCCAGTCCAGACTAAAGAGTGTGTGCCTGGGGAGAAGCCTTGCCAGAAGAGAGTGGACAACGAGCTGAGCAGGAGTCAAAAAGGGCAAATAGGATTCGTTATTACATCCCCAGGGCATTACTAGCATAGATATCATGATCATCCCACTCAGTGCTTTTCAGGCACACCTAGAATGTACTATATTCAGTTCTCAGCCCCACAGTTCAAGGAAGATGCAGACAGACTGGAGAGGCTCCAAAGGAGGACCACAATAATAAGCAAACAGCTGGAGAATCTGCCCTAGGGGGAAAGACTAAAGGAGTAAGGTCTCTGGTGCCTGGTTACAAAAAATCAGAACTTCATAAAAATCAATGATGATAATTATCACTTGTTAGGGAAAAACAACAAAAGTGTATGTTTATTCTGGAGTTTAGGCTACCATTTGCAAATCAGTTTTCTGTGTAACATATGGTATACAGAAAGTAAAACAAACCAGGACTATTTAGCTCCCAGTTAACCTGAAGCAAACAGGTGGCATGCTGCAAACCAATTGTACTGCGCGACTCACTCAGTGCATTCACAGCTTGGTCTGAAAAATCTTATTGGTTCAGCTGCAGCTTAGTACTTATGTCCAGTTAAGCAAACATGCAGAAACATGTAGACTACATATGTCTCAACAAGGAGATCAAATTAACTTTCTCTATAACTCAGAACCCTCTAAGCCAAATAGATCAGAAAATTCAGACTGATTGAATCGTAGAGGTGTTTTCCAGCCTTAATCAATCCATGACTGTGTAAGATTATGACAGTTCTGTCAGTGAACTGACCTGATAATTCCTGAGCTGACACTTGTATCACATTCCACATATTATGTAGGATTCCTGTCTTCTCTGCCTTTTTTATGATTTTTCATTATTCAGGGCATGAGATCTGGCTTGACTTCTGTCAAAGGAGCTTATACTATTTCATAGTCTATCAGAAAAAAATAATTCCATTAATGGAAAACCAGAATTTTGCCTTCTATAATAGGTTGAATGTCTCAAGATAAAAAGATACCTAAATAATTATAGATTTCTGATATTACTCATTCTTGTTGTATTAGAAGAGACACCTATAACCATGTTTTGTTTACATAAAACAACAGTTTCCCTAACTGATTTTTCAACAGAACTTCGGCAAGAAATTAAAATAATGGGTCTTACTGCAGCAGATTTCTCTGATGACAGTTAGCTAATTTTCAATGCTTGCGAACTTAAAAAATATTTTGACAACTAGCAGTGAAAGCTTTCAAGCCAATTCCACTTCCATAGAAAAATGTCACAACTTTTTATTATGTGTTCATTATCAGGGATGTTTATGATATCTATTAGAATAATTTTTTTATGTGAGGGTGGTGTGATACTGAAATAGGTTGCCAAGGGAAGTAGAAGATGCCCCAGTCCTGGCAGTGTTCAAAACCTGTTTTGGCAATCTGGTCTACTGAAAGGTATCTTTGACCATGACAGGAGGATTTGGATTTGATGATTTTAAGAACCCTTCCAACCCTTGACATTCTATGATTCTATGACTTCTTTGGATTAAGAGGAATGAGCAAGTCTGATTTATCGCAAAGTACTGTCCAGTTTCTAACATACTTGAGCTCTACTTTCACTTCTATATTAAACAGTAATGAGTTTATATTCAAATAATCACATAATAAATAGGTAAGAAATAGTAACATTTCTGTACAAATAGGTACATATTTTATTTAGTGTGAATGCCAGAATCCACATAGCATACACAATCAAAGATACTGTAATTTTCATCTGACAAATAGTCTGATTGATTTCAAGGCCTACATCAAAAAATAAAGGCTGATCTTAAAGTTCTAAAGCTCAGACTTACTGAGTATCTCTGCTGTTACATCCTGCAGCTTCATTCCTTGTAACAATCCAGCACAATAATGCCTTGAGAAGTCAAGCCACATTTCAGGCACTAAATCAGTCTCTAATCTCCAATCTCTCACTAAGTCAATTGCGTATTGCAATATATCTTCCTATGACCACCCATACTTGCATATATTTGGAATTCCGATGCATATAGACACTTGCAGATGGAAAACTACTTCCCATTTCTCATTTCCCATCTTTCAACCCATTTGCTGCCTTTGTTGCTTTCCTTAGTGACAGCTGAAACAAATTCCTTAGATATTCATTTCTGTTTAGTAATATTTAATACTAACACTTTCAGTATATTGCTCAGCCATCAATGATTTTGAGGCTTTTGTTTAGCAGTTGCCTGCATTTATAAATATGTATGTCACTAGAATTTGTCAAGCCAGATCTTCTCTATAGTATAATCCTGGGGCCTTCTATTACAATTTCCCCAGTGTGGAGAAAAATTATATTCTGTTATGCTTTTGCAGCATGAGGTCTAAAGTATTAATTCACCTCATACTTCTTAATATCACAAAAAATTTATGTCTTCAAACAGAAAACGTGTTTTATTAAAATCCTACAGAAATGTGCAGATGCCTCAAATCAATTCATCTTTTCTTCAAGCTGAGAATCAAAAAAATTTAGTTTCCAACAATCATTCCAATTTGGTTTTGTTTTTTGTTTTCAATTTGATAAAATTGGAAGTTTCTCATTTTTATTTTCATCCTGAAATTAAATTGTACCTCAGACCCAGATCGGACTGGTTTTCGATATTGCGCTCCAGATGCATGCAACTTGACTACCAAGAGCAGTATTTGAATTAAAATTTAATTTTTTAACAGATTATACATTACTTTATTGATGATATATGCACAGACACATCCAACATAGCAGTTATGAATTAGTTTTGTCTGTTTAAGTTACAGTAATGGGAAAGGAATCAATAGCCTCAGACGGGTGTGAGATCATGTTTCACCCCTAATAGGTACCTAAGTAAGGACTTACATACAAAAGTGAAAACTGTGAGAATGATTTATCTGAAATTATTATTGGCACATTTCCCAGTCA
The DNA here is from genome assembly GCF_028551555.1 of Melozone crissalis. Classification (NCBI taxonomy): domain Eukaryota; kingdom Metazoa; phylum Chordata; class Aves; order Passeriformes; family Passerellidae; genus Melozone; species Melozone crissalis. The sequence goes on along the minus strand of NW_026535783.1, from coordinate 44,142,903 downwards.
TTTATGACAAGTTGTGAGTATGTCTAACACCTTCATATAAAAAAAATACAATGCTTTAGAGCAATAATCCATTTTTAGATATAACCACTTGAAGTCCTTGCCTACCTCACAACTACTATTTGTGGAAATACTTCCATAGGATTAAAACCATTATATTATCATCCAAATATATATGACTGGTTTGCTCTAGGAAAAGTACCATTCAGGGATTCTTCTGAAAACTGATTACAATGTCAATATATGCTGTCAATATATGCTGCAGGCTGAAGTTACAGTTGATGAGATTTTCTTTGTAAGAGAAAATAAAAACAAACTGTTTACAAAAATAAAATTCAAGGAAGCATTGGTATTAAGAGGTGAAGAAGGGGTCAATATTTACAAGTTGAAGAATTTATTAATAAATAATTATATTAGTTTTACTCTATTGCGAATTAAAATTGAACGTAAAAAGCAAGAGGAATCAATATTCTTCTAGGTCAACAAACTTTGTTGAAGTGGAACATGTATGTGCCCAGGAATATGCCTTAATGACTGTGATTTCAAATGGAAAAATTAATTGGACATCTCGAGACAATATCAAATCTAAAAAGGGAAATAAATTAGGAGGGAAAAAAATGAATTGAAACAAAATAGGCTAGACTGCCAATGATCTTTGGTTCAAAAAGTCGATCCCATAGAATCAAAGGCAACCACAAAATAGAATAATTAAAAAAAAAAATCATCATCGTAACACCTAGGTTGGTTTGGGATTTTGTTAGAATACTGTTCCAGAATTTTCCCAAGTTTCCTTTATCAAAGATTTACCACTTTAGCAAATGATCTGGAGGAAGGGATCAAAGGCACCCTCAGCAGGCTTGCTGGTGACTCCAAACTGGGGCAGTGGCTGATCCACCTGAAAGCTCTGCTGCCATTCAATGGGACCTTGATCAGCTGGAGGGTTGGGCAGAGAGAAACCTGGTGAGGCTCAACAAGGACAAGTGCCAGGTCCTGCACCTGGGCAGGAACAGCCCCAAGTGCCAGCACAGCCTGGGGCTGACCTCCTACAGAGCAGCTCTGTGGAAAAGGACCTGGAACTCCTGGTGCATCACAAGCTGTCCATGAGCCACCAGTGCCCCTGTGGCCAGGAGGGCCAATGTCATCCTGGGCTGCATTGGCAAGAGTGTGGCCAGCAGGTCAGGGAGGTGATCCTCCCCCTCCACTCAGCCCTGGTGAGGCCATTGCTGGAGTGCTGTGTCCAGTTCTGGGCTCCTCAGCACAAGGGCGACAAGGAGCTACTGGAGAGGGTCCAGTGGAGAGCCACAAGGATGATCAGGGGTCTGGAGCTTTTCTTCTTATGAGGAAAGACTGGGCATTTTTAGCTGGAGAAGACTGAGAGGGGATCTCACTAGTGCTAATAAATATCTCAAAGGCAGGTGACCATGGCATGGTGCCAGACTCTTTTCAGTGGTGCCCAGTGACAGAAGAGTAGCAGTGGCAATAAATTGAAATACAAAGTCCTACTTCAGCATGAGGAAGAACTTTACACGGAGAGTGGTATAGCACTGGGACAGGCTGCCTGGGGAGGTCATGGACACACTCTCCTCTTCTGGAGACACTTAAAACCCACTTGGATGTGTTCCTGTGTAAACCACTTTAGATGATCCTGTTTGGCAGCAGAGTTAGACTAGATATCTCCAGAGGTCCCTTCCAAATGTAACAACTATATGATCCTGTGATTCATTTTATTCTATGCAAATTCCAATCATGGCCAACTTCCTACAGTAACAATGTCCTGTTGTTTATATTGACTTTTTCTCCAATTAATGTTCACAATCTTTTCTAGTACTCTACTCCCTCTACCTCATACCTAGAAAGAAATTTTCTTAATTACTTTGTAAATTAATTACTTAGTTATTTAATTATTTTGTTGTTTTAACTACGTAGACATTTTCTATTTTTGTTAAATGAGCAAAACTAAAACTTTTCACCTGTTTTCATTATATTATGATTTCTTTGCATTTGTGTTCATTTAATTTTCATAAAAGTTTTTCTCCCAGATTACATTATCCTAGGAAAAGATACTAGGGATTCCTAGGGTTACTCTGTATTTCAGCAGTACTGCCAATATGAAGCATTTAACCAATGGTTTTACCTTATTTATTTTATAAGATGCCAAAATATTGACTCTTATGTCAATTTACTGCTCTGTTGAGCTGTGAGTCAGTACAAGAATTACTTAAATCTCTACACATTTCCATCTCCGAAAGATATTCAATGAGTTTTGTTTATGCAGCAAAACTCCTAAAAACTCAAAAGTTTCCATGACAGAAAAAACTTGTCCTCCAGAGAGCTCTTTTTATAGGATACAGGAGCCATAAAGTCAGACCCAACATTAAAATATGCATTTAAAGCAGAAAAAAAGATTATCTTGTTAAGAAGAACTCTTAATTATGATAAAAACCAACACATGCTTTGAAGACCCATATAACTGATCTAACCTTTAAAAACCAGCACTGATTTATCTCTCCACCATCACATTTTAATAATGAATCTCTCTGATAAATGTGCATCTTTTTAAAAGACACACAAAGGGCTGTATGTGCTTACCTTGTGCGACTTCCACCATTGATTTAATGACATCACTTACAGAAATAAAATGGATAGGACTGCAGTTTCTATATATAAATGCTGAGCATTTATTTTTTAGAGCTGGAACTGGTTTAAGATGCACTCTAATGATGGAAATAGATATATATTCAAAGAAACAGCACTGACCTACTATCTGCACTTTTCTCAAGCTATTTTCAGCACCTTTGCACATTTACATTTCATAAGCAGAAAAGGAACATTTCTCTACCTTGCTTTATAAAAAATTGGGTCTGACTTTGGTTTCTGTCTAGAAGCATTCTTCACTGAATATAATTTCAAAGTCTGATCATTCACAGCTTGTCTTTTAGCTTGTGGCAAGGATATGGCTTAGGTCAAACTGCTTGTTTGGGGGCGCTTATTAGTAAAGCAGTATCACTTAAAAAAAAAGTTTGGAAGCAGTTCACTCTCTTGTAAATCTCAGAAATCCTCACACAGGCCTTACAAAGACATACATACCCTTAATGTGCAAATCCATACTAAGTAGAAGAAACAAGCTGATGTTTCTCCAGGTAAAAAAATGTAGCTGTTCCTTATGAAGGTTTACATACCTTCAACATATGAAAGTTGCATCTTTATCAAGTATGCTAATCTTTTAGTGATTTCTTGCACAATCTTTTAAATGCTCTTAATATTGCTATGGCTTGTTTCGTATTTTATTATGTCTTTCTGCTGCGAATCTGCAAGCTCAAGTTATTTGACTAAGTAAATGAAGCCTTTCAGGAAACAATGTGACTGAAACAAAAATCCAGTCAGATAATCACTGTTATCATAGAAGGTCAACTGAGGTCAAAGATAGCTTACACACAGCAGAGGCATGGAGGATACTAGAGACGTATCACAGCAGCAGGTGATTACCTTCAGTTCAGGCGCTGATGAATTTCTCATCAGCTAACACAAAGCCTACATGTAAACGTATGATATAAAGAATAACCCTAGAGCTGATTTTTGTTTGAAATTCTGAATATGATGTCAAAAAAAACCATAAAACAAAAGCAAATGAACAGCACAAATACAATCAATGAAAAAATTAATTACATTTATGAAGACATGATACAAAAATGGATTACCTATTAGATGAGAACCCAAAGACAAAAAATTCCACTGTATTTAAATATAGCTCACAGTATGAGCTATAAAAAGAAAAAAGAAAGCTAAAATCACAAAAAAAGGAAAACTTGGACATAGACATTCAAGAAAATTGCTAACTGTCCTTCAGTCTTCAATAGTTCTTGTAGCAGTGCTGCCACTTCATGAGTTAAAGATAGAAAAATACATTATGGATCTTAGATGACTATTATAATGAAACTAATTAAGAGTATAATTGAAAACTAAGTAAAAAATCTAACATCCATTTTCATAGAAGATATAGATAAATGCAAGTAAAAAACTTGGGAAGATATATCAAAATGAATAGGTAGAATTATTACAGCATGTTAAGTGAAAAAAAATCCAAAGTTTTTTTTATAACAAATATTAATATATAAATAATTATACCCAAAGAGGTAGAATTATTACAGTATGTTAAGTGAAAAAAAATGAAACCCAAGAACAAAACCAGAAGTGGATATAGTATTATGGATAAATATGAAAAATATGTCTAAACTTAAATTTAGGCATGAAATTTTAATACAGATATTAGATGTGTGAGTAAGAGTAGACTTCTGAACTGCTTTAAAGTCAGATTAGGATGGCAAAGAAGAAATGAACCCTAGATTATGTTCACTGCAAGATGAACTTACATTGTCATATTATTTATACCTGCACACCTATTTAAGATTATCCTGTAACACAGAGTCAGAAAATTTAAACAAAGATATTAATTTTAAACATCATTCTTACCCGCTTATTTTCAGAGACCAGTGTGATGTTCTAACTCTTATTATACCTACACATAAGCATATACAGGTCCTAGTTATCTCTGAATCTCAAATTGTATTAGCAAAGATTGGAGTAAAACGTCATCCAGTTTACTCTTAATATGCTTCTGTGTAGCCAATACTTTGTATGAGAGGGTGATGACATAAAATCTGAGAAAAATGATATTTGAACAACTATTTTTCTGAGTTAAAATCTTTTTAATATTTTAAACAAATATAACAAGACAGGGATTCCTTGACAGAACTATAAGATGCAGGGGAAAGGAAATGTTTATATGTAGTCAGTTTATTAGGCAGAATTTGCGTAATGTTATACAAGATAAGGCAAATAAAATTAACATTTCAGAAATAAATAATTCTTTAAAAGGTGGTAATATAAATTAAACTTCAATGAAAACTGCAGCGAATTGAGTTATCACTAGCCCTTCTTCTTCCTTTGGGCAATAAACCATTAAAAGACAACAAATCAGCCAAAATAATTCTATTTCTCTTTAAAAGCCATGGATGGATTTGATGTAAATCAGTGAATAATGTGAAATTAAGTGGTCTGAATATCTGAGAAGGAATAGTCATTCCCATTGCAAATCTTGTACAAAATGTAATATTCATTTGAATGATAAAATTCTGATATAAAAGCTGTACACTCTTTCTCTCCCTTAAAAAGGAGAGGAGAAATCTGTAGATTTTCCAAAGATGAAAGAGACTTCAGGAAGACACAGTCAATTCAAAAATAAAAAGGAAAGATAAGTATTTAAAACACTTGACCTACTGTCAAAATATAGACAGGAAGGAAAAAAGAGATGCAAAGGAGATGCAAAAAGAGATTGTGGAACATGTTAACAATGCAATAAAAAAATTAAGATTAAAGGTTATTTAAAAAACCATACACTGTTCTTTGAAAAATAAAAAGGAAAAAAGATCTTGCATTCCACTTTTGATCCAAAAAGGAGAGAAATATAATAAACAATCTATCCTCATACTGCAGTGAAGTTTAAAATAGCTCTAGTAAAATATCCTATTCATAAGATGTCCTTTACATTCTCACAATTTAAAGGTTGGGGTTTTGGTTTTTTTGTTTTTTTTTTTGTTTTGGAGTTTTTTCTTTAATTTCTAGTTTTTAAATTTTCTTAATAGAAATAGGTCTTATTTAGAATTTTTTAAAATTTATCTTTATATTTGAAACTATTCATTTTGGGTGGGTATTTTTGTTTGGGGTTTTTTTTTTTTTGTCCTTTTTTTTTTTGTCCTGGTTGGGTTTTTTTGTTTTGTTTTTGGGTCATGATGGTTCCAGATGTGCCAGTCCTTATTTTGCCTGAAATCGTTCCAACTAGTCTCAATTTATGATTTTAGGAACATCTAGTGTCCTGCCAGTTGCAGTTGGGAAATACAATGCCATGCTTCTTTTTTCAAAATTAAAATGGAAACTTTATCAGAACTCTATCAGGATGGTATTCTGGAACCCTAGAAAACTTAGTCTCATTTGAGCCATTTTTCATAGAAGGGATAATGCTGGAAAACTATGCATCTTCTTCTTCTTCTTCTTCTTCTTCTTCTTCTTCTTCTTCTTCTTCTTCTTCTTTTTAAGTTAAAAAACCTTTTTTAAAAACTACACTTATCAGCATTTAGCATGTTTTTTCCTTACTGCACATTGTATGCACAAGTTATAACAGGAATATATATATTTAGAGAGGAGGGGCCATAATTTCACAGCAAAAATGCTGCAAAGTGCTGCATTTTCAGTGAGGAGTTTCATGTGAAAGTGCATGTCACAGTCAGGTCTTCCACACCTGGCTGCAAGAACCAAAGGAGCAAAAGGCTGTCACTAACTGGAAGGCAGGCTGGCAAAGTAAATCAAATCTATCTGAACCTGCAGCAACACAAGATCTGTTAAACATACCCCAAGGGCCATAACTCTGAACACTTTCACAGCACATAGAACAGGTTGATCCTGAAATAACCATAAGAAACAGTCAACTAAAATCAGGTCTGTAGCATCTGTTAGGCAACTTTCCACAGTCAGTTCTATTCACAGGGTAATCTCTACTGAAATTGTACTGGGAAATAAAGGAGGAGAGGAGGATGAAAACACATACATCTGTTTTGTTTCTAAATCAGAAACAAAGAATTACTGTTCTGCATGCCAGAAAAATTAAGCTCAAATTACTGTGCAAAAGGATTTTGCTGTTCTGGGAACCTTTAAAATAGTTCTGTAGTCCAATGTCAATCTAATAATGACGAGGGTAATTGGCCTGGTTTACATGAATAATCCTATTGATTTCAGCAGAACTACTTGTGTGAGTAGGCCAATTATATTTTTGTTCTTACTCAATATTCACATATCATTCTTCTAAAGTCTTTTAACAATTTCTAAAGCCTTAAAAATTTGTCTAGACTTATTTCTATTTAATATTATGTCAATGCTCATATTCTCTATCTTCAAGACACCTGTTTCTTTTTCCTTTAACTATGTTAATAATCTCTGACACAATGATAGCCATAACCCAAATAATGCATACGTGCATATCAAAACAGTGGAGTTATTAATCTAGAAAAACTAAACATATTCTATTTTTAGGATAACATGCTATTATTCTGAAACACATCAGTTCTATGTCCTACCATGATGACTCAGTCAGTGTACAGTACATGAAATCTTGCTGTTAACAATTACTGTCATTGTCATTTTCTTCCTACTGATTTTAGCACTGCTTATTCAAGTCATAATACAAATTATTTGTTTTATTTAATAATATGGTGCACAATTTGTTTGAACGTCTTCTTTCTTCAGTCAGCAAACAACTTCTCCTCAAACTTTAAAAAATGTCCAATAAGCAATATAATAATGAAAATGTGACTTATAAGCTGTTCTATATTTTCCATACCAAATGGAAATGCCAAATGATTTTATCAGAAATAATATTATTGCAATAGGCATCAAAGAAGCTACAATTAGCCACTTATTCCAAAGTGTTACCAGCATTTTTTTCCTATTATAAAATTGCATTATTGTTATGTCTGCAACAAGAACTTTACATTCTTACATTCTTGAATTAGATTAACACTGTGGCTGTGAAGATCCTGAAGTGTATTCCATGCACAGTGCTTAGCAGGGAAGGAAGAAAGTCACTGCAATTCTATTGTTTCTCAAGTTTGGATATCTGTGCTCTTGTTTGCTCTTGTTTGTCATTTTTTAGCTACTGTAGGAAAGCATAAAATTCTGAATCAAGGTGAACTGGTGGAGCACAAGTATGCTTGATGAAGTACATGGGAGTTTTTTCGTAAGCAAAACCCCTACTAATGTGTAAAGGCTTTTCTTGACATGGAAACTCATTGCTACAGTCCTATAATGTTGCTTGTTTTATTCACAAATTATTATACGCTATTAAATTGCATTAACATGATTGCAAGCTTAAAGCTTGATTAATTATAAACATAATAAACAAGATTACATTTTATTATTTTTCTGTGCAATGAATCAGCATTTATTTTGTGTGAGTTGAATTTTTTTTCACCTATTAGGAATGATCTATGGGCAAACACTCACATTCCTTTGCTGAAAAGAACAGCAAAAGCATTCACAACAAACTGCTATGGGACTACGTTTAATGACATTTAAATACTAAAACTGAACTCCATAGCTGATACATCTTCTGTTCTTGGGTGAATATCTAAAAAAAGTCAGCTAAATTCACAGTACATGGATGATTCCTAGGTTTTTTTTGTACCTGTGCAAGAAAGCACTGTCTGATCTTGATCATGTTGCACCTGTCCTGCTGGTAAAACAAGAATATCACCTCACAGCTGTAGTAAATCAGCAGTGCCCATGATCCTTCAATTGGTTCATACTCATATGAACACATACACAATGAAACACTAAATAAAAATGAAAATTCTCAGCCCATTGAAGTTTACATTTCTGAAGTTTACATTTCAGAAGGTCATTTCTGACACAACCTCTAGCAGACCTAACATTTTATCCATAAAGATCAGTTTCTACAGACAGAGAAAAATAAGGTGTTGAAAATAGTGTAGGATATTCCAGAGGCTTTTTGCCTATACATAATGGACTTCCCAAGCAGCGAGTTAGTATTCTGAGATATACTGAAAACTTTATATAGCAATTACATGTTTGATTTGCATTGTAAATTAGGTGTGAATATGAAATCTAATAGTACCTGTCTTTATCCCTCTTTCCTCACATAATTTAAAAAGCAACAAATGGAGAAGAAACTTCATCAAAGAACAAAGTATAAATACAGGCATCCATGGTATAAAAAGAAGTTTGAAAAAAATCCTTTCTGCTTCAAAATATATGGCCTCAGAGATAGAATCTTAGCATTATAAATATTAATGTGTATTAAAAACATATGGTAGCATAAGTAAATAGATGCCACCTTTACACTCTTCTTTTGTAGGGGCTCACAACGCCATTTCCTTTGGATATCCAGCATTTCTGGACATCACATGACATCACATTTCTTGGATGTTTAGCATGTTGTGCCAGCATAACATGCTAAACATGTACGAGCTGTCAAACTGACAAAGAATAAGCAAGAGTAGAACCACTATTACCAATTTTTTTAGTGGGATTTAGGCATTTCTAATGTAGCTTTAGGCTTTTCTCCATCAATGTCTAAATGAACTAGTAAGAGAAAACTATATTCTGAACTTATTCTAGATAACTCTTACAATTCACATTTTACTTCACATTAGTAATATTATCATTTTGCAAATATGTCACATTTCATATGCCACAATATTTAAAAAATAAAATAATGAAAACCCAAATAGAAAGTTTATGGTAAATATGCTGCGTTACAGAAAAAAAAAATAAGCAGCCATATTTGCGTCTAGAAAATAAGACCTATTTACTGTCGTTACACTTTCTCCTTTCAATTAGTCTAAGACAAGCACTTTCTCGTATTTCTAATTTATCCTTCCTACTAGTTTCCCTTCTCTTCACTCTGATAAATTTGGAAAGAAAAATAACAAATCACTACCTGTATGGTAATTAATTACAGAAATAAGATTATTAAGATTTTATATTCTGTCCTACTTTTTTAAAATAATGTAACAAATTCTTAAATGCTGCTTTAAAAAAATCAACAAAAGGCATAATATTGACACACACAGAGTAAGGTACCTAAATTTGCATATCTGAAGGCATTATTCTCCATTAAAAGGCTTTTGTACCACTCACCTTGCTGGGATTAGTTAATTGTACCGATACATGAAAGTTCCCTATATACATATATATAGTAAAATATGGCTCTTTATGTCCTCAGTGGACACTTTGGAGGGTGACTGAAAGGACTTTATTTCTCAAAAAGTCTCTCTCCATTGCCTACGTAAGAGGTCTGGATTAATAAACTGGCTGCCTGGATTACTCACAGGAGAAGCATTAATCTTTGTTCACTTCATTTAACATAAACCTGTTTGCACAACAGTGGGACAAGTCCACTGAGAACATTCTCAGTGGTTCTCAGTAGAACCATCCCACAGGGGAAACAAAGGATTTGCTGTTTAGTTCTTATGTTTTTTGGCCCTCAATGACAACATCCCCTCAGCTTTCTGTATACTGGCGGGCTGGCAGTGTTTAGTTGCCTACATTAGTGGTCCATGTTAACACTGGACCACTGAGAGCACATCTACACTAACAACTATGTCAACCAGCTCTGATCTGTAGAGAGAAACACTTGGTGCTGAAGGTCTGGAATTCATGGCATTTCAGATATTTTGTTCGTCCATTTCCACTTTGGATTAAGTACAAATCTGGTACTGTAAAATCTTCCATCTTTGCATCATATGGAAAGAATCTAGTTTGGGCTTTCTAGTGCGCCTGAATTCAAAGCAAGCTAAAGTGATCAGGAGATTTGCTTTGGAAAGCAGACCTGTTATTAGGTATGTATACACAGTCTTTATTCTTTTCATCTGTAATATAGTTCATCATCAGTATTCACTGAAACAAAAATAAACCACTACTGTTACAACTAGTTTATTGCTATTGATCTTAATAATGTAAAGTCTGAATAACTTTTTGGACACACCAATTAAATATATTTAAGATGATGTAACATATGTATATTCCAAATACATAAAAGCCTAAAATGAATAGAACAATAAGTTAAAGCGTTCAGTTCCTTGATAAAGAATCATAGTAGAATTTCCAAAAGATAAGATTTTTTGGTTTATTTTAACTTTTTCCATTAAATAAAAAAATTAAAGTATTATTTCAGCTCAGTAAAGATTTTTAATAAACACAAAATATTTAGAGTGTTTTCACTACTAAAGGGGAAAAAAAAAAGTAATGGAAAGTAAGTTTATACTTAACTAAAGAAATAATTCAGTTCTGTTTCAAACCAAAATATTTCATTGTATTTTTATGCTTGTGTTCACACAAAATAGGAAAATGAATCATGAGATGTTTTATTCAGATGTATATTTTTTTCAGCAGAAAAAAAATACATTTCTTGGTTTAAAACCCTTAAAAGTTAAAAACAAACAAACAAACAAACTTAGATACACTTGTAAGCAGATAAACAGTTTGCAGTGAACCTGAACATCACAAAGTAAAAGCAGTCATATTAAAAGCCTCTTTATATAAAGAGTGACTCACACAAAAATCTAACTAAAGAATGAAATAACAGAGTAAGGCAACCTGTTTATTATTTTGTTTCTTACATTCCTCTTAATCCATGTTATCAATGTAGTTTGCTGGTTAAACTGCATATTGGCCTAATGGGCAGTCAGCAAATTGAAAAAAAAGCAAAAAAATTTGAATAAAACTGCTTCATCAACTGCCTCTGGTGAAGACCCTCTATTGTCCGTTTTTTTGGCAATAGCATTGATGCAATAATGTGAAAACTGAGACATTTCATTTGAAAAGAGATTGTGAAATTTGAAAATAATTATTTTCATGGTATAGGGCATCAGTCATGTTAATTGTACTGAAAAATAACAAGAAAAAGGAGTGGCTCACATCATCAAGAAAATGAAGTTGTTTTGGCACATGCCACAGTAACACCAACAAAACTTAAAAGCTGCCTTTTGGTGAAATGCTAAAAAGAGGTAATTAAGGAATGAAGAATTTGACAGGCCTTGTATAAATTATTAAAACCATTTGTAAGATGAAAAAAAAAATAAAATATATATACCTGATTTTTTCGAAGTTGTCTGTGAGACTTTAGAGGGAGCTAGGTATCCAGCCTTCATAGGAATCCTTGAAAATTCTTTGTGCTCTTTGCGTTTCCCAGATTTTTTTTTTTTTTAAGGGAGGGAGAAATAACTCTCTTACTGTGTTTTGTACTTTTGATACAAAATAGAGATAAGGTTTTTTTGTGTACAAATGTGTTAACTCCCGTGGAGTTAACTGCACCAGGGGAAAGAGACTGTTGATGTCTGCTTTATGAGATAGAATATAACCAGTGTAGAGAGAAAATGTGATGTAAAATGTGATGATACACTTCTACAGGAAACAATGCTGTGCGCAACTGCTAATTTTATCACAATACAAATCAATCACTTCTATTTCCTGTGTGCAGTGGAAATGTTTTCAAGCAATGCATTGTGTTGAAATATAATAGATGAAGCATAAAAGAAAGCATAGAAAATTACAACAGGATATGTCTCAGTGAAAGGATAGCTTTGGACTGCACTTACGTGGACTGAACAAAGCCAGGCTCTTAGATCCCAATATATGAAACAATCTTTGTCTTTATCACATTTGCCATCTCCTTTATTCATATCAGTCAAGTCAATCTTAAGATTGTTTGTGGTCTATGTCAAAGAACAAAGCCATTTTGATCAGTTCTATTCTCACTCATTACATTCAAATCAAGTAACTAATTTGATCTTATCTAACTGCAATTATCTAATTATCAGTTTAACCTGGCAATCAACATGGCAGACGTGGATTCCTTAGGATGCAGAGAAGAATATCACCTGCCAAAATGATCTAGAGAATAAAGGAAAAATTTTCTAAATCCTTGAGGAGAAGTTGTGTTCTGGGAGGAGAGCACCTAGCATAATCTGTGTTGTTTCAGCAAATGATCTGAAATCTGGATAGAGTTGCAGAAGAAAGGCTGTAAGCACAAGGAATGACTTGGGCTCTACCATCTCAAGGAAGGATCTCAAAACTCTTGGAAGACTATGAATAAAATCAGAGTATCTTGATCTTCCTGAAACTGACATTACAACCATCATTCAGTTCTGTTAATGTCCAATCATTTTTTGAAATGTTGTATAAGCTATTATTTTTCCATCACGCTCTATGTGGTTCATTATTTTAAGTCTCAAATTTTCCCAACTAGCTGAGTATCCTGCAGAATGCCTTGCAGATTTAAGTGCTGATGAAGAATTTTTTAAAACTATTTGATAGCTCTTGGCAAGACCTGTTGCCCCATGGAGGAGGAAATCAACACTGGAGCAGGTTTTCTGGCGGGACTTATGATAATGCTCTAGGGGACCCACACTGTCCCACAGAGTGCGGGTTCCGTCTAGCCTTATCACAAGTCTATGCACTGACCCACGGAGCAGCCTACACCACACTGGAGAAAGAGGAGAGCCTGAGGAATTCTCCCACTGATGAGAAATGAGCAACGGAAACAATGTGTGATGAACTGGCGCTAACCTCCATTGCCCGTCCTACTTTGTCACTCAAAACAAAGAGGGAGAGAAATTGGGAGCTCAGTTAAGTCTGGGAAGGTGTTTTCAAGATTTGGGTTGATTTCTCATCATCCTACTCTAATTTGATTGGCAATAAACTAAATCAATTCCCCAAAGTGTACTTTATTTTGCCTGTGACAATAATTGATGAGCAATCTCTGCCAGTCCTTATCTCGACCCATGAGCCTTTGATAGTATTTTCTCCCCCATCTAGCTGAGAAGTGGAATGTTAGAGTAGCTTGGTGGGCACATGACATTCAGTCAAGGCCAACCCACTCAAAGTGTGTCTGTTCTGAACACACCTTTTACAAAAGAGTGCCTATCAGCAGCAGTAACACTAAAGATCCAGCTGTACCTCCACCATCAGTTCACCCAGCAGTGACAAATAACTGCTTCAATAAGTGTTTTCAAAATGCAAGGCTTATAAAAGCATAACAGAAAAAACTGGAACTGTGAATTGATAAAGTGGAGTAGTACAATTCTGTCACACCAAGTCTTCTGTGCAAGCAGATAATACTATATTGTGGATGAGTCGCTACCTTTCATATAATGTTTAGTTATCATATTCAGAAGAATTTCTTGACAATTATGTCTTTTTACCTATAGTGTCTTTTTTAATCTCCAATCATATGCAGTCTATGGAAGTGCTGTGTTCTTCTATGCTCTAGAATCACAAAGCACTCACCTCAAAAAGCTTATTTTTTTAGGAGTGTAATCAGAAAATTATTCTTTTTTATTTCTGAATTATAATTCTCTTTCCACACCAGAGATTTATATCACTTGAGCATATTCAAATGCTATCTTAAGCTGTAACAAATCCATGAATAGGGCTCATATTCACATACGGAAGAGAAAAAATTCAGAAGTACCAAATAAAACACCTTCCTAATACTGCAATACCCTTTTCTGGTTATTGTCAGTGGGACATTAAGTTTGTACTTGTTTGCACCTTTATTACAGAAGTAATTTAATTATAACTTATTTATAAAGGAGGGTAATTTCATGTTAATTTTTAGATGTGTTCAACATCATGGCTGGATTCTTATTATAATGCATGGGACATAAATATATGCTCTTGTAGTTTTCTGTTTCAACTATTTTAAGTACGATATGCATATGCAGGTGTCCAATGACTTTTGCATAAAATTGACCTATCCTAGGAAAGAGGCAGAAGTTCTAATACAGCTATTTTTTTTTATTTCTCAGTGCAAAATATCCCTCATCATGTAATTACCACTCTTTTCCCAATTACACACTATTGAAAAAATTTCCATCTGTAAATGCCAGTTTTTCCTGCGTCTAGGAGCACAAAACAGAACTATGAAGAACTGTTTGGTTATTATTTGAGTTCCAATCACACCTCTCTCAAGTGAATCTTTAGTCAGACGGCTTGCAAGGAGTGCCACTGCACCAACTTGCTTTCATTAGTTGATAATAGTAAACTAATCCAAACTTGTCTTAAAACAGTTGTGCAAACCTGTAGATTAATTCTACCTCTTTTCAAATTTGTGTTTTCATTTACAATATTATTTTCAAAAGCATATTATCATATCAGCAAATAATGCCCCACATGAATTCTGTCCATTTTGGGTCCATGATATAAATAGATGTACCAATCTGATTATGAGAAAACAAAGAAGACAAAGCAAGTGTACTTAGAAATAGAGCTGACACATTGTTAACTTTAGAACCTTTAGCTTAAAGGCATCAATTTATCACTTTATTATGATGCATTAACAACTTTATTAACAGATTAGTGTACTATGGATGTAAATAAATCAATTTGCATGTAATCCTTGCATACAAAAATTTGCCTATCACACTGGCTAGCTATGCAGTCAGAGGTTGAAAGATTAGTCTCCTAAATGAATGCATAAACCCAAGTGTTTTTTTCAATTAAATGTTGTAATAATTTATTACTTACTACCAAATAATAAGAATTCAGCAGAACTTATAAATGCATTAACTAAATAGAAAACAGATGGTATAATTTATTGGAGGGCCACACTTATCTCTTGGGTTTACAAAGCTCCTGTGAATGCTTTGCAGACTTTTGTCATCTTATTTCAAGATTAATCCAACTTCTGGGAAATATTTCCATATATAAAATAATGAAATTATAAAAGTGAATAACACATGAACAATCGACCCCTCTGATAATATAAAATAGGCAATTATCAATTACCAAGGTTCTCAATGTTTATAAGAATTTAATATAAACATTTATTTAAGGAAATTACATATGAAAATACCCTCAACTGAAAGGCTGCTGCCTTATGAAATTTGGAAATTATTAAGCTATTTTTTTAAGAATAATTTTTTTTCTGTACAGAGAATTTTTCATATATTGAACGGAGAAAAACACACACACACACATAAAAATCTATTTCATCTCTGCATCCTTTAATGAAACCAAGATAGTAACACCTTAGTCTGTTTTCACAGGACTCAGTGTAATCGTCCACCACCAATTCTCCAAAAGCCAAACTTTTGGCATCTAACCACTTTCCCCTAATGTGACGGGAGTCTTTCTTGTGTTAGCGTGGATAGATTTAACTTTCTCCCTAGTAGCTGGTATGGTGCTGCATTTCAGATATAGGATGAGAATAATGTTGATAACGCACTGGTGTTTGAGTTGCTGACAAATAATGCTTACCTTGTTCTTATAAGACAAGGACTTTCCAGCTACTCACACCAGCCCATCAACAAAGAGACTGGGAGAACACAAAAAAGCTAGGAGGAGACAAGACCAGGACAGATGATCCCATTACACCACAAGGATATTACACAGCATATAGTGTCATGCTCAGCATACAAACTATGGGAGAAGTTGGTGCGGGGGCTGCTGAGGAATTGGCTGGGCATCCATCAGCAGAGGTGGTGAGCAACTGCTCTATGCACCCTTTGTTTTGATTATTGTTGTTTCTGTTCTTCTTGTTATTATTATAATTCTTTCTCCTATCACTGGTATTATTGGAATTTTCCCTTCCTTTTCTGTCCTTTTAAACTGTCTTGTTCTCAGTCTACAATTTTTTTTTTTTTTTTTTTTTTAACAACGCTGTTCCCCAGTCCCACTGGGAGCAAGGGGGTAGTGAATGAGCAACTGTGTAGTATTTAGCTGCCTGCCAGTTTAAACAACGGCACCTCTTGAGCCTTCTCCTTTGTCCAGAGAGCAGAATCATACACTTTGTCACTCTCAGGAGAGGGAAATGACACTGCTATGTAGGCACCTAAGCAGATTAAAGTAATACTATGTAGCCATTGTTATCTTTTGATCTCAAAGTATTTCTAAACGAGCATAAACATACATACATATTTATATATATGCAAGTTTACATCTGTACACATATATTAAAAATCTACGCAAAAATGTTTCTTCAGAAATAGAATAACACTCAGCATTTTGTCATGAATAAAAGGACATAACTGAAACTTTTGATTAACTTTAATTTTGCCTTGTCTTAGAAATTAACAGACAGTCATCTGCAGATTTTTTTATGCTTAGGTAATCCTACTTGAGTCCTAAAGGAATTGCACTTTCCTTCTTTGTGTAAGAAAGGTTCTCAGACTTTGAGGTTGAACTGAATGCTGACAAGGTGCTCAAAAGACCATATTAGCTATCAAAAGACTGAGCTAGTCAGTTCAGATTTTTCTTTTTTTATACATGAACATAACATTTGTTACAGGATACTCTGTGAGGAAAAGCTGCTGTCTATGTTCACAGGAAGGTATTGCATATTGGTATATTGGTCTGAGTATGGGTTTGTTCATGCATTCATTTTTATATTTTATAACAGTTACTCTCACTTTGTTTTGTACAAATTCTTTTTCATAAGAATACCAATACTGAAAATACCTAGAACAGCAGTAAATTCATTAAGGATTTTATTAAGTCAGCTAGTCATCAGGTACAATTCATCAATTGCACACACCTTTCTGCTCTATTTTTGCTAAATGCATCTTCTTTGGAATTTAAATTATGACAAAAAAGTGGCTGACTAATCTGAATTTCTCAATTTATTCATGTTCAATAAAAACCTGTTCATCAGCTTAAACTCAACTATGAGTTCAAATCAAATTTAAACCACCTGGGAGTAAACAAACTTGCTCTTCTTCCCTAGCACGTCAGCTAAGGATAAAAATAACAAGCATATTTCCAAGGAGCTCAAGATTCTAAACCTCTGTTTCTACCAACAGATTTTACTGAAATGATTTAACGATTAGAAAGAAGCACCCTGGGTGTATTTTAGATTAAATATTTTGATCCATGATTACAGTGAACAGAGAGAAAAATAGATGTAGGTTCCTATTTGGAGATTACAAAATGGATTTGCTTTTCACTGAAGTCAATATTACCTAAATATTCATTGCACACAAATTTTAGATATGCTGTCACAATTGCTTGAATCTCTTTCATTATCTTCATCATCCTCTCTCTCTCTTCTGTCTTCCCTTCATTTACAGATCATGTAGAAAGCTTTAACTGGAAAAACAAGATTACTGAGATTCTTGGGAAAGCCACATATGAGATGTGAGGCTTGGCTGTGAAATACACAATTGAAAATATTTTTTAGATACCTATCTATCTACCTATCTAATTAAGTATTATTTTGCCTGAGTTCTTCTTAATTTTGACAAGACAGTTCTGTTTAAAACCCCAGCAAAAAGAGTCTGGGACTGGGAAAGCCAATTGTCAGGAATATTTTAGGCAGTTAAATTGCGTATTCATCAGGAAATCTCTGATACAGTGCAGCACTCTACGCTGGACTCCTGCTGCTCAGAAATTGTTATGTGTGAAAGGGGCAGGATGTGCTTACTCACTGCAGGAGCTGCTCTCCAGCTCAGACCATTATCCTTGGGACTTGCTTGAGCTATAGCGAAGATTTGCCTGATCATGTGCTCTGTCAGCCTGAATTGACACAGACAGCTGAACTATTTTGAGGCTTGACATTGGATCTTCTCTGTCTCTATAGAACTGATTGGTACTAAATTGTCACCAGTCCTGCTTTGCTCTGCATTTGGATGTTGTAGAACTCTGCCCTTGACCTAACAGGCATCCTTCTGTCACGGCTTGGTCCTACCTTACCTTCACTTAGCAGCCATTCTTACTGCTCATAAAATTCAGATTGTTAAATTGCAATTAATGTATTTTTAGGTAAAGTATTGCAATTATGAGATTTTGTTCTTGCATGGAGTACACATGTGATGAGAATCATTCCATCTCATTGTTGTAAATAATTGGTTTGTATGTCTTGGTATAGGTAATGGATGATAATGAAGCCCACATCTGAGCTGCTGGCTAGCACATGAGAAACTGCTGAACATGAATTGCAGGAGACTCTCCTATGTGACCACACTCCTTCGTACCTGACGAAGATGCAACATAATATCCTTTGTTTTTATCTAGAAATCTGTATCTGCCTCAGAATTAGTAAGAATTTTTCTTTGCTGTGTAGTCTTATTGCTAAAACAGAATACAAAATATATTGCTTTTTAGATGCAAAAGGTGAGCCAACAGTTGCAAGCATCTTTAGCCTCTGTCTCCTTGAGTGAGGAATCAAAAAAGGAATAAGACGTACCACTAAGCAGATTATAAGAAAGATAGTATGAAATGAAAAAGACTTCCTTTAATTTTTTACATTTTATAAATCTTCCTGCTTGAAAATTCTTTTTAAAAAGATGAAATTTTCTATGCTAGAGATGTAAAGCTGTATTTCTGATGGAGTTCATAATACTGCAGCTCTGAAGGATTCTAGCAAAGATCTCAAATCAATAATCACTAACTAATTGTTAAGGGACATTGATTCTTAAACTAGAAAAAATAGAACACAAGGAAGAGAAAGAGAATAGAAAAATGCAGTGACCCACCAGTTACCTATCACATAAATGGCAGACACATGATCAGAATTCATGTGATACTAAGTATTGTTAGTCAAGAATTTAGATAAATTATCTTCTTTCATATGATCAGTGTCAATAAAATATTTATCAGAAGAATGATTTCTGATGCTAGTAAACTAAAAAAAAATATTTTGCAGGTTTCACAACATTATTGTAGTCAAAGACAAACACTGTGGACATGAGACAATCTAGTCATTAAAGCCCTGGTCACTTCTAAGGTGGTTTTTGCTTTTGCTCCAGGTGGGAGTAACCTGAATTTTGATTTCTCATAGCACAAATGCTGTTCAAGATCCATTAAAAGCTAAGATTTTCTGAACTTTCACAGATAGTACTTAACTAAAACTACATGGGGAAATAGATAGATTTTGCTAATTAAAAATATAATACCAAATGACATAAAAACACTTATCCATGTTGGTAGTGAGTGTTTCAAGTTGAGTAAATAGTAAGAGTTTTGAATAGAATAAAATATCAGATTATCAAAATAAAGTAATAAAAACATGCATAGCATTAAAAATGTCGGCATATGCATATATATGCATATAATCCATCAGTGTCATTTTAATGACTGAACATGGAAGAATTTTAGCATCTAATTTATGCTACACCATTTATTCTGCTTATTTACTTGAGTATTTTTATGACAAATTTAAATAGAGACCTAAATATTTATTAAGGTTTGTAAATTATCTTGCTCATTGTTTTAAAAGAAGCCAATTCTTTGTGATGTTTGACTCTTCTAAACCCAGAAACTAATAAAACGCAAATAGGATTTTTTTTCAGCTAAAGAACAACTTTTATTTTGCAGATAACTGCAAGAACAGCTAGCACCTATGTGACTATTCAGCAGAGTTTTACATAAATTTGAAGTTAAACCCGTTTACTTCTGACATTAATGCCAATCAAGTAAACAGTAAAATACGTCTTAGCTTTGTCCTAAATTACTGAAATTATGAGCATATATAAATTTCATCATGAAACACAATTTTACTAGACAGCACATACTCTATTGACATCAACCTTCCCAGAGAAGACCAATGGAAGATCACTTATTTCTTATTATCTTTAAGAAACAAATAGCAAAAAGGTAACAAATATAGGAACTCTTAGAGAGGTCAAGTAATTTACTGGAAGTTGTGATTTGTTTCCTATTAGATTTATTTCTCATAAGAAAAGAGTTGTAGAAGCTTCACTGCAGTGACTTTTGAAGGATAATGTTAACAGACAGCCAGTGGCATTCAATCTATTTGATCGACCATGGCTTGATCTTGAAAAAGTTTTTGCTTTGGTTAAATGGTAAAAAGTAATCTGAACTTGGAAAGCAAGGGCCTCATTGAAGTTATCTTCAGTTAAAGTTTCCTCAACACATTTGTTTTGATTAGTAACATAGTTCTATTAATAGTTAATGAATGAAATACTGAGTTATATTCTGAATGTATTTTTTACACATATTGGAAATCATTTAATCAGTGGCCCACAGGCACTAAGCATTAATCCAAAGAATTTCTAATGGCTCCTCCTTTTGCCTTATTCTTTAATATTTTGTGGAAATATATAGCCAACTTGAATTTGAGTAACGGTCTGATTTAATTTTTCTTTAAACACATCCATTTATAGTTGGCTTCAGTGAACCATTGGCCTGCACAGCAAATATTTAGCCTAAGAGCCAGCTCTATCCTCTCTTCAGCTTCAAACTATATGCCTAAAGTCATCATGTTTATGGTTCTGGATTTTATAAATGAAGCCTAAGTGAACAGATACACTTTCTTTCAAACCCATCATTATGAAAATACATATATGAAACTTGCATTACATCATATCCCCAAAATGTGGCATCATAAAGCAGAAATATCCTGCAATACAAATATGGAGATCAGCCACCTTAGAATGGATACATAACATTAAAAACATAGAATTCTTTAAAAGTGCATTAATAATTTTGTCCTGTTCGAATTTAAAATGATTTATCTCTGTGTCTGCTACATCTGTGGATGAATATTCATACAGAACACCAAGAAAGTCATATTATTTTTCTCTCCAATGATAATAGAATTACATATTGAAATTTTCGTAAAACCAAATTAATGATTTAAGCAAAAGTTTATTTGCTTTACCCACCAAACCACATTAATGTTCCTCTCTATATACGTAATAGAAATTAATGAGATATTCTTGCAAAAAAAAAAAAAAAAGCTTCTACTTCTATTACCTCTTTTATTATTCAATGAAAATATGTTTCTGTTCTGGAGACAGGCAAAGGAATGGATGCTTCTGGTCCCAAGATACCATAATCTGAACAAGTCAAGGTGATCAGATGTCATTTTGACACATCTCAGGGCAGGCAGGTGCCCTGTATATGCTCCTCTGAAGAGTAAAAAGGGGATGTTGATTAAAGATCTGTTACATGCTACACTGCCAAGACACATGTGCCTTAATCCCCCCCTTCTCCAAAACCTGCCTCTGATTTATACCCATGAGGGCGTCAAGAGGATTCTGTCTCTCTCGTGTAGGTGAAAATAAAACAATTTGGAGAGAATCAGGTGAACCCTGGATGTTCATAGACAACCCTGCCTGTTAAGAAAACTTCCAACATAACCTTTAAAAGAATATATGTTTTTAAGTAGGTGTATTTCTTCTTAATCAATTTACATGTAGCGTACACTATATGCCTTCGCTACATATTGTCCTAGAGAAAAAAAAAAAAGAGAAAAAGATTTCTACAAATCAACATATTGTTAAAGAAAATATTCTTTGGTTTGTTATTATAGTTGGATAAAATTCCCTCCACCCCACCCCAGGAATATGTAGTATCATTCACTGGTTCCAAAGCCTATGAAGTCAAAATAGGATTTTATTTCAGGGAATGTATGTGAGAGAAAGTTTTATCTTGCTACCTACTGTCAGTTTTAGTATAGATCTTTGCAAAGATGGCAGAATGGTATATTCTACATAAATCACCAAGTCTTTTATTAGTGCTATGACATGTTTTTCCAGTTACTTCCTGTTGCCTTGGCAGTACAACTCTATTGTAGTCTATTCAAATGCAATTGTATTTGTTTTTCACCTGCAGTGCATTTGATTACTAAGATCTTTTTTAGCATTTTTTGTAGATGAAAACGTGAATTTTTCTCTGAATTTTTTGTTTTGTGTAATTATAAAGAACAGCATGTAAACCCTTCATGCTGGAAAAGCAGAAGCTGAAGAATAATAAAAATTACAACTGAATATCACTTCAATGAATACTTTTACACTAAAGATGAAAATATCTACTTTCGATAATGTAGACATGCTTCAACTTAGAACTGCAAAGTGGAAACTCCCCTAAGCTTCACCACCCTAGACCCATGATATATTCAACAGAATACACCCATACAGCAGATCTGATATTCATTATGCAATCAAAGCAAACACTTAATTAAATGACTGGGCTGTTCATAACGCTGTTCACACAGCAACGTTACTTTATTTATTTTTCATCACAGCTTCTACTGTGACATATTTTAAATATAAGATTGTAATGACTGTTTACTTCTGCCTCACAGGATACTTCTCTGTTAACCACAATACATTCTCATACATAGAGATGGTTGATAAGAAGAGAGGACTTAATTCTTTTTCTCTTTGACAAACAGGTTTATAAAAACCATGAAGCCTATGCTACAGCATCCATTCCTCTTCCATTGTCTATTCTAAACTATGCTTCAGATCTCAAAGCTGTGCATACACATAAGCAATAGAACAGTATATTTAGGCATATTTTTCATCAAATACTTGACTATGACTTTTTAAAAATAAAGTGCATGTAAAAAAAAAGCAAAATATGACACTTTGGGTCTAATGGGCTAACAATACTTAACATAGGTTTATTGTTACCATATATTTACCAAAAATATTATTGCATTTATTGTGTCTTTGTGCTATGATTACTAATATCAGTCCCAGCAGTAGACCTTCTTACTTTTCTTTGACTGTTGGCAGATTCCTTGATACAGAAATAATCTTTTGGGTGTGCTCTTTATTGGGCTGTGTGGTGAACTAAACAAAAAAAGGGAGAAAAGGACGAGCTGCTTCATCTATGGTGCCACTGAAAGAAATGCCTAACCTGCCTAAATTAACTAACCTGCCCAGTGCTACTATGGTGCATACCTTCTGTTTCAGTTGAGGACACCTGAATAAAACTCTGGTTAATTCCTTGAATAGCAGAACTGAAGCCTAGAAGACTTTAGGAACCATAGCCAGTGAAGTCACTGCAAACACCTTCATTCAGAGGTGAAATGGAAATAAAGTACAAATGAAAAAAAAAAGAAAACACCTTTTTCATGGTAATGTAAACTACAAAAAGCACATCCTTTTAAATAGAATTTTATGATGCCTTTTTATGCTGACTGCAGAATCGGTTCAAAGTACCTATGAAAATAAATTACAAACTCCTTGTTTGGTTTTTTCCCAACAATTTTATGGAAATTAAACCTTTTGCTAACTCCACTTATATTGTATATTTTCTCATACTGGTAGAATATCACATTCAGAAAAGACTTTCCTTAAAGAAAATAAGAAACAGCAATGTTACTTTAATGATATATCTTCCAGTGAGTAATTGTTGCTATTGTTCTCTTTCCAGGGACTGTAGTTTCAAAGTTTGCTTACATCCCCCCTAGGAGTAGGTTGCTGCTGAAAAAAGGTATTGGTCTTTGTTGATTTCTGTCCTAGTTACTTGTTCCTAATTCTACCTTAGTTTCTGTGCAGCAAGTTTATCTTAATGAAGCACACTTTTGTTGGGAAGTAGAGGGGAATGGAAGAACAGAGTAGTAGATTTAACTGTTCTTTGGGACTGATTCCAGCGCTAGAACAGACAAAACCAAAACCTAGGAATTTGTCTGAAATTAAAATTTATCTATACACTTGTTTTTATATAAATATATAAATGTACAGGTATGTACTTTTTATCCACATGGTTCCACGTGTATTTGTAGAAGCATGCTTGTTCAGCTTCCAATATATGATTTAAGCTTTGCTTAGCATCTACCAAATTTTATCTCAAATATAATCCAGTTGTACAATATTTTAAATTAAAAATCAAAACTGAATGATGAACACATCTAAAGAAAAAAGATTGATATGAAATTCCATCACAGAACCAAAAGTTGAAAGTGATTCAAAGCTTCAAGGTTTCAAAGCTCTGCAAGTTTTTGGTGAAGTAACATGCTTTTATACATTGTCATAAGCCTTAAAAGCTGCACAGTGGGAAAATTTGAATCTGTAGACAACCAGGGAGGTAGAAGACACCGAATTTGAGGGTTTAGCTCTGTAAAATTAATGTGAAATTTGGGAACACAGTCTGAGATTTCCAATTTTGTTTCTCATTCCTGAAATGAGAAACTCTTTTTATCTCCTGCTCTCATTTAACTTCAGTATTCCCTATTCTGCTCAAGAAGGAATTTTAAATAACTGAATATACTTCTGGAATATTCTTAATTAAAACTTAAGGCATGTAAAAATATTGTTTTACAGTTCCACAAGTCAGCTCATACAGAAAATCTCCAAATATCTTATTTGCAATGTAAATTTTTTCAGTTTATCATATCAAGCCACTCATATTACTTATGCTTGATTACCTCAAATTGTGTGGAAAAGGTAAATGAATAATTACATAACAAGGGAAAATTATTTAAAGTATTATCAACATAACAGAAACTTATATGCAGCAGTATTATTCAGAAAAGATTTCTGAATACAAATATACCACATTCTGCTTTATAGCATTATGTCATCAAAGTAAAATGCAGCTATTTTCTCTTTCTTATGAGACAAGGTACATCAGAATAAAAAATTTTCACACAGAAATGACAACCAGTTTTCTTTGACAGATACAGATGGTAATAACAAGTAGGCTTTAATGATAACAAAAAAAAAAAAAAAAAATTTATCTTCTTTACCTTAAAGGTAATTAACAACAATTCAACTGAAAGGTAGCCCTGCCATGTTAATTGGCTTTGGCAAGAGAGTAGAAATCATTTAACAGCTGTAGACTAGATTAAATCATAGCTGGTCACCCCAACCATGATTTCCACTTAGTAAGTCATAAGTAAGAGATGAAAGACAATCCTAATAATTCACTCTCACTGTCACTAGTAAGGACATACAAAGGCAACAGAGTAAGTGTGGAAATATGTCCTCTATAGCACTAATTGTTTTGACTAATATGTGTCTGTTACCACTCTGTAATCCACTCAGAGGAATTCTTACTTTCTTTTTCAAGTTAATGCACAGCTACTGTTTTCTGTGCTGGAGTCAGGTCAAGCCAGAGAGTACCAATAAATCTTTAAAAAATGAACTTACATGTGGAAAGTATTAATAAGATAAATAGACAAAAAAATAGAGTAAAGACCACATAAATGGAGATGTATTTAAAAAAACCCCAGAGAGAATGCTTCTGAAGGGAATAACAATGGGAAATTTTCAAGAATTTACATTCTTAGAAAACTTGACTTCTGAAACCTATCAGTAGACAAGGAATCTGCCGAGGTTAATTCTTGAAATAGTGGCTTTTCTGTTGTAGTTGTAGTTGTAATCTAAGAGAGATCATGTTATCTCAAAATTTTATTTACTTTTTTGTTCTGCTTTCTAACTGACATTCGTAAAAAATCAACTACATGGTCAGTTAATGCATTGTTTCATGCTTAATTGAGCAAAATATCATTCTAGGATTTTAATGCCAATTTCTGTGTATTTTATTTGACAAAACCATTTAAATTTTATCATTCTCTATTTTAATTTACATATAAAAACTGGATTTTGAAATTTCTGCTCAAAGTCTACTCAAAGTGGCCAATTGTTGCTCTTATAGAATACAGTATAATGAGCAAGAAAGCAACACATGTATAAGACCCTAAGTTTCAACTGCTTTATTTTATGTTGATTCTTCCTGAAGTTCTAATAGAATATATAAAGAATATCTAAGGAAACACAGAAAATATCTGATCACATTACTATAACACTTGTAATTTTGTTTAACAGGAAGTAAACTTTGTGATAGATGAAAATCAAGGTGATTCTTACGAAGAACATTTATCATCTAACAGCTTTTTCTAGTAAAACAGGTTAATGCTAACATACATCAGGTTTCTTTATTCTTTTTTAATATTGTTTCTCCTGAAAAACAGATTTTCAATTTAAAAATAATCTCTTAGTTCAAAATCACCAAGCAACATGAAAGCACTAAGAGGAACTACTGAACTGCTATATCATTAATTACTCTACAAAAATGTGATTCCTTTAAGTATAAGATCACCTGTCTTTCAGACAATAAGCATTGCCACAAGGTATGCAGAATTGATTTATGAAGAAAATTTGTTTTCTCAGGAAGGTGACAGGTTTAATAAGGGATGAGATTTTAAGAAGACTCTAATTAATGTAATTAAATAATTACCCCTTAACTATCAGCCATGTAAACTAAAATTCATATTGTCATTCCTCATAAAAGAGGAAAACAAAACAGTACAAGGACAACAGTACAATAATAAATGCTAATACAATTTTCTTAAAAGTAACCTTATCAAGTTTATCTACCTTCTCAAAAACGGATATTCTACAGTATATATATTCCAAAGGTATGCTGCGATTTTCTGCCTCATGCAAATTGTTCCCAGAACTGCTGCACAGTTCTTGCAATGATGAACATATTCTGAAGACTTTTCTAGGCTGCCTCACAATTGTGTTCCTGAAAAGTCCCTATATGAATTTTGATTAAGTAGTTAAGTAGTTCTTTCAACAGTAGTGATAAGATACGATGAGTATGTTTCTGTACATCCATGAAAACTGATCAAAACTATTGCAATTAGGCCCAGTTTGACTACAATGTGGATATGAAGTGTGGGTTTCCTGACACAAAAAATGTGTATTACAGCTTGAATGTTGGTTCTTCCAAGTCAATACAACAATTATAAGACTAACAGGTAGAGGTGTTTTATCAACACTATTTTCAAACGAATTCTCAGTGGACCTTGGCCCAGATGATGTTGCCGGAATGCAGATGGCAGACTAAAGTATAGGAACAGGTAAGAAACTATGCACATTGACAGTTTTGATGTGTTTTGGGTACAAAGTACATGTTCACAGAAACAGGTGCAATGTTGTACAAAAACATTTTGTGTACATGTTTAATAGCAAGCATTTTGGAAATTAATAGAGTCCATTACTAAAGCTCAGGTTCTGTGTCCCTCAAAAATATGCACTATTTTTGCAGTAGTAGTTTTGAAGATATATATTTTGCAGTAGTAGTTTTTAAGTTTTATTTAGAAGTGGTTTTGAATGTTTTGGACTTCTATCGTGATAAAGGGCACAGAAGCTCTTTGTGTCCAGTACAAAATGTCAGGTTCTCATGTATCTAATTCAGAGGAGATAATAAGCTGCATTCTGCATACTGAAATCATCAGCATAGGTTTGAATGAGTACTGAGTTTATCAATATCTGGCCATGAAAAACCATGTATAGCAAAGTAAGATTTCTTCTGACCACCTCTGAAATGCAAAGAAATTACTTTTACCAGACAAATACATGCATCAATAGGGACATGATAAGTTATGCCTAATCCCTGCTAAAAGACTTGCCTTGAACTTCCAGACCACAGGCAAGACACATACTGCTCAGATAATCAAGAGTTATAGAATTGTTTTTACAATAACTTACAAGTAATAATAAAAGAATAAAAAGGTGAAAGAAAAGTCCATTCTATCAAGAAAATAAAACACTGAGATTTGCTAATGTATTTGTCTAGGATTTCCCAACCAGGAAATAGTTGAATTATAATATTATTTAGAATGCTGAAATTTTCTTTTCTAGTAGGATGTGTTCCATTTTCTGAGTTTAAAAAAAAAAGGAACAAAAATAATGTTTCATAATGATTAAACCAGATACATATTAAGTACTATCACACATAAAATCATTCCACTGGGAAAGACTCTCCAGCACATGTCATAGACTTAATTTGTCATGAACCCTAACCTATTTCATGTGCTGTACCATACACTAGTCTCAATTGAGATAAAATATGAGTTCTCACTTGAATTGGCTTTTTTTTTTTTCTGACTATTTGTTTATTTTACAAAGACTTTATCAAGTTTTATTTTCAGTACATTTAATATGGACTTTATTGAAAGAATGTGAGGACTTTTTTCTCCTTTAGAAAAGAACACTAGAGGATTTACTTGACATTTTACTCAATAACTGCAGTATAAATCTGCTGGGGAAAAATAGCTATTATTACCTATTATAAATTATTCCTCTTTAGCTTACTAGTTCACAGGCCACAAGGATAACACTACAGAGTTTCCCCTTGAAGTTAGTGGCATTTTCTTTATGATGAAGAAACTTTGGAGTTCAGATATCTCTCATATTTGCAATACTCACTGTGATTAATTTTAGTCATTATAAAGTATTTTTAGAAGTATTGTTGTTTCATTGTAGAACAGAAAACACCTTATTCCATGGCGTAGTAGTGGGTAGGTATGCCAGATTTTCTTACAGTATAGGTAAATGTATTTTTTAAAATAATTTATATAACTTCTTAATAAATTAAATTCATTAAATTCTATTAAATTCTACATTGAAAGGGCCACATTTCAGAGAACTGGACGCAACACTGAAATGCCCAGCTCCCTTATAGAAGAAGGCAATTGACCATTCTGAGATATGGTGGAATATAAGATCTGCAAGACTGCTGAATTTAAACAAACGTTCACAACAGATTGTAACCAATTTCTTTTTTAATGTATCTTTTTGAACTTCAGTTCAGACATATGTAAAGATATTCTATATATGCTGGGTTTTTGATAAACTACTTAAAATGTCCGATAAAAAATTATTTCCTAAAAAGGTGACAAGTGGACAGAGCAGGTACAAGGTCTGAACTAAATTGCCATGAAATGTGTAAAAATTAAATTAAAAAATCATTCAGAATTAATATTCTACAGTCATCATGATATATGCTTCATCTATGCACCAATTAGTGCCAGCAATGTCTTTTCATAGGCCAGACTTCAGAGATTTTTTTTTAAAAGTCTATTATTTTCAAATACAAAGAGTCTATTGGTTTGGAAGCAGTTAGAAGGCTAGAAAATTTTGTTTTCTAAGACAAATTTTGGTTTTCAGTAAGACAAATTAGGTTAGCTGTCTTATTTTACAAAAGAGGAAAAGAAGTGAATCTAGTTTAACACATATCGGATTTCTAGTCTGTGATTTACACTGGAAAACACAGGGGAGAGAAATTCTACTTTATTTTCTCTTCTTCTAGTGATTCCCAGAAATTTGCTTCATGACTAAAAAATGCAAACATTTCTGTTACTGTGAAACTCATCTTCCAAAGTACAGGCATCAAATAAAATCAGACTTGAATCAGACTATGAAGTGATTCACAATTAACTATTTTCCTATGTAAATTTAAAAAATCATCATAAGTTTAAAGTGAAATTTAGCTGGTAGTGGATAATTGTTTTGTTATTTTGCTTGTTTTGTTTTATTTTGTATTAATTCTGGCTAAAATCAACTTCCCAGTTTTTATGGATGCAGTTTAATTACTTAGCAAAATTTAAAGGCTGTGAAAGACATTTTACTGTTACTAACACATATTCAGAATAAACCAGAATTGATGTTCACACCTCTTCCGGTTTTGTATGCACTTGTTAATGCAAAAATAATTTATCTCCAATTATTTTCATAGCCTGAGGCTTTTCCCCAGGTAAACAAAAACTACCAATAGTGAATTCTGTCAAAAGAAAAAGCAAGTGTTGTGGTGTCATTTTTCTTTCTTCTTTTTACTTGTCTTTAATAATTAAGTCTTTCAGATTGACAGTCTTGCAGGCATTTCTACTGAAGTCAATAGAAATGCTCACATTTGTAAACTATTTTGACAGAAGTATTTTTGATTGTTTCACAAAAAAAATAACAGGTTATACATAGCTGAAGAGTGAACTTGTCAGTGTTTATTCAATGTTTTACTACTGAAAATAATGAAAAAGGGCAACTTTTTAAATCATGGTTTTATTTAGGACTATAAACTTTGGACTCACTTCTGTCACTATATTCTGTTGTAACTGGTATAAGTTCACAGATGGTCTTCAGTTGAATACAAAACTTTGGAGCATTTTGGTAGTCAAAATATTTTCTAATCAGCATATCTTATTAGTTAAAACTCTTGTTTTGGTAGCTGGCATTCAAATAAAATACATTTTAAACTAATATTTAATTGTATTTTAAATTCATTATCAATTAAACTGGATGGCATAATCTGATCTAACATTTTGATCACAGTTTATTTCCGTTAAATGGAAACTGAAGACAAGGAAACTCATGGAAACTGTAAAAGTATCAATTACAAAAGGTGACGCGGTGAAGTACGTGGAGGGAGGGGATCCACATTTATAGGACTCACAGTTCAGCAGGAGCTAAGGAAAGGCTTTTATTTTTTTTTCCCTAGGAAGATAAGAGATTTACCTGTAAGAATCAACAGGAGTACAGATAATGGTTAAAAGAGATATTTAGTAGGTATTTCAGGCTGATCATACCTGAAGGAAGAGAGTTGTGGCCGCAATGCAGCAGCAGATTGAAAAGAGGATGAAAGGAACAATGACCTGCTTGAGGACATGCTTTGGAAGGAGTTCAGAGAGAAACTGATTCCTGAAGGATTAGCATTAATAGCATTGTGGTGAGCTGAGAGTGGCAGGATACCTCTGGTGAGATAGAGATATAAGAAATGGCTTCACGTGGGCAAATTTAGGGCATACAGGCTAAAGAACAAACAAAACATGTATAGATAAATTTTCTTTTGGGCTTTTTTTGTTTAGTTTTTGTTTGGTTGAGTTTTTATTTGTTTGTTTGTTTGTTTGTTTTTAATAATACATCTGTTCTCCAAAGTTAACATTTCTATTGTCAAGCTCCTGGATAAAGGGTAATTTCCACAGATACAAGGAAGCGGGCAATGCTGGCAGCAGAGGTGAGGGCAGAACACAAGACAAGATCCCCAAGCATACACCCAGAGTCAGAGCAGACTTTGCCCTGTGTGTCCCAGGAGAGCCCAGGAGGCTATGTGTAAATATAATCATATTTACCTGTTTACACATTTTCCGCTAATGGTCTTTCATTCTGCCAGTGCATAGTGGCCTATTCAAATGTGAATTGATTCAGAGTAATCTTCTACGACTTGTCTTTAGTGGTAACTTAAGAACTAAAGTGCAAGCAAGAACTGTTTTCATCTGAATAACATTATTCTAATAGTTCAAGACGCTTTTTATTCCTTAAAATTATGCTGAGCCAGTTGCTGCTGACATCACTTTAAGTTTTCAAAGCTCGGGCAAGAAAATTTCATATTATTTTCTCTGAAATATGAAAGAACTACCAAGTCACATAAGGATCACCAAAAGTCTTCATGAGTCTTCATGATGGAACAAACCACCAAAAAAAAGGTATGTAATTCTATACTAAAACAAAAGGAAAAAATTTCATAGATAGAACTATTGGCTTGATCTGCAAAGGAAGAAGGGTTGGGCTTGTGAAACTACTGAATTTCGGATGACAAATAACCTAGACTAAGCTAATACTGAGCTGAATAATGTTAAATTACATTCCAGTGATAAGGAAAGAAACCAAATGAACTTCATGCTTGTTATTTATATAGTGTGTATGTATGTATAGACAATATTATGTCTATACATACATTATAGACAATTATTACTATGATAATACATGTACTTATATCTTTTTACATCTAATCATATAATCCTATACACTTTTTTATGTATGTGTAGAATTCCTAGCAAGTCATACTCATGCTTTCCTCCTCTTCTATTCCTTACCCTCGCCTGTCACAGATCTTATCAACAGTCACGTGTCAAATGAAGATAATTAAAAAAAAATTAGTATACTGGAAATCTGAGACATCAATACTCATTATCAAGAGACAAATATAGTAACTTAGTAAATCTGCCAAGTAGAAGATTTGCAGCTGGACAGGATCTTTTAGTATAAAAATATCTTATTTATCCACTTACTTCAAGACAGAAAATTAAGACCAGTCAATCACTAAAAACCAGTAATTTTTGAACATTTGATTTATAATGTAGATTATAATTTAAAAGTCACATCTGAAATACTTAAGAAAGAAGGAGATTAAATGAAATTCTCTTTAATTTAAACACTTTTCAAAATCTTCTGAAAAAAAGTCCTTTGGAGTATATTATGGACACAAATGAAAGAGAGAAGTCTGTGCATTTTTTTTCAAATAAATTAATATTAATGAATTTCATTTTCACATGAAGATCAAAAACTATTTCCACATGTTTCTATGCATTCTACCACAGAATATAATGTTTAAATCTCAACAAAATACTAGGATTCCTGTGAATCAGGAAATGGAAAATTGCAGATTTCTTTTCTTTCAGTAAATCATCAAACTGAATCTTTACTGTCTCAGTTTAAACCAGGAAAAGTGTTATTCTAAATCCTTGCCAAAACATAAGAAAGTGATACACGTGCACTTATTAAATATTTTTTAATAAAGCCCAATTTCTCCAGAAATATTATGGAAAAAATGAACATGAAAAATATTTGAAAAGAAGGGGCCAAAGTCCAGCATTCCAAAAGAAGGAGCCAATCCACTTTTGGGGATTTTTTTTTCTTGTTCATGCTAGAAGAGCAATGAAGTAAAGCATAAAGCTTGTTAACCTCAATAGTGGGTGATTTTCCTAACTTCAGGGAACTATGTCAATTTGGAAAAAGAAATGACAAAGAATTATAAGACTGAGGAGATACAGAGGTATCAAGGAAGACAAAAAGGTAGCAGAATCCAACCTAATGTGGAATATAATTGTCTTGTCTAAGACAGACAAATGAAGTGTAACTGGAAAACAAAGTCAGGAGACTGCAAAAAGAAGCTGACAAATCCTGAGGGACTTGAACTCATGTTGGAAGACTGAAATTGATTGACTAAGTACAATTCAATACATAAGACTGCTACAGGATTGCATAAAAATTCCAGGTCCTGTGGTCCAGAGGAACTGACAGAACACTCATACAAGAGAATTTTTTGTCTTGGAGTGTAGCTTTGACCAATAGGTTTTTGGTTATCTTTAATGGACTTTGATACCTTCTCAAATCTCAGGAACACTCTGGTTTTCAGTTATTAAAAGTTAAATGCTGGCCATAATTGTGTACACCACAAGTTACTACTATATACTAATAATTAAGAGAAATACTAGAGTGTTGCTTACTTAACACACCATCTTAACTTCGAAATAAAAAACCAAATCCATAACATTAAAAACAGTATGCTTATGCAGCTTTGTGAACATTACTTGTGTAGGGGTTAATTTTGTATATGGGTTACTTTTTAAGACATGGATCTTTATTAAATTTTAATACGTAGATGTCTGCAACTGGAAATTTTTACACAGCGAAGTATTAATTTGACAGGTAGTACACTCAGATTATTCAGGATTTTTTTGTATTATATGCATTCATCTTGCTATGGAATGGCTCATACTTGTTCAAAAGCCTTAAGGATAGCAAAAAATTCCTGTCAATTTTACTTCCTTCACATCTAAAGAAATCAGCATTAAAAAAACCCCAAAAACCCTAATTCCCACCAGTTCTAAAAAAAATCTTTTAGGAAATATTCACCTTTTTCCCAAACACAACAGCTTTCTGCACCAAAGATTATACAAACTGAACTTGATTGTAATTCTTGCTCTCAGGGGAAGCTGCTTGCTATTTGGCAGCTCTTTGATTTGCGATGCTTTGATTTTGTAGCCTCTAATCTGTTTCATAATTCACACTCTCCTTGCCTTCCTTAGCAGCAAATATATTTTATCTCAATGGCAGACCATGCTGAAAATAAAAATACAAAAAACAAAACAAAAAAAATAAAATGGAAGGTGTCCTTTATGCTTCCCCTAACTTTTTTGCTTAATACTTCTATGTCTATGGGGTTTTTTAAGATGGTTAATACTCAGGTAGCATCACTCTGTATGCTTTTGGCACAACACATAGTACATTTAGTACTCATATTTGTCCCACTCTAGATAATTTTGAGCTCTCCATGCAATTTTGGCTGTTTTTCTTATGTCTACATACGTAGACAGCTAGATTGAGTGTCACATCTTGGAAGCTTAGCATGTGTGTTGAAGTTTGTTGGGAATTGCTAACATCATTACTTTTTACATAGACTTTTTATTGTCTTCTCACAACACTTTATTGAAGTAGAAAACAAACATTTTCTTCTCTCCTCATTTCTCTTCTAATTTCACAATATCCACCCTTAAGAACCCGATGCAAACTTAAATTACTTTTAAATCTATGAAAGACAGAACTTCTTATGTTGGAGTTCACTGTACCCCAACTACTTATCTTGTTATGCATATTACACAAATAATTATTCTAATTTTCCCTAATCAAATGTGGTCATATATGGATTGGCTTTGATAAATATTGAATTAATGATAAATTCCTAGCAATGACACCAGAAGGAAGAGCTATATACTCCTGGTCTAGTAATGGTTCTGCTAATTCATTTATGATATAGGAAAGATCAAGAAATACATGAGTTCTGTAGCATTTTGAAACAAATATTCTACTCATTTTGAAACAAATACTGTCTCAAACATTCATTGCCACTTCAAACTGGTTTTACAAATCTCAGGAAAAATGTATTAAAACTTGTCCTGAAATATAGTTATTCAAAACTAACCAAACAAGAAGCCCAACAACAGCAAAAAAACTACATCAAAAATCACTCATTTCTAAAGATCAAATTTTCAATAATATTAAAAATAGTTTAGTAAGCATTAATGTATCATACTTCCAGCTTTAATTAATTAAGTACGGATTAATGCTAGGGTGATAAACAACTCAGTTACTAGAGAATTCTTTATAGGACAAATTCTGTGATTTCTTCCAATGGGAAACCATGAGAAACATAATAATATATTTTTTGTTACTGAACACCATGATTCTTGGCAACACTTATAAATTAAAATTATTGGCACAGAGCTATCAAGACTGAACTTGTGCTGGAAAGTACTACATACACATGCATGAGAAATAGGCATTCTTGCAATACAGCTTTAAAAAAATTATAAGAAATAGAGTCTATCACATATATCTGTGTAGCCACCAGGGTGATGAAGAGGTAACTTAACACTTTTCTAGATAAATATTTTATTATTAATATTATTTTGCTTTTATCCACCCACCTATTGAAAAGATAAATGCAGAAATAGAGCAAGTTACTAGTGATTAGCATAAATGTAAATCCATCGTGTCAGATTTCATGCTCCTCACTGACCAGAAATCAAAATCACACATCTTCCATGCCTCTGAAGAGAAATAAATTTACTTGTAAATGTCACAAATCATGTTAAAATAATTATTCAGATAATATGTTTAGGTTTTTATCTGCTAGAATATCATAAAGTACCTTCCAGAACAGTAGAATTTTCTTTTAACACAGCTGATATATTTACATATTTATATCATGAAACCATGCATTTTATTTCTTTAACAGAGCTCTACATTTCAGTGTGGGTTTTTTTAATATTCACACCAATAATTTTTGAAGTGAGAGAGGAAGCATGTTGTCACAGATTGAAAAAAATAGAATTTATGCATTTTATTTTGCGTCTCAAGTAAATACAAGAATGAACCAGATGTGTATTAATTAAGTGTGGGCAGATGACAGCAAGGCACAATGGTACATTGCACCAGCTGTGAAGATTGCACACAGCTTTTTTTCCCTCCATCAGTCCATTTTCATATTATCAAGAAAACATTCAAAGTGTCAGAAAAGGTGTTAAAAGATAATAATAGTGAGAAGTAAGAATTCGTCATTGCTGAAGCTTCAAAAACTTTTACCTGGTTTGCATTGCAATCCCACTTTCAGGTAAGAGAAAAAGAAAGAAATTTAGAAAGTTTACAGCTGTTCCAGTTACCTTTTATCAGTCCTCATTTTGCAGGCAATGAAAAACTAAGATATTTTATGAAATTGCCTCCCAAATACTATGCCATCATGACAGTATACATTGTTTTAAGTTTGAAAGACACATGCACTCTTCACAAAACCACCATACTGGAAATAAGCATTTTAAAGGTTTAAATAAGTTAAAGGCCAAAAATATTAAAATAACATACAAAAAAAATCCCAAACCCAAAACAAAGTCAAAGTATTTCCATTGGCTAAAGTGGGTTTTTGTCTTCCTTTCTCCTCCATTATGAAGTGAATGCATTCTTTGGCCAAATATCATTTTAGGAAATAGTGAAGGTAGCAAGATGGGGACATGACTCAGATGTCATCATTAAGGAGAGACAAGAAAAGAAAAAGAAAGATAATTCCCTCTAAAGAAGGAAGTAATGAAAAAGTAACTGTAAAGCACACAGTTTTTTTCACAGTTGCTCTTCAAAATTTTGAAGTTTAGCACCTGCAAAACCTTTTGGCAAATCTAATCGCATAATCCAATTCACTGTAATACTTAAAGAAATCAAAAATTGTAAGACAATATTTGACAAATACAGGAAAAGATATCATCCAATTCAGGTACTTACAGAATATAATTTAAAGATTATTGCTGCCACCATCTGATTATTTTTGTGATGACAGAATGCTGCATAGGACTCATTGACACTTTTCCTTCCAGAACCTTTTAGAATTAAATGTTCTTCTTCAGGAAGTTGGCTCTATATAAGCTTTTCCATTAGTTGCAAGCAAAATTAAGGCTGCCTAGCAGAGAAAAACTAGATTGAATTACTTCTAAAAATTCCTTCTGCAATCAATACCACCACAAAATACCCTAGTAAAAAACCCTTTTAATCGAAGTATATAAATATCAGAAAATGTTTTCTGATATTACCTCATTTATTACTTAGTTCAGTGGCTTTGCTGTTTAGGTTTTTTCAAAAACTTTAAATGGCTCATGAAGCTAGTTTTGGGCAATTTTATTGGGTTTGGACATTTAACCAAATGATCTTGATGTCCATTTCACATGCGCAATGAATTTGCTTTAACTGCCACTCTCTAAGGAAAATAAAAGTTCCAATAAAGTAATCATTTTGATTAGTAAAGACTCCTATATGTGCTAAGGTTATTGGTAAGCAATTTTTATTTATTTATTTTTAATATGTATGTTGTATATTTAGTAAAAAAGCTAACATTTTATTTCTCAGTAAACAGACAATGAATACACCCCCAAATATGCATTTTCAGCTTCTCTTAAAAAGTATTTGCAGATTCAGATCAAATGGGCCAAACAAGTTTAATAAAAGTAGGTTTAGTAAGAAGTAATCTACAGACAGTTCTGTTTTCAGCTTGCTTCTTGATACATTCCAGTTTTTTCAGTGGTAGACTTAGATTCATTAATCTTTATGTTCAATTCCAAGAGAGATAAAAAAATCAAAACATTATTTCCAGTTCATACATAGTTCAAATAGCTTCTAGTTCTGTTGGGACTTTTAGATATACAGACATAGGTTAGCTACAAAAATATATGTGCATGCCTTCACACATATAGAAACTTCTGCACAGCACAGAGCACAGGGATTTTGAAATTTCACTGTGCATTTCATCTTTCTATTCCATCTCCATCCAAATTCAGTTTTGATATATAAAAATTAACAGTTTAAGGACTCAGATTTAATATTGCAAGAAAAACACAGTGGTAACCTCAATCTTCTGTTTCATGCTTTTTCGTCTCAGAGGAAGACTGAAAAAAGAGCAATGGTTTGAGTAATTTGAAAGCATAGCTCCTTCAGGAATCATAATGTCAGTGGCCAACCTAATAACATTGAGCAAAAGAATTATGAAATTAATTATACTTTGTGCCTTCTGATCCCAATAAACAAGTTGAATCACTTTTTGCTTTTTTGTGTTGAAAAGACCAACAAGAATCAAAAAGAAATGTGTTTCTCCAAAGAGAGAAAAGATAGCTTTAATTGCTAAAAATTTGTGGGTGAAAACTTAAAAGTAAGGTCACTCACATGTGAAAAAGAACTGATACTCTACCTAAGGTAAGTATCCTACTTTTCTACTATAATCACAGGAATTATATTATTGTCTGCTTTTTAAAACAGATATTTTTATGAAATTGTACCTATTAGATTTCCAATCTTACATTTTTGGTAGCTCCCTCTTTCTTACTGACAAAATGTGAATGATTGCATGACTCGGATTATTAAGGTGTATCATCAGATGTGAATGACAAAGATATTTATCTGCACCGCTCTTTCAGGAACACAATAAAGTTATTACTGAAATTTCAAATGAAACATAAGCTCTACAAGCCTTTTTCTGATAACTACTCTTTAGACAACTATTTTGAAACTCCTTGAAAAAATGTTTAGCTAGGAAATATTTGCTTTAGAGATATTGATACTAAAGACAAGCATTTAGAACTTCACTTGTTGTAACACTGTGTGAATTTAGTAGAAAAAATTCTTCGGTTTGTGGTTGCTTACACTAGATGGTAGTGTAACGAAATGTCTTAAAGTAGATTTCTTTTATTTGGAATACTTTATTTCATTATTTGAAAAAGAAATTAAATAAGACATCAATATTGTTTTACCACAAATAGAAGTAAAAGGGGAAATTAAAGGAAGAAAGGGAAATAGTTTAGGATTGTCCCTGCACATTTTTTAAACCTATAAGTTTCTGAATATTGGTTTCCTCTGGCAGTTACACAGACACACTTTACATACTGTGAGAGACAGAGCATGCTTGCCCCAAATGGAACTAGCTTAAATTTACAAAACTTCGAAAACTGTGGTATGGGTGGGTCGTTTTTTGTTTGGTTTTTGTTTGTTTCTTTGTTTGTTTCTTTGTTTGGTTTAGTTTTGGGGTTTTTGCATGTTATTGGGTTTGGTTTTGTTTCTTCATTTGTTTGGTTTTTGTTTCTTTTTTACCCTAGGAAGGGATGTTATTTAGAAGAGTGATTTCTCTTCCACCTCAATCAAAGCAAAGCTTTTTTACCATTCTGATTTCTACTGAGCAGAGCAGGGGCTTAATGCAAGACCCTCATGCAAGGAGTACACATCTCATTTTGTGGTCTCTCCAAGAATATTCAAAAACATTATCCAAGAATATAGGTAACGCCTCTGTAAGCTTATCTCTGTGGGGAGAGACACAGGCTTTTCTGGATGTAATTACCAGAGAAGGAAACCCAGCTGAGTACTCTAAGCTGCACTGCAGCAGAGCTTTGTATCCTCAGCTAAGGCAGAAAGGGTCTAGAAATACTAGTCTCACACACCTAAAATTGGTCTCTGTGACTGCTCCCTAAAGTATACATTTTTGCATGTCCTCAATCAACATACATCCCAATTCCATTTATATAAGATGATGTCCAAGAATCTGAAAGAGTACTGCTAGCTGTATGCATAAATGTAAGTCATTACCTGTTGCATGTAAGCTATCTTATTTGCAAAGGACATCTAAATGCTTTATTGCATTTCTTGTCATAAAAAAAGGTTTCTTTATAAACTAATATTTTATAAAGTAACAGAGAGTATGACATGATCTCTCATTTTGAGGGTAGATAAGGTAATAACTCAGTATCTGACATCTGTTATTTCCCTTTGCTTTTTTGTTCTCATTTTAGCATAAACAACGAGACTTATTTCAGAACAAGCAAGTAGTTATGCTATGGTTTATTTAATAGGTTTTTTAAATTAAAGAGCAAAAAAGCCCCTGCAAACCAAAACAGTTGAGCTGTAGCTTCAGTAATTACATATTTAAGTTTTTTTTCTTAAAAGCATCCTGGAAATTTTTTTCTAACTCCACAGAACTCACTTTACACATATAGCGCCTATCTTGAGGCCATTTTTACATGTAATAACGAGCAATTATATTTGAAGTAGTGAAATGGATTGGCTAAATGTCATTCTTGAAAGGGTATGATCCAAACTCTCTAACACACTCTTTCACATCTTCACCCTGTCCTTTGTTCTTTTTAGCTCTAAGCACTGGCTGACTGTAATTGTCATTGTTGAAGAATTCCTGAAGACACAAGAAAATATATCTCATATATTGTCAAACAAAACAAAGATATTGTCATGATGCCATGATGCTTGTTTTAAGTCACACCACATCTCTGCTTATACAGACTTTCTGGATACAAAACATTCTCTCAGGATATTTTTACCATTTGAAATGGTAAAAATACCATTTCAAAGTCCTAATTTTTATCTCTTTGCCTTCTATATCTTCAGGAGATGCTTTAATATTATCTTGTCAAATATACAAATCAGAATTATTCTTACCCTCAGCATTGCAATTGAGAAGGTTTGTACAATGAGTTCAGAATAATTTCTTTTTCAGCTGTCAACATCTTGGCTCATTCACTACTTAAAATAAAATACATGTTACTACTCATCCCTCTACTGGAAAGAGATTGACAGCACCTTCTCTGGAAAGCACAGGGCAGCAATACAGAATTAAGTAAAGATAGGTATATAGTCATAGAAAATGTCAGAAATAACATCATATATTTATTAGTTGTATGCAATGTGCACAATTTCTAGGGATGTATTTAGAAGTTCCATTCCCAAAGAAGCATGAAGATAGAATGTGTCTCAGGGAGGCTAATTATTCTTTTAATTTCCTTTATAACGGACATTAGCATTAATTTCATGCAATAGCCTAAAAAAAACAGTACTGTAGACCAAACTGGATTAAATAAAATGAGTAGTTATTGTATATGGATGCCTAAAGTGTAAAAAAAAACCCAAAACCAACTAACAAAAAAATTTCCAAATACAAAATATTTCAATACAGGAGTCGTTTGCAGATTCTAGATACATTCATTTGTCATGATACAATACTACAGATCTGGCAAGACTCCAGCACTATCAGTTAGATGATACACAGGTAAGCTTGGTAAAATATTTTTGCAATTACAGACTTATATCCTGAATATAATACAACCTAGGGAAAAATAAAGTCTTGTATTAAAAAAAGAGATATCTTAAAAATGTTAGTTAGCTTTGTTGAAACTGACTTAAACCAAAAAGAAATAGAACCATAGTTCTTTAGAATGTTGAAGAAAATAATGCATTACACAGCAGGTTCTCTTATTTAATTTCTTAATAAGCTTAAGAGTTCAAAAATAGGTTCCATTTCAGCTGCATACAGTCAAACATCATATCACATTTGTACTACAGCTTGCTTATCACATCAACAGGTTTATGATTTTGCCTTACAGTTCATAAATTGACTCAAGAATGAAAAATTTACTCATAGAGACTGGAAGAAATATAGAAATATCCTCCAAGATGCCAGGGATCACTCTAGGAAAAGTAAAGCACTAACAGAATTAAATCTGGCCAGGGATGTGAAGGGCAACAAGAAAAACTTCTGCAGGTGTGTTGGTGATTAAAACAAGACTAGATAAAGTGTGGGCCCTCTCTGGAAAAAAAAAAAGAAAAGAAGAGCTGGTTATGGTTTTGCAGGACATGGAGAAGGCTCAAAAAATTTTTCCCTTGGTCTTCAATGCCAAGTGCAGTAGCCACATTGACAAAGTTGCCAAAGGCAAAGGCTGGGCCTGTGACAGTGAAGAGTGGTCTGCTGCAGAAGACTGAGTTCGAAAACACCTGAGGAACCTGAGAGCAAACAAGTTGATGGAAATTGATGAAGGAATTTGCATGTGCAGTGACTAAGCCACTATCCATTTTATTTGAAAAGATGTGGCAGTCTGAAGAAGGTCCCACTGACTAGAAAAGGAGAAAAATAAGCCCCATTTTCAAAAAGAGAAATATGAACACCCAAGGTACTACAGGTCAGTCAGTCTCGCTGCTGTCCCTGGCAAGATCATGGACCAGATCATCCTACAAAATTATGCTGAGGTGCATGGAAAGCAGAGAAGTAACTGAAGACAGCCAGCAAGACTTCACTTAGTGCAAATTGTGCCTGAAAAATATGCTGGCTTTCTGTCATGAGGTTACAGTGATGGTGGATAAGGGAAAAGCTACTAATATCATCTACCTGGACTTGTGCAAAACGTTTGACACTGCTCCATATGACATCATTGTCTCTAGAGTGGAGAAATGTGTATTTGGTGGATGAACCACTAAGTGGAGAAGGAATTGGCTAAACCACTGCACTCAAAAGATTTGTGATCAATGACTCAATGTCCAAGTGGAGAAGTGATGAGTGCCATTCCTCAGCAAATTCCTCCTGGTATTAGAGCTAGTACTTTTTAACATCTTTGGTGAAATGGTGACATGAAGAGTGGGATCGAGTAAACCCTCAGCAAGTCTGTTGTCAGCACCAAGCTCTGCGGTACAGCTGACACACTGGAGGGCAGGGATGTCATCCAGAGGGTCTTTGATGCACTTGAGAGGTGGGCCCATGCTAACTTCATCAACAGCAATAGGCCCAAGTGCAAGATGCTGCACTTGAATGGGGGAAATCCCAAGCAAACCATAGGGTTGTCTAAGAATAGATTGAAAGTATCCTGAGGAGGAGGACTTGGGGGTGTTGGCTGACAGCAAGCTCAAACATGAGTTGGAAATGTACACTCATAGCCCAGAACAGCAACTGTGTGCTGGGCTGAATCCAAAGCAGTGCAGCGAGTAGAGTGGGGAAGAGGATTCTTCTCTGTCCCCTGTGGAATGCTGCATCCAGGTGCGGGGCACTCAATACAAGAAAGATGTAGAGCTCATGGACTCAGTCCAGAGAAGAGCCATAGAGGTGATCACAGGGCTGGATCATCTCTCCTTTGAAGTTGTTCACCCTGGAGGAAGAAGTGGAGATCTTATTGTGGGTTTTCCATACCCAAATGGGGCCTAAAAGAAGGCTGAAGAAGGACTTTTCACAAAGGCCTGTAGTGACAGCTCGAGAGGGGATGGTTTCAAACTGAAGAGAATAGGTTTGTATTAGATACTGGAAAGAAATTCCTTACTTTACGGGTGGTGAGGCACAGGAACAGGTTGCCTAGAGGAGCTATGGATGGTTCATCCCTGGAAGTGTTCAAGACATGGTTGGATGGGACTTTAGGAAGTTTGGTCTAGTGCAAGTTGTCCCTGTATATACAATAATATATGTGTAAATTATTTAAACATAAAATAGTTTACTCCTTAATATTCCATCTCAGGCATGGAGTTATTTTGAGATAAAGAATGGTTAAGAATTCTGTAACTAGAGTTTTAACTTTAGCGCAGCTCTGCTTGCATTTAGGTACAAGTGGTTAAAGAAATCCTGCATACCTGCAACAGTGGTTTTGAGATTCTCAGAAGACAGGAGCCAATAGCTTCAATTACTAAATTATGAATGAGAAAATGAATTGATTTTTCAAACTCTTAAGTGCTTGAGGAGATGTAGACATTTTTCAAGGCAGTGGGTAAACACAGAAAGGTGCATTTTCAGATATCTCAAGAAATGGATATGTTTCAAAATATTATTCTGCTCATTTCTTAGTTTTGTGACTCAATAATTTTTAGGAAATTTTACCTCAAAGATATCCTATGTAGAATTTAAAAAATGCTAAAGAGAAATGGTACCTAAACATTGCATTTTATAGATAATTGAGGAAAAGGCTGAGGAGCTCTTTTAAATCATTAGTGTGTAGTTAGAAGAAAACAAAGGCACTATCTACAAATTTTTATTTTGGAAGACAACTTAAAATACTGCTGTTGAAATAGTACTATATAAATGTAATAATACGCAATGCAATATTTATCTAATACAGATCACCTGAAAAAAATGTTAGAATTTTACGTGTAACCACAATATTTATCCAGATGCTCACTTTTCCCTTTTTGTATAGGATAGCATAGCTTTGACCCAATAGGAGAAAAAATTGGTGTAATGAGTATACTTACTCTTTGAGCATTTTTCCAGTCTGCTATTGAACTAATCCTATCAATTACGCTATCTAACTTAGATTTTACTTTTATTAAAAAAACTGTGAATTAATAGTAGTTTTTGCTTTAGTTTAGGCATTGAAAAATTCAGTGGAGTTGAAAAATTTCAATGAAACTTGGCATAGTATAGTGGACTGCTAAGCTAACATTTTATAGCACATCTACCATGTTATTTTCATACCACTTTTGTAGACTTTGTCTCTTATTTTACAGCCTAATAAACTTAAATTTTAAAGGCTATGATATATTAAATATTTCATGATATTTTAAAACACAAAAGTCACCTGCCTTTTGCCTTAACTGGAGGTTATTTAGCTTGGGCTGAAAGACTACCAAATTACAGAGTTCATCAATTTAAATTGTCACTCAGAAACCTAGAATAGTTATTTACAGCTGAGATTGAAACTGTGAGAAATGTCTTATGACTTTCAGGCAATAAAGGTGCAAATTGCTTACCCTAGCAGTACATGGAACAGAAAAGAAGAGGTTTAATTTTAGTAAGACTTATTTAAATAAAATCCTTTGAAACTGGCACCAAGGGGTAGCAGAGAACATCTTTCCCTCTATTAAAAAAAAAAAAAAAAAAAAAAAAGAAGAAGAAAAAAAGCAATAAAAAACGTGGTTTTCACACTTTTTTATTCTTTAACACGTACGCTTATCTAAAAACATTTTAATTTATTCATATGTTAAATTTCAACAGATTATACTCATCATAGATGAGTAATCTCAGTTCATTTTATTGTTACTGACATGGTAACAAAATAATATCAACAAAACACCACATTAAAAAAAGTCTGAGACATTGACCCCAGTCTTCACCAGTCCCTGGAGAACAGACAAAAAACCTGGAGTGAGACTGACATACACTTGTTGATAAAGAGTCAGCTCACTGAATACTCAAGGAAATCAGACATTAATTATTCCCTGTGCCCTAAGGAATGCACCCAAATGCCAGCAATGCAGGACCACTAATTTTTGAACAAATGTAGCAATTGGAAGAGGTGCTTGA
The DNA here is from genome assembly GCF_028551555.1 of Melozone crissalis. NCBI lineage: Eukaryota > Metazoa > Chordata > Aves > Passeriformes > Passerellidae > Melozone > Melozone crissalis. Next base: position 44,097,936 of record NW_026535783.1, on the reverse strand, counting down.
GAACTGAAGGATAGCACATTTCCTTACCATCAACAGGGTCAGGAAGGAGGATTCAGGGAGATACAGGCCTATCTGGCCTTACCTCCATACGTGGGAACACGGTAGAACAAGTAATCCTGGGAACTCGCCCGACATAAGAGTTATCTATAGGTACCTGGAGTAGTAAACCCAGATTCACCTAGGGGAAGTCATGCTTGGCATATCTGATAACCTTCTACATTCAAATCACAAGTTTCTAGATGAGGGAAGAGGAGAAGATACTGTCTAGCTTCACTTTAGTAGGTCTTCTGCACCTTTTCCCATAACTTCCTCATAGTCGAGAGGAAGTAGTACAGGCTGGGTGAGCAGACAGTGAGATGGGCTGAGAGCTAGCTGTGTTAACAGGCTCAAACAACAACAAAATATAGGAGAGTAATGAGGACCATACCCCAGGGCCAAGTACTGGGTCCAATCATGCTCGATATCTTTATTAATTATCAGGATGATAAGGCAAAGTATACCCTTAAAATATTTGATTATGTTGCAGGACAGGGAGGGGAAGACAACATGCCAGAGGGCTGTGCAGCCATCCAGACCTCGTAAGGTTGGAGAAGTGATCTGATAGCAACCTCATACAGGTAAATAGAAAGCAGTGCAAAGTTCTGGATCTTAGGAGGGGAAGGCATGCAGGATCCATGATGGGCATTATTCTTCTTCAAAACTTCTTTACAGGAAAGGCTATAAGGGATCAGATCTGCACGTGGAAACAGCAATGTGTCCACAGGACTAAGAAGGCCATGGAACCTTTATAGAGTGGATTAGGTGGGACATTTCAAGCAGGTCAGGGGACGTGGTCTTTCCACTCTACTTAGCCCTGGTGAGACCACATCTAGGGTATTCTGTCAACCTTTGATTTCCCCAGTACAAGAGAGACATGTAGCTACCAGAATGCATCCAAGAAAAGATGACTTAGGGGCTTAAGAATCTCTCCTGTGCAGGAGGACTGAGAGAACTGGGAATGTTCAGCCTGGAGTAGGGAAGCTTTAGGATGATGTCTTTAATTTGTACAAACAGATAGGGTGCCAGTATAAAGAAATTGGAGCCAGGTTGTTTTCAGTAGAGGCCAGTGACATGACAAGAGACAATGGGCACAAACCGGAGCACAGGTACTTCCATCTGAACAGCAGGAGGCACTTTTTCCTCTGTGAAAGTCGCTAAGCACTTGCACAGGTTCTCAGAAGGGTTGTGAACCCTTCTTGAAGATACTCAGAAGCTATTTGAACATGATCACAGCCAACTTTCTGCAGGTAACCGTGCTTTAGCAGGGAGGTTGTACAAGAGCCTCTTACCACCTTCCACTATGTGTTTCAGTGATTCTCTTGCTTAGTGATTCTGTGAAATCCTGTGGTTTTAATAATTGCAATAAATTGAACATCAACATTTGTCACACGTATGCCATGTGAATCTTGACTGATTTTCCCACATTTAAACTCAGTATATTGCTCAATGACTAACCCAAGGGATACAAATAACCTGCTTCAATATCAAAATACACACTAGTTCTCCCAGTCACTGTGAATATAGAACCTAGCTTGCACGTAATAATGCATAAGCTAGGTCAGAGTCACAGCATCTCCCATCTGCTAAAGGGCTGTATGAAATAAATGAGTTTATGGAAGGTTATTTCTCCCTGACATACTATTTTACCTTCTGGCAATACAGTTTTAGCTTCTGGCAATTGCCATTTAGGGACAGAGAAAAGGTAAAAGTTAATAAAGCCCGTACATGAGGTTGTAATTTGGAAGAGATACCTGCTATTTGTTGTTACTTCTATCCAATATTAGTAACTAATATAGTGTATCTAGTAATGTGCAATTTTCTATGACTGTTTTCTTTTACTTTAAAATATTTGTGCAGGCTTCAGTCCTAATTGTTGAAATAATAAGTCATCAATGGTGACTAACAAGCAAGGGATATCTAAAGATAGGTTCCTGAGAATAAGGGCAATAAGTTTCAAATAGAAACAATTGTCATTTTTTCAGCAAAATGTGCTTTTGAGCATAAGAAGAGGGAGGAGAGGGTTAATTCAATGATAAAATTCAAAACAGGCCAGCGAATAAAGAGCTTACTGATCAGAATCAGGAAGCAAAAGAAACAGCACTTGCCAAAATGCAAAATAAAATTCAAAATCCTTTTCCTGCCACCTTTCAAATCTGTTTTCCATACACCCCATATGAATCTTCAAATTATTTTGTTTCTACATACCTCTAGTTACACGAAGAAACAAGGAATTTCAACATTTGATAGCATGATAAAACATTCTTTCAGTGTCAAGTTGATTGGAAGTTCTTCAAAGGGGCTATTGTTTTTGGATAAAAGGTAGTTAAACATATAAAATAAGAGCATACTTTCTTGCTGAAAACATGAATAAGTATAAATAAAAGGAGGAAAGGATACAGAGTAAGAAAAAAGTTATCACTTTTTACACTTAATGTTAGTATTTTATGCATTTTTACTGTATTTCAATGTATGCATGCAGTATTTTTTTTTAAAAATGTATGAAATAGTTTACTCCAGCTTTAAACTTTAAAAGCCCCCCCTGCTTTAACACAATAAGTTATATACTATTGCTGTAGATTAAAAAAATATATACCTCACTTAAATTTCAACATGCTGACCAACAAATATATTGTTCAGTTTGAATTATTAGAAAAAAATGAAGTAGATTTCAAAATAGGAATTATCTTCCAGAATTCAGTCCTCAGGATTAAAAAAACTCTAAAAAACTAACTGATTTCAGGTCTTGTGATAGAGGTGGTGTGTACTAATCAGATAAATGCTACAAAGCAGGTCTAGATTTGCAGAGGATGTCAAACATTCATGGAAGTGGATGGAGTTAAACCCAGGAGGGTTTAACTAAAGCAGATTTTAATAAATAAACCCATCTAAACATATGGGGTTTTTTTTAGGTCAAAATCACTGAAACATTTAAATGAGATACTAAAATTCCAGTCATATTTAAAATGACGTCTTATTTTTATTTTTCTAAAAGATCAGTCATTCTGAAATTCTGATAGATACTATAAAAGAAAAAAATAAAGAAATTAAGAACTATGTTTTGGAAAAATGAGTCAAAGTTATTTTGGACTTTTTTTGGACTCTCCCTCTCTCTCTCTCTCTCTCTCTTTCTCTGTGTAGTGTTTTTCTTCTATTTAAGATCAGATGGGTTCTTTATTTTTCAGCCTGAAAAAATAGAATTTGTAATAGAAAACAAAATCAGAACATTGTACATATTCAAAATTAATATAACTTTGTATAAATATAAAGTGTTAAGGCACACAGCTTTGTACTGAAAGTCATCTTTATATATCTGAATTTTGCAAAAATCTGTTTTTCCTTCTTTACTTATTTGGTGCTTCCAATGATAAATGCTTACATTTTTGAGTTAAGTGAAAAGAAGAGCGAGGGATACAGAAATTATCTTTATAGAAACATGCAACTGCGGAAGAATCTCTTAGTACCAGAGTAGTACCTCTGGTACTACTCTGGTACTACCTGGTACAGAGGAGTCTGCACTATTGCAGACTTCCAGAAATATTATGAAAGTGGATCTTTGTGCATATTTTTCAGGAAAGAGCTCTGGCTCCTAACATACTTTACACCCTAATAGCAGGAATAAGGGATATTAATTGATTTCGCTGGTATTGTGCAAGGCTCAATATCTTATAAGATCACTTAGAGACAGGGAGAAAAGCAAATGTGACATTTCATAATTATGGAAACTCTTTCATATGCAAGGCAGAGTTGACCTACGTACTTCAAGTATCAACCAGATGTAAAAAAGAAAAGGAAAGATCCCACACCAAAACAAAAACCCCCTACCACAAGCATCAAAACTTTAACCTTTTTAATAAACTCTTGGCTATTTTGACAATCCTTTGAAAAAGACTCTTTGCATTAAACATATATATCTGACCCACTAATTCATCAAATAATAAGCAAAGCCCAATATGCAATAAAAGATTTTTCCAAAATGTTAACAATACAAACGGTTTTATCAGTTCTTTGAGAAGTACTTTGATGCTTAAAATAAAGATTGTTCTGAGGTACGAGACAAATGAAGTGTCTTCCAGGCTCTCTAGGTGAGAATAGATTTTTGAAGGAGAAATGTTCAGTCACCACTTCTTAAAAATTATTTTCTTTCTCGATTCTATCCAGGATTTATACTGAATCACTTGTTCATCACACAAAAGAACAGTGGCAGTCTTCTACGACTAATAGAGCATTAAGGGCTTTAGCTTTGAATTCATCTCAATTCTTATGCAACCTCCAGAACACTTCTGCACAACTGTTTTATACAGAATTGTAAATTTTCTAAAATTTGTTTAACTACTGTTTGGGGAAACAGTAGATCAACTTACTTTCAATGTACTTTTTGGATCAAGATTAGGTCAAGGGAAGACTGAAGTGAATACTAATTTTTTTATATGCCAGCAGTTACAACAGTAAAAAGGAACTACATTTTAAGAGCCCCAGCAGATTTCTTAACATAGTATGCATGATCAAGCAATTCCCACGAACAATTTGAAAGTCTTATCGTACAAAGGCCCTAGTGCCTTTTTCAAATTTAAAAAAAAATCAATCGAACACTGTTTCTTTCGAGATCATTAAAAATGATTCATTATGTTATATATTCATCCGCTATACTTACCACGTAATTCACAAGTCTCACAAACACGCTAGCCCTGTACTGACCACTGATAAACACGTCACTTTGAAGAAAGGGGCATAAATTTACCTTTACAACAAAATTTTCACTTTACTTAACAAACTATCTCAAAAGATGGCATATTTTAATCAATTCAGGGCTTTTCCATATGGTTAACATAGGACTGTTTAGAATTAAAGTCAGAACCGTGTAACTAGACCCCAAAAAATAAGGTGTGCAGATATTGGTTGCTATAAAAATAATAATCACATATTTTTACTAGTATTTATTTACAGACATAATTACTGCCTATCACAAGCCTTGTACTTAGGAAAGAGTGACAACAAGGACAGTTACAAAGAAGACGCCCATTTATGGGATGCAATGATGATACATTCTAATAATAAAAGTCCTGCTCTTTCACCACCGAAACTCAAGAGCTCTTACTGTGCCATAATTCTGATTCTACTACAAACAAATTAATATTATGTTTCTGAATACATGCTAAAAGGTAGACTTTTTTGTCTTTCAGAAGTATTATTTATGGATTGTGTGTAATCTCATTAACTTCAGCAGATAAGGGATTACATCATATGCATACAGATATAAATAGAGGTTTATTTCGAGATTGGTGTTCATATGTTCTCATGCACATGTAAAAAAGCACATGCATTATAAAAAAATCATTCATGGATAATATGCAACCAAAGACTTCGGATGAATTTCAGAATCTGTACTACTTCTTCAGGAAATGAATAATATAGCACATAAAATATCAGAGCATCTTTAGCAATTTAAGAATGTTAAGGCAGTTGTCCCTTCACTGATCATGTCACTGATGTCTCTCATGTTAAAATCTAGAAAATATTAAGCAATAAAAATCAATAAACCAACAACACAAAAAAAACCTCAACAAATCAAGCAAGCAAGCAACCAACCAACCAACTAACCAATCAACCAACCAAAAAAAACCCCACAAAATCAAACCAAACAAAATAATAAAAAAAAAAAGACAGGCAAAAAACACCTGCTGGAATTTCAGCTTATGTATATGGACATGTTTATTTTCAAGAGAAGTAAGAAAGGAAAAAAAAACCTGAACTATGTATGGACACAAAATGGGAAATAAGTTAAGAATTTATACTTCAGTGGAGGATATGGTGAGTATTGTAGCAATAGTCCAAAAATAGTTCTTCACTCAGATGTTCATTACTACTTGATGATATTCTCCAAAACTAATAACATGGAAAAGCCTATAAACAAACAGGGTAATGAAATAAAATGAGCTTAAAAATGTATTATTTAAACTTTCAGTGTTTGCAGTAAGATTAGAGCTAAATAATTTTCCCTGCTAAAGCTAAACACTAAAACTAATATACTTTGGTTTTTTAATAACCACTTTCAACTACAAGTCTTGACATATCTCAGAAAGATAGATGTTAGATGTAAAGGTAGTCAATACAGTAATCTTTCGTGAAAAGCAGCAGAATGTTGTGCACTGCACCGTTTTATCCAAAATCATTGCTGTTTAGCTCATTCTGTTAGCTGAGTTTGCTAATTTAGGGACCAACATTGGTACTTTTAAACAACAAAATAATCAGTGTGGAAGCTCAGATACTTAAAATGCCACTGGTCACATTAGTCACGTACCTACTGGCAATATTAGATGAGCGATTCAAAAGTTTTAATAATGAGGTAAATTCCTACATCAGTAGGACTGCAAAATTTGCAATAATTGCTATTTTTCTAATTCAGTAAATAGACATTGGAACATCGTATAATATTCTACATAAATTTATGGAGTTTACTTCTCTAGGGAGGAAAAAATTAAACAAATGTAGAGGAATGAAAATCTGCAAAACAATTAAATGTCTCTAACCCCCCTGAGCAGGCTTTCTCTTTTTTTATTGCTTGTTAATGCTTCCAATTTTTCTTTTCCTTAAACAAAACTAAAACCCATATAGTCAAGGACTAATGGAATGTAAAAGGGGAAAATTTTCTGCTTTCACAGAAGGTTTTACCAAATGCCTTCAGTTTTCTTATTCCTGGTGCCTACTGTTGATGCAGGAGCACAGACTGACACAAGTAAGTTTATAAGCATAAAATTCTCATTTATTTTCAACATTGTTTAGATTATGTAGTATGTAGTGCAGGAACTGTACAAACAATTCCCTGTAATTAACCCTCTCTTTTTGTCTCTATTTTGACATTCCTATTTTAGTGGAGCAACCTGTGGATCTGCAATGAATTTTTCTGTTTCTTTACCCAGCACTGCTCACTGCTTCTATTTGAAGATAGGAAAAAGGTCATAATGAGCATAAAGATTACTAAATTTTTGATTCTCTTATGGAAAATAATGGAAATTAAGGAGTATAAATTTAAGAATGTTTAAGCATCTATCTTTTCAAAGATGCAATTTCTAAATTGCTAAGTAATGAAGAAATTCACTGGGTTTTAGTGAAAAATTATTTTAAATGAAGCTTATTTTCTATGAAATTTATTTTCTATGAATCCTATCTGCCTATTGTTTCAAAAATATTCTTTGTCTCTAATTTTCCCCTATACAATGTCACAAGCAGAGAAAATTTCAAGTCAGACATAAAGCTGTCTCACCTTAATGATTTAGTACCCACTGCCTCCTGGACTCAGCTTGGGCTTCCTAATGTATAAAGGATAGGGACTATTGAGAATGTATTTTTGTATAGATTGTCAGAAAATTTTGAGGAAAAAAACAAAAACCTGAGGGTTGCTAGGAATTACAAATGCAGTAAAACTAGTAACATTTGCACTAAAAAAATAAACCTCAAAACAAAGATGTCAAAATATTCCAGCATTTATAAGCTGCAAGTCTGAAATATCATGGAAATTTCTAGACTCTCTCACCTCAATATATGGATCTGAAGTTACAGAAATTAAATTTGTGTGGTGTATTTACTTCTACTCCACCCTAGAAATAGCTAATAACATCAATTGTAATCCTATGTACAGATCAAAGCAAGAGACCCCATGCTGCAGATAATAAAATGTTCATGCACAAAGGGGAGGAGAAGGAAGCCCTTATAATAATGTTAGGAGCTACTCATTACAAATTGAAAATTACAGACCAGATGTTTTTAATCTATTTTTCCACATTGGATGTAAACTCAGAACAGCAGCACATTCAGAGTAGAAAGAATGCAGATTATAAAAAATTATCACTTATTTTTCAAGCAATGAATGCCTTTTCAGAAAAAGAATACAACCTCCAATAGTTAGATAGGTCCCTTAATTCCAGATAATTTTTCCAGGGTTTTTTGTAGTGAGAGAGAAGACTGGTTTTTTTCTAGTCACTGTTCTCCACCTTCTCTTCCCTAATGCAACAGAGAAAGCTATGCTAAAGCTCTCCTATGCATTCGTTGCATAGTTTATCTATTTTGTTTCTGCATAGCTATGCCTTTCCCTTCCTCTACGTCATATACTTCAGTTTCAGATATTCAACCAACACCTAATCCTAATTTCTTATATCCTTTTTTATTTCCCTGTTTCCTTACCAAACACAGATAGACATGTACATTAATGAGGAAATTAAATTAAGTTCCTCTCTGTTTTCTTAGCAACAACAGAGGGTGGGGTACATGGTAAGGATGATCATGTGCTTGACTTTTGATTTAGTAAACACTCCCTTTTTGTCTTCTAGAGAAGAAAGTATTCACTTTCCTCTCATTCCATGACTATTCTGCTAATCAATCTTTCCTAAGTGTTTCTTTCCAAAAACCAAAATCTGCAAAATTGTTGACAACAAACCCAGAACACAGGCTTAGATTGAGTGTAATGATACAGAACAACACAAATTGTTTTGGACTGAACAGAAACTAAAAAAGCGTTTTGCCCCTTCAAAGAATCAAAGTGTATTATTGTATATATTTGTAATGAAACAGGGGCTTTGTATCAAAAGCTGAGCAGAAGTAGCATTGTAATGCTCTCTAGACATATGCTTTGCTCCTGAAATCACAAGTTTAACTTGCTTTTGCCCTGTTCCAATGTCTCCCCAAGAATGTCATCGGGGGAAAGGAGAACCAACGCTTTGCAAACACTCACAGATCCCCACGAGTCTATGACATGTGCGTGTTGAGCTGACCCCCATCTGCTAATGCCTGGGCTATATTCACAGACCACATATCAAGGGCTAGCCTAGCAGAGCCCATATCCTTTGGTAAACTCTCAGGATAAAATAGAATTACTGTATAAGTATTCACACTTCTTTCTACATGGCAGTAATTGGTCTTTGCAAATAAAGATGATTTTATGTGAGTCCCTACCTTTGGCATATAAAGTCCTTTATTTTCCATGTATCATAGAGGCCAACATCAAAGAGACTTTTCTCTATACTAACTCTGTTCTAATTATGCTCCTATATTAAAGCTCCTATATAAGTAAACCAATTTGCCAAAATTTGTGAAGGAATATGCTAATACAATGCACAAAAGGTGCACGGAGTTCACTCTCTCCTTCTTGTCAAAATATTATGGTTGCAATGGAGTTGGTTTTCCAGATAACTCTCAAGACTAAGAGAGTAATTATTCCTCAAAACCTCAAAGTTACTCTGCAACTATTTTCTGGACATATTATCTGGTCTGTAAAATTAAATATATTCATTGGGTTCTTTAATTAGTTTTGATTATTTGCACCTAAATGTTAACAATTCTTATATTCTCTTAATTTTTAAAATAACACATCTGTCCCATATTAAAATGCCATTTACACCACATAGATGTTCTGTATCCACTACAGTCATTGAAGTCTTAAATGTAACCTCCCTATTGTGTGAAGGAGCTAGATTTAGTTTTAAAAATTACCTCACTGTGAGTTTCATGTACAATCACTGTCTACCACCCCAGTGTCAATAATATTTTGTCTCAGTTCTATCATATCTTTAGTAAATTAACTCCTGTCCAAAATTTTTTCATACAGAGGTTGTTCCAGGAATTGAAGCATCTTAGTCTTTCTGAATCTGAGCCCCCTTCTGTTATACTCTACCTTCTTGGAAACCACAATTCTGTGCAACTCCTAAGGTGCAAATCAAGTGTAGCTTTATACAGAGATATAATAAAATGGGAGTGTTTTTAAAAATGTTTTGAGATTGCTTTTTTCCCCCCTTTTCTGTTAAACTTTACACTCTATAAAGCTAATAAACCATTTTTATCTGTGTGGAGCCAGAGACAGCAAACATGTATGAGAAATCTTCACTGCACCTCTGCATGCGGGGCAGATATGCTATTCCTCTCTTTCTCTGTATGGTAAAAAACATAAGAATGAATGAAAATTTCCCAAGAACTTAGCATATTTTGTTCCCTCTGTTTTGAGTCATATCTTGCTGAGTAAGGATAGAATTACCTCTGGTTTTCCAGCACATTTCATGAAATATAAATTCTAATCTGCCATACTATCAGCAGAGACAAAAAGCTGATTAAAAGTTCATAATAAATGTTATATCTTAGGACTTCCAGAGTGATGAAAGGATCACTTAAGGTGGTCTGTATTACTGAATATTTCACCAGAAAGGTGAAAGAGTGCACTCTGGAGTCTTTGCCATCTAGATGAAAGCATCTAGAAACTAAAAGTATACTTACATAAAATTGCCATGCAATTCCTGCGCGTGATATGTTAACAAGAAAAGGAAACAATACATAAATCTTCAGCAATATTGAAATAGAAACAAAATATTTTAGTAAAGAAAACTTCCTATACTGTTTATGTACATGTGTATCCTTACACACTACAGAGAAGACACAATTGCCAAGAAATATAGTACCTTTACTTTTCTGTTGAATTTAAACTAATCTGAAGTACATAAAAACTAAAAACTTACTGATAATGACTCAAAGTATAAAATCTAGACAAAAATACTGAAAATATATATTGGGCATATATGATGAACATACACTTACAGTTTGGTTTATCTGTTTTAAATGTAGAAGATCCCCAGAGATTATTTTTTTTTAAAAAGATCCAAGAAAAAAAAAATTCTAAAGGACAGAACAAATTCAGAGACTTCATGTGTCATGTATTTTAGTTGATAAAATACTGTGAAATTCTTATACTGATTGATCTCTTTTTAAAATAATGTTGCCATCAATGGTCCAGATCTTTATCTCTGTGGCTTAAAACAGGCTGAGTTATTTTTCTCACTAGAATAGCATGTAAAAATATTACCATTTTATGGAGAAGATGATTTTTGATTTTGCGCTAGAAAGCATACTTGATATATGACTAAAAATCTTTGGTCATGCATATCTTAAAAAGGCAAAAGGTAGTGAATTGCATTTGTATTGTTCCAGTAAAATCTAAAATAAGTGGAACAATAGAGCTACATAGTAAATTACTTAGCTCAATCTCCCTCTGTTTTACTTGGCTCCCCCCTCTCATTTTATCAGAATGATGTCAAAAAAACCCTGTTGCTTTCAACAGATATTATTTGTTTGTAAGCAAAAGAGACCAACTTTTTTTAAAGTGTTACTCAGGATATGTGCAGAAAATGCATCAAAAGGCTATTCAAAATACATACAGTTAATTTACATCAATAGGAATAAGGGTAAAGTATATTTTGGCTGCAAAAATGATGGAAGTTTCAATCCTTTTGCATCACTGTGTAAAAAACAAAAATCTAATTTTTTTTTTTAATTTTGGTCCTCAAACTCACTGTTAAGAAAAATGAATGGTTAATTAGAAACAGTCAGTCTGCTAGCGATAACTGTTACATAAATAAAAAAAAATCTTAAAATTTTATTACTTAATCTATAAGAAGTTCCCTCATGTAACTGATCTTTGAAAGTGCAATTTTTTCTCTAATCATGTGTGAATGTGTAAATACTTTGAGTGAGAGTGGTTACTTTCAGAATTTCTGTAACAAAAATCCTTGAAAAAAATATAAAATTCTAAAAAATTCTAAAAAAGAAACAAAATATTGGAAATAGTATTTTTGTATTATCCTAGAACTTTAATAAAAATATTGTGGTTATGAAAAATTTAAATCGCAGTCAGTATAAATAAATGAAAAGAAAAATACTTGATCTCAACTAATTAGATTTACAAATTGCAAACTTTTTTCCCTGTTTCCTTAAAGGCGTATATAAAACTTTTTAATAGGAACCATATAGGATAAAACAGAACTGTTCGCCTGACATCCCACAGTAAGTAATTCCATCACAGAAAATAAGCCTACTTCAAAATTATTATTATTATCAAGTTAAAGAGTATGCACACAAAAACATGATCTCTTTTATATGAAAATTCTATCTAGATTTTTTTTAACTGCTAAAACAATATGTGCAGAAAACTCTTTATAGGGCAGTGTTTTTTCACATTGCATATATCATGATGGATGTTTGAAGGTTATAGTTAAAGCAGTGAAAATGTTGAGCAGGTCAGAATCAATCTCAAAGAAATTTGTAACTCTGTATGAAGCATGTGCTGCATTATACCTGCTTTTCTTCTAGACTTTTAGACACAAAAATTTTCATCCCTCTGCCTCAGTCATTTTAAATTCCTTTTTTATTTGGAGAAATTTTTGAAGTACAATTTCCTTGGCATATTCTACATATCTGTACAACAAGGGAAACAATTTCACTCTTCTAAAACCTAATAAGAAAGAACCAAATGAAATTATATCATTTAGAACATATATTTTGGGGAATAAATTAAGAATGGCTGTGACAGGACAGTGATTTACAAGTGGAGAACTGAGTTGGAATCACCCTTCTGGAAGTGTTCTAACACTTTGGCCTATTCTATATAGATTATATTTGAAAACAAATTGTGATCTAGCAATAACCAGAGGTCTTCCAAAGTTACTGACAACTTCACAAAAAAACCAAAAAAAACCCCAAAAAAACCCAAAACAAACAAAAAAAACCACCCCTACAAAATAATTTCTAGCCCGTTTACTTAGCCTTCCTTGACAGATGTTCTGTAGGAGAAATAGGAAATAATTTTTGCCATGCAGAAATAAATCAAGTTAAAAAGATTTATTTCCTTGCCAAATACTGCTATGCAGCAACACCAGCTGATCTTGGCGTGCTCATGCAGCTCAGGATAAAAACAAAGTGAAAGCATCAGAGGGGCTGAGCTAGTCATGAGGATGAATTAGTCTTCATCAACCCAAAGATTTTTTCATTGACTGGTAAGCTGTCCTGCTTTCAGCTTTGTTTATTGACTAAGTTGCAATTCTAGAAGTTGTTTTCAAAAATTGCTTCTATAAAGGCTTTCCTACTTGAATGCTGAATTTCTTCTGAAGGTATCACAGCAACTAACTGAAATTCCTAAGAAATAAAACCTGCAGTGGAAGTGATCTAAAGATCATGTAAAACTCAGAGTAAGTGTAGTAGCTAAAACATTTTAAAATAAAACTGTTCACTTATCACTGCCAATGTGATATTATTCTGCCCCTACTAATTCTACTAAAATTCCTACATTTAATAACAGAACAAGTAAGATCTTCATGCCACACACCCAAAACTTCCCAGACTTTTTGCTTCAATTTTAGCTATGTATTCTATCATAAAATAGCTAAGGAAGAGAATAGAATCGCTCACAGATTGCATTTCACAGATGAAGTCAGAAAAAGGTCAATTACTTGCTGACATTTGTACAATCGCCAAATCAGGTGCACTTGCATTTTTTCAACTTTTCAGGAAGAGGCACTAAGATGCAGTAATATAACTAACAAGCAGTAATGTGAACATGTTCTGTTTCCATTCTGGCACTAACATTGATCTTGTTATTATATCCCATAAAGTATGTAAGGGATAATATGTCTGTGATAATCACCTTACAGATGCTGTGATAGCATAATGTCACTCACTGCAGAGGGAATCACATCACAGGAGGCCTGTACCTCCTGCAAAATTGGAAGCCTGCCTGACTGCCAAACATTGTTGCCGGTGCACTGCCTAGCACTGGGGTTGCTTTAGTGACTCAGCAATACACAAAGATAAAAATGTTCTGTGAAAAATGGTCAGCCTGCTCTGAAGACAGATACATGTTATAGGCACAGAAACGACAGGATCTTCATATTACAAAACATGCAAACTGCCTTCTGAGATTCTGTCAAAGTTTCTTGGGTTTTTTGGCTTTTTTTCCTGTTTTTAATGTATATAAGAACTATGTAATAAAGGATTCCTTAGCATCTCAACGCTAGAATTTTGAGAAAGTTGCTTGGTATCAGAAATACAACCATACATTAGCATATCATTTGATGTAAAAATGAAAAAAAACCCCAAACTTAAAGTTTGCAACAATCTTTTCTCAATAGCTTCCTAATATTTATCTTCAGGTTGCACTGTGTCACACTACTGTTGTCTCCCACAGAGTTACATGGCTTGTATTTCTGAATAAATGCTGGTTTTCTTTTACCTGTGCATATATGTCTAATTTGTTGTTTTCCCACAGGGTTATATTAGCCAAACATGAAACTGGGTCAGCTTAAAATAATTCTGTGTGGTGCTGTAGGGGCGGAGATTGTTTGACTTTTTTCACATAAGCAAAATTATGTTTCTTACTGAAACATATAATAAACTGCTTGTACTTGTATGCATTTCAACTGTTCAAAGCACTCAGTCTTGTACTCTTCATTGACTGATGGTGGTTAATATTTTTAGGCAGAATGGCAGGTAGAAAAGGAAATTAAAGTGGGTGAATATAGCTAATGTCATTTGTGGCAGAGACCTAAACTGATAGTATGAGACAACTGATCATTCCAGTATTTTCCAATCACACTGCTAAACTGTTAACCAGCACCCTGCCTATAGTATTTTCACACAGCAATTGTAAAGACATCAAATTTAATCTGATATTTCAGACACAAATTTTAGGGATACCACCAGTGACATACTACTGGCAACTGGAAATCTGTATAAACAAGGACTGAAATGGAGATAGCTGATCATTATATCCCTGTGATATAATAATAAGATGCCAGTCTTATATGCCTGACCCCATCAATATAACATCTAACTAAACAAAAATATTCATAGTTTTGGATACTATTGATTGTCTGAATGCTTGTAATCAACTAACACTTTTCCAATACTTCAGAATATCTTTGGCAAAAATATTAACTGAGGGGAATTGTACTTAATATAAAGCATTATTAGTGGTTACTATGAACTGTATTCTAGTTGCTCTTTCATTAATTTTATTAATTATTTAGAATCAAATTTTTCAAATAGACCCCAGGATTAAAAATATTGTAGATTAATTAAAATAACAGAAATGGTAGAAAATACATAAATTACAAGCAATTCCTTTAATTGGAGTGTTCTTAAAATTTACTTTTTAAAAGTAGAAAATGTAATTTCCATCATGAAGGAAAATCACTATGTCTAGAAAACATGTCTGTTTCCTCCCTCTGAAATGTTCTGTATATAATCAGAAAAAGAAATAAAAATAGGGTTTCTGCTGAAAGTATAACCAGACTACTTGTCTTCTTGCTTTAAAAAGTTTTTAAAATGGAACCACTATGAGTGAAGAGTCATTCATTGTATAAATTATCTGAAGTTTAAAGTTAGTTATTAGAAGGAAAAGCTTTTTAGAAACTTCTTCGTATAATTCTTAAGTTCAACGGAAGTGGTAAAAGGTGGTGGAGTGGTAAAATATGTTCAAATAATTCTCACAGAAAGCATCCTTAAGGCTAATCACTTTTTATATGTCTAAGACATTTGTAAGCCATCTGTTAAATGCAGAAGTAATAGCCTGCTTTTCCAGTTAGTAACAGCACTAACTTTTAAGATCTTAAATACAAAAAGCTAGGGAAATCTCCCAAAATACTAAAACGAAATAAACTGCATAAAATATGAGTGCTTGAAACATAGCAGTATCCCTTGTGCTATACTAGCCACAGTTTTAGTAGAAAACCTTCCACTCCATCATCTACTGAAGAAAATGGATAAATGAAAAATGAAATCTATAATACCCTGACTTTGACAGTTAAGACACATACAGTTCATAAGATGAGCCCAGCAGGAAGAGCATACCTCTAGATATTTTCATGGAAATTTGGGGAATAAGAATAAAGAATCTGAACTAAGTTTAGCCAACACATTATGTTCTCACTGAAAGATACAACAAGAAGTTAAATTGTGATTTACTCCTCTGGGTATGCAAAACTGGGTTGGAGGGCAGTAAGCAAAAACAACCCTTCCACAGCAAATTTCACATTTCTCTCTCTTAGGCAAAAAAACCGAAAAAAACCAAACCAAACCAAACCAAACCAAAACCAAACCAAACCAAACAAACGAACAAAAAAAAAAAAAAACCAAACAAAACCCAAAACCAAATAAACAAAAACCAAAACCAAATGAAAAACTCCCATAACAACAACAACAACAAAAAAACCAGACAAAAAAACCAACCAAACCAAAAACAAACAAAAAACTGACTCAGTCTTAGCATGTATATTTCAATTTCCACAGTCCCACAGGATTTGGAAGCAGGAAATACAGACTCTTACACTGATTCTGAGGAAAAGGGTTTAAGTGGCTCTTCCACTGTTGCATATACTTTCATCTTTAGAAGAAGGACAAAAGTGATTTATGTAGGAACATAACATACATATCATCCTAATAATTATTCCATGATTGCACAGTGTGACTGCATCACAGCTCTGCTATTGATTAGCTGAAATTGGTTAAATTTTGCAGTCTAGAATAGGTTAAAAAAAATAATGTTTTTATTTTATGCAGTAGAAAAACATGTTCTTAGACTAAGTGAGGCACCTATGATGGCATAAAATCAGTCAAAAGAAAAAGCAGCATAAAGCAAAGCAAAGCACTTCATGCTCTTATGATAGCTGAAATCTCATAGTTCTTTGTATCACAGCTTGCATGATAATATTATTCCCCCTTTTGAGATCTTGAATTCAGGGATGCACTTACCTGACTGCATGAGAAGATTGGAAGTGTTTTCCTCCTATATGTCTCCAATTATCTGTTTGAATTTCAAGACTTTTGCAGTAAAGTGTCTGGCTTTTTCTGCCTCTCTTTCTCCAGCAGAATAATAGGAAGAAAAGTCAAGAGATCTGGATCCTGTTAAGTGTCATAACCTTTATGCAGGTTCTTTTAGAACTTGGCTGCTAAGCATCATTTTCAGGAGCAAAAATATGCACTGTTATCCAAATGAATTAGCTCTGTTGTGCTAGTTCTCACTTGGTTGTAGTGCAACCAGATGACAAGGTTTCAAATGTGTTAACTTGTGTGATAAAAAGTGTTGAAAAGAGTTTCAGTCCCAAATGAGCTAACAAAACAACTCTTGTTTTTTGCCAATATTTAGCCCAAAGGATGGACTTTAACAATAGAAAAGTTTCCATATATTCATATCTATCTGAACAAGGACTTACAGGTCAAGTACATGCATGTGTACTGTTCTGGGAACATTTTCTGCAGGTATTTAAAATCAATCGAATTGTTCATATATTTCTCAGTTACAAAACACTGGTGAATATTCTAACACTCACTAATATGTGCTCACATCAGATTATAAAGGCCTGCTTTTGCAAGCTATGTCCCCACTTTTCATCATTTATAAAATAAATAAGCATATCCCAGGGTTAGCTCATAAAGGGATGAGTGAAATACACCATGTAATGTAAGGAGAGACTTTACCATGTTGGAAATATTATCATAAACTGAAGTCATAAATCCTTGTAATGTCTATATATGCAAGATCTTAGCATCCATAAACAACCACAGGATGAGTATTAAAATATGGTCAGAGAAGATATAAGTAGGTAAAGCCTAAACAAGTTACATTGAAAGGTGAAATAATGACAAATAAATTACTAAAACTGATCTGCTTTGTTTCAGACAAAACAGCTTTGATTCTTCTCAAGGGAAAAAATATCTGATACTTACTGTTTTTAACAATATAGTTAGGAGGCTGTTGATCTTATCCTCCATAATTCAGTTAACAGCTCAGAGATGTTTGCAAAAGAAAAAAACCTAGCTGTCAAATTGCAAATACACATTAAGATTTAGTAAAAAAGCCCCCTCTGAAAGAAATAAATAAGAGCTTTAATCTCAAATACCCTTTCTATGCTCTTACTCAGGTCACAAGACTGCCTGAATTCATGATTATTAAAGAGATGGTTCATGGCTCACTATTCATGGTATCCCCACTCACTAGATAATATAGGTACTAATTTTTCACTATTAAATTTTGAACAATTGGTTTGGATAAAAAGAAATAAAGCGGGCTCATTTTTTGAGTGACTTGTTGGAAAAGCCCCCAAACAAAAGACTGATCACCAGTGGCCAGGCTTGCATTATTTATCTAAATAAAAGATTTAATGAGACCTGATTTTGTATCTGTTTATCTCCCAACAAGCTGCATCTGTTATTATCTCCCTCTCAGAACCATGCCATAATATTATCTGGTGCTCAATCCTACAACATCTGTCACAAATGGAGTTTCTTGTCACATATTGTAGGATCATACAAGGAGAGAGGTGGGTAACAGGAAGCTGTGGAGTGACAGGACAGGAAGGACCCATACAGTCCTTCACAGTGCTCTCTCATCCAGATGTACCGCTGTACTTAGAGACAATTAGAGAAATTTCTGGAAGATCCAGTACTAGAAATCTTTCACCTGCTTAGTCCATGACATCATAGGAACCTCTAACAAGTTAATGGTGGAGGAATCTAAATTTCCGCTGCATTTGGCTGAAATTGGCATAGCTTGAAAATTATTGGGACACGGGGAGATTGGGAGAAAAGAATGAATGTCTAAGACTCTTCAAGGAATGATAAGAAACTCTTTAATGCTAGCAAAGTAATTGCTCTCCATGGTGAAATACCTCTCATTCTATAAGGTCACCTATGGCTATTAAACTACCTAAACAGTACCATTATAGTAATTAAGTGCTGAACATGCAAGACAACTGCCCCTTGAACATGGTTTGTTTCCCACCTCAAAGAGACTGGGTCTATATAATGAATAATAAAATAAGCTGGTCCTTTATTGGAACACATACCTTCCACAAACCTTTTCTTCCTGTCATCACCACATTATCTGATACAAATAATGTAAAATTAAACTTTATTTCATGTCACTATTACTAAATTTAATGGGTTTACCTTTAATTACGCAGATAAATGAGCCTTTTCCCCTTTTCTTATGGTACTGGCCACAGAAAGACAAACACATTCATCTAAAGTAAAAATAATTGTCTGAGATATCTTTCAGAGATAAAAATAGATTGTGGTGCATTACATTTCCATTAAAGACAGAATGGGAACAATGTGATATATTTTAAGTTCTGAACATCTATAGCTGAATTTAACTTGTGACTTGCAACTGAGAAAAATACAATTCCTGAGGTTGTTTTGCAAAGCAGAATTTTAGGAGATTAAATGAATCATGATACATAATATTTCATTTTCTTTTATTTTGCCAATAAGTGTAGGAGACAACACAACATAGCTTGGGCAAGTTCTTTCCTTCTATTGTAATATAGGAAAATTTAACAAAGAAATTCACTCATTTGAGACACTCTCTATTGTTCTAGCTTAACTTCATTGCAAAACATTTATAATATACCTTAAATTGTCTGTATAAAGTTCATATATTTTAAAATAAAATTAAAATAGCATACTTTTTCATAAGTACATAATGAATGTTTCCATTTCAAGTCAATAAATGAAAAAAAATAAAAGGGGGTTAAAAATTCTTTGCCCAGTGCTTATGTCCACTGGAACCAGCTACCTCCAATGCATTTAGATTCAGTTTTTAGCAGAAAATTCCTAGTTCAGCTACTGAATGATATAAGGAGTGATTTTCTTCACTGATTTCATGAAGCAGTACAAACCAACTATAGAATAAGCAAGAATTAGGCCAACCTCTATTTTTAGGCGGTTTTCTTTGTGAAGCTGCTTTTTACCCTTTCAGCAGCTCTTTCACACCATTCCAATTTCAGCAAAACAGCTAAAATATCTGTGATTTTTTTTTCTTCAAGTTTATATATTTTATTCCTGTGACATTTGCAAGAATTAATTGCTGATGACATCCCTCTCATCTCTTAGAATAACAAAACTATCAAGAAAAGTCTTTGAACTTACAGTGACTATATTGTTAGCAAGAAGAGGAGTGAACAGACTTGCTCTCGTAGTTAATGAAACACCCTTTTGTCTATAGCTGTATCTTTGAAAAACAGAAAACAGTTTTCATATGACAGCTGTGTAGCCATAGTTGCTAACAATTACATTTCAAACACGAATTATGCTACCACTGCATACCAATCTCTGTGAAAGTTACTTTTGTCATATTGACTAAACAATAGACTGCATTTTGTAAACAAATCAGACTTATATTCTTTTTCAACTGAAATAAATAATGCTCTATTTCGATATTTTGGTAAAATAAAAAAAAAGAAAAAATCCAGCATTCATAGAACTTGAGACATAATTGATGCACACATTAAAAAGAAATAGAAAAAAGTGGAAAAAATGAAGTTGAAAAAAAATCTGCTGTAGAAAGCCTGCAACGAGTTTTTACAGAGAGAATACAAAAAGTGCTCTCTAGAGTTTGAATGTTTTAGATGAAATTTCATCCATAAGTGATGTTTCCAGAACTACAAATCAAT
This sequence comes from Melozone crissalis, assembly GCF_028551555.1. Classification (NCBI taxonomy): domain Eukaryota; kingdom Metazoa; phylum Chordata; class Aves; order Passeriformes; family Passerellidae; genus Melozone; species Melozone crissalis. Next base: position 44,077,639 of record NW_026535783.1, on the reverse strand, counting down.
GAAGAATGCAATCTGTAAATTTTAGTGAGGGTAATGTAAGGGAGTTCTACATCCAGATTTCTTCAAGAGATCATCACACCTTATGCCTGTTTTCTCCTCAGGTTGCTGAATTTCTTTATCAAAAACTGCAGATGGAAATATTCACACTACAAATGTGATGCTGTGTTTTGACAATGCTGAGGCATTAATTTGACAGATAAAAGATCAAAAGCATAAACTTTACAAGATAAGTAAAACCTGCAAAAAATTCTGAAAGTCAATCAGTATATGCATTAATATGAATGCTATGTCCATATCTGAAAAGATCTCAAGGTCAAAAGAAAGATGTTTATGGAAATGAGAAACAGAAATGTTATAATTGTACCATACAAGACCTCTGAAAGAGAAGCTTATATGTCATTTTTACTGCCTTGACTATTAGAGGTCTTTAGACCCCAAGATAGGAAAACCACTTGGTTTATAAAAGGGCGTAACAGAGAAAGGTAATTTTGTCAAAATAAACAGAGTAGTTGGTGGAAATTATGGACAATTTTCCAGTCAGAGAGGAAAAAAAAAGGAAAGAGGAAATATTAAGAAATTAGTGGAGAAAAAATGCTGGCAAATTAAGCAAAGAAATAAACTTTCTCTTCCAATAATCATTTGGTTCTCTTGATTTTCAATTGCATGCTTATGTATTCAATTTTTTAACTGAATGCGAAGCCCATATAGTCTTTGAAGAGAGCAGTTATATTCCTTCAGCTACATGCAATTTCACCATTCCTTTAAACACTGAAAACATTTTTTAAAGTTGATAAAATAGCCTTACACCTATGATTTAGAGCATCTTAAGAGCATCTTAATAAATAACGAGGAACATTTACATGCCACTGACAAAATATATGTACAGTAAAAGCGCTTAAACCAACAGCACATGTAACACCAGTAACTGCTATATAAGATCTTGAAGCATATATGTCCTCATTTCCAGGCAATTGTTAAAATTCTTACATCATTTCTACATGAAATTCAAAACTCATCTTCAGCAGTTCAGAAGTTTACATGCCAATGAATAGACCTCTAGAAGTCTATTCATTGGCATGTAATGAACCAATCAGTATAAAAAAACCAGTATAAAAATATTTACCCTAATTTCTCAGTGCAATCTCCCTGTTTTTCAAAAAGACAAAACATTAATTTCTTCAAGACTTCATCGGAGACAGATCTCTACAGACATTTTTGAGAATCTTTACTAATAAATTCCTGTATCCAGACACTCAAGAAATCAAGATGGTAGATGAGAAGAAATATTTTCTAGATGTTTTGAAAAAACTCTCAGATTTTATTTTAATTTCACTGTATTTCTTTTGGAAAATCTTGATGGATTTTATTTATCCAAGTCAGGCTTGCCAATGTCTGCCTAGGCTTACAGAGTTTACTGCTGCAGATCAGATTATATTATATATTTTAAAGGGTCAAATGCTCTCAGAGCTCACAGATGAACATTTAGTCAGAGCAATTTTTCAGTATATGCTGATAAAGGCAAAGTGATTTGAAATTTAAAAGAAGAACACTCCTCCAACTACAATGCTCTAGTGGTGCAGAATGCCACATAGCAATAGCATCAGAAAACATTTCTCCTCCAGGTTTTCAGTACTTCAGGTAACATGGAATATCAATGGATAAACTTATCCCTGCTTTCACCCTGCACATAATTCTTGCCACTGCAGGCGGTGAACTTCTACAACCTCTTGCCTCAAGAACTAGACAGAGAGTATCAGTGCATTTAAGAGACTGGAAATTCATGAACAAGAGGTCTGTAAATAGAATAACCAGAGATATTCCTCTAGCAATGTTAATGAAATCCTGTGGCTCTTGTGGAACTACAAAGTGTACGGACTGCAAATATTGATCCGGCACTATCTGAGGAACATCTCCTTTTGTTATGGTCAGGCATAGGTTGGTCAATAAAGAGATGGGTCAGACATAATAGAAGCGTTATTGCATTTGTAAGACAAAATAAATCTAAAAATGTCAAACCAAATATTTTCTTGTGGTGATATCTCTTCCACTATAATTGACTCACAGCAGATGGTAAGTAACATCAGAATCCACTCTCATGCACACAAAGTACAGGAAGGAGAGCTTAAGGAAGGGAAGAATATGTAAGGGAACGCTTGTGAAAGTGCAGACATACCTATTTCACTTTTTTGCAAGGTGGGATCTGACTGATCCAACTTATTAGCTCTGTTGACCATTTTGTCTTGCATGTGTTTCTGATTGTATCTCTTTTTTGTTGTTGTTGTTGTTTCTGGGGGTTCTGGTTTTGGTGAGTTTTTTTAGTTGTTTGTTTGTTTCTCTTTTTGTTTTTTGTAACCCTGGCCTGCCTTCCATGGCTGCAATTAAGGGATCTAACAAAATAGATTTGACCTGTTACATTTAAGATTTTGTTTTGCACTAGAAGAGTTCTATGGACATCTTACTTTGCTCTCAATTTCGGCTAGGTGAAGTAATTTCCATTATCCTAAAATTTAGCACTGTCCCATGAGACTATAATGGCATTGCTATGGCAGCTTATTGCTAGAGTTTGAAATAGATGAAAGAATAAAAAGGTCAGCAAAAGGTTTTCAAAGATAATCTGGGTTTGTCCTTACCCCCTTCTCCTCACTGATTTATAGAGGAAAAGAATTATTCTGAAATGAAGGACTAAGCCAAAAGCTTTGACAGTAAATTGCAAGACTTTATAACTGTGATGATCTCTAGTAAGTGAATAAGTGAAATTTCTGTCTCTATTTGAAAGTCAACTTTGGGTTAGAAAGCAACATATATAACAAACACCCACGTATGTCCAGATCTTACTGTGGGATGTGAGCTCTAGGCACTGATATTTAACAGAGCCACATTCCAAAGTTGCAGATAATTTCCATATGCTATTTTTGTTTTCTGACCTTTCATCTTTTTTTTTTCTATTCCTTTTTTCCCCCTTTACTTCCTAACTGAATTAAGACAACCAGCAAAGAGTTTTTCTCAGTTTATGTAATGGAAAGTATTGCAATAAAATAATTGGTAATACATTTCACATTTAATGCTCCTCCAACTACTTTAACACAAAGTGCACAAAATAATTTTATGTGTGCCATAAGAATGGCATTTGAATATAAAATAAATTTCCTGCAAAATCCATTTTTACTCTAAATTTCACAGCTTAGCTTGCCAAATTCAAATACCAGAAAATACAGAACAGAGAAATGGATTTTTATTTATTGAAATTTTCTATTAGAGAAAAATACATTTTTCCTTGCCTGAAGTTTTTATATTCAGACATAACTAATGAAGATTCCAAAAGTCGAAAAAAAATCTTTTGAACATTTAATTTCTTGAGAATCTCATAAAACAGTGCTAATTTGATTTACTGAGGTCACATGGACACAATTAAATTCATTTGTTCAAATCGATGCCAGCAATTTTGTCAAAGCTAATGAATGGCACCATTTGTGACATTTTACATGAATTACATGTCATAGCTCAGTTACTCTAAACTGCAGCTAAAAAGTAGGACACTGAGAAAAAATAGCATTAAAGGGGGAGTAGAGAGATGAAATTTCTTAAAGAATGTTTCATTTAGCATGTACTTCTCTTTCCTTACAATAGTTGAAGGGTAAATCTGATGTAATCCCAACTGTATTTTAGACTTCACAAATAGATAAAATTTAGTTTCAGCTACTCAAAAGCCATGCATATGCAACAAGCTTGACTTTTATACTTTCATTGTACTGTCCTTTCATGACATTGTGCGTTAAAACGACTGCAGCTGTCACAGAAAAACCAAGCTCCCTCAAATCATGAAAAACCTGCTCAGCAATAGATGAAAATGGCAATGAAATTTCAAGAAAGTTCAGACAGAGAAATGATAAAGTTTATTTTCTTTTAACACAATTAATGGGCTACATATTTTAATAAAGAAAAATGGCCTCTGAATACCTTGCCCTATATTGTCATACAGTGAACATTTTATTCTGTGGTCAGAATAAAAAGTAGGAAGATTTATTCAATGCTTACATCCTCTTTCAACACAGATTTCTTCTCTACACATTATTTTCAAGCATTTTATCAAGTGTAGCATCAAATGAATCAAATGAAGATATTCCCACATCTTCAATGGGTTGATTTTCCCACCACTAAGAGATTTTGCAAACCGAAAAATCTTGCAAGTATTCAGCCTAAATTTTCATTTTGAATGCTGAATCACATTACTTATATAAAACTTAATTAATTACAAAACACTTAATCCTCTCACTCTTTAGTCACTGCATTTTGAAATGCTTGAAAAATTTTATTGCCTTTTTTTCAGAAGTCTTCTACCTAAATAACAATAATTCTCAATCTTACCAGAAATCATTTTTCACCTATTCCCTAATGCTTTGTCACTGCAATAATTTATTCTTATTTTTTGACACAATTTTACATTGCTTTAGATAAAAATTAATTAAAGAACAACCCCCTTGACAAAAGACACCCTCTGCATCTGAGAAAGAGGTCTTTATGGTTTTTCTCACACTTCTCATTTTACCTTTTTCCCCATGTAGTCTAGTAAAATAAAGTGTAGTAGTATAACCTGTCTTGAACTATCCACATAGCTTTCTATACACAGACCTTTCTAAGACAATTAGTAAATTTGTAACTTCTATGGTATTTTGAAATATATTTTCCCAGTCATTAGGTCAAAATTTGAAAAAAAAATCCAGAAATATAGAGATTGTGCCTTTATTCATACCTAGATCACTTTTTACTTTTTTTCTTTTTTTTTCTTAAAAATTGTTTTATTTCCCTTTATATGATATAAATGATTCCTGGTTAGGTATTTCCTGTTAAATTGCCTCAGTCTTTGAAAAAATGACTGAAACAAACATAAAATCAGATAAACAGAGCAATTAAAAATATGAAATCTGTGGAGACAACTGACTTTCCTTCTTTGCCTAGGAAAACAAAAAAACAAACCTAAATCTGAAATTTTCACATATTGAGAAATAACAACAGCTCTGAAAAATCTACACTGAAAATTCAGAACATGCACTGTTGTAAAGACTTTATTTCAGAAATCTCTATGCAGGAGCTGCTAATAAGAAATTGTATACGGCAATAGAAAGAAGTTAGAAAAGTAGGTGTTTGGCTTTTAACACAAAAAAATTCCAGATGAGTTTCTTATGCAGTAATGTAAGAAGTTCAGTGAACAGAAAACTCATAAATAATAACTAGCAAATGCATGAAAAATTTTAACTGTATGGATGTGCTTGTGGGATAATAAAGACACCTTTGTATGTGACAGAGAAAAATCATAGGTATTAATGAATTAATCTCCCATCTGTAATTAACTCTAGATGAAAGACATTAGGCTGATAACCAATCGTAAACATTTCCCTACCCTGCCAAATCCCTCTTAGCCAAATTAATAACACCTTAGACTAAAGTCTCTTTTCAAGTATTCAATAAAAACACTCAACCCCAAAAAGACCTTTAACCCCCACACAAAAAAACCACAACAGAAAAAAAAAAAACAACTCAAAGAAACTTCGAGAACAACTGATGTAAAAGAAAATACACAACAGTCTAATGTAAAAGCAACTGAAGTGACCATTTTATATTTTTCTTTTTCCTAACTATAGCTGCCTTTGTTATATCTGGCCTTAATGTGGAAAATGGGATCATGACTACATTTCTGTAGCTTTATTCTCTCCTTTCATCACCCCCAATCCCAAACCTAACAGAAAAAAATCTTCAATACCTGACTGAAAATACAAGAATGCCAAGTGTTAAAATTACCTCTTAATGATAAATTAATAGTAGTAAAACACTTCAAGAACACACAATCCCTAGAAGGCTGTTAATGTCTTATCTACCTCATGTTGCACACAGTATTAGATTTCACACTTTTCCAAATGTTACTTATGGTTGGGAGGATTTCCTGTCTTCATGGTTAAGCATATCTCATTTTCTTAAATATTTTCCATTGCATCTTCTATCCTTATGGTTAAGCATGGCATAAGGATAGAAGATGCAATGGAAAATATTTAAGAAAAGAAAAATCTTTCTCAGGTAAGTAATATGTAAAAACCAAAATTGCACGGTGTCAGATTCTTCCTGTAATATCTACCCAGATAACCATCACTTAAACTCTTGTATTCTTCCATTCTTTATAGCATTTTCATTGTAAACCTGGAATTATTTGCAAATTGCAACATTTTAAAAATGATGAAACCTGAACTCACAAACGTAAGAAGATCTAAGTAGAAAATATATAACAAGGAAGTAGATTAATCTCCTGAGAGGAGCTTCTTAAAAATATCACAAAACTAGATACCCAACAAAAAAAATAAGATGATGGTGAAAAAATCTCTCATTCCTACACTACTCTTTGAATTTTATAACTCTAATAACACTCATGACCCTTTGTGATCTATCACATTGTTTGCAATTCAATAGTTTTTTTATTTAATTTTAAATTCATATCACTTCAGAGATATTGTATCACAAGTGGCAGGTATGATTGAATATACACCAAGATTAAAATCAGATTTTGCCTTATGAATTGTACAATTGAGTACTCTGAAGCTCACAAAGGTTGATGTTGAAGCACATACTACTTAGCAAAGAAATTTATTAGCCATATAGATTTTGGTGAAGCTTAACAAAAGAACAGACAGTGTGTTTGCAAAATTTCTTTGTATTACGTAGCTGTTGAGAAATACTGAAAAAAACACAGATACCTTTGTAGATTAATTAAAATTCTATGCATGTTCAAATTATCCCTTAGTCTAGAATAACTTTTTTTTGTTGATTTGGTTTGGGGTGGGGGGGGGTGGTTTGTTTGTTTTTTCTTTGTTTGTTTTGGTTTTGGGGTATTTTTTGTACTGCAAAACTGTATGGGGTTTTACAGCTGTACAGGCTCAAACTTTTAGTAGAAAATCAAAGTAAATTAGGAATGAATCTTCAATGGATATCTTCCTCGTGAATAATACAAGAATTTAAATTAAAACTTGCTATATGGCAGTATGATAATAAACAGGTGGACATACATATAATATGATTTGTCAGTTCTAGAAGTTCCCCAGGGAAGTGAGATTAGCAACATCTAAGCAGAGGAAATAAGAAGCAATAGATAAAGAAACCTGGATTAAAATCTACAGAAATAGTAGATAAACCTGCAAAGCAACTGCTTTTTGTGTCACTTCAGTTCCCTGCAATAAATATTGTCATGAATGGCTGCATGGCCCATCAGTGAAGATGACTAGACTGGCACTGAAAAATTTCATCTGCTCCTTCAGCTCCCTGTGTTCAGCATACTGTGTTCCCTCACTGCCTAGCTCAATGCCCTAGTAGGAAGTATCCTGTTGGAAAACTCCGCTGTGAAGCCAATTTTACCCTTGCCAATAAGAATTATGAACACTACTCTACTGTCCACAGGAAGGTACAGAGGGGCAAAGGGATCAAAACTGAGAATTATCCACAGGAGGTACATAGTAAGAGTGAAAAAACTACACCTTGAAGAAACAGAGACATTTAAATGAAGTGAAAAAGGAGATTAAACAAAAAGAGTCATAAAAATAATTGAAATGTCCCTTGAATGATCTTCCAAACACACTGCCTTGGTATCTCCAAGTCTAGGGCAGACCTTTTACCTCTGCTATAGAATGAATATTTTTGATTATTCTGTGGAAAGTCTTCTGTGAATCATATTAGTGACATGTTGTACATACAGTGTCAGTTATTAAGACAGTGTCACTCCTCTAGATTTAATTCAATAGATTTCTTTGTTTTATTTTTGTTTCTAACACCCACTGTCCTAGAAATAAGTGGCTTTGGGATGCAACATATCTGACTGCATTGTTATCCATCTGTATAAGCTAATTACATGATCCAAATTACTGATAATATCCTTAGATTTATTGTACAAACATGAAGAACCCGAACTGTTAATTTTCATTGTCGTACATGAATTTAATGCCAAAGAAGTAGCCCAGAGATTTTTTCTTAAATTCTGAATAAAATTGGAAAAGACTCTTAAAAAGTAATAATGGCCTTGCAAGTACTTCAAGGTAAAGATGACCATGGAAGATAATGAATTATGTTTCCTGGCACCAATAATTCCATCTCCTGAGAACTTACGCATACTTGCTGTGAAAGCAACTATCTGATTTATAGTCAGACTGTCACAATATTTGCAAATTTCATTTTTAACTCCATTCCTTTCCAGCACACCATAGATCTCCTTGGACATATCTGGACATAAATCACGTTGTTAAATAATCTTTCTGTGGTAGTTTTATGCAACTACATGTTTATATGACTGTATTTTTATAAAACCTGAGTAGATTTATTGTGAAAATGTGTAACATACAAACATAAGGTCAAATGACAACCGTCTCAAACAAATAATTAAGTATCCTCATATTCTGTTGATCCTCTTTAGTATTTCATGGAAGTATCACACTGTGACAATTTTTTTTTTTTGTTATTAGTTTCTGAATTTACATTCCTAATATGATAAATATTTAATATGGTTCTAATCCACAACAGTGGCAAGTATTTGCTTGAACTGAAGTAGCATAGTAGCTGCCAGTTTAAACTGTCCCAATATATGTTTCCATCATTCCCCCAAATCAATCATCTTTTTAGCTCTAATGAATATGTCACCCATGCAGATACAGAAGCAAAATACAGAGGTTGTTTTCAGCATAAAAACGTCATCTTAGGGCTAGTGATGTAATATATATTTTGTTGGCAAAATAATACTATCTACCAAAAGCCATATTCCTAATGCGAATTAACATATACAGGTCCTCTTTAATTTTACCCCCCTTTATGCTGACTGAAATATTCATCAATATTCTATTTTAATGTCTCTGAATATATTCAGTCTGAACACTACAAGATATACATGGAATATATTGAATGTATTCAGTCTGAACACTGCAAGATATACAGGTTTTCATACATGGAAAACCTTGGCTTTGCACATGCTTTCACTAAAGGAATCCATATACCCTTACTTAGTTTTTTTGGGGAAAAAATAATCTATACCAATTCGATTTGGTTTTCAGATGAAATTATTAAGGTGCTCCAAATTTTGATATGTGAGGAGTAACATTCAAACAGCTTGATAATAAAAAGACTTCTTCGTTTCTTATAAAATGTATCATATACCACATGATCAGCGGTATTATTCATTGTAAATATATTAACTAGTTAATATTAAGGAAAAGAAAAAGTTGAAACAGATCATGCTTAAAACACCATTTTCAGGTCCACTGATGCTGTTAAAATAGTTCAATTTTAGATAGACATCCACTTACAATTTCAGTGAGACAGGTATAGCATTGCACTTAAAAAGGAGGTTTGTCATATCAAGGAATCAGATATTTTTGGGGAAGTTAACCTCCTTGAATATCAAGAAAGGAGGAAAAAAAATCAGAGAAACAAGCTGCAGTGAAGTAGTACACTGTGAAATCACTATGTATGAAAACCTGAATCAGTGACTTGTACTTTGGTGGCACTCAAACATTCATAAATTAGCATGCCTCTCCTGCCAATATGACAGAATATACATCATGTATTTGCAGCACTCTGCTGTCCTCAGTTCCATGTTCTGATCTTCTAGCCCTGTCCTCCTCCTGTCTCCCATTCCTGCAGACTCATTCCTTACATCTCAGTTATATATACGCCTCTTTAATTGTAAAGCTATGCTTGCCCTTTTCTTCATTAGCTGTGTGAATGAAAGGGGGATAAGAAACAAAGAAGGTTCCCAGATTGTCCTTACAAGTTTTACAGAAGATTTGGCCTGGATCAGGGTTGGTGGGTGGAGTACACCTTACTTTTTGAGAGTACGGTTACGAGTAGGAAGGTTTCAGGTAAGTGGTTATTTCACTGTCCACTCTCAAAGGTACAGAAAAAAATGCATGTGGCCATTATCCTATGGATTTTGAAGCATGAAAGCATTATCAGTGTTCAGCAGAACAGCTATCTGAACATGTTAGCATCAGAAAAAGTCCAAATTATTGTGGAAGGAATGTTGGGAAGGTTGATTTAAATTCAGTAATGATTTTGAAAGGCAGTGGGGGGGAAACTCTATTTCCACCTTCACTGATGCTATACAACATATTGCATACTGCAAAATGCAGATGGGAAAGTGTACCAGCTTCCAAGCTTGCTGAGGCAGAAATATAGCTTGGAAACAATTTTCTTGAAAGGGTTACAAAGCTTAGCGTAACTGTGAATAGACTAAGTAAATATATAATAAGTTTTTAAGTTTGGTGAAGTAGACCTGCAGAGATAATTTGTTCTAAAGTTGAAACAACTTTGAATAAGTAATTTCCCCGGTGTGTCCAGCTAGCTGGCAATAAGAAAGCTGCTGAATGTAAGTCTCAATAAAAAGAAAAGTGCTTCAAGTCACATGCTTTCCTTCCCGATGTACCTCTCCAACACCTATGCTGTCACTGGAGGGCTGGTAACTTCGGTTACATTTAGTCTTTCTTTCATGTGTTGTAAAACAGGAATAGCAACATTTCTTCTCTAAGGGACACAGGTCATTAGTAGCTCCAAAGTATAGTGATATCTTCTAATGGAATGTAGCATGGCAATACAAAGCGCTGTTATAATGTGAATCACATTGCGGTCTTCACTCTTAAGAGCACTTTTGTATGTGCACTTTAGACAGTTCTTGAAAACTGGTCCATTGTGTCTACTAGCGAACTACTTTTTATGATTCAACAAAACTGGCAAAGCAAAATCTAACTAGGTTTAATTAGTCACAAAATGCAGCTATGAAACTGCACTCAAATACTTGATGCAATTTCATCACAGCTCCCAGGTACTTCACTCAATTTCGGTTCCATTCTTGTTCTCCAACAGAGCTTTACATGTCACAGACACAATCACCAGTTTTTACAGTCATATAGAATAATTGATTCTGTGGGAGTAAATATTTGCCATGTACTTTCATGAGTCACTACTTCGAGGAAAAGGGGTGTCAATGCTGCAACAATATTTGGTGCCTCATCTTGCCAACAACAATCACATTTGTTTTGTCAGTAAAAGGAAAGGGAGGGGGAAAAATCTTGGTTAAAAAAACCCAAATTAATCCAAACTGTAAAAGCTGCATGTGCAACCCACAACATAAATATATCATGAAGAGTAATAAAATGTTTTTTTTCAAAGCAAGCTATTCTAAAAATTCTTTAACCTAAATAAAGTAAATGATCATTGTGCAATTTGGATGCAAGGGGATCTTCATAATTAATTTCTAAAATGAAGATGTAATTAAAAGTTCATGTGTCTTTCTCACATTGGGAACAGTGCCTTCTATTTAAAGGCTAGCAGGAAACAGTTACCGAAATTTTCAGGTCATAGTTATTTAACCACCTGAAGCCCCTGTGCAGATGAGCACAGTAATAATAAAAAATCTTCAGCTGAATTTATGATTGAATTGCAGCCAGCATTGTCATTGGAATGATTTATGCCCACACATTACCTGAGCTAATATATAGTTAAGAGCTGTGGACAAGTACTATAGTTTACACTTATCACTGACTTAAACTGTTCACAGCTGAAGATGTAACAGTCATCTTGCACAGCAAATGGTATTTTCTAGATGGTTCATCCCAACGTGATGCATCAACTTTTCTCCAAATATTTCACAGTTCAGTATCTGGTATGCATATACTGGGTCCATTTCATCCATGGTTCTTCCAAAGATTCAAAATATTCCTGAGACAGTATTAAGTTCATCACCCGTCCCTGAGCCCACTGAAGTAATTGAAAGAAAAAACATGATAAAACACTACTGGCACACCCTTATGTTGCAAATAATTATTTCTGTAGACAGGAGGTATCTACGTTCATTCAAGATGACTTTTGTTTTGTAGAAGGATTACTCAACAACTTCCTGACTAATTTACCTGACCTAATAAAATAGACACACAGGAAACACTTGAATCCCTGACTTTGCATTATTGTTGAACAGGACGCAAAATAGGTCTATTTAAAAATTGCATCAAAACCCTTCATTTTTCACCTAAAAAATAACAACAAAAAAAACAGCAATCAAAAAACCCCAACCATGTATGAAAACAACAACAACAAAAGATGTCTTCTTCAGGACCCGTGTTTCTCCATCACTTTATTCTAAAGGTTTGGTTTCAGCTCTTTTATTGCTTCACTCTGGCAATTTGGAAATTAATCTTTAAATAATTTATTTTTTCTGTCAAGTGCTGATACTGTTTCCTGCATTATAGTATTTATCTAAAACCTTTTAAGATTATACACAGCTTATAGTCAACTTTTTAATGAAAATGACAGCAAACATTCCAAATAGAGTAACAGAGGACTACAGTTAGTGCCTTTTAATATCACAAGCCTCATGTTTCCTTCAGATGTTTCGCAGATCATAAATAAAGAATTTTATGAAGTTCTAAGCTGAAGAAACGCAGTTTTGAACAGTTGAATTTTCTGAAGGATATTGAATGCAATCACCACCTGATGTAGTATTTTCACCTTCAGAGTCACTGTAATCATGATGTAGCTTCACACAGGCTCACTTCAGTCCACAATAGCATTGTCCAGTTTTAAAGGGCCCACCTTGGCTGTTAGGCTCTTACTATAAATTTTTACTCCCACATGAAGCATCCAGTAAAAATCACAGAATATTCCTATTAAATTTCATAGTGTTCTACATTATGATATAGTGTGTATTGTATTTAGTGTGTAAAATCAATCTCTGATAAAGTAAAAAAACCAGCAAAAAAAATAGATGCACAAAGGTACTTGTACATATGGCAAAACCCCCCATTTTGGAAATATTTATTCCATTCTGTTTATTCTAGCAATGGAATTTTCATTCCAGTGTGTTGCTGGCCATATAACAGCTTTTTTAGCATATGATCATTTATGGTACAGGAACCAGTTTCTGGCACATAATTAAAGTCCGGGTCAGAAAAAGCATAACATTTAACATGACACTTAAAGACATGGTTGCGTGGTGGGCTCTGTGGTGTTGAATTAGTAGTTGGACTTAGAGGTCTTAAGGATCTTTACCAACCAAATGATTCTATAGTTCTATAACTCGATGCTTCTAACAGATCAATGCCATCTTAGTGCATTTCTATGCATATGAAATGTATATGGATTATTTCTAGAAGTATCTTACAGAAGGTTAGGAAGGTTTCATACTATTTTTTTTTACTTTTTGGTAAAGTGTGCTTATTTCCTCAAAAAATTTTACTCAGTTTCTGCTGGGATACTAAGAAAGGAAGAAATATGAAAAGTTTACTTAATTCAAAAGTACTAACTACTAAAAAATTCCACCTTAACTAGCTCTGGAGACTGAAAAATCCTAGCCTCTGTCTATGGCCTTACTTTGTAATTTATCAATCACTCTCCCAGCTGTTTTCCCTTCTAGAAACTCCTGTTTTCATTAAGGATCTAAGTTGCAAGCATCTAGATTTGTACCAACAAAAGCTGGTAAAGCAATTGCATACACCTTTCCCAAAGTCTCAAGTCCAAAGAGTCACCATCAGATGAGGAAATTCAATGCACCAAGTAGAATCATTCACACTGCCTAAGACTTCCTCTATAAAAAGACATATAATAAAAAGGCCAGACATTTTAGCTACGTGAACTGGAATGCACAGTTCATTTCCAAAGGAGAGTACACAGTTTACAGTTAAAAATAAAACCCACCAGTGCATATATGAAGGCAGTACTTTGTAACACCACCAATACCTATAAAGAGTTCCATATTTGAAGTACATCGATTTTGCAACTCCAATACCGTGAAAACTAATTGCATTTAAAACTTAGCTTTCAAAGTTAAGTTTCAAAGCTCTGGAAACTGTGACAAATTTCCAAGCACAACAGCCAGAAATATGGAGTTCTAAATTCTAAAATCCATTGTTTAAAAACTATTTTTAAAAAGTTATCCAATTCTCATAAATAGAATACCTTCAGGGTTAAAACTTAAATTAAAAAAAAGTTTAAGAGGAAAGTAATCCAAGATGAGTATATTCCACATTATTCCATCTTCCAAATCTCCCCTTTAAAAGACAACACAATGCTTTGAATGCCTCCTCACTTGGGCTTAACTTGAAAATCCTGAGCAGCACCAGGTGACTGCCCACTGAAAAAACAATGAATGAAATAAAGAATAAAAATTTAGTTGGTCTGAAAGAATAAAAATAGTAGACATTGCTCTCAACACTCTATGCAAACTTAACAGAAAATGACAGAAATCTGAGAGGAATTTCAGACATTAGTGATATTTTGAACTTCCCTTGTAGTAACAGTCATGACAGTTCAAATGTAATAGTCAAAATTGAGCATTATAAATGAAAGGGAATTCTTTGTAAAGAAGATCTTAGTTTAAAAAAATACAATATTATGTCTTTAATAAATTTAATATTTTGTTGATCATCACACAAAAGCCTCTGAATTCAGAATTATAAATAAGCTCAAAATTCACTTTTCTGGAAATTCAGTGTCAAAAAATTGTTAAGAAAAAAGTTATAGGGCTTTTTGTGGACATGTGCAAATGTCTCCTCATTAGCTTTCTGAGCAGTATGCTACTCTAAAGAATATGCATGTCGGCTATCCATTAATTTTGGGGGGGAGGGGGGTATTTGTTCATTTGTTTGTTTTTTTTTCTGAAAAACAACTCTTTCAAGTCACATCTGTTTCTATGCTTTCCCTTTGGTTGAGCCTTACTTTTATAGAGAAAGTCAAATATGGCAACTAATTTTTAAAGTTGTACAGTCTTTCCCAGGTTTTCTATTAATATAGTGAAATATCTAGTACTAAGATTTAAATATCCCCTGAAAAAAAAAAAAATTGGAAACAGACAGAACGAGTTCACATACATTCATATCCTGAAATACATGCAAGTCCTAAACAGCAGACCACCAGAATGTCCCTGAAGACTGCAGGATTGATGAGGACACTGCTTTCAAATAATATTCCCCTACTTTGCACACTGAAACTGATAAAATCCTGGAATGACTTTGTATGTGTAGAGCTAAAATTTCTGGACATTAACTACATTTTAAAAATTTAAATTTTGTACCTATTTTCTTGGTAAAAATGCTATTGGTTAGTTTAATCACTATTGCACTGCTGTATTCTGTACATCACTAAGGAAAAAGAATTATCGTTACAGCGCCCGTACCACATACTCTAATTCTATTTTCTTGCTATTTAATTAAATATTAGTCTATTTATTAATAATTTTAAAACTAATATCAAAGTCTGTGGACTTCACAGAATTGACAAATGTTGGTATTAGATCAGAAATCCTGGTTTCAGGAAAAAAACAGACAAAAGAAACTACCAAAAATGTACCCAAACAAATCACACAAAACCTCTTCTAAGCCTCTGAAATCAAGTATAAATATAACATAAATGCACAGCCAGTGAGGAACTTCTTCGCATAAAATGATCTTGGAAAATTACAAATAATGAGGACAACAGAGCATAGGTAAGTTTCAAAGTTTTTCCAATAATTTAATTGCAAAAAACCATTTTCTATTGAGACAGTTTTTCCTGTAAAGTCCTTTCAGTAGAGAAGATACAGGACAGCAGGTATCTGTTTATGTGCCTTATGAGAAGGTTTTTATGTTTCTACCCCAAGAAGGCAAAAAGTGAACAAATTAACTGAGAACTGCAATGGAAAGCAGTGAGATGAAAGAAACACACATTTCTGTGTTTTCTGTGAGCAAATCACATATATGGGCTAGATTAACCCATTTCAGCATTTATTTTTGTTTTGTGAGAATATTGTCTTGCAGTGACTTCTCATATTTTTGTTTCACAATTTGATATTTTGAAAGAGTAATGAGTCCCACTCTAGTCTCACTGAATCACATTATTGCCTAAGACCAATAAAACCCAACCCAAATCTTGTTACATTTTAGTAGATCATGTATTACTGAAAGTACAGATGAAATGTGTACTACATAGTTTTCATTTTATGACAGGAAGAATTACTGCAGAATCCTTGCTGATCACAGCGTCCATTGGTCAGTTATACGCTACGTATTTCAAACACTCGAATGTAGAGATGCCTTACCAAAGGCAAAACCCACTTCTTTTCACATCAGAATTTGTTGCTTAGGTGTCCTTTATACCTTAAATTACTGCTGAAACTACTCATCACGATTTATTAAGTGAACATTAACACCTAGATGGGTGCATAAGATTTTTTCATGATCATAAACCTTATTATCAAAATCCCTACAGGAATTAATGTCTTTGGCTGGATGGTCACTACAAATGGTGGTACAATTAAGCAGCTACCATCAGTCCAACTTAATTGCTGATATGTCTACACTCCATTCTACTTTTTTTTTACTGGATACAATACATCTTAATGAGTCTCTCATTATTCTCTGATTGTTTTCCATTTTCTTGTACAAGTCTCCAGAAAGTCTGTTTCCTTACCCTGATAATACATATTAATTGTAATGATAGATTCTTGCAGCAATTAAGCATTTTAGCATTTAGTGTCCTATATTTCCAAAACTATGTTTCAAACTTCAAGTGGGAGTGGAGTGTAAAAACTTTCTGCCCTTAAGAACACAAAATAAGAGAATATAGTGTTAAATTATGAACAATTAAATAACAATACAGTCACAGTTTTAATATTTGTCTGCTGACTGACTCTAATTTACTTATCTACCCTCATTTTCTACACAAGCAAACAATTGTACCTCATTTGTTTTATTACATTCAGATTAAAATATGGAGATTTTTCTGTATCTACGGTGAGAAAACTGTCAAAAATCCTGCAGTCTGCTCCCCAAGGATATGTCCACCCTCTGGAATATGCTATTGATATTTCACAGAAATCTAAAGAGAACACAACAAACAGAAGAAAATGTTTCCATGATAGATTTATTAGATCTATTTAACTGTAATTTAATCCAGATCTCATGAGGGATTAAATAAATTATAAAGAACAGGGGCAGCAGCCTCTATGTTGTATTACAGATGAAACTTATTTTTTAAATGCTGCCTAACACACTGTTTGGTACATTCAGCTGTAAAAATACATCCTCAGAATGTGCAAAAGACATTTCACTTGGAAATACTCTGTGTTTTACATTAGTTTCTTGACATAATAGCAGCTCAGGTTTTCATCTGGAGTGGACTATATATCCTCTTACGACAGCACTAAAATATTGTTCTGTCTTTTCCCCAGTAATTGCTGCATTCAACAGAGGTCCAAAAATAAGTAGTGATCTGAGATGTTTTATGTGGTGGTATGCTTTAATCAGGCCAAGGACTGCATTTTGTATGGACTAGATCAGCTTCAGAAAAGTAGATGATTTGCCATAGAAATTTGACAATGTTTGTATTATGATTTAACTTGTTTTCTGTTCTTTTTATAGGACTGGGGAAAGAGAGTGGAGAGAATCCACGCAAGAGTGCTGGTGATACAAATAGAGTGCAAAATAAATTGAAACAATTAAGAAGCTTGACAAAATTATCTGATATTGGGTCTCACTATGATCATTCATTTGTGAGACAGTGAAAAAAATGCTAATGAAATTCAGTCAGTACACACTAAAAAGATCTGGCAGAAGTTAATGAAAGTATATATCCACAATCATGGATTTTATGAGATTTAAATAACACATGGGGAATTTTAGCAACAGCTTTTGAAAGTAAATTCAGAGTTAAGTGTTGGTAGACCAAATGGATGACAATTTTATTGTATTCTGAACTCAGTATTGTACTCCCTACTACTGAACAAAACAGAAGAATAAAAAGGTGGCAGGTGTAATGAGAAATACTAAGGAATTTTTGAGTAAGGAGAGATTATTTGATATAGTCCTCATACAAAAATTCCCATGGATGATTCTGCTATTATTCACCGTGAAAAAAATGAAAGAGAAGTGTGATATGAAATGTATTTAATTTCTGGGTAGAAAGGAGAGATAATAAGGGAATAATTATTGACTATATTTTGTTACTCAGGAAATTAAGATGTTCAATAAAGACATGACACAATGTGCCAGTACAGCACCAAACCAGAGGAAGGATCTTTACCATACTTCAGGTAATGAAAGTATGGACTTTTTTGCTCATGTTTTTGTAAGGATTAAATAGATGTAGGCGCCACAGCAGTCATTAAATATGATAGTCTAGATGAAACTGATGGTTTACAAAGTCCTCACATTGATAATACCCGACACAGTGTGCCACTCTATAGCTGTCTCATTCCTTGTACTTTTTAACTTCAGCGTCTTTCATTTGCAACAGTGAATGATAGACTTGTCTCATAAAATGTAATTGAGAACTGCTGAGGATTCACCATTTTCATGTTCAATACCATTTGACCCTATACAGAACAAAGGAATCTGAACTAGGAAGATAAGAGAAATGGATTAAAGCCTGAGACAAAACTGTCTCCTCATGTAACACAGAAAATGTGAGAGATGGGTTATTAATCTAAGCAAAATGCGAATTTTAGGGCTTTTACTCTGGTAAGATTGCTGGGAAAAAATACATAGTTTCAGGTGTTTCAAACATCCTAAAAGAGACACCTCCTACTGTGTCCCAGTCATCTGCAAATGGAACAGAATAACCGCTGCTTCACTGTGTTTGTGTGAGACTCTATACCCTTTCTAAGTTTCCTCAAGAGAATTTAGGAGGGTCTAATTTGTTTAAAAAACCATTAAAAGCAAAAAACTGAGTAGCAGTAAGAAAATGACAATGGACCTCTTAGACTGCTTAGAGATGCTTTCCTAAATCTGGGTTTCTTCTGCCTTATATTATTTTCCACTTCTTCTTTGCAGTGAAGAAAAAAAAAAAATGCTGTCTAAGCCACATCGCACTTGGGACGAAAAACCAAAGCATAATGGTTCTGTGGTTTGTAATATTTTTGCTTGCAGCTATTGCTCTATTTCCTGTTGACACTGCATTTTAAATGCTCTAATGATGCAATTGTTCTTGAAAACTGCAGAAAAACAGACACCATGAACAGCTAATTGGTGCCTGTGATGAAGCTAGAAACACATCTTGAACTTTGCTGTTGTTGTTGTTAAAAAAGTGAGTGAGAGGGATTTGTTGCCATTAGGCCCCACGAAATGCTCAGTAGCTGGCAGGATTTCATTCCTGTTAGCGTAATTAATGTCTGTAATATACCTGTCACTCATCAAGCATACTGCATAGTTATTACATATAGATACTGTTATGTATCATTCAATTTTGTATGCCCTGAGGGCAACTCAGTTTAGGGATTCTGCACAATTTTCTGTCAAGTTTGCTCTCGGGTTCATTGCCATTCAAAATGTATCATAACAAAATACAGCTCTGTTATCAAAGTCCTTTTCCTCTCTGCCAGTTTTGTAGTTTCCTGGCTGCTTGGTTCCTCATGAAAATGGGTATATAATCACCTTCTGCAGCTGTGCAGACTGTTAGATTTTTGCCACCTTTCCAAGGTTTCTTTGATAAATGTAATGAAAATAGTTCCATTTGCATTATCACTGTAGTACTATCATCCCAGTCATCTATTGTGCACTCTAGATTTATGCATAACCAAACCCCTTTCTCCTTCCCCTTCTCTTTTGGATTTTACTAAAAGTAAATGCATGTAGTCCATTAATACTGAGCTCTTATTTCCAGCTAAGGGTCTGTAGAATCAAATATATTTCACACCCTTCTGTCCCATGGTTTTAGTATATTGCATATAATTTCTTCTTGCTTACCTATACTTCTTCTCCATTCTCCCCACCCCTCATAAGTTTCCAATGCATAAAAAGAGGGGAGGATTTCCATTCCTATGAGTTTCCTTGTTCTGTACCTTCTTTTTCTACTGTTACAGCCCACTTCAAAATCATGTTCTGATTTTTTAGCTAGGAGCTACAATTTTGACCCTAAGAACTAGAATTTTGACCCTAGAATTTTAGTTTAGGAATTACTGGTATAACCCAGAAGTTTAAATTTCCATTAGGAGACTACAAAGAGATGAAACTGTACAAATGTCAAACAGCTACCTTGTTCTAGCTTTTCATCAAATAAAGCATATGTATAATGTAATGACCTTATTAAATTTGGTTCCAGACATATACAATTTCTTTTGTGTTTAATCAATTTTAAGAATTATTTGAAAATCCTATTATACATTTTCATTTAAAAATGAATGTTTTCTATCAAAAGTGATTTCAGTAACCATACATCTGCATAAGAATGCATAACATTGCTTTAAATACATATCTTAAATTATATTTAAAAATTAAAGTACAAACAGAAGGGTTTTGTTTTAAAATATTTTTTAAAAAATCAAAAAGACTATGCTATTGTGTATCTTGATGTCAAAATATCCACATAACATCAAATGATTCTATTTATGTCTTCAACATTTACCAAATGAGGCCAGGATTCTTTCTCCTGTAGCATTATGACTTTGTAGAATGTTCAGGAATGCACCCCAGGGAAGAAAGATGTTAGATACAATGTCTGCTGCTTTGATGGTCGCTCTGACCTATCAAGAAAAAAGTAGTCTTCCACATCTTTATTTTATGACTTTTTTATGGACTTAATAAAGAACAAGTATTCTGTCCTGGGGAGATATTTAATGGCCTATTTCACTTCAAGAGATGTACCTGATGCCTCCTTGGTATGAAGAAGATTCAGAGAGATAAAAGACAAAAAATAGCATTAAATGGAACCTGGAGTTATTCTTGGGAACAATGGAAAGGTTTCATGACAACTTTTTTGAAGGTAAGTGATAGAAAGGGCTGTGTATATGAAAGACGCACCCAGGGAGAGAAATTAGGGTGACATTCCTCCATTTTGAAGCTGCCTAAAGGGGTCAATGACATTGTTTTATCACTCAAGAACGGCTGCTTTGCCTAGTTTAAAAAATGTGCTTTCAAATACCTTCTGATCTTTCAAGTGAACTGTTACACAAGGATCTGTCTTTTCCTCAGTGGCTTTATGCAAATCTTTCACATTTCGACAAGTGCAAATGCAGGAAAACTGTGTGTGAGAAAGCCCAGCTCTAAATATGACATGCTAAACAAAGATTACAGATTCTAGATTCAAATTTTCTGTCATAGGGTGAATCTTTAAAGAATCATGATTTGTGGACTTCAGGTAGAAAAAATTATTTGAAATTTCTAAAGCAAACAAAATTAAATATTCTGTACAGAATAACAATTTAAAAAAAAAACAGATAAAGGTTTTAGGAAAGAAAATATAGCATATCAAAATTGAGGTTATTTGGTCCTCTCATTAGTTCAGTTTATTCAGAGGAGTTTTAATTTAGGATCTTTACATTGTAATTAATAAGTTTATTTTTAGATGAGAGTTTCATAATACTAGAAACAGTATTTGTTTCCTACAACAGATTTTTCCTTTTGAATATTGCCATCTACTACAGGAAAAAGAAATTCTTAATATGATAGAGCTGCACTTGTCTCAGATAAATATATATAGCTGCCTATATACACACACACTTCTGTGGATATGTAAGGAAGCATATATATATATATATATATATATATATATATATATATATATATATATATATATATATATATTTAAATACAAATAATTCACAAAAAGAAAATATTTATAGCGGCAGAAAAAAAATCTGTCTTATAAATACCTTGAATTGTTAGCAGCATTTAAACAGTCAAAATTCAAACTTGAAAAATAAATGGATATTTTTACTATGCTAGACATTCTGATGCTAAGTTTGCCAACAGCACAAACACTGAGAAACCTTCACTCTGAACACCTTCTAATCTACAGAAGGTACATAAACTTCTCATTTTTGATGCAGGCAAGAGGTCTAGGGCATCACAGGAGCATCATTCCAACTCTTATAATTATCTTTTGTATTAAAATCTCATGCAATCCACTAGAACAATACAATAGTATCACAGAGGCAAACACTGAGCATCATGCTCCATTATCTCATTGAACATCATATATCTTTTCATCCTTCTGTTTAGAAATATATTTCATCTGATTGCTACCAAGATTATAGACTATGTTGCACAGAAAACTGAAATTTCACATCACCTATAGAGACACAAGAGCCAAACTTATCATTGAAAACAGGCATTTATTTTGTAAGGTGACTAAAATAGTGAAATATGCAACATGTAGCAGTATAAAAATGCTTCATTATTTGGCTTCTATTTTTATGATGTTTAAATATGAAATTGTAAAAAAAAATTATTGTTTACCTAAATTTCAAAGATTATCTAATTTCCAACTCACTGCCACTGGCAGGGACAGGTTGCTCGGAGCTCTATCCAACCTATGGTTCTGTGTGTATCCCTCCACAGGGAGGGATGGGGCATCCACAACCTCTCTGGGCAACCTCTTCCATTGTCTAAGGATGGAAGGAAAGAATCATCCTCACAGCAAAGAACATCCTCCTAATATCTGCTCTAAACCTACCTTCTTTCAGTTTGAATCCATTCATACCCTCCCTGCCCTGTCACTACACACCCTAGTAAAAAGTCCCTCCCTATATTATCTGTAGATTCCCTTCAGGTACTTTAAGGTGCAATTAGGTCACCCTGAAGCCTTCTCTTTTCCATCTTTAACAATCTCAATTCTCTCAGCCTTTTCTCCTAGGAGAGAGAAGTGCTTCACCTCTCTAACCATCTTGGTGATCCTCTTCTGAACTTGTTCCAACATGAACAAATATTATCTCTGCTCTGGAGCCCAGTGCTGACGCAGCCCTGCAGGTGGGCTCTCAGCAGAGCAGAGCAGAGGGGCAGAATCCCCTGCCTGCCCTGCTGCCCACGCTGCTCTGGATGCAGCCCAGGACACGTGTGGCTCTCTGGGCTGGCAGTGCCCATGGCTGGGGCATGTCCAGCCTCTCACCCACCAGCACCCCAAGCCCTTCTGGGCAGGGCGGCTCTGATCTGTTCATCCCCAGCCTGTGCTGGCACCACGGGCTGGGCTGATCCAGGTGCAGCACCACTTAACTTGGTCTTGTTGAACCTTATGAGATTCTTATTGGCTCACTTCTTAACCTTGTCCAGGTCCCTCTGAATGGCACCCTATCCTTCAGGCGTGACAACTACACCACTCAGAAAAAAAAAAGTTTAGCACTGAGAAGAATCAGATCAATATTCAACCAACAGTAAGTATTGTTCAGGTATTATCAGTTTGTCTAATGAGATAGAAAATTAGATAGAAAATCTTAAGAAAATTGCCTATTAGGAAATCATTAGAAAATCACTCTATTTTTTTTTTTAGATTATTTTTTAAATCTGTCAGATTTTGAAATTCTGTTATTTAAATCTATTTTATGTTTCTATTTTATGGCTATTGTACTTACCTAGAAATAAAAGCTAATAATGCTTGCTTACTATAATTATTTTGATTGAAATTTTAAAGGTTGGACTGAAGAAAGGAGTACTTTTTTAATATGTCTGATACTATACCAAAATACATATTCAAAATGCAGATACAGTAAATTATGCTCAGATCAATCCAACAAACATCAGCTACTAGCCCACAGAAATTTGCTTACTCACTTGGAAAACTGTGTATCTTTTTCTAAATTGCAAAATTACCCCTAAACAGTAATTTTACAGATCATAACATAACTATTCAAGATGAATAAGATTATATTCTGCCCGAAAAATATGGTTGATATATATGGTTCTTGCTATTCAAGAATCATGTGTTCAAAAAATGTCTCTCTCAGTCCTATTTCTTTTAAAACTAAACAAAAGAGCCCACCACTCTGTCTAAAAAATAAAAAGTGTGGTACAGAAAAATAGAATAATCAAATCCTATGACCAGTCTCAGGACACAGGCTGTTCTGTGGGTCACGCAGTCTGGCTGCTCTAAATTGTGTTCATGTGTGGCTGTAGCCACATCAGGTCCTGAACCAAGAAAGGGTGGAAAATTTAATGCAACAGCAAATTGTAGAACACAGAGGGAAAGTACCTTCAAAATCAAATATATTCTCTAAGGAACAACTTCTATTCAAAGTAGAGTTTAAAAAGTAAGTTGTAAATATTTGGTGTCCATTTTTATTATGCTCAAGTACCCCTTCTCCCTCCTTCCAAAATGTTCTGATGTCTTTCCCTTCATCAGCCAGGCCCTTCAAATGGCTTTCCACAGGAATGGTGAATATTGTGTAAACTGTGAGGAAATAGTTCTGCCAAGTAAAAAAACCTGTTGATAAACATGAGCTAGAGAAAATAAGTACATTATACTTAAATCTAGTTTATATTTTTAGTTTATATTTGCTGTAGAACTGCAAACAATGTCACAGAGCTGAACATACAAACTGAACATACAAATTAACTGCACCGTATTTCCTTATATTCACTAGTTATTAAGTTCAATTAACTACTGCACTATGCCTAGCCTTTCGTATGACTGAAACCATGCTTATGACTAGTTTTTTTGTCTGCTTTACTGTTTGGAAATTTTAACAAAACAAAAATTTTTGAAAAACTTCTAAGAGCACAGGCTTTGTCTATAAATGCTATGCATTCTCAAGGTAACGCAAACCCAAATGTATAAGGATTAATGACACAATAAATTCTTATACCTTCTATTTACTACAGTAGACTGGTATCACTCTCATTTTCCCTTCTCCCTTTTCAGGACAAAGAGGAGAATTGAAGCCACAAGAGGCAAAGATCATGGGCTGAGATGAGACCATCTCACTGGAAACAGCACGGAGACAAGAAAATGAACTGTAACAGCAAGGATGCTTATGACAGAGGTTACAAAAAAAAAAAATTATTCACGCAGAAACCCCTCAACAATAGACAATACCAGACAGTTCCCTTAGCTGAATTTACTCAGCCACAGGGAGAGTTCCTGCTCCTGCCCCCAGGAATGAGGTTGTAAAGGATTACCTCAGAGGCCTGGCCATGCCCCATGGCGCTACTGGATAAATTAACCCTTTCCTGCCTGCAACCAGGACAACATCTTAAGTGGAACTTTTTTCTGTTTTCCCCCTCTGTTAAGAAATCTCACAAAGTTTCATGTGCTGATTTTCACTCTAATCATTGTGATATCATTTTACTGTAAAAAAAGTTCTAGAAAAAATAAGTGGTTTTTGGCCCTATTATTTTTGTTTCCTGCTGTGCTTTTGTGTAAAAATAAATTGATTTCAATGCACTCACAGTAAAACATGCTTCTTCTTTTCTTTATGGACACCATATTATCTATACTAATAAGTCTATTGCATAGCACACAGTCTTTAAAAATAGGGTTGTAGTGAAACAGATAAAGTCAGACTGAGCAGACAGAAAAAGGAAGGGTAAATTCCCTTTTCAGCATCCTTCAAATAGTCATCTTTTCTAAATTAAAAAATTACACAGAAATCTGCACCATCTCAGAATAAATATGACTTAGAACTGATCACAAAAATTAACAGACTACTTTTTGTTAAAATTCATCTCCTTTACAAGAGTGTAATAACTCTTTTCTAAAGTAAAATAATCCTAAAGTGATCACTGATGTTTATATTTTTTACTTTGTTTAAAATCTTTAAAAATATATGACAAAATATTTTTAATATTATTAAGTTGATAATATATTAAAATGTACAAATGTAACAGTTTATAAGTGATGGAAGACTTCATGTATTCTAAGCGGATAGCAAGACTTCTCTCCCTTACATTTTGGATCAGAAACATGTATCTAGTGTTCCATTTGTATTCACCTCACTCTAACATGCTGTTTTTTTTTTTTTTACAGTGTTCTCATTATTTGAACATTGTTGATTCTGCAACAAAACAATCGTGAACAAACACCTTGTTCCACAAAAGGCCAGGTATTATTCTGAAATTTCAGAATTGCTTTGAATACAATAGTAGATGGCACAATTCACTAACTACAGCAAGCAAAAACAGGACAGAAAATTGCACCAAATAGAGAGAATTTAGAGGATCATTTTGAAAAAGGAGAAAAGACCTTAAAATCATCTTTTGAAAAATGCCTTCTAAAATCATAACAAATTAAAACAGTCAATGTAAAACAAAAGTAAAAAGAATAACAGAAATTTCTAATCCTATTTCCATGTCAGTGCAATAATTATATTTAAATATAAGTAAAATCCATGATTGAAATGTGAACAGATTCATAGTATCTAAATTTCATATGTACAGGTGTTATAAATTTCTCAGAAAAAAATTTCCATTAGGACCTACGGACAAACACTGTTGAATCTTTCCTCTTGTTGATCACAGACAACTCAGGTCAATAACTCATAAATATAAAATATCCATTTACAAAGTTTCAAAATGTTCTACTTAATATATGCCAGAATGTCAGAATTCGTGCATATTACAAAAGACCCAGTCTATAACTTGGACCATATCAGTCTGCTTTCAAAGCTACAAGACTAAAGCAAAAAGTCATTAAGAGTATTTCAGTTATTTGAGGAGATGAAATCAAAGCAATAAAACAAATTAACAAGAAAAGGAAAAGATAGAAATATACTGTCACAAAGCTTTTTTTTTTTTTTTTTTTTTTTTTACTACAAACATTGAGAAATTGAGATAGCTGGATTTGGATTTTGTTTTACATAAAAGTACACAACTATAAGTGTTTTGTACCCGCAATGATTCCATTTGTGGACAACAAAAGACAAGGCTAGATATGCATTCTCAAGGATCACAGGTGCATAAACTTTTTATTCTAAAATCAGCACTAGCTTTTCAGAAGCTCTGTTGTATAAGAATTACATTGTTGGAGGTTGCTTTAGACTTCTCTCCACCATGAAAAGTAAACAATTGTTAAAGCTTTGACACAACGTCTTATATTTTTTCCTTCCTTTTTCTTAAATAATTATTTAGTATTGTACTTGCACTTTTCATGCACACTCAGAGATTTCAGAGGATTAAGAAAGAAACTCAGTTTTCAATCTGTTTCAATCTATTTAATCTAATTAATTTCATTATGATCATTTTACTGCAAAGGACAAAGACTTCCTCTAATACATATGGCTCTTTTCTTCCAAAAGGTTAGCACTTCATTGCAAAGGATTTAATTGCTCCTACCAATAAACAAAAGTTTCTTGCTGATTCTAAGAAGATGACACCTGCCATCCTGATTTGTCTGGTGGAGCTAAATTAACCCTTATTATAAATATTTTCTGATGGATAATTTCCTCAGTTTTATGTGAACATTCCATGAATATTGAATTGGGAATTTTTACACTTGCATATGAATGTCTTGCAATATTTAATCACAGAATATAGCAATATGTAATTTGCATGGCTAGTCAAAATCCTATGAATATTCACAATTAAAGTAGTTTTAAAAACTTTTATTGTTTTCTCATTTATAATCCAACAGGCAAGGCAACTCATCAAAATGTGATCCAAAGGTAAATGGTTATTATATTTTGAATAAATAATTTTAAAATAAGTTTACATAGCCTATGTGAACAGTAACATTCTGTTGTGGACTCAAAGTCCTTGTACTATATTAAATGTATTGTGAAATAAATTTATACAAAGTGATTGTTTTGTCTTGTCTTATTCATTCCAGACTATTTCACTTTTGCTGTGAGCACCTGAATACCACTGACAGTAAGAAACGATATAAGTTACAGCTGGTATACATAGTTCTTTGTTAACAAACATCCAGAATTAAAGTTTCAGCAGGTTTTTTGTCCTCTAGTAATGTATACCTCTCCCATTCTAAAACAAAAAGCTCAAAATACAGTTTGTCTAGCTCATGTAGAGCACTAAATCTGGGAAAAGTTGAATCTGCCTGCTCAAGTGACTGCTTTCTCTTTCTTAACCTAATCTATAAGCTGCTGTGGGGCTCCCCAGCAAACCTAGAAATCCTTTGCTTTTCAAAAGCTTTCTCATTTTGATAGTTACCAAACCCCAATCCACTTCATTTGCTGTGATTAACTTCAACTTTCTGGTTCTCATATGCTGTAAAGGGATTCAACATGCATAGTGCATGCACATACTGCCAGCACCTCAGAACCGGGAGACTGGTTTTAATGTTTTTGTGCATTTCTATAATACCACCAAAGTTTAAATGTAACTATAGTCTCAAGAAAAAAAAGTGTAATTAACATGCCTATTTCCTGCTACAAATTAGAAGTATTAAGCTATAATAGGAAACAAAAGGCATATCAAGAGGCATTGGCATTGGCAATTGTAATATCAGCTTAACTATGGCTTTTACCAGAATTTAAATGGAAGATATCAAGTTAAAGTACAGTTTGCAGAAGCTACTAAGATATTTGCCTTTGATGCTGAAACAGACAAAACTTCCAATCATATAAAATGGCCATTCAAGATCTTAAATTTATACACTATGAAAGAAGACATTAAACTGGCATACTTTTATATAAATTGCACAGAGCCATTAAAAAAGTGTCAGAAATTATTATCTCATAACCTGAAAAGATGTTGGACCTGAAAAATTATCTGGCTGCTTTATTAACTGTTACCTTTAGAATTATATAATCTTGGAATGGCTTGGGTTGGAGAAGGCCTTAAAAATCATCTTGTTTCAACCTTCTCTTCCATGGACAGGGATGCCATTCACTAGACCAGGTTGCTGAAATCTCTATGTATCCTGGCCTTGAAAATTTTCAAGAGCTGGGGAACCTCTGGACAACTTGTTCCAATGCCTCATCATCCTTTCAGTAAGGAATTTCTTCTTATCTGAAGGTATCACCTCTCAGTTTAAAGCCATTAACTCTTGTCCTATCACTACAGCTCCTTACAAAATAAGTCCCTCTTCAGCCTCCTTGCAGGCTCGTTCTAGGTACAAAAAATTGTAATAATATCTCCAGAGAAACTTCTCTTTCCCAGACAAAACAATCCCATTTCCCTCAGCCTTTTCACACAAGAGAGGTGCTTCAACCCATGGATCCTCTTTGTAGCCATCCTCTGTACTTCTAACAGGTCAACACCTTTCTTTTACTGGGGGCCACGAGCAGAGGAGAAGAGTAGAATTACTTCCTTTGTCCTGCTGGTCATGCTGTTCTTGATGCTGCCCAGGATGGAATTGCATTTTGGGTGGCAAATGCACATTGCTAGGTCATGCTGAGTTTCTCTTCAACCCACAGAAGTGAGATTTTTCTCCTCAGGGCTGCTCTCAATACACTGTCAGCCCAGCCTGTATTTTAGCTTCAGGTTGCCCCTGATCCAGGTGAAGGACTTAGCACATGGCCCTGCTGCCCTTCCTGAAGTCCTAACAGGCCCACTTCTCACACCCATCAAGGTCTCTCTGGATGGCATCCCTGCTTTCTGCATGCCGACTGCAGCTTTGAGTCATCCACAAACTTGTTGCAGGTGAACTCAATCCCAACATCCAAGCCAACATCAAAAACATTAAATTTTGTTCCAAAAGGAAAAGCTTTATGATGTCAAAGATATCTCCAAACCCTCTGGTTTATAATTGAAAATAACTGGGCATGTTGCTTTGAAATCAGTTTTGTAGAGTAATTAAACATTTTAACTGAAATTAACTGTATAACCTATTTGCATAAATGGTGCTGTGAAGCCCTTTCAGTGTACACAAGGGACAGGCACACTGTTATTTCATAAAAAACTTAGTGTGCTTTTTACACAGGGATAAGGCCTATAATGTTAGTACTGTTATCACGCCCCAGACTGTGATACAGCTGAGATTAGCTCAGTTGAGGGTAGCTCTGCAAATTGTACAAAGCCATATGTGCAATATAACTGTGATGTGCTAATAGCAGATCAGAGAACGGGTACCAAAATGGAAGTCCTGACTCCTTTCTCCAAATAATTCCCCCTGCAATCTTTAAAATATTTAAAAACAGAGATAAATATTTCACCTTCTTCCTTAGAGTTAAGTTCTCAATTTGGTCACAGAATTGTCCTTCCCTCCATTTTAGTCCAGGTGAGTGTTCAAAAGAATAGGAACAAAATTTCTGGCATTGCTCTGCCACCCTAAAGGCTAAATGCTAAAATAAGAGCTGAATACAATATAGAATAGAATCTCACTTCTCTCACTCAGAGAGTACAAAATTCTTGGCTAATTTTTGATTATGCTACTCAGAACAGCTGAATATACTTTCAAATACCACAAGTTTTCAGCTTGCCAGTGGCATCAGTGGAAATATATTCAATTATATACAATTAAAATTCTAATTCAACTGATCCTTGTTCAGTTGCAAAATATTTATTTGCATACAAACTTTTCCTGTGGTCATGTAGAAGTTTGTTCCATTGCTCTTGGAACAAATAAGAATCACAGTGGAAACTTTCCTTTCAGCATTCTGAAAAAAAGCTGTTTAATCTAAAAAAGAACAGATTTCATCACTATACCTACTTATTCAGAACGTCTGAGACATTTTACCCATCCAGATTCTTACTCATCTTTGTATACCTACTTAAACTGCTCTTTCAAGATGGCTTTAGTTTACACTTTCCAACACAAATCCACATTATTATACCCTTAGGTTTAGATATCTCAGAGAACATTAGATGTTCTCTATACACACTTATATACATCTATATTCGTACTTTTATTTGTGTTTGTTAGAAAGCCCATTAAAAACTTGGTGAATAAACAGCCTGTCAGTCGCTAATTTTTTTCAAAATCAAATGGCTGACTCATGAAAAAACAAAGATTAGTTTTAGAAAAACAAGATCTGCAGTACAGTTCTCATAAGTCTAGATCATTAACACTGAAATAATAATGTAATTTCTATTCATTTTAATCTTGCTAAAATCTTGAATTGTGTTTACTAGACTAAAAATAAAAAGCCATCAGACCAAACCTTTGAAATTATTACTGCAACAAGGATAGTAACAACAAAAACATAGTTCATTAGTGTAAGAACAGATGGGAGATTATTGTAGCATAGTAGGCATTTAGAAATGTGCTTCAGATAAATTCACTAACATAGCACATAACCCCCTTTATTTTAATCATTATGAAAAAATCTGCATGATCAATGTAACAAAAAAAAAATTACATAAACTATGAAGATTGGGTTTCCTAATTAGCAAACAATTCTCTGAGGAACACATTACATGTTCACATTGCAAACACACAGAGGATCCAGTGATCCTTGCTGACTGGGAGCATTCTGGTAGTCCTCTATCCAGACAGAATCCACCTATAAAGTTATTTTTCCTTCAATTGCTAAAAAAAAAAGTTTTAATCTGCATTAACCAATGGACCATTAATCAATACTGTGTACAGTTTCTACAGTTTCTAGGAAATGCAGTAGAGAGATAAATAAATTTCCTTTTTTTTTTTTTTTTGGTGACTACTTCATGGTATCACTCATTAAAAAATTTAAAACCTGTTCCTGCATTTCACATATTTTCTGTTTCTCAGTTAATTTTCCACATGACCATGGTATTCTGTTGTGCTGATTACAAGAACTAAATATACCAGCTGTTTCAGGAGGGTAATAAAAAGTTTTTCTTTTGATTCTAAGTGGCTTATATGAATGGTCTAGCAATGTATTTTATCTTCCTAGCATTTTATCCTTACAACACACACACATACACACAATTAAAAAATAAAATAAAAATTCAAATTCAACAACATAATACTTGCCTATTTGCTCAATCTATTAAGATCAGATAGATAAGAAAATTTCTAAGGGGGAAAATACAAGTCATAAGCAAAGTGGAACACCAACCACTACTCAGCAAATCTACCAAAATCTTTTGTTTTAGTACATCACAGTCTGAATGCCTCACTACTGCAAAATATCTAAAGACCTTTGGACAGCACTCCACTAGCAAACATCGTCTATTTGAAAAACAGACAATAGCTATTCAATGCCATTCTTCACTGAAAAAAAAGCAAAAAACAAATAAACAAAAACCCTATGAAACAAAAAAAAAAAAAACAAACCAAAAAACAAGCAAACAAAAAAGATTTTTCCATTCCTTTTTACTATATTTTTTTTAAGAAATGAAGTATGGCTGAATAATAGGAGGTCACAGAATATCCAGCCTACTCCTTCTGGCTAGCCTTCCTATAGCCAGAAGGAATCAATTTTGTGTAATCCACAAGATAAAAGACCATTAAATACTAGATACTTCTTTGTCCTTCAGACACCAAAGTTAGTTCATACTAATCTATTTCTGTAAGACTAAAAAGAGAAAAAATTATTTACATTTCCAAAGAAATTATAACTTTACATTAGAACTAAGAAGTTTATTTCCAAAAGACTGAAATCTGAACAGATTTTCAAAAGACATTTTTAAAAAATAGGCAAGCAATAAGTCTCCGAATTGAAATCCTACCACAGTTATATAGGTACATCTCAAAAGTATGGATTCAAGGTGGTTTCTTCTCAGAATCAAAAATCCTTTCATGGCAATGACATAGAACTTCAGCAATCTTTTCATTTATCCTCCAATAAGTCATTATGTTGTAGGAGAAAAAAGCTGCTGCTCAGCGTTGTTTTTTGTTTGGTCTTGTTTGTTTGCTTGTTTTGATTTATTAGGGTTTTTTTATTCTCTAATAGTTCTTCAGCAATTAGAAAGAACTCTGTGGTGGGATTATGTATGTGTTTAGTGTAATTTACATGCAAAATTCTGAATGAACAATTTTAAGAACTTTTGTTTTACAAGGAGAAAGCAATTTAGTTCAACATAGTTATTTGAGAACAGTTCATGTGAAAGATACTGCAGTATTTTCATTCACTCTGAAAATATTTCTTTGAAGTGATTTCCTTAGCAATAAATTGCCACTAGTCACCAGGATCCCATTTAACAAAGCATTAAGGCTAATTCAGTCTTTGGAATATCATGGGCTTTGCCCATCCTAAGAAAAGGCAAGTACTATAGTTTTGAAAATAGATGTAGATTCCAAATAATGATAAGCATCAGGATTCCCAATTGTATTTCAGAAGTGAGAATCTGTAGAAATCCATTCTATCCAAAACAGTCAAGAAGTATTGAAAGCTACCAGTCCACCCTGAAAGAATTTATTTGAAATTAAATTCTGTACATTCTGTGCTGGTTTTGAGACAGAATAGGAAAAATAGTTTGCAGATATAATACAGGTGAGTATATTAATAACCATTAATATCTTCTTGTACTCTGGGTGTCATAAAATCTAAGTTAGTAGACTATGAACATAGCATATTCAAATTTTACAGCATAGTATGCAATATTGTAATATTGTATGCCATAACATAATACCCATTTGTCAGCTGAAGTAAAAATGAAACTTATTAATTTCTGGATGGAGGAATACAAAGTTCCAATTTATGAACTAACACCTTCTCCTTGCAATCGTAGCCTTATCCAGCAATAATGCTGGAGACCTGCAGAGAAATTAACCATTAATGTAGTTTGCAAAGAAATTATTTCTTCTTTATCCTTCTGACGACAAAATTTTTACTCTATTGCTTATACTAGAGTGAATGTAAAAACAAAAAAAGAATATGGAGTTTTAAATTCTGTCTCATATGGACCAATAAATCACAGAGTGGTTAGATGAGAAAGATTAGAAAGATTAGAAGTTGTATGAATTTTTAGACTTCCTTCCTAACATATGTTGTTGTGTCATAAAGAATATAGGTTTGATTTATCTGAATTTCAGTCAGACTGCTC
The DNA here is from genome assembly GCF_028551555.1 of Melozone crissalis. NCBI lineage: Eukaryota > Metazoa > Chordata > Aves > Passeriformes > Passerellidae > Melozone > Melozone crissalis. Next base: position 44,044,088 of record NW_026535783.1, on the reverse strand, counting down.
TTATCATTTTCAAGATTTTCAAGCAATGTAAGTAGTATAGCCTTGGAGTTTGCTCATGGAGGAGTTCATAAAGTCCATAATGAATTTCTTTCATGAAGAGATAGCCTGACACATACCATAAACAAGTTAGAATTTCACCAAATAACACAAGGCATGGAACACATTTATGGAAGTGATATAGCTAAAATGCATAGCTGATAATTTCTATTAAGCCTAAATGCTAGTATTTAGAGTAGTTTGAAAGTTGTGCTTAGCAGGTAAACGTCAAATGAAGAAAACCAGTGGCACTTGTTTGTCAGAGTTAAGGACAAGCAGTAATTTCTGAAGAGAGATTCTGTGGAAATTGGAAAACTTTTTAAAAAACCTAACCAAAATGAAGAAATTATAGTTTTCAGTTAAAATTAAGCTTTTGATCATACAAGAATTTATTATTAATAAATTACTTTATTATCTGAAAAGGTATTTTATTGAAATTAATTGAAGAAATTTGTTTGGTCCAGTCAAACCCATTGGAATATTTCCAAAATTAACAAAATAATGTTTTATCAGGATTTGATAAATATCAAAGTGCTGGAAAGTTGCCATCAAGTTGGAATTCATGCAACATTTTTCCTTTCTTTTGTATCTGGCAATCGGTACAATTGGTACCTTAAGCTAAATAGCATCTCTTAGCAAGAGTAGAATTTACATGCACCTCATTGTTTGCTTCAGGAAAAAAACAAACAGGTGATCTCTTGCTCTACACATTAAATACATTACATTTTATCATAAAAAAGGGTACATCACAAACTAAACTAGCCACATAATTTAAATGTAGCTAATTGAGTGCTAGCTACATAATTTATAAAATAGCTCTTTAGTCCTTGGATCTTTACATTTGTGTGGGAATTTTGTTGTAAACACTACTAAAGGGAATGATTTTCAACTTGGTTTGGATCAAGCTTCTGTCAAATAAGTTCTTTAATATTTTGCTTTTGTATATCCCCATTTTCCTGAATATTGGATTGATTTTTTCATTAAGTGTATTTTCAACAGTGCTGACTGCTCAGTAGTCATTAATGTGCTGTTTATGATCCCCTGGCTGAGAAACCCACATTTTATCAGATACATAAAGAATTTCTCTTAAAAGTTTCTCCAAAGCTAGTGATTGTAGATCATCAGCTCAGAAAGGATAATAATAAACACAAAACAAACAAAACACTAAACCCACACTCAAAAAACCAAATTACTGTAATTCCAAATACATGTATTTATATTTTTCCTATCTGCAGGGAGGTGAAACAGCCTGCTAAAGCCGGGATTCATATTGTCTACTAATTGTTGGTATCATTACATTCAAACATAATATTATGTTTTGTTACATAATTAAGATATTGACAGTTTTTATGTATCCTTCTTCACCACTTTTTAAAATAAGTGATAGACTCATTTTTCCAGCTCAGCCTGCTAAATAAAAAGGTTTTAGAACTCAAAAGTTTTTTCCTTTGCATTTATTCTGGCTCTTGTGGCACGAATAGAAGCTTGCTCAGCAAAAGGTTGATTGACCTAAGTCATTATTACCTAGAGTAGTTTAGGATTGTGACAGGATAAAGTTCTCACTAAGTTAGACAATGTAGTTAATTGGATTCACAAGACTCTTTCTCAATCACCCCGGATTGAATACGGAATACAATATACAGACTTTTCCTACACACCAATCCCTGTTTAGTCCTCTTATTCCTAAAACTAAACTAAGCTAAGCTTATTCCTAAAACTAAACTAAACTAAATAGATTTAATTCTGCACTAAATTTATATCAGGCTGGTTCATTTAATTAAAATTTTAGACTCAGGTAAGTGTATACCAGTGTATATTTTTTAACCATTGAAGGAACTTGTGATGCAAATGATATAAGAGATAGATTATACAAGAGCTGGATACATAAATGTGAAAGAGAGAATTTCAATAATATTTGCTTACTTGTCATTTGTTCTCTATTCCACAGGAAAAAAATGAATTGCTGTAAAGTTTTCTATAATTACAAGACTAAAGCAAAACCAACTTATCCTTGAGGATAAGTAATTACATCTTACTTACTTTAAGAGTTACTACACTTGTACCATGTTCTTTTCGAATACACCCTCTTAGTTTAACACTATTCTCACTATCTCACTGCTTCAGGATCACAAAAATAAAGAAGCTGGGCCACACTCAGTAATGCCTTTTTTGCCCTTCACAATTCAATGCCAAAGAGCAAATGCCATGGTTTCAAGATCTTTAGTTCAGTTTTTGGGGCACTAAAACTGATTCCCTTAATTATAGCATAGTAAAATCTGGCATGATCCTTAGTGTCCTTCCCTGAAAAGCTTTACAACAACAACAGCAGACAACACAGAAATTTCTGTAACAAAAGTTCCTCTTAAACAGTTCAAAGCACAATATTCCAGTCTTTTCTCACAAGAGTTTGTACTTGTCAAGATGATGCCTTCACAACAACTTCAAAGAGATCGCACCTAAGATAAATCTGCTTCTCTACAAATATATCCCCTAGGAACATTATCATTAACAAAACCAAAGCAAATAACAAGGAAAAGAAAAAGTGGACAAGAAAATGCAGTTCACAGAAATTCAGTCTTGTCTTTCTACAGATGACCTTCTCTGAGATACACACACATAAGTAAAAGAAAATATTACTCTAATAATCTATAGATATTATATTCAGGCATCTCAAGGTTAGAGCAACTTGTTGAGAACACATAAACAGATTAACACATTGTGTTTAACTTGGAGAACACTTGAACACAATGACCGTTATTTATAATTGTGCATTTTTTGAGCAACTCCAGTTATTTTAAGAATACTAAGTTCTGTATAACTGTGAATAATTATTAAAAGTTAGTTCAAGTTCCTGGGGAATTTAGGGACTTTTCAGGAAAAGATACAGTCTGTGGCTAATGGTTGAGTTTGTTTCTCTTTAACTAAAAGTCTCCGTAGTAACTAACTCATAAGTAATATCACCTATTACTGTAGCACAATGACTGGAATAAGGATGATCTCATAAATTTGACTCTTTTGCCCACATTTACTCATATGCCTATGATTTCAAAGCCTACTGTTCAAATTCAGATACAAATACCATAAGCATTTCTGGCAGCCAATCACTCATGAGACAAGAGAAAGCAATTTGAAAAGAGCAGTTTATTTCTTCTGAATACTAATTGAATACTAATTACTATGACAGAATTTCCTACAGAATAAAAACCAGCCAGCTAATATTCCATTTTAATATTTTCTCTGTTAAAATTAAGAAGGTGGTGTTTAATAGAAGCTCATCTGAGATCCCATAATAAAAATGGGAAAATAAATTTTATTTTATAACAGTAACATAAACATGAATTTTTCCCATGTTCTTTCCTGAAGTGCAGTACAGAAATTTAACTAAACATACTTTAGAAATATTTGGTGAGATTTACTTTATCAATACAGCTTTTACATCTTTGCTATTTACTTACATCTTGTCATTCATGAAAGACAAATGTACATTTGTAGGTCCAGGAAACAGTAATGAAAACATCTTAAAAATTGTAACTAAATAAGTATTTAATGAGTCTTCTTTTTCAGCACTGAGAATAAATGTTTTTTTCTGTTGGCCTTACAAGGAAAAATAGAAAGAAATCTCAGTAGCAATTCCCATGTTTCTTCATATTTGTGACACTTATACTGAATTCTTCATTCTACTGAGGATGCATTGAAAACTTTCTGGACCTAAGTTTACTACATTTTAAATTGTGTAACCTAAAACTATGTCTTCTCTTAAAGACAATTTCTCACTTAAATAAACAAAATAAATCAAGGAAAAATATAATTGGTACTTAAAAATTTTTACTGTGCTTTGATTATTGGATAGTTAGTTAAAAGTAACACGAGTTTATCTATAATGTATTGTCATAGCCTAAGACTTCAGATCATAGCTTAGAATTGTTGATTTTTGTCTGGTTTTACTTTTCTTTAGTTTTATGTTTATGTTTAGTTGTTTAATCAACAGCAATAAGCAATAATAGAACTAGAATAATTATGTATTAAGATTTCTTCATCCTAAGAAAGCCAAAAGGAGTATTGTCTTAGGCTAGGATATGAGAGATTATTAGTTAAATAGAGCTGAATATTATTCTTGTTCCTCAGATGGCACAAAGCTTCATACATTTTCCTCTATGCTACCCTGGAAGCCCTTTCTATTCAATTCATACTAAAAACAAAAGCAGAAAGATTTTTACAAAGGAAACTGAAATTAAGGCTTAATTTATGAATCCTAGCAAAAGAAGAAGAAATTCATCCTCATTAAGTAGACTATGGTCTATATAGGCACAAAGAATAATTTAATTTATCATAAAATGCGATGATATTAAAAACTTTGCATAAAGACCTTTATCTGCTTTTAATCTCCTGTAGATGAGTTCTAACACACACTCTGGCAATTACCTATCCACAAACAGGGCATGCAAGGAAACAAACACCCGAAACACTTCAATCTGTTTTGGTATCCTGGAAACCTCTGGATACAGCACTGCACTCTGTAAAGTTTAAAAAGTAACTGAGGTGCAAGTCCACTCAAACTTTTGGAGACAAGGATCTAATATTTCTCTATGACTTAGTTGATGATAGTATGTGCAGCAATTTAGAAAAAGATGGCTGTCTGTTCAGCACAGATTGTTTTAAAAATAAATTATGAATCAGTGGGAACCAATATTAAGGTTCATCCTTAGCTTAAATGGTAAAAGATTTATTTTTTATCCTCTATTCTTTTATTGTTTTTGAATGAAACATATTTAGAAAAATTACATGCATACAGTATGTATTTGGAATGTATTTTAAAAATAATTGCTCTTCCTTCATCTTAGTCATGTGACAAACCAGACATGTCTTACTATCAGGAGATATGCATATTTCAGCTGGGTAATAGGGATAAGAAATAAAGGAGACAGATTTACTTTGAGTTCTAATTTCAAAGAATTCTAAGCATACTGTTTGGAACATAATGAGAAAATAAAGATATATATAAATACCAAAGACATAAAAATTCATAAATACAACATTAAATTGTATTTCAGTCAGATTTATCATCATTCCATTAAACATGGAAAATTTGTAGGTAGATTCAACATCAGTGGTTTGCCAAAATTGTATCATCAGGCCTCTCCAGCATACAGGAAAGTAAATTTGGGATCTGACAAATGGAAAACCATTTAATGAAGAGATTGGCCTGATAAATACAGTGGCTGACAAAAGCCATTTCAGCGGTTTCTGATTTCATGCACATGCATGTCTTCCTTCTCTTTTACCGATGTGCATTGAAAACCCATATTGTTTTCTTTGCTGAGCACAGGGGAGGAGGGCTAGAGGTCTGAAATGAAGTCATTCATATCGGCCTGCTCTACATGACTAAAAACCTTTGCTTTATTGTGGTAAGTGGAAGTTTATTACTATTATCTTTCTCTACATTCACTCAAAAAATACAGAAAATCCACAGCAATGCACCACTGTCCGATGTAGTCAGTCAAAAGAGATATATGCCATTCCATAACTAGGGACAAATATTGACCAGATAAATTTCTTAAACTTCTGAGGAAGGACTTTCATCATTAAGTTATTTGATACCAATCATCATTTGTCAGGGACATGATAGTGGGATTAAGTGCACCCTCAAAAGTTTGTGGGCAACATCACACTGAATGGTGTGGCCTATACTTGCACAATCAGATGAAAGGGATATCATCCAGAAGGACCCTGACAAACTTCAGAAGAGGGCCTGTCAAACCTCATAAAGTTCTACTATGCAAAATTTCAGGTCCTGCGCCTGGGTCAGGGTAATCCCAAACATGGATTCAGGCTAGGCCATGAGTGGATTGACAGCAGGCCTGCAAAAATGGATTTACGGGTATTGGGGGATTAGAAAACTGAACACAACCAGAAATGTGCAACTGTAGCACAGAAAGCCATCCATGTCCTGAGCTGTAGCAAAGTCCATGCAATCAGGAGGTCAAGAGAGATGATTCTCTCCCTCCACTCTGCTCTTATAATACCCCATCTCCAGTACTCCAGCATACGACAGATTTGGGCCGACGCAAATGGGTCCAGAGAAGGGCCACACAGATGATCAGAGGGGTGAAGCTTCTCTCCTGAAAGGACAGGCTGAGCAATTTGGGATTGTTTAGCACGGAGAATGGATGACACTGTGGATACCATTAAGAAATATACGGAGGCTTTCTTTATTAGGGAGTGTAGTGATAGGGTGAAGGGGAATGACTTTAAACATAAAAATGTTGGATTCAATCTTAGGAAGAATTTTTTTCACTATTAGAGTGGTGAGACACTGGAACAAGTTGCCCAGAGAAGTTGTATATGTGCTTCCCTGGAAATGTTCAAGGCCATACTGGATGGGGTTTTGAACAACCTGGTGTAGTAGAAGGTGTCCATATCTATAACAGATATTTGAAACTGGAGGATCTTTAAGGTCCCTTCCAGCCCAGACTGTTCTATGGCTCATTCTATGATTTTCCAAGACAGATTTTTATATCATCTGAGAATCATAGGACAAAATCTAAGTTAAATTTGTTGGTATGTAACACTTCCCAAAAAACATATGACAATGCACATTGAACTGCAAAGTCAGTGAGGGAAGAGATTGTTTAAGAAATTGTTTTTGTCCTTCAGGGAAAATAACACATAGTATTTTATATATGTATAGTATCTGTCTTGGTAATTGAAATAAATTGACACTATATATTATATTTCAGTGTAATTCAACACATCAAACGAAGCAGACTTAGCTTAAAATGTACATCTCCAGAGTGCCTAAAGGGAAGAGTCACAACTTTTCTGCCAAACTGATTTATGCTTTGCTCAAATACTAACAAATTTCAAATGACAGCATATGCTTACAAAATCCAAATTAAAACACTGTACGTATTACTTCTAAAGAGATTTATCAATCAAATGGCTGTGACTGACTGCATTCTCTTCTCCTTTTTTTCCCCCTTGATTATCCTCTTATTAAGTTTTCTGCAGATGTGCTTTGCACCAAAAGGGTGAACAGTAATTACAGTAAAGTTTTCTATAAACATAATTTCATAAACTGTCAGAGAAATAATTTTGATGTTATAAACAGATTCATAGCATTTCAAATAGATTTAGACCATCTTACTAACATATCTAGGGGAAAAAATAATGCTGGGTTTGGAAATCAAATACAAATTTAGGAATTACTGCTCATTAACTACCAGGAACATGTATAAGTAACAGCGTATGCAAACACTTTAAATGTGTCAATTGACTGTATTTTTATGGACTAATAGGACATGCTTCAATGAAACAATATATTGTGCTTAATGTTATGAATTACGGCCTGGAGTAGGTGCAAAGTTCATGTCCACTGTTATGGGTGTTCTAAAAATAGCCATGAATGCCTACCTCACCCCTATTTCTTCCATCTACAACTGTATAAATCTAACAACTTCCTATTAGCTTTCTCTCCTACTAATAAGTACTTTGGAGTGAAACTGTACATATTTTCTCAAATTGCGAGAGAGAGGTGAGCAAGGGAAACCTAACCAGAAACTGTACTGTGTTACTATGTGTGAGTATATGCATTATGTGAGCATGTAAATTCTGAATAGATATAAGGGCATAGCTCACCATCATCTCAACATTAGGCTTTGTAACTAAACCCTCAAAAAATAACGTGGCACCTTATCGTAATCTTGAATTCCATTTCTTCAATTGGTTTTCTTATCCTCTGATTCTGTCACTATCTGGTGTGCTGAGGATTTCCCAGCCTCCAAACTGCTTTCCCAGACAAGTCCCTGCTTGCATCACAGTTTCCCAATGCTACATTTTGACCCCTTCACTCTCAGTTACAACCTTCTCTCCAGAGTTTCTCTTTATCAAAATCTTCAAGACAACTCTAAATAAACCAGATGTAATTGCAGATGCCTATCCAGACTAAAATTACAGTATTTCTTGAATTACATTATGGGTATGTCAGGTAGGAAAAATCACTGCCCTGGGCCCAATACAAGGGGACATATGATAGTCCACCTTATTTGGCATTTTCCCTCTTTCCAGCACAGATACCGAGCCAGAACTTTCTTATCTCTGAGCAGAGAAATCTGGATGTTCCCCAAGGCTGACCTGGTAATTACCGTCATTCAATAAGCATCAAGCGCACTCAAGCATTCAAATTCTGCTTGATGGTCCCTATTAGGCATAAATCCCAGAGATGCGTTCAGATAATTTTGTTTCAAAATTGGTACTGTGAAACATATTGCATACAACAAACTGGATCCTCTTAAAAGGTCATCTACTTTGGCAAAATTTAGGTTTATCTTCCAAACCATATGTGATTGTTTTCTCTAAAATACCTATTGACTTGAAAAATGCAAATTCCATTACCTTGGGTAATGCCTGTCAACAGTTTGACACTTTCTGTTTATTTCACATCAGAAAAGAATCCACAAGAAAATCTGAAATCAGACAAAAGCAAATAAAAGTACCACCTACAAATCCCAACACTTATAAAAATTTCTATCAATACTTTTAAAAATCTATTTGTGAAACACAATGGGTCCTAAACATTGATATTGAAGTTTGCCACAATGAACACATAATAATGAACACATCCTTTGAAAAATCATGAACCGAAGAAAACTTATGCAGAATATTTTAACTGATATTTACTGAATAACAAGGTGAGGCTGAGATATCTATCTAACCTGCTCATGACTGTTTTGGAAGACTGGTTTAAAGCACTTGCATCCACGAGAAAATTGTAATACACCCTTTTTTTCACTGGATAGGGAAGTTAGATATTTCTCAGATCCAAATTTAATTTTACAGATCCAAAATTAATTTTATCTTCATAGAGAAGTCAAACTACCTAAGTTTGCCTGTTCCACTAGTAGTACGGACTCTCATTAACTTCAGTGGAAATATGAATTAGCTCAAAAAGGCCAAATGTACACGGTTGATGTTGACAAACTTTTTTGCTTTAGAAAACTAAAACTCTTGAACACATTGTATTTTTTAAGTAACAACACCATCTTATTTCTAAGACCAGTATCTAATGAAAATATTTTCAGATAAACTAGTTCCTCATAATTCTACAACAAACTACACTGTATTTTCTCCTTTTTTTTCCTGTAACTAGAATGAAAATTAAAAAATGGACCAGTAGGCAATAAATTGTTTGCTATTGTATTTACTTTTTTCAAATACAGAAATCAATTTGATGATGAAAAGATATGGAAGTCAATAGTCTTACAGTGAGGCAGAATTAAAAATTACTGAAGATTAATTTAAATTATATTTCCTACATTCCCTCATGAGTATGTGAAATAAGACAAAGTAAAACAAAATTATTTAGATTGAGAAGGCAATGAAATACCATAGTTTGACAAAAATCAACATTATCAGAAGGTTGAAAAAATATCCAAAAATGATTGACTAATTAAATTTTTTATCCACTGTATCATTTACATTATCCAGAACAGTCGCATGCAGATCATTACAATTATTTCAGTAAAATCAACATTTTAGTAGTTTTAATATTCTCTGTGGCATTATCGGTGCTTTTAAAGCCACATAGGACAAAATGTAAGAAGGTTTTTTTTTAATTCAAAAGAAAATAGCATGTATATCAAATTATATCTAATGTAAGTGGTGTGGCTGGAACAGTTTTCAGCAAAAAGGTTAAATAAGAATAGAATGTTTAGAAACCAAATATTCCTACTATAATAATTAAAATAAAATAAAAGGGTAGATAAACAGTTACACATGACCTGAATGCTTACTGTGTTTTGAGTTACTACAGACAATAAAGGGTAATGTAAAAGATAAAAGCCCCACTAGTTGTCAAAGCTGTAGCCCTAATTGTCAAAAATTACAACTTTTTCAGTTCAGAAACCTTGAAAGCACTGATAAATATATATATATATATATCACCTATATCACCTTTATTTCTAATTCTACAATTAAATTTAAACTGCACTTGATTATTCTGGGACCCCAAAAACAATATTAATCAATCTAGTTAACAACAGCCATTCCACATCTCTTTCTAAATATTCTAATTACCGGACATGTGACTAAAATAGGAAGATATTTTTCCTGCTTGAGAATCAGGTATGACGTCCTCATTTTTACATTTCTTGACAAATATTTTAGTTAACACTGTGTACTAAGTTATGGTAGACTTGAAATCAGACAAAACAAAATTCATTTACATCAGAAATTCTAGCTGATATTCTGTGAGGGTACTGGTAAAATCAAAATTTCATTTTTAATATGTAATTGAGGAAAACCATAGCTTTCTAAAACTTACAGACCTGTGCTAAGAAATAAATCCTGGGCAGTGATGCACAATTATTTTTCCTTTAGTCTTAAAATGTTGAACAGATAGAATCATAGTGTAGCTCAGGATAGAAGATAGACTTCTGTTGCTCATCTAGTCTGATTTCTTCCACGCAGCAGGGTAAGCCAGACCAGGTGGCTCAGACTCTCTCTAGTCAAACAGTGAGTAGATATTCTTACATCTCCAGCAATGATGCAGATTCCACATCTTCTCTAAGTACCCATCCCTGGATTTGTCCACCACACACCTGCTGTGGTTTAGCTCAGTGCACCCACCAAGACTCTCCCAGTCAAACCAGGCTGCCAGTCTCTTGTTCTCTTCCTCCCTCCCCTTTCCCACTGCAGTGGGATGGAGTTAAGAATTTGAGCCACATAAGGTAAAGATTATGCGCTGAGATAAGAACTATTTAACTGGAAAAACCAACAATGAGATAAGAAAAGAAACAACAAAAGTGACCATACTAATAACCAAAGTATACAAAAGGGAGAGTGATTCCCGTGGAAAAAAGCTCACTGCAGACCCGGGTGACAATGCACAATGACTTCCCCCATCCTGCTATTTTCTTCTCAACCAGAAGCCCTGACCTTTTTCTTGGCAGCCAGAGCTCCCTATGCCTGCTCAAGGAAATGAGGTAAATTGATGTAGAATATACTCCTGGCCATGCCCACATGACCCGTGGCTCTACCCTCCATCATGGCTACTGCAAAAAATTAACTTTGTTCTGAGCAGAACCAGGACATTATCCACCCCTTATGCTACACTATTTATGTCATGCTCACATCCTACACCTTCCAACTATATACATATATACAAATGTATACAAATATATATACACTAATATATACATATATACACAAAAATCTATCTATCTATCTATCTATCTATCTATCTATCTATCTATCTATCATCTATCTACCTACCTACCTACACACCAGCACACATATAATTTCCACAGACAATAGTGATCCCTCCAAGGTATCCCTTGAAATCACTTAGTCCATGACTATGGGTTCTATCCATCCTAGATGTCTTCCAGGGCAGGAGAGCTGGTTTGAGAGCTTCATCAGGCACTCATAACTGGTATACCTGGAGCAGTCCCTCCTCATCGTCCATAGAAGTTGTGGCATGCAGTGGTCATTTAGTAACAACATACAATTCAACATTGCAGACTGCTCTCACACAAAAATCAAATCTTCTTGAGGTACATATTGTGTTTCCTCATCCTTCTGCATTACCCACTAAGTGCACCCAGATCCTTGAGCTAAGAGGATCCCACAGATGGATTTGCCTTTGCTTGAAGCAGGACTAATCCAAATTGCCTTGCCTAACACATTTCCCATATGCATCACAGGAACAGTATCCTCTTCTGTGTAGGCAGGGCCAATTTGATTAGTAGACCCCCTAGGATTAACTAACCAGGGGTCCTTTTTAAAACGTAGATCCCAATGCATTTGACCATTCAATTTTCCCTGAGGCTCATGCATGACAGGGAATATGACACACCCACTCAATACTGTGCTCTCTGGCCCAGGTGTCCCTCAGGTTAGTTTTGAAATGAGTCCCGTTGTCCGACTCAGCTCCTTCTGGGCTGCCATGTCCCAACAGGACTTGCTTTTCAGGGCCCAAGATGGAGTTCCAGGTGGTGGAAGGAAGTGCTTGCCTTGGCAGGTTTGTGAAAGTGTGATGTAATCATTCTGTCAGGTCTCCCCATATTTATATTTCAAACACTGTTACCCATACACAGGGATTTTACTCTCTTGGCCTAATTGTAGTGCATGTTTCACAGGAATGGATAACCTGGCAGTTAGTGGCCATGGTTAAGTCCACCCCTCAATCTCAAGCCTGTCTGTGTGCTGCATCTCTTCCCTGATGACCTGAGGCATTATGAGCCCACCAAGGCAGAAATAATTCACCTTAGTGTTGCCGACCCAGATCTAACTTAGTTTGATCTTGGCAGCTTGGTGCACCTCTCCGTTGTTGCAGTGTTCTTCAGCAGCCTGACTTTGGTATGTGTGAGCCTACCTGACATCCTTTTGCAGCTTACTTCTCCACCAGGACAGTGACATCTTGTCACAATTCAGCAGCCCAGATGGGTTTACCTGTGCTGGCAATTGCTCCTTTTCCATTGTTTTAGCCAGCCCCACAGAGTATATTCTACCATCCCTAAGTTGGTGTGGAGGTAGAACACTGACCTTTTCTCTTGTTCAGTGATAGCTAAATTCAGCTGGACAGATTTGAGCTCTGCAATGTGACTTGATCCATCTTGTCCCTCAATAACTTCTGCAACTTGTTACATAGAATGCCATACAGTAGTTTTCCATTTTCAATGTATCCCTACAATACAGAAGGAACTACTATAAAGATATATAAACATATTGCTTTTCATTTTCTGATAAATGATTATATGGTAGGCCCTTCTCAGCATATGTCCCCTTCTCCTTCTCCTCCAGTGATGATGATAATGTAACATGCCCACCTTCGGGCCAGTCCGTGGTGACTTACAAAATCCCTGGCTGATTAGGGATTCCTATTCATGCTGTGTAATCAGCATGATCTACTTAATACAAGGAGCAATAAGGGACTTCTCCTTTGAACATCCAGTCTAGCACTGGGAGTTGGGGTGCCAGAAGAAGCTGTGCTTCAGTGTAAACCACTTCTAAGGCAGCTCCAACCTCCACAGCTCCCAGACTCTCTTTTTCAGTTGGGGTGTCGTAAGTGAGTAGGCCTTCCAACTGGGGTGTAACAGCCCTTGGATCCTTTATACCTTCCCCTCCAGAAGCCCCAGGGTCATCCTTGAGTCTTGGGGTACTTTTTGCCATAGACCCCAGGAAGGACTATTCTGCCCAGTTTTTCAGATCATGTCCTGTCCTGAATGGCTCAAGAGCTACAGCATGAACAATCTCCTATTTAATTTGTTCAAAAGTTTGCTGTTGTTTGGACTCCACATGACACTGCTCTTCTTCTGTGTCACATGATAGAGAAGGTTCTCAGTCTCAGTGCAATCTGGAACATGTATCCTCCAAAATCCCACAGCACCTAGAAGAGCCTAAGTTTCCTTCTTGATGGTTGATAAGGATATACCTGCTGTTTTGTGGACCACATCCATTAGAGTCTGACAAAGACCATCTTGCTATTCTACTCCTAAACCCCGAATTTCTTGGGCAGGAAACCAGCCTTCAAGACGATTTGGATCATCTTCTCCCCTTTCTCAAAAACTTTCCCTGCTGTGTGGCCTCAGTGATATGGCATGATGATGTCATCAATGTACTCCAAAAGCTCTAGAGCCTCACCTTTTTCCAGTGTAGTCTGGATTACTCAGCCAGTAGTGGAGCTATGTTTCCACCCCTGGGGCAGTCAGTTCCAGGTGTGCTGGACACCCCTCCAGTTGAAACCAAGCTGTGGCCCACAGTCTGCTGCCAGAGGAATGGAGAAAAATGCATTAGCAGTGTCAATGCTGGCACTACATTTCTTCCTTGGATTCCAGTGTGTACTGAAGTTCCAGCATGTCCAGCACATTGGCATTTGGTGTTGATACAGCTTCATTCAGGCTGCAATATTATCCTGTCAGTCTTCATCTTCACTGTACTTAAGTACTGGTCTTATAGAACTACTAAATTATGAAGGAGACTTGCTTACCAGACCCTGACTCTCCATTTCAAGAATCATCTCATGGATGGTGATCCAGAGTCCTGGTTGGTGCTGTACTGTTGCTGGTACACTGTACTGGTAATGATAGGTACCTGTTCTTTGACCACAGCAGGAGAGTCGACTGAGAAAACAGCAAGGTATTCAGCTGTCTAATTTCCTCCATCTGTAGAGCAGCTATCCCAAAAGCCCAGTAATGCCCTTTTAGGACTGTGAAATAGCCCGTCCTGAAGTACCTATGCCAAGGATACATGGCACCTCTGGACCAGTCACAATGAGGTGTTTTTGCTGCTCATTCCCAGTCAGGCTCACTTCAGATTCCAGTACAGTCAGCTGTTGGGATCCCCTGTCACTCAAAAGTACACATGGATTCTTCCCCTACATATCTCAATGGCTTCAGGGTACACTGTGTGCTGATATCAGCCAAAGCCTTGTACTGTTCTGAGCCTGATGTGCCAGGCCATCAGATCCATTGGATTCACACTGTCCAATAGATCCGATTGTCTTTTTCCTTCACCGGGCTGAAGGCAGGGGCCTTCTCTTTCTGGTCATAGTACTCATTCCTCACTTCTTGTAAGTATGAACTGGAGATCTCTTCAAGAGAATTAGAAGTAATATTAGCCCTCCTATTCTGTCCGAGGATGTCCAATGGAAACTGGAGTGGTACCTGTCCTTGAAGAATTTCCTGTTGTCCTCTCAAGTCAAAGTTCATGCTGCAATGGCAGAGGTGGGTTTCCCATTCCATTTTCTTACATCCCCTCTATCATCGTCAATCATGCAGGTAAAAACACTGGTTACCTTGTGATGTGTACCCTCTCTCTCAAGCACTCGCTCCTAAAAAAGAGGCTCTGGTCCATACTAACAGGTCCATACTAAACTTTCATCTCTTACTTGCTCACGTCTTTCAAATGTGTCCGCAGTTTAGGACCATCTTCACACAGCCAAGGTTTCTTGCACTGGCGGTGCCAGAACTGAATACAGAACTACAGGCAGTCTCACACATTCTCAAGAGAAGACAGGACACATTCCTTGATATTCCTGGCTGCACCCTAGCTAAAGTAGCCCAGGAGGTGGTGGGCAAATTTGCCACAAGGGGTGCAGTGCTGGCTCCTGTTCAGTAGTTGTTAACCATTGCACCCAGAATTTTCTCTGTCAATCTGCATTCCAGCTGGTGAGTTCCAAATCTGTACTTGTGAAGGACACATACAATCTATAGGCACATGGCTTGGCATCTGCCTTTGTTGAATTTCATGAGGAACCTGTTTGCCTATTTTACGAGCTTTTCCACATTCCTTTAAATGGTTATTCAATACTGCCTTCCAGCAAGTTAATCACATCCTCCAAATTAGTTTTTACATCATAACTGATGTGGACCACACACTTAGACTGCACTGTTTGTTGTAATTTCAGGTGTTAACAAAAACATTGAACAATACTTATGGTCCTCTATCCACCCTACATCACATCAATTTGACCATAAGAGATTATGCCAAAAGTCTTGCATATAAATGATATCCAGTTCTCACACTTTTAACAACCAAACTAGTGATCTCATCCCAGAAGACAATGGGTTCAGATAGCTGTAATTTGCCCTTGGCTAGCTTCTTACTAGCTTCTTCCACCAGTTCTTGATGTCTTTGAAATGTTTTCCTCATAGTTTTCTAGAGGCCTCATGTAAGGCTGAATGACCTGAAGTTCCATCTTCCATTGGAAGAAGGTTAATGAAATAGCCATCTTTAGAAATAAGAAGGATTTCCTTCTTATTTCTAAAGATGGCTATTCCATTAACCTTCTTCCCATTATTAAGAATGACCACCAGTCAGTTTATACACCAAGACAGCTAAGTATTCAAACTTCTGTGTAATTAGAAAATCTATGCTCCTGACATTCTAATCTATATAAATATTTCATCATAATTGTACTCAAAACAAGTTTTGACACCTTATTCTAGCTAGGAAAACATTTCTGAAAAGTTATGTTCAAATTTTCCTCTGCTTCAGATAGCTCTTTTCTCACTCTAAAGCAAAATGAAGGGATAAATATTGAGTCAAACCACACTGTTACATAGTGGTTTAATGAATATGATCTCATTGGATGAATACTTTGAATTTGCATATTATACTTCAGCAGCTCTTAAAATGGCAATAGTGTGGAGCAACTCAGAACCAGATTCTTGAAAGAAGGATAGTTTTATTAAAAAAAAATCTTAAAAATGCCAATGTCCAAATATTCATCTATGAATATCTATTCATCTATCTAATGTCCAAATACTCATCTATGCCTTATTTTATTTGTATGTCAATTAACCAGTTCAGAAACTTGCTCTTCTCAGCTGTTTATATTTCCATGATAAAAACAATCCAAAGGAAAAACAAAATGTGTATTTGACTTAGATCTTTCACTGAATAAACAGAAAGTACCCTAATTCTAGCAGAAAGGAAGTAACAGGCTGCAATGTTGTTCCTCCAAAACTATGCCTTCTTGTCATTAGTTTTTCCCCCACCTGGACTTGAAACTATGGCTGATTTTTGCTGTTGGATTTGAGATCTGTTACTCAGTAACTGAAAAGATCTTTATTTTTAAGTTCTTGTGTTTAGCAACTACCCATGTCTTTGAAGATCTTTAGTGAGTGCATGTGTTACACTATCCCTAATGGAGTTTCCCATATAGTGCTTTTTTATGTTTTGATCAGATGAATGGTTATTTGTCTCTCTTTGTGGTCTATTTTGTGCTCAGTCTTGACTCTTCTATTTACATTCTTCTTTTCTTCTTGCAAGTATCAGTCAGACTTTTCCAAAGGGCTTCAATATCACATTATAATACTTTCACACTACAATATAGCACACTATGCCAAAGTAGTATAAATTTTTTTTTATAGTTTCAAATATACCAGAAAACTGTAACTCCTGTGGAATACAAAATTGTCTGAAGAAGTTCCTCAGTGAGTCAAGAATGTTTTTTTTCATTTTCAGTACTCTCATTTAATGAAGAATAGATACTGCTGAAATTAAACTCCTACAACAGTGAATTCAAAACCAGTAAAAGCTCAATAAAAAAGTTCTAACTACTGTCAGCATGTTAAGTTTACCTAACATTCTACTTTAAGAGGAAATTCATTTCCCATCTCATCCATGGTCTTTCATTCCAACTGGAGTTTGTTTTGTTTAAAATGGAAGATAGAGATCGCATTAATACCTTGGTGAAAGAAGTGAAAATCTTCTTGTTAGTGCTAAAAATTAGTATTCATTAAAGAACACAGGTTAATTTAAAACAGCCCTGAAAAGAACTATAAAGTATATAAAATGGGAAAATGAAAGTATGTCTTCTTGTTTTCTTTCTGGCTAATAAGTTTCTTTCTATATTTTGCCTAATTTATACCGTTTATAGAATAAATACTAGAAAATCTTAAACTAAAATTTCACCTCATTTAAGCTCATTTTTAGCCTAATTTCTTGAAAAAGCCAAATGCTTCCATCTTCCTGTCTCATACAATATCATGATCCTAAATGGACTTCCCCAGCTAGAAGTGACATTTTACAACCGGATACATTTTTTCCTTCAAAACTTTTTTGTGACCCTTATTTTGTAATTATGCACATCTGTTGACTTTCTGCATATGATGCAAAACTTTCAGTTTAAAAACTAAGCTGAGGAAAAATGAAATGCCAGGAGGGTGGTCGGAAATTGGAATTTTCTTTTTGCTGCAATTGCACTTGACTTACATTGGTTATTTTTAATAGTCTATTATTAAATTCTTATTAAAACAGCTGTTTAAGCATATGAAAATAAATTCTCAAAATAATAGCAATGCAGCTACCACATTTGCTTATAAGCTTAACATATGTTCAATGAACACAATGAAGTCACTGGAAAATTTGCAATGAATATATGGAGAGAATTTCAGTAATGATGAAGATATGTAAAATTAAAGTGGAAAACGTAATTCAAACTCTTTTTCAGAGAAGAGTCAATAACAACATAAACAAGGCCTCATTGAAATACTCCACATATGGATATAAATTTATTACCATTGTTTTCAGTAAATGAAAGAATAAACAAACCTCATGATGCTCAACAAAGAGACACACAGTCTTTAATCTGGGTAGGAGCAGCCCTAAGAAACAGTATATCCTCAGCTGGCAAGTAAATTTACAGAAAAGGGCCTTGCGGCCACCAAGATAAACACAAACTGACAACAGGTTTTCTTGCCACAAAGAAGGCAAATGGGATCTTGTGTTGCGTTAAACAAAGTTGGGGAGCAGCAGATTAGGGGACGGGATCCCCCTGATTAGCCAGCAGGTTGGGGAGGTGGTCCTTCCTCTCTAGTCAGCTCTTGGTGAGGCCACCCCTGAAGTACTGTGTCCAGTTCTGAGCTTCTCAGTGCAAGAGACACAAAAAGCTACTGGAGCAAGTCCAACAATGGGTCACTCTTATGATGCAGAGACTGAAACATCTATGAGGAAGGGCTGAGAAAGCTAGGACCCTTCTGTCTGGAGAAGATAAAGTTCAGACAGTGATCTTGTGAGTGTATAAAAACACCTGAAGGGAAGGTGTAAGGAAAACGGAACGAGGCTGCTTTCAGTGTTGCACAGTGACCTGGTAAGTGGCAATGGGCACATTCTGAAACACAGGAGGGTCCATCTGAACACCAGAAAACACTTTGTAAATGGTTAGGGTGACACAGCACCAGCACAGGCTTCCCAGAGATCTTGTGTAGTCTCCATCCTTTGAGATATTCAAAACTCACATGGAGGCTGAAGCTGGGTAATAGGCTATAGGCGCCTACTTGAGCAGGCAGATGGGACCCAAAGATCTCAGAGGTTCATTTCAGCCTCAGCTGTTCTGTGATTATGTGATTCTACAAAACAGACAAAAGTTGCTTCTGCTTTTTTTGATTTGAATCGTTGTCACACAGTTTTCATATTCTCCAGACAGAGATTTAAGATTACTTCAGTAAAGACTGCAATACATATTTGGAAATTCTATTCCTGCTTTATGGTGAAACAGTGTTGCTAGGGGTGAAGGCAAATGTATTTTCCCAATAATGCAAAAGCTCCCAGAGCTAACAGTATAAGGACAAACACTCAGTTTCTGAATCACATTCAGGCTTCTTGTCAATTTAAATTCTCAAATCCATAGATGTTTATATATGAGCGAAGGGGCAGGAGGAGGGAAGGACAGAGACAGAGAGAAGCAAAGCATGAGACAGAAACACATGAAGAGAGACATAGACAGAGACAGAGACAGAGAGAAAAGGATTAGATGTTATTACTAACATATGACAGTAAATAGAGTGTATTAGTCTATAAAGAATTAAATTTGGTCTATTTCTAGAAAGTGGATATGGTGTTATAAGTTATGATCAAGGTTTTTCAAACAATAATGTATTTGGTAGGAATATTTTTAATGTATTTACATCTACATCAATAAATAATTTTTATTCAACACTCTATTATTTTCAACATTTTTCCTTGGAATTTAAAATAATTTTCTATTAAAAAAATTAGACATCTAAACTAATTCAACACCAGAAATAAACTAAAATAAATCACTCATCTGTCAATGATGTTTTCTGAAGAAAAAAAGAACAAGAAGAGATGATCTAGTAGTGCTTGAAGTGAAGGTCCCCTTTTGTAAATGTGGACAGTTCACTATACCATGAGATGCCTAAAATGATTAATCACATTCAGAAACAAAACATGAATTAAACAATCAACACTTCAAGTGTATACAATGACAATCAGTTTTACAGAAAGACAAAGATATTTCAACTTGGCCTCCTCTTCAATGTAGAAATGCTATGTTTGACATAACAACTTGATATGAAAACTGTGATTAAGTCTTTCAGGATAGTCAGTAGCTAAGTCACTACTGTGTAAGAGTATTATTAGACCTGACAGTCTTATACAAATCTATTAGCAAATTCACCCAAATCCATTACTAAAGTATTAGCATTACTCAAATCAGTAAGAATAAAATTCTATTTGCATTTTTTTATAATACTAGCTATGACTACTTTTTTTTTCATAACCCTGACAAGGAATTTACCCCTTTCTGCCTCGAATGCTGCTGGGTTTGATTTGATTATTAAAAGCCCTGTGAATTCTATATTGTCCTGGAATAATATAATTTCTATTATTTTATTAACTCATTTTTAAAGTCTTGGCAAAATATAATTTGTTAGTTGTTCCTTTTGTGCAGCCCTGTTAATGTTTCTTGGAAGAAAAAGAATCAAAATGCTTATATCAGTTCATATGATTGTTGCTACATCTATGCTTGGTGTCAAAACATGAATAAAACTCAGTAAGAAAAAATAAAAAGAGCAGTGGCTGATAGAATAAAGGATGTGTTTTATAAACTAGATTTTAAAGATATCATTTTTGCATAGTTGCTGTCAATCTTAACATCAAAAGAATGTATCCTTTGAATTAAAAGGCACAGCTGCACTCATTCACTAGGAAAACAGAGTAACACCACAAAATCATGTCCCTAGAAGAAGTATCACAAAAAGCTGAGAATAACAGCTATAAATGCAACTTACTTTCATTGAATTCTAATTATAAGAGCACTTTTCACTCTGCTACTTGAATATTCAGAACTACTATTAATTTGCTGGGAGCAGTTTTCATTTTCCACATATCTTCAGGATTCAATTAAACTATTCTAGATACATTTTTAGAGCTTTAAAACATTTACACTCTGAATATATAATTTACTTATTCATGGACTTGAAAAGATTTGTTAATGACATCTTCTAAAGGAGCAAAGGAGAGATGATAAAGTAATAGGGTTGTTTTTCACTCAAATTATGAAACAAAGTAGAACACAGCACATTATCTATTTTATACAGCTTTCATGATACAATTTGTGAGAAGTTCATAATAATGGTATGCTTGCCAGCTTGCAAGTCTTTTACCAGTCAAAGCAATAGTAATGCAAACTCAGGTTCAGAAAAAGGTAGTATATAATTAGTAGTTATATCTTCAGAACTCGGTTTAGTAATTTAATAATTAATACCTACTACACATGTCTGCAAAACTCTGTTCTACTATAGGTCAAATATAAATAGTTATTATAAAAAACAATCCCAGGTTTAAGAATTTAAAATGTAAATCTTGCATTTTGCCTCTGAAAGATAAATCACCCAATTGCAGCCAGCCCACATCTCTGGAGATCATCAACTGCAGAGGACGGTCAGATCTTAAAATAAGATTAGTTAACTCAAGTGACAGGTACTCCTCAACATTTCTGGGCAAGTTATTTCCCTACTGGTAAAACAAACAAACAAACAAAAAACAAAAACCAAAAAACTCAAACCAAACCAACCAAACAAAAAAACCAACAACAACAACAAAAAAACCCCAAAACCTCAAACAAATAAAAAGCACCACAAAAAAACCCCACCAAAAACCAACCAAACAAACAAAAAACCCCAAACCACAACACATAAAACAAGCCAAAAAAGTTGTAACTTCTCATATTTTGTTAGAATTTCCCATTATTCACTTTGTGCCCTCAGCACTCATGGATGAATCCTGTCAGATCTCAGTGACTTGTGTCTGTCTGGTTAATAAACATTCCTAAACCTGATCCCCTTCCACCAAGTCTTTCTTATTTTAGATTTTCCCACCGGAACCTGGGATGTGCAGACACAGGTCTTACCAATGAAGACAGGGATGAAGAAGGGCACTCAGTGACTCAGCCTATTTTTAAGGTCTTTGCAATCAGGTTCTGCTCCTATTCTTCCTTTTGAGGCTGCTGAACCTGTAGTTATAACTTCATGTTCTCATTGCATCAATTGGAAAACAGAGACTGACTAGGAGCTATCCTATCAAGGTCACAGAGAAAATTAGAACTTGTGAGCCCAAGAACTGCTCTTGGGACCCACAGTCTCCACTGCTGTTTCTTTGAATAAAGCCTTACTTTAACGCGCATAATGAAGGGGGGGGGGGGGGGGGGAGGGCATAAAAAAGTGGTTTTTTACATCCTCAATAACAGCTGAGCCTGTACAAACAAAATGCCAAATCATCAAAGTGAAAAAAAATCAATCTGAATGCAATCCTGCAACTCAAAATAAGACTTTTTCCTCATTCTTTTTAACCTCTTAGAACAAATTTAAGCAGATTCACAGAATGAAATGAAGCCAGGTACTCTCTTCAAAGTATTTTCCTTTATTTTCCTTTCTCCTTTTTTTTTTTTTTTTTTGCTTTAACTGGAAATCAAAATGTTGAATGCTGTAAGAAAGTTTTTTACTAAGTACATTTTGAGTGCTGCATCTATTTGCCAAAATAGAAACCAGCCACTGTGGGTGGTGATCTTCTAAAGTAGAAAGGGAAAAGGTCACCTAAGGCTTTATTCCCTAGGGTGTTATATGGCTAAGCACATGCTTTAAAACTTTGCTGCATAAGTGACACTTTGCTCAGCACCTTGCAGAGCTCATCCTTAGCAAGGCAGTAATGATTTACTGGTGCCATCTTTTTTAAGTATTTAAGCAAATGACTACACTTTTGAGGATTAAAACTTCTTTTAGATGGGATTCACTCAAGTACAGGAATTCATTGCAAAGCCTTTCAAGTGCTTAATTTTCATGTTTGGAATATGCTTGAGAATTTGGCAGCTCACTGAAGAACAGGCTCCAGAAATCCCAGTTACAATTTAAACATCTCCACCCACATAACACTACCTGGCACATTTCTGCCAAAGGGCTGTACTTGCCATAGGTCTGAATTTTGCTTTCCCAAAACCATTGTGTTTTGCATTTTAAAGTCTTGATAATTGTATTACATTTAAGCAGTTTTGCTGAGCTTTTTTTTTCCCACAATACGGTTATTTATTCTTGTAATTGTATATATAGGTTGCTATGTCTTCTGGCCAAAGGACATCAATATTGCAGATTAAAATACAGCATTATTAGCAGCACATTCACTGCTGAATAGTTAGATTTAAAACATAATCTTTACAAAATCATAGAATTATTGAATACCATGAGTTGGAAAGAGGTCAACAAGGATTACCAAAGTCCAAATCCTGACTCTGCACAGGATACCCCAAGAGTCACACCATGTGCGTTGTGAATGTTGTCTAAATGCTTCTTGAACTCTGTCAGGCATGGAGCTGTGACCACTTCCCTGGGGTGTGCACTCCAGTGCTCAAACACCCTCTGGGTGAAGAACATTTTCCTGATATCCAACCTAAACCTCCCCTGACAGAGATTCAGGCCATTCCCTCTGGTCCTGTCACTGTCACCACAGAGCAGAGAACAGTGCCTGCCCCTCCTCTTCTTGTGTGGAAGTTGAAACTGCAGTGAGGTCTCTTCTCAGTCTCCTCTTCTCCAGGCTAAACACACCAAGTGACCTCAGCTGCTCCTCATACTGCTTCCCCTCAAGGCCCTTCACTATCTTCAATGCCCTTATTTGGACATTCTCTGATAACTTGATATGTTTTTTATAATGCGCTGCCCAGAACTGCACACAATATCCAAATGATGAGCTACACTGGTGCAGAATCGGGCTAGATTTCATATAGCATATTTCATATTTCATACTTTCAGATAAGTATTTTCTTTATGGATAAAAAATACAAATTGGTTTACAACAAATTAAATATCATAGCAGTTGATTATCTCTAATTAATAATTAGGAATTAATGATATCTCTGGAGCCTTGGACGCTTTTCTGTGATTGTTACAATTGATCTTTTATTGTTCCAGCTAAAAATCAATTTTCTGTTCTCATTATTATATTCTTTGAAGTGCTTATGAATAGGATCCAGCTAACAGCTATTTTGACTAATCTCCCTGAAGACGGTCTGAAATTTTTCATAAAAATTTCCTCTGAAGAATTTTTAGTTCTTTTTAATTAAAAAATGTCATTCCTACATCTACTTTTTGCATATTTAGTGTCCACTTTCCACGTTTTCAAATAATTCAGAAAGTATAAGGCAGTTTTCCTAATCTATATAAGTCTACAGAGATTTTTAATGTGCTCTTACAAAATGACGTTTTTGTGACATCCACCTTCTCTTTAAAGGGCTGAACAGGATGCAGCCAAGCCAGTTATGATGGGGCTGTCTCAGCCACATTGCAGCAGTTTGAACGATACTCTAATTTATGTCAGCTCCTGTAGCCTCTGAGCAGTCGTGTCTTCTGCAATAGAAACACTCTGACCACATTTTATTGCTCTTTGCCTCAGCATCTTGTTTCACTGGGCTTCTTAAGAAGGAGGTAAAGGAGAAAATTTTTTACACTTTCTGTTGCTAGGTATCTTCTTCCCCTTAATAACCAGTCATCCCTAGGTAGGACATGAGAAAAACAGCAGCAAAAAAAATATAGCTTCTATTTGTGTATAGGTCCTACATTGCAGGGGCAGGCTGGAGAGGCGGCAATCTGGCTTTAATTTTCTGTTTAAAAAATGCAACAAATCAAGCCAAACAAAAAACCACCACCTGAAACCAATCAGACAAGAAAATGAGCAACCAAAAACTAGGTTAGAGAGTCTAAAGTAGATTCAACCAGATCATTGACAGCAAAGGAGAGAGAAACTGAAGGAAAAAATTTCTAGACACCCTTTTTACCCAAGTGCTACTTGAATTTAGGACACATTTCAGCTTCATCAAGTTTACAGCTCAGTGTGAAATGCTAACAGTTATATTATTTTTATAACATTTGTACCAACAAATCAGCCCATACTTCCTATGAATAACTTGGGTATTTGGGACATATTCTGACCCGATGCATTTCATAGATATAATGAAATTCATTTTCTTGGATCTGAAAAACTGATTTTCTTTGTTCCAGTAGTTTCTTTCATTTGCCTTCAAATGAAGCCACTGAAGGAGAGAATTCCTCTAACAACTGACACTGCTGGAATTATACTTGGTTTACTCACATGCCAGGGAGATAAACGCCACTTGATAAATGTGTTCTTTGTAATAGCTATGTACTATGGTGGTGCAGCTGTACTCAAATTCCCTGTGTCCAAGCCCGCTTTTGAACTAGACATTGAGAGTTGCCTCAGTGCAGCTCTAAGCTTGATTGAATTAGTCATGGCTATTACTTCTCAAATGCAGCTACACTGCATCTGGGACCCAGGCATGTATTGCTATATGGTTTTGTACTGAGTCACATAGACATTAAAACCCTAGCAGACCTTGACAGAACTCCTTTATTTGTGCCCTATTAGCAATATGGAGCTGTCCCAAGACACACATCTAAGAAAGAAAGTCAAGCACAGAAACATTCACTGTTGTCACAACTAATCTCTAGGCACTCTTGAGAGGATAAAAATGAAAAAAAATCGTATACCATTAAGCTTTTTAAAGTGGCATTGATAGTGGCTTATTTTAGTATCAACCACAAAAAAAAAAAATCAGATTCATAGATAAAATTAGGGAAAAAAATATTGAGGTATTTCACTAAAATATCACTTGGGTATATAGGCATTTGGGAGGAGATAGTTCATGAAGACAGGAAAAGGTATTGAAAATTGCTGAACTCAGATTTCTTCCTCAAGTGAGTAAATTTTGTAACTGTTTTACAGTTCATTTTAGACTCTGTCTTCACCAAGTTAGACCAAAAGATGTCACTGAAGAAACCTGAATGTCAGTACGGTAACAAAATTAATTATCTTTCTTGTTCTCACAGTTTCAGAAGGCTGAGTCCAAAACCGAAGCAGAAACTGAGTATTTTACTCTTCCTATGTATACATGGTATTTGCATGTTTAGCTCTTCTCTGCTTGTTGAACAATTCTTACTGTTACTTCATTGATTATTAGTCATCTCAATCGTTACCAGTGGCAGTATGAGGAAAAAAAAAAAAGAGGGTAAAAAAGAGAACGCAGTAGATTGCTTTGATTTTATCCCTTGATTAAGTCCATCTGTCTCACTTTGGAACTCCAAACCTGAAATTTCATCCATGCTGTATACTGTCCATGGTGATAAGAATTAACCCCTGCTACGCATTACAGTAGTTATAAAAGATACCAATGAATATATCACTTCACACACTTTTGCATGTGGTGGAAAAGAGAGCTCTGGGGCCTAACATTAAGAATTGCTGCACAGATGATAATGCCTATTTCATTTATTCTTAGGCCGTAAGTACTTATGGTGAAATTTTACTGATAGCCCCAAATATTGCTAGAATTATTCCATACAGACATTGCTATATTATTCCAGCTTCCAAATATGTAGAAATCCAGAAGAATTTCAAAGCTAAAAAATTCAAATAAGACTTCCCTAATTTTGCTAAATGCACGCTGCTAATATAAGGCAATTAAATAATATTATTTCCTTTACATATTCACCATGAAAGAAGTGAGTTCTTATTAAACATAGAGAAAAAAAATATGTATGAATACACCACCTGCCCCAAGGAAGCAGAGGCCATAAACACCCTCCCAAAATTCATAAATACACCTGATAAATTAGGCAACTTGAGGAAATACAACTCAGTGTTTACTAAGCACAAAAGAATTTGAAGCTATGGATGATCTTCATGTCTGATGAGGAGAATCAATTCTATGCCATATCTTCAATTTTTACTGTTGTCTCAGCTGTTTTATAAAGCATCCTAAACGAATATAAATGTTCTGCCTTAAACTGAAATGCTAGGTTTCAGTCAATTGAAGTTAACTGTAAGAAAACTGTAACACTCCAAGTCTGCCAGAAGTGCATCAGAATAAATCCAATTATATCATCACATTTACAAAGGTGTACCATTTTTCTAACCTTCACATTTAGTTGGGTTTTTTTTTTTTTTTTTTAGTAAGAGAAATGAGGAATCCAAACTCTCTTAATTTTCTAATTATGTCTTTTTAATAAACATATGTGTTGGCAATTTTTAAATTTTCATTTTTTAAAGGAGAGAGTAGTATACTTATATTCAGTTCACAATATTTAATACATATCCACATAAAGTTAGAAATGTGTCATAGTCTGTGATGCAAGAACACATTTGTATAGGTAAAAATTTTACTTGGCTGTATAATACATGCATCTGGATCATATTTTTAAGAGAAAATTTACTGAAATTGCACAATCACCTGAAAAGATCCCATATTTTACTCTTTGTTATAACAAACCCATAACAAAAATGGGATTATACATGAGACTACATAGTCTGAATTAGGAGTAGTGGTAGAAAAAAAGTGATTTTCCTGCCCTGAGGAGATTTACATTTTGACACTTCTATTCTTCTTTGGAAGAGGAAAACAAACCTGTGATAATTTTTTTTTACCCAAAAGTCATAAAATTATAAAGTTCTGTGGATTTTTTCAACTTATTCTGATTTTTAAAAATTTAACATTTTAAAATTATTTTTAAAGGAAAAAACCTTATGCAGCTACCTTAATCAATTTTTTTTGAGACTGACATATGTGTTTTTAAAGAAAATAATGAACTGAAATTGAATAATGTTTCAGGAAAAGGCAATCTAAATCCATATACAGTGTTATGATATTTGGGCCTTTTAACTATTAGCAATATAAAAAATTAAATTTATTTTAAAATCATATCAAGTAATTTGACAAAAATCAAAAAAGCCTACTTCAGCAGCAATATCATGTGGACCAGAGGATTTTTCATCATCAGATTTATTTATTTCCAGTAAATCTTACAGATCCATCTAGTTTCTTACAGAAACTATCTGTTTTGTCATGCAGAGAAAGTGCAAAAAGACAAACAGATATGTGGTACAACTATTAAAGTGTGTTTAAAACAAAGATTAAAATTAGTTTTCAGAAATTACTCACAACAGGCTAACCCAGTAAAAATTCAAGTGTTTTAACATATACATTATCATAACTAATAATAAAATGGGGTCGTGTCTTGATGACAGGTTTGCCATTTGTCTTTTAAGTGACTTTTATATGCTACAGCAAAACATTTTTAAAGCTTCATGATATTTCAAAATACCAAAAATAGATGCAACAGCTAAACTGTGAGCATTAACGTATTTTATGCAAGATTACTATTCATGTGTGAATATGCTACATAAAAAAATCCTTTAGTGTCAGAGTTTGAACCTGGCGTGAATTTCTTCATGTATCATACAAAAAATAACTTTTTAATGTAATTGAATGGCATCATTAGAAGGAGATGGATTAATTTAAACCATTTTATAACTGGAATATTCTGCCTGTATATTTTTTCTCTGACTTGGGATGTACCAAAAAAGAGATGCCATCTGAATATATAAATACCATATTGATTAGGAGACATTTTTCTTTAACATAATAGGATGAAATTAAGCCATTTCTACATCTACAAGACTGTATAGCTAATAACTTAATGTGTTTTAGTATGTCTAAAGATTCTGCATTCCCAAAGTAAAAGCTTCCTATTTTCACTAGGCTTTTTTTCTTTTTTAATGTGGCAGAAACTAACAGACGTACTAAAGAAAGTACATTCAAAAAGTAAGTTCAAGAATGTCAGTGGAGTTCAGTTTCATACATCTTCTCAAAACTGAATTTAGATCAATATTGGATCATTACTTGCCACTGAAAGGGAATTCAAAATCAATTTATAGCTTTTACCTTCTGTATGTATAGGTGGAGATGCATTTTCCTCCTTTAAACAATCATGCTGGATGATTTCCTACATGCCTAAGTGTATCCCTAGTGCATTTCACTTCAAGTCCCGCATCACTCTCTTAAAAAAAACAACTAGCACCTAAAGACACATTCTCATCCAATTACACATATTAAATATTAACAGACTATTGATAATGGCTTACTTACCTTTTTTCTGACAATTTTGGTTGAATACTCTGCCTATTGCAGATGCATACTTCCAATGCTCTCCTATATAATTACTGTTGGCAGAAAGATAAAGCTCTCCTTAGGTGAGAGTTTACTGTTCATATATTTCTTTGTTAGACAGGTGAAACCAAAACACTCAAAGAAATGTTATTTGCAATAGACTTGAAAGACTAACAAATTAAGTTATTCTTCCATTTGGCCAGCCTCAATAAAAGTAGAAAGTGTCACAAGCTAACTCTTGGGAGAATGTTCTTTGTTTCTATAGCTGCTTTATTGTTCATTTGTTTTTGTTTTCTTCTGCACTTTTTTTCTTCAGACTTTTCTGTTCTTATATACAAAATAGGACAAAGCACAGTAAATACAATCCATTAAAGAGTCCACATATATTTAATAAGGTCTGTAGCTTGTGGATGTTTTGTTTGCATTATTCAAAATTTTAAATATTGTCTTACTTGTGTATGAATATAATTTCAGAATTGAAAGGTGCAGTACACAACAGGAGTGAGAGGTGCTCATCACCTTCCAGGCTTACATTTCATACATAACTTTTGTAGATTACAGCACATACAAACAAATCTGTTGTTTGCTTTCACAAAGAAACTTAATTATTATCAGCATTCTAAATAAATAATTTATGGCAACACCAGCAAGACAATACTAGAAAGATGTGGGGATCCAGAAGGAAAAAAATCAATACACGAAATTCCTTTCCATCTGTAAGTGTAGCTAATTGATAGGAAATTACAGGTTTAACTTCTTGTCTGAATCAAAGGTCTCTTAGTGAAACTGTGTGGGGAGAATCCTATGACCTCAGGCAGGCCTCTGCCCTCCCTCCACAGAGAGGCAGCTCCTCCTATTTGCCCGTTTATTTGTCTCCCTGAGCCTTTCCTGAATCAGTACATACCGATGAAGGCCTTCACTGAGGCTGTCAAAACTAACCCTTCTCATTTTTTATTAAGGTGGATCACCAGATTTTCTGCACTATTGGACATTAATAATTCATTTATTTCACCACTGTTTCTGACACTGCCCAGGAAGAAACACTTTGAGAGAAGATGAATATAGTAGCTGACAACGAAAGCTCTTAGTTGTTAGCTCTGTCTTAAGGCCTCAGATTGCTTTTTGCTTAACTCCTTCCCCTCCTCCAAAAAACCAGCAGTCTACAGAAATTTTGGAGTTTTTTTGAATCCACAAAAATATCTAATCGGTACTCATCCTGTGCTAACTTGCCAGCCTTCCAGCACTCAATCCCAATTTTCAATTATATCCTCTTTTAAAAACAGTACTGTACTTGACCATTTTGCACATCCTCTCTCAAGTTTGCTAGCATGAAGAAGCTTGGACATTAAGTTCCCCTCTAACTTCTTTTAATTGTTCATTGGTTTCTAAACTTACACCTCCTACTTCTCTCTGAGGCAGCTCAGTATTTTAAACCTTTCTATACTTAATTTCTTTTCAACTTGAACATTTAATTATTGCTATTTTTGATCTCTGATTGCCAGAAAAGAATGCAAATATTTCAGCCCATTCACCCATGGATATCGCAACAGGATAAGTAATCCTGGTTTTTGTCTTTGACATTTTCTCAGTAGCAAAATTATTCACTGAAACACTGAAAATTCTATTTTAATTTAGAGCTCATGCTTATAAAATTCAAAATTAACCTTATTTTTTAAATTACATTTCCTTATTCTGTTGCTTTAATCCACATTCATAAGGAATATACAACAGAAAAATAAGTTATGTGGGTTTTTCCCCAAAATATGCCAGTGTATGCTTTGTTCAGACTTTACAAAACATGTTTTGAATGGCCCTTCTCTCTCTATAGGTTCTATGATTAATGATGCCATTACTAAGGCAAATCTAAAACAATACTGCTCTGTCTGTTTGAGCTGTCATATCAGCTCAATTACTGCAGTAGCTTTACCTATTAACAGTCAAAATCTGTTGCAAAGAATCCTATTGATTCAGCCATAGATTTTAGTGAGGAAAAATTGACATGGTTCAAACCCTAAATCAGAATTTGTATGTGAAAGGGAAATGAGAAGTAAACTTAACAGATGTCTGCTTTATAAATCCTGCATTAAAATATACAGGAATCTTCTTAGTAGGCCCTTAAGGCCATAATAAATCAATCATGACGGTTTTAATTTTCATTTGTATCATTATCAAACAAATACTCATGAAAGAACAAACAGGGTTAAGCGCTCAAGAGGGCTGAGAATGAAAAGAATTCTTGAAGGAGGTCACAACATTTCTTCGGAAATTATATGATAAAAAAATTATTTGGGTAATATTAAACGATATATAAAATCACAATTTTCTGATGTAAAAAGTATTTACAACATTTATTTGAGTAAAAAATTTCTACCACTATAGAAGAAATTCTTCCATTCAGCTTTTTCATCATGAACTCTTTGTGACCCCATTTAAGGAAGATTTTGCAAGAGATACTAGCCTTGTCAGGATGAATTTGATTCAAGCAACAGTTGGTGTACACTGCAGTGATTTTAGCTTCTTTGTTGAAAGAAGCTAGCTTTGAAGATTTACAGTCAAAGATTGAATCTAGCAGTTCACCGCAAACTCCATTTATCATCGGACATTACCTTATCAGATAGTTGCACACGGTAGAGAAAAATACAGAGAAGGTTTCATTAATTCTTTGGTGAATGTGGCTCTATTCTAATGATATATAGCTTCAACATGAACATTACACCGTGGACTGACTTTATTACCAACAGTTCACATGAACATGTGCCTATAACTCTTAAAAATGGCAGAAGCGTCATCCTAAAGCAGTTTTACCTGAGAAGTTTCTTGCCTAATACAGCAACTTTATCTCCATATCTCATTAATTCAAGGGCAAGTTTGTGTTATAAGAAAAAAAATGACAAAGTATTACATACACTTCAAAGATTTTCAGAGAGGTGTATTGAATTACTTAGACTACTAATGAAACACAGTATCAGAAATATTTGCATATTAAATAGTTGATCTATGATATCTGTGGCCCCAGGATGGCTTGTCTCATTGATAGACCCCTTGTGTTTGGGTAAACTTTCAGTAAAACTCCAGACCAGACTTTGAAACTCCCCTAGTACTCTAATTCTCTGTAATTTCCTTCAATTTCACACTCTGCCTCTAACCAATCAAGCTGTTTCCATTGTACACAGAATATAAAGAACTTCAAGAAACTAAATACCTGTGAGTCTGGGATGGGAATCTGATAGTACTGTAAGGTAGTTTAACCTGTTAAGTTCCAAAAGGTTCATAGTTACATTTCAGAACACCTAACAGGTGTTGAAAATCAGCACATTATCTATCTATCTATCTATCTATCTATCTATCTATCTATCTATCTATTCTATTTTAAAATGTCGTATTATTTTAGAATATTTACAGACCCACTTGTTAAAATACATATGAAATTGGGGGATAGGGGGGTAGTGCTATAAATTGATTTGTTAATTTTATAATGGGTTTTTCTTTTGCCTGTCTATAGCAAGTAGATGGTGGAGATTCTTGAAAATCTATTGCGCTACTGAATAATAAATTTAGGTTTTTACTGTCTCTAATTCCAAGTGAAAACTTGGTGGCAGAAATTAGGTATTCATGAATGATTCGCAACCACCAGTAATAGGCCTCCTGAGTGTTCTGAAGCAAGAATACATGCTAAATATTTTCTGCATTCAAAGCAATGGAATTTGGGGTCTTCTATAAAAAGCTCACTATAAACTCTCTTATCATTAAGCATCTATTTCAAACCATCTTCTTCAATATAAAATCTGTTTTATTGTTCTCATATAATCAATAAATTTCTTCTGCCTCAGTGCTCAAAACCCTCTCATCTCAATCTCTGCTAGCAAATAGTAAGACTGAGGACTGTTTCTTCAGTTATGAACTTTTACCAAATAGGTGATAGCATTATTTTTCCAAATTTTAAAAGGATGTCAGCAGTAGAGATAACCATGCAAGTCTATTCACCATCAATTCAAAACATATATATGTTGACTTTTTTTTCTCTATCTGCTATATAAAATTTTTGCTAATGACCAAGAAGACAATACGCACTCTAAAATACATGCATTGTCTTGTAAACCGAGACCATCTGGCTTTTCATAGGTCATAATTTTCATGAACATTTGAAATCAAGGGTACTAAGACTCTACATAAGCTATTAAGTGAACTCATCACTTTGTTCAGTAGTAAAAATACACTTTTCACATCAGGTACATCTATTGTGTCTTGTTAGAGCACTCAGAATTAGGACCCTGTAACCATATAGTTTTTCATAAAATAGATAGAAGTAAGGCGAAGAATTTTTAAAAGGAAGTATAGTGAAATAAATTTGGTGAAAAATTAAAATAATTTGGCAATTTTCTCTCTCCTGAACAGAAGTGTGAAAATTAAAGGGCTTTTTTCCAAAGATATTAATCTTGAAGAATGTTTTAATCAAGGTTATATTTTACCCTCACTTGCACAAGCTTCTTGCCATCAGAAAACAACTGTCTATTACTCTAATGGTTTTTGACTGTACAGATACAAAGCTTCTGCTTTTTGCAGAAGCTCTCTCCATACATAATACATATATATTACAGCATGCTTAAATTACAGCAAAAAATCCTACTTTATCAATTTCCACAACACTAATCTTTATAGTAGTCTCTTATTTGCTTTATGAGATCAGTCAGTTAAAAGCAGTGCCATGATCATTAAGAACAAGAATCTGATTTATATATTTATATCTGTCAATTATTTGCTATTCTCTCTCCAGTTCTTATGACTCCCTAAATAATACTTTTCAGGCCTTCATATAATCTTCCTGCTCTACAACCACTAATACAAATAATATAGTTATGTGTGTAACTATATTGCGTCAGGTGTGTAGAATTATATGTAAGAGCATAAGTAAGATATTGAGAGTTTTTTATGTGAAGCAGAGAGCAAAGAAGGAGATCCCCTTCCCATATTCTGTATATTGCTTTGGGACACAAATTATGGCAAAGCAGGGCAAATATTAGCTTTCCCAATCTAGCAATTAAATTATATTGGTGCCTGGTCTTGTGGCTGAAGAATTACACTAGGATTTATGGATTATGAGTTCAATATCTGATTTTTATATAGATAATAAATATTATATTCAATTCCCGTGCATATTACATTTTACCTGGATAGGAAAATTAAACTTTTCCATTTTAAAAAAATTCTATTAATGTTATTTAGAATATTTAGTTTGTTATTTCTTCAGGCACTGACAGTTACCAAATTGTAACCCCTCATCTTTTCTCTCACATAAAATAATAATTAAAACAGTAATTTTATACTCATTTTGAGATTCATAGACTCTAGCCAAAGAATGTTTGGTTAAAACATCCAAAACCACACCACTTTCTCTAAAACAGTACAGTACTCACTGCCCAGGATAGCCATACTAAAGCACAATGAAAACCTAAGTATATAAGCAAGCCTCCTCATTAAATATCAGCTGTACAAAAAATACATCAGGCATTCTCAGTCTCCTTATAAACAGGTTATAAAAAAAAAAAAAAAAAAAAAAAAATTTCCCACAACTCTGGTGATGTAAAGAGGAAATATAAATCAGCCGTGTGAGAATTACAGATAGTTACTGTTTATAGGCTTAGTCTCCTTGCACAACATATTTCTTTTGGCTCCACAAAAAACTCAAGCCTCAGTACTCTTCAGACAATACTGCTAAACTTCAAGATCTTTCAAATAATTTTCTCTTCCTGTTGTACATGAAGAAGTGTTTTCTGTTTTGGTTGTTTGGTTTTTTTTTTTCTTTTTACTTTTGTTTTCAATCTTCTCTAGGCTCCATATTGCTAACCTCTAGGCTACATTCGAATCCCTCAGCCATCAAGTGAAAAGAAGAGAAACATGAAGCATTTTCCTACTCCTTGTTCCCGAGTCAAGGAAAATAGGTGTCACAGTCTTCTTCTTATCCTCCTTCTCCATATCTGCTGTCCAAATGGCTTTTAAAGGTCAGCAGGGTAGATCAGGGAGGGCAAGCAAATTATCTGTCCCTGCTTCTCTAGAAACACCTAAAGGAGAATGTCCCTCATGGACCCTTTCACTCTCAGCAATGAGGCAAGGTGAAAAGAAACAGCCTTACACATTTCTCAGGCACTTTTCACATATCTAATTTAGTGATTTGGAAACATAGCATAAGTTTTTCTAACTGTGGGTGACTACCAGTTGTACTGAAGTACAAGTGACATTAGAACAATTAATTCTTTGCACATACACAGGTTTTCTTCCTATTTGGTTTTGTGGGTTTTAAGTCTTATCTCACTGGTTTTCTTTATGAAATATAGTATAAGGGGAGACAATTATTAGGTTTTAGTCAACTCAAATCTGAAAACCAAATTTTTAACTTTGTGTCAGTAAAGCAGAGTCATAAAACAACACAATACTTTCAGATTTCAAAATCTAGTTAATCCACTCATAATGTCACTTCCTCTGGTGGGAACATTATGTTTTTAAGAGTAGTCAGCTTTTAAAAAATTGTTTCATCAATGAATAAGTGTTCCCAGGGAAATTTGATTAGTTTAACAGGATTTATTTTCAGCAGATGAAGACAACTTTTGAAGCACAAAGTCTTACATAGATCATTGATGATTTCAGTGGGCAAGCACACAGGGATACCATCAGCAACAGAGGAAACACTTTTCTTAGACTAGTATATCTAATTTCAAGCACTGACAAGACTATTTTCTTCTCAAGTCAGATGAGTGCATGAGAAGTAAAGGGCAGAATATATACAAGCCTGTAATATTATCTGTCTAAGGTCTGCAGCTAGTGTATTTTTCTTTCACAAGAAGCCCATAAATTTCAAAAGCTGTCTGCAGTAATAGCTGTCTTATACTTTAAAGATGCAACGGATGTCTGAAACTTTGGATGACAGACCATTTAGAAAAACTGCTCTTAGTGATATTATACAACTACTTTGGAAACTTAGAGGCATTTGTCTGGAAAAGCCAATCCATTTTGATGATTTTTGACACTCTAATATGTACAAGTTAAAAAAAAAAATAGAAATCAGGTAGAAAGTAAAGATTTCAATGTTCCATGTACTCAAGCAAACTAGGGTCGTGTACTCCCAGATAAATTTTTTCAGCTTCACAGGAGGGCTGGAATGTTAAATTTGTTGTGTTTAGCCAAAAAAAATATTCCTCCTGTTATATTTGTTCAGAACAATGTTCTAATAAAACCCCAGCTTCTTGGAAAATCATAAAACTTTTTAAAAGTTTTTGCTTTAAAAAAACTACCATCATGCTTTTTAGTTTGAAGCTTGCATTATACTAGGCAGGAAAACATACAACTGCCAAAGGTGTCCTTCATGCTACCAGGTTAAACCAAAGCTTCTGCCAATCACCTTATGACTTATATACACTGATAAGAAAAAAACTTCAAGTAATTTTAAATTATTTATATGATCTTCATTCTCATAATGGGACCAATGAAAAAGGATCAACTATTTTTTTCATCAGCAATGAATGGAACTATGTTTTGCCCCTCTTGAAGCAAGTAGATAAATGTACTAGCTTTTTGAAATACATAGATATTTAATGATTCTATCCCTTTTAAGATTATGTTTCTCATTAAAAAATGGTAAGCACATATTTGGAGTTTTGAAAAGGAAAAAATCATAGAAGCATGAATTCTCAAGGGCAATAGTATTATCTCTGTAGAAGCAAAACAGGCACTTTAAAGTAACGGTGAAAATTTTACCAGCTCTAGGAATCACAGTGACAACATAATAATTCAGTCAAATAATCACTTTTGTAGGTGCAATAGGATGTACAATATTCACCGACTAAAATGTCTTGTAACAAATCTTAGCCTGTCAATCTAATTTTTCTATTTACCAAAAATATGAGAATTAACTAGCATTTCTTCTTTAGGTGAAAATATTTGTTTCCAGAAGAGAGTTATTCCAAAACCAATAAATTACAAAGAAATAAAATTTCATTAAAGGTATTAAATGACTGAAAATTATATTAATCTCAAATATTGTGTTTGGTTTTGGGCCCCTCACAAAGAGAAAGACTGAGGTGCTGGAGTGTGTCGAGAGAAAGGCAATGTGTCTGGTGAAGGATTTCAAGCAGAAGTTCCATAAGGAGCAGCTGAGGAAACTGGGGATTTTTAGTCTGGAGAAAAGATGGGTGAGGGAAAATCTTATCTGCAACTGCCTGAAGGGAGGTTGTAGACAGCTGGGGATTGGTCTCTCCTCATAGGTAACAAGTGAGAGGATGAGAAGCTGACACAACAGAAGGAAGGGATGCCATGCAGAGGGACATGCTTTGGAAATAGACCCACGAGCACCTCATGAAGTTCAACAAGGCCAAGGGTAAGGTGCTGCACATGGGTTGGGGCAATCCCAGATGTGGCTACAGACTGGGAGAAGAAATCATTGAGAACAGACAGACACAGAAGGACTTTAGGCTTCTCTTGGATTAAAAGTGGCCATGGGCTGGCACTGTACACCTGCAGTCCAGAAAGCCAAGTACATACTGGGCTGTATGAAAAGAAGCATGAATCACCAGCTTCACAGAGGTGACTCTTCCCCTCTATTCTTGCCATGTTATTCCAAGACAATCGTCAAAAACAAATGTGATAACTAGAGATAAAACTGTTGCTGTTTTACCAGACCATTCATAAAAAGATTGATGTCCTATTAGAAACTGTCGTGGTTTGACCGGAAATGGGACATCTGGGATATTTTGTTTTGCTGTGATTACCAATGGGTAATTGGAATTTAAGATGGGCACTTAGTTTGACCAGTGGGACATTTGGATCCGCCTCTTGAGACTACGAACTCAAGGGGTTAAAAGCAGGGCTCTTGGCCTTCGGAGCCCTCTTGGGATTTCCGGCGTGAAGAAGTCTCTCCCCCGGCCCAGTTTCTGGCTGGGCTGGGGGAGGGGAGAGCCACGTGGGCCATCTACGGTAGGCCCGGGTTCGGAGGAAGGGTGGCAGACCCTTGAGCGACCTGTTTATTCCCCCCCCAGAGAATGCAGCCCGTGCTCGAACTGTATATCTTGAAACTTGATATCATGTGCCGGCAGGCAGCACGGCTGGGAGGAGAAAGGGGGGGGGGGCAGCGGGCAGTCCGGCCGCCTGGGAGACCTTTTAACCCTTTGGGGAATGAAGGCTTCGCAGAACATTGCCTTTCCTGGGAAAGGGACAGGAGTGGAAGATGAAGGAAGAAAATTAGGCCAGTAAGGAGGGTCTGGCAAAGGGAGAAGAGAGATGTTGAAGGAATGGAGGAAGATGGAGTGGCAGTTTTTGCTGGACTCTTTTTTGTTGTATATCCATGGACTGTTTCCTGGTGAGGCAGAGGCTGTATTGCAGGGGGAAGCGGAGGCTCGGCGTCAAGAGAGTTTGGTTTTGAGACCCCTCGGCCCCAGGGGGTATAGAAGACATGGGGGGGACAGAGGTCCCAGGATTGTGACTGTACTCTGCTTGGAACGAGACGAGGCATTCTTAAAAGGCCCTGAAGGCAGGCCCCTGCCCCATCCCATGCCAGGTGGTGAGAGCACCTCGGCATGGAAAGGAGATGTCACGAGGTAGCAAGATACCGGGCGGATTGCTGATTGTGACAAGAAGTCCGTGGCACAAGGAAGGACTCCGTCTATCCCTTATGAGCTGAAGATTTGATTTTTTTCCAAAGGGTGGTGCCAGACCGAGTGTGGATAATTTTTTGGGAAATGTAAATGTGTTTGGGAATTTGGTGGGAGGAGGATAAGGAAGTGTTTCTGTGTAGTTTTCATTCTCCTTGTTTTTTTTCCCTTTGTGTGTGTAGCTTAGTAATTGTGTGTGTAGTTTAGTAATTGTGTGTGTAGTTTAGTTAATAAACTTCTCTTTATGTTTAAGTTGGAGCCTGCTTTGCTTATTTCCTGGCCACATCTCACAGCAGATATCAGGTAAAAGGTATATTTATGGGGGCCTTGGCTTTGCCAGGCCTAAACCATAACAGAAACTTAAAAAAGTAAAAGTAAAACATCCAGGCCAGCCTATCACATCTTCTAAACTATTTCTGCAGAGATTTTAAATTGTCAGTTTTGATTATTTTTATGTATATTATCTTTATGTATTTTATACCCTTTATAATTTGGATCTTAAAAATAACACCAAGGAGAAAGTATTTGGTCTAACTTCAATAAAGACTTTGAATTTTTATGATATTTTGAAGAAATAGGTTGCAACCAGGATGGCATTAAAATCATTTTTTGTTGTTTGTTTTTTTTTAAAGTGTTCTAGAACGAAATAGTACAATAAGTGGGAGGTGGCAGATAATTATTTCAATCGATAATGTCATACAGATGCACAAGAGAAAAGAAATTTCAAAAAATTATGGTAGAACATTTAATACTAATTTACTTCTTAAATAGTAAAAGTAAGTTCAGCTCAAATACAACCTCTTAACTGGAATGAGCTCTAAAAATGTTTTTATGAAAGAGTCTTAATTTAATAGCTGCCTAAAATACTTTCCATTAAGTCTGTAACCAAAACCTAAACTAAAGCCTTAATTAACTACAGAAGCAGTCAATTAAAAATATGAAATTAAGGAGTTACCTTCTCCCATAACTGTGATCCTGTTTTTTTTTATAAGCAACATGATGTAGTTAATGATTTTAATCTGCTCTTGCTCTAGCCATGAAATTTATTAAGTATACTTGAGATCACATGCAATGCATATTAATTTCTAGTAGCCAAGAGTTATTGGATGATATCTTAATTATACATTATATTTGAAATACAACTTTTTTATTTCATGAACTTATTTCACATGATTTATCATATATTGTACAGAAACTACTAGTGTTGCCAAACAAGAGGATAATTTATTTTTCTTCCTGTTTGCTGCTTTTTACTGTCTGATGTCAGAAATACTGTTAAAAACAAGCAAATAAACAAACAAAGAAACAACAGTCCAACAACATTTAATTTCTTGCAATGATACACTATAATATGACAAAAAAGAAAATTCTCTAAAAATATTATTTTTAGAAAATAAGCCTTTTTTTCAAATAAATGAACTTCTAAGAAAAAAAACCGCATATGTAAAGATTTGTTTGTTAGCCAGAAACAAAACAAAACAAACAAAAAAATACCCCACAAAACAAAGAAAAAAAAAACCTTTGGTCATAATCAGTTATTGATTTTCAGATACAAAGATTGCAAAGGAATCTTCTAATCCTTCTAATCCATTTTAAATGATCTCCATTTTTAGAGAAATGGAGATCATTTAAAATTACATCATAGCACTGAAAGAGTATGTCTGAGGTAAACTTGTGAGAAGGACTTTTGTTCTGACACATTATTGGGAAAGGACTGAAAGTACATATCACTATTGTTCAACAATATGCTGTAACTCCTCTGTTAAACACTGGACTTACAGTTTTTAAGTCCTTAAATGTTTTAATTATCTTTAAGTACTTTAAATCCCTAAGGATCGAGTACTACTTTTGAACTTCTAATTAATTCATTCCTAATGGACTAACTCTGTCATGTCTCTCAGTTTCTTTCATACGTCCAACTTCAGTAGGGGTGGCCATAATCCCAGGAGCCCAACTTTCACCAACCAACAATTAACAGCAATGCACTAGAGAGCCTCAGCAGCTCATTTCAGCTTCCCCATTAAGGATAGCCTAGGACTAGTCCATAAAACTCCTTGGCAGAAAAGGATTCTTCTGTAGTTCCCCAAAAGCCAAGCATTTGCTGGAACAAAGATATTTTTGGATGGATCACTTCTGATGATAGTCAAAGGTCAAAAGAAATATAAAAAATAGTCTTATATTAAATAACATAAACATAAACAGGTCTTAACCACTAGATCGATGAAGATGCTATAAATGCAAAAAATAAACCACAGTCATTTATAGTAGAAAGTTCTGAATAGTGACTCATTAATGGTATGTAACAATATTTTGTGGGACTATGACAAGATAATCTGCTCTCTTTTCTCAGTTAGAATGAGGTAAACATATGATTTTATTATACATGTTCAGTTTTCATACATAGTCCTTATTAATGGAACAAAGGGAGTTCTATCCTGCTAAGAAAGCCATTAGCAACATGGTTGTATGACAGATTTTTCAAGTGAAAATCAAGTTTCTCTTGATTTAAATTGAATTTAGCTTCACATCAAGTATCCTGTTATGGGAAGTTTGAAAAGGTTTCATCAGGAGACAGCAAGGGGCTTGTCACATGATGTTAGGAAAATAACAGAGACTTGCAATGTACTATCAGTTCTTTCATGCAGTTGCAGTTTTTGTATGAATATTCTTTATGTTAATTATAATAATTCCAAATATTTTTGCTATTTCTATGGCTATGAATCAAATAATAACTTGAAGTAATGCAATTTTTTTTACAAAATAACATACCGAGGGCATATGTATATGTGCTTTATATATTTGTAAATGTGTCAGTTTTCTACCAGCTTTATTACACTTTTACACCTTGCTGATGAGAAAACCAGTTTAATGACTTTCTTCATTTTTCAAGCTGTGAAATGTTTTCATATTGAGACTCTGTCATGAAAAATACAACACAGATCTGAAGAACGCGCTTCAGACAGAAAAAGGAAGAGTTTCCTTGTTTGGTTTCTTAAAACCAAACCAAAACAAAGTAAAAGCCACAAAGCAAATCATTTTAGCTTTGGATAAGTCACATTTAGCATAAGAGTATTAATCATTATTAGACAGTGCAATTCCTCCAAAAAAAAATTTAAGAAATATCATCTACATCAGTCTGCAGTTAGTTATATTTAAAGTAAAAAAGGCACTATGTTCTCCCTGGTACATAGTTTATAAGACTGTTAGTGTAAACTTATGCAATATATTGAAGAGATTTTCTGATGTATACAAAGAAGAGGAATT
Organism: Melozone crissalis; assembly: GCF_028551555.1. Taxonomy (NCBI): domain Eukaryota; kingdom Metazoa; phylum Chordata; class Aves; order Passeriformes; family Passerellidae; genus Melozone; species Melozone crissalis. Next base: position 44,002,400 of record NW_026535783.1, on the reverse strand, counting down.
TTTGTTATCTGAAATCCAATTTACCACTGAGTATAAAACGAACACCTTTGGAGCAGTTATAATGAAACAACAGATCAGATATCCCTGTTGAAAACAACATAAATGACAGCTACCAATATATCCTCAAAAGACTGCAAAATAATGAAGGAACAGGTCCAGTTTTACTGAAAGTGGCAGTTTTAACCACCCTTTTGAAGATATATGCGATAAAATGAAGAAAAGACAAGACAGGTTCTGTAAAGGAAATACATGTCTCATAAATTTAATACACTTCTCTAAAAGACTCAATAAACACATCTATCAGAGAGAGATACAGTCAATAAAGCTGTTTAGTTTTCCAAGAATTATTCAAAATGGTCTTTAACTAACAAGTCTTGAAAAAAGCAAGTTGTCATAAAAAAGACAGAAGACCCTTACATAAATAAATAACCAGTTAAGGAACAGGAGACTTAGAATCATATACTCATGGAATCACTAAGGTTGGAAAGATCATTATGTCCAACCTTTGACCAAACAACACCATGCCAACAAAACTACAGCACTAAGTACCACATTCAGTTGTTTTAAATACGAGGGATGGTGACTCCATCACCTTCCTTGGCAGCCCATTCCAATGCTTATCAGTGCTTCAAGTGAAAATATTCTTCTTTATGTCCAGCTTGAATCTCCCCTTGAGACCATTTCCTCTTCTCCTGCTGCTAGTTGACAGGAAAAAGAAACTGACCCCCACAGTTGGCTTTCCTCCACACTCCTAGGAAAGCATACTTTCCCCTGAGACTCCCCTTCTCCAGGTTAAACAATGCCAGCTCCCTCAGCCATTTCTTGCGGCATTTGTGTTCCACACACTTCACCAGCTTTGTTGCCCTTTTCTGGACTCACATTAGCACTTTCAGGTCCTTCTTCTATTAAGACACCTAAAACTGAACACAGGATTTGAGGAGTGGCCTCACCAGTGCTAAGTGCAGGGGGACAATCCCTGCCCTGCTCCTGTTGGCCATGCTATTGCAAGAAGACCAGGATACCACTGGCCTTCTTGGCCACCTGAGCCAACTAACTCATGTTCACACAGTCAAACAGCACTCTGAAGTTGTTTTCCTTGCAGCTTCTGGGCATTCTTCCTTTAATCTGTAGTACTGCCTGGGGTTGTTGTGACACAATTGCAGCACTTGGCACTTGGTCTAGTTCAATCTCATAACACAGGCCTCAGCACATCAATCCAGCCTCTCAGCATCCCTCTGGGTCCCTTTCTACCCACCAGCAGGTCAATACTCCTGACAAACTTGGTGCAATCTGAATTTACTGAGAGTGCACTTGATGCCCTTTTCTATTGCTGGCAGGAGGGTCTATGTATAATCACGAACAGGACAAACACTGAACAAAATAGACAACTTTAAGATGTTACGCTATTCACCTTTCTGCATTAATGTTCCATTTCCATTTCAGCCTTTTCAAAAAGAGTGCCATTCCTCAGAAAGGTACAGAGAATAGTGGCAAAGATACACCTGGTTTATATCTTCTTTTTGACAAGAAACAAATATATAGAACAGGACTTCAAAAGTAAGACCATCTAGCAGGGAGGGAGGCTCTGCACGTTAGAAGTTACATGTAATACTGAAAATTAAGGTGAAAAATGTACTCTACCTAGTAAGAAAAGAACTCTTCCACACATTCTAAAAGCTAGTGGCATGTATTTCACAGGAGGGTCTACCAGATGAAGAATCTACAAGAAGATGCCTTAAATACCAAGAATATTGGAAAGTGCAGCATAGCCAAACCCTGCCATCTTGGGTGAAGAATATGTGCATTTTCAAAGAATATGAACATTTTTCATAATAGATGAAGCTCTGTTGGTGCAGCTGCAAGCTCTGGGGCACAACAAATACCTCTGCAATGTGAGGGCCAGCAGTAAGGGGTCCTCTAGGTCGTCTCCTGCTGTGTGAAAAGGCTGAGAGAATTGGGACTGCTCAACCTGAAGAAGAGAAGGCTTCAGGGTGGGCTTGTTTTGGTTTTTCAGTGTTGAAGGGTCCCTACAATAAAGCTGGTGAGGAACTTGTTACAAGGGTGTGTAGGGAGAGGACAAGGGGGAAAGGCTTATAAACCTTGAGAGAGTAGGTTTAAATCCAATATTAGCAAGAAATTCTTTACTGCAAGGGCGGTGAGGCAGCGGAAGGTATTGTTCAGAGAAGATGTGGATGGCCCACCCCTGGAAATGTCCAGGGTCACGTTATGGCGCTTTGAACAAACTGGTCTGGTGGAAGGTGCCCCTGCCCATGGGAGGTGGTGGGAATCTGATAATTTTCAAGGTTCTTTCCAACCCAAAACATTCTGATTGTATTAAAAAAAGAAGCGTTCCTATAAAGTGCACTGCACTGACCTGCAGACAGCAAAAAGGTCTTAAAAAGTGACAGGAAAATCTTTGCTTTTCCTTTTGTACTTTTCCCAGATAATGTTACTGGATACAGTCATCACTGATTTTTGAAGTCAGGTGATACTTTGGTCACACCAAAACCTGACAGCCTTTAGCAGAAAAAGACATAGGATGCTAAGGACAATGGAAACAACATAAATTAAATTATTAAGAGAACCACTAATAAAATTAATGAAAGACGTGTAAGAAAGAAAAAAGTCTGGGTTCTTATTTGATTGGCTTGATATGAGATATGAAAGCCATCCCTTTTCTAGACCCAAGAAATAAGTATCTTCCAGAAAATTTTTGATTTCTAAGAGCACAATTACTAAAATAAAGTGAAACCAAAATGACCTTTGTTTAGATTTTGTTAGTGAAGCAATTCCTTTTTATCTGCAACATTCCTTAGACCATGAATTTATGTCTGTCCCATGTATTTGTTGTAAGAGGTGAATGTCTACTTCAGGGACAGGACTACCCAATTAAGAATTATGCACTGTCTTCCAAGATGAACCAAATTACTTTAGTTGAAAAAAACCATTACTGGCTCAAAAGAAAAACAGAAAAGCTGGAAGCTTAAAGTTTTCAAAGCTATTTTTAAAAGACCAGAACTACCAGTAAGGTTAGAAAAAAAGTTATTTTGTTTTCAAAAGAAAAAGAAGAAAGCCTCATTATGTAACTCTTCTTCTTTTTCAGAGAGCTACAGGAAAAATGTTCCTGTTACCCATTACAACAGCCTTTCCCACCTGAGGAAAAGCAATGAATTAATTTGCTCATTGATATCTTTCTTAATGTCTTTCATGACATTTTTTACTTGGTTCATCTCTTATTGTTTAGTGTTTTTAATATTTAGGACAATAAAACATTGTGCAATGTGCTATGCATTAGTATCATCTGAGTGGGTTTGTACAGGACACTTCTTAGACGGCTATTTGGGTCTTCTTCCCCTTCTCCCTTGCTGAGTAGCAATGCTGTCACTGTGTCACCACCAGCTTCTACCAGCTCTGTTAGGTTGTGCTAAATGCTTTTGGATTTAACAACAAAATACTTTATGATGACAGAAAAAAATACCTCCCAAGAAAAAGATTTCCACATTCCTCTTGCAAAGAACACAAGCACAACTGCAGTGATCATTTACTGCTCAGTCTAGGAAAAAACTAGTAATTCTGTCTTCAGAACAGGGTTTAAAAGGAAAGAAGAAAATACAGCACAGGGTGCATTCTTTGAATAAAAAATGAAGAACATATCAAACAACTGCTCATTAAGCAAATACTGACAATTCCATTAATCAAATGAGGCAGGGCTTTATGAAAAAAAACAAAAATACAGCATGTAATTAGACAATTAAATGATGACTTAGTGCACACAAACAAGAAGACCAAATTATTGTAGGGAGCCCCTTGCTTAGTTTTGTTTGGTTTTACGTGTCTTTCAATCCAGAGTTGCTTAAAAATAGGCTTGCTTATTGTTTTTAGTGCACTATAATCTTTGCATGGCTTATTATTAAACAACATTTACAAATTAGCTCAATTATGTTAGAGAAAAATACAGACAAAAACGTGTTTACCAAACATCGTTTCAGCAACCAAGAATTTCTTGCATTTATTGGCGCTATAAGCAACAACCTGCTGAGCCTGTGGTTGGAACTCAACATAGCTATGTAGTGCCATGCTGCATGCTGCAGGTTATGTGACAAACCGGTGACATGAACCTACAGGGGAGCCATGTCTTTCTGATGTTGCAGCACATTTTAGGTCCTCTATGTGCCTATGTACTGACCTTAAAACAACAAAATCCAGTATTGCCTGTGCAAAGCTAAATCCATGTATTTGTCTTCCTGTTTAAAATAACATGAGGAAGGCACAGTGCTAGTCAGCACACACCATAAGCACCTACAATTCAATTCTGTTGATGTGCTGTCTTTATTTACAGCAAACTCACAAACCTTAGTCCCTACTTTATATGTCTTCTTTGTAAGAGGTGCCATATGTATCAAACACTGTCCTGGAAACGGACAACATTTAATGTTCACTGAATAAAATAACATTCTCATAAAACCTGATAAAATCATCACAGGCAAGGAAAAGCAAACCAGCTGTCAAGTAGAAATAGACTGCAAGTATTTTTTATTTTGAAAATTTAATTTTCATCTATGGATTTTGCCTACAGTTCATTTTTTACAGAGCCAGTACAAAGTGACTGGAAATTCTGTTTCAGGTTGCTTGCTTCACTTGGATTAATAGCTAACAGCACAACATCTGTAAGTAGAACCAACCGTTTAAGAAAATTACTAGCAGCTTATACGGCCAGTTTTAAATGTGAATCTACCTCCAACTTAAAATTCCTAAGTGATAGTAAGTAATATATAAACTACTGTCTCTACAGAGAAGAAACCAAAACAAAAATATGAGACCAATAATAGTTTAAAAATTTACATTCAGACCTTTGAATTAAATTTATCATCAATATCAGTGCAAAATCTTATTAATATTAATAACAGTCAATTTCTATATTTTTCTGAATAATGGTTATTTTGGTATTCACTAGAGACATTACTCTCTGTTATGGACAGATAAATGATCTACTCAAAACTCAGTATTAACTGAATAGTTAAAATATTTGACAAGTATTTAATGGAAAACCACAGTTATGGGTTGATATTCTTTCAGGAATCTTGCCTCACTGTATCATGAAAGCATGCTGAAACTTCTGTAATATAACCTCCTGGAGAAGACAATGTTTTCAGAAAACATCCAGATGATCTTCACTATTAAGAAATTTTCCAAACTGTCATTTAAGTGTGTGTTTTGTGCCACTGGATAAGGCCTCTCATATTAACTTCAGTGACTTGATTCTTTGAATCAGCGCAGCAGGCAATCTTAATCCCCTGCAACAATATAATCTTCTTCCCCTAGTGCCTGCAGGATGTCATCTGCAATATTTGACTTCAGTTTTATTGCAATAGCATGAACTGCTCTCTGCTTTCTGCTTTACATATCTATTCTCAATCTCTCAGGAATACTCAATACTTCCAGTCTGAGACTGAACTGAGAGTTTTTCCACAATCCTTTGCAAACCCCTCTGCTTCCAAACACATGGAAGTGCATGAATGCAGACAGCAGAGAGGCTTTAAATCTAAGGGAGTGCTAAGGACAGAAATTGAACTCCTTCCCTATAACCAAAATACAGCATTTTCCCAACACTGAGCCAAACAAACCACCAACTGTTTCTCTGAAATATTGCTAGCACCATGTCACTAAATAGATCCAGATTACATAGGTTTTTCACGGTTTATAGACACAGATGTGTTCAGATTAAAACCTTGGTGACCAGAAATATGTAATTTTACACTGAACTTCTTTAGTTAAGGAAATGCAAACTATGACGACCTTCTAATTCTATTCTACAGTGTTTTTCTGACTATCCATATTTGAAAGTGAATATATTGCACATTTTCAATGAAAAATTCAATTTTAAATCAGGACTAGTTAATATAGAGTACCCAAAATAAGAATTTGTAAGGGCCAGTGCTATCCTTAGTTGATGTCATACACAGCTTGGAGTCATCTGAAGTCAAATTTATGGAGTGTTACTTTTCCTTCATTGTTAGCCACCATGAAGTCCTGAGTTTATACAACACCCTCCCCCCCATCCCCTCCTGGCTGAAGAGGTACAATATGAATAATCTCCCAGGCTTTTAAAGTCAGACCATTTTTTATATTGGCTTCTGTCATGTGGATGCTACAGTTAGTCTAAAGTAGCAACATTATCATTTTAGTCCTCAGGCAAAGGAACTCTTGCAATCTTTTCCTTCCTAGATACTGATTCATATAGTTCCTCTGATGAGTAAAAAAGGGGAGTATGTTATATCATGGGGGTCCTCATTTACCCTACAGGCAATTTAAAAGAGAATTGGATATTCAACAGCCACTGAGGCTATTTCAGTTTTAAAATGTAAGTGTACAGGATTTAACTAAAACATTTTTTTAATGTATAGCATCCCTCTTCAAAGTTTGACAGGGCAGTAACTTGGAAAATTGTGTTTGAATTACCCCATTTTCAAATACTTTCATATTATCCATAAAATCTTTTACAACATAAGAATCTTCTGTAACCACATACACTCCAACAGATATAACTGGCTCAATTTTTTAACACAAAATCAGTGAAAACAAATCTCCTTTGTTAGGATTAAAGGTCAGAGACATTGTATGCTATTAAGTTGAGGAATTTTTGAATTTTTTTATCCATTCAGTAGGTGAGCATATTATATAAAGTGAAAATATAACATTGGCCAGGTGCACATGGCTAAGTTGTCTAACCTGTCTCAACTATCTTTAACTGCCTTCCTTCCAGTTTATATCACTTTTCTATCTACAGACAGTTTAGATCACAGACACTTCATGATCACATGATTTTAAGTTTCCCTATGATGAATGTAGGTTTTAGACACTAAGCCCACTTAGGCATACTCTATTTTAGTCTGAACATTTCTTAGCTCGGCATAAATTTGTATACCAGATGTCGTCTTGTAATTAACACATTGGGATTTGGGAGCTGTAGATTTTTCTGGTTACAAACTTTCTATCAAACCGACATCTGTGATTTATGCTTCCAACTTCCTTTCAATGCATTTACATAATCTGTTGAATATAAGGAGAGATCATAAACTCCTCCTTCATATTTAGAAATGGATTCCACAGAGTTAAGTTTAAGCTTTTCTTTTACAGTGGCAGTTACTATAAGACACCAATAATTAAATTTTCTCAGAACAAAAATATATTTTACAGTCATAGATTCATATAATCCTTTAGATTGGAAAGGACCCTTAAAACCAACATATCCAACTAGAAATGTAACTCTGCCAAGTCAAGCATTAAACCATGTCCCTAGTCTACATTGGGCAGTTTGTTCCAATGTTCAGCTACTGTTGACCAGCATTCCCTTTTTTTGCTGGGCAGGTTTCCAGCCACCCTTTCCCCAGACTGTCGCAATGTCTGGGGTTCTTACAACCAAAGTGCAGGACCCAGCCCTTTGTGCTGTTTAACTTCATTCCACTGGCTTTGGCCCCTTGATCCAACCTCATAGGATTCCTCTTCAAAACCTTCCTACCTCCCAGCAGACAAATGCTCCCACACAGCTTGGAATCATCTGCAAACTGACTGAGGTGGCATCCAATTGCATTGTCCAAATCATTGATAAACAGATAAACTAGAATCAGGTCCCCAAACTGAACACTGGGGAAAATTTTGTTTCCTGCCAGTGGTGAAGGAGAAAAAACAAGTTGCTATTCTCTCAGGAAATATGGCACATTATAACCTTCTTCTAACAGTTGCTGCTTCTTATTTTGAATTTACCCATTTTGTTTCGAAGCATGTCCGGAAGTCTGCTCCATTTCAAGAAGACTGGAAAACCAGAGCACACTTGTGCATGGATCTGTGAGGATGAGCTCGATTCTGACCTCAGTTGTTCTGTCCTCCGGCCAACACAACTGCGGTGGGCATATGGGCAGTAACATTGTTTCTCTCTCCACAAACACTTGCCAGGGCTATCCAGTAAATTAAATTGTTCATATCAACGGGAAAGGTTGTTTGGTGTTCGGGCAGTAGAGAAGGGCAGGAATTGCTCAGGAAATTAGGGTAGCCTGAGGCTTTCCCTTTTTTCTCCTTCCCCTCTTCTTTCTCTCCTGGTAAAAGCAGGAACAGCAGACTTTGCACTCAATTCAATTTTTCTTACACTCCCCAAATCACTGCTAACTCTGCTTTCTGTCCTTTCTGTATTCAACTGATTACATCTAAACACTAAAAATACATTCGATCAAGTAAATTACACATATTTTTTGATATCATGGCTCATTCTATTTTGTCAACACTTCCATTAAGTGTGGAACTTCCAGTGACTACTAAGAAGATATCTTCACATCTTTATTCTATCTTCAGTATCTTGGATCTATTCTCTGTATGTCTTAGGAAAGAATCAAATATTAGGAGAGTGTAACTGTATTCATGGGGGTTGCACATTATTGAAAATTAAAATTGCTAAAGGCAATAAGAGAAAACTTGAAATTTTATAATGAAGAGTGTGCATACATGGCTATCAAACATTATTCAAAATTAATGCTTTCACAACCATAAATAAAATAAAATAAAATAAAATAATCATTTTTAAAAACTACACAGAACAAAAGAAGGGGGGAAAGATAATGAAGATACTTTTATGCTCTGCTCCAAGATCAACAATTCAATTAAAAAAACAAACAAACAAATAAACAAACTGAATCAATTGCACAAGATAAGAAAAAAATGAAAAAACAGAAAACAACATTATTTTTCATTCTGAATACCATGATAAAATTACCCTGCAATATTTCTTTTCAAAAAATAATTTCATTAAAGTTTCTCTACTGATGGAATATTTTACTCTGAGCATTATTTATTCACCTAAAAAAAATCATATCCAAAAGTTATTTTTAATTTTTCTGGAAAACCTGCACAGCAAACTCTTAAGAAACAAACAAAATAAAAAAAAAATGTGACAAAAAGAACCACCAAAACCCAATCAAATAACCAAAAAACAAAAAAAATGACAACAATAACAACAGCAAAAATAGAAGAGCCAGAATAATTATTTTTCTAATTACTTTGTTTATTAATTTTTTATCTAGCAGTTTCATGAGGATAATAAACACAAAGTGCATATATATGTTAAATCTTTTAATAAAAATGTATATGTATTTCTCCCACTCAAACGTGCACTGATTTCTCTTTTTGTAACACCAGAGGTCAATCTTTATTTATATTTTTAATAGCAAATTGCTATTCTAATGTAATGATAGATGAAGGAAAAACCAGATTTGCGATTCTGAATAACCTTAATTCACAGGGAGTATTCTGACTAACACCATAAAGGAAAAATCATTAATTTGAAGATGAGTCATTTTTAATACCAAAATTAAAGATCACTTGCTACAGCTGAAATCCGATACCGTTAAGAAAGACTGATTACACAGATATTAATATACATTTTTATTCATTAGAAGCTAGAGGCAGAGAAGCTAGAGATTGATATGGTCTCCTTATGAAAATCTCATGGAAGAGCAGGACCTTTCTGGTTATAGTCACCACCATAAATAAAGACACTATGAAAATTGGTCACAGTCAGAGCACAGTGTTCACCTGATGCATTGAAATTCAGGAGATGCTTAATGGGAGAGAGAAGCAGGACCTTTGGGATCGGTGTTGCCAGTGGAAGGATACTAACAGCCCACCAAAACCTTCTCTCCATAAGATCAAAGCAAGAAAAGGGCTGTAGTGTCAGAGCTTGAGATGTGAATTGATAGAGAAAGAAAAGGGGATGCCAAGAAAAATTCTCTAATTGAGAACCTGCTGTGCCTAGTTTTTCCTCACTTAACGCTAGCTAGTGAAGTCTCTGGGGAAAGTAACAGCTTACAACTAGTTGTTTTTTACTATTAGGCTTTTTTCAGATTCAACCGAGTTTGGGTTACAGCTGTTCTCAGCACCTTGAGTCTTTTCCAACCTAAATGTTTCTACAATTGTATGATTTTACATTACAACTGATGTAGACGCAAAGTATACTATGATTCAGCAAGTAGTACACACTGGCTGCCTTTCTACGTCCATTAGTTAATAACTAAACTTCTTTAATTGCAGTTGCAAATTACAGGACTATTTTAAAGCATGCTCATGACCTCAGTTATTGGAAATGTGGCATGTTGCCTTGCCACATGCATACTTTATAATTTAGGCTACTCAGTTGAGCTTGACTGCATTGCTGCAATTATGTATACCTGCTTTGTGAACCTAATCTTCTTTGGGATTCTTGGAGGTAACATTGTGCAATGTCTGATTTCTCCGGAATGGAACAGTTACCATTGCAAAAGAAGAAAAAAATGTTCATAAACCATGGAAATATGTGCTTCAATATTTTTTTTTTGATGCAGAAAAAACAGCTATGCAATGCAGATCTTTTCTACTAAAAGAGGAAGAGTAAGGGCAAGCAATAGGATACCACCGTATTATGAAAAATGTTTTCTTGGAGTAAAGTGAATGATAAAGAAAATTAAAAATAAAATGAAAATAAAACCAGTGCGTAGTGAAGTCGAACGTGAAGAGGAAATGACTGCATTGTTGTTTATATATCTTTGAATAAACATTTACATAATTGCTTCTTTTTCCCATTACAGCAAATAGTGCAGCATAAAGACATGGGAAATACGCAAAATATCTAAGTTTCAAAATAGACATGTTGTATTTATAAAACTAAAATGGCACAGATTTCATAAATTCTAATTTTAACTCTCATCAGATATTAGAAATGCAAGTGATTAATGAAATATTACTGATACTAAACTTAAATTGAGGAGGAAAAAACCCCAACATCAACAAATACCAAAACCCAAAACTGAAAAAAAATTTAGGAAAATTCATCCTTATTCATTTGAATAAGCCTTAGGTAGCACTGTACCCCTGTTTCAGAGGTATTATGCAGACTTGTGTAGCTAACTTCACTGCCTAGAATTCTACAAGATCATGCTATAAAGAAGATGAGACTCAGGTTAGAAAAAGTCAACACTGCTTATTGGAGAGGTTCATTTGGGTGACAAGGTGGTGAGGGTTGACTGGCATCACACATTTCAGATAATTAACCTTTAACTGCAACATTCTTCATTTTATCTGCTTCTAGTAACTGTGCAGGATTCTTGTCTTTGCTGTTTATTGTGTTGACTCCAATAGCATGGGATAAAAAGCAGTATGGTCCAAAGGCCTCTTGAAAATTTAATACAGTTAAAGTGAACCATCTTGTTCTGATTTTAAAAGTGCCAAAATTGTTTGGGGAAGCATCTTTATAAACGTGTGACAAAACTGTTTGCCCACTTTCAAACATCTCTAGTTTCCACATTTCTGTGCTATACCACCTGCAGACCTGGAAAATCCTCCCACATTGAAAGCCATGCAGCTAAAGCTGTAGACATGGACATTTTGCCTTGCTCTACTTTTCAGAACCTTATGTAGCTCAGAGAGCACTGGAGATCATTAATGAATGCAGCATCTCTTACTGCTACAGCCACCATTAAGAAAAGCTATACTTTGGATTGTTCAAGTCCATCTTTAACAGTGAAAATATTGCAGGAAAGATTAGGTCTGAGTTTGCTTCTGGAAAAAACTGCTATGTGATTGGTGAAGTGAGAAGGTTTATTGTTTTGCCATGGGAGGGCACTGTAATTCAGAGGGAAAAAAAGGTTAAAAAGCATTTATGTAATGTTTTCAATAAATAACAAACCTTAAGGATTCAGCTATGATGCAAGCACTAGAGTTCAGTTGCACACACCAAAGGTAGGAGTAGGTGCTCACAGAGCTCTGACACAGCCCTGAGTCCCAAAGCTATGAATTCACACCTTCAACAAAAAAGAGTTGAGTAAATAAGGGTTGACTTAAACTTAAAAAAAAAAAAATAATTCCTCCACAGTAAGGTCTGTCTAATAAGACAAAAAGAGTTTTGGTACAATCACATGTAATCTTGCAGGGACTATGGTAGTAGTATTATCTATTATCTGTTGTTTGCAAAGGGCACAAAGAGTACCTTTGTAACTCCTTTCCATTTTTTTTTTTTTTATTATTTTTTTATTTTATTACTTAGCTAACTAATTATGAATAGATGAAGGTGGATTTAAGAATGGTGGAGGGAGATTTTTTACCAGGGTCTGTACTAACAGGACAAGGGGCATGTGTTTTATACTGACAGACCATAGGCTTAGATTGGACAAAAGGAAGGGATTTTTTACTGTGTGATGAGACAGTGGAATAGGTGGCCCAGAGAAGCTGGGTGCCTCATCCCTAGAAGTGTTCAAGACCAAGTTGGATGGGGTTGGTACTAAATGATCTTTAAAATCCCTTCCCACCCAAATAATTCAATGGTTCTATCATACAGATTCTCTATCTATATGTGTCTATAAAATATTTAGAACTACAAAAACTCTTAAACTTGTGTAGGTATGTAAGGCTGATTGATTACTTAAGAAGACAGGCATAGTCCATACAGTAAATCTGCATAACATGTTTTTCCTCAGATAATAGCCTGAGTGCATGAGGATACAAAATGATAGAGAGCTGCCTTATAGGTGGAGAAAAATAGGTAGAAAATGTATCTTCTGAGAGCAGCACTTAATAATGCTTGGATGCAGTGGCTCGCAATTGCGTTCTCAACTTTCACAGAATTTACTACTTAGTCAATGACCAAAGGTAAAGTTATTTTACTCTGTAAACTAAATGTCAACACAAAACAAAAATTTATAGGGGATAAAACTGGAAATCAGGAAGATGAAAATTAGCTCAGCCAGTACGGTGTTATTCAGACAATTTGTCAATTGACATAGATCCTATAGGGCAACTCAGTTCTGACAGTGAAGAAGGCACATCAAGTGGCAGTAGGCAGTAAGAGAAAACCAAAAATTTTATCTTGCATACAGTTGTGATCACACCTGTGAGTGTTTGTCAGGGAATGGAATGTGTGAAATAAAAGTAGGGCTTATTATTGAAACAACTATTTACAAAAAGGCATAAATTAATTGCTTGTAAAATTGTGGTTTTGCTTTCAAGTTCCCTGAAAAAGCAAGGTACAGACTTGTGACTATGTATCACAAGGTGAAATCAACTTACATGACTGCTGCCATGCATATGTCTCTGGTCTATGGACTGACACCAAATCAACTTACAATTAGGAAGCCAGTGTATGTTTCTCTGATAATTTATATCATAAACATCAAGACAGACACATCTGTTTTATTAAACTGCACAGGAGCAGCAAAGAATTTTTTTAAGTACTCTGGAGATATAGTAGAACATTTCTCATTTCTGTAGTTAAGTGATTTTCTCAGCAGTTTTCAGACCTCTAGTCAACAGATAATTTTTACAGGAATGCCTGGCAGGAGTTGAAATGTCACATTTTCAAAATGAGGGACATTAGAGGGATCTCTTCATTCTTAAAATTACCCTTTTATACCAGGACATGCTTTTCTGGGGTTTGCACAAAACTTTTAATTGTCCTTGCTCAAAATGCAGTATTTTAATTAAATAGGTAGCTACAAAACTCACAAGAAACACAAGTTCTATATGAGCCTTATCAGAATTCTGAATTTTTATCCAATGCATTGAGAATTTCTGTTGCTGCTTAGATTCCAATGTCACATCTAGCTCTTTATTCCTTGTTCCCAAGGAATTGTGCTTTAAAGTGGAAAATGTATTCCGTCCTTCTATTACAATGTCCAATTAGTGAATATGAAATTCCAAAGTATATCTTAGTTGCTAATCCTTTTGATATGTCTGGACTGTTTTTGTTACTTTTCCTTTTGAAAGTATTGAAGTTTGTATTTCATGTATATTCTTCCTGCTTTGTTAGCTCAATCATTCATTCACTGACAATCTTATGGATAACCAGCACAAAACTGGTGGGCTTTTTTCCACACAGGCACCGCATGTAAGAACCAAAATAAATTTTTAAAAATCAAACTTCCTTCTACTCTATCTGAAAGACAGAGTTTTGTTTGAAGGTTCAAAATTAAATGTGCAGTCCCAAGCACCCACACAGCCTGGGCAATGACTGGTTAGTAACACCTCTGCAGACACTGGGGGACACAGATGGCAATGAGGCAGCAGAGTCCCCCAGACAGCAATGGAGATTCCCATCTCCAGAGCCATGCAAGCAGAGTGGAACCAGAAGGTCCAGAGACAGGTCCTGCTCCCATACTTGAGATCCATGTGATACTCTGCCCGATGCTCTGGGAGTCTCCTATATGGCACAGACCCTGATATCCTGGTGTGAGTTGCATATAGACCACCAAGGTCTATATGGAGCTGTAGCTGCAGCAACAAATGTTCAAGAGGCTGCAGGAGCTTGGTCTGTTTGGCCTGGGGAGGGAAGGCTTTGTGGGGGGCTCTTATCATTAAAGATACTTGATAGAAAAGGAACATGGAGGCTGGCTCTTCTCAAATGTTCACAGCTAGAGGATGTCAGACAAAAACTACAAGTTGAAATAAATCAATTTTTATTAAAGTTATACATACTTTTTCATGGTGAAGGTGGTAAGGCTCCCCACAGAGGTTATGAGAACTCTGTACCTGGAGATACTAAAACCTTACCAGACAATGTCATGAGCAATCCAGTCTAACAGAGATGCTTTGGCCTAGATGACTTTCAGAGGTCATTACCAACATAAATTATTCTATGATTCTATATTCTATATAGATATGACTCTATATTCTATATTCTATGATTCTATATTCTATAAATTATTCTATATGATTCTATTACATGTATTTTTTGCATATATTTTTCAGCTTTAAGAAATAAGTTCTTATGTTCCTTACTGTACAAGCTCCTACAAGAAAGCACATTGAAAACTGCCAAATTAAAAACCAGGAGAACTCTGATCCTAGGAAGATCATTATATGGATTTTTGGTGCTACCACAGTACTAGTAAAACATCCTGTGAAAATACTTTCTTCCTGTTAAAATAAGAGTTATTTATAACAGACATACACATGATGGAAGACATTCAATTTTTATGGTTTTAATTGTGAAAATGGTGAAGTTTTCAAAGCAATATTACTATATTCAGATTATACTTGAGTCAAAAAATATCAGTGTAACCATAGTAACAGTGGTTTACTGTTAAATCAGTTTAAAAACAGGTGCTATGAAGGACACATTAACCTAGCCAGGAGACCATGATTGTCTCTACATCATCTGGGGTTGTCTAATATTAGTAATGAAAGATGAAAACCTTAGAATTTATGAAGAAAGAGTCTACATTTTAGACTAGCATTTATACTCTCTATGGCATTAACTAAGGCTTCCAGCTACAATAAAGCTACTGCAAGTCCTGTCACTATCCAGAAGAAAGCATTTAACAATTGAGGTCAAGCTAAAGAAGACCAGAAGTGATAGAATAATCTAATTTCCCATTTCCCTTTACACCTGCTGAATTGGCTAAGAATGATTCTCCACCAAATCAAAATGGTAATGTATTACATCTGCTTGGCATGAGATTGCAGTGAACAGAGAAGATACAGAAGAGGCTTTGGGGACAATTTGAAGACTTGTAGGATGTATGCAAAGACAGCCGAGTTAAATAAAATTAGACTTAATGGTCATAAAGGCAAAAATACATAATAAAAGTCACTGACTGAAATTTCATACACCCATAGTGAAGTAGTTTATTCAGACAAAAATTGAACCTATACTTTTAAATTTGTGTTCATCAATTATATCACATAATTAACAAGTATAAGATCTTTTGTAGTAAATAACCCCTCCTAGTGAGAAATGCCAGCTCTACAAACCATAAGCAGTTAACAAAATCTAATGTAGTTTGTCAAAAGCTCACCTTAATGTAAAAAAAGAGGAAAAAAGAGTTTGTTTTATTGAATTAATTATAGATAGAAGTAGCATTTTAAGTATTATATACAAGATATAAAATTGTATTCATAAGATCACATAACCATTTGGGTAGGAAGCAGCCTTTAATGGTCATGAAGTCCAACCCACTGTCATTGGCGTGGACATCTTCAATAGCATTCCTGGCTGAATGAGTCATTACAACCAATTATATCAACTCTCATGGATCATGCAGTAATTGCAACAATTTACTGCTGCATATTAACAACTGGTTTTACTTTGTTAACACCTGCCTTTTTACCAGGGTTCTCCAGAAAAACATGTTCCCTGCTTGCTGTGATATATTAGGTATCAATGACAAATCAGCTGTCCCAAGCAGCACTTAGCCTCTTAGCTCAGCAACTCTGTGACTGCTCCCATCTCAACCTTTCTGTTTTCTCAGTCATGCACTGCAGTCATAATGAAGTAATCCATCCTTCTGACAACAAAGACCTTAACCCTTTGATACAAATGTCAACTGCAGAATCTTTAAACCCAGGAAAAGTTGAGTTACTAAGAAAAACAGTTAATGCTACAAAAGACTTTTTTGTTCGGGTATGTAGATTGGCATATATGCGCAAGCATACCCACATACACACAAACACTTGTCTATTTACCATTATTTATTCATAGAGAACATCTGATGACACTATCTAATAAAGCATTTTTCCTTTTTTTTTCCTTTTTCTTTTTATAATGCATAGATCAGTGATGGCTGCACTGTTGAAAAGAGGTAAAACTTCTTCATGGGGTGACTTCATGGGGTCATCATAGAAGGGCTCCAGCACTACCTTTCAGTCATGCCTCTAGCTATACGCAGTGTAATATCTAAGAAATACGATGGCAAAATGTCAGCATTTAAAATGGACAAAACCTCTCCATTTTGTCCCTGCCATGAGTTTGACTCTTTCCCCACCACTGCCAACCTTTACAATGCAAACACACAATCTAACATCACAGATTCAGTGGGAGGCACAGTGTTTGCACTTCTGAATTCACATACCTTACATCACAATATACAGAAACATTTTTGAAATTTCCAGCTGAAGCAAGGTCTGCTGATTTCCCATCAAGTGCTTCAGTTACATGAGCACTGATTTCCTTTTCTAGTTAATTGCCAGCAACTTCCTAACTTCACAGCAAAACAAACAGTTCTGGTTAAATTTATGCCATTTTAATTTAATCTAAATAATCCACACCCACACTGAGTGTAATGAACCATACTTTTTTTCATGTACTAGTGTTCTTGGATGACTTCACTTCATCATATTCTTTTATTTCACTTAACATTACTTTGGGCTCCCTAGGGAGAAAGAAGTAGTGTTGTTCATTTCAGTCTCTGGAGACAAGCAATTCCTTTATTCCTACATTCCTCATATTGGTAAGAGAAAAGTCCCTTGTTAGCAATTTATTTAAGAGTGAAAATATTTAAGTATAATTTCTTTGTAGTAGACAGTAAGTACTATTTATTATCAACAAATGCCTATTACCTTTCTGGGCATCTTTTCTGTATCAACTAAATCAAAGAAGAAAATCTACTGAATAGTAACCACCAAAAAGTGTATTCACTGCTTTTATCTACTCTTAAAAAAACCTCACATCAGAATTCTGTGCTTGGAAAAGAGGAACACACTACAGTCGACAGTGTTTTCATAGCAGATTAAAATTCTTGGGTATGCTCCCTAAAGATTTTTATTAAGCAAGACCTTTAATGTGCTCAGCAAAAGTTCAGGTTTTGTAACAGCTCTTCATTAAGGCTGAGTTCAAAGCAGACAGTCTTTTGCCTTATTACCTGAAAATGCTGGTCAGGGAGCTTTGAGTTTAGCACCATGTTATCAAAACCAGTCAGGATTAAACCATGGGATATTCCCATAATTACCTTATCTACAATAAACCTAGGCTTAATTGGAGAAATAATTTGTTCGGGCTTCCAATTTTATAGTGTAGCTACTCAAGTAACAGAAAAAGATGAACCCATTCTCCATTTTCTCCCTATTTCCCTTTAACAATGGGAATAGTATGTGGCTAAAGATTTCCCACTGAAGCTAAAGGAGCATTTTGAACTGACCAATAAAAACACATATTTGCAGATGTTTGTTACATTCCCGTGTGATTTTGTTTCCTCATTGCTGTGAGAACCTGATATTCCTTAAAAGCAATTAAGCTGCATGTTTCTTTTTTTTTTTTAATGCTAAAGTGCTCAGTCACTTGAAATATGGCACGTCAAAAAAGGAATAATTATTTAAGGAAACTCCTTGAACATACTGGCACAATACGGTGTGGTAGTAAGGCATAGATCCCTGATTAAATAATCAGAGTTTATGTCTAAGCTTTTTAAATTTGGGGTACCCCTATTAAAATATTTGAAATTGTAGATTAAATGCCTCCCTTACTTGGTCTTCCTCTTATTAACATGATTTTTCAAAGGAAAGGTCAACTACAAGACAGGAAAAAATAAAGTAAATGTGTATTTTCTTAATAACTGAAGAAAATTTTGAGCATTAAGAAGAGATGAGAAAACACTATGCCTCCAACAGTGAATTTCATAGGAATGAAGGCCACATAAACTTCAACATTTTATTGTTCTATTATAAAATGACAACATTTAATGTTAAGCAGACATAGCAAAAATCTTCTGTCTGTCTTAAGTAGCAAAGCCTTATTTTCTTGGTGTAATAAAATGACATGAATTATAGCAATAGTTCAGACTGAAGAAATGAAGCAGCATGAATATAATCAAAACCCCTCTTGGGGCTACTGTCATTATCCATTAAAAGGTAACTGACAACTTCTTCTTAATTTGCTATTAATCTTCCACATTTCCCCCACAATTTAATGTGGCAAGATTTTATTTAATTAGTATGCTCATTATAATTGTTTGTCATAGTGGTTTGTTTAGTTGACACAAGTTGTCTAACACTGACTGTACAGATGGCAGAGTACCAGTGTCTAGTCTCAGAGGAACTATTTGACCACTGCAGTAAAAGAGCAATAAACAAAATAACAACATTGCAGCCCACTCCAGTTTATGTAGGCAGTCAGCCTTTTATCGCTGTAAAACCTTGAAATGGATGTATGAGCACTGCTGCTATAAACAAAGAGTTGTTTACAGCTTTGGGATGGCAGATAGCACTACTGGCCTAGAAGACTCAGCAGCCTGAATGTCAGAAACTGACTAATGTGGAGAAACATACTGGTTTTACAGAGAATATGTTTTATAAACCTCAAGGGACAATTTATCACAAATTCATCCACTCTGCTGCAGATTGCTGCTTTAATGTTGAATACTGGATTTCAGTCCACATATCAGCTCAAGCAAAGAAGGGAGGGGAATCAAAGGCTCTAGTAGCTTCTCTTCACTTCATCATGTTAATTCTGGAATTTCTTCATAGTAAATCTATTTTAAATGCCTATTTTCCCATTTTTAGAAAGCAACTGTTGTGTGATTTATGCATAGTTTATTAGAAAAAGACAAACATAGTTGCTCTCTTATGTTATATCAATATTATTTAATTGTACGCAGTTAAATCTGCTTGTGAAGACTGCATGCATGCCTGTCTATAATAATAAGTCCCACATTTTATGCTACTAATAGGCAAAAATGCAGCTGTACTCCCATGTTGAAAAAAGAGTATTTCAAGAGCAGAGCAGCAGTGCACACACTGATTTTTTTATTGCCTTGTTACCTGAGTAAGTAGCCAGTAAGTAGTCACCCATTTCCTTGATCCCCTGATGGTAATGAGATGGGTACATATAATTTTATTTCCTTTGCCTTTTCTCTTTGTAAAACATGTAATACATAATTCTGGTTGCAAATATTAAGTCAGATGTTAAATATTTGCATAGAAATTCTGAATTTAAATCTGGAACTAAAACTTAGTTACTTTCCACTAATACAAATTTCATGCTAATGTAACTCCACAGAATTACACAAAATCCATACTGACAGGAAATGTGAGATGACAACAGAGATCTAACATTACTGTCAGTTAAGTCTTGCTTCCGAACTAACACTTTTGAAGCTACTTAAGGCAAGATCAAATAACACAAGATCCTTTTCTGAAAGGCTTCTGAAAATATTTTACACAAGTTGCAAAATTTCAATAGCGTAACTCCCTTCACATTACATACTTGGCTGAAAACATTACATAGCTGTTTGGACTCTTCCAAGTTTGTAGCTGAGGGATGATTATTTGAGCACCACTTCCAAGGACATCTGAATTTTCAGCAGTGCTATAGGCCAGTATTTCCTGTGTAGGATCACTGCATCTATACTAGCCTAGCAATTTTCAAGCCTTTGCCTGTTTTTGAATCTTTGCCTCTCTGAATCTGAAACATCGACTTTCACAAAGACAGTAAAAGTATATTCTCATAATCACCAAGATTTTTAAAGTTCTAAATAAAATTGGATTGGCCAAATCATACAAGTTTTTCATAGTGGAATATAAAATCAAATTTTACAAAATGACCACACAGGTCAACCACAGGTTTGTTTATCGTATTAGGCATAAAGAAAAAATTGTAAAGGGATACAACTTGCAGATCAATTGTGCACAAGTTTGATATATTTCTCCTGTAAAGAATATATAACTCAAATTCTCATTGCGGTGTAAGAAAAGCTTTTGAGGTGTAATAATTCTGGAGTGAAAACTTTAGGGAGATATTGAATTATTTTGCTCTGGATGCCCAGGAAAACAGAGAGAATAGTCAGTCTACCTAAATTTAATGCTTTCAATATGGATGATGGAACAAAATACAGTACAAAATGTATCATAGCATAAGAATATTTAAACATTTAAAAGGTAGGCAAGAGAAAAACTAAAACAACTTTCATGGAATTTTAGCACACATTGAAATTAAAAGTTCTATATGATAGAATAGAATATATATTAAACTAGTTTTATGACTTTGATTTTAAGGCTTATTTCATAGTCAAAAAAATAGCTCTAAATTATAAAGAGTAAGTAACGTAAGTACACAAGAGAAAGGAAATTTTCATTCAAAATATCAAGAAAGAATAGAGCAGAAATGCTATTTTAATGAAAAAGCGATTATATTACTGTAAGGACTTTGGAGCAAGTGAGATCTAGCTAAGGCAAAATTTAATTTGATATTTACATTATAAGTGAGTCTGTATCTTACTTGATTATACATACTTGCTAACAAAAAAACAGAAACACACTCTATTCCAAATTCCACATTCCAATATATTTATGGAACCACACCATAAATTACTTTAGGGCTCTTTTGCATTTATGAACAAGCAATATCTTCCCTTGTTCATATTATATTCCCTATACTATAGTTTGAATTAATAATCACCTCATAAGTTAACTGCATTTTTTTAGTTCTTTCATCTACTTTTTTTTAATTCTAAAAAAATCTAGCACTGATTGGAAAATCTGAACGATAGCCTAGAAAAGGTTTCCTTAGCAATAGCAGGACATTCGGCACCACTACAAACTCTTACATTTTGTGCTGAAGCAGTGCTTACATCAACATCAGCAAACTATTTTCAAAGTTGACACATCAGTAACATTTAAAAAGTTTGAACTTTTCAACTAAGGTAGAGCAAAAGGAACACAGGAACACACTGGTAGGCTGCCAACAAGATACCTCCTTGATTTAATGTCAATATCTACACAAGGCAACACCTTCAGGAATATAAATCCAAGGTACTTCATGGAAATAAGGGCATTTCTGCATTCCTTACATCCACCTTATCTTTATTTTGGAAATCTGTTAGCATGCTCTGGGCCATCCTAGGAAGGAAATTCACAACTCATCTCTTTCTGCTTGCACTAGCCAACCACATAACGTATCTAAAACTCTTGGAATGCTTTTCTGACTTCAAGGGCAAAGGCATGGACATCTCCTGAAAAGGCTTTTTCAGCTTGAGCCAGGCTCTGAAGTAAGACATTATTCCAGTTGCTTTCTTATTGTTAAAGCAAAATGTTCATAAGAATGAGAAATAGTGAATGATGATTCATCCTGGCCAGATGTATTTCTGCTAACCAATCACCACACACAAAGCATAATATCACAGAAGATTTTTTATTCCTATGTCAATTACATCTGAGAAAACAAGAAATTTTATTCAGAGGTGAATAAAAGCATGAAACACAAATTCCAGAATTTTCAAAAGTGACAGGCTCTTAGCTACTTGTTTCAAGATTATTTGCATTTATAGGCATTTTACACAGAAAGAATTCATAGCCTTTAATATACTTCAAGATGCATGCATATATATTCTTGTCTGTATTATGTTGGCTATTATCCCTCTAGCCAGATTCCACTGACATAACAGCTTTGAAGAATGCATTCTGTCTCTCTTTCTTTCTACAGTTTGGTTTTAATGGTCATGCCAGACAAACTCAATCCTGACTTTGAAAGTTTTCCATCTTTAACTCACTATTTATTCTCCTCTAAGGCAATTAGATTGCACTTTTTAAACTCAGCTCAGTGTTTCCTTTTAATCCATAAACCAGACTAAGAGATTTGCCAATGTCACGTTCCACTTCAGGTTTCCCATTTTCCCCTGTATGCCCATTCTTAGATATTTTAATTTCCCAGAAGGTCAGCACTGTTTCTTTTTTTCCCCAGTCTAGCAATCAAGACTTGGCACTCATTCTTTATTGTCTTTTTTGGTTAATGCCAGGAAAGATCTTGCACTTTTTTGTTTTTCTTTTCTCCTTTATTTTCTTTGAGCACAACACAGGAAAAAAAATTAAACAATTTATATTTGTATCAAAACAGTTACAAAAACCAGTAAATTCACTAGCTGCAAGCAAAATGTGACTGGAGTAACTTTTTGTTCTTGAGAAAAACTAGATTTATGCCTGGTGACTTCATTTACTTTGTTTGTAACTAAAATGAAATAAGTCAGCTGGGTAGTCTCCCACCAGCATTTAATAGATCCTTTTTCACATCACAAAAGCACTACACAATTTGGCACTGTTCTGAATGATTGGCAACTTCTACTCAGGAGAGACCAAAGAATGAAATGACAAGGGTTTTGCAGGTCAGTGCTTTGCCAGAACTATATTGGAAAGCTTGTTTCTCTCTTTGGAAATGTTATAAGTTGTTTACATTCATGTGAAATAAAGTGCAACCAAATAAAAAAAGCTAACAGAACAAAAAAAAATCAAGATACTTATTGCTCAAAGTTGATGACGGAAGGAAATAGAAGTATTCTAAATCTATTTCCCCATCTTCTTCCAGAAATAACACCAAGTTTTGAAAGCTTTATAATGGGAAAAATACCCTCATTGCTGAAATGCTAATGTGTTGGATGCCTAATTTTCTAATCTGTTTATTATTAAATAATATTACAGAGTAATGAATCAGCAAATGTGTAACTAAAGCCTCAGAAAATGGTTGCATTATACTGTTACTTTAGCAGGGAGTGTGGAAATGCTCCAATCATAAAAATGACAAATTCCTAAATTCACAGCATCACAAAATGGTTGAGGTTGAAAGGAATTTTTGGAGACAATCTAGTCCAGCTAGACCTTTTAAAGAAGGTTCACTTAAAGGAGGTTGCACAGAATTAAGATCATGCAGGTTCTGAATAAACCCAGAGTAGACTTCACAACGTCTATGGGCAGCCTGTTCCAGTGCTTGGTCACCTTCAAAAAAAGGTTTTTCCTCATATTCAGTGTGCCTTTGTAGTCCTCAAACTGTATTTCAGTTTGTGCCCATTGTCCTGTCACTGGACATCACTGAACACAGTCTGATCCCATCCTCTTGGCACCTACCCTTAAAATACGTGTACACATTGGTAAGATCCCTGTTCAGTCACCTCTTTTCAAGACTAAACTGGCCCAGCTCCCTCAGCCTTTCCTCATAAGACATGATGCTCCAGTTCCCCAACAGTCTTTGTAGCTCTCCAGAAGTTCCTTGTCTTTCTTGAACTGGACAGCCCAGAACCAGACACAGTATTTCAGGCAAAGACTCACTGGTGCAGAGTAGCGGGGAAGGATCTCCTCCCTCAATGTGCAGGCAATGCTTTTCCTAATGAACCTCAGGACACCATTGGCCTTCTTGGCCACAAGGCCACACTGCTGGCTCATGGACAGCTTGTTGTCCACCGGGAACCCCAGGTCTTTTCCCATAAAGCTCCTTCCCAGCAGGTCAGCCTAATCTACAACCTTATGCTGGTGTGTAGATTATTCTTCCCCAGGCGCAGGACCCTGCACTTGCCTTTGTCAAAATTAATTGGGTTCCTCTCTGCACAGCTCTCCATCCAGTCCAGGTCTCTCTGAATGGCAGCACAGCTCTCTTGGCTATCAGCAATTTCTCCCAGTTTTGTGTCATCTGCAAACTTGCTGAGGGCAATTTTGTCCCTTCATCCAGGTCACTGATAAATGAGCTGAACAAGACTGCACCCAGCACTAACCCCTGGGGAACACCGCTGTGGGCCTTCAGCCGGCCTCCACAGCCGGCTCTGAGCTTTGCCATTCCCCAGATCCACCTCACTGCACTGACCCCTGGAGAACACAGCTGTGGGCCTTCAGCCGGCCTCCACAGCCGGCTCTGAGCTCTGCCATTCCCCAGATCTGCCTTACTGTCTGTTCATCTAACCCACACTTGCTGAGCTTACCTGGGAGCGTGTAATGAAAGACAGGGCCAAAGCCTTGTTCAAGTCAATGTTGATAGCACCCACTGCCCTCTCCTCATCTACGCTGACAGCCATGCCAAAAATAGAAGGTAATCAGCTTGGTTAAACATGATCTCCCCTTGGTGAATCCATGTTGACTACTCCTGACAACTTCTTTGCCCTCAAGTACTGAGATATGACGATTGACATTAGTTGTTCCATCATGTTTCCAGGCATGGATGTAAGGCTTCCTGGCCTGTAGTTTCCTGCACTAATGTGCCTAACCTTGAATACTCTATGCAGTTTTCAGCACCACAATGTAAGATTTTAATCTATTAGAGAATGACCAAAGGAAGGCTATGCAGATGGTGCAGATGGGCCTTGATAGGAAGCCATACACTGAGCAGCTGAGGTCCTTCGGTCCAATCAGCCTGGAGGATACTCAGGAGAGAATCCCTTGCAGTCTACAACATCCTCGTTAGGAGAAGGGGCAGACACTGATCTCTTCTCTGTGTGACCAGTGACAGGACCAGAGAAAATGGTCTGAAGTTCTGTGACAGGAAGTTTAGGCTGAATATCAGGAAAAGATTCTTCAAACAGAGAATGGTTGGGCACCAGAACAGCTCCCCAGGAAAGGGTCATAGCACCAGCCTGACAGAGTTCAAGAAGTGTTTGGAAAATGCCCTCAGTCACATGGTGTGATTTTTGAGGCTGTCCTGTGTAGGGTCAGGAAATGGACTTTGCTAATCCTTGTGCGTCCCTTCCCTTCAACTTGAAATATTCTGTGATTCTGATTCCTGGGTCCTCCAGCTTGCACTCTCTGAAGGCTATAGTGACACTGCTTTTCATCTAGTCCTAAAGCACTTCTCCTCTCAGTGACCTTTTAGAAAGTGGCTTAGCAGTTCCAGTTAGTGATATTAGGTAAGAAAAAACAACAGTGATAAGGAAAATCAGTATTTTACAGCAATATACTTGAAATACATTTGGAAACTGAGATATGCTGTGGCTATCTTGGGTTTCCAAAGTGGACCTGTTATTTTTATTACAAAAAAAGCTATTTTAAAGAGCTTACCCTCAATTTCAGTACTCAGTATCATAGGTTTACAGATATGTATCTCTTTCATTCGTATGTTTGTCAGGTAAATGCAGTCATACATCTTAACAAATGTGTTGTTGTCAGTGTTGCTGTAAGAAGTCAACATTTTCTCTTAAACTAAAAAATAAGAGTCTCAGGATTTCTAAGGCTGAACTTGTTTTGGATGGTCTTGACCTCTGGTTTGTCTTGTAAAACAGGAACAGAGATTGTGTAACCATCAGATGACTATTAAGCACTTCGCTTTAGCTCTTACTAAAACTTTTTAGTTTTTTACCACTGTATTATGCAACTTTAATTATCATTTATATATCTCTAAGAAATAAGATAGCAATAATAAGCAGAATTCTGTGTGGGATGAACTACATTTCACCCTTACATTGAAAATGCATTTTACAAGAGTATAGGCAAAGATAGTTGCCTAACACTAAGATTTAGAAGGCCTGGCAATAGAGGAGGATTCAGGCTACAAGCAACTCAGAAACAATCAGTTAGCAAGTATGAAACAAATACAAACCTGGGAATCAGAGAAAACAGCTTTAAAGACAACAAAGTGCACATAAGTAAATATCCAGCTTAAGAAAAGCATACCATGTGTATGTATTCAATCATTCCAATAGTTAATCATTCAAATAATGCAAATGCAAAACATGAAAGAGAACTGCAAACCAAAAAGGAGGAAACAAGCTAGTAGATTGCAAGGCCAAGTTAAAAATTGCAGAAAATGGAACCAAAAGTAAGATGACATTACCCCAAAGTTAGTATCTAACTTATTTGAGTCAAGGACATGTCTTAGCGGCAGTTCACTGTACTCTTCGCACCCCAAAATTGAAATCATTACCTGTAGTTTGTAGAAGCAGTGGAGAAATTATCACGACTGCCAAGATACTTCAGAGGTATTTATGCTATTTGTGATTAGAAAGTGAATGCAAATAAGCTACAATAATTAGCCAATCTGAAAAATATGTGTCAATGTGCGGTGACTGCAATACCTTCATTAGACTGTCAAGATTTTAACTGTGCTAATAGTAAATTCATGGTGCTCCTTGGCCTACATACAATCCATAACTAGTAATCCACTGACTGAAGAATGCAGGCAACCAGACAACCGATTTGGATGGAATAATTTGGTAGAAACTGCTGGAGTTATTGTTAGCTGCCTACACCATTACAATACACAGCAATGCACTGAAAACTGGGTTAGAATTAAAAACATGTAGAGTACAATTTCTAATTAATCCAGCTGAGGTTATAGTAATATCTCACTAAACAGATTTGAAGTAAGAGCTAAAAAATAATATATATAGAGAGAGAAAGGTCATGGAATATTTTAAAAGAATGTTGATTTGGTGTGTGACAAGCTTAGAAAATTATATAGGCAATGCTACATATACTATATTTTAGACACAGTCTAAATCTTAGACAGGACTCCCCAAGTAAAAATAATAAAGGATACAAAACGTTACACTGCCTGCATGAAGACATTGTATAGCAGATTCAATCAAACAACAACAAATGGCACCATTTCCAGGGGATTCAGGTGGAAGCAGGGATGACAGGAGAAAGAAGTAACGTACAGGAATAATATCGCGGCGATAGGAAACAGTGGAAGAACGAATGTCAAAGGAAAAAAAAATCTGCAACCATGAAGAATAATTACACTTTTTTAAAGCAATTTGCAGTTGCCTGTGCTAAAGAAATCTGAGATCCTATTGATTTTCTTATCTATCTTGATTTATTTATTATCATTCATATATATATATATATATATATAATATATGAGTAAATATCTTTCTTGAAGTTTCTGATTTTATTTCAGAACCAGCTATTAATTTTTAGATTATTATATTCTAATATCATCTTAAAATTCAGCAGTCTGCTGTGTTGCATTTTTAATACTGAAAGGTTAGTATATAATACATCTGATCTATACAAACCAGCGTAAACTATACTTGCTGATATAATGACAAAATTTGCTTTATAAACACAGATGCTCTGTACTAAGAATAACATCCTACTTCCACTCTCTTGTAAGCCTGCATCAGCTTATACTGTATTATAAAAGGGCATAAATTTTTTATTAGTTCACTGAAAGGATATGAAATACACTTTTCTACTTAGTCCCCAGTCATTGCTTTCCTTAATTGCTACGTAATGATTTGAAGAAAAGTGAATCACATAAATATCGAGGTTTGGGGTTTGGATTTTTTTTTAGCTGAAGGAAGTATACTGTATATTAAAATGTTGTTTGCTAGACAGTGACCCTCGGTAGGATAGATAAGAGTACAATATAAAAGCATTGACTTTTTTGAAGGGTAAAATCTCTGATCGTGATCTCACAGAAGTCAATGCAAGATGTCCTGCTAACTGCAGTCACAGCAATTCTGCCCCCTCTATCTCCCTGCAGTGGAACCAGTAAAATAATATATGGCGACATTTGTATGACCATCCTTTTTTTAGTTTATGTAAGCCTGTAACAAGCAAAATCCAATCAATGACATATACCTGTCTGCACAAGAGATATTAAAGAAATTAAGGAGGATGAAGTAGGGAGAGCACAAGTTTCTAGAGATTTACAGTAGCATAATTTATGGAACAGTTTATTCCACATTGTCCATAGTGCATATCTGCTCTCCATATGGTTTCTGTCCTATTTAGCAAATGCAAGCAGACTCTCTAAATGTCTCGCTTTATGGTGTCCAAAAGAAACTGTAGTGTATATGTATTTTTGTTATATGTTTCTAATAGAGTAAGAATAAAAACAAAACCACTAAAAAAAATCAAGAATTATATCATTTCTGATATCGAGTGAAAAAAAAAGAGAAATAAAATTCCTTCCAAAACCAAAGTAGAAAAATACAGAGTTGCAAAAACGTACTGCAAAAACAGCTTATAAATTTACCACTTAGCCCCATAACGAAAAGCCCTATAAGCTTCTCTGGAATATTTAAAAAAAAAAGAAAAATCAAAAAAACCCCAAACATTTTGGATGACAATGACTTAAATCTTTTAAAATCAAAGGGTACAGACTTCCACTTCTGCAAACTGTACTGCAACTAAAAAGAAAAAAATCCCAAACTCATCATCTGCTGCAGTATTCAATGGTAAAAAAGCAATGGGTGACCTCTTCCCACGCATCACATAAGAACATGAATTTCCAAATTTTGCACATGTCTGATATGTTATGTTTATGAAAGAATTTAATTAGGCAAAACAAGGGAGGAAACCTGAGGGGGGAATTTTTTTTTTCTATAGGAATTGTAATATTAAAAGACTAAGAAGTTCACTCTATCATGCCACATAAAAAACATGTAGCAGAATAACATCAACAAACATTCAGAAAATAATTATAAACACTCTCTACTCAAGTATTTCAATGAGTGTTAATGATGGGTTGAGACAATCTTGTTAGGTAGTACTAGACTGAGAAAAACCAAAGAGATCTTGCAGCCTACTATTCACTACATTCACTACAGGTGTCAGAATTAGTGGAAGGAGATCTTCTAGGAACATGTAAAATATTTTTTTTCCACAAACTACAAAATTAAATAGAAGTGACTGACTTATTAGATTAGGAAATAAACAAAAACAGAGAAATAAGTTTTCATGGAGCATGTTGCACAAATATTTTGCTATTCCTTTCAAGCCAGCTCTGTTCCTACTTATCAGTCTCAGCAGCAAGTGCCGTATTAATATCTTGATATCTCCCTGTACTTTATGTCTGAGTGTATAATTAAAAATATAGCCATAAAAAGTGCCATATTTATTTGAAGCGTATACAAGCGTAAAAATGTGTATGGTTTTTAGGCACCACAGGACATCTACCAATGTTTGAAACAATACATGTCAACATGATTACAGAATATTTAGAGGTGGTAGAAAAGGCTAAACAGCTTGATGAAATCATGCAAATGATCTCCAGGACACTGCCAACATACACCCAATTATTAAATGGTCTCCAACTGTGGAGGCCATTGTAACTTTAATGTCACTTTAAACTGCAGCACAGAATGCAGAAAAGAAAGTTGTGCCAGTTACTGGATATTTCAGAAAACTTACTTTTAGCTACTATTATGAATTTACCACAAAAGAGGAAGGCGATAAATTTTCTCATTCCATCAAGTTGGCTGGACTAATTTTTACATAGTAAGGTTTCTCTCTTTCCTACGACCTGGATTGAGAGACTATCTTCTTGATTCAGTTAACAGATATTTCATCACAGAGGTGGCAACACATTTATTATGAGCTCCTGATAATCAAGATATTTTTTTCTTGGAAACAGTCAGAAAGATCACTCAGATTGTGAATCAAATCCTGCGCTGTAATAGGGAAGAAAACATACAAAAGCTCTTTGTTGTTCTTTTTTCTGTCAGCCTTTGAGGAGATAGGAGCTGACAGCCACATGTCAGTTGCAGGAAAAATAACAAGTTGCAAAAAATAAGATATTTTTAGCAAAGGAATTAAAAGAAAAATAGAAAAGAAAAGTATTACTATCTAGATTTTTATTCAGGGATGTAACACGGCTTGCCAAAAAAAAAATAGATGTCATAATTTCTATCTCATAGACACCAAACTGTCCACAAACAATACATGCAGATATCCTCAAAAGGCACAGACTTAGTTGGTACCCAAGGTTTATTGACAAAGTCTGTGTAATGGCAGCAGCCATGATATAAATACACTCTGGATATTAAGACCTTCTTTTAAACCTCTAAATCAAACCAGAGTAAAAAATTTCTTAAGTATTAGCTAGATAGTCTCTCATGCACTATGTTCAGTGTAGTATATTTATTTTGTCTTAGACAGTTTGCAAAACATTTTCCTAGACGAAGATGTAGCTACCCTACATCTGATTAAAGAAGTCTATCTGATTAAATTTCTGAACAAGCTGAGTTTAAGGATAATGTAAGAATTCTTTACCTTTTATTTTTAACCCATGTAATCATCTATTTTAAACAGTGTTTTCTCAGAATATAATAAACCTTTATTTATGGCAAAAAATAATATAGCCTCTCACAGAGTTTTAGACCACAACAGTAGTTCTCTGCTTGACAGAGTTTTTACTCTTTGGCATCACATTCCATGAATGCAATGTAAGGTTCAGATTGATAAGTCAGAAGAATAATTTTTTATTATCAGGAAACTAAGACCAAGCAAAAGATTACAGATGACCACTTTGCACTCATGAGTATGATGACATCAAGAAAGGAAATTTTAATGCTATTCATTTTTCAAGTCTTTTATACAGGCCACCTCTAAAGAGGAATTGTACACAGAAGGCAATTTACAAAATTGCTAAAAAGTCAGCCAGATATTTCAGCTTCAAATTCAAAAGTAAGGTTGGTCACAAGAGTGAGTTAGTTTCCCATGTTAATAAGGTCACATAATTTTGCATTACAGTGAGACTACATTATAATCATACCTTAACTGCTACCATAAAGTGTGACGATTCAGGGTTCCAACCATAGTGTCTTTCTTTATCCCATGTCTCTCTTACAAAACTGTAGAAAAATAATGCATTGAAGAAAACCTGACTCTTCCAAGGCCCAACTAATCCCAACCTCCACCCCCCTAGTCTTCTTGCTGAGCATGATGCCATTCACAGATTCATCAAGGTTGGAGGAGACCTTAAAGACCATCTAGTCCAACTATCAACCTAGTATCACAATAAGCACCACCCAAACCATATACCCCAAGTGCCACACATCTTGAACACTTCAAGACATTGCCTGGCAGCTTGAAATATAAATACTGAAGGAAGTTGAAAGAACAACTACAATTCAGATTTACTATAACACTGTTATGAACAATCAGCCCTTATTTCCATGGGAGATAAATGTAATTAGCTGAGTGTTACAGACCCATCAATCAATCCAATCTACTTCTAAAGTCAAAGATGTGGTATTTTTTCAAGACAGATGCTACTACAATGTAGTATCATTAAAAGAAGTTGTCAACATTTTTCAGGATTTATAAAAAAGCAAAAATTTTGCATTAATTATTTCATGCTTCTGAGAATGTTTCAATGGAACAGATACGGCATCTTAAAATATTACTCTAATAGCAAAACAGGAAAATTTTCATAATAGCTTTTTTCAGACACAGTGCCTGGAAATTTATTGAACAACTTGAGCACTCTGAGGCACTCAAGAGTAAATGATAACTGAGTTTGGTGAAGCCTAATGTTCCTATGAGGGATGGAGTTATGAGGAGGACACATTTTATAGTCATGTCCTACAAAATACATCTTTGGCAAAAGATGTTTCTGTGATATATGTTCTTTCCCAAACTGCATGACTGCCTTTGGTACTTGTTTACAATTACTCTTGTCTGTTCATTCCTGTGGGGTTCTTTTTTTTCTTTTTTTAGCCTGCGAACAATGTAATTAAAGACTGATATTAAACATACACAATTAACTATATAGTGATGATGATTGATGCCATCTCAACTATTTCATTGAAACAACTATTTCATAATTAAACATATGAATGGAAATGAATCTATTGCAAAGGGGTCAATGGGACTTGGAGATAGACGAGATCACTCTTTCTCACTTCAGCACAATCCTGTTCTTCAGATACCCAGGAGGTGATTGCAGACCCCATTGCTGAAAGGTGCTGGACAGCTAGCACATGCCCTGCACACCCAGTCCTGTGCCCACAGGCTCTGGCTATCTCCAGCTGTGTGCTCACATTGCTCTACAGCAACCCTTTCAGGGGAAAGAAGAAGGGAAGGAAGAGGGAACTGAAAAGGGAAACAGCAAGGGAAGGAAAAGGAGAGCAGAAGGGAAGGGAAAGCAGGAACAGAAGGGGAACATGAACAGGAAGAGAAAGGAAGAGCTGGAGCGTCAAAGATGTGCATGCATCTTAGTCCAGGGATTTGGCTCCTATTGAGATTGGACCAGCTACAATGCCGGTGACCAGTTCTTCAGATAGCCTCAATCAATGTGGGCCTGCCCTCTAATAGTTTAGGAGTCATTTGTAAGGACAGGCTTGTCACATTCCCATTGCCTGAGCTTGCAGTTCTCTGTATGCCTGGAGACACACCAGACTAGCACTTTGGCCCTGACTTAAGGGCTTGACTTCTTGGCTTGATGTTGCTAAGGATAACTGGTTTACCCAAACCATCGTCACAGACCAGTTCTATTTCGGTGGCTTAGGTACTGGGGGACGGCACCCTTGCCTTTGCCCTGCTGTGATGCTCATCTTCTCACTCATCTCACACACCACTGACTGTTCTTGTTGCTCCCTCACACCCAGTTATTCCCTCCCTAGTGCACTGCAAGGTCATGGAAAGGAAAAATTAAAACATTCAAGTGCATATAAGCCTGGTCAGCATACAGTATAATACAAGATAGTCCCAGTAAATAAAGTAATGACATTGATATGGTTTGCAAAACTTGCACTCAGGATTACAACATTATCATGGTATCCTAGTGATGCCTGTCATTGGGTGCCACAAAAAAAAAGTAAAAACAAACCCTGCATCATGTTTTATTTAGCCTAATCTTTCCCCCTCTAGTTAAGTACAGTTCAGACTACTGTACTTAACAGGAAGAAAATAATAAGGGATTCGGAAATATACATGTGGTTAATTTAAAATGCCAAGCACCATATGTATTAATAAAATATATATAGCATTAGATAAGGCAACCTATTACAGTGTAATAAGCACATAAAAATGAATTGTTGAACAGGTGCAGTGAAAGGAAACATCAATTAGAAAGTCAATTGGAAGGTCAAGATATCAATTAAACGGTTAACGAGCTATTTCTGGAAAAATCAAAGACAACTGCATTATAGAATTGCTCAGAATATGAGCCAGAAAATAGTTCACAAAGCCAAAGAAGTAAAAGGGCAAATGTGATGTATGAATTTAAAAAAACCCACATAAATTGTACTGTTATTTCTTTGTTTTTCATGTAAGCTTCAGTGTAACTGATGATACTATATCCAGTTCATCACCAAATAAAGACAGCTAGCCTTTTCTAGCATACAACAGCCAATAACATAGAATATCAGCCTTAAAGCAATTAGTCTCTCCGTGGTGAAAATCCTAATATGACACTAAGCCACATTATCTCCTATACCTTCTCTCTTCTGGTCTACAGGCTAACAAATATAACTTATGAGAAAAAGTAAAGCCAACTTCTCTACTACAATGCCTGATAAAGAAAACCTCGGAGCAGCTTTTGCTTTGCATCTGTAAAGCCTTCAGGTAATTGCTCAGACTTTTTGCATCAAAAATTTGAAAGAGTTCTGCCGTCCATTTACACAGAGGTGATCTTTGGGCTGCAGCCCAGTTGTGTTTAGTTAGCTTTCCAAAACTATGTAGCATATCCTACCATAATATATATATCATGACTGGATGATTCATGACTCAAGAGAAACTTCTGAATAGGGGAAATTTGCATTTCCATGACTAAGTGGGATGAAGAGCACACCTAGTACAATATCCACACTCTAACAATTATGCCTTGGAAAGAGTAAGAATAGCACTATTCTGATGCTATCCTGTAATTTTTTCCCAGACCATAAGTATTTCAGTTCATGAGATTTCTAGAGTGTGATGAGACTGTGCAGTAAGCTCTAGCAAATCTCTCCTGAGTTCTTGTCCCATGTCTGCTCAAATACATGTAAACATTCTGCTCTCACAGCAGCAATGTGTACATGCAATCTGCAATCAATGTGCATTCAACCTGTAAAGACTTGCAAAAGTCTATCACCATCTATCATGAAGATACATTCTTTTGTTTTAAACCAGTTTCCTTTCCATAATTTGTGTTTAACAAACCCTGCTTGTACCAATGAAAGAGGCATTGAGCAGTCTACTCTCTTTTGACAATAATTCTGCAGACTTCTATCTCTTTTAGTTATTTTCTAAAATAATGGTTCCTATTACCTGCAACTGTAGCTAAAACAGTAGATGCAGTCCACACTTCTGATTATCCATGTTTCTTTTCTCAGAATCTTTTTTCTTCCACCTTTGTGCATTCTTTTTTTGAATAAGCCAACCAGAACTCCTCACATTGTCTTCAAGCCATGGCAAACCATGGATTTTTGCAGGTGCATATTAAAATCATATTAAATCAATTAAATCATATTAATTGTTGTCTTCTGTGTTCCTTTTCTAATCTTTTCTAATATGTCACTTGTTTCTTTGACTGCTGCCAAGCATTGATCTGCTGTTTCCATGCAGCATCTATCTCAATTTCTAGGCCTTTTTCCTGAGTAGTAACAATGCATTGAACCCACCACTTTATACTAAAAAACTGTTATCATCACTGTTATGCCTCAGTTAATTAATGTGAAATGCACTGACTTTCACCTGCCATATTACTGTCCAGCCATTCAAATTTGTTAGGTTCTTCTGTTATTCTTGCCAGTCACCTCTCACCCTTTTTACATTCCATAGTTTTGCACCATCAGCAAACTTTCTCACCTCACTGGATCGATCTTTTTTCTGATATTTTTATGAATTATTATGTTAAAAGATACAAGAATACTTGCAGAACTACCACTGTGGCTTCTCACACTGCAAGGATTTACCCTCTAAGCCAAGCCATGAATTATTTATCTCTATCAGACCTTCCATTTTTCTACATGGATGTTGAAATCCTTAAAAAGCCCTTTTGGGAATTCACATATCTAACACAACTTACTAGTGTATTTCATAACACATTCAAAACACTCAAAAGGAATTTAAAGCAAGATTTCACTTTAAACAAAGCTTGTTCTTTTTCAAGTTTATTTATCCCATGTTCACCAACTGGTTCCCTGACTATAATCAGGTTGAGTCCCAGGCTCAGTAAAAACGTGAGGCATAGATACAGACATCTTTCCGAACACTGGCAACACAATTCCCATCTCATAATTCTCAAGTACCAAGGTAGTTCTATACGCTGTTTTTATCAAATAAATTATTTCAACCATGTGCTAGAATTTTTAGGTGCATAGCCTCCTATTCTAGGGTCCTACTGATGTTTGTACTATTTCTTTATAGTATCAGTATGACAATGTCTATTTGTGCCATTACAACTTCACTGTTGCTGTTGTGCAAGTCTTCAGCTGGTCGTTAGAGTTCTCTATCTAAGTCGGTATGTTCTTGGCTGTGAGCCAACAGAGCAGTCTCCCCTACCCTCTGAAAGATCTTTTTATAATTCTCAAGACCTTCTTTGATTTCACGCCTCTGTTTTTGGAAAGGGCAAGCCTGTAGGTAGTTTCTTGCCATTACTATATTAAGTCTCTTGAAATTTATCATACCAGATGTCTTATCTTTCTTTCAGCATTCTCTTCAGTTAATCCCTTCATTTTAAAAATAGCATAAAAATTGCTTATTAGAGCAATTCCACTCTGTAAGAGTTAAAGAATAAAATTAGTATAAATAGGATTAATGTAATTTGACTATACATATTTGTAGTATTCACAAAATTAGTGTCTCTAGGCTCCCTTTTGTTGGAAATAAATGCATACTTCAAAACTGCGATTTACCTCACCAGCTTCAGACACTTCCTCATAGGAACTATATACAAAAAATTACATAGATGCATTTGTCTCCATTACAGAGGAACTGATGTAGATCACGGGTAGTGGTGCAGAAACAGCGCATCCAATGATATCACAGCACAAGCACAGACTTTGCTCCATAGGGACATGGCTCTCTACTTTTAGTCAAGACAATACAAAACAGTTTATTTTAATGTTGACCTCTCAGGTTCACTAGATAATTTGCTCTATTCATCTATTTTGTTGATAGCATGAAAATATTTAATTATTTATTGAATCTTAATTCTGACCTTCATTTAGTCACCATAAAGTTTTGTCTAACCAATTAAATCGATCAGAATAAACTAACTCACAGATACATTCACTTCATTTCAAAGACATCCAAACAAGTATACACAGATAATTTTTATTTCATCAAATCATGTACAGTGACTCAGAGAAGTACAGTATAGAAACATTCAGTAAAAAACTCACAAGGCTTTTGACTCAACTTTCAAATACTCAAATGTAGCATCTTAGCAAACATTCTAGCCCAGCTCTCAGTGACAAACACAAAAAGTCATCAAGAACCAAATGGGTTCACCAAAGTAAAAAAGTACAGCTGATTTCTGATTGCTTAGTAAAAATATTATCTCTTAAAATAGTTCAATAAAAATATCAAAGGCTATGATCCAGCTATTGGATAATCCATGATCCAACGATGGATGGTTATGCATTTTAATTCCCTCAAGTTTGAGATCTTTGACTTTATTACCATTTTATCAATACATTAAATAATGCTTGTGCTGATACAGTCTGCAGAAACATAAAATCTTTGAGTTTTATGTAGGAGTACAAACATCCGCCATGACAACTAGAAATTAATAACATACTAAAACATATCTAAGATTTGTATTTTCAAGAGATTTCATTTTACCGAGAGTTGCCATGAGTTAATCCACATAGAATTTCTTTCTTATAACCACTTTACTATGTCTAAGCAGTCCTTTATTTGTTGTACAAATAGGAAGAAGCTTGAAATCAATTTTCTGGGTCTGAGGTTGCTTTTTGTTTTCTTTTTTTGTCCACACTGTTTATTTTACTAATTGTTTTTGCATAGGTGTTAGGCAGATTTTTTGGAGAGCTGAGAACAGATGGAGAGTTAGGTTAAGAAAAGAAATATTTCAACTGTATAAAATATTACAACTGTTTTGAAACCTGCTTTAATCACCACTCATTTGAAGGACTGTAATGGAACTGATCTTTTGGGGGCAGAATTTTTCTGGTGCCATTTACCTTCAAAGCTAGCTAGCTTCAAAGTTAAAAAATAAAATAAAGTTTTTGAAGAGGCCTATCTTTTCTGAGACCTCAAGTGAATTCTGGAAATTGTATGTGGCAATGCCACTGTCTACCATACTGCTATGTAGTCAGTTCACTCAAAATTTATCTTTCACAGAACTTCACATCACTTCACACTCCTAATTGTTCCTCTTCTCATTGTCAAAACAGTCACTTTGTGGACCTAGAGAAAGAAATGGAAAAAGGAGCCCAGTTGCTATTCCTAGCTCTTTCACAGTATCACTGATATTTCACACAGATATTTTTATATCTTAGATAAGAGATGATTGTATGAAACAGACGTTGTTCCATGTATGTGCCATCTTTCTCATCTGTTTGATGAGGAACCTTTTGAGTTCACATTTGATAGCTGTTAAAAAAAATCGAGTTTCTGTGAGCTTTGAGATTTCCTAACAAAAGCCAGTAAACAAGAGCAAAATATTAGCACTCTTCCTAGTACTAGGAAACGGCTGCTTTTCTCAAAGGAGCTGTAGAGCAGATATGCATCCAAAACCAGCCAGTTTCTGGCTTACTCTGCTTTTATTTTGTCCATGCTATTTATCTGATAACAGGAGGATGGGGGGAAGCTTACACAGCAAGTTTGGGGTTTTTTTGTTTAGTTGCCTTTTATTTAACATTAAAAACCAGAAATCCACATTACAATTCTAAAGAAATGTCTGAAGCAAGATCACAGCACTTTTACAATACCTTTATTTCTGATCCATACAGTAGAATCTGTCACTTTACTGAAAACATTTGGACATTACCATCAACAGTAATAGTGAAATGGTCTGTTTTCCTGACAAGCCAATGAATCAAAATTCTCTAAGCTGCCACTTTGCTCTCAGAATTTAAGCTTGTAGTCATTTTTTCCTTAAGTATGAAGACAACCAGAAAACTCTTAACATGCGCAAATTCATGACATAAGAAAAAAGCAGAAAGATATGAAAGTTATGTACTGCTACTGGTTGACACTATTACATCACACTAAACAGAGAACTGCGGAACTTCCTCCTAGGTGTAATTTTTTGGGGAATTATGAGGAGTTGGTAGATAGGACCAAATGTTGGATTTTACTCATGCGACCTGTAGATCAAAATAAAACTGAAGTCTTAGGAAGCATTTAAACAGAATATAGACAAAAAATTACTCCAGGATATCAAGATTCATTCCAAGTTTACAGCTTGATATTCCCTTACTTCTAAAGTCAGATCCCCCTGGCTCACAACAGCCCTGGTGATGGGTGGTCTATGAAGAGGTTGCTACTCATTACACAAAATGTGCACACATCGCATACGCTGCAGTCCTATTTCAGTGCCTACATTCTGATCAGAGTTCTGAAGATTTAAATTCCGATATGGACCCCTACATGCATGACCACTGTGCCTCTGAAGTCAAAAAGACCTAGGGAGGAAACAGCCCAAGAAGACTGTAAAAATCCATAGGATCCCAGTTTGGGTTTATACAGTCAGAGTCTTCTACAGCTTGTCAGTGTGTAAAATTTGGGATTCATGATTACCATATACTTCTTTGTAAATCTTCTGTACCTTCCTATACATATTATAAGAAAAAAGAAAGAGTATCACTTTTTGTTAGTAATGTTTTTATACATTAATTAGGCACGAAGCTGTAATGAAATTATTATATCTAATAAACTAGTAAAGAATTGACATAGAAGGGCTATGTATTGAAGTTTCAGGAAAAAAAATTGTGATTCATATTTAATTTTTTTCTTCCAACTATGAGATTCAGTTTTTAGCAGATATTTTATTAGAAAGGTTTACGTAAAATAGAAAAATAAATACTATAATATGCTAAAGGTGTCTAATGAAAGATTTTCAGTCAATCTTTGATGGACATAAATACACTAAGGTCTTAATTACTGAGTTAGAAAATCATTTTTGCACCACTTATGAAAAACAAGTTAAAATTGTAAAATATATTGTAATAGAACACAAAAAGGTTTTGAATCCATAAAAGAAATTTTATTTGCAGAAAGTAGTAGGTAGTTCATATATGCTATTGAATTAGCTCAGTATTTTTTGTAACTTTTTGAAATAATACATGGGCATTTTTGTAGATAGCTATTTTCAGTAACATTACTATAACAAATTATTTAGGATTCACTCATTTTGTCACTTGAAACAAAATTTCTTGATGAATTTAAAAGGATTGAATCCATAGTGTTAGTTAGGTCAATTGTCATATTTTCAAGAGGTGAAGTATGGGAGAAATAAGAACTTCAATTTTGTTTCTCTGCAATGTTAAACTTCAGGAGTGAAATTTTGCCATTATTTCCCAACAGCTTTTGCCACATTCTTGGTCAAATTCAGGCTGAAATGTGCCACAGAGCCTAAAAGACTCAGTGTATGTATCATGAAGCCTGCTGAACACTTGACACTCTGAGACATCACATACAGGCGCAGTATTTTCCTGAAAAGAAAGGCAAGTCTTGTAAATATGCATGATAAAAGTAAGTCTCACATAGGTACACGTTTAAAATACCAAAATACACAAGTCTCACATAGGTATACATTTAAAATACGAAAAATATAGCAATATAGCATTATTCCATCAAATATTAATGAATATATATCCATATATAATATATATATCAATATATAATCCATACATATCAATGATGCATCAATACATATCAAATACTAATCAGAACTCTTAGATAAATGAAAATTGTGCATTAGTTCTTGACTGCTTGCTAATGTGTTCTGATGGTGATCCTCATTGTGGGCCTCTCACTAGATAGCTAACAGCGCATATCTAAGAAACAGCATGATATCAGTATATATCTGTTTTTTGGACTCACCAATGCAGAACCTTTCAAGCAGAGTACTTCCCACCTGTGGTTTACTAGTCTGTCCCAGCATAGTCATCATTTTCTATTCTTAACTTTTATTCAGCATTTACCTTCAGACAAAATTCCCCTACATCAGCAGAGTAGCTACTGAGCAGCATCATATAATACCGTCTTTTATAATTTTTTTAATAACACCTTATACAGAGAAAACAGTGGCACAAAATTCTGTATACTAAGAAGCATCATTAACCTCTGGCTAACCCGTGAGATTGCATATCAAACTCAGGTGTTGATCACCTCTCACAAAGCAATCCAGGACTGCTACCTCTTTTACTTGAGGTGGCACCTAAAGGAAGTTATCAAACTAGTATATACAAATATTTAATATTGTATCAATAACTGGACACTTGAATTAGTGCCTTTTTACCATTTAAATTGAATGTGTTGCTTCAACCTCCATTATTTCTCTCTGTCTCATCTTTTGTTATATTCAACAGTTAGGCAACACTGCAGGAAAACAAAATTTCTGTGGATGGATTTGACACATAACAATTTATAACTACTGGGTGAGCAGTATATCAGACATGTTATAGCTTAAACAAATTCAAGGCACTTAAAATACCCGAAATGGCATTATAATTGTAAATCAAGAGCAGAAAGTGAGGTAATAGAGCTTATTGGGATGAACAATTCTCAAATTCTCTAAACCTTACGAGTCTGAAGATCTTGTAATCTTGCAGATGCAGAATGATTAGCCATTTCATTACCAGAAATGTTAAAGTATTTAGGTGGCATGATCTTTTATAAGGCTGAGATTCTGGTTCTGTAGAGATATTTACTCATCCTTTAATAACCCAAAGCTATGCATGGCTTTAAAACATCCTCAACTCACAGCTGAGTCAAGCAAATTTCTGTTCTCTAGCCAGAAGTTCAGTATTAGCCTGAATAACAGTCTTATGGATAATTCAGCAAATGTTATATCAAGAGTCTTTACATTTTAGATAATCAGCTCTCAACAGTCTGTGGAAGAGCTGACATGCCTGAGGGACAGGATGCCATTCAGAGGCACCTGGAAAAGCCTTAGAGGTGAGCCCATGGGAATCTTATGAGACCAAGGGCAAGGTGCTGCACCTAGGTTGGGGCAAGCACCAGCACCAACACAGGCAGATCAGAGCAGCCCTGAGGAAAAGGACTTGGAGTTGCTGGTGGGTGAGAGGCTGCACCTGACCCAGTCATGGGCACTGACAGCCCAGAAAGCCAAACCTGTCCTGGGCCGCACTAAAAGCAGCTCTGGTGAGACCTCACCTGCAGTGCTGCATTCAGTTTTGAGGTCCCCAGCACAGACAGGACATGGACCTGTTGAAGAGGGTGCAGATAAGGGCCACAACAACAATCAGAGAGCTGGAGCACCTCTTATGAGGAATGGTTGGTAGGGCTGGGGAAGAGAAGGCACCAGTGGGACCTTATTGGGACCTTTCAATGCTTAAAATAGGGTGTTTATAAGATGGGAAAAGGAGGAAAAAATTTGGACTAAAAGAGGGTAGACCCAAACTAGATGTGAAGAAAAAAATTTTTATGATGACAGTGAAATATTGGGCTAGGTTGCTCAGAGAGGTGGCAGATGTGCCATCCCTGCAAATGCTCAAGGTCAGGTTGGTCAGAGCTCTGAGCAACCTGATCTAGCTGAATACATCCCTGGTCATTTCAGTGCTGTTGCATTAGCTAACCCTTAAAGGTCACTTCCAACCCAAAACACTGTAAGATTCTCTGATCCTTTACCACAACTATAAAAATTAAATTATGCAATATATAAGTATTTACGTAATAAATTATTGCACTAACATTAGCGAAAGGAGTCAGGGGAGAGAATAACAGGTAGCTTATTGTTATGTAGCTTATTTTACTGACAAAACTATGACTATAATTATTAACAGGCATTGCCATTACATAATGGAAGCTATTTCCACCCATCCAGAAATTATGCTACCAGTTAAAGATCTTATCTAATTAATAAAATAAGACTTGGTAACAAATATGTTTAAACAGATAACTTTGCCTCATCTCTTACTGAAATCTGCTCCAGAGAAGATTTTTCAGGGAAATTCTGCATGGTTTGCTCATAGAGGACAACATCTCCTCCAAGAGTGCAGAAAAAGCACCAGGTGCTGCTATATCTTCAGTTACATACATTTTCTCACCTTCTCTCATCAGAGAAGCTGTGTTGAATAGTAAATATGGAAATAGCAATCTTCACAAGACTGCATCTGGGGTTAAAAAAGCACTAGCTTGTTTTAATAAAAATCCATACATTATCCGGGTAAAAGTCTGTGAAGCAGAGGAAGGATGATGTACATGTCTCACATCTCCTATCTTATTTACCTACTGAAACAATTACTAATATCAACTATTGGGTTTGCATGGCCTAGGTTTGGCAGCAGGGGAACTACAGAAGTGGCTTCTGAGAGAATTTGCCAGAAGCTTCCCCTACATCCAGCAGAGCCAATCCCCGGTGGTTCTAAAGACGGACATACCACAGTCAAGGCTGGGCCAATTAGAAATGGCGGCGATGCCTCTGTGGTAACAGATTTAAGAACAAAGAAAAAAATTAGTTATTGCAGTTTTAACTGCAGCCAGAGAAGAGTAGAGCAAAAACATGTGATAGGAGCAACTCTGCAGACAACAAGGGCAGTGGAGAAGTAGGGACAGGAGGTGCTCCAGGCACCGGAGCCCACATTCCCCTCCAACCCCTACTACATACAGCCCATGGTGAGGCAGCTGTGCCCATGCAGCCCACGGATGGCCACAGGATGCAGAGATCCACCCACAGCCCATGGAGGAGCCTCACCCCAGACCAGCTGTATGCCTGAGAGGAGGCTGTGACCCTGTGGGAGGCCTGTGGAGAGAGCGCTCCTGTTCCCGGGATGGAGCAGCCTGTTCTTTGAGGACTGCACCCCATAGAAGAGTGACCCATCCTGCAGCAGTTTGTAGAGGACTGTTGCCCATGGGATGGACTCAGATTGGAGAAGCTCATGGAGATCTGTCTCCTGAGGGAGGGACCCCACGGTCTCTCCTCTCCCTGAGCAGAGGCATTAACAACATGTGATGAACTGACCACAAGCCCCAGTTCCTGACTCCCTGTGCTGCTGGTGGGAGGAGGTAGAGCTGGGAAGAGATTTGGGGGGAA
Source organism: Melozone crissalis (assembly GCF_028551555.1). NCBI lineage: Eukaryota > Metazoa > Chordata > Aves > Passeriformes > Passerellidae > Melozone > Melozone crissalis. The sequence goes on along the minus strand of NW_026535783.1, from coordinate 43,959,028 downwards.
GCCATTTTTAAGAGTTGACCGTACCGCTCATTGTTCTGATCTGATTTTGTTAGTAATAAATTCAATTCATATCTTTAATTTCAACCCTGTTTTTCCTGTGATGGTACTTTATGAGAGATCTCTCCTGGTCCTTATTTCAACCCGTGAACCCTTCGTTATATTTTCTCTCCCCTGTGTCTGAATGTGGAAGGAAGAAGTAGAGCCACTTTGGTGGGTGTCTGGCTTTCGGCCAGGGTCAACCCACTACATATGGAACAACTCCTCACAGTTGTGGTGAAACACATAATTAATACACTGGGGAAACTGATATACCTTTCTTTGTGAAAGCAGGAATTCTACACAGAAGGTTTCTAAAATTAATGTTCCTCCCTCTGAAGGAAGCTGATTTATACAGATTATTTCTGATAATAAACATTTTACCTTTGCCAGCATATTTAAATCAGAAAAAAAAATCTATTTTGGGTGAATTGCTCCTAGCACATGTGCATGACATTCTTCTTGTCAGAACAAACACAATCAAGACTTCCATCACATCTGGCAAAAATCATCATTCAGTATGTTTCTCATATTTCCATTACCAGCCTTTCTTTCTCTGGGGAGAGGCTTGACTCCTCAGTTAGCCTGTCACACCTGGGCTTGCACAGAATCTGGACAACCAGTGCAGAATATTCTGAGTAAATGAGATACTGGTTTCTAAATAGGCCTCTTCCCTGGTGCCTTAATACTCTAAATAGATATGGACTTTAATGTGCAGCATAAAAGAAAATTCAGACTTAGTTAGTCTTTAGAGGCTGCTAACTAATGTCTTTCGTCTATGAACTATACAAAAGAGATTTGGGAGACTTCTTTTTTGTACATGTATTTAAATGACAAAATGTATGGAACCAAAAAACCAATGACATGTGGGTCTCCACTTGGAGAAAAAAAGTCAGTATGTTCAAAAAATTTAATTTAGAAAAGGTTGAAAAATGAAATCTTAAAAGTTAACCACAGGAGACCCCATCAAACACCAGAATTATCAAGAATATTCATTCTTTTAAGCCTACACAAGTTTAGTAATGAGCTTTCTATTTTTAGTCCTTCAAAGAAATGCAAAGTTTTAAACTACCAGTAATAACTTGCTTAGGATTGGGGTTTTTTGTTTATTTGGATTGTTGTTGTTTGGTTTTGTTTATTGTCCATTTTTTTTAACATTTGCAATATTTCTGCTAAAAAACCCCCAAAATAAATGAATTTATGTAAAATCAGATTAGACTTTGCAAAACAAAGCAATGTATTTGCATTTGATCAGAAATCAAAGTTCCAGAAAGAAAAGTGTTTCAGTTGCAATATTTAGTCTCTATGCATTTAATATATAAATACATATTTTCCAAATATATTATGACACACACATATTATCTAAACATATCCACACACTTTTCCCAGACAATATAGCTACTACCTGGAAGGCTGGAGAAGTTTAGAAAATGTTAAGAAACTAGCCTGTGAGTGATTCTTACTCTAGGCTTTCAAGGATCTTTCTAAAGCAGATTAATGTCATTCATGTGTACAACTTATGAATGATTAATCAATTTTTAATTTTAAAAAATGTAATTATGCCTTACTTAGAATTTTAATTCATACATTCTAATGACAGAGAAGACCACTATTGTCATGTGAACTTGATGCTGATTGCTACACAGTCCTCTATCGATTCTGTAAAAACAAATTTTTGTGTGAAATAGAAAACAGAAACAGAATGTTTCTTTTACTTTGAAACATCAAACCTGAAGAACAGAATTCATAGATTTATTTTTCTAATAAGTTTTAAATCTGTAATTGTCATGTCAGTTGTGTTGGCTGTATCTGTCTGCCAGCAAGAGACAGTGACCACTTACAGTGATTACAAAGTACACCAAATGTAGTATATATGTCATTTCTCCACAAGAGCTTGTTGGCAGCTTTGATCGACTTCTTTTTGATTACACCACAATCACCTCATTCCACTTTAGCTACTCTCTTGCTCTCTCTCCAGGGGTTCAGATGTCATTGCTGTATACCCTAGCAGATGAATCAGTTTTCCTTTTGTTAAATCCTCTTCCTGGGAAGATGAATCTACTCATTGATTTTGACCAAAGACTGGGTTTTAAAAAGGGTAGAAGAGACTTCTGACCTTTCAAATGATCAGATTAAGGTGGTTATTTTCACATTATTAAGTAATCAGGGAAGAAATACATTAAGCAAGAGTTTAGTTCACAGGCTGTTTTGCTGGCTTCTAAAAACTGTTGTGCACTGACAGCTAACCTAGATTCCATTTCTTCCTTTTCCTCTGAACCACAAGGGAAGCTAAAATGCATTTTCACATTGCATTTTGCCTAAAGGCTCTCAGTAAAATTTAATTTTCTTACTGCATTGATTTTTCCATTATAAGTTGTAGGAGTCTAATGATATCTCATAAGAATTTTTACTGTTGAGAAAAAAGGATGTGAATGATTTAGCAATAGTAACTTCAAGTGATAGAGGACTTATTCCTAAAAACCTTCAATCTGTCTATTTGATAGGCAGATTTTGAAAACTCTACGCCATCTCACTATCCATTGGATGGCCTGAAGTTAGTTTCGCAAACAGTTTCATGAGGACAATATGTGATCGAGTTTCATCAACATTCTGAAAACCACAATTATGCTATCTAATTTTGGAGTTGAAAATAGTGCTTAAAAATTAACAGGCAACAAGGAAAGAATGCAACTAAGAGACCTAAAAAAACAAAACCATTTCTGTCTTGCAGCCTACATTACACTCACTTAAGACTGACATCCTTATTATCCCAAATACTTCAAGTTTGTAATATTTTTTTCCTTATGCTGGACAAAGAATATCCTACATCAAAAAATATGACAAGAGTCCTGGAAAAAGAAAACTTGCAGGCTGACTCTTTCATTCAAAACAATTGTGTCATCACTAAAGCTGCAGAAAATACGTCTGAAAACAACTGCTGTGACAGACTATGACAAAAACTGAGTGCCAGAGCAAGCAAAGCAGAGATTTTCAAGTCCTTGTGTTCCACACAAGAGATTTTTTTACTTATTTCAATTTGTCATGGGTTTGGTAGATAGAGATGGAAAAAATGTGCAAATATATAATATATTAAATTAAAAATAAAATTCAATTCAATTAAACAGCATAAAGACTGCTGATTGCTTTTCTTAGGAAACAATAGTCTTATAGGTATCTTCCTCCTTATTTTCGGAAGATTTGCAGAAAGCTGGAAGAATCGCCAGTTTACTGTTTTCTGTGGTGTTCTTTCACAGTTAGTGCTCATAGAAATAGTAAAATGGGCCTTATTAGAGATGCTGGAAACAAACTAAGGAACATCTCACATCTAGTCAAGTCACCAGGGGGATATTTTCCTTTTTTGAAGCCTGGAAAATAAATTGAGCTGAAGAACAGACCTCAGAGAAATCCAGGTCTGAAGTAGCTGCACCACAATTCACACAAAACACCTACACAACTTTTCATACTCAGTCAGTTGCAGGACTTTTTTTGGTTTTGTCATCATTGTGGCTGTATGCTTACTTTACTTAGAAAAGGTGTCTTGGTTGTTTTTGGCGGGGAGGGGGGCGATTTGCTTGTTGGAGAGTGGGGTGGTGTTTGTGTTTTTCCTTCTTTTCTTCTTTTTTTTTTCATTATAGAGCAAGTATTTCCATTACACAGTCAAAATTTTCTGATAATATATATATATTTTTATGCCAAATGCTTGTCCAGCACATTGGACACCTAGAACAAAAATGTTACGCGCACTAAACCACTAACCTGTCTAAAAAGCTTTATAGAGGTTTATGGAGGTTGGTGCTTGTGATTACCAACTCTTGAACAAATGTAAATACCAGAAAAGGAGTTTCACACAGCATTTTAAACTGCACTATTATGACTACAAGATTTGAAACACAAGTAGTTGTAATAAAGTCATGCAATGAATTAAATATTGTAATTAGACAAAACTATCCTATGTTAAGAATGGGCTTAATAGATTTTTGTATAGTTCATTGGACTGACAAGTCCTGTTTGGACAAGAGCTAGACATGACCATGACTGTTACAGAAATGATGCATCAAGATTAGATACTTTATGGCTCAAATACTATGTAAATATGTGTGATACAATAATTTAGATGACAGATTTTGCATGCCTCCATGGTCTGTGGATTTCTTTTTTAGCGAGCTATCTCTGCTGTGCAGTAAAATTGTACATCAATACACCTACTCTATCAGAGAAGCTGAGGCTGACATTCCAGACTCTTATTTTTAAAACTGCCAGAGCTTTAGCCTCTCTCTAAATAATGGGCATGTCAATACATTAAAGGGGGAAATTCACCCCTTCTTAGCTGGTATCACTTCAAAGTGTAAAATCAACTCTGTATATTTTAAAATGAAACACAACACTTCAAATTTAGCCCATAGAATAGTTTTCTTCTGTCTTTCCTGGGATTTAGAGTCATTCTGTTGTTGATACAGAACAGACATCATACTAACAATAGATGCCTTAGAAGAGTGGGGAGAGTCTCACTTCTCCCTCCCATTTGAATCTAGCTTCTAAGACAAAAACAAATCAGGATGTTAGCTCCTAACACAAGGAAGAATCCCTGTCAACACAGTCTCACCACAAGCAACAGCACTAAACACCAGCAGCTGTAACGAAACACTCCTACCTTCTCAACTGTCCCATTAATACCCAGAAGATTATTCCTTCTCAAATGAGAGATTATCTCACACAGTTCGGGACACCCACACTGTCTGAAACCAAAGGCCAGACTGGGACAGTCAGAGTCACACCACTCCATACTCAGCATGTCTTATTGTCTCCAAAATTATGAATAAATATAGGCTGGAGGTCTTAAACTTTTTCCATAGTTCTGGCAGTGAGGAACATCTGAGAAAGGAATGTCTTGATATTTGAGGCTGTTTAAACATAGACATCTCACTGGATATTACATGGCAGATTATGACCTGCCATAAACTTGGGAAGTGAATCACTTCTTGTCCACACAGCAGAGTTAAGTACAGGCACAGCTTATCTGATTAACAAAGACTTTCCTAGCAAATATGTAATGTTCCTGGTGTGCACAAGGTAGTGACTACTCTTATCTCCAAAATAACAAGCAAGGGAGAAGGGAGATAAGGGGTGAAGAGAGGTGTGGGCGAAGTAGCAAGTACAGAACTGAATTAAGATGAAATATCCTGAGAGATTATACTTACGTAAAATAAATATAATTAAAAAATATTAACTACTGTTAGAAGCCAAACATGGAACACAGATCTGCCTTACATAGCAAAACATGCCAGTAGCTATAAACAGAGTTAAGATTATACAATGCATTTGGTTTTCATATAATGATCTGCTGCAGCTGAGGAATCTATAGAAATCTTTTCTTCTGAATATCTAATGTGATACTACAGAATTTCAAATATTAATACAAGACTAGTCTAATTTATAAGTTAAGACGGGGAGGGATATATAGTGCTGTTACATATTATTATTAGCATAGTATTACACATTATGGTATTAATAGGATAATGATACTTTATATAATATAGTTTTATATATAAAAATGTGTTTCTGCATAAATTTCTCTTAAAATACAGTTTAAAAAAATTATCATTACATCTTTAACTAATCTCAGGTATGATGAAAGTAATACCTCAACTACAAATCATTCAAAAATCAGAATTCTGCTATCTTCATACAGATGAGTCAAGTCCAGTTGCTTAAGATGCTCTGAAATGTGTTTCATACTACAGAAATTCTTTTATTGACATATGAAAGTGCTGAATACAGAAATATCTAGTGGGGTTTCACTAGGGTCATCTCTGTGAAGACTTCTGCTGGCTTTTAATTTTTACAAATGACCTAGATTGGTAAATTTGCTGATAACATAAAATTTGGAGGAAAACTGCATCCCTAGCAAGTGGTAAGACAAGTTTAAATTAGTCCTGAATTTTTTCTGTAACTCAGTTGAGATGCAGAAAGTTAAATTTAATGTTCACAAATATAAAGCACTAAAAAACTGAACATGCAAATAGTAAACTTGGACATTGTATGAAAAGATTTATACTAAAACAAGAAATCTGATTTATAGTAAATCACAAAAAATAAAGACGGTGTATATTTCATATATTCATTTAGATATATCAAAGCAAGATAAGGAAGCAATCTAAAATTCTTTAGAATTGCAGGTTGCAGATTTGTCATGTTGCACATTCATCTGGCAAGCTCTTGGAATATTCTGTGAACTTTTCATCATGACATTAAAAATAATGCATTTTTCACACTTAATCATTAGAGATAAAAGTGAAATTAGTCTCATTTTATAGGTGAGAATTTGAAATAAATCTGAAAAATAAACAAATTAAAATCCCTCAAGTTTTTAAAAGGATAAGGAAGTGATTTAACACATCCATACTTATCACTCAAACAGACTAACTTCAGAAATAGTATTTGGTAGTAGAGGAAAGTATGAAAAAAATTTTAACCACAGAAGCACTGAACAATTTGGGTTGAAAACAATTCTAAATCCAACCCACCTGCCATGAACAGAAACACTTTGCACTAGACCAGGTTGCTCAGAGCTGCATCCAATCTGGCCTTGAACATTTCCAGGCATAAGGCATCCACAGCTTCTCTACCTTATCTGTTGCATTGCCTCACAACCCTCATGCTGAAGAATTTCTTCCCAAGCTCTAATGCAAACCCACCCTCCTGCAGTTTGAAGCCATTGCCCCTTGTACAATCATGACAGCTATCTTGTGAAAAGTCCCTCTCCAGGTTTCCTGTAGGCACTCAGGGTACTGGAAGGCTGCAATAATGACTTCCTGGTGAGTTCTCTTCTCCAGCGTGAACAACCTCAACTATCTCAGCCTGTTTTCATAGAAGAGGTGTCCCTGTTAAATAATACACCTAACCTGTGAAGTCTGGAATTAAAAAAATAATACTCTTCTCCCGGTTTTGACAAGAGGAGGCCAGGACAACCTCATATATAGACTAACTGCTTGTTTTTTAAATTTCGTATCAAAGAATAAACTTTGTATGGAGATTACATGACCTATTACTCTGTTTTCAGTATGTTCTGGCTCATTCCTTTTAGGCTAAAAAATTGGACAAATGAGATAGATATTAGATATTAATATTAGATATTAGACATTAGATATTAATCATCATCATCACGAACCATACTTCTGTTGCCTATTAGAAACCTCCAGAATTTTAGGCATTGGGCTGCACCCTCAACCCTGCATCTGGGTTTGCTTAACAACTCACATATCACTGGTTTAGACAGCTGCCTTAAACAAGCTGTCTACTGTTTTGGAAACATCTATTTCGGGATTTAAAGTAATGCTGCACCACAAAGAGAAGTCACATCCAAGAGATTTGGAGTCCTGGATGTACAATGTTTTAATGTCCTTCCTACTCGGCCCTAAGTGTGTTGTCAAACAGCTTACACAATCCTGTGGCTTTGTCAGGACCCCAGACTGTATGAACAAAATAAAAAACCACACAAATAATACAGATGGGAAAAATACTTACATAACAAAATATATATTTATCTCTTTTCTTTTGTAAGACAACATTAAGAAACCAATACGACTATGTCACCACATGCAGATGAGGTCAGTGGGATCCCATGTACATTCATGTGCAAAACCCTTACAAACAGACACACACAATTTCAGGAAGGTTGCTGCATTAAATTAACTTCTCCTCTTCACATCTCATTCTTTTGAACCACTCTTCTTTGGAAGAAACTGTCAACAGGGACTTTATTTCAACATTCCTTTTTCCATTTAATTTGTGGCATCTTAGAAGCAAGATAAATTTGAAGAATTAAATATTACACTATGTGTCCTGATAACAGAAAACCACAGAACACTTGAGACCACTGGCTCTAATCTCATAGGTCTTCCATTCAATTCTGGGTCCACTCACATTTGCATTCAAATAGCTTCATAAGAGATATTTATCCCCGACACAACAAGTTGCTGAGTATCTTCAGTGTACATAATTTTGTAATCTACAGTAGAAAGACAGTCAGAAAGCTGTTTCCTGACAGTGCAAATATGTTTGCTTGCTTTTTCTTTTTTAATTTATTTTACCTGTTTTCTTCTGCATGCAAATATGTCTACATACATATGAACAAAGTGAAAAATATTTCATACATGCTCAAAAAAAAAGCCATGACTATCATATGTAACAAGTTTACATTTATTTCTTCATTTAAGAAACTCAACACATTTTATCTGAAGATAACCAAGCATTCAGTTTTTTATATTATGACAGGATTATCTTGAAAGAAAGAAGTAACATATAATCAGGAACTCTAAAATTCCAACTGTTATTCTCAGCATTTACACCAGGAATCAATACTTCAGGTAGCTCAGGGTCATTAAGTCAAAAGTGACGTCAGATATCATCTTCAACTGAAGATAAGTGCATTTAAGATAACTATATTTTGCCTCCTATTCTAGCAGTTAAGCCCCACTTTTGAATACCAAACACTCTTAAAACAAAACAAAAACTATTAAAAACCCCCAAAAAACAAAACACATGCAACTTTTTATCAGCTGAATTTGTGTTACTTCTGTCTCACCCCAAAAAATTGCTTGCAAGCCAATTTGCACTGATTTGTATCACTGCACATTGCATTATTTCATCTTTGCCTTTTCTATTTGGATAGAAAGCATAAGCATCTTTAAATATATGTAAACCATAAAGGAGATTTGCATACAAAAGCCTGCTGCAGTACACATTACTTAAGAGCCATGTCTGCTATTTAAAACTGTTTATTTGCGGGATAACACAACACAGGATTTTTTTTTTTTCGAGACAGAAATATTCTTTCCAGTTTGAGAATATTTTGAAATTAACGAGTTATTATAAACATCTGTTTATATATTATTATAAACAGTTATTATACACAGCTGTTTTACCTAAGACATTTGATAGCCATCAAGTTCAGTGACTAACAGTAAAAATTAACAAGTGCCTTGCATTTTTCTGATCTTGATCTATTTAATTGATCACATCACTGAATGGAAGGTGTCATAGTTCCACAGTGCCAGGGATCTAAGGGTTTGATTTCTCCATACTGAAAGATATAGTCTATTTTGAAGAAAAACATCCATGCCATCCAATCAAAAGAAATAAGCCATTTACTTATTTTACCATTTGCATTTTAAAGAAGTAAATATATGAAGATTTTACTTCTATGTTATGAGGGAAAAGAAGAAAACGTTATATACACTCCTGTTTCAGGGTCTTAGCACAGCTTGGCTAAATTACTAAAATAATACTAGATTCCATGATTTATAATTCAAACCATATGTCAACCTCAACAGGAAAAAAATCCATTTTAATCATGCTTTCCAGTTCTTATAATACATGTTTTTTAAAAGTGACCTTTGAAAAACAGCATAGGACCTTCTGCTTAAACTGAAGTCTTAATTAACACAAGAATTCCTGTATATAAATTAATTTAATCTGCGTTCCCAAATTATGGGCCAAACTACAAATTATTTGCAAGCCTAACTAAAAATTATTCACAAGCCTTCAGTACTTCAAATAGCTGAATGATCTTTTAAAGTTCCATAAACTCTTTTCTCTAAACAAGGCATTCTAACAGCACAAGTAAAAACAGGCAACATCTATGTAAATAAAAAAAGATAAAGGAGCAAAACAACAACAAAAAGGAAGATAATCACCCATTTAGTCAAAAAAAGTATAAGTAAAGACTTTGTCTTTTAAGGAATTTTTGCCCTGAAATCAATTTGGAACCAAGGTCTCAAATAATTTATAGGTTTCATAGCAACAATCCAGGAGACAAAAGCACAAAACCTTCTTTTTAGAGTCTTACTATAAAAGTGACACGTTTGCAGCATATTTGGCCTCACTTCCATTGTGTTTACAATATGATTTGATGTGCCATGGGAATGACTAGCAGCCTATAAGGAGAATCAGCATCCTAAACCAATTGAAAACCAACTGAATTGCTCTCCAATGACACTGGCTCATGATCACGTAACAAGAATTCACTTATAAATAAAGAATAATATTTCCATTTAGATAAGAGGCATTAAACAACACCTGATCTGTTTTAACAGAAAAAAAAGTCTCAGTGTTATTTCTCACTCTCCCTAATCATCATTCCAGCACATTTCCAAGAATCTAATTATAATGCAGTATCACTGAAGATTTTTCATCAGCAGGATCTGGAGCTTGCTACTGATTTCTGGTGAGTACAAAGCCCAAGGGCTCCTTAGATCATGTTGATTTTATAGTCTCTATATTCGACAAGCAGGCAGTGTGTTTTATGACGTAGACCCAGGAACCGATAAAAACGAACCTGTGCCCACCTATCAAGCTACCAGAAAAAAAAATATAATTTTTCTTGCATTATGGGAGAGAATATTTTTAAGTCAGCTATTTATCCCTGCAATTACATTTATTAGAAGGAATTGTTAGAGATTTCTGGCGATGATTTTCATAATTAAGATTGTGTTTTTTCTATGGCCCAAAATTAAGCATGTGGGACAGTATATCCAGAGGTGGAATCATCATCCCTGGAAGTAATCCAAAAAATCCATGTTGATAGGGCCCTTGAGGACATGGCCTAATGGTGGTTATACTCAGCTGATGTTTGGGCTTAATGATCATTCAGGTAATCTCTAGCCTAAAGATTCTAGATGTAAGACACTTTATGTCCCACAGTATTTCAGGTCAAAACAGAACTCAGTGCAATATTGTAAGTTTCTGTAAGAATGTGTATGTACAATTAACTTTTGCTTAACTTACCAAGTAACAAAAAGCTGTTACTTCTTGAGACATGTAGTCAAATAACTAAGACTATGTTAGCAAGCCAGGCAACAGAGTGTGGAATAATCCAAGATGCTTCCAGAAAACAAAACAATTTAAAATTTACAATATAACTACAACCATACTGTCATCTTCAAGATGTTTAAAAAAAAAAATCATCCTACTTTAATTTAAAAAACGTTTTGAATGGCTATTTCTTCAGTAGCTAGTAGATTCTGCTCTTTCGGTTTACAGGTGTGACAACACATAAACCATTGTGAAAAGGAGGAAACCACTCACCCAAATTGTGTCAACTTGTCTGACTTAGATTTTCTAGGCAGCGATGAACTTGCATAAAGGAAGCACATGAAAAAGTACCCTTGCTTTATTAGCTATGCCAGCTGGGCTCAGCTGTCCTCTGATTAACATGGAGGCCATTATTCTGTGACATTCATATTTGCATGTAAACTGTACCTTCGGACCTCAGTATTGCTGGCTCTTCTTATTTTATATATCATCTGTGCTTCCACTGCAACTATTTGACTTATGCAACATGCTGCTATATTTAATAGTGATCCATGCCTTTCTAGTGCACACATACTTTAATTTCCAATTTTTGAAATCTTTCCAATAATTTCATAGTGGAGGGAGGAAGAGGAGCATTCTATGTGTCAGTCTTTCCTCAGAAGCATATATAAAAATCATTCTATAGCCTTCTCCAAACAAAAAAACCTGCTGATCAGCAAGAAAAAATATTTTAAAAAAACAAAATTAGTACTTAAATTAACATAATATCAATTTACTGGAACAGCTTACATTTTGAATAGCTGCATTTTGAAATATGCATAATTAGAATAATGGAGATTTCTTTTGTATTTTCACTAGTTCTAACACTCTAAAGATGGTTGTTTTCAAATACCACTGTGAAAATAAATAGAACATACAATTATATCTCATCATACAAGAGTTATAATAATGTTGAGTTAACATTACAATTTGATATTTTGTGGAAACTCTGTTTCACCATGAATTTACACACAGTGTACATTACACTAATTTCCTTTTTTATTGCAGTTTTGTGAATAAAATTTGCCTGTGGCTATGTGGATATACCAATCTTATTAATTTGTGTTTTTATAATCAATCTATAGTTTAATATGAATTGCAAATTTCTAAGGGCTAAAAAAGGCCTTCTGGAACTACCTTTGAGGAGAGATGTGACAAAGACTTAATTCCTGGTCCCAGGAGGGAAGGAAAAGATTGTGCCATTCCTCCAGATTCCTGTCCACTGCCTTCCATGTAAGACCTTTATTGATGGAAGGCACAAAGTAACTCTTGTTAGAAGCAGTGTAAATCTAGCAGTGCAATCCTCTTCTTGATTGGTTATCTTTGCTTCATAAAACCGCCCTACCTGGTACTTTCTGTAACTCCTCTCTTATTTACAGCTCAAAATACACAGCAGCTCCTGATACTAAAGTGCTATCAGGATATAGGGACAGATGTGCAGGGTAATACAAGTCAATTAAAACTTCAGTTACTGTTCCAACAATGCCTGAACATGTTGGTCACACTTGGGTTTTTGTGGGTTTAGTTTTGGATTTTTTTCGCCCTGCAAAAAGGAATAGACACCTATATAAATTTTTAAACACCTTGTTTTCAGATTTTACAAGTTATCATTCCGACAAGGCTATACTGGATAAAAATCAAATTATGCTTGTATGTTATCTTTTTTTCTTCACTATCACACATGAATATCTTTTACAAGTAGCATCTTAGTTCCCTCCTAACACTGCCAAACCCCCAATTTAATAGCAAAGCAAACAAAAAAGTATATTGTTTACTCTGCTTTTATATTTTTCCTTGAATATTAGGCAACAAAATAAAATCTACTTCCTCTGAAATTAACAGTGCGGTCTTGCTGTCAACCATAAGGTAAAGCCATTATTATTATTAACATAATTATTATACACCTTCCTTATTATCCCCCAAGTTATATCTGCCTTGCAACTTTTATTTGATTCAGACATAAATGAGAACAAAATATAATATAATACTTTTGGAAACACTGAGTGAGGTTAAGTCATGAAAATCTCAAATTGACATATTTTATTTCATTTTATTTTTGGTTTGTTTCCCCAAGTTATTAAAGAGCAGACAGCCAGAGAATCACCATAGACAGATGTTACAGTTTGCATAAACTGGAATTCCACACTACAAGGATGAGGGATATACATTTTCATGAAATTAGATGAAGCAATATAAAGTTTTTCTTGGATCCTTTTTTCTGCTTATGAAGCTTCTCTATTCTTTGTGATTATAAGGATAATCTTAGAAAATCTCTTCATCTACTGATTATGGAAAATGTTTCTGGCTCACAAACAAGATCTATATTATTGCCTTTATAAAGCCTTGATAGATGGAGATCTCTGTCTGTAAGAGTCGTCTCTCATGCATGCTAGTTGCAGTACTCTTTTATTAAGCTGAATACTTATATTTCTTTTTCAACAATCATTTAATGAGCATAATATCCAAGTGCCTTCAGTAAATCCCAAACTTTCTGTCCAAACCAAATGCCAAAAGTTAGATACAAATAGTATTATCACTGTAAGATTTATCCTATCAACTCTGCTTCTACGCCAAAATCAATAACCCTGACCTCGAAAGAAAATATTACTGCCGGTAATCTTTACTGGTTGCATAATGGTCAAAATGTCAATAATACAAAAACAGAAAAAACACCTCAGTATAATTATATTACACTGATCTCTAGGTCCATCTTTCTTTCCAAAATCAGGAAAAGGTGACCTACCAAAGAAGCAAATAAAAAAAAAAGGTGGTGTGACACTACACAGTTCATCACATTAGTCTCAGAGGCACCAGCATAGTGTCAGAGCAGGAAAACACACACGTTGATCCTGTGGATGGACTATAATTAGCAGCATAAGATTTTGGACCCCATCAATTTGTACAACATTGACAAAAAGAGGAAAAAATGATGACAAAACAAGCAAACAAAAGCTTGTTTCTGAATTTGAAGACGAGGATGTCACTTTCAACACGCGCAGATTCATACATGCATGATAGGATTTCTAGGATGTCTCCAAAATATAATTAATCTAATTATGCTGATAGCTAAGCACAAGTGTTGATTAAGGGAGCTCTGTTAGCATCAGATATAATTAGCATAACATGAAAAAATCCTTGCCTTTGGGAAAGGCAAGGAGGAAAGGCAAAGTTCTAGATACAACATCAGAATATAGACGCGCACAATTCATAATCCTGAATGCAAATGAACATGCAATTGTATATGTTCTTTATTTTCTGAAATACCTGTATGGGACTGGCTGCATTTGTTACGAGAGAACATTAGCCTTGCACTGAGCAACTACCTGAGGGCATCTAAAAGGCATAAATCACCTATGGTCAGGCGACCAAAACTTGAACTTGAAAGAGAGTGCCATCTGACTTGGCACTGCACCAGAGAGCCGAATGACATGACTGTTCCTGAGGATTTCTTCCACTTCTGTTATCCATTTTCTACCCTCACTTCCTTTTCTTCCTCATCATGCTTCTTTTAACAATTTCTTTTTTTTTTTTATATACAATGAAACAAAAATTGCAATTTTATTTTTTTTCACAAAGCCTAATTTAAGTAACCAAGAAATGCTTGGTTAAATAAATGTCATAATTAATGCCTTTTTTAATTTTTTCAGCATTGACAATTGATAAAATTAACAGAACATGCACATTCATAGATTTTCTTCTCTTTCCCCAGTCAGTTCTCAAGCCAACCAAGACCTGTCAGAGCAGTGGAGGGGGAAACAAGAGATGTAATCTTATAACTGCACTTCAATGTTACTCAAAGACACTAACACACCTAAACTCATCCCAAAATTCATAAATATCCATTTTATTGATTCTGTAGCAGAACTCTATCAGTTACTTTATCTCTTCACCTACACTTGGAAGCATCTGAAATTTACATAAGCTGGAGTGTTTTCTTTCTCATTTTTATCAGTTTGGGAAAACACAAAGTAGGTTGAGGACATCACCCTTAAAAACAAATTCTTACCCCAGAAGGGCCACTATGCTTAGGATCAGTGAGGGAGAGCAGAAATCAAAATTATGATCTACTTTAAAAATAATTAGACACTCTAGCTGTGCTACAGCCTTCTGCGAAAGAAGGGTAGAAAAAAATGGGATGATGGGAAAAAGTGGAAAAGGCTGCTTCCATGCTGAGAAGAAAAAAGAAGATTCTGAGCAGAAATATATTTGGATACATTTCAATTTATTATTTCATGTAGAATATGACAATGAAAATATCCAGGGATTGCATTTCCACACATACAGAAACCTGTGGAAACCTAAAGTTGACGATGAAAAGCAGATGCTGCAGCACAATTATTTTTGTTAAGCCAAATGCAAAGATCACTTTTCTCTAATAATCCTAGAATAGAAAAGAAAGAAACAAACAAAAACCTATTGGGGGTTTTCAAATTAAAGAGATTTTAAAATAGGGCAAATCATGCATTTTGGTTAGGTCAAGGGAGCACAACCTGTATGAAAGCTGCTTAGGAAATTTTTTAATTCTAGATTTTTTTTTTCCTTAATACAGATTGCCCAGAAGAAAAGAATAACAGCAAGAACACAACAAAATAATAATAATTTTTAAAAAAATCAAAAAACTCAAACCACATTTCCTGCCCATTTTATTCCATCATATGGCCTTCAGCAGATATTATTATTTTTTTTACTACTTTGCCTCTTTTCTCCATTAGAATGAAGGATTGAAAACAAATGGCAAAGGAAACCCACTGCACTTTGTTCTACAAATGCAGAATATATTCATTTGAAATACTTCCCTTTTGAATAATTTTCCTTTTTCTCCAAGTAACAATTATTGTGAGCTGTTTATCCAATTAACACTGAGAAACTTAATTTTGCTGAAGACTTTCACAGATATGGGTAGCATGGTTAAGAATATTTGGTTACCCAAGTATACTGACCTTCATATCTTTTGGCAGCTTTTGAAGATTTGCTGTCCATTGTACACTTTCTAACTGATGCATTTGACAAAAGAATTTCCAATCTCACTGACTGATTGTTGCTTCAATGAATTGTCAGAGGACACTGGGTGTACATGGAAGAAGAGAAGTCAAATCAACCCACTCTAAAGCCTACACACTGAAAAACCAGGCAAATAAATTTTTGCAGCGTTTCAACTATAGCTACCCAGTAATCTTAGGGGAAAAAAAAAGAAAACAAAAAAAGGAAGATTAGGACAAATTGTGTAAAAAAGCCATTAGTATATCTTTTACTCATAGGGAGAAAGGAAAGTTTCACGGAGTATTTGTGCATAAAACTGAAGAAATGGCTAAATTATTCAAAGGGGAACACAGGTTATCACTATATTAATGCAAGAGTTCTACTTTTCTCCTTATTTTTTGTTAAGTACTCCATTTGGTATGCTAATGATGCCAGACCATAACTACTGATGTCAAATTTGAAATTAATGAGCTTTGCTGTGCAGATTTCTGTTTGTGAAGGAATACCAATGAATAATACGACTTTTCATTAGGAATATTTCTATGAATGGTATGCACACAAATTATACTAAAGGTTGTAGGCAACTAATTACTTGAAACTCACTTTTATGACTTATCTGTGCCTACAATATTCAGAAATTTATAACATATAAAAAAGTTGGCCAAATTTTCTCTCAAAGAGAAATTCTTGGCATATTCATAAATACTTCTGCTAACAAATGTGAGATATGTCAGTAATAATGATTTAATGTTGATCAAACCTCTCCCAGCGCATTCCTCCCATCACACGAATTTTTCAAGTTTCAAGATCTCATCAAAGTATATTTCAAGTCTGATTTATTTTGTTATAAACTTTAATATTCTAGTTACATGACAGTTTGGGAGTTGGTTTGTACTACTAATGCATCAGTATAGTAACATCATGGTAAAAGTGCACAAAAATTAAGTCAAAAAACCACACACTTCCTTCAGGAAAACCTAGATAGAGAAAAGTATCAGCTGTAATTTTATACTGTTAAGTTTTCTGATAAAGACAAAACTCTTTATGATTTTCTATCTCTCTGAAGAAGCCTGAGAATGCCATCTGGCAAGCCTCAGTTCCCATAAGTAAGGGAAAGCAACTCATGCTAAGACATAGACAGGGCACACGCATTCTCTTTGAACCCTTTCCATTGAGAACTGCTGATGCTTTGAGCTTTGCCTCACAGCATCACAGCATAGTCCTTTTAATTTAAAAGAAAATCTTTCAAAACTAAGATCATGCACCACCTCTGATTGTTAAATTGATGGGATAGATATCCTTATGTCATTTTACCCAAATGAAGGGCAAGTCACACATAGTTTTACTTTATCTTTTTGTTACTGCCAGTAATTCTGTAGCTACCTAAGTAAGAGTTACATCACTGCTCGACCTTATACTTGTGTGCAATAATTCAGACTATGTTGTGCTTCATCAGACGTTGAATACAGAACTGGCCTTTAAGGTTAAAAGGAAGTCCTTCAACATAGATTAAAAATTTGTACAATTAGTATTCTTATTTAAATCCTGCTTAGAAAACAAAAAAAATTAATATACTAAAAATTAATATTCTATGTTAGATCTAAGTGCAGTTAGTTACAGTATGGAGAACTTATTTATTTTTTTTTAACTAAAGACTGAAGAAAACCACATTTGACTAAAAGATCAAGCAGAGTGAGGAGAACACCAAGCTACTTTAAATGCTGGTTTATGTAGTACAGGGTCTGGTGAGACTTTATGCCTTGCACCACAATGAAGGGTGCATTTTAAGTGTGTAGGGGTGAGACAAAGAAAGAATGCGTCAAAGCTAGAGCAAACTTACTTTGCCTGACATACTCCCACATTGACTGTTAAACTGCTGCATGAGAGTCTAAAAATCACTTCACTTTCAGACTACAGTAGATGCAATTGTTCTTATGCAGCAGTTACTTCTGCTGCAGTACCCGTAAGAATTACTGCTCCCAGAAGACAGATTGGGGTACACTTCCAACCTGCTGCCACCAGAGGACCTTTATTCAGGCTGGTCACCTTAAATCAATCATCATCGTGAAGCAATTGAGCTGTCACCCATGAGAAGCTCACCAGCTGGGAGGACCACTCTGGAAATGTGAGCTCACCTTACCCACACAGTTTCCGTGATACCTGGAAGAGCTAAATAATCCCACTTCCCATTAAGCTCATAAATCCTCCTTTATGTTCACAGACAGTCACCCCAGCTGAAGCAGCTTCCCCTCAACCCACCTTTTCACTGCAAACTAAAAGCATATGCGTTTAACATTTCAGTACTGGGCAGTGTAACACATTTTGCAAATGAGCTAGGTAACCTAAAACCAAATAAAAAGCAGCATCCTGGAGAAAGAGTGATTTCCTGAATGCCATTGTGTACAGCTCTTATTTTTTAAATTCAAAAGAAAAGCAGAATGCACCATATGCACCAAAACATCACCTTACCTTTTGTGAAGCCATCCTGAAATACATGAAAAATTTAGTTTAAGCAGCTTTTCACAATGGGATGCAACACAAATATGGGACTGCCTGATGTAGAAAAACATTTTTCTAAACCAAATATTTAGACAAAGCAGAGTACTGGGCCTGTAATATGTATCTATCTGTTAATTAGCAACTATATGAGCTCATGCTGCTTACAGCTGGAACAAATCCCCCACAGCATTCTCAGGAAAATCATCGGACTATTCAGAGCCTTCTTCATATTGCAAACATACACATCTAGAATTCTCTTTATCCAAACACATCTACAAAATCTTAATTTTACTTTCAACATAGTCTAAGTACATAATTTGGAAAGTATAATAGTATTTCAAAGAACTTTAAAGGCATTTGAAGCATGACTTTATTCAGGAAAACTTTAAAACATACTAGTATTTTGATCAATTTCACAGTGTTGCCGGCAGAAATTTTATAAAACTCATTTTAGAAACCAGATTCTGCAGTAGCTAATCAGTTAAAATTTTATTCAACTAGATCTTCATTTTATGTATTGACAAGAAAAACTCCACTTTTTGGAAGTGGCTACAAAGTTGCCAATACAGAAATATAGAATGTAAAGAATACAATTTCTTACACAATAGTCTAAATAAAGCATATTTAACAGAATATAAATGTAAGACAAATAGGATCATTTCTGCAACTATTGACAACAAATGAAAATAGATTAGTAATTCAGCCTTCATATTGACCATAAAAGTAGTAAATTTGCAGTAATTTTCTGTTTATTGCTAGCTTTTCTGTATTGTTTCATCCTGGATCTTACAAAAGAAGCTACTAGAACGGATAAACTGAAAATCAAACAGCATCTAAAAGCATTAAGAATTATTTAAAAAATCTCCCAATATGCATTCCTTTTGCCTGTGTGTCTGTTTCCTTCTTGTAGTCATTATTATCAAATATATTTAGTTCTCATTTGAGAATTAATTCATGCCTACTGCCTATTTCCTACTAGAATTTGTGTTTGCTACTAAATATTTTTTATCACAATAAAATATGTCCAAAACCATATACTCTAACTGCACTTCTTGTCCATATTTTGTGACCCCATTTCTATCATTATGTTCTCACTGTGACACAATGTGCCTCGCCAACTTTGTCAGAGTTTGCTACGATTATAGCTGCAAAACTTCAAGGTGGAAAGTCGAAAAGAAAAAGGGGTAACATAAAATCTCTTTAAGAAACTTCTAGTTATAATGTATGTGTGGAAAACAAAACAAAATAAAACACCACATATACAGGCATTCTCCAGCTCAAGTACATTTGAATCTGAGCTCTTTCTACGGCCTTTTCACTTCTTTTTTTTTTCTATTTTAAAGAACACCCTGAACGTCTCTTCCGCCTTAGCCATTTTCCACACAATCTTTATGGCTACTAATGAAGGAAAAAACCTACTTTCCTTGAGTACAGTTATCCAAATCCAAAACCCTAAATTATAGAACATCCATATAAATGTTAAATTTATATTTGCTGGTTAGGAGGTCTTTAAAGTGATAGTAAATCAACACAGCTTATTCTAATTACGTGAGATTCAGGTACCAATCTGTTTTTGTACTAAACAAGCTTTGGACTGATGAAAAGTATCAGTGACCTTTTCCTATATGCTGAACTCACTTGTTTTCCAATTAAGCCAACAATGATACCTTTGTTTCTCCAACTAGTTACAGTACTTCAATTCTGTAGAACTATTACCCCTATACACACAAAAGTTATCAATGCGGTGTAAGTTCTTAAAAGAGCACAGACAAACCAAGATTAAAGCATCAGTGTATTACTTGACATTTACCACATTCCCCATTTTAAAATAGTTTGTGCTATCAAGCAGTATGTTTGTTTGTGTACTGTCAGTTTCTTCAGCAAAGCCACATTTAGCAAAGAACAAAGAAGGAAACACTGGCGTTATTTTTCCATCAGACTTTATCACCACAAAGTTTGGTGGGAGTTCAGTATATTAAGTGATTAATGTTGACAATGTTTGTTGGCTTTGGCTTCTGAAAACTAATGCAGGTATCTAGGATTTTACTTAGAAATGTTAAATATGCACATGTCAGAGGAATTAATCCTTCATTCCCTGTAGACTGCTTATATATTTTATCAGACTATTATCTGATCTGAACAACAAGAACAATTGCATAATAAACCACATTACTGCTGACACATGCAACTTTGTTATATCAGTTACGTATTTGCACAGCAATAGGTGTTCTTAAAGTCCTCTCATTTCTTCTGAATCAGATTGACCCAATTTGACATTTGCCTATGCCAAAAACTCATAATTGTACCTGAATATATAATCAAGTACAATATGTATCACATTTAATTGCCATGATTTTGCACAGGTCATTTCCCACAGTATTAATTACAGCAAAAGTGGAGTGTGTTTTGAGTACTTTTTCATATAGATTCTAAAGCATTGCCACAACATATCCTAGATTAATGAAAATCCCAAAGACAAATTATGAAGACTGTGCTCCAACTAATAAAGACATTGAGTACATAGCCATTTGAGCTAAACTGGACAACATAGTTCCTATCTGGTTAGTCACAGGTACTTTTTTAATTTTTTTTTTTTTTTAATAGACACACCGTTAGACATTCAACGCTGCTGCATGTTTGGGGCCACCTAGCAGAACTGAAAGCTTAGCCTAATAAACTTCACTGCATGCAGTCTCGAAACAGTTCATGCAAATTAGCTGGATATATTATTTTAATGCGCTGTCCACAGGGAGTACAATACAGCAATGAGCCATGTCAAATGTTACTAAGTCATTTAGAAAAAAGTGAGTAAAACGCGCTTTTTTTTAAACTGAAAGGTAAATTCATAGTACTAAAACACTATCAGTAGGATTCCTTACTAAGTCAGAAAATGTGTTATCCTTTAATTAAAAGTTCACGAGTTCATGGGGTATTTTTTCTGTCATAAATGGCAATTACCAAAAGACTACTTTACTGCAATATGAAAGTCACCCTGATTCACTGTCTAAGAACTTGCACCCTATGCTTTGTACTTCCTTCCTAGCTCTAAGATTATGAATACCTGAAAGTAACTCTGAATGTCATCCATCTGCTACTGCAGATTTAGTCTTTCCTGCTTGTGTCACATTAATTTCCTAAGTAAATTTTGCTAGTTTTCTTTACTGTTGTGACATAAACTACTTTCTTTACTTTAGGAAGAAATGCATTTGATTTGACCCTGATAAACTTTCATTCCTAGTGACATTCATTAGTTGTGACTGATTTTAAATTACACCTGAAAGTGCAATATGAATTTTACATTTCGAAGTTTAATAAAATGCATTTGTAAGTTCATGTTTAATGGCTTCTAACAGCACTACTTTATTCTGATTAGGTGAACAGTAAAGACCTAACATATATGATATTTGAGTTGTATTGTTTATTTACAGCAGCCCCTCTTATTCTGAATTTGTACTGTAAAATAACCCATATTTGCCAGGATTTGTAAAGACACAATTTAAATTTATTCTAATTCAAATCCACATTGTCCCTACAACAGATACAACACACGAAGAATTTAAATCCAAGTCCATTTGGCCGGAATAGAGAAAAAATGCTGAAATGATATTGATTCCTTTCAGTACATTCAAAAACACCTGACTCAACTGTATTTCTACTGACATAATACTGAGGTTTTATTTAGATATTAGCAAACATGAGCAAACGTTTTCATTGCCAAACCTGTCATTGTTATTTCTTTTCTCTACCTAGGAAACAGTTAACCCTCAACTACTAATACTAGCTGTCTCCCTTACCAGAAAAGGGGCAAATGTCGATAACGGGTCCACTGTCCCAAGAGAATAAATGCCTGCAAAAGTTCTCTTTCCCAGATGCAGATATATTTAGTGCTGAACAACACCTAACAGCAGACACTTCATGACATACATTTATATGATCTTCATACCTTCTGTTAACTCTACAGCTCAGCCAGCAAACCTCAGTTCCACTGCTCATGACACCCTTTTAAATGAGTTTATCTTTTTGTTTCTCCTAGATCTTTCTCACCTATCGAAAACAGTGCCATCAGTACTTTTGAATACGCCCTATAAAAGCCCTTAGAAAGAAAAGCTGTTGTCTAGAGCTGTCATCCTCATCAGAAGAAAAAAATATACACACATTTTATACATATAGAACTTGATGAAAAATTTAAAAACTTCAGAGACACGGACTAAAAATGCTTACAATTGAATGCGGACAAAAATACTCTTAGTATCTATAACTCAGGCACATTTCATATTAAACTGAATGTCCTGTCACCTGCCATTGCTTTGCAGGTCAGACCATTCTGCAGACCCCTCCTGAGGGAGTATCTCTTTGTTCAGATTTTGTCTGTATTCTACCACATACCTGCACCTGCACTGAAATATGACATTACACAATACTTGCCACACTCAGTTTCTTTAAACAAGTATTCACCTTCATTTTTCTTCACTCATAAAAAAATCAGCAAACCACTTAATGCACCCTCCCACTAAAAACAGTTCCAAGTTACCACGGCCAAGTTTCTCTATGACCAGAGCAGTGACCTGAAAACAGAATTGCATGCACATATATATACACACGTATATACACATGTATAAAGATGTATGTGTGTGTATGCATATGTATGTGTGTGAATGCTAAGAAAAAGTCTGGAGACAAGCCCGAGAACATAGGGACAGTAAGCAAGCACAGAGAATTTACTTACTAATGCTGTCCACTCGGACCTCTTTGGAAACCTGAAGGAGTCTCCGCTTTCCCCTCCTGCCAGTCAGGCGCCGCGTTGTGCCCCTAGTCCACACAGGCCCAGAAGGAACTGCAAAGAGAGAGAAGCACATGCCCCATCAGGCAGTTCTGTTTTGATGGGATCCAGCTCCGCTGCCTCTAGCTCCTGGGGGCTAACCCTGTTTTCAGAGCTGACTCCGACAAGAGTCATTCTTCCAAAGATTTTTTTTATTTTTTTTTTACAGTGATTTTAAATACCTAAATAAATAAATAAATAAAAAGGCTTCCCGGGGCTCCTGCCCCTTAAAATTTGCGGGGGGAGGGGGTCTGTGGGGGGGCGGCGGGGAGGTGAGAGGTAAGGTACCTGCAACTCTCTCCGATGAGGCCGGCAGAGAGAGAGGGAGGGAGGAAAAGAGCGACGAGAGGGAGGAGAGAGGGAGCGAGCGAGGGGTGGGGAGGAGGGGTGGGGGGTGTGCGTGTGTGCGTGTGTGTGTCTGTGTGTGTGCGGGGCGGGGGGCGCTGGAGCGGCTCTCGGTGCGAGCACTGCCGTCTGCAGGCGGGCGGCGAGCGGCCCAAAGGGGGCTGCGAGGGCCGGGGCTCCCCGCGGGGCCCCGCGCAGCCCCCGCCGCCGCTCAGCCCGCTCCCCTGCATTTCCTTACCGAGCCACTTGATGGCCGGCAGCGGCGGCGGCCCCCCGGCCCCGCCGCAACTTTGGCGGCCGCGGAGCCTCGCCGCCCCCGCGGAGCTGGGGATGGGCAGGTGCCGCCGCCAGGTGCCGCGCCGGCCGCCGCCCGCGGAACTTGGCGCCCGGCGGAGGGCGAGGGCCGGGCCGGGCCGGGCGCTGCGAGGGTGCGGCGGGGCTGCCGAGCCCCGCGCGTTGGCGCCGCAGCCGCGCAGGGAGAGCCCGGCGCCGGGAGCGCTCCGCCGCCCGCCTCCCCCGGCGCTGCCGCCTCCTCCCACCGCGCTCCCCGGCGGGTGCGACGGGAGCGAGCTCCTCGCTATTAATAATAATAAGCCAGATCTCCACCTTCCTCTCGCCCTGAGAAAACAATTAATAATGCATTAAAATAATGCACCTTTAAAGCCACCGGCTGGCGATAATAAAATAATGTTACCACTACTTAAGAGAGAGCTGCTGTGGATGTGGTGGCGAGGCACGTTTTCCTATCATTCACACCCAAATGTGAGCACACATTCTGCTTCTGGTATTCGTAAGTCTCTTTCCCGTACCAGAGCAACTATCATTATCACCATCAAAGAGAAAGTCTCCAAAGCTGAGTGGAGACACCGAGTCCCCAGGTGGCTTCTGTGGCTGGGCTGCAAGGAGGACACCCTCCCCCTCTCTTCCGTTCGCCCCAAACCAATCTCATCTCTTTTTCTTATACCGGTGGGTTAAACTCTACGTTTGGCCCTTTTAGTGTTTTCCCTTCCGTTCCTCCCCTGACGGTAGTTTGTGTATTTTAAATAAAGATTTCATTCTGCCAACCCGCAGGAAGCTTTTAACAAGATGCAGCTGAGCGTGTCGATATCTTATATCTTTTTACTGCTGCTCCGGCGTGTACATCAACTCCAAATTCCTTTCTTTTCTTCTCCGCCTGATACTGTAGCATCTGAGACGGCGGTGGCGACAGAAGCGGAGCGCTGCTCCCGAGGGGGCACTTTTACTTTGCCCTCAAAGTATCTCCCAGCAATGAGACCCCTCGGTGCCGCCTCCCCTCCCTCCTCTCCCCCTTGCCCCCCTCCCCGTTCCCGCTTCCTCACAGCAGAATGCTGGGGTGATTGCTGTAAGGTTTCCAGTTCCACTGATAACACTGCGCGGTCTGAGAACAGACGGGCTGGGGGGAGGGGATTTTCGTTTTAGTTAAGAATACAGTTTTGTGGTCGCGCTATTTTTAATTACGATTTTTCCAGAAATAGATCCCATCGAGATTTAATTTACAAAGGTACTTCTAACTCCGGTCAACACCGTCTTCCCAGAGGAATATTTTCAATCATTTGCCTCGCCACAACAATGCACAAATGTTTGTCACAGACCTTAAACGTTATGTGAATTTTTTTTTAAAAAAAAGGATTTTGTTGTTGGGGTATCTTTGTGTACAAGGGAGTTTGACTGGAGGGTGTTTTAGTGCTTTTGGGTTTAGGTTGGGTTTTTTTGTTGGTCGGTTGTTTTTTTTCATTTTCCCTTCATCTGCATTAAAGTTAAACTTTGTTCAGCATGCCGGCTACCTCCTATTGATTTCTGGGGTTTAAGAAACACTTCCCCCCTCCTCCGGGGATTTTTTGGAATCAAGGTGATTTCTTTCCGCGATAGGCGTTTCCCAGCGCTTAGATGCGCAGTTCCATCTCTCTGGTCCCCTGCCACTCCACCGATGCTGAGCCGCAAGCGCTGCCTCGTGCTGTGGCGGCAGGTTGAGCCTGAGGAGCGGCACGGAGCCGGCCTGGGGCTCTGCAAAGGCCGAGCGCTCCTGCGGGGCAGCATCCCCGCCGCCCACGGGCGCGGCAGCGGGTCAGCCGAGCGGCCCGAGCGAGGGACAGGGGGGTCCCTCCCGTCCTGGAGGTGGCGGAGGGCGCGCATCCTCCTGCGGGCAGGATTTCATCTCCGAGGTTCATCCAGAACCAGAGCTACCCTTGAAAGTGTATAGGCGACGAAGAGCGCCTGGTGCTACTGACTATTGCCGGCTTTTCTCTGAGCTTCCCTTCAACTCAATTTGACCTAGTTTGAGGCATGAAGGTTCAGAGTTTGGGGGGAGGGGTGGGAAGGACAATGAAAGAAGAATAGAAAAAAATTTTCCCTCCACGTTCTTCCTCCCAGTGGTGTTTTACTCTTTGGTAGATCACTTGTGAGTAGTGCTTTAATTTGCAATGAAATATGGCATTGCTAATTATTTTAGAACTGATTTTATCTCTACAGTAAAACACTGCTAAATGCAGTAGAAAATTAGGGATTCTAAGATCTTTACACTCTGTATCAATATGGAATTATACATCTTCCATTCTTACGTTCCTTTCAATCTTCAGTCCTTTCCTCTTTCCTTCCTTTCCTTTTTTTTTTTTTTTTTAGTTATTTACATTTTTCTGATTTACGATATCTTATTCCTGCATTTGACTTCCAGGAGTAATAAAGTGGTATATGTTATATTTCATGAGTACCAAAGTTTTATTCAGTATCGTATCTTAAAGAGGTTGCTTCATGGTAATTAACAGTGAAGCCCAAATGAACCGCTCATTCTGCATCCTGAGCATTACACTATGTTCTCAAACTTTGTGAAAGGCAGGCGTGAATTTAATATTAAGAAGTGTTGCGTAGTTGGTCACAAGAGCCACTGGAAGTAAAATAATGGGAAGGCAAAACCACATAGAAATAAACTAGAAGCAAAAATTAAATGTTCCAAATATTAATGTAGAAGTTAATATGTATCAGAATTGAGAAAATCTCCAAGCTGCAGTGTCTGCCAGAATTTATGACCTCTGCTATCTGAAATAACTGACACTTAACAGAGACAGTGCTGCACTATGCCCAACTAGTACAGTAGGAAAGGGAGTTTGTGTAGCTGCTTTTTTATTTTAGAATTTAGTTGTAGTAGTAAATATTCAGTTTTGTACATCAACAGCACTTGTTTTGGGGCATAATCTATTTCATTTTTGCAAGTCATGCATGAAAACTATGGTTGAGGTTGGCCATATAAGAAAAATGATAACAAAGCTTGAGCAAAAGGAAATGCAAAGCTAACAGGTTAAAGATGTAAAATACTGTTGTATTTTACTTCCACCTTTTGGTCTCTGTGGGGACACGTGCTTCTTTTTTTCAACCAACTTTAATCCTCAGACCTTTTTGCTTTTTGTTAACTGTAATCTCTAAAGAAAAGCAGTAGACATTATGACATGTAGCATATTTATAACCACAATGAACAGAAAGAGGTTGAATTGCCCCATCCCAAAAGAAAAGTTGTGAGCTAAGAGGAATAGGAAATACACTGGCAAACACATAGCAAGAAACACTTTGTGAAACTGCTCTTGAGCATTTTTTCTGGGACACTCTAACCTCTCCTGCAGGAAACTGAGAAGATGACTCAGCTATTTGAAACCACCTGGAAGGCAAAAAGGACCATTCCTGCAAAGACCAGGTGCCTGCAAGCAGCTCTGAAAACCCGGTATCCTCACATGATTAATTTGTGTGACACGGGTTTTTCAATACAAGTTCTTCATAGCTGTTTTTTCCTTGATCATACTGGTCGGAGCTGAATATTTGATTCTAAGAAACAAGTAAAACATTCAATTAAGACATTACACATTGTAAGTGTTAGTATATTTTCACAATAACCATGTTTTAAGAGGAACAGGAAAAGATGATATGTGGGTTTTTTTCTCATAAAACATAATTGCCCATTGTTCAAAGTCCATGTCGGCATGGTACACATATTCCAAATGTGCATATAATGAGAGAAATTAAGAAAGATAGGGGCATATACATATATATATATGCAAAATAGCTTTCTTACAAAATAAGAGAAATTTATCTTTAAGGAGGTGATTCTTACCATTGGATTGCAAGGTTCCTAAGAATGTATTTGCTGATATAATCTTTCATTGTCAGGTTGCTGAAATGAAGTTTTTCTGCAATAAAAAAAGGCTAGTTGTGCACCCATAAGCCAAACACCCCATGGGTAATAATGGGAACTTTTCATGGGAACTACTGCTGCTCAGGAAGCATGACAGAAGATGTTAATGATGAAAAAACCAAAATTTTATTTCAGGACAGTAATATTTATATATTAACTACAGTAATATTTATATATTAACTATGTTCATTTATAGAAGAAACACCATAACTCCAAATATATTTTCTTTAATTTAATTAATTTATATTTACTTTAAAATTATTTGGTAATTGTACCTTTATTTGAAAGTATTTTTGTTAATAGTGTTAAAAAATCCCTAAAATGTTGAACATAAAAAGTCATATGGTATGCTTTTAACTGTCTCTTTTATTTTGATCAAATGACTAAATGGGTCTATGTATCGCCATTATGAAGAAAGTATTCTTTCCTGCATAACTGAGTGCTGTGTTATTTCTTTATTATTCCTAACCTTTTATGTGTTAACAGTTTCACACTGCACAAAAAAATGCATTTATTTTTACTATCATGAGATTACAAGCTTGATAATTTAAACTGTAGAGCCAGGGTGAGAGCATTTGCATCTGTCAGTCCCGAGTTACTGTGCCCCCTCTCTGTAAAACTCTATCTAGGCACCTAGGTTTGAGTTCACAGAACTGCTGTCCTTTGTTGTTTCTCTAGAGTAACAATCATCCACATAAGAACAAAACTTCGAAGGGCAGTTCTATGGAACATGCTTACCTCTGGCTAGGCACCTGCCTGATTTTGACCAAGGAGTCAAAAAAAGGGAAAACCAGCTTAATGTCTTTGCATCTGAGTAGATTTCTAAGTGCTAGTGATCAACTTGGGAATAAACATGAACAATTATGTATCCAACATCACTATATGTTGGTATTATTATATTTCCTATCCAAAACAACTGATATCAGATTAGAAAGACCATCTGACCAGGCCACAGGTTGGAGCAGTATATCAATACCAATGCTCATGTAAGCCTCGAAATATACCAGGGATTTCAGTCTGCATTAAAACATGCACTGAAGTTTAATCAGATTTCAGTCTATTATGGGTTTAGATTCTGATCTGCCGTACTGAAGATAAAGCAAGATTTTGTCATTTAATTTAGTGGGGACAGGATTGGTCTCCAAATGAGTAACCTCATCTCTGTTCTTAAGCAGACAACCTGGGAAGAGCTTGACAAGTGTTTCATTAATCCACCTACTGATATTTTGGTTGAATTTCTTATACAGTTGGAATACAGTCCGAACATAACTTAAGATTTCTGAAATGAAAAGAAAAAAAACAATGTAGCTCTCACCTTGAGGCCTCTTTTCTTCACTAATTCCTACAAGATATATCTTGAGCATATGTTTTCTATCCTTGACTAAAAAGAAGTGAACTGTTAAAATCAAAGTAAAAATATGATTATGAGAGAAGAAAGAGATGCATTTTTGTAAAAAAAGATTCTGGTGGCAGAATTCCTGGAGGCAAATAATGATGTACCTCATGATAAAAAAATAATAATTTTGTTCATGGTCTTTTAATATTAACCTCCATCTCTATTTTACTAAAGGTTTAAAGAAAGAAAAAAAGGTATTTGATTATGTCCCTGCTGAAGTGTGTGTCAGGTAAGCATGTAATATTTAATTTGTGGCCTAATGTAACACATGCTGATGTCTTATATTTCAAATCACGGCTTCATAAACCAAAAAATATCTTCCTATTTCTTAGCTTATATTTCTGATTATTTTACCTTTGCACTTAAGGGTCTGATGGGTATTTCTAGAATTTCTCTGTGAATTAAAACCAAAAGTTTTCTGTTCTTGGTCTTTGTTTTCATAGACCAAACCTATGCAACTAAAAATGTTCTGTATATAGCTTTAAAATGTTTATTAATAAAAAAAATAGTTGAAGAATAAAGTCTTCAGTGAGATAAAATATTTTAAAGAATAGAAATGTTGTTTGCCAAAAGCATTTCATAATGTCTGCTAAAGAGGAATGGTTATTCTGTATAATTCAGGTTTTGATGAAAAATTAATTTATTCTCTTCTTTTTTTTTCCTAAGGTCCAATTAGGTTTCAATAGCCTATCTAAATTAAGATTTAGCCTCATTCTGGTGTTTTCTATTACCTCTGGAACCTATAATTGGAGGCATGACTGTTTGTTATGCTCTAGTCTCCTTTATACCTTTTCTGCTTTCACTGCAGAAATAGGTGTATATCTGCAGATCAGACACTATTCTTAAATTGTAACACACTTCAGGTGGTAGCTGTTCATTAGTTAGGAGTCCTCAGTTTTCACTGAAACCCAAGACTTACAACAATATTTTCAGCAATTTTCCATTTAATTCTATAGAATATAAACTTTCATGGAAAAGAGAATGCAATATGAAATGTAATGCAAAAGTTCCAGTGTTCTTGGAGTCACCCTTTCCAGATGTGGAGAAGAAAATGCACTGAGGTGCCAAGAAGGATTTGGTCGGCAACAACACCTCTACTTCCCTAGCATAACTAAAATATCAAAAGAAACTCAATGACATTGCCACAAGCTCATGCATAAAAACTGAACAAAATCCTCTATATATTATTGCACAGATCTGTATTAAGTTAGCTACAAGTAGGAATTATCTCACATTTCTTCTAAATATAGATCATCAATAAAATTACTGGCAAAAAAACTTGACAAATATAACGCATATTTTTTTAACATGACCAAGAACTGTGAGATGCAAAAGATAGGAAAAGATCAGAGGAAGAAAGAAAAAGAGGAGGGGAAAAATAGTGAACGTACCCACAGGTTAATCTAACAGCCACTTCTTATTTATGGACATCACCTTTCTGCAAACCTATTTTCATGATTCAGCAGTCTAGAATCTGTGATTTGTAATACTAGATCTATCAGCAGTGAAGGAAAATTTTGGTAAAAGTGAAACTTTATTGTGGAGAGGGTAGATGAGAGAAATTGTGCAGCCTGGGTCTGAATGATCAGTATTTTCAGCAATTTTCTATGACATTAGGTAAGTGATACAGTTCCACACAGCTATACAGTGCCAGTACTGGTGCTGGCAAGCATAATGATGGTGAACCAACATTAAAGCCTATGGATGAGGAAAATTAAATCTGAAGTGTCACTGCTGTTGGGAAAATACTGCCAGAGAAAGCAATATTTTAAGATGTGATGCAGACTTTGCATACTCAACAGAGCATCTTCAAAGTTTTATAGGAAAAATACTATAATGATGTGCCAAAGAAAAAATATTTTAAAAACTTTTTAAAGTTTAAATTCATTAAGTATTTCAGCAGATGAAAATGCCTACATTTCTGGACAAAGTTCCACACTAAAATTTCCAAATAACAATTCTCCCTGTAAGTATATTCTCAAAGAAACACTGATACTCTTCCAAGAGGTGAAATTCACTATCAGGAAATAACTCATCCACCCACTGCAATTTTTTTAACTTGATTACTTAGAGTGAAATACTTCTAAAACTATAGGTTATAAATGCTAGCTGTTAAGGTAGAAAAAGTTGTAGTTTTAAATTCTGTAAACAGGGAACCCTTCCTCTTTTCAACGTGAAGCACAGGGTACACCATGAGGAGCTGGTATGGAGGCCATGTCAGGATCTCACATATTTTATCGTTCTTACATATGATTGACACAGCATATTAATTCTTCTTCATTTCTTCTAAAGTCCCCTATGAAAGGTCAGATACAGCGTGTTTTCTGCCAGATATATAATAAAATAATAAGGAAATCTAATGTTATTGTTCTAATATTGCTTGAATATTTCAAGTAACTTTGATATCCAAGACATAGTATTATGGTATTATCTTTCCACTATTATATTTAGTACATTGGACTACCTAGAAATTCTGAAAGAAAGGTACTCTGTCAGATTCCAAGTGATTCACCGATAATTTTGATTTTTCTGTAACAAAAATTCTGAGTATAAAAAGCAAAGTGAAACCGAAAAGAGGATGAGTGGCTTAATGGTAAATTTAAGCATTTTTCCTCTCACTTTCTCTGAGGTTCAACTTGCATTTTTCACTGGAAAAATCTTTCCAGTACACACTCTCTCGGTCTGTCTTACCTATTTAGAATGTCTCCTACAAATGTTTGTACCATGCCAGAAACAATAACTATAAGGAGACAGCGCAAGGAGACAAACAACCTTTAACTTAGGAAATTTGATTAGAACCATAAATTGCAGAGATATACAATGTTTTTCATGTTCTGACAGATTACAGCACTTAAATATATCTTAATATATTGCTTGAGAAAGAACAAAGTCAGTGTATGTTTCAATGCTCCTATGATAGAGGAGGGTCACAGGCTCCATAGAAAAATTCACTCACACAGGGAAACTGTTAGCATAGAAGTAAACCACCAAAGTCTAAGCCATTATTTTTAACTCTTAAATGCTAATGTATAATAAAAACAAAGGTTGTTTTTGTCTGTTAAGTCCCTAAATATGGTTTTGTGTAACTAATTTCCTTAATGTTAGACCGGATGTACAATGGCTTTATAACCTCAGAATCAGGCCCATGAGTATTTCCAGGTGAGTTCCCCCAATATCATAGTCTGACCTTCAGTGGTCCGAGTACTAACAGAAGAAACCTTTTCTTTTAACTCCATCATGAAACGGAAGTACAGTTAAATGTCTGCATAAAAGAAACCAGAATCTCTAGTCTGCTTAATTACCAGCTTGTTCAGTTACAAAAAATCAATAAAACCCTTCCAGTTCCAGTTAACTAAAGTTAATAAAATAAATTAATTTTTGAAAAGTTTACAGTGTGAAAGAAGTTTAATGTAGTGTTGTAGAATTCTGGGAGCTGGGTCCTAAGTACTCCTAACATAGCCCTAAAGGCGGGGTGACCAAGGAGCTGGTTTTTTTGATAGCTTATGAAATAATGAATACCTTATTTGGTTATGATCCTTTATTTAGACTACCATTAGAAACTTCATCTCTGGCCCTTTTTATTGCTTCAGTTAAGCATCAGAACACTTGGCACAGACCCAGAGAAGTGATCCCCATTCAGTATGGCCAGGACAAGACTCTTTGCCCTTCTCAGGCTGGCACTGGGATTAATAGGCCCATGGCATCTGTGCATTCCAGCTCAACTAAAGTGAAAAGAAAAATATAACCTCTGATATTGTCTGCATGGAGTCACAGAGTATGTAAACATTTTAATTTATTACAGCAACTCAAAGTAAGGAAATGATGATCATTGCAAAACAGAAGTTCTTTGCAGTTCACAACAGCATACAGAAAATAATGGATTTACCATTCAGAGAAGGTGAATTTTCAGTTTCAGCTCATAAAGAAACTATTATTCCCCCCTAAAACATGATGAAGGGAAGTAAAATAGTTACCATGGCTTGTAGATACCTGTTTTGTAGCCAACACAAACCATATGAATCTGGCCATTTTCTTCATTTTTATTTGGATATGTATTTCGGATTCACATGTTCTGTTCATTCAGGATGTTCCATCCTTTGCTTACTGACACTTGTCAACTGTTGATTAACAAGCTAATTTACCTCTGCATTCTGGTAGAGGGAAAGTGTATATTCTTACACTGACTTAGCTTTAGGTTGTTCGGCGAATCAGCTACTGGCTGAACAGTGTGAAACATCCAATGTAAAATATTTGCCAAGTGTTATTTCTCTAATAATTTCAGGAAGTTTGATATCATTGTATTCTGGGCCTTCTCAAATGCCAATAACTTCATTCACCTTACTTATATTCACCTTTGTGTTCATTTGGCATTGAAAGGATTTAGCTTTGTATATCAATAGAGTCACCATGGCATCTTGGGCTGATAATATATTTCCCAACATTTTGGCTCTCAAATCAGTTTGCAAAATCCCATTACATATAACTTCAATCCTCTTATTTATGCTTGAAACTGCTTTTTGAAAACTGTCTAACCTTTATTAAGAACATCTGTCTTTGCTGTCAGCTTTTTTTCCAGTTTCATGATCCCTGCTCTCACAGTGGAGAGTAGGCAGCTGGACACAAGGATGACAACATGGGAGCACTAAGGAGTGTTCACTGATCTTAATTTCAAAGTTGAGTCTACAGCAGCAGCTTTGATCCTGGGAAGTGTTTAAGCTGCAGAAACCTTAGGGGGGGGTTAAAAGTTGTCCATCTGGTCCTTAAAACACCGCAATTAGCTGCTTGAAGCTTTGTGTATTAGAGACATTAAATTATATTTACAAGCTAGATTAAACTCCTTGTCTTTTCTATACTGTTTGTTGTTTTGTTTTGAATTTTTTAATATATTCACAAATCACAAATAATGTAAAATGGATGAGTGCTTGACTGTGTCTCTCCCTTTTTTTGGATGCTCTTTAGCCTGATAGTAAGTTTACATGTGAGGAGAGTACAAGCATAACTATCTACTAAAAACATAAGCAAAAAAGAAGATTTCTGGAGGGTGATATAGGTGCTGGATGATCCAACCAGCAATGGTGCACAGCTGGATCTGCTCATAGTTTACTAATATGGAAGAGTGGATGAATGTGTGACAATCAGTGGTTTTCTTGGATGTAGTAGTGACATTCAAGTTCCAGTTCAGGAGAAAAGGGCTGTAGGATCAAATATACTTTTAGAGAAAATTTCAACTTAATTAGGAAAGTGACATAGTACTAAACAGGGAGGGCAAAAGAGGTGAGGAAAACTGGCTACTCTAATGATAGAAAAGTCCATATTGAGAAAACAGGTAGATGTATTAACTGATAAATTTGACTAACCAAAAATCATAGCAGTGTTGCAGTGGGAGAATGAATGATTCAGGTGTATTTCTGGGACCTAGATTGCAAAAATTTTTTTGTCAGGGACCTGCGGGAAGTGACAGAAGGCAACTGCCTGGAAAAACCCCAGAGCAGCCTAGCCTTCCCCATGGCTGAGCCTGCTCTGGGCTTGCCAGGGCCCCACCAGACTACATTACTTCACATAAACCAAAAATTTGATGTTAAACAGAAGAAAAGGAGAAAAGCGGGAACACAGAAACTGTCCTGGGTCCAGCCAGGACAGAGTAATTTTTGCAGTAGTTGAGAATGGGCATGACTAGAACATGGAGGTTATTCTATTCAACCTCACACAATTTTGGGGGGGCAGGAGAAAGGAAGTCTCTTTTGGGGGGAAAGGATTTGTTATGCTTGAGTAAGTGTGGCCAATAGAGTGCTGGGGTGGCCTCGGTTCCAAGCCAGAGGAAAACGTGGGTGGTTCTGGTTCCAAGCAGGTCAGGAATTTTCTGTTGCCAGGTTTTCCACAGTGAGAAGTAGCATTTCTTCACTTGTACCCTCTGTCACTAGAATTGCTGCTGTTGCTGTTACTGTTCGTTTTCTTATCTCATTGCTGCTTCCAGTAAATTGTTCTTACCTCAAGCCATGATCTTTGCCTCTTGTGTCTCCATCCCACTGCAGGAACAGACAGTGTGGAGAGTCTCAGTGGAAGGACTTAATTAGGAAGAACTGCTCTTAAACCACAACAGAAATACATTTACTTTTTCACTTAACTCTGATAATAAAATACACAATGGGCCAGAGGAATTACAAATTCAAACAGGCTTATAGAATCATATTTAAGCATTCACTAGAAAGAAAAAGAGAATTTTTGCTCTATGCTACATAGGTTTTTAATTCACATAAATAATATGATTGTATTTTTTCAAATGTTTTTTATAATTATATTTAGTATTACCTTTAATACTGTTGTTGAAATATATAAGCTTTTTTTAAAAAATCTTAAATTACTGGAAGACAAATAATTTACATAGAAAAACATAATTGTTCAGAACACAAACATATGAAAATGCCCATGCTGCAGAAGTATATTGTTCTGAAATAATAAAAAAAAAGTTAACTATGAATTCT
This sequence comes from Melozone crissalis, assembly GCF_028551555.1. Lineage (NCBI taxonomy): Eukaryota > Metazoa > Chordata > Aves > Passeriformes > Passerellidae > Melozone > Melozone crissalis. The sequence goes on along the minus strand of NW_026535783.1, from coordinate 43,923,422 downwards.
CATACAAAACAAATTATGTTTTTATGTTAATTAAATTTGTTTGGGTTATAATAAAGTACCTATAAAATGCCAAAAATAAATTTTTCATTTTTTAATTTTAATTTTAAAACTTCTGCATATTTTACAGACAAAAATCTCCCAAAAGAGATTAAAAACCTCCAAAACTTTTAAACCCAGCCCTATACTCTTAGCCTAAACTAATGTTTTAAACACTCAGACAAAAAATAATGCATACAAATAGTTCATAGTTTAAAAACTCCCTTTACATTATACTAAAAAAATGGTCATCATTTTTGTTTCATAGTCTCTTCACAGAAATTCTAATCTTTAATTTGCATTCACAGTACATCAGAGTGCAGAATTTTTTGTGCTTTCTGGGAGGGAAAAAACCAACATTTATAGATGCTACTTCTGCAAACCATTTCTTACATGGTCACAATTTCATAGGAGGATTTGGAATTTTTAAAAATATATTTCTTATTGTTACCAGAAATATTATCTCATTCACTGTCCTTTTTCTCAGAAAGAGCAGGTCCTTTAGACCACCCTCACACTTTGTTTTGTTTTCAACTTCCAAGGTTGCTCTTACTATAGTAGAATCTGAGAACTTTTGAGACTCTGCAGTTTGTTAGTATGTTATAAATGAACTTAGGAGTTTAATCTTCAATGGCTATTGTTCAAAGTCTCCACTAGGTAAAAAAACTTTCTTGGGGTGCTTCAAAAAAAGCAAGATCTGATTGCTTTTGTAGCCATATTCAGACAAGAATCTTCACACAAACCATGCACCAGTAAAGGTTCCTGTGTGTCAGCATTCAGTTCTTCTGTGTAGAATGACTTTAGAATCTTGTTCTCAAATTGGTTTGAGACAGGGGAGAACTCTCTTTTCCTATCTGTCAATTTACACTTAAAAGTAAAGATAAGCTCATTGCTTCCCAAACATCCCCTTTGGCAATGAAAGCTCAGCAGTCCAAATTGCAATCTCACTAGAATGTGGCAATCTCCTCCAGTTTATGCTATCACAGCTTCATTGAAACAGATGACAAGGGTGTTTTCTCAGTGTTGCTGAACATTTATTCTTAGAGATACATGCTACTGAAAATCAGCAGGACTGTGCATGTGCGCAGCACACCTAGTCTCTTACCATGTACTCCACTTGTGATGCACCAATCCAATGCCATTTCATATCATTTTCTCTCAGGTGCTGTTCTGTAAAACCGCAAGAAGTAAAAAGGGATATTTGTTTTTGTCACGAAAACGTGTACTCCTAAGGCAGTGACTTTCCATTATAGAGCAGCTGGAGTGTTCTTAGGCTCTCTGAAAGCTAGCAGCATATGATTAGAAAAGCAATGTGAACAGAAAAGTCTCAGCAACAGAAAATAAGTTAATCATATGCTTTAAACATACCCTAAGAATATAAAAAATTAACACAATGTTGTCATATGCACAGTTTTCCTTAAAAGTGAGTTTGCATTGAGTTCTATGGACCTGTTGACACCCATAGAATTTTCTTCTTGCTACAGAGCTGTCAGATGTTGTGCTGATGATGCTATCTGAAATCTGGGAGTACATACCTATAGTAGTTTGCTTATTATACTTCAAACACAAGCTATTTTCCTGCTGGCTTTTGGTGCTCCTGCCAGCCAAAACACGTGCCACAGTCATTCTGACCTCTCACTTCCTACATATCCTTTTTTTTTTTAACCTGATAAAAAAAGAACAGTTCTACTCCATTAATGACAAAAATGAAAGCTCTTCTTTTCAGGAGGAACCACAATTTTCTGTTCTCTATCATGAAGCTTTCCCTATCTCTTGGGGACCTGCCAACCTCTCCACCTGCGTTTGCTGAGATCTCCCTATCTCAGAACCATTCACCACTCATAACACTCTTCATTCCTTAGTCTGCAAGACTTTGTTATTCTGTCTTCTAGATATTAGGACTCTGAGCTTATTTCTAATATTATGCCACATTTTGGGGTTTTGTTTGTTTGTCTGTGTGCTTAGGAGTGTGGGTGGTCACCCTCCTTGGCTTTTAGTGAGCTCATAAATTCAAAAGAGGGTGCAGTTTTTTGGTGGATAGGAGCAAAGCAGACTAGGTATTTCACTACCACTACTTACCCTCTCCAGGACCCAGGAATGCCATTTTTTTTGAAACCATCACGCACTTCATAAATACTTTCATCTGTGTCTCCAGTTTACTAATTATGATGTCAAGTTCCACAGGTCATCCAATAGGGATTGAGTGAAGAGGGTAATAGAACATTATAAATAAAATTAGTATCAGTTATTACCCTGACCATCTTTCATCTTCTGTCTCTCATCCCACTTTGGTTGTTCAAGTGTTTGAAGAGGTGTTTCAGAAAATTTATCTGCTATTAATATTTCTAACAAAACCTTGTTTTCTCTTTAATCATAAAAGGAAGAAAAAAGGAAAACAAAACAAATAAAGCTGAAACCTCATCTGTTCATTTTCATTATTCCTTTTATTGTGGTAAGAACATTTTAGGTTTGATATAAAAATATTAAATACTATTTATCTATCTAAATTGTTCTTACACTGGAAGTATATAGCATACATGCTTTTGATTTTTCCCTACAATTAGGATGGACTTACAATTTACAGTGTTACTTATGATATTGAATTTACTGTATTATTTACAGTATAGATATAATAAAATATATAGATATTTTAGATATAATAAAATATATAGGTTTATTTTACTATATAGATATAGTAAAATAAACAGATATTTTATATGTCTATATTCTAGTTGCTTACATAATTTATTTAAACTACTTAAGAAATCAAGAAAATTTTGAGATTTTTTTTTCATTTTTGAAATGAAAAAAAATCAGTACAAAAGATCTCCAAATATCAGCAGAGATATTACGGCTTTCTCAGGAGGAGGATACAGCATCTAAGAGGAGATGTTTTTTTCGACCAAAGGGTTTCTTATTAGTTGTCTATGGTACTACTCTTAACTTAGAAAGCCTACTGTGATCCATGAAATTCTGGCACTCCTCCTCCATGATCCTGTGGTATATGAAATAACCAAAGATCATATGCCTTTTTACACAGCTTGTGAAATGACCCATTCTGAAAGACCTAAGGTACATTCAGAGTGCAGGATCCATGTTTTCTGGATTAGTGACTCTGTATGTACATCCTACACCTGTATTTTGGAATGATGATATCTGCAAAACAATTCACTACTACTTTACAATTTACTGCTTTAAAAACTGCAGTGCCAAATAAATTAAATAGGTTAGCGTTTGTGAGTTTGTTTCCAACACACTTCAGGTAAAACAAAGTAAAACTTCCTATGGAATTTAAATTTCTCAATACATTTGAAGAGACTTATAAGGAATTTGTGGATTATGTCAGCAGATAAATAAGCATTTTGAGGAAAAAGTGACTATCTAGTACTGCTAGTGTGTGTTACATGCAACAAAATTTTTATATATATGGGTAGTTGTTTTGTGCATCAGAAGACCTTTTTGAATAAAGATAGGACACTATCACAGTTAACAGTCTCATTTGGGATTTGTATAGGTTTTTTAGTCTGCTAAGTCCAAATGTGAAATTTAGAACCACACAAATCTGTACACACCAGGGGATTTAAAAATCTGATAATATTTATTTACTTCTTTCACATAAAATCCTTGCAAGAGGAATCATGTTGTGTCAACAATTGCAGATTGATTTCTACATAGAGAGGTTGCACAATTAGAGTCCTGGCGCACTCCTCTCAAGAGCTTCTTTAGATGTGCTTCTTTGATTCTGAAGCTTTCATGGAACACTATCCACATTAAACTATATTTGAGCCTAAACATTGTGAAATAGGATAGAACTGGTCCCCCTACAAGGTCTAGTTGCAAACTTTGGTACAAACTTGATACAGGGATAATGGATCCTTGATCTCAAAAACACGATCAACCAAATAAATACAAGTTTGATAAGTCATTCAAGGTCAAAACTACACACGTCACAAAGACAGCTCTGAACTTATTAATGATTTTTGACTAGCCCAAAATCTTCCTTCTCCTATTTTCAATGCTCTTCTTCATCCTTGAAATTTTAAAATTATTAGGTAGTTCAGAAATCACACTGTCACTAACTTCACACAACTTCCATGGACTAAAACAAAAACACATTTTAATTAGAACACTTGATTTAATTGGTGCTATGAATCTTTAGTTGCATTTGGCAATGAATCACAAATTAACATAATCTTTTTTTAGAACTTCACCACAGGTTTTCTGTTGTTATTTTTTAAACCCACAAATTTTGCATTCCTCCCACTACCTGCCCCCACATATGGTCTCTTAAGATTCTAAAATAGTACAAGTCTCCCTGACACGCATTACAACCCATCTGTATTTAAAGTTATGCCTTTACTAACTGTTGGTTTATATTATTCTGTGATTCTTCCCGCCACCCCCCCGCTCCGCTTTTAAATGCATTATCTATTCATATCTGAGTAGAGTGCTGCCTTGTCAGAAAGACAGCTTGATAGGTACCATACCCCTCAAGGAGTCAAACTTAAAAATGTTAACTATCTAGACATTGTCACCAAATCACTCCTCTGAACACATCCCAAATCTCTGCCTTCAAATTACAGTATTTTCCATTTTATTTTCCGTGCTACACATGCAACAATAAGCACACTAACCAATTCCTTTCCCCTTAATTTCAGACTACTGTTTGTTATTGGTTGGACCAATAAAACACTCTCAGAAATGTAATATTAACAAAAGAGATGGAAAACACACATTACAGTTACACAGAAAACCCTGACAGGAGGTAGAATTTTTTTCCTAATTACATATGCAGCGACAAAAAAGCACTTCTAGCATTTTGCCACCACAATGTTCATGCAGTCACATGTCAGAGCAAGTGTCAGTTTTAATTGTGAATTTACAATTAACATGTAATTTTACTATTCCAACTCATGCTGATATTAGCAATTTTAATTCTGTAAGTTTAAAATATAATACTAGGTTATTGTCGAGGAGATAAAGCCCAACCTCACTCAAATGTAGAGAGATTTATAGTCCCAATTAACATTTGAAATATATAGGGATAAACTTACAAAATATGAAGTGTCAGTTACTAAAATCTGTGATCTGTTTCCCTCGATCTCATGATGCCATTTCTATAGCATATTGCCAGAGGCAATATGTCTATGAGTCAATTACATATCAACATTTATTTTTCAGTGATTCCCTTAGAGGACTAAGAAATTAACTATCTAGATACATATATAGCCTCATCGCCATAGAATCAAACTGCCTATGGAGTATTTAAAAATAGAAGAAACCACAGACATGCTGGTTTTTCTTCTTCTCTCCCATTCTTATCATGTGACAGATTAATTAATTGGGGTGGGGACTTGGTTTTGGGTGGGGTTTTTTCCCCGGCTTTCTTTTTTTGTTGTTGTTGTTGGGGTTTTTGTTTTTTGGTTTTTTTTGTTTGTTTGTTTCTTTTTTGTTGTTTGTTTCATTGTCATTGTTGTCGTCTTTCTTCATTTTTTTATGTCTTCATTTTTTAATTGAATCCCGTTATAATTGAAGGGGATGAAGGAAGGAGGTGCTCATGTACAAATATCTATGGTAGAGAAAAAGGCTCTATGCATATCTTCCAGTGAAAATACCTTATCAAGGGAAAGCTAAATAAAAATGTGCTTTATATTTAGTTTTGAAAAATGCCAAGCCTGTGGGAATTCTCAGCATCTGTGGGAGTGAGTGCTACAGGCTGGGTCCCAATCCTGTGAAATTTTTGTAGTCTTCTCTTATGAGTCTCTCTAAATTGATCAGCAATGGCATGATTCTGTTGGAAGACATCTCTATCAAAGGCCAAAGTGGAAGTGAAATACACAATTGCTGTGGGATCTAAGAACCAAAGGCATGCTGCAGTTTGAATTTCAGGGTAGAAAGTTAAAGTGGGAAAAATATACTGAGAAATAGGAAGATTGTGTAGCCATAATGGTAATTGCTGCTATAAGGTGTCTTCTTTCTCTCTGTGAATCAGCTCAAAATTTTTAAATAAATGAGGTTTTATGTTTTGGGATGTATTTTTTATCTGATGATTTTGAAATAATAGAAAATGGACAGTGGAAAGTCAAGCTTATCTCAAAAATAATGCATTAATATACAGACTGTTGACTAGCCATAGAGAAAGGAGTAATTTTTCTGTCTAAGACTATGCCAATTTACAATACCATTAGAGCTGTCCAAGAAGATAACTGAGACACAAATTATTAGAAGTAGATGCTAAAAAGAATCAAGTTCTTACAAGGAGGTAATTTTGTCTGCAAAATCATCCTTTTTTTTTTTTCTTTTTTTTTTCCCTTGACTCCTGTCAGCTTTGTTTAATGTTTTTTCTTTGGTGCAACAGAGCCAGCTATACATTAGATAAGCCATAGGTAGATACAAAGGAAATCAACATACAGGTGCTTAGTTCCATGATATTGCCATGTAGCTGCTAGGCAATAAGAAACTCAGCATTCCTTCTAAAGTAATTGCTGTACAACAAACATTAATTCCATTAATATTAAGGATTATGCTGAGCCAAAACTACAGAAAATGCAGAACCATGCATTCATAATTATAGTATACCGAATCATTGAACATCACAGTATTCTAAATGACATGCTGTCTGATACTTTACTGAAAAAATACTAATGCTTATATAACAGCATGCATTGAATTACAAGTCAGAATGTAAGTACAGTACGTCAGATATTTGAGCTGTTGTGGTGGTTTGACCTTGTCTGGGTGCCAACTACCCAGCAAAGCCACTCTATCATTCCCATCCTCAATTGGACACAGGAGAAAAAATATTGTGAAAGGCTTATGGGCTGGGATAAGGACAGCGAGAGCTCAATCACTCTCATGGGCTAAACAGAACCAACTTGAGGAAATCAATTGAATTTATTATCAAACAAATCCGAATAGAATAGAAGTAAAATAATACTAAAAAGCATTTTCCCCCCACTCCTCCCTTCTTTCTGGGTTTAACTTTATTCCTGATTTTCTATGTTCTTCCCTTCAGTGGTGCAGAGGGATGGGGAATGGGGCTGTGATCATCACACATTGCTTCTGCCAATCCTTCATCCTCAAGGAGACCCCTTCTCCAGAATGGGGTCTCTCCCACAGGAGACATCCCTCCTTCTGCATTGCAAGTCCTTTCTACAATCTGCAGTTGCTTATGGACTACTCCAATGTTGGTCCCTTCCACAAAGTGCAGCTTTACAGGAGCAGGCTCCTCTTATTTCCACTTCTCATGGCATCCCAGCCTCTTTTGGGCACATTCACCTGCTTCCTCCTGGACCTCCATGGGCTCCCCTCCAGGGGGACAGCGTAGCTCATCATGGTCTTTGCATTGGGCTGCTTAGGCACCTGTAGCATCTCCTCCCCCTCCTTCTGCTTGGTGTCTGCAGAGCTGTTTCTGTCACATACTCTCACTTATGTCATCTCTGACCTCAATTACTTCCTCATAACATTTTTTTCTCTTGTATAAATTATGCCAGAAATGCTACTACCACTGCTTGTCAGAGGTGGATGCCTCTTGGACGTGGCTAGTGATGGCTTTGATGCATATGGAAAGTTTCTGGCAACTTTTTACAGAAGCCATCTCTGTCATCCCTCGCCTCCACTATCAAAGCCTCGCCGTGCAAACCCAACACATTTGTTATTATCTTCAGCAATTTATTAATAAAAATACAACTCCAGTACTCTGACATTAAATTCATGTCATTCAATTCTTTGAAAATGCAACTTTTTATTTTCATATTCCAAAGTTAATATTGGTGTGACATGACAATTAATGACGATTATCATCTTCCATACCTTTTTTAGTGTAGAGCCTTTAAATTCAGAACACAGTATGATAACAGCAAATGATGGGCATGGCTAGAAAAGGAAAAAAACCCACCACCTTGCTAACCCTTGAAAATAATTCACTAGGGAATAAAACAAAGTCTGGTTATCATAGTCAGCTCACATATTCAAGGTTTCTTCCTTGGTCTGCTGATAAACCAGCCAAAAGTCTGAAAACTGTCCAACAATTTATTACTAAATATCTACAAGCTTCCAAAAAAAAAAGGCTATTTGTCCTAGAGATAAATGGAAAGGCAGGGTCAATTATATATCAGCATTTTATTTGCACATAAACTGGAAATCTCCAACAGTTGCTGCTGAAAACTGCTGCAGCTTTTTACATGAATCCAGCCTCTTACCATAAATGTTTTGCAAATATTTTATGGCCCATTTATGACTGATGCAAAAAAAATGTGAAAGACCTGCATTATATATATATATATAATGGTTATAATCCATTGTAATCTCTCTCCGGACAACTCTCAAGCCCCTGAACCTCAAGATAGGGATTGGGAGAAAGATGTCCCAGTTTTCTAAGACAAAATCAGGATTGAAACCATGTGAGGAAACTGAGTATATATATTTTATGGGACCTGACAAGATACATCCCATAATTCTGAATGAAATGTGTGGTGTAGTTATCAAGCCGCTCTCCACAATATTTGAAAAGTCATGCCATTGCACATGGTGACTAAAGAAGGGAAATGTTGCTCCCATTTCTAAAAAGGGTAAATACGAAGACACTGGGGATTATCACCTGGCCACCCTCTCCTCTCTGACCAGTAAGATCATGATAAAGGTCTTTGTGGAGGACATGTCAAGGTATGTGGCTGACAGGGAGATGATTAGAAATATCCAACATGATGCCCTTCAAAAAAATGGCAAATTATTCCTGTCTAGGCTGGTGGCCTCCTGCAATGGAGCGGCTGTGTTGGTGAATAAGAAAAAAACAATTAATACCATCTGTTTTGACTTCTGCAAGGCCTTTGACACAGTCCCGCACAACATGTTTGTCACTAAATCATTGAGATAAGTGCTCAGTGGACAGACTATTTGATGCATAAGGAATAATTTGAATTTACCATGCTGTAGTCAATGCTGAATGTCTAAATGAAGATCAGTGACATGTGGTATCCCTCAGGGGTCAGTATAGGGCTATTCAATGTCATTATTGATGACACAGACAAAGGGATTGACTCAGCAATTTTTCAGGTGACACCAAGCTGAGCAGGGCAGTTGATAGACATGAGGGAGGAGATGACATACAAAAGGATCTTGACGGTCTTGATGAGTGATCCCATGAAACTTCATCCAGTGCAATATGACAAAGGACTAGAACATTTCTCCTATGAGGAAAACTGGAGAGATTTCAGGTTGCCTCACCTGAGGAAAAGAAGGCTCCAAGAAATCCTGATTATGGTCTTTCAACATAATAAAAGAGGTTTATAAAAAAGACAGAGAAAGACTTTTTAAGATAGCGTGTAGTGACATGGTGTTTGGGGAGGGGGGGGCTTTAAACTGAGAGAGACTAGATTTATATTGGTTACAGGGGAAAATTGTTTTTAAAACTTTGTTAGACACTGGGACAGGTTGCCAAGAGAAACTGTGGATAAAATTCACTTTTAACATTATTATGTTTTATAAAATGAAATCTTCACTTTAGCAATATTTCTAGGACAATTATCTATATAATAATGGCAGGGTTAGATTTTACTTACTTAATTGCTTCTTTTCACCAAGATTTTCTATGCTGATCCTCTTTAGTAGTAGATGTGGTGTAGACATACTGGGGCATTATACAGGAAAACTGTATAATATCCACATTAGAATAAAAGCAAACAATGTCAGCTAAAAAATCCAACATTTTCTGCCAAGAGCTGTATTGAAATATTGGCTGAAATTCAGCAGTAGTAAACCTTCACCACTAGTCTATGTAGTTTTAAATGACACACTACCATTTCTGAGGCATCTGAGAAAAGATAATTAAGTCTGTCAATATTTTAAATTTTGTAACTAATACTTCATATGGCTTTAACATAAACCTGGACCACTTCATTATGGATGCTTTTGTTTACACCTAACTGCAGGCCACTTGTTTCTCATGGTTTATGAAATAAACAGCATCCATCTTGTTTTTCCAAACTCTAGATCTCTGTAGGACATGTTGTCTAACACAAGCCATGTTTTGCAGAATACCTTGATAAATCTTATTTAATATGAAATATATTGTGTCTGTATTTTCCTGATCCTGCAGCATATTTTCCCCTGTATAGTAATGGCTATATATTGTTGCTATGGAATATGGCCATTTATTAAGGAGCATTTTTGTTGGCTGATCTCACTCTCTGTGTATATTTCCTAGCCAGTACAATACAGCATTCACAGTACAAGTATCTAACTGTCAACTGTTGTTCATGGAGGACATCTTTTTTTGGGCATGTTAGAGATAAATTGCCTAATCAAAGGACAGCCTGCCAAAGAGACACCTTAAACAGCCAGATTTATTACTGTAGGGTGATTTAGAGGGAAAATAACAAGAGAGACACAGCAACAGAAAAATTTTACATTCCAAATAGGCAACCCTACTTCTGTCCCTAGTGAACTTCAGGTTATCACACAGGACTGTATGAAGTCATGGCTTTTGCATATATTCTACTAGATGTTTGGTTTTCTTGGTGTAAGGATACAGAATATCTTGGTGACATCAAAGTCTTAATTGTGAAACAAAGTTGACCTCATGGTCCTGTAGTAAGATATGTCCTCAATCACTGGGGCATTTTTGAATGCCCTTGTCATCTTTATGAAGCAGATAAGTGTATTTTATTTTGTGTTTTGTTCTGCTATAGTAAATTGCTGATGACTGATTGGAGAAAACAGCCATGGAAAACTTGACCCACTAAAACTACTGACTAACAAGGAACAGAGCCTCCTTGACCATTGTTCCCACATGTCACCTCCCTGACTTTTAAAAAGTTGTGTATTTTCACCAGTCAAATGCCATCTTATTTGGAAAAGGATACTGTGCCAGGTACAATAATTATGATTTTGGAAGTCCTTAAAAATAAATAATTGATGACACTGAATTTTCTGATAAAATTCTGTACTATTGCAAGTTTAGAATTCCTCTTTCACAGTGTTCAAAAACAATTTTTAAAAATATCTTTAGTAGTCAGTACATCAAAGTTTGATAGACATGGGGGAAGAGATGACATGCAGGGGGACCTTGACAGTCTTGAGGAATGGTCCCATAAAACCTCTCAAGTTTAACAAGGCCAAGTGCAATGTCCTGCGGATGAGCCAGAGCAAACCCCAACAACAATACAGGCTGGGGAATGAAGGGATCGAGAGCAGAGAAAGACTTGAGTGTGTCGATGATTAAAAACACTGTACAACTTCATTGAAGAATTTGAGATCAGGTTGTGTGGGGCTTTGAGCATCCTGATATGGTGAATGATGTCCACGTCTACAGCAACCAATCTTATAAGGCCTCTTTTAATCCAACCTATTCTATGCTTCTATAATCCCCTGAGTCTGTGATTATACCTACAAGTACACAACAAGGTGTGTATAGCTGCACAATGTCTTTTGAATACCCATGAGTTATGAAAATAGTGGAACTGCTTTATCCTTCTTAGAAGATGAGAGGACAAGTGCAAACCCATAATTTGACTAAAAATGAGGAAACAAAATATTTATTTCAATATTTATAAATAACTCAGTTTTTTGTAAGAGTTCCCAGAGAGTTCTGAAAGACCAGAAGAGCTGAAGTCTTCTTTAATAATGGAAAAGGTAGTTACACCTTAGTAAAAGCATTACCCACAAAAGAATTTCCAGCTCCTTTTGTCCCCTGATCCAGACAGTCCCAAACTGATGTAACAGAATATACCAAATCCAGTGCCAACAATATGTGCTTTTTATTCAGGGAAAAAAATTCTGAGTTCAAATAAAACAATTATAGAGTTAGTATGCTTGAAGTGGTGATGGAAAAGAATCTGGACGCAATCCTACAAAAAATTTAATACTGACCTGTGAAAATTATATTCTCCTAAAATTGCCAGGATTTTTAATGCAATATAAGCTATACTTTTTTCCTTTTTTTTTTTGTTTTCCTGCAGAGATTCTTTAGAAGATTATTTTTTCAGGATTCACTTTACATTCTTTTATAATCAACCTATAATATGAACATATAAAATAATAAAATATTAATAAAATAATTTTGCAATACAGTCAGGCCAATGTTAATCTATGTCTTTGTAGATCCTTGTTTTCTCATAGTCTGGGATATACACCATTTTCATATGATGATGTTTTTCAGTTTTAATTTAGGAAATGTCCTGAAGTATTCAGGTACGATTTGTCCTGCTCAATATTTCCAAAAACAGTAGGAAAAGTCGCGGCTTCCAGAAAGAAGCATCAATCAGTATTTTGCAGAAATTCATGCATGTCTTTACTGCACACAAAATTCTTTCAGCCAGACCATAGCTGTTCCTATGTCTTTGTCCTCCCTCTGTATTTTATACTTCCATTCATGAAAATAAATGGATGCAGAAACACAAAACCAAGTGTTTATTTGGTTTCCTTTTCATGGAAGGGATTCATTTAAAAAAAAAAAAAAAAACAGACAGATAAAATGATGTATTCTGCAGTTCAACAGGGGGTGAAGGTAACCACTTATGTGTGCTTTGATCAACTCTGCGTCCTCTTCTATCACCACCAAAGACTATTTAAAATGTTTTTCCAGATATGTTTCTGAGGGCAGCCTGAACATCACACAACACTTCTGCTAATATTGAAAAAAAAAAAAAAAAAAAATTGCAACCAGATAGATAATTCAATTTCCAGTTAAAGGGGAGTAAGCCTTCTGAAGATTTTGTCACCAGAAGAACAAAAACCAAGACAGAGAAAAGAATATATCAAAGAAAAGAAAACCCATGACTTTAGAACTTTGGATTTGGAACAGGACACAGGTGGAGTCACGGTCATGAAGGTGTTCAAGAAATGAACAGACATGACACTGAGAGCCAGGGTCTAAGTGACATCATGATGATTTGTCAAAGGTCAAACTCAATGGTCTCAGAGGCTTTTTCTAGCCTAAAAAAATTAGGATTCTGTGGTTCTTTGGTTCTCTGATTCAGCAACAGTAAAACAGGACGAGCCTCACTGAAACTTAAGAAAGACTGAAATCTAGTGACCTCTTCCTGCTAGAATTAAAGAATTCACATTTCTGGGCTAATTGAGCAAAATCACAGTGGCTAAATACTAATTTCATGTAAGCATAAATAAGTTAATGAGAATCTGAGCCTGAAATCTGTTATATACACAGGAATCCTCTTTCACTAATACTTTTTGTTTTTAGTGTCTTTCTCAAAATTCCGAGGAACACATGTCTTATGCCTTTTAATGCTTATTTTCTAAAAGAACAAAATAAATTTCCAACCTTAATGATTCTGTGATTCTGATTTTGGTGATTTTGTGCTCTCCTTTGGAAGAATTTAGCAATATAATTCATGTGTTTTTTAGGAGAGAGAATAAGGTTAAAATTACATTATTGAGAATAGTTCAAAATTAAAGTGGTCTACAAATACCAAGTTTTGGGTTTTTTTAATTATAGCTTTCTTAGAAAATATTTTAGCTTTTTAAATCTTCTCAATTAAATTTTCTTTTAAAACCTCTGACCTTTTCCAACTTTAAATTCAATATAACTGTAGGTTCAAACGATTTTCTTCCCTTTTCAGCTACTTTTCTCCACTTTCCAGCTCATAATTTGCATATTTTCAAGCTTCATATATCTCAGAAATATTGAAAATAGCAAAGGGAAAAATATTAAACACAAGTCAATATACTCTATTTTCTATTGTAAGTAAAAGAAACAGGATAGCAGATATGAAATGAAATATGAAATGAAAAATTTATTTTGTAATGCTTACAATAATATAATGAATATTATATATGATATTTATTTTATAAAGGAGTATCGAATCTGTATGAAAAATGATGATAAAAAAAGTTTTCTTTTCTACAAATAGAAAATTATTCAGAGTTGCATACACTACTTCCCAACTTTATGAAAATCCTCACTGCAGGTTTTGAAGAACTCCAGATCAGAACAAAGGCTGCCAAGATCATTTTCAGACAGTTGCCTACAGCCAATCCATATTCTTTGCAATATTCTTCCTTCATTTTTTTCTTTCCTTCTTTTTTTTTTTTTTTTTCTTTCGCCTTTTTCATTATCAATAACTTAGAATAAGGCTGGTAGCCTAGATCCTGGCATAGAGCTTTGGTGGGGTGGTGTTTTTTAGTTTGCCTCTCTCTGTTACAGAGGCATTACAATTGACTGCTTACTCCACTGCCAGATATCTTTCATTTCAGAAGGCCAATATGGTTTTGTGCACCCATAAACAAGAATTACATTCCACAACACAGAAGTGACTTTGACCTTGAGCTCTACATCACTGTTTTCAGCAGAAACATATCATGTTGTACTGACAAAAATCAAGCAGCTTTTTAACCTACAGATATTTTTTTGTTCACATTAATTGATCCTTCACATATACAATATGACAGCAAAACAAATAATCAAAACCCCACATAGGATGCTTTCTCTTTGATTTTGGGCACTAGTGAATTTTTAATCTTTACTGTTAATGAACAAATTAGATAGATATTCAATATTACAAAAACTAAGTCAATAGTTTATCATCACTAATTAACTTTAAAAGTACAAAAAGGGATACCATTTTTCAATGCTGTTCATCAGCACAATTTTACTTTACTGTCCAACCCTGTTTTCTCAAGATCTTTTTGGTATAGTGACTGCTAACACATGTTCATGTCTATTAGAGCTTGAGGACACAAGAAGCGTTCCCATCACATGGAAATGGATGGAAGGCACACAGAAACCGGCAGTTTCTTCCTTATTGATAACTACTATTCCTCCTGGAGGGAAATGTCTTGTGGAAATGATAGTGAGAAGTGAGGTGATGGCCCAGATGGAGGGAATGCCAACAGCAATTTCATTTCCACTCTGCTCTTCTATCACTACCAGTAGCACAGCTCTTGCCCCACCCAGGGTTTGTTCAGAAAAGTGGCTAAAATTGTCCATATTGCCTATTGCACCTTTACTGGTGAGTATGCCTTGAATGCAGAAGACACTTCTACAAAATTCTGTTCCCAAAGGAAGAGCACAAAGAGACAAACTGACAGGATTTTAAGGAGCTCAGATTACATTGCTTTTTAACTCCACTGGCTGGCATTCAGAGACCCTGACATAACATATGTAGATAAAACTAAGAGGATAATCTTCTCTGTTTCTATTTTATGTTACTCCATTTTGTACTTGTTGATAACACTATGCCTTTATAGATAATACAGATTTTAGAGGAATACTGCTGAAAGTGAACACTAATTTTTTAATATCACCCAGATACTGGAGAAACAGTACCTGGGTGTCTCCAGTATACTGGAGAAACAGTGCTGTTTAAAAGAACACTTGCTCCTTACTTCCTTACCCTTAAACTTAAATAATTTGGTTTAGTACTGTAATTTTGGATGTGTAGGGAAAAAACCGAGTAATTTTATTCTATTTCACTGTAACATAACAGTGGCAGACATGTTATGTGACTTCTCAGGAATTTTTTCCTGTAACTGGAAACCGCACAAATACCTTACTACATGCGTGAAAAAGAATTGTATCTACATACTTTGAAACTTTGCCATTTTTTTGTTATTTTTGTATCATAATCAAACATATCTTCATGTAGAATCTAAGACAGATAATTTTAATATACACTTCTAATACTGTTCTTTATGCAAATTTAATTGCTAAAAATCTAGTCAATAAAAAATATGGCCTGTTATGTTGTTTGTTTTTCCAGCCTGGAAATTCCTCTAGTTACCTGGAAATTCCTTCTTCTTTTTCTACCACCCAGGAAATAGGTTTTTTGGAGCTGTTATTCTGGGTTGTCTTACAAATGCACCTAAAATGTAACATGGTAAAAGCAATATTGGACTCTTATCCACCTAAATAAAGGAGATTTTTTTCGTATTAGAATTCAAAGCAGAACTGGATTTCAACAGTCCTATTCAGCAGCATTATACATTATGTAAAGGGCCTTCTTAATCAAATATATGCACACATATATAACTATTAATACTTATGTATGAGCAAAAAAAGAATTTACAATGCTATTGAAAAGTTTTGTAAACACTCTACTTCATACATCTGCTTTTCTTTATTTAAATGCTCTTCAACATAACAAAGTAATTTTATTCTAATCAACAACTGCTTGTACTGAAAATACAGCTCAAGATTACTAAAAGATTTGCCCTTATTTAAGAAAACAACTAAGGGAGAATTGTACTTTGAACCGCTGGTTAATTGTCAGCTACTTAACTGAGCTGGTCATCAAATCTGTACCAGAGATACAGGTAATCCTATATCCAGAAAACATCTGATTTATCTACTCTTATTTTTTTTTTTTCCTAGGCATGCTTATTAAATTTAGGGTATTCTCAGCGTGGAAATATTATGTTGCAAAGTTTAATTTTGTTAAACTCATGGAAATATTAACTTGCTGAAAGGAAGTTAGATTGTTCATTGCAATTTAAATTCAAGGGCTGTCTCTTAAGGCAGGATAACAAAAGCAAGGACAAAAAATTAGATAGAAGACAGAAGGAAACAAAGATATGGTGCAAAATTGCAGAAGAAAACAGAGCTAAAGCACATCATTCCAAAATCTGACAACACACAAATTGCCAAGATTGTTCAGAAGAATTGCTATAGATAGCATTTTTAAAGAAATGAAAACAATTATGTTCTCCTCAATGGCATGGCATAAGGAGTCTAGTAGGGCTTCTTGAGTAAAAAAGAGATGCATATAAGCAAGCTTTACTCTCCTAGAGCTGGACTTGATAATTTTTTTAATGCTCCACTTGAGCTGGTCCTTTAAACACAACCTCCCATAACATGAATGGTTTGAACTGTGAACAGCTGTTAACACAATAACAGGAAGGAAAGAGGTTTGAAGGGATATAAAGTGAGCTACTGGCCACCATTAAATTTATTCAAGGTACATGTGGGAGACAGAATTCTCAAAAGGACAGTGTTTCCTGCTGATGTGTTCACAAGAACAGAAAGCTCAAATTTATTGGTTCAGATATCTACTTTCACAAAACATAAGCTCTTTACTACCATATATCACCAGTAATTTTGATGTGTAATAGCTTTCACTACAATTAAAATAGTCCCCATACTGCTCTCTATATGAAACAAATCCTGAAAGTCAAATTGAAGTATAGAGCTTGAATCTTCATGAGTTGATGAGGTTCCCTGGGCTTCCTCATGTTGAGTTTCAGATTGCACCCACATTTAACAACTGCATAGTGAAGAACATATACAACAGATTGTACTTCTCATTCATTGACTCCATCAGAAACCAGATTCTGTCCTCAGATCGCCAGATCAGGACCACATTTCTCTTGAAGAAACATCATACTCAATTAGCTGGTATCCGGAATGACTTCATTGTGGAGATTTAAATAACAGAAAAAAGAATGTTATTGATTTTTGGGAGACAGATTTTGGTGCTCTAGATTATGATAACTTGTTTCATTAAAAGAAACCACTCATCAGGCACTGCTATAATCTTATAATTTATAGGATTATATCTGTCACTGAGAGGTTACACTTAACAATTCTGAATTCCATAGGACCCAGAACAGAAGATTACACAAAGCATACAGAAGTATGTATCCAGGCCCCACCAAGGTAAAGCTAAAAATGTAAAATTGATGGAATGGGACTGTCAAAAGAAAAAAACCACCACCTCTCCCTCCTCCAAAACAGCACTTCTCTCCAAAATATTTTCAATTTGAAAATTAGTTAGTTAGCATGTAAATAAATGACTGCAGAAATTTTTCATCTGAAGTCTGATCAAATTTAAAAGGTGAACTTTTCACAGCATATGCTAAAGCAGCAAAGGTAAGCAAACTGTGTGAAAAAAATCAAAATAGACAAAGTAGATAAAGAATAAAGATGGGAGAAGTGGCATTTGATACACTGAAACCTTAATGCTTGCCATGAGTGCAGTAATTTTTAAGTACAGAACTCATTAAGACTCCTCATGAATCTGAAAAAAAAGAAAGAGTTTATGAAAAAAGATGGTATGTTAGAAGGTGTTACATTTGTGAATAAAATTACTACATACATCTCCATCCTATGATTTAGAGAATGAATTTTCCCATACAGGTCTTTCTTTTTTAATTCAGAATAGAATGCTTTTAAAGAAATTGTCAGCTTCTTCTGATAAAATAACTGTTATATTGAATAAGTCTTTCACATTGTTCTTTTCCTTTTGTTACAATCCTTCTTTTTCAGATAGTTTCTTTTTCTAGAAACTGTCAATTTTTTTGCATACTTACCCTATACATTTGTATACAGACATAATTACGCATTGAAATGACAATTTTCCTTGAATTTTAATTTCTAAATTTTATGCAATCAATTATATAATGTAATGCTAATGAATGCTTCTCATTTTCTTTCCTTTTTTCTACAATATATATGCACACATGGGTCTTTCTACAGTATTTGACTGCTAAGTACTTTTTGTAAACATTTAACTGATAATGAATATATTATTGTTGTTGACTAGACTTACTTCTTTTTTTCTCATATGATTCCTTATTCTAAAAAATTTCTGAAATATAAATAAGCAGAATAACAGCTTGCCTGACAGGATTGATAGTACATAATATTGTTGACCAATAATGGCCAATATGTTTAGAAGCCATCATAATTTTCTCTAGATTAGAAAGAGTATTGCAAATCCATAGTGTGTCACATGAGATATTACAGTGTAGTTTAATGTCTTATAAGCCAATCAGTTAATATTTTGATCCTCAGTCATTAGGACTAACAAAATCACTAGCAAAGCAATTCAAAACCTGCATTCATACTTCTTCTACCAGTTATGAAACATCTTTTTGTTTTTTTTTTTTTTTGGTCCAGTTATTCAACTATTCAATTAACAGCATGAATTTGAAAAATATCTGTGCACAACTTGCGGGTGGATGTCCCTCATTTTAGGCTGGAGGCCCATTGTTGAGGTACTTTGTTAAGACAGTTTGCCTGCTGCACCCTCTGCAATGTTTCCAGAAGCAGATGGGAGTAGATGGAAGCATGACTCTCAAACTGTTCCAGTGGCAGCAACATCAGCTAGAGTTGGCTTTGATTCCTGCAAGAGCTGAGAATGCTGAATCATGAGAAGTGCTTTAGCAATATTCTTTACACAAGACTTGGTACCTGCTTCTGTAGCTTACTGTAGTCTCCACAAGGAAAGCAAAAATAAAGCATGTCATTCTATCTTTTCTTTTCTGACCTACTGCAGAACAGTCTTTGATTAAGCGCAGGGTAACTGCACTTAGGAGGTGTTAGGAGGTTTCCCTGTTATGAGGTAAGTCCAGAATCTTTAATTATCTGTTTTCCCTAATGCTGCATGAAACAAATGGAATGTGTGTTGCCCAAAAGATGCTTGACAGACTTACACACACAAGTCTTTATTCAGATGCATCATTGCTGATAACACACATAAATTCTAAGTGTGACAGTAGCTTCTGGGGAAAACAAAAAAATAACAAACAAAACAACACAAGAGAAAAGTGTAAGGGGTAAGCTTCCCAATGAGAAGTCAGGAAAAACATTGATGTAATTAACCTCTTCCCTGTGCAACACTTCCAGCAGAGTAGGTGGTAAAGCTGAAGGTTATGAGAATGTAGACTTTTACCACAGATTCCCCTACTCCTGTACAATTTTCCAATGTGATCCTCTCAACAGGATTGTCACTGCCTATGATAATGATAGTGTGGATTACAGTAGGCTTGCTTCATCAGCCATCTGCACTATCTGCTGACTGACTGTTAATGTCTCTTGCTTATGTATTACTAGGTACTGCTTATTGCATATTTAAATTACTACCATGTTGGTACTCATTAAGTTTTGGGTTTCTCTAATATTAACTAAACTCAACAAAGCACTATGTAGGAAAAGCAACGCAGCAAAGGGGTGAGGTTCACATTCACTTTGATGAAGAAACCAACAGCAAGAAAGTGGGCATTTGCAGGTGTAAGAAAAACAGCACAAGTAAAACATAAAAGAAAAAATGCACAAGAGGTCAGGAATACAATCACAACAGCTTGGTTAAAAAGTTATGCAGAAGAAAAGGCACACTGAAGATCTGTAAATGGAGAGGCCCTTACTTCTGCACAGGTTAAAGTACTTAAAGATCTATCTATTTAGCTTTGGGAAAGTACACATGGGCCTGGGTGTGCCTGCCAGCAAGAAGGTCTAGGTCTGAGGAAAAAAACAGCCCTTAGCAAGGCAAGCTCATGACAAAAATCCATGGGTGGGAAATACCAACCAGCCAGTACAGAAAAACAAATACTTAAAGCAATGAGAGTATGAGCAGTGAATTAAGAAAACAATGGGTAGGAGCAGATCAAAATGGTATGAAAAAATTCCCTGACATTTTAATGATAGGAAACCTAAAAAGAAGTTAAACCTTTACATGTGATAGGACGGCACAGTTTGCTCAAATTGTTCTCATAAGCATGAAGATGCTCTTTTTCAGATAACTACATTTTATATGTGTGCCAATAGTTGCAGAATACATTACTGCTCCTCAAAAAGGTCTTATTATATTTATGCCTTTAAATTGTCATTGTCTGAACAGATGTTTTTTATGATCTCTCTAAATGTTAAATTACTCTAATAGTCCTTCTGGACTATTTTCTGAATCTTTCTTCTGAGTCTGAATTGGTTTAGTCTTTCTAATCTGTACAGACAAAAAAATGGCCTTATTCCATATATTTAGGTCAGATCTGTAGTTTATAGGTATAAATGAACCTTGCCAAGTGAATATCACAGTGGCAACCTACAGTACATTGAATCACAATTTAGGACACTTAAAAGTTTTTCATCGTGCAGCCACCATTAAAGCACCATATTTTTGTAGGAGATTTATTATGCAAGCAAGTTCTGCTGAGATGAAATATTTTTCATTTCCTCAGGAAGCATACCTTTAAAAATCCCTTTCCTGTGGAGATTTCCAATCTGCAGATCCAGAAATGTGGTTCATGAAAATGCTGTGCTCTGCCTGCCTGATCCCCTACTGACTCAATTGAGACTCCATCTCAGAGTACAGAAATTTTTGCATGTGTCTTTTTTGAAGAACAAGGGTGATACAATGCAAAAATAGTACAGATAAAAACTGAGGGGATTTTTATGGCATAGCATAGCAGGAAAGACATCAGGCACCTCTGTAAAATACTCATCTGGCCTGTGATGTTAGCTCATTTCTCCTGAGAATGAAAACATTTTTATTCTTGATAATTACTTTGTTGACTTTCACCTTCATCACACCCAAGCAAGCATGTGTGCAAGCACACAGAAACTGCAGAAGATATAAAACTTCTCCCAATGTTTGGTGAGGCTGCAAAACTATTTGTAGCTCACTGTTCACATAACAAGCTACGGAGGGAAGAAAAAACAGAAAAACTGATCATATGTGATGGTGGTTGGCATCATTCCTGATATCACACCAGATTTTGGCAGGATAGAAAAACTGGGCAAAGGAAATTAGTCCCTCAGAGGTGACTTAGAAACTGCTCCTGAGTATCCACGGAGGAGCTCAGCTAAGAGTAGACTCCTCTTTTCAGGGGAAAGAAGCAAAAAGAGGACACAAAGTCCCATTTCAGTGGTGATTTTGTGCTGCTGCAGAGCCAAAAGTATCTTACTGAGGTTTGAGACATCATTAATTCCTCTCATTCCTACATGCTGCAAAACATTTTGTCGTTTATCTCATTGATCTTCTCTTTAAATTTGCCCCAAACATCTTGAAATGTTTCATACTTAACCTGAGTATCTAAATCAACATCAGCTCCTGCTACCACATCTATGACCTCTCTTATTAACTTGGTCTTGGTTTATTTTCACACAACATATCTCCAGTTAACTTGATAACTTCAAATATTTCTTCAGAATATTGATCATGTTTGCAAGTGATCAAATAATAAAGTGAAAAAATTTGTGACAGGAAAATACAAAAAAACCCCATTCATTTAGTCTCCCAACATATGTACAGCAGGGCACATACCACAGCCTAAGGATGAGATGCACATTTTTCTAGTTAGGAACTACAAAGAATAAATCAAATAACCTAATTCCTATTTCAATACAAATCTAGAAAATAAAAAGGCCTTGTTTCTGCAGAACCTGTGAAAATAAAATATTCACATTAAAAAATTAAGTTAGACCAAAAAAAATTAAAAAAACAAAAAAGGTATGAACTGCAAGAAAACATGGCCTGAAGTTATGCCATAGTATTATTCACTTATAGTATCAACCAAGAGTATCTTCCCAAATCCATAGCTCCATAGGATGTTTCCACAGAGGTTCAGTAATACCATTGCTTTTCAGGCTACTATTCTTGAGAAAAATCATGTACAGGAAAATAAGTATTTTCTGGACCCTGGCCGGATTTTCCTCTAAAATTTAAATCTGCAACAGCACATTCTCCTCCTCAAGCAAACAAACAAATACAACATTCAGCATATGTTTTTCTCCATATGAGCTGAGCAGTGAGCATCACCACAGGGTCGGTCACAGGACAGCAAACATAAAGAAGGATTATTTTTATTGTAAGAATTTCTTTGAGGGATTAATCAGATACAATCATGTGTGGGATCAGCCTGTAGGTTAATAGTGTTTGGTAAATTGGATAATGCAAGACAGTCTTTCCATACTGCCAGGTGAATGGTTCTGACCTTGCTTTGGCTAGTGATGACTGAAAATGTTTTAATAAGGGTGCTGCTCAGTAACTTGCGCCGAGCAAGCTGATACTCTCTCCTGCTCCTTGAAGAGCAAAATCTGAGTCAAAGCAAAGCTACCTTCACAATTTCTCTTATCTGTCATCCATGTTAGTGGTGTCAGCAGTGAAACAGAAGCCTGCATGGACAAGTAAATACAAGTTTCTCAGAACTATCTTTGGGTTCTGGCTGGTGCATATTGGTGAGGGAGGCCTGTGCTGATCACTTGGGAGGTTAACGGGTCTCATTGCTAGGGCAGAAGTTAGTGCAAAGCATTAACGCTCCTTCACTAAAGTGTAAAAAGGGAAAATAACACTAATTTTAAAGCATGTTTTCATGTGTTACATTTTTAATTCTGTAGGTATTAAATATATGTATGAATATGGCATTTGGAAACAGATTTGAGAAACCTTTGGGAGTTTTCCTGACAGAAGCCATCAACAAGCAATTGCACTGTAGTACAGAGGAGGTCATAGTTATTTCTATGCCAGATGATGATTATCTAAAGACAAATTGAGGTGCTGAAATTTAATATCAAATGGCCCCTGGGATATATAAGAATCTTTTTTACAAGCTCATGGGGACTGGAAAAAAAGTATATGTGTACTAATAATTTCCAATAACATATACAAAAAATTTTCAATAGTAGCAACATTCGGTAAATTGCTAAGATGTCTTTTGGCCTGCCAGAGCCTAAAGGGGCCTGCATAATAACTGAAAAAAAAACCAAACCAAAACAAACACCAACAAAAAACCCAACAACAAACAAACAACAAAACCCTAAAACAAAACAAAAACTGAAACAAAACCCTCAACAAACCAAAAAAGAAACAAACAAACAAAACCACAAAAAACCAAAACAAACAAAAAACCCCAAGTCAATTTTTCAACAGATTTTAGGTATTTAGAAAGGTGACACTTACATAAAAACATTTATATTAAAGTGAAATATAATTCTACAAAAAAACTTCTCAATCCATGGACTTCACACTCATGCAAGAACTGTTTTTTTCAACAGATAGAGACCTGAGAAGTACAGCAATACTGAGAAGTAAAGTGCTGAGAGAAGTTTAAGCAATTATAATAGTGTGATTCTCATTTTCAGCACACAGTTTTTTTATGTCAGTCCTTTAATGAGAAATTCCATGTAATTTTTTTGTAATGTAGCACCAGAAAGCTAGCCTGTGTTTCAGAATACATTTAAGATGGGGATGTCTATCCTCTTAGGCCTTTCTAATTATCCAATATAAATATATAAAAAAGGAATGCTGCTTTTTTCAGATTTCAAGTAAGTCCTTATACTGCATTTCTAGGTGTCATTGGCCTTATTTGATCACTCTTAAAACACCTCACCTGTTAGATGAAACAGCTTCTATGCTAGTCACATGCGTTTTCAATTTTCCTGGTTTTTTCAAAGATCATGTTGGTTTTTTTAATATAGTGACTTTAAACAATAAATGCTTTAGATGTGGGGGGACTTTTTCAAGTTAAAGTGCCTCAATACATGGACAAATGGTCAGAAAAAAATTCCATACTCCTATTAATTCATTCTCAGTTTGGTATTGAAGACGAAAAAACAATCTGAACCTGGGGAGAGGTTTTGTTTATGTGTCACTTACAAAAACTCCACAAAACATTAAAAAACAAAACAGAAAGCAAAATAGAACATAAATCTAGCTGAAGTGTCTTTCTACATTTTCTTCTCCTAACCATGTCTGTGTTTGTGATTTTTTAAAATTTATTATAAAATGTGATCTCACCTTCTTAAGAGAAAATTCAAATCTTAAACCAGAAACCTCCTTAACTCTTACTTTTACTTCAGGGAAAAATGAAACTACTTTCTTTGCCATTTCATAAACATCAAGCATTTTTAGATTAACCTAATTTACTTAAGACTTTAAAAAGCAATTTTCTTCTGGGGTATTTTTCTCCATTAAGTGGTCCACTTAGCAGCACAATAAAGTTTTCTAGGGAAACGAAGTGTGGCCTGATTTTACATTAAGTATAAAACAACTGGTTTTCAAATACACATAGAAAACAGAACAGTATTCACACCTGTGAATATTTTCTTAATCTATATAGATAAAGACAGTCAGAGAGGTACTAAGATTTAAACAATAATTTTGTATCTTTTTGCAATTGGAGTCATAGGTATAGGCAATTCTTCATATTATATATAAAATTCATCAATAATTTTTTTTAATTTTTAAAGGTTTTTGGTTGCGGTTTTTGCTGTTGCTTGTTGCTGTTCTGAGAGAGAACATACTAAAAAATAGGAAAAAGGAAAGTCACAATTCACTCAGTGTGTCAGCATATGTATAATCCTTGCAGATATATTTATTGCTGCTTTTTTTGGTCCTGTTTCTATATATTTTTACTGTGTTATTTTTTCATGTAAAACTCTTCATATGTATATTTTTATTATTATGATACAAATGATTAGTCAACAGAATTCTCTTAGAAGATCCATATTTACATTAATATCCATGTAGCAAACTTAATTGAGCAACACAAGATTGGTATTTTATTATTGATGTCTTTGCTGCATCATGAAGGCAGCAATTTAGCACTAAACTATAAATAGAAAAAAGAGAGTGGATGAAACTGGCTTGTCTTGTGTTTTTAATATTCCCTTCAGGGTAAAGTATGACATAACCTAATTACAGTGGTGGAGATTTCACTGCAGGGAAAACCGCTGTTATTCCATTTGACAATCAAGTAATTATCTTCTCTACTGGATGTTTTACTGGATACTACTAATTAAGTCATCCACAAGAATTCATTTGAAATTTAGGAAATGGGGCTAGTCTTATAAAAAGTTGGCCTTCAAGAATGCCAATAATTTTTTAAAAACCCATTCATTTTTGTAGAGTTTTTTAAATGCTACCTGTCAGAGTGCTTACTTAAGCAGAAAGCACATGCTCTTTCTGACTGCATCACTGCTTTTTATTTCAGGGCATGGACTCAACTTGCAGTTGCTTCATTCTCCTTGGGGCTGTAGGACTTCTGCTGAGTGGGCTCAGAGCAAGTACTTATAAACAGTATTAAAAGTGATGACAGAGCACAGTAAGAGCAAGTAGATGATAACTGGCAGAGTTAGGGGGGAGACAAGAGGACTGAAATTTCCATTTAATTATCCAGATGTTCCAGGAGAGGCAAAGGCCAGAACATGAAAGGATCTGCATCATGAAAGGATCTGCAAGAAACTGATCTGCATGTCTACTCATAGAAGAATCTGCAAGAAACCCTACCCTAACCTTAAATTTATGGTTACAATTGGGTAATTTCATACTCCATCCTCATCCTCAGCTTATTTCTTATTTCCTCTTCAGTTTTTCCTTATCTGTATAAAATATTTGCTCAATCTTTCCAGATTATACAATCTCAAGAGAAGCCAACCCTCTAATTGCATGAGCATAGTAGGTCAAATCTCTCAGCTTGTTTCAGAAATAAGGAACTTATCACTCATTAATTTGGGTGGCTTATTATCAGTTAATAAACAAAACCAGTAGTTTACAGTTTTCTTTTAAATTATCAGTACTGTCCTCACCCATAATATCTTCTTCTCAGGAAGATACCTTTTTTTACCTTGCAGATAATACATTTTAAAAGACTGCATCAAGTCAAATATTAACAACATAATTTGCCTTCTAATTTCCTGTACTGGTATCCTGAAAATCTACTGATACAAAATTAGGAAAGAACTTGATAAAAACATCACCTCTATCTTATTAAAACGTATCTCATATATAAACATATTTCAACACACATTTCTTATTTTTTTCTGAAATATATTTTCTTATCTTTAAACTATTTTATTTGTTATAAACTATTTATTTGATCACATTACAGGAAATAAAAATCATCACACTCTTCAATGGATAGACTAAAAGAAAAGAGGAAATTATTAAAGACCAATATTTGAAAATAAAGTTGCCTGAAACATTTTTGCACCTATTTTCTCATTGTCAGAAACCTAAAGAAAGGAAACACATTTCCATAAAAGTACACACTGGAAAGGCCTCTGTTAAAATCCTGACATATGTACACAGAAGTTATACAAAAGTTATTTCTCATCTATATGTGCTCCATAAGCATATGACATATAAATGCATCTCACTGTACAAATATAAAACACTTCAAGCAACATAAACAAAAGGTAATCACATATACATAATTTATGCATTTCCCTAATGTAGTAAAATTGACATTGTAGCTCCTAGTTAAGTCAATGTTAGGAGTATTTAGAGTTGTAGGTTATTACCTTTTCTGGTTTTAGCTCTGTTGTATTTAAATCTAGTCAACACAAAATATACTTGGATTGAATTTGCAGTATTGAGTGTAGCATTCCTTTGACAGATAGATCATAATTGTCTTGCTACTTCAGTGTAAATTTAAGGGTCCTCTTATTTCTAGTAAGCGTTGTGACTTAAAGATTAAAATATGCCATTCTTACTTGGTCCTACTTGAAAAGGCCGTGGAATTAACACTGACAAAAACGAAGAAAATGTTTCATCACTTTCATTAAATTCTAATGGATTAAGATATTTGTGTTCACAAGTTTCTAGTACTTCTTCAGCAACTACCTAAGACTTCAAACTGAGGATATAACTGGACACCATTTAAAAAATAAAGAATAAAGCACCATGGAAAGTTTATCTCAAACCACAAAAAATATTCCAAAGACAAAATAGAATCTTTTTCAATCTCATATTGTCAAGAAAAAGCTAAATATACCATGTTTAGGAGTGAAAGGAAATGTATTATGACTCAAATTGTTTTTCCTTAAACAACCAACTTCTACCTTCCTCAACTTTTAAAAAGACAGCTTTCTTTGTACACAGGAGAGAATCTAGGCAGGTACTACAAAGAAAATCTCCACTCAAAGGCCTGTCAAGGTAAACCAGAGATGCTCATGTCAGACTGCTGCTGCTACTGAATCTGTAGCTGATAATCTATTTCTTTATATGTATGTGTTATGTTCTTTCATCAGAAATAATGTACATCCTACTTGCAGAGAGGAGGAGTGGAGCATGGCTATGGTGCTGCTGCCTAACACACACTTCCTTCCAGGGGTGCATGGTTTCAGGAGGAAGAAAAGGATGAAAGTACACCAAAAGTGTGCCATTTTGTACTTTCTTCTTCAAGGAAGTCTCCAGAACCAGCATTGTGGACTGTATTCGCTTTCCCCAGTGCTGCTCATCTCTTCCTGTCCTTCAGGAGGATGTGGCTCCGGGCAGCGGATGCAGCTGAGCCTAGCAGAGTGCATTCACCACAGGCACCGGCGCCAGAAGCAGCAGCAAACCAAGCCATGCTGAGCCTGGCCAAGTACTGCCAAACACAGCCGAGTCACGAGCACTGCACCAAGGGGACAAACACTGACAAACAGAGGAGCAGCACAGCGTGGAGTCAAACCCCAGGGCACTGGGCGGTGCAACACAGACATTTCAGCTTTTTAGGGGTTTGCCATTGCTCTCTGCAGTCTCAGGCTCAGGGAGGGGGAACACAGGTTGCAGACAGAATCCACCATCTCGTTTTTTCCACAGGAGGCCACATGGTGCATTCACCATATTTTGTCTTGGGAAAGACTGCATCGCTGCCAAGCTATAGGAATACCCGCCATCTTGTCTTAATCCCAGTGGCCACTATGAATTGTCATTGTGGTTGAGCACCTCTTTGTGTGCAAATCACCTTATTTTTTCATACACCTATATTATCAATACTGTTGCTGTTACTGTTCATTTCTCATCCCATTGCTGCTTGTTTTTAGTAAATTGTTATCTCAACCCATATTTTTTGCCTTCGTTCCATTCTCACCACAAGAGTGTGAAGGGGAAAGGAGGAGGCTTATTTAGAGTTAATTTCCTAGCTGGTTTTAAACCAGCACAAAATAAAAGCAAAACAAAAATCTCTGTGCTTCTATATTCTGTATTGTCTAATTCACTCCTGAGTTTCACTGCAGTTCCTATAGTATCACTTTATTTAAGGTCTGTCCTATTTCTCTTCAAAACAACAAATATGGCTGTATGTGGAGTAGTTTGTTAACTAGCTGAATTTCATTTTCATTCACCTATTAACAACTTTGTGGATACAGAAATCACAGCAGTTAGCTTTAGAAGCTGGAATACAAATCCTCCACTACAGACCTGGTAGATGAAATTCTCAACCTCCAAGTTAGAAGACCCTTGAAAAAAGTCACTTAAATCTGTGGTAAAATTAACCCTGTTTTAACATTTGCACTGAGATCCAAAATTTTCTTTCTTTGTTCCTACTGGAAGTCTAAACAAGTACCAGATAATAGCTAGAATGTGTCTGTGTTGGAATGGTTAGAGGCAACTTCAACATGGGTATTAGGATGGAAAAGCCATATAATCCTTAACCCCTTAAAGAAATACTTTTCATGTAATGATCATGTCATGATAATTCAGAGTGATAACTTGGTAGAACAGGGGTAACCATCCCAAGTGCAACAAATCCAAGTCTGTAAAGCACATTGTACACATTCCTCTAAGGTAGCTGCCATTTAAGGCAGCGCTTGAGATGGAATTTCCATCTCAAAAACTGAAAGCAGAAGACTCCCACTGAGCTGGAGCAGATAGTTGAAATCAGTAAAAAAAAATTTAAAAAAAAAATTGCCCATTAATATCCTTTAATATAGTGCAGTCTTGCAATCACATGTTCAGAAGAAGTGAAAATTTAGGGTGATGATAGGGGAGCAGAAACCAAAGGTAAGTTGTAACCCTTTCCCTACTCCACCAGGACACTGCCAGGGAGTATTGACAATACTATCCTGTTTATATATCTAGTTCTTTCTTGAAATTTATAGCAGTTAAAGTATTTTTTGATGCAATCAAATTCTACTAAAATGAGCTATAACATCTGGAAGTCTTATGTATTTAAATAATATAATAAAATAATGTAAAATTCAGTGAAATTCTTTATTTACTTATCTATTTATCCTCTAGTATATAAAATGGACAACAATTAATTTAGTGGCAACTATGCTCAGGCAAACACATCTTTAAGGGGAGAATGACATTCATTACTTCTGCTTCCAACTCATTCATTTATAACTCATGTAGTATTTTTCTAGTGAAACCCATTATACAAAATGTGTATGATCATGTACGTTATCAAATATAAGATGTGCATTACATGCTAGAACTGTTCTGCTTTATTTTGCAGTGGTAGGGAGTTTTTAGATAAAAAAAAGATTGTTTCCTACAGCTTCAGTTGCATGAACTCACGTGGTCAAAGTTACTCTTTCTCAATCATGACATTTAAACACATTTTATGTGATTTCTGAAGGTTATCCTCTAAATGTGGATAAATTATAATGTCCAAGTCATTTCATTGCAGCCAGTGAATGACTTTGAAATACGAAACAACAGGTTCTATTCACTTTTATCTTTATTTCTACATTTTGAAAAATTAAGTAAAATCTTCTTTAAGGTATCTCTCAACTTTCAAGCTTCACATGATCAGAAAGTTCTAGTGATGCCATCAGAATACACAGAGTAGCAATTACAACAAATTACAACAAATATGCAGTGGTTTATTTGCAAATACAGTGACTTGAGGTTTCTTGGGGTTGTTGTTTTTGAGGTTAATTTGGTTTGTTTTCATTTTAAAAGGACTATATTTTTAAGCAGGTACGTCTAAAAGTTATATTGAAACATAAAAAAGGGAATTGGTAAGAATTCAGAGCAACATTTTTGCTCCCCTCTCAGGTTTTTTGAAACCTTTTGTTCCATCAGTTATTAGCAACGCTTGCACACAAGCCCTAATTATATTTTAGGTACTCATCATTCCTTCATTCTTTGTAATAAGAGTCTAATGAAACTAGAGAAAAACCCCTTAAATAATCTAGATAAATGCCATGTTACCTAGAGGACTTGTTTTGCCTGTTCTCTATTGAGGTTGTCATTCTTTTCTTGGTACTGCTGAACATGACTGGAATGGGATCTTTTAAGTGATCTCATATGAAAAGAAAAATGTATAAAATATATATATGATATGTACTTCTAAGATGAAAAATGTTGTAGAAAATATCTCATATGCAAACAGATCTCCTTAGCTAAACTGAATTATAATTATGCTGTACTTTGTTTTAGGAAAACATGATCACAAATAATTCATTGACACTGTGTAGGAGCAATTTCAGAACAAACAAGAAGATATGCCTTCCCACATACAGTAAAAATACACAGTGAAATATACTGCCAAAGATTCATGCAAAGGCTAAAAGTGTATTGACCAAAACAATTAACAATACAGGCACATTCGTCCTGTTGAGTTACACAAGCATAGGAAGTCCTTAAATTTTTAGTTGCTTCAACCTATGCCATGGAAAGATCTGCCCTTTGTTTCAGTATCTGCTTTCTGATTGCCATTAGTGACAATATACCAGGGTGTTCAGCATTACAGTGATACTTTTCTTTCCCTAACCTGCTGTCACTGAGGAGCAAGTTCTGGCTGCTCCCCAAGAGAAGGAAGCCAGGAGCTGAGAGTGAATTCAAGGCTGCCCTCCACTGACAAGGATCCAAAGCCCTGGGGCTGCAAGTCGGGGTCAGGGTCAGAGAATGTAGCTAGGGAGAACCTCAATTCAGTGACAGCCTGGTAAGGCTACTGGGGCAAAGCAGGTCTGAGACCAGGAGAGAAAGCCACGTCCATGGCTGGGCTGGGATTGGGGTGATACAAAAACAGGCAGACAAGTCAATCATTATTTTAATGACCTGAGAGTGCTGTCTACACATTTCTTCAAGCAGGTGGCCTTATTTTCCACAAGGGTACCTGTAGAGCTAAACACATTTGAGTACAGGGGCTTCTCTGAAATATTCCTTATGGTGGATAATAAAACTCTCACTGAAAATTAAAATCAATGCATAATATTCAATTAGGAAAAAACTCGTCAAATCTGACATTAAAAAAAAAATGAAGACAGTTGATTGAATTCATTATCTTCATTATATCAAGACAGAAAGACTTCTTATGCCTAGATTAGACAATATTTAGTGAAAGTTTGCATTTTAGGACACAAGCCTTCCTGAACTAAATATATGTTATGTAAACTATATGATAGTTATAATCCAGTATTTTTTCCCCTAATTTTTATGGGTTTATGCACTAAGAAAGACCATACATATCCATCAGGAAGTACCCTACATTTTGTGTAAGTATAAATTAAGCTGTAATAGGAATGGTGGAATTAAAATACTTCAAGCTCCACAAGGCTTCTGTTTTATCCAGTCTGTGTTCATCTTTACCTGAACATCAAGCCATTGTCAAGAAATAGATATAAATTTCAGACAATTGTCCTTTTTCAGACCAAATATGCAAATTCATTATTTTCTATGAAATGTAGCCAATAGTATAAATTACTTATATACTATGACTGCAAAGACTTAAGAAAAGAACGAGATGTATATATCACAACCTTGTAACCAAGGGATGTACCAGTGTGCTAGAAAAATCTCCCAAACAACATTCACAGAAACATGTTAGAGAAGCTAAGTAGAACTGCCTATTCCAGTAAAATCTCAATTCTGAGTCAGTTCTTCCAGAAAAAGTGCAATGTGATTCTCTGGTTAAACTCTTTTTACCTGTTTTATAACCTCTGCTTTAATGATCTATTATGTATATGATACATACTGCTGTGCAAGAAATTACCATCAGGCAAAAAAACCCGCAAAACAAAAACCCTAGTTATTTCACTTTTTAAAAAAGTAATTGAAATTGCATTAATTTATTTTAAGAAATATTAATAGTATCAATACATCCATTCTTGTTTCATCATTTACAGTGAATTAATTTTTTTTTTTCTGGCAAATGAAATACAAAAATTGCCTTTTTCTCTACCCTGAAATGCATTCAAAGCGCAAAAATACTATCTCCATCAGCTAAATTATGCTGGACGCTCCCTGTAATGAGATAACTTGAGCATCGCTGTCTGTTCTGCAACTTACATAATACATACTTGGTAACATGGTAGAGCAAAAATAAAATGGTATTTAATCAATTACAATCCTTGAGACTAATGAAGCAATCACTTCACAAATGCAGACTTGGTCTCAGAGTTGCTTTACACCAGTGATCATGTGAAGGTTTTTGAATATTGCTTCAATGTTACATGTAATCATTGCTGAGTAGAGTCTCTAGAATCCAAATATCAAAATTGAGTTAGAGCAGATGTCCAGAGTGAGTTTTAGAACAATAATTTTCAGATATAAGAATAGATGAGTGGAAACTAAGATTCTCACTGACTTTAAGAATAAACAGATTTACACGGCTTGTACTCTATATTACAAGGAAGAAATATGTTGACTGGGATGGATAAAGGAGGTGCCATTGGGAAGCAAGTATAAAAATAAGTACTTCCATGAAATTACTAACACTTTTCAGATACAAAGTATTTTCAGTTACAAAGTCATTTCAGTTACAAAGCAAGAGGGACTTTTAAATTTTTTCAATTATACTTTTAAGCATGCTAGCATGACAATTAACTGGACATATTTACAAGACTTTAAAGTTTCCTAATTTTCCTGGCCATGGAAACATCCTTTTTCTATGTCTTTTAGTTCCATCTCAGTATGCCCCAAATTTTACTTCCACTTTCACATTTTATTATTTTGTTAAGATTTTTGTTGGTTTTGTCTATTTGTCATAAACTACACTTACTAAAAGTGAGGTATTGTTTAAGTGCTCTTAAATAATTTCTTTTGTTTAAAAGGCCAGAGATTTTTCTGCTCTGCTATAATATTATGCCTGTGAATGACCCAAAATGACATTTTTCCACCAGCTTTTCCACCAATACACCTTGTCAGTGTACTCTTGGGATCTGTTTGATAGTTTTAAAGTTTCTCAGGCATGTTGACTTATGTGTATGTCTGTGGGTTGAAGACTTAATTTTTCCCGTATTTTTTCTCCAAGAAATTTCCTGTGTATTTTTCCCACAAGATATATCAAAAACTTTAATCTCTAACAAATTGGTGATTGAATTTGCTGTAACAATATTACTTTTAGTTCTTGCTTTTTGTTATCCCCCAATCTAGTTCAACTAGAGGTCTCTTGGAAACTTCCTGAATAAAGGTCAAAAGCTTGGCTCTAACCAGCGTAACTTGTGACCTTTAAAACTAAAATGTCTCTTGCTCTTGCCTACTGTTAATTATAGTATTTGATGACACTAAGCTGAGCAGTGCATCTGACATGGCTGAGAGAAGGGATACCACTGAGAGGGATCTAAACAAACTTGAGAAGTGGGCCCATGGGAATCTCATGAGGTTTAATAAGACCAAGTGCAAGGTGCTGCACCTGGGACGGGGCAACCCCCAGTCTCAGCACAGGCTGGGGATGAACAGATCAGAGAGGCCCTGCTGAGAAGGTCTGGGGGTGACAGGGTGGACATGACCCAGCCATGGGCACTGCCAGCCCAGAGAGCCACACGTGTCCTGGGCTGCATCCAAAGCAGCGTGGGCAGCAGCGCCAGGGAGGGGATTCTGCCCCTCTGCTCTGCTCTGGTGAATGGTCATTCTCCAGCTTTGTAATCCTTAAGACAGGAAAAAAGTAGAAGTGGGTCCAGAGGAGATACACAAAAATTATCAAAGGGATAGAACACCTGTTCTAGTGATGAGTTGTTCAACCTGGAGTAAAAACATGCCCTGTCACTATATAAAGAGGGCTTGAAAAAAAGAAGGGACAGATATTTTTCTAAAACCTGTTTCAACAGAAAAAAAGGTAAAATCTTTAAACTAAACCAGTGTAGATTCAGACTAGGTATAAAGAAGAAATATTTTTAAATAAATGTGATTAAACACTGGGACAGTTTACACAGAGGTGGTGAATGCACCATCCTTGGAAACACTCAAGGTCAGGTTGGACAGGGCTCTGAGCAACCTGATCTAGTTGAAGATGTCCCTTCTAATTGCAGGGGGGTTGGACTAGATGACCTTTAAAGGTTCCTTCCAACAAAAACCATTTAATTCTCTGATTCTACGATTCAATAAGTTGATTCTATGATTCTCAATTTTTGATTCTATGAGCCTTGGTGTTCTCCAAGACCAAGGAGCATTGGGGCCAGTCCTGTTCAGTAACTTTATTGATGACCTGGGCAAGAGTCACCCTTGAGTGCACCCTCAGTAAATTTGCAGACGACACTAAGTTGGGTGGGAGACAAAACCGGAGAGGGATCTGAAGAAGATGTATGAATGGCCCAAGGCCAATGGGATGACATTTCACAAGGTGAAGTAGTGGGTCCTACATCTCATGCACAATAACCTCAAACAGCGTTACAGACTTGAGGCAGAGCGGCTGGAAAGTGGTCAAGCTGAAAAGGGCTTGGAGGTGCTGGTTGCTGGGGGCTGAACATGAGCCAGGATGTACCTGGCAATGGCATCCTGGCCTGCATCAAAATAGTGTTGTGGCTGCAGCTCTCTGGACACAGAGAGCAGCAGGCACAACCCTCCCAGGCATTGTCCTGGGGAAGGCTGCGAGAAGATCAGAGAAAAGAATGATAAACATTCCTTATCTTCACTTGTTGCGCCTGTTGTTGTGCACATGTGGAATGTGTTATGGAGATTTGTTTACCAAAGGGTGGTTTCTTGATTGGCTTATAGTGATGGTGTTTTGATTAATTGACCAATCTAGTCTGTCTGTGTTGGACTGTCTGGGGAGGTCTGGAAGTGTTCAAGAAATGAGCTGATGTGGCACTTCAGTGCTGGGGATAAGCTGGCATGGTTGTGTTAGGTCAAAAGTTAGACTTGATGACCATGGAGGTCTTTTCCAATTTTAATGATTGTATGATTCTTTGGTTCTGCAGTTCTCTGGTTCCATTACAGTAAAATAGAATCAACTTCTCTGTGAAGCTTATGCAGGGTTGCAATCTAGGGTATTCCTGCAACAATTAGTGAATCCATATTTTTGAGCTAAGCAAAACATTTGTGGCTAGGTATTAGTTTTGTGTTAGTACAAGTAAGTTAATAAGCCAAGACTTCAAAAATTCATAATTTTTGCCTGCACAGGAGTCCTGATTCAGTAGTATTTTTATTGCTAGTGCTTTTCTCACAATTCCAGGGAAGGCACAACTCATGCTTTTTCCCTGTTTTTTTTTTTATACAATAGAGTAAGTTAAGCTGATATCAACTCTCTTGAAAGTTAGGCTAGTGTTAACTGTCTTCTTTGATGCTCTTTTCATCAAGTGAGGCCAAACAATCTTTCAATTATCGTTGGCAGTTGTTGGAAAAATTTAGATTAACATGTCTTCTTCTCTATCTTTTTCAAATAAATGTCATGTGTATATAATGAACCAAATCTCTAACCTGACTTTTTGGAAGCTACATGAGATGAAACGCATTAATGTAAGAACAAGACACATTCAATTTCAAAATTTACCACCATGCTTCCTCAGTGATTTTTAACTCCATGTAACTGCAGTTTTCTTACAGCGTAATATTTCAACATGATGAATCTATTTCACTTTCCAATCTTTTAAATTATTTTAGTATTTTTCTTCAATATTAAGAAAAATAAGCTGTTTCATTAAAAAAGTAAAGATAAATCAGTCAAGTACCCTCTGCAGGGGTTGGAAACTAATTTTGATAAATCCCAGAACATTTTTCACACAATAATAGAAAGGTAATTATATTTTTCTGTAATGTATTCAGTTAGGAGTGTAATTGATACCCATTGTGGCTCATAGTTTATATAATTGTGTCACTTTTATTTACCTTTTTTCTTCCAAAATTTATTTGTATTTGAAGAAGATAGTGCTGTAGATTGTGAAAAATTAGTGAAGCAATCACAAAGGGATGAAATATTACTTACTGTTATTGAGCAATAATCTAGTACTTCAAGGTTAGACATTACAAAAGTCAGTGGCACTGTATTATTATCTTTATTATTTATCTACTAATACAAAAGATAGCTTCATCTCAGATGTCTCTCTGGAACTCAAGAGAATATTTTTTTCCAAAGATGCACTGAAGTTTGAGCATTTTGCTCTGATGTGAGATTAATGATACCTGCATGGCTTACGTATGCTGAAAACTTGCTAAAAGAAACAAGATATAAGATGCCAGTGATGTCAAAGTAGCAGGTGATTCTCCAGACTGTTGGGGAAAAATTACCTCTGATGAAAGGGGGAACTGGTTATTCCTACTTTAAAATTAGGCAGGATATAATTTTAATAGTAATTCCTGGAGTTGCTTCTGAATACTTCCCCTAAGTCTAATACTGCAGACAGGTGATCTTCACAAATTACTCCTATTTTTCACTCTATTTGTTCATGAAGAAAAAAACCAAATCATCACTCTTTATTCATGTTGATATTGTAATATTTTCAAGTCATGCTAAAGAAGTGCATTTGTAAATGAGTATAATCTGTGGAATGAGTGCACTATGGGAAAAAAAGTCTAAAAAGAAAGAAAGAAAAAAAGTCTCAGTCTCAAGAACAAAAATATTTACTTAGAAATACACCAGATACTGTATACAAAATATTTACTGCCTCCTCTGGTCTGAAAATCCCTCAAAAATCCATGTAATCCACCTTGATTCTGATTTTAAAAACACAAGAGTTTCAATGGCTTTGAAGGTAATAGAATTGAATGAAATTATATAAAAAAAAATCTTACTGTATCTTTACTTTGCAGAGAGAGGCAAGTTTCAATCCTGTGAGAAAGGTCTCTATGTTCAATGTGGCACTGCTTCTGCTGCACCTAGTGGAGTGTGGAGGCAACATGGGTTCACTGGTCTTCTCTGCTACACATAGCACATTATCTTAGGAAAACAAACAAAGAACTCACTGTCACTTGATGTCAAAGACTGCCAGACTCCAGATATTGGCTGGAGTCTGGGGAGCCGTTTACAGGTTATGAGGATTGCTCCACACCAGTCCTGGTCCTGGTGATTTCTAGAGAAGGTAAGGACAAGCACTGATACAGACTCTCACCCTTATCTACATGAGGCCTTTAATCTTTCTGCGTCTAAAACGTGTGCATTTTAAAACTGAACAGCAGTGCCTTCTCATTTATCTATCATATTCAATATTCCTTTGTATTTTGACAAGGTTGTATTGGTGCTTTACACAACAGGATTCCTAATTGGTTTCAGTGGGTATACAGAGACACAGGGCAGTGGAGAGGTGTTGTAGTGTGTTTGTTAAGTTTACTGTATTGCTCCCCCATTTTGTATTGTTCCCCCCCGTTTTATGTAAATGGTTTTGCCCTTCCCAGTTTTCCTGCCATTGGCATTAACTGTCAGTTAAGTTATATAATTCCTCCTCCCCCTTATTTCCTTAAATGTGGACTTTCTCTCCTCCCTGGGCCCAGTCAATCACCCCCCACTCCTCCTAGCTTTCCAGAATCTTCTTCTCTCTGGGGGTTGTGGTTGGCTGTGGTCCTGGGGCCCCTCCTTTACTTTGTATTTATTGGTTTCCCCTTTATGTCAGTTATGTTAAGTTCATCCCTCCGCCCTTCCTTATTGGTCCAGTGTAAACCCCACCTTTGTACACCCACCCCCTTTATAACCTCGTTTCACACCCCCCCCCCCCCCCCATTCGGGTCTCTCCCTGGTTGTCATCTTGGGTGCGCATCAAACCTGATTCGACCCCATCGAGAGTCCAGCTCCTTATTCCCCGTCGCGTTGGCAGCGACATCGGTCCGCAGGCGAGCACAGCCCGAGGCCCTCAGACGCCGAGGGGTGCTCGCATTGGATTGCAGCTGGGTGTCAGCCTGCCCTCTGCTAGCCGGACACTGACCACCCAGGCCAGATACACCCTCGCCGCAGAGAGGCACTGAAATGCACAGCTTTCAAGGAAAATCTGCCTACTGATAGACGCCGATACACGCCTCTGTCTGTAGGAGCAAATCAGAGTGCTGCTTTCTGGGACTACTACCAAATTAACAAGACCTAAATAAAGTCAGAGCCTATCAACATGAGCCACGTTTTTAGTTTGAATAATGGCAGAACTAGGTACTCCAGTATTTGGTGGTCAAGGACTTCATAAAATTCTCTACTAGATGAAGTGTATCCTGAACTTTTCCGTAACAGTAGAGCTAAAAGCGCTTTAGATACTTATGTAATCTTGGAAATATACTTCTACCAACAACCCCATGATAACATGGTACCCTTAAAATGTTGTTAAATAGTTGTTCTTTTTTTTTAAAGGTGAGTCTGTCTGCTGATGTGAAAAGTATAACTTTTCTGATACAATTTGGAGAAACCCAAGTATTGTACCAAATCCTTTATCAACATTTATGCTATATTTTTAAATGTGTGTTTCTTCCTACCTAAAAGCTTCCTTATGAGAAAACATTCTTCTCAGAAGTTAAAACCGCTTGAATTTCAATATTTATTTAAATGTTCTTCTTACACTGACTGTGGGATCTTCTATTACCAGAGAACTTGTTAGTAATGGTTTGCAAGAATTCATGGAAACTTAGATAATTTTAGTTTTTTTTGTTTGGTTTTACAGGACACTTACTCCCTTTAAGCATGAAATGAACTTTCATATGGTTTGACCCTTTCTCCTACTTTTATGCAAAAGATCATATAATGCCCTAATTATTACTCTATTGTAAAATAAGAAATGAAACAGAAAAAAAGTTGTATTTTTGAACAGGAAAAAGAAATTAGAATGACCAGATGACTTTTTTTTCCTTTTAAACATTTTCATTATTTGATTGACTTTTTTTCTTTTTTTTTGTACACATGGAAGTTCTCTTCCCTGCATTTTTTTTCCACAATTGAGTCTTGATTAAGTGGAGAAGCTATAAGAAACAGAGACACTGTTACAACCCAAAATGTTAAAAATAGAATAGAACACGTTCAGTAGTTTTCTAAAAAAGTCTTTTTTGTTTGTGTTTTTTTTTAGTGTCTGTGAAAGTATATAAAACAATGGGGAAATGCAAACAGTGAATTTGAATAGAATTACTTTCATTGCATCGATGCAATTTTTTTACACATTAAGTTTTCTCTATGAATTTACCAGCCTGAGTATATGAGTGTGTTCTAATTTTTTTGTTTCATTACATAAGGCAATTTTTGCATCTTCTAAAGATTTGTAATGAAAAGAATTGTGTGATTCAGCATACTGGGAATAACATAAATTGATATTACTAGTATAATTGTCTGGTCTTTTTAAAAATATGTTTCCAACAAAAATTGTGAAAAAAGTGATTGGCTTAATTGAAATGTTTGTATCAATTTTGACTCAAATTTTTTAATGTAAATGAAACTAGCATGAAAAGTGATGGATTACTTTTAATGTCATAGGCCTTAAGGATTAAATTAAATGTTTCCATAAATTTGCCAAATAGAGCACCCTTCAAAGTTTAAAAATATTTCTCAAAACATAATTACAGTTTTCCAGACACCAATAATTTTTAGTTTCTCTGCAGATGGCAATAGCTGAAGCAAACTGAAGTAATTCTTTCCATTTCAGTAGTTAGGAGACAACTTCCATTTCATTACATGAACTTCCTATGTTATGTTGAAAGTATTTTGCTTCCTAAGTCTCAAACCTGTGCAAGACATTTTTTGTTAAGAACCATTTCTTTCTTAAGAACTGATGTTTATGGAGTTTTTCTATAGCCTTCCACTATGGAAGAATCCCAGTCTTCCTCCCATCCCATTGCATTTTCCCATCTCACAGCATTTTTAAGTATTACCATTATCAGTAAGTACACACAAGTAGTGCTGGATGTATCACAACATAGAATATTGACTTTTTTTCCCCTTCAGCTACAACATAATGGACAGGGGTCTGACATTTGTAATGAAGCAGCTGATGGAAAAAAAGTTTTACACCATCAAATTTAATTGGCAAGTCTAAATAGAACAACAACTTTATCAAATTTTGCGCCAACAAGTTTTGTTATGTAAGAGCAGTATTTCTGTTTCCAAATAGTTCAAATCAGTTTTATAAAGCTTAAAATACTTTAATATGCTTTTTTTCCCCTTAAATTAAGCCTTTAACTTACCAAAGTAAAAGTCCACAAACTGGTTAACAAATAATAATTACATCACACTCGGAATTTTTATAATTATTCATGTAAGTTAACAGTAAAAACTGTACCTTATTTTTGAAGATCGAAATGGATTACCAGCAGAAAGGCTGGTGAGGCTGTACAGATTCTCAGTGAATGAGAAGTACCACAAACTTCAAGTTGTTAGCAGTTAAATCTGACCTCTTCCCCTCAAGAACACATTGTTAAGAGTGAAAATACAGTAGTGATATGTAAGGAGTTCCAAGCAATAAGACTCAAGCTTTTAGGCTGTTTAGTAACAAAAAATGTCAAAAGCATATAAAAATGTACTAAATCCAGTTTCCAACAAATGCTTTCAGTTTTATAAGGAATCTTTCCAATTCGTAACATTACAGAAAAAATGTTCACATTAATTAGTCAACAACAAAGGATATGATGGTTAGAAAGCCGATTTAGAAATCAAAGAGGGAATACATCATGGGATCACAGAATATGCTGAGTTGGAAGGGACTCATGAGGATCACTGGCTCCCTAAGAGTCACACCATCTGCCCAGAGGATTGTCCAAACACTTCTTGAACTCAGTCAGGTTTGGTGCTGTGACCACTTTCTCAGGGAGCTGTTCAGTGCTCAGCCACCATCTGGGTGAAGAACCTTTGCCTGGTATCCACTGTAGCTGCCCTGACCCAACTTAATCCTTTTTCCTTGAGTAATAAGAGTGGCAAGTTTGGTACTTGTCCCTCTGCTTCCCCTCATGAGGATGTTGGTATTTATTTCTGTTGGATGAAAGAGTGGCACAAAATCTCACCAAGGTTCTGGGTATATTCTTCTGCCTTGTAATTCAACTTTAATGTCAATGAGTATTTGTTTTTTCTGTTATTCTCGCCTGGTAGATTTTTTATCAATCTGTGTAAAGATTTAAGAAGAATCTGGGCTTCCTGGTAAGGGAAGATTTAATTACTTTCATATCACCGGAAGAATTTCTTTATGTAGTAATGGAAAGGTGCAGAAAATTTACAGAAATATCTGTATCCTCTTGCTCTCTTTTGCATCAACTTTTGCAGAAATCCTATAAATTGACATAATTTAAAATGCACACTGAGAAGAATGTATTTTCTAACAAGTGAATTCCATAGAGTTATGTAAATACTGTGGCATTTCGTAAGATCTATTTGCATAGGTCAGCAGCCATTTCAGGTCATATACAGATAAGATAGGAGACTAGCTGAAGTAATTTTGTTCTTGTTTCATTTAAAAGACATTACACATATATGTATGCATGCACTGTTGCAAAAGATTCTTTTTGGCCTTTATATACATAGTACTTACCAGATGGTTTTGCCTAATGTGTATGGAGAAAGAAATAGTACTCATTTATCTTAGGCTCTTCAAAAATAGTGAAAAATATTACATTAAATAACACCAACGTTATGTTTTAATTTCAAGTACTATGGATATGCCTTAGATTTTTTTCACAGTACACAGAGTGATAGGATGATTGTAATATGGACTGTGACTGCCATCACTGTATCAATTCTTCAATGAAATCTTTAACAGTAATTTCACATATGGCACTGTAAAACCCAGAAGCCCACATAAATGAAGTGAGAAACGTTAACTCCCTACATGTAGCTAAGCCTCTGAAGAAAAAAGTAGTTCCATACTGCTTGTGACAACCCAGTCCTGAGGGGAACAGATGCTCTGCATTTCTCAGGCCCTATGAGTTATGCCGTGCCATAATAATGTCTCTGAAAACCCATGGAGCAAACACTGTGCATTCGGGTTCTACAGTAGATCAGGCTCTACACCATCTCAGGGTGAGTCGATAAATGGAAGATGACCTTGAGTCCTGAAATCAAAGTCAAGTTTTCACTGTGCTTTTGAACGCACAAGAGTACTAACATTAAAATAAATTTAAAAAATCCTGTGAAAGGATATTAAAGCTACTCTAAGGAGTAAAAAAAGAAAATTAAGACAATTGCAGCACTTCCTTCAAATTTCAGAATCAAATAATTTTTTCTAGTTTCTTGATTTTTAAAGTTCTTCCAAGAAGGTTAATGAGGAATCCAAAAAGGATATTCCAGTTGCGGTACCTACCCTGCTCATGACCTTGATCACTGATCATCCTCAATATCTTCCAAATTCATGTGTGCAAATATGCATATTCACCCAAATACAAGAAATTGACTATATTTTAAATTGACAAGAATTTAAATGTTCCTAGGCTTCACCTTTTCTAAAAACCTCCACAAACTATAGAAGTCAAAGACAGAATTAAAGATTAAAATTTTGTGTCACAATTGTGTGTTGTAGTAAAGGTAATTACGATGTTATAGTTGAGTTTCATTCACAGAGTCCTATGATCACCAAAAATTTTTATAATTCTTGATTATAGCCTCTGAATCACCTGACAAGTGTAATATAGCCTGATTATAGCCTGCTGAATCACCTGACAAGTGTAATACATTACAAAAGTGCAGATTTTTTATGCCTTCTCTGAAGAAAGAAGAAATACCAAAAGAAGAGGAAAAAATTTAGAACCCCATAGAGTTGCTTTTAAATGAATTGACCACCCTCTCACTGATTAACTCTCCTTAAGCCCTTCTTTTATTTCTAGTCCATATGTCAGTGCTAGTCTTTTAATTATCAGATGGCGTGTAAGCCTTTTGTACAGTATTTTTAAGCTTTCAGAGAGCTCTGCCAAGCTGCATCATGCACCTTTTCCTTAAGCAAAGATAAAGAGGACTTATAACAGACCTGTTAGTCCTGCTAATTAGTTGACGCTTTTGACACTCTCTCCCTAAATGCCTAAACATTTGTTAAAGATGTTGTCAGATCTTCCTTCTGTATTCTAATGTCCTTTTCATCTGCAC
Source organism: Melozone crissalis (assembly GCF_028551555.1). Lineage (NCBI taxonomy): Eukaryota > Metazoa > Chordata > Aves > Passeriformes > Passerellidae > Melozone > Melozone crissalis. Next base: position 43,879,832 of record NW_026535783.1, on the reverse strand, counting down.
GGCCACTGGCCCAAACCCAAGTAAACCACCGATATAATCCTTTGAACATTTTCAAAGTACTGAGTATTCAAGATGAAATGTGAGCACATCTACAAGCACACTGCTGTACTCCAAGCATATGACTACCATAACAACAAAAATATCCCGGACAGGTTGGTGAAATTTTTTATTGGCTCATGCGATCAGAAATGACACAAGGACTGTCAGATAATATATCTTCCATGAAGAGTCATCCTTCAGGAATGCTCAAGAAAGTCTTCTTCCGATTATAATGGATCATTTTACCAGATTTGTACATTTCAGTATATTTAACACATACTATGACAATGGTATTTTGCCACTTGAAAGCACATCTTAGAGAAACATCTTCTTCCGCAAAGGTATTCAGAAGTCTGCACTTCTTATAAATTTCTTTTTATCCAAGATTTCATTGGTGGAATGCTCTGGTTTAAGATTCAAAATTAATACTTGCAGGTATGTATGTTTGCAATACTGACATACAAGATAAGGACATACAAGGACATAAAAACCCCATAATCAGTTTTTGAAGTTTGTCCTTGTAGCAAAAGGACCAAAACACAGACTTTGAAAACTGCAGCTCCGCCTGAAAACCAGTGTTTTCAGCAGACTTGAAAGGCCCTTAAAGAATAGAAGATAGTAATTACAGGACTGTTAGGGACTTTTTTTTCCCAGGATGCATTATTCAGATAATCTTCCAGGTGACAGTACCAAACTGCACTAACCAAAATGAGCACTTGTGCTCATACACAGATTAATACAAATAATTTTGAGGCATAAAGTCTTAATGAATGCACCTAAGAGATTTACAATAGCAATTTACAGTTATGAGGGATAAAATATGCTCCAATGTTTTAAATAGTAAATAACATTAGCACTACTCTTTGTAATATTTTTGATCCCAAGAAGCTTAAAGCAAAATCTTCCATTAGTCAAGGGTGAAAATAAAAAAGAAAGAAAAACAAAAATACAGTCTTCTTGTTGAGTCTTCCACTGTTTTCATATCAATCTGTGGCATCTTTTCTGGCTCTACATCTTATGCTATTTTTATTTGATTCCAGTTACTCAATAGTTCCCCTGATTGTTTTCTTTTTACTGGTTCATTGCTTGTACTCCTCACATATATATACACACATATATTTTAGTCATTTGTCTGTCCTCAGTGAAATCCTAATCTCATCAATAAGAACTGTCTTTCCTGCATCATCTCCTCAATGCAGCTAAAAATTTGATACACCATTGTTATACCAAAACTGTGTAATTACTTCTTTCCCAGAATCAAAAAAGAAAAATTCTACCTTACTTCATCATTTTGTCTGAAAACAACTTTTTCAGTTCTACTGCACAATTTTTAGGACAAGGAGGATTAGACTGGCATGTGACATGCAAGATTTGGACAAACATAGAGGTGTACAATGACATGCTGGTATTCATTTTTCTGCACAAATCCTGAATAAAGCTCCTCAAATTATTCTGAAGTTTGCCTTAACACTGAGTTATTTCTCCATTCTGAGGTATTCAAGGTACATGCACTCAAACGTGAGTATGATGGTGTTATTTGTGATGTTATTAGGACAATAAATCATTGGAGAACTTTTCTGATGTCTGCTCATATTGTCTGAAACAGCATGTGCCTCTGTTATTAGATCTACTTCCCTGATCACATAAGGTTTGCTTTTGACATACATAACTTTTTAAGTGGTTTTGCATCTCTTTGCTCTTCCTTCCATTGGTATGACTTCTACCTTCCCCTTCATTTCTACTTTAGCCCTTGGGTTCTGGTTACACTTCTTTCTTCCTTTTCTGCTAGACTCCCATTCTTTTATATTCCCTCATACCTTCTAATGGTTTACAGAATCTTATTTGATTCTCTTCCCAGAGAGAATTCTCTCTCCCAGTCCAGAGTGTTCGAAAATTTTTATTTTGTTGCTGGCCTTTGTCCACTGGTAAGAGGACTACATTACATTACTGCTTCTCTGTACACATCAGCTTCCAAGCACTTAATTTAATATTCTCTTGGTCTCACAGTCCCTGCATTCAGTTAAATAAAGCATGTTCTTTCACCACCCCTTTAAATCTTCATCCCTAGCATTTCCATCATAACTTACCAGAGGTAGGAGTCAAGCTTAATATTTCAGTCACATCTTCTGTGTCCAGAGACATTTATTGCCCCTTGTCATTTCAATGCCTTAGTGTTTTCTCAAAATTTCTCTGGCTTTTACCAAATATTTAAAAAAAAAAGGAAGAAAAATTAAATGTAATGCTACATTTACAGTATCCTACCATGATTTGTTGTCCACCTTGAGACAACTAGTGGACTTTTTGTTTAAATGACAATTAGCACCAAAAAGAGGGCTGCCTGGGATGTTGTGTGCCAAAGATGACAAAAGGCAAATAGTCTCTGAAAATGTCACTTGGTGTGTCTCCTTTCTCACCATGTCACATGATCCTCAAACAGTGAGTGACTACCAAGCAGAGTTAAAAAAATAAAAACATCTTCATAAAAAAAAAAATTACCTGTTTCTCCTCAAAGAAAAATTCTGACAGATTCATTCTTATTTGGTTTATGTCTCAGTTAAAAAAGGAGTGAAATGCAAGATTCTGCAATCCTGCTGCATTATATTTCCCAATAACATTGTACTAAAGTAAAAATGAAGAGATTCTTGAAAGATTACTTCTTCTCTACATATTGATAATTCTCACAAAAATATTATGCAATTTATTATGGTACAGATTATTTCACCAAGTTCTTTAAAATTGCTATTTGTTCCTTACCATTTTTTATGGACCAATGTAGTCAGTCTTTGCTGGACTCATATAAACTATGTTACCATACAGAGAATATGAAACTGCCATTTTAATTCATCAGGTTAAATGTTATGAAGTAAAACTATCCTTTCCGTTTTTCCTGGTAAACATAAATTACCAATAATAAAATATTCTGGGTAGATTTCTAAATGACAAATGTCTTTGGGAGGAACTTTATGATGCTTGAGTTAATTTAACATGTTAATGTTTTCAAGTGCTGGTTGCTTGCAAGACTGATTTTTGGATGCAAAAATAAACTTGACTGAGTTCAAGTATTTAAGTCGTTCAGTTGCAATTACAATCAAATAGACATTTGAACATACAATTTTGGGTGAAACACAGCAGCGTTCCTCAACGGGTTGAAAATCAGATGACATATAAAATGAAGAGTATATCCAAGTGGGATTTTTTACTATTTGAATTAATATTCGTATTCACTGAATTGTTCTCCTGTTATAGATAAAACAGTAAAAACACCATTAGATTTTTTGGAATCTAAATATTCAAAATGAATGCCGACATACAACACAGTCTCTGCAAAATTAATGCATGTGAATCATGTAGATGTATAAAAATATTGTACATTAATCTTACAGTGTTCAGTGTCTCATTTTTTAATTCAAGGCTCTAAAGAATAGATTTATCATGAATGCTATGTGACTTTGGAAAATTAGTTAACTTAATATTTTCAGATCTTAATTTGGAAACAAAACAAAGCTTATTTTTTTCCACAAGAAACTCTAAGTTAATTATATGATGTTACCTTATAAGAAATTTTATAGGCTGTTACATGATAAGAAATTTTACACAGTATAACACACAGAAAGAGCTTTCAGTTCCCAAGAAAGAGCCTCACTCCTCAAGCCTGCTGTTGTCATTTGTTAAAGGAAGCACATTTTTAGGAAAAAAAAAATTGATTTATACTCAACATGCTTTTTCACTTCACAGTAGAGGATTGCTCTTTTGTTTCAATAAATCTTATAGAACTTTTATTAAAGCACCATGCATAGGCTACCTTGTCTTTATGGTGTAGAATTCTGTTCAAAACACATGCAGACAACTAATCTAAACTTTAGGATTAAAATTGATGTTTTCACAAGAAGTAGAACAGTTATTTTCACATGGCTTATAGTAAATGTGCCATAAAGGGCAAAATCTAAGTTAACTAAATAAAAGCTACAATAACATCTCTGAAAACATTAAAAACATAAATTCACAAGCAATACAGACTTAATCTCATGTTCAATTAATTAACCACAGCAAACCAGTCAAAATTTGTCTTTTTCTAATGCACCTAAATGATTCTGGAATTAAATCACAAAAAACGTTTCTTCACCTTATGAAATGGGGCATTTACTAGGCCATGGATCTCATATGGTAAGTCCAAAATGAGTTTAATAATGACAAAGAATTAAGAACAGTGAACCACGTGCCAATTTTTGGATTATTGCATTTGAACACAAATAATACCTTCATTTATGGCATTTTGAATAGCATTTTGAAATTCTTTCAGTGTAACAGATCTTTTGCTGAAAAACTTAAGTTGTTTAATCTTTGTCACAGCATTAATTTGACAACAAACGACTTTTTACAAAAACCTTCTGCATAGCTGTGGTATTTATCTAACATTGGAAAACGTTTAGCCAACGACAATATTCTACTGCATTGAAATTTATCAAAGAATAAAAATATTCTTTTTAATTTTATGATAGATTTTCTGTCATGGATCCAGGATTTTTAGTATACCTTAGTATATTTTTTTTTTTGTTGTTACTTAAGAATCCTACTTACCACTTTTCCCTATAGCACAATTTCATTGTTATGCGCTGCCTATACCTTTCATGTACCTATCAGCTACTGATGGGGCAGGATGTTTATCATACTTTGGTCAGATTCTCTGATCACTGACAAATTAAAAAAAAAAAAAGAAATAGGCTTTAGAGGCAAGTGATATAGAAAAAGGAAGATTATTTCAAATGGTGATAAGGAAAAGGAAGAGAACAAGGGAAGAAGTTTCTGCTGACTTGCTCTTAGTGTCACTGCCCTAGTACATGGTTTCTCTAGACAAGAAATTATTAAAATAATGACTCCATTTTAATCAGGTTATTCAAAGAAAACAGCTGCAAGTATAAATGGCCATTTAGCCTGCAAATGAGATACTGAATTACTTATGAAATTTACTACTAGAGAGTCAGAAATGAAGAAGCCTTTTCCCCATTTTTCTGAACCAAGAGTTGCTCATGTCTTTAACCAGTTAAAATACTTAAAATGCATAATATTTTATGTACTGCTCTGCACAGAAAACTTGAGGAAGAAGGCTTTGATAGGAGCAGAAAAGCTTAGCAGCATCTGCACTCTTAGTATAATCACAGCCCCTGGTAGTCTTCAAGCCTCTTTGGAAGTCTGAATAATTTAACCAGTATCACAGTGAGTTCATGCACTTGCAAAACACACTTCTAAAACTGGTGTGCTAATGGTTACATTATTCAAATTTCTGACTTCTGCCTTTCTAGACAGAAATAGAGGGTAAGAAGCACATGCTGCCTTTGGCCCTGAATGGCTATAATTTGGAAGAAGGACATGACTACCCAGGTTCATCTCTAGTTGTTTAGCTTCCCTTCACCATGAGGTAGCGACTATAAACTCACAAGTTTTCTCTTTTCCCCATCATTTCTTTCTCCCTCCCATTTGACGTTAGAGAGAAATTATGTATCTGATTATAGCAACTAAATTCATGACAGTTCTTATCACCTGAAGTGGTAGCATATAGCCTATATAGGTCATTAGTAACACTTAAAATATTAAGAAAAGACATTATTAATTCTCTAATACCATGACATGCAGTGAAAGTGCTGCAAGATGTAAATAATCAGATCCTCACAAATTAAATCCTGTTCGTACATTTTTGAATCTGCTGTACGTGTTCAATGAATACATGACATGTATTCATTTTCTGGGGTCTGACATTTGAATTTATTAATTTTCAATATATTAAAGATAGCATAATGTCTACAAAAGAAGAAGTATGGGAGATAAAAGTATAGTGAGACGTTTAAATTAATGTTAGGCTAACCTTGGAAAAAGAAAGAAACATCAGTTCTCTCTGTGAACCACAAAGAGACTGATTTTAATTTCCAGATTCAACGGCAAGCAATTATAATTTCTTTCTTATGAGCAAGGAAACTTTTTAAAAAATGGGCCTTCTTCTGTCAGCATTTGTGACACATGGGCTAACACTGAATTTCACTGACTCTCATAGTAATAAAACTCCTGATCCTAAATCCATACAAATCAATAGTGAAATTGATTCAGGCACTACCTCTGAGCTTATATCATTGCAAAAGTTGTATCAGTTGCGACTTTCTGACCTAAGTTGTTGTTCTAAATTGCAAGACAAAAAAACACTGAGTAAGTAACCATGTGATAGGTTACCAATAAAATTGCTTTAGGATAGCTGGAATTGACACACACTTAACCTCACTCTTTGGCTTGTATACATAATTTTAGTGTGGCAATGTTATTTTCTTTGGGTGCATGCAGAGAACCTTTGATGGGATGGGGCTATTGAGTCTTCATGAGAATGCTGTTATTTAGCTAATGTAGTAGCAATTTTCATTCCCTGTACATTGCATTGCAGTGGTGTGAGGCCACTTCTGTTTCACATCATGTAAACCACAGGGATGTTAGTACATAGCAGGGGAGAACTAGGACACAAATACTCTGGTGACTTCACTGGTCAAAAATTGCTTAGTAATAGGTCCACTACTAGGCAGTTCCATATCCTTTCATCTCACTGCTGTTTAGATATATTCATCAGAGGGTTCAGTTCCATGCTGCTAGAGTAATAAATAGTTATTATTCCAGAGACATTTTGAACTCATGTATCAAGGCACTTTTTGGTATCTCTTTACATCCATCCACATTCCTTGTGTCTATTGTGCATATGAGATCTTACAAGTACAGCTGCAGAATCACCCTCTGAAACTGAAGAACTACTCACTGTTAACTATTTCTTTGGTTTTCTTAACAGTTTCTTACTCAACTTTGCTATAAATAATTTCTGAGACATTGAATAGGATGCTAAAAGCTATGTTCCCTTTTAATCTGCAATAAAATTGCTGCTAGTCACTAGCAACATTAATCTATGATACCCTAATATGCTACATATAATTAGAGTTAATCTTCAAGCATTTAAACAATTAAAAACTGCTGTCTGTCTATTCAAAAACCAGCTATTAATTTATAAATACTTTTGCCAGCAGGAAAACGGCTGTAATCCCAACAGGAATCCTCCAGATAGGGAAATTGAAAAAATTAGCAGACTACCTCATCGTTACAGAAGAGCCTCTTATTTCTGAAGAATAGGAGAGAAGATGAAAGCTTAAATGAGATTTTACTGTCATCATGTCTTGGAAAGAGTTTGAGAAAAGTTAGCTAGGTCTGGAAAACAGAGAATAACCATAACTATCAACTCCTTATACACAGAGGCAGATTCAAAATTAGGCTAAACTAGGTGCTAAAGGTACTTTACTTTCTGGACTTTCTTAGAAGTATTTTTTTTTTAGATAAGGTCAGGTATTGCACAGGGGAATGGCACTGGGCCTTTTATGCTGTATAAGGCAAGGAACTTGGAGAGTTCTAAGGTTGAAAATATTCTACACAGACTGCGAAATCTAAAGAAAAGCAGAGAAGTATAGTAGAACTTAATGAAGCAAGACATTCATACTCTAGCTTTATGAAGAGGTATCAAATTCATGTGAACACAAAAGAGGAAGAAGGAAAGTAGATTAACTAATATTTCCCTATGCAAAAAACAAAACTCCAGAAAATACTTTTCCCTAAGAACAACATTCTGTTATTAGGAAAAAATTACTTCAAGCACTAAAAAACCACAGCTATAGCCACAATAAGGAACAAGGATTTTTTTTTTCATTCCAGTTTCTTTTGACCTATTTCAGCAATAAAACACAACTACTTTCTGTTCCTGTCATTACAACTCACTTAGTGTGGCAAGACTAAGAACTCCAGCCTATAGTAGTTTATCTAAATCCCCAAATGGCTAATTTAAATGACAGTTGCAGTACCCTTTGCCAGAAAATAAAACATAAGATTCATAATAAATTTCAAAATTCTAAATATTAAACTGAGTACAACTTGATTTTGTTTGTAAATTCACCATGCAATGGAAATAAATAAAGGTACAATGACTACAGTATATTGCCTTCATTAATCTCTTCTGAATATGAATCAGCCTTACCTTAATAATTACCAAGTGAGACTTGGTCAGCACGACTTTTTCACATGCTCAACTCCGTTATTAACATCAGAAATAAGAGATGGATGGTCTACTAACAGTAAGGAATGTGTTTTGGGCTTTTTTGTGAGACAAGCTGTATGATTCCACAAAAAATACAGTTATCAGCTTGTGGAAATATTCTCACTTCCACAATGTCTGACTTCAAAAAATAAAATACTTTTCTTAATAATTACAGGAAAAAACAAATGAAATTTTCTAACACAGCCTATATAGGCCTGCTCTTGCTAGCTGGTCCAATGTACAAATTAACAAGGTCAGTATTTTAAGCAGGCCGCTCAGTAAGAGTTATAATCAGCTGGTGTTTCATTTCGATTTCTTAGGACAGAAGAATTCTGCTTACTCCTGTTTATCACACACTAATATCCAGAATGTAAGACTTGAAAAATATTAAAAAAGAATAGGTAAGCCATGAATTTAATGGCACAGGAGGCAGGCACATTATTCTGGATTTGTCCAAATCAGCAGAGTCATAACTGCAGGCCAATGCTGACTAAAAAAAGTCTACTCATAATGTTTAGTTAGGGGAGTGTGCTGACTTAAAAAAGTTTACTCATAATGTTTAGTTAGGGGAGTGTGTTAAAGGTAATTTCAAGTATCTAAATTAGGAATGAAAGCTCCTTCAGAAACCACTGTAGAAGTACATTGCAGTACCATTAGTTGTGTTTTAGCTATCTGGTTCTGGTATATCATGTGAATAATTTGGTTTGTTAATTTTTTCTTTGCTTTAAGAAATTATTAAAAAGTGCCTCTCAGAACAAAGCCTGAAGTTATAGCTATTCTGTTTCATTGACCTCCAGGGCATAAAATACTCAAATCTGTTTATATACAAGTCATATATTTACATTTTGTGTATATATGTAAGTATACATATATAATAAATTAGTTACATGTACATACAAGACATAATATATTTAATTTTGATAAAATATTTCCAAACTTAGAAAATAATCTGAAAATGTGTAATTTAGAAACACAAGCATTGACTGTTTTCCTAATATAGTCCTTTTCTCACAACCACCACAAATGAATAGCATTGACACTGAACCCCAGATATTATAGAATACTTTCATTTAGAGGAAAGTTTGGTTTTTTAAAATTTATTTTAGAACCTTTTAGTGTTATTTTGGTGACACCTGTTCTCTGCTTTTAGTTAGTGTGATGCTGCTTAGGATCAGTTAAAAAGTACCCTACAGGAGAAGTTGTCATCATACTTTTATAACCTAAAATATTTGCTCTGTTGTATACCTGCTGCTTTTCAGGTATCATATCAGAAATTTATTTCCCATCATGCTTTATCTACACACCCCAACATTACCTACTTTGTCTAAATGAGACTTTGAAGATAAATAGAACTAAGAATTTAAATTCTGAAAAGACACACATATTTAAGAATTCTGAGAATTATTAACCACTGTGAATTCATAGCCCCACTGTAAAGCAAGTTTATAAGTAGCTTTAGCTTTGCAGCTCTCAGTCCAGTCATGCGCAGTCTTTGTAGAGAAGTTTAAGCAGAAGGATATGTTAACTTACAACATTAAATATAATTTTCATTTTGTTATTCATGGTGTAAGATCTTCAGCATAGAAGGACAGAGATACCTAAAGTAAGATCCTTATACAACTAATTTTCTTTTGATTTCATAGTTTGGCTAGTTCTCAACAATAATATAATACAATACAGATATTTACTGCATAATTCATGGATATTGCACTGTGTTCCATCATGCATAGTAAATTAAAATATTCCATTAACTAAACAAATTTCTGGCGCCATAAATCAAAGCACACTAAGTAAATCATAGTAAGTGAAAACAGAATTGCAATTACATCCCATTGATTAAGCACAGACAAGAAATAGTAAGATTTATCATATTTAATGGGCAGAGATGATTATGAAACACACAGTTTTGAGGTTTGGACTTTTTTGATCTTTATATTCTTTTTATCAATTTCAAGTATAGTGTTTTTTTACTTCAAGGCATTATCAACACAAATGAAGACATTTTTAAATTTAGATGTTTGCAAACCTTTTATAAAACAAGCTATAGCACAGTGTGAAAAGACATACCATGACAATAGAATCATATTCATGTCATGGTAGCGAAAAATGTCTGTTAAAAGACCTGATATTTAAATTGAGTATGTTCAGTATGTTCTCTGTATACTCCAGTCAGGACCTACTTTGCATTTGATAAAACACAGTAAAGTAGGAAGTTTTCACTCAGCTGAGCAGCATTATGACATGAATTTCAGAACCATTTTAGGCTGTTGTATGGGTGAATCTCCTGAGGGTCTGTTAATAATGGAGAGTGCACCCAAGTCAACCAATCAAATTGAACACAATTTTAGTTGAACCACACAACAGTATTTGTATTCATTAAGTTTTTTAAATGTAATTGAAATATGGATATTTAAATCTGCAAATGGGCAAAAAAAAGTGCAAATGGGTTATTACTCTCATTAATCACTTTCTTCTGGGCACATATTTTCTCTCACACAGGACTGACGAATACTGGAGGATTGCAGTACATCTGTTGTAATGCAAAAATCTGACTTATGACATGTTGGCATATTAAATTATGACATCCATTACTTTTGTTCTCAAAATTGTTGCTAAAATGAACAGACAGGAAATCAGTTTGTTTGGCAGGTTGGTTTCAGTAAGTCTCAGCAGTCATGTTTAAAATTTTGGTTTGAAGTGCTCTGAAACATTACTTGTAAGGTTTCTGAGCTGTTCAATTGAAGTCTACTTCAGGTAAGGAGCTTGTCAAAACCTTTTTTTTGTTGGATCTTTATATGCTGCTGCAAGCTTTTATGACATTAGCCTTAACCATGTACTTTATATAGTTAGATGTGTGCTTCAAGACCTTCCTGAAAGTTTTAGGCTTCATTATTTCCTCATTATTTTTTGTATTTCCCTCATATTGTCTTTCATAGGTACCTGGCTAGCACAGCTGGAAAATGCCAAATATTTCTTTGCTTAAAAGCTATTTTAACTGGTTTAAAATTGTCCTACACTTTATTATTCAAGGAGCTGGCCTTATTGAAAATTATATTAAGTCAACACAATTTTGCCATACTTTAGAGCAGGATTAAGGGAAGCAACCTTGCTTTCTCTAAATAACTGCTAACATTTATTTAATACATTTAAATATAATAAGGATTAAGACTTGAAATTTGACATGGAGAGAAATGTGCCTTTCAGTAGCTCCCCTCTGTGAAAAATCTGTTGACATCTGTAAATTATAAGACTCTGGATATTCTTTTTGCAAATACCATAGAAAAATTTTCACAACTGCACAGAAGTCTTTAAAAATTCTACCATGATTACCCCTTGCTAACCTCAAGATTCATTGTATAACCACTGTATCTGCTAGATGACTAAGCATTCTTTCCTGTAAGTCAGTAATTAGGTGAACTTCTCTTCCAAGTACTAATTTTGCCAGCCAGGAGCAACTGACACATCAGGTGCGGGAATGCAGACATGAAAATCACTCTCCCAAGAAATTCCCAAAGGCTTTTGTCTGGCTCTTAGCTGCAGGAGGAAATAGAGAAAGCTACCTGGCTGGAATGCAGCAGAGTAATGAGCTGGACTTGTCATAGTAATTCCAAGAGGAGCTAGGACACTATGACTTAGGGAATAAGAGGGCATATTTTATGAAGAAAAGCTGGTGAATGTGAGAACAAATGCCTATCTTACTACACAAATTCACAGAATTACAGAAGCCAGAAGGCACAACTAGAAATCATCCAATTACTTTGGAGCAGCGTGTGACGGGCGCTGTCCTCCTGTGTGAGATAAGTGAACTTTGGTCCAGGCAGACGCTCAGCAGGTGGGCCTAACTGAAGTTAATCCAAGCCCCCCAAATGGTTTGGCTGACTACTAGACATTAAAGCATCCAAAACTTCATGAACTCAGAAAAAAATCAGACAGAAAACCAACCACTTAATCCTATAATTATCTGCAGGCAACAGGGTCAATTGAGCTCTCCCTCCATAGCAGCTCTCTGAGCAGTAGTGATCTCCTTTCCATGGAGATTCCTTACCCGGCACTGGGTATCAGTGGGTTGGAAAGTGACCATGCTATGCCTACATGTCACGTTGAAGATATGCATTGTAAGTTTACATGATAATATTTGTATCCCATATTAACTTTAATTTTATCAAATGGCATTGCATAGTAAATAGTACTGCTAATCTGTAATTATTAAATGCTTTACATATATAAATGTATTGATTAGGAATCTATAAACTTCCTTCTCTTGCCTTCCCTTTCCTCCCTTGCCTCATTTTCACACAGATCTTTATCCTGAGAATACCCACCTCTTATCCTGCCATTTTGAAAAGAATTTATGTGCATCCTAATTTCAAGCATGTGTTTTCTATTTTACCGTAACAGAGCCAATGCGTTCACACCCCAAATCACTGAGCTCCGAACATATTTTCTGGACAGTGTTGACATAAGTTAACACCTGTGTCAAAAATAGCTAGTTGGAAAGCTATGCTGAAGCTAATGTATATATAAATTCTTCTAACTCTCCATTGATACTAAAAAGAATCACAGACTAATAGATTTACAGAACTGCCTGAGTTGGAAGAGACCCTAAATGTCCATTCCCTCTAACATGAGCCAGCACGGTTCCACTAGACTAGATGGTCATAGCCCCATTCAACCAGGCCTTTAACTGTTCCAGGGATGGGACACCACCAATTTCACTGAACAACTTGTTTCAGTACTTCACCATCATCTGAGTAAAGAATTTCTTCCTAACATCTAATTTAAACCTGGCTTCTGTCAAGTTAAAACCATTGCTCCTTCTTGTCTCATTATCTGCCAGTGTAAAAAGTCCTTTGCCCTTTTTTCTACAAGTTCCCTGAAGGTAATGAAAGGCTACAGTTAAGTGTTCCTGAAGCCTTCTCTTCTCCACACTGAAAAATCCCAGTTCTCTTATTGTCTTCATATGAAAGAAGTGCTTTTGGTGGTCCTCTTCTGCACTTGCTCTCACAGGCCTCCATCCTTCCTGAGCTGTCGACCTCAAACTTGGAGACAGTAATCCAGGTGGTATCTCACAAAACCAGAGAAAAGTGGGAGAATCATCTCACTCGACGTGCTGGTCACTCTTCTTTTGATGCCACCCAGGATAGGTTTGACTTTCTGTGCTTTAAGTACACACTATTGGCTCCTGTTAGGCTTTTCATCTATGAGGGCCCCAAAGTCATCCCTTCCTTCTGTTGTGTCAACTGCATTGCTCAGCTCGACATCCCCTGGTTTTGCACAGCCTGTTTTTTGTAGCTGGCGGAGCCATGGAGGTGGCTCCTGTGAGAAGCTGCTGAAGCTTGCACCATGTCTGGCAGAGCCAATCCCTGATGGCTCTGAAGATGGACGTGGTGCTGGCCAAAGCTGGGCCAATGGGAGGGGTTGGTAACACCTCTGTGATAACATATTGAAGAAATAAATCAAAACAAAGTGGACATGGACAGTTTTTTCTAGCCAGAGAAGAAAAGAAGGTAAGAACATGTGAGGAAAACAACATGACAGCACCAAGGTCAGTGCAGAAGGAGGGGAGGAGGTGCTCCAGGCACCAGAGCCAAGATTTGTCTGCAGGCCATTGTGAGACCGTGGTGAAGCAGCTGTGCCCCTGCAGCCCTTGGGGATCCATTGTTGATGCTGAGATCCACCCATAGCCTGTAGGGGAAGTGCCCATGCTGGAGCACATAGATGTCTGGAGGGGGCTGTGATCCAGTGGGAGACCTGGTGGAGAGAGAGGGCCCCTGCCTCCAGGGTGGAACAGCCGTCCTTGGAGTTCTGCACCCCATGGAAGAGTGACCCATGCTGCAGACGTTTTGGGAGGACTGTGTGCCCATGGGAGGGACTCACATTGCAGCAGCTTTGGGAGTGCTGCTGCTCATGAGATTGAAGCCACACTAGAGCAGGTCAAAGAGAACCGTATCCTGTGGGAAGGACCCCACAGCACCACAGGGGAAGGACTTCTCTCACTCAGCAGTGGAAGAAAACCTTGGGTGATGAAATGACCAACACCATGATGCCCTGTCTCCCTGTGCTGTCTGTAGGAAAAAGGGAGGAGCCAAGGGAAGAAAAGCTGCTTTTAAGGGCATATTTTACTTCTCATTATCCTCCTCTGACTCTGTTAGCAATAAATTCATTTTGTTTCTTTAAGTTCATTCTGTTTTGGAGAGTTTTTCTCTCAGTCCTAACTCAACTCACAAGCCCTTTGTTAATTTTTTTTTTCTCTCCTCTATCCAGCTGTGGGCAGAGGGAAGGGTGAACAAGCAGCTTTCATGGGTGTCTGGCATTTGGCCAATTGTCAAATCACAACAGTGGCTATTCAGCTTCCTCAAGTGGTCTCAAATCTATTCTTTGGTTGTAGTGGAAGGAAGTTCACTCACCCAACCCCCAACAAGAGCATCAGAAACTTGAGACAAGTAGGGGTCCTGACTGCCAGTGGAGGTGAAGAGCTCACGGAATAACTCAGCCTTTTCCATACCAGGATCACCCTTCTTACCTCTCACTTACAGAGAAGGCATTTAAACTTGGAAAGAAAAATCAAAGAACTATATGACACTTTGACAACTTGAAGATTCAAGTGATATTCTGCAAAAATTCAAAGTGTCTATTGTTGTCTTGAGTACCTGTCATGAAAATATGGCAAAAGGTCACCTTCCTTTACATTAAATCCAGAAACAATAACTTCCTGAAATAGCTCATTAATGTTCTAGCTGTCTGCCAATCATAAGTAAAATTAAGAGCAATATATTCCACAGATTAACAAGAGGATCTGGAGGCAAACAATAAAATCTAGTTAATCTTGAAGAAATATTTGTCTACTTAATTGTGAAGAAAGATTTGTCTAGTAGCAGTTGAATATTTTAACCTGTTATGGATAACTAATACACGTTTTTATATATCATTATATTTGCGTATGTGTATCTTCTGTATTAGTATAATGAGGTTAGGACTACCTGATTCAATCTCCACAATAAGGAGGAGACTCAGATAGGCTCTGTGCAGAATGCCAGTAGTTCTCCAGTAAACACAGAAATGTCCTCCAGCTTTATTTATCCATGTTGTTAAACTGCAGTTGTAAAAAATTTACAGTATAACAGCTACAACAAATCAAAAAGAGTCCATTGGTAACACTGATTCTGAGCTGTCTGTGTGTACCACTTACATGGACAAATATGCCGTCAACTTAATTTGCCCTTTTGCTGATATATGCCTTTGTAATTGCTGAGGGAGGTTTTTTGACCTGGTGGATGATTTGAAGGGTGCAATTATCTGTATTTAGCAAATAGAAAATGCATGCTTAGTGTGCAGGAAAGTGACACAGAGTACCTTAAAGCTCACACCCATGGTGAATAGCTGCCTTTTATCAAGAGGGCACTGTACACAGATCAACAAATCTTGGTAAATGAAGTCCAAATAGAGATTTTCTGAAGAAAGAGTAGAGGGTGAAGATGGGACAATTTACAAGTAAATATTTTTACATTTAAGTCCAAGAAAAATATTTTATTTCAAAGCTGTTTTCACTTAAGCATATATAACCAGAAAAAAAAAATCCCTTTTTTCCCCTCAAGGAAGCCAAAGTGGATTAATTCTATCCCTTCTGTAGCTTTTTTTCATATAAAATTATCCAAAATCCCATATAAAATACTAAATTTTTTTGTTGTTATGATGCCAGTATAAGTAGCAGTGATTAAATTCTGTGCACTGCTGCTCTTTAAGTAAACTAAGAGTTCAGTGAAGTGTAGGAACTAAAAGAAGAAAAGGGTTTATGAGAGATTTTTTGAGGGAAGGTGAAAGAAAAGTACACTGAACAAACAAAGAAACACAAAAAACCACAATTAAAATTATAGTAATAAAATCATGGATAAGGTAAAATTGAAAGAAAAAATATTTTAAGCATGTGATTAAAGCCACATCATAAATAATCCTAATGTTAGTGATTAAATTAATTCCAAGCAATATGCAGCAAAGTTGTCTCCTTTGGAGGAGTTTAAACATTTTTTTCCATCCTTAACCTCTCTGATGGTAACATAATATATGGGGAATTTAAGGTTATGTGATGATAAAACTCATTTCCACACAAGGAGCACTGAGGAGCAGAGATAAACCATGATATAAATACTACCACCCCCATGAAGAATCTCAGAGGCACCACTGTGCTACCGTGCTACTCCCTGCACCCCAGGCAACACCCCAGCACCCACCTGGCTCATCCCCAGGGTGTCCCAGTCAGCCTCCAGCCCCCTGGAATAGGGTACATCCTGAACTGTGAGGCTCTGGGATCTCTCCAGGTCTCTCCACTAACTGAGGGGTCACTGCTTGGGGGTGTGGGTCACTTCATGGGGTGCAGGGAGTAGCACAAGAGTCACTGTGGGATGTGAAGGGGATGCACCAGAAGCAGGAGAGGTGGGAATCAGGGCAGTCTGAGGAGGAGCAAGCATGGGAAAGCTGAGGGGAATGGGGATACAGAGGTTCAGAGATGTGTAAGCAGGCCAGTGTACTCATGGGGCTGCGCCCAGCACCATATTCACATAATCCACCCTATCTTCTCTCTCCTGTTTTTTGGACAAGGAACCCTGTTCCACATTGTTGTGGGAGGAGATTGTGGGTCAGGGTCCATGCATCAGCCCTGCAGCCAATATAGCTATCTGTGCCTGTATGTGATCACTAGCAAATGTGTAGCTCAAGACCAGGCGGCAGATGCCTCTGAAGGTGATGCACACGGGTGGTGTGGCTGCTAAAGAGACCGAGGGTACAAGCCCAGGACTGATGCATGTCAGCTGAGGGACCCGGTAGCTGTTCCACAGGTGTATGAGTGTACATGTGTGTGTGTATGCATGAATCTGAGACAGAGAAGATGGATCCAGGGAAGTCACTGGAGACTCTGTCTAAGCGCAGCTGCCAGGAGAATTACACTATGTACATGTGTGCCTCTACACCAGGGGAAAATGTCTCTGTACCAGTGGCAAGGATGAGGCTGCAAGCCCTGTCTGTGTCTCTGAGAGGGCTGTGGTTTCTGCCTGTGTGGATCTATGCAGTTTGCCCTGTTTATGTGTAGATATGCACACTGTATATGCTTGTATATGCATTGCTAGTACATGGTCAGCCTCATCAGCTTTCTCCTTCAGCCAGGTGGGCACAGAGCTGTGGAAGACTTGGCACTGTCACCATGACAGATTTGACAATCACTATCAGAAATGTAGGCTTCAAAACTCTTCAAAAGTTGTGAGCTAAGGATAAGGATTTTGGAACATTGTTATACCACATTTTCAGGATTAAGATGAATAATGTTTGATCATTAACAGAAAAATAATTTCTAAAGCTGGTGAAGCAGCAAAATAAAGCCATTATCTTATTCTACTGTCTCAAAAATATTACATATCAGGAGTAGTAATGTGTGAAAGCACACCAAGTACATCCCTGATAACATCTTCCCATGAACTCAAAGGAAAGAGGAAGTAGACATACCCTTTCTACCTCCCTTCTGTTTGGTCTTTCTTGTTCTCATTGTTACTTTCTTTCCCACAGCTCCAGTCTACTAAAGTTTAGCTACATAAAATACAGCTTTGACCTTCCCAAGCACACAGTGACAATTTGAAAAATGGATCCATTTTCCTCAAATGAAGTATCTGATCACAAAATCCTTAGTGAAGCAAAATTCCAATTGAAGTCAATGAGTTGGAGTGGTGGGACCACTGAAATCAATGCAACCTTGTTTTGGCATGTTCTATGAAACTGCAGTACATTTTCCCCACCTATCCCACTAACAATGCACTTTTCTCAATTTTCAAAATGATTGACTGCTGCCTACAATAATGCTTCTGCATTATTCAGGAGGGACCAGCACCATAGCAAAAACCAAAATAAGAAAGGAAGACTGGCTTCCAGCTTGAAATAATTCTGAAAATTTATAGGTAAGTAAATTGCTAATTTCACTTGTACATCTCATGATAAATTAATTCTTGAGTATTATTACTCAAAGTAATGTAAATTATGTACACTGACCGTTCCTTTTCCTGATTATACAATTGATGTCTGTAACCAGACAGCAAAACAAATGTAAAGACATGTACCCTTTTCCTTCTCCACATTATACCAGTACTTGTCTCAGTTGATTTACTCCTACAAAATAGTTCAGAAATATAGCAGCAATCTTTGAGATGCTTTCTCTTTCATATAGAATTTAATCTGTTAGTGCCAGACAGGAGTGTTTAAATTTGAAAGGTGTTTATCTAAAAAACCCAACAAAAATCAGTGATTTGTGAAGAAGAAATTCCAGTTTTCTTGTTTTAAGAGTGGCAGGGGCAGACGCAAGAGCAATCTAAGGAAACAGCTGAAGATTTGTTTGTCTTTGCAGAACAGGATTTTAATTTCTGGAAGAATTTGCTCTGTGATTGAGTGGCAATTTAATTCACTGAGATCTGTTGGGCTTGAGTTTAAAAAAAAAAAAACCAACAAAAGGCTTAATTAATTATACAAACAACTGATGGTCCTGCCAAATTGGAAAGTAAGCTCAATGATATTAAATTTAAGCTGAAAACAAATTAAGAAGCTAACAAACAAAATAGTACTCATACTACAATGGGAATACAATTAGAGATACATAATTGTGAAAGGATGGAAAATACTGTAAAGAATGGAAAGAAATATGTGTGGTCACAGTCAGAAGAATTTTGTACTAAAAGAAAAAAATCAACTTTCAGACACCAGCATGTTACTACAGTCAGAAGCAGTCAGCCCCAATTCTGAGTCTGCTATATGTTATAGAGCAGATCCTCCTGGAAGCTCTACCAGGTTGCATGGATGACAGGGAGGTAATGAGACACAGTTACATGGCATGACATCCCACATTGGGAAGGCTTCAATTTGCCTCTTGTGAAGGCTGATGACCTTCTACAATTGAGTGACTGCACTGGTGCATAAGGGCAACTGGTCTAATCTGTTTTTACTTCTGCTTTGACATGTGGGTCCCCTCCCCCACAATATTACTGTCTCTAAATTTGTAAGATATGAATTTAGCAGATAGATTGTTACATGGGTAAGAAGTCGGATGGGTGGTTGCTTCCAAAGAGCTGCAATCAATGGCTTAATATCCATTGGATATATAAAGGTGGATGCCTTTTGATGAGTAGCCTTCCTGGGGAGAACACTGCATGGGGATGAGTACTACTTAGTGCCTTTGTTAATAACACAGACAGTGGGACTGCGTGCATCCTCAGCAACTTTACCGATGGCACTGCAAAACTGACACTGAGTGCTGCTGAACTGGATGGAAGCAATGCTATCCAGAGGGACCATGAGAGGCCAAAGATGTGGCCCCGCGCAAAGCTCATGAAGTTCAACACAGTCAATACAAGGTCTCATGCCTGTGTGGGAACAGTATCCCAGTATCAGTATGGACTGGGAAATTAATGGGTTCAGAGCAGACTTGAGGAGAAGGGCTTTGACATATGGGTGCGTGTAAAATCTGGCATAAATTGGCAGAGGGTTCTTGCACCCCAGAAAAGTTATATTACCTCAGAAAAAAGCTGTAGCAAACAGACTTAGGGGAGGTGATTGTGCCCCTTTATTCTGCTCTACTGAGCCTTCACCTGGAGTGCTGTGTCCAGTGCTGGAATTCTCAGCACAAGAGAGATGTGGATCTGTCAGAGTAGGTCCAAAAAAGGCTGTAAAACAGCCTGGAAAAGGCTGGAACTCCTCTTCTGTGAAAAAGACTGAGGGAGTTAGGGCTGTTCAGATTGGATAAGAGAAGCTTTCATGGACATCTTATTGCAGCCTTTCAATATGTGAAAGGAGATTTTAAGGAAGATGGAGAGAGACCAGGGCCTGTACTAACAGGACAATGGGCAACATTTTAAGACTGAAAAGTAGTAGCTTTAGACTGGACTTAAAGAGACTTTTTTTTTTTTTTTTATTATAAGGGTGGTGAAACACTGCATCAGATTGCTCAGAGATGCTGTTGATGCTGCATCACTGAAAGTGTTCCAAGATCAGGTTGACTGGGTCTTTGAAAAACCTCATCTACTGAATGACCCATGGCAGTGGGATTGGGACCAGATGATTTTAAAAGATCCTTTCAAACTCAAAAAATTCAGTGGTTCCATGATGATTCAATGTTATAATTCTACATTACACAAAAAAACACTGAAATTAAAATATTTTCATAACTGTTCCATGAACAACGCCAATAGACATGAAGAAGATGCACAAAAGGAAAACAAAACAAAATAAAGATGGAAATCACTATATTTATAGTTTATCTTGTTCACTGTAGCTGATTTTATTCAAGTGAAGCAAGAACTGCCTTCTCATTAAACTTTTGAATTCTATCATGAAAGAGGCCTTCCACCACTAAAGATTAATGTTGTGCAGAAGCAGACTTGGTATTGACCCTTTTTCCCCCCATGGCTCTTTGCAGAATCACAGCCAGTTTATCCAACTCCTTGAGTTTATGAAACACATTGATGACTGTGATGTGCTGAAAGTAAAACTTAACAAGAATTAAGAAGTGAATTTTTCATCTACTAGTGTATAGATTACCCAAACCTTAAATCCATTAAACTAAATGAGATATGATTTAGACCACAATTTTAGCAAATGCAACTACCACAGGATCACATGACAATTCAGGCTGGCAGGACCTGGCGAGGTCTCCAGCCCCAGACGGCACCCAGAGCAGGCTCAAACACGAGTTTAGGTGGGGCTGCTCAGACTTAACCCAGTCAAGATTTGAAAGTTCTCAGGTCAAACATGGACAAATGTCCCTGGGCTCTATCTTCACCTCTGGAATTTCTGCATTGAGGAAAAGCTTCTTCTTATCCCCATCCTAAGATTTCCATGCTTTAACTTGTGCCATGTTTCAGCACCTTGCCATTTCATGATGCATTGCTGTGAAGAGCTTTACCTTTGTCTACTCCACCCCCTCCCATCCCTTCTGGTTAGTGCCAGCAATGCTCCCAAAGACAACTATTATCCCATTTGAGCCAGCACTAGTGCCTTGGCATCTTCACAAAGAATAAGGGCTTCAATCTTACTTTCTCAGTGCCCCTCCCTGAACCTTGCCCAGATTGTCAACACTTTTAAGTACTGTGTATCTTCTGTTATCTTCTATATGACTACATATCAGCGAATTCTTCAGGCTTTCTCCAGAAAAACATTCTATTTGTTAAGTCAAATTGGTTTTTGGAACAGAAAAACGTCTATCAGACTTTAGTTTTTAAGCCATTTCATCACAAGGCTGTGGTTGAGAAAGTGCCCAGAACAGACAACATGCTACCCAAATAATCATAAATTACCTCTGTAAAAGTTTACTTGAGCCTTGTTCTAGGTAATTCATTGTGCTCTGCCCAGTACTGCTCAAAATTATATTAAAGTAAATTTCTGCAAAATGTAAAAGAAAGGCCTAAGATCTTAAAAAAGTGAGTGTAAGACCCCAATCAACTCACTCAGTATGAATTTTGAAAGGGCTTACAGTGGTTCATGGACGCTAAGTTGGGCATATGGGAAAAAAATCAATGAGATATTCTCAAGAGGTCAAATCAGCTTTATTGGTTAACATTAGAAAATCAGGGAACTTTGGCAAAAGGTTTAGGAAAATGTCCAATCAACATAAAACATTTCTCACAGCACTAACTTGGGTCATTCAGCTTAACAACCTTTAAACCCATCTGATGTTTTTACTCAAAATATTCCAAGAAGAGAGATTTAGAAGGAAAAGAAAGAGAGAAAGACAGACAATATATAGAAAAGCACACACACAGCTACCGACTTCTGGGTTCCAGTGGTGTCCCCACAGAAACTCCAAGAGGAAGGTCGGATCAAGTAGAAGAGCTGCCTCCTTGCCCTTAAATACCCACAGCATTCATGACCCTCCCCCTAGGTGGGACTTCTGGTCATTTGGCCACTCAGAAGCTGGGCTAGGGAAGAGTAGAGCCCTGTCTCCCGTGTGCCAATGATTGGCAGGCACTGCAGGGCTGGGACACAGGCTCTAGGGCAGGGGGGCATGTGCAGCAGTTCACTGTTTTGCCAGGGCAAGGCCGTATCTGCCCCGCTCCCCCGCACACACATGCATCCCAAAATGTTTTGAGACATGAATCCAGTCTCTGACAGGCCTTATCTGCCCCTATACCTCACACACATGCATCCCAAAATGTTTTGAGAAATTAATCCAGTCTGTGACAGTGAGACATCATGAGAGTTTTTACTACACAGGGCTATAAGAAAACAGTTCAGTGGTCAAAATTATTAGGGATGAAATGGAATATTTAGTTTGATCTGAAACTAAGTCTCATTTGGATGCATATTTAGAAACAGTTCTTTAAAAATTAAATGTAGCTTAAAGTAAAAAAAAAAAAAATATATATATAATTGTATGAAACATCTAGAATTTTCAATTGATTAGAAATTTTTAATGAAAGTTATGTGTCTGAACAAACATTTGCAGCGCTAATGTGCATGTCATAGAGTTAACATTTGTAGCATTTTTTCTTGCCTTTATCAGGAATAGTGTGGCTGGCAGGACCAGGAAAGTACTTGGCGCAGGTTAGGTCCCACCTTGAGAACAGTATCCAGTTCTGTTGTAACATGTTGTTTAATTGCAAGAATCCTTATATTCCAAAACAATCCCAGGATTTAATATTAATGCAGTCTCAATAAAAGGTGTGATAGAAAGTCAAACTCTCTGACAGCAATTTAAAGGTTTGTTCACTTCCACAGAAAGGCTACAGTTCAGGATTCTTGGATAGGAAAGCACTTCAGTATATTTTTAAGCATGGAAGTAGTCCCAGTCACTTCAAGATGAGTGTTATTTTGTCCCTCAAGGACACACAGGGTCTTAAAAACCTTTACTGATTTAGAATATAAACTTTTCCTATGAGATACTAAAACCCACAAAATTTTCTTATGTGCAGAATATCATCTCAAGTATTGCAGACAGAAGCTGGTAAAAAAGAGATCGTAAATCTCCAAACAGCTTATTTTGTAAGAATACTAAATTGCAGTGTAGCACTTTGAAGACATTAGGTTTACTGTAAGTAAACACACCTGCCTCGGTATTAATTTTTGACTATTTCTGACTCAGAAGAGTGTAAAACACTGTTACGCATTATAAACACAAGGTCTAACAATAGATATTTCAAGAGAAGTTAATTTCATATCTGTAAAGAGAAATTGTATATCAGATTTTACTTTAAATTATATTAAAAACAATCTATAGCCATGATTTCAAGGACCAGAGACAAAATAGACTTTGTTATAATTTTCTAATATTCTTTCTTATTAAATGAAGTTGAAAGTAGCTGCCTCCTTTGTTTCTCTCTCCTCTTGGTCTTTGAAGTATTATTTATATGCAGGTGATCACATTATGCTAAACTATATAGATTCTTGTGCAATGTCTCTTGAATTACATATTTTGTGTTTATGACTTTTAATAAATCATTTATATTCTATCCATTCATCTACAAACTTTCTTGCTATTTTATTATGAAAGGAGGGGATGGAGGAGGTGAAACTGCCTTTAATATTTTCATTTTGAGAAAAAACTCACTATTTTTAGAAAAAAGTGTGAAGTTTTTTAGAAGAATAAGTGAATAGGCATGAGAAATACCAAATAACTCACTCTTTATTTCCTCTGGATCCTTTTTTTTTCTTTGCATGTATTGAGGTAGAGAATACAGAGAAGAAGCATAAGACATGATCATTGTTTGATTTTCTTTGACAGAGAAGTTTACTGCTCTACTTTCCAGTGTATATCAGGCACTTTGAGTGTGTGTGTCATTTTCAAACTGATACACTTCTTCAGTATGATTCTTAAATCAGAAAGAAATATGTGGGCGCACATGTAAACCTCTGTATCATTGATCCAATCACTATGGAGACTAAACTGACATCTTAATAGACTGCAAAGATGACAATTACAGTGATTGTTGAAGCAAACCGTTCATTGTTCTTGGTTTACAGAGTGGAAACATTTAAATGTGGTAAGCAGTTTAATAGAAGAAACAGAACAGGGAGGAGAGGAATAGGCAGTAATACAGTGCATGAATTGCAAAGAAGAAGCTGAAATTGAGATAAAGACCATGTGTTGCAAGACCTTGAGGACAAAATTGAACTTCTGAAGTTAATATAAATGTGCATACAGACTCAAATGATACTTACCTAAATAGAAACATTGCAAGGACAAAAATGAAAAGAGTAATAGCAAGGCTGAAAAAAAATTAGAGAGGTTTCAGTACTCAAGAAATAATTTCAAACTTTTTGATACAAAGCAGCTAGTATGCAAACATAAAGGTTTGTCTGTGTATGTATCTTTTTTTGTGGCTCCAACAGGCTGTGACAAATACCTACAAAGAAAATGTGTGCCACACACCCTCTTAGAGTTTTGCTCAGTCTAACATTTTTCAATGCATTCCACCACTTTCTCTTCATCCTTCCAAAACTTTGTGAGCCCAGTCCTTCCAAGCTTGGAAGGATCACATCTATGTTTATGCAGCAAGCTATCATGGCAAGCCTGCTGACTACATCGATTGTCTATCACATGAAAAGGGGCATTTTCCTCAACCCTTTGTGTTTGATTGTGTTTGATTATCAATGCTCCAGGTTAGCTGAGACCCTTGTGCTCAACCATCTAGTCAGTGTTCTGTTTATGGGGACCCTTCACTGAACAGTCTGCCAGATTTGAGGGCAGTTTGACTGGCACTTTCAGGGTCACATGGAAACAGAAAAAAACACCTCCATGTCCGCACCTTTAATTTTCAGTGCCTCAGGAAAAATCCAACAGCACTAACAGCATGAGAGGGTCCACATGGGACTGCAACAACCAACTCTTACCAACTCCCAGCAACTGTTAGTGTCCTTGAAGCACTCACCTGTAACAGGTGTTACATGTAAATGTTTCTTACCCATTAATTGTCTCTATGGTGGAGAAGACAGGTTCAGCCTGTTAACAGATCCCAGAAGTTACAATGGAGTCTTCTCTCTATTCCTCCCATTTTTCACTTTTATATTCCTTTTTGATGTTTATGTGGTGCTTGAATGGTTGTAGTAATACATCATGTTCAGTGGGAGGTAGTTGTTCTTTGGAGATTGGTAATATCAGTATTACACTGGATAACTTTTGGGTATGGAGGTGAGCATCTGTGGTCTTGGCATGGTTGCTGGTTCAACTGCAAGAAATCTTTTTTCTCCCTCTTAACAGCTGCTATGTGGCTTATCAGTTACAAGGTACCACCATGTTCCACCTCTTGCAAGGATTTTAACAGAGGCTGACCGTAATGTCTCCATTCCACCCTCTCTTTAGGCCCCCTTAGCATGTGTGGAAAGTTGGGCATGCTGACCACATTCCATTCAGGGAGTAACAACCTAATTTTCTCCCAATATTTTTCTGTATTGTCATAATTGTGTCTGTAACTGTCCACACACCTCCTGCCTCTCCTTCCTCCATTTTCACCCCCTATAACATATATGCTGACTGCAATCTTATCTTCCCTTTCTCACCCAGGAGGTCACATTAATTATTTGCATATTTTTCCATTCCAGTAGGCAACTTTTTTTTCCATCATTGTTCTTTTTTTCTGGAAATAAATAAATACCAACTCTCCCCATATACCACCCCCCCACCAAAAAACAAAACAAAACAAAACAAAAAAACACCAAAACCCATCAAACTGAAAACCAAACAACTAACCAGAAAAACAAAACCCTAACAACAACCCCAGAAAAACAAGCAATCCAGCACCCCCAAACAAACAAACAAAAAGCTCCACCAAACAAACCAAAGTAAATTCGTTGCTTCTAGATATGACCCTGTACAAAAACATAGGAGAAATTGGAATTATTGCTATTCTTACATGCCTATGAAGGGAATCCATACTGTAAAATCTGAATATGAAATGACACTTTTGGAGACATATTATAAATATGACTTAATTTAAACAGACTGAAAAAGTCTTTAAGACAGACAGGTTATTTCTTTATTACATATGGACTTAAGTATACTTAACATCTAGCGTGGATTATCTGAAATCTGTTTCTAAAATAAGCAAGGAAACAAAGAAACAAATAAAAACCCGCAGTGAGTTTCACTAAAATGTGTACATGCGGTTTTACCCAGTAGCAGTTTAAAAAGTAAAGTGCAATGTATTTTTTGCAGTCATTACCCTGATGGGGAGAGCAAGAGCCCTGAGGTCTTGCAGGAATCTATTGTTTGCAGTATGTATCTGTGCAGCACAACTGCCAAATCATTAAACCACCTTCAAACAGAAGTCCTAGCTGAGACAGGTGTTAGCACAGTGGGTACTGAGGAGGATAGAAGTGGTGTTGGATGGTGTAAAAGACAAATATTTTACAACTCAAATTATGAGTGGACTACTACAGATCTTGCTACAGCTGAGCAGGGTTGATGCCAGCCATTGATTTAATGTTGGCACACACTAACCCTCACTAATTCAAAGAGGCAAGGTCATTTTAATTCTCTTTGTATTTTCTTTTTTTTTTAATTAAAGCAGCAAGTGCTCCCAGGAAGTCTGCAAAAATGTTAAGTATTGTGTTTATATTTTAGCTTATCTGCCACAATTAGAAGACAGATTTCCTAGTAGGACAGGTGTTATACAAGAGTCCTTTGACTTGCAAAGCCTTTGACATAATCACAAAATTGTTTAAGCGAGGATTTGTCCAATGCACTGTAAAAATAGATTAGTTTATTAATTTGATTACCAAAAAAGAAGAGGCTAATAATACTGACAGATCTCAGGTTTTACTGTGTTATTGTGCTTTTTTGCATGTGGACTTAACAGATAGGATCTAATCCCAAAGACTTTCACCTTTTATAGGAAATTAGTGTCCCTGTAGGGTAGTAGGTAGAGGTGTATGTCATGAAGTGTTAGAGGGAAGAAAATATATCTCCCATGAAAATATGACAACAATCCTTCCCTCTATAGAATTGTGAAAAGGGCCCATCAGCCTAAGTCAGGAATTTATGTGTTTTGGGTGTCAACAGAACCCAGTCATAAGGGTGTTTTAGCTAAATATTTGTTTTATTTGAATATGGAAATCATGCCCCTGTTGAAGAGGATCTGAACATATTTTGTAGGATCTTTTTTTATTATTCAAGCTGGAAAATATAAGTATTGTACATTGAGCTTGACAGGTCATAATACACAGATTGCTTCTGATATATTAAGGAAGGCCAGAAATAGTAGTTAACATGAAAACACCAAGTGAAATTCATGTTGTATGTACAGAAACTTGAGTTTTAAAGAGGTATCTCAGATGTGGAGTTAGATAGCTGTGAACAGCATCCTCCAGTCCTTTTCTGCCAGGGTGCTTTCTGACCACTCTGCTCCAAGCAGTTCCTGGGGTTGTTGTCACCCAGGAGGACACTGTCACTGGCAGGACCCAACACACCGCTATATATATATGAACCTTGTACTTTTGGCTACCAATTTGGCTGTCCAGATCCCTCTGTAGAGCCTTCTTACCCTCCAGCAGATCAATACTCTGCCCCAATTTAGTGTCTTCTGTGACCTAGAGTGCAATTCTTCTGTCCAGATGATCAAAAGAGATGCTACACAGGACTGGCTCCCGTATTGAGCCTTAGGGAACACCATTCGTGGCTAGCCAACAGCTGGATGGAGCTCCTTTCTTGACCACTCTCTGGGCCTGTCCAGCCAGACAGTTCTTAACCTAGCAAAGAGTGCACCTGCCCAAGCCATGGGCTGCCATCTTCCCCAGGAAAATACTGTGAGAGACTGTGTCAAAGTCTTTGCTGTCGTCCAGTTGGTTACATCCACAGCCTTTCCCTCATCCACTAGGCAGATCATCTGATCATAAAAGGAGATAAGAGTGATTAAGCATAGAGAGACAGTGTCAAAAGCCTTGCTCAAAATTGAAATGGACAATATCCACTCATCTCTCTGTCATTAGCAGAAGGGCTGTGTAGGCACTAAAAATTTAGCAGAGGTTCTGCTAGCACACATAAAGAACTTCATTAGAAGTCACAACTGTTCTAATCAACACTTCTTCTGTAATAGTATTCTTTTTTTTCTCTGTAAACATCATCTTCACATCTAGGGAAACAGCAATTCTTTGATTAGATGTTTTGATTTGATTTTGGACAGGAATAAATTTTTGGCTTTGTGTAGCAAGAATGCTTCTTGGGCCTGAAAAGAGGCAAACTGAAAAGAGGCAGTCGAACAAATCAATGGAGAAGGAAGGTAAAAACATTTATTTTTAAATTGTTGAGAAATTAAATACTTGTGGTATTTTTTTGTGAGCAGACTTCTGCAAAAGACTATTTTGCATGTTAGTCTATGATAGTCAAAGACCAAGATGTGTGTGTGCTCATATGGTACTTCTTTATTAACATATTTAAGCATTTCCAGTTCTGCTTCTACAAATATATTTATAGAATAATTTTTTATTATTAATATTAATCACACATATTGCATTTTATATGTTGGCATTTCAGATTTTATCCTTATGCTATTAAGCTGCTGTTCCTGGTTGATATAACTGTACTGGAGGTGTCACTATGCTGACAGAAGCAGATTTTGGACAGCAGAAATGAGTTTATATCACTCTATAAATACCTGAGACGTCTTGTGAGACATGAAAAATAGCTTAGGACAGCTTGTGATCTATTGAAGATACCCTGTTTATGTCCTCAATTTTTAGAATTATCTGGTTTAAGTATTAATGTTAATTTTTGCACAGAGTAATACTCTATCAACAATAACTGGTAAAGAGCTAATCATCTTCTGCAGTACCCTGCAATCCAATCTTCTACTTGAAGGAACCTTTTCTTTTTTCTGCTGCACTTTGTAGCAGCAACAGCCAAAATATTTTACCAGTACATTGTGTCACTTAACATTTAAAAATGCTATTTCTTACTGGCTACTTAATGTTAGGATTGGCAATGTGGTACTTACAGGATGGAGAGAATTACAGCAATGAGACCAAGTAATCTAATTACCTTTTCATCTCAATAAACCTCCTGTGAAATACACACCCTGATTCATATTTGATAAACTTCCACTGAATCTTCAGAAACATGCATTAATTGAAAATTTCAGTGTTCTGAAAAGATCTGTTAAAAATCACATAATATCAGGGTCAGAAAGGACTTGTAGAAACATCTAGTCCAACATGCCCTGCTAAAGCAGGTCCACTGCACAAGATCACATCTAGGTGGGTTATTAATATCTCGCAGGCAAATATGATGCCACAACATATATGGGTAGCTTGTTCCAGTCTTGAGCACCTTCAAAAAAACCAGAAGTTTTCCCTCGTGTTTAGGTGAAACTTCCTGTACTTCAGTTTGTGTCCTTGTCCCTTGTCCTTTAGCTGGGCACCACTGGTGCCCAGGACAGTCTGGTTCTATCCTTTGAAATGTCTAGAGGATGGGATCAGACTTCCTAAAGATAATTGTGCATATTGAAAAGATCCCTGTTCAGTCACCTCTTTTCAAGGCTAAACTGGCCCAGCTCACTCAGCTTTTCCTCATGAGACATGATGCTCCAATAGTCTTTGTAGCTCTCAACTGAACCCTCTCCAGTAATTCCTCGTCTTTCTTGAACTGGACAGCCCAGAGCTGGACAGAGTATTTCAGGTGAAGGTTTGGAGTAAAGTACAAAGTGCAGAGTAGAGAGGCAGGATCTCCTCCCTCAATGTGCAGGCAATGCTCTTCCTAATGCCCCGTCAAGACACTATTGGCCTTCTTGGCCACAAGGCCACACTGCTGGCTCATGGACAGCTTGTTGTCCACCGGGAACCCCAGGTCCTTCTCTGCAGAGCTCCTACCCAGCAGGTCAGCAGCCCTTGTGCTGGTGTGTGGGTTATTCTTCCCCAGGTGCATGACCCTGCACTTGCCTTTGTCAAAATTAATTGGGTTCCTCTCTGCACAGCTCTCCATCCAGTCCAGGTCTCTCTGAATAGCAGCACAGCTCTCTTGGCTATCAGCAATTTCTCCCAGTTTTGTGTCATCTGCAAACTTGCTGAGGGCAATTTTGTCCCTTCATCCAGGTCACTGATAAATGAGCTGAACAAGACTGCACCCAGCACTGACCCCTGGGGAACACCGCTGTGGGCCTTCAGCCGGCCTCCACAGCCGGCTCTGAGCTTCGCCATTCCCCAGATCCACCTCACTGCACTGACCCCTGGGGAACACCGCTGTGGGCCTTCAGCCGGCCTCCACAGCCGGCTCTGAGCTTCGCCATTCCCCAGATCCACCTCACTGCACTGACCCCTGGGGAACACCGCTGTGGGCCTTCAGCCGGCCTCCACAGCCGGCTCTGAGCTTCGCCATTCCCCAGATCCACCTCACTGCACTGACCCCTGGGGAACACCGCTGTGGGCCTTCAGCCGGCCTCCACAGCTCCGCCATTCCCCAGATCCGCCTCACTGTCCATTCATCTAACCCACACTTGCTGAGCCTACCTGGGAGCATGTAATGGGATACAGGGCCAAAGCCTTGTTCAAGTCAATGTTGACAGCACTCACTGCCCTCTCCTCATCTACCCTGACAGCCATGCCAACAATAGAAGGTAACCAGCTTGGTCGAGTGTGACTTCAAAACCATAATGTTCCATTTAAAACCAAGTTATTCTTACAGATTGTAAAGTAATACCTTTGACAATGTGAATAGAGATTGTCTTCCTCATTGCCTTTGCGCTTTTGCTACACTTAGTATCTTAAATATTAAGATACTTAAGATAATAAAGATTTTAAGATATTGTCCATGGTTTTATTTAATTCCTTCAGAATATTATTGTGTTCATGCAAATATATTGGCATGATTATCCACAGCGTTGTAATAAAATCAATAAAAGCATTGTGAAAAATGAATAAAGGATAGACAGACTAATGCTGTCACTTCACTAGCAAAGCCCAAACACAGAAATGAGAACAGTTACTATTACGAAATGTTCTTTAAATATATTTATCCTACATATTTCTGAATATCTAGGCCTTCCTTAATATTTAAGTTCCTTCAAATAATAACATGGGACTTGAAGAATCTACTTGTTTTAATTTAAAATTATTAGGATTATGGAAGAAAAATACTGATGGTAATGGCTTAAACAATCCCATCAGCTTTTTTTCCCTTCCTTCTTCCTTCTATCTTCTTCCTTCTTCCTTCTTCCTTCTATCTTCTTCCTTCTTCCTTCTTCCTTCTTCTTTTCTCATATAAGAATAAGTTTTTTTTGAGTTTTATTTTCATTTAAGACAAGGTATGGAAGGGTTCACTTATGGGAAATGAAACAGAGAGTCCAATTGAACTGATAAAGAAGCCTGATAAAGCAGAAACTGTGGAAGAGACAAACAGAGATAACTGCTCCCTGAGGTAGAT
The DNA here is from genome assembly GCF_028551555.1 of Melozone crissalis. Lineage (NCBI taxonomy): Eukaryota > Metazoa > Chordata > Aves > Passeriformes > Passerellidae > Melozone > Melozone crissalis. Next base: position 43,848,321 of record NW_026535783.1, on the reverse strand, counting down.
GTGATCAAGAAACATGTTGCAAAACTTTGTCATATGATAATGATTACCAGGTGACTGATGTAATGAAGAATGTGTAGGAAATGAGAAATTGTTACCAAAAATAGAACCCTACAAGTAAACCCTATATAAATGCTTTGTATTCTCAATAGAATTAGCTTCTGATCCAAGCTCAGATGTTCACGTCCCTCCATTGCCAGTATTCACTAAATTGCTCAGTTAGTTCTATGGTGTAGTTGACAAGGTGGTGATCAGTCAAAATTCAGCCTTCCTGCCCTCAAAGGTCTTTTCCAACCTAAATGATTCTGTGACTCTGTGATTCTGTGATTCTTTGAAGTGATAAAAAATATTCTTTTTTGAATCTATTTGCAAAAAAAATCCTTTTAGGTGCTTCCCAATTTATTTTCTTTTCCAGAGATTTTAAGCCTACTTTGAGGAGCATCTTTAACCAAATTCAAGACAAGCAAAATATCAAAAAAGAGCAAGGCCCAGGTTGTGGTGCTATTTGAGCTGCAGCATCTGTTCATCCATAATGTAGAATGGAAAGCACACATTGTGCTCAAAGGTGGTCTCCTTAACACAATGCATTTAATACTCTGGAAGAAGTCTTTCTTGTGTTTGTGCAAGTATATTTAATATTTTATTTACAGTATCTTTAAACTTCATTTGATTATGGCCAAAGTACAGACATAAAATGTTCCACTGCTAAAAAGATATTGTAGAATTGAAAGTTTTCCTTCCTGGCAGGGCCCTCATTGTTCTATCATATAGATAAGCCATAGAGGAAAGAATTTCATGAAAAGGATAAAAGTGGTTTGGTCTATTTCAATTTCATGAGTGTAATTTTTTGTTCTCTTGTCCCCTTGCTTTCTGAACATCAGCAAAGATTTTATTCTCACTATACTAAAAGCATTTATTTTTTTCTTCTTTTTTTCTTGTTCATTATTATGTCAAGTAAATGGCATAAAATATTTCTGCAATCTCTACTTCAGCTTTGATACTGCTCCTTTTGCATATCTACATTAATATGCGTATTGCCACAAGTACCTATTTATTACTGCAGGTTCAGTGATCTGCACCAAAGACAAATTTGTGGAAAGCTTGAATATACACAGACCTTTTCCACTGCTCTCAAGGTGCATAGTTTTATGAAAAAAAGCTTTAGGTCTTATCCCTAAATGTAGTCATACAAATAAGCTGAGTCAGGATGTGAGTTTTCCCAGTTCCACATTTTCACAATGTACTATACATCATGCATTGACTTCAGCAGCACAGTAAGATCCTCTGTTATAGCTTTAGGATGTATAAAGGAACAATAATTAATTAAATTGCCATAGGTTGCCAGTGTCATGTGTCACCTGCAGAAACCAAATTTGCAAGGAATCTCATTAAGAAATAATTAGCAAGCGAACAAATTCTACAGAATATCAACATCTCTAATCTATTGCATGTTTCCGTTGGGAATCAGAAGTTGACCATTTCTGTACTTTCATCAGTAAACCCAGTCTTTACATTTTCTACCACTTAAGGCTGAATATACTAAGAACTGCAGTGATGTGACTAACACCAATCCCTCTGGCGCTATCTTTCATAACTATTATATCTCCAGAGTGCTGCAACTTCCCTTAGCCTGGAATTTCCTTGCCCTTTCTCCTTCATTATCCACTGCATACATTAAGTGTCTTGATTCAATTTGCAGTACAAAAGCAAAACATTTACTCACAAACATGAAAATGGGCTAGTCCTTACTTTAGGATGGAGTATTGTTACAGCACACTAAATTGTTTTTCCCTGTCAGTACCTTCAAAACACTAGAAAGTATGTTCTTAGTTTCTTCTGTACTAAAATACTGTGCATATATGCCTTTAAATATGATGTACACTGATTAATGTAATTTATTTGTTTTGAAGTATGTTTTGTCACACAATAAATATATACTTATTTTCTCTGCAATTTGCATCATTTTATAAAAGCTTTTTAACAATGTTTTGAAGTGATTCAGGAAAAATATTTATACTGGGAGTTTACCTTTTGTTTGGGTGAATAAGAAATTTAAAGACAATTAACATTGAAAGATAATTACCTCAACTAGAGAATTCTTGATCTGACAGGCCTATCTTTTAGCACCATGCATCATATTTAAAATGAAATGTTTTGTTTAGCATCTACAATCAATCAATTAATGCAAATTATCTACAATACATTAGTAGTGCCAACTTTCCAAGGGAACATATTTACTTAGGTTATTTTCCCAGAAGAAAATAAGGAGTTTGTGCTTATACGAAATAAAAAAGCCAGAAACGTCAGAGATAAATAAAGTTTAAACCTAATAAAAACCTTCTAGAAAGAAGTCATCCACCAAAAGAAAATTGTTTATTATTTATATTATTACAGGGGCCCATTCACCTTTTTAGTTGATATTTTATGTGGTATCTATTCTCTCAGTTGTTACTGCATTCAACATTTTTAATGATACTTTGTGGTAAAGACAGATAAATTCTGTTTAGCAGAAGGAAAAGCAAACATACAAAAATTAACTAGACCTCCTAGATTTCCAAAAGGATTTTCTTTCAGTTTTTATTTCAACATTTCAAGCATGTAGGAAAGATTTAAACCAAACACTCCTTTTTTTTTTTTTTTTTTCTGGTGCATGAAATTTGTCTTAGTCAAAAGAGTACCCCATTTAAGAGCTTTGTTGATTTTGTCTAGGAAGGAAGCACTGGGTTGTCCAGCTGTAGCAAAATGTATTTGGCACAAACACAGCAGCTGAACTCCAGAAATCAAAAAGCATTTTTAAGCTGGAAATGGAATTTCCCAATTTTGAAGTCTAGGATGCATAGACCTTTTAGCTTAAGATTTTATTCATGATGGAAAATCTAGATTTTACTGTGAAAAGATAGAAATAACTCAAGTACTAGAAGTTCTGATTTAGCCAATTGCTGCAATTCTGTTTATTAATTTTCCAGTTTATATATTATTTTATTACTTTTACATATATTCATATTTTCAAATTATTAATTATAAGCATAATATTTCTTTTTATTCATATTTCTTGGCATCTAGCATTCTTTCCAATGTTATTCTCTTAGAGCAGTTATAGATGATTAATATTAAGAAAAATTATTCATGTTCTATGGAAAATTCCTCTAAATGTAATTTAACTATATTCAAATTACAACACATTACTATTAGTGAACTTTGCTCAAGAACCAGCAATTGCTAGCAAATTGTCTCATAAAATGGCTAAGGAAGTGCTCTGTTGTTATTTCAATTAAATATCTTTATAATTTATGCACAATATTGTCCACATGAAAAAAAAAAAAACCCGACTGTCTGAAATCTGACATGATTTATGGCATGTTATTAATAATGAACTTTAACAAAGTGGGCAGGATGGCAAGGTACTGATGGGAAGCTTCAGATTTTAACGAATACTTAGGACACCTGGAACACATTGGTTTAGAGTTTCATCTCTATTCTGAAATCCTACTGCAAGTTGCTTATCCACACAGAAATATCTAGGTATCTTTTTATTACATCTGGAAAGTCAAAAATTTTTTTTTATTAAAAAAAAAATTTTATTAAATCTGGAAAGTCAAAAAGAACTAGATGTGATATTAGTCACATCAGAACTAAAGAGCTGCTTACTACAGAGACAGTTGCTGCTTCAGTAGACTAGTTGAAGTAGGCCATTCAATGGGCATGTCTTATTCCTTATATGAAAAACACAGATATGTTTCCAGGTTTTCATTTCCACCCTAAGATCTTACACATTTAACACAGAAATAAATACAAAGTTGTAATTGTCTCCCTGTTGCCAGCAAATGCCTTTATCTCAAGAGAGGTGTGATTGTATCTTGTGCCTAAAAAATAAAAACTGATATTAATATATAATTGGACATAATTTAGTTGCTAAAATCAAGATTTCCAAATAAATTGCTACCTCACAGAAGTACTCTGATAAAAAGCATTTGAAAACAAAAAGTCTTGTAATAACTGAAGTTTTGAAATAAGCAAAAATACAGCAAATAAATTTGTTTGCCAACATGCTGAGGAAGTTTTTATTTTAACTTCATCCTGGTTTTGCAAATACGATTAAAGACAGCTGAGAGAACAACTCTTAATATAAAACCTTCATCTTACACTCAGGTACTCAGACACTCAGATACACATGACACTCAGATATGCATTTTTGTCCCCTGAGAAACTATAAAAGCTTTCAATTTTAGCTGTATTTCCTTCTTGTTAGTGATGATACTGGGAAAAAGACATGGGAGGAAAAAAAGTCTCAGCAAAATGCTCCATTATAAAAGGTAAGTGAAATAAATTTGTCATAAAAGAATAAAAAGCAGAATCAGTATTTGAGAAGGCACATTGCTACATCTTTTATGCACAGTACTTCCTACTTTTGCTATAAGAGTTGCACAGACATTTCATGCTAACCAATAGTGGAATATTTGTCTGAATAATAATATTAGATCCCATACATGAGAGGCATATTATGGAACCTATATTTCTGTGAGCATGGAATTTTGGATTTTTTGGTTTTGAGTTTTTTTATATGCTATCATAAAATATGGAGTCAAGTACCCTTGCACTTGATATAGGCGCTATTAAATAAGATGGTTCTCTAAAAATTAACATTACAGAATACAACCTATATATAACCTATAGATCAAGAAACTATGTCCTAGAGATCTTCAAATCTACATGTGATCAAGCTCTTTGTAGCTGATGCTGAAGCTTCCTGTTAACATTCTTGTGCTGAAAAAGAAAGTAATCAATTAATTTTCCCTTAAATACTATAGTGTTCTTAGGTTAACTGTTTAGTAAATGAAACCATTATTTAAAAATTCCATAATGGATTTCTTTATTAACTATTTTTGTCAGCATTGGATGGCTCATAATCCAGGTGATGCACAACGCCCAAAAATATTATAAGGTATTCCTGTAGCTCACTATAATTGCACTAAAAATTGACTCTGCTGTGGCTTTCTATGCTATTGCATTTATAATACAGTAACTCCCAACAATTTTATTCTAGGCAGAGGACTTAGCAGTTTAAAAAAAAAATGGGGAAAGAAGCATGTGGAAACAGACACACTCAAGCAGGGACTGACAAATTCACTACAATCTGTAGAAGGAAATTGGTCAGAATCATGAGCAGAATGGAAGTCCCATGGCTCTCGCTACCTCCCGCTAGCCACAGCAATGTAATAACTCAACTTTTCATGGCTAAAATACTGCAGACTGTCCAAGTGAGACACTAGGACACTATTCCTTCACCTCCTATTAATTATTTTAAAATTGTTTATTGCAGTACACTGAAACCAAGAGATAAAGGTTTATTCTTAAAATATTCTGAAATGTGTTTCAGGTGGTGTTAAGCTCACTTTTTTTTAACTTTCCTGAGCAGGTAAGTGAGATCTATTGTGACTGTACTTGTACATCAACTCTTAGTAACATTGCAAGGAAATATCTAAGGTAATATAAATCAAAGTCTGGATTGCTTCATAAAAAGTGAATGATCATTAGTTTTGTTAATATTGAGCAAAGGGCATAGAAAGAAAATTAGGCAGGGAAGAGGAGAAAAGTCAAGGAAAGACAAGTACATGAGAAGGAAACAGAGACCTTAACAAAAGCACATTAAAAAGAAGAAAAAAACAAAGCATGTTAGAGACAAATCAAATAAAAATCAACAAATAGAATAGACATTAAAAAGAAAGTGATGTAAAAACTTGAGAATGAAGTTAAGGTTAATTCATGTATGATCATAAACTTTTAAACTTCCTGTTGCTAACGGTGTGGTAGAAATTTACTTTGCATTATATCTTTATAACTATTTAATAATACTTGCACAATACAAATAATGTTTGCATATAGACAGAATGCAAGATATTTCTCATTCCCAACACTTTTTATTCAGCAACTTTTTAGAAGCTGGCATCAGTGACATGTGCTTTTTGTGTGATCTGGTTAGAAAAGTTGATTATTGATAAAAGGATCATCAAAAATTCTACTTCAAACAAAGACTACTGAGTAAATAGAAATATTTTTTTTAATTTAAAAGTGGCCTTGAGTTTTGGAGGAGAGGAGAACATACATTTTATAACATAATCCTACAGCAAACCAGTCTCATGACCTAAAAAACCCCACAAGTCAGCAATGTTTCCCTTGAGAAGTCAAAACTACTAAATACAGTCCTTTATTTTCTTTCTCCAAATATACTTCTGTCCTAGTTCTTGGTAAATAACATTTACACATCTTTCTCTCTCTTAGTAGAGCCAGGCACAAAACAGAGTGAGGGAAAACTTCCCTTGAGAACATAGTCCAATAAAAGCCATTGTAGAGAAGTAGAACTCAGACTTTGTGGACTTTGTGCCACTTAGCAGTACTACAGATCATTTCTCTTCAGCTTTCTGATGGTGAGATCTCTGGGTTTACTAAATATGTTTAATAGGTGTATCATTCTTAAAACATTGGAGCTCTAAGAACCCTGAAATTTCCTGGAAAACAGCTGCAGTATCCTGAACACAGTGTGACAGCAGATTTGTTTTCATGAAGTTTTATGAACAGTATGTTGTAAAAGAAAGAGAAAATTGTAGAAGCAGGAAAAAAATTAAAGAAAAAAGAAAAGAAATCAAATGAAGGATGTAACTGGTACTTTTAAAAACCTCTCAGCATGAATCCAGATTAAAAAAACAATGTTTCCTGTCATTCTTGTCTGCCAGCTCTAAACAGTTTTAAACACATTTGGAAGCATAAGCGTAAGACAGAACATCTGTCCAAGCTGCCCTCAAAACCCTGCCTGTTTCTTCACAATTTCTCTACTGCTAAATAATTTTTCATCTTGACTCTGCTTTCTAGGAAGGCAGCCCCTGAACAGGATCTAACAAGCTCTTCCTTGTCACCTCTGAGCCACAGCTCATTGATTAAAATGGTCTATAGCCTCCTCCCTTCTGCCATCCTCCTTCCCACACAGTCTTTAAAATTACCCTGGGAAAAATCTAAAGGAAGCTGAGTGGGTGAAGTGCTGTTCTGAGGACGACTTGAATCCCAAGCCCTAAAAGGGCCTTAGCAAGATTAAATTTTCCTTGGAACTTGGATGTTCTGCACTAAGGTAAAAGAATTCCCATAAGGCTGTCTGGAAGTGAATCTCGAAACTGCTGTTATTCCCTTGCATATTACATTATTTCTAATCCGCTTGCTCTGGAAGGACAGAGACACCTCAGCAACTTTCCTCTTTGGAAGTTCCCATTTCTTCTATGAGTTTGTCTTAAAAGGAAGCAGCATGTGTAGACACAGAAGGTGACACTGAAAACATTGCTGACACTGCAAAAGGGGGATAGGGGGATAAAGGATGATATATGTGTGTGTGTGTATATATATATATATATATATGCATGTAAAAATTAATTACATAATTAATTCAATAATGATATTTATTATAAATTTAAATTTGATTTTTGAAAGATAGTTCATATGCAATATAAGTTGTAAAAAAGAAAGTTAAAGATTTCAAAACATAGACTTAAAGTTGCATTCAAATATTTTTAAGTACTTACTTATTTTGTACATTTGTACAGGTTTTGTTATATCCCTAATATTAGCTCTAGAACACTAAATACTGAAAGTTAAAATACTGAAAGATTGGGCCATAACCCCCACTTTTTAATCTGCATAAAGACAGAGATGACAATAATTTCTACTATATGTCTTTTTATCGATATTACTCTATAATAGTTAGCATTCTGTTTTCCTGTGTTTGAAAGATTTTGAAATCTATCAAATCAAAAGACAGGAACAGCAGAATAAAATAATTGACTGTCAAAATGTAAACATATTAGTAGGTTTCTTTGATATTAGTTTTCATATTATGAGTGTCAGAAAGTGGTTGAGATATAATTCAGTCAGGCTTCCATGGACAGAAGATGATACAAACACACAAAATTTCTCTCCAATAGTAAGAAGGCCGTGAAAGAAGTCCTGAAATTGTAGTATGAATTCCAAAGGCTTCACAGAAAGGAAGACAGGTATTTTACTCAGGTCCCAAACAAGTGCTAATTCTCACTGATGACAGATGAGGCCAACAGAAACACAGCTTTATGTCTCTTTTGCCCCCTTGCCTATAATTTAGTTCCAGAATGTGGGGGAACCAGAAGTCCTCCCCATTTGTCTGGTGTCATCAAATGAGAATCTGAGATACAGAGGGGCTTGAACTGAAATGTTTTCATATGAAGATAACAGTTGAAGGAATAGCCAAGAATAAAATATTTCCTTATTGTGAGGTTCACTCAACTCTGAATCCCAAATTTACTTTAATTCATGGGCAATCTAAATACATGTGTAATAAAGGGCTCAGTAAGATACTACGTCAGTCTTCTAAAAGTCCAGGCACCACAATTTCCATGGATGTAATTCGCTTCCAGATGTCATGAGACAGATTTCCAAAAACCTATTTTGGTGGGAAGCTTCTGGATGAGAATTTGAGAACACAGCTGTTGTTGCTGCCAGCCCAGCTGCTTGCTTTTGCATATGCTCCCATGAACCACGGGAGGCTCACAAATGTAGGTTTTGTAGCCAATGATCCACAGACAGATTGTTGGCAGTTTTGCAGCTACAAGGCAGAGGGGACCACATGTGGGGATACTATAAAGATTATCATTATTTAGGCATATAAAGGATTTTCAGAAGGGTATTACAATCTGATCAAAATTTGTGTGCTTTCTGCTTTTTGCACTCTTCCTTCTGAGACTCGCACAAAACATAAAGAGTTCAAACAAACTGTGATCTCTACAACCCTTCTCTTTCTTCTGGATCTTTTCCAGAGCATTGCTCTTTAAACATTGGCCAAACTTCATACATGGACCATAAGGGAGTAGACGAGAAGACTAAAGTTACATTGCACAGATCAAATGAAGAGAATAATAGTGTTAGAGACAGTTGTAATAATTTTCTATTTCTATCTGATAGTTATATTCAAGAACTGAGAGATAACTGTTATAATCTACAGAACATAAATACCCCAGCCACTGACAGAGGGTTGCCCATCTTCATAGCTTCGGGGAAATCTTAGTAAATGACAGAATTTACAGACATGACAAAACTGCACCTTCCAATCTTGTGACTTCACTGCTGTATGAAACATCTCTACTGTAGAGGACCAGTAAATATGCTTGAGTCAGAAGATGATTAAAAATCAAAATACTAAATATGCTGATTAAATAAACACCTTAGAAAGACATCCACATGTTTGAGCTCTACAGTGGCAGGTCCGAGAAATCTATTAATATGCTTGATCCTCAGTTTGTCTTGATTTCAAATACAATTTAATTACTGACAGTAACACTCATAGAAAGAATTGATTTCAAGGTACAAAAAAAAAATAGGTGTCAATGCTGCTCCTTTTTTTTTTCTTTTTTTTTTTTTTTTTAAGAGAACACAGAGAATGTGGCCTTATTTCCCTGATGTTTTCATAGACTCAGTACTGACATTTTCTGAATCTTGCTTGTTATATTCATTTACCTGACAATGGCAGCAACAGGAGAAAACTGTATAAAATCAGACTCACAATCAGATATTGATTAGTGCCTTAGTTATCCATCAAAGGTTTAGTATGCTGACTGTTGGAAAATCAGATGCGACTGCCTGATACTGGTAGTATATAGGCTTTGCATCAACTTGTAATAAGATAGGAATGGGTGGGTTTTGGTCAAAATAGTAAGTTATGGCTCTGTCTGGATAGTATGACATGTTTCCCTCAGTTACTGATGAAGTTTTTTAAAGAGTGTTTATTTGCCATACAACCTGGAAATAGTATACTAATTTTACTCTATAAATACCAGTCTTTGGCTAATTATCTACTCTTTCATATGTTTTTATTCATATCAAACTATAAGCATTTAATTTAGCATATTTGCTAATTATGTAGCTCAAGTTGCAGTTTTTGTTTGTGCATCACTGCCAAATGTATATAGTATGCTTGTATATGCATGATTTTATATGTATTTACATTTGCTGTACAGTGTACACACATTGCAATTCAGTAATGCATACATGTATTTTGTGTTAGTTATGCACATACCAGTAAACAACTGGTGGAAAATAAACAAAAAACTAAGGAAACACAGATTGATTGGTTGATCTCCCTGTCAGGGAACGACAAAAAATAAAATGAAATAAAGATGAATAGGAAACAAAAAGGAAGAAAGAAGAGGTTAATAAATGTAAAGCCTAAACCTTTAAAAACCCTCCCTACACAATCTGTACTAGACCGTTTCTCAAACTGTGCATTGAACCATTTCTTTAGGGAAAAAAACCTTGCATGTGTCTTGCAGTTAATAATTTAAGTTCTAAGAAGAGCAAATTATCTAAGTTGCAGCAACTATAACCTATATTCTCCTGTTTTTAAAATTTATCAAAATTTTTTGATAATTTTCTTTTTTTTGCTTATTCTACAACTCCTCCAGTTAGTTACAACACCTAATTACAAAGTATCTTACAAAAGATGCTCTTCATTTGTGCAAATATATTCTATAACATGTCAACAACTCTTGAACAAGATTTATGTCAGTCACAAAATTTCATCAAGCAGAGCTGCAGGCAGGAATATTTGTGATGACATAAATACCACAAAGATTATATTACGATGTGACTAAAAGAAATATGTTTTCAAATTTTATTTTAGTTTACAATGCAAACTTTATTTAGAAATAAACTCAGATGCACACACAAAAAATTGATTTCAAATGCATACAGGTAATCATGCACATATGTCTGTCTGTATGCACTTAACCCCATAAATTTGTGAACAAAATTTCTAAGTATATATTGATACTAAAATACTGACTTCTAGCTTGCCTGTAGTAGAAAAGTCAGATTACACAGACTTAATACACCTCAATTCCTCGTATACCTCATATACCACAGTTCTTAATCTGTAGAAATCTTACTTTCCCTATGCCATGTTGTGAAATTGATAAAACACTTTGGATCCTCTGATAAGTGTAAGAATTTTTAAAAGATAAGTATTTTGTAGCTGTGAGACACATACTTTTTCACTAACTAGAAAAATAATTAAGAATTAAGTCCACTATGTAACAGTAGGAATGAGTTTATTACTATTCTGTTCAGGTAGATTTAAAGTGAAAGAGTTTTTCTGCAAGGGGATGTGAAGTATATTTCAAAACAGTCCACAGTGATTGAGATAAAATGGATTTAATATTTGAAGACTTCGAAACAGCATTTTCAGCAAGCATCCTCTCGGGCAAAGACCTCTTTTTAATGATGTGAGTGGTAAAAATAGTCTAGATTGGGACTTTTTTGCATTTTTCAATCCATTTTGCAATGTGAAATTTGTTAGTAGCCAGTCAGAACTTCTGTTTGAGAAAAAATGGGCGAGGTATGCTTCTGGTCTATTCTAACACAGCAAAGTCTATATCCCTAATGAAATAATGAAAATTAAGAAAAACTTCAAGATACTTGAAATGTAACTTCTATTGATGCAAATGTAGCTAGCAAGACAGTAAAGTATTCTTGAGGAGAACAAAACAGAGTGAAATGATTTAAAAATAACAACTGGTGTCACTCTGAAACACCAGATTGGATACATCAGCAATGATAGCCACAATTTCCTTAATAGCACTGGCAGTAGTAGCATATCTATCAAAACGCATGTGACCAAAGGTGCCAACCAAGCTGCTCAACCACATGGAGATTGGTGAAGCAAGCAGAATACTCTCCCCTGTTCTTTGGTTACCAACATAATTTAATTTTCTTACTTAAAGATCTCAGGTCATTTTACAGGATTTTGTTTTCTAAAACTTGTTTTTTCTTCTAACTGCTACTAAAAGTGCTAAGACAAACACTCTTTTAAAGACATAATTTGATGAAAACTAAGTGTAAATTTTCTTAGTAAATTCTAACCTGAGTTTTCTGGCTTATTTTTTTTTCACTACTGACAACTAAACTGGTTTTAAAGGTACATTTTCTAGAAAATATCTAGGGATGCTATTCCAGGTCACTCTATTAATCCTGTCTCTCATGGATGACCTGGGCACAGGGATAATACATCAAGCACCAGAGGCTGGGGACAGAGTGGCTGGGCAGTGGCCAGGCAGAAAGGGCCCTGGGGGAAGTGACTGACAGCAGCTGAGCGTGAGCCAGCAGTGCCCCGGTGGCCAAGAAGGCCAATGGCATCCTGGCCTGTGCCAGCAATGGTGTGGCCAGCAGGAGCAGGGCAGGGACTGACCCCCTGTGCTGAGAACAGGTTAGGGCACACCTCAAGTGGTGTGTCCAGTTCTGGGCCCCCGAGATGAGGAAGGGTGTTGAGGCGCTGGTGTGTAAAGAGGAGGGCAACAATGGTGGAGAAGGGGCTGGAGCACAAGTCCTGTGAGCAGTGGTTGAGGGAGCTGGGGTTGTTTGGCTTGGAGAAGAGAACACTCAGGGGTGACCTTTTCACTCTCTACAACCGCCTGAAAGGAGGGCGTAGCCAGGTGGGGGTTGATTTCTTCTCACAAGCAATCACTGACAAGACAAAAGGATAGAGACTTAAGCTCTGTCAGGGGAGGTTTATACTAGACATTAGGAAGAAGTTATTCACAGAAAGGGTGATTGGATATTGCGGAATCACAAGTCCCAGAAGATGTTTCAGAAAAGACTGCATGTGGCATCTTAGTGCCATGGTGTAGTTGACAAGGTGATGTTTGGTCACAGGTTGGACTCAATGATCTCAAATGCCTTTTCCAGTCTAGCTGATTCTGTGATGTCTGTATTTTAAAGCTATTTAGTCAAACATGGTTTTGCCAAATCAGATCATAGTTGTGAAGTTTAGGTGAAAGAGATCATTCCATTATGTCAGAGAGACAAAAAAAAAAAAAAAAAAGTGTTACATTTGACCAAATAAACTACTTCTGCCTTCAGAACAGATAGAATCAGTAATTTTATAAAAGTTGCAGAATGCAATCCTGCCACTGTTGGGTCGAAGCATACTTGGATTATAAAGATAATTTTGAAACAATCCAATGGGAGCTATCTGGGGTGTGTCTGTGTCTTTTTTTCCAATACTTTGCATTTTTCTATAAATTTTATATGAATAACCTGATGTCCTTCTATGACAAGGGTAGGAACTAGATGATCTTTAAGATTCCTGCCAATCCAAACTGTTGTATGATGATTCTATGACTGATACTCTTCTATGAATAGGGGACCCACTTAGTAGATCAGGGAAAGACTCCAGATATTGCCTATCTGGATTTCAGCAAAGCCTTTCACAGCATTTACAACAGGAGTCTCCTGGATAAAGTGCACACAGCTTAGACTGATGCACTGGGTAAAAATCTGACTGGATGGCTGGGCCCAGAGAGTAGTGGAGAATGGAGCTACATCCAGATGGTGGCAGGACACTGGTGCTCCTCAGGCTTAGTACTGAGGGCAGTACTGTTAAATAGCTTTATCAACAACCTGGGCAAGGGGATCAATGGCACCCTCAGTCAGATAACTCATTGATGATGCCAATTTAGGCAAGAGTGTTAATCTTTTTGTGGGTAGGAAAGCCCTGCAGTAGGATTTGAACAGTCTGGATTGACAGACTGAGCCCTAGGGTATAAGATTCAATAAGGCCAAGTGCAAGGTCCTGCCCTTGGGTCACAACAATCCCATGCAGTACTACAGGCCTGGGACAGATTGGCTAGAAAGATGCCTAGTGGAAAAGAACATGGGCTTGCTGAGCCAGTGTGTGGCCATGTGGGAAAGAAAGCCAAAGGCATCCTGGTCTGGATCAACAGTAGTGGCCAGCAGAACCAGGAATGTAATCATTCCCTGACCTTGGCACTGGTGAGATTGCACTTAAAATCCTGTGTTCAATTTTGGGCCCTTCACAAAAGTAAAGACACTGAGGTGCTAAAGTGTGCCCAGAGAAGGGCAACAAAGCTGGTGAGGGGTCCATAGCACAAGTACTGTGAGGAGTGGCCAAGGGACATGCCTTTATTTAGCCTGGAGGAAAGGAGGCTCAGAGGAGACCTTACTCTCTAAAATTACCTGAAAGGGACTTGTAGCCATGTGGAAGTCAATCCTCACTCCTAAGTAACAAGAAACAGGACAAGAGGAAATGGTCTCAAGTTGTGCTGGGAGGTGAAGGTTTAGATCGGATATTAAGAAAAGTTCCTTCACTGAAAGGCTTGTCAAGCACTGGAACAGGCAACCAGGGAAGTGATTGAATCACTGTCCGAGAAAGTATTTAAAAGATGCATAGATATGGCACTTAGCAGTATGGTTTAGTGGTGACCTTGGCAACATTAAGTTTACAATTGAACTCAATGATCTTAGAGGTCTTTTCCAGGCTAGGATTTGATGATTCTAATTGAATTTATGTTTTATGTCACTATTTCACATTAATACTGCATCATCTGAGGTCCACAACCAACCTAAACACTGGTTTTATAATCATTTGTATTTAGCTTTATAACCCTCTAATTTTTGGAGTTATTTAACTGTGGTAATTTCATATTCTCTTCTGTCAGAAGAGATGATTGAGGCTGAATATCCAGATTTGCCAAGTTTCTGTTGCACCTTTTGAAGGTACCTCACTTGGAATAATTTGCTAACAATTTTTCCATGCATCAGATAAATTGCATTGCAAAGTGGTCAGCAGCATCTACTAACATCATTCTTAGCTTTATGCTTCCAGAATAAGCAACATTCTAGAAATTGGAAAGTAGACTTTAGAACTATAGAGAACTATATTGTTTCACACTTGTGCATGTATTTTCTGAAAATTTTCCAAACTAAAATGCAATATACTCTTCGTTTCTCCTGAGTTTTTGAAAAACATCCTTGTATGCCAAATTCCATCTCTTTATTTTTTTGTTTTGACAAGAAAAATAGAGAAAAAAGTGGATCACCTTAAAATTGTAGTTTAAGAAAAATATGGTTTGTTTGACTTTATTGTAAGGTTTATATTTAAGGTGTATATTTATTTATATGTATTTTGTTAAAAATTTCTATGTGAAATTGGGGACATTATTGTTGAATTTCAACTTTTTAAAAAACATATTAAATTTGTCGTTTGCTTTTTGAAAGACAGGGAAATGTAGCCAAGAAACATTTGGTGCTATGGTGCTATGGTGGATGGTGGAGGACTAAAATGTGCACTTCCTGCCTAATATTCATAACAGACACAACAAATTAAAATATATGATCTTCAGAAAAACTAAGCTAAAAAGAGGTCTTTATGATTTGTCATAACCAAAAATGCATTAGCACTCCTCAGAAGATTAACCTAGGTTAGATTTGAAAAAATGTCCAATTTAGGTAGTTGCAATCTGTTCACATAAATTATTCCTGCACTCTCATGTTTTGTATTTTGTTGTTATTGTTATTTTGTAGGTTGATTTTTCAAACTTTTTTTCTGCACTGTTTAAATGGTCATGATTCTATTCTTCATGTAGAGTACCTAATGAATTAATACTTTTTGGAAAGCTTTCCAACTAAATGTATTGATGAAATGTAATATATTCCTCTTTATGTGAGAAATGAATGAGATATAATATCAGTCAACCATAAGAAAACACAATGAGTGAGGTCATTCAATTAGGCCATAATTTTATTAACTTCTCTGGGAATTTCACATCAATAAATCATACAGCCCAGCTAGTTATTTCCCTGTTAATAATTTGGCTTGGTGAGGGTTGCTATCAGCTCTTGTCAATGTCCTACAGCCATCCTACTCTTACAAAGGTTAAAGACAAATTTACTCCTTATTTTACTGTGTCTTTGTTTCTGATATCTACTCATTGACTTTCATTCCTGCTTTTTATCAAGTTTTTTTCCCCCAAAGTCCATCAGGAGAGTACATTGTGTTTAGAGAAATGGACACATTCTGCTCACAGTTAGCATCTGTAGACAATATGTATCACTGCTAATAACTGAACCCCTTCAGCCTTTACGAATTCGGAAAGTAGAGCTCCTCCTCGCATGCAACAAGTCTACTGGTAAAATTGGGTCCTGCTCTGATGCCAGTAATCAATCAACAAGTCTGAATCTCCTGGTTAGCAATTGTTCCTTCCTTCTTTAAGGGTTTCCAAGTTACGCAATAGACTTGAACCCTGAGAGTTAACCACTTTATCTGTTGTGAAACTGTCTCAGGTCTTATAATTACAAAAATATTTAGAAAGTAACTTAGAGACCAGAGATTTTCTATTCTTGATCAGTGGCATTTTTGTAAATGTGCTGCATTTTATCTAGTTGTGCGCTACAGAATGTATTTGCAACTAAAGCAGTAAATTAATCTTCCCAGAATCACAAATATATATTATGGCATGACCCACTCAAATAAGAATTCAAAAAGGAGCTGTGGTTCTTAGCTTACTTTTATGTTCACTTTTTCTAAATAATTGTGTACCTAGTGTTTATTTTAATTAACTATTTTGTATCTATATGGATTTCATAGCAAGCAGTGTAAAAAGTTTGGGCAAATCTAAAGAGTCCAGTGGAAGAGGGCTGGCTTAAAAATCTTTCTTTCCTATAAACCACTAAATATGTGATGTCCTTTTAAAACAATATTTTGAAAAGAAGACAAAGAAATTACTTTCTGTATATGCAAATTTATAAATCAATGTTCTCAGGGTAAAGGAAAACATTTAAGTACTGTTAGAGTTCAGATGTAAATTACAAATATATTAGACCAGCAGATGCAAGAGTGAATGGATGAATCACAGTCAGAAATACCTTTAGGTTTAATTAGTTGCTGTAGGGAATTTATTTATATCATCTTTCAGCGGGGGATAACCAGCTTCTTTTTCTCTGAACCACAGAGATCGGTCTTCCTTCTTTGTACTCCCACTAAAATAGTGGTATCCTCTGTATATTGTGCAAGAGCTGGAGAAGAGACCTTCTAGTAGGTATTCAAACCCAAACTCATGAATCAGGTCATTTATTCAGACTGGATTGAAGCACTTACTTCCAAATCATCCACCATATTTCTAAAAGAATGTATAAAAAACCCAGATGCAACGGTAAGAGAGCTGCTTACTAAGCCAATAGTTTCAAATACACAGATTTTATTAAAAAATTCTTTGTTTCCCTAGAAAAATAGAAATGTGTATTCCTAGTATTTGTCTGTCTACTTACTTATGTCCTATGACACTTCTAATGTGTTGCACAATTTCAGTTATATATGATGAAGAGATACAAAGCTTAAAAATGTCAGATTCCTGCATGCTTCGCTAAAAGGCAGATACAGGAGTCTTACCCTATTGTCTATCTTCTTGGAGAAAAAGTATACTTAGCCTTTAGGAGACATAGAATTTTCCTGGTTCTGGCCAAGACAAGGTTAATTTTTGCAGTAGGCAGAAGGGGACATAGCTATGACCTGGAGGTTATTCCATACTACCTCATGTCATTTTTTTGGGGTTGCAGAAGAGGTCCCTTCCAGGTCAAGTAATGTGGTGGCAGTTCAGATATTGTTGGGCTCCACATGGTGAACAATCAGGTGTGAAACATTCACCTCTTTCTTGTCTGCCTTCTTATTAGCACTGTTGCTGTCACAACAATTAATTTTCTTATTTCATTGCTGTTTCCAGTCAAATATTCTTATCTCAACCCACAGTCATTTTGTGCCTTCAATCCCTCTCTCAAACCCCCTGCAGAAGGAAGAGCTAGAGGGAAGGGGTATGGAGTGAGGAGCACCTGGTTTGGAGGATTTCAGTAGGAATACTAAACTAGGGAACACCATTCCTAAACCACAACAAGGATCCACAAAGCACCTCATGACAGCTGTTCATGAGGCAATTTGATAGAAAATAACAATAAAAAAATTATTTTGCTCATCCCACAATAATTTTTAAATAGTAATTATTCTCTTGTAGATTTCTTAATCTCTGTGTTGCAGACCTGTTTTTTTCTATCAGGTAGAGGCATTGTGTATTTGCCTCCCTGAAGCAAGTCTATAGTTCATAAACAAATAGTAACACTATTACTTGGTGTTTATATTAAAATACAGGTACCTTGCAAAAATGCAAAGTTGTTAAACAAGATCTCTTTGTGCCAGTTGTAGACATATGATTATCCAGTAAATACATACTGGTCATTCAATTTTTTTTTCCAACATAAACGCCCTTATATTGTGCATTATGGCAGAGCTCCCAAATGTTTCAGCAAAGATAGCATTGCATACCTGCCATATCAGAAGGAATATTGTAAAGACTTACTCTTGAAATTTTCATGTTTTCACTTTTCTTATATCAGAAAGGACATGTCCATCATAAAATATCTGAGGATTGTAATATAAAGTATATTAATGATGCTGTAAATAATATGCTTATTAGCAAACACTACTTTTGTTATAGGCAGCTGAATAACTCTGAGATAAAAGGAGAACAGAACAGGGGTTCTAAGAGCTAATTAACCAAAGCCATGGAAAACAAAATGAGGTCACTCATAGCACAGTCATTTTGTGCCTGGACCCTGTTTGCACATGAGTATTGTAAGTGAAATCTAGTTATGGAAGTATTTATGTTTCTCGCAATTATGTATACTCAAAGAATTCAGGAGATTATTGTAGTAGGTTTTTCCTTCTAAATTAATGGTATTGAATATGTTAATTTTTACAAAAATAACCTTTGATTTATCATCCATGAAGTTTTATAAAAGAGATGTTAAAAGAATCCCTTGGAAGAAGCTCAATGTCCTTACTCCCCTCCAACAGAAGTGGGTAGTAGACAGCTCCAAATTTTTATAGTTTAAAAGAAGACTTTTTTTAAACTTTTTTATAGTTTAAAAAAAGACTTTGACAGCATTTGTGAATCAAAAGTTATATAGATTAGGTAATATGAGAGAGAACAGTCCTTTCATACTGAAATGATTTCATGCTGAGCCAGTTTGTGTCATTTCATGCAAGAAAGTTATGTCTGTGTTAGAAAATAATGTACCAGACTTTTCATTTCAATTGTACTTTATTGTATGTTTTCTCTATAGAAATCAATTCTAATGGATTCAAAAGGTGAAATATTTCCACTTAATACTTCCTAACATTTATGAAGGATTCTTCCAGATTACACAATTTTAAATGACACATATCTGATACTAGAAATAAAATAGAAGATTTTAAAATAAAAATTGTTATTCTAAAAAGTCCTTTACCCTTTGCATTTCATAAACCTGATAATGTCCAGTATCTCTGAAATTTTCCTTTTGTCCCATCATACGAAAAAAAGAGAAACTGAAGAGTCAAAATAATGGTCATCAACTTTGTATCATCTATGCTACACCCTTTAACTACTTTAAAGCAAAGAAATATGCTTTTATATCTTTCTTTTATATCTTTTTATAGCTTTCTTGTTTTACATATTTCCTGATCTCAGTTTTAATATTAAAAGAGAAGAGGTTTAGAGTCACTCAGTATTTTTTCCAAGGAAAAAAAGTGTGAAGAGATTTAAAGGGGCTAACTTTTAAAAAGAAATTTGCTTTTTATATTAATTTAATACATGTTGGGGTTCTGGTTCTCTTCAGTGCCACTTTTAAATGTTTGACCTTTCAGTGAGAGATCGCACTTACACACTTTTCTGTGTGTAAGTTGCCCGTGATAATTAGAATTATGGCTGCGCTATTTTCAAGGGCATACTTTACACCTTTTAGTGAAATGCTGTAAAGATCCTGTCACAAGAACTCACTGTAATATGGAAAAATATACTAAAAAAATTCTAAGATTTTTCTGAAAATCAGAAAATATTTACTTTCTTCTTCTGATCGTGTATTTTATACAAAGTTTGACTTACTGAAAACAGGGAAGGGAACAAAATGTAAAGATCAGATTCTGTTAATTGTTTATAATTGTTTTAACATGTGACTGCAGTGTATGCAAGCCAGATATTTCTCACATTTAAGTCATTATTAACTTAATAGATCCCATTGATTTGAACCAGATAAATTTAGATTTATAGCTATGTAACAGCACACAACTTGCCCCAGCCTCACCAAGGATATGATAACTGCTCAAAATATTGTCACTTATGCTGGCTGAGGCAAAAAACACACTATTGAAGACAAATCATGTTAAATCCATTCTCACACCTCTTAATACTATCATTTTCTGTCCTCTCTCTAACCACATAATTTTGAGGGTTTCGTTTGGACATTAGGAAAGATTTCTTCATGGAAATAGTTGTCAAGCATTGGAATAAGCTGCCCAGGGAGGTGGTTAAGTCACCACATTGGGAGGTATTTAAAAGAAATGTAGGTGTCATGTTCAGGGAGGTGGCTAATGTAACTTTGTAGTTTAATGGTTGAACTCTGTGCTCATAGAAGTCTTTTCCAACTTCAAAGATGCTATAATTTTATGAATTTTTGAAAACATAGTGTAGGCAATGGCAGATTTTGGCTCAGTTAGATCACTGTATGACTGTTTCTCAAGGGCACTCTTGTTCCATTATTTAGTAAAATCTTCTTTCTTAAAATACTCAAGTATAAGGAAGTGGCGAAGAACGCCTTAGAAGGCTTAGTGAAGAAGTCCTCATTTCATATGAGATCTTACATCCTTTTGTGTGAACTAATTTTCTTGAGCTCACAATTTTGTTTTATGTTAATCAGCAGTGCAGCGCAAAAATGAATTCAGCCAATTTTTTTTATGTTTTCAAAATGCGTCCATAACTGAAAAAACCCACATTTTTTTATTTGCTTTCCAATATGATCTTAGATTAAAAGTCTACAACTTCTCTAAAGTTTATGACAGTAAATGTATTTAGTAAAGAAACACAGAATTGTGGAATGATTTGGGTGGGAAAGTTTCAACTCTCTCACCAAGGGTAGGGGTGTCACTTACTAGATCAGGTTGCACAGTGCTCCATCCAACCTTACCTTGAAGACTTACAGGAATGGGGCACCCACAACCTCTCTGGGCAACATGTTCCTGTGCCTCACTGCCCTGTGAACAAAGATTTCTTCCTGACATCCAGTCTAAATGACTTTTCTTCTAACTTAAAACTATTCCTCCTTGTCTTATACCTATAGGCCTATGTAAAAAGATACTCTACCTCCTTTTAAAAGCCGTCTTTAATTACTGGAAGGCTGCAACACAGTATCCCCAAAGCCTTATCTGCAACATGCTGAAAAACTCCAGCTCTCTCAGCCTATTTTCATAAGAAAAGTGCTTCTGCCCACTGATCATCTTCATGGGCAACATCTGGACTCTCTCCAGAAAATCCACATCCTTCTGATTTTGGGAGCCCCAGAGCTACAGACTGGGGCTCCCAGGTAGGAACTTGCAACAGAGAGGGAGAATCGTCTTCCTCATCTTGCTGGCCAAACTTCTTTTGATGCAGCCTAGGATAAGGTTGTCCTGCCAGGCTGCCAGTGCAGGCAGCTGGCAGCAATTGCCAGCTCATTTTCAGCATTTCATCCATCTCCCAAGTCCTTCTGCACAAGGCTGCTCTCAATGAGGTGTTCTCCCAGTCTGTACTCGTTACAGGGATTGTAACATGGAGGCAGCACCTTGCAGTTGAACTTGTCAAACTTCATGAAGCTCTAATGGAACCACTTGTCAGCCTAGTCCAGGACCCTTGCATGTATCTTAACATTTCTTCCATAATGACTTCCTCTATTCAGTTCTGATTAACAGCCAAAAGTATAACACAAATTTCATACAAGGATGGCAAAGAGCAATTAGTTTCATAAACACATATATTATCCACTTTGGATATTTGTTGCTTTTTTCATCTCAGATTCCACTGACATTTTTGTAACTATCGTGCTTTGAGCTACTTACCCTCATCAGTTTTTTTTTTTAATTCTGTCCACCAACAATGATGCATGTTTTATTGGATTTTAATAGGATGGTAATGCCTTGTTTAGACCTAAGTTTAAAAGGAGTGTAGTTTATTCTTGATAAAGTATGGGTTGCTGGATCCAACTAGTAAACAAGTACAAGAACTCCATTTAAAATCCATGTCCTGAATGATATTCATATTCAGAAAGTAGATGCATTTAAAGAAAAGTAGAGGATAGCTTTGTACAAGTATACAATAAGAAGGAAGAGAGTATTGAAATGTTCAATAGGTCCTAATTGCAAATTTTCTTTTTTGGTAGAAAATATGTTTTGTGTACTCTTCACATTAATTCTGTATGGGACATCACATTTTCAAAGTACTGTCAGGTTAACAAGCACATGTTCTGAAAAAGAGAAAAGAGTATCTATCATCTTTGAGAAACAAGTACTGTAACATGAGTTTAAATGCAGTAATGCAGTTGACCAAAAAAAAAAAAAAGGCATTCTAAACATATGATTGATAGAAAGAACTTTTAAGTGGCAGTAAAGAGACTACCAGTTATTTAGTCATCATTATATATAACATGATAGCTATGACTAAGACTTCTCAGAGACATCAATTGGAATGAAAGCGCTTCTTTACCAAAACATCACAAAGGTGCAAAACCAGAAGTGGAACATGCAGTAAAAAACCACACGACATGTACATGTAACCACAGGCCCCCTACAAAAAGCCAACAGAAAACCACAAAGTAAATATAAGAAAGGAAAATTGTAGAGGAAGGTTACTACAAAACTAAAGGTGTAGACCAGACTTCAAATCACATGACGTAGCTAAGCATGTAGTGGAGGTGTCCTAAATCTCAGACCAAGCCCTATGCATCATGTGGTCTGTATTCCAGAGAGCAGAGTCTCAAGTGCATTTGGTATCCTCTGATTGATTAAGCTGTTAAAAAGACAATGTGAGCAACCAGAGTTTTATTCAGCTCTTAATGGGAAAATGTAAAAAATATATTCAAATTAATCCAAACTACATTCATATTCATTTCTGGTTGCACTCAAGTAAATGAGAAATAAAATTTTTTAAAAAGTATGTTTTCATAGGGAGAAAAATTTAGCAGGAGTGATTGATTTTAGGCATTTATAGGAATAGCAAATCAAATGAAATTCTCTTTGTCCAAGTATTTCCTGGTGAAGATCGTTAATTTTCAGTATAGGAAATTGAAATTTCAAATACTTGATGTCCCTTTAAAAAATGCCACAGTCAACAAACTATTTATTTTCTGAAATATCCAGTTTGTATTATTTTTTTTCCTGTTTCCAGTGAAGCAAGAAAGTGTACTTACCTAGTTCATTTGTGGTATAGTCTTACTGCAGAGCTAATTGTGGAACTCAGCAGGATGATTATTGCAGTGTGTAAGATTTCAAGGAAGTGGAACAGCTCCAAACAAACACTATTGACTTACTGCATGGTCTCCTATGTTCTAATCACTATGTAATGTAGAAGTGTTTCCAGACTCTTAAAATCTGAAAATAACTAATTCAGAAGTGAAAAAAAAGCACAACTGCAGTGAATTAGACAAATATAAAGAATTACAATTTAGTCCAAAAACCTCTAAAAATCTGGGGGTTATATTTTGTTTCTAAAATACAGTGGGTTTAGAGTTTCCTAAGAAACTGAACAACTTGATTATTTTTATTTGAATTGGATCAAAAGATAATATCAGAAGTAGAGCATTCTCGGTGAGCCCACTGTGGTCTACAGCAACTATGAATGAGATTCTTTGTGAAAGACATGTTTATGCACAATAATATTTGACTGTAATTTTAAAAATTACTCAAGGACACTGGATTGCGGCGGGGTGTATGCGGCCAACAGGGCAATGTCCGGCTAGCAGAGGGTCAATGGCCAACACCCAGCTGCATAGACTGCTAGCCCCCCTTGGCACCTATAGGCCTTGGGCTGGGCTGGCTTGCGGACTGATCTCACTGCCGAAGGGATGAGAAGAAGGAGTAGCACACTCACTGGGGGTGAAGGTCGGTTTATTGATGGAACTGGAGTAGCCAATTGAGGAGCACCAACCAGGGAATGGCCCCAAGGGGCGGGAGAAGCAAGAGAAGAAAGAAAGGGGGGTGTATAAGGGAGGGATTTACAGTGAGCCAATGGGGAAGGGTGAAGGGATGAATTTAACATAACTGACATAAAGGGGAATCCAATGAATACAAAGTAAAGGAGGGGCCCTGGGACCACAGCCAACCACAACCCCCAGAGAGAAGAAGATTCTGGAAAGCTAGGAGGAGTGGGGGGTGATTGACTGGGCCCAGGGAGGAGGAAAAGTTTACTTATAAGGAGATAAGGGAGAGGAGAAATTATATAACCGAAAAACTGACAACCCCAATGGCGGGAGTTGCCATGGGGACAACATAACTGGCAGGGAAGGGCAGAACCATTTACATTAAACAGGGGGAAACAATACATAAAGTAGGGGAGTAATACAACAAACTTAACAACACACTACAACACTGGATAACTAATGTCTGCAAGTGCACTTAAGCTTGTTATTCTATAATTTTGGAGCTAAAAAGAAATCTTTAAACCTTCAGAAAGACAGGAACACAGATTTGGTAAAATCTTTATCAAGTATAACATGCCAAGTCTGTGTTTTGGTCAAATAAATAAAAGATAAGCAAAGCCTGTCAGTCCCACTTCAACCATGCTTTTCTTTATATTAGCATTTATATTAGCATTGAGAACCTTCCAATTTTTCACATCTAAAGGGCATATATCTTTTGAAAAATATGTCTCTTTATAGCACATTTTCTTTCAGCAACATGCTCATGAATTGTTAGAGAGAAAGAAAGTTTTCCTCTTTCTACTGTCTGTGTTGGCTGGAATTTGTGCATTGGCACAAAGATTACATTACGAGTCATTACATGGATGAAGAGAACACAACTTGGCAACATCAAAATTCACTATTCAGTCTCCACGCACTGTTTTGATTAAAGGCTGTAGCCTTCAGTGCCATCTGGAAAGGATGTGAGGGCTATATTCCCTGTTCTCAAACTGCTTGGTAAATTGTGAATGTAGATCCTTATTCCAACCTCTGAAAGTGAGCTCAGCTGTATTACTTCTGACACCAAGGCCAGATCACTCTATTCCTAACCTCAGGTTGTGTTATAAAGTTCTCTTTTTCAGAACAGATGAGGGCCAATATTTACTCACCATGAATGGATTAACCTCCTAATGTCCTGGTAGTTGTTGCCACAGTATCATTTTTTACCACTGATTTTTAAAAAATCATTATAGCAATTTTTTGTACAATCATATGATCACAGAATGGTTTGGTTACTAAAATAATTCTACTGTCTTCTGTTGAAAACCATTACCCCTTGTCCTATCACTACAGGCTCTTGTAAAATATCCCTCTCCAACTTTCTTTCAATTTCCTTCAGGTACTGGAATGTGCTATGAGATCTCCACGGAAACTTCCTTCTCCAGGCTAAACAACACAAACTCCCACGGTCCTCCCTCAGAGGCGAGGTACTTCAGGCCTCTGATCATTTTTGCCTATGTCCTTGCGCTAGGCCTTGTTGAACTTTATGATATTCTCATGGGCCTGCCTCTCAAGCCTGTTAAGGTACCTCTGAATGACATCCCTGCATATCAATGACACCACCCATCTTGGTGTCACTGACAAACTTGATTCGGAGACACTCAATCTCGCTGTCCATGTCACCAACAAAGATGTCAAACCAAACCGCTTCCAACGCGACCTCCTGAGGAGCACCATTTGCCACTCTTCTCCACTTGAACATCAAGCTGCTGACTGCAACTCCAGCCAGCTGCTTCCTATGGTCCCCCAGCTGAACTATATGTAAATCCCTGTATCTTAAAGACAAGTTATGTCTTGTGGGACAGTGTCAAATGCTTTGCATCACTCCAAATAGATGGATCAGTGGCTCCTCCCTATTCACCAGCAGCATATCTCCATTGCAACAGACCTCTGTATTTTTCACGTGCGATTTGCCCTTAGTGAAGCTATGTTGACTGCCACTAATTGTCTCTTTTTACTATGTGTCAGCATAGTTTCCAGGGGGATCTGGCCCATTATCTTAATGGGCACACAGATGAGACTGACTGACTTGTAATATTCTGGGTCTTTTTTTCTCTTTTTGAAAGAGTTTTATCTAATCAGTGGGACCTTCACCAGACTGCCATAACTTCTCAAATATGATGGACAGGGGCTTAGCCTCCGCATTCACCATTTCTTTGGGAATTCACTGTAGAGTGTATAATTTTGCATAGTATAAATAATATTTGAAATGAAAATACACTGAATAATAATGGTGAGGTTAGGTGAAAACTGAATATGTAATACAAAAAATCAGAAATAAGAATCTTAATGTCTAAGAATTTTTAAGTTAATTGCAGATAGCTATATGTTTAAAAAAATCCCCTTTGTCTGCCTTATCTCTTCCTTTCCTATTCCTCAGTTCTCAAAAGCAACAAACTCAGCTTGCTTCTCTTGATCCCAGCAGGTATAGCTGCATTATAAAGATATTAATAAGTATACAGGTATATAGATAAGCAGGCATAGTGGTAAGTAGATAGATGGATAGATAGATAGATAGATAGATAGATAGATAGATAGATTAAATAATTTTTTAATATGTAAAATGTATGAAATAGATTATTAGAAATCTACATACCTACTTATATATTGGTAAAATATATTTACGCACCCGTTACTTCTTAAATTGTTTTTAGCTGACAAATAGGAAATCTAAGTAGTATATTTGAGCACTTCTGTCGTACAACAAAAATCAGTTAGAAAGACTATTTCAAGTAAGATTTCTGAGTGTAAATATACCAATACCTTCATAAAAATGGGCAAAGAAGTTTTTCTTAAATGATTGACTGGACTATATTTCCTGAAGACAGTTTTTCAGAGATCACTAAATAGAACAATAGTGTATAAAAATATTAATAATTGCTCCCCAGAAATCACCCACACCTACAACCCAAAACAAAGCGAATATCCCTTTTGTTTTGTCACTTATCAAGGCACTGGAAATAAAGAAATAACTTCCTGATTCCTGCAATGTGTAAAATTATTAGGCCACAAAAAGTACGGCTTTTATTGATGGCAGTGACCTATTGTAGATCTGCCATATGTAGTGTCATGAAAATACTGGCTTTGTCACTACAGTAAGCATTAAATTCCTATCTTATTCCCCTTTGAGACAGAAGACAGAAGAAAAGATAAATCTCCTCATACATCTTAATCTGACTTGTGTAGAGAGAAATAGCAGCAGTACATACACAAGGCTTCTCAGCTTTAACGAAAGCCAGCTATGAGTGTTGTCTCTGATTAAAATTGGTAGCGAGGAGGATTCATACTGGATTGAAAGATATGATCTCCAGAAGGGAAGCATCGTGACTTAATGAAATACCAAGGCCTCTCCTTATTCCTGTTCTTTGGTTTCACACTTTCCAACAGTCATCTAGGAAAGAGACAGTACCCATATACAGAACTTTAAGCCAGGAGAACACATCTATTCTGTAAACAAGCAAAAAAGAAAAATGTGTGTATTAGTTTGACACAATTCCACATTAGAATAACAGCATGTGTTCTATAAGACTTTACAGAAACTTTGATAAATCACTTACTATGCAGTGACAAAAAGAGTTAAATAAAGCATATGCACATTTACTTGAACTTCAGAAAATCTGTAAGAAACTTGCAAAACAGGTAAAATCATACTGGAGGGAAAGGGAAAGGGAAAGGGAAAGGGAAAGGGAAAGGGAAAGGGAAAGGGAAAGGGAGAATGGAGGAACAGAGGAAAAGAAGGGGAGGAAAAGGAAGGGAAATGGAAATTATACTGAAAATATAATCAATGAAAGTGCAGCATTTACAAAAAAAGGATAGGTGTCTGTATTTAAAGTCAGTCAGATCCAACTATATATTGTTAGAGATGTAGTTTGGAAAAACAGGAATGTGAATTCAACAAAGTCTGTTGAAGCAGGTAGAACCTCATAATGAATTAACAATCTAAAGTCACAAACTAAACAGCATGCAAAATTAAACTCTCTGGTCCATAAACTGAGATGCTGAGTCCAATTGTGGAAGTTTTATAGATGTATTTCCTGATTAGTTTTCTTTTCTTTTTTGGATTCTCCCTTCCACTCTTGTTAGGAAAAAAAAAAAAAAGGTTAGAAAGTTGGAGGCAGATCTGCTATGTATTCAGAAGTGAAGAAGGTTGCTGCACTGGGGGAAAAGTATTTTTTTTTGTATGTCCATCACTGTAAAATGGAACAGCAGCATAATACCTAGGGAAAGGTGAGGAGAAGCTTCTAGTGATCAAGATAACTCAAGACATTTCTTGCAGATGTTAAGGAAACTTCAGTTATGCCTTTAAAAGTAGTCAATATTAAAAATTATCTTCAGAAGTATAGTTGATCCTTCTTTGGGACACATTAATGTGCTCAATTTTTGCAAAGTTTAATTCTTAGATACTCGTCAATACTGCTCTTGTATTTTTGATAATGTATTTAAGTTGAAATAATAAATAAGGAAATTCTTTTATGAAGACAAATACCACTACTCTATTGTCCATCTAATGGTGTTTGATAGCAACATGCTTTCTATAAACTGTTTTAAATCACTGTTGCAAAGGACAGCAGGGCATCTTAATAACCAATGATTCTGCTCCATGTTACAAAAATGTAGTAACAATTCCCTATAAGTAATCCTTCATGTCTAAATTTCTGTATTTCTACTATACCTGTCTCATTTTCATTGTCATAACTGAAAATAAAAAACAAGGTTTAATATACAGATGGACTTATACTATTATATCGCATGAAAACTTTGTATGTACTTGCATCCTATGGTGCCTTTTTGTTTCCTGTTCCTCAAAATCCTTACAGGATTTATAATTTTCCTTGCTATATAATTTTTTTTGCCACCTCTGTTTCATTTCTTAACCTCAGCATTTTCAGGAAGTATCTGAATATATGAAAACATCTAAAACCAGTTAACTATACTATCCATGTACTGGGAAAATATTCTTTCCACACAAAATATCTTCCTCATTTTAATCAGATGAAAGTTCTTCTCTAATATGTATTCATACTCAGGAGTAATATTATATCTGAAAATTTAATATAATAATCTGAATGGATGTTTCTAACTTTGATGTCTAATTACACTGGTTTTGGATATATATTGTAGAGGTGGCTTTCAGTAGATGAAATTGCAAAAGAGATTTATATCAAAATCATTTGCTTTCACGTACCAGCCTGTTGTTGGATTGTAGTTTTGGGTGGTTTCTTTTCTTTCCTTGTCATTGTGGTGTTTTGTTTTGGGGTCTTTTGGGTGTTTTGTTTTTTGGGGTTTTTTTTGTTTGCTTGTTGTGCTTTGTTTTGTTTTGTTTTTAATTATCTTCATTTATGGCAGGCAGAGAAAAGGGGAAAAGAAAAAACCAGAATCTGAAAGATACCACCTAGTAGTCACATTTTGCTCTTGCCTCATTACCAATTAGATATAAAAATATTCTTAAACAAATTCCTTCATAGAATTTTCAGTTATAAGGAGATATTTAAAATTTTTTACTCCTATAATTTAACTTGAGTGCAGTAACTAATTTGCAAATGCCAAATGTTGATACTTAAAATTACAGATCTAATATATAATACCTTCTCAATAGGGCATATGTACTTTGCTAATTTTGTAGAGAGGACGGAAAGAAACTGCATTCATTAAAATTGAAGATGCAAACACTTTTGTAATACTTCACTTTTCTCATTTCGTTACTTAACATAACTGAGGTCTCTGGTTCAATTTCTCAAGTATGAAAGACTCATATTGTCAGCTCTGCACAAACACATAATCTGTAGAGAATAGAGATGTGTTTGTAACAGATAATCACTGAAATGCAGATACACAATAAAAGTTTATACCACAAAACCCATACATGAAGAATGATGCAGAAGTTATGCCATATACCTTCTCTTTATTTGTATCAAAAGAAAAAAATGCTAGTCATTTTCAAACTGTGTAAAAAATTCAAAACATAGAAACAATTAAGGGAGAACATTACAACCCAAGATTTTATTCTGTATCAACATAATTTTCTGACTATTACTGACTATTACTTCCTTTTGGAAAGGAACGTTTCATTTCATGATGTTCTAATAGCAAACAGAATTTGACTGTAAGGTGTTATGTTGAAAGAAGTTCCTGTTTTCTTCACCCATTCTGAACTACCAGATGAGAAGAGCAACAACCACAAATATTTCTCTTTCCAACAGTAGTTAATGTCTGCAATAAATTTCAAAGGCCAAGGAGCAGATCCTTGTAGGGAGCTGGAATGAGAAGTCTGAATAAATACAGTATTTCCTAACCAAAGAAGGCAGAGAGATCATTTGAAAGACAAAAGGTTAAATTTGTAAGAATGTGGTATATTAACTCTTTTTTGTTTTGTTTTACTTTTTAGTATAATAAAGCAATCATTTCAGGCAGCATCCAAGAATCTGGAAAGAAAATATTTAGGAAGGATACATTGCAAAGAACCTGAGAATTGATGCAGTCTGCTGCAATTTAAAAAAAAATGGGACAAAGGTACATTTTTTTTTAAATATTATATTTTTGTTCCTCAGAGACAAATCATGTCTAGCTGGGAAAATTAAGGTGTTTCCAGTGAGAGGTTGAACTGCACAGGGTGGCAGCAATTCTCCTAAGCCCTCTTCAATTCACTGGTGCAATTCTGATAAATAGTTTCATGAAACCCCAGGAAGGACACTCCAACATATGGATCTTACAATCACATCTTATTCAGAACTAACCTCAGCCTTTGGTCTGAACACTTTGAAGAAAGCAATATAGATGTAGCAGTGAACCACCAGCTTCCTATTCCCTGATCATTACCATAAATGTCTTTTAAATCATGTCCCAAATTGAGGTGTAGCTTTCATTTTGTATTAATGTGTATTTAGAGAAAGGTCCTGCACCCCAAATGTTATCTTTTGGCACAGAATAAAAAAAAAATGCTTCATTTTGGAAAAGATCTGCTGCAAAAAGTGAACAGGAAATAATGATCTCCTATTGTCCAGACACTTTATTGACATTGTTATGGTGTACAAGGGATAAGTGAAACCAAGGCTCAGTCTGATTCTGCTTCCTTTCTCCAGCCAATTTCTAACTTAATCTCTTGCTGAAAATTACTTCTGTATGGACCTTGCTTTTCCTGTCAGGTGGGACTCAATAGTTAGTATAGTCACCTCAATCTTTCAGACATGTGAAATTTCTGTCTCTGTAAGGGTGCTTGAAAACACAGTACAAGAAAACAGAACCATGAAATAGATGTTTAAATCCTTGAGGTATGACATATCTATCCTTTCATAGGCCTGTAGGTTTGCCAAAGTCTGAAACAGAGATAGCTTTGCTTCAGTTATAGAACACTGCCTCATGTGCATGAGGCAAATACTTTCATGAAATCCCTTCAGTGTGAAATTTTAATTCTGCAAGCTCTTAAAAAAGTGCTGCCAACAGAATGGGAAAGGCAGACATTAGTTTTACAGAACAAAAGAAAACAAAAAGCAATTTAAAACCAAGAATAACACAGCAGCAACTACAGAAGTTTCAAAACCTTCCCATTTAAACCTAATATTCTGCAAGAAGTGAGAAAGTTATTTTTGAAACCACAGACACACTTTCATTACCATTCCTGACTATTTGCACAAGTGTCCCAAATTTCCAAATTGTTAGCATTTTTATAATCAGCTTCAACATTACACTGCATGGTACAACATACCACAATCTTTAGAGAAGTATCAATGGGAGATATTTTATCATTATCCACTTCTTTGTGTGTTGCTTTCATTAAAACCTGCAAAGCACTATTAGAACCTTTAAACCACTACTTGTTTCTTTTAAGGAATGGTTCTTTCCCTTTCTTAGATCTTCTTGGTGCAGTCTTTCTTGCGGTTTTGAATACGATTCAAATTGTTTTCTGGTTGTTTCTTTATGGTTTGGGCTTTTTCAGTTTTGGCTGAGATTATTTGTGGGATTTCTGGGCTGTTCAGATGGTCTGGGGAAAAGCCCAAAGATGGCCTTGGGCCCCCGGGTTCGAAAGGACGAGAGGAAGCTTCAGATTTGTTCTTGGTCTTGGTGTTTATTAATTGCTTATCTAAAAGATTTTCTCTTGGCCTGACAGAGTTCTGCTCAGCAGTCAGCCATGGGCACACACTGAAAGCCCCTGGGGCGGTCACCTATCTTTATACCCGGAGTTACGTATACCATATTTATCATTTTTCTCCAATACCCTCTACCCTTCTTAACCAGTGTTCCCCTAGTAAGGTCCAATCCCGGAGTGCCAACATCACCACAGAAGATGGAGGTCTAGAGGAAGAAGAAGAAGGAGAAGGGCACGCCCCAATTCCTCCATCTTACTTCTCTAGACCCCCCTGTACAGAAATCTTAAGCCCTGTATCTCACACCCCAATTAACTTGTCCCTTCACCATTCACCCCAGTGAAATCCTCCCATCCTCATACTGATGTCATCTCCCATGTGGGATCAAAGTCCAGCCACCAGACATTTCTGGCAGCATTCCAGGACTCCCGAGCCCCCCAGGGGGGGTCTTGTTCACCCTGCACCCCAGTTCTGAGAGACTGAGATCCCACATCTCCCCCTTCTGTTTGCACCAAAAAGATCTTTTTCGCCATCCGATTCATTGCATGTTTTAAACATGCAAATATGCATGGGACAACAAGTATGAGGACTAGGAGAACTATTAAAACATAAAACCCTATTTTTAAGATTCCTCTCCAAATGGGAGAGATGTCAAAGAATTCTGCCAATTGATCGATCCATGATCCTGTGATCTCACCAAGCTTATTTATGCTGTCCTTTATATTTTTGATATTTTCATGAATTGACTTTGAATGATCTGAGAGATTCATGCAGCACATCCCTTCGAACTCTTCACACCCATGTCCATGAGCGAGCAATAGATAATCGATTGCTGCTCTATTTTGAAGAGTCGCCTGTCTCACACTACCGACGTCTTTTAACATATCATCCAATGTGACAGACACAGACCGCGCATGTTTGCTCAACCAACAACCCATGCGGTCGATCTGAGTCAAGGCCACCCCCGATGCTGTCTGAGGTGAGAAGATTGCTGTAGCAATACTCGTTTTCTTGTCCCAAGAAAACATTTCATCATTGCAATCTGCTGCATATTGCTGTATTGATCTTTTTTCTCTGTGCCTTCCCTCTCTTAACATGTTCAAATCAGGCGATAGCATTGAAATTTCCCCAATGCTGCATGGACCTCCCGTGGCATTAGCAGGAATGCCGTGCCAAATTCTGTCCCCGCAAATTAAGAACAGACCCCGCGGCAATTGCACCGGAACTTGGATCGATCCTTTGGTAGTTCTCTTTGTATATTTACACCAAGCTGAGGCATTCTTATAAAATTCATGAGTGGGAGTTAAATCAATAGTTTTCACCTTTGTGACTTTCGGAGCTTCAAACTGCATGCAGAGTTTCATTGTCATGGACCCAAAAATCTCCAATTCCTGAGGTTCTGTAGAAGCCACAGGAAGCAGGTGTGTCCAAGCACACCACTCTTTTATAGGATTTTTAATGACCTGCGAAATGTTAATTGCAGAGTGCCCTGGAACTGGCCATTGGTCCACTGGCAATCCAACCATGCATGCTGAAAACGGTTTACCTGGTCTTGAATGTGTCAGGCAGATGCTGTCTAAATTCGCTGCCCGAGCTAAAGCCTCCCATACATTTTGCCTTGGTTGACTAACAGGTAAATCTCCCCCACTGCTTACTGCAATGAATGAAAAAACAATGCACATAAACATCATGAAACCCATTACTTTGCTTTTGTGTGAAAACCCCCCAAGGTCCTTGGTTTCTTTTTTATTTCTCTTCTGGGTCGTTTTTCGCAGTCTGAGTCTCGACTTCTGTCTGAGTACTCGTCTCTCTGCTTCTTGGATCAGCATTCTCGTGTTCTCGCGTTCGGAATGGCTTCACATGCCGCACCGACACCCACTTCAGACCTCGATCTGTGGAGATACAAGCGAAACCCTTTCCCCAAGAGATTAGTCTGAAAGGACCCTCTATTTGACCTGTTTCTGGGTTTCTGACCAAAACCAAAGGATCTCCCTTTAGCTTTGCCTGTGTGTTGTTTAGAAAATGTCTCACGATCGGTGGATCAGATGGATAATCCCTTTGTTGTGTTAACATTGTTTTCTTCGAGGTGCTTTTCTTTTTATATATTGTTGGAAAAAATTGCTGCATTGTTGCAGTCTCGCCACGAGATGGCGCTGTGGCTCCGCCGAGCCGACCCGGCA
Organism: Melozone crissalis; assembly: GCF_028551555.1. Taxonomy (NCBI): domain Eukaryota; kingdom Metazoa; phylum Chordata; class Aves; order Passeriformes; family Passerellidae; genus Melozone; species Melozone crissalis. Next base: position 43,814,192 of record NW_026535783.1, on the reverse strand, counting down.
TGTCGTGCACTTCTGCCCTCCTGCCACTAGGTGGCGCTGTCACCGGCCTCCCTGGCTCGGATGACGAAGCAAGCTCGACTACCCTACTTCCTCTTCCGGCTCGGCGTCTCCCGTGAGGGGAAGGAACTGAAACTCCGAGGCTCGAGACTAAAGGCACCAGATCTGGAGACGGTGTGGAGCCGCGGGACGTAGAATCCCTAACACGGCCCCTCCTCACCCGCGACGTCGCAGGGGACCGGGCTCGGGCCCGCCCGCGTCTTACTCTCTGCGCGTGCGTGCTCTCTGAGCTACTTCCGGTGTCCCCCAGGGTGACGTCATCATCGTCTCCCCCCTGTTTCACCTCCGAAGTTCCCGCCCCTCGGTCTGTCCCAGAATCCGACCCCTCCTCCTCTGATGTTGTGTTCGCCTCCCCCGCCGGCACCCCGGCTCTACCCGCGATTCGAGCTGATCGTCGCACCGGCTCTGACATCACACCCGCGCGCCTCCTGCGTCCCGCCGCGGCGGCCCTCCGGGGCTGCGCGTTTTCCCTCAGCCCGCCTTGCGCGCTCGCCGCCCCCGCGCTGGTATGTGAGTCTATCCCCCGGTTTTTGCGAGTTTCGCCCTCCGCGGGCGTGTCCTCATCCTCACCGGCGCTGCTCGCGCCCGCCGCCGCCGCCGCGTCGCCGCTTTCGCCGCGAGCAGGCCCCCCCCCCGATCCCTTATCTTCCTGCTCCCCCCCTTCTGCTCCTGACTCCTCCACACTCTCTGGAGTTTCAGGACGCCCTTGGGGTTTGTTGCATTTTTTGATCGGGGGTTTTAATATTTTTTCCTGCTCTCTTTTTTCGAGAGCCTTTTCCCCCTGGCCTTTTAAAGCCAGAGCAATTTTTTTCCCGGAGCTCTGCCGCTCCGCCCCTTTCTCTGAGGGTACCGCAGCTTCTCGCTGCTTTTCCAGCCTTTTAGACTGCACTAAAATACCTTGTAACATGATTCTTGCCGGCGAGAGTAGCTTTAACGCTGTCTCATCTTTTTTTGTTGCTAAAATATATAAATGCCTATTAATCTCTTGCCAAAACCCGACTTCGAACAAAAGATATGTCTCTGCAAGTGGGTAATTGAGCCTTGCCCATAATAACAGCTGTTTTAATTCTTTCTTTGGGATCCCTTCTGTATATAATTCTGCTACACTTTGTAAGGTGGATAAGATTTCCCGTTGTTCTTGGGAGAGTGTTGCCCCCATAATATTATTTTGGCCTTCTTACCGAATCTGTCGCCAGCGTGGTCTGGAGGCCCTTGTTCTCCGTCCAGCAGATTACGAGGGATGGATCAGAGGCGCCTTTCTGGTCCCAGTCCAGGCCGCTCTGCTACGAGCTGTCTTCAGCAGAAGCTGAGAGATGGGATTTCTCAGTGACTGCTGATTTTTGCAGCTTCTCCCGGCCAGTTTTTTCTTTTTCTTCTTTCTTTCTTCAGGCTTCCCTCCTCTGGAGTTATCAGTGCTGTTCTCTTGGCTCTTCAGCTCTTCAGGGCTTTCCCCCCCCCCGAAAGGTTTGGTGGGAGATAGCCCGCACAGCGAACGCCAGTTGTGGGATTTCTGGGCTGTTCAGATGGTCTGGGGAAAAGCCCAAAGATGGCCTTGGGCCCCCGGGTTCGAAAGGACGAGAGGAAGCTTCAGATTTGTTCTTGGTCTTGGTGTTTATTAATTGCTTATCTAAAAGATTTTCTCTTGGCCTGACAGAGTTCTGCTCAGCAGTCAGCCATGGGCACACACTGAAAGCCCCTGGGGCGGTCACCTATCTTTATACCCGGAGTTACGTATACCATATTTATCATTTTTCTCCAATACCCTCTACCCTTCTTAACCAGTGTTCCCCTAGTAAGGTCCAATCCCGGAGTGCCAACATCACCACAGAAGATGGAGGTCTAGAGGAAGAAGAAGAAGGAGAAGGGCACGCCCCAATTCCTCCATCTTACTTCTCTAGACCCCCCTGTACAGAAATCTTAAGCCCTGTATCTCACACCCCAATTAACTTGTCCCTTCACCATTCACCCCAGTGAAATCCTCCCATCCTCATACTGATGTCATCTCCCATGTGGGATCAAAGTCCAGCCACCAGACATTTCTGGCAGCATTCCAGGACTCCCGAGCCCCCCAGGGGGGGTCTTGTTCACCCTGCACCCCAGTTCTGAGAGACTGAGATCCCACAATTATTGTTTGGTTGGTTTTGATGCTGTTCTTTTTCTTTTGGCGGGGCAGGGGGGCATAAGAGATGCATTAATATATGCTAAGGCTCAAATCCAGCTTTCAATTATCTCTAGGGAATATCAGAGACAAAAATCTTGGCAAGACTTGGAAAATGGACAGTAGGACAAATATTGTTCCACTGACAAATTGAAACACATGAAACAAGAAAATGCATAAAACACGAAAAACATGATTCCTTCACATTAGCAAGCTGCTGAATATCACTGTAGAGATATGTTCTTAAGAAGGATTATTATCCTCTGCACATTGCACTAAACTGAGCAGTCAGTGAAAAAGAAAGGTATCTCTTTTTAATGAGTTTAACAGTCAATTCCACTGTTACTACACTTGGGGAAGAAAGGGTGAATATAGTGGGACATACCTGAAAAGTTATTTGTGAAATAAATACATTGTATAACACATTTTGAATAAGAAGGACAGTGTCCTTAAAGTGGCTGCTCTTCATCAGGATTGTTCACAGAGTCAGTGTCCAGGCACATTGAGTATTCACAAATGCTGACCTCAAAAGGAATGCATCCCAGGTTGTATCTTGTGTTTAGCAAAAACTGATGCTGAAAGTTGGGATCGGAGACAATGGAGAGATCAATGAGAATAATATGAAACACAAGAAGCCTAGAACTGATCAATAATATTGTTCTATACTTTAACATCTTAAATCGCTTACTTAAAGGGAAATTTCAGAAACTAAGAACATATTTATGTGAAAAAGTGATGCAAAATTTGATAGCTAGTTCTTATCTTTTTTGAAGGAAGTCTAGTGGGAGTGAATAAACTCCAAAATTAGTCTGCTCTTCTTTACACAGAAGAGAAAAAAATATCCTCAAAACTCAGAAATCTTTCTTATGGATGTTTCTGTACAGAGAAAAAACTTTTATTAAGCATGATTATCAAAAAATTAATAAAAGATCCAAGTGGGGCCTAACTGTTTAAAGTTTTGAAGTTTGTCTATTTATTTTATCACCTGCAGCTATCTGTCACAATGTTCTATCCCAAATTATTTGCCTTAGGAAGAGAAAGGAAAAATAGCAAAAAGCAAAACATGTAGAAAAAAATAAAAGGAAAAAGAAAGAAAGAAAGAAAGAAAGGAAGAAGGAAGGAGTGAAAAATGAGAAAGAAAAAAGATGGGGAAAATTCTGGTTCTGCAGTAACAAATTATGTACTTCATTGTTTTCACCTAGCTGCCTAGTGTTCAAGTGCCTTGTCATATACCAGACAGAGCATAAAATTATTTCATTTTTCATCATTTAATTGGCCAAAGCCACAACAGCTGTCACTTTTCATGTGAATCAAATTTCTGCCTTAAAACTTGTATGAGAACATTGGCACCTTCATAGTGGTAGTACCATTATCTCTCTTTTTAAATCTATTTGGCTTCCTCCCCCACACCTTTGCTTTTTCCTTTTATTGGATCTGTCACAGAAACTTGTCTGGCTATTGATTCTGTAGAGTATGCCTGTTCAGTATTGCAAGGTCACTCATAATTGCATCTAGATTGTTTTCTCTTTTTCTCCCTCCTCCCCCTTTTTTTTTTTCTCAGCCCCTCCTCCTTTCTCTAAGGAAGGCAACTGTTCTGAAAAACAGCCAGTCTGGCTTACTGTGAGCTGGAATTTTACCAGTAACAAAATGAATTATGACCATTGAAGGAGAAAATGTGGAAGGAGAAATTAAACTTACTCTAGGGTGGTATCTCTTTTACAAATAGGACACTACAAAGAGAGGAACACAGAAAGGTAATGCCTTTCAAACATATTAACCAACTTGGTCTGTAGTGAAATAAAAGCTAAGGCAGGCAGAGTTTTACAGCATCAAGGGCCTAAATTTTTCTCCCTTTGGGATTTTGTGATGTCAGTGTTTTGTGCTTCTCTTTCAGCTATGGACAAGGATGGCATTTGCAGCTTCATGCCCTCTAGTCATATTCACACCTAAATGACAAAGTCGGGCTTTATACTTTTCTTTATTTCCTCTTCACAGTCCACAGTAACCTTACCATAGATCTGCAAAGAAGAATAAGGGACATTTTCTTCCTTTTGCCCTCCGGTTATATCGTGAGTGAGACATGCAGACATACTTAATCCCAACAGAGCCAGCCAGCTCTTTTGCCTTTACCTTATTAATATGTTAATTATTAGAGAAGAAATTCTAGTGGCCTCCATAATCTTAGCACAGTATGTAGGGGAATCACTGTCCAGATACATTGCCAGTAGTCCAATGACTCCCAGGGCAAAGAAAAAGTGTTCTCTAGGCACTTTATACAATCACACTGATTCTGTCTCTTGCTTGCACAGGAGCAATGGAAGTGAAACATTTTTTTTAGGTACTATTTCACTTCTACATGGCAGTAAAATTTATTAACAGCTCTACATTGAATTCTGTAAACATGCAGACACCAGAGGGCTAATGAAATCCATAGAGCTAAACCTAGAGATTAGTTAGATAGTAAATGTGAATCCACACTTCTGGTCCAGTAGCAGCTGGACTCAATGAATTTAGGAGACTTTTTCAAATTCGATGATTCTGTGATTCTCAGATACACTTTTAGTTTCTTTATTTTGTTCTCCAGTCCAATGATCCTTTGAACCCAAACTCACTAATTCCTGGTTTCAGCTGGAATAGAAACATTTTTTTTTTTTAGTACCTGGCACAGTGCTGCATTTTGGATTTAATATGAGAATAATATTGACAATACTCTGCTGTTTTAGGGGATGCTAAGTCGGGCTTAGTCCAGTTCAAGGCATTTCATTTTCCCATGCGCTCTGCCACCAAGGAGATATAAAAGAAGCCATGAGAGAGCACAGCCAGAACAGGTGGCTAGAAGTGGCCAAAGAAGTATTCCAGATAGTAGAATGTCATGCTCCATGGATAAACTGGGGGGAATTGTCTCAGTCACCGATCACTGCTTGAGGACAAGCTGGGGAGTCACGGGTCATGAGCAAATGTATCGTGCAACATTTTTTTATCTTGTGGTTTGTTCCTCTCCTTCTCCCTCTCTCTCCTTTTCGTTACAACAACAATAATAAAAAATACTAATAAGTAATAGCTATTGTTATATAATTTTACTTTACTTCAATTTTTAGCTGATGTCATCTCAAACTACAATTTTTTACCTCTTTCTGATTCCCCTTATCCCACTGCAGAGGGGTGTGGGGCAACAAAACAAGCAGCTGCATCATACAGCATTTGGCTGGGGCTAACACACCATCAAGTTATTCTATCAAGATAAATTTCCAGAAGACATCCCCATAAAGTTAAAAAAGTAAAATTCATGCAGTGGACACAAATTTTTCATATTTATTTTTTGTCTTGTACTAAATTATTGCAAATACTGACTCTTTTGAGAGTAACAGCCCAGTGAATAGGAAATCAGTGACAAGGATTCTTATTTTAGCATAAGGAAAGCTAACTTTACTCTCAGATAAAATCATCCAGGCATAGATGTTTTAGCAGGGAAAAACAATTACCTGCCAGCATAGAATTAGTTTCTACCTTTCCAAAACCATCACTTCTTTAAGTAATTGGCTTGGCTTAGAAATCAAGAGGATAACAATTTCTTGTTCATGTCTTTCCCAGTACAGATTCCACTTTTTTAATCAAGGACTAAAACCTTGCTCTTTTTTTGCCATACTACATGCTTACCATCTTACCTAGTAATTCTTATCATATTTAGAATTAGATTTTCTGTCAAACTATTCAAATGAAATCTGCAACTTCAAAATCAGACATAGGTGCTGATCACACACATTCAAGTAGTTGAAAACACACAGAATAATCATAAACATAAACACACATAACAATAAACAAGAATCTTGTTTATTCCTTACCAAACTCTCCCACATTCCTTATTTTTGAAGAGGCAGTCCAAAAGCCAGATTGAAATTTTATAAGGAATATTTTTCTGTCTAGGATTTTGTGAAGAGGACAGTCAAATTACATGGCCTCATTTCTTTAACTGAAACTCATAGAAATTATTTTGTTTCAGTTCATTGAGTTCTTTATCATAGCTTTTCACTGTGTAAAGATTGGGCTAAAGAGCAGCCACTGTGAGACATTTTTATCTCATTAATCATCAAACTAAATTTAAAAAATATAACTAAAAGGAATATCTATGTTACTTCAATATATTTTCACTTTGAAGTCACTTTGGTGCAGAAAACATTGCATGGTGTATCACGGAGAAGTAGTAAAAGTTAATTATGAATGCAAAAAGATGTCCTGCACCTGCATCTTGGTATTGTATGACGTGAAAGATGTAAAGATCTAAGATGTGAAAAAAATTGAAATAATTTTCTTTCTTTGACTTTCATGGTCCGCTAAATTATGAAGACTACTTGATCTCATGCTCTTATTTTCAGGTCAATTTTTTGCCATCATTTTTCTAATGAAGTTTCTACTGTACTACTGAATTGTGATCAAGCATTTCAAGGATCCTAAAGTTGAATGCATTGCTGACAGCAGCTTGCTGCAATATCAGGAAAGTTGTGCAGGAATTCTTACTGAGTTTATATTGGTAAGTCTTTGAGATAGGAATATTTTTGCACTGGTCTACCAGAATTGCCTACAACCCTTAGTATCAGATGACCTGTTGCGTGGTAAAAATTCACTTTGCAACAGTGTGGTCTGGTGCAGGGGTTAGGGGCAGGGGGGTGGGATGGTCTGAGAGCAGGAGAAATAATTTTCTAGTAATACTGTTGATAGGGAATATCAAATAATTAACTGGCAGAAACACCTTTATTTTTAACAGTAGTCCTTGATGGTGACCCAAACAATTTACTTTTGAAGCTACTTATGACAATTAGATTTAAATATTGATTGTTATTTTGATCAGGCTAACAAAAGTATAACTCCAGGAACACTGGTACATAAGCATCATTTTGGTCATTCCAAACTGGTTTCTAATGAGAGCAGAAATTGCAAAATAATTTCTACTCATAGAGAATTTTATAGTGACATTTTGCTATAAACTTGTAAAATGATGACCAGATATTACTCCTCTAGTTCTATAATAAAGTGTGAACCTTTTGAAGGAAATCCATTCTTGATTTAAAATTAACAAATCTGAAGGTTGTCACACAGTTCCTAGGGACTGAATAGACCTATGCCAATTTTCAAGCAGATAAGAAAGTCCAGCTTTTAGAATATAATGTACCTTATTAAGAAAAGAAACGAGGAGCCTGCAAACAAACTGTTAACTTTGAATGCTCCTTTAGTCTGATCTTGTCTGCAAGGGGTGTTTCTAAATGTAACTCGTGTCAAGTTCCAGGGAAATCTTTTTCTGGGGTAAATTCTTTACTAGGTTTTCTTTGTTTAGAAAATCATAATATTTCATACTGAAGATATGATTACTTTTCTGTTCACACAGAGAAGAAATTTGATAAAATTTTTCTTCAAGTTCTAAGAGTAAGTTATTTTCCCCAAATTTTCCTTTTTTTTCTTCTTTTTCTTCTTCTTTTCCTTCTTTTTTGTTATTCTTTTTTTTCATTTTTCCTTTTTTTTTTTTCCTTAATAGTGTAACATTTACATAAATTTCTCCCAGGTTGTATTAGTCCTATCATCCTGGCCATGCTATAGTACATAAAAATGATCATTTGATTACTCTGAGTCCATTGACCCATAGGTTTGCCTGGGTTTTTGTTTGCTTTGATTTTATTTTTTTTTAATACAGAATTTGAGATATTAAACATGTTAGAAATGAAGAAATTTTATTTTCTGATGGAGAAGTTGAAATTATAAATCCTCATGTGCAAAGTTTGAAAATTTTGTACCTAAATCTGCCTCAGTTCTGAAGAATCATGCTTTACTATGGCAAAGCTAAATGGAAACATTTCATACTATGGATAACAGAATTTGAACTACTATTTGTGTAGTAGTTTCAAGACACAACAAGTTTCTTGAAAATAATTCCCATATCTTTTTTTTCCAACACTTGAATCTCTGCTATACACAGCCGTGGAGTAAAAAATGAGTCTCAGTGCTCTAAAAAATTACACCAAAATTAATATAATATACATTATAATATACTTTTATATACCTTATAATATACATTTCACTGAGCTTTCTGGGTGTATATTAACCAGCATAAAATATCTGCCTACTCAGTTGCTTATTATATTCTTACTATTTTATAAATTAAATTATTTTAAACTAAACAACTTAATAATTAAAAAAGCATTAAAAAGTATGATTATGGTAACTAGTAGGATTACTCATGGAGAATCAGTTACTTAAGCCTGCAGCTGAAAACATTCATGTTAATAAACTGTGCAGATAGGACTAAAATGGTCTAAGTTGAAACACATTTTTATTTATACTTGAATATGCCAATTTAGCAGCTTTTTCTTGAAGTGTAAATATTTAGAACAGAGGGTAAGGAAAGCAGTAGTGCAAGAAAGGGATAAAGAATAAATGTCTACATTATATAGTGCTAGAATTGGAAAACAAATATTAAGTTCTATCATTTGGTTAAATTGATGTTTAGGATTTGTATGAGGTTCAAACCAGCTGTTAACAGCTGACAATAACTGAAACAAAGATTAATTTAAAAAAAGTTTATAAATAAAGAAAGAGACAATTTTTATTACCTAATCTATCTGTTTGTCAAAGAATGAATATTCCACATTGCACTTAATCTGCAATTCTATTTATGACAGTTCTAAATATAAACAGTGGACTGTTAACAACTTCTGTTGCTCATTATTTCACAGATCAAGAGGCAAAACATGTAGTCTTCCCATATTTAATATATTTTTGAAACTCTTTGGTTGTGACCATATCTTTGAAACACTTTAATGACAATAATTATTGAAAAATCAGTTTTATTTATGAAGAGCTATATGGGAAAAAAGAGAAAACTAGATTTGCATGACATCAGTGCTGTATTCTGCAAAACTTGTACTAATGAAGAACAACATCTGTGTTTAAAATACTAGATAAAGACAGTAAATAACTCTTTTTAAACACAAACTAAAAAAGTACCCTTGGACCCAGAAAAATTCCCATTCTTTGGTAATGCCTTTTCCACTGATTTCTTCCTTTTTCATTATTTTTATTTGAGCACAAGATTAAAAAGGGTGGGAGGGAAGAGATATATGATCACATTTATACTTAAAATATCTTTATTTGTTGAGAAAAAAATATGCAAGTCAAAATTCCTGAAAAAGTCCCTTAGTCATGTAATGGTATGGACGTAAGAATGGACATCACAGTACTTTCTGAAAAGTATGTTCAAAAGTCCAATCAAATCAGATCAGAATCACTAGGTCATTGAAACTTTTCTATATTACTGAAAATCACGTTACTGAAGCTTTGCTTCATCTTTGCAGTTTTGAAGTGCCCTATCCCACAAATCAGAAATCCCACAAATATACAATATGAATGATCTGGAGAAGACCATTCATTGTTTTAGTTTCAATTCAGTATGCTCAGATGTGTTTGAAACTAAGCTTCCAACCTAAGCTCCAGTGTGTTACCACATTAACAGCATACTTGGTACTAAGAGTTCTTTCCTGTAGCCCGTCAGTCATGACCACTACAGCAACAACTCCTTAACAATCATATTTTACATCAGCAAGTGCACCTCACCATATAACTAAACCCATCTTTTTTACTGATGTGGTCCTTGGTGGTCTCAGAGGTCAGGGCTTGTTCTGCTTCATGCTGCAGGATGTCTAAAAGAGTCATTATTTTAGAGGGCAGCAGCAGAGTCTTATCCTCTTTCTATACTGTGTTTCTTCAGCATTTTGCTGAGTACTGTTTTCTTAGGGAAAAAATACTTTTTTGCCCCCCCTGCTCCTCAGGCTATGTTTTTTTAATGACCTGGAATCATCAGTGAATATTTAATGATCAACGACATTCAAAATGTGACCATACCTTCAAGGTCTTTGCTATTACATACTGTTTAAACTATATATCGTAGACTCATAGAGCCATAGGATGTTTGGGGTTGGGTTGGCAACACCCCTGTCATGCAGAGAAATCTCTTCACTATGTCAGGTTGCTCATAGCCTGTCTAACCTGGCCTTTAACAACTCCAGTGGTCAAGGATGCAGGAATTTCTGACCACTAGTCCCAATGTCTCACAATCTTATAGTAAAAACATCTGTCCTATGGTCCAGTCCAAGTAGCCTTTGGAGTGTCATTAAAGACCCTGATGAAAAGTCCTTCTCTGTCCATTCTGTGAGCTCCCATTATGTATTGAAAGGCTGCAATAAGAGCTCCCTGAAGCCTTCTCATTTCAAGGCTTACCAGCCTCATCTCTCACACCCTTTCTTCACAGTAGAGGTGTTCTAGCCCTCTGACCATTTTTGTTGCCCTCCTTTGGATCCACTCTGATGGGTTGTTTTGGTTTGAAAGACAGGTGTTGGCTAGGAAAGGGAGGACGCTCCCTTGGAATGGAGAATGTAAATCCTCTCCCTCCAAATTATTATAAATTTGAAATTAAGGGGTTCTCAAGCAAGTATAAGAGGATAGGAATAACAGTTCTTTACTATTGTAGTATATGGTAGTGATAATTCATGCTATTAATGTACAAAATGTGCTAGGCATTTGGTGGGAATACCACACTCTGTGTGGAAAGGATGAATCAGACCTTGAAGGCGCAGTTATCTAAATTGATTTTAGAAACTCAGATGTCCTGGTTGAAATGACTGCCTTTACCATTGCTTAATATCGGAACCATGCCTCATTCAGAGATGTGGCTCTCACCATTTGAAATGTTATATGGAATGCCATATAGACATGGAATGCTGGTGGGACACCCCAGGTTTGAGGACTTTCAGATTCAACTGTTTCTGGTTGCAATCAACAAAAATTTGCAGGAACTCAGAAAACAAGGGATAGTAGCTCAGAGTGCTCCTCTGGGATTCGCTATCCACAAAATCCAGCCGGGGGACACAGTGCTCGTGAAAGTGTGGAAGGAGGTGCCCCTGTCTCCTCACAAGAAAGGGAAGGTCCCTTTCTTGTGCTCCTGACAACAGACACGGCCATTCGGATGACAGAGAAAGGCTCGACACACACATCTAGGGTGCAGAAAGTCAAACATCAGGAGGAAATACCTGAATGGAGGGTCACTTCTTCCCCAGGCGACCTGAAATTCAGACTCCAATGTCCTTGTAAATGACCAATGGCGAGCAGACAAGTTGTATACTGTCTGATTGTGTATGCTATCCATTTGTACACTTTAAGTGTGAATATTGTCAAGGGGTTTTTTTCATTCACTGTAGAAGGGGACAAAGGCCGAAGGGGCTGTGCACTCAGTGTCTGGAGGAAGAGCTCAAGCTGACTGACCGAATCCTAACCTTAGCCACAAATTTGGGAATCATTGAATTAGATTCACAGGAGTGGTTTCAAATTTTTCAGAATGGGCTACATGGGAAGCTTAGATCAAAAGCAGAGATTCTGGATGTGGAGTGCCGGAAATCCATCAAAGTACCATGCAGTTCCGATACCGTCAGGGTTTCACAGTGGGGCGCTTTTAAAAAGAGGTATGCGGCTAGGTCCAAGAACGTGTTCCGCGAAGAATACTCCTGCTGCCACGAAGATGGTCTTCCTCGCCGCTGGTGGCACCCCAGGGGGCGCAGGCAAAGGCAGAGGAGTACACCTGGTGGGAATCCTGACTGGCCTGAGCCTAGCCGTGTGCGCAACGCAGAGTCTACACACTGAGGTCTTGATGAGAAGCAGAAATGAGAGCTCCACAGATGGGTGTGTGAATTGTACTCAGGTGGTCCCAGTTGTGAAAGGGAACGAGACGCCCTCAGCATACCAAGCCCCGGAAGATTGTCTCAGGGAACCTGGCAGGTACTGTTGGAAAAATGGCATGAGGGTAAAATTGTGTGAATTGGAAACAGGGATTTGGTGTATCAATCCTGAGGCAGGGCTAAGGAACGGGCAGTCAGATGAGCACAAACACCAGATATAGAAACGAAGTGCAGAAATAATGTCAATCCCCATTTGTAACCAATGTAACCGAACCATGCAGGTTGGGGAAAGACAGAATTGATCTTTGTCGCATATCACCAGGTGAATCCATTGTGTTATGACAATGCAAGGCTGGGGATATGCATGATGAACAGGAAAATGTATTGGATGGGAAGAAATGTAAAGTTTGATAGAAAATTTACCTTGAACAGAGACCCACTCGTATTGGATTTGGCACAGGCGAATGATGATAGAATGTGCCTGCAATATGACTGGGTTGTCTGCTTCACGAGAAATAAAGATGGTGAGGATCCTGGGGGAGGATGAGAGAAATAACTTAGGAATTGAAGTGAAGGGAGTCAGAAATAAGGAGGAAACGAGTTGAACAGGGAAGATTGAAAACACTGGGAGAACAGTATGAATTGTTGGGGAAACAATATGCTGATGGGGAACTACCTTCCCCGGACAGGAACCTATTCATTGACCAGATGCAAGAAATTACAACCGAACTAGGATTGTAAAATTGTTGGATTTGTGGGGGGGTGAAGTCAGCAGAGAAATGACCTTGGAAAGGGGAAGGTTTGGCTCTGAAACAGCTTCTGAAATGGGACAATTCAAGGGTCTCAAAATTGGCACAGAGACCTGAGGGATGGGCCAGAGAGTGATTGGAACCATCTGCATCAGTCGAGAGGGAAAGGAGTACACCGAAATGGTGGGATACACTCTGTGTATGTCTACCCTGACGATGAACTCAAACACAAAAAGCAAGGTCTGGCAGCCAGAACCCCCCTTTAGGGTACTGGAGCCAGAAGAATGAGACAAATTGTGAATGGAACAAAAGAATAGGACTATGTTGGGTCAAAAATCCAGGAGCCAACCCTTTTCAATCCTTGGAGGGCCTGAGAGAATACTGGGGAGACCCAGGGAGAATAAACATCAGATGGAAAGCCCCGGATTGAATCTACTAGATTTGTGGAAAGAGGGCATACAGTGAGTTACCCCCAAGGTGGAAGGGATCATGCACTTTAGGCATGATCTGGCCGGTGTTCTTCACTCTCCCTCAAACAAAGAGTAACCTATTAGGGACTCCACTGTACGAGACCCTAGAGACTGTACGAGAAGGGAGAGGAGAAGCTTGAAAAAGATGATACCAGTGATTAGTGTTAAGCAAACCTGGGGGAAGGAAGAGTGGCCAGCAGCAAGAATAATTGATTATTATGGACCGGCCACCTGGGCCCAGTATGGAAACTACAGTTATAGGACTCCAATTTACCTACTGAACAGACTGATTCGTCTGCATGCAGTGGTGGAAATTGTATCGAATCACACCTCTGAGGACCTGGATTTACTTAGTCAGCAGCACACCCAGTTACGGGCCTTTGTGTACCAGAATCGAATAGCTCTAGACTGTTTGCTGACCGAAGAAGGGGGAGTGTGTGGGAAGTTCAATGAATCGGAATGTTGTATTGAAACTGGTGATTATGGGGAAACCACAAGAGGTTTGGCAGTCAAAATCAAAAAGGTGGCCCATGTCCCTGTTCAAAAATGGATTTCGATTTTACAATCTTCATGGTGGGACAAATTGTTTGATGGGGCCTGGTGGAACCAAGTTATGTTTTTCGTGCTCTGTTCAGTAGCCGGAATCCTATTCCTGCCTTGTCTAATTCTGTGTTTTATTAGACTGATCCATTCTGTGGTCCAGGATATGCAGATAGCAATAGTGCCCGTGGACCTGGAGGTGGCTTCCAGAGGAAACACATCTAAGATCATGAGATTGGGAGAAAGGAAGTATGCCAGCAACCCTGCCAAAGTACTGGCAAAGTTCGAGAAACAAGCAAAAACTAATGTAAATAATATGGAATATCAGGGTGTTCCACAAGGGGAGTACAGGATAGTATAACAAAGGTTACTCTTTTTGTGAAAGACCCTTAATGGTGGTGGGTAGAAGTAGAAATTAAAGAAATTTAGCAATTTGGGTTTTAAAAGGAGCATGAAATAAATTAGTGATATAAATGGGGAGGGATTGTAATATATGGTAGTGATAATTCATGCTATTAATGTATAAAATATTATAAAATCAAAAACATGTCTTTTGACTATCCTGGCCGGGAGCAGCTGTCTTCCCGGACGCATGTTAAGATAAACATCAACGCTTTAACGTAAGAGTAGAAGCTTCCAGGGTGATAATCACTGGTTTCCTGAGTTGTCGGAACCACCCGAAAGTGATTACCACCCTGCCGATTACATCTGTGGAGATAACCAAGGGTGCCATCCTGATACATGTGAATACATGGCTTCTTCCGAGTCGATTGACAACAACGAGACACCTGGATGCGGCCTTTGTCCACCTGTGCACAGGGAAAGCAACAGCGATGCATGCGAGGAGACACAAAGAAAATTCGGTCATCTTTGCCTCGGGCAGAATAAACTGTATAAGAACTCACTGTGCGAAGCCACGAGTGTGAACTGGGGAGACTCTGACACTCGGGATCAGATCCGTGTTCAGCCGGCGCCGATCCTGGGCTCCATGCTGACCCTTGGCTGTGGTGGTTTCGAAGACCAAACTTTGGTCTCACAGACAAATTAATAAATCTTTGCTAAATTTTTTATAAGATTGGCTCACGATTTGATCATTTATAACACTACTATATATAACAAGGCAAACAAACAGAAACTATGGTATTAACAACAAACAGAACCAGGAACCCTGTGACAGCCTTCTCGGCCCAGACGGGCAAGGATGGCGAGGAGGCTTCGCTTCACAAGCCCCTGGGGCAGCTGATCCCAGTGCCCCTGCAGGACTCTGAGAAGCACCAAGCTGAAACGGCATAAATGATTTAAAATCCCAGGGCGGTAGCCAAGATGTATCAGAAGCTCTGGAGCTGTGGCTGGAACTGCAGGACATGCAGGGGGTGCGGGGCTACAGTGCAGTGAAAGCTCCGAGCGGTGCTGAAGAAGTGGCGGGGGCGGGACAGGGGCAGCCCGGCTCCCAGCAGGGCAGAGAGGGGTGAGTCAAGATCCCGGGCACCCGAGCAGACGGTGACAGGTCCCTCTCTTGGTGAGGTGGGTGATAATAAGGTCCCAGCCCAATGGGAGCAGTGGCTCAACTCTCATGAGCAGTGGGTCACCCACAGAAAGGAAGAAGCAGTACAGAACTGGGCTCCAGCGGTGACAGCGAATTCTCCCCGCAGTAAGCAACACCTTGACTGTCCTCCTCTGATGCTGAGAACGAGAGCGCAGCTGCCCCCAGTCCTGTCCTTTACCTGCTCCCAAAACTTGCTATATCTTCCCCCTCGGAGAAAAGCTCCCAGAGAAAACGAAGTGTAGCCAGATGCTACACTCCTCTCCCGACCTTGGCCATTTCTTTTGTATTTTCTTAAGTACCAATAAATATCCAGTAGTTAGTTTCGTAGCAACTTATAGGGAAAAAACTCTACAAGTGAGAAGGAAGGAAAACCAACCCCCAACACAGGTCAGAACTTTATTGACCTGGGGACTCAAAGCTGGGTGCAGCACTCTGGATGTAGTCTGATAAGAATGGAATAGAAGGGAAGAATCACCTCCTTTGATCTACTGGCCGTGCTCCTTGCACCATTATCATAGGTAACAGTTTCCATCATAAATGTGGCTGGCTAAGAGCAATTGCAATTATTATTGTGCCTCTGGCAAAAAAAAAAAAAAAAAAAAAAAGTTAAATAGTTATACTACATTAGTGCGCTTTTGATTGAGTTCAAAAAAGGTAGAACACCTGCTTCGCAATGCTTTTACCTTTATGGGGGTAACTGGTCTTTATTCTTTCTGAGTCATTGTGAGCCAGTACTCCTAATTCAGACACAGGGTGTACCTTTAGTATGCATATGATATATTGTTTCAGACAATGAGAATTCTCATCATCCAGGGTAAGCAAATTAATCGGCTACATTTATTAATGTCTTATAGCTGGTGTGATATCAGGAGCTGCAGGTTTTTAATATGGGATGTAATGAAATAGGTGAGCAATTCCCAAATTCAGAAGTTTTTCCACCTCTTGTGCACAATACTGAATCACCCTGTGGAGATATGTAGACTCGGAAGAGGAAGAATTGTGTGAGATGGATTACTGGGCAATGAGAACTAACAGAAAACAAAAGAAGGACAAAAGCTATGAGAGCACTGTTCTAAGACTGCAAGACCAGAGTATCAGAAAGTGAAGTTTAAAATTTAACACAGCAATGTTAAAGGTATAATCCAGAAAAGATGACACTCTTAAAATGAAGCCCTAATAGTTTGGTCAGGCAGAACAGTGTAATGAAAGACAGTAGATGTCTCAGTCAGTCTTGTTTGTGGCAAGGTATCTAAGAGAACTAACTTTACATTCCAGTGTAAGTATAGTGTTGAGGTCTTTTTCAAAACTATAATTAATATTTGCATGATCTGAAGGCCTAATATAAGCTAGGAGACTGTATGATGTTTATATCCAAAGATATTAGAACAGGAGACGGAGGCAATGTGAAAAAACTGCAAGCAATGAGATTAGCAAAGGACATGGCAGTAAAATTAAACATTGGCAGGTAGTACATTCTGCCTCTGGTATTAGAAGTCCTCTGTTTTAGTCCCATAGCCTGCTGCTGAAATATGGAGAGATTTTAGATATATTCTGAATGAGATCAAAAAAATACAAGGGAAAAAGTTAAACACCTCTGTCAAATGCAATGGACACATCTGCTTCCAAACAACTATCCCCAAAGATATGATAGACAAGGCAAACAGGGGTTGTTGGGACGTTCTCTCCTACAATCGGTTTTAAATGCTTCCTTTCTAACTATACACAACTGGCTGATTAAAGAATATTATTTGAAACTCACTTTTGGCAGACTTAGGCAGATACATAGGGGCAGCAAAACAGACCTAGCTGTCTTCAAAAACCAGTTGCTTTCATTTTATGATATAAAGCAAGAAATTGTTCAAGAAAATTACTTTAACTGTACAGTTAAAGTACAGTTTACTTTCTATAATAAGCAGTCATATACAAGAAAGAGCAGGGTAGCTCATTATTCTTGAAAGAAGGGATATTCCAGAGACAACAACTCATTTAAATGACAGTTTTCAGCCCTCATGCTGCACACTTTCCCTTTTCCACCACTGAGTATTCTATTAATCTTCAGTGCTCATAAACGGTAGATGAGGGAGACACAGACTGAAAGAAGGGATAATAAGCTCTAGGATAAGCCAAAATATGGAGAAAGCAGCCTTATTTGGCTAGCTTACAAGAGATGGAGGAAAACAGTTGATGGAAAATACAGTATAGCTGGAAACAGTTTATTTCAGGGAGGATCACACAGGTGACCTTGGTCCGTACTATTTTTAATGCAGTCTTCACCATATTTTTGAAAAACAAAAACTAGCTAGCAGGTGAAAATTCATTTACAAAATAAAGTGTAAAACATGTTGTATATGTCCATTCACCATGCTTATTACATTGAATGTTTTAGTGTCATTGCCAAGTAGAACACAAATATTAATAATGATATTTTTATATTTTGTTGGGGTGGTATTGTGCTCTTGAAACAATGATGTGATCAACACCATATTCTTGGTTCCATAAGTACAGTTTGTTCTCTTGTGTTAAAACAAGACTCTCAGTGTAAGAATTGCACTTCTTTACCATATTAAAAAAAAAGTGTTCAAAGAAATTATTTTCACTAGCAAGTCAGACTTACTCTTGGTTTAATACTAGTCATTAAATGATGTCCTTCTATGTCTAATTTCTCAACTCATGCATCAGTTTTAAAACCAATTGAACTCTTTTACCAGGCCACTGTAAATTTGTGGACCTTGCAACCTTCCTGTGCAGAATGAGGCAATGTCCTGCAGGTGTGTTAGGTAAAAAAATTAGAGATTATTCTCACACAAATTAAAAGAAGCTCCAAAATGCTCTTCATTTTGTGGATTAGAATTAAAAAAAAAAAAAAAAAAAAAAAAAAAAAAAAAAAAAAAAGCATAGACAGCTGAAACTGGAAACCAATAATTTTGATAAAGCATACGTAACAAATTGGTCTGTGGATTTTCTAGTCACAGAGAAGTTTTCATCTGTTCTTGGCAACTGTAGATTATTAACACTAGCTGCTGAGCACTGATGGTTGCTGGTAACTGAAATGTGTTGTTAACCTGACTGTGGGTTTTGCCAATGCTTGGAGATAATGTGTTCTCAAAGCAGCACAGTATGAACACAGCAGGTATCAAGTAAAAGCAATAGTAAGAAATTGAACAGGTCTTCAGCTCTATGATTATTACTGTGGTCTAGTTTTCATTTGCCTTTTGGAAAGTCAGTTTCTTGAATATCCTTTGTTAGAAATGCCCTCATATTTTCTCTCCAGGCAGCAGAATTCAAGAACAGGAGGAGAAAAGAAGTATTCTAGCAATTTACTGGCTTCAGGTGATTTTTACTTCCAGTTAATTGAATAAGAGAAAAATTCTTTTAAGCTACAGAAATATATCAGAAAATAGCAATCTAATTTGGTAATGTTATTGCATCCTTAAAAGCACTGATAGGAGCTCAGTAATTCATAAGTACTTAGCTATCGTAAACAAGTAAGAAAGGACACAGGATAAGCCTTTTGACTTTACATCAAAGTGTTCACGAAAGGAATAATCTTGCAATGAAATTTTAGACCAAAATGAAACCACTAAATTACTTTAGTGAGACAAAAATAGCAGACTCCAACCCAAGAAAGGAGAGAATTAGGTGAAACAATCTCAACTGAGATGTACACAAAATGGAGGAAGTCACATGGGGGAACAGAGACAACAGGGACCTGCACTGGGGCACAGCCATGGGTTCTGGTAGGCAGTGACCTTAGCAGGGGCTAGGCTAAGAAGAAATTAGGGCTGAGGAAGCATCAGTCGGAGTTCCACCTTTAATCAGCATTCAGACTGTACGTTTTGACTCCCATACCTCAATAAAGGGGCATACATCAAGATTTATTTCATATATGATAGAATTTAATTTTCCTCTTACTGAGTGTGGCAGGACACAGCTTTTGAGTAACTGAATTAACAATGCATTTGCAGTTAAGTAGCATCATGTAGTCATTCAAACTTCAGTCAGTGAAACATTAAGCTTTTATGTTCCCTGAAAGTTCATTTTCAAGCCCTGGTTTTAAGATCACAGAATCACAGAACGTGCTGAGTTGGCAGGCACACAGAAGGATCATCGAATCCAACTCCTAGCCTTACACAGGGCCGTTCCCAAGAGTCACTCCATGTTCCTGAGAGCACTGTGCAAAAGCTTCTTAAGCTCTGTCAGGCTAGCGCAGTGACCACTTCTCTGGGGAACTGTTCTGGTGCCCTTTCCCTAATATCCAACCTAAACCTCCCATAACACAACTTCATACCATTCCCTCAAGTCCTGCCATTGGTCAGCAGAGAGATGCGATCAGATCTACCCCTCCTCTTCTCATGAGGAAGTTGCAAATTGCAATCAGGTCTCCCCTCAGGCTCCTCTTTTCCAGGCTGAACAGACTAAGTGACTTCAGCGACTCCTAGTAAGGGCTCCCCTCAAGGCCCCTCACCATCTTTGTTGCCCCCCTTTGTATGCTCTCTAATAGCTTTTTGTCTTTCTCATGCTGAGGTGACCATACCAGCCCCCAGCACTCGAGGTGGGGCTGCCCCAGCTCAGAGCAGAGCAGGACAATCCCCTCCCTTGCCCAGCTGTGATGCTGTGCCTGATGCACCCCAGGACAGGGTTGGCCCTCCTGGCTGCCAGGGCACTGCTGACTCACGTTTACCTTTCCATCAACCAGGACCCCCAGGTGCCTTTCTGCAGCACTACTTTCCAGCATCTCATTCCCCAATCGTTCCCACATCCAGGGTTGACTCAGGTGCAGCATCTGGCACTTTTCCATTTGAACTTTGTATGGTTGGTGATTGCCAGCCTCTAATTTGTCTCTGTAGGGAGTCAACAGTTCCTTCCAGTTTTCTGCAAGCATGTTTAGTATTCCTTCTAGTCCAAGTAATTTATGAAGATTCTAAAGGGCACAGGGCTGAAGATGAAGCCCTGAGGAACCTGACTAGTTATGGGTCACCAGTCTGATGTTAATCCATTACTATAACCCTTTGTGTCCATCTTGTAAGTCAGCAGTTCACCTACTGTAGGATGTGTTTATCCAGTTCTGTGCTGGGCACTTTGTCCAGATAGGTACTGTGAAAGACACTATCTGAAGCTTGGTTCTGGCCAGGATTGGGTTAATTTTTGCAGTAGCCATGAGTGAGACTCACTAGACCTGGAGGTTATTATACATCGTCTTCTTGGGGTGGGGGAAGTGGCCCCTGCTGGGTCACATAGTGTGACAGCAGTTGAATTGGACTTTTAGATTAACATTTTGCATGTGAATCACTCTCTCTTTTGTACACTTTTTTATGAATATTGTTTCTGTTAGTGTTTGTTTTTCTTATGCCACTGCTGTTTCCAGTAAGTGACCTTTACCTGTTCTACCTTAGTTCTTCTCTCCAGCCCTCAGCTGTAGGTGTGGGAAGGAGGGAGATGAAGCAGCAGTGCATGGTTTCAATGGGAGCACTGAATCGAAGAATACCACTCCTAAACCACAATATAAGAGAATATGATGCACAACAATTAAGGAGCCTTGTCTTGATCAAGCATGACTTATGTCTTAACCACACGTGCAAAAAACCATAGGATGTGGAAGTCTGAATACAAAATGTGTGTATTTGTGTGCAGATGGCTGTATTTGATAATAATAGTCATGGATGATTTAATAGCTTGCATTTTTTACCAAAAGAACATTTTTTTTAATACATGTTGATATTTGTTCTCAAAATAGTTATCTAGATGTAAAAGGATAATTGACTTAAAGAAATCCTTTACTATGTAACATATACCACTTCAGAAGAAACATTAGCTGGAAGTCAGCAGTGAATTTTCTCTACTGAAAATACAGGGTAACAAACCACCAGAAATTCAGTCCAATTGAAAAAAAAAACCAAAAAACCCAAAAACAACAAAAACAACAACAAAAAATAAAAAAGCACAACAACAGCAAAACAACAAAACCAACAAAAAAACCTGCAGTAAAAAATGTTCTTACTGCAGCCAAGTCTCTTACTGCAGCCCAAGGACCTGAAGGCAATGACTCAAATAAGCTTTATAAATTTGGTGACTATATTTTCATTCACTTCACTTCCAGAGCCAAATGTAAAATACTAGAGTAAAAAGAAAGGAGGGAAAGTATCTGGTATACATTTACAAACAGGATTTTAGGCATACAATAAAAAATGTAAACAAGAGCCCTGATGAAAATGTCTGACAAACTCTCTTCAGAACTAGCAGTTCATTTTGCTTCTGCTTACTCCTGCACTTCCTGGAACACATGTCAGCTATGAGATTGCCACAGTGTATGCTATAGTGTCAAAAAAGAAATCAGGTAATGATCATTTAGTGTATCACAAGGCATGTGTTTTTAATGGCATTGGTAAAATGCCTTAAGTTTTGTACAGGTCTGGCAGTGCAGGAAATTAGGACTTGTATTGACTGGTTGGCCCATGTCTTGCTTTTACTTTTTTCTTAAAAAGCATGGAAACATTCCTACAAATATGTTGGAGGACACAGCTCCAAAATAACTGTATCTGAGCAAGACCTGAGTCTCCCAGGGCAGCCCAGTGCAAGTAGTAACTCCTCTTATATCCCTTGATGTGGGAGGAGATGGCTAACCTTCCAGCCTTCAGATGAGAAGCAATGAGAAAGAAGGAGGCTGTAACATGGAAATACAGTCCCTCTGGGACAGAGATGAAACCCCAGAATACACACCAGTCATTCTCCCAGTGAAAATCTCATGAGGCTGGAACTTGCCGTCTTATGCCCCTTCCCCTGTGCTACCACAGAAAGTGGGAACTGTTGCTACTAGAACTAGGAGAGTTGTTGGAAAGGTGAACCCAACACCAGAGCCAAGAGGCAGAAATTAACAGATTTCTGTATGACAATGCTTATTGTATTAGTGAGATTTTCCCCTTTTACTGAGCTAATTTTGAATAGTGTTATGCTATTGAAACATTAATGTGATTGACATAATTGTCTTGGTTCCATACATCTCATTTTTTTTTGTCCATGACAATGGTTTTAGTGTAACATTAAATTCCAAAATCCTGTCTTTAAAAGTCACACAAAACATATTTCCATTGTATAATTGCACTGATAGTTGTATGTGAGGTACTCAGAATGATCAATAACCATTTGTAAATGACTTGGACAATTTTTGGCTCAGAAGTTAACACAGATATTAAATTCTTCTTGTGTTAAAGGCAGGGAGAAAACAGTGAATCAAGTGCAGCATGCATATGTAAAATTAAAAGAGAATCAAACCGATGTTTAAAATAGAAATCAGCTCCTTATCTAAGCTCACTGTAGGAAAAATCACTCTGAAATATTGTTTTACTACATAAAGCACATCTGTACAGTATTATCATTTCAAAAGGTATTTGTATGCGTGTGGTATCAGAGAAGTACCTAGGTGCAGAGAAATTGTGTGTGTAATTTTATTTGATAATCTCCTTTTAGGGTATCAGATGTTTCTTTTAAGACTGTACTAATGGTTCTTGGTTGCCATCAGAATAGGAAAACTTTTTTCCTCTTATCTCACCACCCTTTCATTCAAATATTTTATTTATTTATCAAATACATTCTTCTCTTCAGTATCATGTTATATTTTAATAATATAAAATAGACCATTGAATGTCTTTGTTCCTTCTTCTTGTTGTTCTAGGTAGTATTACTACTATTACTACTTAGAAAACCCCTAACATAAAAAAGAAAGCTCATAGAAGCATGCATGTAACACTTCAGTAAGTCTCATTTGAAATCTTGAACATTTAAATAATCTTACAAATTGAAGATGTACTTCTTTAATATTTAAGTCCCTGGAGACTCATCTGTTATTACAGTTCTAAAAAAATCCAAAATTAACTCTGATCACTTAGTTCAAGATTTCTAATTCTATTTTTTAAATAATTCTGTCTCTCCTGGAAGTCAAATGTATGAAAGGATCAAGAAAACAGGGCTTGGCAGTTTATTTAACTATATTCTAACCTAACTATAGGGAGATAGGTTATTTATCAGTATGAATGGGTACTAAAAAAAAAAAAATTAATTTTCTACTGATTTCAAATAAGTTCTCAAAATTTTAATCATTAAAATATACTTTGAGATAAGGTGTCAAATGGAGGCCTTTAAAATGCCTGCAATTAAAAAAAAAACCATTTTGTCATCTTTTGCTGTAACCTTACTCCAGTTTTTCCTAGCTCTGCAAAACATAGTGCCATATTCGTAAGCCCATGTCCCCTAATTCCCATTAGTTAATATTAAAATTGTTTGTCCTTCAATCATTTATTAAAAACTTCCCTACAAAGATTTCACCTTTATGAGAAGAATAATTTTATTTTGTGTTTGAGCAGTAACAACTCATGTCTTTGCAATTAAAGCAGAATGTTTCAGTTTACATCTCTAACACAAGAGAACACTAAATGTGCCTTTTCCATTAGGGATCAAAAGTAAACTACAGCAATAAACAGGAAAGCAATTTCAGCAATGCATCAGAGGATCAGGTGTGCTGTTATCACAGACACAGACACATGTACACGGGCCCTGGAGCGGTCAGCTCTACGGTGCTGGGAAAAATCTGAATGAGCGAGAAATGGCACTTGAGCAATTACTGGCTTTACACTTCTTGGGCTCACTGCTACTCTGTAATTGACCTCATTTAGAAAGATTTCCTGTTTGTTTTTTTCAAAGGCTTTGTTGTTAGGTTTAACATAACACAAAACAATTAGTCAGACCTTTTTTTATCTTCAGTGCTATGCATACATCTTGAATAAGTATATATTATGTTTCTTTAGCATTATTTCAGGTGATAACACATAATACATCTTTACATACCTTTTTTTTCCTTTTTTTTAATACATTAGGAAACAGCTGATCTATCTTAACAAAAGGTGTTCTCTTCACTGGTGTTTGGAATAATATTGAGGCTGACTCCATTAGGTGGGTTATCTTCCCCTTTCTGTATTAGCCATTTAGAGCCCAGCACACATAGTCAACTTTTAGAGCGCTTGATTTATCATGTACCATTTCGTGATGCTGTGGTCCAGTACTTTCAAGCAAATACTTCATCCATAACTTGGTTAGGAAAAAAAAAACACCTTTCATTTCAACATAGATTTTGCATCCCATGTACTGCAATATTTAAAACCAACAATTTGTTTTTCTCACATCTCTTCATGGAAGAATAACAAAAATCAGGGCCAGTGCTGTATAGACATAAAGGTGCAGTGATTATTTCTGAAATTAATCTACTAGATTAACATTTAGCTTCTACAAGTGTAATAATGCTTAAATTAATGTGTCTTGTTTTGATAAGAAGGGTTGGTGTTTGGGTTTTTGAGGTTCTCTTAAATGGATTGTTAAACAATGACTGCCACTGGGAGCATGATTTCGAGACTATCACACAGAATGAGGGAGAATAAAATGTGTTCTTAAAGACCTTTCAAGAATTACTTTAAAAATAGAAGAGTATTCTGACAATGGAAATTATATTTATGAGATGTCACATCAATCTATTCTCATCTTCCGCACCTTTTTACTTTCATAAATGTACTCATTTATTTTTGTCTGTTAGAAACTTGAAGGTTTATATACTTGAAGTTTGTGAGCCTTTACTCCAGTGAGATTTCCTCTACCAAGTCACACAAGATCTGGTTCGAGTTGGCAGGAAGTTTAAAAATTGAACAGAGAAAAACTTTGGAAATTAGCCCTTTCAGAAAAGAAGATTTTGTTTTATGAAAGATTCTGTCAGTATGCAAAATTCTTGCCCTAAACCCTACTTGAGTGTTTTAAATGATAAACGGTGACATTTCAAAAAATATAAAATAAATTGAACCGTTTTGCAGTATCAAGTACTCTGGATTATTCTTTAAATGATTGCTATTCAATCCCTTAAAAGTAGCTTACTTTGTGTCTAGTAGCAACAATGACCAGTAAACTTTGAAGGGTTTCTGTAGAAGAGTAAGAAATATTACCTCTAAAGATGAGACTCTTCATTTTTCTCTTAGAACATGGAGTTTATTTAAAAATGAAAGAACTTCAGCAGAATGAATAGTGACTTGCAGAATATGAAATAATGTATGATACTTGAGAGTATTCTTTAAAGAAAGAGGAAAAAAAGTAGGAAACCTACTAATAAATGGTGATGGAAGATTAGCCACTATGACTAAAGAGATGTTTTTGTAACCTAGATTTTAAACACCTTACCTTTTTTGTGGATAGTGGAAGTAGAGTTTCATTTTACTACTTGATTCTTATTGAAAACTGATTAATTAATACACCTTCAAATGTTCAGATTTTTAGGATTCAGCTTAGGAAAATATTTCTTCGAGGAATTTTCTGCTAGATCTTGAAAGTCTAGATTAGTTTAAAAAAATCTGTTGAATTTACGGATAGAAAGAGTCACAAAGTGAAGTTATAAGGGAAAAAATATTGGGATGATCTACAGTGTACACATAAGGTTTTAGAAAGGTTTTAAATGTTTCATTAAGTTCTAAAAGTCTTGAAATATTAATGTATCTGATTCTTATTGCTAGCATATCTTTATTAAAGAAGCAGATTACTGAAGAATCTAGTGGTTTTCCTTTTTTTTTTAAATTTTATTAAAGGCTGTATTTCTGGAGGAACTTCATTTACCTCCTTTTAAAATTCAATTAAATACAAAGTACTGTAGAGTCCTACCTTTTGCTCTGCCTATACAGTCATTTCTATGTTCTATTATGCAAACTAACAAGCATCAAATGTTTGAAACACTTCCTCGCAGTAACATTTGCAGTCTGTAAATTAAAGACTTGAAATTCTCAGGAGTAATTTTAATAATGCTTTGATTATTCTATTTCATCCTATACTTTAGTTTTCAAGGTTGTGTGGAAACAGCAAATGACCCGAAAAAAGATAATTTAGGTCAAGTATGTATTTAGAAGAGCTGTAAGATTTAATGTGCCAAAAATTACAAAATAAAATATAGATGAAAATTAAATAAATTAAAGCAAAGATACAGATATATCAAATAACTGAGGAATTAATGCATTCAATGTACACTTTCAGCACATTATGTAGCTGGGAGAGCTCCAAAGTTATTTCCAAGTGTATGGCTTATGTTTTTAAGTTAACTGAGAAACTCATGAGACTTTGGACAGTTAAATTACTTTTAAGGAAGGAATATAAGCTTTTTCATAACTGTGGGGGTTTTTTTCCCTTTTCTTTTTTCTTATGCAGAAAAACCTTTGAAATGACATTTAAAAATATCTGTCAAATTCACCAGCTTTCTTTCTCTAGATCACTTCTGGGGTGGCCAATGATTAGTGGACTCACACATTTATAGGGCTCATATAGGTGTACATGGGATACCTTTGCACCTGTGAGAGTCAAGACTGTTATTGGTTAATGACAAAACATTTGCCCATTTGTGGAGGCTCCAGGGTGCTTTACTCAGGCCAGATTTGCATGCCTTAAGGGGGTGGTTTTGGGTATGTAATAGCTAGTCTGCATACACAGAGGAAGTGAACTGTTACTGTCTGGAGGCCACAAAGGAGACCTTGGGGCTGATAACAGGCAAATCCTGCAGGGCAAGATGGTACCTCATATGATGCTAATTGCACTGCCTTACACAACTCACTCAGTTGCAAAACTCCCTCTCTCCTTCCCAGGAAGGTCTGCTAGAGCTTTGGCTCAATTTTGATTGCCCTGATGTGAGGCAGCTGTCAGGTCGTAGAAAGTGTCATAAATCCTCAAAGATCACCCAAGAACACCCAGACTAATTTCTGAGGCCTTCCGCCAGAGTACTAGAGGATTCCCTACCAAGACAGGTACCTAGGCATATTTTGAAATATCAGACTTTGTGTTTTGCAGGCTTTTCCCCACACTCCCAGTGGATCAAGACTTTGACTATGACTTCAACCAACAGACATCTAGGCTGCAACAATCAAGTCTCTCTACAAGATCTACAGATAATGATGTCTTTACTCTTTCTTTTTTTCTCTCTTTCTTTTTTTCTGTCTTTGTTCTCCCTTTTAAATTTTCTTAAGTAATATTTTTATGCTTTCATATTCTATTATTGTAGATAATAATAACAGAAGCAGATCTGTGTATGCTTTCTGTTGCACCCGAATTGTTCTAAAATAAACTGTACATATATATAGTTTCAAAATTGAACATTCAGTGTCTTGTCACTCTGATCCACCCTCAGGGATCCATTAACAAAAACCTGGGTTACTCTTGCCTTCATGAGAGCGGGCCATAACAAAACCTCAACTTTGATCAGTTTGGGATTTGTGACCTTTGTGTATCATTATTTTGTGGCCATATGAAAAGCAAACCTTCCTAGATGCTCAGCTTTTACAGTGCACCATTTTACTATTGCTTTTTTGTTATTCGTTTAGCTATTTTTGGGACAGTAATTCCTAGTACCTGCAAGGCCACCACTGCCTGCCCCACTGAAGCCATAGGATGTCCATCTTAAAAGCCCTGTCCTGCACAGCAATGGGCCCCACTGGCCTTGGCCTATCCCAGTTCCCAGAGAGATGTCTGATAACCTGGATTTGGGCTGTCACTGGATGCCCTTCATTCTGTCCTACTCTCTGTCTGGGGGCAATAGGATCAGCTCTGACTGTCCAGGTCCTGCTCTGTCACCCTCTCACAAAGTCTGCTAATGACAGAAACACAGAATGGGTCAAATTGGAAGACACCACAGTGGGTCAGCTAGTCCAATCTCCCTGCTCAAGCAGGGTCATCTCGGAGCGCCTTGCACAGGTTTTTTTCCATATGGTTCTTGAGTATCTCCAGTGAGAGACATTCCACAGCCTCTAGGGAGAACCTGTTCCAGTGGGTGGTCCCCTGCTCAGTGAAAAAGTTCCTCCTCATGTTCAGGTGGAACTTCCTGTGCGTCATTTTCTGACTATTGCCTCTTGTCCTACTGCTCAATACCACCAAACCTGGTTCCATCCTCTTAACACCCTCCCTTCAGGTACTTATGTACATTGATGAGGTCCCCTTTTAGTCACCTCTTCTCAAGATGGAGCAGGTCCCTCTCCCTCTGCCTTTCCTTGTAAGAGGGAGATGCTACAATCCCTTAACCATTTTGTCACAGCCTACTAGACCTGCTCCAGGAGCATGGTATCTTCTCTTGAACTGAGAAGCCCAGAACTGGACACAGTAGCCCAGGTGAAATCTCTCCAGGGCTAAGTAGAGGGGCAGGATCGCGTCCCTTGACCTGCTGGCACCACTCTTCCTAATGTACCACAGGACACCAATGACCTTCTTGGCCATGAGGACACAGTGCTGGCTCAGTGCTGTCTACCAGGATGCCCAGATCCTTCTTTTCCACAGAGTTGCTTCCCAGCCTATTGTGGTGCCCAGGGTTGTTCTTCCCCTGTCACAGACATCTTTTGTGAAAAATGCTTTCTTTAGGATTTTTCCTTCTGGGAAGCTAAGGCCCCAGAGAAAGAATGTAAACAATGGTTATCTGCTGCTGTGGAATGCAACAGGTGGATCTGTGATTGGTCCATATTCCATGTTTATAATTAAGGGCCAATCACAGGCTGAGCTCTCTCTGGGACAGAATCAGAGAGAGCTCCTTTGTTTATTCATTCTTCTTCTATTCTTAGCTTGGCAAGCTTCTGAACTTCTCTCTCTATTCCTATTAGTATAGTTATAATGCAATATATGTCATAAAATAATAAATCCAGCCTTCTGATCATGGAGTCAAGATTCTCGTCTATCTCTTCACCCGTGAGAAACCCTTGCAAGCCCGGCAACATTCCCCAGGTGCAGGACCCTGCGTTTGCCTTTGCTGAATTTCAGGCAGTTCTTCTGTGCCCCTCTCTCCACCCTCTGAAGGGCAGCAGGGCCCTCTGGGGTATCGGCCGCTGCTTCCAGCTCTGTGTCATCAGTGAACCCTCTGAGGGGGCACCTGCCCCTTCACCCAAGGCACTGATGGGGAAGTTAAACAATAACAGGCCCACTCTTGAATCTGGGGGTCTCCACTTGTGACAGGCTTCCAGTTAGATTCTGTGCCATTGATTACAGCCCTGTAGGATCTGCCACTCACTCAGTTCTCCCTTCACCTCACTGTCCACTCATCCAGCCTGAGTTTGCCCATGAGGATGTTCTGAGAGACAGAGATG
This sequence comes from Melozone crissalis, assembly GCF_028551555.1. NCBI lineage: Eukaryota > Metazoa > Chordata > Aves > Passeriformes > Passerellidae > Melozone > Melozone crissalis. The sequence continues at coordinate 43,784,833 of NW_026535783.1, read as the reverse complement.
AAGGCCTTGCTGAAGTCAAGGCAAATAATATCCACTGCTCTCGCTCCGCTGCGGCGGTGCGTATGTGGCCAATAGGGCAAAGTCCGGCTAGCTGGTGGTCTGTGGCCGACACCCCAACCGCATGGAGGGCCAACCCCCTTCGGCGTCCTGGCCTCAGGCTGGGTTGGATTGCGGATTGGATACTCACGGCGCTGGAAGGACGAGGAAAGGAGTAGCACACCTTGCTGGGGGTGAAAGGTCGGTTTATTGGATGACACGGAGGTACCAACCAGGGAGGACACCAACCAGCAAAATGGCCCTGAGGGGCGGGAGAAGCAAGGTTTTAAAGCCTAGGGTGGATAGGGGAGGGATCCCCAGCAGACCAATAGGAAAAGGTATAAGGAGGAACTTAACATAACAGGCATGCAGAGACATCCAATACATATAAAGTAAGGGAGGGGCCCCGGGACCCCAGCCAACCACAACCCCCAGAGAGTAGAAGATTCTGGAAAGTAGGGAGGAGTGGGGGGTGATTGACTGGGCCCAGGGAGGAGAGAAAGTCCCCAAATAAGGGCATACATGGGAGGAGAAATTATATAACTTAGCTAACGGACAGAGCCAGGGGCAGGGGTTACCATAGCAACTAAACTGTCAGAAGGGTTGTGGCGGGAAAACTGGGGAGGGCAGAACCATCTCACAATACAAGAGGGGGAAACTATACATAAAATAGGAGAACAAAACAAGAAATTTATAAACACACTACAACATCTCCCCGTTTCTTAACAAATAAAATAAAGGAACGGGAAGTCCGTATAAACTTAAAATACAGGGACCCGCGGCTGGTCCGGCCAAGCCTCGCCTTCCTCAAGCTGGAGTCCGCTCGCCCATGAATGTTCGGGGGGCGGCGCGGTCGCCCCCTCCTCATCTGCAGCTTCTCCGGCCTCCGAGGAGGGGTCCTCTAGCTCGACGGACTCATTCTGTGGAACGATGGCGTGGTTAACTTCAGGCGAGGCTACTTTGGCTATCAGTCTTTTTACCAAGCCGCGGACCAAGGCAACGAAAACTAAGAGTATAATGAAACTTAAAACAACTTTACACACAGATTCTATAACAGAACTGGCCCACCCGCTAAGGCCCCAACCCTTAAAAATGTCCCCCAGCCAGTCCGATGTTTCCAACTTCACTTGGTGGACAAGGTCTTGAAGACGTTTGATGGAGTGTCTGGCGTCCTCGGCTCTTGAGGACAGGTTCAAGCAGCAGAGGCCCTCAAACTCCTCGCAATGATGGTGATGGAGCAGCAATAGAAAGTCTATCGCTGCCCTGTTTTGGAGCGTCGCCTTCCTTGTTATTTCCTCGTCTGTGAGGAGGTCGTATAGCGCGGCTGAAGTAAGATTGGCTTGTTTAGCCACCCAACACTCTAGGCGGCCCAATTCACCTAGAGACTTTGCCACCGATACCCAAGGCAATAAAATGGTAAAGGCGACAGATTTTGAATGTGACCAATGAGTAATTTCATCATCACAATCCTCTGTGAGATCTTTGAGATCTCTTTTAGCTCTGCCCAATTCGGATGTGATGTTAGTTCTTTTCCAATTAATAATTTGAGTCATGTTGGGGGTAAACAGCGTCAACCGGCCCAATGTGCACGGCCCTCCGACCAGACCAGAGGGGATGCCTGCCCACGCTCGGTCGCCACAAATCAAAAATGTTCCCCTAGGAAGGGCGTAAGGGGTCCGTCCAGTAGTGGTGGGGCCACTGATCTTCAGAACAGCCCGACACCACTGACTGGCTTGGTACTCTAGCTTGGATTGTTGGACCACCTCACTACCCTTCTCAATGGGGGTAATAGTGTAATCGAATTGAAAACAAATAGAAGAATTGGCGGAACCGAGAAGGTGTAGTTCTGTGGGCTCGGAGGGTGCAGGATCCAGCCTGACTACTCCGTCTCTCCAGGCATTGGAGGAGTCAAAACTGGGGAGTATGGTGAGGCTCCGGGCCAAAATAGGGGAAAGGGCAGATTGGAAAGCGGAAGGGAACTCGCCCGGAGAGAAAGGGATCCCCACAAGGCAAGACGACATCGGGTCCTCTGCTGCGCCGGTGTCCAGGCAGATATGATCTTGCCCCAGGGATTGAGCCAAGGCACGCCAGACGTTGACCTTTGGCTGGGGGATGACCCACGGCTCCGAAGATGGCAACAGGAGTCCGTAGGTCGTCAGTATTGCTAGTAGAAAGCCAGGGTTGGGAGCCAGCGATGTCAAAGCGGGGGCCATCGGGGAGATGTGCTAAAATAAAAGAGAAATGGTGAAAGCATATGGAATTCACTAAAACGGTTCTGCCTCAAACAGAAGGTTGAAGTCTCCTGAGGATCGGGAGAAAACAGGCGAGGAGGGTCTGGAGTCCCAAAAGAGCGGGAAGTCGAAGGGAGGAGGGGAAGAAGGAGGTGATGGCTCTTCAGGGATAGGGAGGAGACTGGAGGAGTAAGAGAATCTCCGGAGGGAGGGTTTCCTCCGCCGCCGCCAACACGCCACCTGTACCTGTGGCACAGCCCCTTTCTGGGTCCTCTGCTTCGGGACGAAGGGCCGGACCCATTTTGATGGAATCCAACGGGGGCCTGAGGGAGTGGACACGCAAGCATATCCTCTCCCCCAGGTCACCAGGTTGAAAGGCCCTTCTGTCCGCCAGGTCTCCGGATCCTTGACAAGGACCGGAGGCCTGACCTTAGGCTGCAGCTGCTGGTGGCTGCCGAAATGCCGGACCACTGGAGGGTTCTGGTTGTCAAAAGAGCAATTCAAGAAATTGAGGGTGTAAAGAGCTCTTGACAACCGGACGTGGGGGGTCTCCACCTTCACGGCCGCTTGCTGACGCGTTAAGATCTTTTTCAGGCTCTGGTGGGCCCTCTCCACCATGGCTTGGCCTGTCGGGGAATAGGGGATGCCGGTCTTATGCACTATTCCCCATTGCTGCAGGAAGCTCCGCAGCTCCTTGGATGTATACGCTGGGCCATTATCAGTTTTGAGGGCCCTAGGGATGCCCAAGACCGCGAACGCCTGAAGCAGATACTTCTGGACATCCGCGGCCTTTTCCCCTGTGTGGGCAGAGGCGTAGATAGCTCCGGAGAAGGTGTCCACTGAGACATGGACGTAACACAATCGACCAAAGGAAGGGATGTGTGTTACGTCCATCTGCCACACCTCACAGCTCGCCAAACCTCGGGGATTAGCCCCCGAGGCAATGGCGGGCATTTGATCTTTCTGGCATTGTGGGCATGTGGCCACAATCGCCTTAGCCTGGTCTTGGGTCAGGTTGAATTGCCGGACCAGGCCAGGCGCATTCTGGTGGAAGAGTTGGTGGCTGATCTTAGCCTGGCCGAACACATCTGGGAGCGGGCTCATCGCAACTGCAGCCGCGGCCAAGGCATCAGCACGACGGTTGCCTTCGGCAATGAACCCCGGCAGATCGGTGTGCGATCTCACATGCATCACATAAAATGGATGCTCTCGGTGGGAGACCAAGTCGACGAGCCTTGTGAGCAAATCAAATAATTTTTGGTTGGAGACCTCCTGAAGAACTGCAGATTCAGCTCTGGACACCACACCGGCGACGTAAGCGGAATCTGTGACCAAATTGAAAGGTCCTGGGAATTTCTGGAACGCCCTAACGACTGCGTCCAACTCAGCGATTTGTGGAGAACCCTCCACAATGGTAACATCGGTCTCCCACCGCTGAGTCTGAGGATCCTTCCAAGTCATCACTGACTTGTGGGACGCTCCAGACGCGTCTGTAAAAACTGTTACAGCATCCAGTGGCTCCCTGCTCTGGACCTTTTTCAGTGACAATTTGAACTCCGAATTAAATAATTTGTGGGCCGGCCGATCGACCGCAATGCGCCCGGTGTAACTGTCCAATGCAAACTGGAGGCTTTCATTTGTTTGCAGCAGTTCATTCAAGGTCTTCAATTTTAATTGGCCCGTTTCCAATTTAATTGGTATGTGAATACATGCGAAATCGCATCCTGCCAGCTCCCTGATCCTTGATCTTGCCTTGAGGATCAGTTCGGCTACCAACTCTTGTGGCCTTGTCATTCTTTTGGACCGATGGTGACTCAGGAAGACCCACTCTATGATTAAGAGCTTATCTCCTGAGCCTTGGTCCTTTAAACTTTCATCCCACTGATGGATGATGCCATGGAGGTGTGGCAACTTTCCCAGCACAATAAATTTGAATGGCAGGCCCGGATGGTACTGGTGGGCCTGCCTAGCCGAAATAGCTTTTTGGATCTTCTCCAGAGCTACCCGAGCCTCTGGGGTGAGAACCCTAGGGGAACTAAGCCCCTCTCCCCCTCTTAACAAATTAAAAAGGGGGGCCAGGTCTTCGGTGGGGATGCCTAGCCAGGGTCTCACCCAATTTAAAGACCCACACAGTTGGTGGACATCCGCTAGGGTCTGGACTTTTGTCCGGATAGCCAATTTTTGCGGAACAATGGTCCGCTTAGTAATTTCAAGGCCCAGGTACCTCCAAGGTGGCATCTTCTGAATCTTTTCCGCTTGGAGCTCGAACCCTGCAGCAACCAACGCATCGGTTGTCAGGCCAAGCGCATGGGCAAGTAGATCATCGTCGGGCGCACACACGAGGATGTCGTCCATATAGTGATGGATCACGACGGCATCCCCGAGGGCTGTACGAATGGGGGACAGCAGAGAAGTGACATACCACTGGCAGATCACTGGGGAGTTCTTCATGCCTTGCGGAAGGACCCGCCAGTGGTAGCGCTTGTCTGGGGACTCACGGTTGATGGAAGGAACCGTGAATGCAAACCGTGGGGCATCGTCTGGGTGTAGAGGAATTTGGAAAAAGCAATCTTTGATATCTACAACAGCCAGATTCCAATTTCGGGGGAGCATTGCTGGGGAGGGCATCCCTGGTTGGAGAGACCCCATATCTACTATTTTTTCATTAATTCGACGAAGGTCGGTCAGGAGCCGCCACTTATCTTTATTGGGCTTTTTTATAACAAACACTGGAGAATTCCAGGGAGACATGGTCTCTACGATGTTGCCCTTAAGAAGCTGCTCCTGAACGAGCTCGTTGAGCGCCTTCAATTTCTGTTTATTAAGTGGCCACTGTAAGACCTGTACTGGTTCATCAGTTATCCAATCCAGCTTCCAGGTCCGGCGCTCCTCAGTGGCCACTGCCCGAAAAACCTGGGGAGCCTTAGGTAGGTCCATTTTGGCTCCCCACTGGGCTAATAGGTCTCTTCCCCAGAGAGGCTCGGTGTAATCTAAAACAAACGGGCGCACTGAAGCCAATTGCCCGTCGGGTCCCCTAATTTGTACAACGCTCCTTGATTGTTTGGCCAATTGGAGCCCTCCAACACCCGAGATCATGCCAGCCGCGTTCTGCAAGCCCCAATGTGACGGCCACTCCCGGGAGGGAATGATTGTCACATCTGCCCCTGTGTCCAGAAGACCCCTTACAATTTTGCGATCCCCGCCCAACGAGAGTTGACATGTCAGGCGGGGCTTCTCCCTCCCCACGACTTGTGCCCAGGCCACTGTCATAGGTGTTCCGTCCTCTGCCGGTCTGTTGTGCTGATCTTCTTCTGGGACCGGAATGGCCTGGGCGATGATTTGACCTTTGGGGAGGAAGAGTGGGGGTCGGACACAGTACAGCCCTACCGCGAAACGGTCCCGGTCTGTAGTGACTAGTCCCGGGACGATGTAAAGGTCTCGCGGCGTGTGCTTGGTGTCTCCGACAATGGTCCACCTGCAACGTCTAAGCTTCCTCCAGTGACCGGGATGTTGGAGGTCGACAGACACCAGCTGCACATTACTGTTAGGAAGATGTAAATCTTTAGTGAGCTGCAGCCTGTATGGGGAAGCAGAGGACAAGGTGTTAAGTGCAGGTTGGGGCTGAATTCCACAGGTATATTTCGTAAATGGCATGAGGTATGTCAAATCCGGTAGCGTGTGAGGCGGTTCTCCCTTTTCTCCTCCCTCCCCGCCGGATGTTACAGTTCCCGCCACACTTTTGTCGTTGCGCAGGGAGGGGCTGCGCTCATGTCCTAGTTTTTTTGTTGTTTTTCTTTTTCCTCCCTTTCTCTCCTGTACTCTAGGTAGTCTCTCCTCATAGGGCATTGGGGCATCCAATGCCCTACTTTGCCACATAAGTGGCAGGGGTGGGTGGCCGCTGTTCTTCTGCCGGACCCTGGTGTTGACGGTCCGGCGACGGGGGCAGCTTCTCCGTCGAAGAAATCAGGCTCAGGGCATTCGGCAAGGGCTATAGATGTTCTCTTGGGTCGTGATGTTAGCGCAACCCTACCGACCACGGCCTCTATCATCGCCTCCACCGTGGGCCGGGGACTCCTCGGGAGGCTCCGAATAGCCTTTTTGCACTCCGAATTGGCATTGCTATACGCCATTCTCAGGAGTGTGTTTTCCCGATCTGAGTCCCCGGTTGCTAACGACTCCACATAACGGTAGAGGCGCTCGATAAAGGCCATGTACGGCTCTTGTGGCCCTTGCCGAATCTCGTCGTCCTCCCATTGGGAGGTCACCACAGCTAGCTTATAGAAGGCCTGCTCCGCTGCCTTAGCGGTCTCTATAAGCTGCTGTGGGAACAAGGCCCTGGCCTGAGCTGCCCCCTCTGCCCACTGCCCCTCGCCCAACAGATGGTCTTGAGTCACCACCTGACCATCCGCGTCGTGAGATGTTGGAGGATTCCCCCAAAGCATTGGGAGAACCTCCAAGATCTCCCTCCTCCATTCACCCACCCAGACCCTAAACTCCATGGGTCGAGTGAGGCTGGAGAAGAGGGCCCTCAGGTCAGCCGGCACCAGATCTCCCTGCGCAAGGGCATTACGGAGCAACCCCCGGAAGTACTCAGACTCCCGGGAGTAGTCCTGCGCCTTGCACAGTTCCTTGATCCGGGCCTGTGCAAGTGGCACCCATTGAGCCTGGGGGCTCCCCTCTCCGCCCAGGTGGTATGTGACCGGAGCGGCTTCCAATATAGGCGCCTGCTCCGGCTTCCGGTTATCCACCCCCCCCCCTCCAGCACCCCAAGCGTGGGAACTGGAAGGAGGAGCGTGGGAACCGGAAAAGGAGGAGGTTGAGGCGGGGTCCGGCAGGGAGGTGGGACGAGGGCATGGGCGCGGCACACCACCCTGCTCCGCCCCCTGGGTGGTATTCGGAGGCGGAGCTACACTCAAGGGAGGGACGAAGGAGGAGTTAAAACGGGGCGGAACTGTGGGCGGAGTAAAGGGAGGAGTTTTGGGAGGAGCCGAGGGCGGAGGACAAGGCGGGTAAGAAGGAGGAGCCACGGGAGGAGCAACGAAACTCGGAGGAGGAGCTACGGGAGGAGTCACAGAACTCGGAGGAGGAGCAATGGGAGGAAGGGTTGGTTCCGGGGCAAGGAAGGGGTTGGGTTTAGGGAGAAAGGGATTAGGGGTAGAAGAAGGGGTAAAGGCGGGAAAACCCATGTGGTCTCCGCCATTTTGAGCTCCTTGGAAGCCATCTTGTGTGTCCTCGTGAAACCGAACAACTTTAGGAGGGACAACTGGGGACTTAGGTGCAGGGAAGGAGGGAGCGGAAAGAGAACTCCAAGGGGCCTGGCCAGGGTCCCTTGAAGGGGGAGGCCGAGCAGGTCGAGGGGGTGCAGGGGCTAGATGGACGTCCTGCTTCTTGCCGGCTTTTAGGATCCCCCTCGAGGGCTCCTGCCTATGGGTAGAGGGTAGGGATGAAGGGGTAGAGGGTAAGGATGAAGGGGTAGGGGTAACTGAACTGGGAGAACCGGGGACCAAACTAGAACTTGAGGGACCTTTCTTCATTCCCCCAGGCGGGCGAAGTGCAGCTTGCACTTTGCGCGCCCAGTATGCCACGGTTGCCAGATTGGTTTCCCCAGAGTCGATGGCATTATCTAATTTGGCCACAACGGCTGCCCAAAACCGTGGCTCTTTAACAATCTCCGGAGAAACTTCGGGGAAACGAGAAAAGACCCATTTTATTAACAACTTCAAGTCCTTCTTGGGGGCTGAATGCCCACCCTGAAGCAACGAACCTTTAACAACATTATAAACTCCTTTTTGGGTTTTTCCTAAACCAGCACCCATGGTTCTTTCTAAGTCAGAAAGCCTGCCTTAGAAAGGGAAAAACCACTGATGTCTCACCACCCGCTTGGAAAACAAAGGAAAACTAAAACACTGACGCGCCCGCCGCTGGCCCCTGCTCCTCCCACTGTCCCCAAGTCTGGGGGTTCAATGGAAGGAAAGAAAGGATCTTGGGTGGTGGGTCCGGGCCCCAAGTCTGGGGAAACCGGCCCCACAGGAAAAGGAAAAATAAAAAACGCAAGGGATGAGGACTGTCCCCGAGTTGGGGGATTCAGCCCTTGAGGTTAAAAGGGAGGGAGTCGGTCCCCAGGGCAGGGCATGAACTCCTTGGGAGGGTTAAAAAGGCAAGGGGGAAGCACGGAGAGTCCCCAGGTCAGGGCCCGGGCTTACCTTTCCAGCGGCGACGAAAATAAAATCCAGGCGGGGGTCCTCGTCCTCGAGGTCCTCCTCGATGGGTGCGGGGAGTTGCGACCTCGATCCCCAGGGAGCGCCGCCCCTAAAACGGAGCCTGCTACAACCTGGGGTAGCTGGACGGCCAAAGGAAAATTTTATTTCCAATCCGCGGGGTCCGGCGGTCAACTGTCCAGATGTCCACTCTCGGGCCCCACGTTGGGCGCCAGCTGCGGCGGTGCGTATGTGGCCAATAGGGCAAAGTCCGACTAGCTGGTGGTCTGTGGCCGACACCCCAACCGCATGGAGGGCCAACCCCCTTCGGCGTCCTGGCCTCAGGCTGGGTTGGATTGCGGATTGGATACTCACGGCGCTGGAAGGACGAGGAAAGGAGTAGCACACCTTGCTGGGGGTGAAAGGTCGGTTTATTGGATGACACGGAGGTACCAACCAGGGAGGACACCAACCAGCAAAATGGCCCCGAGGGGCGGGAGAAGCAAGGTTTTAAAGCCTAGGGTGGATAGGGGAGGGATCCCCAGCAGACCAATAGGAAAAGGTATAAGGAGGAACTTAACATAACAGGCATGCAGAGACATCCAATACATATAAAGTAAGGGAGGGGCCCCGGGACCCCAGCCAACCACAACCCCCAGAGAGTAGAAGATTCTGGAAAGTAGGGAGGAGTGGGGGGTGATTGACTGGGCCCAGGGAGGAGAGAAAGTCCCCAAATAAGGGCATACATGGGAGGAGAAATTATATAACTTAGCTAATGGACAGAGCCAGGGGCAGGGGTTACCATAGCAACTAAACTGTCAGAAGGGTTGTGGCGGGAAAACTGGGGAGGGCAGAACCATCTCACAATACAAGAGGGGGAAACTATACATAAAATAGGAGAACAAAACAAGAAATTTATAAACACACTACAACACTCCATCTATCCACCCACAGGGCCCCCACAGAGTTCCCAGGCCCTGGCACCATGACAAATTCTTTTATTACTTTTACAAAAAAGTATTTATTACTTTTTTGTTTGTTTCCTTTTTTTTTTCCTGTAATCTCTTTAATAAATATTCCTGTGATAATCTTGAACATTATGCCAGTACTGACAAAAATTTTGTAAAGACAATTTTCCTTCACAGAATATTTAAATTGCAAGCCATGTGAAGAAAGTACACGTACTCATCAAGAGTAGTGTATATAGTGCACACATAAGAATGGTGCAACAGGGCAGCTGGACAAACAGCAAGTTTCAAATGTGTGTTTAATTTGGAAATCAGCAATTTCTACTGCATTGGTAGAAGCAGCATATTCTTTGACTTCAAAATAGATCGGAAGACCATATAAAGAGAAAACTACAGATTTTTCAGTTCTTGAAAGATAAAGCAAGCAACAGGCAAGAACCCAAATCAAATGACTAAATATTCTTTTTTAGTGCATCAGAGTTAGAAATACGAGATTTTCTCGTTGTTATTCACCCCAATTTCAAACAATTTTCAGTGGATTTATGTAGAAGGAGATAAAGCAAAGTGTCCCAAAGAAAAGCAAAAAGCCTAGTAATAATTAAAAATAATAAAATCACTTGTCTATAAGGGATTACCTGTGTTTAAGATAGATTAGTAAGAGAAGGACAGTGGCAAAATATGAACATATTTTTCAGTCATGAAAAACCTCTTGGAATGTTTTTTTTTCATTGCAATCAAAATTTACAAGACATGCAAGGGTTTCTGATGGCCTTAAAAATAAAATAATATGATATTGAATTGATTTAATTATTATGTAAATTGATAGAAGGCAAAACACTGTTTTCTTCCCTGCACAACACACTGAAAAATAGCAACATAAAAGGAGAAGTAAACATAGCAAGAAAGAGACATTTCAATATTCTTGGAATTGAAAGGCAAAGCAGTTAGCTGGGTGCCATTTCAATGTCAGTTAACACTGATTAAAACCAAAACCTCAGATGACATACACAGCTGCAGTAAATTAACTTTATCTGAGCTGTAGTAGTTAGCATGGATAGAATATCTGTTCCCCATGTTCTGCCTGAGCCTTTCCATATTGTAGAATTCTCTTTTTCACATTCCAGTGAAGTTAACACAGAAGTTTGGATGCAGTTGCTCAAATACAAAGGTCCATGGAGACCTGTAGAAAGTCAATGCTTGAAATATATAAATCAAATTTCTAATTAAGGTACAGATTTTAAAGCAATTTGAAAAATGTCTTTCCTGTAAACTCTAGGAATTTAACACTACTATGTTTTACAAAACATTTTCAGCTCCTTGCTTATATGACAGAGAAACCCTGAAGCTCTTTAGGTTTTCAAATGTTATGGAGAATTTAAATTTCCCTTTGTAAACCCCTTAAAAGAGGGGATTATCTATTGTATAAAATATAAAGAAATGGTGTGAGAAAGCACACCTCCACCAAAGAAGAGGAGACAATATGAAAAAATGTAAATTCACCCTAATTTTGAAATAATTTCAATACAGCAGTTACATGAGAATCCGAGGAAGCACCATTTAAAGCAAAAATTAATTGAAAAATATTACAAATAAAAACATTTATGATCAATTTCTGTAATCAGAATTTATCTATTTCTGCATTAGTGAATACATATTAATTTTAGTGAAAATAAACATATTGATAAAGACTGCTAATTTGTAACTATATTTTGTAAAATGAGTAAATAAAAATTTGCTGGCAATTCTGCCTATAAATTCTCAACAGTTTCGTGCTTCATGATATGAAAACTGTCTCAACAGTTTTCATTATTGATACTGATGAAGTTACAGGAGGCAAGATTATTGTTATTTTTTTCTTACCAAGCAGAGGCATGTAGACAAATATCCAATTACTCCCAGAACAGCTAGTAATTTAAAGGTTTATGTATTGTAGGTATTATCTCAGACTTAGCAGGAGCTTTACAAAGCTGGGAGAGAAGAACGTATCAGTGATAATGGACACAAAATGTACAGAATTTATGGGCCACCAGGAGAGTAAATTCAGCAAATTTGCTGAAATCAGCTTCTGCTGAGAAAACACAATTCCAGCAGCGAGAAGATTGCAACTACTGACTCACAGCCCACCTACTCAAGAAACCCACTGACTGAACAGAAGAAAAAGACTAAACATGGGACTAATTAGGATGAGATATGAGGAAATCAGTTAGCCAATAGAATAAGAGACCTATTCAGCCAATGGGCACTAATTCCTTTATTAGCTAAAATGTATAAATACTTTATTAGCTAAAATGTATAAATAATGAAAAACTTTTAATGACATTGGGACATCTACCACCATCTACCACCAAGAAGCCCAGGGCGAAGGACCAATGGCATGCTGCTGGATCCACTATAACAAGGTGATGCCTGTCTTCTGCTTTCTGTTCCCTTCTGCCCCCTAGCCCCCATCTCTTCTATTTCTTTCTATTCTTCTACCTCATATTTATCATTAAATCAAATCCATAATTTTGACTTTTCCATATGGTCATGTCTGCTCCTTAGTTCGGGCAGAAGCATCTCTCACTAATCAGATCTTAAGAGAAGGAAAAAATGGCTTTGATATATTTTGGGCATATTTTTTGACATGTATCTGTTTTGATGGGCTGTTTTACATTCTTTAAGTGTAAAAAAAGAAAAAAATGTGAGGCAGAATGTAATTGTAAGAAACTGGATCTGAGCACTCCATGATCTAAGCCCTTTGTATACTGTATGAACATGTGTAATGAGTGTGTTTGTACTCAATGTTAAATTATATTTTGGCAAATTTTCTTATGCAAATTTTAGTGAGCTGTTTCCAAGTAGCTTTTTTAATACTGTAAGCTGGTTTTGTTTCCTGGAAAATTTCAATAGAATTATTCACTGATTTGACACAAATATAGCATGTATGAAAAAATTATCTGAATAAAAAACTGACATTATGTGCAAACTATTTTTTTGCCCACCTCTATACAAAGTTCAGCCCCCTTTCAATCATATCTGTTATTTACCGGCCTAAAAAATCAGCTAAATATAATGGACACTAACACCACTGTCAGTGAAAAATTAATTAGACCTTTCTACTAAGAAAGATTACCTGCTAATTTCATTGAGAAATTTATCACATCATACATTTTAAATTAAAATACACTTCACATTTTAGCTAAATAAACCAGATAATCAATAGTTTAGAACATTCTCATTCCAGTTTTACAATTATTTTGGTTGGGAGCATTTTTGTTTTATTTTTTGTTGGTTGGTTGGTTTGTTGGTTTGGTGCTTTTTTAATCCTCTGCAGTTAACTTTTCAAACTCCTGTAGACTAGCAAAAATAAGATAGCTCATTGTAATTCTGATTTTGAGCAAAGATGGAAGTCCACACTGACAACATGAAGAACAGGCACATTTATATTAATAAAAAGTCTAGGTTCTTACGTAGCAAAAATTGTGTAGAAATTATTACCTCTTTTAAAATGTTTTGAAAAATTATACCTATTTCTGAAGACAGCTCACCATTTTAATCTGTATTTAAAATGTATCATATAATTCTATTGAACTTTTCCCATAATATGTAGGAATAAATATAATCCTATAAAAATAAACTATGTCTACCATTTAGCAGGTACCAAAATACCTGATTAGTATTGAAGATCAAAATTATCATATGACAAAGAATGAACAGAATTTTTTGCATATAGGTTTCCCTCCAAGAACCTCACACTGAATACATTATGCCATTAACTGTATCTGTTAATGGTGCAAGGTGCTTCATACTTTCAGCATGAGGTCAGAATTACACAGGATTATTAATAGGGTTATATTTTAGTACCATCTGATATTTACAGAGACAGAAACAATTATAAATGACACATTGAACTGCTGAAAATGTTATGATAAAGCCAATCTGTACCAACATACATTTATCTTTGTGCATTATTTGCAGAAATTTTCATTAGTTTTCTACCACTTATTCAAACCAATCAATTCATAGAATATCAGTGCCCGAAATGAACATTTTTATCTGTTGTTTAAGTAAATTGATAAATGGATGGATTTTACCTGTGAAGTTTTGTTCAAAACTCATTTCACTAATTTTGAGCTGGAACTGTGAAAAAGGCTAGATTTCTAGCCTTTTTCTGTCCCACATAGCTCCTAATTCTTCATGTCTAATGGAAGTAATGTGAATTATACCAGAATAAAGGTTTCTTTCATTTTGCATTCAAGCTAGGCCTGATAGTAGATTTAAAAAGCCTTGGAAGAGGTTTTCATTAGTTCTTTGGGGATTAAAAAAGTAATCAGACACACTGGAAACATGGCTTTCATTGTAAGACAGACAGAACACCAGCAATTTGTTGCAAAGGTTCTAAATGCATAAGGATGGCACAGTTGGCCATATTGAATGTGTTTTGTGGACAAATAAACTGATTTGTATCCTGTTGAAGGACTATGGAGATTTAGCCACTTAATTTAGCAGATTTCAGATTTTCTTTTTTATATTTTTTTAACAAATTGTGTATTTTCTAGTGTGCTTTTTTCACTAAATAGAAGATCCTTTTTGTCCAGGGATGAAGTGTATGAAATCTAGGTTGGGTAAGATGACTTAGATACTACTTATACATTTCTGTGCTTTACAGACTCTTAGGGAATGGTGGAGTCTCTTGGATGACATCTCCTTTGACCTTCAAGTAACTGCAGTACTGCTGAGGCCACTGTTCATGGGGCAAAAGGTTCTTCTAAACTTTAATGCTATAATAAATCACATAGAAATAGGCATAGCAAACCAGATCTGTGGTTCATTGAATCCAATATCTTGTCGCACTGGCATGCAATAGTGGTTTCAGAGGCAAAGGAGCAAGATACACCATTTATTTCTCCAAAGTGCAAGTTGTAAAGTCTGGCTTATACTCTGCCTTCACAAAAGCATTCTCCCTGGCATTCTGAGAGAGTGAATAAAGTGCCTGGCACATAGACAAGATCTGCAAAATCTCTTGGGACTTTACTTGCTCTTTGCAATTAAGGTGTAATTAAGCTGTGTCAGAGCAAATGCCGAACTGAGCTCTTCACAGATACTACACACACACACACACACCCATGCACACACACAGAGACATATATAAATATATACACACACAAATATAATTATCATTAATAATAATACATATATTTGACAGTTAAGAAGAGATGATGTTGCTGTTGGAGCAGGCATTTGGGAGTTAAACTTCTGCTTTTGGATGCTCTGAAGATCTTCTCACATAAGTTTAGACCAAACACTGTCTCAGTGTTTTTCTGAAATAAAACTGCATCAGATTTGTTTGTCAAATTCCCATATGACTTAGCTGTTTAGCAATTGTAAAACATCTGGAGGTATGCACTTTCTCCTCAGAAAATATTGTTACAATTTACAATAGCCAGTACAGTCCTGAGATGAAATTAACATATTTCTTGACATAATTTCAATTAGAAATCTTTAGTATCAATGCAGATAAAGGATCTAGAAATAATGTTTGACTTCCAAAACCCATTAAGCATTTGAAAGGCTGAAAGTTGATAGGAAGTGGAAGAAGTCTGATTAAAATTAATCTAGGAGCCATTGTGAGGTTCCAAGTCATTCTAACTTCCTATACTAAACCTTGAATTTTTCTCTTCCATAATATAATACCACTTCTGACAGCAGAGAATGAATTGCATGAGGAACACCCCTGATGAAATACTTATAGCAGAAGAGTGCACAGAATTTCCAGCAATTATTTTCATGAGCACCATATGTCTTTTCTATTTCTCTATATTTATTGGTAAATTACAAAGAAAAACAAGGATTATGCAATGCATTTGTTGAATTAATGACCTTCAAAGCCTAACTTTGTTGCAAGACCAACAACCATACAAATGTTCCTCCTATTTCATTTAGAATAGCTATATTACCCTGAATTTCATTCAGGATATTAGCTATAAATGAGAGGAACTGTAACGTTGGTTGCTGCTCCAGCACTTCATCCTGGTGCAAACTTTATGGGTTACTGGTGCCTGGTGGCAGTAAAATGCTTTTCAGCCATGCTATCAACTTCCATATAAAAAAAATAAAAGAAAATGCCTATTTCCATATGTGCAACTGTCAGCATCTTGTCCAAACCTCTTAGTTTTGCTTGTGTACAGATTACAGCTGATTGGTTTTCAACACTTTAAGAGCCTAATTCCTGGTTTTCAACACTTTAAGAGCCTAATTCCAGCTATTGCCCATTTTCCTTATCTCAGTTTATTATTTTCACTGTTGAAATGCAGCCTTTTGGACTGGAAATAGGTAATTAATAATTTAGCATTGAACAGTGAGAAATATTTGCCAGAAGGGCTTGTTGTGGGGGGTTTGTTTGTTTGTTTGTTTGAGATGTTTTAGCTTGCTTGTTTGTTTGTTAAGTTTTATGATTCTCTAATACTTTCTGCAGAACAGATGACTGTACAACAAGACACACATGTAGGAGGGAATAAGTCAGCCACCTGGCTTCCTCACTGGTCACTGAACCAGTAATGCATTCTTTCTGGATAGTCTAAAGCATCAGTATATCCATTCCAATTCCCTTTTAGGCAAGATGGCACTTGATTATCCTTGGAACCACCTATTGCGGACATTAAATTTACCTAACAGATCTCTTTATAATACAATATAGTCTTCCTTAGCATGACCCACTCCGTTATATTTAGATGGAAAGTTTGTGATAACTTTTTTTTTTTGTGATAACTTTTTTTTGTGCCATTGTGGCTTTTTTTTTTTCTTTTTGTTTTTAACATAAAAAATGAGTAAGAATGAAGGGAACATTTTTGCTTGAATTGTTTTCACATCCCTGGTTTTAAGAGATGGATTTAAACTCTGATGTTCCCTGGTGTCTTGAATAAATGGTATGTGGAGCACACATATTCTACTCCAAAAACAGGAAGAAAGAATCATTTACTCTACAAGTTAATACATATTTCTTCAGAGTGATGACTAAATCATTAAATTTATAGTGCTTTATAGAACAAATAATTAAATTGACCATGTTTTAGAGAAAAAAAAATTAAATATAAGCACGTTTATAATCCCAGTTCAGGGTCAGTACTCATGCTGATCTCTGACGTGAAGGTAAGCATAGCACATGTCTTAGACAGGCCACCTTTTAAAGCTGTTTTTAAAAGATGACCTAAGTTGCTACCTCATAATGCCTTCATTTCAGTGACATTATTCTGTTTCACTCATTTCCATCTGATGACTGAGTTAGATAGGGTTTTGATATCTATTTCAAAAGGAAAGGGAAAAAAAAAGTGCTAACATTTTAATTTTCCTAATTCTGTGTGGCTTAAATGGATATAGGAAAGCTTTTCTTCAACATGTTAGGTTTGAAACATAGATTCGTTTCTAAAGTCCAAATAGATAGAAAAATGCATGTAGAGCCTATATGTTTGAAGTTAGTCTCAAATCTGAGACAGCCTAAGCTTCTCTATTTAGGTGTATACGGAGGCTCTACATATCAGGTTTATGAGAGGCTGGGCAGGAGCGAGTGCTAAGGAACTTCAGTGAAATGTAGAGTAATTCCAATCATGCTAGTCATTTCCTTTTAAAAGAAAGCTGAAAAGGGACTACACTACAGAACTATAGGAAGAGGTTCAGATGGTCGTCTCTTCTCTGTATCATGCACTAAAAAAGGATGCAAAAGACAAAAAATAAAACACTCCTGGTCTGTGATCTGGGATTATGTTTTTCTTTTCTTTTCCCCTCCTCCTCTCCTCCCCCAATGTATTGGAATAAGCAGTATTAGAAATGCATGGTGAAAAATATGAAATTCTATTTAAGAATGTGGTTTAGCTAAGGTTTACATGTTCCAGTAAATTCTTTCAAAACACAATCATTGACAATACTTTACAAGAAGTAATGAGTTTTAGGAGAATCTATAGCAGGTTTCATTTTAAAAATTCGGGATACTTTAACTTTCAGGCAATAATTTCAGGAAAATGCAAGGAATATCCATCAAATGTACTGTAATGATCACAGATAGCATTCCTGTTGTAATGCCAACACCCTAGAGTAAATTAATTTATTGAACCGCTCTTTTGTGATAACAGATAAAATTCTGTGCAATGAACTCAACTTCATATTCACCTACCTCTGTTTCTCTGGGAAATAGTGGTGTCAGGGCACTCCTTTCTGGTGCTTTGATATATCCATTGCAGGCTACTTAAAAGCAGTTTTTGATGGGGCGAACGAGGAAGGTTTTCAGACTCTCCTGCCATATTAAAGTCTATGATGCAGCAGCTGTCCATGGA
This sequence comes from Melozone crissalis, assembly GCF_028551555.1. Classification (NCBI taxonomy): domain Eukaryota; kingdom Metazoa; phylum Chordata; class Aves; order Passeriformes; family Passerellidae; genus Melozone; species Melozone crissalis. The sequence continues at coordinate 43,767,095 of NW_026535783.1, read as the reverse complement.
AGCACATCAAAGAGGAATAAAAGGGCTATCCAGGGGAATACAAAATGGCACAAATATGATACAAGGCACAAAAAACCCACAAACATTGAGGAAGATTTTTAACCTGCCAAACCTACTCTTTTCAGAATGCTAGCTCTAGAACCTAACTCTAATAAAAATTTCTACTAGCTAAGAGACCTCTTTCTCACCTCTTCCAGGCAACATGTAGTCAAGTTTCAGAGAGTAATATCACGACAGGGATTTTTAGAAGCATTCCAAGGGGAATAAAAAAAGCAAAATTGTGAGACATGCATAATTTTCATTGAAGCTTCCCTGTTTAAGCAAGTAATTTGGTCTGAAAAGAAGTATATATGACTTTGTAGCAACTAATTCCTCAACAGCTTAATAATCATAGCAGCTGTATACACATATAAAATGTTTTGCTTCTTGAAGCAAATAAGATGACATTACAGTTCAGTATTGAATCATAATTGAATCCTGTGCAATCTCACAGGAATTCCAAAGTATGCAATTTACATATTTACCTAACAGCACAGAACTGAATTGAAAAGACAGTAAAATTCTGCCAATGTTTGGCTGAAATATGTTATGTAATCTGGTTGATACTGCAGTACACTTAAACCTGGATAAAACTAATTTTGTGTGCTAATAATTTTTATTCAGGCTACATCAGACAAGTAGGGGAAGTTTAACAAAGTATTACAATTTTTTATATCCTATATTTGTATATTTAAATTTAAGGCAGTTTTTCATCACTTATGATTCTTGTTTTCAACAGCAACAGCAATAGAATATGTAGCTTTCTATAGTGTAGCTATTCTAATTCCTTAACATACAAGAGGAGAAAAACAAAGCAAGCAATAAACAGTTCAACAAACTTGAGTGAGAATATTTGCTTTGTTTTCTTTTGTTTAAAGCTTAAAAACCAGAAATCAATAATGTAATGTTAAAAAGAGGCTCTAGGGTATAACAAAAAAAAAAGACAAAAACCAAAATCAAAATCATATAAGCTATATTTAAAGCTAAACTTTGTTTAACATCCAGTTTTAATGCTTTTTTCTTCAGAAAAAAAGACATGGTTTAGAGGTAGGTGTAGACACACACTGCCATGGCAGATAAGGATGAAATAGATGACTGCTTCAAGTTTTGTCCAGAACGCTAGTATATATGATCCTACACTTCCAAAATAACTTCCACAAACACTAGCTTGGGAAACTTGCTTTAAAAAAGCAAAGAAATCTTTATCTTTGCACTCTATGACACAAGAAGCTGTTCTAATAGAATCCAAAATACCAGTATCATGATGCTAAACTAGACTTATTCTTAATAAGAACAACAGTGTTGTATTGAAAAGGAGGATTATACAGTTTATCTAGATAATTTCATTGTGGAGTGAGAGGGGTGGAAATGCCTAAAACATTGATTAGATTTTACTTTGTCCAATGAGAACATTGACATGTCATGACGCTTTTATCAAATTCTCATTTAAAGCAGATACTGACTTCATAGAACTACTTTTTTGTTTTGTTTTGTTTTTTTCCTTTCTCTTTTTATTTTGGTGGTACTTTGTGAGAAAAACTTTATGATGTAAAATAAATATTTCCACCCCATTTTGTAGCCAGATCATATTTTACATTTATTTACTGATAAATTTACAGATTATACAGCATTCTTCTTATTTCACACAAACTTTTATTCAATCTCCAAGTTCCAATCAAGTGGATTAGATCAATATTTTGATAGCTAAATGTATTTTCAAATAATGTTAATACGTTAAGGAACTTGAGTGACAATTCAATTCCAGTAAGGCAGAATTTATATGACTCTTCATTTTCCCATGGTTGATGGTATAGTTAACACTATTAAGGTTTAGAAACCATCCATGGAGTATAAGCCAGGCTTTTTCAAAACTAAACAAAGTATATCATACTCTAGAGAAATTACAGGTTCTTTGCAAAACCAAGTAGATTTCATTTCATCAGTTACATTCTGATAATTTTTAAAACGCTTTACGAAGAAGAATAACAATTGCTAGCTTTTTGCTTGTTCGTTGTTTTCTTGGTTAGTTTGCTTTCTTGGGTTTTTTGGTTTTGTTTTCTTCTTTTTTTGACAGGTTATGAGGTTTAATTCTCCAAGAGAGTTTCAGAAAGTAGCAAGCATCTCTTCCACACATTTGAAAACAGCAAATGTACAGAAATGTGTACAAACTATATAATTTCATACTTCACATAAAAAACCCTAAAGCATTGACATCATCCTAAATAAAACATATTAAATAAGAGTCAAAGACAAATGAAAGTCTCTGAAAAAGGTGCATAACATAAACCTTTCAAAAATGGCAAGGCATTTGCCAAAATAGACTGAAATATCACCATTGGTATGCTTTCTTTATAGTTTCTTTGTGTTCCCACATGACCTGTAACCATTGCACACTTTCAAATGTCACCTATTATAAAGTTTGGATGTCTTAAATTCATGACACAAATAGACAAAAGCAAATTATGCCCTAGAACAACGCTTTTTGATGTCTGACAGGCAACCAGACATGAGAGACAGCTTAGGTTTCTTGCAGCAGCTACATAGTCTATCAGATCACTAAAACATTCTGAAAATAGGCTATATCAATAGTACTGGATTTTTGCCTTCATCTTTATAATGCATTAATTCAATTTTCTGCTTGTATAGGATAGCTAATTGAAAGCAGAGGAGGCATGAGACAAGAAACCAATATTACACCATGTTTGAGAAAGGATCTATGAGTGATACCTTAATCGACAAAGCCATAAAATAAAATTCAGTAAAGGCTAAAACTGCTGGAAAAGCTAGTCATCCAAGCCATGCAGGACAGATATAGAACTGTAATTTGATTAAAAATAACAAGTATGGATTCACAAAAGGAAATAATAGTACCTCAGAATTTTAAAAGAACGAGTAAAGAATCTCTTAGGAGAAATGCATACGTATCTTACTTAATTTTTCTTATTGTATTTATTTATATTTTCATACAATTCTCCAGAAAAGATACTTTGATATTTCTTACTGTATGTAGCCTGCATACATTCTGTATACATTGCTAATATAACAAGTTGATTTTTAAACTATATACTCTGTTTGGAGAGGGAAAGGATACTAAAAACTAATTTCCTCTTCAGGAACATAGAAAATTGTAAAACAAACTTATTCAGATTTTAAAATAACCTTATTCTTTATTTCTCTGAGTGGGAATAAGATAACCTTGTGGCATTTAAGAACCTGCATTTTCTGGTTTAGATCCCACCAACAGGCAGGGCACAGCAATCAAGTATTAGCAGTCGTGTTCTTTCAAGGCATGACATAATTAGAAGGCAATACATCACATAGAGTTCATTGTGTGTGTGTGCGCGCGTGTGTGTGTGATTGTGCATACACACATATTTGATTACAAATGTAAGGTTCATTTATTTATTCTCAAAGTTCTGAAGATGTTTTTGCTATTTCTCGCCTTTTATTAAAAAAAATACTTTTCATATACCCTCCACTTTCTGGGAATAAGTACTCATCATTCTGATGAACTGTGGTCAATTTTTCAGATTTTCTTCAGATGTATTTTTATTGTGTCTCTCCTGTGCTTTTGAATTTTTGGTGTAAGTCTTGTTTGAAGCTAGCTGAGCACAGATTCAGCATCATTAGAAAATCGTTTTAAAGTAAAGGTAAAATGTGGCTTACAAGAGTTGCACCAACCTTCAGAACATGTTCCTGAAACAGATATTGACCGAGAGTCTTAGATACAGCAGAGCTTTAATTCTGTACCAGGATTTGTACCAGAAATGTATGTATGAGATTAAATGTACTTTCAGGGTTTAAAGGTGAGGAAAAATGAGATTCACAGTACAAAAAACACATTAAAGTGCTGAACTTTCTAGCAGCTAGTTGTAATGTAAATTTTTTAAGACAAACTTTACTTTTGTTCTTCAGAGGAGTCACTTATTCCCCATACTTATAATTACTATGTGACATTGTCAGGCTGCAAGTGAGAGAGAAAAGCGTCCATATCAATTTTTTGTTAAACTTCCAATATGTTTTAGAACCATGAAGTACCTTGGAATGTAGCAAATCTAACATGTGCTACTTTCTCACAGAAAAGCTAGGGAAGCTTTTGACAACTCGGAGTTTTATTCAAATGTGAGTCTTTCTTTCCAGCTTGAGAATTCTATCATGTTGAGGTATAGTTCTCTTCTTTCAGCCTCCGCAGATAAACATTACTAGAAAATATTCATGGTCCTTAACCCTTGAATTTAATTATTTTCATTAACCCTATATCTTTTTGGCGGCTTCTGAAGAGGTGCAGAACATCTGCTAAAGCAACATGTGAAATGTGACAAATAATACCTCATATTATAATTGCTCCAAGTGTCTGTTGTCCTATATGTCATCTTTTTGTACTGTTGAAAAGACTAGGTCATCCTTTAATTTCCTAATCCTGTGTCCTGGAGTTACTTACAAATGAGACTCCTGTCTTACACTTTACTTTTCTTAGTTCTTGTGTCAGTTTGTGTCTTTATTTTTTTCCTCATCCTTGTTTTGTAGGGAAATAAGCTATCAAAATTCTTGGTCATGATGCATTTCTTCTTTCAGACTTTGTAGTATGTTTAGAACCCTAAGGGGGGTTTAAGGGTTCAATTTCTTGTCAATAGGATGGAAATTAAAAGAGAGGCATTACCTTTCTTCTGTGATTCAGTGTCCTGGTTTCAGCTAGCGTAGAGTTAATTTCTTCACAGAGCTGTTACAGTGCTGTTTTTTGGATTTGGAATGAGAATGGTGTTTGTTTTTTTTTAAGAAGTTGTGTTTGTCCTAAGTGAAAGAATTTTCCTTGTCTCATGCTCTGCCAGTGAGGAGGTGAGCAAAAGAAGCTGGCAGGGAGCACAGCTGGGAGAGGTGCCTCTAACTGTCTGAAAGGATACCTATGATAGGATGTCCTGCCAAGTATATAAACGGGAGGCAGCTACCCTGAAGGGGCACAGTTGGGTTTGCTTCTGGCATTGGTTGTAGGTGGTGAGCAAGTGCATTGTGCCTGACTTATTTTTCCTTTCTTGCTATCATTACTATTATTATAATTTACCATTATTACTGTATTTTATTTTAAATGAATAAACTCTTCTTAACTTATGAGTTTTTCTTTGATTCTCCTCCCCATTCTACTGCGGTGAAGTGTGCAAAGAAGGGGGTGTTTGAGTGAGTGGCTGTGTGTTGCTTTCATTTCCAGATGGGCTTAAACCACAACGCTGAGTAGTAAGTAGGCAGAAATATGAAGTAATAAGAATGGATTTAAAGAAAGTTCATAACCTGTTCACCACTACTTGGTAGGCAGCAGTGAATAGAGATACACTTTAAAGATATTTTTCATCATTTTCTTTTTTATTTGGGTGGCCAAATTTCTAAAGGAAGAGGAACAGTACATCTAAAGGATGACTGAGAATACACAAAAAGGTCTCATCTCTCCAGCAATCAACAAATGTATCTCTGAGAACTCACTTCTAAAAGACTACATGAGCTTCCCTTATAGAAGCAAAAAAAGCAATTTGTTAGGCTTGTTAGGCTTAAATATGTCTTGATAGCCTGGATACTAGCAAGATTACTTTTAGGTCATAGGTTGGACTTGATGATCTCAAAGGTCTTTTCCAGCCTAGTTAATTCTGTGATTCAGTGATGCTTTTGTGAAGACTCAAACTCTTTCATTAGAATACTTTTCAGGTAATAGCTTGGAAAGGGAAAGTATTTTTTATTTCTTTTACTTAAGAAACCCATAATTTAACACAAAGAGAATGGCATGCCCATGTTCCCTTAAATGATCTTTTATCACAGAAAATAAATTATTAATTTCAGTAAGAATAAAACGGTATCATGGAAATAAAACTTTAACAGTATTTTCATGGTAGAAACACAAAATGGGAGAAGCTCTCTAAGTTTGTGGTGGAGTTTAAATCAATAGAGAACTTTGAAAAGATGATTTTACAAACTTCTACAATAATCAATTTCAAATGCTAAATTATTTTTTAATACTATTATTGTTCTCAGAAAAGGAGAAGGGAGGAGAAAATAGAGGAAGGAAGCAAGCAAAATTAGTTGAGGAAAAGAGACTTTTTCTCATTTTATATCGGAATACTTTTCTAAAATAGATTCACTGTTATTTTGGAAGTAAGATTTTTTACCAATGAAATTAATACCTTCTGGTCTAATGTTCCAAACTGAAGCATATATATTTTTTCTGTGCCAGAGGGCTAAAATGCAGTTTGGAATTCATTGAACAGAAATTTTGTGCTAAGTTTATGCCACAAATGAACCCCTTCCCTTCCCTTCCCTTCCCTTCCCTTCCCTTCCCTTCCCTTCCCTTCCCTTCCCTTCCCAGAACTTTCCAGAACTTCCCTTCCCAGAACTTCCCAGAACTTCCCTTCCCTTCCCAGAACTTCCCAGAACTTCCCTTTTAGCTATTTGATTCAATTTAGAATTTAAGTAGCAGACATACATTAATAATCTTTTTTTATTTTATTTTATTTTCCTTGCATAATTCCTTTGAGTTATATAGAATATAATTTAGATTCACTAATTTATAAAGAAGCGTACAACTTCCCCCAAAACCGATGCTTTCGCAGAGCATCTCCCCTTCACATCTTAGGAGGGTAATGTACTTAATATAAACCAAAATACACTTCTCAAAGATGTATTCCAAATGTCCAGCTATATTTTGCATCTTTAACTTCATCTCATTAAAAAAGAATCAACTCCTTTCCCTGGCCAAATTCAGCTGTGGGAAGAGTTGGCAGACCTATAACCAATTCACATGGCTATTGCAATTATAAAATACACAGATATGGAAAAAAATCATTTTATTTCCCTGTGTATTTCTAAATGAACTGCTATTAAAATAACAGTTGCTTATAAAAATGGTTAAAAGTTATCTTTTTGTTTCCTGTCCTCTGTTTCCTTGACACACAGACGTTCTAGGCATTTTGTACTGGTTTTCCTGGGATAGAGCTTTTTTTCCTTACAATTACTTGTGTGGAGTTATGCATTGATTTGTGACCAAAACACATGATCACATTGATGCTTCAGCTACTGCTGAGCAAGGCTTACACAGTGTTAAGGACTTTTCTGCTTCTCACACTGAATAAGCTGGGGGTGCTCAAGTTAGGAGGGGACACAACAGGGACACCTGACCTCAACTGACCACTGGGATGTTCCATAACACATGGCATTATGTCCAGCAATTAGAGCTGGTTTTGTCAAGCAGATTTTACCAGAAGTTCTTTTGTAATTTTCACTAAAAATAATAAATCTGTGTGAATGTTCATTAAATTGGAACCTTTCTGGTCATATTCCTTTTCTTTTTCCTTTGCTCTAGTAAAATAAACTTTTTTGCACTTGAAACATATCTGGTAATTTTATAGAGTCCATAGCATGCATGATATGTAGAGGTTTGAGGACTTCACATCTTTGAAATGCATACTCTTCTTAAAGCTCTATCCATGAGAATGCTAAACAAACTTATCCTGCTCTACTGTTCTAATTGAAAACATATGGCTTACTCTGGGTGATGTTTGGAAAGATTTCTCAAATCAGTATTATGAATTAGGTACTCAGGTTCTGGGTAGTCACAGGGATTTGGGAGTCTGAAATCCATCTGTTATGTTTCTGTAAAATTGTTTCCTTTGTAGTGTGGTTATAATTGAAACAGGAGGATTAATTAACACATAAAGGCAGGAGAGAGGTCAAAATTCATGAGAAGTTGGCATATAAGTCTGTTATTGTTTCACAAAAATTCAGAAATATTTTGAGCTCTGTAAAAAAATAAAATTAAGTGTAAATGAATACAACTATCTGTCCAGCTATTCACTTTTTAAAAGTTCTGCTATAGGGGCACTGAAATACCTAAACCAACTATACTTTGTCTAGAGGTCAATCATCTGGATTGATTTTATGTTTTATTTAGTGCCACAGGACAAAACTTTTAAAAATTAACATATAGCAAAAACCTTGGACAAAATTTAATTTTTGAACTTAAATAATAGCTAAGATTTCAAATAGTGTATATTTTGCATCAGTACAGAAAAGAGATTGTTAAAGTTAAAACAAAAATACATCCTTTAAGAAAATAAGGTGGAAAGAACAAGACAAGAAATTGCTCAGATTACAAAGGTAATAAGTCTGCTTCTCGACGCATGAAGTTAGCAATAGTCCACTGTCCCATAAAGGAAAATAGGAAGCTTACCCAGTGTGAATGGAGTGGCTGGCACCAAGCAATTTCCAGCTACATGACCCAGCCTTGTTGACTTCTGCCATGTTTATGGGGGAAGAATTTGAAAGCAGCTGGAAAACGACCTTGTTAATATCCTACAATTAAACTAGACCTTCATGTCGTAAAACACCTAATATTCTTAATATCTCTTTCCCAATTCTGGCTGACTTCAAATCCTTCTTAGCAAGTTTTTCCTTTATTCATTATCCTGCCTAATATTATTAGATAATTATTATTAGAGATTATTATTATTACTAGACAGTGCTATCAAATGGATTGAGAATAAGCTGAAAATGTTTTCCTTTCTGTCCATACAGCAGTAGCAATATGTATAAATATAAATGCACACATAGAGAAACTCACTTAATCCCACCTGCCCCATACGCATATGTAAGAATTTATAGAACATGGAGTCAAGACCTAACATTGTTTACATTGTTTAAATTTGCCACAAACCTGTGCACAGCAGTGTCAATTTTGGTAACTAAATTTTCTCAGGCAAAACCACAGAACTGTACTTTTGTTCCAAGCATCCTAGAATTTCTGAAGTGTTACAACAAAGAGAGGCCATGCTGTATGTATGTACTTAAAGAAGAGAGAGAAATCTTGACATATAGACCAGAATGAAACCTATGGAAAGAGACAACTCTAAATCCATTGATATGCAAGCTTGGTTCCACTTGAAATTAAGATCACACGTTTTGACCAAAGAACACAGCTTCTGCATGGATAATTAAATTGCACCTGAGATTGTATCAAAATTCTTCTCCACGCATTTGTTTTTTTGCAATGATCACCATATGTTTCCTTTTTTTTTTCTGGAAAACAACAGAGAGAGTGGGGGAAGAAAGACCAAAAACTGTGTTGCTTTTATAGAAACTGACAAAAAAGTGGTTTATTTCCTCATTAGTTTTGACAGTCGTCTACTTGTTTATTTTTATTGCTAATGGGTGGGTAACTTGGTGCATGTCTATGGTTGATCATCTTCACAAAGTCCTCAGCAGAACTAGTTCCCTATATCGTTTTGGGATTGCTAGATATTCATAAGGACATGTGTCTATGTGCTTGAAAGCAAAGCTGGAGTTGAATTTCTCACAGCAATTCTCCTAAAATATGTTGATAATTGCTAGCAAAATCCTTGCTGGGCAGCAGACAAAAAGAGCCGAGAAAACCCAGACCACAGTTGAAAAAGACCATCTCTCTACACAATACACCTGCGAGCTACTGGCTCAGTATACATGGGTTCAGCAAAAAGAGCACTGGAAAAAGCAGTGGGTTATGTTTCTCTTACACCTTAGATAGTAACTGTCATATTTATAAAAGGAATTATATCCCATTTGCTTTCTAAGAAGCTTGTAAGGCCTCAAAAAACTCACTGAAAGGGGTTTACAGTGGTTCCAGTTATTTTGGTAAAATGCACAGGAGAAATACCTACCAGATGTTCTCCAGGGGTCAAAATAACACAATGGTTTACTGCCAAACTAAAGAAAATCAGAGAACTCTGGTAAATGATTCTTCTAATCAACATAAAACATTTCTCAAAGCATTAACTTAGCCCATCCAATTTAGCAAACTAAAACCACTCAATTTTCTCAAAATGTTTGAAGTAGGGGCAATTAGAAGAAAGAAAGAAAGAGAGAGAGAGAGAAAGGAGGAAAGGAAGAAAAGGAAGAAAAGGAAGATACAGAAAAACCACAAATATATCTGCCAGCTCCTGGTTTCCAGCAGTGCTCACATTGAAACTTTAAGAGGAAGGTTGGGTCAGGCTATGCCTGCTTCATGCTCAGCTTTAAATACCCCTTGGCTTTTGGGGTCCCACCTCCCAGGTGAGACTTCTGGTCATTTAGCCACTCTTAAACTGGGCTAGGGAAGAGTAGAGCCCTGTCTCCAGTGTGCCAATGACTGGCAGGCACTGCAGGGCTGGGATACAGGCTCTAGGGCTGGGGGCACATGTGGCAGTTCACTGTTTTTCCAGGGCAAGGCCTTATCTGCCCTCCCTTATACCCACATGCATCCCAAAATATCTTGAGATATCAATCCATCCAGTGTCTAACAAAGCTTCATATATATGGAGATTTAACTACCATTTAGTTAGTGATTTGACTTTTGAGTTTAACTGAGGTTAGTGAAGCTACGACAAGTGGTTGACATGGTGCTTGACACTGTTTGCAGAGCTGGGCTCTTGTAGGCTCCTCAGCAAACATATTATTAAACTTCTGGATGCATGATACCGTTGTTGTTTTTCTCAAATCAATCCATAAACAATGATTCTTGTTTTCTGGGACAATCTGGGTTTGATCTGGTCATGGTGAAGATAGCAGACAAAGCCAGTCTGAGGCAAATAATCAGTTCTACTCTGCTCTTGTAAGACCTCACCTGGAGTATATCAGCCAGTTCTGTAGCCCCCAACATAAGAACGATGTGGACATGTTGGGGATGTCCAGAGAAGGATCGCCAGGGTAAGCAGAAGGCTGGAGGACCTAATTTATAAAGAAAGGCAAAACATTTTATGCTGTTCAACCTGGAGAAGAAAAGTCTTCAGGGATACCTTGTAGGAACCTTCCAGCACCTAAATGGAGCATGCAAGAAGTCCGTAGAAGGACTTTTTACAAAAGCATGTAATGGTAGGACAAGGCATAATATCTCTAAGTAGAAAGAGCATAGGTTTAGATTATATATTTACAATGGGGGTGGTTAGGCACTAGAACAGGTTTCGTGGAGATTCTTCAGACCATTGAGTCCAACTGGAATAGTTAACCTAGCATTGCCAAGACTACAATTAAATTGCATCCCTTTATATCACATCTACATGTCTTATTAATACCTTCAGAGGTGGTAACACCAACACTTCCCTCTGCAGCTCTTTTCAATGCCTGACTAGCCTTTCCCTGAAGAAATTTTTCCTAATAACCAGTCTAAATCTCCCTTGACACAACTTGAGGCTATTTCCTCTTCCCCTATACCTTGCTGCTTAGGAAAAGGGGCCAACTTTCACTTCACTACAACTCTCTTTCAGGTTGCTATAGAAAGCAATAAGGTTTCCCCTGTGCCTCTTTTTCTCCAGCAGAAAGACTCCTGCTGTCTCAGCCACTCCTCATAAGACTTATTCTCTAGAACCCTCCACTAGCTCTGTTACTTTTCTTTGCGCACACTCCAGAACTTCTATGACTTTTTTGTAGTGAGGGGTCCAAAAATGAGCACAAAATTCAAGGTGCAAGTTTAAAGATGGATGGAGAGGACTGAAGTCCTCTCCAGTAACAGAAGATAGTTTGTGGATACAGTATTAAAGCTGGTGGCTAACAGTTTTAGCTAACAGTGGCTAACAGTTTAACAGTTTTACCAACACAAATTCTTAACTATAAAATGAAGACTGGCAGACAGTAAGGTGCACACTATACAGTAGAAACCTAGTCAACTAATAAATCCTAGAAAGTTTGTCTTACCACGTTTTCTGTTATGTGATAACACAACAAAACAAAGCTAAATATCTTCTTACATATGATACCTAATACTTACTGCTGAACACAAAAAAAGCCCAGATCAAATCTCTGTGAAAGGTTAAGTTGAAAGCAAGAAGATTAATACAAATAAAATAAAATTAAAAGGTGCTCCTCCACATCATGATAAACAACTTGGTTGAAGGACTTAAAGGTATATAAATCTGCCAACCACACTAAATTGAAACGAGCTATTGACTCCCATGAAGGGGAGAGGCCCTGCAGAGAGTCCTTGACAAATCAGAGAGCTAGGAAATCACCACCTCTATGAAGCTCAATGAGGACAAGTGTCATATTTGGAAGGGGAAGCTTGGATGTATGGACAGACTGGGGAATGAGAGGCTGGAGAGCAAGAGGGACCTGGGGGTCCTGGTTGATGGCAAGTTGAACATGGGTCAGCAGTGCCCTGGCACCAGGAGGGCCAACCCTGCCCTGGGGGGCACCAGGCCCAGCATCACAGCTGAGCAAGGGAGGGGATTGTCCTGCTCTGCTCTGCCCTGGTTCTGCCTCTGCCTCTGTCTCACCTCGAGTGCTGGGGGCAATTTTGGTCACCTTGATAAAGAAGGACATAAAGGAGTTAGAAAACATCCAAAGAAGGGCTACAAGGCCACAAGGATGGTGAAAGGACTAGAGGGGAAGTCATATGAGCAGTGGCTGAGGTCACTTGGCTTATTCAAACTAGAGAAGAGGGAGCTTGAGATGAGACTGTATCACAGTTTAAAATTTCTTCATGAAAAGTACAGATCAGGCAGGCACTGATCTTTTCTTCCTGCTGACCAGGCACAGGACCTGAGGAAATGACATGAAGCTGTGTCAGGGTAAGTTTACTCATGTCACTCCTGTGACATGACAGGAGTCAAAGGAGCATCTGTAAAATGCTCTCAGGCACAAGGTGTTGTCTTGGGGCTGTCCTGTGTAAGGCCAGGAGCTGGTCTTGATGATCCTTTTGTGTCCCTTCCAACTCAGGATGTTCTATGATTTTATGGAAAAAAAGTCTGATGAGACTAAGGAGACTAAGGAATCCTAAACCAGCCATTCATCAATGCAGTACTGAAAATGAGGAAATACTTACAGGTAAAGGAACACCTTCAAGCAGACACTTCCAAAATGTTTTCCCTGGTAAGATTTAATATGATAGTAGTATTCCATTTTCTTAAGAATTATTTATTATGACTAGAAGAAGTGGAAGACATAAACTTTAAGACCCGTATACAATTCTTATTGTCTTCTAAAGTGTAGAAGACAATTTGCACTACATAGAGGGCAGATGTCATATGATCATGTTAATTCTGGTGTTTTCACTGTTCATTTATTAGCTCTGCAACTTTAGTAAGCTCTTTTGTAGTGCACAGACTATGTATTTCTATGTCATGTGCAAAAAGAGACTATGGAAATCGTGGACAAACACCTGGAACACTGGCACTAAGAAAAACAATAACTGACGGAGAAATAATGTCTTATAGGAAGATGTGAGAGAACGAGAAGGAAGTAATAGATTATTGGGTGGCAGAGCTGTCCTATTCATGTTCCTCAGTGCCCTGGATGTGAAGGGATGATCTTTAGGTTTGCTGCCCAGAGTTCCCCATGTCTCAGGAAGAAACAGGAAAGGCAAGCAAAGAGCTCTGCTTTTTTGTCAGAGACAAGTCCCTGTTTCAATACAATTCAGAACACAATATAATATTCCCTCTATGCCTTGTGGGCAAGAAACAGGCAGTAACACCTCTGTCAGTGTTCACCAGCCAAAGAGTTGATGTTCACTGGGGAAATATTTCACACCCTTCAAGATGTGTAACTGTATGACTGAATTCCTAATTAGCAATCCAATTTATTCCTTAAATTTTTTTGTATCTCTTTGTAATTTCTTATCAACATGCTTATCCTCTGCATGCCAGTTGCCATGACAACTTCCTATTTTGATGTCTTCCATCACTGTTTTCGTCGTAAAAGTTTTTGGTTTAAAGATAGGTTGCATCCTTCCAGGATTGCACGGAGCCTGTTGATTCTTTGCTCAGGAAAAAATTGACCTTTTCTGTTTGCCACAGGTAAAGATGGTGATTTATCCCCTGGTGGTAATTTTGGTATTTATTGCAAAATAGCAGAGGAGCCCATATGGACACATCTCCTTGAAAGCAAATAAAATAGAGCATCTGTTTAAAATATATTTTAGCATGCATGATCTGAATCTGACTCAGAGCCTCCATAGGAAGATAAATTAACTACTGAAACTGCTACAAAGTGATAGGGTAATTTCATCAACACTTGACTTGGAGTTTGACTACTAGAGTTCACTGTCTTTGTTAAAAATGGAGTTTAGTACAAGGAGTGATTGCAGAGGCTGTAAAGGGCTTTGCTGAGCAAAGCCCAGCAGACCATACACCCATTTGGTAAGATACTTTTGAGTTCTCTGTGGCATAGTGATCTGAACAAACTAGTTTTTGTTGGCTGAAATTGTAAAAGACAGACAAAACCATCCTGTCTAACAGCCCTATCAACATCAGTGCAAGCAAGGTCAGAATCATGTCCATGTCTCTTTGGAGCGTTATACTTTAAATGGTTTTGGTATAATAGTCCCTTTCTTTCTTTGCCTAAATGAACAATTTTCCTTTAAGTAGGAGCTAGTTATTACCCTACAGACTCGTTGTTGCAGAATTGCTTTATTTTTTGAGTAATCATTAACAGATGTCCATTTACTGAAATTGCCATTAGAGAACAACAGTGGAAATCTAATAGTTAAGGGGTGAGTAGGAGTATTAGTACAAATAAAAATAGTTAAAGAAACATCAACAAATAGAACATGTCCTTTAGTTTTATTTGTAAGAAAATATGGAACAGCTATTGGCAAGCTTTCAAGAACCACAAAACTTAACAATGCAAGTTGGCATTATTCTTTATCTATGTTGTGTGGGTGAAAGTGCTTGTTATTTGTGTATTTGCATTTTAACTGGCCCAGAGAAAGAGGGGTAGAGAGGTAGTAACAGACTCCATTTAACTCAAACAAATATAGGTTTTGTTTTTCAATTAGAACTTGTATTCCAGACCAGTTGCAGACCTATTGCTGTGGAGGGGAAAAATCTAGAAAGGAACCTAACTCCAAAAACACGTGCTACATTAATCCAAATAGTTTTAGTACTTAGTATACTACAATAATTGTCTCGGATCAAGTAGGTAGGCTTTCAGGTTTTTTGTTGTTGATATGTTTTAGCCAGGATAACATCACAAGGATGAGCAAATTCTCTTTGTAAAAACTGCAATACCAATCAGAATTTATGTCTAACAGTCATTTACTCTTGCATCTGCTAAATCTTGCATCATTGGTCTAATACAGGGAGAAGCAAGGAAAGAGAATGTATATATACATATATATATATATAAAAATGTACAAATAATTCAGAAATAATTCAGTTCAAATGTAATATATAGGAATTAAAAACACCCAAATTCTTGAAATTTAACAGAACTCCCAACAGCTCTAATGAAAGTAAAAGTAAAACATATCCCTACATGTGTGTTCAAGTAAATTTTCAGCATTCTAGTTAGAGAAATAATTTTAATTACTTTAATATAAAAAATCTTAGAATGGCAGATATTTCTAGATTATTCTAAAAGTCAAATCATCAAATTATATTTCCTTTGTTGTTAATTTTTTTAATTCCTTCCTCTAGCTAGAACATAACAGATACAACATAATACTTCATTGGCAATAAAAATAAAGAAATGGAAAATTCCAGTATCAACTGAAACTGACATATTACAAGAGTGTATTAAATAGTTATTTTTATGGTAAAGTATTTACAGGTTTTTTGCCTATAGGCAATAAATTTTGGATTCATTTTTATTGTTCTGTAAATTAGTTATCAACAGCTGTAATAGTTTAATCACATTTTATCTCTATTTTTCAACTGGTTTCAACAGCAAATAGATGGCAAATCTTGTCTATAATTTTAACACCTTGTTCAGTTAAGATATTTTACATTAATGAGCTCCTGATTTTTACATGTAACTTCCTTCCGTACTAACAGGAAAAAATATCTCCATCAAGAAGTTAAAGAGAGGTATGTAATAGGATGATGAATACATTGATAGTTGCTATGAGCTGTAACTTTGTTCCTCTACTTCCCTTGAGACTCCCTTGGGAAACTTCTGTTATAGATGCAGTTCTCCCTCTGACACACCTAGAGATGCATCTGCATCTTTTGGAAGGCATCTTTTAGAAGCCATCCTTTACTTGTTCAGCAGCAAATAAAACTGTTTCTTTTAGTGATAAGCCATATCACTAAGACAGTTGGGCAGGTGACCTTGACAGGCCTAGAACTGCCATAGAAATACCGTTCCTACGTGCAGTTCCTCCTGCTGCATCTATTAAATTGTACAACATGTAAAGATAAACATAGTATTATAAAAGGCTCCTGAGCCCTCTCTTCACCAAGCTTTCATACCCTTCTGCTCTGCTAGCTAATATTTTCATCTGGGAAGAAAAGAGTTAAAAAATGTTTTCTTATTCAAATCTCAGCTAGATATTTTCTGGAGGGAAAAAATTTAAATGTTTGTTCTATTTTGTTTTATATGCAAGATAGAGCAACATAGTTTGATTTACATAAGTATTGTCAATACTTTACAATACTTGAAATATTTTTTCAACAGCATCACACATTCAGAGCACTGGCACTTTTCAGTTTTATAGTGTCCTATATGCTTATGTACCTTGAAAGTAAATATATGTAAACGTGAAGAATGTATGCAAATGTGCATGGGCTTTTCATTCTTGAAGACATGTCTTGCTAGACTGCAGAATGAAGTAAAGAAGGAATTTTGCAGCTCAGCTCCCTCAGTGTCCTATGTAAATTAGTTCCTAACCTTATTCATTAGAAGAACCTTATTTTCCCTAATCTTCCTTTTGTCATCTACCTACTTACACAAGCCTTTATTGCTGTCATTTACATTCCTTACCACATTTACTTCCATTTGAAGAAACCACAAACTTCAGTTTCAGGCCTTCAATGGAGAAAGAAAGATTGCAAATATAACAGTGTTGAGCAGAAGGTACTGAAATGGTGCATCTGGATGCCCTGTACTGTTCAGCGTAGCTGTGGGGCTGTGGCTGGCTCAGCCATGGCAAGAGTCTTTTCTAGAAATGAGACAGCATCCTCAGCACTGGTGGGTTTTTGGACATGGAGCATGGAAGTTGGGTTCTTCACGCTGGTGAAGAACAAAAAGAAATTCAGGATGGAAATAAGGAAAAATCTTTTCCCCACAAAAGTAGCCTATCCATGGAGCAAAGGCCAAGGAAGGCTGGCTGTCTCTGACAGTGGCTGGTCCAACATCCCAACTGTGCAAATTCCTGAGCAACCTGGTCTGACCCGGTGGCTGAGCTTGCTCTGAGACTGCAGACCTCCCCTAGTGACCTCCCAGCCAGCCTGAATTTTCCTGTAATCCTAGAGCCAAGTAAAATATTCTCTTTGCAGCTGCAAACTGATAGTCAGGAACTCAAGTTTCTTGATAGTTGTTCAATAATGAACAGATGAATCATTAAAGCTCCTAAAATAAAATCATCAAAAATCATAACCTCAGTCTCTTGAGACCAAATTGTTTGTCAGTTACACATGTATGAAAGCAATAATAAGGTAGTCTTTGCCTTAGAAAACTTAATTCTTACTGTCCATATGATTTTTTTTGCTGTGAAATTGAAGTAAATATAACCTAAATTGCTTTGCTGAATTAAGAACCTTAACAGTCAAGTCCATTCCATCTACCTTGTCATTCTATGCATTCTGTATATCACATTTGGAAAAAAAATCTCACAAAATAAAACAAAGTTAGTAAAAATTAGCTTACTCTAAATGAATAACTCACCTTTATATATTACTTTATGGGCAGTAAGAAGAAAATTCTTCTTATTTAGATGACTGCTGCACATGCAAACGTAACAGAAGTGAATATGTAAGTTCCTCTTCTCTTTTCACATTTATACACATTTTTGCTCCCTTTCCACAGCAAGATCTTTTGAGAGTTTTTTGGTGATCAGCTTTTTCCATGTAACCATCACCTACTTTGAAACAATATGTTCCCATTCTCTGTTTTGTAGGAAGTGAAATATCAGTTAAGAGAGGATAATAAAAATAAAACAGGTCAACAATATACCTGAAAATTTTTGGTTTATGGAGTCATTATAAATGTCAAATTGGTAAATGGAAATTGTAGGCAGATAAATGAAGCATAAGATTAATTGTAACAATTATTGGGGGAAATCCTGCTCCTAACAGATGTGTCCATTTGGATGGTGTGATGAGCAAAAGCAAAGCAAGTGGTTCCAGACACTTCTCTGGCAATAAAGCCATCTTGCTGATGCAGGTTGGCTAGACTAGGAGGTGTGCTACTGAGCATAAAACACAGCACAAACTGGCAGAGATCCTGCAGGATTAGGGCACTGATTCTTTCACCCTCTTTCCTTTGAAATCACCTAGGATAATTACACAATTGTGAGAGCATTAAAGGGTCTTTTTCTTGATGATTCTTGCAAGCACAGCAGCAGTGTTCATTCACATGAAATAAATCTCTTTGCAAAAAAGCATAGAAACAGGATAGCTGAGGTCTATAGATAGAGGACCACCAGGTTACATCCATGGGACATCAGCTCTCTGCTTTAGTATGAAGAAGTGGGTTTAGGTGACACGAATAATCTGAACTTACTAAGAACATTTTTAGAATGCACATGTAGGAAGAAATTTCTGTAGGTTCAGAACAATTGTTAATAATGGTACTGAAAGTGCATAATAATGTTGCTCTTACAGGAGGAACAAAAGTAATTTGATTAAGACTTAGAAATAAAGTGCAGGAAGAGCATGATTCCATTTGATAGATATTGATTTCATTTAGATTTGCTAAGTATGGGTAATTGGGTGGGTGTTGTGAATAATATTAGAAGATGTGAATAACAAGGGCATGTGTTATAGATGTAATTTTGATGAATAGAAGAAGACTGAATTTTAATGACTAGAAGAAACTGAAAAGAATCAAGAAAAACACTTGTAGTTTTCTCTTTAGTTTAACCCTGGTATCCTGGATGTAAAAGTGAAGTTTAAAATGACATAAATAGAATTCTCAGTAGCTTGAATGAATAATAAATTGGGTCAAATCCATTTTTTTTTTCCCTTGGGGAGGAACTCAGTATTTCAGTATCTGCATATAGACTAGATGCAGGCTAAAGAATCAAAACGGGAAATTATACTTTTAACATCAACTATTGTCAAAATAATTTTTCCTTACACATATTGTACTCAAATACGAGGGCTGTACCTGTATGTATAATTATCTTACTTGTAATCATCACAACTGTATACATGTACAGTTCTAACAGAAAATCTAACAGAATTTTCCCATATGGTTTTAAGGCAGAGTAAGTGCAAAGCAAGAGAAACTGGAACAGGGGAGGATAAATGTTCATGTGGAAATGGATTAAAAATAGAATCATGGAATCACAGAATGGGTTGGGTGGAAGGGACCACAGGGGTCATCTGGCCCAACCTCCTTGCTCAAGCAAGGTCATCCCAGAGCACATGGTACAGGATAACAGCCAGATTGTTCTTGAACATCTCCACTGAGAGACACTCCACAATCTCCTCTCTAGGCAATCTGTTCCACTGCTCAGTCACTTACACTGTAAAGTTCTTCTTCCTCTTCAGGTGTGCATCAGTTTCTTCCTATTGCATCTTGTCCTACTGCCTGGCACCACTGACAAGAGCCTGGATCCATCCTCTTGAAGCCCTCCCTTCAAGTACTTATGCACTTGATGAGGTTCCTTCTAGGCTGTCTCTTCTTGAGGCTGAATAGGCTCATCTCTCTCAGCCTTTCCTCTTAAGAGACATGCTCCAGTCCCTAATCAACTTTCTTGCCCTCTACTAGACCCTCTCCAGGAGCAGATTGCTGTCCACCAGGACCCCCAAGTCCTCTACAGAGATGTTTCCCAGTAGGCTGGCCCCCAAACTACACTGGCGCATAGGATTACTCCTTCAAGAAAAAATCTGTACTTAGTAGACCTTAGTCATCTTGTCAAGCATTGTTAATGGTTGGATGCATATATAAATAGAAAAATAGAAAAATAATGTAAATATATAATAGATAAAAACATACATCTATAAACTTAAGGGAAAAGTGAGGAATAAATCTGAGGGGAGAACTCCTTCCCCCCCAAATAAAACCATAGCAAACAAACCCATAAGCAACAACTTAACTTACCTGCAGATAGGGGAAAAATTAGCTAATTTCAATTACAAACTCCATCAATCTCTACTTCATCAGTGATCTATGAATATTGCTACAAAATCTAGATGTAATACACTTAAAATTTTCAAATGTGATATGTGTTTTCTTTGCAGCTGCTACGTGTCATTGATTGTTGTTTCCATAAGACACTTGCATATGTCCATATGTACATGAATCTGTTACCTGCACATGTAAGGATTAACATGTCCCTGCACTCATTTAGATAAGTTGTTGGCTATTAAGGCATCCTTTTATTGAATTAAAAATTTTATCTGGAAGAAGAGAGACAGAAATGAAACTGCATATATGAGTTTTTTTAAAATGTCAAATTCGTTTTTATAATCACCACGACCTATTTGTTTCTCCCACATTATATCTTCATTTTTCGGAAAGACACTTTTCACTTGGTCTTCATGGCCATAGCCTGTCAATACTACAGATTCCTATGAAAAGAGATGCTCAAATCTGTATTGTATAGTTAATGTAGGCATCAAGAAAACATCCTCAAGATCTTGTATAAATTACAGAAATCCTAATGTTAACTATCAGTGTATAGTAATTTTAATGCTCACAAGGAGTAGGAATAGCTGTGCAATTATTTTTGAGGGGGGGGAAATGCTGCCTATATTAACTTTTGTTTTAAATTACATTCTGAAGAGGAGAGAATAATTTTTTTTTGAGCACACATGTATTCTAAAGGAGCGCTATTTTTTTCATTTATTTCCCACATTCTAGCAATGATCTACAGGCTGCTCTAATATAATTTGTTATAGTTCTTTCACATAAAATTCCACATAGAATTTCTGGAGTGGTGTGATTAACACAGTTGAAGACAAGGCTGGCAACCATATCCAGTTCAAGTGTACTTCTCCTAGTCACCACAGTGCTCCTAATTCCATTTGTGATATTGGAACATAAAAAAATTATTAGTCCACTTATAAATATACACAGGAAAACACTGTAGTACAAGGCTAACATTTTAAAAATGCCCCAACGATGTAAAAATTCTAGCCTCATTTGTGTAAGTAATTTAGATTTTATAGGAGAAAATAACAAGCTTGCTAAAAAGTGCACTTTAGAGTTTTATTATGCAACAAGAACAATGTGAATTGCAAGAACATAAGAAGTGCATTTATGGAGTGTCCACAAAATCTAATGAGTAGCACAAGCTGTGCCATTACAGTACAAATATATCTAGACATATAATATATAGATACTGAGCAAACGGTGATTTTTTTAAGAAAAAGAGAAAGACTCTTTTTTGTGGTCTTTTTGCTCATGTTTTGGACTATAACTTTTTTCTGGACATAACGTGTCTATATTTTCAAGACAATAAATTCATTGCTTCTCTCATTGACAATGAAGGTTCCTAACAAAGAAGGCTCCCTCTTTAACACAATGGATGAAACAAATTGCCTTAATTAGTCTTTCTTTTTCTTGGTGTTTTTGAGATATGGTACTCTAATCATCATCATCATGAACAGCATCTAGGATCTATGATGCAGTGAATTTAACCAGAGGAAAAAAAAATAATTTTCATGATATCTCTCTCTACTGCAAATTAGAGATACCGCATATTTTCTTCTGAAATCACCAAATTACACTAAAAAGCTACCATGTCAAATGATTTCAAGTTAACAGATGTAAAAATAAGCAGGCTTCTCGGCATTGCAATGTACATACAGAGGAGATACAGTGCAAAATCACTAAGCATTTGATGCATTACTAGATAGTCTTTTCAAATATGTTGACAATAATTTCTGCATAAGAATAGAAGGAATTTTAATTTTGAAACATTTACCAGTTTTGGAAATAGGTGAAACTTGCTTATTATATTTCTAATATCTTTCCTATCAAAGATTTAGTGGTTCATGCTGAATAATATAGTTCACATTTATATGTGCATACTCTGAACGTGTAGTAGGGCTGTCTTTTTATTTCTAAATATATTCACATATATTTTGATGATGATTCTTATGGCACTGTGTAGTACATAGGGTCCTGTAGCAGATTAGCATAATATATTCTTATATGTTTTTAAATGACTTTAAAAGAAAATAAAGAAATTAAAGGAAATGGGTGAGTGGATATAGTAGTTAGGAGGAAAACTACTGTAGATACTCTGCTGTGTTATTACCCATGTCATCATGTTGTATTTCCTCTTCTCGCTCTCTCTCTCGCTACCATTTCTTGTGTCTTTTATTTTGACTGCAAACTCTTTGGAGCACAAATTCTTTATTTATTTCTGTTGCTTCTATCCGAGAAAGTTATGGGAACAGTGGCAAACATTCCTATTGAAAACACTGAATTTCAATACACATTTAAGTGTAAGCCTGTCAATGCCTGACTATTCCATCAAAACTACTAAACAAGTCAGATTTTCTAATATTTCTTTCTGTATGAAAGTTTAGTTCAAAATGCTGCCCTGTATGCTTTTTCTGATGAAGACATGGGACTTTTGGCCACTACTGTTACTATTCTTATGTTATACACCCGTGAAGATTATTACTCCAAGATTTCTCTTAAAGGCCATAGGAAACATTTCCAGAGAAAGAGAGAGAGAGAAAGAAGAGAAAAGAGGCAAAATCAGCACTATGAGCTGAGAAGACATAAGGATAGACAACTGCTTTATTTGAATTCCCATGACCTTCTTTTGGACTGTCTCCTCTTCCTGATTCATTATGTGGTAAAGGAGCAAGAGCCACCCTGTAAATAAGTACATGTTTGTTCACTGGTTGCAGTTAAAATATTCTATTCATCTTCATTGCTAAACAGAGCACAGAAGTAAACACACACAATTAGTAAAAGCTAAATACTTAAGTAATTCTTTTGTTGACACCAAAGATGCAGCAAGCAGCGGAACTTCACACACTTTTAAACTTACAGCTGTTCCTTTGTCCCCTTAACTATTAAACAAACTTATGAAGTCCCCAAAAAATTCTGTTTCAATCTCTATTTTTTCTAATCTTTACACATTTGAATAGCTTCATTGGAATACAACAGAGCACCTTTTGAAACTATGATTAGTCATACCTTTGGTAGGCTAAACACGTGAGAATTTCAAAGCATCTGTCATTTACTGGATAGTGACTAAACTTTCCTGAATAAATTATGGAAGTGACAGGCAGGTGATTCAAAACAATTATAGTCCTCTAGATATTTCAGAATTACCTCTTTTGTCACATTCTATGTTATGTAGGCCTCAGTATAACATATAAAAAATCTTCTGTTGGGGCCTCTATTAATTCAGACGGCAAGCACACAAGTTAAAAAAATGTACTAGTGCTCAACAGATAACAAAGACCCTATTTTTAATTTTCCATATGTCTGTATATATGTGTCCTCAGTTTGCAGCTTTGCAGGAACTTAATCACAGACTTAATATGAATAACAGAGAGATAAAAACATTCTATGGCAGCATCAGCCTGGAGTTGGACACCACACATTTCCTAGGAAAGCTACCTATTCTTTAGGAATATTGAGGAAAACCCTATAATTTGTAAATCAGACATGCATTTGAGCTATGACTAAAGTACTTTAGTCATGTAGAGAAAATATTTGAATGACACACTTAAATCTAATGCATAATGTAATAACCGATTAACAAGTCATACTGGTTTTTAATATTAATTTTAATATAATGGCTCAAGAAAGAAGTATCAGTTTATCAAGTTGAAATATTGTTGGTGACTCCATAGGACAATGTACTTCTATGAAACTTGCAATGACTGCTAGGTAGCAGCTCTAAGGAGCCATCTCCATCAAGATCTACAGCAGTCAGACTCAAGTAGAAAAAAGATCACTAAAGAACGGGAAAAAAAAAAATTGAAATCAAAATGCTCTTATCAGAAGTGTTACTGACAGATCTTTCAGGAAGAAAATTTGCAAGATCTTTCAGGAAGAAAATTTACTTTTGTAGTAGATCTGACATAGTTGTCCCTTATATTTGGAAGCCTGACTTATTCTCTACCTGTATCTTGTTATATTTTTATATATATATATATCTATGGTAATATTCTGAATCAAAGCCTTGAATGATATTCAAGAGCATACTTTGTGAAAATACATATTTACAAATAAGAAAAGCCATTTTTCAGAGAAAACCATTCAGCCTTCTGGATTAAGTTGATTTACATAAGCATTGTAGAAAGGAGAATTACCCCCTGGTGTTAAATTCAATCTCCACAGATGGTCTTTTTGATCTGTTAATCAGAATTCCTGTATCCTTAGACAATATCTTAATTGCTTATGCCCTCGTATTAAAAAAAAAAAAAGGAAAAAAAAGAAGAAAAAAGAGAGAATTTTATTAAATTATTTAAAGGAGATATTAATATGCTCATATTCATATGCTTTTCACAACAATGTGAAATTTTATTAAACATAGTTCACCAGAACAGAAGAGTTGCATTTAATGAGACGGAATATGTGGGAAGGTCTATAGGTTTTCTGTTACTGTATTTTCTATATCAATTAATATATCAATTCTAGATGAAATATCCTCTTTAATTGCACCTATATTCTAGAAAATTTCTTTTGTGACATTTCCAAATTATGTGGATTAGTGTAGTGAAATTGCAAAATGCTAAACAACTCCACCTATTAGAGACTTCCTTTACCATTGTATAGCACAAAATCTGCTGGTTCTGTTTCCACTGTTCTAGTAAAGTCTTCAAAAGCAGTCAGATATTTTAGTGAAGAAGCACTGTGGGTTTTTTTCTCATTTACAATATATAAAGAAACACCACCAGGAGCACCAGTGGCTGATGTTAGTGAAAGGCTGATTTTTACATTAGGCCTTATAGGGCTGCTTCTTTTCTTTTTCTTTTTTTTTTTTTTTTTTTAAATTATGGAGGTTTTTTGCTTGGTTGGTTGTTTGTTTGTTTGTTTTGGGTTTTGGGGTTTTTTGGGGTTTTTTTGGTTTGGTTTTTTTTTTTTTTTTTTTTTTTTTTTTTTTTTTTTTTTTTTTTTCATTCAGGGACAGTCAAGCAGCAGCCTAGAGCCTCGTCAGAACCTGGAAGTTCACAACAGACAATCAGGCAAGAAGGTCAGTGCTGGGGGCACTCTGGGAGGTATGAATGGCTCCAGGGGGCACAGAGTGGGAGTGTCATTCCAGAAGGGCATGGCACTTTGCACAACAGTGCACAGAGCAGTACCGTGTGGTCTCCCTCCTATCAGTTCAAAAGAGCTCAAGAATAGCTCCTATTCTGCAGGGTGCTAAGCCATCTATACGTATCAGAAAGGATGTGGCAATGAAAACAGAGCTGTTGTGGAAATGTGAAGGTAGCATCAAAGTGTAACAGAGATAACAAGTGTGAGGCGAGAGCAGGTAGATGATCTGCTGAGTTGTGTGGTACAAACGAAAGAGGAGGTAGAAAAGTTAAGGAGTGTTAGAGGACCTGAGGAAGGGATTGTTTGGCAGAACTGCTCCCAACTTGCTCTATGGCAAATGGACTGGCTAAATGCATCTCATAAGTGGAGGATCCTTTCTTCTCTCCCCAGCACACAGGAGGGAACCTTGGAGATGAGGCAGAATGGAAATAGGTTCTTTCTTGGGCATCCCTCCCCATGATGTGAGGGAAGAATCTCATACAACTCAGAATAAGTATGAGATTCTGGAAACTGAGGACCAGGAAAATAACAATCTAGATGAAGTACCATCTAAAGGGTTGGCTAAGCCAGTTCAGGTGACCAAACACATTGTAACAAGCTCTGAAAAGAAAAAGACCTAGGGTAATTGTTGTAGAAGGCTCCCTGCTGAGTGAAACAGAGTCTAATATGCAGCACAGATCCAACCCACAGGAAATTGTTCTTTCTCCCTGAGGTCCATGTAAGGGCAAGTTTCTTGATTTTAGTGCAGCCTTCTGACTACTACCCTCTGTTAATTTTCTCAGTGGATAGAGACAAGATTGAAGGAAGAATTCCAAGGGTAATCCAAAGGGACTACAGGGCACTGGGCTATTTGGTTAAAGGAGTAGGTGCACAGGTAGTATTCTCCTCAAAATTCCTTCAGTGTTAGGAGAAAATAATGAAAGGAACAGGAATACTTGACTGATCTCTAGATGGCTAAGAGGCTGGTGCCATAGGTGCCACAGGGATTTCTGACCATGGGTCAGTATATATAGCACCAGGCCAGCTTATGTTGGATGGGGTACATCTTACTCAGAGTGGGAACAGGATTATGGCCTGGGAGTTAGCAGGACTGATTGAGCAGTCTTTAAATTAGATTCAAATGGAGAAGAAGATAAAATGAGGCTCATTAGAGACCATAATGATTGTGTTAGCCTAGCTGAAGAGCATCTATGCCAGTGCATGCAGTCTAGGCAGCAAGCAGGAGCTGGAAGCCATTGCACAGCAGGAGACTCCATGCAGGTGCTATCACAGAAACATGGTGGGATGACTCTCACAACTGCAGTATTAAGAGAGATAGGCAAAGCGCAAAGGGTGATAATGTGGTACTCTGTGATAGGGAGTGTTTTGATTGTATCGAAATTGGTGTTGATGATGGAGATGACAAGCTTTAGTGTCTATGGGTAAAGATTGGGAAATGTCAGCAGGGCAGACGTCATGGTGGGAATCTGTTATACACCACCAGCTAGAAGAGGCAGATTAGGTATTCTCCAAGTGGCTGCAGGACTCTCACAGTCACCAGCCCTTGTATTTGTGGGTGACTTCAGCTTGCCAGATGTCTCCTAGAAATACAGCACAACAGACAGGAAGAGCCTTAGAGGTTTCTAGAGTGTGTGGTAGACAACTTCCTAATACAACTGATAAATGAGCCTTCAAGATGAGATACCCTGCTACACTTGCTGTTTGTGAACAGAGAAGGACTTGTACATGATGTGGCTGTTGGTGGCTATCTTGGGCAGAGTGACCATGAAACTTTGGTGTTTCCTATACTGGGTGAAATAAGGAGAACAACCAACAGAACTCCCGCATTGGAGTTCAGATTGGCAAACTCTGGACTGTTCAGGAGATTGATTGACAAAGTCCCTTTGGAGCCAGTCCTGGAGGGCAAAGGAGTCCAGGAAGGCTGGATGTGCTTTAAAAAGGAATTTTTTAAATATTCAGCAGCAGGCTGTCCCCATGTGTAGAAAAACAAGTCATCAGGGGAAAGGCACAACCTGGTTAAACAGAGAACTTAGGCTGGAACTTAGAGGGATAAAAGTTAATCTGTCATCTCTGGAAGGGGAGATAACTTGGGAGGACTATAAGGATGTTGTGAGATCATGTCAGGAGAAAATTAAAAACTAAAACTTAATTTGTCCACTGCACTTAAAGACGACAAAAAAGTTTTCCTATAAATACACTGGCAGCAGATTATAGTCAAGGAAAGTCCATCATTTGTTGAATGTTAAGAGTAGTGTAGTGGCAGGCATGAGGAAAAGATAGAGGTATTTAATGCCTTATTTTCCTCAGTCTCTAACATCAAAACCAGTTGTCCTCAGGATACCCAGCCCCCAGAGGTGGATGTAAGGAATGGAGAACTGGATGAGGCCTCCATGATGGAGGAAGAGATTGTTAGTGGTCTGCTGTGCCATTTAGACACTGAGAAGATCCATGGGCCTTGATGGGATCCACCATCATGGTGAATGAGGTAATGAGGGAACTGGTTAAAAACTTGCCAAAATACTCTCAATCATCTGGTAGATATCAGTAGTCCTGGTTACCTGGAGAAGTTCCAGAGGACAGGAAATTAACAAGTGCAACATCTGCAAGAATGGTGGGAAAGATGATCTAGGGAACTACAGAACTGTCAGCATTACCTTCGTTCCTAGCAAGAATATGGAAGAGATCATTCTGGATGCCATTACATGGATTGTATAGGACCAGGGTATCAGGCCTATCCAACATTGATATGCAAAGGTCCTTCTGAACCAACCTGATCGTCTACAGCAAAGTGCCCAGCTTAGTAGATGAGGTAAAGATTATGTGTTGTCAGTATGGTAAAGTGTTTAATACTGTCTCGATAGCATCTTTTTAAAAGACTTGTTCCTTGAGACTTGCTTGGGTGATAGGTAAAAAATTGGCTGGACAGTCAGGTCCAGACAGTGGGTAGAGAGAGCTAAATCCAGTTGGTGTGTGGTCACTAGCAGTGTTTGCCAGAGCTCAGTTTAGGGGCTGGTTCTGCTTAAAATCTTCATTCATGTGGGGATCAGTATTGCACCCTCACTAAATTTGCAGATGACGCCAAGTTGGGTGGGACTGTTTTCTGCTTGGGGGTTAGAAGGCTCTACAGAGAGATCTTGACAGACTAGATCAATGGACTAAGAAAGCTGCATGAAATTCAGTAAGGTGAAGTGCCAGGTCCTGCACTTGATTTTCAACCCCAGGCAGTGCTACAGGCTAGGAGAAAAGTGGCCTGAAAAGTGTTCAGCAGAAATGTACTTGGGAGTGCTGCTCGACAGCCAGCTGAACATGAGCCAACAGAGTGCCAAGGTGGCCAAGAAAGTCAGTGGCATAGTGGCCTGAATCAGGAATAGTGCTGCCAGCAGAAATAGGGAAGTGATTATCCTCCTGTGCTCAGCATTGTTAAGGCTTCACCTTGAGCACACTATGTTCAGTTTTGGGCCTCTCATAAGACATAAGGAATGGGTGAGTAAGTAAAGGGTGTGTTTAGTCTCAAAGAGTAGAGGCTCTGGAGAGGCCTCATCTCTCTTAAAAACCACCTGAAAAGATTTTTTGTGATGTGAAGGCCAATTTCTTTTATCATGCTTACAATGAAAGGACAAGAGGAAATAGTCTTAACTTGAGAGGGAAGGTTCAGATTAGATACAAGGGAAAAAATTTCACTGCTAGAGAGGTCAGGCTTTGGAACAGATTGCCCAGGGAGCTGGAAGAGTCACCATCCCTTCAGGTAGACACTGGACCTGACATAGGAGGATGTGGTTTAGTGATTACAGTGGCAGTGCTAGGCAGATGGTTGGACTGGGTCATCTTGAGAATCTCTTGGAATCTTGATAATTCTGTTTGAGATAACCACCACTGTTACACTACTAGGTCTAGTATTTTGCCTTTCAGTAAGAAAATATGCAAGATACAGAATACCAGATTTCCAATCTAACTACTTAGCCATGAGACCTTTCTTCATCTTTGTGCTGGTTGGAGGGTATTAAGCGATTTGATTTGCATAGAACTTTTATAGTAATTTCTCTTTCCAAATCAATTAGTGTTTGTTTATAGTCTTTCTTCACTCCTTTCCTCAGTCTGTATTCTGTAGGATTTCCATCAAACCTAAAACAAGATTTGCATTCTTACAGACAATTTCAAGGGATTCATTTATGCGCACAAAAATTCATGCAAGGAGGATAGAACATGACTATTGCATTTGGAAAAAAGTGAAGCAACCTACATGCATGGCAGCTTGTAAAAAGGAAAAACTGACTTAGTAACCATAACTACACTATATGCACCTGTTTATAATGCTGATTCCGAATTGTTGAACAGCTGTCAACATTAGAGTACATACTCTTAAATTCAGGAATGTATCAGCCAACTAGTGCATTAGCCAAACAAACTTCTTGTATTAGTCACTGAAGTTTTGAGAAGCATTTTAAGTCATGGTGATGATTAAACATTATTATTCGGTAAAAATATGTATTTGAATCATAATAGATTACGCAGGATGCTTCTTTATGTCCCCAATTTATCTGCAGCTGCTAGTTCTAAAATAAGATTATTATATCAGCAACATGGATTTGTTTGAAAATTAATGGGCATGTTATTCTATTGAAAGGGATCAGTATTTGTTAGGTTGTGTGCTTTCATATTTGGCGAATATGCACTATCTCTGCATAGATGAGTGACCAGGCACTTTTGCAATTCTCTTGACACAAGGACTCAAATTAATTGATCAAACTGATTGCGAAGTCCTATCCAGTACTCAGTAAATGGATCCATTTTGGAAAACTTCCTCAAATTGACAGTGGCACTGAGGTTAATACTTGAAAATTCAAACACTACATAAATGTCAAAAATTTTCCTAATAGCTAGCATATAGATTTTTATTTTTACAACCACAGTTTGCATCAGCACCTATGATTTTTTAATTTGTTAAGCACAGCAAAATTTGTCATAAAGAAAAAAATCATAAATGCATAAAAGGAAAAATTATATCCTCTACTAAAAGTTGTATACTAAAATCAGTAGACTATAATTTATAGATGGATTTAACCTTCCTTTATAGAAGGAATAGGATTTCACTAGTGAATAGGATTTCACTAGTATCCTATTTATCTTATCAAATTTCATGGGTTGTTTATATTATTGATCCTTGAGATTTTACATCTTTATTGCTTTTGAAGTATGTAGTACTTTTTCCTGTGATTTTGCAAAGCACATGCTCCTTTAGCATAAGTAAAACACAAGGATTTCATATTCTTTAATTTAATATCCTGCAAATGAATTTGTTATTAAATGTTTAGTGTCCATATCCTGCACCCAGAAATTATAAGCTTATTAATTACTTAAGCAGAGAATAATTTGAGATGATGGCAAGAAATATCACTCACATATGGCCAAATGGTGGTATCTGCACTGCTTAATCTAAAATATGTGAGCGGCACCTGTCTCACTTTCACTTTTCAGCCATCTCAGAAATTCTGTTGAGAAAATAAACAAAAAATGAATATTTTGACTGGATTTCCCAATATCTTGGATGTCACTGACTGTACATAGAAAACCTGTACATCTTTAGAATTTTATCTTTCCACAAAAAGCTGCAATTAACATAAATTCTACACAAATTTAAAATTTTATTTCATTGTAAGGAGCTGCTTAATATGAGTAAAAGAATAGAATGCCAACTTCATCATAAAATGTAAACAAGATGCTGTCTGTGATGCATTTCTTCGAAAGGGGGGCACATTAAATATGCTCAAGTGGAATGAAAGTGATTAAAGGGTATCAAGAATATTTTATGTCTTTTTTTTGCAGGCAATGCAAAAAAATCAGTATTTACTTATAGGTTAACACCTCTGTAGGGTTGGGAAAAGTAGTAAAAAAAAATTGAAGACTTTTGTTACATTCTGTGAAAGTAATTAAAAAATAATTTAAAAGGTGTGGGGAATTGATGAGATTTTAAACCACTATTGTTTTCCCCCTTTAAAAACAAATTACTTTCTCCTATATCAGCATCTCTAGGTTTGCTGTATACCATTAGGTTGCATAAGGATTCTAATATCATAAGGCAATTTAAGAGTTGTGGTATTTGGTAGACCTGAAGGTTTTATACAGGATTTTTAAACATCTTTTTCATTAATATATAAGGGTAAATTATCATTTAGTCCAAATACTGCAATGGTAAGCAGATATCTATCTGATCCTCTATATTTGTTGAGTTAATAATTGCTACAAAACAGGTCAAACTTAGCTGCACCTTCAACATTTCAGGGGCTATGGCTCTGAGAATTTAAAATACAGGACAGAAGAGAAAAAGCACAGGCTGTTGAACAAAGAGTCCAGGATTGTAAATGGAGATTTTACTGTTACAAACAGTCTTCTGTTGTGCCTTTAAATAATTTCAGACCAGGAATGGAAAAAAATCAAGTTCTTGTTTCCCTTCTAAAGACACCAGTGTGATTCCATGAATCTTAACACCACAGGAGAACAGTTAAAATGTGTGATGCCAGCAAAACTGAGTTTATAAGAGTATTATTATTATTATTATTATTATTATTATTATTATTATTGTAACGTTCTTGTTGTAGATATTTTTCTTGTATAGTAGTATGCCTTTCTTTTATTTTCCATTTGTCTTTTTTCTTTTACCTAGATGTGAAATAGTAATAATAACTATATGAATGTATATTTTAGTTTTGCTAACAATTTTTGGCTATATATTAAGAATGTTTGCTCTCACATGATTTTGATCCAAAAAAAGGAAAACCAATTAAATAACCAGGAGAAGTGGGTGACATGGTAAATTATTGGATGACACCAGAAAAATAATGCTTGGATGGACAGGCACGCAGACATCAGGCATCATAAAGTTTATGTGGTAAACCTTTGGGATTGCTGGATAGGGAAGATGTGCCAAAGAGACCCCAGGGTTTGTTGACAGCACTTGCCAACAGGCCTGGCTGTGCTGTGACAGCAGAGCCACCTCCTTGGATTCACTGCAGCCTGGAGACTGTAAGCAAAATATAATGCGCAGGTTTAGGCAGTGGTTCTGTCACTTCATCCTTACAGCTGATCTGGGCCTGTTATCCATTGGGGAATGTGTGCTGGAGATTGAATTCTGCTAGACAGCCATGCAGTGGGTTGTAGACATGATTAAGAGTGACAGCTCGTGTGTGAGTGCAGAGGGTGTACATCTTGTGCTAATAACTGTTGCTCTTGATTTTAAGAAGCACGCTTTTTATTACATTTTATTACCACTTTTTTGATTTTATTTAATAAAATAGTAATTGAAAACATGTCATTTGCATGAAGGAAAGGCTAAACTGTAGCATAACCACTGGCACAGTAACTGGTCACCTGCCAAAGCACAAGATAAGAGTTTACTGTACAGTGTGTACCAGAAGACATTAGAAGTTTTGAGAGCTGAAAAGTGATTCCTGTGCTCCAGCACTAGAGCTTCCTCTACAAATTTGTTGACAATGTTACCAAGAGAGTTGCCCAAGATAACATAGGGTGTTTTAGGTAACTTACATTGGTAGATTATCACTCTGTCACCATTCAGCTTTGTTTGAATTTTCCCTGAAGAAAAAAAAATAGAAAATAAGAGCATCCCATTTTGATGCTTAAGACAAGTTATACATGTTTGTGATGGGGAAGGAGGGAAACTTCATTCTCTGACTTCTCATCCATCTCAAATAGAATGGTTAATGGAGTTGAGAATGTTAGAAAAACAATACATTTTTGAAAAATAAAACACAAAGTCACACTATATATGATATAAAGAGACTGCATACTGTGCTTTTCCAAGAGTTTAAAGACATTTCATCTTGCTTCCTCAGTAATCAATTTTGCTACTTTTTTCTATCCCCTCAGTTTTTCCTTAGTACCTATGCTGGTAGATGCTGTCAGGGAGCAGAATGCTCCCCTCATTATCGAAGACCAGGCAGTCAGAGAACTGCTGAGATGCTTGGATGTTCATAAATCCCTGGGACCAGGTGGGATCCATCCCAGGATGATGAGGGAGCTGGCAGATGAGCTTGTGAAGCCCCTCTCCATCATTTGCCAGCAGTCCTGGCTCACTGGTGAGGTTCCAGATAACTGGAAGGTGGCCAGTGTGACACCCATTCACACAAAGGGTGGGAAGGAGGACCCTGGTAATTATAGGCCAGTCAGCCTGACCTCAGTACCAGGTAAAGTCACAGCACAGTTTATATTGATTGTCATCACACAGCACTTACAGGGTGGGCAGGGTACCAGACCCAGCCAGCATGGGTTTAGGAGGGGAAGGTCGTGTTTGACCAGCCTGGTCCCTTTTTGTGACCAAGGGACCCGCCTGGTGGATGCAGGACAGGCTGTGGATGCTCTCTGTTTGGACTTCAGCAGAGCCTTTGGCACTGTCTCCCACAGCACACTCCTGGAAAAGCTGGCAGCCCACGGCTTGGACAGGAGCATTCTGTGCTGGGTTCAGACCTGGCTGGGTGGCCGGGCCCAGAGGGTGGAGGTGAACGGTGCCGCATCCAGTTGGGACCAGTCAGCAGTGGTGTCCTCAGGGGTCTGTGCTGGGCCAGCTCTGTTCAATATCTTCACTGATGACAGGGATGAGGGTATTCAGTCTTACATTAGTAAGTTTGCAGATGACACCAAGCTAGGACTGTGTGTCGATCTGTTGCAAGGTAGGAGAACTCTGCAGAGAGACCTGGAATGGTTGGATGGATGGGCAGAGTCCAATGGGATGGAGATTAATAAATCCAAGTGCTGAGTCCTGCATTTTGGCCACAATAACCCCCTGCAGCGTTACAGGCTGGGGACGGTGTGGCTGGAAAGGGACCTGGGGGCACTGGTGACAGTCGACTGGACATGAGCCAGCAGTGTGCCCTGGTGGCCAAGAAGGCCAAAGGCATCCTGGCCTGTGTCAGGAACAGTGTGGCCAGCAGGAGCAGGGAGGTCATTCTCCCCTGTACTCAGCACTGGTGAGGCCACACCTCGAGAGCTGTGTCCAGCTCTGGGCCCTCAGTTTGGGAAGGACCTTGAGACGCTTGAGCGCATCCAGAGGAGGCAACGAGGCTGGTGAGGGGCTGGGAACACAAACCCTGTGAGGAATGGCTGAGGGAGCTGGGGGTGTTTAGCCTGGAGAAAAGGAGACTCAGGGGTGCCCTTATCACTCTGCAACTCCCTGAAAGGTGTCTGTAGTCAGGGGGGTTGGTCTCTTTCTCCAGGGAACAACTGACAGAACCAGAGGACAGAGTCTCAAGCTGCACCAAGGGAAATATAGGTTGGATATTAGGAAAAAGTTTTTTACAAAAGAATGAGAAAGTTCTGGAATGGTCTGCCCAGGGAGGTGGTGGAGTCACCATCCCTGGATGTGTTTAAAAAAAGATTGGATGTGGTGCTTGGTGCCATGGTTCAGTTGAGGTGTTAGGGTGTGGGCTGGACTGGATGATCTTAAAGGTCTCTTCCAACCTAGTGATTCTGTGATTCTTTATAAGTATTTATTCTCTTATTAAAATTTCAGGGTTAAATCTCCCCCTTTTCCCATCTCCTTAACTCCCAAGGCCCTTTCTTGTTTAATAAAAGGGAAGGAATTTTATGACTGTCATTCCTTTCTTTCTTTAATGCTTCAAAATAGAAGATCACCATATGCAAATTAAAAAACCTGTATAAGATTTTCAGTGCATTACCCATGGTCTGTCTTACCTGAATAGTTGTAAAAGTATTTGCAAACTTGCTTCATAATATTGATGCAGAGAAGAAACACTCATACTCCTTACTGCACATAAAAATTTGAAAAGAAATATCCTTGGTGATAAATTTCCTTGCTGATAAATTTCCTTGGTTTTGCTAGAAAAACTGTCAAGAGGAGATATTCTTTGTCCATAGATTTGGCTGTATTTCACTAACAATAAAATATGAAAATGTTTAGAAGAAGAGTCTTGCAATTCCTGCTAGGCTACACTGGTGTTAAGAAAATAATGTCTGCAGAAAGATAGAAAGTAGCAGGAGAATGGTTTCTTGGTCTCTTGGATTTTTTCTTTTTTGGGGTTCTTCTCTTGTTTGCTCAGTTTCAGTTTGTGAGTTTGATTTTGCTTTTTTTTGGTTGTTTCATTTCCCTCCACTTGCAGTGGCTTATTACTACCTTATTAGGAATCTGAAAAGGGAAGCTAAAGATTGACACTGTTATTGTGTCTGAGTTGTGAAAGAACATTGGTACTTTTAAAGAAATTACACATTAATTTCCTTGTCAAAACACTTTATGATTCCAAATAAATAGTTTCTAAACAATTGTTCCTATGCACAATTGTTAAAAAGATCATCAAGTTAATCTATAAAATATTACAGATCTCTATATTCTTTTTTCCCTTATGAAAGATTTGCTACTGCACCGGACCTTCTGTGATGTCATGACTGGTTGCTGAATTAGGACAGAATAATGTAAATACCCTTGTACTCACTTATCACGTGGAGAGATTTGGGTTTTGGGAGCTTTTTTGACGTTTATGGGTTTAGGTGGTTGCTTGGTTTGATTTTGGTCTTAAGTAGAAGGAAAAGAAGAAAATTGTTCACTTCTTTATTTCTACTATGGTGCCAATACTGCTCTTCTGAAAAATAGTATCAGTGCAAACCTACCAGAGTTTTAGGTTTTGTGCAAATTTGAATGCATCAAGAATTAATTTGTATGGTATTTCCTTATCAGTGATCTTGAATATAGTGATGTAAGAAACTAGTGTTTCTTGAAACTAAATTTTTTGCCTTATGTGTGAGACACCAAAGTGGTTAAATGAAAGGGTTAAAGGTTAATGACACCAACCATCAGCAATTTGCAAAAGCAGTAGGGTGCTTTGCTGCAGCCAGATGCACCCACTGCACCTGCACCCACTGCACCCCCGAAACTGAAGGGGAGGAGGGGACGTTTTGGGGGATGTAATGGCAAAACCTGAGACTTGCACAAGAACAGCCCAGGTGCAGAGGGAATGTGCACTACCACTAGAGGATGATCGTAAAAACTGGCCTTTGCTTGGTAACAAGCTGGATTTTGAGCCATTTAAGGGGAAAGGTTGAAAACAGGCAGATTGTGCAAGATGAGATAATTCTTTTAATCTGCCAATTTACTCCCTAACACAGCTCACTCAGGTGTAAGTCCCTCCTGCCAAGGGGAGGTATTAGAACAGTC
Source organism: Melozone crissalis (assembly GCF_028551555.1). Classification (NCBI taxonomy): domain Eukaryota; kingdom Metazoa; phylum Chordata; class Aves; order Passeriformes; family Passerellidae; genus Melozone; species Melozone crissalis. The sequence goes on along the minus strand of NW_026535783.1, from coordinate 43,730,782 downwards.
ACATGTAGGCCTGAAGATATTTGCCCCTTCTGACAAGGCAGAATTGAGTCAACTACGGTGAGATGAGAAACAGCTGTCGTATCTAGAATGGGTCATGAGCCATCAAAGACTCCCAAAGGGCCTCTAGACCCATTTCTTGGGTTTTCCAGCAGAGGACTGTTCATAGTCCACAATGTTGCATGGTATTGCATCAGACAGTGCAAAACCATTTCCTTACCAAGGGCGGCACCTGGACGTTCCCATCTGAACCTGAACACGTAGTAACTCACTGAACTTTATGTTTCCAAGCTTCACCCAGTACTGATGGAGCAAGGCTTCAACCATCACTTTGACCAAAGGACATTGAAATTGCAACAATCAAATCTCATTACTCAGTCTGTGGATGGTGATGACTTTTCTCTCCACTGTCTACTCTTATTTATTTATTTTCTTTATATATTTTCCTATGTAGTATCTTATAATTCTTTATATTTACATTTCTATAAATAATAACCAAAAGTCTTCATACTTCCTTTCCATTGCAACCAAATTGTTCTAAAGTAAACCTGCCATCTATCTATCTATCTATCTATCTATCTATCTATGTCGTGTATAGATAATTAGATGATGGATGGATGGATGGATGGATGGATGGATGGATGAATATTAAAAAGCTGGTAATTCAGCTTTTATCATTTCACAATAATCTGCCCCAAGCAACCTACTTTAAAAAGAACCTCAATTATATTTCCTTCACTCATGAAGCCAATTATGGTGGCAAAATTAAAATACAATGTTTTTACTCTGATATTTTCACTCTCCAATAATTGAATTACTTTGCAAATGAAGGATCTCACATTGCTTTGTACTTTATATTTCATTAAATTAAAACAAAAAAAAATTTAAAAATCAGGAGAAACATAGGAAGAAAATCCCCAAAACCTAACCAAAAATCACTCCCTACCAGGTCTCTCATAATCTCCCAGCTTTGTTACAGTTTGTGTTTTTTAAGAGAGAGAGTTTTTCTGGTTTGTTAGGGGGTTTTGTAATAGTTAATTTATCAGGATATTATTCATTGTTTATTCCTAAATTGTGGCTTTTGCTTGTGTTCTAGATGTTAGCTGGCAAAATGCAAATTTGTGTCATTACACTGTTAGATCCCATAATTTCTGAACTGTAATTTGATAATAGCTGCTATGCCATACAGGTGAAGAACTTGAATACAACTGCTTGTTTTGATCAAAATGCCACAGCATTCTTTTGTAGCAAGAATGAGAATTTACTCTGCATTCAGAAAAAGAGAAATAAAGAGTCCAAAACTGAAGTAGATGCTGTTATTTTCTAGATTGCAGCTATTGGGGATATTTGCTTCAGATTATATGGCATTGTCCCAATCCAGAAATGCATTCTAAACCATGAACATGGAGCAGAGGGATAGTTTGAGTATATCCAGAGTGTGATTAATACACAAATGAGGTCAAACATTTGTAATCAAAATGGTATTTCACTTTTATTCCCTTTAAAAAAGAGAGCAAGGAGAAACGATAGAAAAGTTTGGAAAAGCGAAGAATTGCAAAAATTGAGAAAGGTAGAGTCCACCAGGAATCCGTGCATCCTGTGAAGATCCTTCCTTCCTCAGCTGGTGGGCAGAGCTCTGTTGGGAATGCTGCCCACTGTCTTGGGTGGACGCTGCTTTGTGGCACTGGCTCAGCAGTTTCACTGCAGTGGGGGAGCCATGACAATGGCACAGGAATCGAGTCCATCACATGTCCAGAACATGCTCAGTTCTGCAAATGCAAGTTGCTCATCCGTAATGGTGGGGTGTGTTCATCGCTGCTACCCTGGAAGGTCATGGCCATTATTGACAGATGATCATGGCCCATTATCACATTGGGTTTTCAACTACAGTTCTTATCAATGGCAAATGGCAATGGCAAAATAATCACTCTTTAACAGTCCTTTACAGGCAGTACGGTAGCACTGAAGCTGCATAAGGAGAAAAGAAAAATATAACCCTTTCAGGAGGCTATAGTTTGTCTACTACAGTGAGTGCATTTTGAGTTTTCAAAAAGGCAGGGGCATGTAGAAAAACCTATACAAAATGGTGTGTTGGCACACAATTGTTCCTGATTTCTTTGGGGTTGGGGTTTTTTTATTTGTTTGTTATGTTTGGTATTCCTTTTCCTTTTCCTTTTCTCCTTTCTTTTTAACAAGTAACCTTAATGTTACCATTAAGCAGAGGGAATTGACATAGTGAAGTTTTGAAGCTTGATGTTTTGAGTTGGAATTGTAACAGTTTCTGTGTTGTATTGGGGAATAACTAATATCTCAAGTGCTAATAGACTGTGAAAAAAGCCATAATCATCTGTGTCCATTCCCTTATCACACATTTTTTTTAGAGTTTTATATAAAATATTCCATGAGATGACTGTTGATTTGCTTCCACTGCTGAATTGCATGTTCTACCAATTTTGTATGCAACATACAAGTCATACGCAATAGGAATGCCATCTTCTGCCTGGAAAAGAGATCGAATATAGCTGACAATTGAGCTATGCAATGGTTATATCTTGTAAATTTTTTCTATTTGTTTTTCAGTTGTATTTACTTGTATTATAGCTATGCATTTTCCTTTAACTACACCCTTAAGTGTCCTTAAAAAACCCCACTCCACTCCAGAGGATGTGAATACCAAGGTCTCAAAGAATTTGCAAATGCCAAGAATCAGTTCTGCAAAAGAAAGTCAATCCAGTTCACAAAGAATATAAGGTTTGACTATAACATTATCAATGCCACCATGTTTTCTTTCTACTGCTCTGCTTCTCTCCATTTGTTTTGCAAATATATTATTAATAGCAACTGCTGACAAAATGATGCTTAGTGATAGGGTAAGGTAAGATAAGGCTTCAAAGTTAAGGTATCATAGCTTATAAAAAACGAGAACAAGAAAAAAAAAGAGAAAATAAACCAGCAACAAAAGGTCTAGAAACTAACCAACCTAACTCTTCCTGTTATAATTTTAATTTCTTCTTGATCAAAATATTAAAACACTGATTTTCATGCTGGCAGATACGGTCAGGTATGCAACCCTTGGGATTTGTGATTTCCTATTTTCTGGGCCCAGAGAAGGGCAATAAAGCTGGGAAAGAATCTAGGCATTAAGTCCTATGAAAAACAGATGAGTGAGCTGAGGGTGTTTGGCCTGGAGAAGAGGCTAGGAGAGACCTTATTACTCGCAGGAGAGTAATCATTCTAAGCTCTAAGAGTAATTACTCTAAGGCTCAGGAGAGACCTTATTACTCTCTACAATTGGTCAACATGAGGTGGAGGTCGGCCTCTAGTTGCAGGCAACTAATGACAGGACAAGAGGACATAGTCTTTAACTGTACCATGGGACATTTACGTTGGATATAAGGAGAAAAGATTAGACATTGGAATGGGCTGCTCAGGAAGGTGGTGAAGTCACCGTGCCTGGAGGTGTTTAAGAAAAGGCTGCATGTGTCACTCAATGTCATGGTCTTGTTGACAAGGTGATATTCAATCATAGGTTGGACTTGATGATCTCGAGGGCTTTTCCAACTTAATTGATTCTGTGATATATAGATATATGCTACATATGTAGCAGAAGATGTCGAGAAATAATTTCTCTGTGGAATGTAGTGGCATAGCAGCAGGCATATCTAATGTACTAGAAGCTCAGTAGTGGCTATACTAGAATATAAAAAAAAATTCTGTCCTGAAGTCCTGTGCTACAATTTGCTCCAAACTAGTTAACCAATGTACTGATTAACTATATGCTTTTATGTAAAGTTGCACAGGTTTTTGAGTACATTTAATACTCAGATGTACTCACAATGGCTTTTGTTACAAATTAATTTTATTAATTTTAACTATTCCCACAATTCTAAATTATGCATTAAGTTTAATTTTCTACATCTTAGATACAAAAACTAACAGTGAAATGACATGAAATATGCTTAAGCTTTTAGTAAGGCTTTTAGTAAATTGTAGCACTTAAGAGAGTGTTAAGTAAATTGGTTGTGCATTCTGTAGAATGCTGTAGGCATCTTACACAACAGCTCTACCCAGTAAAGCATTTTCCAATATCAATGCATAAGTTTACCTAATAATTTTGAATATTAAATTTTCTTTCACTTAAGCACTGTTCGTGACAGCAACTCTTGAAATTATTGTCAAATACATCTGCCAGTCTTCTGTTCTACCTAAAAATGAAAAGACGCATCATTGGAACATTTTTGTTGCAACATTCTTTGGAGAATTTTTGTTTGCTTGTTTCTACACTTCATTTTTTTCCCTTACTTGTCTCCTTGATCAAATTTTTCTTGGCTTGATTTTCCTGTCTTCCCTAGTTTTAATTTTGATTTTATGATTTTGAATTTATATATCTTATCATCAACAGTACTAGGGGTCTGCAGATTGACATGTAATGCAAATAATACTAGTGAAAATTGGGGTTCTTTCATTGTTTTCAAGGACTAAGCACTGAAATGAACAATTTTTCAGAAAAAATAAAAAAAAATATAAAATACAAAATGAGAGTAAATTCTACAAAATGGGCTAAAGCTATAATGAAAAAGTAGGAATAGGTAGGTTTTAAAGATCCTCTGCAAATTAAATTCCATCAGCTTCCCAAATGATGAAAGTTCGTTTCCATAGGCAGTTGCCCATCCCACTAAATGTATAGACACCTTGTAACCTGAAGTTATCATATGACTATTAAGCATATTAAGTAGACCTTCAAAATTTAGGGAGATAGAATTTTATCTGCTAGAAATAGCAATATCTTTTTTATAAGCAAAGATATTTTTACCTATCAAGTAATTCAGAGCTCTATTATTTTAGAGTCATGCTTTTCCATGGACTACATTTTTTCTCTTCTTTTTGTGCATTAGTAATAGCTTCCCTCTGATTTCTTATTCTACATATGCAGAGGACTACCTTATTTGTTCTGTGCAGCTTTCTCTTTCACTTTCCCAATCTTCACTTTACGTTTGTTTCTGTTCATGCTGATACTAATTATTCTTACACTTTCCCCCAGTTTCCTATTTTCTCCTGTGCCCTGGGAATATTTTTTGCTGTCTCTCTTACCATTTTACAGAAGTCCTGTAATGGCTCCTCAGAAGACCTGAGATCCATGACGTCTCAAATTCAAATGATGTATCTTAGGGATATGTAGAGTTTGTCTTATGCAAGAGATAGAAAACTGTACAAAGCAAATAACGTTTGAGAAATTTATGTGCTATCCATCTACATGTGTATATAGCATTAACAAAGATAAGCAAGATTAAGATTAGGATATTCAGTTTCTTATAAGGAATTAAAAGGTTTAAGTATGAGAGGTTGCCTGCTTATACAGTGTACTTATCTTATACAGTATGGAGTTTTACAGAGCTTGTTGGTTATATTTGCCATGCATCTCTTTATAAAATGTTCTTCTGTCCAGCTGGTACTAATTTGCTGAGAAATGTGGGTGTGAGGAAAATAAAGATTTCCTATGAAAAAAGAAGGAAAAAAAAGAAGAAGAAAGGAAGCAGTACTTTTATGTCTTGCTATTATTTCTCATCTGTACAAGGCCTAAGGGTATTATGTGTATAAGGACAAAAGTGAGCAATGCAGGAGCAGTACTTTGACTGGCACAGAAACTAGAAAAAATCAGAAATCTGAAAAATGGGACAGCACAGCCCTTTGTAGAATCAAATTGTTTGGAGAATGGAAGAGAAATTAGACTGAGCTGAAAGTCAGAATTGGTGAGAAAATGGACACACTGATTTTAAAAAATGCTTTATTTGGACTACCATAGGATCTTCATGGAGACAATATTCAGTCGAATAATAACTTTGCAATTTAATACATAAATACATAAAATACTGTCGGATTTTGGTGCTGTCTGGATGGTCTGGGAAAAGCCCAAAGATGGCCTTGGGCCCCCGGGTTCGAAAGGACGAGAGGAAGCTTCAGATTTGTTCTCGGTCTCGGTGTTTATTAATTGCTTATCTAAAAGATTTTCTCTTGGCCTGACAGAGTTCTGCTCAGCAGTCAGCCATGGGCACACACTGAGAGCCCCTGGGGCGGCCACCTATCTTTATACCCGGAGTTACGTATACAATATTTATCATTTTTCTCCAATACCCTCTACCCTTATTAACCAGTGTTCCCCTAGTAAGGTCCAATCCTGGAGTGCCAACTCCACCACAGAAGATGGAGGCCTAGAGGAAGAAGAAGAAGGAGAAGGGCACGCCCCAATCCCTCCATCTTGCCTCTCTAGACCCCCCTGTACAGGGATCTTAAACCCTGTATCTCACACTCCAATTAACTTGTCCCTTCACCATTCACCCCAGTGAAATCCTCCCGTCCTCATACTGATGTCATCTCCCATGTGGGATCAAAGTCCAGCCACCAGACATTTCTGGCAGCATTCCAGGACTCCCGAGCCCCCCAGTTCTGAGAGACTGAGATCCCACAAAATACAACCAAAATATAAACCAAAGCCCATTTATAAAAAAGGCAAAAAGGGAAAAGCTTAGGTAAGACATTGGCTTACCTTAGCTTTTCTAATTTCTTATAAGAAATAAGCTTACCTTGGTTTTGTAATTTCTCCTGGCTTTTTTTTCTTCTGTTATACAAGACAAAAGCACTGCAAAATATTACAGACAATTGATTAACACCAAGCTCAGTCATTTAAATCATTTTCGGAAGAATTTAAACATAAAAAAATTCCTCTATCTGAATAATATGTTCCTTTAAGATTGGATGGAGCTGGACGTATGTACATGTGATTAATTTGGAGAGATGGATACCTGTTTTGCTACAATTTTGTTTTTATCTTTCTCTATGTTATTTTTTCCTGGAGCACACTTTCTTACATTTTGCAGTACAGTTAGACACACACGTGGCAAGTCCACTTCTATCCTGTTTTGTCCAGCAGTGTTTCTCAGCAAAGAGGAATTATGTCATTGACCATTATTCTTTGGTCTCCACTTTAAAGCTAGTGGGAAGAAAATGTATAGAAATGTTAAAGATGTATAGAAAAAAATGCCTCCAAATATTTAAGTTTAACATATCTTTTGCTTTTGGGAAAGCATTCTGTCATACAGTTTTTTAAGAGAAACTCTGTGTTTGTGAAGGCATACACACATTTTGAGTGGATGGAATGTGGAAAAACAACACATTGTTATGAATCATGTTGTAGATTTAAATTAGAAGTCAGATCTAGTGCTCAAGTTCAAGTTCAGGTGAGAAATATCCTTATGGTTTTCTCTTAACTCTTCAAATTCAAGTAAAAAAAAAATCAAAATTTCAAACTGTGATTTAATTTATAGGGCTTTTTCCTGCAATGTGTTCACAGTGGATATAGTTTTACTTTACTTAGAGGGGAAGAGAAAGCGTGATATTCCTTGGTGAAATTCCTTTGAGGAATTTCTTGTTTTCCAGCAGCTGTCTATGCTTGTGTCTCTGAAATACTGTGACATTGAAAAATACAGCCATTTTTACAAGTGGGTGGAGCGTCATACTTTTGTTACTGTTGAATACTTACCTGAGAAACCTTTAAAATGTCATAAATCTGAATGAAATAATCTCTGTGAAGGATTGTTCATTTTTTCTAACAAGGAAACTTATTTGTATATAAAGTTATTAGATATTATGATTTATGTTAGGTAAGTGTCTATCTCAATCTTCTTCACTTATATAATAGGAATATCAAAGATCAGACTCCCCAAGAATCTAAACGGTATTTAATTATTTATAGTAGTTTAAAATTAATTTGAATCCATACCTTTTGTTTAAGAAGTTGTATACTGGCTTTGCTTTAAGGCAACTTCAGTTTTAAAAGTAAGTGTGGCAAAGAGCCTGCATTTAGTATACCTATGTCATGGTATCATGGGTATCCCACTACTAAATTGTGTACACATAGAGCTAGCATATAAGACTTTTTCTTATTTCTCTGACATAATTTTTGGGCATTTATATATGATAAACATTCCTTGATTTAATATTTTTAAATGTTGCATGTATGCATACAGGAGTCTATACCCAAGTGTGAGAAATAAGTTTGTACTGCAGTAACCTGCATCCATTATAAGATACTATTATATTACTCATTTTTTGGCAAGTCTCCATTAGGGTGTTTTGGATTTTTTTGAACTTTGGTTCTGTACAGAGCAACTTACTGGCACTAAAATATATAGAAAATAACCTTGAACTGAGATGATAGCATTATCATCATAAATTTGGTGGCTTTTTCTTTCATGAAAATCCCAGGTTTTGGAATGAGAAAAGCCTACAAAAGGCCACTTGAAATAAATAAGAGCAAATATTGTCTGTCAACCAAGTATTAATGTTATTGTGACAATTTTTAGGAAAAGTGAAGGTTAAACTTATCTCTAACATTTTGCACAGCAACAGCACATCTGTGTACCTAAGTGTCGATAAAGACAGATGGTACATGGAGTAACAGATGCCGATGCAAAAAATGCAATATGCAGTGTAGGAGTTTAAAAGAAATCATTTGGGCCAGATCAAAATACTAAGGTAAGTCTACATGTATCACAATGTGTCAAGATTGCTTTTCTAAAATTAGAATCAAGATCCTGAAATAAGGCTATCTGAGGCAGATTAGAAAGGTTTTGAACGATGCAGCTCTCTAAAATGGAGTCATGCAAATGCTGCTGAGGATCATCAGTCTGGCACTTGAATGCTGGATAGAAAACAGCACTAAGAGACAAGCAGGGCTAGGGATTTGAACCAATGACTAGAGGCAATATTTGTTTGTTACAGCCTCAGGGTCTGACTGCTTTTAGATGGAAATTCATTCAGTAAGAGAGCCATGGCAGGATCAGTGGCATCAGCTTAATATATTTCCAAACCTCAGCACAAGGAAACTCCACTTTTGAACTAAACCCAGGTTTTGATATAATGTCTTACCTCAAGCATTATGAAACTGGTGAGAACACCGTTCTGATTAGAGAGGAAATAACAAGATGAGATGATCAAGAAAATTACTTTCAATGGGATTAAACTTCCTGGTGCTCTCAGTTTAGAAACTGAATTCACATTGTTCATGCCATTGCAAAACAGGAAAACATGGCAGCGTGATAGCTAGGATAGCAAGAATTATATTTCGGCTCAGGAGGGAAGGATACAATTCAGTACAATTCGGTACAACACAGTAGTGAGAAAAAATGGGATGTGAACTCTCTTAGTAGGTGTCTCTTCTTAATAGGTGCCTTCAATAGAAATCTTCAAGTATTGTCAGATGTACAGTAGTAGCCTGCTATTCACTTACAACGGCCGAATGTGGTGTTCCCAACATGATATAGGGATAAATCACAGAAGTGCCAATTAAAACGGAACGCTTATACTGTCAACCATTTAAAAGCAATGCTAAGCTCTCATAACGCTCTTTCAAAAATAAAAGATATAATAAAAGCTGTGCTGAGTTTCCTCTTCATATTACTGCCTCCTGATAAGAGGGCTTCCAACAAGTGTGATTATAATAGAAAATCCATTGCTTTTTCATTTTCATGTTTCAGAATTTCAATGGCTCCAATCTATTCTTCATATGATAAAACTGGACTCAAATACTGTCTCAGGGCATTGTTGCTATAAATAATTGGCATTTACTGAATTTTTTAATTCTCGATACAGTCTCTCTCACATTTACTCTCAAAAAAACCCCAGATCTCTGCTCACAAAACAAAACAGGAAATAAGATATAATAAAAGTGGAGAACAAGTATCTTTGATATTCACTATGAGGATGAAAGTAGCAGTTACCAGTAAGAATGGACTAAAAATTTGCCTTAAAACGATCTGCTCTTTTTTCATCTCTCTGTTTGCTAGTCTGCATGTTATTGGTCTGAGAGAAGTTCAGATATGGCTCTTTGTTGCCACTGCAGACCATTAAAAAAAAAAAACCAATAGTTTTCTGGTTTTTTATCAGAAGTCTTTTTCATATCACCCAATTAGTCATATTTATGCCAGTCTAGGGTAGCATAGCTGAGAAGAATAAGAGCAAACGGGTTTCACCATGGGTCCTATGTTTTTTGAGACATTTAGGCTCCAAGAGTTGCATGTAAATTCTCATTAAAGGAAGGTGTTTCTATTTTTATCTGATCAGAAGAGCTTTTTCCACTAAGCATTAAAATTTCTCTTTTTCATTCATATCTTTAACTTCCTCTCATTTGAAACATGCAATTAAACTATTCTGTAGCTCACCAACACATTTGTGCTGCAGCCTACTACACAAACAATGCACAATGAAGAATTATATATTACCATCAATATTTTTCCTCTCTGTTTAATCAGTGCTTTGCTACAGAGGTAAGTCTTTCCTTCTCTCCTTAAATTCTTTCATTATGAGCTTAGGTGTAGCTGCATTTTTATTAGAAATGTTATGCACTAATCATACGTACTCTATTATTAGCAATAACATGGCAAAACAGAATTGTCTTCACCTGAATTTGTTTCCTTTTATGGATTTTTGTTAAAACTATAAGTGCATCACAGTGTGTGTGGGTTTAGCCACGCAATTCCCATTAATATTAAAAAGAATCACGCAGCTAAATCCCTGCACACCACATGGAAAACACTCTTTAACGTTATTTTAATGAACATTCTTTTATGATTAAATTATTTCAGAGTAGCTGAGCAGTTATTATCTTCCTCAGTAAGTAGTGATCGCCCACAGGGTAAGTTTCTCTAATATTCTGTTGCAGCCCCTGTGCCTTTGCCATGTTGTTATGGGACCTTTCTAGTTATAAACGATTTTCATTGCAGTGTGCAATTAGAAACTAGCCAACAGAGTAAAGCAGCAAAACTTGATTTTGGCTGCAAGTAGAAGTTGCCCCTGGGGGTCTTTAATTTATGCATAGTCCTTTTTTGTATAATCAAGGTTTTTTTGAAATGTGCCCAGTTTTTTCCTTAGAGGGAACTTTTCTCTCCTTCTTGAAGTTCATTCCACCTTGTCTGTGGTATACAAATCTTTCAAGGTTGTCTTGGATAGTTAGTCACATGCACAATGACAACATAAATCTTGAATGAAACTTCAAACCATAATTTCCTTATTTTTTTGCACTTACCTTTTGAAACTTGGTAAGTTACAGCCAGAAATTCATTGTATAGTTAATTAGTGAATGTTAACTGTGTTTTTCCTTCTACACACAAATTACATTCATTAGCAACTACCTTGTCTTTCTATGGAGGTGGGCGCCACCACAGACCTTACAACATGCATGTCATCCTATTCCTCCACTACCCATTCTCTTCATCCTCCTGCTGCAAAGGATAAGATAGCATTTTAGTCTTGTCTCTGTATGTGGGAGCATTACAGACAAAAGTGTGTGGATTGAAGTGTTGCTAATGAAACTCAATTAGAAAAAAGTTTATCTGATCTTTAAAAAATCAGGAAATTGATATATAGTTTTTCAGAAAGTATTTTTCTTTCTTTTTTTTTTAACCAGTGATTGTGTATTGTTTATGCAATCTCTGGATGTTACTTAGACTAATTACAGGTGCTGCTAATATTCTGCCAGTTCTAGAGCTTTATTTTTTGTTTATCGCCCTTTCTACTGGACTCATCCTTCTACTTAGGCCATGTGACTCAGCCTTGGCTAACACATATGTAAAATAAAGCATATTTTGAACTGCTTCTTTTGGATGGCTGCATTCTCATCATATGATGATAAAATGTAATCCATAACAATAAAAATAAAAATACCATTCTGTGGTAAAGAAAGCTGCATCAGTTTTATAATTTTTATAAAGCTATTCACTATGGAATTGCTTTGATAGCCATGAAACAATAAAAGCAGAGAACTGTAATGTTGTGGGAATATTTAGTTCTGTTTTCCCAACTCACATCAGGTTTCACTGTTTTACCTCTAGGAGAGGTGAAAAAATCTCTTCTATGGCTTATGTGACTATTCTTCCTAGGGACTAATATAATAATCTCAATTAATCTGTAGACTATTATAACCAATGGAATCAAGCATGCCATTTCAAGTTTCCTTGCTTTCTTCAGTATGATCCCACATAAATGATTTCTTTGAGATTATGTTCTAAAGGAATAGAATGTTTAGCTTGTGAATATATTGAAATTTATTAACTCCTATTGACACTGGCTGATCTCACAAATTTGTTTCTTTCTGCTTACTAATAAAGAGGTCATGTGTCACAGCCTATGACAATAGTAATGAGCATTAAGTAAATTAGCTGCCCCCAACTGGCTTTGTTATCTCATTACCCAAAACAAAGAAATCCACAAACTCAATCAGTTCAAAAGGACTTTTTTAGCAGTCTGAAGAATAAAAACTAGACTAATTATTTAGTAAGTTTGGATTCTTTCTTGCTTTCTTGCTTTCCCTTCCTTCCACCACTTCCTTCTGCCATTTCTTTCCTTCCCTCCACCACTTCCTTCCACCACTTCCTTAATTCCTTCCTTTGCCTAACTACAAAATTTGTTCTGTTCATTCCAGTCAATCATGTATGAATATATATATATGAATATGCTTTAAACAAAATTTCACAACTTTATTAATTTCAATATTCTGTTCAATTTTTAAATTTCCTTTGTTGATTTCCAAAAACACAGAATTATAATTGATTAAAATATGTATACTGCAGCCAATTTTGATATTTCATTTGCAACTGGCTTTGTGTAATGCACTATTCCTTTGGTCTAATAATGAAAATATGCCAGTATATAGTCTTTATAGAATCAAGGTAAAGTGGTTCAGAACTCCTGGGACAGTATGACTACAATATATGAATTTAAATTGCTAAGCTAAAAGCCCCACACTCCATGAGAATTTAAAGACTATGAAAATTTTCTGGCATTTCTGGAAACTTCAAATAATTTTTAAAAAATCCCAAACCTACAACAAACCAACCTGAGGTAAAATCTTCCACTTTATGTAGACTAGAAGGACAAAGTACTGAAACAGACACCCTAAATCTGCTGTAATTTATAATTTAGATTTCAATAGAAAAATATGTATCATTTTATTTGGTCTTGGACTGAATTAAACATGGCAAGACTGATGGTAATGCTATGTAAACTCATTGTTATATTGGGCAATACCAATATTCTGTTTAAAGAATGTTGTTTCTCCTTTCATACCTTGTTGCCAATACCAATATCTTTACATAGCATTCCCAAGGGGTTTTTTTATTTCACAATTTGCATGTGACAAGTATTGTACTTTAGATTTGTCTTTCACACAGAAAATACTTATCTATTTGCAACTTCAGTTATACAAATCAAGAGAAACCTTGAAACAAAACAGGCAAGCAGGTGAAATTTTACTTAAAATAATGAAATTGTAATGCCATGATCTCTGACTTCTAGTACTGTGAGGTTGCTCATGGAGTATTTATTCCTGAATGGAAGAGTTTGAAAAGGTAGTCAGAAAAAGCTTCCAGTGAAAAAACTTTGTGCTTGTCCCAGCTATCAGCTTTGGAGAAGTAACATGATTTCAACATGTGTCAGACATATTCGTAAACTCACTTGTCAGTCTTAGAAAAGTCACAGCAAAAGTCTTGTTTGTAGAATATTTAGAAGGTGACTAAATGAAACAGTATCAGGGCTGGTAAGGTTTAAAAGTTTTACTTTTTTTTTTTTATAAAATATGCTACTGCACTATCAAATATTGAGTTTTGGAAAATATTAAAATTTCTCAATGTAAAGATCTTATTTTTAAAGTACTTAAAATTCAAGAAGAATGTACTGCAAATTTTTATAGTCTGCTTGAAAAATAATTTCTTCCATCTGGGCCCTTCCTTTTTGTAAAGAAACAGGAGTTTCAATATGTTGGATGAATAATATCAGCCTATAAATAGTACTATTCTGTTTGTTTCATGTTAACCATGTAAGGTGCTATGCATCACATATACTTGGAAGTTGGCAAGAGGTATTTCAGTGGTTTTGCAGAAGTTTTTAAGATGAAGTAAAACAGCATATTTTAAGCCAGCATTAAATCAAGTTTTTAGAAATAGAATGAAAGTCAATACAGATTTTCAGCAATTTAAAATTTAATATTATAGAAGTCTTTCTCCTGAAGGCCTCCAATGACTGGGATTGCATAGCTTTCTCAGTACTCCCTTCCAGTGCTGCATTATCACCCTCATGAATTTTTTTCCCCATAATATCCAGACTAAACATTGCAAGACAAAATTTGTGGCCACAGTACCTTTTCTATCACCGACTGCTTTCTAGAACAATTCTGTTCCATTACCTTAACATCTTCTCAATTATTTGGAGATCTGCTGTTCTCTTCTTCACCAGGTTAAACTAGTCCATTTTATTCTAAACTGCCTTTGATCTTAGTAGTGTCTATTGAACACAGCCCAGATATTAGCGTCCTCCTTCAGATGTGCATGGTGTGCAAAACTAGGTGAAATGTTCTGTGTTAGACCCTGCTGCATAGAGGACTGCAATTTCTTTAAATCTGTTGGCCACACTCCTCATAGAGGAGATAGGTTTGTCTTTTGCTTTACTCACCATGAAAGCACGCTGATGGCTTGTGTAGAATTCAGCACTCACGGATCCACTGGTCTTTTTCAGCAGGACTTGGGCAAACATTTCCCTGCCCTCAGATATAAGCCTAATCGGAGATTTCTTTTCTCCCTCTTCCAACATCAGAAAGGTTCTGGATTTTAACTCTGGCTTGGTCCTCGAGGTATTCGAGATGTCTTTGAATTGAAGTGCTACATTCGACATGCCAAACACTGCTACTGAGCTAATATCATAGATAAAGTTGTGGAGAGCACTTTCGATCTTATCACCCATGCAGCTGATAAAGTAAATGCACAATATCAGCCTCAGTGCCAAGGCATTTATTTTGATAATGACTTTCAAGCCACTGATTAATTGCCTTTTAAATTAAGGGTCCAGACAATTTTCAGCAGTGTAGCTAAAAATCCAGCCCATAACCCCTGTGCTTCCAAAACTGAATGCTGTGGGGAATAATGTCTGCGGCATTAATAAAGGTATATTACAAATTCTTGTTAACGAAGCTGGCCATTTAATCATAGCAGGCATGCATGCTGATTAAGTGTGATTGCGGTGCTACTCTTTCTATTTAGCATCTAGTCTTGCATATGTTTTGAAGTACGTTATTTCCTGTTTTCTTTTTCAGTAGAAAAGTAAGACTGACTGGGCTTTAGCTACCTAAATAAACCAAGGGTACGTGCCAAATAATTTTCTTCCATTTGTCAGGTATCTCTCTCAGTCACCATGATACTTTGTAAGACTTGTGTAAAACTTTCTGGTCTTGCAATCACATCACTGTTTTTTCAGTGCTCAGATAAATTTCTTCTGTCTCATGAAATCTGGTAACATCTAGCTTCCTTGGTAGACACTTATTTGTTGTTCCTTGTTGGTGACTGTCCCTCTCAAATAACGTTCTTTATTTTTTTCATTTGGAAAACCAAATTATGTTCTTTACTTTTTGTCAGCTTTTATGCCTCCAAAGTTATTTGTTTTTATTTTAGAATATCAAAATATAAAAAGTCCTTCTAAGGCGTACAGATGAAGGCAAACAATCAGGAGATTAGGTTCGGTATTATGTAATTGACACAGAGAGCATGAAGAGATTAGAAAAAAAGATTTAAATACTAATAAAAATGGTTTTTGAAAAATGCACAAGACGTCAAAATGCAGGGCTAGCATTTTGGTATTCAGGTGCAAAAAGGGGCAAAAAAATACAAATAGAAAAATGTTATTAGTACTTGAAAAATCTACATCAAAGTACAGGAATAAAAAAGCTGTGCAAACTGTCACACTGTAGACCTATAATTTTAAATGAAATTTGAGTTTTCTGAGAATAGAATAAAATATCACTGTAAAAATCCTAATGAAATCCTGTGTTCATTTGCAACAGTAGTTAAGAAAGGTAAGAACTCCGACCAAACCACAGAAACCCCAACATCCAAAATAACAGAAAATCAACAATAATTTTGTGGATAGCATAAAGTCAGCAAATCAGTTTCCTGGAGCTTCAGTGAATAATGCCCAACTATCAAATTCTTTTTGATTGTTTAATAATGTATCTGAGCTCATAGAGAACAATTAAAGTGAACAATTAAGGTGAACTTGTTCTCTGTACCCTGCCTAGAAAGAAGTCTATTCATAAAATTGAAAGTACTTATGTATATTTAAGATATGTCCCATTAAATCTTTAATTTCTTTGATCAACATTTTTGTCAGTGATGTGGACAGTGGGATTGAATGCTCCCTCAGCAAGTTTGCTGGTGACACCAAGCTGTGTAGTGCCATTTCCTCTTGTCCTTTCTAACACACTGGGGGGCAGGGCTGCCATCCACAGGCACCTTGATACGCTTGAGAGATAGGTCAGTGTGAACCTCATGAAGTTCAACAAGGCAAATTGCAACATGCTGCAGCTGGGCCAGGCAATCCAAAGCACAAGTACAAACAGTACAGACTGGGCAGAGAATTGAGCGAGATGTTGGCTGCTGAGAGGCTCCACATTACCCAGCAATGTGCACTCACAGCCCAGAAAGCCAATTATAGTCTGATCTGCATCAAAAGCAGAGTGGCCAGCAAGGGGAGAGAGGTGATTTCCACCTTCTACTCGGCTTTTGTGAAACCCCACCTGGGTTACTAAATCCAGCACTGGGTCCCTCAACATCTCATAGAGAGTCCAGAGAAAGCCCAAGGAGTTGATCAGAGAGATCACTTCTGCTATGAAGAGAGGCTGAGAGATTTGGGATTGTTCAGCCCGATGAAGAGAAGGCTTTGGGGAAAACTTACAGCACCTTCCAGTACATGAAGAATTCTACAAGTGAGCTAAGACACACTTTGGATAGGAGCATGTAGTGATAGGAAAAGGGGCAATGGCTAAACTGAGAATGTGTAGGTTCTGATTAGGTAGTAGATCTCATCATGGACCATTGCACCTGTGCTAAATTTATGCCATGTATTTATGCCATGGCACTGTATTCTTAAAACTGGTTTAGAATATGAGTGTTAAAGACTGTAATTACTTGGTGTACATATATAACCAATTTAAACATCACTGAGCAAGGATTAGCGAATTCAGAGGGAGACAGAAACAGCATGAACTTTCAAGTAGAGAAGCAGCAAAAGCATGAAAGCCCCTGTGGTGCGTTGACCTGGCCTACAGTCTCACAGTTTCTGTGTGGTGGATTGACTCTGGCTGGACAGAAAGTGTTCACCAAATCAGCTTTAGCACTCCCCTCCTTGGCTGTAGAGGGGACAGAAATTATGACGAAAGGCTGAACTAAGGTCAGGGAAAGATCAGCCACCATTTACTGTCATAGCATAATAAACTCAAGCTGGGAAAATTAATTGAATTTTTTAACAATCAAGTCAGAGTAGGATAATGAAAATGTAAAACAATGGTTATAATGTCTTCCATGCATCCCATCCTTTTTAGGCTCAGCTCCACTCTGAAATTTTCTACTTCGTCTCCACCAGCAATACAGGAAGATGGGGAATGTGAGTTGCAGTCAGTTCATCAAACATTGTAGTCAGTTCATCAAACATTCATCATCTCTACTGCTTATTCCTTCTCAAAGCCATCCCCTTCTCCAGTGTAGGGTCTCTCCCCATGGAAGACAGTCCTTCATGAACTTCCTGAATGTGAATCCTTCTCATAGGCTGCAAGAGCTGCTTCAGCCAGGGATGCAGTCCTTCAGGAGCAGCCCCTTCCCTTTCATGGGATGCAGTCCTTCAGGATCAGCCTGTTGAAGTGTGGGTCACAATTCCTGTCAGAAAAATTGCTGCAGCATGGGCTCCTCTCCCCATGGGGTCACAGGTCCTGCCCAGAGCCTGCTCTAGCACAGGCTTCCAATGCAGGCACATCCACCTGCTCTGGTATAGGGACCCTTGTGGGCTGCAGGTGGATCTGTGCTCCACCATGAGCCTGCCTGGCTGTGCAGGGGCAGGGTGCCTCACCATGGTCTTCACCACGGGCTGCAGGGAATTCTCTGCTTTTGTGCCTGGAGCACCTTCATCCCTTCTGCACTGGCATTGGTATCTGCAGAGCTGTTTCTCTCCCATATTCTTACTCCTGACTTCTCTGGCTGTAATTTAGTCTTGGCCAGTAACTTTATCCTTCCTTCTTAAATACACTGCCTCAGAGGTGCTATCACTACTGCCAGTGGGCTCAGCCTTGACCAGAGGTGGGACCGTCTTCAAGCAGGCAAGCATTTGCACTGTCAGACATAAGGAAAACTTCTGTCATCATCTCATGGAAGCCAAGATGCGACCTTCTTACAACCAAAAATTTTCACGCAAACCCAGTATATGTTTGATGACCCCTTTTGCCCAAAGAGAAGGGAGAAAGCAGAGGGTGAGGACACTTAGCGATTGAGATGGTGAAAATTTAATAGCTAAAGGAAAACCTGCACATGCAATCAAGGCAGAAAGAGGAATTCAGTTACTACTTCTTCATGCAGAATGTTTATCTGTTTATAGGTTTAGACACTTCCAGGGAAGTAAGGTATGACCATATATAATAATTATTTGGCAAGAAAATTACAATAAGCATGGACATCCCCATGTCCCTAACCAGGGACATCCCCCTCCTCCTTTACCTGAGGTTAATTTTTTTTTTCCATGTGGCAAATGTGGTTCAGTTGCTCAGCTATATCTCCCTTTCAACCTCTTGCTCAAACACAGCCTACTCACTGTGGGAATGAGTAGAGCAGACTGGGAAATAGAGAAAGCCTTGACACTGTAGAAGCATTGCTAATAATTAAAGAAATATCACTATTATACTAAAGACAGCATATATTTATGTACTACTGGTAATATTTTAATCTGTCTTTTGTCTGTTTCTAAAAATTACATTTGGCTAAACTGTCTGTTTGCTTAAAAAAAAGTAACAATTATTAATATGTTTCATTTAAATAGCTTAGGTGTGATGAGCTTTTATAACCTGAGTTTTGTGTAAGTAGTATCACAAAATTTACTTCATTGAGTTCGCAGAAGCACAGAATCATTTAGGTTGGAAGAGTCATTCAAGACCATATAGTCCAAATGTCAGCACCACCGTAATCACCCCTAAATCTTACCCCCAAGTGCCTCATCAAGGTGCCTCTTGGCTATTTCCAGTTACTTCACCACTTGGTAACTTACTCCAATGACTTAACACTCCTTCAGTGAAAAAGTGTTTTCTAATATCTAAGCTGAATCTCTCCTATTGCAAGTTAAGGCCATTTCCTCTTGTCCTTTCAAAACAAAAAACAAACCAACCAGGAAACAAACTAGGCAAAGCAGTATTCACTTTATAAATACCACGAAAAAAAAAGATTGTGTATAAATCTTATGTGATTTATAAAAAAAAACCCCAAAAAACTAGGAAAAGGAAATTAGAAAGCTAAGCCTGTGATTCATCTCCTAAAATTAAGTTGAATTGCCCAAAAGAGAAGCATTAATTTAATCCAAAAAAGACTACAATGTCTTTCCCATATATTGGCTGCTATTTGGCAGACAACTTCATACAGTCATATAGTTTACTGACAGTCTAAAGGCTGACCTACTTAGAGACTTCCAAACAATTATTTTCCTCCAGAAATTAATGAATATTCATATAAAATGTAATTTGATTTATTAATAATAATAATAATAGTTGTAATGGCAAAATCACTTAAAAGATTTGTGTCTGCTTCATTCTCTAACCCTAAAGACCAAATTTTTAGCAATGAAACAGGTTTGGATTTTCTCTACGTCCTTCTCTTCTGTCATGAAAAGATAGCAGGCACTCTCAGTGCTGCCAGGTGTCATATACTGGGTTTGCTTCATTTAATGACTCCCCACAGTGCCACACCTGTCTACAGCCCAGCTTGTTTTAGTGTATCTTGTCACTTTCCTAATAAAAGGATCTTTATGTTTCCAAAACAAGGCTCTTTAGTCAAGTATTTCTAGAGATGCTGCAGATAGCACTCAGTCTGAGTTGTTATATATGACCATCACCAAAGGCTTCTCCTCTGAATTCTATTCCTCTCTCTTCCATGAAAATTTTCAAAAAATTTTGGCTAACTTTTTCATTCTTTTAGCGATGTCTTCTTTACTTCTTTTTATTTTGTGATAGCAAGGAACAATATTTTGGGAATAGAACTTTGAAGTATGGAACCTTGCAAGGAGGCCTGACTCTTATTGCTAGCCTATTCTGGTTATCCAGTGAAATTACTTACTGAAAACTGCAGATTCATTAGGTCTAAAACATTTTCCTCAAACCTTTCCATGAATCACTGGTTGGAAGATGATGGAAATGCCTTCTGGAGTCAAACATTGTCACCCAGAACCTCTTTGTCCAAGACCAAGACCAGACAACTTTTGAGTATTTCCAAAGACTCTCATCAGGTTCTATGATGAAACAATGTCAGTGCTTGGTCATGCTCATTGGTAAAACGTTCGGTTTCAAACTTGCTGCAAAACCTCTCATGTTTCAGTTTGTAACTCTTGCATCTTGTCCTTTCATGGACACTACTGAAAAGAGACCTAGACCATACTCGCCTTATACTCACTCACATCAGTGCTCATATAGACCACACTTCATCAGGTTGTCTAAGAAAATCTTATGGGAGACCATGCTGAAAACCTCACCCCAGTCTAGGCAGAAAATAGTTGCTTTCACCTCACGTACAAAGACAGCCATAAGAGAATGTTACCAAGTTAGTCAAGCAGGACTTACCCTTACTAAATCCATGTCTACTAGTCTTTAATGTCTTTTTTGTCGTTTATGTCTCTCAGAATGGCTTCCATGACTAGTTGTTCCATCACATTCCCTGGGACTGAGGTTTATCACCATGTAGTTCCTTTGATTCTCTTTCTTGAATTTAAGTCAAAGTTCAGCTGGAATCCGGCCTGAATTCCTGCTGGATATTTCCATTTCTAGGGTCTTGAAAGCTGCAGACCAAATAGAAAAAAATTATAAAAAGAAAAAGAAAAGGAAGCCTTTTTTCTAAAGCAGGTTTTACTGTTGCTGTATTGTATTTTTATTTTTATTTGTACTTTTGCTGTTGGAATAAGGAAAGTTTTTTTTTTGGTACACAATTTTCTTGGACTGTCTTGTGTATGGCTTCTGTACTTTCCTGACTTTATTCCTCCTATTTTACCTGTATGGGGTCAGTTAATGAATGTAGTCTAAACTGCCTTGGTCCTGGACTTGTTGTTCTTGCCTTCTCAAGTGTATTCTTACTCCTTGAGTCTCTCTTTGTCACTGTACTTCTCTTCTCTGTTCCATTTTTGTTGTTATCCCTAGCCTGTCATTAATCAATTCAGTGTGTTGTTCATTATAAATATGACTGCTCTCCTGTGTTGCCTTTTTGGTAGTTAGATCTATGCCTGTTTTTCTCACATGCAGAAACCTTTGTCACTTGTGTTACAGAAACTTCTTTTGCTTGACATTATCTCAGTTATTTCTGCCTCTTAAATACCATTTTCCCTGTTAGCTTTTAGATTTATCTCCATGGACAAGAAGCAGGCAATTTTTTCAGTTGTGTGGCTCTTGCAATGTGCTGCATTATGATCCCCAAGGTGTCACTTAGTGCTGTGTGGTCAAAACTGTTCAATAGTTCTCCTTCAAAAAGCAGAACTGCTTTACTTTGTAAGACAAACTACTGGGTTTCAGTGAGGCCTTCTTAGGGAGTATCTTACCACAACATCACCTACCAAAAAATTAATTCATTATCAGTATGTAGTTTCTTGCATAAAAATCAACATGACATTAAAAAGCCCAGACCTAAATTTCTTAAGAGATTTTTTTATAGGATCTCAAAGGCATCTTTGGGGATGTAAAGTGCCTTCTGTCCCTATCCTTCCCCACATACATTGTCTGTTGGCTACCCAGTTCGTATAACTAGCATGTTGTTGGTGTATTTCTCATGTCTCCAATCCACACACAGAGTGTGTATCCTTCTCATGATGTCACATCTAAATTGTGTTATGATGACTTCCAATTCCCTTACAAAAAATAACTTACTTTGCACTGAATACTAACATCTTTCCTAGGAGTGAGGAATAAGTTCCTTAGAGTCTGGCATTGTAGAAATATTATTTTTCATATTTATAGAACCTCCTTTTGCCTAGAAGCTTCCTAAATAGCTTGTCACCTGATATACACAGGGATAGAAGACTTCCATTGAAAAAGCAAAGGCCTCTGTTTTAGGTTGGTATTCCCTGCCTATTTTGTCTCACAGAAAGAAGGCCTCAATTTCAACTTTTTTTTTTTTTTTTTGGATACATGTGCTTAAAAGTAGTATATGCTTTTACTAGTACAGGCTCGTGAGTTTCTTCACCCTGACTTTATGGTTCCAAATTATATCTTCCTCAACAATTCCTTCTCTTGTAAATAGGATGTCAAGAGCTGTGGTTTGTAGTCTATAGCATCCTCCATCACGTTGGATATCCGTGGACATTCACACCTCTCAAGGTTTAGCAAAGCCAGTCGAGGGCTGGACCTCAACTAATGAGTATTCCATGAGCTATTCTTAATACTACACACAACCACAACTCTGTCCTGGATACACCTGATTATCAAGTTCCATCTTTAGTAATGTGCACTCACTTTAGTGCGGACAGTGTCAATCATTGAAAACTCTCAGTTCATAATATATCTAATTTTTTTAATAAATTTTGATCATTGCATGTATGCAGTTTCTGTCATCACACATTCAACAGTCCACACAGGGAAACTGTATATACCTATACCAATGCCTCCTTAGGTGGCTTTTATTCCTAGAATGGATTCAGACTTTTTTATCTGGAATCTCCTATCTGTTTTGTTTGTGTGGCTGTTCATTTTTTAATCCAGTTATGCTGCACGTGATGATTCATTCTCATTCAGACCACATTGTAGAACATATGCCTATGAATGATTAAAATTTACAGGACTATTTACGGTTCTTTTGGGGAGTGGTTGAGAATACTGGAAGGACAGGATCATTTTTGCACTGAGCCTGGAGTAAAGGCTTCCTCTCCCACCATACAAAGGGACCTTTAGTCCCTATCACTGACAGTTGTTCTGCGTGTTTAAGCAGACTGATGCTGAGCCAATAGAAGCAGACAGGGAGAAATAAAATCAAAACAAGATGACAACATAAACATGTCCAAAACCCACAAGAAGACACAAAACATATTTCAATTTAGTGAGTTTCTTAACACTGGAAAATTTTAACTGGAGGATTGCGCAAATTAATTCCAGAAAGAAAAATTGAACCCCAAAATATTATGGAACTCAATATTTCTGAGGTTGTATTCAGAAGTAGTCTTCCTTATATATTGAGTGTAGATGTTAATAAACCAGGTTTTTTATCGTTTCATAAACTGTAGTGGAAAATATTCTCTTCGATATTTGGTTGTCTATGCAACTGGCCAAACGATGTTCATTAGTGCAGCCGAGGAATGGTAACAAAAATTAATGGAGTAATGTATTCAGAAAATATTTTTGCATGTTAAATTGCCTCTAATCACAATAATAATCCCTGAATTCCATTAAATAAGTGGGGATTTTTTACTCAGTCATTTTAGCCTGAACTCTAGTAGGAAAAGTTATATGAAACTTAGAGTTTTCTCTATTTTTAAGTCCCTTGACTGTTTCTCTTGCTGGGAGTTAAAAGCAAGCTTCAGCTCATGAATGTTAGCAATTAGTTTGGTGTTTCACTTTCCTTATTCTGATTCAGGAAACATGTAAACAAGTTTAAAAGCCTCTTTTAGAATTTATTGTTTAAATATTCCACTCAACAACTAGTAAGATCCAGAAGAAACTTAATTTCAAGTCTTAATTATTTTGAGATGTTCACTCACATTGTGTGGTTATATTACAGGACTGTTTTAAGTTTGTAAAGCCTGATCAAGCTCCAGTAACCTCTGATGGATAAGTGTTCCTGAATATAGAAACATACTAAAAAACCACAAGCCACAGAAAAAGAAAGAGCTTATTCAAACTTGTTGAGAAGCTGTAATTTAAAAGTAGAGCAATGCAATTTACAATACAAATATTTTTCTGTTAGTCTCATTAAACATTACAGGCAAAATTATTTTTATAATACTTTCTCTATAGAAAAACAATTCACTGTAGTATAATTAATGTAATATAGTTAATGGGACACAAAGTTCTCAGTATGGGTGCGAATCCTAAAAGTATTGTGAAAAATGTTCTGCATAATGATTTGCTGTATATTTAGTAAAATTTCATTAGTGAGCATATATGTCACCAGATTTATCTGCAAAATTCAAAGCCCCTAAATACCTATAGACATGATCAACTGTGTTACCTGTAGTGATTTAAGAGAAAAACTATATTGAAGTAGCATTAAAGACTTGGCCAAAATCTGCCAAAACACAGAAGGTTTGAAGACATAGGAAGAACATTCTTCCTTATGTCACCCAAGGGTAATGCAAATGTACTTCCTAATAGAGAAATTTGAAAAGGATTGTGATCTAGCCTCTATTCGCCTTCATTCATAGTAGATTGCATCAAATGCAGAAATTCAAATATGCAGAAATATTTGCTCCCAGATAAGAAACTAATGCAAGAAAACTCAGACTGTGACCTATGCCCTTGAATAGGTCTTGAATTCTGAATCACATTATTATGCCTGGCGTTATTTAATCACATATTCATTTGTAAAAAATGGAAAAGAAAGTGTATTTTTGCATTACTTATAGTGTTTTTGTCTTCCGATCCAGAAATTCCATGATTCTTTTTGATTCATGAATGTTACAGATACAATAGGCTAAACTGTTCTTCTGTGTAACAGAATTTTCACAACCTTCATTAGGAATTTTTGTAAAACTAGAAGGAGAAAAGAGATGGGACTAATTTCCGAAGTGCTCATGCTGATTTTTATACCTTGTCTTAGGTCCATATCTATTTATTAGTATGACTGATAGTTCACGCCATTCTCATGTTTAGTAATTTACATTCTCTACAGAGAATAGTAAAATTCCCCTCTTTACGGAATACTTCTGGGATTTTTTAACCAAAAAGATCAGATGGCAGCCAAAAATACTCAATATTTCTATTTTATATCTTTCTATTCTAATGGTAATGGTATAGGAGCTGTTGTCACAGGAAAATAATATCATAATGTCTTGGAAAGCCTCTGGCACTGTTCTCTGTGTAATGAATTTATAAAATAAATTACACCTTTTAAAACTACTTGACTCATCAGGATGTTGTATCAGATACACTTAATGCCAGCATTTTTTGCATGCTCTGATATCAATGTTAACATAATCATGTATCACATCAGATTTATAACAAAAAATGTATTAAAAGCAAAATATATAAAATCAAAACAGAGGATCTTCAGGAATGGCTTAAGATGAGATAAGCTTCTGGAGTTACATAATCCACTTGTAGGTAACATGGGCTTTTTATGCACAGAACATAATAATGTAGGGGGGTATTAGAACCCTTGTGCATCTCTAATGAAGCAAGAATGGTTTTATCATGCTATTTTACCAGACAATAATCCACTTGCCTTCTGTGAAACATAAAATGCAAAATTTAATTTATCCAGTATTTCAAATAAATCTTTGCAAGGGTTCTAATAGCATTATTATCAGTATTTTAAGGAAAGTTTTGCTTGCTTTTTGTTTTAGTTTTTGGTTGTTTTATTTTAATAATGTTTTATAAAACAAAAAAATAATTACAAAATAAATGAATGGCAAATCATGTGAAAAGAAAAATGGAATGGTACTTATTTAAGTGCAGGAGATTTTGCCACTCTCAAGGGTGAGTGAACAGATGAGGTGTAGCAAATGCAAAGTTGTAATAGGAATAAAGTTTGCAGTATGCTGGTTATTTAAAAATATTTCTCTGATAAAAGATTGCAAGTCTCAGTATCCTTATGCCAACTACTCAATCATATAAGCTTTCCAGAAAGATTCAATAGTCTGACTATTGAAGGAATTTTGATTCATGAGACCATTTGAGTATATTTATCTTCTTCCTTCTTACCAGTTACTTACTTCTCTAAAAAACCCCACAACATTTCAAAAACTAAAGTTTGGTAGAATGAGATTGCAAAACTTAAAATGGGATTGATCAGTACAATGGTATTTTCTGTCCAAGTAAGAAAAACTGGGTTTCCTGTAGTCAGAAAGCAAGACTAAACAGACCACTTACAATATTGTCCAGAAATTCCTTCATTGTTGAACAGATTCTCAAGAAAAAACACCAACTACAAAATCTTCATAATGTGCAAAAGGCTTCAGTAAGACAGAATACTAGAAAATATGCTATACTGACAAAAACTACAGCGATGAAAAAAATGAGAACAAATACAGCATTGATGAGAAACTGAGTCTGAATTGGCAGGTAAGGTAGACAAGACGAATTGCTAGTTTTTCTTTGATGTGCAAGTTATTATTTTGGCAATCTAAAAACATTTGGGAGTAACTGTTGAAAGCATTTCAATAGATGATTTTTTTTTCTTAATTGCAGAATGAAGTGTATTGATGGAACTAGGGCATATGCTCTAAAAATGTACATAAGCAACATGCACTCCTGCATGTTGCTTATGTACATTTTTAAGAGTCTTTTATAGCTTTAAAACAAACAGTAAGTTTTAAAATGACCACATCTGCAAAGTTTATTGAGTTGTGTTTGTCTGAATCCACTTTGTTCTCTATGCTTTTACCCTCTGTGTATAAAGAATGCAATAAAGGAATAAATGCACCCATAAATACACCCATCTTCATTCAATATATATTCAAGTGTCTGAAAAGGAAGGCAAAAAGAAGAGACTTATTCCATGTAGTGTTTCCATAAAGCCAGGAGAAGCAAGCAGAGTATTTGGGAAGACCCAGCAGGAATGCTTCTGTTCATCACATCTTTAACAGTGTGCTGTGGGCGAGATGTTGATTTTTCAGATTATTTTATCCCAGATCTCATAACCCTTTATAGATTAAAGCCATCAGGAAGGAAAGATTGTTCTGTGATTATCACCTGAAGGGCTCAGAATATCTGTGTTAACAGCCCTGCCAGAAACTGTCCAAGCAATATCCCATAATGTCTGCAGTTCTCAGTCTTCAAGAGTAAAACAATTAGTCTTCAGTCAATCACAGATATTTTAAGAGGGTAAAAAAAAATATCTTTTCTGCCCTTCTGGAAGTCTATAGACGTATTTACACAGGGAGAGCCAGCACTTCACATTCTTCTACCCGCCCAAGAGTGAATTCCACTAATGACTGTCATGGAATTATAGAAAAATATATCCTTCACAGGTCTCAGTTTCATTCATCTCTTAAATAACCAAACAGCTTGATATTCCTTGTGCACTCTTTCCTGAGATTCTATTTTCCAAATATTTCTTTCACTAATTCTTTTAGAAAGGCTCTTTTACTTTTTAAAAATTATGAAATAAAGGCCCACCTGACATACAAAGCTGGGTGAATTAAGAAATACTTGTGTCCATGGATCTCAGCCACAGATACAGCTCATACCATTCTAGAAAGAAATAAATTAGTCTGAATTGCAGAAAAAATGTCCTTTGTTACAAATCCCCAAAACCTACGAGATTTAGTTCTCCAGACATAATCAGCATCAGTTATCAAAAACAATTTACATTTTAATCACTCATAGATTATCTATTCATTTGACTCCTATTTCATTCTTCTAGCAAAGTAATTAGACATAAATTGTAGCTGAAAATATGCTTTCAAATTTTGATTTCACTACCTAATTTTTTTTTCCTTTCTCTTGATATAATTTTGTGTTGGTTCCAGCTGGGATAGGGTTACTTTTCTTCACAGTGGCTGGTATGGGACGGTCTTTAAGATTTGTGCTGAACACAGGGTTGATAATAGAGAGATGTTTTTGTTATGGCTGAGCAGGGCTTGCACAAAGTCAAGACCTTTTCTGCTTCTTGTACTGCCCCCCTGGAATTTGGGGGTGCCTGGGAGGCTGGGAGGAGACGCAGCCAAGACAGGTGACCCCAAATGACCAAAGGGATATTCCAGACCCTGTGGCATCATGTCAGTATGTGAAGTGCAGGGAAGAAAGAGGAAGTGGGGGGATATTTGCAGTGATGGCATTTGTCTTCCCAAGTCACCGCTGCACATGATGGGGCCCTGCTCCTGGAGATGGCTGAACACCTGCCTGCCCATGGGAAGCACTGAATTAATTACTGGTTTGCTTTGCTTTGCTTTTGGGCATAGCCTTTTTTTTTTTTTTCTGTATTAAAATGTCTTTTATGTCAACACATGAGCTTTCTTCCCTTTTCCCTCTGATTCTCTCACCAGTCCTACTGGTGGGGGAGTAAGTGAATGGCTGCATGGGGCTTGGCTCCTGGTTGGAGTTACACCATGGCAAACTCTCACCCGGCAGACTACAGAAATGTCATTGTCAACTTCGACAACACCAACAATAGACAGTGGGATTACAAGTTACTCCTGAAATCTTTCCAAAAGTGAGGTTTTTGCACAGCCTGAATGCTTCTGTGCAGGAACAATTTTGAATGCTTGAACAGTCTTTCTGACTGATATTTTCCATTTCTTCCCATATAATTTCTTTGAATTAAAAGGTGTCTAGTTATGCATTCACCAAAAATCTTCCATTGGTTTTGTTGGTCATAACATATAGGTGCAGAGCCTTGTAATAGTGAAAAGATGTCCAGTGAAGATAATTTTTCTACAACATCAACATATATGTTGATGGAAAAGGTCATTTCTGCCTGACTATACAGCTTGCTTTCAGTTCAGAAATATTTTTCTTTAAATATCTGACAGCCATTGATTAGGAAAGCTAAACTTTAAATTTTTTACATGACAAACACTTTCATTTTTTATGTTGTTACCCAAAGACTCTTCCTTCTAGGAATTTCTTCAATCTCCATGAGCCACTGCTAAGGGACATAGATAGACAGATAGATAGATAGACAGATAGATGAGAGATAGATAGATATCCATGGGTTGTATACTTTATCCAAGTATTCAAATACTTGTCTCAATAGTTCTACAACCTCTGTTTCCAAAACATGGTCAATCAGCATAAAAGTAAGGGACAGTTTGCTAGCACAGGAAACAAATAGGCACATTAGTGCTCCTTCTGGTCAAAAAGTGTACATCTGATCAACTTCTATTCCCATAAACTGTATTTTAACTTTGTAGAACTAATTTTAAAACTTAAAAGAAAAAGAAAGCACACTGTTTAGTTTTATTATTTGACTATTATTAACTTACAGTTCTTGTAATGCATTGGATCTGCACATAAAATGTTCACATTTAATTTTGAGGCAGATAATTTACTTCATGATCAAATGATACCATTTCAGTAGGAATTGTTATAGTTGTAAACTTGTGGGGCTCAGAATTTTTGTCAAATTCCAAATAGCTTATGCAGTCACTTAGTTTAGAAGAAGAGTAAAACTTCATAGTTCTTGTAAAAATGAAAATTAAGTTACTTCTTTTTAAAGCAAATTAATTCTAATATTTTATAGGTGCACTATGTTGCTATTATTAATAATAGCAACAGCTTTCTTACTCAGAAAAAACAAAAACAGTTCTCAAAGAAGATGAAGAAAGGTAAGATATTTCCAAATAATTTTCTGTTTCTGAGAATGTTCTCAGAACAGGTCATGAAGTTCTCAATTTTCATGAATTGTTCTGAAAAGAACTTCGGTCTCCTAAACCTAACAAAGATCACTTTAATACTCTGGACTGAAATATCTGAATAAGAACATTAAAGTGAAAGTGAATGAGTCTCCACACCTATTTATGTATTTAATTTTTATTTTTGTGACATCATTTTACACTTGTCAAGATGTTGTTTATTCTTCAGATTGAAGAAATAATCTTTTTATGCTTTTAACAATATAAAATTATGGATTCTTATTTCTAAATTCATGTAAGATGTTAAACTTAGGGGACAACAAAATATAAGAATATATGTGCTAGATGCCTTTCATTAGAAACCCATTAAGGAAATATTCAGAGTTTTAACATAGGAAAAAAGCAAGAGAATACTGCCAAAGAGTTTCAGCACTCCAATATTCTGAACCTGCAGTCATCAAAATGTATTCATTGTATCCAAAGCAGTAACTCCAACATGAGGAGAAAATTGCAGTGAAAAGAGCATTGCTATCTTCAGGTAAGAGAGAAGATAGGGCAAGACTGACCATAGGTGCACAATGATTAGTCAAAGAAAACAAAACTTTTGGATTTTATGCAATGATTTTTCATTATCTTTTCCTTTTCATTCCTCCTTCCTTTTCCTTTTCCTTTTCCTTTTCCTTTTCCTTTTCCTTTTCCTTTTTTTTCCTCTTCCTTTTTTATTTTTCTGTTTTTTTTTTCTTTTCCTTATCCCTTTCTTCTTTCTCTTTTGTTTTTCTTTTCCTTGTTTTTCCTTTTCTTTTTTTTTTTCCTTTTTTTTTTCCATTCCCCTTCCACTCCCATGCAGCCCCTAGTGGTAATCAAATGCTAGCAGTCCTCCTTTAGAAGGAATCCGGGCTATAAAGCCTCCAGGTATATATTCCAACATCACCTATTCTGAAGTTATATCCTTTTATGGTACCTCTGTAGAAGTAAAAGCAGTAGTGAGAGGGAAAGATCCAAGAGGCCTTTTCACCCTGAGGTTTATCACTGACTTGGTCCTTCTGATACACATTCCTTATTAAAACAGAAGTATTCAGCTGAGCTAAAGAAAATGAATACAGATAATTCAACACTGGAAAAAACTAAACAAAACCAAAACTATGAAAAAGCAAAGAAACAAAGAGTAAGAAAACTTTAAGCACTCTCAAGATAAGACTGCTTTAAATGGGAAAAAAATACTACTAATTATTTCAAATATGAAAAGACAGAATAAAATTTAAGTCAAGTTTTAGATAAAACTTAACAAAGGTTAGAAAAAATAAAGCAAAATTGTTTGCCAAAATGCTTAAAATTATATAGGGAAAAATAATAAGGACATTGGTACTTGAGATATCTGGTCAAAGGATTTAAGGATGACGTACATACTACTGGAATCCAGTTGTATCCCTGGTTAACAATTCATGGAGATGATCGCAGCCAGTCTGCACAAGTTTTTATGTTTACAGGGATGAAATAGTTTATGAAATGTTTATTACCATGTATACATATATACATATGTATATATATATGTGTGTGTGTATATATATCAATATGTAATTCTTGGATGTGAACATCACAGTCACAAACATACAGTATACAAAAAGCTCAATAAAGAAAGGAACCACTAATGTTTTCAGATTCTGTTATGACATTAAAATCTTGCTTCTCATTGTGAAAAAAGTATAAAGTAACGAGAATCAAGGCAGAGCAGCTGATTTATGCAGCTGCTACAGAAAGTGCTTCAATGACATTTATTCATTGTTTTACAACAATTCAAATGTGGATAACATTAAGATTTACATGCTGAACTGCCAGTTTTTAGGGTTTTTTTCAACTTATGAATATCTAATATGAATTGAAGACCTTTCAAAAAATGTAATTATTTTCTGCAAAGTGATAGATTATATAGATGGTATCATATTACAAACTTCACACACCAATTCAAATAGCAGCTCTAACTGTTTTAACTAATTTGGTTTTGCTTTAAGACTTAGCATGCCCCATAAAATTATTGTTGGAAAATTAAAAAAAAAAAACAAGAGAAAAGAAAAAAGAGGAAATTAATTCTTAGTAATTAAGTGGTCAGGAGAAAAGTGAAGTAGCTACAGCTGCACAAAAGAACACTGTAACAAAACAAAGAAGATCTATCTTGTTAAAATATTTGAAGACTTTAACAGCCGAAATACTGAACAGGTTTTTCAAACAAAGCAAAAGAAGTCCAGTTTGACCCACAGTATAGAAGACCATATTCTCTAGCATGTTGGTTTTGAATTGCATTTAAAAAATAAGAAAGAAAATAGTTTTTCAAACATTTTGGGCAAATGACTTGCAAAAGCATCTGTACCTTGGCACTAATACACATCTCAGTATATGTTGCTTTACAGCATCTGATATTGTGGTCAAAGGAACTTCTCTAACATCAAAATTTCACTTGATTATGTAATTAAATGTAAGCTGGCAAAAATAACTGTTGACTAAGCAGAATGCTATATTTAATAGCCATGGTCAGTGTGGAATTCAAAAAAATCCTATTTTTCCATTTCCAATTGATCTCTGTCAATGCGTTATGGCTCAGCATCAGAGACAAGTCTCTGTGTAGCTGTGACGTTTTTGACCTTAAACTCTTTATTTTGAGAGTAGATCAAAATACTCTTTTATGCTAGCCAGAACACGTGATAGCACATAATCCAAATCATAATGTGTTGGAGGACAACATTTTTTGCAAAAGTAGCTGAAAGTACACTGAAAATACACAGAAAATTGCATGAGCTGTAGAGATGATGAATCTTCCTCTTTTATGAACCTTCCTCATTTTAAGGGTATTTCTACAACGCATTCATAAAATAATCTTAATATTAAAACAGTGGTATAGAATTCCTTGGAATATGAAGACAATGGAATCCAGTAGCTCTTCATATTGCCAGACCATACACATCTGCCAAAAACAGATGCGTATTTCACTTTACCCATAAATAAAAACATGCAAGCATGGAGTACAATGAACGTTAGAGACTGCAAAACAGAGAAAATGAGACTAATATTCTCTTTAAATTTTCCAAGCGTTCATGGTCTTTTTATCCCTATTTTTTTGATTATTAGGTTAACATTTAGCCCATTGGCTATAGTTTAAACTTCTAATACTGTTTCCAAAAGCTTATGTTCATTAGAAAAATGTTATATTTGCTATTGTAATGTTTTTCTCAAATAAGTATTAGCAGTAAATTAAAACATAGTTGATTTTCAAATTAATGCGGAATTGTTTATACCTGAGAGGGGTCTATTTGATTTAAAGCTTATCTAATTTTGCTATCATGTACTTTACCACTAAGATTGATTTAAAAAAGGATTGCCTTGGGCAAATTTAACAGTCAAGCGAAGACAGACAGAGGTGATTTGTACCATGTCTCAAGTAGTGTTGAGCTGACACTGAATAAATCTGTCTTTTAACATTTAATGATCTTTTTTTTTCCCTGTGCTTAAATACTCTGTAACTGAAGCACTACACTGGCACACTTAAAAAAAAAACCTTCCTAGCCTCGATTGCTTCAAGAGAAAAAGTGAAAGGAATACAGCTATTTAAATGCTAGGAAGATAATTTGAAGAAACTATTCATTGCTCATTTCTTTGTATCAAGTTCATGACTGGAACATGACCTTTTTCTACTTTTACTGCAAATTTTACTGCAATTTTTGCTGGCATGTATTTTTTATTTTGCCCTTACCATCATGCGTGTTGGAGCACCATTGACTAATAAGCAGTCAAGAGGAGTTTCACATATTAGTTGGATATATATAGCTTTGAAAGTAAGCTTGATAAGCCAAAGGGAAGTTCTAGGAATTTATCAACAGACAAAGAAAAAAAAAATAGAAGGAAAAAAGCATAAAAAATAAGTTATATTAAAAATTCAAAAAGCAGCTTGATTTCAATAGATAATAACTAGAGCTAGTGTAAATTCTGGCTGATTTTCAACTATGTGCGCTGTTTTGTCAGCCTTGGTCAAGCTATGAAGTCATGTAACTCCACATTTATCTGTATATTTGGACAGTGTACAAACAACTACTGTACAAACAACAAAAGCCCTGTGTGATGCTCTAGAATTGATTGGATAATACATACCCATCTCTGAAGCTGGATATCCTTATGTCCTTGTTCCTGAAAAGATTGACAGCTCCCTCTGCTGTTCTTATCTTGAGGTGAACAAAGTCTTTCTAATTTTTCTGCAGGCAATATTGGACTTTTGCAGTACCTCAATAAATGGCTATAAGACTGGTATGCTTTAAACACAGGCTGGCATTCAAATGCCTGATGGCACCTTTAGGACATCTGTTTGGACAACCAGCCTATATCAAAGCAGAACTTGATGGTGTTACTAAAGCAAGGTATGAGAACCAAAACTTTTTTTTTTCCCTGGCTTACTTACTTTTTGGGTTTTTCCCCCCAAACTTTCTATTTCTGTTTGTACAGAAATAGAAAATCTTGGTAAATCTTGGTCTATTTACCGCAGATGCAGACTTATGAAAGCTATGCTGCTTGGCAATTGAGTCTGACCACAGGAACAGACTTTAAAACATTGCATAGATGCCATAACGTGCTACTCACCATTTTCCTTAAATACAGAAATATCTTCCTACTTTTCTCTGATTTTTATGTCTGCTTCACCATGTTTTTTTCTTTTAAATAATTTTAAGTTTATGAAGTTAAATTGGTAAAAAAAGTGTCTCCATTTAATTTTTCTTAATTTAGGTGTCATTTGCTCATTCTTTATGATGAAATGTATAGGGCAGATTAGACAATATGCTCCACAAAAACTAAAAAGCAGAAAAAGAGGGTGAGTGATGCTTGTTCTTTAGCATGATGCTTAAGCAGTAATGATACATGCTGGAGTAAATTTCTCAGGCTGTAATTATCTATGAAAATTCAGATAATACTGAATAAAACAAAGTCCCCGTAGTGATTGGGAATTTCTTTATCCTAACAAATCCTGTGCAAAGAATAACAGCATGAATCTACATTTTGCCTGTTGACAAATTCAATGTATGATTTTTTCCTTATCAAACTCATACATAATTATGCATGATTTGAAAGCATTAAAGTACTCAGTAGACACAGTACACATATTACTGCTCTACACATTATATACTTGCTGTGTAAACCTGTTGTACTACATATGAGATTTCTTGTACTGAAGTTTTGAAATAAAACCTTCTTCTTCTCTAAAAAATTCAAGATACGGATCAACATTTTCAAAAAGTACTGCTGAATATTCCTTATCATGATCTAGTTTATCCTTTGTTTCCTTATCATGCAGAACCCTTCATGGCATTGACCATAAAAGAAAAATAATACAACTAAGAACCATTAAAATTTATATGAGATTTTTGCTTTAGTAAAACTAAAAGGCAGGGCATTAATATCAAACACTGCAGACACATGAAGGGACTGCCGCCTTCCTGTCTTATAGTCTTAGCCAATGAGTATATCTGGCAGTATATATATTTAAAATATCAATAATTTTAAGTTTTTGACCATTGTACAAAACATTTCATGTTATTTGAAACATTACAGGAAATTTCAAATTTTTCTTTTAAAGTTTTCTGTTGGAGATGTAAACTGGGCATTCACGGGCTGCAATATATTAACCTCACCATTCGGTTTCCACAGTGACTTCTACAAATGAGATATTTTGTCACTTAGCACGAATGACAAAAATGTTCCTTCTGGCACCCTGGAGGGTGGGT
Organism: Melozone crissalis; assembly: GCF_028551555.1. Taxonomy (NCBI): domain Eukaryota; kingdom Metazoa; phylum Chordata; class Aves; order Passeriformes; family Passerellidae; genus Melozone; species Melozone crissalis. Next base: position 43,695,479 of record NW_026535783.1, on the reverse strand, counting down.
CTCTCTGCTTGCTTTCTTGTGACTCACCACAGATAGAAAGTAATACTAAATCTGTTAAAGATTTGTCTGCTGCCTTGGACATTACAACTTCTGAAGGGTATTTACAGGCAAGCTCTGTATTTTTTGAATATATTTTTCCCCCAAGCACAAGTACTGTTTACCAAGTAGGTTCTTTCAGTACTACTGCATCTCAATGATGTCCTAGCAGAAGTGCTAAGTTAATTCTCATATTTAATGTAGTTGTCTCTTTCCTAGAGTGAAAGGATAAATCAGTGAAAGCCAAAACCTTTTGCAATTATGTATTGTAAAATGGAGGGACATAACAATTATTATTAAACCAGAGTGGTTCTATTTTAATGAATAAAAGTTGTTGCTTTTTTCATCACTGGTGGCACTGCATGAATTCCCTTCCATGCTTTAGTATTTTGGAGACATCTCTTGTATAGAACTGTGCAGGGTAAACTCAGGCTGCAGACTGGCTCAATGCTGAATCACTGCCTGATTCAATTACATCGACATGTTGCGTATTCAAGAAAGCTGACTAAAAATGCTGTCAACATGGTGCTATATCTCTGAAATTCTTTCCCAGATTTTAATTGATAATTTATTAAGTCGATGCTGTGCTGTTACAGCTTGTGTTAGACTTTACTATTGCTTTACACTGTCCATGGTAAAATGCCTATTTCCTTAAAAGGCAAGGAAAATATGCATAGATCTCTTCTACCCTCTATTTTGCTGTATGATGAATTTAAATTTTACACTGCCCTCCACCGTTAGCAGGTTTTTTGTTTTCCTGTTGTAGCCTCCTGAGTTCACACATCACTAGACAGGTTATGATGTTCTTCTATTCAACGAATACCTATTTACCCAATGATACTGAGTGGTTCTAAACCAAAAGTGAAAGAATTATGCTTTTCAGATGTGTCCCCTGGGCCCCAAAATGCACCACTCTACTTTGAATTGTCTATTCTAACATCTAATTCTGCGTACTCTGTTTTTGAATTACCTAATACTTCCAGAGTAGAAATGTCTCTCTGTTCTCCCTTTTCAATATTATGTCTCATTCTACTAGACAATTTTACATGCTTGCTCCTTTTCTGTAGTGTGATTAACTTGGGCTTTTTATTTTCATTAATAAGGCTCTGGATAGTACTTTTTAACTAGGCATTCTTAGCAAATACTTTCTTCTCTAAAGTGTAAATTTGAAGTAATAACTACTTTCAGCTAACATAAGTTTGTATCTATAGTTTACCATTATTCCTGTGTCACTATTGCAGGATTATCCTGATTTCTATTCTGCATTGTAACTCTCATTAAGCCTTAGGGTCAGCATAAGCTTCCCATTAATCATGTTTTTACAAGAACCTAACAAATCCTCTTTAATTTGTACCTGGTTCAGTTTTATAAAATGTGAGGTGGCCAGTTATACATACACAGTGTTGAAATCTTTGCAACTCTTTATTAATATAAATTCATTTGAAGCTATATTTCATTTGAGATCTCCAACAAAGACATCATGTAAATGCAAATGGGGACAACTGCCAAATATATCATCAGTATTTGAATTTTTCAGCCATTTGCTTCTAACTTAAAGAAATAAACTTATTAAACCATGGTTACACAAAAATTGTTCTCTGGGCAGTGCACTTTTCTTTAAATGGAAAGATGTTACAAAGTTCCCTGAATAAAATAGACCTACATTTATAGTCTCTTCTAACACAGAGAAGTGTGCACGCATATGCATTATGATTCTTGCCCTACTTTCCCTAACACCTCTATTCAAAGTTGCAACCTTATCTTCACTGTTTTCCTCCGTTTTGCCTATTGTCTTGGATACATAGGCAAGGCAGTGGAGTTTTCAGTGGTGTTTATTCAAAAACCATTTTAGATCATAGCCATGATCTCACACTGCTGAGGGTGGGAAGAGGCCCAGGAGGAGGGCAGTTTCCAGGTGACTACATGGACACTGGAAACAGAACCTCACCTTTTACTCCATTCACAGAAAGGGAGTGGCACAGTGAACCTTTCAAAACAGGGAATGGAAACACAGAGGACCTCCTCTGTTTTCTGTGGGCTCCCAAGGGACTCATCAGGCAGTCTCCATGCCACTATCCTGGAAATGACATTTTGCAGTCCGGAGCGGCTTCACAGCAAATTTCACAACACGTTTCCTGTTTTTTTCCACTTGAAGGGAGGGGAGGGAGAAGGACAGGGAGAGGCACAGGCACAGGAAAAGGGACAGGGTGAGGGAAGAGAACCTGCCCAATCTCCACTTTTTTGTTGCTGCACTGTGAAGGAGAGCCCCTGAACCCACACCACTGTAATAGGAGTCAGCATTTTGGCAACAGAACCCCCTGATTCAAACAAAGTAGTTGTGCAGGTTTTGTTTTGTTCCCTTTGTTTTCCTGTTTTTCCTGGGGCAGGGAGGGCTGAGACAGGACAACCTCTCCCCCATCTTTTCTTTGTTCTGCTGGGCCATGAGGAACTGCCTGGGCATAGCAGTCATCCTGGTGTTGTTCTAAGAGGAGGTGGGCTGCCCAGGAGGCAGAGGCCATTTTGTCTTTGTTCCAGGGGCTCTGCACAAACACCTTGCTTTTATAGGCTAAACCGTTTTCCTCTTTTGTACAACTTTCTTTTCATTGTTCTGGTTACTGCTGTTTGCTTACCTCATTATGGTAAAATTGTGACTCCAATGTTTTTAATCTCTTGTAGTTTCCCCTACCTATTTTTTTTTTTAAATATATTTTTCCCCTCTTTGCGTTGGGGGAAGGGAAGGGTTTAGACAGTCTTAGCTTTCCCTGCTGTGAAACCATCACACTTACACAGAGATTAATACAAATATGACGCAAGAGCAGCCTTGAGGAAAGCAAAGCAACAGCTTAACAAAGGATTGTTCCTCTAGGTGCAGAAGGAATCACATAATTGGAATAAGGGTGTAAGATAAGCATGGACAATAAAAATAATTCTATCCAGCGTCTCCCTTGGCAAGGAAAGGAGGCGTTTTGACAGTTTTCTGCTCTACTTATAGGCCCAAGCTCATGAGACTGCAACTCTCAGAATTTCCTAACATTTAATACTAATTCATTAATGTGGTTGCACTTCCTCCTTCGCCCTTTCCTCATCAGGTATTTGGATTACAATGTTTTGGCAAGCCTGTGGATGAAGGCTATCTAGGCACAATTCCTAAAAAAATTCTATGAAGTACTCATGTTTTACTGCAGGTCATAGCTCTGTTCTGAAATAAAACAAAGAAACAAAACCACCAACCAAACCCTAGGGGAAAAAAAAAAAAACCCCAGAAAAATTAACACAAAATCACAAAACCAAAAAAAAACCCAAAGTAGGACTGGCCAAGAGCTATGTTTATCATATGAGGTATCATTATGAACAATAAGAATTTGTGAGAATATACCAATTTGTAGTAGTCTGTGATTGCATCATGAGAGACTACCCAAAAGTTTCTACACATATTAAATTTTAAGAAAGTTGCCTATGGCAAAGTGTTGGCAAAAGATTATATTAAATGAAGTCTTATATTTCCTATAGCAAAAGAGCATATGCCTAACTGCTGTAATGTTAATATTCACTTATAAAACAGAGAAAGTAATATAGTGTAAAAAAAATTTAAAGGATGGTTGACTAGGTATGTTGACAGTAGAAAAATTCACAGGGATGTAAGCTTTGTAATACTGTCATGAATGTCATGTACATTTATATTAATAGATTAGGTGTGATGACTAGGAAGAAAAAATTACAGATTCTGTGTTTGTTCTGTGTAGAATGGATTCCTTTTATATTTCACATTTTTTAACTATTACAGAAGTTGTAACTACTCTGTGGCTTTCAGACTGATTAAAATAACAGGAATCCCATAATGATGGATCTTGCACTCAGTTAAGTTTTTCAAAGATTCTGTTTACTTCTGTCTCCTCATTTATCTTAGATTTTTGTAAAAGAAAGCAAAGACATCCCAGATGTTGATGGAAAATGCCTGCCAATGCCCCACAAGCTATTGGAGAAAAGACCCAGGAAAAATGTCCTGAAAAAAATAACAAGGGGGAAAGATGTAGACTAAGGAAATGATGGAAAGACATTTCAGAGAGATCTCTAAATGTACCTAAGGAAATACAGACATGAAATGTTATGTGCCAAGACAGCAGGAAAATGTCCCTCAATAATAACAAGTCAGTGCAATGAATGGACAGGGGATACAGCTCTACCAGTGACCCATTATTGTAACAATGCAGCTTAGTAGTGTGAAAGCATCATGCTGCCTTCTGTTTTGATTTACAGGACAGGACAAGATACAGTGGAGAAAACACGGTTGAGGGTGTGAATTATGATTTCCCAAAGATTTATTTTCTATATACTCAAACAACAAATGAAATCCTTCCACGGTCTTAGCCACCTTTGGACTTTTTTTCCACCCCTTCCTTTTCTTAAAAGCATTTCAAGATAGCAAGATAGCAAGTGTCTGTCGGTGGAGGAAGGCTGATGCATTTATTTCAGGAGCACATTGATTCTTGTCAGGAAAGTGTATTTAAGTGCTATCACTATTCCCCTTTTTTCTTTTTCATTTTCTATGAGATTAGGGTTTTGAGATTAGGGTTAATTCATCCCATTCCTGCAGATTGTTAGCAGAAGAATCAAAACCAGATTTTAGAAGTGATCTAGACAAATAGATTAATTTTCAAAAGAGCTTTAGGAACATAAATGCTGCTGACTTTTCAAAAAAAAAATTATGATGATAAATAAATTTTTAAGTTAATTTATAAACTTTTATAAGAATTCTGTGTTAAATTATATAAATGAGAATGCGCTTTTTCTTTCTTCTTTCTTGTTATCCCAAGGTAATTCCAATACACTGTCTATGTGTAATTTATTAATTTATATTAATTTCATAAAAATTGCCGCAATGTGTATTGAGTTAGCCAGAGACTGACAGGGATCCTGACATATGTAACCCATTTACAGTGAAAGAAACTTCAAAGAAAACTAAAGAAACATTAGATTTAACAATGGAGCTCTGAGCATGAAAAGCCAGGATATAAATAGGAACAAAAGCTCTAAGTCTAAGGAAAGTATTTGATTGGCTTAAAGAAAAATTAACAATAATGGACATTGCCCAAAAGACATAGAAAAAGTAATATATTTCAGAGAAGAAACCATTAGCAGAAACGTTTTTGAATACTGGAAGTTGTTTGATTAATCTCTAAGTCTATAGTAATGTGGTTTAAAAATCAAGTATAGTAATGACATACAAGCATTTTAGTCTTTTATCAAGATTCAACTTTGGAATTATTTGCCTCATATTTAAGCTATCAGAAGTTACCTGAAGGGTGTATGAGGTTGCACTATCTTACTGTGGTCAAACACAAACTTTTAAGAGATGAACAGAGTATTCTTTAGAATATGTTATGTTTCCTTTCTATCTCCTGCAGGTGAAAAACAGTGTGTGTTGAATTTCTGATTGGAGAATACCTTATCTCCCTTATATGAGCAGAGCCATCCTTACTTGAGATAAGCATGAGGAATATTGCATGATGAGTCCACTGAGACATCCAGCAGAGGAAGAAGTAATAGAGAAGGGATACTTAACAGTTAGAATGTTAACAACTCTTACTGGACATTTTTTTATGTCTTCTGTCTGTATAAGATTTGTCACAATTTCTTTTCTTAATGTAGCTGAAGAACTGAAGGAGAATAAATTCCCAGTCATGTGTCTAGTTTGTATGGCATCCCATTTTGCATTTCAGTATCATAGAAAGATACTGAAAGTTCATATTTTTTAGACTTATGAAGGGAATTTGGGGATATGAGCAGGCTGATTGTCTTTTTGCTTAATTTTATTTTAATATAGCATCCAGATAGATGGAAATGAAACCTTCTGTTTTATCAAAGAAAAACTGCCTTTCAATGGAAAATATTAATTATATTATGAAAAAAAAAAAAAAAGAGGAAAAATATTCCCATTCTGGGATCTGTGTCTAGATATGAAAATATCATATTACTGGAAAGAATTTGAAATAAAGAATTTGTTTAAAAAACTAATAAACCTCTCCACCCCCCAAATTTTTTAGTCATATATGTCAAGAGGACTCTGCCCTCTGTGGTAAAATGCTTCCATTAAATTTTTTTGAAAAATTTATAGGTACGACTGTATGACATTCTTAAATATTGATCTGTTCTAACAATGCTCAAGAATTTAGCCTACAACCTGTGATCATTGCTGGTAGATGCTTTACTAGAGCAAAAGGAAGACACTAATTATCTCTACTATGTTTTTCTATTTATTTCAATTTTTGATTCATTAAAGATGAGAAATAAGATGAACTAAGCACGCTGGAGTCAGGCCAAAGAAACAAAGTTTATTGAAAATGCATTTTGCCTTTTGATTTTAGTGTTATGCCTCAGTCCAATTGGTAGCTTTAGGGGTAGGTTGTTAGATGCACACTGGATGGTGTGCAAGAGAAACCATAAACACTCAGGAGGATCAATAAAAAACTGTAGCTTGCAAATTTTAGAATATTAAATCAAAATAAGATACTTGTCAAATTTTAAAATGACATCCCAAGTCGAGGCACTTCACAAACTTTAACTTAGCTAACTTGAACTTGTCCATCTTTAATTTATCCAGATATAACAAGGCACCTAATAAGGCATTGATTGGAATTTTTTAGTCAGTCTTACAATATATCTTGAGAAGACACTAGGAACAGAAACAATGAGAGAAAGAAAGCGAAAGAGAAAGAGAAAGAAAAAGAGAAAGAGAAAGAGAAAGAGAAAGAGAAAGAGAAAGAGAAAGAGAAAGAGAAAGGATAGTGATGAAAAGATGCCACCACCTGTGGGTCCAGCAATGATACTTGATTGTCACAACTTTGAAGCCACGTGTTGCTCAAAGTGATGGTCAGGCTTGACCATCCAGGCTGTGTGAAGCCCATGAAACACAAACTTTACTGGCTCAAGATACACTCAGGCTAGATGGGAATCTCCAAGTACCACTCCTGGCGTGGAGACTTTTTTGCTGCCTCACGTAAATCACCTGAAGTCCTCTGATGGAAGGCCGACAAATGATTATGGGATATTTCATGGTTTATGACACCTTCTAAAGCATGACAGCTGCCTCTCATGTGACCATCTGCATAGCCAAGGCAATTATTTACATTTCTGTTTGTACCGTTTACTGTTTTGTAACTCTCTATCACAAATGTCCCTCGCAGTCTTTCTTTCAGCTGTAAGATTACTTAATTGTTCTTCATACAAAGCCATTCAATAATTCAGAGTGTATTCAATTTTTTCTTGGAAAATTTTTCAGTTCTATAAAGAAATTCTTGAAAGACGATACAAGAGATACACTCAGTATTCAAAAGGCCAACAAAAAACCCCTAAAAACTATCACAATGAAGTCCTCTGTTATGCTTCCAATCTTTTCCTCATTATTCCCACAATTTCTCTTCCCTTTTTTTAAAATTTTTATTCCTGCTCACCAAAACATACATTTTTAAAGAATACTTCATTACACTGCCAAGATCTTTTGTGTGACCATGGAAAAACAGAGATGGTCACTTCCTATAGAAAATGTTTAAATTCCTTGGCAAATCCATGATGCTGAAATTAATTTGCAATTTCATTTCCCAGCCATTTTATTTTTAAGATTACTTTATCCTGAAGAAGTTAGTATCTAACCTGAAGATAGTTCAGGTATCAGAAATTTCTAGGGAAACTGCTGGTCTTTCTTGCTTGCCCTTTTTAATTCTCATAGACCAAGGTATCCTAAGTAAAATCTTACATAGTCATAAGCAAAAAGTAGTCTAGCATCATCCTAGTAGGGAAATCAAATAGCTTTTGCCAGTTTTTCTTGTGTAAGTATTCTTGATTGGAAGAATTATTAGTTCATGTTTGTTTTAGGCTGCAGGTGTTATAAACAGTTTGGTGCAGTTCACATGTGAGGAAAGAATGCCTTTTAGCTAGCCTCAGGGCATTATTATTATTATTATTATTATTATTATTATTATTATTATTATTATTATTATTATTATTTCCACATTTTTCCACTTTCTTTTCTTAACAGTATAAATATACTAGGGGGTGAGTTAAAGTGTTAGCTCCACACTATCAGTCAAATGTGGCTAACTACTAATGTTGTCATGAAAAGCCTTTGTTTAAATATTACATACTAAGCTTAAGAGGAAATCATAAGCTGTATTTCTATTCAACTCAGGAATACCAGAATGGATATTCTGGTATTGATCTTATGCATTGATTTACTGAAATAATAAGGCTTCACAACTGTTCCCTGTACTGCACAAATTTCAAAAGACTTCTGTTTGGAGAAGGAGTCCTAAGTCCACCATGAAACAGGAAAGATCAGATGATTTCACACCTATGGGTTTTACTGCTCTGATCTTCAGACTTTTCATGAGAGTTTTTACATGTTCCTTCCTCTCCTTATCATGAGATATGTGATTGCTCATTTATCACAAACATACATATTTTTTTCTTATTCAGGGCACATCTAGTTTAGAAAAGGCACAATACTTTGGGTCTTGTCATATAAAATTGAAATTTTCACTTGACCCATTTTTTTCATCCAATTATTCTTTTGTTTCTGAATGTTGGGAGAGGAAAGTATTCCACAGTAACATGACAAATATAATAGCTTAAAAGCTTCATGTTTTCCAAAAGGAATTTATGAAAAATGAACCCATGTTAAGTTTATGCTATAATTTTCATGTATTACCCATATTACTCACGGATCTTAGTCATCAGCTTGTGAACATCCACAGAAAAAATGTATGTGTAGAAAAAAGGAAAGCTGTTGCAGCTAAAGCCCAAGTGACAGATATTCTTGTAATGAAATGAAAATTGAGAGATTTTACTGGATTTTAGAAGTGCTGAAAGTGAGTATTTGAAGTTAAATTCCTTCCTAATATAACTCCAAAGGATTTAGTGGACTTCTGCAGATAATTTGTTTCTTAATCTACGTAAGCACTTTCAGTAGGAATGAAACTATACCATTAAAAAATAATGAAACATTTTTCATACCTGCTAAAATTACTTATACAACTTAGGTGTTAAATACTTGGGATCATTTTCCATTTTGATTTGAAATGAAGATTTGAATGTATTTTAATTAAATATATTTTAAAGCAATATTCTGAAAACCAGGCATAATTTTTGATGAAAGAGAAATTATTTAAACAAAAAGAAGACCCTTAAAATTTCTAATAAATTTCACACTTAAAAAAAAGAAAGAAAAGAAAGATAAGTCCCCCAAAATTCTTTAGCCAGTGTTTGTGAAAAGATATGTAAAATCCCTTTTTTCTTGGTTACCACTTTCCTGACACTACACAGCATCTTCCAGTAAAGCAGACAAGTTGCACAGGAAGGCGTGCTCCAGAATAAGTAACAAATACAAAGTCTGATGTACACAAAAATACACTCCCTTATTTACAGGCAAAATGCTGCAAGATGCAGTATTTGCCTTACAGCTCAAGGCCCAAGACTTTTTACATACTAAGGACTGTGGTTTTTTTAAAAATATAAAATCTATGTGTGCACAAACATGTGAACTAATTATACAAAATAGTACACATAGTACATTATTGATGAAGTTGGGAGTTTTTTTGAAGAAGATTTCAAGGAACAATATTACTTCACAAATCACTGTGAAGACAGATAGTCAAATCGCTCATTACTCTAATGATCCTTAACTCTTGTTATCTAGTGATAAGGACATCTTCAGGGACTATTGTCAGCCAACTTGTATATTAGCTATAGAAAATTCTATGAGATCCAGTTTGCAGTTCAATAGGTACTCCTTTTTTATGGCTCTGAGTTAAGCAAATAAATTTATTGATGTGGAAAAATATATACTCATTCACATTCATACCAGTAATTGGATGTCAAATTGTCCAAGAGATAAGATGAGGTAACATGTAAAGAAAGTACTTTATTTTAATGACTGCAAAAATGTTCAACACTTTTTCCCATGTTCAGTGATGAATTCAGGGTCTTAAAAAGAACTGTTCACAAGTACTTCTTTTTTCTAAGTTTTATTGTGAATATTGGTTACCAAGAAAAAAGAGGAGGAAGACTGGATACCCTTAATTCATTTTTGATCCCAAATTCTGCACTATTCTTTTCTGCCAAGAAAGAGGGACATTAATGAAAAAACCAAAATATAATACCAAAAAAGTAGTGTTTATGTATGTACATGCACGTATGTATACAAAGATGGAGAATGAATGCACGTCTAGTACAGTCTTAGATGATCACTGGAAAGCAACATAGCACCAAAAGACTTCTGATTGATTAATTTTTGGAAAAATATAATGGATTTGATATCTTACTTCCAGGATAAGGAAAATTTGGTAGTAACTTTAAAAAATAATTCTAATCTTAATACTAATATCTGAAGAGGTAAGAGAAGAAAAGTTCAGACAGGAATAAACAAAATTAAAAAGTAATAAAATAGAAAAATATTTAATAACTAATAACTTTGCACAAAAACCCATGAAGTTTAAATGACATAAAGTATTTTACTTTACCATTGAATTATGGTACAAGGTTACATAAATACTATAAGACATGCTTCAAATGATGACACATAAAGTCAGCTGAGAAATCTATATGCAATAATTTTGTTTGTTTCTGTTTAATTAGTTTCCTGTAAAAGAGGAGAAAAAACACAGCAAAACAAAAAAATAAAACCAAAAAAAAATCTAAAACCAAAACAAAAATACAAATTCCAAAGAGAAAGAGAAGTAACTGAGTGTTAATGAGATTCAAACAATAAAGTTATGATGGACTGTGGATAAAAGAAAAAAGCCAGTTTCTGTGCATTTTAATAAGTGAGATCACAATTCTGATGAGCACACCAGAGGGACACTCTTGTTCTCTGCTTCTACAGTGAATGAAAAGAAACAAAATGAGCACTTTTATATTGAACATTTAGTGACAGATGATGCATCCTTTGAGATCAAAATTAGAACAATAGGGAAGTAGATGCTTGCGTAGCAAGAGACATGCTACAATATAACTGCAAGGACAGACAAATATCCAAGTGTTATTATTAGCAATATTTATTAATACCTTAGAATCAAATTTTCTCATTTATAATTTTAAATCTGTTGTAATTTCAAGTAGTGAAGTATCTTTGTGCTTAAATAATTATGAAACAAAGTTAGAAAACACAAATGGGAGAAAAAATCCTCATTCTGCCATTTTTCCCTGCATATCCCAGTTAATCCATGAAAAACATTCTGGATTTCGCATATATGGAAAACCTTACTTTAATAAGGATAATGTGGCTGCAAAAAGATAACAATTTGTTTAAAAATTAGTTGATTAGTGTTTTCGGGCGTGAAGAGGTCATACCTCTGCTCTGGAATTAGCCATTGTGCCCAGCAATTTATGGATTATTTTATTTTGCCAATGTCTTTCTAAAAAATAGTTTAAAAAATAAAGAAAAACAGATCAGACAACTTGAAACAGATTGGAGAAATGGAGTGAAGAATAGTGAAGAACAGCACTAGTCAAAGCTCTGGTATTAAGAAGGACATTAGGAAAAGCCTAAGCCTCAAAAGTAATACTGTGACTTTGACTTTCTTGTATAAAGTTTAGGGAGAACTTTGAAAATGACATTGTTGTTTTTAATAAATGACACTGCAAGAAACACTACTGAAATAGCTATTTAGTTGACACAACTGTTAAATATCTGGAAACGTGGATGGGAAAACATTGAAAGGGAAAATGGACATGAGAATGATATGAAACCTCTCTTACAATAAGATGATTGAAGAATTTTTTAACATTTATTTTAGCTTTTTAGTGTCTAAAGAATTTATAATGAAAAAGTCACTTCTCCTATCATCAGTGTAGTGCTGCTTCTGAGGTAAAATAAGGCTTCATTTCAGCAAAATAAGAAGTGTTATAAATCAATCACTTAATGACTTTGGCATGCAATCAAACACTTCACAGATGGAGTTGAAGGGAAATATTTCAAGTTTAAGAGGACAGCTATGTCTGAGTCTAGGTAAAATTATTCAGAGTTTGATGTCTCTGTGTGACTGAATGGAAGGTTTCATTAATGTCAATATAATGGAGATTACTTTATCTCCCTACCTTAAAAGCATGTTGTAATAGTTCAATACAATCCCAAAGAAAACTGTAGCACATTACAGAAAGTGCTAACCTGAAGACATTACTATCAGGCCTCAACTTTAATTTAGTGTCTTTAGCTAAGGCTCTTGAAGCCATTTGATAACTAAACAGTTGCAGGTGCGGTAGCAGTACCAGGTATTGGATAGTCAAATTATAGCTATGAATATTGAATTTTGACTGAAAATAGCACACTTTTTGTATGGATTAAATATTTTTTTGGTACTCTGAAGAAAGAAAAACAACAGGTTTATTATAAAGTTAAAAACTTACACTACATATACACTATACACTACATATACACTACTATACACTACATTAATGTAACACTAATGTACCATTAATGCAAGGGTGAAGATGAACAGAAACGTGATTGTGAAAAATTTTTATTGGAGAAACAGTTGTTCAGGTGTGTGCCACTTGTAATGTGGAAATGAGACAACATGCATATACAAGGTGAAAAAATACAAATATTTTTGCCATTTTAATTAACCAAAATTTTACAAAATGTTATTTTACCAAATGTTGTGGGTTTTATCTCTGTATTGGCCATTAACTTAACAGTTGGACTTGATGGTCCTTGTGAGTGCTTTCCAATTTAAAGAATTCTGTGAATATTCTGTAAAGTAAAATTAAGTATTGATTGCAGTACTAGAGAGCTAAGCTTCAGGCAAAAGGCACAAAGTTCCCAGATTTGCAAAATGTTCTGTGAGGTATTACATACTCCTGAGAGATCATACCTTTATTCATATGTCTCATTGAAAGAGGGCCTCTCTGGTTGAACAATGAGTATCACTTGGCTTGTTTACTGATTGACAGGGAAGTGTGCCACTAGCTGAATCACACACCCACACAGATGAGAAGGTTGCAGGAATGGAAATAATAAAGTAGGTTGACCTGCCAAGAACTGCAAGAGCCAACCAGGCTGTGAATATAAGATTCATATGAATTACAATACATTTCTGTGACTTTCTGAAAGAACCTTAACAGGAGAGTTCCACTTGTTTAATTCAGTTGCTGTTATGACTGAGTAGAAAGTCTAAACTTGAGCTCTTAAAGCTTTTCTTTTGCTGTTTCCTCATGCTATATAACAATACCTAGAACTGTAAACATTAAGGAAGATTGGGTCAAAAGGTTATTTTCTGTATGATTCTAATTAAAAAACATGTTTTTCTATTTAAAATGGCACCATGAATTTTCTGCATGTAAAAGGAAAACAGATTTCTTGGGTATTTTTAATAAGTAGTCTTGTTTCTCACAGAGGGCATACTGACTAACTACTTCTAAAATATTTTAAGCAGAAGGGTAGTCACTATAGAAACAAATGATATCAGATTAATCAATTAAATTACATTTTGGTGATATAAAACTTCCCATTCTACCTATCTTAATGGTTACATTGGTATGTTCCTTTACAATTTTGAGGAGAAAAGTAAACCCTTATTAATTTGGAGTACTTAGGTAAGAATATCAAGAAATTAAAATATTTACTGTAGTAGCCAGCTCTGAAAAGTGCTCATAAGAAAATCCTGTGTATCTTAAAAAAGGCAATGCCATAATGCTTAATGTTTGCACTTGTAATCAAATCATAATTAGACAACCTCTATTAAACCATGATGTTAACATTAATTGTTAGCACTGTAGTCATAAAGAAATTTTGTCAAGCAAACATGACAATAACCAGCATCCTATCTATAAAATAAAATTCCCTGGGAACTAATACAGAATGAATCATTCAAAATGTCTGGAAAAGAACTGGGAGACCTGTGAAAGAGCCATATTTTTATGTGACATAGATAGACACTGTTGCAATGACTCACATTCTATCAATAAAAACCTTTCTCTAAACAATAAACTGATGTTTACATTTATATATATATGTATATCACTATATATGACTTAGAGAGAGAAATATATATAATACCTCTAGTTGTTGAAAAACTTTCTACAGAAATATTGATCAGATTGATGCTAATCTTTTCTTTTTTTGAGCCAATAATCAAACAACTCTTTTATTATTGTTTTGTGATGGATTAATTTAACAAGGTGAGCTATGAACATATAGTATGGCTACCTTTTCAGCAAACCAAATATTGAGTAAGAATGTCATGTGAAGAAAAGACCTTTACCCTTGCACCTGGGTAAATCTGCACTCTGTTGCACTGTCTCAAGCATAAGCTTCAGTAAATGGAAACCCTGACCTTCTGCTTGCTCAACACAGACACGCAGATACAGACACAGACACAGACACAGATGCACACACATACAGACTTTCTGAGTTGATAAGAATTGAGGCTACTGTTTGTGTTATCTACTTGACCATGACTGATTAGCAAATGTTGCTGTTTCAAGCTTAGTGTATTTTTGTTTCACTAGTCTAGATAAAAGCTTTGTTCAACAGTGAATTATCCTGTCTGGAGGGAAAGAGGCTTGGAAAAATGAAGTCAGAGCTATTGCAATTATTTGTACTGGCTCTTTTCCTCAGTAGCCTTAAAAAATATTTCAAAATTGACTAGAAATCCTTCAACTCAAAGGTATCTCTTCATATAGATTAGAAGGAAGTGATTTAGTTCCCATGAATTGTCATCATAAATATGGGATTTGAAATCCATTATAATGATTGCCCATTTTTTTGTTTTCAGGAGAAAATCAGCTGAGTCAGATATGATGCCCATTTTCTTCTCAAGTGGACTATCCAGAACTCCCTCAGAGAAACTGTCAAATCTACTGGAAAAGAGGATTGTTTCACAATAAACTAGGAATTAGTGGGCACTTCACTGATAACTGTTACTACTGCATGAGTCAGGAAAAGAGGCATATGTGTACAAGAGCTTTCAGTCATTCCTTTTCCCGAGTACTTTCTTTCTTGTTGCTGTTTTAGAAGATGTTTTTGTAGTCACATTGGAAAGTTGCAAACACTCTGACTCAAGTCATCTCTCTTTTACTTTCTGGAGTGCCTCACTCTGGGTCTGTTTATGAAGAACCTTTTCAAAGAAGCTGTTTCTCAGATGTTTTATAGCAGCTTCCTTCCCCTTTGTACTGCTGCTGTCATTTTTGAAATGCAAATGGCTGCATTTTGAAACTATATTTCTACTTTCCATGTTTTAGAATTTTTTGAGTGTAGAATTGCATAATAATCTTTGTTAATTTAGTTTATAATTCTGTCAATATTCAAATACTGCTATGAAATAACATCTTGATAAATTATTACCACCTGTCCTAGAATCAGATCAGTAGTGGATTTAATAATGATGCTTTCATAATTCTATAGAAACAGATCCAGAATTTGCTCTGTTAAACTTTATAGATTGGGTAATTCGCTGCTGGAACACTGGCAAGGTTAAGAATGAGGAATATTTCCATTACATTGACCACTGCATGGGACAATACTCACATAGAGCAAGGGATGGAACTCAAAAGTGAAACCCCTTCTTATGTCTTTCACCAGTATCTCCCTGGTAGCTGCACCTCAGTTTCTCATATATCGGTGGTGTTTGTTGGAAATCTGCTGCACCTAAAGGAGATAAAAAATACATTTAAGCTTACCCACAGCATTCTGGCATACTTCACGCTGAGAAAGTTACTCATAAGCTGTTTGCATCTTCATTAAATTTCTGAAATTCCAATACACTTTTACATTTTTGTTAAATATACATGCTACTTAGGAGTACTATAAATTATCTGGCACCCCACCTAAGGATGAATTTAACACTTATAAGTGAATATTGAACAGTAGGTACTATAGGGAACGAAGAGGCGAATGAATCAATTTCCTGTTTTTCAATGTAATGTAGCCTATAAACTATATTTAATATATTTTGTATAATAAGTCTCTTAGTTCAAAAGATACTTCATCAGATCTCCATTTGTTTTAGTAGTACTTCAAAATAGTTTCCTATTAATTATTTTGTTCCCCAAATATAATCTGGCTATCAAAACTCGTTTTCTCTGATTAGCCACTATTTTAGCTTCAATGCTCTTACATGCAAGTTTTCAAAATGTCTCATTGTAGGCTAGATTTCTGGATATGCAGGATTTCAAAACTCCAATATTATTGAGCTGGGCAGATACCTTGCAATCTAAGTGGCACTGGACAGTCAGTTCTACTGTTATCCATTTTTACCTTTTCCTTTCCTGATCTTTCTCACTTTAAAAAAAAATTTAGTACAGGACTGGTTTTGGTTTTTACTTTAACCTGCATTACTCTTGGGAACATTTGATGGCTCTGCTGGAGCTTTGTTTGGTATTCTTACTTTTAGCTCACTGATGTACGTGTTTGTTTACTTTGTGTTGCTGACAATACTTTTTTTTTCAATGTACCAACCACACATTTAGGTGTCAGATTACTCAGAAATTTGCAGAATATGTTCCTGAAATGGAACATGTAATATTTAAAAGAGACAGTACAAAACAGAATCAGAAAATACAAATACAGTGTATATATATATATAGATATATAAAAGGACAAATCTCATTCCCATTCTACAATGTTTTAGCTAGTATTCCTGGAAAATACAGACACCATTTATTACTATTATTTATTCCAATTGGCTTTACTTATTTTCATTTTTGCAAGGCTCAGAGTTTTGAACAGGATTTTTGACATATGGCTTGCAAATTTAAAAATAGCACTGTAATAAATTTTTGGTCACTGATCACTCCAGCAATCAGATTTCAAAAAATATTCAAGTTACATCAAGCTAATTTCAGTTCTGTCAATTCATTTTATTACATAGTTCACATTTCCCCCAAAGTTCATTTACTCTCACTGTAGTCTTTCTGATATTTGCTCTGTTCCATTGTGGTTTCCTGTACATACTGAATTTTTGCAATGGATAAATCTTAAAAGTCAAGTAAATAATAGAAATTAACAATGAAAATAGAAATTGCAAATCTAAATTTGAAAAATAGGTACTGTTCTCATTGAAAAATTACATTATGTTTAAGTATTCTAATGATTAAAAATTACATTAGTTCCTTTAAGTCTTTTTGGGTTTGGTTTGTTTTTTTTGAAAAAGCAGTGAACTACTTGCTTTTAATATAAGCTGATCTTACAATTCAAATAGGTAAAGGATGGTGCTTTATCCAAGGGTCTTTAAGGACATATTCCTACTTCTGCAGTACATTCAAATTTTAGGAAAAACCGTGAACAATGCTTCTGATCTTTTACAGAGTGACATGGGTTGAATATGCTCACAGTTCACGCCACTACTTCAAAAGCATAATTTGCAGCACTTACTGTGGAGAGTTTGTATTTGAATCATGAATTATATCACAGAATTTTAGCTGAAAAAATGCATGATACAAGCTACTTTTGCATAACAACAATTTCCAATGCCTTCTTCATGACCTTGCTCCTCTTGATATATTTCATTTTTGTTGGACAATTTTTGCAACTCTGCTTGCCACAACTTCTGGTGATTCTGTACTAGTTCAGACAACAGGACATACTATAAATATCCATATTTACTGATCAACTCCAAATGTCAGCAAATACAGCTATTTTAAATGTGTTACCCAGCAGCATTTGTTTTAGATGGGCATTCTGCAACAGCATTACCACAAAAAGAAAAATTTTTCCTCATTGGAAAGGCTCACATTTGTGCAAGGAGACTCAAAATAGATAGAGTATAATTTCGGCTCAGGGATAAATATCTTCTTTGTTCCTGAAGAATTTGAAGTTAGGAGTGCCAAACTAAGGCTTCAAATTTAATTTTTGTCCCTTTCCTATAACTAGAAGAATTTTGCTGTTTTAATGAAAGAGCAAAGTTTTAAAGTGTCTCTGTTTACTGATGTGCAAAAAACATTTCATAATTACAACTATTGGGTAAGGTTTTTTTGTATTTTTTAATTTTAGTGAATGATTAGGTAGTTTCATACTTTTGCAGTTTGCTTATTTAGCTGAGTTTACAACTGCCAGCGTTTCTACAACTATCCTTATTTTAATCTTCAATGATGAATTCATCTTGGAATCTTTATTTTGGGAAGGATGGGGCTGGGAAGAGACAAGTAGTGTTTTTTAGGTTTGGGCAGAAGCATGAGCAGATGTCAGTTCTGTGCCTTTACTGATAGACTTTCATCCTGCCCTCAGTGAATATTCACTTTCCTAAAAATATATTCTTGATAGCAAAGTTTGTGTATTTCACCATTGCATTGTACCCTAGTATTTTGATCTTTCAAGTACAAAACAAATTTGGTGACATTTGTCCATTCGTAATTTGGTGAGGATGAAATTCACTGCGAGGTTTACAGCTGGATCAAGGCTTATTCTCCACTGTTCGTGCTTGCTTTAGTGTCTTATTGCAAAACTCTACTTTCCATTTCTAGATAGAAATTTTGTGGGGGGGAGTTTTATATTTAATTTTGTTTGTTTTGTTTGTTTGTTGTTTTTTCCCCCACTAAAAGCCAACATGCAATATGAATATCTACAGGGTGCTGCTTCTTTAAATCCAACGGACAGAACAATGTTCCTCTGTGAGGTCAGTCTTACTCAACCTGAGTTATATTAACAAAGCTGCTAGTTTGCCCAGCATGTGGATCAGGTGGTGCTGCACTGTATTTTTCCATCTGTAAGAAGAAACAGGAAGAGTGTTTATCTCAGAGCATGATGTATATTTCAAGATATTTGGCTTGTCCCCCTACATTACACTGCTGCGTATCATTTCTCCAGATGTCCCATTTTTCTTCTCTTTTTGTTTTATTTCTACTGTATTTTCATAAATCAAAGTATCAGACTCAGTTTCAGAAATCATACTCTTTACCATCTAGCTCAAGGACTTATGAAAGTCAGATATACAGACTACTGATGTGAGATGTTTCTCATCACAGAAGGCTTTAACCCCTGCAATAGATTTCTAGCATCTTAAAAAGCCTTACTTTTCAAGGCATTTAGAAACATCTCCTAATCATAAATATATCAACTTGCTAAAATTTGTAGTTGTATTTATTATTATTTATTATTATATAGTCACTGAGGTGTCTTTATTGTCATCTCAAGTTAATGTCTCTTCTAGTTTCATTCCTCTCTAAAGATGTTAAAAAATTATAAAGATCCCTTATTGGAATGTCATGACATACACATATTTATGTTTATTTTATGCCTTGATGAAAGAAAGAATTTCTTTTGAATTTTTACTTGCTGTCATTTTCAGAATTAATCATTATGCACAATACTATGGTCTGAACAGACAATTGTATTAATATAAACCGTTCACTTTCTTAATTAAGATCTGTGCTATACTGTCTGTGAACATTTGGAAATCGTGGTGTCTCTAATATACTTGATAACTGACTAAATTTTAAGCACAAATATTTTAACTTTTAAAAAGTGTTAACAGATTATTATAAATAGTGCTTAAAATTTATTCCTATAGAAAATTTTTTGAGGGCCTTTAGGAAACAGCAACAAAATAGAATTGAAGATATGGTTCAATATAATCATTATTAAAACCCCAGAGTCTGCTCCCAAATCTAGTGCCATAAATTATCTACCCAACTTAGGTTTTGTTTTTCCAGGAGATATGGCTAATATGGCGTATTTGCAATTTACCTTCACCTTTTCAATTGTGCAGGTTGTGTCTAACTATTTCTAAAGTAAAAAGGTAAAAGGTGTAGAGAAAGAGTCTAGAATAGTCGTTTCTGAGGAGCTGAACCAAATTGCCCCAACTATTGATTTCTCAAAGATGATGCTGGGTTCTGCTGAAGTCCAACACAATCATCAGGCATGGTAAATGTGATCAGAAAGGGAAAATCCTATCTAATTTGTTATCTTTCTACAATAAGATATCACAATCCTGCTGGTGGGTAAAGGGAGCAGAGTGAATGTAGTTTATCTGGATTTATGTAATGTTTTTGATACTGTCTCAGAATAGTCTTCTGAAGGAGTTGTCCACCTGCGAAGAACTGGCTGCATCTGACCAGCAAAGAGCCACTGGTGTTTCTCAAGCTTTAACTTTGGGGAATGTTCTGTTCAACGTTTTTATAAATGGTGTCTATGCAAAATCTGAATTCACCATCAAGTTTATCACTGATACTTACCTGAGAGTTGCTTAAGAGACAGGAGTCTTTGCAGAGAGAGCTGGGTAGAACATAGCGTTTGATAACCAATGGCATGAAATTTAATAAGTGTCAGATTCTGCATTTGAGACAGAGTAACACTGAGCACAAGTTTTAATTGGGAGAGGAGCAGCAGCTGGAGAGCAGCCCTGGGGTTATCAAGTGCTGTATCACCAGCTGATCAAAAGAATTGATTGCGTTCAGTGTTGGTGTGGCCTCATCTTGAGTACTGTATGCACTGTGGTGCTGGGCCTCAAAATTAAAAAAAATTAAGGTCTTTGAATGCATTTGGAGGAGTGCAACAAAGCTGGTGAAAGCACTGGAAAGCATGTCCTGTGAGAAGTGACTAAGTCTAATCACTTGAGCTTGTCTAGTTTGGAGAAAAGGAGCCTGTGAGGTGACATCTTTACTCTCTGCATCTTCCTGAGAAGGGAAAATAGATAAGATGCTGATCTGTTCTCCCTGTATCCAGGCACATATTCTATTCTATTCTATTGTATTCTATTCTATTCCAAATTTAACCCAAGAGGGTAATGTCAAGTCAAAACAGGGAGGCCTCAGCAGGGCAGGCTAAGTGTTTAAAGAGTAATTAGGTATAAATAAAGGTACAGACATTCAATTCTTCTTCAAGACTTCTCTGCTGCTCATCCAGGAACACTGTGATAGAACACTGATGGAAAAATTCTATCATTTTTTCCAAACTACAAGGAGGTTTACTGTATTCTCATATTGTGTCTAATGAAAACTTCACAAAGAAGGCAGGTTCAATGGATGTGTTTAGTTACCTGAATGACCAGTGCACAAATAAGAAGTCAAAACTTGTCACAGAAATACCTGAAATAATTTTTCTGAGTGGGAAATAAAATGACGAGTGTAGTAGAGCTGACCTTGGCACCCACAAAAGCCCTTGCTCCCCTCTGCAACGGGTTCATGGGTTGACGTATAGGCTTGGAGAGATCACTCAATTACCAGCAATGGAAAAAACCAGCTTGGCTTAGGGTAAACTTATTGCTAACAAAAAAGCAATCAGAGCAGGATAATGAGATAGTAATGAGAAACAAAGTAAGCCCTTAACAACACCTTCCCCCCACCCCTCCTTCTCTCCAGAACTACCTTCTACCCCGGCAGCGCAAGGAGACAGGGCATGGGAGTTATGGTCATTTCATCACCTGTGGCTTCTCATTCTGCTCAGGGAGAAGAGTCTTTCCCCTGCTGCACCGCAGGGTCCCTCCCATGGCAGACTGTTCACTGAGAGCTGCTCCAACATGAGTCCATCGCACAGACAACAGTCTTCCTCAAACTGCTGCAGCACAGGTCACTCTTCCGCGGGGTGCAATCCTGTGGAAGGACAGGTGGCTCCAGCATGGGAGCAAGGCCACTCTCTCCATAGGCCTCCCGCAAGGTCACAGCCTCCTCTCAGACACATACCTGCTCCAGGGTGAGGCTTCTCCACAGGCTGCAGGTGGATCTCTCCATCCCTATGGACCATCATGGGCTGCAGGGGCACAGCTTCCTCACCATGGGTTGCAGGAGAATCTCAGCTCTAGTCCAGCCTGCAGCACCTCCTGTTCCTCCTTCTGCACTGTCCTTGGTGTCTGCAAAGTTTTTCCTCGCACTTGTTCTCACTCTGGGCTTCTCTCAGGTCACAATTTCAAAAGCTCAACAACTATTTGTATATCTTTCTTCTTAAACCTATTATCACAGAGGCATTACCACTATTTCCAATTGGCTCAGACCTGGCCAGCAGCACATCCCTCCTTGAAGCCACCAAGTATTGGCTCTGCTGGATATAGAAGAAACTTCTAGCAGCTTCATACAGAAGCCACCACTATAGCCTCCCTGCTATCAAAATCAGTAGTCATGCAAAGCCAATACGAGGAGAAAAGAAAGATTTGAGACAGACTTTAATGTGGCAGGATTGTTGGTGCTATGACACAAAGACTTCTTTCAAACATTGAAGTGTTGTTCCTGCTTTTATGTTAGCATTTATAAGTACATATCAAATTAGTATGTACGAAAATAGGATTAGTACGTATTAAAATTAATTAGTATGTATTAAAATAGCATTTATAAGTACATATCGAATTAGTATGTTTCATATAGTTGTGTGCAGCGAGGTGTATTTGGCCTTCTAGAGCAGAGAAGGTCAGAGTCGGGCTAGCTGAGGTTAAGGCCGACACCCAGCTGCATAACCTGCCAGCACCCCTCGGCTCGGCGTCGTAAGGCCTCGGGTTGCAGACTGGATCGCTGCTAAACGATGAGAAGGAAGGAGCTGGACACTCGCTGGGGGCGAAATAGGTTTATTGGAAAGCCCACGATGTACCAGCGAATGACCCAGAACAAAGGGTGCTTCAGGGTTATAAAGGGAAGGAGTGGACCCGGGAGGGGTTTATAGAAGACCAATAGGGGGAGAAGAGGGGATGAACTTAACACAAATGACATAGTGGAGAGCCCAATAGGTATCAGGTATGGGAGGGGTCCCGGGACCACAGCCAACCACAACCCCCAAAGAGGAGAAGCTTCTGGAATACTAGGTGGAGTGGGGGGTGATTGACTTGGCCCAGGGAGGAGAAAAAGCATACATATAAGGGACAAAGGGGAGGAGGAATTATATAACCTAAAAGATTGACAATATAACTGGCAGGGCTGTGGCGGGAAAACTGAGGAGGGCAGAACCATTTTACACAAAATGGGGGGAGCAGATACATAAAATGGGGGAGGAATTAAATGAACTTAACGAACATACTACAACAGTTGTGAAAGGGTAAGAAATTACAGTTTCTTTAGTATATTAGAAAGTATATTATTGTAAAGGTAGTTGGCTACTTTTTTGCTATGCTTGGGGGAAGACAAATAAAAAGTATTGTGCCATATGGGCACTGCTGTTAAATTCAGACTCACAAATTAACAGAATAAAGCAGAAAAGCAAAGAGTTCTTTCACATATGAATATCTAAGAGCTATATCCCAACTTCCAAAAGGAATATGCATTTTATCAATTTTTTTCTGGACCTGGCTAGGCAGAGAAAAATAATATATGCAATGAAACCAAATTTTTTTTGTCTCTCTCATTGTACTCTTTGCATCTTAGATAGAAAATAAAATGAAAAATACTCATGACTCAAAATTAGCTGACAAAGCCATCATTACTGTGACATGGAGTATAGCTATCTAACTAAATAAATAGTAATGCAAAATATTTCCACAAACATGTAAGATGCTCCTAGAACTGAAAGTTTAAAAGGAGACATAAAGGTAAGACAAAGCAAATTAAGAAAATGTGTTGTTTTGGTTTATTTTTTATTTTTTCTTTTCTGAGGTTCAAATGTGTTTTCAAGGGTAAGAGAGGCAATATGATATAGATAATACACTTTCAAGCCTCTGCCTCAGAATTTGTCATAAATTTCTGTACTAGTTACATTTCTTAATGCATTATTTTTAAGTGGTTAGTGATTTAAGCTACCTGAACTAGTAATTTACCTAAGAAAAATTTCCAGTAAATGTTTCCTGCAGTGAATTATGAGAAAAAGGAAAAAAATATAGTAGAAAGTAAAAAGGTTTCAAGCTTCTTGTTTCCTTGCTCTAACGTTTTGAAGGAAATCACAGAATATCTGCATAACTACTATAACTCCTAATATATTCGAATTACTTCTCTGTCACAATTCAGACTGAAGGCATGTCTTTTAATGTAAAATTAGAAAACCATTTTTTTAAAATATGTTTTTATAGCACTTGTGTTGAAAGCATTAGAGTGCTACTGCCAGCATTCCCCTGCCCCTCTCTACCCACTCTTTGAATGGGAGGTATAAGGAGTCAGAAGACTCTTTTTTCCCATCATTTCAGGAGTAGTACAGCTTAAATTTAAGTGTGGCATGGTTTTAAAAGGTGCAGCATCCAAAAGAAAGAGTCTTTGGGCAGAGGAAGATGAGTGACAATTAAAAATTTAATTTTAAATATTTCGGTTTGTTTTCTTTTCTTTAAAGGAAAGGTAGAGAAATTATATTAACAAGGGTGAATAGAGTAGAAATTCATTATTTAAAATGTCTTTTCCCCATGGCTTGCCTGATTTGGAGAATCCATGTTGTTTAGTCTAAAATGTAAATTCCTTGTGGCTTCCCTGCTTTATGCAAGAGCCACTGTTTGGCTGAAGGTCACCCTAAACTGAGCTAAAACTTAGTTTAGATTCTATAAAACTTACAGTGCTTCAGGGAGGGTCATTATTTTTAGAATAGTGTAGAATAAACAATAGTCTGTAACTCTCGTAGTGCTGAGGTGCTTAGAATAAAATCTTTGAAATTTATAATCCATCTAATAAACATGCACAATTGTCTTTTGTGTGTGTTTTAGACCATCACATTGACCATGCCTGAAAGCCCTGGGACTCTTGACAGTCAAAGATATTTTAAAGTCTGCATGTGTCAAAAGAACATAATTTAAGTTCAGTTAAAACAAGAGTACATGGTAAAATATGCATAAAGGTGTACATGCTGGTACACAAGGGATGCTTATTTCAAAATGGATGGAATATGTGAAGGCTCTTGGCTGGCAGAGGCATGCAAGGTGCTTTACGAAAATGACATGCACATGGTCTGTTGGGTAATATAGGTCAGCTAGCTCTCTTGGTTTATTGAGTATTCCAGTGCACTTTGGTTCTGAGGACAGATAGTGGCATGTTAAGCTTGCCAGATGTAAGGTGCAGCCAGGACTGTAATGAGAGCTGGGAGCAGGAGTGCATGTGAAAATGAGAGAGCATTTATCTTTTGGGAGGAAGAGAAAATAAGGAAAAGGAAAATGGGGTAATGCTATCTACTTACAGAAAATAACAGGAAAGGGTACACTTCTCTTCTACACAGGAAACATAAGAATATAACTATGAATTATTATGTGGGAATGATGGTATTATTTTCTGGACTAATATTTTCCTGACAGTAGAAGGATGCCCCTCTTCCACCCACAGAAACACATGAATGGGTGTCTGAGTTGACATTCACAGCACCCAATCTCTCCCCCATGCACCATTTAAAGTAGGGAATATATCTAAATATTTGCTCACTTTAGAGCCCATCATGCTACTCCTTATAGGATTCCAAATATTGTGAATATCTGAATTTCTGTTCTTGCTTCTGCCTTTTGTCTATCAAGTGACACTGACTTTTGTCTAGCACAAGACCCAAAAGACCCCAGTGTGTTGCTTTTTTCCTAAGACTCTCCAACAGATTAAGCAGCCATATCAAAGACACAGTTACGTCACAGGACAGAGCATAGATATTTCTGACAAATAGAAAAACTGTAAAATAGTTTTTGTGCAAAATTGTAAGCCAAACTCTTTCTTACTGCATGTAAGAAAAGCAGACATCTAGACACTGCCAACTTAACTAAACATTATTTCTGTCCCAGCTTGTTAATGATGACAGAAAGTCACTGAGGTTTAGCAGTGAATTTTATGAAGTATCTGATATTTCTCTAATACAGATGGCTTCCTCTTTGGAGTTGTGTAGTATGTCCCTGCTTATCTCGTGGTCACTATTTAAAAAAAATACTATTCTGTATACCATGATAACACAGTTATTCTTCTTAAACAAAATACCCATTTTCACTACCTTCTTGTTGTAGCAGGTTCCCTTGGTTCTAAATGTTACCAGAGATATCTTTTTTGAAAGTTTCAAACAACTCCCATTTTTTACAGTACACCATGATTCTCCTCTCTTGATCCAATCAGCTTTCTGAATGTTCTTCATCTGACTGCATAACTGCTAAGATCTAGTAAATTAATCAGCTACTTTTATGTACATTTTAAATGCCATGATTTAAGAACTCCTGAGTAGGAGACTCTCAAATTGAGACTCTCAAATCAACTGACTGTTTTCTAAGACCCAGCAGTGACTATCCCTATATTTTTTGAATAGTCTGACAAAAATTCTCTAGTTTTGTCTTTTAATTAGCCAGGATTCATGCAGGAAAATAAAGCCACAGCAATGTGGATATAAACTACACATTGAAGAATTTACCTGTCTCCTCTATATTAGGAAAATTTTAATAAAGAACAAATGGAAATAAACAACAATCTCCCTTTTGAAAATAGGGTATATAAGGCTGTTTCAAACATTTTATTTTTTCTTTCAATGCAAGTTAAAGGCAAGCTTTATTGAAGATAAATAAAATATGTCTGATGGTTTTTGGTATTGACTGGTGACCAAGGCAAAATTATTGCTATTTTCCTTCTGCTTCTGAGAATATGATTGCAGTTATAAACTTAACTATATATTTCACAGCAATACTATCAAATCAAGCTATACTTACATATATCCAAATGTCTCAGTGACATGTCATGGTCCAAGCCCAGCTGGCAACCAAGCACCACCTGGATGCTCTCTCACTGCCTCTCCACACAAATAAGTTGCATTCTTATTAGAGCACATCCTGTAACATATAAAAGAATCAAAGAACTTGCAAGGTAGGGGTACTGAAAAATTCTCTTGATTTTGCTTACAAGAAGGGAGTGATGCTGGTACCCTGTGGCTTGGCAGTGGTATCTGTTTCTAAACAAATCCTTATGTATTATGATTTACTCTTCCTTGGTTAAATCATTAGCTGAAACTTGATTTCAATTTCTGTAAATTTTATTTGAATAAAGCTTTCTTTCGTTCATCTCAGTCCAGCAATGAAATAATTATTAATTGCATAAAATTAACGGTATTCTGAACTGGAGTTATCAAAGGCTTATATACAATTTAGTTTGGGTTTTTCCTGTGGCAATTACTCCCTTCTAGAGAGCAATATTGTGCACAGGAAAGGGTCTTCAGCTGTATTGGTGTAACACTGAAAGCAGGATAAAGAATTAACCTGTCAGAAAAGGAAAACAGCAGCAAAAAATGTCCACAATGCCATTGCATTTGCTATGCTGGCTCAATATATTGTTATTCCAGACTACATTGACCTTCCTGAAGAATGATCTTTACCAGTTTCTATGACACTTTTCCAGGTCTGAGCCTTAACTGGGGAGAAGGATGCTGCTGATTTAGATTCCAGAATATTCAGTCAGTCTGCTTCATTCTGCATTACCCTGCATGTACTGTATCTAATCTGTTACTTGGAAGGGCCTGCAGCTGCTGTTAAGTGATTTATCTCAAGTAACCTCTGTGCCATGACAGCTCTGAGCTACTAGATGGTCCCAGCAGTGATAAGAGCAGCCACACTCAGCACAAAGTGCACAACTGCATATTCATGTCAGACTGGGGTTTGCCAAATAAAATCTGCAATGCTGTGATTAATCAGACAATTTCTTTTCATACACAAAATTCATTAAGAGAACAATGCAATCTTTAATATCTTGAGGCAACACAAATGTTATTTCATAAATGGACATAAATTTATAAGACATATAGAAAAAGACAGGAAAGTTTCCTTTTTTTGGTTAAACATATTGTTATTCAAATGCATAGGTTTGTACTAGGATAATTGATCTGGTTTTATTTTGCAGCCTTGAGCTATATCCTAACACCAACAATGTGAAACATTGTGAAACAAAGCATTATTGGTTGAGTTCCCAGAGATCCATAATGTTTGAATATGTTATTTTACACTACACACTTTTTTTGGGGTGTATTTTGTATGTCATGACCATATTAAAATAATCTTTATAACATTAAAAATCTTTCTGAAGTTCTTATCAAATAAAAATAAATGCAATGTATGTTTTAAAGGGCGTGATGATAAGAAGATATTAAAAAATTCCTGAGTTGCATTAAAAAAAAAAAAAAAGACAAAATTAACAAACACTTAAGACATCTTCAATATGCTTGAATTCCCAAAAGACAGAATTTTTTTTGGCTGAGTTGAAACAGGGGCAAGAGATGTCTTATGGTTGACATTACTTCAGCAAATGAACCTCTAAGAATCAGCTTTCCCCTCAACTAAAAGTACTGAATCTTGTAGGGTATCTGTTCCATCAAACCTAAGTAGAGCTGTCCAGGTTTCTGGTAAAGCATATCCTTGCAACATTAAATGTCAAATTATGCTGAACTTTGTGTCAGTGGATTAATAGTATTTACAAATGAGCTGAAGTCTTATACTGAAGTCTTCCAGGAAGTGATCATTTGGGCTTTGAACTGATATTTAGACCATAGAAGAAATATACATTTTGCCTTTTACTGAGCATCAAATCTCCCTACTTTCTGACTTCATTGATGAGTGTATTGGGTTTGCATGGCAAGGTTTTGGTGGCAAGGGGGCAGAGGTGGCTTTTGTGACTTCTCATAAAAGCTTACACTATGTCTAACAGAGACAGTGCTGGCTGGCTACAAGAGAGACACATGACTGGCCAAGGATAAGCTATCAGTGGCGATGGCAACACTGCTGCAAATAATATGGTTTAAGAAGGGGGAAAAAATTGCTGTGAAGCAGAAGCTGAAAATGAGGTGTGAGAATATGTGAGAGAAACAGCTCTGCAGACACTAAGGACAGTGCAGAAGGAGAGGGGAAGAGGCTCCCCAGGCACTGCAGCTGAGATTCCCCTGCAGCTGTGCTGAAGATTCCCCTGTGCTGAAGACCATGGTGAGGAAGCATGCACCCCTGCAGCCCACAAAGATCCTTGTGGGAGCAGATATGTACCTGCAGCCTGTGGAGGAACCCCATGCTGGAGCAACAGAACAGGATGTTACCCCAGGATGTGGAAAGACCACACTGGAGAAGGGTTGCTGACAGGACATGTGATTCTGCAAGGGGTTCACACTGGAGCAGTCTGTTCCTGAAAGACTGAATCCTGTGGAAAGACACCCACGCTAAAGCAGTTCCTGAACGACTGCCTGCTGTAGGTGGAACCTGAACAGGAGAAGGGGGAGAATGTGAGGATGAAGCAGCACCAGGGCCAATGAACTGAGTGCAACCTCCGTTGCCTAACCCCTGTGCCACTGTAGAAATAGAAATTAGTGAAATTGAGAGTGAGGTTGAGCTTGAGAGGAAGGGATTGGGAGGGGAGGAATATGTTTTTAGATTTCTTTTTACTTCTAATTACCCTACTCTGACAGTAAATTTAATTAATTTTTGCAAGTTAAGTCTGTTTTGCTTGTGACAGTAACTGGTAAATTATCTTTCCCTGCCCTCATTGTGACGTTTTTGTTTTATTTTCTCTCTCCCCTGTCCAGCTGAGGATGGGGAATGATAGAGCAGTTTAAAGGACATTTGCCCTCCGGCCAAGATCAACCCACCGCAATGTCTTAAGCAAAAACTTGGAAATAGGAATCTTTAAGTTTTTAGTAAAAGTTTTGTACAAACCTAGAGTCAGATTCATTGGCATAACAAAGATGGTATAGCATTGGTATAGCAAAGATGCAATAACTTTAAATCTGAAATACCAAGACAAAGAATCAGAGTTCACAGATGTCTATAGGCTTTCTTTATAGATAGTGTACAAAAACCATGCCCATCAAGAAAGCCAGTACATTCAGTGAAGAATATAACTTCAAGGAAAGAAAAATGTTTGTTTAAAATCCTGTTGGTATCCTGAATTTAAGCATCCCCTACAGTAAGCATCTACATGAAAATAGAATTTGCAACTTAAATATGGTTTTTTAAGGTATATGACCTAATGACAAATTGTGAAACAAATGCCTCAGCGACTGTGTGAATCAGTTGCCTCAAAACTTTTGTGCTTTGTGTGATCCAGGTCTCAGTTTTCAAATGTGTCAATATAGAAATTCTATTCTGCTTCAGTCTGTTTGCAGTGATGAATATTTTTGTCATAGAATTGTGAAGATACATCTTTTTCTCTTTAGTCTTTCAGTTAAAAAATGCTGCAGATTATTTACCTCATTCTTATAAATGTGTGTATTCAAAAATTGTGATAAATTATTTGATCACTTTCAACTGCAGTTGCAGCAAAGCAGTTGCAGCATTTATGCATAAATCCATTTGCTAAAATGACGGAACCTTACGTGCATATTTCAACAAATTAACTGCATTCTTTATTGGTGCCTAAAGTGCCCTCTCATTAAACAATTTTTGAAATTAAGGTGTTGTAACTGTAGCAGGCTGAAATTTCCTTTTCTGTCATCTTTATGTCACCCATTAACTTCCTTTTTTTTTTCCCCTGGCACAATTACATATACAGCAATTATGAATGTTAATATTAAAATTAGGTTGAACAAAACTGCAGAAAGAAATATCAGTAAGTAAATAGCACTGCACAGAAAGTGTTCTGGATTGAATGTCTGATTTCTAAAATGTTCCATGCCAGACATCTGTGGTTCAATCTCTGTAGATGTCCTACTAGTTCAGGACCTTTGTCAAGTTTGTTTGTGTACATTTAGGTGATGAATGCTTAAATGGAAAGTTTCTGTATTGCTTTCTAGTGGTGAAAAAAGCTAAGTTTAGTTGTTGTTTTTTAATCTGTCAAAAGGCACTGGATATCAACCCAAATTGCAGCATCATTTCTTTCTACATATACATGCCTCTAAAGTTTAGATAAAGTGAATTGTTGTAAAGATGCTCTGCCATAAATTATAGCTGACAGTGGAAGTGATTAAGGCACATAGTTTGATTGCATGCATTAATCTCTACAACTTTCATCAAGTCTAATTTAATTACCCACAGGTAAAAGTTTCTTTTTAATTTATTAGCTTTGTCAGTAATCAGTTGCACTGTATGCTATTCCTCGCAAAAGGTGAAACCCAGCAACATGCATGGAAAAATCAGACATCGAAAGTGAAGCAAAAAAAAGTTAAGTGCCACAGCCCTCAAGTGTACAGTAACAATGCTAAACTCACCTATGAAATGAGACTATATATTTAATCAGGAAGGACTAACAGATGTCTTGATTGAGACCAGTAATCTTCCAGGAAAAAAACTTTTGAGAAGGTTTAATAATTTTCAGAATTTGAAACTGCTGCTGTTGTTAGAATATCCTGCTCAGGTGTCATCAAACATACAGATTTATATATTTTTAACTGATTCTATGCCACTATTTGGACCTGGCTATTTGTTGCTTAGCTGACAGTGATCATGAACATGGATTTTAATTTTACTAACTACTGTTAGGATCCTCAAATATTCAGCATGGTCATAAAATGATATATTCTCATATATATAAATCTCATATTCATGTTATCTTGAATTTTCTTTGCAGTGCAGATCAGACATTTTAAGAATTTTTGTACAACAGAAAAGCCTGTTCCAGTACTCTATTGCATTTGTAGACAGTTACATTTGCAAGACTACTCAAAAACATTGTCCAGTCAGTATTTTGAATTAAATGTTACACAGTCTCATAAACATCCATGTCTTTTACTTACAAAATCCCTAACCAAAAGGAATATTGTAGAGGTTTGGAGAGTATGTGTGTGGGGGGGTTTTTTGGTGTTTTTGTTCATTTGTTTGTTTGTTACGTTTTTTAATTTTTATTTTGATTTTGTTTGTTTTGATTTGGGGTTTTTGTTGCTTTGTTTTCGGTGGTTTGGTTTTTTGTTTCCCTATGCATTCTATTATCCTAATAACATAGACATAAATGAGTTTTGCATATTTTGTTATTAAAATGCATTGTAATTCTGACTAAAACATTAGGAAGAAGATTGGTTTATGTTATTGATTTTTTTCACAATCACATGGAAAAAACAAAGGAAAAAAAATCACAATCACACCAGTGTGTGATTAACTGTCAATATCTAAGAGCCAAACTCTATTTCCTATATGTCAAGTAATAACATTTTATACTGTGAAATTCCTCAAATAAATGTATTGCTGACAGAGGAATTATCTTTTTTTTTTTACATAACTCAAGAATTTTTAGTGCTTACTAGCCCTTAAATAATGCACAGTAAACCATTTCAAACAAATATCATGTCGAAAAGATACACAAGGGAAATAAAAGAGTCTTCCTAAATTGCACAGTACATGCAATTATTATTAAATTGTTTAGTGAAACATGAAAATAAACTGCTTACTCGTGTCAAATGGATTTAATTACTGCACTTGCTGCCAGACAAAAACCAGCCTTCCCATGATGTAAATCTGTTAAACTACATGGCTATAAATTTAAGAAAATATTTTTTAATGTAGTGCATGTACATTATTACTGTTGATGAGCAGTTAAGCGTAGTAGCTCCCAATCTGTGGGGAAAAATACAGCTAATTAGGACCTGCCAAAAAGTGCATGAGTGCCTTCTATGGCACGCCAAACACCATAAAAGAATATATAGCGTGACTCTAAAGGGCTGAAGGGAAACTTTCAGTATGAAAACTGTGTACAAACCATATGATATACCTAGCAAGTAGTAGAGTGACGTGCATATTTTATTTTTTCTTTTGTTGATCTTTTTTTCTTTAATAAAGGCATTGTGCCATGGAGTTTACTCTAAAGTAAGCTCTGTAATAAAGGCACTATGCCATGGAGTTTACTCTAAAGTTGTTACTTTCCATGAGGCTAAAGGATGACAAGCATTTTGCCTGACTGAGTGGGAAAAGAGCAGTTCCAGGCAGGGGGAGGACAGGCTATTCCCCTGTTGCAGCTCAGATCGCAAACCCCAGGCTAAGTGGAAATGCAGAGAAAGGTGCTGTGGGGACAAGAATTCATATTGGACTGCCAAATTAAAGAAAATGCTCATCAAGGCATAAAACAATAATTTGGCCTAAGGCCCTGTTACATGGGAAGAAAATCCATAAGTTCAAAACAAGATAGAAAGTGTAAAATGGATAAAATCAGTGAACAGGCACGACCATTCTCAAACTGAGAATCAGTGTAAGAAAAATATCTGAAAATATCTAAAATTAAAGTTCTTCATAAACCCACATCATCCTGTAATAATTTGCATTTATATGTTTTTCAACTGTTGCAGTTTCATGCAGAAAATTACTGCTTCACTGGGAGACAGAAAAACGAAATATTGCTTATTCATGAAAGCCTTTAATACTTTTGATCAATTTATAGAAGTAGCCTTGCAATATAAGATATTAAGAGACAACTTTAAACCCACCTGAACAAGAAGTTAAAATGTTTTTATTGATTGGCATAGTAATTAAAAGCCAATATATTCTACAACAGCCATTCTGTTCAATTTCTCCATGTAGTCCAAAGGTCTAAATCCATTATCTTTAAGCCACCATGGATTATGTGGGTTGTTTTAATGCTATGCTGTTAGCCAAGAAAGTTTTTCACAATTCAGAAATCTACTCTTTATTTCTTTTCCTTTCTTGTTTGTACAGGATGTTGCCAGAAACATTGTGGGTGTTGACATAAGTATTAATTAAAGGCAAATAATGAGAGATAATGAAAATAAAGGTGAGCAACTGATACAGACTTCTACAAGAAATTGCAGAGCTTTAAAAGTCATGTTTCAAACATTGGAAATATCACAGAGAAATAAACAAAATATTCACCCAGACAATTAAGTTGTGACTTTACAGTCAATTATCTCATTTTTTGCTCTCATGTTGTGCTGGTTTTGGCTGCAGTAGAGTAAATTATCTTCACACTGGCCAGTGTGAGTGTATGTTTTGGGTTTGTGCTGAACACAGTAGTGATAACAGAGATATTTTTATTTTCTCTGAGCAGATTCTTTCTCTGAGCAGAGCCAAGGCCTTTCCTGGTTTGTGTCCTGCCACACTGATGCGGAGACTGAAAGTGCATGAGAAATGGGAAGGGGACACAGCCTGGACAGGTGGCCACAACAAATCAAAGAGGTCTTCCAGACCATATGACGTCATGCTAAGTATATAAAGTGGGGAGAAGAAGGAGAAGGGGGGACATTTGGCTTCCCAAGTAATTTTTAGGAGCAAAGGAGACAAATAGGGTATAATACAAAAGTTGAATAAAGCTATAAATGGAAGTGGAAAACTATTTGCCCCATCGCTGTGCAACATAAGATGTTCTTGTTGGCTAGCCATATGAAAACTTAGGCATGATGGGGCCCTGCTCCCCTGGAGATGGCTGAACGCCTGCCTGCCCATGGGAAGCAGTGAATTAACTCCTTGTTTTCGTTTGGCTTGTATGTGCGGGTGTTGCATTCCCTATAAATCTGTCTTTATGTCAGCCCATGGGTTTTCTACCTTTCACCCTACCAATTCTGTTTCACTGATGGAGGAGTGAGACAGAGGCTGCATGAGACTTGGTCTCTGGCTAAGGTTAAAGCATGACAGGTGTAAGTAAGGTTGAATATATGAAGACAGCATAAACAAGGGAATTTTTACTCTTCAGGTATCAAAACTGAATAACAATGAAGAACCAGAAGAAACACTGCTTATTGGATTAAGTTATTGCCTGTTTTCCAGAGATGGGGTTAGATGGGTCTCATTTTACATTCCATTGAATGAAATAGGTGCCCCTCACACTCAAGAAACAGATGAGAAATGTTTACTCTGATCCAGGTTCTTCCTTTCTTCTTCTCATAGTATTTAAACACCACAATAAACTAACTGTAGTGCACGCAATAAACTAACTGTACTGCAAGATTATTTCTGAGATTAATTACCACGGAGAAGTAACATTAATTATAGAAGAAAAGCGTTTAACATGTTGAAGAGCAAAAGTTTACTTGTACTTTTTTACTATAACAAAATTCTAAAATATAAGGAAAACGAGGATATGCAGATATTCCAGCAAGGACCCACTTTAGCCATCTAACTAGTACTGCCAAGTCTCTTCAGAGACCTGCTCTAAATCAAGACAAACTGGGTATCTTGCTCTGTATAGTGCAAAGTCAGCTTCTGTTGTCTTATTCAGAGACTATGTAGTAATATCGGTCATCCCTTTAATATATGTATTCATGCTGTAACTGTGAAAATCTCCAGTGAAAGTCAATAAGAGAAATTAGATATTGGTGACTAGCAAGTTAAATACTGACACTATATACAAAAGAAATATTGTTAATTTGCCATGTATTTTGTATCTCCAAAAAAAGAGAAAATAAGAAAAAATAAGTAATTTTTAGGGGCAAAGGAGACAAATATTATGCAATACAAAATTT
This sequence comes from Melozone crissalis, assembly GCF_028551555.1. Classification (NCBI taxonomy): domain Eukaryota; kingdom Metazoa; phylum Chordata; class Aves; order Passeriformes; family Passerellidae; genus Melozone; species Melozone crissalis. The sequence goes on along the minus strand of NW_026535783.1, from coordinate 43,660,309 downwards.
TAATAAGGCTAAAACTGAAAGTTGAAAGGTGTTTGCCCCAGCCCTTTGCAGCACAATACGTTGTTGTTGGCTAGATATATAAGAAAAGTTTGACTTCCCTGAAAATAGACAGAAGGATGTGCTTTGGTAAGCGACTGTATTGATTTGTAATTGGTAAAAATTTTTAAAAACTCTATCTGCAGAACAACTGAGCACTTTGTTGAGTGCAACAACTGAAATCTTAAAACATCTCTTCAACAGATTTTTCAGGTTATTCTACAAACAAGATACCTTTTTTGAGTTATAAAAATAATTTCATTTATAAAGGAAATTGATATGTTTATAATGGATGAAGAGGTTTCCCATAAAAATGAAGGTCTAATGGAGAAATGCATGGATCATATTAAGCACAAAACTTTCTCTTGCTCAGAGCAAATGTCTATGCAAATGGTAAGCTGCCTACATAAAACATACAATTAGCAAGATATAGATGTTTCCTTTTTAGGTTCCTTGCTGTAACTTCAGAGGGAATGAATGGTCTTTTTCCACCAGTAATTCCTTTCCTGGAGAATTTGAAATATGTTCAATTTTCAGGATGCCTTGTTGTTAGCGGACGTTGCTTTCAAATCACTGCATTTTCAAAAAGGCTTGCACTGAAAATGGAAAGTATGGAAACTGGAAATTGACATGCTTTACAGAAGCCCGAGACAGAATGTTTCTCTACTTAGTAGCTCAGGCAGAACATGTAATTATTTTCACATCTTCCAGGAACATTGGTTTACTGTTAGATTGCTGTAGCTCTGTCCGTGTGCAGTGCATTTTAGTTCTGTCATTCAGAACTAGCTTGCTGAATATGTTAGATTTACTTTGAAATTTCATAAAAGATTACTGAACAATTCTATCCCTGTAGAAAACAATTACTTTCCAGTCAAATTTGCCATAAAGTTTTCTCGCTTCATGTCTCCCTATACTGTACAGGTTATTTTCAAAGAGGGTATTATTGAAAGAGTCAGGAAGTTTGGTTGCTGCCCTCACAAAGCTGTTTTAATTAATACAATTGTTTTGATATATACCATCTTTTATAAAAGTTTATCTAGAGATATGATATAGATTAATACAATCTGTGGATACTAATACTTCTGCTGGAGAATAAAAAGTTAATCAAAATTTATAGAAGAAGACTTGTTTTGACACTGAAATTTTGAAATTACAGGATTTTGTATTGATAGCTACATATTCTCTTCATAAGTATTTACGTCTACTTTGTAAATAGTCTGTGATGAAGGACATTTTTGTCTAAACCTTACAGACAGAAAACTGAGGCAAATGGAAGATTAAAGTCAAAAAGGGAAAGACCCTTAGTCATTGTCAGCATTGCAATGCTATTGTGACAATACAAAGTTCTCATTTTGATGGCTTTCTTTCAGAAAACATCTTTCTGGAATGGCTAAGTCAATCATGAGGCACAAAGATAATGAATTCAGAGAAGCAGAAATAGCTTCTGGTACATAAAGGACAAGAAATCACCTCAAAAGCTAAAAAGCACAGAACAAGCCATGGATGTCTATAATTCCTATGCCATTGATATTAAATGTCCTTCATGAGACTCCTTAGAAAGACACATAGAAGTTCATATTTCTGCACATATTTAATGACCACTCTATGTAATGATTTTTTTTTATATTTCAGCTTAACTTATTGTTTTCTCTCAGAAAATGAAAGCTTAAAAAATGTAGCATCCTGCATTATTTAATATATTCATTGTAGTATCACACAGCAACTTTCAGGTAAAGTGCTGAGGTGTCATTAGGTTAGATAGAATGTAATGTGAATTGAGAGTTGGCAAGACTATGAGGATCAAAGGTCCATGAACAGTGGCACAGTCCAGCTGGAGGCCAATTACAGTGGACTTCTGTCACAGAACTGATCTGGGATCAGTATTGTTTCACTACTGTTTAATTATTTGTTTCGTTGTCTTAATTACAACCTAGATGGATAAACGTCAAACTCAGCAAATCTGTGGATGATACCTAGCCTGGAAAAGTGGTCAATACACTGGAAGACAGAGCTAATATGCAGAGGGGCACAGAAAGGCTGGAGAAGCAAGCAGAAGGAACTGCATGAAAATCACCTAAAGCAAAAACAAGCAATGCCCAGCCCCTGGGACAGACAAATTCCTGCAGCAGAACAGGCTGGAGCTGACTGGGTGGGAGCACTTCTGCAGAACAAGCTCTAAAGACAGCAGGTTGGCAGTGTCCCCATGCAGGAATGTGGCCTTTTGTCTGGGGCTGCACAAGCAGGGATGGAGTCAGCCAGTCTGGGAAGGCATCTTCCCCTGGCTGGACCTCTCCTGCATGACATTTACATGATATTGTGTGTCCCTCAGAAGCCACTGAAGCAATCAGGACTGGAGCACTGGATATTCAAAGAGAGGACTGCAAGATCTGGATGTGTTCAGCCTTTAGGAAAATGAAGGGTAAGAGGAAGCATTGCTGTCCTAAGGTATAGAATGTGCAAGTATAGAGAAGATAACCTCTGTTTCCATACTTATCAAGCAGATGAACAGCCGAATGGGACTGCAGGACCAATGTTTTTGCCACTGGAAATGTCAAATTCGTGACCACCTGGAGAACTTGAATGTACTAAAATATTTGTGGCACCCAATGAGATGCATCCCAGAATCGTGTGTGAATTGGCTGATTTAGTTGCCACGATAATGGAAAAGTCATGGCAGTCTGGTGAAAACCCAGGTGACTGGAGAAAAAAGGAAAACATTCACTCATCTTTAAAAAGGGTGGAAGGGACAACCCTGGGAACTACTGACCTGTCAGTCTGCCCTCTGTGCCTGGGAAGATCATGGAACAGGTATTCCTAGAAGCTAAGCTAAGGCTCATGGAGGACAGGGAGGTAATTTGAGAACTATGGGTGATTTGAACTTCTGTAAAGACTTTGAAATTGTCCCCCACAACATCCTTGTCTCTTAAATTGAAGAGATATGCATTTGATGGGTGGACTGTTCAGTAGATGAGAAATTGTTCGTCAAGTGACATCCAGAAGGTAGTGGTCAATGGCTTACTCTCTAAATGGAGATTAGTAACATGTAGTGTCCCACAGGGGTCTGCATTGGGAGAAATCTTCCTCAACATATTTGTTAATGACACAGGCAATTAACAGTTTCGGTGCACCCTCAGCAAATTTGCAGATGACACCAAGCTGAGTTGTCTGGTTGACACATCTGAAGATGGGATGCCACTCAAAGGGACCTGGACAAGCTTTACAAGTTGGACCATGAGAATATCAGGGAATTTATGAAGACCAGGTGCAAGGTCCTGCACCACAGCTGGGGCAACCCATGGTTTTGATAAAGACTGGGAGATGAACAGATTGAGAGCAGTGCTAATTGGAAGGTCATGAGGGTGTTGGTGAATGAGAGGCTGGGCATGACCCAGCCATGGGCACTGCCAGCCCAGAGAGCCACACGTGTCCTGGACTCCATCCAGAGCAGCGTGGGCAGCAGGGCAGGGAGGGGGTTCTGCCCCTCTGCTCTGCTCTGCTGAGAGCCCACCTGCAGGGCTGCATCAGCTCTGGGGTCCCAGCACAGGAAGGACATGGAGAAAGTCCAGAGGAGGGACACCAAATGTGAAGGATGGAGCTCTTCTCATAGAAAGACAGGCTAAGAGAAATTTGATTGTTCAGTCTGGAAAAGAGAAGGCTTCAGGGTGACCTAATTATGCCTTCTGGTATTTGGAGCGAGCCTACAAGAAAGATGGAGATAAACTTTAGAAGGATATGTAATGACAGGAGAAGGGCAATTGGTTTTAATCTGAAAGAGGGTAGTTTTAGATTAGATGTTAAGCAGAAATTCTTTACTGTGAGTGTGGGGAGGCATAGGAGCAGATTGCCCAGCAAAATTGTCGATTCTCAGTTTCTGGAGATGTTCAACGCTGAGATCAATGAGGCTGTGGTTTAGTAGAAGGTTTACTTAACTGTGGCAGGAATGTTGGAACCAGATTATTTAGGTCCTTTCCAACTCAACCCATTCTATGATTCTTTGATTCTATCGACACAGAGCTGTACAGTGAAATAAGATAAACATACAAAAGAAAAGTGAGGTATTCACCTACATATAAAAATAAATTATTTGCATCTTATGGGCAGTCAGAAGAGGTTAGTCATAACAGCTTTGCAACAGCCACCTTTGATTTTATGCAAAAAATGGGAAAAAAGTTCTTAAAAAATTGATTGAGTTGTGCTTTCTTTGAGCACAGGACCAGATGACCACCAGAAATTATTTCTGATGTATATTTTTCCATGATTCCTTATTAGAGAAAAATCATCTCCAGTGTGGATATTTTATGTGGCTTGTTTGCAACATGTTGCACTGTCTAGAATTGCATCTACATCTGACAACCACATGAAAAATTTTTATTTTCAAGTAAGATATCTCCAAGGCTTACAGTTCTCTTAATTCTCTTTTAAAAGCTACTTGCATTGTACACACATGCATCTGGGACTAAAGTCACTTTTTATACAGTGATGATGCAAATCCACAAAAAAGGGGAGGAATCCTTTTGAAGATGAAGTGTGTTTTTTCATATTTTAAGTATTATGGGTTTTTTTCTATGACATGCTTTCTCAGGTACTATCGCCTGATTTTTGCAAACTCAATGACACCCTAAATATCCAAGATGTTCTCTAATATAATGAAATAGTAAGATTACTGCCTTTTGAAATAGAATAAAATGCATTTATATTTCAAGAGACAAGACAAGAACTATGTACCCTGCTGCAAGTTTCAAATTTTAGGTATCTCATTGTGACACCATGTTTATAAATTATTAAGTAATGCAATCACATGACTTTCTTGTTACCAAAACTGGAAAGTAACTTAAAAAACAATGAAACCACAAATAAGCTTTCAAGCTGGGGAGAATTATGTCCATTTTGCAAGGCATGTGGTCTGAAAAATGCCATCTATACTAAGAAGTCAAAATGACTGTAGAACATAAAATTAATTCCCCAAGTTATAATTAAACACTGCACTCATCGGTGATTTCTGTATTGACGGCTCAGCTGAAATAGGACCACATAGACTCTTGATTCCTGTGATTACCTTTGGGTGCCCCTTTGTGACATAATTTTAGAATACTGCCAGCTATTACTCAAACCACATGGTCTCAAGGAGCTTTTAAGCATCATAAAACAGATGAACTTGAAAATGCCAGTATTTGGTGGGATATGGGTATATGAGACTTTAAAGGATTAAAAGATATTAGGCAGACAAGACGAATGAATGACAAATGGATACACGAATCTGTGAGGAGACTAAAACCTCTGTCTATCCCACTGTATACAAGTTATTTATGTATTATTATCTGTGTATTATTTATTATATTAACTCTTCCCTATGTTTTTCTTTTTCCTTCCACTAAGTTTGTTTTGGGGGATGTGTTCAATAATATTAAACTATGACCAACCAAATGTAAGATATCATTGAAAGAAACACTGCAAGGTAATTAATGGTTTAACTCACTCTGAGTTTTCAGTAATAAATGATAAGTAGAATTTTACTTCTCTTGCAGGGGAGACAAACATTGAGAGTTGCATTTTGCTGCTGCAGGTTGAAAGATTGAGCTATTTGCTCTCTCTTTCTCTCTGGAAGTAGCTTAATGAAATGAAAACAACAACGGCGTAACTGTTGTCTGATGTATCGCAATGTGATACAGAAAAGTTTTCTTCTGGGTATTTCACTACTTATTTGGTTGAATAAAAGATGCATGATGTCAAACACAAGACCTAAATCACCTTCTGTTCAGGTGTCTTCTCTCCTAACTGATCAGCAGCCTATGAGATAGAAAAAAATCCTTGAGAGATATCTGCTGAAAATTATTTGTGGCAGAAGACTGTTTTTCCCTGGTGGCTTTGCACAACAGTTTAGTATCATTTTCAAGCATTTCCCTTTCCTTATGCAGAGCTTCCTTCAAAGCTCTGCATAGCATTGTTCTTGCTTTACAGCAAAGGATAAACCTCTAGTGATTTGAAGCTGCTGACATCTTCTTTTAGCAGCCGTGTGATGGTGATTATTTTGCATCACAAAGAAAGTCCATATTCATTATAATTTATACTAAAGGCTGCATCATTGTCTCTGGATTTATAGAAGAATTTAAAAATTCAAACTGCATAAAGGAAATTCATTTCATGGACCTAATATACTATAGCCATAAAGGGAAAATCTTAGCAGCTTCAAGAAACTGGATAGTTTTTACACATTTTGTAGAAAACCAGGAGAATTGACTGCCTAGGGGAGGTGAAAAGATTAGAGGACAGAGAAAAAGAAATTTATCAAAGATGCTTTTTCAGAATCAGAACTCATACAGTATTTTTCATAGTATTTCTACTCCAAAAGCATAATAAAATTTAAAAATATTTCCTTTATTTCTACATTTTAACTGGATTATATTTATAGTCTCTGTCTCCATCAGTTGTAAAAAAATACTTTACAGCAAAATAAAATAAAAATGTTCCAACCACCTGAAGTTGGCATCAGTGGCTGGTGGTCTGAAAAAAAATCATCTTCCTACATAAATTTTATACAGTTTTAAATTGGTCCCCTATGCTAGTCTTTGTTTGGTCTACAAGGTAACAACTCAAACATCTGACATAAACAGAGCATTCTAAGAAAAGAAAAATCATGAGAAGATTAGAGATTACTCTGTTGGGCTGAGATATTTTTAACTACCAATATACTGTTTGTTGAATATGGGATAGGAATAGGTTGTTCATCTCTTTATAATGTGAACAGACGGAAGTATTAACTAGTGTAAATAAAGCTATGATCTCTATTTTAAAAATTGATATAGTATTATTGAATTGAAGAGGTCATTTCCATGGTGTTTTTTCAAAAATAAATGTAAGGCTGACAGATGTCATCAAAATATTTACAAGAAATTACTGCTTCTTATCAAGTTATTGAAACTACATGTCAGTATAGTATTTGCTAAAGGTAAATAAAGCAGCACTTTATTCCAATACCATGATTGCCAAATGTTTCTCTGAAATTAATCAAAAGTAACCTTCTGGTAAATACTCTAAAGAGAAATTACAGCTATATCTTATCTGAAATGCATATTTTAAATTCTCCAGATTTCTAATGCAAAACACTCCATCCAGTCTGACAGCATAGTATAAAATTCTAGATATCCTATGCTTTTATAACAAATGTTTATAGATCATCTGCTTGTCTATAATATTCTCCATTTTGCTCTCTTCCTGTACTTTTCTGCATCTCAGATGCCTATACTAATCAAGAAATGAGAAAGCAAAACATGAGAATTTTGAAATAATGAATAAAAAGAAAACATATAACTTTACCTGTTTCTGAGAAAAGTTATTGCAGTAACACAGCAAACATGGCTGCAGTAGTCTGAAAGTTAGATGGGCAAATGAAGATAAACCAAACATGTTTTGATCTGGCCAAACTCTCCATTTGGTTTAATAGTTTGAAACAAACGAAATATGGTTGTCATTCTTTGATCTGATGAATTCCTTAGGCTTGTACATATTTTGTTTCTAATAAAATGGCATGCTGATGGTGGAATATGTATGCCTCTAGATAAAGTGGAAAGCAATGAAGTGTGAATAAAGACTTCCTGCTCCACCAACACATGAGGTACCAAGAAACGTGTCATTCACTTTACTACTGGCTCTAACTATATCTCATAAAGCATGAAGTTTAAAAGTCCTTTTTTGTCAGATTCATGAAGCTATGATTATATGCCTTGTAACTCTTCACTCTTTTTTTCTGTTCCCAGTTATTTTTTGGTGGTGGTTTTCTGATAGATCTATCACAGAATCACAGAATGACTGATACTGACCAGCACACCTTCACATTGTCTAGGCACACCCAGGAAGGTTTCAGTGTCTCCATGGCCTGGAATTCTACCGCCTCTTGAGGAAACCCGTTCCATTGTTTGATAACCCTTACAATGACATCCCTTTCCTTTCTGTTTAGAATTATTTTCAAGTATCTCAGTTTGTGTCACTTTCCTCTTGTCTCTGGACACCACTGAGAAGTTTGTTTCTTTCTTCTTAATGCATATGCATAAATATGTATACACCTAAAGAAGAGCCTCCTGAGCCTTTCCTTCAGGACATACACTGAAAGCTCTCCCAGCCTCTCTGCCTCGTGACAGATGTTCCAGTCACTTTGTCATCTTCATGGTTCCCCAGAGGAGTGTCTCCAGTATGAAAGAGTGCTAGAATAGTTTGAGGTGGAAGGGACCTTTTAAAGATCATCCAGCATCATCAGGGACACCTTTGACTAAATCAGGTTGCTCAAAGGTAACTCTGATGATGAAAGTTTCTAGGGGTGGGACATGTACCATATCCCTGGACAATCACTGCCTGTGCCTTACCACTCTTATTGTAAAATAATTTTTTCTTATATTTAATTTAAATATAAGTTCCTCTCCAGCTTTCTTTTAGGTCCCCTTTAAATCCTGGGAGGCTTCTATAAGGTCACCCTGGGATCGCCTTTTCTTCAGGCTGAAAAACCTAGCTCAGTCTATCTTCCATAAGAAGAGTCCGAGTTCTCCTCTGGACTTGCTCCAACTAGTCCATGTCTTATACTGGAAACACAGGACAAAATGTTTCAAGTGGGATCTTGTGATAGTGGAGAAGGGGAGAATCACCTCCTCCAATCTGCTGACCAGGCATTTTTTGATGCATGAGATTGGCTTTCCGGCCTGGGAGCATACATCTCCTGGCTCATATCCAGCCTCTCATCCACCAGCACCCTGAAGTCCTTCCTGTCAGGACTGCTCATAATCTTTTTTTCCTCCAGACAGCATTTGTACTTGGAGTTGCCTCAACCTGGGTTCAAGACCTTGAGCTTGGTCTTGCAGAACCTTGTGATGGTACCATGTGCCCACCTCTTGCCATGTGTCTCTTGTCCCTCAGGTGTATCAAATGAACCAGTCAGCTTGGTACTATCTTTGAATTTGCTGGCTGTATCTCTCTATGTCATCCACAAAAACATTGAAAAGTACTGGCCTTGAACCCCAGAAGGACACCCTTTTTCACTGATGTCCGTGTGGATATTGAGGCACTGACCACTAGCCTCTGGGTATCGCTTTCCAAACAATTTTTCATCCACTGAATAGTCTATCCATCAAATGCATATGTCTTCAATTTAAGAGACAAGGATGTTGTGGGGGACAATTTCAAAGGCTTTACAGAAGTTCAAATCAGTGACACCCATAGTTCTCAAATTACCTCCCTGTCCTCCATGAGGCTTAGCTTCTAGGAATACCTGTTCCATGATCTTCCCAGGCACAGAGGGCAGACTGACAGGTCAGTAGTTCCCAGGGTTCTCCCTTCCACCTTTTTTAAAGATGGGTGAATGTTTTCCTTTTTTCTCCAGTCACCTGGGTTTTCACCAGACTGCCATGACTTTTCCAATATCGTGGAGAATAGCTTGGCAACTAAATCAGCCAGTTGCTGACTAAAATATCCAGTTGCTTGAAACTGCTAAGATTTTTCCCTTTATGGCTATAGTATATTAAGTCAATGAAATTCACACATGATTCTGGGATGCATCTCATCAGGTTTTATAGAGTTATATATGCTCAGGTTCCTCAACTGGCCACGAAACTCATCTTATCCTACAGTGGGAGGGCCTTTGCTCCCCCAGTCCCTATTCTGAGGTCCATTCACTCTAGAAATAATGGGGAAAAAGCTGCAGTTGTAGAATAAAGCAAAAAATCTGTTGAGTACCTCAGCCTACTCCTTGACTATTTTACCAGGTTACTTGCCTTGTTCATAAGGGGGATCACGTTCTTTAACCTTCTTTTTCTGGCCAGCACACATACTGTTTTTTGCATCCCTTACCAAGTTCAGCTTCACCTTCACCTTGACATTTCTCACCTTATACAATCACAGCGGGACTGCATCCCTATACTCTTCTCAGTATATCTGTCCCTACTTCCACTGTCTCTGCCTTCATTTCTTCCCCTTTAGTTTGACCAGTAGGTGTATCCATGTCCCTCTTTTGCAAGCCAGCCCAGCACTGAACACTGCACCCAGATGTGTCTCATTTAAGTTGAGTACTGGGAAGGGCTACCTCTTTCGATCTGCTTGCAGTGGTCTTCCTAATGTGTCAGGGTGGTGCTGTCCCTCTTTGCTGCCAGGGTATATTGCTCACTCAGGTTAACTTACTGTTCCCCAAGACCAAAGGGTCTTTCTCTGCACAGCTGTGCTCAAGCTTACAAGACACCAGCACAGGTTTATTTCTCCTCAGCTGCAAGGTGTGTCCCTTTATTTGGTTGAGTTCAGTGAGATTGCTGTCTAACCATGTTGCCAGCATTTCCAGATTTCTCTGGGAGGCAATGCATGCATCTGGTATATCATCTGCTCCTTCCAGTTTTGTTCCTTCCATAAGAGATTCTAATCTCTTTCTAATATAATCAGTGACTTCATCTAGTGACTGTTGTGCTGCTTCTTACAAAAGCTTGTGGTACTGCATATTTCAGCTTCTACCTAAAGACACAAGCTTGTGTTTTCACTTATGGCTATTATAATTTCATCTGTCTCATTACACAAAGGCATTAAATGGCTTCTGCTACTTTGCACTGACAGAAAGACAGCTGTTATGCTACCAACTCTGATGAAATGGAATCCAACTCATTCCAAATCACAATCCACTATTTTACTGCAGCATTTTATGCTTGTATCTTCTGCACAAGTCTGTCAAGAATGATAGTAAAAATCTTGGCTTTAAATTTGCTTGCATTGACATTAACAGGCATCTTACCATTAATTCCACTGGAGCATCTAAGCCAATGGTAAGGATTTAGGAAGAATCCTGCCATATGTAACTTTTAAATATTCATAACTGAGATAAGTAGAAAGATATTTTCTCTTCAAGACTGTGTTAGTGGGTTTTTTGGGGGTGAAGGCTCAATTTGCCCCAATATTCTGTATTAAAACAGAAATCTTTTCACCATTCTAGGGTTGCTTAGAATATGACCATTCGTTTTGCTTTTCAAAAAAATATTTAAGAACAGAAAAAAACCTTTGCATTTTTTTTTTAAGAACAAGCAAAAAGTCTCAGACCAGGAGTTTTAGACAAAATGTGATGTGGAATTTGAGCATAAAAGTTCAATTTCCACTTCTATACCACACATATGATTGTACATATTCAAGACACAGTTGCTATTTCCTTTTCTATCCCACAATTTTAGAGGAAATCTGATCATCTATCATGTCTTAAGAATACCATTTCCCACAACTAGTTCTACCTACAGCCTTTAAAAATTATTTTGTAGCACAATCCAAATAAATAAAAAGCAAAATTTTAAATAATAAACTATTAGCAGTGTTTCTCAACTTTTCATGTTTTATTCCAAGTTACTTTTACACTTGAAGCAAGAACTACAAATTACATTTTTAAATAGTTTTTGCTTAAAACAGTTGTTTTAAGAATATTTTTACTTTCAACATAGGAACACCAGAGTAATTTTTCAGTATCAGAATACCTCAGCTTATATTTTGGCAATATGAACCAATCAACTTGTTGACAGGAAATCAAAGTAGATTTTCAGTCCTGTTATTTTCCTGCATCTTGGCGTTCTGCCTTATTTTCCTTGAGGAATAGGAGGAACAACAATCACACATCCTATTCAACAGGTAATTCACAAGCATTAAGAAAACCCACAAAAACCGTATTTAATGATTTTTAAAAATAATGGAATTTTGCTTTATGGAGTATGAAATAAATACTCTGGGGATGGAAACATGTACTTTATATTGTCAAATTTTGATTTGTAGATTTTTTAACTCTTGGTTAGGAGAAAAGCAGCAGAGAAGGTATTCCATTAGGTTTATCCTTTCTGGTTGTTATTTTATTGCATTGAGTTGTGGCAGTTTTACCTATCTTTGAATGTTATTACAGGTTAATCGATGTCAACACAGAGAGTACTGACAGTAACTACATTCTTCTTTTCCAGCATCTACCAAAACCTTCCAAGAAAAGATCCCCCTTTGTTGATTTCCTCTGATTATTCTGAGGAACAAGCACTTCCTAGAAGTTGAGGTAAAATACTCTTTACTAATAAAATAAGAAATTTCTGACAGTGAGAAGACTTTGTTCCATATGCTCTGTTTTAGGATCAGTGCCTGAAGTCATTATTTAATTATATGTTTCTTAACACCCAGCTGAAATAAAACCCAATTTTGTTTTTATAGCCATTAGTTCAAACTGGTACAATCTGTTTATAGAAAGTATTGTCAGTTTTTCCCATGTATCAAAGGGGCAGAAAACAGCTGCACTCCACCCTTAGTGATTTTAAAGCAATGTTTCTCTTCAGTTTTCAAGTTTTGAAGAGAAAATCACTACATCAAACTCATATCTATATAATATTGCAGAATTATTCAATATTTTTGCTTTCTTCATGCTTTGCCTCTGCTTATCTCAGTGTTTTAGTTTTGCTGCCACTTGAAAGCATGTGATTGACTGATATAAGGCATGAAAGAATGTGACAAAGAAAGTCGTCAAGCGCCTTTATATCAGCATCTTTTCCAGACAACGTGCTAAAAAAAGGCTCCGCATAAGGAATAGTGTCTTGAAGAGAATATATAATCTATATTTACACTTTTACTTGCATTTTAAGAAGTTCTGCATTTTGTAGAAGCAACATCTACTTTTAAGTTGTCTTATTTCCTTTCAATTTCATTAGTTTCCTTGCCTCCCCCTACTTCTTTTCTCACTCCTGAAATTAGAAAGATGATCAAATATATATTTGTTGTGTTTGGTTGATAAAGACACAAAATTTGGCTATATAGGCAGTGATAATTTAGCTGCTTTTGTGTAAACTGGAAGACAGAAATTTCTTTCTTCAGAATTCAATAAACACCTCAGACTCTTTTAAATGCAGACCCAGTTTTTTTCTCTTTTATAATTCTATGCTATATTGATTTTTGTTTAAATGAAAGCTTTTGCAAAACAACAAAAATCTCTATTTTAAACTCTAGATATAAAGAAAAATATTTCAAATACTTTGAAAAAAAATTAGTGGATTGCATGAATTTGACAACAATCTTTTGTCTTGTTTATGCGTAAGTAACCACAAAGTGGATATATTTTAGTTACCAGCAGAATAAACACAGCCTGTGCCAAAAGTTAGTGTGACAGAGGACTGCACTATAGATTTTATTGTATGGACAGTAAGAACCACCACTACCAGAGATGCTCAAAGGGCCATCTAGAATTAAAGGATTCACCTTGAATTCAGACAAGAAGGTAGATGAAGAATAAAGGGCAGACATTTTTTGGCATTACTACAGTGACATGCACATGCCACACAAAGTACCCACCAGAGCTGACTAATCAGAGGTAGGCTTTCTTCTTTCATGTAAATTTTATTGCATTCAAAATTTCTTAAGTGATTTGCTATCAGATGGCAGGCCACTCAAAACAATTTTTCAGAACTACTTAATTATGTCCTGTTCCTTGGGTGAACTTTCCTTTTCAAATATTGCAAAATCTTGCCTCATGAAATGCATATGAAATTATAAGCTCCATTTCTATCTTACCAGTTTGTCAATGCGGTTTTGTGTGTATGACCTTTTACTTTTACACTGTTAACTTACTTTTAAACTTGTGTTCCTCCATACTAAGGATTAGGTTTCAGCAGCTGGCAGAATCAATTTAATATGTCTGCAGAGGGAGGTTTTCTTATGTTGTATGTGGCTTGGTAATTCAAGGGTTTTCTCTGTCTTGACTCTGCTACCATGCAGCCAACATAGCTCAATAACTTATCAGAAAACCGTGTCAGAAAAGACAAAACTCTACTTCTTCTTTATTCTGCTGAACTGACTCAACAGTATATATGCAAATACTTTAATGAGAACAAGAAAGAGACAGTTGTGAATAAAGATTATAAAAAGGCAAAATTAACACCTATCTCTCTTAACTGATACGAAACAGATTCAAGTACCTAACCATAACTGACAAAAAGCACTGAAAATCATGTGAGCAGAAATCAGAATGCCTTACACATCCGACAGAAAGCATATTTTGGAGTAAAAAACCAGCATCGCACAACTGAAGCGGGTACTATATAATCTCTCTCTGTGACTGGTGACTTGTATTTTTTCCTCCTTACTGCTTTCCACTAATATCAGATTTAAAGAGTAATACTTTTATAGTATCTAATTTCCAAACAACAAATAGAGATTGGATACTTGAACTGCAAGCGTATATTTTACCAACCAATCAGGATTGGAAAGAAAGTCATACTCAATATTTATCTAAGATTATCAACACAGGTATAATTTTACACTTTGATCTGGAAAAGTTTAGAACATATTAAAAATCAGTACTGAATATAAAAATAGAATAATACTTATGAAGTGTTCCACAGAAGGAAGATAATTCTACTATTCTTTACCACACCATGTATTTAATTTTTTAGTAAGGAAGTTTTGCAAAGGGACTATATATTGTTATTAGGTCAAAGAGAAGATATTGTAGTAATGACCACCATAAATTTATTTCTCTTTAATAACATTGTCACTCCAAAATCCACTAACATGAGTTTATCGCAAATATCAGTTAAATAAATTTTTTTCAGAGAAAAATAAAATATGTTTTCTAGTTCTACACATCCTGTTTTAACACTCTCATTGGATTTGGTGTATTCTAATTTTATGGAGAGATGGTTATGGAAAAGGAAGTGCTTTTCCCTAAAGCCAACACAAAGAACAACAGCAAAAAAGATCATTAATAATATTTAAGTGATCAGCAACAATTTTTTGAGTCAGCTGAAAAACCATGATTACCACAGGCAGAGCTTGAAAATTAGATTCTAAAAGTCATAACAGCTGTGATGAAAAAAATAGCATGGCAGATCAAAACTATACTGTTTTCTCATTGAAACTGGTAGCTTTTACTGAAATGTTTATGTTTCAACAATGTTTTTTCAGCAGTAATGTTCTTCAGGTATGTGCTGGCTTTATATCAAGACTACTACCTATCATGGAATAGACAGTAGTCTGGTGAATATGGATGGAATATATGAAATTATGATTCTGAATCAGGGAATAAACTCCATTACTCC
This sequence comes from Melozone crissalis, assembly GCF_028551555.1. Taxonomy (NCBI): domain Eukaryota; kingdom Metazoa; phylum Chordata; class Aves; order Passeriformes; family Passerellidae; genus Melozone; species Melozone crissalis. Next base: position 43,645,214 of record NW_026535783.1, on the reverse strand, counting down.
ATTGATACATTGGATACACAGGTATTACACATTCCTTTAAAATGTTTTAAAGTACTTTGTTTGGGTTTTTGTTTTATTTTTAAATGGACCAAAAACTATTTCGAAACTTTAGAGTGCTTTATTGAGGGAAATGATGTTTCATGACTTTTGCAGGGAAAAAAAAGCCAAATGAAAATGAAAATGAACATGAGCATGAAAATACTTCTTGTTGTTGTTGTTGTTGTTGTTTCTAAAAGCAGCAGACTGCCAAAAACACCCCAAATCCTGATCCAATAGAAAAATCAGCAGCTAATTCTATGACATAAAACTATTACTGCTAAAATGTAGATATAATTGAAAGACAGAATCCTTTGAATAATATACAGAAAACATACCCTGATGTTCTGAAAAGTGTGTTAAGCCAGTTAACAGAGAGACAGAGCAAATAGAAGACCAAACATGAAAACATCAAAGGGTGACAAGATGCTAGAAGAACAGTAGTCAACTATGCTAAAAATGATGCACTCTCTAACCCCTAAGTAGGAACAAGTAACCTGCTACCAGTTACTTTGGTGCACTTCAATGGGCCAAAGTAAGACTAAAATACCCAGAATGAGACTGTGGAAAATAACTGAAAAGCCCAGTAATGCATTTATATGCTCTATGCCTATATGTGCACAACGTATTCTACATGTAGAGTTTCTGGAACTTGTATTGTTAAACAGTTCACCTCTGAAGGTGTTGCTCTCTTGTGATGTAAATCAAAGCTAAATGTCTTATTAGCTTCTATGACATGGAACTTTCCAAGGTTTTTTCCATATCTGAATTTTATGAAGCACCTGTAGGTGGAGTATACTGATACATGTGCCAGAAACAAGATTAAATAAACTAAAGGAGTCTCACAGAGATTTGTAAAGCATTCACTTTGGAGTTTTTGTTGGGTTTTTCTGTTTGTTTGTTTTTGTGGAGTTTTTTTTGGTTTTGTTTTTGTTTGGGTTTTTTTTGTTTTTTTCCTGTTGTTGTTTTGGTTTTGTTGGTTTTTGGTGGTGGTTGTTGGTTTTGTTTTGGTTGTCGTTGTTGCGGTTTTTGCTTTATACCTCTTTGTATGCTTATACATACAAAAAACCAAAGTGATAAAGAATTCCAACATTGAAATTACTAACTAATTTCATTGCATAGCTCCATAAAATCTGGCAGGATTCCATCAGAAAAGGCCTGAACACCTGTGCCATGTGGGCAGAGAGAGGCTGCTGTGGACCATATGCTGGGAAAATGGCCCAGGAAGGATTACCAATCATTGGATAGGCAGCATGAGAAGCTATGCAAGAAGAATGTCTATCAACAACAGCCTCACAACCCAGAACTATCAGCATTTGAACTAACTGCTGAAATAATCTGGTATGTACAGCCTGGTAAGGAAGAAAGGCCTATCAAACCAAATGGTATCTGAATGCATAATTCATAGACTTTAATTGTGAAATATCAATGCAATCAAGGTAATTTACAAACAGTCACTTTTAAACTAAAATCAACTACACATGAGCTAAATAACCAATAATCTGCTTACAAATTATGCAAAGTATAAAATATTGACATTATTACTCAGGAAGGGCAGAAGGGGTGAAGATGAGGCTGCAAGGAAAAAAGCAAACAATTCTGATACAAAGACTGCAAGCCCATATGCAGTCTTTGCAAATGCAAACAGTCAGTTCTATGCAAATGCAACTGAAAAGGTAAGATTCCCTTCTTTCTTTTAAATACAGTATTCTTAGTTATGAGATATTCACGAAGTATTCAATACAGAATGCTGTAGAATTCTATTAAATAGAAAAGATAATTCATAAGTATGGTAATAATTTAGAAGGAAAAGACATGTTTTAAGAAAAACACAGTAGAGATACAGCAATTCAATCAGGATTATTTAATTTTTAGGGTTTTTTCCTATATATTTTGATTACAAATTAAATTAATCCTTTACTTTTATTTTGTAGTTCAGTAGCTGTATTGCTACCTGAGTAAACATACAGTTTCAGTGACCTTAAAACAAATAGTTAGCACAGCAGTAATGTAATGGCATTTTGTGTGTCAGACTTGCTAAAAAACAGGTGCCTAATAGAGCCTTTCACATGTGTTTCCTGGCAGAGTTTTCTCATTAAAAAAACCTCATACTTCTGAAGACATTATTTAACTGTAACTTTTCCTCACTCCCCTTTGAAGCAATTTGTCTGGAAAAAACCCAGTTTTTATCGGCACCCAAAAGAGTCATGCCAGAAAAGAAAAGATCTTATGTCCTGCTGACAAGCACTATAAACTAGTCCAAGTAAACAAGGATTGTCAGTGGTAAAAAGCTTTCAGCAAACCAACAGGAAGGTTATAATTTCTTGCTTTTCTATATTTATATGCAGTTTCTTTATTGCCTTATGCTCTTGCAATTCATTTGCCTCTCTTTAACCCCAAATATATCACTGTCTCACAGATGTGGTGATAAAGAGACCTTTTGAGTATTATTACCCAAATTTTCAGTTTCCACAAATAAGCTTGAAGAATTGGAGAAATGATGAACCTTGCAAGAACAAATAATGACCTTCACAGGAGTGAATGACACTCTTCTATTATTAACTCACATTAAGTGTACCTTTATTTTAGACATTGCACTGAAAAAAAAAAGGTTTTGTTTATTTTTCAAATATTATACTGTTTCCTTCTTTTCAACCTTTCATTCTCATTTTCATCAGTGCCTGGTTAAAAAAAACCATCACCACCACAAAAAAAAAACCAAAAAAACCCCAAACAAAATAAAAGAAAACAAACAAACAAAAAAAAACAAACACCAAAAAACCCCAACCAACTAAACAAAAAACCCCCACCCAAACATTAGTAGCTCCTGAGGCAGGGAAATTAACCCTGCCTTTGTACAAATGAATGGTTGGCTTGAGCAGCTCTGCAGTTGTTCCTAGATGCAATCATTGCAGAGAAATATGAAGTTTTGGTAGCAGTATTGTTCTGTTTCCGAAGCCTTATCCAGAATAAAGCCTGTCTCCTGGCAGCCATTTAAAGCCTAACCCAGTCTAACCCAGAATAATCTGATAGGCAGATAAATTTTGAGATCTGGATCCAGAAAAAGCAGTTGAATGGCCAACTGCCACTGAAAGTTTAAGGAGAATGACACCTTTGAATCAGTCAGGTTTTGGAAATTTCAGTATTCATTGAGTTTAGTGAACATTGAATGAACCAGCTCTTCCCTGCAGAAACATTAATGAGGAAAAGTCTCTTCATTTGATACAGAAATAATAATTTAATGCTCTGCCAATATGTGGATGATTATGGAGGGAACGGAAGCGTATTTGCTTTCATTACAATCATGCCAAAGGCGAAGTGCCTACAAACCCACTCACCTCATGTTATTAAGTAGCAGAAGGAAACTCATAAATCACTATTCATTTTGAATCACATAAAATAATCATGTCTAATTGGGACCTTATTATTTCATTATTCATCTTGTTTTGTTGGGAGTAGTCCAAAATATTAAGTCATAGTATATAGTCTATCACAAAACACTCTGCTATGTGCTGGCACATATATTGGTTTCAAAGATTTCCTTCCTGTTTTTCATTTGTATACTAGAGACTCTGTTATTTAAGTGGAAGGTACCTCTGCTGTGGACAATACAGTGTTCTGTGTGTGCAGCCAACATAAACGCCTTTTGCTTTGGACTTTGTGATTGTTTGATATTGTATGAGTTTCCAATAAATTATTCTTAATATTTTGGAATTCTGGACTGATAATACTCATTTTTGTGTTTTCCTTTTTCCCCTAAAATTTTATAGGCAATTTTGTAGCCATTAAATGATTGCATCTGCTTCTTTATGAATAGTTATACTATCCTCTTTATTTGTCTGTGGTTTGGAGTGAGATGTATGAATTTGTTTTAAAACTCTTGACACCTGCCATGGTTTCTGAAGTCCTTCATCTGTATTACAGTTGGATAGTCCATTTCTGAGAGGCACCATTCAGACCCTTTAAAAAACCTGACCTATGTGCTGTAATTCAAATGATCCTTTTGAATTCTCTTCCTCAAGATCACTGAGATCTAGTTTCTTAAGAGAAATGTTTTCATATAATCACTGGTTACAAATTATTTTCCTTGCACCACATTTTCTTGAGCAGCACAAGTGAAAAAAAATAGAGAAGATACAACAAAACTGCTGAATAACATTCAACTAAAAAGGATAATAAGTACCATTTCAGCATTCACAATGGAAACTGGAAATAATCCCCATTAAATACACTCAATAGGAATGAAGAAAGTAGATCCAGAATTGATGTAAAATTGGCAGAGCTTCCCTTAAGTCAGTGGAATTTTGCTGAATTACATCACCTAAGAATTTGCTTTCCTGGGGGGAACAAAAAGTACTTTAAATTTAAAATAATAATGGATGGGTTTTCTCAGAGAGGACAATAGCTTTTCTATAAAAATCTTCTATCTCTTTTTCCTTATACATGTCAGGTGAATCAATCATGTAAAATGTTCTAACGTTTAAAATGTTAAATAAGACACTGAGGCTAAAAAAGGATAGCTAGTTGTAGAGCAAAATGTAGTTGTTCATTGAAAAACCTATGGATGAATTTTTCTACCTGAAACACCCTTGGCTAATCTAATAAACGTTGCAAAAAGAAAAGAAAGAAACTACAGAACTAATGTCACATAAAGTGTAAAAGTCTTCAGATCAATTAATAAAAACACCATGAAAAATTTAATTCTCAGGTACTTCTTAGTGATGAAAAATTTGCTCCTCTATCTAGCCACAGTGTGCTGTATTAAGTCATCAAATGCATCCAATACTATTTAAAGCAAAATTAGAAAAGTTGCTTTTAAATAAATTATAAAGATTAAACCATTATATATGCTTCAAAATCATCTTCAGGAAATGTCATGTGGAAAAAGATCACATACCATATTGAATGTTGTATCAAATATGTCTGTAGACACATTTGATTGTTAAAATAATTGCCTGTTCTTCCATGGTAACATGAATATTCTGTATCTAAATTTTTACAAAAAAAGAATTTATATGTTTCTGGAAGAATTCTGTAGCTGTCTCTGACTTTTAGTAGTCAAAAAGTTAGTACAAACACAGGAACTTCTCCACAGATGTCCACTGGGAAAATGTTACTCGGTCCTTATCAGCCTTAACGCTTTAAAGTATTTTTTATACTTGTCACATATCCAAGGCAGCAATATTTTTAGGGGCATACTTACTATGACAAAGACTTTTCCGAGGCCACTGGAGCTTCAGGATGTTCTAGTGCTGACATTTTGAGCTGTACTGGTTCCAATATGGATTTTTGCTTACTCCACAATCCTTTCAGGGTGTACTTGCTGTGATGTGCACATAACCATGGCCACAGACGCTTTGAAGTGTGCCTCTTTCCAGGTGGACGTACATCCTACTTCACACTGGAGTTCCAGCCTGCCCCCTACAGCAGCATACAAAAAGCAGTAAAGTCCTAGTCAACCCCCAAACCAGGCAACAACTTATTGAAATCACCCCAGTCACAGTAGGGCAGATAACAAGGACGACAGCAATCAGCAAAAGCAAATATAATGTCAAGCAAGCAAGCCCCATGGCAAGCACAAGACCCTTTTAGTTATTAATAGTTATAAATTTGGGCTACCATACTCCAATCAAATCTATTATCTTTAACCCTTGAGCCCTGTTGGGTTCCTAAAATAGACTGCTATGGTTTAAGCTACATTGACAGCTAAGCACCATGCAAATGCTCACTTGCTACACCTTAGCAGTTGGGATAGAGAGCTGAAAGAGTAAAAGTGATGGGTTGAGGTAAAATAGGTTAAAAGCTGCAGAGCAAATTCTTCCTAAAAGCTGAAAAGGAATGCTTTCACCACTTCTGATGGGCAGGCAGGTGTTCAGGCATCAGGAACGCAGAGCTCCAGCATGTGCTCATAGTGACTTGGGAAGATAAATGCCATCACTCCAAATGTGGCCCTCTCTCTTCTTCTTCCCAAGCTTTATTTATTGAGCTTGATGCCATAGGGCATGGAATAATAGCCTTTGGGTCAGTCTGGTCAGTAGTCCCAGGTGTGTCCCCACCCGAACTCTTGTGCACCACCAGCCTCCTGCTTGCAGGGAAGCATGAAAAACCTGCTGTTGTTCAGCAGTAACTAAAGCATGACTATGTTATCAACTCTGTTTTCACCGGAAATCCAAAACACAAAACCATGTGAGCTGCTATTAAGAAAATCAGTCATATCCCATCCAAAATGACTACAAAAAAGAACAGTAGTGATAGGCAAGGTACCATGGATTATAGATATATATTCCATGTAGACCAAGTAAACAGAATTTTTATTCAACAACCTTTCCCTACTTTGTTCCCTCTCAGTCATCACTTTCTTCCTGATGCTGTGTTTATTTACACTTTACAGTTACTGTTCAACATACTGTCCTTCCTGCATCCCATTCATGCTCGATAACCTTATCTTCTTTTTCCTTACCATTTTTTTATGTTCAAAATGATACTGATAAAACTTCATGGGCAATGTCGTAGACCACTGTGCATAATGGATGCCAGGAAAAGAAGGCTTCTCCTACTTTTTCGACCAAAAACATATTTGATTTCAATTGAAATATCATGCGGATGTTCTTATGTTGTCAAAGGATGTGCCTGTTGTAGCCTTGGATATGACAAAAGATAAGAAGCTTTAATTGCTTTTTAAAAATCAAGTAAATAGAACCTCCAATTCTTTCATCTCAGTTTGAAGGTAATTCCCCTGCTAATAAAGCAAGAAAATCTTCAAAATTTCTGTAAAATTTTCTTGTAAAAACGAAGATGGTAGTGGTGGTTTGTTAAAGAACTTACATTGTGGCATCTTTAGGGTTTCATACTTGACTAATTTAGGGTTTATTTGCCAAATATATATTTAATACCTTTGGATTGCACTAATGAATATAAAGTCTGAGGGCATGTGACCTTATTTTTGAGATTAAATGAACTAGTTTGTTGGGACTTCTACACCGTCATTTTCATGTGAAAGGAATTAATGAGTCCTTTATCTCCTCTGACCTATCCTCTTGCTCAACATTGATGCTCATGGCTTTCAGTTTGCTTCATTCTCTTTAACTGTTTTATCATATATATGTTACTAACCTCTTTAGTAATGGATTCCCCTTCTTCTGTTTTATGGAAATTATTTTCTTCCTTAAGGTTTATTTTATTATTTAAACTTATAAACTTTTTCCCTCACATGGGATCCATAAATACATTTAAAAATCTAACTAAATTTTTGAAAAATAGCTCCCAAAAAAGTTGGATTTCCTTTTATTTTTTTCCCCATCTGATCAAGATGTTGCTTTGTTTTCAAGTTTTGTGCACACTCAAAAACATTTTCTGTGAAACTCTGAGAATTAAAGTAATTAAGGATAATATCCAGCTGAATGAGAAACTATTATGACCATTTTCAAATCTCAGTCTTCACATTGGCAGTTGATCATAATACTGAAGAAGGGTGTGATAAGACTGGAATATTCACATGTGGGATCAGTATTTTCTGGGAAAAAATTTAATGTGTTAAGACACGTTTGTTAAATTTTCTCTCAGTTACAACCAAAAGAAAGTAGCGTGAAAAAAGTGTATCTGGCTGAGCTGGGGTTCATTTTCCCATAGCAGCCCTCTCCAGCTTTGCATTGGCAGCTGAAAGAATGTAGGAGATACACCAGTGTTTTGGCTACTGCTGAGCAGCACTGGCACATCATCAGCTCTGTCTTTCCAACAGCGCATCAGTAGGCAGGGATTTGGCAAGATCCCGGAAGGGGACACAAGAAGGAGAGCTAACCAAATTGGCCAAAAGGATATTTCATGCCATATTATGTCTACTCAGCCATAAAAAACCAAGAGAGAGGAGTGGGGGCTTTGGGGAAAGGAATTGAGGGTTGCATCTGTTACTGACATTTCCCTTCCAGATAAACCAATATGTGTACTCAAGTCCTACTTCTCAGGAAGGAGAAGGACAACATCAACTGAAGTGAAGTAGAGAATAAACATTTTGTTTTTCTTAGCTTCTGCGTGCAGACTTTATTTTTGCTTTATTAAACTGACTTTATCTTGACTCATTGGTTTTTTACATTTTATTTGCTCCCTGCCTGTCCTTCTGAATGGCTTGGTAGGCATATGCTTAGGAATGTCAGGAGATGACTACATTAATTTATTAGCAAAAAAAATTAGTGAGGTAAGCACTGCAAGGACAATACAATGTGTTATTCTTTTCTATGCACTACCATAATCTGCCTGTTTAGTTTTCATTCCAGAATCTTTTTTGTGGGTGATGAGGCAAGAGACAAGAAGAACTGAGTTTGTTTTTTAGAGAAAGGACAAGCATGTATCTCTGACAGTTAAGAAAACCTGTATTTAGCTTACAAATGAGTGAATTTGATAAGAATTCAGTGAAGGAAATAAACAGGAAAAGCAGGATATAATTTTAGAGATGCTATTCTTCTCCTCTCCCTCTGTGTCTACCATGCTTGAAGAGTAACTGAAGAAGTTTGAATGAGTGTCAATTTATCCTTTTCCCTCATGGCCATCTGATCAAATCAAAAAGGGCTGGGCAAAAACATAAGAAAGTGACATAATGGAAATTAAGTGACAAATACATATGATGTTATATCCAAAGGTGAAATGAGAATGGATGCAACTAGAAAGAGTTGGAAAGATACAGACCTCATATTTAATAGCGGCTGATGGTTTAGGTGTTTTTAACTTTCTTATTTAAACTATAAATTAGAGCACTTACCAGAGCAGTTTGGGAGGCAGTTAGGTCTACACAAAGTGGAGTGCAGTGTGACAGTAAGACAGGTAAGATGGCTCAGCTTCCACAAGAGATCTAGCTGTGACAACATGTAGATGAATTAGGCTGTACAGTCTGTGTTCCTTCTTCTGGGCTGCTTCCAGTACTAGAGCTAGTGTGTATGACTGCTTTGGATACGTGTGTAATTTTACTTGAGCCTGAAACTGAGAGACCTTGAGAGCGCATAGACAGGGAATAATGGCAACTGTTCAATTCAAAACATAACACCAACCAAGAAAAGACAATCTTCACTTACTAAATTTGCACAGCCCCTGCAGTCATTCAGTGCAATTAGGACAGCAGAGATAATAATAAAAGAATAAAAGAAATATTTTTCATAATGGTGACAACCTTCTTATAACCCTTTACACTGATGTGAATGTTTCAAAATTTTATTGTGAAAAATGTGAATTAGAAGCACATTATTATTCTTTAATTAAGTAACAGCTAAGATAACTGTATATGAGAAGGCATTATTCCTCTTCTCCCTATTGAAAGCCTGAGATTCCACAGTCTACTGCTACCTAAATAAAGACAGGTGTTCTAAAAATACATTTTTAGGTCACATACTCTTGCTGAGATCCTTGCTGTACAAATTCTTCTAGTTTAGAGCTCTGGAAGTGCAAAAGAAAGATGATGCAATTAAACTTGTTAGAGGACTAGGAAAGAGATATAGAATTAAATATATGTAATTCTTATCATATGGCAAGATAAAAATGCCTTATTCATAACTTCTTGATTACATACCTGTTTCAAAATACAAAAGTACAAAATTAAAGTTTAGGAAGCTTTTCACTGATTTGCAGAGGTGATTCATTTCAGCAAGGGTCAACTTCTTAAGTGATATTTCATTGCCTTTTCATGCTGGGGTCTGGATATCATAAAAAAAATATTTGTGACAGACATGTTAAGGTAACCTTGTTTGTTTAAAGGTAAGTATCAGAGATAATTTTAAATAACACCTAAAGCTAATCAAGTAAAACTACTGTAAATATTAGTTAAGGGCAGCCACTGTTAGATCACAGAATACCAAGCTAAAGATAAGATATTAATAGTTTCTTCATGCTATAGCCCATCCATGTCATGTCCCTCAGAGATAATGAAGATATTTTAAATTATCCCTCTATTGTGATTTAAATCTATTCCTCTTTTGTGAGAAAATGCTATGATTTCTAAAAGATGAAATAATATCAATAATGAAAATCCATGCAGAAGCAGCACATGAGACCAAAAATCCTCCCATGATTTCATTTCAGAGATGGCTTCTCTGAAGCCATATGTCTTTTAATTCTTCTATAAATACCAAATAGGTTATGAAGAATTTGAGAAAATTAGCCATCATCACCTAATGAAAGGAGCTGAGAACTCCAATTTAATTTAGGAAATTGAGACCTTATAATGAAATAGTGGCATCATTCTAATGAATTCTGATATAACACTTGACATTGAGCACTGGAACTGTGAAATATCTGATTTTTCATTTGGAAAGCCAAATAAGTAATTCAACCCTTACTGACTTTTTTTTCCTCCTAACTTGAAGACAGTTTTAAAGAGGAAGGTTTATCCGTTCCTCTTGGTTACTGAAAAGTTTTACATAGATCAAAATAAATTTTATTTATGAATGAACAACATAATCATTATTTTCTGAAGTCACTACTTGCAAATATGTTTCAAGATTTATATTTTCATCTGGATGAGTTCTATACAGGGAACATGTTATGAACAGTGAAGAATCCAATAAGAAAAACAAGTCTGTGTATTATTAAAACTGGGGTACTAGAAAGAGGGCCTTAGCACTTTAATATAATTATTGCATATTTTACGAGACCAATCTTAAAAAAGCCAGCTCAACAGCGTTTTCACTAACCTCACACACACACACATATGAACAAAATAAGAAGTTAAAAATACAAACAAATAAATAAAGTCAATATATTTCAGGTTTACTCCACACATGTACAGGCTTGACTGATATGTAGATTTTGGAAGCATTTGTGAAACTTCATTATGAAAAAAATAATAATTCATATTATTTCTTTTTCAATAAACATGGCAATCTATTCCCCTTTAGAAAGCTTTTGTATTCCTGGAGTAGGGCAGGAGAAGAGAAGTAGTTGTGAATAAAAAAAAATATTTAAGTGAATCAGTTTGAAATTTTATTTAAAATTGAATTAATGGTAGATGCAATTTCTAGGCCCGAGTGTTCTGTTTCTCATAGCTTCACAGGTAAAATAGAGAACCATGGAGACAGGATTGTGCAACATACCCAATTTAATGCATAATTATTTTTGACACTCTTGCATGTATGAGAAATCTACATTGTTATTTAACTCACAGTTACTTTTTTGAGTAACTGATTTACCATTGAAGTAAGGCTACATTCTTATATCAATCAAATCTGAGTAGGGAGGCATTCTCATTGAAATAAATGCACATTTCATTCAAGATAAGAATGAGAAATGGCAAAAAATCATGCTTTATGGTATTACTGTGCTGAGGGAGAAGAATGGGACTCTGAAACTATTTTATCAGAAATTTGGCAAGATCTCACTGCTGGCAATACATATACAAATCCTGCAGTGAGAGTGCAAATGTCTGAGATGGCAGAACTTAAAATGCATAAAAAGTAAAATTGGATAGAGGAAGAGCAAAGGGATACTAAATCAGATACAGTGAATTTTTTGATTTTTTTTTTCTATTTTTGTCAGGAATCAAAAGATCTTTATAGAGACAAGAGACAAAAGCAACATTCCTCTTAAAAAAAAAAAAAAGAAAAAAAAACCAAGAAAACCCCCCAAAAACAACAACAACAACAAAAAGAAACAAACAAAAAATTCCCACTTTAAGTAGTTTTTAGTTCGATGGTCAGACTCCAACTTTTACAGTGAGATGGCTGCTGACATGAAATCAGTAGATGGTGAAAAAATGCACCAGGTGTTCAATTTATGGGAAAAATATCTTATCTGGGGATGAGACTTTTGACCTCCTAATTCAATAAATTAAACTAATTGAAGACTAAAATCCTGGCATGCATAAAAATTATCACCATCAAATAGTAACACTAAATGTATGACACTGAGGATTACTTCAATACTTAGTTGATTATGAGGTGTTGAAATATCAGTAGTTAAACAGTTTAAGACTCATTTGATTACAGCCTATATTGGATGAAAAAGCATATGCAAGCAATTCTACAGTTGCTTTACAGAACTGGTGGATTTTGGCTCTTCCAGTAAGAAATTGGATGACATCCTCTCTCAGGTCTGAAGATGATACCCTTCTCCGGGAATAAAATATATTGAAATTACACTTGCCCTCCTATTTTTGTCTCAGAAACTAAGAAATCTGTCATCCTACTGCCATTATGTGTGCAGCAGAAGTTGAATTGGATTTTTCCAAAACAAATGATTAATGTATAAGAGTTTGCAATTTAATACTAGGGGTTTTTTTCCCTGCACAAGCATCTTGGATCCTGTTTTCAGCAACTGATTTAACATATAAATTGGCCAAACTTGGCAAAAGTCAAGAATATTTAATAGGATACAGATGGTACAGCAGAAAGCAATATCTAGAGATTTGGGTGACTTGAATGCTCTTTAGCCCTCTACCAGCTGCTTTGGCTCAAGTGTGAATGAAGACCTTTTAAGAATCAATAAGTGTATCTTATGTTGTGCCTAAGCATTGCCCACCCAACTAAGCTGACACCAAAAACAAAAGCAACCATATGGTTTTAAGTATATTAATGAACAGGGCACTACAGCTTAATACGCAAGTTTAAATATGTTAATTTAATACCATCAATTCCTTGCACATTGCTAATTTCCATTGGCCATCTAATACAAAGAAATGTAATTCTCTCCAGATTTTCAGTTTCAATGGTAACAGAAAATAAAACAGACAGCAATCGCTTGAGGCTAAAAGAAAATGGAAGAGACACTCAATTTCTTTCTTTACAAACCATAATAAAATCACAGTCAATAGATTTTAGTTATTGGAATCATAAAACAACACTAGCTGCAGTTAAGAATTAAGTCCTTTGGGGCTGTAAGTGCTCTATATGGTGTTTTCAGCTTGTAATGAATGATTACTAATTACAAGGCTCAGATTATATTGCAAGCATTTAAGTGCTGATGTCCCACTATAATAAAGCAGAGAACCTCGAGCAGTGTCCTCCTTTCTCTTTTATGCAGCAGCACACTGCATTTGATGAATTGATCTTCAAGTTCCTAATAAACGCTAAAACATAAGTGATGGAGTGGATTCCAATTGTAAATGGATTCCTGGGGCATTAGATGCTGGAGGCAATATCCTAACAATACTCCATGCTTTCCTCTACCGTTGACTCGTTATTATGTTCAGAGGCTCTTGTGGTTGTGTATATCAAGAGCAACATTATTGCCACAGTTCAAACTATATACAGCTGTGAAATCTTCTTGGCAAAAATAAAAGGAAAAAACTGGAAGACGAAAAAGATATTAATCTATCCCATCACAACAGTACCAACAATTATGATCAAACAAATAAACAAGTAAATAAAAACTGGAACATGAGAAATTCTGGCAGAATCCTGGAAAGGGAACTGTGGAGGTGATTAAAAATAGCAATACTCAGAGAAGCACTGATCGTAGCCCTAAGCCACCTGCTATCATGGGACCTGCCTCAAGCAGGGGCTGGGGTTGGTGACCCAGTTGGTGATCTGAAGATTCCTTCCTAACCAAACTATGACTATGGTGAAATTTCACTTGCAAATTTCCATTACAATAAAGGCGTAATAGCTTGTATTCTGCACAAAATATCATACTCTCCATCACCGGATCTGGGTCTTCGCCATGCGCAGGGGGTACAGCACTCAGCTACAGCTGTATACACAGATATCTCTGTGGTAAAAGACAACAGGGAATTATCCCCTTCTGCAAGCAGGGAGCTACTTTGTTTCCTGGGGGCATTGCTGCCTCCTGTCCTGAGGCACCAGATCCTGTATTGCAGAACTGCTTCTGACTGGTCAGCCCCATCATGTCCAGCTGCAAGGCTTTATTTATCCCTAGTATCAGGCTTGGAATTCAGCTTTGGTGGACCTTGTAAAGTTCCTGACTATCCACTTCTCCAGCCTATCCAGGATCCTCTGCAATCCTGCCTTTCTGCATATTAACCCTTTCTCTCAACATAAACTAAACACAGGCCTTTACTCAGAAAGTCAATTTGCAACACATCTTGTCCCAGGTGAAAATCCATTATAAAATCTCATGTGTAGAAGCTCTTGTTCAAACTTGCAATTTCTATGAGACTGTTCTTGTGTTGGTGCCTTTTCAACAGTCACATTGCCTCAGAAGTTAGTCATTCATGCTATTATCAGCTTGTCACATCCATATCTCACCAATTTGGTTATAACATACTAAAATGCAAAAGACACAGGATGCTTAGTACTTTTAACCTCAACTTGACACAGTCACTTCTTTTATGACAAAAGAGAGAGAATATAAGTATGTTTACATATTTTAGAATGGATCAAACAGAATAAATATATGGTAAAATTAATGTAATTTATGAAATAAAATAATAAATAGATCAGTACTTTTGAATTTATGTTTCTTTTTTAGACACATAAAGTAAATTAAGTAAATTATAATTTTTATATAAACTAGCTTCAAAGAGTATTAAACATTTTCAGCAAATGTGATTAAAAGCATACCATTATAATCACAATTTTAGAGTTTACAAAGATTTGTTTAACTGAGCAGTTAAGCAAAGAAAACTTTTGACAGATAAGGCTGAAAGAGACATTTCTGCATTTTGTAGGTTTTTTCCTTACATCCAGCATGAGTGTTTGAGTTTGTTCCCACTGCCTCTCATTCTCATGCCCTGTACCACTACTACTAAGCAATATAGTTTAAAAAATCACATGAATTTCACAAGTACTTTCATCTAAAACATCTAATCTACATTTTAAATAACTAAAGACACAGAGTGGGCTTAAACACATCTTGTCCCAGGTGAAAATCCATTATAAAATCTCATGTGTAGAATCTCTTGTTTAAACTCGCAATTTCTATGAGACTGTTTTTGTGTTGGTGCCTTTCCAACAGTCACAAATCATGGATGAAAGAGGATCTAGGAATCCTTATGGATCTAGATCCATAAGGATCAGAACAGAGTCAGGTAACAGAACTGTCAAAAAAGTCCAGTGACTCTTTGGATCACAACTGTCATTATGAACAGGTGATGGTGACTTATTAGCCTTGGTTTTCCTAGTAAAAATAGAGGTGTTTTAAAGTGCTGCTGATAGCAGTGCATTCATGTTGATGCTTCATGTCAAATATCATCAACACACCTGCACCTATCATGAACTACAAAGTGTGCTTCTCAAAAGTTATGAAAAAACTTTTCTGATTTCATTACATCATACATTATATTTAGAAAACAATTCTTTGCAACCTTTTTTTTGTCCTTTTCATCATCTTTAAATCAAAATTGACTTAAAGGAAAATTTCTTTCATTTTTCCTTCCTTCTCTCTTTTCTCTAACTCCTCTGACTTATTTCAAACGTCAGCTTCTCACTTACAGTATTTATTTTTTTCTTACTTTTTTTAAAATTAACTTCTCATTCTCTGCTTCTCTATTGTGTTCTACTTGATCTGAACTTACTTCATCTAGGCTTCTCCCTTATACCACTGAAGAAAACAAATTCTGAAAGACAATTTTTCCCAGTTAAAGGAAAAATCCACTGTCATTGTCTCCTCTTCACCTCCAAACAATTTTTAGTGTTGCAAATAATTTTACTTTTTAACTTTTTCACCATCCTTCAAAATACAGTGAAAATCACAGACATAAACCTTTGTGGTTAGCTAGCATTGCCATATGACTGATACAATTTTGCAAAATAAAACCTTGGCTTGTATTTCACTATTGTTTCTTGCTCACCTCTAGCTCACACTTTTCTCCTTTAGACAACGGGGATATAATCAGTGGACTAGCTTAATATAACAGAATGAAAAATTTAGTATTTTCCTGGTGCCAATATCGTTTAATAAATTGTAATTTATTTTCCTCACATTGGGGTTAAAAAAAATACAAAAGAGCAAGCACATGATAAAGGATGCTTAAATGTTGCAGCTTCAACATTGTGCAATTTAGTTCACTGAACCTATCTAGTGCCATCTCTGAAATTAATAGGCAGGTTAGCTACATTTTTTAAAAAATATATATTCAAGAGATGTAAAGATTTAATGGCCAGATCGCTTGTACTATTTTATTGTAGAAATAAAATTGCAGACTAACAGATGTGTCAAGGTTTATGCAGGACAGAAAGAAACGGAATATTTAATACTAAACAATTAATGGAAGACAATTATGAGTACAAAAAATAGTAAACTATTCAGCTGCAGATATTCAGGAAGTTGTATTCAGAATTACTTAGACAAATAGATATGCCAATTAAGTACATATGGTGGGTAAAACTGGTATTCACCACATATTATGGCACTAGTATAATATTAGATATGCTAATTTGGCACAATTAACCTTTTGTAATTGCTTTAAAGACCTTGTCTAGCCATGCAGAATATTACTTCATTGAAGGAATAACTGATCGAGTATAAAACTAGAGGCAAGGCTTCAAGAAACTAATTATACTGTCTGGACACAGTACATTTTTCCTACTAAGGTTTAAGTCACCTTTATACATTCATATATTCTTCCAGACAATCTTAGAAATGGAAAACGATTGCTCAAAGTTAAATATTTGGTTTTCATTTTTGTCCTCTGAATTTGAGCTGTGAAATGCAACCCAATACTTTCATGGGTTGGGACAGAGGGAAGAAAGATGATAAAAGTAGGGTGTAGTTTACAATTGTGTGTTAAAATTAGGGACACTATTTGCAAATTTTGTGCTTCGTTGCCCAACATATGCTGATGTAGACAAAAAGAACTAGCACAGATGTTTTCCCAGTAATATGTTCTGTAGAAACTGGCAAAGTGGCAGAATGCTAGAGATCAATCACTTGAGTAAAGTGACTGTGTGCTAGTATGGGTTTTGAATGATGTAAGCTACATGGATCAGATTTCCTGAATTAGAATCTTACTCTATATAACCAAAAAGGGAACATAGTTATTGAAAAAAAGTTAGCCTGAAATAGTTTTGCTTTTTCATATCTTTACTCATTACTAGGCTGTTATTATTGAGAGGTAGCCCGGCTCTTTAGTTTGTGGTAAAGCCTTTGACATTTAGATTCTTATTGCTGGAATCATTTATTAGTTTAACAAGCACACATCCCTTAGTTCCACTTTTGAACATTTTGTCTAAAATGCTTTGGACTATTTCAGTGCCATGTGACTCACATGAGAAATGAAGAAATTAATTCAAGAGAAATGTTCAGACTGAAAGCATAAATTTAGTTTCAGAGCCTTGGAGACTTTGCTACTAAGTACTTGCTAACTTTGCAGATATCCTTTGCAAGTATATATGTTTGCAAAGACAGAAGACTAATGTCTTTGTTTTCTTTGGAAAAAAAAAAAAGGCATACAAGATTAGCACCAAACACATTTCCTATCTATTATTAACATTATTTAAAAACTTTACAAGTCATGTGGTATGACCTTGTTACTGAGCCCTTGCTCAGCTAGTAGCTACACAAACATGAGTAAGTGCCAGTACTGAATCTTGAGCCCTAATAAACGTAGCCAAACAAATAAATACAAAAGTACAACAGTAAAGGAAGGAAAATGGGTTTTGAGGTTTATTGTTCTATTGCCATTTAATGTGAGATATGTCTTGCTAAATTCAGAAAAGCTTTTGTGCTAAGTGGAAATATTTTTCTTGGAAGAAGATTTCCAAGTAACTTTCCTGTTAAAAATTTCATATGGCTCAAAAATACCACCTGAATTTATTTGTAACATAAAACATGGCATAAAAGCAAGCCCAGCTAGGTGAACTGAAATACTTAGTCATTCCTCAAGAGTTTAATTGAATCTTGAACTGACATTCCAGAAAAAAATTAACCTAAAATCATACATAGCCATGAAACTTTTGGCCTGGAGATCTAAGCTATTCCAAAGGGGCCTATTAAAGAGAAGAATATGCTAAAAAATGGAAAAGCAGCATTCACAACATATTTTGAATTCTAAGAAACTGAAACTTTTCTGAACTTTTAAATTTTTTTTTAAGCCTCCAATGATGCTGCACAGAAGACAAAACTGTTGCAACAAATCTGGTCTTTACCTCATCTAGTGGGTCATCCAAATGAGATGAAAAGGGAAAAAAATATTATTCAGAGGACTGTTCATTTAACCTTAATCAACAAAATACAGTGTCAATATTTTTCTGAATCATGGAAATCTTAAATTTTCTCTTTTCAATCCTGTTGGCTTTGTCTACCCATATTTCAACAAAAAATGATAAAAATTGCTTTTCAACCCACCTATTCCTTCAAGTATGCAACTGCCTTGTAGAGAGATGAAGAACATGGACACAGTGTAGAACATTTGCACAGCTACCTACTGTGCAGTAGTAAGGTTGGACAAGTAGCTGGAGGAGTAGTGCATATTCCAGTTACACTTGTAGGTTCTCTCTCTGTGAAGAGTCAGTAAATAATTACCTTTAGATTTCCAATACTGACACCATGAACGAGCATCAGAAATTTAGAAAATTTTACTGAAGAGGAACATTCCATTGTATTTGAAAAGTCGTGGCAATCAGATGAATTCCCAGTGCCTGGAAAAGAGAAGACAACACCCGTTAATATAAAGGGTATAAAAAGGGCCTTTGGAAACTACTGATTAGTCAGTCTCACCTCCATGCCTCATAACATCATGGAATACACCCACCTGGAAGCCGAGCAAAGTACATAAAAACCAGAGATGTGATAGAAATAGCTAAAATGCGTTCACCAAGGCAAATCATATCTGAGTCTGAGTAAGCTGGTGGCTTTCTATGCAGAATGATGGAGCTGCTGAATAAGGAAAGAGCTTCTGATGTCCTCTCCCTGGACTTGAAATGATGCCACCCACATTTTGTTGTTATGTTGAAGAGATATGGGTTTGATGGATGAATTGTTAGATGGATAAGGAATTGATGGAATGGCCCTATCCAAACTGTTGCTGCCTCAATGTGCAGATGGAGATCAGTGATGTACAGTGTCCTTCAGGGGTCTGAACTTGGGCCAGTGCTGTTTATTGATGATATAAACACTGAGATTATTTGCATTCTCAGCAAGTTATGGCTTACACCCAAATGAAGTGCAGTTGATGTACTAGAGGGCTGACATGCAGAGGGATCTTGACAGACTTGAGAAGTGCGTGTGAACAGCTTGATAGTTGAACAAGGTCAAGTGAAAAGTTCTGCATGTGGGTTGGGACAATCCCCAGTATCAGGACAGCCTGGGGTATGAATGGGTTGTGAGCATCCCTATGGCGAAGGACTTGGAGATATTGATAGGGGAAAAAAAGTACATTTGCAGCCCAGAAAGCCAATGGCATCTTGAGCTGAAGTAAAAAAAGTGTGGCCAGTAGATTGAGGAAGATGATTTTCCTCCTTTACTCTGCACTGCGAAAACCTCACCTAGACTAGTGCATCCATCTCTGGGGCTCTCAGCACTAAAAACCAGATGGATGGGTCCAAGAGGGTCCAGGTGATGGCCTCAAAAATGGTCAAAGGACAGGAAAAACTCTCCTGTGAATAAATGATGAGAGCGTTAAAGTTGTTCAAACTTTGAATATGTAAGAGATATGTGGTCTTTCAATATAAAAAAGGAGCTTACAAGAATGATGGGGAGTTGCTTTTTATCAGTACCTGTAATAAATAACAGGATTAGGGATAATGGTTTTTAAATGAAAAAGAGTTGATTTAGATCAGATATAAAGAAGCATTTTGTTTACAGTAAGAGTGGTGAGACACTGGAGCAGTTTGCTCCAAGAAGATGGAAGTGTTCAAGGCCAGATTGGATGAACCCTTGTGCCGCTTGCTCTCATGAAAGATGTCCCTGTCTGTGCCAGGGAGGATTGGAACCTAAAGATTCCTTCCAACCCAAACCATTCTATTAGTCTTGAACCATGACTGCAAGAACCTCTCTGAAAGGCATTAAAATCATCTATAGAAAAGTGTTATTTTTCTCAATGGACTATTGAATCACACCCAATAAGGAGGGATAAGGTACCTCATAATTTCTATGTGGCACAATAAATAATAAATCATGAAACAACTCAGAAAATGGATCAGCTTCTTGCAAAATCTTTTTTTCAATCCAAAACAAAATCTGTTACCACTCCAGGGCCCAAGAAATGGATATTACTGTTTTATACCATGAACCTGCTCTTTCTTCCTGTGGAAGCCACTGAGATTTGATAGAATCTGCACATCTTGAAAGGGACATAAATGGTTTTGCTACTTAATGCCCTCTGAAATCACATAGATTATAGTAATGAGATGTGTTTCAATGATTTCTTTAAATCTGCATGATATCTTTCACAGCAGAAACACAGAAATCTTCTGTAAGTAATCAATATTTCTATTATTGCTGCTACACTCATAAATTCTTACTGTCAAAAATAGAGAATAAGACAATGGATTACTTTGCATACTTGATGGAAAATCATCTGAATATTTGTTCTCAGTCAGGTAGAGGCAGTGCAGTTAGCTCTAAGAGTAGTAATATATTTCTACTCTTAGTTTTTTAACTGACATGGTTGGGTAGCTCATACTCAAAATTATTCCTCCTTCACACACTACATAAAAAATTTCATCTAACAAATGTAGAGATACAGTCAGATTATAGTTCAGTGAATACTGCACTTCAAGAAAAATAATGGTGTTTTTCTACTGCAAGAGTAGTCACAACCACTCTTCTCCCACTTATGAGAAGAGCACTGCAAGCAGGATTTAGAAAAATTATAGGATTTAGAAAAATTTATTACTGTGAAATGCAGATGATTCCTTAGCTCTTGGTTGATTCTATTGGTTCTTCACTGGCTTATTTCTGCCATTGCTCCTTTTTGAGGGACAAGTGCAGACAATGATTTGGACACATGACAAATATGCATCTGGAATTATTGTATTGGTGAAACACCTTTTGGAGCTGAACAATTCACCACACCACTGAGCTGTAACATCTAATTATCACTAGCGGCACAAACTACTGAATTGTTCAGCTCGTCTACAATGCCACTTTATGCATTGCTTCTGTTTAAATGTTCAGTTGTCAATTACTTACAAGCTGATGGATGCCTCCATTCATCAGTCATTTGAAAGGAATACTTATTTGGAAGGAACGGATTACTCTGGGGTTTTGAAAATAGAAAGCTGAGGGGGGATTATGGTCTCTTTTACAGACCCCAGAAATCACCTGGAAAATGGCTCTTTGTTAACCATCTGCTTGACACTGATAAAACATAAAAACACCTCTGAACAACAAATAAATTTTTGGGCTAATTTCTATAATTTTTTAAGTGTAAACGATGCACTCCATGAGCAGGCTATTTGCCTATTTTTTGGAATGACAATCTCTTCTGTACTGCAATGCTCTGCAAGCTTGAATTTTGTGGAATTAATTAAATAGTTATTATAAATTTGATATTTCTTTCATATGAAAAAACATATTTGAAGGTCCCAATTAAAAAAAAAAAATTCAAATCCCCACCTAAACTGCATTATGTTATTTATTGTACAGACACATTTATTTACAAACAAGTATGACACCCAAGCATGACACAAGAGTTACTTTCTTATTTCTTGAAAACATTTTTTAAACATCTATAAAAAAAATCACAATTATGTTTTCTTAGCGGTAGAATCATAAGAAAAATCAGTAGATGACCTATTTAAGTAAAATGCTTCTATTTACCATAAGTGCCTCTTGAGTGACTGTGTTATCCTGAAACAGATATATTGTGTTGGGCAAGATAATTTCTCAAGCTTGTCCTTTTTGCTTTGTTTTTACAAGCCCTTTTGTTTTGTTTTTACAGGTATGATTTTGAATTATTTAAAGCATGCTGTGGCCTCCATCTTTTCTTCATATCACTTGTAGGTTATAAAAAATGTTTATTTCTTAAACAATCGTAAACATCTGATTCTCTAGTATCAGATGAGATAAATATCTCTTAAAGACACAACTCAGAAGTAGGTTCTATCTATTTCTGTAACCAGCTTATTATTTTGTTAGGTGTGTTTTAAGTGTTATACATCTTCAGCAAAAAAAAAGCCCAAAGTTCTATTACTAAATAAAATCTTCTATTTCAAAAGAGGTTCAATGAGCATTGGAAACCCTTTCACTCTGCCTGAACAGAGCTTCTGTGAGAGGACAGAAAGCACTTCTTCTGTTCTGACACATGGGTTGTAACTAGGAGTGAAAAATATTTTAAGAAATGTTTCTAGCAATAGACTTCATACACCAAATAGAATACATAAGAAAAAGTTTGTTTCAAGTCATCTTTTTTGAGACATTTTTTTTTAATTAAGGAAAGACCATAATTTATTTCACAGTCTAGATACTTTCCATTTTCATTCTAATGAACTCATATAAGAAAATTCTCTTTACCTTTATGGATGCATCTTTCATCTGTGGAACAAAATATATTTTGCCAAGTATTAATATCACCCATGAAAGTGATAAACTTAAACTTCATTAGGGAACAAGAAACGTGCTTGCAGAAAGGTGGTTTCGGTCTGTTTACTTTACACCAATATCAGTAATGCTAACTAAGTGTATTAAATAATGTAAAATAAAACGAATTTGTCAATAAATGAAATAATAAATGAATGCTCAGTGAAAATGCAAGTCTTCATTTACTAAAATTAGGCATTGATTGTATCTAAAAAGGCAGCTAGGAAGAAAAGTTTCAATGAATTTGGTTTGTGAACATCAAGACTCTTTAGCAAAGTCAAATACATCTCTGTTCGGACCCAAAAGGGAGCAAGAGAACACATGAAGAATTATATTGACAGGATCACGGCATACACAGACTAATTTCTCATTCAGCAAAGTATTTTAAGTGGTTTTTATTATGTGGACCCTTATAATTGACTAAATGGTTTATAACAAGCAGCAAAAGACTGTCGGATGGCAGTCCATTGGTGGAGATCTTTTGCCATCCGATTAGAGAACCTCTCTAGATGACAGTGTCCTTGGCAATCTCTTCCTCCTCACAGGTAATGACTGCCTATTATTCCATGAGAGATATGAAATGGCTGTCAGGCTAAGTCTCCCCAGAGACAGGGTTTCCCTCCATCTTCGCCTAGCTGCCTCCTGGCAGTGGCACGTGTGTAGCACCCCCTCCCCTCCCCTCCCCCTCCAACACCTCTGATCAAACAATGTTGAGAAAAAAAAAATCAAAATTAAATTGGTTCCCTGTTGCCTGCAGGGGTAAAATCACTTTCCTGGTCGTGCTCGCTTTACTGTTGCTGATACAGGCCCAAATGCCTTTGGCCTTTTCCACTGCCTGGGTAGTGATGATTCATGTTCAGCCGGCTCTCAATCTGTGCTCACAAGTCTCTTTCTGCTGAGAAGCTCTCAAGCTACTCCACCCCAAGCCTGTAGCACTGCCTGGGATTGTCGTGACTCAAAGGCAAGAGTTTTTTGAACCTCATGCAGTTGTCCTCAGCTCATCAATCCAGTCTTACAAGATTTCTGTATAGATTCTTCCTTTCCTCCACCCAATCAAAGCTCCCACCCAACTTGGAGTCATTTGTGTAGTTACTGAGGATGCACTTAAGCCCCTCATCCAAATCACCAAGAGAGATGTTAAGGAGGACAGGCTGCGTTACTGAGCCCTGGAACAAATCTATTCAATGCTGGCTAGGCTGCCAGCTGAGTTTAGTCCCACACACCGTCACTCACTGGACCAACATGTTTTTGACCCAATAGTGCACCTATCCAAGATGTATTATATGAAGTTAAACAAAAAATAAAGTTGCACCATTCAAAAATCAGCTATTTGATGATTAAACCATGGATTTAGTAATACAAAACTTATACATCTCATGCATGGGAGCAGAATTAAAAATCATGAGTGTGAAATGTTGCCGTTCCTTCCCTTCTCCAAAATATCTTTAGCTGATTGTGAAACTGTCTGTAAGGTATTAAACTATTTTTGAAAGTAATTGTCTCTTTTGCTAGCTAATTCTCATCACTAAATTTCTTTTTCAAATTTTTCCATACTTTCTGAAAAGATTTTTTTCTGAAAATTTAAAATGTTCAATGCAACATAACTTTAATATTAAACACGCCAAAGTTAATTCAGTTAAGAGATTCACTACTAGAGTTCACCATCATGTGAAAAATATACTGAAAATTATACACATAAACAGCTGAGTCAGAATTATATTTTCAACTTTAAAGTATTTACTTAAAGGAACTTGAAAGGGAACGATAGCACACTAACAAAGCATTCTAAAATTTAAAAAAGAAAAATGAATGTGATGAATTATCCAGCCACAGGCTATTCTAATTTCTTATTTCTATGCTAGGCTTAAATATTCATGTACTTTCAGTCCTTAAAACCCTCTCATATTCAAGTGAATTAACATGTCAGCAAATATAATGAATATGTATGCAATTAAGAAAGGAGTTAGTTCAATCTTTATTTTCTTTCATAAAGTACTGGACTGATAAAAATGTGCTTTGGACAATGTAACATAGGAGATAAAGAACAAGGCACATAACAGAACTGCAGAAATTCCAGGGATTTACCAGACTGGGTTGAACAATTCTGCAAAAGTAATGACTTCAGGGGCTTTAACATATGACATCAGTGTCAGCTCTGAACATAAGTCAGGATTTACTGACTTAGCTTCTATGTGAGGTTCATGTGCAAGACAGTTCTTTCTCGCCAAAAATACAATATTTCAAATGTAGATACTAAAGGAAGGTTTATAATGTGGATACTGATGGTTTCTAATTTAGAGTTCACTTTACATGAGTATTTTGCAAAATCAAATGACCCATAAACCCATTTTGGAAAATCTTACTAATTCACTCACTAGAGTAATCTCAGGCAGTACACCTAATAGAAATAAATGCAACAGAGAATTTTCTAATATGACAATATTAAACATAAATTTGTCGTTAAATGAAAATGTAAATGTAAATCTACCAGATCTCCTTAAAATTCAATATGTTTTAAAAGTCAAGGTTTCTCTGACAAGGTAACATATATTTCCTGCCTTCTGTGATGGATCAAAATATTCATTAAGAGTATTCAGTATATCCAATTAGAGCAGTCAGGTTTTGTGTTTGATAGCTGCTTCTATGTGCTACTCAATTTCTTTTAGAACCATAGATTTCTAATTTCATCATTATTAATACAAAAGACGCTTCAATAGGTACCAACTGAAAGAACTGTACTAGGTGCAGCCAATGCATTTAGCTGAAAACAGACTCTCACAGGCTTCAAAAGAAAAGTGGGGGATGGAAATTGAAATGGAAGTTCATTTTGTGAGTGGCAGGTTGTGGCACAAAATGATGGGTGCCAAAGGCCAAGGCCAGATTTCTGAGAAAACAGGTTCTGTGGCTGGTAGCACTCAAAGATAATAGTCTCTAATGGTTTGCTCTGTGAAATGTATGGCCTGGTTTTCAGAGTAGTTCAGCACCCAAGGAAGAAAATGACACTTTCTTTATTCTATATCTCAAAAGTGTAAGCCAAAGCTTATGAAAAATCTAACTTTAGTGATGAATTCTGACTACTTTATCAAATCTATCACCATGTCACTTTGTACAAGGTCACATAAGAAGTCTATCAGAGTGCCTGGAACTGAACCTACATCTCCAGAATTTTAGCATAGTATTTCTTCTGACATGCACAGAAATTCAAGGAAAGCATTGCACCATAAACTACTCTCAGTGAATGCATTCTCTTGCTATGAGACAGTGAAAAGATAAAAAATCAGAAGAGAGATGTTGCATCAGCATTTTTTAAAAGAATTTATGCATCCTATTTTTATTTAGATTCAATTTGCCTTTATAAGTTGGGGTGAAGAAAGTGATTTTTCTTGTTTGTTTTCTAAGAGATGTGCTAAATGGCCAGGAAATATAGAATACACTAGAGAGTATGGAGACTTCTTAATTCATTGCCTCGGTGTACAGTAAATCTATTCCTTGAACAGCTTTATTTCTTTTATCCAGCAGGATTTCACCTAATGGATGACATGGATATAAGATGGTGACTGTGTAGTGAGTGATGTTACTAGGGGCAAGACTTATCACTGTGATTCAAAGTAAAGAGAAGCAGCTCTTTACAAATAAGTGCTTTGTAAAGAAAATGGGTTTTAAACCAAACATGTCTTTCCTACCTGCAAACAAGTTCATTGCTGTGAAGGATGTAAACTTACAACATTGCTTTGACCGAGTCATTCCACTTCACTCCCACCTAACTCCAACTCTGGGTTCATTCCAATCCTGAGAGGAGGAAGTAGGTGAAGCAAGCTAGTACCCCTGACGTAGTAGTGATAAATCGTTCCAAATATACCTATGTGTTATTGTCAGTATTGCAGATTTGATGCAAGCCCAAACTGAATTGAAGGTTAGCTTGTCACATATAAACTGATGTGCTCTTTGATGGCATTTGGCTTCTAGCTTAAGCTAAGATATCAGGGCTTAAGAATAAGACAGATATTAAAGAAAAATGGGGGGTCAGGAATTGTTTGATTGTTTGTTTTTGTCCTAGACAAACAAGGAAAATTCTGCATGTGAACACAATATAAAAAAAAAAAAAAAAAAACACAAAAAAGATATTTGCCTCCATCTGCAAATAAGAGATTCTGGACTCTGAATTCTCCATATCTATTTTTTTTCTCCTTGAAAATTATTACAATTATAAGGCTGAAAAGTCAATAATACTAACTATGCCAAAGGTAAAAGAAGAAAGGTGGTACAAATGACACCTTTAAAGTTTATAATTTAAAACTGGTTGAAGGAAAGAAATTCCAAAGAAAAATTGGGCAGAGAGGGCTGCGGGGAAAGACAAAAGACAAACAGTAACAGTAAAAATGCAAAGGAAAAAGGGATAAAGAGATGCTAGATGGGCAGTAGCAGCAGTGTGAGGATAGGCAGGTAGTTTCCACTAGTCAAAGCTTAATATGACATTGCCATATAAACTAAACATACTGAGATCGCTTCAAGAATTACCTTCTACCTTTGTGTGAAAATCTGATGATACCACTACATGATTCTGTACAGTCTCAGCGACTACCAAATGCTCGATTTTGTTCTCAAGAAACTGTGGAGGTGAGTCAATCCTTGAGAGAAGTTTTATTTCTTGTTTAGTGACAATGACATCAGTACGATTAATTCATGGCTGGGCTAAGTTTACCAGTTATTGTAACGACCTTGCAACTCCCTCAGTGCACGCGCACACACACACACACATATGCAGAGACCATAAGGGTTTTACTGCCTGTAGTCAAGGCCGTCTTTGACAAGACGGGCTGCCTGGACCTGGTTTACAGCTGTGAGAAAAGGCTATGAATAATGCCCCCACTCCCCCACCTTATCTAGGAGCCTTTGCAGCTGTGCCAGCAGCTGGTGATATACAGTGCTGGTCTAGATTGTGACTCACAATTCAGCTCCCTGACTTGACCTCTTGGTCTCAATGAGAATCCTGGCCAGCCCTGGTCACCATGAGGGACTTGACCTGGTCATCCTGTTCCCTTGAGGGTGAACTGCACCTGTTAGGGTCGTTTCCTGCTGTGCCCTGCCTTGCCCTGACCTGCCCTGCCCTGTGTTGGAGTTGCCCTTGGTTCTACTTCCCCTGAAGAGCACCCTTTCCTGCCATTTTCTGAAAATATGATTCTAAGTCTCCTCTGAATTGGCTGACAAAATTTTGCCTTGAGATATGAAGCCCTACATTGTTTTTTTTCCAGCTTACATTGTTTCTTCCCCAGCAGGAATTTCAAGGGCTGGTTTTGCTTCCATTTCACACTGTATTTCAGCCCAGTGAAGAATTTTATGAGATAAGAATCATAGCATGCAGCCCTCAAAGATCCTCCCCGAAGGTAACAACATGGGCATCATTGAAATATAGTCAAGATAACATGAATTCCTAAGTTCTGATGAAAAAAGGCAGTCATGTTTGTAAATTGACTACTCAGACCACTGGGAAGCTCTTGAAAATCAAAGTACCCAAGAACAGAAGAATTCAGGGATGACTTGAAAAAAATCGGTGTATTCCCAGTAGAAATATTTTATGGCTGAATATAATTCATGGACTGTAAGGTTTTCATCCATTTTCTGTCATTATTCTGTGCAAAACCCCCTTGCCTTTTATAACATATGATACAAACAAAAATAGACATTAAGCTGCTGTGGTAACTGTGAGTTTATTGACCTGTAGCCTAAATCCAGAATAAATGCCACGACGTCTGTATCCACTGAAAACTTATTAATACAAAGTCACCAACAGTGAAATTAGAACAGTGATGCATAAATTTCCAAATATCCCTCCATGAATGTGGTCATCCGAAGAATTCAGAAAGAGCTGACTGGTGATAGTTATGGCTTTTGGCATATCTAGGGTGCCTTCATCTGCAGAATTTCAAACAATATCTCATACACTTTGTAAAACCTAATTTAACCAAGATTTATAGCTTTATAACAGAGAGCTAAAGTATATAGAGAACATTTTAGCCATCACACACAGAGAACAGCAGCCAATCAGTAAACTAAATTAGTGCTTCCGCACATCTCTAGACCAGAAAACCATGAAAGGGTGAGAAAAGATAAGATAAGATAAAGAAAAAGGAAGAAGGAGGCAAAAGGGAAGGGAAAGGGAGAGGGTAACAGTAAAGGGAAGGGAAAGGGGAAGGAGGAGGAGAAGGAAAGAGGGAAGCAGAAGCGAAACAGAAAGGGAAAGTGGAAAACCTCACCTCATCCCACAGGTTCCTGCTTTCTGGAAATACTTTGTGTTGAAACCATGTAGGATACACTTCCCCTCTATCAATTGTTTCATTGGTAGTACAATCATGGAGTCCCAAAGAGCCCTGGCCTGTCAGACATGAATATCACACAAAATTGTAGATATAATGCTGACTATTGAGGATATCAGAGCATAGATTTCACCTGGAATATTCATGGAGATATAAAAAAAAGAGTAGACCTGGTACTAGTGAACATTATAGCTATGGTTAGAAATGTCACATAAACATTAGTACATTCCAAATATTTACATTGGTGGCTCAATGGAAGGAATTTTCATTTTCCTGGCCTTTTCAGCAATTTCACTTCTTTAAATTGGTTGGCAATATCTGGCCATGACCCTTTAACTTTTCATTTTCACATGGGAGACCCTTGGAGAACAATCTTCCTCCACAGATTTTAATTAAGTTTAAAATTTTAAGATAAAGATCAGTTTTAGGCTGTGTTAAATACAGAAAATTCAGAAAAGTACAGGAAGAACAAATAGGTTCAGTAAAATAAGTATGATACTTTGAACACTTGGGAGAGAGAAGGGTCATAATGGAAAGGACCTTAGAAATCCCTTATCTTGCTTTCATTAAAATACCTTTCTCCTACTTAGTTACTGGATGGAATGGTGCTCACAATCTGGGATTTCAAGACTATTCTTTTACAACCATCAGCTTCAATACATTTCATGCCCTTCATAACTATACTTCTGATTAATTAAAAGCCTTTTAAAAGGATTCCTTTCAGTATTAAAGCATTGACAAGAAGAGTAAATTATTGTCATTATATAATTTAAGTCCTAGGGTAAATTCACGTGCCCTTTTCCCAATAACAACACAGAAAATTGATTTCATGGAAAATAACTGTTTTGTTACATATGAACATACCACTTTCCCAGTATGACCTGTTGATGAGTCCTGAAAGTCCTTAATGTCACTCAATGCATTTTTAAAGGAGTTATCCAGGTGTCTTGGCAAAAGAGGATCACTTTGCCCATGCAAAGGCAGATTTCTGCAGCAGCATATTATTTTTCAAAATTTGATGTAAGAGAGATTTTCAACTGCAAAATATTTCTCATTAGGATTTGTGTTAGAAACAAACCTTCTTAGAAATGTTCACACACACAAAAGAAGCCTACAAAACATTCTATTTTTTTTCTTATTTTGGTTTGGTTTGGTTTTTGCTTTGGTTTTTTGCTTTTTGTTTTGCTTGGGTTTTATTTCTTTTTTATTGCTTATTTTTATTTTAAACTTGAACAAAAAATTCTTTTAAATGTGTCTATTTCACTAATATATCGCTATGAACTTTTTCAGGGGATTTTCCTTATGTTATTTTAATTTTTTTTATTTTCCTTTTGCCTCATTAAAAACACCCTGAAATTTTTAAAGGAAGACATATATAATTTTTAACAGTTTCATGTTTTTATGTGAGCTTTTATTGTGTCTTGGTCTTTTTTCTGATTTTCTTCTGGAAAATAACTCACAAACTTAAGAAATCCATATCTTATATCTAGAATGTTGAGGGGCAGTCTCAGTCCAGTATGCAAGTTATAATCCTCGCATATTGGGGGATTATAATAGGATAATAATAAATGGGATCCCATTAGAAATTTTTATATGTGGAATTCATAACCAATAATGATAACATAGGGTCTGTAGTTTTAAACACGTATAGCTCATTATATATATAAGGTCTAAGGGATTTATTTTCCAAAATTACTGATTAAATGTTTAATTGCCTTTAAAAAGCAGCATTCAGATAATAATTATACATGTACACAAAAATAGGAAAAACCCAAACACAAGCAACCTTCACAATAATAAAATCTTCGGTGATTTTTCTTTTTTATTCAGAAATAATATATTCTTTTGTATTTATATTTCTCTGCAGAAGATTTTATAGTTCAAGGGACAAAAAGAATGGCACAAAATGGTGCCTCCAGACATGCAGGCAATTACAGAGTAGTAAGCCTTTTCTTGTGGGATGAATATCCCACAAATAATACTTGAGGTATTATTCTTATGTAAATTATAATAAAAGCAGAAATATAATAAAAGTGAAAAAGCATATGTCATATTAAATATGTCATAATAAATATATATTACATGTACCAAATATATAAATTACTAGAATCTATGAAAATAATAAAAATCCTGTTATTTGAAAGACAACTATCCATTGGAAGCACATTCTGGTCTTACAAGAACTTTCCAGGCCACTGCAGTTTCTGATGGCTACCTGGGCAAAAAAAAAAAAAAAACAATGCCAACACAAATATGTAATAATTACTTGAAAGCAGCTGCCTCAGTAAACATGGTTTTTTAAAGTTACTATGATTTAGGCAGATCTAGAGATGCTTAAGGTTAGTTTTAGCCTTTTATAACCTCATTACCTTACAGGTGTCTTAGATTTAATATAGGAAATGGAGGCATGTCTTTATAAAGTTAGACTGCTTTTTTTGCCAAGCTAAATATAACATGGGACTATTAATTGGATGTCTTAAGTATTTTCCATACAAACCAGAAGCTGTTACTTTACAGTATATGTCTAAGGGCTGAAATAATTAATAAATTTTTATTTGCTTTTAGGAGTCTGAAGGGAATGTAATACTCTTAAGAAACCTAGGCAAACATTAATCCAAAGTTATTCTGAACCTGAAGCTTTAGCAATTTGAAAATGTTAATTTTCAGGCAAATCCTAGTGTAATTCTGGATAAAAATTTGTATTAGCTGAGGATTTAGAATTAGTTTAAATACACATAGATTCTGGCATAAAGAAATGAACCATAGGTGATTTTGAGATAAAATATTCTGTCCTTAAGTAGGGATGAAGTTAAAAAAAAACACGTAAGCAAATAAAAAGTAGAGTATTTATCTTGATAAAGGTACAGTTTTAAAATATTATCAAGCTGAAATATTGTAAAACAGGATGTACTGCAACAATAATTTAAGGTAATAGCAAAGATGTCATTTAAGCAATTTGCAAATCGTATATTTCCTTGCTGTGTTTGCAAGATTACCTTGTGAATCATCAGGAACCATAACTCAAAAAGCTTTTGATTTACATTTTCTTGAGACCTAAAGGCAAGAAAGGACACTATGGATAAGATGAATAACTTGATGATCTACTAGCTTCAATAAAGAAAAGGCTGTCTTTTCCCAACTGGCTCAAGTTAGTGCCTGATACATTCTTTCAAACTACCATATAGATATACTGCATGGTAAAAGACTGTCTGGATCAGTCTGTGAGAAGTTTTTTCATTATATTTATAAATAAATATAATGATGGTTCTGAGAGTGCAAAACCTGAGAAAAAAAGTTCTAGTTCATTACTACATTGGTTAAGATAATTTTAATAACTAAAATGTGGTATTTAGACTAACTTTGTCTAATATTTCTGTCTACATCACAGGTTTATTTCTGTGGAGGCTGCACATTACTGCAGAATGTCGGCTTCATTCCATTCAGGTTCAGCTCTGTCTGCAATTACTGAAACATCAGCGTGCCTTCTTGTAGCATATTAAGTAGTGTGGCTAACATCTGTTCCGTATTTATTTGTTCTTTTTTCTTCTCAAATAGAAAGAAAATGAACACTGGAGGTTTATTTATTTATTAATTTTATTATTTACCCCGTGTCTTTTTGGAGATTTCCAGAATGTGCTGCTACGGATTTGCATTAGAAATCAGGATCAGGAAAGAAAGCATCCCTATACCTGGATTAGATAACCGTGGGGATCTTGTTGGTCCTCAGTTCCCAGGGGACACTATTCATGAGAATAATTAAACCACAGGATTTAATCTTAGAGAACAAACATACACTGTGCTAAAGCAATGGAAGTGCTGACACCAGCTTTCACTGTAGGGTTAAAGATTACTTTTTCAATAGTTTGTGCATAGTCTACTGAGTTCCATGAAGACAAGAAACGCATCTGCAAATTTGGCCATACCCCATCTGGCAGCCATGTAAAAAGGGAAAACAGGTGTGATATTTTCAAGTAATCTATGCTGTAGGGAGATCTGTTATGTGGGTACATAAAGCCCAACAATTTGCTTCAGTTTGTGTAACTCTTGCAAATGTACACGTCATAGAAGAAAGTATATTTATTCTGAAAAACAGTACAAAATTGGTTTTGATAAAAACCTGTGGTTAAGAATACAATCTATGTGAAATGCTTATGCTAGAAAATATCAACCAGCAGTCTTCAGAAAAGAGGTTTCCAGTTGAAATTCAGAATACTTTTTACCTCTTCTTGGACTAGAATAGTCTTTGAATAACTATTCTACCATGGCTGGATGCTTAGGACACATATACATTGATGGCACACAATGTCTGTCCAATCCCTTCTCATTTCCCTACAATTAAATTTTCTCATCTTTCAATTTCCTGCCATTCCTTCTCATTTTTGGGGAGGAAAATACAGTTACAGCATAAATATACCTTATCATTCATTGGAATCTAGCAATCTCTGATGCTCAGCTAACTCCAGTATGAATCTCATCTGCAGAGTTTACAAGGGTTTGTTGTCATCTTCAGATGGTCTAAAAATCCTGTAGGAATTGGGTATGATAATAAATCTTTCCACATTTATATGAAACTCAAAACTTCCCTTTGAGACCCTGTTTCTTAGACAGTAGCAAATCTAAAATTCTTGCTATTCCTACTACTCTCCCTAACAGAAGGGAATAATGTAAAACAAAGTCATTTCACAAATAACAGTAATCTTATTAAATTGTGAGCTTGAAAACTGCAGAGTGATAAATTTAGTGCAAGAACGTTCTTGCACAAACTGTAATGCAAATGTAAATAATTGGGAGTTATCTACTCTTGGAAAGCCCTGTATTTTGTAACTTCCTAGTCCTAGATGTACATTGTCCACTTTCCACAAAGCAAAAGATTTTGGTGCCTTTTTTTAGGAAAAGAAAGGAAGAAAATGGACTCTGCAATTTAGGTTATCAAAAAAACCCAAAAAACCAAAAACAAAACCAACCAACCAAGCAAAAAAACCCCAAACAAACAAAAATAACAACAAAAAATATCACCAGGATGCCTTTACTAAAAACACAAGATCATAAAAATTCAAGCTGTGGTATCTTTCATCAAATGGATGGCACTCACCATTAAACATGAAATTACAGGATTCAATAACTGCTTCATGATACTTTGATCTTGATTCCCTCAAATATTTTCCAACACTCCCTACAAGGAAACACCAGACTGTAGATTGTTTTAAGAAAATAACTTGTGGAACATTCTGATAATTTATTTTTCAACAAGGATGATTAATAGAACTTTTATTATGAAATTTGTAATGTCAGGAGAGGAAAGAATACTTTCTATGATAAGAATGAATCTTCCAATATGTCTTTCAGAACAAAAAGCTACACTTCAATCTTTGGATTGAAGTGTAGGAGGTTTTTGCGCTGCTATTATTTTTTTTCCCCTAAACCTGTTACCTCACTGGACTCGTGCTACATAATGCATTCTAGCAAGAAGTCAAATGCTTCTTGGTAGCACTTAATAGAGTCATAGTGGTGAATGAGAAGCAGTGATTACATGCTAACTAAAGAGTAATAAATGAGACGACTGCTCCATAAATTGGAGAATTCCTCCATTTCCAAAGAGAAGCACTTAACAGGAAAGGTTGACAAGTGCAAAAATATCCAGTAATCATCCACAGATGTCTCTGTGGATGATGTCTTACACTTCAGATCTTCAAGAGACCTCCCAGTAACTAGGAGCTTAACAGACAAACTGATGGACTGCTCCAAAGAAGTTAGTGCAAATAATTTGTCAGGCAACGATATGTTATCTGCAGGTATATCAAAATACCTGGCACACAGTCAAAAGCACTTTGAACTCCAAGTTCTATTATCATTTTGGCAAGCAGAAACTTTTCAAAGTGAGGTCTTAGAACAAGAAAAATCTAAGTTTCTCTGTGCAAATGTCACTTCTAATGGAATGTTTCTGACATAAAACTTGTTTTGGAGAATTCATTTCTATGAATAATACTCAAGCCTCTAAAACAAACTGCTGTACTAGAGGCCTATGTTACAGATCTTGGATAACTTTTACAATAAGAAATGCATCAAATCAATTATATCATCAAAAGAAAGTCTTTGGAGTAACACTTCCCCATATTTATTTTATCTGGCTAGCCATTTGTTATTTCTTCCCAGCAGGCTCATGAATGCAGATTATGTAAAGGAAAACACAAAATCAGTGCGTTGCAAAAAACTGGATTTTTTTCTTCTTCATGGATATTGACCTGGAGCTGTCTGAATTCCAAGAAATTTATCCAAAATTTTTAATTAAAAAACAAATTTCCTTTGATTGTCTCCCTTTTCTATGAAACCCAGTCTGAAATTTCCTTGTGTGCATGTGCAACAAAGGTTAAAAAAAACCTGACCAACAGAAAAACTAACCAACAATCTGACCAGATGAGTAAACTAAATATCAGGAATCATAATACAGTTGCTGTATTTTTCTGAGTTCCTAGAAATCTCCCTAAAGCTGTGATAACCTAGGATTCAAGTGTTAAAATTCTACAATGGTTATCTTTGCACATAAAGAAAAAAGAAAGAAAAACAAAGACGTACACCATCAGCAGCGAGAGTGAAGACTCGGAGGTAAGAAAGAGGAAAGAAGAAAAAATTATTCCACTAGCATTGAAAATTACCAAATATTCAACCACATTTATGAACCTTCTACTCTGCTTGGAAACACAGTGACAAGCTATAAGGATGAGGAAACAAAAGAATTGTACCAAAAAGAAAGTGTATTCCTCAGTTGTATGTTGTTAAAATACTTACAGATAAATATTGATGTAAAGTGATTGTGATTAGTGACACTTTTTGTGACAACGCAGTATTCTCTTTTCCATATTTGAGATATGTACCATAAAACTGAAAGCTGCTGTTGATTAATTTCAATTTCTAACAGAAAACTTCTCAACTACCAACTAATTAGAAATGGATTTTTTTGCAGCTGTAAGATACTGGAGCCCTCTGACAAGACTCAACAAGTCCTTCAAAAACTTAGGCAAAACTAGAAAATTTAACATGCTCCAGAAAGCAGGACTGATACAGGGAACAAGGGGTATATGACATGCAGATATGATGTGCAGCTGGTATCTCAGTTGATTTTAGAATGACAGCAGTAGACAAACTGGGGAGGGGGAAGAAGCCTTCAGCAACTCTGCAGAAATGCAAGAGCTTCTGTGCCATTATTTGCACAAAATGGTTCTCAGACTTCTGTGGAGAATACAACCATAATTTATAGCAGAGGGTCTCAGAAGCTTCAGAAAGCCTTTGGGAAAGTTCTCTACTATTGTAGGGGATATCATGACTACTGTGAAATAAAGCATAAGCATAGGAAAAGAGTGGAGTATTAACCACTGAAAAATTCTCAGATATATTTTTAAAAAGTGAGGTCACAATAAAATAGAAATGGCTGTATTTATGACTTAGATCTTTTATGGGTCAGATGCTCCAGAAGTGCAAAAGATTAAATATAAAAGAGGAAGACTGGAAAAACATATATGCTTACCTCAAAGGTTCAGGAGATTAACAATTAAGAAACACAAATGGAGGGAAAAACATGTGATGGAGTTTAAGAACTATTCTATGATCTAAGCACTTAATGATTTTGGAAGTAGCTCTGGGAGTGCTCTTTCCAGCAAACGGTTTTCCTCCACAGCCTTGGTGGTTCTAAAAGTGCCATCAACCAGAACTCCTTTTGAAGTTTTCTTACATCATGTTGTACAAATTCATAGATTGCCAGAGACTGTTCTTATTCTTCCAGAGAAGTGGCCTGAGCCCAATCTAGCATTTCCCATATGACAGCATTGAAAAAAAAGCAGAGAAGATGAAGTCAAACAATGAAGTACTCATTTCCTTAAGGTTTGTCGTCTTTAATTTTTCAAACTTAACTGTTAGATTAGATGCACAACTTTCCCAGATGAAGTTTAACCTCTTCATCTTTGTGTCCTTTGTTATTTTGTTCTGACCACAAGGGAAAAAGATAGTAAGTTTAGAAAATTTATGATGCTGATACATGTGCACATCAAAGATGCCATAACGAAAGCATTATCTATCAATTGTATCTTGAAAAAGGAATAAATAACCTTATTAGATGTCTCAAATTGCTGGTTGGTAAACATAGAAAAATGTCAGATGACAATGAAATTTGTCATCCACTGGCCTAATGGACAGACAAAAAGAGGGACATATCAGTTTTTGTATTGTATTGTAGGTAGGGACTGGACAAAACAGGTCATCTAACTATCTTCTCCTATGAGAAAGGGGAAAAAAAATCTGATCATTCAAAGTTTCGGAATCCAAGCAAGGGACATTCATTTTACTTAGTGATTACTTACCGAGAGGAAATTCTTACACTTAAAGGCATTTTTTTTCCCACTGAGTTCTGCTCCCTGACTATACACAATATAAGTTTGTGATTTCCAGTGAAAAACTCCTTGTTTAGCCTTATTTCTTCCTGTGACAGTAATCTCCAAATTTGCATGAACACGAGATGACCACTATGTCCTGAGTCCTCTCATGATGCAGGCTACCTGCAGAATATGAAGAAGTTATCTAAAAGTCAGTTGTTTTCTATTTTCTTTTTCTTCTGGATAAAATATGAGAGTGAGCCTAATTTCCTCCTTACCCTGAAAATAGACAGTGGCTCAGCAAACCTATGTGACAATTTTAGATTTTCGTATGTGGGTCAATTTGTGTAAAAGCAGACCACTGTAAAAGGAAGAAGTATCCTCTCTAGCACATTGTGATTGCCTCAAGCAAGTGAAAGCTTGCTGCATTTAAATTGAAGGCTTTTCCCTCTGCCTCTAAAACACTTTATTTTAAGGCGAGAGAACAGAGAGTGTCTGTAGGGAAAGAAGAAAGACGATTTGTCTGGGTCTTCAGGAGGCTCTGTAAACCTTTGGATGTGGAATGAACTAATATCACCTATTCATGAATTCTTAATAGAGTTCCTTAAGCATCAGAACACACACAGCATTTACCATGAACATCCAGAGACCTGGCCTTTGATGGGAATTCATCCCAATACTTTCAGCAACTGCACTGTACCTATAATGTGCAATTTTGGCAACTTGATTCTGCTGTTACCAATGAAGAAACATTTTAAAAGTACACATTTACTGAGGTACACTTCTTAATTCCTTGTCTGGCTTCTGATGAACAGAAGTTGAACTTCATGACAAATTTGTAACCTAGTTGTGAAAGAGTGACTATTTCTTACGTGAGCCCATACTGCATGCAATAAAACCCTTCCACCATCAACTATCAACTTTCAAGTAACTTAAAAAAGAGACCAATCTACTTTTTTACTTCAACTATTACCTTAAAAATTAATATAAAAATGAAAAATAAAAAAATGTTCTTTCTATGCATTATGAATTACCAATGAAGTAAATTTAAAAAACCCCCACAGATTTGAGAAACAAACAAGAAGGAAAAATTCCCTTCATCCCCTGTTTATCACAATGCTCAATGATTTAAAATCAGTCCATCAGAAGTAGCACCCCTAAACTGGGTTTTTGGTTACCACTTCTGAAAAGGCAATAAGGTCCATTGTAAGATGCAGAAGCATCCTGCACTGTCACTGAAAACTTGAACTTGTTTGCTTAACTGAAATAGCTCTGTCCCAAAGAAGGAAGTACTGACTAAAGAGTATTTTGAATTAGCAAAAATGGTTATAAATATAAGGGCTTCCTTTTATATAAGGGTTTTCCTATGTAATACCAAAATGCTCATGCACATGCAATCCCAAATCATGTGATTATCCATTATGACAGCTGTTTCCAGCAAAACTTTAGATAACTGTATCTGTTTTATTGATTATATAGTATAGTATGCATAGCATATAGTATCTGACTTCAAGCTCAGTCTGTGAGGAAATGAAATATTTCAACCATTTTTCAATGTAGAATTCCTTAAGTAGTTTTTGGAGCTTTCCACTTGTCTTTCATTACTTAATTACTGTAGATATTAGTTTTCCTAATGACTGTATCTCTTAAACATCCCCTTCTATGTTATTTTATTTAATAATATTAACAATTAAAACATTTTATATATGTTAATATATTGAAATGTTAAAATTTTATCTATATTATATCTGCATAATGTTATTTTTAAAAGTAGATTCATATTAAAGTATTTAAGAAAAGTGAACTCTTGGTGCTTGAAAAATGTTGACTTGTTTTCCTACAAAGCAAAGGAAATTCAAAATCATATGGCTATGTGAGATGTCACTTAGTCAAAAATGGTATCTTGTCTGTAAACACAATTTTGCAGCAGTCTCTGGAGAGCTACACAAGCCGGCTTGTGTTATGTGAAAGGAAGGAGAAAAAAATCCAGGACATTCATAATTAAAAGTTTTGTCAGAAGACAAATATGAATCCTAAACTAAAAGAAAGAAGTTAACAGAATTACAGAAGTGGAGAGAAAATAACTAAACTGTAGGGGAAAATACATATTTATTTAATGGCTTTTGTAGAGCTATGATTTTCAGTGCTTGAGGATTAGTTCTTCTGTTCATATTTGCTAAAATAGTTTATTACTGTAATAATTAACAGGCAGTAAGAATTAAAAATTACTTAAATTAGAATACAATACTATCCCATCAGAATATTTGATCATATTTTATTAGTATGTTTTCAGGATCAAAAAACAGACTTCCAAACTTCCTTGAGTTTTCTACTGACTCAGTTTCATCTTTGCTTATTTTTGTGTTAGAGTGTTAAGAAGTCTGCAGCCAGTACACCCAGAGCCTGGGCGCAATGAAAGTAGCACCCAGGAAAGGGAAATCAAACACATGCTGCCAAAAGATCACAGTTGCATAAGTGATGTTAAGGTTTTTATAAATTAATTCTGTTTACCAATGTGTTCTGGAGATGCAGAAGAATCCCACCCCTTTTTTCACATATAGCATGACAAAGGAATTAAGTAGACATGTAATATAAATTTCTATCAAGAAATTGAGATTAAAAGAGATATATTTTTCATCTTGGATTTTTGTGTTTAAATCCTGAAATCTCTTTAATTCCATCCCCAAAACTTCAGATAACCATATTCTAAATGTACCAACATATTTTCATTTCTGTTTCATATACCAGATTTGGTGTTGTTTGGTAATTCAAGTAAAAAAAAGTGAGTGCATTTAGAAATTTTAATGCTATATATTTCAAAGGCTATTGATGGTTGCCTTGAGAGTACCATCTATGAATGGAAATTAAACAGAATGCACATTATATCAGACCTCACTAAGCACAAAACATTTCCTAATATAGCTCTAACATGTGAATATTTTGGAATAAATGAAGACAACTTATATTAATTCTGTCATTTTATTTGTAGCTCACATTTCCCTTATGGAGAAGTGGTATATTTCATTTGCCCATATTCTCAGCAGATTCTTTCTGTACCTATAATATATGTAATGTACATTTTTTCTTCTTTTCAGTGCTACCCTATTACATTATTTTCCTATCAAGAGATGGCTAAACATATTAGATTGATTATTGCTCAGTCGTCATCAAAAAAAAAAGCCACTTTCTTGAACTACTATTTATGTCAATAATCAGTATGCTATGGCTGCTGCACATTAACATTTCATTATGCTCATCTCTCTGTGCTTGAGTGTAATAGTGTGTGTATTTTCTCTGGAACAATTCACTGAACCAGTGAAAAGTTGACTGTGCCAGAGAGCACTGAACAGTTAAAGCCAGCACACTAAGCATTAGCAATGTAAGGCATATGAAAATGAGGAAAGAAGGGCGATGGATGCATTCTGTTGGCTTTGCTATTTTCTGCACACCTTTGAAACTGAGAGGAAGTCAGCATGCCTATTTTGCACAAACCACAGGACTCACTAGTCCCACTTAGCACAAGTTCAGCAAAAGATTAATTTCTCCTCAGAGCTGATCTAAATGTGTGAGGTTTGTGTTACAATGTGAGGGGCTGCTACAGAAATGTGGTCTTGACAATGTGCATGGGCACTCCTGAAAGACTCTAAGTCTTGTTTCAATATCTGTTGGATCCTGGCTGTACGAAGTTCTTCACAATTTGCCACTCATTCAGTCATTAGGAGCTGAAATAATTAGGCTAATGTGTTTTTTCCTTGTCATATTTCAAGTGGACTATATAATGTTTCAACCCACGACATTCAATTCCTATTGCGGTTACAATAAATTTACTCAAAGTGTAAGCTGTAAGACTATATATAACTTATATACATACAGCTCATATAGATGTAACATTGAAATTCTACATTTAGGGTTTGGGAGGTTCTGTGGGTTTTTTACTTGTTTCTTTTAAGAGTACTGCTTGCTATTCATACTAATGAATTATTACCTTGACAAGACTTTTGCATTCATTCTTCTGATTATTTGGATAAAAACCACAAAATGCCCTACCTTCTATTCTGGCTAGCCATACAGCCAAATCATGAGCAACAAACCTCCATCTGTACAGGACACATGCTTTAGGGGCAGACAGAAGCACAGCATTATAGACACTACAACTGTAGTAAGCTAGAATTTTAACTCAGGGGAACCTGTGTCAAAGGTAGCACAAACAATGCTCTGTCCTAGAAGGCTGAGAGACAATGCATAGTATTTTTTTCTGCAAGCTCAGTACACCGTTTAGTTTTCATTTCCTAAAAGGAAAATGGCAATAGAGAGGTGACAAATATACAGTTGTAATGCTAAAGTTTTCACTACCAAATGGTGAGAAAGCTAAGAATCCCTCTCAGGACCAACTGTAAGTGAAAAGTTCATGCACAGAAAAAGCTCCTAAAATCTGTATGGTGGCAAAGATATTATTTAGCCCTTCCTGCATTAGGCTGAGTCAGGGAATTCTTAAGATAGTGGAGCTCACAGGAAGACTCTGAAAGTGATCCATTTTTGCACGCAATTATTTTTCAAACCTGCTTTCATAAAAAAGATTACCTGTCTCCCTTGGAAGCTTTGTAAATGCTACATTTTTTGTATTGGCAGAAAAATTTGGAATGTATCTGGAGGCTCATGTGTGATATGAAGTATATTTGGAAATTCATGTATACTCTCTATAATTAAAACACAAATATAAAGAACACTGGATTCTTAATCCAGTTGTGTTTTGGGAAGTAATGCTTCATTTAAGAAGAATGAACAATATTTAGGGAAATAATTAATTTTTCTATTTTCATGTGCCCTGAAAAAGTTAATTAAATCAGAACTAAATCTTGACAAAACTAAACACCACCAAATGACAGCAAATGCTTATTTACTTTATCCCATTAACAGGACTTGAAGTAAAAAAAATTGAGTATGTTAAGCATGAAACTTTTCTTAAGTGAAGGTTTTTCTAAACTGTCATATAACATTTAAAAAATATTTTTAAAATTCTCATGGTGGATATAGCTCTCCAGAAAATTCATTCTATAAGCCTGAGTGTGTTGGATTTTAGTATAATGTAAGGTTCTATCTATAGACAATTTGAAATAAGTCAATTTTTCATTGTCTTTAGCTTATTTGAGAAGTCAGGTTTTATATTTGTTCACCAATATGAAATTACTTCATTCACTATTTTAAATTATTTCATCAATTATTTGTATTAAAAAGAAGAAGAGTTTTTTTCTACTACACTTTCATCAACTACTTAATGTGAATATTTTAAATTCACTGTAACTGGTCTTTAAAGTTACATTGTTCTTATTCTATGCTTTGGTGGAAAGTTCCAATGCTTCCCAAGCTTGAAAAAAACTGTCTTGCAGGTGTTCTTTATTTATAGTTGAAAATGAAAGTCACTTAACAAATGCAATTATTCTTGATCAATTGCATTTATTCCCCATCCAAAAAATAATCTCAGACTTAAATGTGGCCATGGGCCTTTGCAGAAACAGTTGGTTTAAGCTTCAAAGAAAATCCCTCTTTCCGCTCCATTAGCATGGGGATTTTTTGTACAAGAGAGAATCTTACAAAGCCTAGGAGTTGGCATAATGGCACTGATTCTGTGGTTGAAGGACACTTCCTAGTTAAATAATTATCTTCTTCATAATGACAGCTCATATAACAATGGGGTAGCAATATGAAAAGAAAGCAGTATCAAGAAGAAAGTTTCTAGAGCAACAGGTTATTCTTTTCAATAAATGTGGAGCACAGCTATTCCTTCTCTCTCTCCCCTCTTTCATGAGGAATTTGTCTTGGACAGGCTTGGAGTTACCAGTCTTTTAAGTACTATTCAGTCCTTTAAGTACTATTATATGATGTTTTCCAAACCATGGAACAGACATAATGGCAAGGAACAGATACCTTTTGTAAAGGATAAACAGTACAGTGTGGTGTTTAAGTCATGCATTATTAAAACTGTTTCCCAAGGAGCCAGCTCATTTAAGTAATTAGAAACTAGTTTGTTAGTTTTCCATCCTGAGGCCAAACTGAGAATGGAAAACTATCTAATAAAGATTTTTACCATGAAAATGGCTGCTTCCATAGGTTTGATTTTGAAGACTTAGTAAATAGTTTACTGTAACAATGTTTAATTTTTGAAAAATCTAGACATGAAGTATAAGAGAGGTGCAGTTATTAGGAACCAATTATAAGAGAAAATTAGTTATGTTTATTAGCCTCTAGAAACTAGCTTTCTATTATTCAGAACATAGAATAGTTTTTATATAATAGTTTTTATTTGAGAAATCATAAGTAAGTAGCTTCATCTTTCCTTCTGCTCTGTGATATTTTGTCTCCTTTCAGCTGTCTAAGCATTTCATGAACAGACCAAGGTCATCTCTTGCTAATCCATTATTAGTTAAGCAACATGTACTTCCATTCTTACCTGGTCTAATAAAACAGGGCAGAGGAAGTAGCTAGGGGTCGTTCCTTACATTAAAAAGCAATTTCACCTTTTAAAGAGTGTTATGAATATTCAGAACCAAAAAAAAGTATCTAAATAATCCATTATTGAAAATAATATTTTGGCAAGCCAATGGGTGAAAGTATGAACTGAATGAAAAGAAGTACGCAAGAAAAGAAAGATACCAGAAGCTTGTAGACAAATTACTTCATTTAACTATACTTAAATATCTGCCTACACTTTTGTCATTAAAAGAAGCATATGGTAGTATCCTCATGTTCTATGGCAATATGACAAAATTAGACACTCATTCCATAACAGGAAAATAAAATACTGGATATTTTTAAAAGTCCTGAGAACATTGTATTTTTCTCTTTTAGTAATCAAAGTTTAAATTAATACATACTTTTATTTGTAGTTACTTCTGGAGACTTACACCAGCCTCTAATCAATTGTTAACCTTTCATATCAAAGTGAGCCTAAGAAATCACTGACTCCCTCTTTTGCAAAAGTTATGCAGTATAATTAAATACTTGTATACTTTGGATTAAGAAAGGTAGCAAACAGCAGAAAACAATAATGAAAATTATGATTCTCACAGTAAGTATTCATTGGCACAAGCTGAGATAAAAGAACACCATACGGTTTTTACAATAACATATCTTTTTAATTTATTTCTAAATTGATGTTTAGTCCATCAAACAACAGTTTGGTCCATCAAAAGAAAGTGTCAACACAGACT
This sequence comes from Melozone crissalis, assembly GCF_028551555.1. Taxonomy (NCBI): domain Eukaryota; kingdom Metazoa; phylum Chordata; class Aves; order Passeriformes; family Passerellidae; genus Melozone; species Melozone crissalis. The sequence continues at coordinate 43,600,898 of NW_026535783.1, read as the reverse complement.
CTTGAAGAAATTGTGTTTTATGTGCATAAAAACATTTATTTAAATATATATAAAGTATGCAATTTCCCACAGTTTCTTTTTTGTGTTCTTTATTCTTTCTCAAGGTTTTTATATCCAATAACAAAATTGAAGAGTATTAACTGATAAAAAGTGCAAGAGATTAGGAAATCTAAATTATAAATAACATAGCAAATAATTAATGAGGAATGACTGGCTAGAATTTGTACGTCTAAAACAATGAAATATCTTTTTGTAATCTTTTCAAGTATACAAAAAGATTGCAGTTGTTTCACATACAAATTTTTAACAGGAAAGTAAACTAATAATTTTTAATAAGTCAGTCATATTGAAGGGTGCACTTAGCTGTGATAATTGTCTGTCCATATTTCCTTGTGATTAAAACAAACAAGATAATAAAAGAAATAACCACAAAGCAGATAAAAGAAAAACTGAAATTTAGACTCTTTTGAAGACATGGCCTCTATTTATATCTATATATATATATAAAATGGTCTTTTATATCCAGGAAGACAATGAATGAACTCCTCTGGACTGTTTTTCCTTCTAACCAGCAGCTAAAAGGAGGAACAACTTTTCTCACACTTGCAGACACCAGTTCTCAAATTCTGCTGCCATATGTGCTAGAAACTTTTCTTGCTTGCATTTTACATAATCATCCAGTTTCATAAAGGAGAATCTGCTTTCTGCCTAACCCTTTGCAATGTACTTACTTTGAAGGGATGGCTTTATTTTGATATACTGACATAATTTCATATTTGGAAGCTTGGAAGGGGTTACTTTAATCATCAGGGGAAAGCATTCATAATATTTTTTAGTTTAAAATCTGGTCTATATGTTATACTTCTTGTACATATGTTTTTTTTCATTGATTATAGTTTATGGAGACAGTAAACCTCAATGAAAACGCAAGAAATTGTGAACTTTTACCTCTCATATCAGCAGTTAAAATAGACAGGTTCTAGGTACATTTAGAAGGACGTGGGTTTTCATGTAAAACTGTGAAAGGAGTATCTGACCTTAATATTACCAATTCTACTTTCAATTAATATTGGAATATGAATGTTCTTTGGAGTCTTCATTTAATTCCTCTATCAAAACATTGGTTTTGATATAAACACTCTTCTGCTTTATTATGTCATGTCAAAAAAAAGGCTCACTTCTGGGTGATAGTGATAGATCTCAAAATGTGCAACGAGGTTTTTGTATTATAGCTTACTTTCTGATATATTGACTTAGAGAGCAGATCTCTTCAAAATGAGTCCCTTAAAGTAAGTGCATTCTTTCTCTCATATATTTACCATCTTTGATAAATCCAAGTAAGACCTGATGATAGTAACTCTAAAAATATATTCATTTGTTCTGTGCCTGCTGAATATATGCTCTACAATGGATAGCACAGAGCTAATTTTATGATGGTTCAGATGCTTCTGGTCTAGCTTTGAGAATAAAGGAGAATATACCTGGCTACTTATGGTCAAAGCTATCATTCTTGCAAATGATGAACTTGGATGCTAGGGTTTGTTGCCTTTTAGTTTGGGTTTGTTTTGTTTTTATTTTCCTTTTTATGATCTATTTCTTTTGAACAGACTTTACCTTTCACTTTGGAGATAACCTAGTACGGTCACATTATCTCATTGCAAGTCAAATAGAATATAGTAGTTATCCTTGACTGGATAAGATGCATCTCAGTTAAGGAAGAAAATGTTGGGCTATAGTGAGGAGCACCTGAAGGCTCAGTAAAGCATCAGGCAAGCATACTCTGAACATTTACTGTGTCAATGTCTCCTGCATATATGGACATAAAAATCTCCTAGCCTTACAAATATGTCTTTGTAGACATAATTTTATTTTCCAGGCTCTTATCCTTATGTGGAAGGTGGACTGCCTCAGTCATCTAACATATTGTGATTAGGCATATTGCTAAGTGGCTCATAGCAGACAGATTTCCAAAAATATCCCTCTGCATATTTCCTTTCCCACTAATATGAGCATTAATTTAATGCTCTGGTGGAAGGTACAACAACTGCCTTTATGTGCCCAGGATAGCCTTGGATTTTCAGATTTCCCAGCACTGAGGCCCTCATTCCAAATTGCCCAACTGTAAACAAAAACAAGTTCCCAGAGGGAACTTGTTCCCCCTAACACTATGTTGAGAACTACAGCCTTCCATCACTTGAAATTTCAGGAGCATCTGCATATTTTCTAAATTCTTTCCCTAAATCCTTTAGGGTCCAGCTCTCACCAGGTTCCCCAAAAATTCACAGCTAGGACTTCCAAGCAAAAATTTCACATGTATTTATTCAGCACTTACTGAGAAAAGATGATCCAGCAGTTTCTTATTCAACTCACGATGTTCTTCTTTACAGCCATCCAAAATGTAAAATTGTCCTGATATAACCCTTCTTCATTTTTTTCTCAGTCTGTAGATCTGTGGCAGTCTTTCTTGACAGATAATGATGCCCTATTTTCCAGCTGCACAGGAGATCTTGTAGGTAAAATGTTCTCATTTTCATGTTTCTCCCATAGAAACAGGATGTTTTCTTGTTCAGGGGATCATGTTCAACATTTCTGATCAGTACAAAGTGAAGCAGTAGAGGAAGCAGAATTCTGTTAAGAGTCTTTGGCTCTGAGTAATCATGAAGAGCCAATGGTGCCAGGAATAAATCACATGAAGAGAAATACTTTGAGCATAGGAATGGAACTGTGAAAACCTCACTAGAATTGGAATGCTCCAGAAACACAGAGAACAACTGGAGAAGATTTAAACAGCACCTAACTTTTGGGTACAGACATAGAATTACAGAATGAGGGAATTATTGCAGTTTAAAAAAGCACCAAAGCTTCAATTCTAAATGGCTGTCTGCTCCTAGCTCATGAAAAACACACTAAAATATGTTAGTATAGGAAAACTTGGAAGTAGGGAAAAAAAAAAAAAAAAGCCCAAGCCAAACAAACAAACCCCAATGTTTTTTCTGAGCCATAAATCTTTTTGAAAGTCAGTTCAGGGATATGCAGTAGCTAATACTCCATATTCCACTTCATTTACAAAGACAGTTGCATGCACAGAGACACTGAAATGCAGCTGACATGTCAACAGTGGCCTATGTGTTACCTACCAATTTATCGCAATCTATTGTATACTGATCTATGAAAACCCTCAGCAGGGGGCCCTGGGAGGGACTCAAAAGGTAATATCAGATTTTGTGATATCTGATTTTGAAAACATTCTCTTTCTTAGAATTTTCCAACTTATTGCAAGTAAACTAATTATGAAATTAATACCTGGTTCTATGAGCAGGAAATATGTATGTTAAACATGTAAGCAACACCCACCTTCCCCACCAAGAACTGCAAACCCCCATCAAAACAGAAAAAAACAACCAAAAGACAAACAGTGAAAGAGAAGACAGTAGAGATCCAAATTTGCCATTTTGAGTCTGATGAAATCCTATGTACATGGAAGGTTTTGTTTGGAAATTCATACTATATAACTAAGCTACTAGAAAGCACCTATATGGCTTTGAATAAGCTACATCATATTCTGGAGAAAAAAAAAAAACCAAAAAAATGTAAGTTAAGTCTTCTCAGTCCTGAGGTGCTGAAATTATTACCTGCTCATTGCTTGCATTTACTGGATGCTTACCACTCCAAGCTGTGAGGTGAGCTCAGCTATAGAAATACTTTTCAGGTTTTGCTGTAGTAAGGATATAAACCTACAGCTGAAAAACAAGTGTGTGCATTTCTGAAGGAAAACCACCCTTCTCGTGCTTTTCTTTATGACACTGAAATGTGACATTCATTTAATGCAAACTTGTAATTTTCTGGGCGTCTTAGGTTATAATGTATAATGTAAAACCAGAAGTATGTATTTTATTACCCTCCCCTTAAGCTGCTAAAAACATGTGGAGCAGTGTTCTTTATCTCTTCCATGACTTGTCCCTGATAATTCCCTCTGGGGCTATCTCTGCTAACAGGCCATCAAGCCTCAAAATTACATCATCCCATTGTGAGACCCTTCACCCAGGGGGATGAATCAAGCACTCCTACCTGGATATAATCTGGACTTGGAACACCATGGGCAGCACTACCCACTGGATTCCAAGAAGAAAAGAGCTTCATAATCAATACTGGACCTCCAGAAAAGAATCAAATTCACTACAAGATCACCACTTCAACAGAATCATATTCATCATTCCAACTGGACTGCAGCCATCATTTAATCAGACTTCTATTACCACCCTGACCAACAGGGTGTCAGGTCAGATCCTGACTGCCATTTTAAAGTCAGTGTTTCTGTATTATTGTCTTTATCTTGATTTTCCTATTAAATTCTAATTCTGATGGCATCTCCTGCTGGTTTGCTTTCAAACTAGTACACTGTGACTTCTGGTATAGTCCAGCTATCAACTGTAACACTTTGGGAGTTGTAATTCAATGAAATTTGGTTTTCTGAACCAAACCAAACCAAACCAAACCAAACCAAACCAAGCCAAACCAAAAGCAGTCTTTCTGTTAATTTCTGTCTCTAAGGTCTTAATAAGTTGTTCAACTGCAGCCACTTCAGAGATGGACAAATGCAGAACTAATAATGGCATTTTTCCTGAATGGGTGACAAAATATAGAAATACTAGTTTAATGAATATAAAAAATGACTGCACAAAAGTCACATCAGGTGGATAGTGGAGCAGAGTTTCTTTGGCCTTCAGGCATTAGCATTTAAAAAAGAAAATAGGAATAAAACCTTAAATAGTGTACATAAGGCAAGACACAAAAGAAGATGCAGAGATTTTTCAAAGTTTTTTCATTCTGTTTTATGTTTCTGTCCGGTTGCCAAGGTTTAAATAGGACATCTAGATTAAAAAGAAGAAAAGTTAGAAATGCTTTGCTTCTTATCCTTTATTTAAAAAAGAAGAAAAAAAAAATACGAAATGAGAAGGCAGAGGTTAGAAACAATATTATCTACTAATAGCAAGATAGAACAGGGATAGCTTTTTGCGGGTGGGATAGCTTTTTTTACTGTCTGTTGAACCAGGAAATACAGGGTAGAGACTTTACATTTAATTGGTAGTGTTTTTCTGGATTCATTTCTTGTCCAGAGATTTTAAGGAGAAAGGAAATTATATGTGTATACATTTTTCTAAAAATTTTAAAAGTAAAATTAAAATGCACTTCAAAGAGAAAATATGTGCCTCCAGAAGATGCTTATTTTATCTAGATAAGGTAAGGAGATGTTGAATGATAACAGGAGGTTTTTAAGGTAATTATTAGTTGCTCAATGGAACATCCTTTATTATTATCTGCAAAATTTAAAAACCAGTTGTTTTTTAAGAAAAGAAAGTCTAGAGACTGTCAGAACACATTCACAGTTTTAAGTTTTTGGAAAGTACAAAAGCCCAGACACTAGTCATACCCACACATCTGAGAATAGGCACAGAAACCTCACAAAACATGTTAAATACCAACTCAGTAATAGCATAGTGGAGACCAGACACAGTAGACAGTGTCTGTGTTGTCATAATGTTCAATACTGGCATGGTTAGAAGGTTCATACCCTCAGTTGTGGCTCTTGACCAGTCTGAAAAAGCTTTTCCTTGTCCCATAGCTTGAAGCTCAGGAAAATTATGACAAGCCAAGGGACAAGGGCCTGCTTCTACAATTAGAGCAATAATTACATGAGTTTTCAACTATGTAGAAAGGTGCAACACAAGATATGACTCTTCCACATTATGCACACAAACATTCTCTACATAAATCCTACCTCTTCTTCAACTTCTTTAGCATAAATTCTTAGATATTGAAAACCTTCTTCTTTCACATTAAAGTTATCACTGATTAGTATTGTTCACAGAGAAAGAAAATTACATTGTTCCAGTCACTTTATTTGACCATAGTGACCACTGCTAATAAAAAAATAATGCCAACTTTTCAAAAGGCTAAGAAAAATTTTTTCATAAGATGACCATCATGGATTTACTGCTTACAAATTTCCAGATTAAGGTTATCAAGCATCCTGTGCTTCCAGCCTTGACATCTACCACTGTCATAGGCCATGGAACTGCAAGTGTGGTAAGAAACTATCAGAACAGCTCTGATGCTTCTGTTCTTTGAAAGTGCAAATTTCAGCTTACTGCTGAACACCTTCTGAGTTCTATTAAAAGAATGAGGACACATGCCAGACTAGTTCAGAACTGCCAAGAATCTATAAGAGTGATTTAGAACTAGGAATTTCTATCATGGCTATGATCTTAATCTTGTCTTGAAACTAAAGGGCTATATGCAAAACAAAACAAGAATTAAAAAAACCAATCTGAAGATAAAACATGTAGAACTCATTCAATTCATAAAAGAATGTATCCAGTTCCTTCAAGAAAATTACACTGCAGGTAACTTCCATTTCAGTCTATATACAAGTATCTAAGGCACACAGAGGTCACAGGAAAAGGCAAATATTCCAACACTAGTTGGAAGCACAAGGAATGGTGCTGCGAAGCATGCATGTTGCTTCAACATAATTTCTTGATGAATGAGGACTATGTGCACTTGAGATGTCTCTACAGGAGTCTAATAATATTTTAGTCACTAGGGTATCAATGGTAAAGAGGAGACTAGAATAGAAGAACATTTAAGCTAAAATACTTGAGTTGAGTGAGGACTTCTTTTAGTGTCTATGTATTATCTGTCTATGCAGGTAATGTTTTAAGTCACAGTACAGGAAGAGATTAAGCATCAATTTAATATATACGAAATGACAGGAAAAACAGGACCTTTTGAAGAGATTTTGCAGGTAATGCAAGCCCTTCTTTCAGCTTTAAATTGAAGAAATAGTTGCAGCCTAGAGGACATTAGTTGTTGGAAGCTGTGTCCTTGACAGCTTACATACAGTATCTATCACTTAGATATCTGCCATCAGGGACTGGCAGGCATAGAAAAGAAGGTGTTCAGACAGTTTTTAATGCTTCTGGCAAGTAAAAACTCCTTTTGGTTTAAGCCCACTGAGGACTTAAATCAGTAACATCCACAATGCAGACAATCCTGACAGTAAAAGTACTTGATACTGTAATTTAATGGTTTTCTGGTGTAGTTGAGAATCCCATACTTCTGTGCTGAAATCTCTGTGATATTTTGTTGGTATTGTTATTGGGTAATTGCTTGGGAGAAGCTTGTTTGTTTGGGAGAAGGATTATTAGAGGTTAGGACAGTTAGATTTGCTTTTCAGTTTGTTTTTTGGTGGTGGCAATTTGCTTTGGGTTTTTTTTTTTTTGTTTATGTTTATTTGATTGATTGATTGTTTGTTTTTTCTGTTTTATATAAACCTTTAGACACTGAAATGGTCCTCTTGATAATTCTGCATACATCAACAGATTTTGTTTTCATAAAGCAAATTAATGCTTTAGGAAAGTGTCATTTAGATGAATTTAAGGCAGTGTCTTTGTAGCAGCTCAGCACCTTTCTCTCACATGCATTGATTTCACAGAATCATTAGGTTGGAAAAAACCTCTGAGATCATCGAATCCAACCTTTGACCAATCAACACCTTGTCAACTACAGCATGGCACTAGATGCCACGTCCAGTCATTTTGTGAACATCTCCAGGGATGGTGACTCCACCACCAACCTAAGCAGTCTGTTCTGGTGCTTAACAACCCTTTCAGTACAAAAATTCTTCCTGAGAGATGTAGAGGGATAAACTAGTATTTCTCAGTTCTTCATGGCTGTTGACTTAGTTTGGTATGAGAAGTAATTTCTTTTAATTTCATAGATTGGCTCCCAGATCCTATCAGCTTAAAGAGATTTTTAAATCAGATATTTTTAAAATCTGATAATACAATATAAAATTTTAGTAAATTACAGTCTGAAATACGCAGAACCTGAATTTGTCCATTGTTACACAATACCACAGCAAATTGTATTAATTGCACTAATTCAAATCCCCAATCAATTCCTTAAATGATGGTTTTTTCCCTGTGCATTTGATGCTTCTAAACAATGTCATTATCAGAAATGACATAGATAGGAATAGTGTTCTTATAAATCATAGTGTAAAATTTTTGACTTGTCTTGGCATGTGGTTTCAGCTTGTTTACCAGACCTTTCTATGGAAAAATTTTCCAGTTAAGGAAAACTAGATGGAGCTACAGAGAAATTTGGTGAATATTTTGTTTGCAGCTCAGTTATATTCATATACTGCTCTAGTGACTAGAGACAAGTGATAGAAGTCAAAACATTTCAGGCCTTTTGGACACAATAAGTTCATTCAATCTAATTAGAAATTTTTTAGAAACAAGTCTCAAGTACAGAAATATTTTTTCAAACTCCCTACAAATATTGTGTTTGCTCAGTGGATTGCATTTAAGAAATTTGATATAAATCTATGTCTTGTTTCAACTAAGGACTCTTTTGAACATATATATGTGGCTCTTGGTACTGCAGCATATGAGAAACAAGATAGAGCATCTGGTTTCTATGATTTGTCTATACAGTTCAATGATTATATCTTGGTGTTCAATGTAAATGTGAAATTGATTACTCTAATCCCATATATTTACTAGACTCTATTTAAATGGAGCAAACTTTCTTCTCTGGTAAATGATAGTTTCTGCAAGAGATGGCAGAAGTTGCAGTAATATATATTCTGAAGACTTCTAATCTTTATTTATCTCATTGCAAAAGTAATTTGTTGGAGACCTTCTCCAGAAGTAGAAGCAGGTTCACTTAATAGTTCCTTCCAGTACTTTGAAGCTGATTGATTTTATAAAGCATGTCCCTATTCTTTTAACTGCCAAAGGATACTACTACAAGGGGAAACTGAAATTCTTGCTCACATTTGTTGCTCAAAAGTCACCACCTTAGATAGGGACTAAGGCTGTTTTCCCAACCAATGGGAAAACTATTAAACTACACTTTCAACTTGCCTTAAAATAAAAGTCAAGTACAAAATAATTGGGTTTTTATCAGAGTAGCAGTTAACAAAGATAGATAGATGGAATAAAATATGTCAAATAGCACTGTGCAGATTTCATTGTCTTGGCATTTGACAGCTGCCCTATGCTCGCCATTTACTACAGAGTATTTCTTGCTTACATAGGAGGTAGCTACAAATTTTCAGTCTGAATAAAAATAGATTTGGAAAAATTAAGATCAAATTTTTGGTATAGAAGTATTTTTAGGATTAACAGGAATACAAAACTGCCTCTTGACGAAATCCTTTTCAGCACAATTTTTTCATGATCTTCCACACACAGCTGTTTGTAATGTAGGGAAATTTGGATAGCAATCTCTTTCAATCTCCAGATCCTCACAGGTATATCCTTACTTCACATTTTAAGAGTTTTAATGATATTGTCACACTCTGTTCTCCAGGAAATATTGTTGTATACGTAATACAATCATTGGACCTGAGGAATTATCATGACTGTACAGTTATGACCACTTGAAGGTCTTGTTGTGTTCTGAAATCTTTTTTTGAGGACAGCTTGGAGATCTTTTGTGGTACCTTCCTCTGCTAATCTTCCAAATTAAAATTTCACTTTTGACCATCTAAAATGGTAAAACTTAGCCAAAATTGTAAATCCAAGTTGTGTGCTTCAAGGACATTTCCTAATTACAGGAAGATATGAGTCTAAAAACAATAGCAGTAAATAAAACAAACTTGATATACCTGCAGAGAAAACTGAAAAGGCAGAATAAATAAATACATTCCAAGGAAGGGAATGACACTTGGGGGCAGAATTATAAGGAAGAATGTTCTCTCAGTGCAGAAAGCACAGATATGAAGATGCAGACCGGATCATTTTCTCTCTAGCACAAACTCCCAGGGCCATAGGTGCCTTTGAATATGGGTGAGGGGGGAAAAAGGGGTAGTAAGAGGGTTTGGGATGGATACTCAGGAGGAGATCAACTTTTCGTCATGGAAGAGGGAGACGAGGAATAAGAAAACAAGACTATTATGGCTCACTGCCAGACCACAAAAGCCTTGGGACCTAAGAGCAACTCTATTTGATGGGCACTCAGTACTAAGAGACCACAAGTGTCTCTTTTAGATTTATCCAAGTCCAGTTAAGAGGCAATTAGTTTAATTAATGAGGCTAAATAATTACTTTTTCCTTGGCAAGATTTTCAGCACAATAAGAAATTGCTCAGTTTTATTCGGAACAGTGATGTAATTTCCCAAGTTCTACACAATCTGATTTGGGCACACCTAATTTAATTTTACGAATGGTCCCTAGTGTCTCGTACCTATCCTGATACTGCTAGATACCTCTAAAACACAATCAAACACCTTGCAGTCCAATATTTCAATTTTCTTCCTTTATTCTTCTTCTTTCACCTGCAGTCTGAGGCCATATATAGAAAAAAACTCTCTTGTAAACAAATATAGAGAATTCTTCCACAATAGTCTGTGATAAGTCAGCTCTAGAAATAAATTTTCTACTGTTTTGTAGAAAAATATCTGCTGGAAAAATTCTTGATTAAATTGCATCTCTTAACTTTATTAAAATTCCACAAACCTGATATGTGTAGTATTTGCGAATAAATTCAATTATGATTAATTATCATCACTCGTTCTGTGATAATGTTACATTCATTTTTTCTTGTACCAAATATATTTATATTCAGGACAGAGTTCAAACTAACTATATGTCTTTATCAATGCAATTTTATATGTTCTGTACATTAAAAATTACGCTGGAAACAAATGGGAAGTTTGGGCCTTTGCAAAAGAAAAAAGTAACAGACAGTAAGGAAGAAGCAAAGACTGAATGAAGACTTTTGTCAGCTTGGTCAGAAATACTTACCAAGACTGGAGCGAGTAATTAGTTTGTCTCTAGGTATACCATTAGCATTGTGTGAAACAGGTTTTGTGTTTCTGAGCAACACCACCTTGCTGCCAGTGTGCCTTCTCTCTCCTGCACATCACTATCTACTCCATATGGAAAGTCATTATACCTAAGTCTTGATAGAGGTGGAGGACTTCTGGGCACATCCCCAGAAAAACTGCAAAATTATGCAGACTAGCACATCTACAATGAAGAAAAGAGAAGAGAAACAAGACACTTTGAATTTCAATAGATATTTTCCATTGATGTCCTGCTTCGTTCTGGTCTGTGACCATTAGAGGAAACTCTTCTTCATATTAATTATATTTTGCCCATCTAAGAAATCCCTTTACTTTCCGTTACCACTATGGAGCCCAGTATGCATGCAAAGTCATGCCTGAAATATCAGTTTGAATATAATTATAGTTCAATATAAAGAAAACTGCTATTTCAGCTTTTAGGCACAGACACATACACACACTCACAGAGATTTGAAGTGATAGAAACATTCCTCTTTCTGCACCAACCCTTTCTAAGGGATATTAGTCAGAGACTATGATAGCAGAGAAAAAGCTCCATCCTGTAGTAGTTGTCATTTAAGGCAGTTTGACAGTACGTGGGTTTGCTTGGTTTCTCTGATCAAATCATCCTGGTACACAATGTCAAAAATTTAGGTAGAATAATTTGTAATGTGTAATCTTGAGAGACCTGAAAGATTTGTAGCAGATATGTTTTCTAATATAGTTGTACAACAGTGTGTAGTTTCATTTTGAATAATTTTCAAAAAATATTTTAAAACTCTCGTCAGCGTATACATACTTTTTCAGAACTACTAGACTAAATTTCCCATGCTATATTCTGAAAAAGTCACATAATTGGACCAACATATTCCAAAGTTACATTTATTCAGTTAACTAAAAACTGCATGCAGTTTTGCAATATATTTGTATCTGTAAAAATTTATATCTGTAAATATATTCAGATAGCTATAGCTTAGGTGTAAATTTTAATCATATTTTTTTCCTGTTCCATGAGCAAAAGAATAGAGGAAAATAAAATTTCCAATATATTTCTAGTTAATTTCTTCTCATATATATTCACATCTCTCTTTCTCTCTCAATCTCTTTTGCTCCTCCCCTACCCCATCCCCCTCTAGAACTTCACTACAGAATTCTATTTTAAGGCAGTTCCTAGTCTACTCTCTGTCTCTACAATGATTTCCATTGTTTTTCAGGCTTGTAGAAGTGTATCTGAACGGCAAGTCCAAGGTCTGAAAGCTCCTGTTTTACATTAATATTTCTTACATTCAGTTTTGTGGGTTTTATTATACAGCTAATATTGACGCAATCAGTCCTTGTAGATTCTATATTATTCCTATTTTAAAATATATTACCTTTTTCTCATGCAATATAGTCAGAGCATAGTGATTCCCCTCCCCCCAAATAGGAAATAATTTCAAAGTTTGAGCATAACTTTCCTAAATCCTCCCTAGCTCTCTGCATTTTCCATCTAATGTACCTCAATGTTGTCTACAAAGTAGATATTAAAAAAGCTAGCAGCAGTACTCTACAAAAATACAATATCCTTCCTTCACCTATCCTTATAAATGTTCTAGTTGAAAAGCTCAAGGCATGGGACCTGCAAAAAACTAACCCTTTACCTCCTATTGTCTTTTTTGTGTCATGAAAATATAACAGTGTTGCAAAGTATTTGTAAAGAACTATTTTCTCAAATATTATGAATATGAGCCAACTTTCTGTGACTATTAAGAGCTATGAAATTGGCATGACTTTTCCTTCAGTTTTCCTATTCTTGGAGAACTATGTGCACTATAGGCTCTAGGAGAAGAATACCTACCTCCTTCCCAGGATAGATACATTGTGTAAGAGCAGCTCTGTAAGTCTCATCTTTCCATATGCATCAAGGCTCAAGACAAGACTCCCACTTAGAAGGGGGAAAATGAGGAAGCAAAAGGGGAGAATTTTTTTTTCTTTCTTCTTTCTTTCTTGAATGCTGTACCACAAACTACTGCTCTGGAAGAATTTAAATTAATCCCAGGAGTCCTCAAGAACAGATTGTTAAGTTTTTATGTGTTTTCTCATATTTTCATCTATTTTCTCAGTATTTTCATCTATTTTAAAGATAAAATATTCTTACACTCGGAAGTGAAATAAACTGTCCAAAGACTAGTTCAGGGCGGAGCTGGGAAGATGAACATGAATATAATTGTTATACAGCAAATTTGCCTCCCATTTTAGTACCCATCCATTAACACAAAATACTAATTCTAATACATGCTCAGAATAAAATAAAATGCGACACAATGGGTAATTTGGTTAGTAACTTCCAAGTTTCTTAGTGCATCTGTAACAGCTGTCTTCTACCCCTCATTCTAATAAGTAGTATTTGTTTTCAGTAAGGCAACTGTTATCAGTTGTGCAAAGAGAACTGAACATAATAATCTGAAAAGTTCAAAACAGTGTGAATTGATTTTTCTTTTCAACATTTCAAGACCAACAAAGATAAAAAGTGATGTCATAAAAAGTTTGATGCAAAAACAAAACAGAAAATAAAACCCAAAACCCTACAAGTTAGCATTTTGTTAAAATAGGAAGCTTGGGAAAATGAGATGCTTGCAGAATTTTGTGCATTACAGAAGCAACTCTCTGTTGTAGTTTTCTGCTGCGGCAGTGCCCTCTGTCTTTTAACATACCTCTATACACCTAATTATCACATGATGTACAATGGTTTTGTTTCTTCAGAATCAGAGCAACTTTGGCTCATATTTTTGTTCTTCAAGGTAAACTATTTATCAAATAAATAATAATTTTAAGTCTTCCCATAAACTGGGATTTATTTTCCATCTTCTCATATAAATTCACAAAGTGTTTAAGCCATTCTTTTTCCATGAGACAACTGGTTAAATTCTAGTATTCATACTATCACAACTTAAATGTATCTAGTCCAGCAACTGACAAAAGTTGTACAGACTAGAAAAGAAATTTCACTGACAGTGTTAAGTTGAAACTATCAGATGATTTATTAATATAATTAAATGATTGGTTCGGTTGATAAGTACAACAATGTCCAGAAGTGTTATTACACTAATTATCACTTAATAATTACTACTGTTACTGTTAAAAATCCAGAGAGCTTTATGTTGTTTAATATACCTCAGAGAAATTCCTATCTTATTTGTTCATATCATAAACAATATTCTGAGAATTTGAAATTCTGGTCTCAGACAGCCCATCTGTAATATCTTGGCAGTATATTATTGAAAACAGAGAGCACCAGGATATATAAATTATTTGAGGCAAAAAGCTGTTTTCAGTGGAGAAGAGGGTCCCCGGCTATATATGGAAAGGAAAAGGTTAGAAAAGGCAGTGCTGAAAATACCTTAAAATGGCAACATTCTAAAAATACCTATGCACTTTGCTTTTTCATAAACTGTGAGCTTTGAATTCTCTTATAAAAACATATGTTCCACTTTTGCTTGAGAAGACTCTGTTAGTGTGTCAAAATGCTGCATGCTGTTTTGTATAGGCCCTGTGCTTTTGTATGTAACACATACAGGTGATAAATACAACATGCCACCACTTATTATGCTCCTTTTTCGTGGGAATTCATTCCTTTTTTCCTCCACCCTTTTTCCTCTCCCATTTCCTCAGTATTACAGTTTCACCCAGGAGAGCTCTAAATGATGCATAGCTAGAACAAAGGGAAGGGAATCTAGGGCAGTGCCGTAAGACTAGACAGCCTCAGATTCTGCTGTAGCATGTAACAATGCAGAGTATTAAGCATTTACACATCTGTTTTTTATCAGAATTGCTTATCCTGTACTTTTAAAAAAATAACTCTTTTGATTTTACTGTAGCATGCAATCTGCTCCTAGCAGGAAAAAAATGCAAAAGTAACATTTCCCACACCAGAAAAATATTTTTGCTACAGAGATGTATGTGTGTATGTAAAAAAAAAAGGAAATCATAAAGAGCAAAAGAAAAAAATTAGATGCCATGGACAAATTTCTCTTGGTTGTCATTCTTTCTCACTCTCCAAAATGCGTTTATACAGGATTGTTTGAAATAATTACTCAAGCAGAGGAAAAAAAAGCATAAAATTTTAGAGGTTCTATGGCTATGATTAAAAAACTACCTAGATTTTCCTTCTTTCTGAAGCATTTATTTTTATTACTATTAAAGAATTCTCATGGTGCAACATGTCAAACAATATGAAAACATCTCACTAGCTGCATGGTTCATCAATTTTTTACACGTTTTCAAAAAATAAGGTGATGGGTGAAAACCTGAATTCTAGTGATGTGAAAGTTCAACATATCAAAATGCCTTGTGACAACATATTTTCAGTTCTGTCCCAGCATAACTAACAAGATAAATAAAGCTGCACTGGACCACCTAGTTGGTTGGCAAATTCCCATGAGCATGACAGAGAAGGTGGTAATAGTGATTTAGTACGTGGTTCACTGCCACCTGTGTGCTAGTAATGAACTAATGGTATCACACAGTATAGTGCAATGCTGTGCTGAGAACCAGTCAGTAGCTGGAATTTGTCTGCCAGGGAGTCCAGGGTGCTTTCATGTCAAATATGGGGAGTCTGGTGCTCAGCAGCACTCCTGAACTGCAGTCCACTCACTTCTGTGGGCCTCTTCCTACCTTATGGGAAGGAAATGTGCACCACAAATGGATGGCACACGCCAAGATGTTTCAGTGACAGATATGTACAGATGGTACTCATGGTCTAGGCTCAATGTTTGCTTCCTTCCCGTGCTTTACAGTAGAAGTGTTAATCTGTGGCATGGAATTAAAAATTGTACTACTGTGAAATGAACTCTCTTCTGGATGCAGTGTTTAGATTCCTTCTGATTCCAACACCTCCAGGTGTATTATAGAGCAAAACAGGCTAATACAATGAGAATGTTTTCCAGATCCACCATAGCTTGGGGAAATTGATTTAAGTCTGTTCATTCAATTCAAACTGTTAGTCTAAAATCCAAGGAAGCAAAACAAAATCAATATAGCCATTTGAGAAGCTGCCAATGCTGGCACCTGAATTCAGGGATATTAGAGTACATGGTCAGCAGCTATTGATCTATGTGCAAAGATCATTAATATGATGCAGTTTCTTCATCCTTACCAGGATTTTAAAATTTCAAGAAGTATATAAGATTTTATTTCCTTTTGTGTATAAAAAAGATGTCAGGTCAAAAGGGTTAGGCTGAACACTCCATTACAGATATAGAAATTACACCTAAAATATTGTTCTGTGCCTAGATTTTCTTTCTGGATAGTGTCTCCAGAAAGAAGAAACCAAATCAAAAAAAAAAAAAAAAAAAAAAAAAAAAAAAAAAAAAAAGCCACTACCAGCAAACAAACAAAAAGAACTTAAACAAAGATTTAGCAAAATGTCTCTTGACTATGCAGAATATGTAGATGTATCAACAAAATTGCTGCTTAAATATGTTGATACATTGATACATTTATTAGTTATAACCAAAGAAAATGCCAACTGAACAAAAATAAAAGAAAATTTTAAAATTGTTTTTAAAAAAGTTTTCTATAGAGCAAAGCTTGAAACAATGTCTTTTTAACAAAACCAGTGCAACTTCACTGGTTGCAGTTGAGTTGTTCCCTCATCCTGATGCAATAATAGAAAAGCAAGCCAAGTATCTGTGAGAAAAGATAAAAATTGAAAGACATTCGTATTTTTCTTACAGTATGGGATGATATATCACTTAAAGGAAGGCTAAATGCTCTCTTTTCTCCCCTCTAATTAAAAGATCATCCCACTCCCTTCACTTTCCATGAATGTGAAAGAATCGTTACTATAGTCAAAATGAAAGTGAAATTCGGTTGAAAATAATACCAGACTTTCTTTTCTTAAATAAAATGTGTATTTTTTTTATTATAAAGCCCTGTCTGAAGTGAGTGTTGGAGTTTGATCTTGAGAAAAGTCCCTGGTTAACCCTCTGGTTTCCTTTGATGTTATAAGGAAAAATAATTATTTTTTACTCTGATGCAGTGAATGGTCAAATATCTGTATTTAAATAGAATATTTTTAAAACTGTTTAAAAAAAAAGAGCTAGGGAGTTCTGGCTTCCTTGAGTGCCAGGAAATAGAGGTTGTTTATTTTATAGAGCTCATTTGTGCTACTGTTCTTGGATATGAGACAAGAAAGTTAAAAATTAGAACTGCACAGGAAGGAAAGCTCAGAAGCATATAAATACAAGCTTAAAATGAGTTATGTGAAAGTCTCATCAAAGGTCTTGGAGAATAATAATAATAATAATAATAATTATTATTATTATTATAATACAAGAATAAAGGTCTTGGCTGTCCAAAATTTTATAACTGCAACTAAAAAAACCAAAAAAACAAATCAAGCCAACCAAACAAACAAATTAAAAGCAATCTTAGAAAACCTGCACAGAAATAGCTGGGTTTATATAATGTCATGTGCTTCCACTTTGCTAAATTAATTAACTTTTTCTATTTGTTACCTCTTATGATCTGAGTCATGACTGTAAAGACAGAGCACTAAGGTCTCATTTCATGAAGCTTCAATCAACAAGAGATTACATAGTAAGGAAACCCACAACTCCTTAAGTTCTCATTAAACTATGTCAATATAAAAAAAACCAGAACATATCCTTAGATATGTAAATTCTTGTCAACAACACAGAATGAATCCTGACTTGGCCCAATGAGGCCAGTCAAGTTGTAAACCATGCCAAGGTGTACAGGGCATCTAATATGGTATCCTTCTTGCTATTCACCAGCAGGTAATGACAAATGAATATAAAGACTGGTATAGTACTGGGCTGACAAGAGTAAAATGCTGGAATGAAAAAGACAAATACACATAAGCAACTGAGTCTTTCATGTATTTTAAGGAAATTATCAGTGGCACATTAGGAAGATGAATGAAGAGCAGATGACAGTAGAAAGTCTGGCACGGTCAAACTGAGAAGGAAGGAATAGAATTTCAGTTGCTGATTTATCTTTATCTGTTGTACATACTTAAGGATGCTTCATGGCATGCAGAGGCCATATGACAGGAAGGTCTTGAATGTCAACCAGTTTTGGACCTATTTTAGAAATAAAAGTTTCAATCTAAATATTTTGTGAATAAATTTATTTTAATATAACAGAAAAGTATTATGAAGGTCAGAGGCTTGGCATAAGGAAACAGAAAAGAGATATTAGAGGAATTTCATCCCCTGTTATTAAATGTTACATTTTCATTTTGTCCATCCAGTGATGTTCCATTGTCATACCAGGCTGAACCTATTAAGTGTTAAAATTGGGCAATAATTAATACAAGCATATTTGAGAAACTATCTTCTACTAACAATTGACATGACATCTCAGTATATGAAACTCACTCCCAATAAAATTATGAGCATGAAGGCAATAAGGCCTTTAGTGAAATGAAGTGAGATATGCTGTAGTGGTCTGTTCCATCTGGTTTTGGTTTGCTTGCTGGTTGTTTTGTTTTTTTCTTTTTCACCTCAAAACCTTTCCCTTACCTTTTTCCAACAAATATAATTGCTATAGTCCTTGAGAGAAGTGTAGTTTGAGTCAAGGTGATAGACTTCTAAAAGGAAATGGAGAAGAGGTCAATGTGTAGGAAATTTTATATGTCCTATATAAATGGCTATATTGACTTTGTTTTGCTTCCTCGGATTTTAGACTAACAGTTTGAATTGAATGAACGGACTTAAATCAATTTCCCCAAGCTATGGTGGATCTGGAAAACATTCTCATTGTATCAGCCTGTTTTGCTCTATAAGATCAAACCATTTATGGAAGTACAGGGGCATAAGCATTTGCAGAAGAACAAACCGATCTGCATGGTCTATCACTGCCACGCCATTGCACTGCCAGAAGCAATTCACCTGGTACCCAACTTTAGATTCTTTTTTCTTCTTCCACATGATTCTCATAGTCTTAAGTTTCATTACCTACATAAACTTCTTTGATTTTAAGGAGTATAGAAATTTTAGTAAGGGCTACACAGGCTTCTTTGATCTTAAAGGGTATGGGAACTTTAAAAAGTTGGTATAGGCTCCTTTGATTTTGAAATGTATAGGAATTTTAAAAAGGTCTATCTCCCTATTTTAACTTTGAAAACTTTCAGTTTCTCTACTGCCTTAAATCATCTGTTAATGGTCCACAGAGATCATATTCATGCTCATATTTATTAATCAGCTCTTGAATGCCCGTCCCTCTTGCCATGTTTATTTCATTAGTAAAAGTAAATTTATTGCTTGCTTTTCAGTTACACCTTATTCACTACAACTCCCATTTCCACACCACTGTTGTTGCAAAACACTAATTCTAAAACAACCTATTTTGTTTTCATTAGATCCTGCTGGCTCCTATCTGTGCCAAAGTGTTATCATTTTTTCCTCTGTTAACTTCCTTGTTACATCCTTTTATACATAGTACAAATACAGAATTGTGTATTTTATTTGTAAATCTCTAATTATTCATGTATATTCTCACTTATGAGTCCATGTATTGTCCTGTAGATTCTGAAGCAGTAATTGAATCAATTATAATGAGCCTCTGCTTGTTCATTTGTTCTGTGATATGACTCATCAAAACAAAGAGTGGAATAAGGAGCAGAGGTGTTTCACCAAAGATAAATCTGGACAATTTTGAACTAAATACACAAGGTCCTTTAAGGCACCTAGCACTATTATTAGTAACAGAAGCACACATAGCTACTAATTACAAACAGATGGTTCTCTCTGCGCTGTGACAGGCAAACAGTGAATTAGAACAGTATTTGAAGTCCAAGCAAGTCCAATAAAGATGTAAAACACTGTTGTGACTCTGTTTTTAGGTCTCTGGTTTTTTCAAATGGATTCTATTGCTTTAGTTACCCTGTAAAAAAGAAAAACCAAGTTAAAATTGAGTCACTTGACTTCAGCTAACAGAGCACTATTGCTTTCATGCACACAATTTATCTGATCCCCCTGCAGCAATTTTCATTATGTAACTTCAAAATGCCCCCAGATATTCCCACGGGGTCCTGGCAAGAAATTCTATAGTACTTTCATCAGTTTTATTTTACAGATATGTATGGAGTATGACCAAGAAGACTAATGATTTTAGCAAGCCAGATCCCAAGGCTGTTCTTCCCTCAGAATAGGCCCTGGGCCAGACTCCAACTGGCATTGCTACCAAAGAAGAGAAAAAGATCATAATGGTATTCTCTTCCTACACAATACCTCCCATGAGGATCCCACACAATTGCAGATCCTGGGTTAGGCAAGATCTGGAGCACGAGTTCAATTCTACAGGAACTAGTATGGGAAGCTATTTTAAGAAAGAAATAAAAGCAGGGCATTACCCTTATGTTCACTTTATTCTTTGTCCATTTAGGTTGCAAATTCAGCTGGAGAAAATGCCATGCTATATATGTATCTACAGTGTTCACTCCAACAGGCCATTGCTCCCTGTGACAGTCCTCAGCAGTCATATAGTCCCCACCTAAATGACCCCTCGTATTCCTCTTTGCTGTTCTCTAGTCGCAATTCTTATCTGTCTATTCAACAGATATTGAGAGTGGAAGCTTTTTTGGTTTGTTTTTTTTTTTGGTTTTTTTTTTTTTTACTGCATAGAGGGATGTAATCCTGAAGTGATTTTGTGAAAAATGATGAATGTTCTGCAAATGCAGAAAAGTACTGCTTCTCATAAGTGCAGGTAGAAAAGTGAAATTACCTGTGGGTACAATGAATTCTGCTACTACTTGTGGTTTCAGCCAGAAGCAAGTAGTAGTCTATTACCATACTGATGGAGTCACCAGACTTTTAGGAAAAGATAGTAAGAAAAATTGTTGAAAGCAAACTATTGTCAGCTTTAGAATTCCTTATCTTTTATTTCTGGATGTGTTTTAGGAGGAGGTCAGTGGATTTTCCTAATATTTGGGGGAGGGGAAACAATTTGTTGTGGGCTTCTTCAATCATTGTTATTGTTTAATTCTTTGTTTAGTGCAAATTAACATAAAAATTTTTGAAAATTATTCATCTGAGTACTCCAGCATTCTTCCGTGTAATTAGACTGTTCACATCCCTGCTCAGGGGAAAATGAAAGATACAATCATGGAACTGTTATTCTGTCTCCATTATAAAAATATCTGGCATAGAAACATTGATACAGGCTAAACAGATGGAAAACATAATTCACCTAGCATTTCCTGTCACTGGAAGCTACAGTGCCTGAACTCTCACAAAGAGCTTATTTAAGGGAGCAAAGTTATGTTCAGCTTGGTGCAGATCGTAGAGGGAACAACCAGGAGAGGGTATGAACTCTTGAGATAAAGGTGCTCCCAGTCCCAGCAGTAAGAAACCCCAAAATTCTTAGATTACTTTCTGGGAGAAAACAATAATAGCAATACTACATACACAATTCTTCAGGAGTGCAGTCTACAAAAACATCTGTTGAACTAGCCAGAATCTCCAGCTTTTATTTTTCTGTTTTATTTTTTTTTCTGTTTTTTCTGTTTTCCTCTGTCTTTTTATTGTTAAAAAATGAAGCAAGTTCCTAATCTCCAGCACTACCTCCAGAAAAGAGCTTACTGCAGGCTTCTGGGACATGCTTCTAGAACAATGAAAAGACAAAGTGACTGAGAAGATTTTTCCTTTTATTTTTAATAGTAATAAACAAAATAAAATTTTATAATAAAAAATAAACAAAATTGATTTCCAAACATTTTTCTTTGACCCTGCTGGAACACAAGTGTTAGAGAATTTGAAGGAGAAATCAGTTTTCTGATTTTCTGAAGTGACTGTACTGAGTATGACAGCCATAGATTTTCTCCTTCTCCTTCTCCTTCTCCTTCTCCTTCTCCTTCTCCTTCTCCTTCTCCTCCTCCTCTTTTTCTGCTTATGACACATTTGAAATATATAAATTCTGAAGCAAATAAAGACCAACACTTACATCTGTCTTCTTCCTTTCTAACACAAATATCTCTTGTCCTCATTTACTATTGCTAGAATTTTTAAGTATATAGAGTTTAAACTCTCCTATATACACAATCCTACTCCCCAGCCAGATGGGATAGAAGCTTTTAACACTCACTGCTCTCACAGAAGATAGAGTATTATTCACTTATAATCACAATAAAAAACCCCATATCTGAGCTGCCTTGTTTAGTCAGTATTTCTTGAATATTGTAGTAGGTCTATCCATGCAGATAGATTAACAGTTTTTCAAATATTTATTAAAGTGTTCCCCTCTTTTGATATTGCCAAGATATAATTACTGCACCTTTAACCATGACCATTTGCAATGCAAAGCAGGAAAGGAGCTTGTCTGAATATTATCTTTTAAGTCCTTGATTTAGTTCTGCATAAACTGATTTTTATACAGAGAACACAAATTGTTGCTACTTCATCAATGCCTCATTTTTCTCTTAACAATGAACCAGCAGTGATTAATTTCTGAAGACCAGTAAACAAAAACATAGCCTTGAAAGTGATTAAAGCTTAGCTGTAAAATATGTGCATGCACATACTAACAAATGACTGTTATTATAAAGTCAAGCACTGCTTCAAAAAAGAACATTCAAATGAAAGGGAGTATGCAACAATAGCAGAAACTGTGCAGTGCCATAGGGCTCCTTAGGGATTTTCATTAATACCAAATATACATGAGTATGATCTATTGAGAATCTTCTTTTGAGTGACATTGAGAGGTAACTATAAGAATAAATTAATTCCTGATGAATTTGGTACAACTCTGCAATAATATTGTGTGAATGTTGCATGTGTTTTTCTATCTGGGTTCCAGTACAATAAACACATTAGCCTAAGTAACCACAATGACCCTTGCTTGTGTAAACCACAATCCTAAAAGACAGGGCTTGTAAGCCTTTGTGTACTTCTTGATTCCTAATCTGAATAGAATATTTTGAAGCATAATATTGTCAATTTCAATAGTATCAATGGTATTTGATGGAGTGTTATGATTAAAATAATAAAAATCTTTGTTTAAAATATATTCAATAGCTCGTATACTATTTCACATCTAATTTTTCAGTATTGAATCAAAACTATATAAGATATAGTGACTGTGAATACAATATCCCATTTATTTTGTACTGTCATGAACAATTTGGAGATGAAGGATTAAGAACCTGAAGAGTATGAAGATACAAAGAGAAAAGAATACTAAGACACTTAAGAAATACTTGAGTCCCAATGGCAGCATTCTGTACAAGCACAAGTTGTTCTGAGAGAGATAATGAAGTATAAAAGCAGCTTACCACAAAAACCATAGAGCTGTGGTATATTTTGTCATTTGAAAAGACCACTTGTCTTAACAAGTTAATGCATAGGTTGTATAAAAGGTTCCTATGAAAAATTACTAGGATTTAGCAGATGGTGAACAAAACAAAACTAGCTAAAAAGAGAGTTTATGTTGATTTTGCTACCAGTGATGTACGCTGTCATGGAATATAAAATAAATGAAGAATATATAAGAAAAATTTTGCTTAAACAAATCAGTGAAGATAAGAAGGCAACAATAAGGAAAAAAAAATCTACCTCTTATTGCTATAGTTTCATATTTTGTTTTCTGGTTTGCTTGATTAGACAGTGTTTACATTGAAAATTTACACGCTCATTTCTTAACTGTCAGGCTTGTTTTTAGAAATTTGCTCTGTGATAATGTTAGGCAGGAGGTATTTTCTAGTGATATATGTGTAAAAATATGGAATTTGATCTAAAATAAAATAAGAAATTCCCAGTAAAATACTATTACCTTTGGGCTTTCATTCCAATTTAATAATTTTTATTATTAGTTTTAAATAAAAACATTATTTAAGACTGTCTCACAAATTTGGGATGAGTGCACATGACTTAGAATATATTGATGAATCTTGTCATTCAGGCAGATATTCAACTAAAAAGTTGAAAAGATGCTTTTTAAATATAGCTATATATTTATAAAAATGAGTATCAGGGGCCAAAAGAAAGAGTCATTTTTAGAGTAGATCAAGAGAAAAGGCAATAACAGGAAAACTGAAGTGTTTGATTACCTTTTCTGACAAACCAAAAAAGAAAGGAATTTAAAAAAATTACTTTCATCAAAATCATATACCTTATTTTTTTTTGGTGATTTGTTTTTGAGTTGTTTTTTTTTTTACATTTTGAGAGTTTTATTCCTTTCCAGTGATCTGTTCTAGAAAGCAATGATTAAATTAAATGAATTCATGACAGAACACCTAAACAACTGTGCATTAATCCTAAACTTCATGCAGAAGAATAAGACTCCAATTACATGTATGACTATGTTGTTAGAATTTTTAGAATTGTAATATCTCAGAAAGCATTCACAGTACTTAGGAACGCAGCTGCTCAGGCACAATACACCCACTCGCATATTCTACAGAAGGCATTTATTTTTTTTATTTCCCCCTCCCAAATTGCCCTCTTTAATTTGTTCTAAGAAGTAATTAGTTTCAATTAGTCATCATGAGACTTGTTACCATAGTTTAAGTAAAAGAGTAAAAACTCCAAAAACCATAAGGATTGTATAGAAATGAATTTTTGAATATTGAATAGTTCCAGCGTAATAGGGTTGAACATTCTAGGTTGAAATACAGCAACTGAGATTTGGCTTTCTTGTAGAAAGACAAGTGCATTTCTTGAACATCAGGCAGGCTATTACTTTTTTCCATTGGGAATGAATTGTTTTCTCTAGTCAAAGATTCAATAAAGAACTCCCTTAGGCTATCTATAGCATGCTTGTAAGGAGCTATGAGCTGTATCAGAAAGAAAAAAGAAAAATTGGAAGTGCCACAAATTCAGGAGTATTCTGAGTAAGGTAATATTTCAATCACTTAATGATATAAAGGTTGCTTTCCTGATAATGTTCATCCAAATCTGAAGTTAGTCTACTATGCCCCTTGTAAGAGATGTGGGCCATCCTGCTAGTGAATTCTTGTCTTGCCTTTTGGTGAATCTTCAATATTCCTACACTCTCACAGGTTTCCCAGAGGACTGTTTTGCAGTATTTTGAGTACTGCATCCCTACATTCTTCCAGAGTAGTCTGAGACTATTTTTATCTTTATAATCAGTAGGAATAGATTAATAAGCCTAACTTTCCTCAATAACTTTTGGTCATTCAGGAATTACTTTACCTATTAATTCCTGAAGGCTGTCATGCCACAGAAACAATATCCTAACACCTATTATGGAAAGGAGCAAAGTCTGACCAAATTCCAGCTTTGGGCTACAATTTCTGGCTTTGCAAATAGAAAATGCAACCATATTGCCTTGATTTTGCTTCAGGATTTATCATCAAAGAGTCTGTGAAAGCAATGCAAAGCTCCAAGACAAATGTCCTTTCCATAATAGATTTGATTTGTGTACCCACAAATCTCCCTGTTGTTGGAAAACCACATACGTTTCTCAGGAAAAGACAGTAAAATCGCTCTGCGTGTTCCATCTGCAAATGGTGATCCATCTCACTAGCACGACTGCACAGTAATGTTCAGTCTGCACCCTAATGAGTCCCAGATCAATGGCTGTGACATCCCTGTTTCAATATTGGTGAGTTTGACCCTGGAACTGCTGCTTATTTACCCTGTCTTAAGTGATGCTACTGTCATAGGACTGGCAACAATCAATATTTCATTAGCAAAACCTTTGGCTTTTTCTGACTGGTCAGGAAACCCAATGGTTTGTGCATTGAAAATATGTTTTTTTTAATTATCTTTATGATTTAGTACCTTGAATGTTGATCTACTCAATATAAGGTAACTATAATTTCAATTCTCCAGAGTTTAATGCCTAATCTACAGGAGTTATGAGCACTGCCAATATTGCAAGATATCAAGGAGAACCAGGCATCTCATCTGAGGCATCTCATGCTGAGAAGATAAAGTGAAACATAAATAAATAAAGTTGAAAACTATCTGTGCAGGAAGATGTCAAGTAAATTAGCAAGCATTTAAATGCCTATCTGTACATTTGTTCAAATATCAACACATAAAACCCAAAGATATGAAAATATAAATCTCAGTAAGTTTACACTCTCAACATAGTCCTGCCTCAATTCTTTCCTGCTTTTCCTTTACTATAAAAATTGGGTTTTAATCTTAATTTTGGAATATATAAGTCAGTACAGTGACAACTACAGCCTTTTTTTTTTTTAATATTACCTTAAAAAGCTGTTACTTGCATTAATTTCTTTATGGGTTCCACATTGAGAAGTATTTAGTCCTTGGCAGTAATATCAAAAACATTTTCAGATTTAGGAGCAAATGTATCAATGCCATGATTACTCAAACATCTAGAAGTTAATTATTCATTATGTAGATGTTATCCATTGAATATAATTATGGCAGATTACAGAATATTTTCGCTATTGTGAAAAACTCTTGAATTATTAACTATGAAGAACTTTAATACAAGAGCTTTTTTTCTGTCTAAGATTTCAGAAGGAATCATTTATTGCAATTATTCAGTACATATGCTGTGGTTTTAGAACTATGTAACTTAATAACAAATAATCAAACAAGAAGAAAGTAACAAATCTTTTAAGTACAATACAGAGGAAAAATAAGATGCATGTGTCTGAGGGATGACTTCAAGAAAATAATTTTTTAGGTTATTTTTTGGACACCACTAAAATAAATGCATGACTAAAGTCAACTATTTTAAAAAAGGAGACAAAATTTGCAGAAGATTATCTGTGTGCCTTTTTCTTTTAAATAATAAGAAAAAATATTTAGCTTACTTTATTTCATTTTTGGGTATAAAACAATTTACATTCTTTGTTTAAAATTATTAACCCAAACAATCAGTTAAAGCATCTGCATCTGCCAGGACAGATTTTTCACAAACTAGAAATAATAAGCTAAAAGGGTATGCTTTCAGGTTCTCATTCACCTAAACTATTAAAATTGAAACATTTTATCAGAGAAGAAAAAACCCTAAAATTCAAAAAGTTACCACCCTTTCCCAATACCGATTTTGAAATTTATGTGAGATGGTCCTAGGTATTTCATCTTTCTCTAAATTACACAAGTTGTTCTAACTTCATCAGCTATTCGCAGATAATCACAATTGTTTATCTGTTACAAATAGAACAAAAGAGAGAAAAGGGGCTGAGAGAAATGTATACTCTTAAAGGAGCTTCTGACCAATACAAAGAACAAAAAAAAACTATAAAGGATTATTTTACACACCAGTAATGGTAATATACAGCGTGTAGGAAGGACGGGGTGTAGGAAGGCATGGAAAAACAATCCTGTAGTAAGAAGCAGTAGAGATAATACCAAACAAAAGTAAAACATTTATGCTATGGTGAGAAAGACATGAACAAAATAAATTTGTTATGCTGAAAATATGGATACTTAGATGATCATAAAAACAGATTCCAACCAATTATTTTTAACGAAAAATGTTGTAGGCTGTTGTCTGAGAAAGTAATGAGAAAAAGAGTGAAGTTAACATCTATCAGATTTAATTGATAATTTGCAATTACTGAAAGGATAAGCCATGTGAAATCATTTGAAACAGCAGCAATGTATGTTAAAGAGTTGTGATTGTATCCTGCTGGAGTAAACTAGCTTAAAATGGGAAATTTTAATGAAGATATCTTGGTAAAGAGAGCCACTCTGTTTGTATACATTTTGTGGAAGACAAGTCGATAGAACAGAGCATATGCTATTGAGAGCAAGGAAGCCTTCAGCAATGTAACCTTAATGTTGTCTCTTTTGTTTCAATAAGTAACACCTGAAGGTAGGTGCAAGTCTTCTTTCTGTGCATAATGAAAATATTTTCCTTACCCATCAGTAATTGAAAAAGACAATAATTGAAGTAAAATGGCTAGCTCTAATTCCTTATCTTTAAAGCAGAGCTCTGATATTCAGCAACACTATTTACACAGGTATCTCCCTATAACTTCAACGAGGATAAGCAATGAAATATATAAGCCATTTAAGTGAAGCTATGAAGAACACCTAGATATTGTATTAACAGTGTATAACATCGAACATTGTGACACCTCATCTTCCCACACCCTCCCTGGTGCCTTATCAGCAGCATAGACAGATGGCCAACACAGCTCTTCCGACACTCAGTCCACAGACTGACATTGTCAACAGAGACAAGATGCTGCTCACAGTGCTCAAGCCAGGTACAGACAAGTCTTCAATCACACTGCTTTTGGTAGAGCCAAGAGGTTGTGCAACTCCTACCTATATCCAAGCAATTTTTGCATGATTGACTGATGGTGACAAATGACCCCAGACATAAAGCGTCCCTGTCAGTCCACCAGAGCTATGGCATCACTTACACTCCCCTGTTTCCTGTCATTGATCGCTGTAGGGGTGTATTGTTGCTCATCTTTCTTACTGACTCAATAAATATTTGGTTTTTAACACATTGTCAGACTCTATTACTGTTCAGACCACACATTAACTGCTAGATCTTTCTTGATGAACAACAATTTAGAAGAAAACCTAAGCTTAGTAGTCTGGTGCTCTGGCCTGGATTTCATCACCACTTTATGTATCAGGTTCCTATATTTTAAATTCCCATGCTGTTCTGAAAAAGTTTTTTATAATAATCTGAAATATACTTTACTAGGGAGGATGCAGGTTTAGCTAGGCCAGTTTGCTTGTGTCTTCTCCATCTGTTTTTTTCCTGAATGGCCTCCTTTTCACTCTCAATATGAGTATTCCAGTCTGGGTCTTCCTTTTACAGAAGGATTCAAATAAGAATAATGTTAAATTTTTGCTTTTTCTTAATGCTGAGAATAGCAATCAAAGGACAAAGGAACAGCAAAACATATTCTAGATAAGTAGCCAGGTTTAGAAGAGTAATTTGGCCGATGAGCAGCTATGGTTGTTACTACTGCAGTTCTTTGGTTGCACCAAAAAGGAAATGGATATGATTTCCTGCAACTTAGCTACCATTTCTCTTTAAAATAGCACAGTGAACATTAAATTTGAAAGAAAATGTTTAATTTTTTTTTTAAAGATCATACTATTATCATCATACTATTATTTGTACCATTGTTTATTTCCTGTTCACCAGCCAAGTTCTGCAATGTAACTTTCAAGCTATTTACAAGGAATGTAACTATGATTTAAGTCAAATAGCAGTCATATGCTTAGGAATCTTATATTTGATTCAAGCAATGTTTCAAATATCTTCAATTTCTATATTTAAAAAGTAGGGCATTTTAATAACTTTTTTTTTCCACTATAACAAGCTGTCTTTACTGAAAGTGGGTCTCCTTCTGATTTTATTTCAGAAACATTCTGATGAAGCAAATTCTTGACTGTTTAATAGAAGACTGTAATTTGACTTGTGACCACAATTGCGTACATTGTGGACATTAGAACATTTCAGGTAAATCAGACTTAAATTTAAAATGAAGAGCTAAAAAATGCAGTCATCTGATACAATTAAAATTTGGAGCTTCATTTCAGAGTTATCTGCAGTCATATCATATCTTTCCTACCACAGATGATGCCATAATCCTTAGCCCTAGCGGGACAAACATCTAAGTATATATTTAATTGTTAGCATATAATCAAGTACATTTGACATCAAAAGGATTTGTGTCTGCTTAAAGTGCTTGTCTGAACTAGGGTCCAATGAAACAACATTAGAAAAAATCTAAAATATGTTCGTAATAACACAGCCTTAGAATAGAAGCAAACATCTGTCAACCAAAGATTTGATTATTTTCTGGTTCATATTTTTAACTGTGACACTGGTCAGTAATGTTGCTCAGAATCAAAAAGTGATCCATGGGACATGGCAGCTCAGTAGAATGTCCCTTTCTCACATCTTCTTAACTAATTTTTCCCTACTTAGTGCTTTGAAAAAGGTTCTTTCTTCACACATAACAACTGAGCAGCTAATACTATGATTACGATATTCAAATGATCTTATAACACAATTTCTGGAGTGCAAGCAGATCAACTCTCCATCCATTTTTTAACAAGTCTATACTATCTTTGATGCATGAATGTAGTTGTAAATAAATTATAAACTAAATAAATTATAAGATTGCTTATCAGATAAAGCCAGTGTCTATTCTTTTCACTCTCTGTGACCTACTTTTTCTATTTTATAAACTCACTCTACCATAGTTCCTTTCTCCCTTCTGCTTATTTACATTCTATTTGCATGGTAATTTTTTCCTCACACGGACTATTTATTTTAAGATATGTCTAATTTTTCTGTTGAAATGCACATTTAGTATCTGAATTTTTATGATGCCACCAAGGCATACTGAAAAAACATGGCTACTTCAGAGGAACAGAGGCTTTAAGAAGTGTTTAGAACAACAGAGCAGAGAAGCAATATCCAGTAAGGCCTATATAAATTGGAAGTCTAGATTCCATGCCAATATATGTTGTGAAAGTGATGTAAGCCTATTCAATAAGTACTTAATTACTCCTGATTTAATTCTGAAAAAAAAAAGAAAAGGGTTTGCAGGTTTTAATCATGAATTCCCAATGTACTTCAAGTTAGAGAGAAGAATGCAAAATCATTGGTGCATCGTATAGCTCTAAAAGAAGGCCAAGAGTGCCAAAATCTAAAACTAACATAATCACTGTAGATTTACCTCCTTTGGGCTTATTTGTCCTTTACAGCAAAGTAAGAAAAAGTAAACCTTTGTGATTCAAAATGCTGGAGTGTAAAGGCTGAGTTTTTGCAGGTTTACAAAAATTTGCAAGGTAAATTACTTGAGGGAAATATAGTCCCTCAGTTACATCCCACAGTGTATTTGTAACCTGTGGGATGTAACTGAGGGACTATATTTCCCTCAATAACTGACAAGTAGAACATAGAAGGAAAAGACTATGCAGTTTTGGGTATCATGACAAGGGAAGCACATAAAACTTTTAAAAAGCATCCAAAGAAGAGCTATGACAGCAGTGAAAGGCCTAGAAAAGAAACTCTACAAGGAGTAGGTGAGGTCATTTGACCTCTTTGTAGTCCACAACTTTTTTGTGAGAGGAAGAGAAAAGATAGACACTGATCTCTTCTCTGTGGTGATCAGTGACAGGACTCGAGGGAATGGCTTGAAGTTGTGTTGTGGAGGTTTAAGTTCTCTACCCAGAGGGTGGTTGGGCAAAGGAACAGCTCCCCAAGGAAGTGCTCACAGGACTAAGCTGACAGAGTTCAAGGGCCCTTTGGACAACACTTTCAGGCACACAGTGAGACTCATGGGGTGTCCTATGTATGACCAGGGTTTGGACTCAGAATATTCTATGACCCTATGATACTGCAGTTTTTTAGGTGATTTTGAAATGAAAACATTTATCTAAATTTAACATAATAGTTCAAGAGAATTATTGTTTGCGTTTCTTCACTTTTCTGCATTTTATAGGAGGATAGGTACCTCCCTTTGCTAAACTTTTATGGAATAAGACACCTCTTAAAAAATGTTTTCCTCAGGAGGTATTAGGTATATCGAGTTGCACAGACTGTGCATCTGGTTGCTTGTATCTGCATTTTAAGTAATGTTTAATGTTCTTATTCAAGTATTGAATTGACACCAAATCAATTTAGAGTCTTAACAGTGAGTTATGGTTCCAGTAATAAATTACATATACACAACCATATTATTATTTCAGTATTGTCCTAGGATGACTTTATGATGCTTGTATCCCCAAACGTCTGTACTGTTTATGCTGGATTTTAAATTCTGCACCTTTAATACTGGTTCTGAGAGCAAAGTGGGGGGAAAGGTGCACAGTTTGTTTGCAGAAACTGCATTCGCTTCTCTGCATCGCACCTCCTAGATTGTGTTGTCTGCAGCATGGACAGACAGTGGGAGAAATCTCTCCTTTGCTTTTCAGTTAGGTTTTTTTCAGTTAGCTGAGGCAGAGAAGTTCCCTGGCCTTTTTTTTCAGTTTTTCTTGGAACTGATTGGCCCTGCTCTGGACTGAAAACCCAGAGAAGCATCAGGAGCTAATGCCTGTGCCCCACCAGGGCCTGGGACACAGCCTTTTCCAGCAGGGTCTAATAACAGACTGAGCAAGCTGAGCTACAGCCCACGAAAAGGACTTTCTGAATTCACCATGTCTTCAGAACAGCGAGAGGTTTTATTGTTTAATATCATTCAATTTTTTTATGGTCACAATTACTCTGCTTGTTAAATAAACATTTTTTTTCCACTTTTCTCCAAGGAAGTCTTTTCCTGAACTGCGAGGGAGGGACTTCATTTGGAGGTTTCCTCCCAAATTTGCCCTAAATCAGGTTAAATATAAGTATGAAGGTGTTATTTAGTGGCTTAATGGAGTGAAAAATAATAAAACTCTTCCAAAACTCTTCCATGGAAGAATTAAAAAGAAAAATCTCTTTCAACGGAAAAAAACCTCAAAGTTTTTCTTTTGCAAACACTTTGGATAAAAATCAAAGCTGGTTTTACATACTCTGACCTAATAATTCACATATCCTTTATTTACCTTGACACTATAGATTTTTCTTCCTTAATATTTTGCATTGCTCCAAAAAAAATAGCTAGATATTTTAAATATTTTAAGTTGTATGTAGTCATAAAATATGTTTTTTAAGCTGCTACTTCTGCAGAGTGCTGACCTTGTTTTAAACCTCTCCTATGTGTTAGAGAGTTTTTGTTATCTTACAGAAAAGGAACAAGTTCCCAAGTTCTTTCATGCATTCCCATATAGCTTTCCTCAGACGCCATACAGGGGAGGCACAGTCAATGTCAATCCTATGTACCACCACAGCACTGCAAAGCATCCCTACCAACAGCTCATTACAGGAGGAAGTGCTGCTGCTCTGTCAGGTAGTGATGAGTTACACTAACAAGATGGAAAGTGACTACTGTCACTACTTTGTGCTTCATAGCTCTTGAAAACAAAGAAATATAGACAAGAGTCCACTGTACTGTGACTAGAACACTCTACACTCTGCAGGGCTGTTGAGCTTTTGTTTTGGGTTGCTTTTATTTTTAAAGTTGCTCCATGACTTAGGCACTTCACAGACAAGGTAACGTCTCACTGTAACAGTTCACAAAATAGAAGTTTCTATGATCACAAAACTGTGCATCCAAAATAATGTGCATTCAATTGGATATTATCAAAGTCCTACAATTAGGCTGGCTACTTCAAGGTGTGTGTACAAAACAGCCTATGAAAAATTTCCGCCAAGCAGTAGGAGTGCTATAATCCTCCCATCAGCTGAAATAACCCTTGAAAAAACAGCAAGGAGACTAAAGTGACCAGGAGCCACTTTAATTGCTCTGATTTCCACATTTCTATGTATTTTTCTTCCAATTACTAATAAGCATAATGTGTCTTAAAACAAAGACATGGGTATTTAATGTAGCAATGCTGTTAAAACACCAATTCTGAACCCATCCAAAGATTATTTTCACTTGGAGTGAAAATGTAATTTTGTTTTTTCTGATTTATTACTAACCAGTTCTGGATGAAATCAAGAATTCACTAAACTGATCAAAGATATATTTTTAAATTATTTCTTTTCTGTCAAAATTAATGTAAATATTCCTTCGACAGTCATGTAAATAAGATCAGTTCAAGAGAAAGGGGTGCAATTCTATTTTATTTTTAACACCAATCCAACTTCCTATCATGGTTTTCACCTTCCAGCTTTATATAACTCTCTCATCTTCCATAACTGATTTAACAAATGAAATTAAACTTCATTGTTTTCATCAATTAACACTTCATTATGTTCATGGATTAACTAAATGATTTAAAATTGCTTTAAGTTCTCCAAAAATCAGAAGCTGGAAGAAGTGATGAACACTTTGCCATGTCACATGCTAAAGAGAAATTCAGTTTCTCCTTAGCAGGAGGTCTGTGTAATGAGGATAGTAGAACATGATAATAATTTTTTTTTATTCTTATCAAGGGAAAAAGAACAATATAGCCTTAGAGGAGCAGATGAGGCTGACAAAAAGGAAGCAATGAAAAATGCAAGCAGGATACCAGCTCAGCTCTGCAAGGCTGACAAGGCAAAAATTATGTAAAACAACAATATTACACTTATTCAAAAGAAGGGGTCAAGGAACAGCCACCTAAAAAAGACACTGAATGTTGAAGACCACCAAAAAGACCCCCAAAGAACCATACAAGGATTTCCAATAAGGGATATGACCATGTAAAATAAACTGGTATATATGCATCAAGTAAGCAAAGATAGCTAGTGAATACGTAATCACTGTGTATGATAAAAGCTGTTTTCCTAACACTTGGTACACTTGATTAGAGGAAGGACTTTCTGAGTGACCAGCATGCTGTAATAATGAATGCCTGCTTTCTAATACTCAAAACTTTGTTAGAAAGCTTCCATCTGGTCAATTTTGGTATCAATGATCTTCCATTGCGACTCCATCCTTACTACCCTGCTTATTTGGGGGATCATTTTAAAGGCTATTACCTCCTAGATATGAACAATTGAATTTTAATAACCAGTCTAAGTTAAAACATACTGAAGCATCCTATTTTCTTAATCTTTTTGGGATCCTTATGGTGTCTCCGTATTTATAAGTTTTATATTAGTTAGGTCCACAAATATTTGGGCAGTAGAAAGGTGAGCAAGACATAACCCAAAAATTTTATGAGAATTGTGAAAACTATTAAGTATGAGTCGTCTGCCTATAATGAAGTTGTCTTAGCTAACAGAAAGAATCCAGGGATTTCAAGAAAAATAATGGCATGCTTTTCCTTTTAGTTCCCAGTGCTGGTACTTTTGTATCTTTTGTACTGTAGATAATTCCTACTTCTGTTTCCAGTAATGCTGGCTGAAATTAACTTACAACAACATGAAAGGTGACCACATGTATTTTCTATATAGTCAAAAGGTCTATGGGTATATCTTGCTGCAGAAGAGGAGACATTTTCTTTTTCCATTTCACATTTTTGTTTCAAAATGATCTCTAGCTACTTCACTTGTGTGTATGCCGAAATCGTAGTCATAATTTCTTTAAGGTTCTCACCCAGGATCATTGTCATATCAGACAACTTAGTGCACACTTTCTGTTTCAAGATCAAGATCATTCTGTGGTAGCCTACCATGCGTATTAGTAAATTTTACATCGTAAGCTGGTTTGCCTCCTCCTTCTCCCTTTCCATTTTAATATGAAGCAGTTCATTTGCTTTTATCATTGTCTTCCTTTTGCTTCTGTTTCCACATCCTGTCTTCTATTACTCTTTTTCAACATTAATGGACTAACACTGGAAATCTCATATGGATCCAAATGAATTGCCAGTATTGATCTGCATTGAAAAGCTCCTACATAATGTCACCTCAGTGACCGCTGTATTCCCACAATAATAACCAGCTACATTTCCTGAGGAAACATTTTTATACTTAGTGGCAGATAGAAGCTTTAAATACAATACTTTACAGACTGTGATACTCTACTGTGATGCATTTGCAGAACACAGCTGGCTGCAAAACTTTCAAGCTGTATTCCAAGCTCCAATATTGAGATATACAGCCACTACAGTTGACAAAGTTTGTCCTTTACCACATCCAGTCTCAAAACTTCTATGTTAATAGCCTGGAAATGTGAAAGTTTTCTGGTAATCTTGCCAGTGTTCTAAGTTCAAATGGCATTACATTTGCTTATTATCCACTTTTCCCTATTATATTGTGGCAATAAGAGAAGATTGCTGAAAAATTAATCCTCCATGCTACTTGGACCTAATTATGGCAAGTATGTTTTATGACAATTGGCAAGAGTTAGTAAGAGTGGATGCAGCTCATACTGGGTGAAGGACTAAATGATCAGCAGTAAAGGAAAGAATGAAAGGAAATAAGAGACTCACAGTATGAAATCACTGCTGCAAATATTCCAGGGGTTCCAGTTGCTCAGCTGTAATTAAATAAAAAGACATACTGATATAAAATGATTACCACTATGCATATGGATAGATAATTTGAGAATCAGAGCATGGAGAGCTTTCAGCTTACTCAGAGGTATAGGTACTGTGAAATGTCTCTGACTAAAGGAAGAGTACTTTTGGCTCATACTTAATAAATATTCTAGACAGGCTGGCTAACCTAAAGGGCTAAAATTTGCATGATAGAACATAGGATATCATCACAACTATCCTTAAATTCTTTCCCAAAAGAGTGAGCATAACTCCAAAACAGCTTTATCCATTACCAATAGCAATTAATTGAGTAATAAAATCTCGGTATCATAAATTCTGAGTCCTTCTCAAGTATCTTGGTTCATACCATTGAAGTGCAGCAACCCTTGACAGAGCCTGGTGAACTGGTGTAGTGAGCCCAGCCCTGTGGTCCCAAGTCACATCAATAAGATTCATAGTTACTAGAGATATATAGTTACCAGATATGACCAAATTCACAGCAAGGTCTTCAGAAAGTTTCATTTCCTTCTCCCACATGACAACAAAATGTTTTTCATTTTCTTGTAAATATTTGTTGCATGTAAGTAACTTCTGTGTTCCTTTCAGGGTTTCTAAATGTGGAGATAATTGTGTGTTTAATGAAACCCTGACAATAAATCATGAATGCCTGATTTTCATACTGATTTTCATGTGAAGGGTTCTATCAAAGGCCATGAAAAATAAATGCTTGGATTATAAAAATAATCTTTCTTAAATAATTACCATGATTACCATGACAGTTTGTTTTGCCTGACTCAAGGTACATCGCACTTAGAGTCAGAATTTAGATTAAAATACTAAATTATTTGTGTACACTCAGTCTACAATATTTCAAAATACAAAATAAGTCTACAATATTTCCTTTAAACAAACCTATTATAAAATTTACACAACTCTTTAGTCAGCCGAGAAATTAAGCAGAATTTATTTATTATGAATAGTCTTAAGAAGTCCTGTTTTGTTCTAATTCTCTGCATATGGTAAATTTTGGGGAATTTGGTTATTTTACTAACTTTTCTGATTTTAATTGCTTTCAGACTTAACCTCCTGTCCTGGTTTTACATCACAGAAGTCATGCAAAGAGAAGCTGCTAGCAGCTTCTCCGTGTCTGACAAAAAAAACCCAAAAAAACCAAAAACAAAACAGTAATTAAGCTTTGAGAATAGACAATCTGTTAAACCACTGAAAAAGCTGATACAACTCTGTGAGAAAAAAATTTAAAAATCCCGGGAAATCTCTTTTTCTTTTCTGGTTGGCAAAGAGTTTACAAAGCTGGTCCAGCCCCTGTGTCGGCCGGGCTGGGCCGCGTGAGGCCCGACTCCATGGCCGCCGGGCAGGGCAAGAGGAGGCCGCGGAGCCGGGGCTGGCCAGGCCGCAGCAGCTGCGGTGCAGGGGCAGGGGAGGCCATCGGCCACGAAGTCCAAGCCTGGCTGCTGGAATCCACGCCACTCCCCCTGCTCCCCCAGCGAAGCCGCCAAAAAAAACCAGAGGCGGCTCTGCAGCCCGGGCAGAAAGCAGCCCAGGCCGGACCGGCTCAGACAGGATTCTACCACCGCTGAGATTCACCCACAACCACGGGACGGGAGGGAAGAAAAGCCATCGGCCCTGGCCATGCTGGTTGCTGTGTCCGAGCCTGGCTGCTGGGATCCTGGCCTTCCCCCCAGCGCGGCTGATCCTGCCGCCACCCCAGCACAGACACTGCAGGAACTTCCATCATAAAACAGCCCAGGCCACAGGCTACCCAGCCCGGCTGCGGTCCTGTGACCATCTGCAGCCCCCGGGCGAGATATTCTTCCAGTGCTTCAATCCTCCCTCGGCTGAGAGAAAAGGATAAAGTGAAAACATTTAGAGAAACAACGTAAAGACACCAAGGTCAGTGAAGAAAGAGTCAAGTCCCAGATGAGAGGAATGAGGAGATGCCTTGATCTTGGGGCTGAAATCCCCTTGCAAAGCTATGGAGAAGGATGCAATTGATACATCAGACTCTCTTTTTTCCTGTAACCCATTGAAAGTATGGGGAGATGACTTGTTGAAATTGTATATATGTCTAGCAAAGGCCTCCATGCTAAAGTAAGCAAATGAAGTAACTGTGATCCCATAAGAAGTTTGAACAGAGAAGGAGAGAAGAGTGATAAAGATCCTGTGCCCCCAGGGAGAGAAAAAGAATACTTCTGTTCCTAAGTTGGTTTCAGAGATAAATAAAGAGAACCTTTGCTCTTGAACATCTTTAAAATAGTACCCCATAAGTTGACATGGCCCATAAACACAGCTGTGAGAAAAGGTGTGAAAAATAGGAGGAACTTCATGATTACAGATTTTTTCAGGTGTCTGCTATTTGCAGAAATTAAAAGCCACACAATAAGTATTTTCTTGTAGAGAAGTCTCCATGAATGTACTAGAAGGACTCCTTTCCCTAAGTGAACTGCAGGAAGACAATTCTAGAAGTGCTAAACTAACTGAATTGTTTCTGTAACTTGTGAATGGAAAAGAAAAGATTGTGCAGGGAGAAGTGCTCTAAAAATTTTATTCTGATCCTTATTTTTCTTTCTTTTTTGTACTTACTATAAACAAATTTCTTTTTATTCTTTTAAAGTTTTGAGCCTGCTTTGCCTTTCTCCTAATCCTATCTCACAACAAGAAATTAGTAAGTATATTCTAGTAGGTGCACTGGCGTTTGGCCAGCACTAAACCACCACACCTCTCCACTTTAAATTGATTGAAAATGTCTTTATTCCTGGTAACCGATTGGATCAAATAATTTAAACAATTAAAAACAAAAAAGAGAAAGTCATCTGAATGTATTTTTTACACACCCACAAAAACTTTCCTACAGAAGATATATGGTTCTGTTTAGCATACAAAATTTTTCCCAGAGTTCTGTTGCCAACTTTGTTTAATTATTGCTTGGCAGTGATAGATCCCAGCTGTTACATGCCTTTGCAACACATGCATTGAACTATTCAGCATATACAGACCTTTTATTTTTTTTCAGGCAAATGGAAGATGAATTTACAAAATGTATTTTAAAGTATTTTTAAAGAAATTTTAACAAGGAGAATGAAATTAGTAACCCTAAACAATATTTTTAATTACCTCATTAAGAAAAAAAATTAAAACATTTAGTTGAAACCAAATTATGCTAAAACTTGAGGCTGTAAAGAAAAGAGTCTTCAAAAACTTCTGTTGCTGCTGCTTGTACTGTATATATGACTAGCATAAAGCGTCTGTCTTTCCTTAATACTATTAATTCAGCAGCTATTACTAGTTTACTCGGCAAACCACATTGAAAACAGTTCTAACGACTAGTGAAAAGGTTTTTGCTTTTTTTGACATTAAACAAATTCCCAGAGTTTATTTTGTTACTGAAGACTCCCCAGCTTCCACCAGCCCTAGTATTTTATCAACCTGATCTAAATTCAAATTTTCTGCTTTGTTGTATATTGTGTTCATAGACAAGCAGGCTGATACCTTAGAAATCTGCGTTAAGGAGTTCCCCAACGATGTGTATTACAGCACTGTTGTTAAGGGGGTATTTATGGCCTTCTAAGTCAATAACTGAATCCAGGCTCCATATGCCAAATATAACCCTGCACCAGCTGGTTGAAAAGCTGTTTCTCTCCCTCTAAGGGAGAGCTCTGGGTAAAATATTCATTACTTGCAAGGAGGGCCTGGAATTTAATGCTTTTATAAACCGAGAGAAAATTAATTCTATGCTTAAAGGATAAAAGAATCCCTGTAAATTTATATTTTCCTTTTTCTGTACTAGCCCAACACAAATAGTCAGTCTGTAGATTTATGCTACTCATGTCACTTGTCTAGAAAAAACTTCCTTTTTCCTCCCAATTTATGAAATAAACACCTGAAATTCAAATATTTTCATCTAAGTACAAAAAGATAGTATTAAATAGAGGGGAATGTCTAAATGTTTATATAGATTTCAAACCTTCACACATTTCATTAGAAATGTTTAGTCTACTAGGCTATCAGCAACTAGGAGGATAAAAGTGTGTGGATATTTGTGTGTGTGTATGTGTTTGTATTTTGAGTTCTCAGTTGCTCAAACAGAAAACAGCATCGTGTATTGTTCCATGAAGTGGCAGTTCTGTTTTGAGTTAAAAATCAAATGTTAAGCTGTTCTGTATCTTCTAGTGAAAATGCAAAGTCACTGTAAGTTTTTGATTTATTATAATGTTTACATTACATAGGGACTGGGGGAGTGAAAAAAAGGCAAGACAAACCAAAGTAAGCTAAGACAATATAATTCAGCTGATCTTAACTGAAGAAAATAACTTTAAACACAAAAAAGTGCTTAAACTCCCCAAATTTTGATGTGGGTATATGTTTTCCTCATTTTTTAATCAATTTTTTAGTAAAAAAACAAATGTACAAAAAAAACCCCCATGTAAATGCCACCACCCCTCACCAAATATTTGGGGACAAAATCGTTTAAGTTCTGAAAACTGATTATTCTCCGTCTGTGTTTCACATATGTTTAACATCACAAAGCAGTTGTAGAATGTCCCCTCTATTCTGTTTTGAAAGCTATCAAATATATTTTCACCACCTGATCTCAGCAAAGCAAAATAACAGTAAATTTCAAGATGTCTAATTTTTCTGTAATTTCTGAATTTTCTCAATCGCCAAATGCAAATAATTTTCTCCAACTAGATTAAAAAGAACTTATTGTCCTATATGAAATCAATATTAAAAATCTGCATGTAGTAAAGCAAACCAACAAAACAAAAAAACATACCTTCTGAATATTACATACCAAGAAACTATCTTAGCATTTTTCCATCAATGAATAGTATTCTTTCTCACTTTAAGGGCCTAATTTAGTACTAAGATTTATGTTGATCAATGAGATATTGATCAATCAATATTTCTATGTGGATTTTTGAGATAAATTCTTAGACATGTTTTAAATTATAAAGCTCTTAAAGGGCCAAATTTGAAATTTGCTGAGTACAGGTCATGCTGTGGCAGAACTGATATCCCTGACTAAACATAGGTATCATGTAATCAATTGCCTTTTACCTTGTGACACAATGCTTTGTCTTCAATGAAAAAGGCAATGCTGTGGTCCATCTCCCTTCTCACATCTCAAACTATAGAGCTATCCTGCTTACAGGACGACAATTACAATTATATCTTACAACCTAAGATAATACCCAGCTGCCCTGCTACATGGGAATGAAAGCAGTTCTAGTTTCATCTACAGCAGCCATTGTAGCTGCAGCAAATGAATGCAGAGCTGCTTTCTTTCAGCCAACAGGATGTTGCTTCTTCCTCCAACCTGTACTCTCCTACAGATTTTTTTCTAACTGTTTTCAGTTTAAGAGAGACAATGTGGCTAAAACTTGCTTTCCACATAGGTGCAGTGGTCGGATTTTTTGACTAAAACAATTTCTGTAAATGAAGCTTCATAGCTGTCAGGTGTGAGGCACTGGTTGTGAGAAGCTGTGGGCAGTAACTCGGGCATAACTGTAACAGAAGAGGATGTGTGCTGATAGCCTTGTTCTTCTGAAATAACAGGGAAGGAATTTCAAGTAATCAAAATGGTAGAATTTGTCCAGAAGAAAGCTGCCTGGAAGAATACAGGGCACTGCGCGAGGGCGTACGTGGCCCTAAGGTCCGGCTAGCTGAGGGGATGAGATTGGCTGACGCCCCTGCGCATGGGAAGCCAGCCCCCCTTGGCGTCTTGGCCTCAGGCTGGGCTGGATCGCGGAGTCGGATACCTTGCGCTTAACGGGACGGAAGAGGAGGCGACCACTTGCGAGGGTTCAACGTCGGTTTATTGAGAGCATCCAACAGAGGAGCAACCAACAGGTGTAAAGCCCACGACAAATGGCAAGGAACCCACAGCAAATGGCAGAGAATAGGGGGAGCGACACGGTTTTAAAGGGAAGGGGTGGAGATAGGGAGGGTGCCCAGCTAACCAATAAGAAAATCCGAGGGGAGGTATTAACATAACTGACATGAGTACATAACCAATAAACATAAAGCGAAGGAGGGGCCCCGGGACACCAGCCAACCATGACCCCCAGAGAGAGGAAAGTTCTAGAAAGCTGGGAGGAGTGGTGGGTGATTGACTGAGCCCAGGGAGGAGGAAAAACTTACTTATAAGGTGGTATAGGGGAGGGGAAGTTACATAACATGGGAGATTGGCAGCTGAGGGGGAAGGGGGTAACCATGGCAACTTAACTGTCAGGGCCACAGTGGTGGGAAAACTGTGAGGGGAGGAACCATTTAACACAGAACAAAGGGGGAGCATATACAAAATAGGGGAGAAAACTCGGGAACTTAAAAAACACATCACAACATCTCCCCGTTTCTTAACAAATAAAAATGAAAACAAACTGCAATGTCCATAAAACTCAAAATCCGGAAGTCTGCGGCTGGTCTTGCCCTTCTTTGCTTCCTTCGAGCTGGAGTTCATCAGTCCCAAGATGTTCTGGAGGCTGACCGGTGGACCCCTCCTCGTCTGCAGCCTTTTCTGCCTCCGGGGAGAGGCTTTCCAGCTCGAAGGGCGCCTCTGATGTAACGGTGGCGTGATTCACTGCTGGCGAGGTGGCCTTTGCTATTAATCTTTGGACCAGCCCACGGATCAAAGCAATTACAACTGAAACGAGAAACAAACTCAACACAACTTTAACACATGATTCCAGAATCAGGGCCATAGGGGAGATGTTAACTAAAACGAAAGAAACAAGTGAAAGTATCACCAAATCATAAAAATGGTTCGTCTCCAAACAACCAACTTAAATAGAAAACACGAGGGGTTATATCTGGAGCTGGGGGAGAATAGGAGGCAACGTAACATAAAAGGTCCAAGGGTGGAGGAGATGAAGGAGGGGAGGGCTCCTCGGTCACTGGGGGGAGATCAGGAGAGAAAGATGAGGAAGGATAGCGCAACTTCCTCCGCCGCCGCCAATACGCCTGCCTGACCTGTGGCACTGCCTCCTGCTTTGTCCTCTGCTTCGGGACGAAAGGCCTGACCCATTTAGATGGTACCCACTTGGGACCTGAGGGAGTGGACACGCAAGCGTATCCCCTCCCCCAGGTCA
Source organism: Melozone crissalis (assembly GCF_028551555.1). Classification (NCBI taxonomy): domain Eukaryota; kingdom Metazoa; phylum Chordata; class Aves; order Passeriformes; family Passerellidae; genus Melozone; species Melozone crissalis. The sequence continues at coordinate 43,558,074 of NW_026535783.1, read as the reverse complement.
CCAGGTCAAAAGGACCCTCCGTCCGCCAGGTCTCCGGATCTTTTACAAGAACCGGGGACCTGGCCTTCGGCTGCAGCTGCTGGTGACTGCCGAAGTGCCGGACCACCGGAGGATTCTGGCTATCAAAAGAGCAATTCAAGAAGTTGAGTGTGTATAGAGCTCTTGCCAGTCGGACGTGGGGGGTCTCCACCTTCATTGCCGATTGCTGACGGGAAAGGATCTTCTTGAGGCTCTGGTGGGCCCTTTCCACCATGGCTTGGCCTGTCAGGGAATAGGGGATGCCTGTCTTGTGTACTATTCCCCATTGCTACAGGAAGCTCCGCAGCTCCTTGGAAACATACGCAGGGACATTGTCTCTTTTTAGGGCCCTAGGGATGCCCAAGACAGCGAATGCCTGAAGCAGATGCTTCTGGACATCCACTGCCTTCTCTCCTGTGTGGGCAGAGGCATAGATAGCCCCGGAGAAAGTGTCCACTGAGACATGGACGTAACACAGTCGACCAAAAGACGGGACATGTGTTACGTCCATCTGCCACACCTCGCAGCTCGCCAAACCTCGGGGGTTAGCCCCCGAGGTCACAGTGGGCATCTGGTCTTTCTGGCACTGGGGACATGTGGCCACTATCGCCTTAGCCTGGTCCTGCGTGAGATTGAACTGCCAAACCAGGCCCGGCGCATTCTGATGGAAGAGCTGGTGGCTGATCTTAGCCTGGCCGAACACATTTGGGAGAGGGCCCTGCATCACGGCAGCCGCGGCCAGGGAATCGGCTCAATGGTTGCCCTCCGCTATGAACCCTGGCAGATCAGTATGCGACCTTACATGCATAACATAAAAGGGATGCTCGCGGTGGGAGACTAATTCAACGAGCTTATTGAGCAACTCGAACAATTTTTTGTTTGAAACCTCTTGGAGAACTGCAGATTCTGCCCGAGACACTACACCTGCGACATACGCAGAATCTGTTACCAAATTAAAAGGTCCAGGGAACCTCTGAAATGCCCTGATGACTGCGTCCAACTCAGCAATTTGTGGAGAACCCTCCACAACAGCAACATCGGTCTCCCACTGCTGAGTCTGAGGATCCTTCCAAGTCATCACTGACTTGTGGGATGCTCCTGACGCGTCTGTAAAAACTGTCATGGCATCCAGTGGCTCTCTGCTTTGAACCCTTTTCAGAGATAATTTGAATTCCGAATTGAATAATTTGTGGGCTGGCCGATCTACTGCGATGCGCCCAGTGTAGCTGTCAAGTGCAAACTGAAGGTATTCATTAGTTTGCAGCGGTTCTTCAAGGGTTTTCAATTTAAGTTGGCCCGATTCCAATCTAATTGGGATGTGTATGCATGAAAAGTCGCACCCTGCCAACTCCCTGATCCTCGATCTTGCCTTGAGGATCAGTTCAGCTACCAGCTCTTGTGGCCTGGTCATTCTCTTGGACCGCTGATGACTGAGGAACACCCACTCTATTATTAAGAGGGGGTCACCCAGCCCTTGGTCCTTTGCACTACTGTCCCATTGATGGATAATCCATGCCATGGAGGTGTGGCAACTTTCCCAGTATAATGAACTTAAAGGGCAGGCCCGGTTGGTAACGGTGGGCCTGCCTGGCCGAAATGGCCCTTTGGATTTTCTCCAAGGCTACCTGTGCCTCTGGGGTGAGAGCCCTAGGGGAACTAAGCCCCTCTCCCCCTTTCAACAAATTGAAAAGGGGGGCTAGGTCTTCGGTTGAAATGCCCAGCCAGGGTCTCACCCAATTTAAAGACCCACACAGTTGATGGACATCTGCTAGGGTCTGGACTTTTGTCCTAATAGCCAATTTTTGCGGAACAATGGTCCGCTTGGTGATTTCAAGGCCCAGGTACTTCCAAGGTGGCATCCGCTGAATCTTCTCCTGCTGGAGCTCGAACCCTGCAGCAACCAACGCATTGGTTGTCAGGTCAAGCGCATGGGCAAGCAGACTGTGGTCGGGCGCACACACGAGGATGTCGTCCATATAATGGTGAATGACGACGGCATCCCCGAGGGCTGTACGAATTGGGGACAGCAGCGAAGCGACATACCATTGGCAGATCACAGGGCTGTTCTTCATGCCCTGTGGTAATACCCGCCAATGATAGCGCTTGGCCGGGGACTCACGGTTGATGGACGGAACCGTGAATGCAAAACGCGGGGCATCGTCAGGGTGAAGAGGAATTTGGAAGAAACAATCTTTGATGTCTATAACAGCCAAATTCCAATTTTGGGGGAGCATTGCTGGGGAGGGCATCCCTGGCTGGAGAGATCCCATGTCTACAATTTTATCATTAATTTGGCGAAGGTCGGTCAGGAGCCGCCACTTATCTTTATTGGGCTTCTTGATGACAAAAACTGGAGAATTCCAGGGAGACATTGTCTCCACAATGTTGCCCTTAAGTAGCTGCTCCTGAACGAGCTCGTTGAGTGCCTTCAATTTTTGTTTGTTTAGTGGCCACTGCAAGACCTGTACTGGTTCATCAGTCCTCCATTCCAGCTTCCAGGTCCAGCACTCCTCAGTGGCCACTGCCCGAAAAACCTGGGGAGCCTTGGGAAAGTCAATTTTGGCTCCCCACTGGGCCAGTAGGTCTCTCCCCCAGAGAGGCTCTGTGTATTCCAATACGAACGGGCGTACAGAAGCCAATTGCCCGTCTGGCCCCGTAATTTGAACAATGCCCCTTAATTGCTTAGCCAAGTGAAGCCCTCCAACACCCTGAATCGTGCCGGCGGCGTTTTGCAAATCCCAATGCGACGGCCACTCCCGAGAGGGAATGATCGTGACATCTGCCCCTGTGTCCAGTAGACCCCTCACAATCTTTCGGTCCCCGCCCAGCGAAAGCTGACACGTCAGGCGGGGCTTCTCCCTCCCCACCACCTGCGCCCAGGCCACTGTCAGAGGTGGTGACTGCTCCGAAGTCTTCATCCAACGATCTTTTTCTGGAACCGGAAAGGCCTGGGCGATGACCTGTCCTTTGGGGAGGAAGAGTGGGGGTCGGACACAGTACAGCCCTACCACAAAACGGTCCCGGTCGGTAGTTACCAAACCCGGGACGATGTAGACGTCTCGCGGCGTGTGCTTTGTGTCTCCGACGACGGTCCACCTGCAACGTCCTAATTTCCTCCAGTGACCCAGATGTTGGAGGTCGACAGACACCAGCTGTAAATCACTATTGGGAAGATGTATGTCCCTAGTGAGCTGCAGCCTGTAAGGGGAAGCAGAGGACATGGTGTTAATAGCAGGTGTGGGCTGGATACCACAGGTATGAGTCGAGTCCGGTATTAAGTGTGACAAATCAGGCAGTGCGTACGGCGGCTCTCCTTTTTCTCCCCCCTCCGCGCTAGATGTCATGTGTCCTGCCGCACTTTTATCGTCGCGCAGGGAGGGGGCTGCGCTCTTGGTCTAGTTTTTTGACTTGTTCTCCTCTCTCTCCCGCTTCTTGCGGTATTCAAGATAGTCCAACCGCATCGGACACTGGGGCATCCAGTGCCCGGTCTTGCCGCATAGATGACAGGGGTGGGTAGCCGCGGATCTTCTGCTGGACCCTGGTGTTGGGGGTCCAGCAACTGGGGCAGCTTCTAGCTCAAAGAAGTCCGGCTCGGGGCATTCTGCGAAGGCCACTGATGACCTTTTGGGTCGCGATGTCAGAGCGACATGGCCCACTACAGCCTCTATCATGGCCTCCACCGTGGGCCGGGGACTACAAGGGAGTGTCCTCATGGCTCTCCGACACTCTGAGTTGGCATTACTGTAAGCCATCCTCAAGAGCATCTTTTCCCTGTCGTCATCACCGGTCGCCTGCGCCTCCACATACCGGTAGAGGCGCTCGATGAAGGCCATGTAGGGCTCTTGTGCCCCTTGCCGAATCTCATCGTCCTCCCATTGGGAGGTCACCACCTGCAGCTTGTAGAAAGCCCGCTCAGCTGCTCTGGCGGTCTCCACAAGCTGCGGCAGGAAAAGAGCTTTAGCTTGCACTGCCCCCTCTGCCCAATGTCCCTCACCCAACAGATGTTCTAGGGAAACCACCTGCCCGTCCGCATCATGAGATGTTGAAGGGAGATCCTCTCCCAGAGATTTGGGAGAGCCTCCAAGATCTCCCTCTTCCACTCTGCCACCCAGACGCGGAACTCCATGGGTCTAGTAAGGCTGGAGAAGAGGGCCCTCAGGTCCGTAGGCACCAGATCTCCCCGCGCAAGGGCATTGCGGAGCATACCCCGGAAGTACTCAGACTCCCGGGAGTAGTCCTTCTGCGCCTTGCACAGTTCCTTGATCTGGGCTTGTGCAAGTGGCACCCATTGGGCCTGAGAGCTCCCCTCCCTGCTAAGGTGGTAGGTGACCGGAGCGGCTTCCAATAAAGGCGCCTGCTCCGGCTTCCGGTCATCCATCCCCCCCCACCCCGGAACACAGAGCATGGGAACCGGAAGGAGGAGCGTGGGAACCGGAACTGGAAGAGGTTGAGGCGGGGCCTGGCGGTGGGCCGGGGCGAGGGAGTGAGCGCGGCACACCACCCCTCTCCGCCTCCTTGGTGGTGTTTGGAGGCGGAGTGGAATATGACGGCAGAGCGGGGGAGGAGTCAACAGGGGGTGGAACTGGGGGAGGAGCCGGAGGAGGAGCAGAGGGTGGAGAAATGGGTGGAACAAGGGGAGGATACGAAGGAGGGTACACAGGGGGGACAACGGAAAAAGGGGTTGGGCCAGGGGGAAAGGAGGGGTTGGGGTCAGGGAGAAAAGGATTGGAAGAGGAGGAGGGAGCCCTGGCGGGAACGGCCGCATGGCCGCTGCCATCTTGAGCCCCAAGGGAGCGATTTTGGGAGGCTTCAACAAACCGTGCAACTTGTGGATCAAGAACTGGGAGCTTGGGCAATGGGGCAGAGGGTGGGGGCAGAGAAGGAGCCTGGCCAGGGCTCCTCGAAGGGGCAGGCCAAGCAGGTCGAGGGGGAGCAGGGGCAGGATGGACCCCCTGCCTCTGGTCGGCCTTTGAGATCCCCCTCGAGGGCTCCTGCCTACGGGAAGCGGGTAAGGTTTGAGGGGCAAGGGCAACAGAACGAGGGGAACGAGGGGATAAACTGGAACCAGTGGAACTTTTCTTAAGCTCCCCAGACGTGCGGAGTACTGCATGTACTCTGCGCGCCCAATAAGCCACGGTGGCCAACTTATCCTCTCCGGAATTTATGGCCTCGTCTAATTTGGCTATAACAGCTGCCCAATATCGTGGCTGTCTTACAAGTTCCAGAGAGGTCTCGGGGAACCTAGAAAAGATCCACTTAACTAAACACTTCAACACCTGCTTGGGGGCCTTCTGGCCACCCCCAAGCAGCAAACCTTTAACAACATAGTAAACCTCCTTTTGGGATTTCCCCAAGCCAGCACCCATGGCACCTTTCTAGCGCAGGAATTACCGCAACTAGAAAGGGGGGAAATCCTCTGGTGGTTCGACCACCTGCCCAGTGAAAAACGAAAACTAAAACAACGACTCGCCAGCCACCGGCCCCTGCACCCCCCCCACCGCCCCAACGTTCGAGCCGGCCAGAGGGTAAAAAGGAGATTGGGGAATGGGTCCGGGCCCCACTCCTGGGGAAACCGGCACCCATAGGAAAAGGAAAACAAAAAAGGCACGGGGACGAGGAAATACCTCAAGGGAAAAGGGCCGGGGGTAGGTCCCCAAAGCAGGGCATGTACCCCAAGGGAGACGTAAAAAGGCAGGGGGGAAGCCCGGAGAATCCCCAAAGCAGGGCCCGGACTTACAAACCCGGTGGCGACGAAAAAGAAAACTGGGCGATGGTCTCCGTCCCTGGAGTCCTCCTCTTCAGGTGCCGAGGGTTGGGGCTCCAATCCCCGGGGAGCGCTACCCCTAAAACGGGGTCTGCTACCACCCGGAGTAGCGTGGCGACCAACTGGAGAACTGTGACTCCAACTCCGCGGGGTCCAGTCGGTGGTCAGCTGTCCAAGTGTCCACTTCGGGCCCCACATTGGGTGCCAGCTGCGTGAGGGCGTACGTGGCCCTAAGGTCCGGCTAGCTGAGGGGATGAGATTGACCGACGCCCCTGCGCATGGGAAGCCAGCCCCCCTTGGCGTCTTGGCCTCAGGCTGGGCTGGATCGCGGAGTCGGATACCTTGCGCTTAACGGGACGGAAGAGGAGGAGACCACTTGCGAGGGTTCAACGTCGGTTTATTGAGAGCATCCAATAGAGGAGCAACCAACAGGTGTAAAGCCCACGACAAATGGCAAGGAACCCACAGCAAATGGCAGAGAATAGGGGGAGTGACACGGTTTTAAAGGGAAGGGGTGGAGATAGGGAGGGTGCCCAGCTAACCAATAAGAAAATCCGAGGGGAGGTACATAACATAACTGACATGAGTACATAACCAATAAACATAAAGCGAAGGAGGGGCCCCAGGACACCAGCCAACCACGACCCCCAGAGAGAGGAAAGTTCTAGAAAGCTGGGAGGAGTGGTGGGTGATTGACTGAGCCCAGGGAGGAGGAAAAACTTACTTATAAGGTGGTATAGGGGAGGGGAAGTTACATAACATGGGAGATTGGCAGCTGAGGGGGAAGGGGGTAACCATGGCAACTTAACTGTCAGGGCCACAGTGGCGGGAAAACTGTGAGGGGAGGAACCATTTAACACAGAACAAAGAGGGAGCTTATACAAAATAGGGGAGAAAACTCGGGAACTTAAAAAACACATCACAACAGGGCACCATTACTGAGAAGAAATTTTCTTGCCTAAATGAAACTTTGTTCTAAATTAAAAATGAAAGAAAATGGGTAGAGGTGGGAAAAAGAGAGGGAATGTCAAGCCAACAACAAGCAAACAAAGAATTAATAGTGCCTGCAATAGGTTTAAGTACTGTACAGAGTTCTCAGGCTGAGTGAGGTTGGAGTTAATGATCTTTGGCAATCACATTGATTCTGATCTAGCATGGTGAATCTTATCTGTTTTAGACAGATAGTTAAGGGTGCTTCAAACAACCCTGTTGTCTTTATCATCTCAGCTAATTGCTCATTCTTTATTGTAGTCCCAACTTTTATCACAAGGACAAAGCTACTGTCAGTGGAGATAAATATATAAATAAGAGGGACTCAATCACCAATTAATTACGGTATGTCATGTAAGGAATTCCAATCTGCAGTGAAAGACTAGAATACTAGTTTAAAGTGATACAGAGGCAAGATTCAGTTAAATATTTTCAAGACTACATTTTCATGGGGAAGAGAATAATGTTTTAAACCAATTTTATATTATGCCTATAAAGTATTAGACCTAATGATGATCTAAATGTATTATATCTGTATCTACTCTACAGGGCAGAAATAGAGAAAAAGATGAGCAATTAAATAATGAAACAACAAGAACTAATATGCTTTTCATAGAATCATGGAATGGTAAGGTTGGAAGAGATGATTGAAGGTCTTCTGGTCTAACATCCCTGCTCCAGCAGGATCCCCTAGACCGCATTACTCAGGGTCGTGTTGCGTCAGATTTTGAGTATCTTCAAAGAATGAGGCTCCACAACCTTTGTGGGCAACCAGTAAATTTCTGTGAAAGCTGTAAACTCATGAATCCCTTCAATAACCAAACAAAACCAAGTCTCTGTAGTGGTTTAGCCACAGGTAGTAAGCCCCCTTCTCGTAGCACAGTCACTTCCCCCCATGTGGATGGGGGAGAGAGTCAGAAGGGCAAAAATTTAATAAACTTTTGGGTTAGGAAAAGGAAAATTTAACAAGTGGAGGGAAAAAAAAACCCAACAGAACAAGAAAGAAAAAGTAAAAGAGAAGTGAGATAAAAGGAATAATTTCTTAGTAACTTGAGTGATTGGCAATACTCAGCTACTCCAGGAGTAGTTGCCTTGGACCCCTGTCCCCTTCTCAATATTATCAATTTTACTTCTGAAGCAAATCTCATATGATAGAGAATATTCTTTTTGTCAATTCAGGTTAGTTGTCCCAGCTGCATCCCTTCCCAGCCTCCTGCCCACCCCCAGCCTACTTGCTAGCCAAACAGAGTGCGAAACATGTTGTGAAAGCACTGTTCAGCAACAGCTGAGAACATGCATGTGTTATCAACACAGTTTTGGTCACAAAAACAAAACAAACACCATGAGATCAGCGGAAAAATGAAGTAAATTAATCTGTCCCAGCAAAACTGTGGCTGCTTTGCTGTCTGATACACTTCTTGCAGCAACCAGTAAGGAGACACCACTATACTATCCAAAGAAGGAGGAGGGGAGTGCAAGGAAAGGGAAGCAGAAGAAGAAAAAAAAATGAAAAGAAAAAACTGAGGAGGAAAAGGGGAGAAAGGAGGAAATCCAAAAGCAGGGAATGGAAAGGGAAAGGGAAACTCTTCAATAATTCCAACGATTGTTTGAAAAAAATAGATAAATAATTCCATTTTAAAACTGGAACCAGAAAGAGGCTGAGGGCCATTTTCTTAAGCACCTTAAATTGTACTGTTTAATCTCTAAAAGACACGGCTATTTTACTGTTGGGCTATTTTTCTTATTATTTGAATTTTGCTGTTGGTATTTCAGGAAATATACTTGCAAGTTTCCTTGTAAGAATGACTTGGGATGTTGTGAAACAATAAAACCTTCTTCATCCTATTACATACTATGTATTGCATGGAATAAGATGAAACCAAACATTACAGTACAAGTTTATTGCAAGTATAAACTTGGTTAAGGAAGCATCACAAACTAGCTGGCACAGTTATCTCTGTTATTAGGAGGAAATTATATAAAGATACATCTTCTGCAGGTCAGTTTGATTCTCTATATTTTTAAGTTTTCCTTTTACTTGTTTTCTACAAGGTTTGAAGCTGCTTTTTTCAGTTATTTATCTGCTAAACATTTTTTTCAGCGTGTGGCTGGTCACCTTTCCTCACCAAAGTTCTGATAATATTTTATTTTTTACTTTCACAGCTTTTTCTTCCATGTTCTGGGACTTCAAATCTGACATGACATTCTCTGTTAGGAAGAGATGATGTTATTACAAGGCACCCTCTAGGTGTATTCCCCTATTGAGGTTTGGAAGAGTGCTCACACTATGCCCCCAACAGCACTGGGGAGAAACATGCCCAGCTTTTCTGACTGTAGAAGTCTGACATCAGTATGTTTAGAAAAAGCCAAGGGATGGTTATAATCTGCACTATAAACTACAGCAATCAACAGTAGGGCTGATCTCCTACTGGCACCCTCTATATACCCTTTTTTTTTCCCAAGAAAGAAACATTCATACATTATCAACATATCTACTCTCATCATTTCCTAAATAAGCACACCACCTTTTTTATTCTTCTTCAACTGCTTTGACACCATTTTTTTGAATTTAGGGTTGCCTTGGTAGTCTCTGCTTAGCTTGCAAACCATGAAGTTCTTGTCCATTTTCTTGTAATCACACCATTATCTTGTTAGCATAACTAGATGGCTAAGGTTAGCTGTCTGCTGGGATATCAGGAGCATATGGCAACTTCTCATGTTTCTCGCTAGCTAGAGTAGCCATATAGTCAGAGCAGACTCCTTTTTCTATTATTTAATAGCTCTGACAAAGTGTCTGATATTGTGTTGTGCTGTCTTCCAGAACCTGAAGCAGCTACTGAGCAATTATGTGCCATACTTTAACCCCAGCTGACAAACTAAGTACCATGCAGACATTCACTCTCCATCCCTGCCCTCTCTGAATTTCAATGTCAACTCATCTCTTTCTCACAGTTCTGCTTCTCACCAGAATTGACAAGGATAAGATGTCTGCAATGCCTCAGGCCATTCAGATATAATTCCTGAGAAAGTCAGTGAAAGTCTTTGTTTAATGATAATTCACATCATTTTTGCCAGGAGTGTAGTAGATTGTAATTTATTTAGAGCAGGATTCTCTTGTCAAAGAGTACTTCCTCATAGAGAGGTGGATCATAACTGTGTTCATTTGTCTTTTCTTGTTTGGAAGAAGAGAACAAGGTAGAGAAGAATATGCAATCGAGAAAAACAAACTCAAATATATTTTCTCAGGCTACTGGTGCTAAGTTTGAGAATGACCCCAAATCAGTGAAGTAAGCTTTGCAGCTGTATTAAGTGATTCCAATGGTGGAAACTCCAGGGGGCACAGTGAGAAATAATTTGTCTATAGTGGTATTGTCTCTCTCTGGGACGGGTAAAATAGTGCATGAAGGAAGTGTTAATTCGGTGTTAATTTGTTGTAAGGCTTCCTGATTTGCACTGCTTCAGCTGCTGTGGCTTGAAGCAGGGCTAATTCATGTATGTTTGCAGCTACCTCTACAGAAATGATTTGAAGGTTTCTTTAGGGAATAGCCAATTACAAAAATATTTTGTATCTTTCCAATTTATTTTGACAAGCACTTGTTGAATGTGATCTATTATGTAGTGAAAACAATATGTCAAGAGCAGAAAACAAATGCAAAAATATTTTAACAATAATCACAAAAAACACAGAATGGGTCTGGTTGGAAGGGACCAACTTCCCTGCTCAAGCAGGGTCATCTCAGAGCACACTGCACAGGATTTCATCCAGAGGGTTTTTTAATATCTCCCGTGAGGGACATTCCACAGCTGCTCTGGGAAGTGTGTGCCAGTGCTTGGTCACTCCCACATTACAGAAGTTCTTCCTCATATTAAGGTGAAACTTCCTGTGTATCAGTTTCTGCCCATTGGCTCTCGTTCTGTTCCTTGTCACCAATGAGCAGAGTGTGTCTCCATCTTTTTGACACCTTCCTTTCATATACACTGTAATTGTAGTGTCCACAAAAATTCATAAGAATCTTATGTTCAGCAGTTTCTTGTAAGAAAGCATAAATCACCTTTGAGATTCTTGTGACTGGAAAAAATTACTCTATTTAACTCTTCATATGACAGTATGAGAAAATAATGAAAGAATCAAAAAATTTCCAGATGGCATTCGAGGGTAGGGACAGGGATATTCTTTTCTTCTGGGATTTTAGAAGAAGACAAGAAGGAACTAACCATTAAGCGAAACACTTGTCTGTTATTTCTTTCAAGATATAATACTTTGTTATAATATTTTTTAAAAATTTTGTTAAATTTTAGATTTTATAAGTTTTAACAGAAAAAAAAGCTCTTAGCAAATCAGCAGTTCATTTTCAATAATGACAGAAGAAAAGATTAGGGAGGTTTTGGAACACATAGAGTTACTCACTAATGTCTTATATTAAAATATATCAGAGTGGTGAAACACAAGAAGTAATCAGCCTATTTCCTCCATAGTATCATGGGTAGTCAGGAGTCAGACAGTCCTGACATAATTGTTCTTGGATTACCATTTCACACAGAACTTTTTCACAGCTGATAGCATGGTATTTGTGTGGCGGTTTCTGGTAGTGCCACTGTTGCCCAGCTGAGTGACAAAATCTGATAGTGGTCACAAATGGACAATAAGCATCAATATCATCCTGACAGGATTTCTACGCTTCTGTCAGAGACAATCTGAATTCCCTATGTCCTCGAACTATGACCAGAACGACATCTTCTATATCTCGGGGACAGTTTACTGGAATTCTCTGATGACGAGCATCAGTTTTGACCAGTTTGGCTGTGGTTTATGTTTTAAAGAGCTGGGATGACTGTTTTTTGAGGATTAAGCAGTGTGTCAACACCCTAGCATAATAAATATTTAACCAAATTTCACTTAAAGGTTTTTCAAGTAAATACCAAAACTTAGTCTCATACTACCCAGTGGCGATCTGCTTTACCACATGAGCCCTCCTTGTAGTTTACTTAGAAGACAGACATTTCCTGCTTTTGCAGCAGTATTGTAATGTTTTGAGATTTTCCTTCTGTGACTTAAAATTGTCCTTTCAGGGAAACAAATACAACAGTCTTCATCAAACTAAACTAATCTAACCTAAATTAACACATTACATGGTATCTAGGATGCGTGAATAGTCAAGAAAACTTTAACATGGCTGAAATTCTCCTTACTTCCCCCACTTCCCCCAGGAACATAACACTTTTATAACCTCAAAAAGCATGCTGGTTTCTTTATCAGCCCAGCAAGAAGATGTACATGCTAGCCAAGTACAGCCAGACTGAGTTTCTCCAGTTAAGCTATTATTGCAAGTAAAGAACAGAATTACTGTTTCCTTACAGCTTATCAGCTAGGTTACCCTTGATTTCCTCTTCCTGGAAGTGCTGACTCAGGATCACTGTAGTGAGCTATGGTGCAAATCTCATAGCCGTTATGCTGAAAGGCTGACATAATATTGCATATATATTTTCTATGCTTACGAATAGAATACATTATGACTATTTTAGTAGACTTGATTTGTAGCAGAGCTTAAGAAATGCTGGAACCTTTGCTATCTATTCTCAGTCATAGAGAAATTGTGTGTACTGGGAGGTAACTGCGTGTCTTAATAAATAACCTTATAAAAGTTAAAAGTCAGCATTTGCTCCAGTGGCTAAAATAAAATAAATAAAATCTTGCTAGTGTAGTGCTTCAGTGTTGTAAGGTTAACTGCATTCTTTCCAATGTGGAGCTAAAATTAAACTGTTAGTTTTATGCTATACCAGAAGAGCTGGGCAATCTGTGGATAACTTTAAGGCATTTTATACAGTCTACTGGCTGCACTAGGTACTGGAGTCAGAGTTTATTCAAGAACTGGCATGTTTTTCTGAAGCATTCCATTTCATGGGTGGCAGATCACATTGCAATACGTTGCTTAAGACACTTCACCATCTTGCACTGTGATATGTCAGCATATGGTAGAAAGCTGCATTTCATCACATGAATTGTTGTAATGTTTCCTAAAACATAGCATGAAGGAAAGCTTTGTGACAGCTCACTTACCCATTAAGTGCTAGTATCAGATTTGTAATCAAACACGAAGACAAGAGCAGACAGTAGCATGGTTCATCAAGTAGTATAATTATTTCTGAATACCAGGCACACCTCTGGAATCAGTGAAGTATTTCCCTTTTTCTTTCCTTGACTTTCAATTATGGCTATGGTTATCAAAAGTGACAGCTGATGGAACAAATATTTCTGTTTATGTTGTTTATAGTATTAGTATAATTAGTGGCATCAGTCATAATAAACAGGCACAGCATGCAGCAGTGACACAACTGCCATTAAGCAACACTAATGCAGAAGCAAAAAGTGCCGTGAAGAACACTGTATCCAAAGCTGGCTGAAAGTAGTTCCTTGAATCTATGTATATATGCAAGTTTCTGTAACAGACTGCTTTACTGTGTGTAAGTGTCAAATGTTCTGAACAACTGCCCTATGATTCAACTATATCTTATGACTGTTGCATTTCCAGACAACCATGTTATTTATACTTATTAATGTCTATGTACATATACATGTACCAAAAATATACAAAATTAGAGAGAGAGAGAGAAATGTAGAGATATATGTCTGTAATATAGCCTACTATGCTATAAATAGTATCTGCCTTTTGGGGTTGTTTTGGTAGTGATTTGTAGTTTTCAGTGCTGGATGAAGACTAGATTTTTCTGTTCTTCCTCTGGATCCCAGAGGTGATCCAGTTTAAGTCAATCCAATTACTTGGGAGACAAAGCAGCTACAAGCATCTATACGTATAACAACACAGCCACAATGGGTATTGGATTAATACTGGTTGTTAAGCCCAAGTATACACAACACAAAGAGGTCGAAAGGAAAAAAAAAGAGAAAAATCCAAAAATAGTACTCTCTTCCTTTTATAAACCTGTACCTGCACTCACAAACTATATACGTGTCAGAAGCAATTTTCACTTCAGATTTTCTGAACCTTGTATGCAAGCATACCCTTTCTTGTAGTGGGCAGGAAAACTGCATGTCTTTATGCAAGTAGTTTACATACAATGTGAGATGACACCAATGAAATGTCACGAGTTGATAATTCCTTACTGATCTGTGTTAAATGTCTTGATGAAGAGTTGTATGCAGGCAGATATACAGAAAACCAAAGGATCATTAATAGCTCAATTTTGCACATTTTTGGGGTTTTCCCACTCAGGCTTTGGTCAGGATTTGTCTGAACTTTAAAATTCTTCTCAGAAAAGAAATTGCTGACTCTAAATTGTCCGGAAGAGGGGGTTGGGATGTGGTAGGGATTTTCATTGTTGCTTCTGAGTTCTACCTGTTCTTCTATAGGCCACTGAAGTGTTAAGCTGGTGCTTTCTGTCAGCTCTAAAACCATTTAGAAAGAAACTGTTTTACAAATAATATTCTGTCACCTAACAGCATTTAAAACTATTCTAAGGAATTCATGCATGATGAAACTATGGAAAATTAGTCTTCCCTGCCAAATCTTTGCAGTGCTTAGCTCTGCCACCTTTTGACATGAAGTGTGAAAATACAGAACATGAAATGCTTAGTAAAAATGGATGTTGTCAATGTATAAGTAATTGACAACATCCTATGGGTTAAGGACTGCTCATGCACATGTTACTCTTTTTGGCAGCTATCAGCAAAATATTAAAACAACTTTGAATGAAAATATGCATTGTGTGTTCTTTGACAAAATGTTACCAGCCATAAAGTATCAAGATCAATTCAATAAATCCAATCTGCAAGGACAATTTAGATTTTGATTAGACTGGAGACTAGGAGATTTGGGAATTTTCAGTTTTAGGAAAAAATATGTAGCTGCTTTTCCTTTTGTCCATGCCTTCTTATCCCTTCAGTCTTGGGGGATTAGGAAAAAAAAAGGAAAAAAAAAAGATACATTATGCGTTATGTCAGTTTACACATGAGGATCAGTGAGCTAGAAAAAACCCCAAAAAAACGACCTCATACTATACCTCAAAGTTGTTCCCATTGTTCCCATTTGGATCCTAGAAGCTGGTCAGCTGCAAATCACTGTATAAAATGTGGGAAGTAAGGTAAACACTCTGGCAAGTCCCTCTAGGGGCAGAAGTAGCCACCTTTGGGCTCAGGACAAGAAATAATGAAGTATGCCACTAGAGAATTAAAAGGCAATCTATGCCAATTTTATTTTTCTCCTGAATTATTTGTTTCTTATTCAGTGTCTATAAATGGAGAATAAGAAATAAAGCAATTCACAGGTATGGCATTTCTCTATTTTGATGAAAATTTAAGGCTTTTCTCAGTGTGCCATAGAGTAACACATATGTCATTAAAGAATGTAATTCCTAAGGCAAATGACATGCTATAAAACATGCCATGAGAAAAAGTTACATCTTTGTGTAAATATTTGGAGATATTCTTCTGCTGGTATCACACAATCCTCAGGCAAGATCCTGTCTCTCTGAGTTACAGAGTAATCAACATGAGGTGTAAGAGCTCCAGAATGGTCTGCCATATGATGTGGTGTCAACAATTCAATAAAAAAGAAGAGAAAGTGGTAAATCAACTTATTTCTTGATGAAGAAGGACACCCCTTAATCCAAATTGTTGTTTGGGATCTTTGTAGTATCAGCTACCATTTATTTAAAAAAAAATTAAAACTGTACCTATAAAGATGCTTCAGATTATAATGTTCCTTATTTTGCTACAGAATGGACTTCCAGGGAAGCAATCAAATTTAGGGACAGAACCACATGCTAGCATCCTAGATATTATCTGTGGAATGAGTGTCATTGATTCACTGCAGTCATAGGATTGCAATATTGGAAGGTAAAGTGGTTTTCAGTCACTTTACTTCCAGTGATGGAAAGAAGGCTTGCATACTTACCCATTGTTCCAATAAGACATTAAAATACAGGAATTCAAAAATTCCATTGGGAAAAGAAAAACACCCCTGTCATGTGTATAAAATATGGCCTTTACTACTGAAGAACAATTTCTCAATTTTCCAAGCACATATCCATCATCAGAGATGAAAGAACCAGTCCTAGTAATTATAGTAATTATGGTTTTTGGTTTTTTTTGGCTTTCGTTTTTTATTCAAACACCAGAAGAAGATACTTCTTTTTACCTAAATTCCTCACGCAATTGCACATAAACTGTTTCCTTCTCAATTTCACACTCAGGTTCTCTGAAGTGTGGTAAATGCCTGCAGCATTTTCCCCTTAATCTTAGCCATGAATAATAAGGAGAATTAGACCTAGTGCGCCTAAGAAATATCTGTGAAATATATGATCTCTTTGTGTTGCCATATAGGTCAATCAAATCACTTCCCCTCACTTCTATGCAAGGAAATTTGTGTTTATGGTTAGAAATGCAAGTACTGTACCAAAGACAAAAGTTAAAAATTACAGAGCATAATGAATGCAAGGGCTATGTTTCAGATTCCATTAGGTTGGAAAAAATGCTTATAGGAAAACTAAAAATAAATATTAACACAAAAATCTCAAACAAAATCCCAAGTTAAGCAAACAAAACCAGAATGTTGGGTCAGAATGTTCTTTATTTGGGGACAGAATTGTTTGATCTAGGTATGATTTCTTGTGTGAGAGTCCAGCATAAACATGTTTCAAAAGGCATCTTCCATCATTCTACATTGGTGTAGAAGGATCTTTGAAATGTCTTCAGATAGCCGAGATGCTGAAAACAGATTATGTTAGAACAGCACTCTGCTCTGACTTCCAGAGACATGAAGAACTCTTTGCACTGCTTTAAGCCATATAAATAAGGGTAAGTGCCAAAGGTCTTTTAAGTCCCTCATACTCTAGATCTTCTTTAAGTTTCTAACATACTTGTTTTTTGCAAATTCACTGTGGTATCTAAACCATGGAGCTTGCACTTTCTTCTTTTTTTCAATATATGCTGTGTGTAGACATTAAAGAAGTTGTAATGCAAACTGTTTAATACTTCTTTAAATACTTACTTTAAATACTTCTAGCACAAAATAGACAACAGTCTAACCTCTTAAGAAGAAAATATAACTTAATAAAGAATAGTTAATATACACCTGTTAGTTTCAATAAGGCCATTTCCAGGTGATCAGAAATATTTTGCTTTGGAAGAATCATACAGAATCAAAATGTTACGAAAGCATCCATAGTCAATCAAAGCAACAGCAGAGGAAAGTAGGGAAGAACACATCACAGAGACCCGGCTTGATGTGATCTTGGTGAAGAAGGCTAAACTGAGCAATGGGGTTGTCTAACAGTAACACATCTTGGAAGGAAAGGTGTCTGAGCAACATTTTAAATCGTTAAATCAAGTCTCTTGATTTAAAGAGTATTCTGACATGTGAGGAGTATTCTTCTTCAAGTGAGAGCAAAAGGGAGTGAACTTTTTTGTGACTTCTAACTGTCTTTTTATATCTGAGTGTTTAGAAATTATAACTGTATTTCATAGAAGTGCCCTGGAAACAAAAAGTAGTGTGTAGTTATAGAGTAGGTGCATAGTTGCAGTATGAGGACTGCACTTCAACACAACAGGCAATTCTCTTCCTTTTCCTACTCGGTTTGCCCAGGAAGGTAAATGTACTCACCTAAAATTCATTGTCAGGACAGTATGAATCATCAAGAGAATCTGTGAATGGACTAAATAAAATCTCAAGTAGTTTTACTTTTCCTATGGGATAGCCTAAAGATGAACAAAAGTCGGTTTAATCTTTCTTTTAGCAATAAGCATACTTAATGAAAGCTGTACTACTTTGGGATTCACATATTCTGACAAAGGGAATTATAAGAGAATGGAAGCAAATGCATAAATCTTATGCATAAATGTATAAGTGAAATTACTGAGTTGCATCTCATTAGATAATTCAGATACCAAGTAAATAAAACTTATATTCACAGTAATTAGGTACTCCCTCCACAACTTCTGAACCAACTTCATTCTTGCTAAAACTAAGATAAAGTCATGGTGTTAGCTTTCCCAGTGTAATAAAACACCCATCCTGACATTTCTTACTTGACCCATGACTCACTAGCATAGGTTTGAATGGCAGTTCCATATTATCATAATTGGAAGTGATGGTTACTCCTACAAAGGCTATATTTTATTTCCTATAAAGGACAAAAATTGCAAACCAGACTTAAGAGTAACATTCTAGAGTATTGCTTCCAAAATCCTGATTGACTTGCTCTCCATAGCAAGCACATAATTACCCCAGTAAATGACATAAGGACGTACACCACCATTTTAAAAATAATAACACCAATATTGGGAAACTTGAGTCTACATAATAATAGGACTTTCTGTGTAATTCCTGTAATTTCAAGCTACCTATTTCTAAAGCTTTTATCAAGTTCTATTCTTCTTTTGTTTTTACTTGGCACACCTGGACTTGTAGGAAAAGATTTAAAAGATAAAATAAAAAGAAGTTTAAAAGTACTCAAAAATTTGTCCTATCTATGCAAAAGGCACTCTTGTAGAAAATCATCTTGAATTTCATAAACTTCTATTTCTGTTAAACTTTGTTGACATTTTAACAGAGTTCAGATCTTTGGAGTTCAGGAAATGGCTGTAAAAAACCCCACAGTAATAATAAAAATACACTGGCAATATGTTAATCTAGTTTTTTTAATGTGTGATATTTTCTATTACAAATTGCACTAAACTCAGTGGAGCTGTTGATATAACAAAATGCAGTCAGTTATGCAGCCAGTGATTTCAATTTTGGTAGTAGATACCCTTAGATTTTGAGAATATTTCTATGACACAGTGACCAGCATGTTGGGAGCTGCACCATGCATTCTTTTTTTTATCTTAGATATCTATCATTTGAAAATCACCTGAACCATGAGCACCTTCCTTAACAATGACTTTATCATAATTTCTGAGTCAGGGACTTCAAGCAACTTTTGTCTGTTCAGTTCTTTATGACTCTAAAAGTTCTCCTGAAGGAAGAACAGGTATCTTTATAAAAATGAGACTTTTTTCTGGTCCATCACAGATTCCATTCTAATATATATAGATTAAAGACTCTTGTTGTATAATGAAAATTTGAACTGAACCTCTAATCTCCTTATTGTATAGATCATATTTTTTTCAGGAGTGGCTAATTTGTTTATCTGCCTAAAACACAGATGGATAGGTACAATTTAAATCCACCCAGCCATTTTCTATTTTTAGCCAGGACTCCCACTGATACCTGAATACCAAAGATTTTTTAGCCATCTAATTTTTTGAACATCTGCTTTTCCAAGTGAAAAATCAAAACAAACCAAAGCAAAATACTTATTTTTGAAATGTGTTAATTTCTGGAAAACTGCAGGATTCAAATGTAGTGTTATTCTGTCCTAAAAGTGGTGGGATCAAAAAACTGCAATATGCTCAGAAGCACTCTAAAACCATTATGCCTAGAAGAGGCCAGAGAATCAGAAGGTTTATATGACTACTATTTATTTAAATATCCCTGCCATAAGTATCTGTTTTTGCACCAAAAATGCTAAGAACTGATGAAACTCCTGACAGAATAAAAGTACTCAGAAACAGAGAAAAAAACTGTTACATCTCTGCTATTCCCTGTGACTGAATCTGCAGTTTGGTGTTTAGGCACAAGATTGTAAAACAACATTAGCAGCTGTTAGAAAACAGGGGCTGGAGCAATAAACAGCATTTACAAGTATTATGTGCTCAGTAAAATTTCCCAGTATAGAATAGTATTTCAGTCCTCTTGGGCCTATTTCATGGAATTTGAGTTGATTACATAGTCTTTATGGGTCTCATAGAAGCTATCAAAGAAATGTTTGAAAACCAAATTTTTGAATTAAACAGCAAAGGTAGGCTTATAGCATTTACATTATAGCATATTTTACTTATTAATCAAGTACTTTTTCAGGTTTATCTAACAGTTAAAAGAAAAACTAAAGCATGTTTTTATATTGATAATTTTGATAGAATGGATCCTTTATTTATGATACAAAAATATTCTCCTAAATGAAACTAGATTGTTCTGAACAAATACATAGATGAATACTTTTCAAATAATAAGTATTTCAGTTTTCAAAGAAAAGAGCTAGTGAATATGTTTTAAAGTAGGTGCTTTCAAACCATTGTGGTTAAACAACTTTTCTTAAATCAAGCATGAATGTGATTGAACCATTACATTCAACCTTTTACAAATACTTTTATAACGCATTTCTACTGCCTATGTATTTGAAAAGCTATCACAATAATATACAATGATATTACAGTTTCCAGGTAAATGGATTACTGAGAAAAAATAACCATTCTGAAAAAACAGAATGTTTCTATCTATGCATCTGGAATAATATTAACATTGGAATGAGTATTTTTTCAGTTTAATTTTTACAGCTTTTAAATTGAGCTTTGTCAGTAATTCTGAACAAATTTAGAATCTCATGATGACTTGACAGGTGTTTCAGGTTAAGTCTCTCTTGTAAGTCAAGTTTCCAGTCAACAAAATCAATGACTTTGAGAGTATCTACATGGCTGAACAGTTTGCAGGTTTGCCATCCACCCTTATGTAGTCAGGTTTAAGTTGAGAGATCATCTGGAAATTGTAAAGGAAGGCTTTTTGCATTCAGAAAATAATTCTTGAAGCTAAAGGAGAAAAATATTCTTTTTCTTGGCCTTAATGTTTCTAAACACAATACTTAGTAACAAATTCAGCAGACTTGTGCTTCAGGCAAATACTTTAATAGTACTTTTGAACTCCTTTACAGTCTTAAAACTGAAGTATATTAAACCTTATGGAATATATAAATACTTATGGCTATTGTAGTTCCCTGATATTAATAATTTATAGCTTAAAATCCAAATCATGAATGAATCTGTTAATTATTTATTAACAGTAGTCTGCTAATGAGAGGGTAATGACAATGTTCAAAACAAGACAGTGTGTCTCTTAATAATCTGGAAAAATATAGAAATCCCACTGATAGCTATTTCCGCTACAGAGATTAAAATTTTGTTTCATTACAATATAAGCAGAAAATTGAGATGCTCTTTCTTAATTCTTAACACTTACATTTTTCCCTATTGATGACTGACAGAAGATAAAAACAAGCCTCAGTTTAGAAAACTGCAGATCACTTTTTTCCTCCTGTCCAGTCCTAATACAGTTGTAATTTATACTGATGCAGACTTCATTTTTCTAGTAATTATGACCTGAGTTAACATTTTGCAAGAGCGTCTGCCAAAATCTTTTGACTTTGATGCTGATTGGTGTAAAATGTGGAATTTACAAACCATTGAGAAATCATTCGATGCCATGGCCTGCAATTAAGAAGAAGTCAAGCAATAATAAAATCCAATTAACTGTATGCCTCCATTTAAAATTTTCAAGCTATAGTCAGAAAAAAGAATATAAAGTCAAGGGCAATAGTTTAGCAGGGCTGAGCTTGGGAACACTTAGGGGAATAAGAAAGCCTAAGCATAAGAAGTCCCTCTTTCTCTGTCTCCATATAATTTCTTATCTTCTGTAGCCATTTTAATTAAGATGTTAATAAATTTGCTCATAGATTTAATACTCAGTGACAATTATGGGTCATAAACTGAAATAAAATTCAATGCAATGGATTTGTAACTTGTAAAAAAAAACCCCAACTTTGTTGCCTAGTCAACCAGACTAGATTTTTTTTATTATTATTTTTTAGTGGTTTTTTTTTCCTCCCTGAAGGGAAAGATTACAGTTTAGAAAAAGATTTAAACTTTAGCCCCCACATATTAAGCGGAATTAATGATCTATTTGCTTAGACACCATATATTACTTCTGGTTTATCCATCCACTGGGTAAACGATAGGCACTACTTGGTCACAATGATAGATTTGAATGCAGGCTGGGACATCAATCAGTGCTGGCAACTGATTAGTTGTTTGTGTCTTTGACAAGCTCTTCCATCTCACTGAATGAAAGCTTGCTGATTGCTCTCACTTCTCTCCACATTCATTGCCCTCCACTGCCACTATATTATATGGTTAATGCTGATGGTGGAAATACTCCTTGACAGCTAACACTGAATATCTTCCATTCCCTTATCATTACATATACGCTATTCCGTGTTCCTTTGAGGACTAGAATTTCTAAGTGAGGTCATCCATGCCATTAGATATACAGAGGGCTGGCGCAGTAAGGCTGGGACCTGCTGATGTGAGAGATTTTGTGTATCAGGAAAGGAAAAAAAAAGAGGTTGCATAATAGCGTTATATGTGCCTGACTGTTCACAATTTAAGAACTAGTTATTGAATACAAGCAAATTATGAGTAAGAAGAAAATTCTTAAGAATGGAAACAGCTGGAAGGCTCTGCTCTGCAGCAGGGTAGCTGCACGCGATGTTAAAGACACAATTGGAAATTCAGTCTCCTGAATTTCTCAGTGGCCAATGGCAAAAAGCTGGAATCTTGCCTGAGACTTTCAAAACTGTTCAGGAGACCTAGTTGATCCCTACCAACAAATAGTATTTAAAAAATTTCAATCTTTGACGGTAATAGACTATAGTTATAAGATAACTTCAGCATCACTGCATTATCATCAGATTTGCTTTTCTGCAACAGATGGAGAGAATACATTAGCTGATGCATTTGAGGAAGTACAGAAGATATGAATGTTGACTTTCATGACATCCAACATTGTCTGGCATATGTTTGACATGTGTGATTAAGCATCAGGAGGACTGGAACAGCAATAAAGATGATCAGTGATGCTTTAATCGATTTTAAAATGCATACTGAGGACAGGACAACAGCAACATGCTTTGAAGAGTATTTTCATGCTTCTAATAGGAGATTCAAAGTGAATATTTACACCTGCTTTCAACAATAGCAAATTTTTTGATGAAAGATAAGTGGGAATTTTTAGTTGTGATCAGGATTTCTTGTTTTGTTTTGTTTGTTTTGGTGTTTGCTAATATTATGATTATTATTGCTATTATTATTATTATATTTTCTTAAGATAATCTTTCTAAATATGAATCAGGTACAAAAAAGTGAATACTGTTTTATATATGAAAACCCAGATTATATTGATGGATGTATAATGGAAAAGAAAAACAGGTATTATTATACCCGGTAGAGTATCTATGTAAAGCCAATTGTAAAAAAAAAAGCAATGAAGTTTACAGTATCTCTAAGCTGCACATATCAATTCTCTGGAGGCAAATAATATTTCATTTGTCAAAGGGGAAACCTGAAGGGGGAAATGAAGAGAGGATCACTCCATACATCTAAAATCATGCAAATAAATGCATGAAATTTCAGTATTACTAAGTAATAATTTAATGCAAGATTACTATCAGATCTGTATTCCTGCTTTCATTGGGGAATAGATACACACGGAAAACATATCTGTGATTAATGGTCTTCCTTATTCCAGGCACACATTGAAAACCAAGCGTAAGCTTCTGGTCACTTCTGCAGTGAGTGACCCCACCATGACCCCACCTCCTGCTTTGGCGTTCCTCGCTTATATTCTGGTTGCCCTACTAGGTATGCTAGAAAGGATGGTCTCTGCAAAGGGAAAACTATTTGGTGGTGATTTCTGATTTGCCATGGTTCTTTTTGATATATTACATCATTGAAGGCTTTATAGCCCTTCAGAGTAGATTTTCTAGTTTACAGATGGATTCATACAGACATTCAGAGTGATGAGATGGTTGGACAGAGTAATTTTCTCTGGTTTGTGCAAGCTGTGACAGAGGATCAGGAAAATAAACAGTATGACTGCAAGAGCTTTGGAATATCAGATACCATTTGGTAAAGAAACAAAACAATAGAGACTGACAAGATCAGTACTGCAGCCAAGTGAGTTATGGTTCAAAAAACATCAACTCTTGTCCTGTATCCATTAAATGAACACTGATAACAGCCCATGCCATTTATACTTGTTGTGCTTTTTTACTCAGCTGCAGTCAAGGAATTCAAACATTGTGCATTACTCCTAGTTTGTAGATTTATCTTTAAAGAAATCATCAGAATATTTTTATACCAGACATTATTTTCCACATTGTATATTTAAGATATCCATTAATGATTCTAGTTATGGGGAAAGGCCATGAAATCCTTTGCATCTCGCAGCTTGAATTGCAACATGGACCTCTAGTTGCTACTGCTCCTATGTGTTTTGCACACTTCTCATGGACATTTGAATCCATTCAAGCTCAGGTTTCAGATTTTCAATCATTCTAAGACTTCAATGTCATGCTAAATACTACTTCCTATATTGCACTACATTGCACTGCACATACCATCTTGAACATGGGTGTTTAAGACTTATTATTCCAACTGTGGTGCAAAATGGACACGGTGTTACAGAAGGAAAGGCTCAGCACAGACCCCAAGGAATCTGTATTCTAAATTACAGGGTTGTCACAGTATACTTAGAGTCATAGAACCAAAGAAATGTTGAGATGGAGAAATCTCTAAGATCACAGAGTCCAAACATTAACTTTACACTGCTATGTTCACCACAAAACCATGTCCCCAGCAACCTTTTGAACACTTCCAGGGATGGTTATTTTACCACTTCCCTGAGTAGCCTGTTTCAATGTCTGATCACCTTTTCAGTGAAGAATTTTCTCCTAGTATATACCCCATATATTAGGTTTCCTCTCTCCTGTCATTTCCTATATGGGAGAAAAGACCAATCCTCACCTCACTACACCCTCCTTTCACGTATTTGTAGACAGTGATAAGGTCACCCTTCAGCCTCCCTTTCTCCAGGCTAATCACCTCCAGCTCTCTCATCTGCTCCCTGCAGGACTAGTGCTCCAGACCCTTCCCCAGTTCTGTTGCCCTTCTCTGGACATACTCCAGTGCCTCAATGACCTTCTTGTAGTGAGGGGCCCAGAACTGGACACAGCGTCAAGGTGTGGTTTTCCCAGTGCTGAGTACAGGGGGTCAATCCCTGCCCTGTTCCTGCTGGCCACACCATTGCTGGCACAGGCCAGGATGCCATTGCCCTTCTTGGCCACCGGGGCACTGCTGGCTCACGCTCAGCTGCTGTCACCAGCACCCCCAGGGCCTTTTCCTGTGGCAGCTTTGCAGCCACTCTGCCCCAGCCTGTGGCACTGCCTGGGGTTGCTGTGGCCCCAAGGCAGATGTGGCACTTGGCCTTGTTGTACGTCATCTCATTTGCCTCAGCCCATCAAAACAGTCTGTCCAGATCCCTCCGAAAATTTTACTGCCCTCCAGGAACACTCCAATCAACACTCCAATTTAACTCAGTGTCGTCTGCAAAATTACTGCAAGCTCACATTTTTATAAATAATTGCTCTTGCAATTTTGCATTTTGAGTTAAAACCCCCCAAATTTATTTTTTTCAGTAACAATTTTTTTAAAAAGTTTTTTATCTGAAGCAATAACTATTATGCAAAGGGTCAGACTATCTATATTTTTATGCACTTCTTTAAAATGTCAAAGACGCATTTATGTCTGTCTGGAATGTAATTGTGTCTATGAAATAAAGTAATTGCTGGAGCTATGTTTCAGCTCAATGTGTTTAATTTTAATTTTATTTATAGACTATTGTTTGCAGATTAATAATAACATTGCCTATATATACATATCTGAGTAAGGAAACAGTACTACATCCTCTTTATTTCCAACTTTGTTTTAATTCTCTTTTATTTAATGGGAAATTATGACCTTGAATTTAGATTTCCTGTTGGATTAAGCTGTAACAATGTTAATGATACTTACCAGCTCTTTTAAAGCTGACTAAGATTTAGAAAATATTAGAATAAAGGACAGAAAACCTTTATTCCCTTCAGCATCACCTCATGGGCCCACTATTTAATAGAGGTATTTATTAACCTGATTTTGTGGAGCTTTCAGTGTTGCTATATTACCAAGCTTCTTTGGTATCATACTTTACGCAATTGACTTAAAACTCAACTCTTCTTATGGAACATTGCAGATCATTAAGTATTGGAAAAAATACATTTAGAATGGATCTTTTCCAAGAAGTGATCTGCCTTTTATTGCTTTTATACTCTGCGCAGAATAGTCAGAAAATTTCTTATTTTTTAAAAAAATGAACAATAATATCCAGTTCCTGCTGGAAGAGGAATGCAAACATTTTAAAGATTTAATACAAGGGAACATGTAACTTTGGAGTGCAAATATACCTTTCATTAGCTAGTTATCAAATTAGTGTTTTGTTTTTAGCTTGGAGTCTAAAAAGAAGCATAGAGAATATATTTTTTTCACTTACATATAAAACAAAAATGCTTGAGAATTATGTCGAGTCTGTATTTTCACCTTGTGTTTCTGTTTACTCTCAATCACTAAAAATAGAATGGAGGTAAAAAAATATATGTATATATAAATATATCTTCTCTACAGCACAAAAACAACATCCATAGCTTAGGTCAAAAATGTTCAATGACAATTTTCTTTAAAAGAAGCAGTACACTGCAACTATATAGCATTTGACAAGGTTATGACAAATTACTTTCAGTTTGGGAAAACTGGTGAAGATGCGGATTTGGAAACTGAAACACGTTTTAATAGTTTCTCTCTTAGTTTATGCTTTGACTGGAACAGGTTTTGAACCTCTCACAGAGACAGGCCCTTTAAAATGCTTATTACTGTTGTGGAGACACAAGCATTGAAAAGCACTGAACCAGATCTTCTTCCTGTAAAGGCTACTGGCAGTGCTGTCCCTGAGTTCACTGAAAGTAACTTTATCCATCATGAATAGTCATATATGCCGATGAACACTGAAGCTGAATTGCAACACAAGTTATTTGGGAAACTTTTTAAAGAGTTGCAGCCGCTGAAACTTCCTGCATTCTAATTTACAACTGAAATTAGTGTGTCAGATAGGTCGTGCCAGATTACAGCTCAGCCAGCAGTGCTGTTACAAGTTTTATACAGTAGATTTGAGCTATTTTGTGTATTAATTACACATCCCTTCTTTTAATATTTCCATTACCAAAATAAACACAGTATTAAAATGCTTTCTAGAAGTTAACCAACTTTGCCATGAGCTACAGAAAAAGGCCAGTAGAAGTTTACTTTCCCATAGTGTAATCAGTAAGTTATTGTACATAATACATGTGAAAATCCAATGAAAATTTGCCCCTGTGTGTTTATTCAGGACACCAGCTTTACTATATCACCTCCACTCTCTAATGTAAATCAGCCAGGTGGGATCACAGAAACTCTATTTATCGGCTTAGATCTTCAGCTAGATTCTGGAATATTTATTATAAGGAAATGTCCCAATTTCAATGGAATTAACTCTCTGAGTACAGTTTATTTTGATAAGATATCTCATTCTAGTAGTACCTTGTGTCATTTTCCTCAATGGGAACAAATCACAGAGAACTACAGTACTCATCTCCTCCTCCTTCAAACACAAAGATACTTCATTTGCCATTGGTATGGGACATATTTTCAAACACATTGCAGTACCCAAGCTTATATTTTTCTAAATCCTCCTGCTTGTCAGATATCCAGCTGTGCTGATGTAAGCTTCAGAATTTTCAGAAGCTGTCCATAAGAAAAAGATTATGTTTCAGAAACATCTTTATATGCAAAGTAACTGCAGTGTATAAAGAAAAACAAAATAAGTGTCTATATTGCCCTTGCCTGTCTCCTCTGTGCTGCATATATATTTCAGACTTTTATCCTGTATCATTTAGCACATTAAAATTTCTGATATTGTTAACAGAGGAAAAAAAGGTAATTTTTTTTTAAGTGGGCAAAGAAACTACTATTCTTCACAAATATTTTCGCTGGAAATTATTTCTCTTATAAAGACACCATGATCTAAATGTAATGATAAAAACTTTTAAAATGGTAGATAATTATAAAGGAGAATGTGGGAGATGAAAAATTATTAGCAAAAAATACATTCTTAAGGGCACATTCTTGTGATTTTGAAAATTTTCATGCAATTTTAGTCCTTTCATATCCTTAATTTATGGAAGGACAGATAAGAGATGTCATTTGATGGGGGCATCTGAGGGATTGTAAGAGATGGTATGGTTAAACATGTTTGTATGGTATGGATAATAGTTTTATAAGCAGCACACCAATTACCATACAGAAGATCAGCATGAGAAAAATCGGGGAAAATAAAAAATACTGTAATGAAAACTGATTTTATTTGTCTAGCAGGAAAAAAATAAAGAGATAAATGGAAAGGCAAAGCAGGTCCAAGAAATCACAGAGGGTTGTGATATGCCTTGGAAAAATGAGCAAGACACAAAACAATAAGTACATTCAGTGAACAGTCCAGAAAAAGTCATCCAAGGCACACAGATAAAATCATGGATTTTTTTCTCCTCTTTTAATAGCATGGAAAATATTTAGCCATGGTCATTCAGTGTTGAAAGGAGATCAAGCGCTAATAAAATATCTGACAAATTTCACAGGGCATCTTTCTTGTTATTTTTGAAGGCAATCTTTTCTCCCTGGTCTGGGTCAGAGGCATGGCTAGCTCTTACCACTGTTAAGGGCAGAGCCTGCTGATACCTAAGCTCAAGGTCAGGTTTCTATGCAGATTAGCCATATGCAAATAACCTAATCAAAATTGCACAGGGAGCACACCTGAAACTGACAGCAATTAATGCTGCTTCAAAGAAGGCTACAAAATTCAAAGGAAGTTAGAGAGAAAGGTGGAATTAACAGGGTATAGAAGTCTGTGACTTCTGCTGACTCAAAAGCTTCTGTGTGCATCTTGCATCTAAATGTTACCTAATAAAAAAGGTAAAGCAGACTAATCCACTTCCTGACAAAGCTGTACTCCATGTAATGACGGCTTTTGGAACTCTTGTATTGTTGTTTTAGAATAGGCAAAGTGCAGATGTTTGATATTAGAGTTTAAATAATTGCATTCTTTGAGAAAAAAAATTGGATTGGTAATGAGTAATTTAACTGAATTTTACAAATGTGACAGCTGTTTTCATTCATGCTTCTATAAAGAGGTCAGTGTGGCTCTAGAGTTATTGTCTCCTAATAAGATGTAAATTGTAAACCTCAGGCTGAGCATGTTAAGATGAATCCAACTTAATATATAATGATATTCTATAATGAATAGAAAAGGTGACATAACTCCCTGATAAAACTAGTAGTACACATGACCAGATATCTCTCAAAATACAAATTCTGTATTCATTGCATAGCTGCAGGCTCACTCTGTATTCTCGAGCCATTAAATTGCTGAAAATGCTTTTTCTCTTGCCATGCTCCAATAGGAAAATAATGCTGCTTCTAATCATGGATTCACAAAGTAATGGGTCACAAGGAACCTCCAGAGATCACCTGACCTAACTCTTTGTTCATAGCAGGTCTAATCAGAGACAGAGCCTCCAGACCTTTGGGGTTCTGAGTCATGAATACTTCAAGTGATAAATGTCTTAATGTGTCTCTGAGTACTAGTTCCCTTATTTGATTGATCATGGTAAAAAGTGCTTTCCTTACAGAACACTGGAATTTATCAGAAAGTCTCAGACTTCTCATTGTCTTTTGTTTAGTAGACTTGTGCAGTTCTGTTTGGAGTCAGGCTTCATCTTCTCTGGGTTCTCCAACTAGGTAGTAACAGACACTTACCAAGTATCCCAGAATCAATATTTTCTGCAAGGGGAACCAGCCAAGCTCCCTCAGACTTTATGTCTTTGGATCCTGAGGGCATTAACAGACCTTACTGGCCCTGGACAGCTTCATCTGTGACCCTTGGGATCCCTATCCAAGTGCCTGTGTGTGTACAAGAATGATTGCCTCACCTTCATCGCCTCTCAAATATGTATTCATCTCAGTCTTTCTTGAAGTTTCCCAAGACTGCTGATAGAGTACCTAAGATCTAGAAGAGGTGAAAGTCAATGTAATAGTGGGAAAAATAGAGACAACAATCTCTTACCACTTTCACCTTTGCTGAGAACACACTGTTGGATTGTCTTGGTCTTTGATATCATTTTCTCCTTGTCATCACTTGACATTTATTTAGATACTGTCGGTAATCAAACATATATTGAGGCAATGGAAACGGGTGAGGGAACTATGTGAAAACATTGCTTATCCAAACCTGTGACTAAAGGCTTCTATTTTCCAGTTCCAGTTGGTTTTACTCCTGCTGCTAGCAACTGATGTGAAACTGATTTACAAAACAGCAGCTGAAATGCACTACAGATGAAGATCTTTGTGTCTGTTGAAAACCCTCTTCTGTGACAAGAAGTGGAATTGAAATTTATCACACCATAGCTAGTACCAGTGTTGAGTATTTATGATAGGCTGATGATAATTTGGACACTACAACTATGGCTGATCATTCACGTTCCTTAGAAAGCTGTGTGCTTGCCAGCATGCAGAAAATCGATTTTGCTGTCCATTGATTTCAGTCCTGTCACTTTAAACAAAGTCAATATAGAGGAATTGGAAGGAATTATATAACTAGAAAAAAAAAGGCAGAAAATAATTTTTCTTTTAGAAAATTATTAGCTTACAATTATTTCTTGTGCAGGCTGAGGAGTAAATATGCAGTAACAAATGGGAGACATTCATGTAAATTACAGGACAACAATCAGTTCCTCATACTGCTGAAGAAGTAGGACCAGTGCAATCACAACCCCACTAAAAAAGCTGCACGTTTTTGTTGTTTTATACATTAGACAACTCCACCTGAGCTATTATTTATGTGTAGCTTTGTTAGGCTGTTACACAGCTCTGCGTCAGCAAACAGGCATTAATGTGACTGCCCTGGGGCTCCTAGAACCATCATGCTGCTAAGATCCTCAGGCCTCTGACAGCCAGTGCACTCAGGGGCACCTGCTGTGTTTCTGACAGGACACTGCTATAAACAGGCTGAGCCTTATGTTATTAGGGCATCGCTTCATGTAACAAGATTTAAAAGTCTCTCTATATGTATAGATACAAGTACATATATCTACATGTAGATATCTTTGTGTTCTTTCTTTCTTTTCCCAATATGTATCTCAATAAAGCAGTGTTATTGGTGGAGTAACTGGGGCATGATAGGGTGGGAGTGGGTGCTGGTGAAGCAGTAACAATCTAACCCCCTTTATCAGTTGGTACTTGAAACTTTATTTTTTCCTTTATATTTTTTTCTCTTGTTTGTCAAAAATAACCCAGAGAATATATGTGTAAATGTACAGTTGCTCTCTCAAAATCAGCTCAATCTTCTGCTTAAGATAAAATTCAGATGGATCAAAATTTGCAATAGGAGTATTTACATTTTCAGATAGTGAGTTTAAGAGTATTTGGATAATATTGACTTTCAGTGGTATGCATGCTGGAACATTTATCTCTTACAAATGCAAGAGGAAATGTGTCAGTATATTGGAAGCTGTTCTACTAGGGTTACAAGCATCAACACAGGAACCACTTGTGAAACATCTATCTTCTTTTGGAGATAGAAAGGGATTTACTAGTAACTAGACAGCAGAAGAGCAGATGGAGGATTAGGGCCCAGTTTTAAAGTTCTGTTCTATTTTCTTTGTCCTTTTCCTGCTCTGTCCCATTAAAGTCTGATATAAGTATGTAGAGAAACCAGCAGTTGCTGTGAGACTTTTAAACATAAACTACCCCATGTCTCTCTGCCTTCTATAGATGTCAAGTGGAGTGAAACAGATGTATGCTGATGTGCAATGTAACCTTTGCTTTTGTAACACCTTTCTTAGTTACTTTTGTCTCTTTAATTTTTAATTTTCTCTGGAAAAAAAATCCTACTGGGAATATCAGTGCAAGATGGGTAAAGGCTGTTTTCATGGCTACTGTTTAGGTGCCTTCTGCTTAGATGAACTATCATGATTTGTGCTTTTCTGCCCATTTCTTTTGTTAGAGCACCAGACCTAAAAGCACAAAATAATCCCTTCAACTCCCTTTCCTGCCTCACCATTTAATTCTATATTTGTAAATAAGACTCAGGAAGTGTGATACAATTTGGGAAAATAGCTCCATCTCTGAATGTTGCTTCCTATTGACAGGAGACATAAAAAGAGTATCACAAGATTAGGAACTCAGTAAGTTTATCCAGTGGGCTGCTGTGCTCTCTCTTTTAAAAATGAAGCAATATTGAGAACCATTGTGGTAAAAAAAAAAAAAAAAAAAAAAAAAAAAAAAAAAAAAAAAAAGGAACAAAATGAAAGCAGGAAGATTCTTCCTGCTCTGAAAAGAATTCAGTCAGAAAATTTCACCTGGGGAATAGGAAGCTAAGACAAAGCTTTTCTTTAATAGTTTTAGCTTAAGGAGAGGAGGAGACGTGTCTATATCCAACAGGAAAAATGTAGGACAATATAATAAGAAGATATCTATAATTAGCTCCTTGCTTCTGAAAGATCATAGATAACAGTGTAGTTATTTATGCATTTTCAGTGCCCTGGAGGCCTCATTCTACTGTAATTCAGTATATTACATTGTGTGTAAGGGAAGGCAGGTGGGAGTAATAAGGCAGGGAAGGCTCTGTGGGAACACAGAACCTCTTGTCAAACAGATAGATACTCAAGAAGATCCTAAGATCACAGTTTTCATAGATTTGCAAAGTTTGCCTTTTTCTTCCCTGACAAAAGAGAGAGACATAAAAATTGTGTAAGATAATACCTCTCACTTGGAAAACCTTCCCATGATTTTCTGTATAGACACACTCTAGAAGACAGTACCTTTTCTTCTTTCTCCTTCCCACAGGAAGGTAAATATTAAAAAAAAAAAAAAATTAGGAATTTTTGAAAGAACTTATATTTTTTTCATTTAACCTGTGATTTTATGTCATTTTTATAAATTCCTATGTTTTTCAAGCAAGGATCCCAATAAAAAAAAAGGTACCTACATGTCCTAGACTGTAGATTCACAGTATTGATGAAGAGCAATATGGCATTGATTCCAAATATAAATCAGCCAAAGGTTTTTCTGAGTCTTTCATGAGTCAGTAGAGAATTTTGATTGCACAATCTTTGTATCCCCAGTTCTGAGGCATGTGGTAGCAGTCACATATTAACTGAACTCACGCACTAACTTCTGGACTACAGCAAGAGAGTATACAGATGCAATACTTTATCATAACTATGTTCACTAAAATAATTATAATAATAAAAGACAAAACAAAAGTTGGAATAGCACTTCAAATGGCCACATATCAAGTGTCTACAGTAATGTTATGGAGGAATTTCATTTGACAAAGGCAAGATAACTCTATCTTTTTAAAGGCAAAAGTGAACCAGAAGAGTACCTTTCTCCCTCTTCCCATGCTACCTTTTTTTGTTTTCCTTATGACCTGAAACATTTTATTTTTTAAATATTACACCAATGCATCTCTAAATTTATCCTCATTTGAGGATCTATCTCTGCTTATTCCTATATAATTGTTTACTGTGTTAAAACACTATTTAACAATAATCTCATATTCAGAATTATTGCCATTACAAACATGTATTATTATTCTGTCTTCAAAATTATCTATTTATGACAGTGGTAGAAGATTATCTATGACTTTAAAAATTAGAGCATTACTGTTAAAAATCATCATAATGTTTCAATGGTATGTAGGACTTGAGAGAACTCACTACAGTAATGTGAGTGCGTAATAGCTAACTTCAATCCTTTTGTTCAGACACTAGTATTTAAAGACTTTAGACTTTGAAAGGAAGTAGCACTTCAGCATTCAGTTTTAAGGCAACTAATTTTTAATATTGACCAAATATGATCAAATCTTTTGGCTGAAAAAAAGATGTGCACATAAAAACCAGGTAGCCTATTTCAAACTACTTTTAAAAAATAATATGCCATTTTTATCTTGAAATATAAGTGAATTCTTTACCAAGAAGGGATAAAAAAGTTCTTTATTTTTATATATATATAAAAGAGAATCTAAAGCTAACTCCAAAGGTATGTAATTTTTTATTATTTCTGTGCATTTGACTGCTGAATGTGGTTGGTTTTGAACTCTGTCTCAAACAAGTAAATGTTGAACTTACTTCAACAGGTAATTTGCAGAGAAATGTGCAACTGGATGCATACATATTTTTCCAAACTGTTGTATAATGAAAATTATGTAATGGAATATGATTATATGGTGGATTGATCCTGGGTGGACACCAGGTACACACCAAGCAACTGAGTTAATCTACCTCCTCAGCTGGAGAGGAGAGAAAAATACAAAGAAAGGCTTATGGGTCAAGTTAAGGGGAGGGAGATCATTCACCAATAATTATCATTGGCAGAGCCACCTCGGGGTAATTGATTTACTGCCAGTTGGAATCAGAGTAGGATATGACAAATAAACCCAAATCTTAAAAACACCTTCCCCAGACTCCTCCCCTCTTCCCTGACTCCCTTTCATTTCTTGTTTTGTCTCCCTTCTCCCCCTGGGTGGCACAGGTATGAAGTGTATGAAGGTTGTGGTCAATTCATCGCACATTATCTCTGATGCTCATTTCTCCCCTTCTTCTGCTTCACTGTGGGGTCCCTCCCACAGTCCCTCCCCATGAACATCTTTAATATGGGTTGTTCCCGTGTGCCTGCCGTTCTTCGCTCGCTGCTTGTGGGCTTGAGGAGAGAGGAGCTCAGTGTGAGTTCCCTGAGGAGGCCTGCCAGAAAACCTGTCCAGACTGGGCTCCTCTCTCCTTAAGCCCACATCCTCTTCCAAGATCCAATTCCATCACAGGCTTCCCATGAGTCACAGTCCTTTGGGCATCCACCTGCCATGTGGGGTCCTCCAAAGGCTGCACGTGGATCCTGCATCCCTGCAGCCCTCCATGAGAGACAGCACAGCTGCTTCGCCATGGGCTGCAGGGGAATCTCAGCCCCAGTGCCTGGAGCACTTCCTGTCGCTTCTTCTGCACCAATCTTGGTGCCTGCAGAGGTGTTTCTGTCACAAAATCTCACTCTTATTTTCTCTAGTGAAAATTGTACAGGTATTTTCCCCTTTTCTAAAATACTTTGTCATAGAGTAGCTACTTCCATTGCTGATGGGCTTGACCCTGTGGCCAGTCACAGGTTCATCTCAGACCCAGCTAAGATTGGCTCAGATGTGAGAAGCTTCTAGAAGTCACACCTGTAATTAAAAAAACTCACCACACAGACCTAACTCAGATTATTTCTAAGATGTAATTCTTTTAAATAAGTTCCTAATTTTTAAGGAAACATTACTAATCACATGAAGATTTAATTGTAATTACATTGAAAGTTTGTTGGTTTTGGTTTTTTTTTACTTGGGGAATAAGATTAGTAGACTTAAAAATAACAAAGCAGAATAAGAAAACAGAAAGTATATGTTAAATATAAACTACAATGACTTTAAAAAGTTGTTGCACTTGTCATTTCTCAGGGTGCAGAAGAACACTAACAAACAATTATTC
Organism: Melozone crissalis; assembly: GCF_028551555.1. Classification (NCBI taxonomy): domain Eukaryota; kingdom Metazoa; phylum Chordata; class Aves; order Passeriformes; family Passerellidae; genus Melozone; species Melozone crissalis. Next base: position 43,522,949 of record NW_026535783.1, on the reverse strand, counting down.
ATAGAAAGTAGATTATACTTTTGTTCTTCAGAAAAGTCATCATTCTTTCTAAGATTCTGTATTATCTTAGAGAAAACTGGCACTGAACTGGAGAACTGCACCCATCTCTGCAGTCCTCAATATAGGAAGGATATGGACCTGTTGGAAATCGTCCAGACTAGAACCATGAAAACAGTCAAAGGGTTAGAACATGCCTCCTATGAAGGAAGGCTCAGATCATTGGAGTTATTCAGCCTGGAGAAAATAAATAACCAAGGACAAATTATTGCAGCTTTCCATTTCTTAAAGAGATCTTATAAAAAAGACAGAGACACTTTTTACCATGACTTGTAGTGATGAGACAATGCACAATAGTTTTAAATTTGTAAGAAAGTAGATTTAGATTGAACCTAAGGAAAAAATATTCTATGATAACGGAGAGACAGTGTAATATCCCATGAATGGAAGTGTTCAAGACTATGCTGAAGGGGTCTTCGGGCAACCTAGTCTAGGGAAAGATGTCTGTGATCATAGCAGCAGATAGGATTAAAGGATTTTTCATTATTCCTTTCAATTCAAATCTTTTTATGATTCTATGACTTTCTTATGACTCTATATCTTTCTGTGCTGCTGAAAATCTTCAGTTGATTCTAATTTTCTTCGATACATCTACATTTCACATTCTGCTTTGAACTCTATAATCACTTCTGTGACACTTTTTTTCTGCAATTAGAATTAGTCTTTGTCTACTCTATTTTAAAACTAAATATATTAAACCCAGAAATTTCATTGAATGCCAAAAACTGCAGTCAGAGAGTTTACTGCAAAGAGAAATTAATTTGGAAGCTTCATGTTTTCAGTTTGGACTATCCAATCTGACCAGAAACCTTTCAGCTTTTCATTGTTTCTTTCATTTACAATAACACACTTCGATCTTGGAAAGACAAACTTTTTTTTTTCATGAAAAAGTGTTTTCTGTAAAGTAAAATATTGTCTTCCACAAACTTGTTCTGGTGACTGCTGATGCTAGCAATTTCTTCCATGAATAAAGTCTGTCTCTCTTGACTGTAACTGAATGCTATTGACTTCCATCAGCTTTGCCATTTGAATAATGAAATAAAACCATAAACCATATTGTATCTGATACATATTGTAGGGTGCCACTACATATGATCTTGAACACTTCATTAAATGCCATCCAGAACATCAATGGCCATTGTAAACGCATTTTTCATAGTGCAAATATATCTGAAAGAACTGATAGTGGTTCTCACTTTAAAATACATTGATTATGTCTATCTGCTGACACAGTATTGTTTTGTTTGATCTTCTGTCACTCTTTCCATACCTGACACATCTAGTGTTTCCTAGTTAGGAATTTTCTGAACTCTGAGAAAAGCAGGAAAAATATATTTTATTTCCTTGCAGAGTTTTTTGAAATAACATAAAAAAAATTTCTTGTAAACTTCTATGGCTAAATTATTATACTTGCAGCTTCATGGGTGAAATCTGTGTTAAAATAAAAATATCTGAGGCCAAGAAGACTTATCATTTGCAGATACTCTGGAACTGTGGCTGCATTTTTAGGACAGTTCATCCACAACTACACTCGATACAGATATCTCATAAATATCTTTTCACATTACCTTTTGAAACTTTCCTGCCACTTTCACTTCATTCTCATTTTGTTTCTTTATATCCAGGTGTTCACCAATTCATGCTAATTCTCTTTCTTCTCCATCCTGGTTGTTTTATAATATCAGAGTGGTGGTGAACATCTGAAGTACTGAAAGCATTCTCTTTTGTCCCTGGACATTTTCTTTTCATTCCTAGGTAATCTAAACTACTAGTTACAGCAATCCTTCTGTGATTAGTACCTTTATGTCACAATAGAGTATACTAGCATTTTCATCTCTAAATTTAAAAAAAATCCATGTTCTGATGCTCCTTGAAACCCTTGGGGAAAATATTCTTATTTCCCCCTGGATTTTGAAGATGCCTCTTCAGACAGCATAGTTTGCTATAAAACTGGATTTGTGCATAGAAAAAAAAGTTGTTATACATCTTCAATTAAACAACAGATCTGTGGCCTTAAGGGAAAAAGATTGGAAAATAAGGCAAGGCAAGAACCCAGCTTCAAAAGCCTACACTGGATATATTCCACTGACTTGTTTCAGCAGACATAAATATAAAAGCAGGCATTTCTACTTTGTCCTAGCTATGCAGAGCATAATAAAAGGATGTGAAATTAAATACAACACATTAGATAGAAACATAAATGTTGACTTCATTCTCATATTTTCAAAACCAATTAGAGTTTTCCCAAGACAGATTATTAAAGCTACTTCAGATATACAAACAGTTCAAGGGAGCTAGTTCACATGAAATCATAGGAGTCATTGATTTTATTGAAAGATTTTTCAAAATACCTATAGGGATTAATACATAGCTCCTGACCAGTGGATAAAAATTCTAATTGAATAAACAAGGACAAGTTTGCAGATGCTCATTAGCAAGAAATTTTATTTCACGTAGGATTCAACTAAGGTGACCTTTTGTTAAAAACCAGAGGAGAAATAGCTGTCATGAATACTGCGTATTCTCTAGTCACTTTCAGACATTATCTAAGAACCTGTCGTGGTTTGACCGGAAATGGGACATCTGGGATATTTTGTTTTGCTGTGATTACCAATGGGTAATTGGAATTTAAGATGGGCACTTAGTTTGACCAGTGGGACATTTGGATCCGCCTCTTGAGACTACGAACTCAAGGGGTTAAAAGCAGGGCTCTTGGCCTTCGGAGCCCTCTTGGGATTTCCGGCGTGAAGAAGTCTCTCCCCCGGCCCAGTTTCTGGCTGGGCTGGGGGAGGGGAGAGCCACGTGGGCCATCTACGGTAGGCCCGGGTTCGGAGGAAGGGTGGCAGACCCTTGAGCGACCAGTTTATTCCCCCCCCAGAGAATGCAGCCCGTGCTCGAACTGTATATCTTGAAACTTGATATCATGTGCCGGCAGGCAGCACGGCTGGGAGGAGAAAGGGGGGGGGGGCAGCGGGCAGTCCGGCCGCCTGGGAGACCTTTTAACCCTTTGGGGAATGAAGGCTTCGCAGAACATTGCCTTTCCTGGGAAAGGGACAGGAGTGGAAGATGAAGGAAGAAAATTAGGCCAGTAAGGAGGGTCTGGCAAAGGGAGAAGAGAGATGTTGAAGGAATGGAGGAAGATGGAGTGGCAGTTTTTGCTGGACTCTTTTTTGTTGTATTTCCATGGACTGTTTCCTGGTGAGGCAGAGGCTGTATTGCAGGGGGAAGCGGAGGCTCGGCGTCAAGAGAGTTTGGTTTTGAGACCCCTCGGCCCCAGGGGGTATAGAAGACATGGGGGGGACAGAGGTCCCAGGATTGTGACTGTACTCTGCTTGGAACGAGACGAGGCATTCTTAAAAGGCCCTGAAGGCAGGCCCCTGCCCCATCCCATGCCAGGTGGTGAGAGCACCTCGGCATGGAAAGGAGATGTCACGAGGTAGCAAGATACCGGGCGGATTGCTGATTGTGACAAGAAGTCCGTGGCACAAGGAAGGACTCCGTCTATCCCTTATGAGCTGAAGATTTGATTTTTTTTTTCAAAGGGTGGTGCCAGACCGAGTGTGGATAATTTTTTGGGAAATGTAAATGTGTTTGGGAATTTGGTGGGAGGAGGATAAGGAAGTGTTTCTGTGTAGTTCTCATTCTCCTTGTTTTTTTTCCCTGTGTGTGTGTAGGTTAGTAATTGTGTGTGTAGTTTAGTAATTGTGTGTGTAGTTTAGTTAATAAACTTCTCTTTATGTTTAAGTTGGAGCCTGCTTTGCTTATTTCCTGGCCACATCTCACAGCAGATATCAGGTAAAAGGTATATTTATGGGGGCCTTGGCTTTGCCAGGCCTTAAACCATAACAGAACCTCTCACAAACAGTTATTTCAAAAATTTCTCCTTTAATTTACCATATCTAAAATGTGTAGAATCCCAATGACTGCAGGAGCAAAATAATTCAAATTACCTTTGTCATTGTTTGTAAATTAATAAAGTGCAGGAAAAAAATTGTGCTGTTGTATTCTAATGAAAATTAAATAAGGATCATGAAAAGCAACATTTGACATTAAAAAACTGCTTTAAATAGGTGAAGGCCACTAATAATAGAGGAGGTGAAAATAACTGCCAGCATGATGTATAAAACAGGAAATTTTTGTGCCATTGAAGACACAAATTTGATACAAAAACCTCTCCAACAAAACCAACAACAAAAAGAAAAACCTTCCCCTCTCCCCCAAACCCGAAAACCCCAACCAACTGACAAAAACACTCCAAAACCCACCAAAACAAAAAAAAAAAGAAGTTGAATGAAAAGTCTATGTATCACACTGACCCCAAATCATTCATGGAAGAATGACATATCTTTAAAACTATTTCACAATCAGAAATTTCAAAGGAATTTTTTGACACTCTCGAAGCTTCAAGTTCCAGTTGTATTGTAGAATATGAACCTGAAGTTCCTACTGCAGAACAGTAAATTTCTGATAATAAGGCAGGGATTTCAAAGACTCCAGGAACATATGAAACACTTCTCTTTTTCTTGTAGAAATAAATTGGAAGAATTTTTTCATTCCTTTGTAAAGAAAGGAAGTTTGTTGTCCATTATTATAAGCCTTACAATGATGATTACTCCAGGCATAAAATTAGAAGGGATAAGTAGTCAAGAGCAGCAGAAAATAACTTACTTTTCAGTAAGGTGTATCGGCAGTTTTAAATTTACTTTTCTACTTCTTACCTGGATTGCTGTTGGTATTCTTGCAGTTTATTTAGAGAAATATGAAGAGTCTTTGGACTTTACAGTTATGTTCTCCCTCTATGATTTATAATCCAGGTTGCATTTTTCTGTATTTGTATTTTTGCACATTTATTAGTATAAATTATAAAAAACCCATCTTCTCTGTATTATGGTTATAAAACTGTAGATTTGGAAAAGCAGCATCAGCATGCAATTAAGGCTATATTGGCCTGTATTCATCACCAATTTTATAGAAAGAATGCTACTGCAGACACTGTGTTTGGTCGCGTGAAATTATTATAAGAATGTGTTATTCGGCTTTTTGGGTTTCTTTTAATCAAAGCTAAATAGGAAATGTACAAGACAAATACCTTCAAAATCTCTATATTTCAATTTGAATTGCTGTATATAGTCACATTATCCAAAGGTTCTGATCTTTTTTTCCTAAGGAAAAAAACCCGTAATCTTTTTTTCTGAATATGAGATTACCTTTAAACAAAACAATGAAGAATAGAAGAGTAGCACACCATGGAGTACCTTTCCAAATATAGTTTTGCTGAAAAGACAAAAATCTATAAGAGTACAAAAGATTGGTAATATGGGAAAGCACAGTCTCTCTCCTTTGAATACAACCTGAAATTCTACTGTCTTTCTTATTTTTTCTTTTACAGCTCTCTCACACAACTTTTTTTTAGACAAAAACAAGCTCATTTGTAGATCTCAGACTTCAGAAGATCTTTGTTCTGTGTTATTTTCACCTTTTTCAAGTTTAAAAGGTGAAATTTAAAGTATTGAACATCAAGCCATACAATTCAAAAAGAGAGGTCTTTAGAACAAGAAAGGATCTTTTAATAACTGTCACAGAATGGCAGTTCAGAAGTGTGACTCTCACTTCCTAGTCAAATGGTGCTTTCTCTCCACATTTCATGTGACATCTCCGTTAAGGGGAAATAATGACTTTGTAAGCTGATTCTTTTTGCAAGAAAGATGGATAAGTCAGTCCCTTCCAATGACAATGTATAGCTCTGATCCACCCTGTAGAATTCTTCATTTTTGAAATGTCTTACTAAAAAAACTAGATTACAAAGCTGCTACACAAAACCTTTCTCATGCTGGGTTCCTGAGAATATACATGCCTTACAAGACCAGTTTTTCTGAGATGATGATCATGCCCCTTTCTATTTTTTGTTTTTGTATAAGGGAAAAGATATTTTGGTTTCTTGGCCCTTTAACTTTTGCTCAGTTTGAGGATTTTTAAACATTTGAAACTCAAAGACTCCTATGTATCTATCTGTCCCATAGGACTGTTAAGTGAAATATAAAGCAGGCACTTATATGTATTTTAGAGAAGACATTGTAAAACAAAACGTTATGAAAATATTGGAGCAAAACGGGTGAAAATCACATGCAGATCTGTGCAGATCAGTGTAGCATAAATAAATTCCTTTTTACATCTAAGGATATGTAATTCTCTAGACATTCAGGCTCTCACTCTTGAAAGATATTCAAGGTTATTTATAATCTTTTTAACTAGCCAGAAATTTTCCATTGTAATTTATCATTTGGAAAGGTAAATACATTTGCTCAAGTAGGTTTTCAACAACATAAAATGAAAACACTATCACTAAATACATGGAACAAAAGTTTATGCTTTTAGCATTGAAAACACCTCTTGCTTCTAAGATTTTTTAAAAAGTTTAAAGTTTAGATTTATAAATTCTTCTTTAAAAGATACTGAGTAGCCACTATTCAGTGTCTATTTTTTCCAGACTTCTTTAATTCTTATCTTTATCAATATTTTACTAGTAATATGAAAACATTTTGATCCTTTTCAATTTCATATTATATAATCTCTTCAGACATTGAATGATTGCTTAGATGGAGATCTCAATGAATATGTCAGGAGAGAGACATAGTGTTCATATTGTTTGTGAAAAGTTATGCAGAACTGTAATAAAATATACGGTAAAAGAGAAAAGTAAAGTAAAATACAAATCTAAATTAGAAAACAAGAAGACATAATAGACCAGATTCTTAGACATTCTAGAACAACTCAACTTCCTTACCAAAAGGAAATTACCTTTTCATCAGGTGCACATCCAGTTCCCCACCACCTGTCCTGGATTGTCAAGCAAATTGTATTCTATTACCATCTGTATGGCAGTTGTCTTCTGTTAAGTGGGCAGTTTTCCTTATCTCTTCCACAACCACTCCTCTCCCCAGACAGATGTCTGCTGATAATAGGCTTTTGAATGTCACTGCATGACTGATAAGAACTATAGCATCCATTGTGAGATGCTCCACCCAGAGGGAGGAGCCAAGCATTCCTATCCAGATATAATCTGGAGATTCTGGAATACCAGCTGGGCTTCTCCATTGGATTTCCCAGAGGAGCAGCTGCCTCTTCCACTGAGTCTTCAGAGGAAGACTACACCCCTTCTACAGGATCCCTGTTCCAACAGAACCGCATTCCAGGAGGACTGCCACCACAATTGCAATTGGACCACTACCAGCACCCTGACCAACAGGATGTCAGGTTATGTTCTGACTCTGTCAGTGGTGTTTTGATTTACTGCATTGTTTATTTTATCTTTTTATTTTCTTCCCTATTAAAGAACTGTTATTTCCTGCTCCCATATTTTTTGCCTGAGACCCCCTTAACTTAAAATTTATAACAATTCAGAGGGAGGGGGTTTACGTTCTCCATTTCAGGGGAGGCTCCTGCCTTGCTTAGCAGACACCTGCCTTTCCAAACCGAGATACCACCAAAACATTGAGAGACAAATAAACATAAATTTTTAGAAGCACTTTTGTCTGAAATGGTTCACTTAACAAGATTCTTTTTCAGGTTCTCATGCTTGCCACTAGGAAACTTTCATAATCTCTAAAATTTTGATATTCTGTGTTCATATATCAGTATGCATATTTATGAGAACATGTCTCACCAATGAAACATTGCTGAATACTAATAAATGTACTAGAGCACTTAAATCTTTCCACTTGGCCTTACTGACACACAGCTCCACAACATTTCAAAGTCACAGAACAAGAGATGGGTCTATGGTCTAGTAATACTCCTGTTTATAGCTAAGCTTCTCACCAGGAAAGTTTAAATATCTCTCAAGAATGGAGACTATACAACCTCTCTGGGTAATCTGCCTATCTTTGGCCTTCCTCAATATTTAAAAAGAAAAAAAAAAGGTGTTTTGTTGTTGGATTTCTGTGCTGTTTAGATGGTCTGGGAAATACCCAAAGATGGCCTTGGGCCCCCGGGTTCGAAAGGACGAGAGGAAGCTTCAGATTTGTTCTCGGTCTCGGTGTTTATTAATTGCTTATCTAAAAGATTTTCTCTTGGCCTGACAGAGTTCTGCTCAGCAGTCAGCCATGGGCACACACTCTGCGAGCCCCTGGGGCGGTCGTCTATCTTTATACCCGGAGTTACGTATACAATATTTATCATTTTTCTCCAATACCCTCTATCCTTATTAACCAGTGTTCCCCTAGTAAGGTCCAATCCCGGAGTGCCAACTCCACCACAGAAGATGGAGGCCTAGAGGAAGAAGAAGAAGGAGAAGGGCACGCCCCAGTACCTCCATCTTGCCTCTCTAGACCCCCCTGTACAGAAATCTTAAACCCTGTATCTCACACTCCAATTAACTTATCCCTTCACCATTCACCCCAGTGAAATCCTCCCGTCCTCATACTGATGTCATCTCCCATGTGGGATCAAAGTCCAGCCACCAGACATTTCTGGCAACATTCCAGGACTCCCGAGCCCCCCAGGGGTAGTCTGGTTCACCCTGCACCCCAGTTCTGAGAGACTGAGATCCCACATTTTGTGTTACAGGGTTTTCTGCATCTCAGTTTTCACCCATTGATTTTTGTAGCGTCAATGGCATGACCAAGTTGGACACATGGGAAGTTTCTAGCAGTTTCTCACAAAAGCCACCCCAGCAGCCCCTGCCACCACCAAAGCCTTGCTGTGCAAATTGGTGTTCACTTTTTATTTCACTATTTATTTTAGACTGTATTCGTTTTGTGTAAGTCCTACAAATTACTTGTGTTCACATACAAATCCACATGATTTTTAAAGTTGTGATGATTTGGGAGAATTACAATAGTCAAGCCCTTGAGCCTGGGACGTTGGATTTGGGGGTGGGTTGTCGGATTGTTCATTGTGTTTTTTGGTGGTTGGTTTTGGTTGGTTCGTTGTGGTTCGTTCATTGGTGGTTTTTTTTGCTTGTTGGTTCATTGCTTTTTTGTGGGTTTTTTTGGTTATTTGTTTGATTGTTTGTTTTGTCCTTCTTCTCAATTCAATCAGGATAAAACAACTTCAAACAATTTTAGAAGAAAAAGAATACATATAGTGGCCAAAGAAATGATAACTGGTGTCATGGTGTGAGGAGCCCGCACACCATGACAGTTATAATTTGTGTCTGGTGTTAAAACCAACAGATAGTCAAGTACTTAAACTTTGTTTTCTTTGTGAGGTTTGGAGTTAGCTATACTATGAAACAGCAAAAGTCTCAGTCTCACACTGTCACTAGATGTAATATCAGCATGTGAACGTAAGATGGAATAAGCAGAGAGGGAGGTCTGTGTCGGAAACTACAAAAAAAAAGTGTTGAAGGAAAAAAAATGCAGCAAACGAAAAAGCATGATAGACTGCCTCAGATTACAAAGAACATTACCACTGACTTTCACTCTTGATGTCAGCAAAAGCCCTTGAAATAAAGCTGAAATCAGAAGGACTTTGCTTTAAGACAATGTGAAAGGTGATTACCTATGCAACAGGGAACTCTCTGAGTTTATTAGATTCCTTTGTAAATCACCCGTTTAGATCTGTTTGCTTGGCAAGGAACATTTGGAAATGGCATGGATCACTGAAGTATGTCATTGGGATATCTAGCTGTTTAGTAGTTATTCACATCTTTAGATAACCACCAATTATTCAGGATTGTTTATATTGGCTATGCTGTAACTTCTCCAAATGTTTACTCAGTAAACAGATGATGAATATGCTGACGCCAGACAACAAAACCAACCAACCAAATCAAATGAGTCTCAACATTGTTATCACAATGTTGTTTCCTTCCTATAACCCTTGATAGGGGAAAATTTCTGAACAAAGATGTAGTCTCCTTTAGGTTGAAACAAAAAATTGGATATTCTTAAATCGAATGGCTACTTTGTAAGCTCTGTCTAATTATGTATTATTTTTCAGGGCAGAATTGATAAGCATAATTACAGATTTTCAATCAAACTCATAGACAGCAAGCCCCTATAACTCATAAGACAAAATGGTTCAGGCATTGGTGAGTTATACTGCTACTTTATGAGTGGGATGAAAAAATTATAAATTTAATTATAAGTTAAAAATAAGATATCAGTCACTCCCACTAGAAATCATAATATAACAGAAAACATACATATTGAATTTTAATAAAGCTATGAGCTATGGATATTTTGATGCTGAATTTAAAATCATATGTTAAAATGGAGTACAAAATCTTTCAGGAGTTTTATGGGTGGATGAAAGGTTCTTGCTAGCATCAATGCTGATTACATCTGTATTATTTTTAAAATTATTAGATGTATTGCCTGATTTGAAGTAAAATCTCCGATCTTTTGGTGTTCAAAACTTCTAACTTGCAATTTATAACTTCCAACTTTTTAACCTAATATCAATTAGACAAACATTTTAATATCAAAACTATCCCTGACAAATATATGTGTATATCTTCGTACATATATGTGCTTCTACTTATGGAATCATAGGATATAATATGCAAAGATATATTTTGCATTTTAAAAATTATATAATGACTAGATATACATTCCTTTCATTGAACTATTGCAATTTTTCTGTCTTAAATGAACATTAATAATTCTGAATACCATAATATTATGACATGAAATAATGTACCATGCTAGCTAGAGTACTTTTTATACAAATTAGTGCTTTCCACATATTTTTTCACTTACTAAAATTTTTTTTGAGTATGAAGCATAAATATAATGAAAAAACTTAAAGAATTATCAATCTAAATGAATGCATTATTTTTCTAGTCTAGGGTGACTAAAAAGGCCATGTAAAATGGTGTAAAATGTCCTTCCCTTCTCTATCCTGGTGTTAATTCATACCAGATTTGACTTGCAGCAGTATATACCCACCAATTTATTTGACTGCATGTGAGAGGAGATGATAGAAATGTCCACTAGTTAATTGCTCTTTACAAAGCACAAATCACAATCCTAAGTTGTCAGAATATTCAGCCACGTGCTGGGGGATCTCTGAATCTGCTTCTAACTCCTTTAATGAAGAATAAATCTAGGAGCAAGGTACAATGCAATACATGATGTCTCTGAGAACTCAGCTAAAGTAAAGGACAGTCATGTCAGTACTAGAGATTTGAGTTTATGTGGGGAGAGGAGATGCTACACTGAGTATTTTCCTGTGGTAGCCCTGGGTAATGATGAGGCGCTCAGCACTTTCCCAAGATGGCTGTCAATGGGCATGCAAGACCCTGAGACCCTCTATGAACATTAAGCACTCCAGACTGAAGAATTTTGCCAGCATTTTTGAGGATCAAGTTCCTTTCTTGCTATTATAAATTCCTATATTTGAAGCATTCCCTTTGGGAATAAACCATGGAGTAAAGTGAGACTGTTCCAAGAGAGGAACATTTCTGAGTTGCCAGAATTCAAGATTAGCTTGTTCTTATGTCTTAAAGATTGCAAAACATGGCACAGCCTTTCTAGAAGGGATAAGAGGAGATAGGTTGTGGCACGTCTGTATCTAGCTGCCGTCACATGTTATCTTGAGTATATGTTTTAGTCATTGATACGTATCAATTGATTTACTTAAAGTATCATGAGCAGAACTCAGTACAAAGGTATGTCAATATGTTTATATGTCAAATGTGTCTATATGAAAGTATAATTTAATGCCTGTATCCTGACAAGTTACAAATATTTTTTTCAGTACTGTATTGAGAAAAATGACTACAATTATACCTGCCTCTAAAGAGGAAGGTGAAATGTAAAGAGATAATAATGTAAAATCATAAGATTGTGCTGTAAAGATAAAAGAAACTAAAAGATTAGAAACATTAAAATTGAGTAGTTGAAGTTGGTCAAGATTTTGTGGGACTCTCAATGTGAGTGATCAAAAACCATATGAAAGCCCTTGAACATTTCTGTCATAATTAGACACAGGCTAGGTATGCTATAATCTGAAATCAGCCTGACTTCAAATAATCGTATTAAAGAATGATTGTTTCTGAGATATAATGTGACTAATAGAAAATTTTATGTAATCTTTTCCTTTATTGAAGAAAATTTATGAGGATCCTTCCAGTTGAAACCAAGGAGGGAAGCATTAGTTCTGGAAGTTGAAGTGGAAAACCTCCTTGGAAGGAAACAGTCTTAAGATCTATTTCTAAGCAGTTTTAGAAAGATGGCTTATGTCATTGTCTTCTCTGCTATAATGATCTGAACTAATATAAAAATTTTCAAGGCAATATCTTTAATATATATGTATTTTCACTCAAAGCTAGACTCAAACCCATAACTTGGTTTTGATAAAAAAAATGAGAAAAACATTTTTAAGACATTTGTTTGTTCCTGGCCTATACTTGACTTACGTAAGAAATTAAGGCCCTAAAAGATAAAGATCTTTAAAAATATGTCTCTATGGCTCATCCAGTCAACAACAATATATATTCGATATAATATTTTGCTATTATTTGTTAGCTGGGATATCCAAGCACTAAGTTTGTCATCCTGAAATGTCTTTGCCTCTTTGCTCAACTCCTACTTTCTGATGAGAAAGTCTCCATTTAAATTGCTACTTTTCTGTGTCTATGTACTAGTCTCTAAATCATACAATATTGCTGAGTGTACTCAGTTCTTTATATTAGAGGCCATTTGTCACAAAATATTTAAAATCAAGAGTTTAGTATCCTTAGGAGCATTCATTCCCCAATATAATAATTAAATGCTTTTGAGGTTTGTCAGTATTTACTTTGCACATTAAATTGACCATCCTCTTATGAGGTGTAAGTATTTCCTAAAAAGATGTATGATGCCTTTAATGTATGAAGGACAATATCCTGGAGGGGAAGGAAAAGAAAATGAAAGATTACAGATTATGATTCATGGATTATACAGAGACTTTGTCCATGTTTTTTTTTATTATTGTAAGCCAATTTTTTTAAAATAACAGGTAGTAACAGCTTGTGTATGAATTCTATATTTCAGTTTAAACACATTGAAAGGGACAGTAATTAATCAGTCGCTAAGACGAACTACCTCTGCAAGGAGAACATTGTAATAACAAGGACCTTCATATTGCTGTGCAGAAGCGTGCAGCTTTCTGAGTTTAAAAGAATGAAAACATGGTTTTTGTCACACCTCTCAGTCCAAGACACAGTTTGGGGAACACAGCAAGTCATCAAGCATAGATTGTGTCACTTACGTTACTCTCCTAATAATGCATTGAAGGATCTCTGCCCTGTGCTTGTGATAATTTGCAGTCAAAGGCAGAGTCTAACCAATACAGACTTAACCAGGGATAATTTTTTTCCTAAACATTTTACACATTGTCCTTTTGAAAGAGTAATCAGTGTTCTTGCAGTAAAATGAAGATTGTCTCTAGCTGAAAAGCTGGAGATCATTCAAGAGTAGTGCAGATAGCTTTCTGTAATATCATTAATTGAAATTTGCCTTTATATAGGTTGCCCTTCAAGCTACTTGGAATATGTTACATAATTTCAAGGGAAAAAGATAAGTAGCTATGTTTTCCCATAAAAGTCTAATTTATTTTCAGTTAACTGAGGCATGAAAAAAAAGTTAATATTGAAAATACAAATGTTTCTTTTTTTTCAGAGAATTTTGAAATAAATTTCAGTCATCAGAATGGCTGTGCAAATTTGATAATCTGATTTATTATAGTTTGGAGTCAAAAATATTTCTGATCAAGCAATAATGCATTTAGATTATCTATCTAAACGCAATCAATAATGCATTTAGAAGATAAAATCTTATACTTCCATTTTACTTTGCAAATTATTGCTTGGTTTTCCCACATTCTCCCCAACTGTCGCAATTATATTTTAACAACTAATCCAAAAGAACAGAGTCATCATATTATTTGTACAGTTTCTCTGGATTAAAGAAAAAACCTTAAGCAAGAAGACAAGAGTTCAGTGTGAGTCAAACTATTGTCTTAATAGCTTGAGAATTATTTGTTTAGTAATGATTCCATGAGTTTTATGGAGTTTCCTATTGTAGAATCTCATTTATACTTTATACTATTTCTTTGGATTCTAACGTCAATGGGCAATTAGTCTCTTTCAGGAAGAAGTACGGGATGCAGAGGCAAGATCAGAGCTTTTCAGAAATGCAAGTTCTCTGTTGGGGGAGTGTGACACTGGTGGGGTGTCTTCTTCCGCCTCTATTTGGGATCACGTCATATGTTTCCCAACATGGTCTGCTTACTGGAAATTTCTTCAATGGTTGTCAGTTGCACATTATATTTAAATTTGATTGTGAAGGAGGCTTATTCTTTTGAATTTTTTCTTACATTTAAAGTTGGTTGCACACAGATCCAAAGGTTATTCTCCTTTAATAAACCACTAATTACCATCTGTGCCTTGTGCTTATAGGCCTGCTGTTTCTGCTAGTATTTCCGAAGCTTAGCTTTCAGCTCATGCTTGTATTTTGAGAACTCTGCTACCATGCCCTTTCTCTCTAACAACCCCAAGATGTGACAGTGCCTCAGTGAACAGTTTCAATATAAAAACTTTATGACAATTCTGTTGTAATTTAGTGTTAATTGACAGTTAATGTATCTTGGATTTATAATATTTTTATTTCAGAATAATTATTTTTTTTATTACAGATTAACACTGGAGAACAGATTTTATCTTAAGATAAATTGTTGTTACTATTATGGTGACTGAAATTCAGTTCAGAATCTTATTACACATTTGTCATTTAGTGTCTGATAAAATGTCAATCTCATTTAAGATTGTGATATAGGTCAGCATATTTTAAAAACTTTAAGCACCAAAACCAAAACCCAACTGAAGAAAATGAAAATGTAATTGAAAGTCAATTAAAAAAAATAAATATATTTTAAAACCACTTTCTTTTTTTTTCAGTTATGAGATCATAGCTCCTGTCAAAACCTTAGCCCAGCTGAGGAATGTTTTAGTTCCTTTGAACCATCAACGTTTCAATATTTTTGTCTTTGACTTAAAGGAAATACGAGAATATATTTCTCAGATTATCTGTTTAAGTGTTTAAAGTATTGTTTTTTTTCTGGAAAACATTTCACTGTACATATCCTATGCAGAATTAAGGATTCAATCTAACTTGTTTTATGTGCAGTCAGAAGAAAAGCATGAAGAGAAGGTCTCAAAGTATGTGTTAAAAACATAAGAAACCCCACAGCTTTAAAAATGGAAGTGAGACCATTATTTTTGCACTGACTTAAATATCTTTCTACTGATCTATATTAAAATTCTCTTCACTCTTGCAGGTGATAATCAGATTCTTTAGCTATCCCCCCTATATTTGTGTATCATTTCTTTCTGTTTGTAACTCAGTGTGTTACTTGTCTCTTTACATAATCTTAACTATCTAAATTTTCACTAACCTACATGTAATCTTTCCTAGACAAGAATTTCACATTAATTCATGCTAATGTATGCATATGCAGAACTTGAATTTAGAGGGATTTGAACTGTTATACTAATTATATGGGACTTGGATCCTAAATCATGAACTGTTCACATTCTGTACTTAGATTATTTGCATACCATGTCTATGAAAATGCTGTGGGTTTAGAGCAGCACAAAAAAGGGCTAAGACTTTTTTAAAATAAGGTGACTTCTTCCTTCTTTAAATATAGAAAAATATAATTAATATAATTATTATTCCTGCTTAATCATATGAAAATATTAATGTCATTTAGTGTTAATAATATGGGCTCAGTAGACTCATATAATTGCCTTAGTCACAGCTTTTTCCCCCCAAAGGTAATTAAAATTGGATTGGTTGTAATTTGCTTACAATAGTAAGATTCAACCTGGAGTATATTAGAAGAGCCCTCTTTTAAATACAACCCAACTATCACAGACATGAATGAAATTTAAATATAGGCTTCCACATGGTCTCGATATTGTAAGAATGTGTGGTTAATTTATTCTTTGATTGGTGCATTGGATGACCAGTAATTAAAAAATCTTGGCCATATGGCTGGGATTTAAAGTTTATATTATAAGTCAACTTGTGAAGTAAATGAGGAAAGGACTCTTGAGGCTGAATAAAAGGTGTCTGTTTTATCTACTCTGTGAAGCTAGAAGCATCAACTACCATTAGCAATTCCTCTTTGTCAGAACTTTTGATGTCTAAAGAGATCCTCTTACCCTTGTAGTGGAAACTGAAAATAAGCACAAAGTCAAAAAATATGTTGTAGAAAATATAATTTACATTAGCAAAACATTTAAAATTAAAATGTCCCCCCTGAATTAAAACATAGGACTATTAACCATTCTACTGTTTCAATGGAAATACACACATTAAAACATTAAAATGAAGCTATCATATAGTATTTTTTTTTTTTAATTCCATCATAGTTAAGAGCTTTAACACTACTGAAAAACAAAGGAATTTGCTTTCTAATTTGTCTGGAATACTTTGCTATTTTGCAGGAAACCTTAATTTTTCATAGGAGGGAGTGAACTCTCATACATTTCAGTGGCAGGATTTCTGTAATTTAGTGTGGTAGTCAAATGAGGCAGCATCAGTACAAAAGGCAGAATACACACATTTCACATTTGTTAATCACTTAGTGCTTACCAAAGCCTGAAAGAACAATATTAAATGTCTGTTATTTCATAAATTGGTGTCATCAGTAACAAATCCAATACTATATTTAATTTTAGCATTCTCAACAAAAAATAATACATCATGCATTCATTAAAATTCTGTAAATTCAGGCTAAATCATACTTTAGCTCTCTTCGATAAATGAGCTAGATAATCACATATTTGAGAGGAAAAATTACTCTAAAATTGTGAATAAGGAAATACATATTATGGTCATGCTGAAGAATTTAAGCATGAAAACCAGCTGTAAATTTAGGTCCTTCATTTTTTGAATAATGAAAGAAATATATTTTCTTATGATCATAATCATGGAAAGATTTAGGTCAAAAAGACTAGATATAGCTTAGCTCTTCAATGAGGAAGGGAATGTATCCATCGTGACTAACCTGTGAAAATAATTACCAGCAGTTGTGAAAAGCATTTGACACTTGTCTCAGACAACATCCTTGTTTCTAAG
The DNA here is from genome assembly GCF_028551555.1 of Melozone crissalis. NCBI lineage: Eukaryota > Metazoa > Chordata > Aves > Passeriformes > Passerellidae > Melozone > Melozone crissalis. The sequence goes on along the minus strand of NW_026535783.1, from coordinate 43,505,820 downwards.
CTGCAGATACATAGATTTAATGGGTAGACCAACCACCAGTGGCTAAAACTCTGCCTGGATCACCACATTCCAAGAGTTGTGGTCAACAAGCCAAAATCCAGCTGGAGAGCAGTGACAAGTGATGTTTTTCATCAGTATAGGGACCAGCACCTTTTAACATCTTTGCTGTCAACATGCCCTATACAACTTTGCTAGTGACACCAAGCTGTTTAGCACAGTCAGAATGCTGGAGGGCAGTGATGCCATCCACAGAGACCTTGACAGATTTGAGAGGTGGGCTTGTGTGAAACTCATGAAGTTCATCAAGACTACGTGCAAAGTCCTAAACCTGGGTTGGGGCAAACCCAAGCACAAAGAGAGGCTGGGTGGAGAATGGATAGGAGCTGCCCTGGGAAGGAGTTGGCTGAGTTCATGAACAAGAAGTTCTGCATCACCCAGCAATGTGAGCTCACAACCTTGAAAGCTAATTGCATCCTGAGTGGCTGAAGGGAAAAATTTCCAGCAGGTCAAGGGAGTTGATTCTGCCTCTCTACTCGACTGTTCTTAGACTCCCACCTGGAGCCCAGCTCTGGAGACCTCAACGTATGAAATAAGTTGGCCTGGTGGAGGGAGTCCATAGGAGAGCCACTAAGATCACAGGACTGGATGACCTCTTCTGTGACAACAGGTTAAGGCAGCTGAAGTTCTTCACCATAGAGAAGAGAAGGCTTTGGGAAGATCTTATAACAATCTTCCGGTACCTTATGAGGGCTTGTAAGGAGATTGGAGAGGGACTTTTCACAAGAACTGGTAGTATATGACAAACAGAGTGGTATTAGGCTGAAGGAGAGGAGGTTTAGATTAGAATCTAGGCAGAAATTCTTTACCGCGACAGTGGTGAGGAACTGGAGCAGGTTGATCAGTAAGTTTGTGAGCTCCCCTCTCCTGAAGGTGTTCAAGAGGCTGGATGAGACTCTGAGAAACCTAGTCTAGCAGAAGGGAGGTTGGAGCAAGATGATCTTTAAAATTGTTATATGATTTTTATGATCTAAAGCTCACTAAACACTTTCTCCTTAAGGGAAAGAAAAGGGGGAAAGTATTTATACATATACATATCTACTGGTATTAATGTTCCTACTGGTACCTGGAACTTAGGCGATAGTTACGTACACATACATACTTATATATGTACATATACTCTATATATAAAAACATATATGGACACGTAATAAAAATTGCACATACACGTGTATGTACAGATATACATGGAAGTATGTGTATACATATCTATTTCTTTGCATTGCATATGTATGTATGTATAGTTTTCTATGTACACACATTGCCTTAATACTCTTCTTTTTCAGGCTAAGACACTTATTATTTTGTTATTTTAATGTTTAGTGAATAGACAAAATTATTCTATGTCTAAGGACTCAGATCTCATTTCTCATAGTGCCATAGTTTTCTCTGGTTGGATGTTTCTAGGGTTTGTTGATTTCTTTTTTTTGTTCTTGTTGCTTTAAATTCCTCTTTTTTTTACATCTATAGTATAACGGTGTTTTGCTTCACAAGCTTTTTTGAAATATCTTTAACACTTAACACAATAAACAGTAGTACAAAACAGTAATGTTTTGCATTACTGTTTGTTGGCATAGACTGTTAGGAAAGCCCTTTCTTCTCAGGATAAAATTGAGTAACCACTTAAAAATACATGCAATATAATCTATTGTTGCAGAGCTTCAAGATGTTGTGTCTTGGGTTCTTACTCATTTCCCACTCTCCAGTCCTCCTTTGTGCAGTCATTCTGATATGGTGACCTATCTCTACTCAACACAAAAGCTTGGTCCTGCCTTTAAGTGATCATTAATATGATCCCATTTTCTTCTTTTTGGGTTTTAAATAATAGATTTAAGGGCAAATAAAATAATCTGCAATAGTCATAAGTGGAATATTGTCTGTAAAAGATTACATATGTATGTGCAAGTAACTGTGGTGTTCTATACTGGTGAGCCTTGTTTACTTGTTAATTTATTTCTTCATGGTAGGGTATATACATCTTCTGTCACAGTTAAGTGTTTAGTGGTTAGGTTAATGTCTGTTCACACAGCACATCTCAGTTCCAGCCCAGATTCAAATGGATATTACACCCTGAGAGTTCTTATACGGTAGAAAGTAAGGTGTTTCAACCTTTACATACAATTCTTCTGACTACATGTGTATTTAATAAGCTGGTATCAGGGTCTTAAATTTGGACCTGGTGGACACCTCTCTGCATGAAGAAATTTGATATTGAAATTGCAAGAAATGGGTCTTTATAAAGCTTCCATTGCAAATTTTTGAGAGTAAACGGACTACACTGCATTTTCCCTAGCATAGGAGTAACTACAATTCCTTCTGTAGCAAAAATAAATGAAGACATTTTACTTTTGAGAAACAAGAGAACCTATGTCTGTCAACTGGCAGTACTCTGAATATACTAATCACCTTGGTGATTAGCTCTTTCCTCTACAATACTGAGCACACAAAATAACAGCATCTTCCCAAATATCTGATAAGTCTGAAACCTTGCAAACTTCAGTTAAAATGTTGATTTTTGTGGACTTGGATGTTTTGTTGGCTTCTTTTTCACTGTAACTCAAACTGATGTCAGTTTCTAAAATCTTTCTTAGCTTTCCCCAAGCTCTGTAAAAGCATTTGCATTAGTAACAGACATTAATGTCAATGAATTTCCACAAGTTAGCTACTGAGACAGTAACACTGCTACTGTCAGAAGAGGCTGATTTTCTCTGTGAGCTTTAGGATCAATATTACCAAAAATATTTGCCAGTTAAATGATGGTAAACAAAGCAGCACAGTGCACATTGTTAGGAATCTTGATGAATTTGGAGACATGTTAAACTTGTAATAAACTCAAAAGAAAACAGTAGAAAGTCACTCATTAAACCTCCATCAAAAACTCATACTTGAAAAAATACAAGTTAAGTTTTCTCTTGTTTATTAAGATGCTTGAAGGGATCATTAAGAATAGGATTTCTCCTAAAGAGAGGGATCAATAAGAGTTGGCCTGGCATAAGATATAAACTTATTAGACCACAAGTACTTTCTTCCTTTGCAAGTGCTTGTCGAGAGAATTATTCGCTGTATACAACAACATAGTGACTCCAGAAAATTAAAAGGTCTAAACACTGAAAATTACCACACAGTATAACAAGATAGTATTTTTTTCTATTGTGTCCTTAATGCTTCATGTGTCATTTTTCTTTTCATAAAATGTCCATTGTATATAAAAATTATCGTTGTACATAAACCTAAATAATAGCTGAAACCAGAAATTTCAAAAGAAAGAATCAGGATAGATCAACCAGGAATTTCCTACAAAAATTGTTTCTGAATGAAGTCTATTTTCTATATAATAATCAAATGTTTCCTTATGAAAAATATGATTTTCATCAATTTGCTGGATGGCACAAGTATTGCGTGTATACATTGGTAAAAGGTCATGTTTTCATATCTCTCTGGTATTCAGCATAGTTTTGCTTTTCCATTCCCCTACCAACTCCTCACCATCCAAATAGTATTTTAAAAAAAGTAAGAACATTTTGTGTTTGACAAGACTATCTGTCTCTAGCTTGGAACTAGAGCTAGCTAGTTTTTCTGGTTTATTTTCCCAAATAGCTCAGCTTGACAGAGGCAGGAAGCAAAGAAATTTTCACATCAAGTGATTAAAGCTTAGAAAAATTGGAAAGAGTAAGAAACAGGATTTTTCATGGAAAGCTTTTGGTAATTTAAAGATATATAATAGTGACAGTTCTCTCATATTACAGTGTTTATTTTGTCTCAGATTATATATTTTTAAGTTTCTTCTGAGCAGTTTTATCAGATGACAGAAAACTTTTGTGTCAGAGAACTATTATTTCTTTTGAAAAGTTTCATGCTCTATATATAGTAATCAAAAGCACAGTTCTTTCTACATTTCAATGTTACTTCTAAAGCAAAGATTATGCCAGTGGGCCATATAAACTGAATTTCTGTGGATTTACTGTCAATGTAACTTCAAAGACTGTTTACATGCAGGTTATTGGGTGACACTAAGTATCTTTCAAATAGTAGCTAAGAAATATTTTCCTGAGAAAGCACTGCTATTGGCTATTGGAATGCTCTCCCCTGCCAAAAGACACACATATTCCTAACTACTCACATGCCTGATGCAAAAAGACCATAGTGAAAAAAACAAATAAGAGGTTTAAAAAATTTGGGCAGATTCTTTGGGTGATTATCAGTTTAAATTTCAAATTTTACTAATATTTTCACAGATACTTGTGATATCCTGGGATGAAAAATTATGTTCATGTCTGCTCTGGTTTAGCACACTTGGTTTTTTGTCATGCATTCTGCACAGGGAAATATATTTTATGCTACCTCAGTCTCCATCAAAAAATTCTCATCACTTTAGTTTAGAAAAAAATATTTGCATGGATGACACATAATAATCTGGTTTTATTGACAAGGTGGTGTTCAAGGATTGGAATAGATAATCTTGGAGGTCTTCTGAACTTTAATGATTCTATTATTAAGATTAATAAATACTCACTAATAGGCCAACATTTTAACTTGCATTTTGCATGACCATGATGAAAATTCTTTACAGCTTATGTAAGTTTCCTTTCTAGACTTGAAGAATAAACCTTCTTTAGGTCAGACTATACTGTGATACTTGGTGTTAATTCAGTTTTTGATAGACCCAAGGAACATCATCAAAATAAAAGTTTTCCTTCAGTATTTTCAGCAGATTGCTGTTCATTTTTTGCAATGAAATTTAATACTCACTTTTATCATGTTGCTAGCTTTGCCCTAAATAAAAAACATCTTGATTTTATTTGTGACTGATTAGACTGATTTTTCCTTATCTTCAGAAAGGCCTTGCAGAGCGACTTAAACAAACAAGAGCGCTGGACAATCACCAACTGTATGAAGTTTGACAGAAACAAGAGCCAGATACTGCACCTGGGATGGGGAAATCCTGGATGTATGGACAGACTGAGAAATGAGAAGCTGAAAAGAAGCCTTGCAAAATGGGCTTGGGGGTCCTGGTCAATGGCAAGTTGAACATGGGTCAGCATGCCCTGGCACCAGGAGGGCCAACCCTGTCCTGGGGTGCATCAGGCACAGCATCACAGCTGGGCAAGGGAGGGGATTGTCCTGCCCTGCTCTGAGCTGGGGCAGCCTCACCTCCAGTGCTGGAGGTTGGTTTGGGCACTGCAATAAAATAAAGATATACAGCTATTTGAAAATATCTAGAAACGGGCTGTGAAGGGGATGAAGGTCTGTAAGGGAAGCCATAAGAAGAGCTGAGGGCAACCCTCCTCATGGTGCATAGTTTCCTCATGAAGGGAAGAAGAGGGGCCTGTGCTGGTCTCTTCTCTTTGGTGATTGGTGATAGGACTGAAGGGAATGGCATGAGAGTGTCAGTGAGGGTTTTATTTGGATATTGGGAAAAAGTTCTGCACTCAGAGGGTGGTTGGGCACTGGAACAGGCACCCCAGGGAAGCGGTCACGGCTCCAAACTGAGACAGTTCAAAAGTGTTTGCGCAACATTCTCAGGCACAATGTGTGCTTCTTGGGGTGGTTTTGCAGAGCCAGGAACTGGACTTCCTTCAGTAATTATTGTAGGCCCCTTCCAGCTCAGAGTATTCTATGATTTTATGGTCTGAAGAGTTCTCTTCTACAGGAGGAAAAAAAATGCAAAGCAGAAACAAAAGAATTTGCTGCACACAAGGAAGTGAGAATTAATCTCTTAGAGAGAGTAAGATAATAGTTTAAAGGAATGAAGCAATCTCTGCACAGATTATTTTAGATAGTGCTTTAAAATGTAATGTCTGCTATTATCTTTATGTCTCTGTATTGTTTTACTGACAAGAGATGAACTGTGATGAGCAAAAATCAGTAAATCACAAAATCTTAAAATATTACCAATTTTATTTAACATGCCCATATTTTCTTATTTCATAGCAGTTGTCTTTCAACTGAAATGGAACACCTCACTATTTTTACGACAAGCTAAAATAATCACAGGAAATACGTAGATGAAATTTTTTCACTGGTGACAGTATGATACATAGTCTTCAACATTCTCCCAAGGGGAAGTGGAGGGGCAGGTACCAATCTTTTTACTCTTGTAGCTTGTCACAGGACTGGAGGAAACAGCACGAAGCTGATTTGGGGTAGGTTTAAGCTGGATACCAGGGCTGGGCACTGACAGTACTCTCAGGGTTATGGTGTGACTCTTGGGGATGGTGCTGTGAAGGGAGAGGTATTGGATTTAATGATCCCTGTGGGCCCCTACCAACTCAGTAAATTATGCAAATATGATTTGTTGATAAGTTTTCTGAATTTTAGCAAAGAATTCAGAAGTCAGGAAACCTCCATGCTTTTTTACAATTTAAAATTGTTCAGTAAGGCTTTCTGATTAAATTTTTAGGATATGTGAGACCTTGAGCAAGAATTTGCTCAGAAACTGCGTCAGAGTAGTGTTTTTCCCAGGAGACACAGTTAACAGGCATATCTTTTATTCTACTTCACTTTCTTTCCTTGTCATTCTCAGGAAGTAGAAATGGAGTGCTCTACCACTATGATACATTCCACCAATAAATTGTTGTTCTTCAACTGAGTATTAAACCAGATGTTGTAAAGCAACTCAGAAGGATGACAGTGGTAATTAAGGTTTTACCCATTGCCTACTCACCTCTCACACAGAGAAGAGTATAGATAGGGAGTTGGTTCTGGACTCAAATTCTCACTTTTAATAATTTGCTTCCTGCAAATTGTATCCTATACTAAAACAGCTATTTTTTAAAATTCCTTGACCATGTGATTCACCTCATAAGAATAAAAATTATTATTTCTTGTGTATTTTCAATGATTTTTCAAGGTACAATGAAATTAGAAACGAAAGTGGGATAAGAGAAATCTGTGTTTGCATGTAAAAAGTACCAATTTCCTGTGAGCTGTGCTTTTATGAGGACAGGTAAAAGAGTGAACAGAAGGTAGTAAAATTATGGGATCATTTCTATTAAATGCAATTCAATTGAACAAGACCAGGTGCAGTATCAAAATATAGCAGATCTGATTCAGTTTCTTTCAGTTAATGAGTTTAATTTTCTTCTAGATTTTGAGATTATTGGACATAGCCATTTATCTGCCAAGCAGTGCTTGAAATTATTTAAATTTGCCATTTGGAAATAGCCAATAGAAAAGTATACTGTGTATACAGTTTGCTGAAGAGCGTATGTATGAAACACATTATTAACACATTGAAAGGAATTGTTGTAGAACAAATTGTGGGCATATCCTAAAAAAATACATAGATGGAATTTTTTTCATCCTTATACAAAATGTGATGAAAGAAGGCATGTGAGCTGTGTGAAAATATCCACTCTTATACATCTTGTTGCAAGTCATCTGAGAGCTAGGTGTTCTGGCACTTTTGAATTGGAAAAATATATGAGCTGCAACATGCTGTTTATATCACCAGCAAGCTTGAGAGAATAAGTCCCTCTGGGCTTCTTTGTTGCAGATCAGAAGGTGTCATTTAATAGCACACTTTTACCTTCAAATTGAAAATGAGAAGGAAAAAGACAGATGACATCAGTGAGAAAAACAAAGGTAAAAGATGTGGTATGTAGTTCATTGTTATTCTTACATTACTTTAGCGCCCTAAGGCATTAATAAGAAGATGTTCCTGCTCTGCCTGCTCTGTGAAAACAATTTAGGAAGTGTCCACACAACCTATGGAAGTTTCCACAAAGGAAGATTCTTTGGGCCTTCTCTCATTCTTTGATTCTCATTGTTTCTCTTTTACTCTTCCTTTATCAAACTTATTTACTTAAAAAAACCTAATAAATGTTAGTTGGTTTTTTTTTTTTCATACCTTCTTACTGAGAACAGATTTTAGCAAGAAGAATAATTACATAGCTGAAATTCTGCTAATCAGTCTTGAAGAATTCTTTGTGGCTTGAACTCCTATCTGCTACAACAGCAATTAAGTAAAACAGGTTATTTCAGGCTTCAAGAAAGCAAAAGAAGGAAATCCCAGAGAAGTTTCCATTTCACACTGATTTGCATAACTAACTAGGTGGATTCCAGGAATTGCTCTTAGGACTTTTTCCCAAAGGATTTTTTAACTCCAATCTACTGGAATGAATACTGACTCAGCTTTACTTATTAATTCCTTATTTTCAATAATTTAAATTTGAAATTATTGAAGAAAACAGTAATGTAGGCTCTCTTTAAAATCAATAGAGAGAAACGGGCTTTTCATGTGCTCTGTTCTACTTAGTGGTCTAAAATCCATTTATTGGCAATAAAGAGAAACGGGCACTTCAGGACTGCAATTCATTTAATCCTGATGTAGATATCTGACAAAGACAAATTACTTCCTCAGACTGTGTTACTCTATACTTAGAATTGTATAACTCTATCCTGACTATAAAGAGGTACTGCTTTCTGTTGTGGGTATAAAATTTGTAGCTTTTGAACTTTAGGAGATATAAAGACCTTTTAGTTTTGTGAATCATAATAAAATATTCTTCCACTTAACATGCTTCCAGAAAACATAATATTACAGGCTTTTTTGTTTCACAGAAAGCATTTTTTTCAGTGATATTGCTGTTGGTGGAGAAAAGGATTAAGACTTCATGTATGTTTTGCAATATAAGCAGTTTTTTAAAAACATTAAATCCTATATATATCTAATGAAACTCTCACATGGCAAAGGGAGCTCACTACTGAAGAACCTTTCCTTTCAGCATTATCTCACCATGTTTCCCCCTGTGAAAGTGTATTCAGCTTCTGTGCTTAATTGATTTCTACTAAAGACAGAAGGAATGCAGCAGAAACTTGTGGATTTCATCAGGTTGCTTTCATTTCTCTTGCAGATAAAATTCAAGTGTAAAAATACAACTGCAGCCTACGATATTTTTTTCAGTGTTCATACTCTGGTTTAACTAGTTCTTTTATTTCTTTTCTGGTATCAATTTACCTATCAGAGCAAAGCATTCATAGTGCCAATTCTTCAAAGTACCAATAAAGTACAAAACATGAGCAATATTTCATAGGGGTAGTGAAGATATACTGCAGTTTTGATTTAAAAGATGACAGCAACACTTTTGTGTAGTCACTTTGGATGACTTTAGTGTTTCCTTGTGAAAATTCAGATTTCAATAAAAATGTATTACTAACTTCAAATAAGCATTCTGTGATGTGTGGATATTTCCAGTATTTTTTAAGGGAAAAAAAATAAAATGAAACAGAAGGATGGCACAGAAGAAAATGAGACAAATTCATTTTATAACAAAATAGATAATTTTAGAATTCATCAACACATGAAATTTGTGATTAATCTTGAAATTCAGATTATTCTTTTCAATGCATTTTATTATAATATTTAATAATTCAGTGTTAGTTTGTATAATTTGCCTTCCAATTTCTTCAAGAAAATGACACTTCTCAAGTGGTTGGGTGTTTTCTATCTCACAATACATTTGCTGTCTTTCTCTAAGTCATGGAAGTTTTAATAGCACTATTTTATTTAAAGATATTCTTCTCCCTAGTACGCAAATGATTTATTTCTTGAGAAAGGTGTCCAGGAATAGCCTGCAGGCTATATATGTTATGTCTAAGATTTTCTGCTTTGGCCTTTTAAAGAATCATAGAATTAAAATCTGTACTTTTAAATTTCAGCATCTCTTTCCTGTACCCTTGAGTAGTCACAACACAGCAAGGGTTTTTTGTGTTTTTAAGAGAGGAAGATTACAGCACTATAAAACAATTATATTTATTGAATGTGTTTCCTGAATACACCCTCATTATTTCCAGCTCATTATTCATAGCATACAAATTTCTCTGTTCCCTTTCCTTAAGCATTCCTATTCAATTTCTGTAGTTTCTTTTTCCACTAGATTTCTCTATCAAATTTGCATTGGCCACTTCATTAAAATGCTAACTCTGTTAAAAAATTTCATTGCAGAGACAAAATAGCAGACTCTGATGAGCCAGATCAGCTGTTTGTGTGTTTGTTGTGCCATTTCCATCAAAATGGACTTCATTAGAGAAGTTCTACTATTTCAGATTTTTAGGCTAATCGAGTTTGTTTTGACAGACATGGGTTTGTAAGTGATATATAAGAAACACAGATCACAGATTGGAAGACACAACAGATAGGAAAACAAATCAGATCCTGAGGAACAACTGAGACATTGCCTGTTTCAAATATGGATGTTCAGTTGCTGTGCCATGTTAGAAAACAGCAACAATCAATGCCAGAGAGAACAAAGAGGTTTTTTTCACCAATTACATTTGTCTGTACCAATTTCTATATCTTCGACATGGTTTCCAGTACACATCCATTCAAAATTCTTCTCTCTAAGCAGTATTTTTCTAATATTTTTTTCAGCCAGTCTAAGGATTTTCTGCCATAATTTCTTCTTTGAGTGCTGCGCTGGAAATGGGAGCACGGTCTCAGCCCAGTGCCTCTCAGAGGCTGCCCCAGCACACAGCAAGTGGGGCCAGAGCAGACTGCAGCCATCAGACAGGTCCGAGGTCTGACCAGGGGTGCACAGCCAGACAGTGCCTGGCTCATGGCTGGGGCACAGACCCCACGCAGGGCTCTGGGCCTCAAAGCAACCCTCAGGTCCCAGGGAAGGCTTTTCGTGCAGCTCTGTCTCACAACTCCACCGTTCTGAAAGAAGCCTCATCCAAAATTGACAAGCTTCACTGTATCAGAGGTGACCTCAAGTTTAGGTAGTCACATTCAGTGTGTGGAGGACATTGTAGGGGTTATTCATGTAAAGCAAAGCTCTGACACAGATAGTTTTGAAACATTCCAGTACTCTTCTCAGAAGCTGCCTTTTTTCTGGAGTCCTCTCCTTTACCTGCCCTGGGATATACTACATGAATATATATAGATACAATGGAAAAAATATTACTTTGATAAATGGAGACAGTAGATTACTTGGGAAAGCAGCAACTGCAAGGTGTTTCATGAAAAAAATAAAACAGATTAAAGCATTTGTATATTTTCTTCTTATTTTCCTATAAACTGCTCTATTTTTCCAGAAGATTAACTTTTCTTACATAAAAAAAAGTTGCAGCCATTGACAATCATAATGCCAATGAGGTTAAATAGCAAAGGTCAAATACCAAAATTCTGGAATAGCAATGGCAGTAGGTGAAAAAGGTTATAACTCAGGGTCACTTTGGTAAGAAACCTGAAGATGTGATTTACGGACAAGATACAGTGAACACCTCAGTTAGATGTCACTTTTCATAAATGTTTCATTGTCACACACAGTACATTAAGCCCAGAAAAAGTTAACAAACAAAATTAACTAAAAAACTTGACTAAAAAAAATAACAAACTGAAGCATCTTAATTCAAATAAAGGAAAAGGAATTTTTTTATGTACAGACATTGAGAGTGTATCGGGTGAAAATATATTTCCACACATGCAATACAAATGTGAGAAGGCATACGTAGAACACACATACTAAACTTCTCATTAAATTATTCCCACTGTCACAATAAAGTGGAACCAATGGGAATCTCTTGTATTTTATTGAAGGCATGAAATCTTTGAATATAATAAAACTTCAACTGAGAATATGTCTTGATGAATGGCCTTTGATGTCATAAGAGGAGGAATTTTAAACGCTTGATGCAAAACGTTATTAGGACAAGATTTTAGCACAAGTTCCTAACTATACCTGAGTGGCATTCACAGCATTTACTGAGAACTGACACCATTTTTTCACAGTATTTTTTTGCACTGGCATAAGTGTAGATATACTGTTGAGGATTTTGTGCTAAAATACAACACATCTAAAAATTTCTAGCTCAGATACATTACTTTCAGGCCTTTCCTCCACATCAGGAAACAAGAACTCTTAGCTGCAGAAGCAGCTTTTGCTTTTATATCCACGAGTGTATATGTACATATATGAGTCTACATACAAACATTATGAAAACATTTCCTTAGAAACATATGACAATAATAGAGGTTGCACCTTGTCATTTACACACTATGTCGAAGAAAACAGGGCATGATTGGACTGAAAGCACTGTTCATATAAGAAGCTAAAATGTCTGTGTGCACAGTGGATGCTTATGTTAAATCAGCATTTAAACATCACAGGCTATCAGAGAAACACCTGAAGGTGTAATAATTTCTTGGTTACTGCTGTTTTTGTCAAATCTGTTGTGCCATGATAAACATTTTAGCTTCTACTTAAACAGGCCAACAAACTTCTTGTAAATTTTTGTAAATTAAAAACACGTAATAAAACTCCTGAAATAATATATCTTTAGGTCTTGTACACTTGATACCTAATTGGGTCCAGATTGATTGTTTACAAGGATTAGTTTTAATACTCATGTCTGCAAATCTTTATTCCTCATCCATGCAATTAGAAAGAAAAAGAATATCTATATTACAATAAGTTGTTTACTGTGAAGTACTGTTACAACCCCAAAAGTTAACTGTTTTTCTGGAAGCAAACTATCTTCTTCTGGATCTACCCAGCATGTACCAAAGCCAGACAATTATCTCATCTATTGAGTTCAGTCAGCAAGAGTGTTTCTTTCCAGCTATTCATCTTTTGTAGCTGTGAACTATCCCATAAACACAAAGCCCATTGTCAGAATGTTTAAGTAGGTTATGCCAATTGTCCCTTAAATTCCAACAAATTGTGCCCTTTTAAAGAAAAAACTCAAAGTATTGGTAGGGTTTGATTCTGTTTTCTTCAATCACAGAAAGACACCAATATACATGAGGTTAAAGCAGGTTTCTCAAAATCAGACTTTTGATGTTTCACTCAATCCTCCACAGCACTGTGAGCCTGTTACTCAATAAGTGTTGGAGGAAAGTGAGAAGACTGTGGGGAATGTGCATGTGCAAATGTGTGTTTTTGGGGGAAGGAAAGAAACCATAACCTGTGCATTAGCATAAATAAGCTTAGAAGAAATATGCAACACTCTTCTCGAAACATGCAACACTCTTCTCTCACTCCTGCCAGCATGGGGCTAGGAGCTGCCACTCAGGAGAGTCAGGAAGAAGCTCAAGATGCTGACAGGATAGAACAACTCACAGCAACTGATGAGCTCTTAGTGTCTTCAAGGGACTAATGTGGGCTTCTGACTTTTGCAAAGTAGTCAATACATTGCACCCACCCACCAAGGAATATTTGAAGTAAAGAGTATTTGAATTAACTAAATTTATTTTAATTTGCTAGGGTTGAAGAAGAATAATGTGGTAACAGAGAAGCTTTAAAGCTGCAGAAATGCAACTGAACAGTGGTGATTAATCTTAGATGAGGTGTTCTATTATGTTGACTTTCATGTTCCTCAAACTATAACCTGCTTTTCAGTATTGTTTGGACATATTCTAATTGCAGTTGATTTTTTAAAGATTAAAAAATTCAGAAGTCAGACCATTACACTCCTAGTCAAAGCTAGACTTAATTTTGATGCAGCATATGAATTCATGATTCTAAAATATCATTACAATGCAGATGACATACTCTGTTATTCCAAGTGAAGCCATATGCAATGTAGACATATTGTAAAACTCCCAATATTCTATCTTCAAATATAATTTTGATGTTTGAACTACAAAGCACTTTGCATTTAAATTAAATGTTATTGCACAGGGACACAACATGGTCCTTCTGGGTCCTTCCCAGCTCAGACTAATCTGAGATTTTGTGAAAATTTCTGGTTTATCCTGGTAGAACTATTAAGGTTATGTTATAAAACAGCATATATCCATGAGAAAAGAGGAGCACAAAGGAAAAAAAAATAGGAAACCACATCATATCATCTCCACCCGCAAAAACGACCCCAGAGATGCTGAGGGTTGAGGACAGGATGTGTTGGTACCTAGGATAGTGCCTCCAGCACCCGCCAGGCACCTCCCTAGGTAGTCCCAGGGAGTGTCAGTTCCTGGACCACGTTACTTCCAACACTATGAGGCTGGGGTGCTCTCCAGATCTCCCCACAAACTGAGACATCACTACCCATGTGTGGGAGGTAGTTCATGGGGTGCAGGAACACAAGGCTTATGGCGGTGTGCAGTGGAAGAACCAGAGGAAGGAGACTTGGGGATCAGTGTGATCTAAGGCAGAGAAAGCATAGGAAAAGAGGTTTAAAAAGTGATACCAAGGGCCAGAAAGGTGTGAGCAGAAGATGGCCAGTGTGTCAATAGGGTCTTGTCCAGCACCTATCCCATGTGATCCAAACCTATCTTCTTTCTGATCTCCACTTCTATTTCCTGGGCAAGGAGCTCTGTCTCAGGTGGCTGTGGGAGGGGACTGTGGGTTCGGATTTGTGGGTCAGGGTCCATATGTCCCTGGAACCATCCCAGCTTCATGTGCTGTTCTGTGATCACCAGAAAATGTGTCACCTGACCTGACAGGAAGGGACCTAATACCCCAGGATAGAGTTGTGGATATCTCCAAGCAGGAGGCACCTGGGGGGCTTGGCTCCTGAAGGCAGTAGAGTTCCAAGCCTAGCACTACTACTAGTGCTAGTACTAGTACTCTGGACATGCAGGTCATGTGAGACACTTGCCAGTGAGTGTGGGGGCATGCATGCATGTGTGCGTGCATGCAAGGGTGTGAGAGAGACACAGGAGGATCCAGGGGAAGTCCCCTGACAGACCTTGTAGAAGCACCAATGCCAGGAGGTTCACACTTGTGTATGTTTGTCTGTAAATGGAATTCTATACCCATGGCAAGGGTACGTATGTGTCCTTGGTGTTTGGATGTCCAGGAAGCAGCCACTGGCAGAACTGTTACCCAGGGGAGGCAAAAGGACAGACGATGGCTGAGCCCTGCTGCTGGAGGGATCACCTTGAGGTTTATGTACATATATGTATTCCCACTAAACAGCCTTTTTCTTGACCAGCCAGAGAGGGAAATGGCACGAGGCCAAACGTATTATTTTTGTGTCTGCAAGACTGCTATGGCTTCTGTCAGTGCTGATCAGTATGTGTGCATACATATGTACTGTATATGTGTGTTTTTGTAGGTACTCACTGGCAGTAGGTGCCCAGACTCACCAACTCATCTGCCAGATTTGGCATGTCCTCACAAAAACCACAGGCACATAAACTCCACTGGCAGATCATTACATCTGGAGTCTACATAAAAGTGATATGACTGACCAATGTTTCAAATTTTCATTTGTTTAGTTATATCAGATTTTAGGTGGCCAAACTCTTTGGCTACCACAAGTCTCATAGTATGTCCAGTTTCACAAGTGCCACTGTGGCTGCACATAGAATAGAAAATGCAGCTGCGCTTAGAAATTTCAGATGCAAGTGAGATTGTCATATTCTAAAGTCATGTTGGGACAAATTAAGGATATGCCCTTAACTCTTTGAAAGGCTATGAAATTCATAAAAATAGGATTTGTCTGTATGTTGTAGATGGGAAGACACGCTCCTCACACTCAGAGAATAAGGACAGAACACTCTGACACATACATAAAACAGTGCTACTTTCACCTTACAGCAGAATCGTTCTTTCAAGAGTGTCAGAGGTTACTTGATTTTATAATACAGCAGAGGGGAAAAAATCACTAAAAAGAGTCACAAGAGACCCCAAAGCTTCATTTTTAAAAATGCTGATTTTTTTTAATACCCTATTTGGTGAAGAAAGAATAGAATTATAGAAATAAAAGAAATGGCATACTCTAAAATACATTTCGTCTGTGAAAGCATTCAATAGAAGAACACCACTGGACTTCTGGAGGGCAGCCTTTGGCATACTCAGGACACTGGTTTGGAGATTCTCTTAGGAAACAGCCCTTAACAGAAGGATCCAGGAAATCTGGATATATTTAAGAAAGAAATTGTGAAGGAGTAGAACATCCCCATGTACTAAAAGACAGGCAAGTAGGGTAGAAGGCTACCCAGGCTGAACAGGGAGCTTTAACAGGAGATCAGGGGAAAAAGAGGGTGTATGACCTTGGAAAGAGAAGCAGACAACTCAAGAAGAGTACAAAGATGTTGTTAGGTCACGTAGAAAGATTAGAAAAGTGAAATCTCAGCATAAACTCAATCTGGCCATTTTTTCAAAACACAATAAAAAGTGTTTTTAATAAATACTTTAATAACAATCAAGAGCCAAGGAGAATTTCTGTTCTTTATTGGACACTGTGAAGAGCACTGCCAGCAAAGAAGCAGAAAAGGCTGATGTACTTAATGTCTTCTTTTCCTCAGTCTTTAATGTAAAGACTGTTGTAAAAATGTAAAAATGTAAACTTTAATGTAAAAATGACTGTTTATCTTCAAGGGCAACTGGCCTTCTGAGCTGGCAGACAAGGACAGGAAGCAAAACAGACCCCATAAAATCCAGGAGGAAGTAGTTAGTGACCTATTGTGCCACTTAGACCGTTACAAATCTATGGGGCCATATGGTATTCATTCAACAGTACTAGGGGAGCTGGTGCAATAGCTTGCTAAGGCTCTTTCCATAATTTATTATCAGTCCTGGCTAAACAGTGACGTCCCACTCTGGCTGATGTGATACCCATGCACAAGAAGGCCCCAGAGGAGGATCCAGGGAACTACAGGCCTGTCAGCCTGATCTCAATGCCTGGCAAGGTTATGGAGCAGATCATCTTGACAGTGATCACATGGAACATACAGAGCAACCAAGGGATCAGACCCAGCCAGAATGGGCAAAGGCAGGTCCAGCCTTACCAGTCTGATCTCCTTTTATGACCAGCTGATCTGCCTGGTGGATGAGGGGAAGGCTCTGGCTACCATGACTTCAGCAGAGCCTTTGACACTGTCCCCCACAGCACTCTCCTGGAAAAGCTGGCAGCCCACAGCTTGGACAGGAGCACCCTTCACTGGGTTCAGAACTGGCTGGGTGGCCGGGCCCAGAGAGTGGAGTGGAACGGTGCCGCATCCAGCTGGTGGCTGCTCATTGATGGTGTCCCCCAGGGATCAGTGTTGGGACCAGCCCCATTAAATATCCTTATTGATAGTCTGGATGAGGGGATTAAGATATGAAGAGTGGCAGAGGGAACTGGGGCTGTTTATCATGGAGGAAAGAAATCTCAGAGGGCACCTCATTATGTTCTATGACTCCTTTAAAGGAGGTGGTAGCCAGGTGAGGGCCAGTCTCTTCTCCCAGGCAACTACTGACAAGATGACTCCTCAAGCTGTTCCAGGGGAGGTTCAAGTTGATCATCAGGAGGAATTTCTATACAGAAAAGGTTGTTGAACATTGGAATGGACTGCTCAGTGAGACGGTGGAGTCACCATTCCCAGAAGTATTCAAGAAACAATCGGATGTGGCACTTACTGCTGTGGTCAAGTTGAAAAGACGATGATCAGTCAAAGGTTGGACTCAATGGTCTCAGAGGTCTTTCCAATCTTAGTAATTATGTGATTCTGTGCAAAGTAGTGAAATAATCACTCATCTTCTGGGAAGTAAATGTGGCATCAAGAATGATATTGATGATGACACCGTTAATCTATTCTGTAGGAAAAATTTAAACTAAGAATAGAAGATGTTTCTATTTTCATTCCATCAACCACCAACAAAATATTGCAGCAAGCAGTTAATTGTTTTAGCCTGTTTCTTCAGCCTGTGGTCACACCTAACTTTCAAACAGGTGTTTACTTAGGTGATTTAGCTTCAATATCTAATATATAGTTATGTATATATATTTCTAAATACTTATGTACTCTTGAGCAATACATTCAGTGTAGGTAGCTCAGTGCACAAGCTGCAGAGTGAACTGCAGGCTGAGTTCTGTGGGGCAGGATCCCAAGGAGAAGTCTGAAGCAAGAGGCCATGAACTACCAATCCATTCCATAAAGAAAGGGCTCAGGGACCTGGGTCTGGCCAGGGGACTGGCCACTCAGAGACAGAGCAGGAGCCATTGATTCCAGACTTTCCTGTGCGTAGAATGCCAGTGTAAAAATCCCAGGGGATCCTTTGAATGGCGTCTCTCCTTGGAGGCACCCAGCTTAAGCTGCTATTTGTTGTTTTCTTGTTTAGTTATTTCATCATAAGATCTAGATGTCTGAGACTCTGTTATGGGATGGATCCAGCAGGGAAAACCTGATCTAATTCTGTGAGTGGGGTGAATGTGCACCTCCGTCCCAGCTCAGGTGATGTGAGATTGACTGTCAGAGTGGTTCCTGAATGGCTGGACAGGGAAGTCCCCTAACAGCAAAATATCTCTCTATGTGTGCATATATATATGTATATATCTATATATGCCACATACACACACAGTGCTACACAGACGTTATGTGTTTTATATCTACAAATACATATGCATGTGCATAAGGTCTTTTATAAACATTTTAAAGTTAAAAATAACTCAGTCCTTATGTGACAATGAAAAAAAATGTGTTTGTACAATTGTCAAAATCTAGCTGTGTAAAGCAAACCTGCAATTATCATCTGAGAAGCAATACTATGGCACTTAACTCAATGCACAAAATATTTTGTCTGCATTACATTTGGACAATTTGATATGATGATCATACGCAGAGTGGTCTTTCATTAGAAACACAATGAGAAAAATCTAGAGGAATTTTTCTTTATTTCCTCTGTAATGCTTACGTTAGTAACAGCTTTAGCAACTGGACCTTAGTCTGTTTGCTTCATGTGAGATTACAATCATTATGCCTCCATGCTCACATTGCACATTCCCCTTAGTTTGAAAACAGCTTCCAGAACTGTCGTTCCTAAGTCTTATTTTCAGGGAGGGGTGGAGCTTAGCACCAGGGTGTGCCTGGGTTATGCTTCTAAACCACCCACATTAATGATGGGGATCATGGTTTCAGGAAGAAAGGGCAAGCACAACCCAATAAGTTAATAGTTTTCCTTCCCTCTCTCGAGTGGAGAGATGTCAAGATCATCCTCTGCAGACCCAGTCTTCTGCTGTAATTTCTGGTTCCCTTCCTGTCCCTTCAAGCTGCGCTTCCAAAACGTGGTGCTGAAGGAAAGAAACAACGAGCCCGAGATGCTGCTCTGAGAAAAGAAGTGGCAAGCCTGAGCCAATTGGAGTGCACACCCCACTTAAAGAAAAAAAAAATCATTGGCAATGTGTCCAAGCCCCATGTGTGTGCCCCACCGCCAGGGGAGTTGAAGCTTGAGGGGGAAAAGAAGTGGAGGACCAGGAACAGCTATGGGGAGTGAAATAGGGGCACACCAAAGTGCAAAGGGAAGAGCTGAGCCAAGTACTTAGAATCACAATTGAGCACAGTGGTTCAGGAAAGTGGGCAGCATGATGTGGACCATGGAGCTTTTGGGGGTTTGTCCATTATTGTTTTACATTGTCTGGGGCTCAGGGACGGAAACCACTAGCCATGGCTCTTTGTCCCCATCTTGCCTTTCCTCACAGCCATGCTGCACAAAGTGCAGGAATGGCCTCCATCTAATTTTTGTCTGAGGAAACTGCATGGAGCAGGTATCACAGGAAAGATTGCCATGTTGTCTTTGTCCCAGCAGCCATGTGGAATGAAGCAAAGATGATAAACACCTTTTTTGTGGGTAAAGCACCTTCTCTCTTTGCATACTTATGTTGTTAGTTAACTGCTGTTACTGTGAATTTCTTATTCCACTGTTTTTCTCCTTCATGAAATTGTTATCACAACCCATAGTCTCTGCTTTTGTCCCTCTTACTGGAAGGAGTGAGGAATGGGGAGCAGTGGGAGTTTAATTTGCAGCCAGTGTTAAATCACCACAACTGCTTTCAATCTAGGCAATTGGTGACTAACTTACCAATTCTGTCTAAATCAGGTCTAGTTTCCTCCACAATTGTCTACATAGGTGATGTGAGAAGATTTTCAAAACTGAATACCCCAACTGTATTGTTGGAATTGTCCTTGTTTTTTTACAGGCAGAAAATTCATGTTATGCCAAATAAATGTGCAGTGGTCTCTATCACAAGGAATTCAGATTCTGAAAGCAGCAGGCTTGGGAAGAGCTAAACAGAAATCATTTCAGTACAGATTAAAACAGTTTATCACAGGCAGCACAGCAGAATTCCACATTCTATAAATAGAGAAGTATTGTATTTTATAATACAAACTTGAATTACTTGTCTGGGTCAGAAAACCACCATGAGTCTCCTACCCACCTTCCCTTATAGGTGCTGTTACTGTCTGCCTAAGACTTCTCTTCTTGATATATGGCAAGTATTTGTAAGCCCTCTGTCCTGTCTTCTACCTAAAAGACTATGTGACCTATATATCAATAAGGTTCGATGTTAGCTTAAGTAAAAGACTGCACTTACAGCAGAGGTCTTTTGGATTTCGCGCTTATAAGATTTAATCTAATAAATATTGTAACGTGTAACATTTTAAATCCTAAATTCTTGCCAAAAACTTCCATATTCTCCATAGTTTATATGGATAGAGAATCTAAAAATATATGAGTCAGTATGTGATTTTTAATGCCAAAATGCACTGGAGGCTCAGAGATGGCCTATAAAACTTAGTGATGTAAGTTCTCACTTGAAAGGAGGGGCCCTAATGGAACTGCTTGCGTCAGTAGGTGCTTATCAGCATGAGCTAGGCCTCCACAATCTGGCGTTTTAAAGAAAATTGCTTCTGTGAGTTTCAGGTGGCACATTATGCAACCTTGTACTGCAGCACCTGCAGTGCATGATATAGAACAACATATGCTTGTCTTATGGCACCATTTATTTAGAAATAGCACACCACACATCTCATGCTAAAAAGAAGAACAAAATAAATCAACACATTTGTTTTCAGAACAACCAACTGCTTTGGGCCCATGATTTTTTTGAGGTTTCTTGCCTTGGTTTGTTTGAATTTTGGGGGACATGGGAGAGCCAGTTAGGGAATAGAATATGCTCCTTAAAAATTTTTAGTACATCTGCTACAAAGTGATGCTTTAATCAAATGAAAGAAAGCATTTGGGAAAAAATAAGATTCTCTGAAAATTTTCAGCACATAATTAATGGTTATAAAAGCAGAACTATATGCTTCCCTAGGTGTTAACATCAAAATTAGCAGCAGAAAATACTCTGTGCCTCTGCTTGAAGTGCTGCTTGTGACTATCTTCTTTTTTCTGAAATTAATTGGTGATGAAATTTAATCCATTCTGTTTTGTGATCTCAATGGTGTCCTGTGATAAACATCAGTGTACAGACTCTTTAGAACTACTAGGCATACTGCCAGCATGAAATTCAAGGGTAAAAAAAAATGTATGTGAATTATTTAAAATCTGAAGGAGGAAGGCCAGAAATTCTCTTTCTAACTGCTTATGAAAAAAATCCTAAGCCATATAAAGGCTAGCCGAGTTGGCAGTAGAAGGACCTAAACATATAATTAAATATCTAAATATTGAGGTGTCTGCGAAGAAAAGAGAAGTGTGTCTGTCGTAATGAAGCTGGTGACATCCGCTACCTGATTTTTCTCCTGGGCATAAGCCATAAGTTTCATATGTGCAATGAGATGAAGCAAGGTAGTGTTGCCATGCAGTTCAGTAATCAATGAAACAACTTTATCAATTCTTACCTGGAAATACTATAAGGAGCAGATTAAGCATGCCAGAAGTGTGGTCTGGCTAATTACTAGAGTGAGAGCAAAAGAGCAATCGAAGGGCTGAAGATGAAGATCTGCATGGTCAACTCATATTGATTGATTTCCCCCTTTTTACCTCCCTGACAACCAAGTGTTCAGGTGACAGGGACTAAAAGTTGGTTTTGCAGACCATAGCCATGGCAACTTGGTTTAGGTTTACTTTAAGAAAAAATTGTACTTTGCACAAGTAGACTATGAAACATTAGAAAAGAAACAAAGGACTGGAACCATTGAGAAAACAGTAGGTCCAATATTAAAGAGAAAAATAGTACAAAAAGGTAAAATGCCAGAAAAAGTGCAAAGCTTGAAGGCAGAAACACAAAGTAGGGATAGAGTTCATTACGTCATGAAGAGGTCATAACTTCTCCAGATGTCTTGTAAATTCCTGTCCAGCAGGTTATGTCACTAAGTTCCTGCATGAGGAATTGTAAGCTTTCTTAGACTAGATTAAATGATACAAGGCTTTGCTGGCATAAAAAAGCCTAAAGTAATCCTACATACACACTGACTTCAGAGTTTTTACACATAATCCAAACACAATCATTTACTATAGAAAATGTTGACCCTACTTGTTGGCTAAACAAGGGTAGCACCAAGAATTATTCAACGTTTACAGTGTAATATCCAATGCATGTAAAACATTTGCAACCAGCATTCAGCTAAGGTGTTGCTTTGGGGTGAAGAGCAAACCTGAATATTTTGCTCCACTATTATTTCCTGGAAGTCAGGGAAGTCAGTAGTCTATATATGTTCTGTCATGTCATGGTCTGACATGCAGCAGTGCTAGTATTTTTAGACAATAAGGCCATCCTACTATTCCTTGTGTACCTTTTTCTGCAGCATCAGAGTGCCTCCTCTATACAGTACAGTCACCTAAGGAAATATTCTTGCATATGCATTAAATGACAAAATGTACTGTGCTTTGTGACAACTTTTGATCAATTTCTGCTATATTCTTTACCATTTTCATTAATGGAAGATCTTAGAAGTTTCAACTACATAGTTTTTTTCTTCCCCTTGATAACTTGTACAATTATTTATAATTTTACATTACATGCTTTGCAATGACCTTCTCCTAGCAGCTACAATTCCAGCATCATCATAAAAAAGATGTTGAGACAGCTGCATTAGGTAAGGAACTTTCTTGTTTCCTAGCATATAAGGCAGGGAATGACCACACAAATTGTGGTAGTAAATATTTTAAAACTATATTTTAAAAATTCCTAGGTTCTCATGAAAATGAAAGATTCCATAATTTTAATATACACACTCTGCTGTTGTAGGACTCTCAGAGAAAAGCATGAAAAGAATGCAAAAAGGAAGGGGAAGGGGAAGGGGAAGGGGAAGGGGAAGGGGAAGGGGAAGGGGAAGGGGAAGGGGAAGGGGAAGGGGAAGGGAAGTTCCGGGAAGGGAAGGGAAGGGAAGAAAAAGAAAAAGAAAAAGAAAAAGAAAAGAAAAGAAAAGAAAAGAAAAGAAAAGAAAAGAAAAGAAAAGAA
Source organism: Melozone crissalis (assembly GCF_028551555.1). Taxonomy (NCBI): domain Eukaryota; kingdom Metazoa; phylum Chordata; class Aves; order Passeriformes; family Passerellidae; genus Melozone; species Melozone crissalis. The sequence goes on along the minus strand of NW_026535783.1, from coordinate 43,482,711 downwards.
AAGAAAAGAAAAGAAAAGAAAAGAAAAGAAAAGAAAAGAAAGAAGAGAAAAGAAAAGAAAAGAAAAGAAAAAAGAAAAGAAAAGAAAAGAAAAGAAAAGAAAAGAAAAGAAAAGAAAAAAGAGAGAAGAAGAGAAAAGAAAAGAAAAGAAAAGAAAAGAAAAGAAAAGAAAAGAAAAGAAAAGAAAAGAAAAGAAAAGAAAAGAAAAGAAAAGAAAAGAAAGCATGTAAATGGTATTAGGCAGATTCCTCAAATATGCAAAATAATGCTTTGGTTTATATGCACTCTTCAGACCTTAGAGTCTATAGAACTTTAACAAAAGTGAAATTGTGGTTTATGTTTTTCAGAATACTCTTAATGGGGAATCATTTTTTACTTAAAAACTTGCCTATAAAATTTCTTCTTCTACCAAAACCAGATTAATTTTTAAACAGCAGAATCTAAGACCCTGTTCCTCCACACTAATATAATTTCACAAGATGTGTTCGGATTCAGATAGTGTTTGCATTATTCAAAATAGTAGGCCTCCTACAATCAAAAATAAATAAAAAAATATCTTGCCCAAATACAGCCTGTACTGATCAGTAATCCAGTGCTGAAAACTGTGTTCAGAAACAGTTTTCCTTTTATTCACACAGCAAATGCAGCAATATTGAAGAATGAGATAGAAAAGTTTGAGTTAAGGAAGTCGATTAGCACTAATCAGTTCCAGCCCATACATTGAAAGTATAGAATACTCTAGTTAAGAAGTTATTTAAAATTTAAATTTCATTATCTTTTAAACCCCATATTTAGAACAGATATAAAAAAATAAGATTATTTGAATATTTAAAGGATCAGAAATTTTCTAGAAAATAAGAGAACAATAATCAGTATTTTATGAAATATATATATAGACAATTATTTGATATTTCATGTATAATATTGTATGATATATAATTTAAAGAAATAAATTGATAGTCTCCTGCATATCTATGGAAGGCATGAAAATGCTCTGATACAGAGCATTTTTCCAGACTAAATGGATCATAGTATAAATAAGAAACGCATTATAGGTATATCAAGTTAATGCTTCACTGTAGGAAACCCTGAAAGCAACACCAATATGTCAGAAAATGAGAAGAAAAGATGAAAAATAATTGAGAAGGGTGATTTGAACTTTCAGAGTGCAGATTCCTGCTGGATACAGATCCCTGGTCTGATATAGACCATTTTCTTCTTATTTTGGTAAATTCCACAGGAACAATGAAGATCAAAGATTTAGAAAACAAATCTTCTTTGGACTTTAGGAATGAATCTGGGATAATGCAAATTTGATGCTGTGTTCTTTTGACTTTTACCTCCAAAGAGATGGAATTTCCTATCAAAACCCATTTCCACTCCATTTTCAGCAGTTAGGGGAACTTCGGAGGAATATATCGAGACTACCAAACTCATCACTTCTAGTGAATATGCTTTCTGGTCACTAAAGATGGGAGCTGTTACCATTGCAGAAGATCTTTGATCTCTCTAAGCATGGTATCACATCTCAGCTTTTGAGTTCTTTTGAACTGCCTAAGCTAACAATTTATCACACACTTCATTAGTGTAATGAATAATGCTTTCCTATCATGTATTGAAGTATTTAATTGTCTTTAATGAAAAGGGATCCTCATTTTTCATATTCAGAATTTTCATGAATCTTGACAACAGTGGTCAAGCTATCTGGCTTCATTAATTCTAAAGGCCTCCCTGTAGCATTAGCACAGAATTAAGATGTTCTAGGCACAGAGAGAAGAGGCATGGCTACACTTTGTGTAGCAGCCAAGACCGTATTTTGATGTAGCACTGTTTAAGGGCTGGAACAGTTCAATAACACCTAATGATGTGGTCAGTCTGAATTGGTATCCCCTGTAGTACACTGACAAATAACATCGGTCTTTACAGTGATGTCTTGTAGTGGTTGTTTATACCTGTTTTTAAAGTTTCACAAAATGAACAAATAGGTATAGATTCTTATCTGAATCTGACAGATGAAGTTCTCTTTTAATGCTAACTGTGTGCAGCCTGCCACCAGGTGATGGATTAGCTGAGGTTCAGAAGCAGTATACCATATCAAAGCTCCCAGTGCGGTGCAGTGTGAGATGACCTCCTGAAAAGTTTAAAGTATGCAGTAGTGAATAGCAAATTCTGGTCTTCATTTTCTCCTGTCCTTCAAGTTAAAGAAGACCCTGAAAAAGTAGGCAGTGAACCATATGTGGAAAACTTATACAGCAATAGGAAAAAAAGTCTACTTTGTTTTTGCAATTTCATACCCTTCTAAAGCTCCTTAGAATTTCCCAAAAAAGCAAATGGATCACAGGATAAATAAGAAACAAATGATAGGCATATAAACTTAACTTTTCCTTTGTTAGCAACCCTGAAAGTAATGCCAATATGTCAGAAGGTGAGAAAAATAGATGAAAAATACTTGAGTGTGTTTTGAGCTGTCAAAAGGGAGATTCCTGCCAAGTAACACACCAGTATAAAGGGGATTGAAGAGCAAGGAAGTTGCTGATGCTTTGCTACTCTTCCATTGACTTTTCTCTGAAATGGTAACTGCAGAATTACCTTCTGGAAACTAAGAAAAGCCTCACAATTAGAAAATTTCTTGGCATTATTATCTTTTTTCTCTGAACTTTTAGAGTTTAATTTTATTTTTCTATGCCATACTACTTTATTTTATTATATTCCAATCTTCCTGAGCTGCTTACCACAAATGAAGGAGACAAGGCTATATACTATATTTCATTTGTAATGTGCATCATTGTAGAATTTGCTTCTTAAGATCTAACAATATTACCACATTCTTCTGTAGCCTGTTTTGTTTCTGAGATGCCCTTTGCATGGCTAAAAGCAACTTTGAATAGCTAGTGCCTCAAAAAAGGACAAGGTATGTATTTCCTTGCCTGAAACTGAGTTTTCCTGGGATATCGTGTTCTCAGGTTTGTGGGTTATTTTCTTCCTTTCTTTTCCCTCTTCTGTGGCAAGAAAAAAAAAGGCAAAAAGGAGACCAGAACTGTGTGATGAAAAGGAAAAGGAAAAAGAAAAGAAAAGAAAAGAAAAGAAAAGAGAAAAGAGAAGAAAAGAAAAGAAAAGAAAAGAAAAGAAAAGAAAAGAAAAGAAAAGAAAAGAAAGGAAAAGGACAATCCAAAAAAAAAGCAACAAAAAAACCCCCACCCAAGCTGAATCCCCAACCATTTGTCTCCTTGCTTTCAGTCAGTAGAAAAGAACACTGTAGATTCTTAATAAAGCTTGTGCCTTCAGAACTGCAGAATGGCAAAACCCTATCGTATTATTACAATGACCTCTTTATTTCCTGCCTGTCAACTGGAGCACATGAATTTTGAAAAAAAAAAACAAAACCAGAAATGCTTTTTCCTTGCAGTTTGTTTCCAGAAGCTAATAATCCATGTTACATGAGCACCACCAATTCTCTAACACTTATTTGATGGTACTTTTTTCTGCCCTCTCTTTAATGCTAGAACTCTTAAGAAATATTTTATAGGACACATATTTTTCTTCCACAACAGAAATATCACTAACCTACATATCCTCTGTGGTGTCTAAGTACTTGCTTTATGCTTCTGTGTGCTCCTCAGCTGTCAGCTAGATTCATAGCCCTTGATAAACTTTGTTTAAAAGCTTGTTCTATCTTTCTTCAATATAAAACAAAAACCCTGTAGAAAAGCAGTCATTTTATGAGATGATAGCCATCTGAGCATATAAAACAATATCAGTTTGGGGGAATTTCTCAGGCGTTGTTTATTGGAAGTATGAGTTCCCAGATCCACAAAAGCTAAAGCATTCACAAAAAATAATTTTTTTTTCTTTTTTAAATATATCACTTAGCGTGTGCTGCCCTGAAAATTTTGTATTCCACGTATCTAAATTTTCATTATATTAGTGTTATTGGACCTTTTACCTAAGATCTGTGTACTTGAGAAGTGAAATGCATATGCACACACATGAACAATCATAAAATGCATTTTCACCTAGATCTCTGGCAACTATTATAAAATTTATATCATCCTAGAATGCAGTGTACTGCAACATGGAGAATGGAATTGTGTTTCTCTGAATACTGTAGCAATGTGAATTACTAGATTACAAGAAATGCTTCACAAATATCTCACATCTTCCAAACTCATTAAGCAGTCATTAAGCAGATTTTCCTTGCTTTGAATTGTCTAAAGGGATAGCTCTAGAAAGTCATAACAGGTTGCAGTGCAGAGTGCTAGGTGTGGAAGTTGTCACCATCACACAGCCACAGAATCACTGAAAAGACAGGGTTGGAAGAGACCTCTGGAGATCCTGTCCCATCCTCCTGCCAGGGCAAGACTGCCTATAGCAGGTGACACAACTAGGTTGCATTCAGGTTTTACATAAGTCTAGAATGGGAGACTCCACCACCTCCCTAGGCAGCCAGTTTCAGTGCTCTGCTGCCCTCAATGGAAAAGAGTTCTTCCTCATATTGAGGTGACACTTCTTATGTTTTAATTTATGGCTGTTGCTTTTCATCCTGTCTCTGGGCACCATTGAATAGAGTTTGGCACCATCCTCTTGGCACGTACCTCTGATCTTCATGCAAAGAGGCCATGAATTTTTCTATTAGCAAGACCAGATTTCTTCATTAGGTACATTAATCCAAGCACTTGACTAAACACCACACTAGTGGTTTTACGGAGAAATGTAGACAGTCCAAATTAATGGGTCAAGGACAGTGGCATGAGGTTCAGCCAGTGCTGGGTCCTGCACTTTGTCCACAACAACCTCACACAGCACTCAGGGAAGACTGGAAAGCAGCCAGTGGAAAAGGACCTGGGAGTGTTGGCCAACAACAGCTGAACACGAGCCAGTGTGTGGCCCGGTGGCCAAGAAGGCCCATGGCACCCTGGCTGATGTCAGAAATAATGTGGGCAGCAGGATCAGGGCAGGGGTTGTTCCCCTGTCCTGAGAGCTGGTGAGGTTGCCCCTCACCAATGAGTACTAGACAGTACAAGCTGGAGGTTTCCATATCGAATGCTATCAAATAAACCTCGAGGAAGGCACAGTATTCATTTCTGATTGTCCTAAGGCACTTTATATTCCTATGCATCAGTACCTGTGCAAATAAAATTTATTTATAAATAGAAGCCAAGATATTTGAAGTCAAAAGGGTGTGTAAAATTTTGTAAATCACTGAATATTCTAAAGTCAGCTTTACTTTACTTTCATGGTCAAAAGAATGCACTTTGCCTATACCATAAAGTGCCATAAAGGCTTCCAGGTTTTTTTCAAACAAGTAGTTCTTCTCACTCTTCTTGCCAAAAAGTGCTTTGCTTTAGTAACATATTAAGCAATCTTCTGTGTATGCTTGCAATGGACTTCGGGTGCTTAAAGCTGAGATATGATTAAAAAGATCAGATATTATTTGCATAATACAGGAAAATAATGTGTCTTTCACCTTATTCTTGTGCATAGTGATGTGTTAAAAAAAAATGGTTTAGGAATTTTTTCAAGTTGTTACTGATGTTTCATGTAATTCCTCATAATTTATGCTGTGTATTGCATAATTTATTTCTTTATGTTACTTAAAGTTTTTACTTCTGAAAATCATCATTTCTGATAGACCTGAGAGGACTAAAAGTTTTATATTTTGTGTAGAGAAGAATGCACTCCATTCTTTTGTCATCTTGCATTATAAACATTGTTCATATTGAAATGCAAACATTCTTCAACTAATATGATTGCTACAGTTAATAGGGGTGTACTACTCCTTTCTTTAGTCTACCTAACTGAGAAAATACAATCCATTTGTGGTGTGTTACCTGACTTTTGGCTGTTATTTTTCACCTTGTTGGGATACAAAACAATCTCTTTGAGGCAAGACAAGTTGTCACTTTCAGTTACTGTGGGTGAGTATGATATGGCATGCAAAATTGCACACCCTGTTGTTACAGCCTGAAAAATAATGGGTGTCACCACTGTAATTGTTGATAAAAATTCGGTCTTTGATACTTAAATCAATTTACCTACCTAAAAGGTCTTATGTCAGAGTCCTTTCTAGGAAGAATCCAATACAGACTACTGACCCACAGTCAATCATCCTGTATAATGAATGATGAGTCCGCAAGGAGACATATTATACAATCACAGTATTTTTGTGTTTCAATCCTTACAACGACTTTTAAGGAGTGAAAATTATGTTCAAAATTCATAGTGAATAATAAAGGCAAAAAGTGTCTTTCTCTAAGTATGTGGTGATTACATATTGCAATAATAACCAGTCATTGCAGGAAGAGGAAAATAGTGCTACTTGTAAAAAATGCAAATGGATAGAAAAAATTGCATTAGAGAAAAAATATTGAAAATCCCACCAAAAAAAATAATTTATGCAATATATAATTTTAAAAATTCCAGAAGGTCATAGTCAGCCTGATTGAGAACATCAAAGAGAAAATAGAACAAGAACAGAATCAGCTATATGGGCTATTTAGCTGTGAGAAGTGAAGGTACTAACCCAGGAACAGCTTAGTACATTTAGGGCAGTGCTGAGCTCTGTGTGGGATGCTGAGTGAAATGGCAGGAAACTGTTATAGCAGATGAGATCATGAGAATGTTTTTTATTTATTTCTTAACCTTCTTTTGGGCCAAACCCAGAAAAGCTGATTCAAGATGCAATTTCTACATGGTAGAAATAATGAAGAACTAATAGTATAGTAAACAATAAGTAAAGGCCCAGAAATAGTATAATTAAATTATTCCTTTCATTTTATGACCTTGAAATAGTGGGGTACAAAGAGAGGAAAAGTGGTTACTATTTAGTCCACCTGAAGCAAGTGCTGACCTTGCTTTCAAGCCTATACAAAATACATAATCAGTGAGTCAGAGTGAGTGGCACAGCCTAATTTCTCTAGCCAAATTTTGTACCTGACATGGAGATGGGGAAAGACAGGAGAGACATTTTTAGTTTACACCCTGGAAGGTTTGTGTAGTTTATAAGAGCCCCTACCAGGGGGAAAGTTCTAGTTTTGTGGCCTGCAAGCAGAACTCTAAATTCTCGTGTAAGACCATAGTGACAGCCCTCCTTGTATTTCTTGGTAGTTTTCTGACTCACTACAACCTCATCAAGCTGTCTTTCTAATATGGACTGCTTAACCCTGAATTAGAGTGGATTATCTGCCTCATCTGTGCAGACACTTCCATGGGGAGGCAGGGCTGGAATCTAGCAGACTTCACCTCATATAAGATTTTGTTTTCGGACAATATGGTACTTCAGAGAAAATAGACAAAATAAAGGTGTTAGATTAAGCTGAATAGAGGGTTTTCAATAGACCTTGAAAACCTAGCTGAAAATAGATCATCACATTCACCAAAGCTATGGCAAAGGTCCTTGAGTATCTGCAGATTGAATTATCAGTAAATTTTAAAAAAGGTCCATAGGCAAACACAAAATTTTTATACAAATCTGATCACACTGTAAATGAGCAACAGTACAGCAGTAAACAACAGCACAATATGGGAAACATTGTATAGCTACAGAAGAGATACTGCAATGAAGAGATGCAGATCACAGCTATTGTATGAGAGAAAGTATTATGACACTATATTGAAAAGCACTTATTTGAAACTGTATGATTCAATTAAATTACCTAACCAATATTTAATATTTTCTTATATTTTTGCAGTACATAATTATTTGTTAAATAAAAAGAGTAAATTTGCAGACTCTTTCTATTTTCTGATTTTGACCTGACATAAATTGTCTTGTAATATCAATTTTCCAGTGTGTCCTTCTTGATAGTCATGCTTTATTTGAAGAGAACTAACAAAGTTTCCTTTTACTCATGATGGAGAATATGTTCATTTTGGACTACTCTAATTTCAAAAATGGAATATCATACAAATGTCTACCTCATCACACAAAAAACAGCAAACAAGCAAACAAAGAAAAGAAATAACGGAGCAAAAAATCCAGTTTGGAGATCATTATTAAGTTTCTTCTCCTGCACTGTCATACAAAGGATGCTAGAGAAAAACAAACCAATAAATCACTAGTACTTATACATCTAACATATATAAAGATTCAGCCAGCTGTCAGTGCAGTAGGGAACCTCAGCTGAATTGGCCTATTTCTTGCCTAGTATTAAATTCCTGTCTCGTTCTCCACTAATTATACCTTTAGAGACTATTCATATTTGCTAAATATATATGTGTGTATGCATGCACACATCCACTTTTTTTTTTTAGCTTTGAAGGTTTTTTTTATATTTCAGATCTATTTCTTCTTTCTGTAAAGACAGATATTTAGGCATCATCCAGAAAATAGTTGATTTGGTTTATTAGTTAGTTTAATACTTGTTAAATATTTTTTCAGTCCATGATTAATCCGTGATTAGTCCATTTTTAGTCCATGAGGATGTAAGGCATTCTCACATCCTCTAAAGCAGGAAGAAGAGCTAATATAACACTAGAAGAATCTAAGATTAAGAATTAGATTCTTTTGTTATAATCAGCTTTTTCACTATCTTCAGTCTTACAGTTCTTCATCCATACTGTTTTATTTCACAGGGATAAAATAAGTTCATTTTTGAAAAATGCTTTGTGAAGTATTCAGAGTCTCACCCAGAATGATAAGTCTTTAATGGTTATTTTAGCTTCAGAATAGCTGTGTTTGAACACAATGCACCACAGAGGTGAAATGGAGGAGACAGAGAATGAGCAGGAAATATGGTATTCTTTATAAAAGTGAATGTTCTCAGGTCACAGTATCTCTGGCTTTGTATAGAAGCATTTTTTTCTTATTTCTTTTTTCTTGTCCCATTTTAGGGATAAAATCCATGGGATACAGTGAAGCAAGAGAAGTTTTTTTTTTATAATTTTTCGTTAAAGAATGACAATATATTTGTACCTGGTTCTGTAAAGAGGATGTGGGTGTGGGTTCAAACAGGCCCAACCTCATTTTAAAAAAGATCTAGGGCAATCATATTCTCTACACTCCCTGTGGTCTAAAAGCCATCCTCTTTTTCAGAAGATGCCTTTTCAAGGGAGACAGATGGCATGAGCTGAACTGCGTGGAAAAAGTGTTTGTGCTTTCTCACCACACCTAGAAGCATTGCATCTAAGGTACAATGCTGCTGAATATTTTTGAGGGGGCAGAATCTAAAGAAACCTGAAGAGGGCCATGATTATGCTGGTTTGGCATGACAAGTAAGAACTGAATTTTCTACTGCAGGTCCTCTGCTTCTGCTTGCTGATGGAACAAATTTTTTGACAAGAATTTCATTCATGTAAGTGATTTTATAAATATCTTCATAAATACTTTCTGGTGGCTTACAAGTTCCTTAGAAACCTACAAGAAACATACCTAGGTTCAACCAAAGGTGAACCTTCACAGGCCTTCCTCTAACTGGTGCCTTCCATCAGACTCAATGGAAAGAGCACAGGGACACCACACACAAAAAATGCTTTGTTGTCTTCAAGTCTCCCTCCAGCAGTGCCTGTGTTTGCTGAGAAAACAAGAAAACAGAGATCCTCCCAAGGTGCTAGCACTTGTACAAAAACACCAACTGAATTCTTGCAACTTCTGTGACAGGAAGTGCCTATGACGTTTGCTTGCATTTTGTATCTGCAGAGGACATGATGTGTTTGTACACAAAAGAATCTTTTGCCCCAGGATTAATTGATGTTCACTCAGTTAGGTGGAAATTTCTTCCAGGAAATCAAGATCCCATCTGTTGAGGTAGGCAAGAAGAGATGAAGGAAGGGAAAGTGGTGGGGGAGCTTCAGGCTTGTATAAAGGATATAAAACCCACTATGCACCCACGGTAACAGAAGTTTATTTTCTCGAGGACTTTGCTTCAGCTCGTGAAGATACATGGAGTTTTTGAACTTGAAAGCATGAATAGAAAAAGCTCAGAAAAATTCTGCCAGGGCAAAATTTATCATGTCCTTTTTATGTTAATATATGTGAGACAATATATCTTATCTTTTTAATTTGAAAGTTATCCTTTCTGTAAAATTATCCTAATACCATGTATCTTCAAGGTTTGAAAGCCATTTCTATGCTTTTGGAATGCCTGTTTTTAGGAAAAGTTCCAAGCAAATGTGCTGAATATCTGTACCTATCAAGGGTATCACCTGTACTTGAGACTACTCATTGCCCTTAAGTTTCCTAAGTATAATTTTTCCTTTTTCTCTGTGCTGACACCTTGCCTATTCTATTGCCCTTCTATTGAGAAGCAGTACCAATAGCAGTGTCACACAGAATTGAATGTCTTACTCCATTGCTAAGGCTGATTCTTTGTTACTCATGCTGTAAAGCCTAGTCTTTTCTAAAATAGTTGAGATACAAATAATATCCATGTCAAGGAAACCAGTAAAATTAATCGTGCTTACAAAAATATGTAGGTGCTCCCATGGAAAAGCAAATGCCAAAATATTACAGGGTGAATGACTTTCTTCCTCATTACACTTACAGGCTATAGTTTCATTTTGTCATAAGAAAAAAAATTATCTTAAAGCTGAGGAACTTTGTTAACCTACTTAATTAGATGAGCAGCATCTGTTTTCTGCATTTCAAAGAGAACTAGAAAGAAGCCAAGAAAAAAGAGCTCTAGTTGTGATCATCACAGTGACAGCAAGTTTGTAAGGTCTGATGCAAGGTTACATAGGGCCTCATGAAAATTCCTACATCCTTTTCACATGATTGATTTTCTGTAAAAAAATGAGAAAGCATGATTTGAAGTGATTCTTACATTAACTTGGGCCCTAAGTTTATTTAATCCAAACAAGCTTTTTAACCTGTACCTTTATTTAGCACCAGCATACTGAAAGTTCTCCATGCCTGACTAAGCAGTTCTCCATGTTGTAATATAGTAAGAAATTTACATATTGAAATTACAGAGAAGATTGTCTAGAATACAGTATCTTTCTATCTCAGAAAGTGACAGCCTTAATAAGAAGCACATTTCATTGTCAATATTTTAACATTTATCTTGCTTAATGTAAAATCAATATTTAAACATTAGCTAATTACATCCAGTGATAAGTTACAAATGTAACTTATCACTCTTTTGGCTTGTAAACAAAAGAAAAGACAAGACAAAGCAGCTTTGTTCTAACATAATTTTTATCCCGTTCTCCCCCTTCCTGAAAAAAATCCTTTTAGGTTGTTTGTATGAGTGTCTGGAGACTTTTATGAAAGGAACGAACTTAAATAATTATAATAGTAATTGCTTAAATTTACATAAAACCTGTCATCCCATGAGTTAACACAAGTCTGTCATTTATGAATACACATATTTTTATTATTATCCAGTGACCACTAGGCTTTCTGCAATCCTTTCTGTTTTTATAGCTGAACTTAAAATAATTAATGTTGCTTTAAATATATGAATGGTCTCATGTGTTCCTAGCTCATATCTGTGAGGCATGCACACATCATTTTCAGAAGTTAAAAGAGAAAATATGTGGAGACCACAAAAAATCTCCTTAAATAAATTATGAACTAGGAATGCTGAAAAAATATTTTATTTTAAATATGAAATAGAAAGATCTTATAAATGAAGACAAAAATATTTCCTCTAGTTGCCAGTGTCTTATTTCATTCTGTTAAACAGCATTAATAGGATGCCCTTTACTGGTCACCATTAGAAGCAATTACAAGAAGGAAGCAAAAGAACACTGCCAAATGAAAAACTTGTCATTTTCATATAATGAGATAGTATTTTATTTTTAATTTGTGCTACAATCTCCAGCCAAGATGGAAATTAAATTGTGCTAGAAATATAAAAGCACAAGGAATACAGTCACTGCCCTAGATAGAAAACATAGCAGCCTAAACAGAGAAGTCAGACAAAGAGAGAGAGAGAAAACCTGCATACTCAGATGCTTCTTCCTGTGTATTTTTTCCCTAACCCCTTCTCCGCCCATTTCTTTTTAAATAGAAGCTGGATTGATGTTGACAATATGCCTTTGAAATACAGAAAGCAGTGTGATGAAACAGTGAACTGCTCAAGAGTGTGAACTGAAAGAAAGACAGGATTGCCACTTACCATAGCAATAAGCAGCCAGTGTCACAGCAAAATAATATTTCTTCACTTACATGCAGCATTTTTTTATTTGGTTATATGAAAATAAGGATGCACATATGTTCAAAGGCTAAGAGCACAGGCTTCAGTTACTGTAGCAAAAAACATGCTCCTTCTGCCTCAAGGATTTTTTTTCTCTGGTAAATACAGTTTTACCTCTGCATACTGTTTTCTTTCCTTGGGTTTAAGTCCAAGCACCCCTGAACAAAAAAAAAAAAAATTTTACTCCTTATTTCTTTTTTTTTTTCCTATATGGGTTATTTCAAAGCACTGAGACATCCAAAAAGCATCTTGCTGATAGCATCTTCTTCACTATAGAAATTTTAACTGTCTCTATTACATGTGTTTTGAGGAAGGGCTGAGAATATTGATCTCTCCATTCCATTGGTGAGTTGTTAATCACAGGAATACTCCTGAATTCATGACTGAATGCCTACTAATGGAAATAAAGGATTTACTATCTGGCTTTGTAAAAGTAGCATTACTGTAGATTACTACAAATGCGTGGAAGCAGAGAATATCATAAATCTTACACAGACATTTTGTGAAATATTTATAACTGCAGTAGTTTTCAATTAGCATACTTTGTGTGGCACTCTGCTCTGCAGCTACAGGAAGGCTAAATTTACACAATTTCTTACTTAAAATTGTGTAAATCTAGTGTAACTGCCATTGCATCCTGAGCAAAATCAACATATAGAAGAGCAAAATGAGGCCACATTGTTACTAATGCACCCTATCAAATGATCCTGCTTAATTCATGTGCAGAATGTGCATTTGTTGTGGAAAAAATGATGCAAAGGATATGTGTGCCTGTTGTGGGTAACAGGCTGAACACTCAGAATTATTCTGGTGATTTAGATTGTGGTAAACGCACTCTCAAAAATATCAAACTTAAATTACATAAGGTGCCTGCCTGGACTGATGAAATGGTTTTATGCCTCTACAAAAGCTAGGGAATTTTAATCAATCACTGGGAAAAGCAAATAGATCAAGTGAGTACCTTCCCATTAGCTCTGCAATGCTTGACAGAAATAGGACAGCAGAGAACAGTTTTTCCTGGTGCACACAGGGTTCTGTTTATGTCATCTGAATTTTATTCTGCACTGCTTATGCACTGTTGCCTGGAGGAACCCTGCAGTCTTGAGGTAAATACAGTAACTTATAGCTTTATCACTGAACATTTTCCTGCCAGTCTATTATCAAGATAACGGGCTCTTTTTCAGGAATTGGAATAAAGTTCTATCCACATGCTACCACAAAATTAACAGAATAAGTAAAGAATAAGCAATGGGACTGTTGAGTCCACTTAGTGTAAAGTCATAGAGTCACAGAATATCTCAGTTTGGAAGGGAGCAATAAGGATCATTAAGTTCAACTCATGTTCCTTGTAGGACCACCTAAAATTAAATCCTATGACCAGGAGTATCATCCTTCATGAATGAAGCATCATTCCATTCCCTCATGCTGTACTGCAGGTCACCAGATTTCTTTCTGCAGGGCTGCTCCCAAGACTCTCAATCCTGAATTTTTACATATAACCAGTGTTACCCTATCCCAGGTGGAGAATCAGGCATTGGCTCTTCTGCAAATCATGCAGTTGGTGACTGCTCATCTCTCTAGTCTATCCACAACTCTCCATCTTCAAGGGAGGATTCCTCCTAATTTAGTATATCCTCTCAAAACAATTAAAATTCAATTACAGTAATAGCAAATTAGAAAAGTATTTCTGTATTCACATTCACTTTACCTATCTCATTAGCAGCTCTATGCCATTTATAACCAGAGCTTACCTGATGGTAAACTGAATTAATGCCTACCAAAATGTGCTGAATACATGCAATAAAGTTCCTTGCTAGAAAAAGCAAGCAATTAAAAAATTTACAGATCTGTTGGAAGAAGCACCAAATTCACTTTACTCTATATGTTTATATTTTCATATATTCTTTGTGCTATTTTTATGGTTTTTTCCTAGATTTTGTTTTTTAATCCTGTTTTTCGTCAGTTCTGGTCTTTTAATTTAGGATACCAACCTATCAATTTTGCAAATGTAGTACCTGGATGTCACTGGCCTGTGTAAGGGAGGGTGCAAAAGAAGGTTTGGTTGCTCTGAGTCAACTTATTTCTGAGGTCACCCAGACAGTCTGGGTGCTTTTTGTGCTACGCTCATACAACAATAGCTGTGCAGAAGCCCTGAATTCTTATTTTTATTTGGGCAAGTAGCAAAGTGTCAGCAAATTCTGAGTTCCATGCATAACTTTTCAGATAAAGATGATAAGAAATTACAGATCTCCTTGTCTCACATGACTTTCCTAAATCATATCTTCAACTCAATTCTGCCCTTTCATAATAGTTTCTTCCATCTATTCTTTCTATGATACATTTTTAGCTCTCACCAACTTTTGTCTCAAGCTTTGGCAGCCTTCAATCTCCATGAGTCATTCATTCCCTTTGGCTAAATGATGTTTATGTCCTAATTTGGAAATTATATCCTGTTGTATCCTTTTAACTGGGTGTGAGCAGCTGTCACAGAGAATGTTCAGAATTTTTTTTTTAATACAAAATGTTCCTAAAGGATACAGAGTATGTCCAGTGAGAGTGATGATCTGCTGAGCTCAACCATGTAGTCATTCATTGTTATTATCCTCAAATTAAAAAAAAAAAAAGTTTACTTCTTAGCCAATTTTTTTATTTTAATTTTTTTATTTTATTTTATAAGGTACCAGTGCCAGTGCAACTTTTGCTCTTTTATTAAGGTGGCTTGTATCAAATCCAGCTCTCCTTCTCTTTAAATAATTTGCAAAATATGTGACTGAAATAAGAAGAGTGAAAAGAAAGCTGTGTTTAATTTCACTCTATGTGACAAAGTAAAAAAATACTTTGATCTATCTTTTTTCTGTGTGATGGGACTGTGAAGAAGAAAAAGAAGGCCTTAGCCTTCTTGCCCAGAGAATACCTGAATTTACCTCACAGGTCCTTCAGCATGGTATAATTCAATAATTCAGTAACTGCATATTCATGAAGAACAGTTTTAGACCTAAAATTCTTGTAATGGTTTGCCTTTGCCTTCATGAGCCTGTGCTTCAATATCACATTTGGAACAGCAATGAAGCAGGGCCTGTTTGAATATTAGGAACCAAAATTTTCCTTTATAATGATAACCAGATAAACTGAAATCTTTCCGTCATAATTTTTTTCGTTTCATAAATAATAATTGCTAAATGAGAAAGGGACATAATCCAAATATTGAATTGCCTAAATGTTAACAAATCAAGTGACCAATAAGTTCACTTCTTTAAAGCTCCATGTCTGTCGAATGCTTTTCCAGAAATCTCCGCTGCTCTAAACCTTCCTCAGAGCTATATTCTCAGTGCCTGTTCAGAAGGTTCTTTAATTTCTGTTTCTTCTTTAATTTTTGTCAGTGATGCTTTTGTAGTTCCTTTCTCTTTCTTACATGCAGACACATGTATCTCTATGGGAAAAAAAAAAACCCGCAAAAAATAAAGCAAATTTCCACATCTGAAAGAAAGCCAAAATCAAACAAAAGACCCAACAAGCCAAAACACACCCCTGCAAAGTCTTAACACCCAAATATGTTTTTATTGTAGAAAAGTCTGTGCTTTCAGTGATGGCTACTCCTTCTTTCTAGAGCAATTCACAAGTGGCTTGTTACAGCTGTCCTCAATGAAGCGTGACAGTTATTACCTGTCACAGTGACATATATCCAGCCCACAGTTTTGCATAAAGCTAATATTCATTGTCAAGATATTGTGCAACACCTTTTTCTGGTCAATTTTGTTTGCTTTCTGTTTTTTTTGTTTGTTTGTTTTTCTGCAGTTGCCTTCACAGATTACATTAGGAGGGGTTTTTAGCCTTGTCCTCTCTTAATGTACATATATTTTAGTAATTTTTACTCAAGAAAATGATGAGATATATTGTATTGATTTATTACATTTATTCAAGAAATAGAAAGCTCTCCAGACTGGCACAAATTTGAAAAATTGACACTTAGTCTTTGCTGCACAAGTATAAGTGGCAGTCACTTAGAGATATACGTTTAGTAAAATGTGCACTGACACAATAGAGCTAAGAGAAACAAGGCATCTCAAGAAACTGAACGTTTTCCTTTTATCTGAACCTTGAAGTATAAAGAGGACACAAATTTTTATATACAAAGAAGCTAGACAAGAAACGTTTCACATGTTTACTAAGAAAGAGACTTGCATACTTAGATTTCAAATCTAGTCTATGCTCCTCTTTCAGTATTATTTCTTGCGTTTCAGGGAAATGCAGCTATAACAACTAAGAATCCCACTGCCATAAATACTATTCATAGGTAAACATTCCCTGCTCTGAACCATGTATAGCATCAAGAAAAGCATATTTTTTTTTTGTGTTGAGTTTAGGATGTAAATGAACAGGGAAGTCAAATAATGGAGACAATAAAAGCATTGTCTGCATTTTACAGTCAGTAAACCAGAGCAGAAAGATTTGCTGACATTTGTCTACTCTGCATGCAGATGCTACTTCCTTTGACATGGGGATTCAGAGTGAAAAAATCTCATAGTAATGTAAAAAAGGTTGCTTTCCAACATACAGACAGGGCTTGAAACAGAGCAACCATTTAGTTGACTAGCCTTCTATTGAATGTTTAATAATGAGGATTTTGTAACAGAGATGCCCTCTAAAACAAAACAGGAACAAAGACTACAGAATTTTCTTCATACACTCTTTCTAACTGCCATCAAAGAGCCGTGATTCAAACCCTGCCAGTCATGGCTGCACTTGAACTAATGACTTAGCAGTGAAAAGGCTCTACAGTCTATTACTAATCTCCTGATTCATCTGGGCTTTCAACCCTTTTTAAAAGCTATATTTACTGGGATCAGAACAGTTGCCCTTCTTAGAATAGATTTTATGCTACAGCTCACAGTCCAGAGTTCAAGAGTCTTCCATTTAAAAAAGAATAAGTCATAGTGTCTCTGTATAGTCACTTTCTGATAGCAGGGCAAAAACTTGCCCATCCTATTAACAGGATATAATTAAAAATGCCTTTCTCCCATGTTAGGTATCTCACCTTCATGAATGAATGCATAAAGACAATGCCTTCTATTTTATCTTATCTCTTTCTTTTTCACAATTATTTATCTTCATAGAAAATAGACAAGTCTAAGTAAAGTATTTTTAAAAACAAAACACCCAAATCAAATCTGACCAACTATTTTTATGTTGCCATGTTAGCTGCTGGAACAAATGAAAAAACTGTAGTATGAGAGAAATGAAGACATATGAGAGAGGAAAAATCAATTTAGATAAATACATTTTGTTTAATTATGTCAATAAATTATAATTATTGGATATCACTCATTTTAGAAAGTTAGCGACAATTTCACAGGACAATTTCACAGGAAAAATACAGAATGTATTTTTCCACTGTCTATCTTTTGCAGTTCAGACCTATTATTTATTCTCTTGAGGTATTTGAAATTGAGAATCAATGTTACATCCAGATTTCAAATATCCTTCTTATATCATGATTTTCCTGTCTGTTTTGAAGGTCATGCTGTCCCTTTTCAGGTGGATAGATATGTACCAGTGTAGTGCATGTGGACAAGGCACATTTCTGATTTCTGGTGCTGAAATTCAGCGCTGAACCCAGAGTGGAATAGAGCACAGGTGCAGGGGTCATTTGGGTATCTTTGGACATATTTCCACAGTAGAGAAGCAGTGAACAGAAGCAGTTTTTCTGCACTGTGCTTCACACAGCACATGCCAGATGTAGATTTTTGTGCTGATGCAGAAAGATGAATGACTTTTAGTCCCTAATAGTTATAATGGAGAATATGCTGAAAAGTTCCATGCAAAGGAAAAATAACTTTGCCTACTCACTTGGCATGAGCCTGCCCCTGCTTCTAGATATACCAAATTCTTTCTAGGCATGGTGCATACTGTGGTCTAAGCTCAGATAACAGCAGTTTTGTATCATACTAACATGCTGTCATTTGATTTGTATGATCTTTCCGTGGTCATTACTGATATCTATCCTTATATAAGTTTGACAGACATCTGGGAAAAAGCTGCACAGTTGCTAAGTGCTATCAGAGTACTGGCTCTACTCTTCTCTTCAGTATACTAGCATAATGTGTTGGAGCACTGCTCCTTTTTGGGTTGGAGAAAGTTGCTGAAATCCAGAGAAAAATATTTGTTTGCATTTGTGTTTCCTAGTCTTTTCAGCAACACAGGTACTTGCTGTATTTTAGATTGTCATGTGCACTATGCAAGTATTTCCTGGGCATATATGAGGTTTATTTTTGTGTTTGGGGAAGGATAGCAGGTATATGTTTTCTTTTGTGTAGGACTCTTCTTCAGTTCTCTGTGGGAGATTATACCTGTTCTTCATGTTCAATAATGAAAGAGGAACAGGAGAATATTCAGAATACTTCATTCACTTATATCTTCACCACTGATGTATCATCCTGACTCTTAATGGAGCATATGTTCCATCTTGGTAAAATGGATAAGATTTAAAGCCCTTTTAAATCCTGCTCAGAGCTTCTTTGTTCAGATGGAAAGGGATAATAGATAGATAACATCTAGAATTAACTATGCAGTAAAGATATACTGTCTAGGAATATCTGCAGAAAGTGAATTATTGTTTTGACTGAACCTCTAAGTGGTTTAAAAATGTGTTTTCTAAAAATATCTGTTGGTATAAGCAAAGATTACTGTATCTTTTTCTTCTTGACTTATTTTCAGCCCCAGGATATTTTAGCCATTTATAAAGCAGGTTGCATCTCTAAGCTTTATTTATGAACACCTATTCAGCTAGGAAAAAAATCTATTTGCAACTGCCATTCTTCCAAGAGTCACAATATAAATTCAAGTGCATGAATTTACCATGAAGAACATTACCATGTCAGGAATAGAGTGATTCTGAAGCAGTTAGAATTTTCTTAGAGATTCTTTGTTCCTAGGATATTTAAAATTGCATTCTGGACAGGAAGAAGGAAAAGTAAATTACGGTACAGTTTTTTTCAAATCTTCTGATAATCAAATTATGAAACAATTTCTGTGGAATAGTGTTTTTAAGACTTTTGTATTCATAGACTGAATGGTAGCTTCTGTTTCTTCAAAAACGGTTTTCAGGAGAACCGCCTTCATGTTTTAAGAGATCTGTACTTGAAATTCATATAAAACCACATGTAAAAAAATTCTCCAAAGACTTTTAAAGTACTGAATGCTATTCTAGTACACCATATAACAGTATTGAACTCTTCTGAGGCTTCTACATCATGCTAAACTGCATGAACACGGTGTAATATACAAAAGTAATTTGGAAAGAAAGCCTACAACAGAATATTTCTAAGAATATGTAGAGCAGGCAGTCTATACGTACCTTATTAGAAGGAGACAAGGAGTCATAAATGTATCCAGCCACAGAACCACTACTACTGTTAGCGTTCAAAAACACATAATCACGGAGCGATTATATGCGGTGCTTTTTATTAAGAGCTCTGGGAATCGGGGTATATTCAACCCAAATCTGACTCTGACCATACATCCGAAATGATCATGTTTTATACTCTATCGTTACATAACTTTCATGTTAATTATTAAATTATATTGTTCTATTGTATACATAAATTTAGCCCCTCTCTGAATTTCCAACATAGTTTCTCACTATTCTTCTTATGGTTATATAATAATTACATTTAATTACTAAACAATCATCACATCTAACAATTATATAATTTATTATACTGCTTACACAGGTGCAGTTGATCTGAGAAAGCACAAAGCCTAACATTTTAGATTCTATCTTTGACTTTTTCCAGGGTTCCAATATCACTACCTCTTTATTTCAAGTTATACTTCAAACATCTGACCTCATTTATTCACACAACTATTTTTAGCCTAAGCCTGGAATACAATAATAAAGAGGTATGGACAGGTATAATTTACTGAACCACTCCTCAAGGTATCTGGGAAGTCAGAAGCTTCATTCCAGATAGCTTCTTCCTACATTCTCCTGGTCCTTTAAAGCAGCCTGATTTTACACAGCTGATTTTAGTTTACATTTTAAGGTTCATTTTATAAATCTTCTTGAGTGTTTTCTAGACCTACAACTTTGTGATAGACATAAGTAGCACAAATGACAGATGTAGCATAACGTTTTGATGGAAAGCTTTACTGTACCAGGATTAAACTTTTGTTGCTGCATTTTGAAAGATATTCCAAGACTTCCATTTCTCTTTAAATTACACCAAGCTCCTTAACAGTTTGATTAAATTAGTAAAATGTTCATTAGCATGTTCTAAATTATATTATTTGATTATTTAAATACAGTTGTATGCTTTTCCTCATCAGCACTATGACTTTATGCTGCAGAGCACTTCTGGTGATTTGTCAGCTAAACTTAGGCAAATAAATCTTTACATAGGTTCAGGACAGGCCTACAGGTCCTCTTCAAAATGTTCTAATAAGGAAAGCAGCGGGGAATGAAAAAGGACATAGAAAGAAAACACATTGTTCTGTCCCAAATACCCAAGGAGATTCTTTCAAATAAAATTGTTTCTTTTGATTGAGAAGCACAAACTGTAACTACACGAGGCCAGTCTGTAGAACAAAGATTCAAATATTTAAAGGTGGTGTGTCCAATTTTATGGCACACTTCTGACAATTCACACAGAGTAAAGCAATACAAGAAAAAACAACCAATCCTTTAGGGAGAGACTAACTTCTGTCTTGAATACTGACAAAATTGGATTCTTTGTTCTTTTTATCACCTTCTTTGGCCATACTAAAATTTTAAAAGTAACACGACACTGAGCAGTAAAAATTAGAAATATTCTCATGATATCTTTTTTTAAAGTACTTCCAAAGCTATTCTTAAAAATGATTCTGCCACTTTTGGAATATTGCATACTTTCAGCAGAAGTCCTGGATTTTATGAATGGGGATCCAATGATTATCTGTTGGATTCTGAAGCTTAGGGAAAGTTATGTTCTTCTTTAATGTTTATATAATTTTTTGAGATTAATTTTTTTATATTCTGTCCAGCTTTCCTGAATAATCTCAAGTGGATATTATTCTTAATAGCTTAGACATACTGAACTCTGAAAAACAAACTGTATCTGCCATACTGCACCAGAGCCATGCGTTGTTATAGCACCATACACGGTGCACAGCCAAGAGGAGGGGCACACACTGGCCAAACAGGCAGTGTATGCTAAAGGGGAATGGAGGAGCGTTAGTGGATCTCCAGCTTTTATATGTCACATAAAATTTATACAACTATATCAAGATAATTTATGCAGATCTGGGCAGATCATTTGCCTTTAGTAATAATACTCATTATAAATTAATTCCTTCTGGTATTGTTTCCCAAATGAGCCAATATTTAATTTAGTGTAAATGTTTCCATTTTATCTTAGTATTGAAATTCATCTCCTAGAATTACCCTGGCCTAATTTGTGCTATCATGACTACACATTCCACCATGCTTAACAAGCAGTGAGATCTTTCTTACTACAGCTTTCCCATACAGCAAGGTGACCACTCATGCTGTTGTCTTGTCAATTCTAACAAAATTTTGGGATTAATCTTCCTGAACTAGCACTGCAAGAAACTCATGAAACTCAAATATATAGCCCAGTCCTTTGCTTGTTTGGGCTACTTTTTCATTGTTATTGCTGTTATTATTTTGTTTTTAGCTTGTTTTGTGGTTTGGGGTTTGTTTGGTTTGCTTTGGTTTTTGGTTTTTTTTTTTTTTTTTTTTTTGCAATTGGGACATACTGCTAAAAGTGAGTCCCAATTGTCTAAACATGAGTGGAGAAATGCATACTCTAAACTCTTCTCAGGACAAAAAGGAATTTAAGCATTTTACAGGAACATTGATGATATGACCAATTAGCATTGTGCCAATAAAGTTGCTATTACCAGGTTTCAGAAATAAGTATATTTAAAGGAATGAAAAATATCTCTTTTTTTTAACCTATTTTCCCGCATATACTATCTTTACAATTGAAGAAATTTTAAAATGTTCTGCTTAGATTCAGTAACATCCAGGAATTGGGAGTGGGGGAAAAGGGGAGGGGTGGACATGGCCTCTGAGCGATTTCATAAAAAACTAAAAGAAACACTCTCAAATTCAAGTGTTTCAAATGTTATAATAGTATTCATTGTAGATTCATTACTGTTATCTAAACAGAAATGAAAATTATCTGCATTTGTCTAGGCAGCATCTGCTCAAATAAACCAAGAATTCATGCACCAGATAATGAGAGCATGGTAAATGAGAAGTATTTAAATTACTTTCTTTTCCAGCCAAGGACATTGTAGTGAAAGTAAAGCAATTTTCATCGTATTTTTAAGCAAAGAAAAAATCCGTAGAGTATAATGTGGCTGAAAATTATTTAATCTTTATAACAGAAGTTTTCAAAATTTTCATCTCTGTGGCTGAATTCTATTCAGAAAACTATTCAGCAAATGTTGTTGGTTTTAAATAAGTTCTGGCAGGTTCATAAAAGAAATGAAAGTGTGTTGTATCAATGGCTTCCAGCTATGAAACAACCCATTGCTTTATCTGAACAATGCTATTGGGGTTCATTGAATTAATTTACTTTACTCCAGAGGACTGCTCACTTGTATGACAACATTGAGACATTCCAGGCTGCTGACTCATTCGTACAATATTCTACTACTTTATTTGATCTTAAAGGAATATTTGAGGGAAATTCAGCAGTACAATAAAACAGTGTCTCCAACAATGTTCACAAACGCTTACAGTCTTTTCTGTTTTCTAGAGCACTGCATATGACCTCTCCCTGGTCACCCATATTCTCTTGGGGAAACAGTATTTTTACGTAATAGAGCAAGAACAATGTCATTTATTCCATACAGGGGAATATGATGCAGGTACAAATAAATCTCAGCCAATTTTAAACCATTTTCTTTAAGATGGTGTCTTGGGGTGACAGAGAAAGAAGAATCACAGAATCACAGAATTAACTAGGTTGGAAAAGATCTCTGAGATCATCAAATCCAACCTATGACCTAATATCTCCTCATCTATTAAACCATGATATTAATACCATGTCCAGTCTTTTTTCAAATACCTTTAGGGACAGTGACTCCACCATCTCCCTGGACAGCCCATTCTAATTCCCAGTCAGTCTTTTGGTGAAGAATTTTTTCCTAATGTCTAGCCTAAACTTTCCCTGGCACAACTTGAGACTCTATCACGATTTTCCTAGGAGAAGAGACCAGCTCCCTCCTGGCTACACCCTCCTTTCAGGGAGTTGTAGGGAATGAAAAGGTCTTCCCTGAGCCTTCTCTTCTCCAAGCTAAGCAACCCCATTTCCCTAATCTGCTCTTCACAGGCCTTGCGTTCTAGACCCCTCAGCAGCCTTGCTGCCCTTCTCTGGACACATTCAAGCATCTCAACATCCTTCCAAAATTATGTGGCCCAGAACTGGACACAGAGCTCAAGATGCAGTCCAACCCATGCTGAGTACAGGGGAGAATGGCCTCCCTGGACCTGCTGGTCACACTGTTCCCAACCCAGGCCAGGATGCCTTTGGCCTTCTTGACCACCTCAGCACACTGCTGGGTCACGTTCAGGAGGAAAGACTTGTACAGTTGTACAGGGCTGTACTTGCTGCATATTGCTAATTCATTCACCAAATTTATCTGTGGCACAAACCTACACGGCGCGTATAAAATACAATGGTCTTCGCTTCCTAGTCGCTTCTCTACTCTTCCCTTTTTCTGTGCCCCTTGAGGAGATATTTTTCCTTTTTCTTAAAAAATACCATGACAGTCTCCCAGCTTTAAAGTTTTACCATAAAATCAGCTTTAACCACTCAGCTGGTGTTCTTGCTTCTCCGGGCTATGTGTCTTAACAATTTCCAGCACCCTTCTGTTCACAAACTACTTATTGAAAGCTAAGAAAAATGAGCAAGAAATGAATAAAAGAAAAGGAAATAAGTTTACAGTGATGGAAAATAATAATGGCATAGATTATGACTGTGGAAACAGTGTGCTGCTGGAAATATGCGTTTTCAATGTTTTCATCCTGCAGTCAAGTAAATGGAAGAACAAATGGCACCAACAAACAGCATTACATAACTGAAGCTTAGAAACATAAATACCTATGAAATAGCCTGAAATTTAGAGCTCCTATTAGGAGATATAATTAGACAATGAAGTAAAAAACATAGATATGCACAATTTAAATATCACTGAAAACGAACAAAAATACCCCAAACCAAAACCAAAATGAAAAAAAAAAAGTCCAAACAGAAAACATCCCAAAACTGAAAAAGGGATCGAGTCACATTAATATAAATACAAAGCCATAAAGATGTTTAAATTTTTGGAAAATACATTTGTATACACAGATACATTCACATACAGAAATATATAGGAATATATGTACATTTACACATCTACATCTGCACATATGTATGTGTCTGTCTATCTTTCTGTCTGTCTGTCTATGTATGCATGAATAGTGGGTTTACTCTGGGCTGGATGCCAGATACCCACCAAAGCAGCTACATCATCCCTCTTCATAGCTGGACAGGGGAGAGAAAATGTAACAAAGAGTTCATTGAGAAAAGGACAAAGAGGGATCACTCACCAAATACTCTCACAGGCAAAACAGAATCAAATTGGAGCTATTAATTGCATTTATTATTAGCAAATGCAGAGCAGGATAATGAGAAATTAAATACAACCTTGAAAAGACCTTCCCCCAACGCCTCTCTCCTTCCCAGCTCCACCTCCTGCCCTCCATGGTGCAGGGAGTCAGGGAATGGGGGTTATGGTCACTCTATCACATGCTGTTTCTCCCACTGCTCAAGGGAAAGGAGTCCTTCCCCTGCTCCCATGTGGGGTCCTTGCCATGGAAGCCGGTTCTCCACAAACTTTTCCAACATATCACGGGCAGCATTTCTCTCCCAGCTGTTCCAACATGGGTCATTCTTCCATGAGGCAGGCACATGTGTCCTTGCATGTGCCCTTCAGGCACAGCCTGCTCCAGTGTGGGTCCCCAGTGGGGTCACAAGTGCCACCAGGAAAGTGCTCTGGTGTGGGCTCCTCTCTCCCCACTCTGCAGGCCCCTGCCAGGAGCTGCTCCATCGTGGGCCTCCCAGGGGCCCGTGACCACACTCCTCTCAGGCCTCTGCCTCTTCCTCTGTGGGTCTCCTGCACGGGCTGCAGGTGGATCTCTGCATCACTGTGGATCTCCATGGGCTGCAGGAGCCCAGCTGCCTCACCATGGACTGCACCATGGGCTGCAGAGGAATCTCAGCTCTGGCTCAGCCTGGAGCACCTCTGCTTCCTCCTTTTTCTTTGCCCCTGGTGTCTGCAGAGTTGTTCCTCTCACAGATTCTCTCTCTGCTATTCTCTGGATGTAATTTCATCTGCATAATAACATCTTTTTACTTCTTAGATGTTATCACAGAGGCATTACCACCATCACTGATGAGTTCCATCTTGGCCAGAAGCACATCCATCTTGGAAGTGGCTGGCAATAGTTCTGTTGGACATGGAGGAATCTTCTGACAACTTCTCCCAGGTGCCACTGCTGTAGCCCCCCTGCCATAAAACTTGGCCGTGCAAACAATACAGCATGGTTCTTTATTCACTTGTCAGCAGAAAAGAAAAATTACCACAAGAGTGATAACAACATTCAGTGTGTATGTGTTAAGGCGTGTGTTTAAAATTTGCATGTATGGGGAAATGTGACACAACACATCACAATGATATAATGAATGATGAATAATACACATTTTCATATGATATATAATACAATTTAATGTTTATTACCATTGTCAATATAATCAATACATACCAGTTGCAACTGACATATAGAGAGACAGCCTCAGTATAATGAAATGAATTTTGATAAGCAGAGCCACAGCAAGTCTGTTCCCATGCAGTGCAACTTCATTAAAGTATCCATGCAGGAAGCAAAAACATAACATTCAGGCAGTGAAATGGAGAGATTGTTCATTCCAAGGTAAGAATTTCTTTAGAGCAACTTTTCCATTTTTCCCTAGAGTTCATAATCTTGAGAAATCAACAACATCATGTTGTGAAATTCCATTTCTGTTGTCTTAATACACCTGTGAAATGCTGAATCCCTAGCAAAACTGTGGCAATTTCAGAATTTTATCAAAATTGTCCAATAGTACTGAAATTGTGGTATTATATAAAAAGTAGTTATAAAAATATTGAACAGCTTGAATAATTATTTTACTTTTCCTATATTATGCTTACTATTAAAAAAAATCTACCCAAGCAGCAACCTATTAACCGAAACGCTATATTTAGAAAATGGGAGACACTCAAATTTTTATGGGGTTTTATGCATATGATCTGAGACTGTTATTTGGTATGATTCTTCTGTGAGGCCAGTTCTTATTCAGGTATGGGAGGGTACTCAGAGGTTGTCACTGGGTTTTCTGGTTCATCCTCTCTTGTGGAGCAGGCAAGTTTTGATATTGCCTTGAAAAGAAAAAAAATATTGTGTAGTCTTTTGTATTTGCAGACTTTCAAGCACTTGATGAAGAGCATAATCAGCTTTATCTTCCCTTTTCCATCTAGGCAAAAAAGGAACAAAACCTGAACTAGAACTTTTTCTCCAAAGCCCTTCCTGTCTATTAGTGTCTGTGGTGTTGAGATAGTGAAAATTTGAGTAAATTTCAGAGCAATCAATAATTTTTCTTATTCTTCATCCTTCAATAGGAAATTACTTTTACAACAGCCTCTTGCATTCTGCAGAATATGTTTGGTGTCATCCACAAATGTTGGTATTTTGTCCCATTTCAAGCTGTAAAGAGAACCATAAGAGCAAGCCAAGTTCTAAAATTCCGTACCTGTTAGAGTTCTTCACTAAAACAAGAGCATCCCATCAGGTGTCTAGGGTATTTTTTGTGAAGGAGAATCTTCAGGCCTACACAAAAAATCAGCCACACCACTACAATACTCTCTTGTTTCTAAAGCTTCTGTTTGAAGGCAAAAGCAATCAACTTGTGAGAGAGAATCCCTCCAAATAAAGTAACAACTAAGCTGTGTTTTGGTACTTTCATGCTTTTATGTTCAGACGACAGATAGCTTTAAATATTAAGGGTACTTAGCATTTTTCTAGTTTCTTATGCAGTTCAATTGTCTGCACATATCAGTCATTTGTCTTGGATTAACTCTCATTTTCATTTATGCAGTGCTGACAGCCTAAAATGACGTACTTAATTTTTCTTCTCCTCCATGTTTTTCATTACTAAGAACACTTTCCTCAACTGGAGTTCCACCTATATATTATTCAGAAGTACAGATTATTTCCCAAGCTTAGATAGGAATTTTGCGTTTATCTTTTTACTGTTGTGGCAGAGTAGTCAAGAGAAGCCTCTCAGCCAGGCAAAAGAAGTGGGACACAGTGATTGCATGGATGATTATGATTACATTTATTGCAAATACAATACCTAAATATTGTCAATGCAGTGTCTTAATAACAAGTCTATTAGAGTGGATTGCAGTTTAACTAAGTCATAGTCCCAAGCTGCAGTGAGATCACTTGCTTTCTAAACTTCTCAGAGAAGTCTAGGTGTGGCTAGGTCCACTTAGACTCAGATTTGGTTAACAGTCTGTATCTACAGAGTTTGGCTAGAAACATATGTGTTTGCAGCCTTTGGCTCTGCAAAATTCCAAGCAACAAATTCCAACAATTACCAAGCAACAAAATCCCCATGCAGCTAGTTTAGGCTTTTATCTACATATCACAGAATCAGAATCACAGAATCACTAGGATGGAAGAGACATGCAAGATCATTGGCTCCAACCCATGCCCTAACACCTCAAGTAATACCAATGCTGTGGTATTCACATGCCCTCTGAAGAGACAGATTAACTTTCTCAGATTTCTCCTGAGAGAAGCTGTGAGAGAAGCGGAGAAAAGAATGATCAAAACAATTCTTATCTCATTTTCTGTCTCTGTGTTTGTGCCCATGTGGAATGTGTTTTGGAGATTGTTTACCCAAGGTGATTGCTTGATTGGATTCTGGCGATGGTGTTTTGATTCATTGACCAATTGGATCCACATGTGTGTGTTGGAACTCTCGGGCAGAGAGTCGCGGCTTTCCTAGTTTGTTAGTTCTTGTTAGTTGTGATATAGTTTAACTATCAAGAACTTCTTGATAGTTCTTGTTAGTGTGATATAGTTTAATATAGTTATAGTATAATAAAGTAATTCATTAGCCTTCTGATATCAGAGTTCTGCGCATAATTCTTCCCACCTGTTGGGCGTCTTAGCACTGATAGAAGCTACATCCAGTCTTTTCTTAAACACATCCAGGGATGGTGACTCCACCACCTCCCCAGGGAGCCCATTCCAGTTCTTTATCACTCTTTCCATAAAAAGCTTTTTCATAATATCCAACCTATATTTCCCTTGGTGCAGCTTGAGACTGTGTCCTCTCCTTCTCTCACTTGCTGCCTGGAGAAAGAGACCAACAACCCCACCTGACTACAGCCACCCTTCAGGGATTTGTAGAGAGTGATAAGGTCACCCTTGAGTCTCCTTTTCTCCAGGCCACAGCCCCAGCTCCCTCAGTCGTTTCTCACAGGGCTTGTATTCCCAGCCCCTCACCTCTATTTGACTAGATCTTAATGCTTTTTACTCAGACAACCAAAAGTGAGAAAGATGTCCCTGCTGAGGGGTGGGGAATCCACTCAGAAGCTGCTTGCAATATTGAGAGGTCAGTTTGCCCAGCTGGCCAGATATGCAGCACATTTTATATCCTTATGCAAGCTCCAAAGTCAATTGCGAATATCACTGTTTCTTCATCTCTGGAATACAATTATTGAGCATACAGACAGTTCTTCCTGAAAAACCCACTTGGTCTTCTTATCTGAGGACAAACCAGATTGCACCATCACAGAGAGCAGAAAGGGAAATGGAGTATGTGGGGGTCTGTGGAGGTGTGTGTAAGACACACATGAAGATCCAATTATGTTTCACAGTTGTCAACATTAAGTTATTTGAAATTATTTCCTATGATTTTGAATGCAGACATTAGTAGCTAGATGACATTTTAGTCATATTATTTAATTTTAGGTAGCCACACAAGAAATAACAGCTTGGACCCATTTATCCTTGAGGTTCCCTTCCAACTCAAGATATCCTATCTTTCTATGATTTATGATAAATCAATATTTAAGCTGCTAAATCAGACACTCAGAAGTTAGATACCCCAGTTTCAAATTTGCCTTTATCAGTCTCCTACACATACATATTTAATGAGACTCTTTAATTATAACACCCTTCGCACCAGAAGACTCCTATCTTCAGTGTTTAAGGCAAAGAATGCTCACTGTGAAACATCTATTTATATATTTTCCCTGGTTTTATTATTTAGCCCTATGCCTGTCTTGTTGAACACTGCTCAGAGTATGTTCTAAAAGGCAGAATTATTCATATGTTTTTTTGTCTGTGCTAGAAGTTCAACATAATCAGTGATTAGATTTTTTAAAGCATTCCTCTGAGAAGAAGATCTGGCTGTAGGCATAAGGAGTCTAAAAGGCTACTTAGGGCACAAAGGAATATGTGTTGTTTGTTTTTATTCTACATTCTTACTTCCCACTCCTCCTCACTCGCAATTTTGAAGTATAAGTCTGTAGGAGCTGGCCCTTACAAATTCTTACATTGCAACCAATTGATAGCTTAGTAGCTTTCAGTGTAGAAGTAACAAAGAACCTGCATTTTCATACAATGTCAAGGTATAGCAGCAAGGTTTGGAGTGCAAGGAAGGAAACTATACATTTAGGAAAGTGTGGATAGTGAAGAGATTGAACTGATTAAATTGCTTATTCAATGTGACATCTTTTAAAGCAGGGAGTAGTCAGATTTTCTAATTTTAAGACTTGCACATAGTTTATTTAGGATATTTTATTCTTAATTATGAGTGTTAACGTATGTCATTTACCTCATATGACAGAGAAAGCCTAGAGGAAGAAAAATCTCAAGTTCAAGTGTGTTATGAATTAAATTTCTTATCTAAAACATAGGGTGGAACTTTTTCAGAATTTTCAAATCTGTGTAAAACCAGCTTATCTGCTGATCTTTTCAATTTGTTTATATCAGACTCACATATCTCAAATTTTAAATATTCGAAGGTTACAATTAGTGAGAATTGGGAAATATAGGATTCAAGGTAAATGAGAGATATCAAACAACAGTATTTTATTAAGGGGGCCATTAACATGATTAACAGCATTATCATTAAAATAGGAAATACTAGTTGAAACTCATATTGTCTATCTGGTATATTCTTCATTAAGACATTAACTAAATATTTTGGAAATTATTGGTCACTTAAAATAGGGACCAGATGCTTCCAAAAAGTCTAAGTTAGTCCCAAAATAGCTTTGATTTTCCAGAAGAAGCAAATCCTTAAATGTGAGTACACCTGAAGAGTAATGCATTTTATAAGTCAAGCAGGCATTTCTATGCAGCTACCAGTGATAATCAACTGTGTCAAATTTGAGCTAAGAGTAAGCTGCAGTTATTGAGACACAAGCTTCTGAAAAGCAACGCTACGTAGATCTCATAGCCTTATCACAGAGTGAGTTGTGTCACCTTATAATGTGATATAGATGATTCTTGATTGAGTAGAAGCATGTAATTCAATTGAAGAGTTCTGCTGACACAAGAGCAGCCTTCAGGTGATTTATGAATGAGAGTAGAGCACTTCATTGAATTACAATCTTGGTATTCAGCTTGGAAAGGGTTTCAATATACATCATTATTGTCACTCTGGAGAGGAGGGAGGAGAGGAATTTAGGGAAAGGAAGAAAACAGATAATAAAACGTTTTAATTGGGAACATGGGCAAGAAAATAATTTCAGCTTAGATTTTTAAAACAAAGTTTATAATATTTGGATCTATGTAGAAGTGTGAAACTTGGATACTTTGGACATAACTTTATGTTTTCCCAAATCAAAACACAGGGAGTCTTATGGCTGTTTCATGATATGTATCATAATTGACTGACAAGTATTTTTCATTCAAAAAGCAATTAGTCCAAATTTTCCTTAGCAACTGTAATTTAATATCACTAATGCAATAAACTAATTCTTCCCTGAAGATTCACTGGCTGAATAAAGAGGCAACAGCTCCCATGCAGGAGACTGGTAGTGTGTGGAAAAAAACCAATCATAATGAAAGCCAATTTTCCTTTTCCAATGTAACTTGTTTTCTGCAGGAAAGCTTTCACAGAAGCAAGTGAAAACTATGAGATTGCATGTCATTTCCCGGCTTGTGTATGCATTATTTTGTATGCAGGCTTCAAGGCCTCTGAGTCAGTTGGATCCCATCCCACCTATGTGCACAGATTTCCTCACAAATGAAGGCCTGTGAAAGTGTCCATGCAGCAAGTCTGTGAACTTGACACAGTAAAAATCAGAACACATTCAACATTCGAGAGAACCCAAGAAGTCAGAGTGGCCTTTGGGTTTAAAAAATACAGTGTTAGTCGTAGAGAACAGAGGCAGTAAAGACATTGTGTAACCCCTTCTGAAACTTCCCTAGAACATAGCAATTATTTAGTCCTGAATTATTCACTTGCACACAACTATCTCTAAATATTTTATATATTTAATTATCAATGTGGCTTACCAAGTTCTACTCATGTATTATGAATATCATGCAAGAACATGAACAGGTAACAGAGTCATTTTGAATAGGCAAGGAACAGCAAGTAGAGTGGTATTGTTTGCCTTACAGAAAAGCAGTCAGGTACCTGTCTCTCACAGGGGTGTTATGTGAGAAAGTTCAGACATAAAAGAGAAATAAATTAGGAGTGTTGCTTGAAGCAGCTGTGCAAAACAAGTTGCACTGATTCCCTTTCTGAAGCACAATTTTTTCTCAGATTATTTCAGCATCAAAGACATGGATTTTCTCCTAGCACATGTAATATCAAGTAATACTGCTGCAACAAGGATGGTGTGCCAACAAATAAGGATTGATTTGAAAAGGTGAAGTTTAGCTTAATTTCTACTTGTTGTTCAGTTACATGTTATCAAGAGAGTTTTGTTTCTTTTTTCATTTCCAACAGTTCACATTTTTGTGGTGGTGGCTTGTGACAATGAGCAAGTGAGGGCACAGTCTTGAAAACTGCTATTAATGTAATTTCATCATGAATATCATATGAACTCTCTGTCTTATCTCAGCATGAAATCAAACAGTTCGCATTATGACCTGCTCTTTCTGTCAAGACAGAACATACTGCATAGAAGACTTGAGATTAGAATGAGGAAAACTATACCATGGGAGCAAAAGGAAATTTATTTTTACAGGTTTGAGGCCTGCTGTCACTATTTGTGCAATTTGAGGCATGAACATGACCATGGGTTCAGCTGACATAAGGACAGCACTGAGAGAACCAGAAAAAGGAAATGATAAACAAGAAAAATCACAGTTATCAGGGGGTAAACCACCATGAGACAAAACCTGAAGAAAATATAATACTACAGCTAATGTTCAAAAAAATGTATTTTTATAAACTATCAATGGTAGACCAGCAAGATCTGATCATCAGCTATATAAAGCAGATGGATTTTTACCACTGACTTCATAGTGAATGCAATGACGGTTATCAAACTTTAAACTCATTTAAAAAAATAATAGAATGAGCAGAAGAAGGTCATAATAATGCAAAGAGGAAGATCTTGAAGGGGTAATATATGCAGCATATTGTCAAAGAATTTGCTTCAGAAATCACAGAATCTTTGAGTGTCTGAGATGGTGGAGCAGCTCTGGAGATCTGTTAGTCCAACAACTTCAGGGTTAGAAGCAGCAGGGTTAGAAGCAGCAGGTTACTAAGGACTGTGTCCAGGTGTGTTTGAGTACCTCCAAAGATGGACACCACAACTCTCAGGACAGCCTGTGCCAGTGTTTGACTACCCTCTCACAAAAAACACCTCCACTACCTGATAGCCTAGCCCCTTCACCAGAGCACACCTCCCACAGATGCCAAGACCTATGCCTCTGTCTCCAGCAAAAAGTCCCAAATATTACTGCAGTTTCTTTCTGCACAGGTACCTCGTCCCTCAAGAGCTTGGGTCTCTGATGTAGCAAAGAAACAGAGTATTTCCTTAGTGTATTAAAGCACTCATATTTCAGTAACAGCTTCAGACAGAGGCACATACATGAGATATTACCTCAAGAAAAAATTACAGCTAACAAATGATTTGTGACATAACCAGAAATCATTATGGAAAGATTAAAGCATATAATCTGAGATATGTTTATATATACTATAGGTAGAATCATGGAATTGAAAATAATAGGAAAAAAAGGACCTTTCCCCCGTGTATTGATTTTGGCTGGGATAATTTTATTTTCTTCACAGTGGCCGGTATGGGGCTGTGTTTTGGATTGTGCTGACTACAGAGTAGGTAATATAGAGACGGTTTTGTTGCTGTTGAGCAGGGCTTACACATAAGCAAGGCCTTTTCTACTTTTCATGCGGTCAGGCTGGTGGGGGTCCATGGGAAGCTGGGAGGGGATACAGACAGGACAAGTGTCCCAAACTGACCAAAGGAATATTCCAGACCATACACAATCATGCTCAGTAAAAAAGGTGAGGGGAAGAAGGAAGAAAAAGGTGCAAATTTAGATGGTGTTTGTCTTCCCAAGTGACTGCTACGTGGGGAGGGGCCCTGGTCCCCTGGAGGTGGCTGAACACTGCCAGGTCACTGGAAGTGGTGAATGAATCCCTTGTTTTGTTTTGCTTCTGTGCACAACTTTTGATTCCAGTACCAAATGTCCCGTCCCTGGCTGTTTTTGATGGCCTGGAAAGGCTCGAGATGTCCTCAGGACAGCCTGCGCTCCAAAGGACAAAAAGAGTCTTCAGGTTTTCTCTCGGTCTTCAGTGTTTATTAGTTTTTATCTACAAGATTTTCTCTCGGCCCGACAGAGGTCCACACAGCACGTCGGCCATGAGCACACTGCGTGCCCTTGGGGCGGTCACTTATCTTTATACCCAAAACTACGTATAAGATATTTACCTATTTTCCCCAATGCCTTTCACCCTCATTGACAAGTGCACTTTTAGTAAGAACCAATCCCAAAGTGCCACCACCACCACAGAAGATGGAGGCCAAGAAGAAGAAGAAGGAGGACAGGACACGCCTCAATTCCTCCATTTTGCTTCTCTAGACCCCCCTGTACCGAAATTCTAAAACCTGCGTTTCACACTATAATTAACCTATCCCTTCACCATTCATCCCCGTGAGATCCCCATCCTCATACAGGTGTTGTCTCCTGTTCAGGATCAAAGTCCAGCCACCAGACACTTCTGGCAACATTCCAGGACCTCGGAGCCCCCCAAGGGTTATCTTGGTGACTCTGCACATCAGGACTGATGTGCTGAGATCCCACAACCAAACTGCCTTTATATCAAACCCATGAGTTTTCTACCTTTTACCCTTCCATTCTCTCCTTGATCCTGCTGGCAAGGCAGTGAGTGAGCAGCTGTATAGAACTTGGTTGCTGGCTGGGATTAAACTATGACACCCCAGTAACATCTGTGAGAAACATTAACACTTTGAAATAATCTGATGATTTTTTTCCTGTGGAATTTTTCTATAGGAGCTTGGAAAAGGACTGGTATAACTACCCAAGACCTCTCATGAAGACAGGCAATTTTATTTTTTAATCCCATGTTTTTATCTCCTTAGTGTTATCTTTCGAGTCAACAGATAGGCAAAATACAGAGAGGAAACAAGGGTGTCCTCTCTGACACATTAGAGTTTTGTCCATTACAGCTCCAGTCTGCCCTGCCAACTGGAAAAATAAATGGCTCATAAGCATTCAAGCCTGGAAGAGTTTGGAGTTGGTTTTCTGAAGATTTGTTGTTATAGTTTGATTTTTTGTTTTGTGTTTTTTTCTCAGTTAATGCAGAGTGAGGGAACCTGTGAGCATACAATTCAAAAATGTTATTGAATTTTTAAAGGTCTTTAATCAAACTGATCAGTTTGGATATATTCAGTCAGAAGATTTACCATGTGGAACTGGAGAAAGATTGAGAAGTCAGCAAAACTTGTTTTAATTTGAATCTGTAGTGGATAGTTAGAGTGATGTGCATTTCATCTTATATACACTATATGGGAGTAAATATCTAATCCCATCTTTCTAACCTTGTTAAACTCAGTACTATAAAATAAAATGAAGGAATTGGTAATTGCATTTTCAAAAGTATACCTAGAGGCCACTGACTCATATGGATTTCTTAATTTCTTGTTCTTAACAATAAAATGGGACATGGAGCTTTAAAGCCCAGCAGGGCTGCTGTGGAGTTTAAGGAAGGAAATGAATTCTGAGAGCAGTGAGTTAATAAGATGCCACTTTTCTGACTCTCTTTCCAGTGTTCTTTACAAAAGGGGATATTCTCAGAAGCTCTCTGAATAATGAGAAATGAATATTCTAAAGAACATAACCAAAACAACTAAACCTGTGAAACAGAATCTGTGAAACTATTATCCTACAGTACTTACCTCTGCCCTATTAGACATCATTAACGGTGCTCTAAGGAAAAAGATGCCATCTTTTTTGTTGTCTGAGAGGTTTGTTTTTTACAGACAAAAACCTTAAGGTGAAGACGTTAACAAAAACAGGGCTCTTAACACTAGTATCTTCATTCTTCTCTGTTTAATTTTTCATGCTTGGAGGTTCATCCTGTAACTCCTTCCTCTACATTGCCTCTTTAACTCTTGCATAATGCTGCTGCTAAATTCCCTTGTTGCATTGCAAAAAGTTCCAGTTTCAAAGAGAAGCATATCACCCTGTCTTGAGGGATGAATGTTATGGTGATTAGTCTATTCCCTGATCATGATGCCCAGAAATGGCTGCTTAAGGTGGGTCTGGGGGTCAGAGGGAGCCTTGGGGGTCTTCAGCAGACTTTTTTGAAAGCCAGTGTCCAGGTGCCATGCAGGCTGTGGTTTTTTTGTTTAGCTAGTTTTTGTTAGCTTAGGAAAGAAGTTTTTTTCCTTTCCCTGGCATTGGAGAGACTGCAGCAGCAATTCCTTTGGCAAAATTTTTCAAAATCAACTGGACAGTTTGGTTCTGTTCCAAGATGAGAGAGAATGACCAGCAGAGAAGGATCAGCCGGGATCAGCCAGAAAGGTGCTTCATTTTGGCCCCAGACCTTGGAAAAGCCGAGTTGGCGAGAGAAAGCCCATCTGCCTCATCTGCTGTGAAGAGGGGACCAACATCAGAGATTCACCACGTTCCATCTGGTTTTGCAGGAGCTGCTGTGTAACCCTTTTGGGTTTTATTTTTTCTTGAGATATGTTTTTCTCCGCATCACACTGCCAGCTGTTGTGGGTTTTTTTCTTTTCCTAGCATGCTGGTTTTTTTGTTCTGGTGTGAGTGTGTATGGAGGGGAAATATGGTCTATTCTATATGGAATATTTAATATCTAACATTTATTTACCCTTTTTTTCCCCATGCCATATGGGCGCTCGGTTTGTCAATAAACAATTGTTTTTTCACTTTCATCCACTAGTACTCATTTCTCTATTGTTAGAAGAAACACTCTTTCCATAGTGGTTTTCTCCAAAACTTGTCTCTAAACCAAGACATACCCTCCTATGGTATGGAAAGTGAAATCACTGCCTTTGAATGCTGCTTCTGATAATTTGCTGATCAGATAAATTAGTAGAATTTAAGGAATGTAATGGAGAATCTTGCTTTGATTCTTGCTTTATTGAATGTGGGATCTCAATCTCTCAGAACTGGGGTGCAGGGTGAGCAAGACCCCCCCTGGGGGGCTCGGGAGTCCTGGAATGCTGCCAGAGATGTCTGGTGGCTGGACTTTGATCCCACATGGGAGATGACATCAGTATGAGGACGGGAGGATTTCACTGGGGTGAATGGTGAAGGGACAAGTTAATTGGAGTGTGAGATACAGGGTTTAAGATCCCTGAACAGGGGGGTCTAGAGAGGCAAGATGGAGGGATTGGGGCGTGCCCTTCTCCTTCTTCTTCTTCCTCTGGGCCTCCATCTTCTGTGGTGATGTTGGCACTCCGGGATTGGACCTTACTAGGGGAACACTGGTTAATAAGGGTAGAGGGTATTGGAGAAAAATGATAAATATTGTATACGTAACTCCGGGTATAAAGATAGGTGACCGCCCCAGGGGCTTTCAGTGTGTGCCCATGGCTGACTGCCGAGCAGAACTCTGTCAGGCCAAGAGAAAATCTTTTAGATAAGCAATTAATAAACACCAAGACC
Source organism: Melozone crissalis (assembly GCF_028551555.1). Classification (NCBI taxonomy): domain Eukaryota; kingdom Metazoa; phylum Chordata; class Aves; order Passeriformes; family Passerellidae; genus Melozone; species Melozone crissalis. The sequence continues at coordinate 43,445,323 of NW_026535783.1, read as the reverse complement.
AAGAACAAATCTGAAGCTTCCTCTCGTCCTTTCGAACCCGGGGGCCCAAGGCCATCTTTGGGCTTTTCCCCAGACCATCTAAACAGCCGAGAAATCCAACAACTGAAGTTGTATTGGATATGTGTAGCCAGATTTTGATAGCTCAGGGGCTACAAGAGTGGTGCCTAGGAGAAGCTGCCAGAAGATTCCTCCGTGTCTGGCAGATTAAAACACTGGTGGCTCCAAGACAGACCCTCCTACCCAAGGCTGCACCTGTTGGATATGATAGTGGTAATGCCTCTGTGATAACATCTAAGAAGTAAAAAGATGTTATTATGCAGATGAAATTACATCCAGAGAATAGCAGAGAGAGAATCTGTGAGAGGAACAACTCTGCAGACACCAGGGGCAAAGAAAAAGGAGGAAGCAGAGGCGCTCCAGGCTGAGCCAGAGCTGAGATTCCTCTGCAGCCCATGGTGCAGTCCATGGTGAGGCAGCTGGGCTCCTGCAGCCCATGGAGATCCACAGTGATGCAGAGATCCACCTGCAGCCCGTGCAGGAGACCCACAGAGGAAGAGGCAGAGGCCTGAGAGGAGTGTGGTCACGGGCCCCTGGGAGGCCCACGATGGAGCAGCTCCTGGCAGGGGCCTGCAGAGTGGGGAGAGAGGAGCCCACACCAGAGCACTTTCCTGGTGGCACTTGTGACCCCACTGGGGACCCACACTGGAGCAGGCTGTGCCTGAAGGGCACATGCAAGGACACATGTGCCTGCCTCATGGAAGAATGACCCATGTTGGAACAGCTGGGAGAGAAATGCTGCCCGTGATATGTTGGAAAATTCTGTGGAGAGCCAGCTTCCATGGCAAGGACCCCACATGGGAGCAGGGGAAGGACTCCTTTCCCTTGAGCAGTGGGAGAAACAGCATGTGATAGAGTGACCATAACCCCCATTCCCTGACTCCCTGCACCATGGAGGGCAGGAGGTGGAGCTGGGAAGGAAAGAGGGGTTGGGGGAAGGTCTTTTCAAGGTTGTATTTAATTTCTCATTATCCTGCTCTGCTTTTGCTAATAATAAATGCAATTAATAGCTCCAATTTGATTCTGTTTTGCCTGTGAGAGTATTTGGTGAGTGATCCCTCTTTGTCCTTTTCTCAATGAACTCTTTGTTACATTTTCTCTCCCCTGTCCAGCTATGAAGAGGGATGATGTAGCTGCTTTGGTGGGTATCTGGCATCCAGCCCAGAGTCAACCCACTACAGAAGTCTAGGATCTTATGCTTTAGGATCAGTTTTTCCAGTCTTTGACATCAACATCTAACTACTTAAAAAGAACAGACAGACACAGTTAATGTAAATCAAATAATCTGATCAAATCTGACACTACCATGTTTTTTATATGACTCTACAGCTTTTAAATGTTAGTGATGGTAAAACAGAGAGGCACATGTATATGAAGAAAATTCATTCAAGAAATAATTTGTAAGAACATGATTTGGTCACCTCAGCTGCAGATGATTTTTCTGATTGCAAAGATCACATTAAAATGAGATTAACAGGCTCACTGACTGCAGGGTTGTATGGAGACCCTAATACTCCTACAATTATAGCTGTGCTGAGACTAAAATATACAGATGGGCAAGAGATATGCAGTCATCCAGAGATCCTGTGGGGGATTATGTCCTAAGGATTACTCCTTCCCTGTAAATTATTCCAAATTACTTTTCCTAGCCGACATCACCAAAAAAAATAACATTTCCGCTACTCACAGTGGAAAATGATCCAAAATTAATCTTCAGTGATTTAGGATTTTAGTTTTTTGTCTAATCCAAACTATCACATTATAATGTTTGATATTGCTATACACAGAAGTTATCTGACACATAATGGAACTGCAGTGCTATTGAAGAGTTGCTAAGTTAAAAACTATAGCAGCAGTGTACACCAGTCTACAAAAGCAAAGGATTTTGTCATATGAAAATAGGATCAATTCTAAAAGAAAATGGGGAAGTAATTTTTTTTTTTTTAAGAATTTTGAGCCATATTTCATGAAAAGAGAGAAAGTGAACCCAAATAAATATTTTGATAGTATCTGTTTTTCCCATGCATATTTTTTCTAATATAAATACTATTTAGTCAGTTTTACATTGCAAGTTAAACTGATTGTGGAATTGCACTCTTGCTTGCTGATGGCGTATATCTTACAGCAGACTTTGCAGCGAGGGTTTTTTGAGCTTATACTCAGTTTCAGTGGAACTGCGTTCTGTTTAAAATTTCTTACCCATCATTGGCTATTTCTAGTTTATGCAGGTTAGATACTGCATTCACACAAAATTATGGAAATCTATCCATTAAAAAAAAAGAATACAGAATAATTACTATGAGTGATTATATGGGGGAGGATTTCAATTATTAGTATTCTTACTAAGCAATAATAAACCTTGCCTGCTGGGGTTTGTCTGAACAAAAAGGAAATAAACTGAAACTGAACCAAATCAAACCAAACCAAACAAAACCAAAAAGATAGGATTAATTATTTAAAGCTATTTCACAAGTAAAATGTTAAAAATCAATGTAAATTTAACATTTGCTAGCATCGCCCAAACAGGACCATTTTCAACACCTTTTCTATAGAACTCACCACATTTTGTTGTACAGGGCAAATTCCTTGTGAGCATTCATAGAGACGAAAGCATTACTTTGCAATAGTTTAAAGTGCTTATGGGAATGCCATGTGAAAAAGCCAGAAATATGTGCCAGGGAACAAATATACATGTCAAAAAGCTCAAAATAAAATCATGGCATAGTTCCTCAATGAACATTTTGTGCTTTTAAATGGTTCCTCCAAATTGGCAGGCAAATACTGAGAAGAATTTTATTCTAATCTTGTACACCCCCTCCACTGCTATCAGGAAAAGCACTGACCTCATGACAGGTATTTCAGAAAACCATATGTAGCAGGTTTTTAGCACAATAGATAAAATATGGGTAGGTACAAAGTCCTTAAAAATTTTTTTACTCCTCATACACACATCTTAATAGGTCTAGTATTTTAAGTTTCCCAACTTTCTTTTCCTTCTTACACTTCAAAACATTTCCTCTTAGATATTACTAACTCGTCACCATAACTCATTTAAAGTTGTTGTGTGCCATTTGGAAATTGGTGCAAAACACTACTAGAGAAAAAATATTGTACATGAAGTAAGTGCAATCGCACTTATAGTCCTCAGTGAGACATTCTTCAGTACGATTGCAATTAAAAAGCTTTCTAAGTAGTTGTGGTGCCTGATCACATCAGAAAGACAAGGGTTGAACTGAAAATTGGTTGAATGGTGAGGCCTAGAGTGCTCAGATTAGTGGAACAAAGTTTACTTGGAGGCCAGCAACTATCTCAGAGGCCAATCTTACATGATTAATCGCTTGTGCGATGAGGGGGACTGTTCCCTCAGCAGGTTTGCAGATGGTACAAAACCATGAAGAACATCTGATATGCAAAAGGTTTTTGCTGCTATTGAGATGGATCTTGACAGGCTGGAGAACTGAGCTGTCAGGATCCTTAAGAATTTGACAAGAGCAAGTGTGAAGGCCACCACCTGGGGAGGGAATTCCTCGTTCACCAGTACATGCTGGTGGCTTCTCAGCTGGAAAGCCCCTTAGCAGAGAAAGTAGTGGGGGTCCTGGTGAACCCGATATTCAACATAGACCAGCATTGTGTCCTTGGAGCAATGAAAGTTGATAGCATTCTTGGCTGCATCAGACACACCATTGCTGGCAGGACAAGGCAAGGTCCTTCCTTTTTGTTAGGTGCTGGTGAGGACACAGGACAACTGGAGCACTGGGTCCTGTTCTACATTTCTGCCTTGATTTAGAGAGAAATTTAGGAGGAAAACACTCTGGAATGAGTGTTTCCTCTAAAAAATGTGTTCCAAGAATCCCTTTCTGCTAATAAGAAATGAATACCAGTGGATGTAAGTAGGGGAAAAATCCATTTATTGACCATCATCAGAGTGCACACATGGCAGAGTAAGAGGTAAATACATGCTAGATATTGAACTGTGGGACCTTACACCCCTGACCTCCCCCCACCTAGACATATCAGAAAAAAGATCCAAAATGGTAGAGGAAAAGAAAAAAACCTGCCACATGCCAGGAAGAAAGATGGTGCCAGCTCCTCTCTCAGGGAAAAAAAAAAGTGTTCACACAGCAGCTTGGGAGCTCAGGCAAACAGATGTGAACCTGGTGAATCTCTGGTGTGGGCCCCCTCTTCACAGCTGATGTCTGGAGCACCTCCTGCCCCTCCTTCTCCACTGACTTTGGTGTCACCCTCACATGGTCTCACCTCACATGGCCTCACCTCCTTCCAGTCTCTGACTAGGAGCAAAAAACCTTGTGGCTTTGATATTCTTCTGAAATATGTCACCACAAAGGCATGACCAATTGGCCCAGGTTTGCCTGGCTGCATGTCCATCTTCAGAGCCATCAAGGACTGGCTCTGCCAGACAGGGTGGGAAGCTTCCGGCAGCTTCCCACAGGAGCCGTCTTTGTGGCCCCCCTGCTACCAAAACCCAATATATTCAGATACAAAATGTCTCTTTAGGTGTGTCTAAAGCTGTAGTCAGATCTAGTTCCTCAGATTTCAAAAGCTACAGTCCTCCCAGTGACATACAGCAGCTGTATATCACATTTCTAGTTCTTCCAGTGTATGTCTAAAATGATGGGTAGGGACCAACTGCTCTGTAAGAGATCACTAACCCAAGTGACACGTTCTGTGCTAACTGGCTCTCCTTTCACAACATCATTCTCACACCTTTCTGTGACTTTGCCTGTGTCTTATGGGTACAAGGATTCCTGTTGATTATGCAATTTTCCCTCTGCTGTGAAAATTACCCACACCATTACAATGTCAGTAAATTAAATAAAAGCTGTGAGGTTTGAAACCTATATTTGATTAAAAAACCCCCTAGTATAATATTTAAAAACGTCTAAATGTCAAGAGAGGGATTCATACAGAGATAGATGAAATATTCACTTAATCTTTTGCTTATCTCTACAAACTTTCGTTCTCTTCCTTAAACAGCAACGATATAACAACAGTTATACCAACATGTACAACAACAGCCTCTCCAAAATAGATATAGAATGTTATCTCCAATTATCTAGACAAGAGTATTTTATTTCAGAAAAATCCATTTTTAGTTGAAATTATAGTTTGATCCTTAGTGTTAATCAAAAGACAATGACAAAAAAACCTGTCAGTGTATACCACAATACCACAATACTGTAACAGCACAGAAAATTTGGCTGTACATTTCAGGGCATTCCTACATTAATTTAATTTGCACAGAAATTAGTTACTGGAAAAGATAATGAGATAAGAATCCTGGCCACACGATGAAGAAACAGATGCTGTTCTGAACAAAAAAATTGCTTAAATTATTGTTCTTGAGGTCTTCTACCTCTGAGACATGAGAGTTTTTAGCTACTTATCTCTCTAAAGTACGCAGAATTCCAGCAGGTACTATTCTCAATACTATTTCCTCAGTACTTTTTATGGCATTTTGTAAGTATAGTGCTGACTGCTTAATTCAGCAAAAAGCTCACCGATTCCTAAAGGAATTTCAGTGTAAAGACCTTAAAGAGACAGGAGTTTAAGTAAAGAATCAGGGAGGGTATATCTAGCTATATCTAGCTGGTTTTATTAGTTCATTTGTTTTGTTGTTGTTGTTTGTTGTTATATTATTAGGTTGTTTTAATCTTTAGTCTCAGAATTTCATTGAGTCCTGCTTCTATACCTTGCTAAATTTTCAAAGTTACCTTTTCTTAAAAAACATATTATTGGTTAAGTATGAATTTTAGGAATGTTTACTTACTTTGATTTTTCATTTTTTTTTCAGCTGGTGCCTAGTCTGAAAAGTATATAATTGACAAACCATGAAATGATTGTCACTATTAAAAAAGACTAAATTAAACACATATTAAAACACAAAATAATGGTTCAAATCAGTTACAGAAGGTAATTGAACCTACATTTGTTTATTAGCAATTATGTTGCAGATATACAAATGGCATGATATTGGCCCTGGCAGTCTAGATATGCAATTTCATTTATAAGGAAAGATTAGGTGTTTTTTAACTTAGTGTAAGGGTTTGCTTTAATTTTTGTATTTACTTTGGTGTTGGTTTTAATCACACTTGATTGAATAAGTTAAATATCCTTTCTAATAGTTATATTTTGTGTGAATCTTTCCTTGTGATCTTTGTCTGTAAATTTTACATGTTAAGAAGACAGATAAATCTAATTAATAACTCAGGATTGTCTCAAAAATTGTTGCTCAATTGAAGCTTCCTAAATTGCCATTTCTTAATATAATGACCCCATATGATAATGCATTATATATTAAAATTCTGAAGGTTGCAAAAAAAAAAAATCAGGGATTTTCAAGATCTGCTCTATTTTGATAATTTCTAACTTCAGAATTTTATATAAACTATTTCCCTTTCTTACATGGTTCAGATCCTCATCTGCATAGCATCTAGATCACACTTGATCTACTTGAAAGCACAGCTGAGAAAGCAACAACAAATCCTTTAACCTTCAGGACGAGTTCTACCCGCAATAGATATAAATCTCTCCATTTCCCACCAGCCTGCTTTAATCACCATTTTTACACCACTGTGACACAGGCATTCATCAGCATGTTCAATGGAATTGTTGTCTTCTCAATGAAAAATATATAGACTTAACCAGTAAGACCAAGGATCTGCCACTAAACATTCTGTGGAAGTCATGGGCATAGAGACCAAGGGACTATTCCCTAATAGAATAAATCCTTGGGGGTTTTTTATTGGGGTGAATTGAACTTCTGAAACGGTGATTTAAAGTCACTATGAATAGCACACACAGGAGAGACTTGCATGTCATTTCTAGAATAAATAAATGTCATAAATTTTCAAAATCTTGATTTTTCTTAAATTCTTCCTAAGTATAATGGATCTTATGTCTCAGTTCAAAAGAATTCTCTACAAATTGAAGCAATAGTAAATAAATACTAAGAGAAAGTAGCAAAAGAACAAAGTCTTTCTGAGCAATGTGATTAAGGCACACCACTTTCCTAACACACAGAGCTAAAGGAAATTTAAAATCTATCCACCTTAGACTTGTTAGTCCAACCAGACATTGCTGATCAGTGAATTCAAATCTTTGGGTTAAATTGAGCCCAGAATTGGCAGATGATCCCAGAAAGACACTGGTTGATACAATGAACTAATACCCACCATACAGGTTAGCTCTTGGTTGTAATAGGTATGAAAATCTAATGGCTAGGGACAAGAAGATTCAATAAAAAAGATGTGTCACAGTACTGAATAATTTTATTTTTTTATATGTAGTTAACTCTCTCTTCTATACGCATAAGCAGTATAGGTTAGTGGATTTTGAAATTCTTTTTTGCTGTGGAAGGGGATCCTAGGCAAGCCTTTCAGGGAAGGAAGGCTTGTTTCAGGTCAAAGCAACTGTACTTTACAAAAGAAAGCATGAGTGACTCATTCTAGAAAAAATATTATCCTCTTTATGACCAAGAATTTCCCCTGTGAAAAATTCTTCAAGGAAGCTTTGGACCTTTAACATCTGTCAGATGTCCTTGTCCTTCTGTGCTATTAATGACAGGTTTTCTGGGGCCAGCAAGAGCAGTGAATATTTTTCCATTTCAGATGATGAATTAGAGGTCTTCCTCCTCCTTGTCTTTCTAGCCCTCAAATTTCCAAATCAGCAAAGTTGGTTCTCTTTCCCATCTCACTCCACTAGCTAGTGCAGGATTATACATAACCAGATAAAGCATTCTTTAAAGTCTTTCACTTGACAACTAAAACTAATGTCTAAAGTGATTGTGAGTGAACAATATAAGAAATGCTCCCCAGAAGGGCCTGTGCTGATGAAAAGGCCTGGCTACTAACCACCACTACTCCAGAAACCATATGTCTGATGCCATCCTTTCCCCTCTATTTCAGCATTCTTTGAGAGCCAACTATTTTTTCCCAAGTGTCTGAAACATGATGTTTGACTTTCATGCACATGTTCCTTGTGAATCCATGTTAAAGAATGCGCTCCCTAAAGATTAGATACTCTCCAATGATAAATATCCATGGCTTACTTTCTTTTTTAAAATAGTTTTTCTCTCAGGCAATTAAGCTCATAACTCTAGAAAGAGCCTGGAGGGGAAGAAAAAACAAGAAAGAAAGAAAAAAAGAGTGTTATCCTCCATTAAAACATTTTCTGAATGTAAACCTTGCTATGACTATTCTGCTTTTTGTGCCTTAATGGTTTACAAATCCCAAGAGAATTTAAATCTTATAATTAAGTACATCTAGACTAGCCAAAGGCAACAAAATCCCATAGAGTTAAACAATCCCTTATGTCTCAACTATTTTATAAGCATAAATGCTGGATATTAACTGTGCATATATGTGTCAGAAACTAATATTTAATCAGTCTATACATCAAATATTAAAACTGAATGTGATATTGCATAATAAGCTCTGCCAATGCTTAAAAAAGCCCAACAGATAGTATATTTTCTGACTGAAATGGGATCCCCATTTAAAGTGTAGTTGGATACAGATATCTGAATTAATATAATATTTGTATATTTTTTTGTTAGACACAATGAGGTTATAAAGGATGTGTGAAGGTTGGATCTTACAACTTTATATTCCAGATAAACACATTAAAATTTGCTGAGCCTCTGCAGTGGATAATAATGCTTATGATGACAGCAAAATGAATGTGAAGCAAAGCAGAATGAGTTTGGTTAGGGCACTTATTACTGTCTGGTGAAAGGTTAGCATAATACTCAAAACCTTTATTTAAGTATGTAGCAATATTCTTTTTGCTAGGGAGCAAATTCCAGGATAAATGGCCGGTGAATCAATAAATGCTCCTGTTTGTGGCCTGAGAGTTCATTTATCATAAACCATTTGTCTCCTCACATACTCTCCCATAAAAAACAGCCTAATTAATTTTCATGTAGACTCCTTAGGTTGTGGTGTTATCAGCACATACTAACAAATCAAAACAATGACAGAAAAGCATATCTGTAACTTCACTGAAAGATAATCAGAAAGGACTAATTATCTTATTATGTCTAAACTAACTTTCTGAAATAAAAAGACTTAATAATGCATTGACCTCAGTTAACAGTATATTTGAGGAATTATATCCGAAAATACTCAGAACAACCCTAAAGCAATGAGCGATGCCAAAATCATTGTATGGATATTCAGTAGTTTGACAGTGTTCAGAGGGGTGTTCAGAGGGGTTTTCAGGTGAGGGAAGAGATGAGAATGTTGACTCCATGTTTCAGAAGGCTTGATTTATTATTTTATTATATATATATTACATTAAAACTACACTAAAAGAATAGAAGGAAAGGTTCTTCTCAAAAGGCCAGGCTAAGAATAGAAAAGAAAGAGTGATAACAAAGGCAGCTGTCTCAGACTCTCTGCCTGAGCCAGCTGGGCTGTGACTGGACATTAATTATAAACAACCACATGAGACCAATCACAGATCCACCTGTTGCATTCCACAGCAGCAGATAACCATTGTTTACATTTTTCTCCTGAAGTCTCTCAGCTTCTCAGAAGGAAAGAATCTTAAGGAAAGATTTTTAATGAAAAGATGTCTGAGACACAGTGATGCTTGCACTGCAATCCAGTTGGTCTTTATGGAAGGCTTTACTTAGGACACATCTTATTTGGAAGATTCAGGATGTTGATTTTTCATTTATTTTATTTAAAACCTGGTAAAATATTTACAGGACCAGCAAGGAAGCATGTCCTGTCTATGTGCCTTTTAGCAGGGTTCAAAAGTCAGATGTAAAAAAACTAACAGTGCCTGTAGGAAAAAAAATTTCAGAAATTAGAAAAGGGAAGACACTAGAATATTATATCTGTTTCTACATCACTAGAGAACTGAGACAAAGGACTTCTAGATTAGATTTTTATGTTCAAATCAGTAATAACTAATGAGGCATCTAGTAGCCATAATAATTAAAATACTGTATTTGTCAAAACAAAGACTTTCTGTCAGCTTTCATTATCTGGAGTTGGTTTGAGTACTAAAAATTGCACCTCAGCTTGATGATGTGGTTAGGCTCAGAAAATTAGTAAAATTATTTGGAAAATGTGTTTTTCTGCGGTTCTACTTATGCAATGATAAATGGTCTTAGAAAACAGAAAAAACGGTCAGCCAGTTCACTCATCACCCTAAAGGTAGAACAGTGAGAATGCTTGCCTCTCAGAAACGTGGTTTGTATTGCAGACAAGATGACATGCTCAGAACTGTGCTCATACTGTCCTCCATGCATCTCTCAAGACTCTTGCATACTATAGTTTTTTGATACCCTAAATTTCTCCTTTTTTTTTTTTCTCCTTTTTTTGCTTTTAAAAATTTCATAAAGTTTCTCTTTTCCAGGTTTCAAAACAAAATTTTCTGGCAAACATACAATATAATGTAGGTTTTCATCTGAGGTCAAGACATATTTTATCTAATCTACCTATTTTAGGATTATGAAATTCAGGCAGCTATGTTTATCAGTTAACACATTTTTGTGGGGTCCAACAATTAGTAACATTTTAGAAAATGTCATTGTCTTTGTCACTGCAAGGTGATTCATTTGCTACACACATTGTACAATCAACAGGCTTTACAAAATTATGATTACAAGAAGATTATACTGGTCTTCCCTTAATTTAATTTGCATTGCAGCATAAAGAAATGAGCTGCAGTAACCAAAAAAGCCTTAGTGTCATACATTTTTCTTCTGAAAGGATAGCTCTTTTGTGAAAAAAACCCTTTAATTCATTATATTATGCCAAGAAGCAGGACCATTTTATAGGGGGGAAAAGTCTCTCCAAAGAAATACTAGTTTCTCAGAAAAATTAAGGAAAATTATTAAAATTCCTAAGAGGATCCCATATGTTTTACAATCTCCTTAGAAACATGGAAGAAATACTCGTCACCATGCTCAGGAGGTGGATAGAGGTTGAACGTGTAGCTGCATTGGTTAAATAAGCCCAGACTATAATAATGATGCAAATTTGGAGTAAGAAAACATTCTCAACAAAAATCTTTGAAGTGCTAGTTGATTTTAGTTTTTCTGATGTAAGGTGAAAAAGAACTTTCAAGTACTTTCACAAATACCTTTGCATACTGTGCATTTCTGTCAAACACTTTACATGGAAACAGTTTTTCAGGGGTTTTTGGGCTGAGGAAAAAATCTATACTGCTCACAGGTATTATTGCTTATCTATTGATGGTGTATAATAAGTTTCTCCAATTTAACCTGGTTTAAGAACCTTGAAATACTTGCTTAGTGTGCTAGGGTGAAAAAATCCACAACAAACTAACAAACTTTAACACATTATTTCAAATTAGATAGGGAGTTATGTCTTCATAAAGTCAGTTATTTTATATGGAGATATATGTTTACACATTCTTACGCAGTTTCACAGTGGAACACCCCTTTTTAGCAACCTGTGAGACACAATGAGTGTGGTTTTCTCTTCAACAGCAGAGTAAAGGGTCCCGAGGCTTTGGGAACACCGAGTGCCCATAGAGTGACACCACACAGAGGCAAGAAGCAGGCTATCTTAGCTCATAAAGAGGGATGGATGCACTCAGTACTCATGCCACTGTTGTCTCCTGAACTATATCACCCTCTGTGCAGCTTGAGCTGTGCCAGGGAGACATACCCACCACAATGGACTGCTGATAAACGACCTGACTAGTCATTCAAACAGCCATATTTCATGTATCTGCCCAAAAGTTTTCAATTGAATATATTTGCTTCTACAATTATCTGCAACTTATCACCATATTCAAGCAAAATTAAATCCATATGTGAGGCAGCCATATGAAATCCTTGAAGCAGCATGTATTTCTGGATTTTTGTAATACTTGCATCATGAATGGTGAAAAGATAGTGGTAAACCACTACATACAATGCTCTACTGCTATTAAACAGTGTCCTTGAAAATATGAAGGTTATCTGTTCTACTTTCCTGGCTCTGACTTTCTTTCATTCATCATTATTTCTGACAGTCACTAACACAAAGAAATCTAGTATGCATTTCTTAGAGAGAAAGGCCTTGGCCAAAAGGTTTGAAAAACATCACACAAGTCTGCCCTTTTGTTACTTAGTTAATCAGATATGTTTTGCTTCCAACTTAATTTACTTGTGACTGGAACACACCATTACTTACAGTTACACTTACATCACTACACACTCACAGACAAAAAATTTCTATCTCTTTAGATTTTTAAGATTAAAATAATGATAAAAGAAGCTATTTTTGAAATACAGGAAATATAACACAAGAAATATTATTAATGGATTTTCTAGGAGAGATCTCTCAAGAGAGAAAAAGACTACCTGCCAATGAAATGAACTCATTTAGTCAAGAATGCCTGCATTGCTTCATTTCCCCCCTTTTTTTTAATATCACTTTGACTTTGCTTAGTAGATAGGTGTAGATCACAAGGTGGGGAAATTTCAGAGAAGTTGTGAATGTCACCCTCAGGAGTCCACATCAAGTACACAAACAACAAAGAACCCAAGCAATCTTTAATCTGGCAAACAAAGGCATAACAACTTGAACAAGCAGCATCTTGAGCAAAGAAAAGTGGAAAAAAGGTGCAAATTTTAACAGTGGGAATAATTAGCTGTTAGAATAGCTCACCATAAAAGGTAGGATCACCACTGCTCGAACTCTTTGAAAAACTGTTTGTCTGAAAGAGATCTTATTCAAACAAAAATTGTTAGATTCAATGCAGGCATTATTTCAGATTTATGCAAATTGCTAGACTAAATGAACATACTCTTTAGCCTTATTGATAACTGAAAATAAATGCCATTTTTACCTAGTATGATGGAAGCAAGGTGAGTGAAGTTTATCCTATCAATGCCTACATGCTTCAAGAGGAACCAGAGTGGTAACTGTAGTATTTAGCTACTTGCATACATGAAAAATATTTTGCAAAATATACGCTGTGTGTATTCTCAGTGCCAGAGAATGGAAACATATCTTAGTTTCTAATGTAAGATTTTTTCACCCTTTAATACTTGTAATGTTTTGATTGTACACACTGGTGTGCATAACACCAATAATGGATAAATTTTATAAATTCCTTTGAACAATAACTTGCTAATGTCTTCAACAGCAGTAAAGAAAAAGTGAGTTTGCTTGGGTCAATGAATTCAGTCACAACTTTTCCTTCAAAGGAACGATCAGCTCAGGATTATGAGAAGTTGTGACATGATGCACATCAGATGAGAAAGAAGATGCTTTTACTTTATTGACAGAGTAGTCTGTTATGGGTGCCATATTCAACATTGTTTTCCTCATATTTTGTTGAGTGAGATGCATTTTGTCTACTGCACATCCAGCTTACAGTCAGTGGAGAGGCAATTAAAGGATTTTATCAATAACTCTTGTGGAGAACAGCATACTGGGAATTTAAGATGGACATCTCAGTCTGTACATAAATATTTGACCATTGTGTATACCCTTTCCCCTACATGTGTAGAAAAACACAGTTGTCAAACTGACTGGACAACTGAACAGTTTTTTAATAAACCAAAGCATGCTGAAATTATCTCAGGGCTGTCTAACAAAGTCATACTGCATAGGACACAGTCTTATATGTCAAGTTCTGAACTGATGGATGTGAATAGGAGAGCCTTTGCCACAATTTGATTTGTGCTCAAAATATTGATAAGTGTACCATAAGTCCCCTTATGGACATAAAGAAACTCAGAATCAACTATGCAATATTGAAAGAAAAATAAAGGGAAAAGAAAAAGAAATATAAAAGTGTTATGAAATCAAAGACATTTTAAGCTACCCTCTTAACTTTTTTTTAGAAGAAAACCTGGGGTGGGAAATGCAGAGATGAAGACAAGGGACTCTTCCCAAATTAAGCAGAAGACCAAACTCCAGGCAAAAAACACTCTCTATACATGAGCTACTTGGAAGAGAAGAGTAGAATTGAAAAGAAGATTGGAAACCTAATGAAAGCACATGTATATCTGCGATAAGATGTAAATACAACCAGGGATTTCTATTTCAGACAATGCATCACACATTTTTGTACTGTGCAGCGCCACATACTGGGTATAATACAACATCCTGGATACTTCGTCCTCTATTTGTGAAGTCTTTCCCTGATTATCCTGACTTCTCTGAAGAATTTTACACACTCATCATGAATTTAACCTTGACAAAGTCTTGGTATTAGGCAGTGGATAGGTGTCTTTCTTTGAATCCATAGACAGAGAAAATGAAAGGAAGTTTAAAAAAAACACCAAACATTAAGAATAAGCCTTTAAAATTCTGGATGTAACATTAAATGGAGACCCTGCAGGCTGCCTTAAAAAACGTCTGAAAATTCTACACAAATGTGACAGGATTCAAAAGGATAATGAGAAGGGACAGGGAAGACAATATATTAGGCTGAATCTCTTTTGTCTTGCCAAATTAAAATCCTGGAGAACATTATTTTTTTCTCATAGATATATTTCCGGTGTGTCTATAAGGGACGTTTTGGACATAGTCCTGTAGTAGTTAAAGAAGAAAAGTTTTCACTTAAGATAAGCTCTGCTCTAGAGTTTACTCTGATAGGTAATCAATTAATTTGGCTGTTTTAAGTCACTTTGACAAGTCTCATACCACTTAGCAAATATTTAGAAGATATTTGACACAAGAGAAGATGAACCTGGAAAATATAGGGGGGCAGAAGCAATAATTTTGTCCCCTCAAAAGAACATATTACTCTAGTAGGCAAAAGCATTAAAAAGAGTTACCTAGTTTTTATGCTATGGGAAAATTGAAGGAGATTTTCCACTTAATGAGCAAAAAAATGCTATTTTTTTACATTAAGACATTGTCAGGGTATCTGTATTATAGCCAGTTACATTCTGCTTCCACAACTACAAATTTTCAGATATGATCTGTGTATCCATTTGTATGCACCAAATTACAAAGGTGAATAAAATGCAACATGTGCAGGAGAAAAATTGTGTTGGGTAACAAACATAAACATACTTTGTCACTCATATTTTCCCCCCTCAAATGATTATTTGAAATTGAAGAAAGGTTACTAAAAGTGTATTAAGAACCAATTATTTTGTTGGTAAAGAGAGAAGATGTGCAGTTGAACTAAGAGTGGTTTCAGGAACTGTGTGTTTCACAGTTTCTTTGACTTCAAAAAAATTTCAAGAAAAGGTTCTTAGTGTTGATACATATGGGACCTTCCAGCTATTCCTCCTCACACATACCTGGCCTCCCTGGTGATGAAACTATACAAAGGTCAGACTTAACTCTAGAATTTTCTGAGATTTTTTGTACATTATTTTATTTCTCTTAACTTCTAAACAAAATAAAACCAGTATAATACATCCATGGTTCTGCAAGACCAAAGAAAATGCTGCTTAGAGAACTAATAAATCAATTTTAATCTTTCCCCAATATGCAGTAACATGTAACACCCTAACATATGTTCTTCTTGAAAACTGGTTTTAAAAGCAATTAATTTTACAGAAATCTTGGATTTCATGTTCTGTGAGTCTAAAGATAAACAATGAAAAGTATTTTAAGTGTTAGACATTATAGCCATAGAACATGAAGTGTTTAAATATTTTTTCTTTAAGATTTAATCACACCAAGAAGTGTTAGTTTATCATAGTGCCATTTCTTTATCTATTCGTATGCCAGTGCATTTATTACTACCCACTGCTGAATTTTGTATCCAGATCCTGAAATGGATGCCATCCACTGGAGAATATATAAGTATATAAGTATCAGGCCAAGGGACTCCTTCATTTTTTTGTAGCATCTCATATCCTAGTCCTGCAGATTCCTACCTGGATTTGCTGTGGCTTTCATCCAGAGCATTCATAACTCTCAATGGGTTATTTACTTGACCTTTTCTCTGCAATTACCTCCTAGGTTTTTTTTGGGTTTTTTGGTTTGTTTTTTTACTTAAACCTCTAACTTTCTATGATACCCTTATCATATGACCAGGGAATTGCAGGTAGGGATGAATAAAGCACATGCACACAGACCCTATATGCAAATACATGTGCCTTCATCCCTGAAAATGCTTTGTTTGCCATTTTTCGCAAAGTCAAGCTGAATTTTTGTTGAAATTTGCTACTATTGTGAGTGAAATAGTCTGTGATAGCCTCCATCTTCAGAAAATGAAGCACACACTCACAAACCTAAGTTCACCAGCCACGGAGAAAACTAACGTTTAGATAGATGATTACTGTACAAGGAGATTTTATTCAAAGATGGAAAACACTGAAATAAATACCCATAAATCCTCCACTTATGTTGATTTTGTGATGTGTTAGCAAGAATAAATGCAAAATGTAGTGTTTGGCTTTTGTAGGTTCTGAACAAATATTTTATTCAGTTTTATCCATGTAGATTTGTAAAATACTTTCCCCACCCCCTCAACTTTTGCTTTGAGTTTCAAGCTAGAAACTCAGATTCTCAAGGTAAAATTGCTGAGTATCACTTGGTTTAATGTTGAAATCTTGAAAATCTGCATATTTCACATCATGCAAAATTGTAACATGACCCACTTTGAATACAATTAATTAGCCAAAAAGAAAATGGATGTTTCTTTCCCCTTGCAATATGAAAATTATGCAGAAACACATTGTTAATTAATCTGCAAAGCTCAAGTATGTTTTGGCCATTCTCTCTTCAGGATATTCTAGCCTAATATTTTTCAGCATGCAATTAGGCTTTCTCACTTTCCGTAAGGGACTTTCTTTATTGATCCAATAATTTCAGGTTACAGTAGCTGCACAGTGGAAGTGCTATGAGCCTCATTATTTCTTTGGCAAGCCTCATTGATTTTGATGCTACATGACCATTAATTGCTAGTAATATCTCCTAATCCAGGTGTAATTGATTAACAGTTAGAGCTATTTTTCTATTTGGTTTAAGAAACTACCCATCCTCATCAGAAACCTGTGATATCATTACTTCTGCTCTTCTGCTTTAAGTGAAATTAATAATCAATTTTCCTTCTGCTGTCCTTAATTTGTACTGTAATAGGGACAAAACAGTCTATTTAGAATGGCAGGGAAATTACATGGTAAAACAGATTCTTAAGTACTAACTAGAATCGGTTCATTCATGGTGCTGAGTTTAAAAAAAAAAAAAAAAAAAAAAAAGAAAGAAGTAGGATCAGAGCACTTTAAATCAACTGTATAATCAATTATGCAGGACAGTGCAAGTGCAAGTGCCCAGCACACCTTCATAACAAATCTATCGATCCTACCAGCACATCTATGAAAAAAATACTTTGGGGTTAATTATGTTCGTTTTTGACCTTCAGAGGATCAATTCTAAATATAAATCTTCCCAATTGTACCAATGTATAGCACAGAACCATGTATTCAGACTCCATGCTTAATGATGCATCATTCTTCAGCAAAACTGATTTCAGTGTGAGTGTTTGGTCTGGAAACTGTGCAATATAAAGACCCTGAAACAGCTTTGCAGGCAGAGAATGGTGTCATTTTATCACTGTGTCAGCCTCATGTCTCCAGCACATCATGGAGACTAGTAGCAATCTGATGTTTATTATCTGAAGCACTTATGTACTAATGACTGAGGACTGATTAAAAAATGAGGTCGTAACCTACACTACATCTCACAATTTTTTTTTTTTGAATAATGATTAATTTTTTCCACTTTGATACTTTACCGATGTCTTGTATCTATGCCAAGTACTGCAGATTGTTCACGGAACTGGCACTTCTGTGCCTGTTTTGATAGGAATAGAGTTTACACAACAGTCTGTAACCAGCAAAGCTTCATACTAATTAGTAAATCACGTAGTTAATACCTCAAGCCTGACCATCGAGTGGCAAACTGCATATCATGCTGCCCCCTGCTGAAGCACAACGAGCTCACTCCTCTTCAAGTCTAATACTAAATGAAACAAGATAGTGCTGATAGGTGAAAAAAAACCAACAGACCACCCCAGAGTAGTATGAATTTAAAATTGGGTTTTTTTTTTCCTTTGGCTTGTGCATTTTTACATGTCTTATTAATAGTTAAGTACTTAATAGCAAGATTGGTTCATGGTAAATTATAGCCCGATTTCTGTAGCTGCATGGAAATTCAGATTTTAGCACTGAAATAATGTTCTTATTGTATTTTGCATTTTCTTTAGGGACACTAGTAAAATACTCCTTTTGTTGTCATCACAGTTGAAACAGTCAGCTCTTACTACAGAAAAAAACCCCCAGCATACTGTTCCCATTGTTAATCACAATAATGAAAACTTAGTGTATGATTCAATATATAGTGTATATGATAGTGAATAATATGCTGGAGATAGTTATTGTGCTATTGATTTTCTGAAGGCACAGATAACAAGTAATACTGGATAGAGATAATGATCGAAAATCAATTGCTGACTAAAAACTGACTTTTGTTCACATATTGAGTACTCCCAAACAAAGAATACTCTTGGAGGAAAGAGGTTATTGAGTAAGAAAACTGTAACATATTTCATTTTGATTTTTCTTTAACTTCTGTTTTAATAACACTCTGAAATAAAAACATAAGTAATTATGAATTAATTTTCCCTTATCTCTTACCTATGTGCCTACTCAATATTTTAATGTAAGTTTGGTGCAAGGTTTTACCATTCTAACTTGAAAGTAGGCTTTTCATCCATTTTAGAAACAAATGAAGAAGAAAAATAATCATTAATTGGAACAGGCACTGGCTCATTTTAAAACTGAGAAACTGCTTCCCAAACTATCCTGAGAATGTCTGGATTAAACAATAATGCAATATCTTCTAAGACCAAGAAGAAGGTAGGGAAGTAACCAAACAATTGGTTTGTTAATTTTAATTGTTAAATCTGAACAACTGGTTGAAAATACATTTCATGGCTGTCTGATGTGAAGGTAGGGAGAGGGAAACTCATGGCCTCTAACTTATACAGTTTTCCTGACCACTTGTTGTCTTGTCAGCATTTTCCCTGGCACATTTACCCATTGTTGGTCTGTGAGAATAGTCTGTAGAAATAGACTGTGGTCTCGCAGATACCCATTTTCACTCTGCTAGCTCTCTTTTGTTCAGACCGATTCCAGCTCATTCCTACAGGCTCACCACTTTGCCTCAAACCAAAGCGTGACTTAGCTGCCTTTGCCTTCTGGGTGGACTATGCCAGCCCTTTGTGCCTCACTTTAACTTGTGCCCATCTGCTTCCCTCCACTCTGCTTAGTGGAGGGGAACATATGGCCTTAAGTGCCTAACTCTGATTTCTTGCCACACCTTCAATTACACTGCCATATGTTCTAGCATCATACTGTAATTGCTGATAGTTAGTGCTAGAAATACAAAAGGGGCATTTCACAAGCCAACAGGTTTACTTCTGCTATATAATAAAGCTGAAACAGCTGTCACTGTACCATTCTCTGATAATCTCCTCACTTGCTCTGCGCACAAGGCTTTCATAATTTTATGTATTTAAAATCAGGCAATCAATCTTTGCTTATTATTTTTCTCTTCTCATCTCTTTAAGATCAGCAAAGAGAAAGCTTATTTTTAAATTTTTCTGTTGCTGCATATTTTCTCGGTAACCTCTTATTCTCCACAGGAACCTCTTTGGGTCCCTGTTACTAGGGAGAATATACATCAGAGATGTCAGAGAACAATGCAACTATTTAATTTTACAAGGATGTTATATTCTAGGGAATGCTTTGCTTTTTTAACTACATTACATTGCTGCCTAACTAAGATCTAAACCCCACTGTTTTTGCTGTAATAAGTAGGACAGTACTCCCCGTGATATTTTTGCATTGCAAGCATATGGTTGCAGTTTAGAAAATCTACTGGAAGAACATTTGTGCAGTGTGCAAGCACTCTGGATTTCTATTATTCATGGTGACAGTATAAAAGCTTCCACCTACTTTAAATCATGTTTAATGCTATCTAGCATTTTTTGTCTTTCTGTTTTTGTTTCTCTTTTTTTTTCCTTAAATAAATTTTATTGATTACAAAACAACTTACTTAAATGTGGAGAATGCAGATGCCTTAAAAATTTAACTATAACCTTAGGGAAAACCCTCTGTATGGAGGAAAATGAGCATGAGTTTAGTAGCTGGATTGCAGTGAGCATGTAGCACAATGAGGAGTTATTTGTGGCACAAGCTAAGCTACATGCAACCAGCAAAACATTGGTTTAAGATGGTGGTTCACACAAAATGAGGTTGTTCACAGGAACAGAAGTACCAGTTTCAGCAATAATATAGTTTACACCCAACACAGAATCTAGTATAAAAGGAAAGGATAATCTACTTCTAATAGGTCTTGCTTTCTAGAGTCCTATTTATCGATGAATACTTATCTGTCCTATTTATCTAAGAGTATACCTGTACTTAGATACTCATAAAAGATTTTGTGAGGCTGGCATTCTCATATTAGGTAGAAGCCAGTGATCTTTCATATTTCTAATCTTACAATGTTAGTCCTATTGTCAAGATGGCATTGTTATAAAGCTATCTCTTTCATTGCCCTAATGTGTAATTCACAACTACTGAAACTCTAGATGTTTCTCCTGCTTTGTATTGTTGTTTTGTTTGTTTTATTTTGTATTTGGGTTTTGTTTTGCAACTGGTTTACAAAGCTATTTGTTGGTTCTGTACAGAACTCTTCATCTGATATAGCATGCTGTCACCTAAATCAGAAAATCGACTGCTTACTCATTTGACTCTACCAGTTGCTGACCTCTGCTATTCTTTCTTCATGAGTTTAACTAAATTGCACTTTCTGTTGGAAACATGAAGGCTACTTATTCTTCAGCCCCTTATCTCTGGCATGGGCCACAAGCACTATGTCAGATCTGGGGCTCTATTATAATGAGCTGACATGGCAGCTAAGAATGTCTACCAGATTGTCTTGCCTACATATTGACTTATTTGTTGTTCCTTTTAATGGTTCTGACTAATGATTGCTTTGTTCTTACCTACCAATATATAATATCACATCAAGATTATTTTTTAGCATGACATATGCTTTCTTCAATTCAGAACAACATCTTTTGTCTCCTTTTTCATTTTCAGAGAACAGCCTTTTTATGGGACTCTGTTTGCTTCTATTTTTTATGCAGACAGTCAGTGCAAAAGGACGCTGATCTTTGTTGTATTTTCAACACTGTAAAAACATCTGCAAATATAAAACGGATACAAGACTGTCAGCCTTCCTCTCAATCAGGTCCAAAGAATTGCAAAAGTATGATATAACATCTGAATATATTCCATATTAGGTAAAAAAATAATTAATTATTGAAGCAATAATTAATAATATCTAGGGTAAAGCAGATATGTATAATTTGGAGTTGTGTCCTTTTGTTCTAGATTCCCATTCCAATGAGATTATGTATAAAGGGCTAAGAGAAAATTATATTAAGGTAAAATACGTTCAATAGAAATATACATTAATTATAGTTGTCACATCCAGGTAGGTTGATACAATTATTTACCATAATTACACAAATCATCTTCAGTACTTACACAAATCAGTAATTACACAAATAATCTTCAGCTTTTACAAAATCACCAGTTAGATGTGTTGTTTAGACTCAATGTGTCTCGTTATGCCATTTTTAACGAATTTGTTGGTTAACATTTTGTTCTATAAAATTATCTCTTACTGTAACCATTTCCTCTAATTTGCAGTGGCTTCTGGGTAACCTGTAAATTGAGATTCTATAAGAAGAATTATGTGTGGTGTCTGAAAATCATGGTTCTTGCTTTAGTTCATAAATTCCAGCGTAGGACTTGTATAAGTAAAAGATCTGGGCCTTTTAATCTGTCATTCTAAAGTCAGTGCTTCTTGGCTGCAGAATAACTTCTCTTCACGCTTTTAAAATACAGTGTCTTTTACAGTATTGAAAATTAAACTAAATTTTATTTAATTAATTGCACTTTTAATTAAATTCTATTTTTTCCTGTACTGTTAGGTCTGGTTGTGGGTTGTGAAGAGAGTGCTGCCTATGCTCTGCAGTGTCTGTGCTCCATTATTTAAAACAAATGCAATGAAGTGCTACCCTTTATCTACTAAATTCCACAATACATCAAGAAAATACTAGAAGAAGAAAAACATTAAAGAAAACCCTGACAATAGTGTTAAAAAAAAAAATACTGCAGACACTCATATCCTCTGCTGTACAGAATTTTTCTTCATACAGGAGATTTGCCTTCTTTTTCCAAGAATTTGCAAGAGTGACAGCAAATCTGTGACCACATTAGTCATTCTGTCAAGGATGGAAAAACCTAGAAAGAATAATATAATAATTGCCAAAGAAAACAGACGCAGGCCTCCACAGACATAAATTGGCAATGCTGTTTACTCCACACGCTCTACTCAACATGTTCCAGCTGTGCATGTGTCATTCAAGTGTCCAACTCCGTCTATGCAGACTGTTCTGAGTCTCCTGCCTAATCAGCTTGTGGAAGCACAGTACTCCATTTGTTCAATTTGCCTGCACAGAGGAAGACAAGACAGATGTGTTTGAAGCACTGCTAAAAACTGCCCTGAATGGGGTGGATACCAATCTCAGCTAACAAGTGGGCCTTCTAATGCTGCAGCAGCGCATAATCACTCACATTTATATTCTGCTCTTTAGTGGTGACGTATATGAAGGCTCATCTACGAGAAGCTCATAGAGGAGAACGCCAGATAAGGAACAGAGCTCCAAACAGTTTTTATAGTTTGTACATTGTTTTTGAATTACCCTGATTGCTTTCTGTGGCCTTCCTTCTATGTTTCAGCTGTGAATCTCGCAGGAATTGCAGCATTCTATTTTATCTACATTCATCCTTTACTGAGAATGATGTAATATGATAAAGGCCTAACATAAAACAGTTCCTGAAAAAACACTGTATTTCAATTTACTGTAATCTATAAATCATCACCAAAGCGGCTTTACAATTTGACAATACTAATAGCTCCATACATGCAAGTAATACAAACAAAGTTTGCCTGAAAATGTCTTCATGCCCTTAATCTTTTTTGTTTCTTATTTCTCATGGCAGTCTCCAAATCGTTGTGAGTTATCTATGGGCTTCTTTTCAGAAAAATATAGTGTTCTGCTTGATATGATTCTGCCTAGAAAAAACAAAAGCTTCACCAGCAGTCCAGTATTTCCTGAATACTTAATTTATTATGAATATACACAGGCACATTTCAAGGGGAAATTTGCTACTGAGAGTAAAATAATAATCTATTTTTGACTGGCATTAAATATTTAACAGACATTTGCCTTTATAAAAACAACAATGTCCCATAGTCACATCACTTGTTATCAGAAATTAGTATTTAAAATACATAGATTTTTAGTTGTAATGGAAAATATGTGTACTTTAACAGTAAAAGGCCTTTGACAAACTTGGATTCATGACAGTAAATAACTGGAAATTACTATTCATTGTTATTCAAAATCCTATATAAGTATCTGAAATTGATTAATGGAAGCAGAAAAAAATAAGATATGAGAGGAAAGCAAGGGACATGAAAAGATCTTGATTTCACATGGAGCTCTTGTTAAGCTTGGAAGTTGATGTGACCTGGGAGGGACACTTGCTCACACAGATAACACCAATCATTTAATCAATCCATTTTTACAGGCTTTTGCCAAGTTGCAGTGGAATTTCGTATCTGATTAGTCCCTCCAAAACACATCAGGATGTTCACATTCATTAGTTAGAAATAGAAAGAGGGGGAAAAACCCAACCCCCCTAGGTTACAGCACACTTTGCTTTATTCACCTAGTCACACCACCATATGGGAACCATTAACAAACCATACAAAGCGCCCTTTTATTTATGGCTTTTGAGTACTCATCCTGCCAGGGCTTGGTACAAGCCTTTCACATGGATCCAGCACAGGCTCAAAACCGACTAATTACAACTTCAGGAGAATGTTTCTGCTCCAAGAAGACAGCATTGTCTTTCCAAGCAAGTAACACACTCTGTATCAGGGTGAACACGGAACCCACTCCAAGGGAAGATTTGGGAACCCCTCTGCCATGAAGGGTCACTTGCTGGGTCCTTGGGCTCCTTTGCGGAAAAAAGCTACAAGTCTGTAACTGCACATTTCATTTTCATTTGAGCATAAAAATAATTTTCATGTGAGCTTCTACTTTTGTGAACATCTTGGGTTGGAGAAGCATATACTCTTCTGGCTCAGTGTGATGCTCTCTTGAAGAAGCTCACCTGACTGCAAAGGGAAGACTTAGGCCTCAGTTAAGGGTCTTAATCAACCTTATGGTTGATTTTGTAAATCAAAACCTTTGTTTTGATTTTTTTCCTTCTCCAAATGAAGTTTTTAGCATGTTTGCATGTTTTTTGTCTTTTGTTTTCTTTATAGATGAAGATTGCTTAACAAATTGCTGCACTTTATATTGCATCTTTTGTAGAGAACTAAGTGAATAGAATTGCAATGAAGCTGAATAAAAAAATAACATACATCAAAAAATTAAAAACATTCTGAAATACAAACTTCTATGTTAGTCAATCATCTATGTGTATAGTCATAACTACAGAAAGTTTGTTAAAGAAATAATATACAACTTCTCTGTGAAAAACAAAACCTGCAAAATGCAAGATCTTCCAAAAAATGTTTAAAACAAATTTTTGTAACATTAATGAACTAAGAAATTATTTTGCCTAAGTTGATTAGAGATTTATGGTAAAAGCAATGATTTCTTCCTCCTCTTCTACTTCCATAATACAAAAGCTGGAATATTTATTTGGATGGTCAGTATAATAGGTATTAAAAGAAAATTCATGCCTTATATTATGAACTATCAAAAATGTCCTGAAATCCAGACATTTTTTTCTACCTTCTAATTTACTTATCATTTTGCAGAAATCATTGAAAAAGCATACTGACAACCAATGAAAAAACTTCAAAACATGGAAAGAGAAAATAGAAAATAGATAAAGAGGTCACTGAAATTTAGTTTGTTATATTACCCTGAATAGTAATTCTCAACTGCCCTGTTGCTTTGTAAAGAAGCTGGAACAGAGAACAAAAATGCAAACCCCATACTGATCTGACTAAAGACTTAAAATATATGAAAAAAAAATTCATAGCAATAATAAAATATTCTTAGAAGGATTTGTAGCAAAATGGAAACCTCTCTTTGGAATAATAAATTTATATACAACTATAAATACCAGGTCAGGAGTGAAAAACCGAATGGCTCTTTGCTGGTCAGAATAGAGTGAGCACAAGTCAGATTATTTCGCAGCATCTAATAGGCACATTTTTTCTCGTAGATATCTTCAGATTCAATTCTCACAGAGCAACCAGGATGTAGGTAGGAACTGACCATTTTGGAACAGTGTAATTTGTAAATTCAATTTGCAAATCTGATACAGTTGTCTACTTTTCCCATGCCAGAGCATGGATGAGAGCTAAAATAAGATTTGTCATAAAAATTTGTAGTTCTTCCATTTGACTTTCTCAGTCAGATGCACATGCAGTCTTATTCCAATTTTTGTTATTCTTTTTTGATGAAAGAAAACAAAATTTGAAAAATAAATACTGCTGTTGGTTTTTTAAATATACATTTCTTTCAAGTAAAGAAAACTATTAGCCTTTGGATAATTTATTGTTTACTTCATAATAATTTAATTATGGGAATAATGGAAATAAATCACTTCAATACATTAAACATGTTAAAAAATATTTAAATCACCAAAGCATGTTAAAAATATATGCTTCACTGTCATTTCTTATAGGAAAGTAATTTCACTGCTAATAATACTTTTGATACTCTTGTTAGTAGACAGATATTAGGATAGCGTTACAAAACAACATGTTCCACTGAAACTCTGCCTTCATAATAAAAGTGCCAGTAAGTAGCAATAACCATCAAAAAAAAAGCATGGGTAAATTTAAAATAAATCCATAATCTGAAGAAATATACAGTAAGAAAATTAGTAGGAGTCAGTTTTGCAGATAATTAGAACCATGTTAATCACAGACAGGCAAAATATTTTGTCAAAGTAAACTTACAGAGTTTCTGCAAAAGGTGTGAGAACCCCAAAAAGAGCACAAGGACCCAGAATGAATACTAGAAAAAGCAGCTGACATAGATATTAATGGATACGGGTGCGAAAACTAAAAATAAAAAAAGAAAATTTTGTGTCTGATAAAGCCACAGTTTCAAAAACTGGTGTTCTGGTTTGGGATTGCTTTATCCCAATACAGAGTAAGTACAACCAAAATGCAACAACAGGTTTTTTTCCATTTTCTCAAGCCCCACAATGGGCACCAAAAAGTATTTGTCTTAGTTTGGGACAGATTTGGGAGGAGATTTTGTTAGGAAACTAGGTCTCCTCTAGAAAGCTTATTCAAACTCCCCTCCCTCAAACACTTTGGGAGGTAAATCTCCTTTGAGAAAAGCTGAAAAAATATTTATTTAGCAAACGAAGTACTTACCAACATGAAAAAATTAATAATATTAAACAATGGAATTTCTCATTGTTCTGAAGAGCTGGCAAATTCAGAAAGCTCTTCTATGAATGGGAGAGAAAGAGTCTTTGTGGGTGTATTCTCACCTTTCTCTCAGTCTCTCTGTGTCTGGAGTTCCAGCTGCCGTGCAGTTTGGGGGACCCCCGGATGATAGTCCTGGTATTCCCAGATTGAGGAACAGCTGAACACTTCCAGAAAACTTCTGGCCCCAGCTAATGAAAGAAAATAGCTAAAAGGAAAGGAGAACTCTCTCCCACTGTCCGTGCTGCTGATGCCTTAAGTTTTAGCTTTCATATTTTCCAGATTCTGTACTGCATTAGTATAAAACTCTGAACTCGATGGAAAGTGTTAGCAAGTTCTCCTCACAGTTTAGTCAGACAAAACAATCCTTTTCCAGCCTGAGAACCAAGGACACTGTTGAAGCTTGATGCTGAAAATTGTAAACAGCAGCAAATTGAGGAGAGCACTCTGGGAGGACGTGACTTTATAACCTGAAGCTGTAATTGCACAATTGACCCCAATATATAAATGGACCAAAACTTATAGAAGTGTGAAGACTCCTGGCACATTGTCCATCTTGGGTGTAACCTTGGCCAGGCTCTTGTAGTGCTCAAGGTGTATCCTTTGGAGGCCTTTTTAATAAATACCTACTTTATTCCTTTAACTCTGTCTCGCCTCTGTTCTAGGTAGCCTCTCAAGGCATCACAGACAACACAGTTTGTGAGAAGGAATGCAGAGGAGTGAGTGCAGTTTCTGCAGACAAACTCCGTGCTTTTTCTCCCCCCACTTTGCTCACAGAACCAGTCTTAAAGGTACAGAACTCAATATCCAGCATAAGCAGAACAGATGACTGGGGATACAAGCATCATAAAGTCACCATAGGAAAACTGGGAAAGCAAATAGCATGTGAACATGATAACAGATTGTTGAAGAGTGGATTTCAATGAAAAGAAACACTGTACAATAAGAGCTAGCTTAACATCAAATTCACTTTTCCTCCTTTCTGCTGCTCATTTGTCTATAACCAATGTAGTCCCAGGATAGCTACTCCTTTCCTTTATGCATATGTTGGTTTCTCATCAACAGAGTGGCACAAAATCAATAGAACATTTAAATAAGCATGAGATGATCTTTTGAGGAAGATCTTCCTTCCTAATATTTCCTTTCTGAAACAGAAAGGAAAACCGAGACAAACAATCTTCTGTACAATGGTCAAAAAAGACGGAAAGAGTGATGTGGGTAGCAGAATGTTTAACACCAAGATGAAAATATGTTAAGTGACTGCGGGAAAAAAACTGAAATCCTGCCACAATTAAATGTTCAGAAGGTCTCATAGGTTAACCAGTGGAAACCAAGAGGACAAACCTCTTCAGCTGGAGTAAATCAGGACAGTATGACCTATGTGGCAGCTCTGCCTATCCGCCCTTTTTGAACAATAATTTTGCATTTACAGAGCTAAGCCATAGAAAACAACAGCCATGATATATTACTGCACACAAGATACTGTAATAAAATGAGGTTTATTTATTTGTGGCCAAAATATTCCAACTTGCCCATATCAGTTTCACCATACAAATGTAACACACTACTCCTTGTCTTCATTTTTACACCAGCTTCACAGGTAGTATTGCAACATAAACACACTCTCTGATTTCACAGTATTTGGAAAGTTTCAGGAATTTTTCTCTAATAATTGTCATACAATATTATTGTACTCCTCTGAGTACTTTTTTTTTTTTTTTTTTTAGATTTGAGTAGGGAAACTAAGGAAACACTTTAATTTCCAGTGAAAATATGAGATTACCAGATCCTGAGCTCAAATTGCTCTGTATCTTTCTCTAAAACAAATGCATATATACATAAAGAAAACCAGATTTTTTTTTCCAGGGGTTCTTGAAGGAAACTTCTTTGACTAGTTTCAGCATTATTAGGACCGAAGTCACTGTATATTTTGGACAAGGTAGAAAGATAGTGCAATTTTGTATAGCTATGTTATTACAGAAAGGACAGAACAAACATTTTCAAAAATGTTTGAGTAGTGCTGGACAGGAGAGGACTGCATGTTGCCACAGGAAAAGAACTTTTTGCAGTCTTTGTAACACCATAACTGTCCTTTGTTTCCTAATCTCATTAGGCTGTGTTTTCCTTGTCCCAACTACAACAGTGACTTTTTATCTCTCTTGAGGTATTGACCACTGTATTCAAGTTGGCAGATTGTTAGATTTGGTAGATTGGTAGATTGTTAGAGTCCATGCACCTATTTCATAGTAGAAGCCAGTAAAATTAAACTTCTATCCATCTTTACCTCTCCTGTTGCAACGAATCATTGGCACTGTGTAGATTCCTCTTCAACCTTTATGTTCCCTGCTGCAAAAACTGGAATGATTACTTGGTCTCATTAGCAGAGGATTCCTCACCTCATGCCTGTTACTCAGTGGGCTGACATCCTTTTTGGGAAAAGTATGTTTTCCTAACAGGGTATGCTTGGGTACTTGAGCACATACTGAAGGAAGATTCCTTTATGTTTCCTTGAATGGCTTGAATCAGGTTTCCCAACCCCCCTTCTGTCTGCAAGGCAGAAGGAATTGCATCATTGCAAGCAGCACAGCCAGCAGCTCTTTTCCAGGGTGAAAATATCCCTCTCTCTCTGTGCTGCCTTGATTCCTAATATAAATGTGGGTTGCTGTCTTTCACCTGTACTGGCCATTCTCCTGAGGCACTGCTGCTCGAGCTGCTCCGAAGGTTGCAAGACTTTAGATATAGTGCTGTACTTGAGATTCCTCTCACTCTTTCAAATGCTTGATCTTAGATCTCTGACTGTTACAATGCCACAATAGCTCAAAAAAGACTGTTAGCTAGCTTACAAATCAGCTGGCTTCTTTCTTATTCTTTGATTTGGCATTTCTCCAGGGGAGATGGAATGCCTGAAAAGTCAAACCTGCACTGGAAAATGCCTTTTTTTTTTTTTCCCCAAATCCACTTCAGATCACTTCCCCCCCCTCACATTATATGTTAATATCTGGGCTTCATTGAGGTTTTTCTGCATTTTTCCCCTGTTTTTTTGTTGGTTTGGGTTTTTTTTATTCAAAGCTCTATTCTTTATAGTCTTCTGTTAATACTCATGTCAATCAGTAACGAAAAAGTGTCTCACATTTAATTCTAAAATGCATTTTCTTAAGAAATAAGGCTTATTTAGTCATTCTGCCAGACTACTATTTCTTCACCATAATAATTTTGAATCTTGGCCAATTTCACTGTAAAAAAAGAAGAGGCAATCTAAAAAATTGCCACACTCTATACCGATGGAAAAGCGTAGTTGTCGCTTAACACTCAGGGCACACATAATAAAATCCACAAGAATGTAAAAGCTCACGATACCAGTTCAAGAGACTGTTTGGCCTGCCAGCTGGCCATTCAGCTCACTTACTAGTCAGCCAAACAGCACATATGTAGCTCCTAATCAACTCTAATACATGTTGTATCTTGCCCATCTAGTACCTAAAAAATTGTTAGAAGGAATAGAAATAGAGAATGAAGAAAATTGAAAATTAAGTGATGGTGTGGACATGGTGGCATAAGATAGCAATTTCCCATGGCCATAGAATGGATATGACCCTATTGCTGTAGAGCTTGCAGAATGTTTGATTGAGCAAATGGTATTATTTGTTAATGGCCTCTTTGGGGGCTATTTTTTCCCCACTTTTATGCATTGACAACTGTAATAAACAGATCTCATTCATTTTTTCTTTTTTTCCACTTTTCACATGTGGGTTGTTACGGGTTATTTCATGTGAAAATACAGCATGTCTTGCCTGAGATCCTTCCTAATTCCTGCAGCTTTTTTTTCTAGGAGCTGTCTTGTTTCCACACCACCACGGGTATGTAGCTTGCTGGAGTGATGGCTGTTACCATGCGTAATATATTGTAAACCACTCAACATGAAGAGTTTGGTGTTCCTGTTTGAAGTGGCCAGCTTAGCAAGGATACATCTGCAAGGATTTGGCAGGGCTGTATCCCAGGGGTAGCAGAGCTGAGCAGGACCCCAGTGGGGTAGGTTAAGTGTGGCTCCTGATGTGTTGAACTGTCAAGGTCCGTGACAGTGGCCAGGGCCAGCCAGCAGTCCCATTAACCTGGGACAGTGAGAGGTCCAGCCAAGTACTCCAGCCAGGCAGGTAAGGTTAGGGCTGGAAAGGCCATGTATGTCAACAGCACAACCAGGCTGTGGCTGTGCTCAAGCACAGCTCCTGACCCCCGTCGTGGAGGGCCTGGGCCAAGGTCCCGGCACAGCTGGTCATACAGCACAGCACATCATGCTCTGCATCACTGCAGAGATGAAGAGAGGAAGCTCAGCCCTTTGGTGGTGCCTATGGAGTGAGACCGCACAGCTGGAGATGGTATTTGAACCAATGTAAAATTGGGTTATTAATGACATTTTCCCATGTTGTTTTTTTGCTTTGGTTTTGGGTTTGTTTGGTTGGTTTTTTGGGTTATTTTTTTGGGGTTTTTTTTGTGATATCAATTTAAGGTTAATTAATTAGAGGCATGGAATATTGGGTAAGAACAGCAAAACTAGGGCAATGCCTAGGCACTACTAGTTAAGCTGTTCCCTCATTCCCCACTTCCAGTGGGATAAAGAGGAGAACCATAAAAGGAAAAACCCATAGGTTGGGATATGAACAGACTAAAAATTGGAAACCATGATGATGATGATGATGATGATGATGATGATGATGATAAATGGCAGTAGCAATATAGACATATTATTATTTTAAACTGTTCATAAAATAATAATATTATATGATTATTATAA
Source organism: Melozone crissalis (assembly GCF_028551555.1). NCBI lineage: Eukaryota > Metazoa > Chordata > Aves > Passeriformes > Passerellidae > Melozone > Melozone crissalis. The sequence continues at coordinate 43,413,961 of NW_026535783.1, read as the reverse complement.
TAATTAAACAGGTGTTGAAATCCCAGAGGTGATGAAGTCTTTAATTGTGTGTAGAAACCTTTACAAAATGACCCTCTGTTACCTTACTGGAAGATGACAGTTGTCATAAGGATAACAGGTACAGCAAGTTAAAAATATCACTTCTCATTTTAGCCAACATTTTCAAGGGCAGTAATTTCCATTGTAAATGGTGACATCTGACATACCTCATTTCCTGCAAATGTAGGATGTTAGTGTAAGATGGTGAAAAATGGGTCCTGTAAGGCTAACAATAGCCCTGTAGTTTATTGATAACCTTGAATGAGGGAGATATCTGGGGATCTGAAGAGAGATTTCTTTTTACCCTTTTCTCTTATGGATTTCCATCTTAAAGTTCTGAGATCATACAAAATTTTCAAATATAAATAAATATGTTACTAAGGAATCTTCAGCAGCTATTTTTTTGAATTAAAATATCACTTGTCATATGATGACTTTTTCTTTTGTTTTAATTTAATTTTTGTGTTCTATTTTGTATCTTTTTTAAATGAAACATTGCTTTAGACAACATCAATTACAGCTGAATATATTTCACAAAATTTATTGATCCATTCAGGAGAAAACCCTAAACACTATTAATTTAAAACAGAGCTGACATTTGCATCTGTACTTTAGAGTGAGGGTCATCTATTGTGATACATTTTGCATGTTCACACAGTCTTTCACCTGGCTGCTATTAAAGAAAGATTCACAAAGATTTCACTCATTTTCTCAGTGTTTGTTTCCTTGCTCAGAGGTAGAAAATCATCAGAAGGAAAGCTGCAGCAACAATATCAGGAATTTCAAGCACCTTTTTAAGGTGAATAGGGGGTTAATAGCAGTCTTACACTCAAACTATTCCATCGTTCCATGTAAAAACATTTTTGTACTTAGATATTCTGAGTAATTGTCTTTAAGTATAAATGTATTTTTGAGCAATCGCACAGAAATAAAAGAGACTCACTTTAATAATCTTCCTAATAGATTGTGATAGACAATTTGAAGTAGCCTGAGATTGTCACAGTGTTTTAAATTCTCTGGTATTCTTTTTCACTGTGAAAAGCTTGTGGATCAAAGAAAACTCAATGCCCCAGACAAAAGATCATGAAAATATGCACTGTTCCTTTTCTTTTTTTCTCTTCAGCAGATTCAGAAACTATGAAAAGACCTTATTACTGAAGGAAACTCAAAGTCAGCACAACTACTTGAACAAGGCAATTTAATACTGCACAAAATTATAGATGAACAAAAAAAGTAGAAGAATTTGTAGTAAATATATACCCTCTGTTCAGATGGTTTGGAGGGTTTTTTCCCTCTTTACTTTTTGTGGGAAAAATCAGCATAGTATGACAGTACTTAGAAAGAAAGAAAGAAAGTGCAGGAGAAAATAATACATTCTGGAAAATGCTTCTGCAATTTACAAAAGCAATTGTTAACTCTTTTGTGTGTGCATGTCAGTGTGTATAAATATGTCAATGTTTGTGTGCATTGTGTAAAGTGAAAAACATAAAAGAAAAGACCTCAATCAGAATTCAGTCTGGACCCTTCTGCATTCTAATTCAGCTCCTTCATCAGCTGATGCATTAAACCTGCTGCTTTTCTGTGAAAATATCATAGTCAGCCTACCCTATTCTCTGTAAATAAAATCCTAGCTGCCTATTCAATAGCCTACTCATATATTACTTAGCAAAATAACAGAAACATTTACAACATTAATGTATTCACTGCTCAATCTTCTTGGCTTTAATTAGCCATTTTGAAGACTGGGCATTACTCTTTGATTAAAAAGCATTTCCTGAAATGAGGGGAAAATCCTCTGGGAAACCCTGTTTCCATACTTGCAATTTCTTCTTATGTTAATCAGGTCTTTGCAATATGTGTTGACTACACTAAAGATAAAAGACACCAAAACAGACCAGACAGAAGGCAACATAAAAAAAAAATGTTTAATTAGCATATATTATTTGCAAGCCTATATGATATCCTCATTTAGAAACTACCATCACTTTAAAACTATTACACCCCAGTTGAGTCTGCACCAAGATGTCAGCTAAACTGATTTATTCTTTACTTGCTTAAATTAAAAAATTATTTTGGTAAAAATGAGAAGTTATTTGTGAGCACTGTTTTTGTTTGAAGTCCAAGTCCCATACATTAATTAAGTTTGCAGCCAAGGATAGGATCCTTATTATACAGTATAAAAAGAACATTTTTCAGCAGCCAATTACCATGTTACCTATTTTGAAACAGAACTCTTTAGAGGAAATATATCATTGAAACTATTCTCTGTGCTTGTTAAATAGCTTCAGTCCTCAAATGAACAAAAATGAGTTAATCAAAAGGCATTCTAGAACCTTTGAAATTAATGGGAGGCTTCTAGAGATGAAAATAAAGAACATGTTTCACCCATGATGCCAAATTTGTGCTCAAGTGTGTGTTCTTCAGCATATCAAAGAAATGTACTGAGTCTGTTGCTTAAGGGAAATGCAAGAGGGACAGGTATTTGAGAACCCTTGAATAAAAGAGTACTCACTGGTACTCACTGGTGCCACACTCCTTAGAGAGTACTGTTCCTAGCAAACTTACGAAGACACAAATGAACAGAACTAAAATGAGGCTTGGATCAGCTGTTACAAGTTCCCTGGTCATAAACTTCATGAGGTCATAAACAGAGGATCACTGATCATTCCATGTCACTATTTGAAAAAGGAAGACCTAGACTCTAGAAAATGAATCTTCAGCTGACTGTGTGCATGCATGCATATGTGTGTACAGAGCATTCCTTCTTCCTGCAGGATACAGCTCCTCGGGGCAGTGAACTCAGCCATGCAACCCTGCCTTTCTCTCTGGGACTTGACTTAGCATTTCTGGTTGATATCAGCCAGTCTAGGTGACAATTTAGATATTTTTAAAATTGTTTGGCCACCAAAAGTAATATGGAATATCAAAACAAAAGGCACCTGAATAGAAATTGAAGCGCAGCTAGTCTCCAAGTCTGAAGGAAGAGAAAGATAAAATTCATATCTTTATCAGCCTAGTAGATCTGAAAGAAGAAGAATGTTGTGCTTTAAATTCCAACTAGATTTCTAACCTGATGAAGCAAGAAGTGTGGAGGGTACCCTTGATGAATTCTAACAAAACCTTTTTCCTCCTCAGCAAATTTAAATCATATGATATATTTTTCATTTTCCCAGTCCTTTCTTCTGATTACAAATTATACAATTGCAATGCTTATACCCAGATTTCATAGTCTCAAAGTTCTGGTGTGTTTTTCATAGGACATATGAAAAGTAATATGAAAACACAGTAATTCAAGTTCTTATGACTGTTCATGGTAAATCAGAAAAGATGTCTATTCTCTCAAGGGAAAAAACATCTTTCAAATAAATTCAAAAAGAAGAAAAAATGAAACCATTATTTATTTCAGTAATAAAAAGAGATTTCTGTGGAGAAAAAAACCAGAACACATCCTGAAAGATCTCATTTGGAAAATGAAAACAGCAGTTTGTGTCTGCTTTCTGGTGCCTTTTACTCTCAATAGCATGACAAAAAGAAATTATCTTTTTCATGTTAAGGGCTTTGTATGTCTATAAAGAATGGATTTTTATTGGACACAAAATCAATTTGTATCTGTAAACTGTTATTCAACAACTTCTTTTGCAAATTTTAATCAACGCTAATGGATATGTGGCAACATCAAACATAAGAATAAAAACAGAAAGCCAAATTTCCTACTACCTTCTACTGTTTGCACATATTTTTCAAAAAACAAGGAAGAAAAATAGCAAATCACATTAATTGCTACAGATACATTCAAAAAATGAATAGTTTAAACCTGAAAATAGAAGGAAATAAAATTTTACATGGGTTGTAATTTAAGTGAGGCAACTGATTGCCCTTTTGTGCTTCCTCAGCATGCATATAAATCACTACACAGAACACGGTGCAGACAAAAACTGGAGTTGTGCCATGCCTCCCTGCTATGCTAATATAGCTTAGGAAGATCAACAGGTTGTCAGGTGACAGGCCATTTGCATCATTCTGAAAGATCTTATCATCCTATTTCAACCTTACACAAAACAAAATGGAGGCCTGCATATTCAACAGGATTCACCTAAAATAAAATCCAAGGCACATGCCGTATATTTTCAAGTAGTGAGAACATGGACTTTTTGCTGTTAATCTCTTATTTGATACTTATTGTTAATTCAGCCTCAGAACGATAGAAAATCCGGTAAAATTGCTTTGTGTATATTTCATTTGACTGTTCTGAGGTTGCTCAGATGCTTCAGTGACTGCTTAGACCAAATTGTTTCCCCTGAGGTTGTATGGAACAATAATAGCATACTTTTCTAGGTTTTATAAAATTATTTATCATATACAGGGAAATAAAATGTCATTTCAAGCCTAGAAAGCTGAATTTTCATAACGTCCTATTGTGACACCAAACGTAATGATCATGTATCAAAGTCTATCCTAAAAGACTAAAGATTCAGGGCAACTGGGTCTAACTGCTGCTTGCTGATAAATGGAAGAGTGATATAGTTCTCAGATAATGAAACACTAAACAAAAGGTGTAATAAAAAATATTTATTTTCAGTTTTTGAGCACTGTTCCTTTCTTTAGATAGTTGTATTCCCAGTTAGAAATGTCTAAGGCATTGAGTACTAAGCACTACAAACTACAGTCAAGTAAGATTTTAAAAGCAGTATAAACACACTTAGCCTTTTATTCTGCTTGTGAGACCCATACAGTTTGCCCTCTCAGTGAAACTATTTTGTCTCTGGTCTGTTTATAAATTGTTTTCTTTGTATGCTCTAATAGTAATGATGTCTGCATTAGGTAACATTATTTGTAATATTATTCATGCATATTTCTTATTCAACCAGTAATATTTAGGCAGATTGATAATGACTGATCAGGTCAGTCTTATTACAGTTTACCTATTCTTTAGTGGAAAAATTTCACATTTTTAGGACTACATATCAAATCTTAAATCAGCATTTTAATATAGGTGAGTTTAAATGTGATTTTACATGAAACTTGTGAATTAGCCTCAATGGAAGAAGAAAAAAACATCCAAATCACATAAAATTGCTGTGAGCACTAGCTACTGTCCTTTAGCAGCCAAAGGAAAAAAAACCTCCTCAGTCCTAATTCTGAAACCCCATATGTGATGGCACGTGGTGGTGCTGGCGCCTCCACAGATCTCCAAAGGTGATCTGCTCCTGTTGTGGTTGTGGCAGCATTAACATCATAATCTATAATTTCATTATGTTTCCTTAACTCACACATGAATCATTTTCCTGCCACAGTCTTCAGAAACAAAACAGACTTAGTGTTCTGCATGAAGAATACTGAAAACAAACAAACAGAAAATCTGTTTTTATTAATAGAGCTGCCAAATTTTGTTCATATTGACTTTCAAGGACCATATCTCTCCTATTTTGCAATTATTTAAACACCTGCAGAGATGAGCTTGTTGCAACATGAAATATGAAGTTGTTTTAATTCACAGGTTTGGAAAAAGCAATATATTTTCATATTAGGGAATGTGTCTTGTTTATCTGTTTCCCAAAAATGTTATTTTCTTCAATTTTGAAAATTTTTTGTTTCATTTTATTAATAAATTGTTTCATTTTTTTTTAATAAATAAAAATTACCACTTTCCACAGCTTTTCTTTACATGGGTTTTTTCCTATTCCTCTTTACAGTATTGACTATTTGAATAATTTAGGAAATCCTAACCTCCCACCTAAAAGGAATAGTGATGATTAAACAGTGACACAAAGAGATCTTTGAAGTTGTTTACAATTTCTTTTGGATGTGTTCATGACTGTGTCTTTCTAAAGAGAATCATAACAAAAATTCTAAAGAAAAACTGATGAAACACTACTATTTCTACTTACATAGAGAAATTACCAATGAAATTTCATCTATGTCTAAGAATGGATGTGGTTCAAAAGTGATCTTAACTAGCCGTTCTCCTTTTTACAGTATTTGGCACAGTTAATCAACTGAAATTTACGCAAATGCATTGCAATTTATTGAGACTATGAAAATGGCTTACTAGCACCTCCCTGTAGTAGCATATATTGCAAAGGGTTTGTAAAAACTGATAAGTTACTGTAGATATTTATTCTTTACTCTCCATATGTTTCCTTGTGTCCCACAAGGAGGTGGAGACTCCTTGTACCTTTTGCCAAGGCAATTTTTTAAACTTTTTTTTTATTATTTTATCAATGTTTTAAAGCAGAAAATGCTTGAGTGAGCTCACTGCAGGGAGCTCCATATGTCTTATCCCATTTATTTCCTAATCTCACAAAATGGAGGTGCAGAACTGTTATATTTACTTTGTAATCAGGCAGAGAGTGTCTGACTATGATTTGGATCTAGTCTGAATATTTTCTATTATTCACCTTATTTAATAAACTGTCACTTGAAAGAGGGAATGATAAGCTTCCACACAATGTATCAAAGGAATGCTGTGCCTTCTTCCTTTATTATTCATGCTACATTTGAAGTTAATGAAGCGTAACCTCTGAGCTGATATTTTTATAGATGAAAGAGACATCATGTTACATATTCAATTTTTTTCATCAGCTTCTCTGTAACCGACACAAAACACGATTGCCTTGCACTTAATATCTGCTACTGATGGGCATTCTTACTGATATCTTTTCTAATAGTCTTCTATTCTCTCTATATTTAAGGTTCTACCTATGAATGAAAGGCCAAGGGTGAAATGGATGAGGAAAAGTAGCATATTTTAAAATTTTAAAATTTATTGTGGACATAGTCTTGACTGATCTTTTTTTTTTTTTTGGCTACATTTTCATTTTTCTCCTCCATATAATATGATTCTTTCTCTCTGCACCTTTTTTTATTGCTAAAATATTATTTTCATTTTACTGTACCATCAGCCAACTTGGATGTTATGACTCGGAACAAAAAGCCCACCCAGACAGTAACTTCAGATAAAACTCCAGCTGCACAGCACACAACTCATATATTAAACAAAGTCAAAAAGAATAATGCATGACATAACAAGAACGATAAAATGCTGATTGCTGTGCCAGTATGAGGCTAAGAACACGGTTTAAGCAAATGGTACCTTAGGGCATGGATTGTTGTAGGGGAATATTTATTATCCTATTATCTGTTGCTTGTGGAGGAAAAAGAAATTATACATTTAAATCCTAATTAATAAAATACAGTAAAATGTATAAGCTGTTGCATTGATTTCTTAATTGTATAAGTTCCTCTAGACAGAATTTTGTGACATCATTTTCTCATGAAACAACTCCAGAAATTCCTGCCTCTGTGGACAGTAAAACTTGTCCAGGAGCACATGCCTACAAAATAACAAACATAGGGCAGATTTGACTCTACTTTTCTTCTGGGATGTTGCTGGAGGTATAACAATGGAGAAAGGGACATTTGCACTGGCTTGACATGGTCATTCTTGTGATCCTAAGAAAAATTCTACCATGAAAAATGCTAACAGAGCATTGAAGAACATTTGCAGTGAAGGAAATATGCTGCCATTTTCAGAGATAATTAAACTGCAGTTCATTCATGTTTTCTAATAGCATACCTCTGTTTTTAGGGCATACCTATTAAAAGTAGAAAAATGAATTGGTGCTCAGCCTCACAGATGAAAAACAGGTAAGGATTTGCCAACTATTTGATACTGAATGGGATCTCAAGTTTTCAAGAAATTTTAGCTAAAGCACTTTTTTTTTTTTCTTCTTTCTTTTTTATTTGTTTATTTGTTTGGATTTGGGTAATTGTTTTGGGTTTGTTTTTTTTTTTTTGTGGGAGTTTGGGGTTTTGACTTTTTGTTTTGTTGTTCTGTTTTGTTTTTTCCATAAGCAAGCAGAGTTGAAAAATTCAGAAAATTTCTAAAGCCACACATCATAGAAAGCAAATAAGGGGACAGTAACTTTTCATACAGGATAAAGTTCAGACCTGGTGAGTGAGACAGATTGGAAGTCAAAACCTGAAAACAAGAGTCCCCTCTATCAATTAAATGGTTGCAATGTTGTTTTTCCCTCTGATCTTGCTTCTAGCAATTCTAACAATAATGATATTTTCCTTGACTTGCAGAAAACTTCACACATTCTGCCCATTCCAATTCCTTTTCTGTGTCTGTTGTCTACCCTGTTTACTATGCTCTCCCAATATCTGTTGATGCTACAGGCTCTATACACTTGCTTGATCTATGCCCCCTGTATTTCCCTATCCTCTTCCCCAGAGCTTATTCCTGGTGAATTTAGTGAGGCATTTTTAAAGAAAACATCTTTCTCGAGATCCACTTCACTTTGTGGGCAGCATCACATGTGGTGTGCACATAGCAACTGCTATACAAGCAGGCCAACAAACAGTCTGGCAGAAGATGAGAAACAAAATTCAGTCCTTGCAATTCCATTCTTCTCTTACACCCAGAGCTATTATGTGCGTGCCCTTAGCAAGTTGACCTTGGTTTCTTTCCTCCTTATGAGTCATTCCAAAGTTAGAAGGGCAAGGAAAGCTGTTGAGGTGGGATTTTTGTTTGTTTTTGTTCAGCTGGGCTTTTTTTTGGGTGAAAAGCACCAGACTGAAGATCAAGAAAAAACACACATCTTTTTGGTTCTGACTGAGATCTCACATTCTGTGAAGATGTTTAAGTACCATTCTAGCTGTCTTGACTTTATCAGATACTTCAGTAGGAAGATTGTATCGATATTAATAGCAATAAAGACTATAAACTGTCTTTAAGAAAAGCCACTTTCTAAGATGAAAGATTGAGGTTGCATATGCAAATCCAAGACAGAATTTTAGAGGTTGCAAAGAGAACCAGCATGCTCTCTCTCATGTGTGTTTCTATATTTTCAGTAATAAAAATCTAGTATCTTGCCATTGCCAAATATAAAATAATGTACATTTTGGCTATTTTTGTTTCTTTTTTCTTTTTTATACTCAGAAAATACTGAACTGAGAATGTGAGATGAAAAAAAAAAAACCACATAAACCAGCCACATATAAAGTAATGCATTGACTAATACAACGATAGGTATAAAATACAATGATAAGTATCAAGTAAAAACATTTTCATGTCAAGTTTTGTAGATTTCAGTTGTACTTATTTGATACTCTTGATTGTTTCCTTTTATTTTTTTCTATTTCACTTTCCTAGCACTCAATGCATTTGATTCAGAAACTATTTGCCTTGGTTTTGCCTGTGCTTTTTGGTTGGTGTATTTTAGGAAAAACATCTCTTTATAACTTCTATGATGACTGAAATGTGGTTCAGAATTTCAGAGTTTTACTAATTTACAAGTTCCATGATAAATTTCATAGCCAAATGAAAAATATGCATAGACATATTTTATATTTACTTTCTCTCCATGAAAAGAATGAGAAAACCATGTATACTTTTTCTTCCATCTAACTCATATATAAATTTACTGTGCACTGATGAAAGCCCTAACTGTCACAGAATCAGAAATATAATGCTGTTTGGAACAACTTCAATCAATGATCTGCAAGTTTTATGAAACAAGATTAAATAGAAGTGCTACAAGCTATGTAATTTTGAATTCCAGTTCATAAGCCAACTAATTCAAATTTTTAAATAACTATTTTTATTTTTCTGTTATAATGTAACAGTTTGCAAGACTCCCTACATGAATGTGGATACAATCTACCTCCACAGTTACACATAATTTTAACTATCAACATCTCTCTCTCACCACCAATCATGTATATCCAGCCAAAGACATAAAGAGAGAGATGCCTCATAAGACTGAAAAGAGAAAATGTTGTTCTTCAAGCTCATTTTATTTTCCTTTCTCCATATTAGTCACAAAGACATTATTTTGATTTTTGCAAATGAATGCAAACTCCAGAGAGCAATAGATAGGAGCAACAATAAATCCATGAAGGTCAAGGTAGCACTCCATATTTCTGCAATATTCCTACTTGATTTGTTATTCTGATTTTAGGAAGTGGCTTTTTTCTAAGGCCTCAAGATTCTAGGCTGTGGTCTATTACACACATAAATAATTTTTTTAAACAAACACTTGAAGGAAAAAAAAACTAAATAATTTTTAAAAATTATTAGCATTTGTAGAACAGTTATAGGCAAGAGATTCGTCAGCACTTAAGACAATCCTCTGAGAAAAAAAACTATTTTGTCTAGTTTACTAGATGAGTTAGGTTATGAAATGTAAGGGTGATGAAAAACAGACATGTTAAGCCAAAAATTTGAACTTGATATTTTGCTGTATGTTGTATGCTAAATCATAGGTTATGATTAACTATTGCTGCAGATTCCTCATTGAATTCTGGATGTGGAAAGACAATGACTGAGATAAAAAGCTGACAGAGATTTCACTGAAGTGATTGTGGGTATGGTCTGACAAGTATATCTCATTGCATAGAAATGCCTGATGACTGAGTGCACAGAACTTCTTGAACTTATAATGAAGTAGAAAGCACACAGATCAGGGTAAAAAGCCACAGTAAATTTTTAAACTAGAGTCACAGAAATGGATGTAGAGCGATGGTAGTATTTTCTTTTTTCTCTGCTTGTTTTCTTTTAATTAATTTATTAATTAACAAATATTGTGATTTTTGACACAATATTGGCATTTTTTAGGAAAACACATTTTTAAAGATACTTCTTCAAAGACTTTTTGATGCTTTCATTCCACATCAAGAAGAGTCTGAGGGCTCACAGATCACTCAGAATCTGCACATCTGCATAGAGCATATGTCAGCAAAACATATTTTTTTCAGGTCACTGGAATACTTCATGACTCATTCCAAGAAATTATGCATAAAATTCTCATTTCATTCAATCCAAAGATTAATTAATTTAATTAATCCACAACTAATTAATTAATTAATTTTTCCACAGAAATAGGCAAGTAACTGACACTGGACGATTACCCGGTTTCCTGTGGGTAATATGCATTTTGTACAGATATTATTTCTCCATACTGAGAGGCAAAGTGGCATATCTATGAGCAATATAGCTAAATCACTTTACAGATTATCAATTGTGATAGGATATTTATCCCATAAATAATGAGTGGATCGGCACTCATTGCAAATGTAAGGCCATTTTTTTAGAGTTGGGTTTGTCTGGGAGTGATTACAATTGGAATAAACCTTCTCCCCCACAAAAAGACATTTTGGAGGGAGGAAGACATTTTGAGGAGGGAGACAGAAAATACAGCAGCAGAAGAAACTTGCCTTCTCTATAAATGTAGATTCTTGACCACCTCTTGCTTCAGACTTCACATGCAATGTATGTGAACCTCTCTTTCTCGAGATAAAAGACACAAAATTTTGTTAAAGTAGGCTTGTTTAAAATCTTGTGTTAACCAGAAAAACTAATTAATAGCTAGAGTATGAATGTTCTAATTGACAAAAAATTGGTGATATGTTTTTTGGTGATAAATACTGGATTTTTTGTCTCCTATCCTTTCAGTTCCCTTCTTCCCTTCTCCTCGCCTCTCTTCCTCCCTTCCTTCCTTATTGTTTTTCTATTCCCCTTCTTTTTCACAGAGGTATGATACATGCAAGGATAATACCATATGCCAGAAAAATCTCTATACTAAGACCTGCAGCCTGAAAAAAAGAGCTATTACTTCTGATTTTCTTCAGTATAAACAGATGCTGTAAAATTTCCTCAAATACTATCTGATTCCAGCATGTACACTGTGAATTTCAAACACAAAAGCTTTTCTAGCTCCATGCTGTCTCCCACACCATATAGTTCTTAAAGATTTGAGACTTACTGCTTTGTCTGCAGTGGCTTTTAATGTAAAAAAGAGCATCAGTTAAATGTTTAATGCACCCAGAAAATATGAAGTGTACTCCATGGATATTAATAAAGCATTGCTAATGTCTATGACATTTCCTATTGCATTGCTTGGAGGAACACAAAATGAAATTTCACTTACTAAGGGCATAGCATTCCCTGCTTCTTTCTTAAAATTCCTCTATAATCTTGACAACATTGTCCATTTCTCAGACAGTTTTGATTTTAGTGAAATTCAAAAAAAGTGACAATGAGTAAATCATCCAAGTTGGAAAACATGTGAAGTGCTTTGAGATTTTATGAAAGAATAAGCTCTGGAAACATACATTAGGTATGCTATTCAAAGTTTTCTCATTGAGCATATTCTTCCTTTGGGCAGCAGATAGATATGATAATAGGAGAATGAAGACATTATCTTCTGATAAATTGAGGAAAAAAAGCACCTCTCTGTCTCAGTGATGAATAAAGGTGTTGGGTTTTTCTTTTTTTCCATCGACTACTAACATTTCTTATTTGAGCCGGTGCAAGTAATCATCGTGGAAGAAGTTTCAGAGAAGGCCCAAATTTCTTATCAGAATATCCCAAGCCTAACACTTGTCCTGTCTATTGTTTCCATTTGTCATGTGTTGAAAAAATGGTAAATCCTCCTCTCTGCTAATAGGGTAATGAGATATCCTAATATTAGACAGATAACACTTTAAAAATCCCAAAATGCAAGAAAATGAGGTAAAGATATTTTACATTGATTTAAAAACTGGTGTGTTTAAATTTTTTAAAAAAAATTTAAAAAACAACTTTTTTCTATAGCTTTCTTCTCTGCTCAGTCTCTATTTACCTTCTGGTGAAGATGGCTCTTTTTGAATAGTGAACAATTATAAAAGCTTAACATGAGACAGAAAGTTAAGCCTATAAAGGAAACCAACTATGAACTTTCTCCACAGACAAGCTATGATTCTAGAATTTACTTCTTCGTGATGATGGTAGCCATCTTCTAAGAAGGTATAATTGTTTTACATTTGAAATTAAATCTAGACTCTCTGTACTGTAAGCTCTTTGCTACCTTAGTTGGGGTACTTTCTACAATGACTTCCGAGCTGTATTCTCTCTCTAGCTTCCCGTAGACTTCTGTGCTGTTTTGCTTCTCAGAGTGTAGGATTTGATGTTTTCCATTCATTAATACCTTTTTGCATCAATAAGTCATAGACAACAGTCCAAGTGACTTTGCAATAACCAAGGAACAGCTAATCAGGGAAGTCAAGTCGTTGTCAGGAAGGAGATTTCAGCATTAAGTTCACACAGAGTTATACGGACAAAAGAGAGAAAAGCCCTTATTCTGGAACAGAAATTCAATAAAACCCATGCTTCTATTCCCTGCCTTGAGTACACAAATCATTAAGTTCCTAAAATAATTGAAAATGTCGCTATCGTGTAGATTGGGATCTGGTTGAGTCAGAGTTTTGGATCCTTTAAAGTAAAATTCAGTGAATTTCAGACTAGTACATGACTACAAAAAATTGTTATTTTGAGTCTGGAAGTACAATTATCAACCAGAGATGTGAAATTCAAAATACTGTTCACCAGGCACAGTCCTAATCTGTGAACAAATGAGTTTTCAAGAGCACAAGCCCTACTGTGCTGAAACAGACTTACATTCATTATCTGATGATAGCAATAGTCTAAAATCCACAATTTTGTTAAGTGTTACTTTGTTTATTATGTGTTGCCTAATTTAGTAGTCTGATATCCTTCAGGTCTGCATGTTTGCAAGTCCAACAAGGAGCAAAGCTGATTAGGTAGCCCAGAAAAGCCCACTCACATATTACACATTATAAGTGTATGTATATACCTACACTGATCTACATGTATCATATGCTTAGTGATTATAATCACCTCACAAACATGAGCAAGACTAACAACCTCTTTCCCTCTTTGGCTGATCAGGATGAAAGCTCATTAGTAGAAAATACATATATTCAGACATAAATGTGTATGTCTATGTGTATGTTTACATACATGCACAAGTATAGTGTGTGTCCATATATGTACACAGGTACAAATGTGCTAGGTACATATCCATATACGTATTTATATATATACCCACACATATCCATATATATATATATGCACACACACATGGGTATTTATGGATATGAAGTGTATGTGTAAGAGGGGAGGGAGAGAGTTACCAGCAGTCTTGTGAGGCATTGATGGACAGAATTGATGAGCGAAGGATAAGGATTGATTTGACAAAAAATTATAATACTATCAAGAAAAGAGGTCTTATACAGAGTAACCTCAAGAATTTGCATGTAAGCAAGGACAAACCTACCAGGCACCTTTATGGCAAAAAACACCCAGACCCTTTTCCAGGCATTAGCATGCTGGCTTCTGAAGTGTCCATATGCCAGTATGTGCAGCATGGGGAATAAACATCAGGAATTAGATACCTGTGTAGAGTTACAGGGTTACTTTCCATGGCTTGTGGGGATGTTGCTGGGATCACAGGGATGTGATGGGATAACCTGTGTGACTGGAGGGTTGCAATGCAGAGACGCATGCTCTCTAGGAGCAATTTCCCACATAGAGGCAGGCACCCAGATGACCTGCAGGCACTGCAGCCTCTCCAGCTTCTGGGGCCACCATGACCTGCGCTTCCACATCCATGGCTGGTACTGACACAACCACTTCAACCAGGAAATACTCAGACTGTCCAAAGCTGTATGCTGGATGGAAACATATTTTTGCATACATATATATATATATATATATATATCTACACCACCAACCCTCACCCCCTCCCCATGTATAGACACACAAATACACACTCAAAAATGGACAGACCACATCTGAGGAAACAGGACCATGCTGAGCAGCACAGGGCATGGCCCCACAAGCACACTGTCCAGCCTCTTTTCACACTCCTTCAAACACTTTCATTCTCTTGCTCTCTATTTTCCTATGCTTTTTCATCACAAAAACAACCCTCATCCCTCCATTTTTCCACCTCTGCTCCTGTACTTTCCTATATGTGATAATAAATGTTTGGCAATCCCAAAGGCTCTTCCCTGCATCTGAAAATGTGTCACAGGTACCTCTAGGTAGTGACCAGTTCAATTTGTAAGGTAATTTGTGAACTTGCTCTAGAAAAGGATTTTTATTCAAATATTTTACACTTTGAGTAGTTACAACAGACTCATGCAAGAGCCTACATTTAAAAAGTTTGCTCCATGCCTATGAAAGATTTCCTAATTAATCCTGGATGCCTGTACCAAATCTGCATTGATGTGCCTTTGAACTATTCCCTTGGATCCTATCACTGAATTTCAGGGAGAGGAGATCAGCACTTCCCTTTTTATTTCTCCTCCTCAGGAAGCTGCAGAGAGTGATGAAGTAAAATGCTTGTCAATGCAGAATAAAGTAGAATCAGTATTTTATTTAATGTAATTCTTTTTTCACATAATTTTAACATCTGCTGCATGGGGGTTTATGAGTGTTTGATAATTTCTTGTATAATCTAGTTATGGCAAGAACTTCAATTGGTCAATATTTACGTGCTCCATTCTTCAGAGTCAGCACTTTCAAGAGATATGATGATTCAACTGGACACATTAATATACATGTATATACCCATATATGTAGAGGTACAGTGGGTACACACTTGCACACGTACATAAGGTCTTATTCAAGATAACTACTTAAATAAAATCTCAGAAAGGCCGATTAAAAAACAAAATATCTTTAAGCAAGTCTCCATTGCTGCTTTTCACACTTCCTTTTTTCTAGTCAAGGCAAGCTTTGTTAAGGCTGATCCTTCTGGATATTTATTTCTAACACTGAGACAACAGCTTTATATTGATAAAAGGCCACATAAGAGAAAACATAAATATCTTTTTATATTAACCTAAATGGAAATATTTTCTGATAGCTTAATTTTATTCTATTGTTTACTTGTAAACTGAAAGATAAGACAAGAACATGCAAAAAAACCCTCCATCACCTGCAACTAAATTACAGGTGATTTAATGAAAACATTCTTACCTTCAACTAGAGCAGTGCTCTGCAATTCTTTCCTAAATTGAGCTTTTTAACCCAGCCCATACATTTCATGGTAAACAGACAGAAGATTCCCTTTTTGCTGCTCTTTTGCCTTTCTTGTGAATGTTTGTATTTCGGCTTACTGTGGCGAAAATGGGAAGTTGCTTTCTACTCTGCAAAATCTGTTTTATGACGAGTCAAGCAATATCTTTCTGTCAATGGAACCCTTCCACTATTTCCCCTAATGCCTTTGGAAATGACTGACTACTACAATTGCATTTAAGATGTGAGGCTCCATATCCATATCCTGCTAATATGACAATAAACAGTTTTACCATTCACTGAAATGGGAGTAGGTACAGTAGTTCTATCTGGATAAAAATCTTTCTTAAACCAAAATTTATGCCTATATATGGTCTGTTGTCATATACAGATGATTTTTCACATTCTTACATTCTGCTATCAATAGACAAATAAAAAAAATTTACACGATCAGTTTGCTAATAATGATTATTTCTGCCTGATCTCTTTGTCAAATTTTGTTGAAGACACAATATTCTTTCTTGCAACGTCAATTAACAGGGCTTGTTTTTCCTTGGTTTGCTATTAAACACAAGTATGCTACATTTTTAAGAGTTATATTTTCAAAATAATAGGAATAATTATCAAAGAATGAAAGTAGCCCTGAAAAACTACATTTTTAATTTTTATTTTTAATTTTTCTGAGAAATTTTCTCTTATTGATCAGGATTACTGTTCTGATTAAAAAACTACTGATCAAAACTTTGTTCTTTTTCTAGGCTTATAGTAATAGACTGAAATATGAGGTAAGACCTCAAGTTTTAGAATACCTTAAATTCTACACTCAGAGAAGTTAGATTTCACAATGTCAGAGGGATAGTTTTTGCTTAGCTTTTAGGTAATGAAATATAGTCTATATGTGGAGACTTCTACAGTTACTCTAAAAACAAGGAGGAATTGTATTTCCTGTGTTATTCTTATTCAGTTACTTGTCTTCTGACAAATAGAAGAGAATTGTGCAAGGTTACAACTATGAAAAAGTCCAAGTTTGGAGGAAAATCCCTGAAGGCATCGAAAAAGAAAATATGAGGCCATAGCTATAGTGATTCAAAGTGCTTTGAAGCTTCAACTGTTATGAGTTTCCCACCTGAAATCACCTTTTTTTAATATCCTCTTGTCTTTTGGTTACAAAAAACTAGTAAGGCAATTTAGTTCTTGCAGAACTTATAATCAACAAGGAAAATAAATATTTTACAGATGTGCAACTATGCCACAGAAATATGAACTAATATATAAACAGTATCTATACAACACTGAACAGAATTTAAGCTATTGAACTGTTTTCATTAACTTAAAAATTAACAGTTGAATCACAATAGTGTAAGATTGCATAAAATCAAACATTCCCAGCATATTCTTCAATGCTGATAAAATTTAATGAAAAATAGTAGTTTTAAAAAAACGAAATATCATTAATGCTTCCCTGTGTTAAATGAGGGAGCTTATGTACAGTGACTGAAAGCAAGTCTATTCTTGTGGAAACTTAGAAAGTAGTTTTGTATACTTTCAGCTTAGTTGGAAGCTCTTTTCTCTTTCTTCTATGCAGCCAGGAATTTAGAAGTCTTGGAAAAAGTCATCCCCAAGGCCATGGACTTGTCTTGGAAGGATTGATACAGAGCACTACCCCTGAAGCACAGAATTTACCCTGTTCCAAATTTGAATTTCAAATTCAATGCCTTCTTTCAAACAGTTTGGGTAGCCAAAGCATTTGTGCAGGATATAGAAAAAAACACTATAAAGAAGCACAAGGACCTGTACAAAGTATCCTGGATCAAATGAAAAGATGCTAAAAAAGAGAATAAGAGCTTGTTCTTCAGAGATCTGATGAGATATTGCTGTGGTACTGTGCAAAACAGTCTACTGGAGAAAAGAGAGGTAGGCTGGCTGAGAGCAATAAAAAAACATAACATGATTTCATATTCCTAAGTGGGCAATAGACCCAGCAGGGAAGCACCATAAAAGTGCAGCACAAGGTTCAGTAACTGATTAGGCAGTAGTAAGCAGGCAGGTTGTTACCATATGATAGGAAGCTATTATGGGAAATTATTCTATTTAATTTCATTTCACATTTTATTAAAATGTTCCGTAGACAATAAAGCAGACATTATTACATGAGAGATTTTAAATTGCTCTGATCTCACAGGTAAATGTGTTTTAGGCATCTTAAGTAGTCTTTTCTTTTTCTGATTGTGGTTGTAGCTAGAATGATAATTATTGTCTCTCTACTTTAAATGCTTTTTAGATATTTATCATGAAAGTATGCCACTAACTTTTCAGCATAACTCCCAAGGTCCCACAGTGAATTTTGATTAAAAGAAGACAGTGGTGTAGTAAACAGTAATATTTTGGATAACATGACAAGTATCATATTTTTTCAACTGATGGATGTTTCTCATCTCACCCAATTTGGGCAATGAGAATATACTATGAGCAAAATAGCATCGTTAAGAATGATGAGTGATCCAAAGCTTTGACAGGACTCAAGTCAATCTACTTGTAAGTATACTACTTTTAAGATGCAAGTTAATTTAAAATCTGGACCATTTTTAAACAGAGGGATTTTTAATTTCTTTGGGCCAGGGAACTATGATACAAATCTAATTAACAGGGAACAAATTACTGCAAATAATGTTATCTGTTTTTAGGAGAAAAAAAAATGTTCATTAAGAATCCTATTCACCTACTATTTTCAGCTTTGCCTCTATTTTGCTTGCTAGTATGATTTATATTATATATATCACATTTCTTTTTCTTTTTCTTTTTCTTTTTCTTTTTCTTTTTCTTTTTTTTCTTTTTCCACATTCATAAGTGAGTCTAAAATGGCCCAAAGCAGAGGGAAGTGCAATCTCATGACACAATGAAGTCTCTCTCTTCAATTGGTTTCACAGACACTGGAAGCGCAAGATAGCCCTGCACTAGATTGCATTTAAAGGAAAAATAAATCCATTGTTAGTGTCTGGCTCTGTAAGAGCCCTTCATTACACTCCAGCTTTCCTAAAGCAATAACTAAAACCACAAATCTGAATTCTACATTACAGAAATTTCAAACCTGAATATTAACCTTGGTGGCTGTGTGGGCTTCACAGTATTAAAACATTTATCTTTTATTTACATCACATAAAACATTTTATTTTTGTTTTTCAGATGTAGCATAAATAAAATAACACTGGACTATCTGTCTGATCAAAGGAAAATAAAGAAATTAATTGCTTACATTTTCTAAACAAGCAGTAAGAAATCATGGTTGGCAATGTCATTCTTGCTCCTTGAAAATAAAGAGATCTCTTTACCAGGACAATATCCATTTCTATTCTGCGTGGAACAGTGAAGAACTCTCTAGATGAAGAATTATTAAATGAATTTTTTGTTCTGTCAAGACTTTACCATGAATCAGTGCTTGTCTTTAGAATTACCAAAGAGAAATGGCATGTTTTAAGGTTATGCTCATAAAATTTGAGAGTTCTTTCCATAGAAGGCAAATTGATTGGGAAAAGCAAAAGGCTTTGCTCTGAGGCTTTGCACATCTCTGAAAATCAAATCCAAATTGAACCTTCCAAAGGATCTGAAACATTTGGTAAACTTTCCCTTACCTGTCCTTCAGAAATTAGGTATGCTATGCTTCTGACACAAAAAACATTTCCATTTTTTGTGCCAAAAATGTAATGTGACTAATTTCCAGGACCTCCTGTGCCAAATGTGCTCAAGGCAAGTTCTAACAGATTCCTGTGATTCAATTAAAATGATAGTAGCTGTGCAAAATCATGGTCAAAATAAATAGGATTTTTAAACTTGTGTAGAAGTTTATGGACAAATGTGGGTTTTGTTTTTGCCATAACAAATAATTGTTATATAACTAATCATCCTTTTGCATATACAATGTATTTTCTTGCCTACTTTACACATGTAAGAGAATGTATTTGCAGAAAGCTTATGCAAAATTACCTACCTCAAAAACCACATTATTTTTACCTGCAAAATTAACCAGCCTGGAGATAAATGAAAATATTTCCTTTGTATATGTGAAGATATCTAAAATCTGTTTTTAAACTTGAAAAGTTATTTGCTAGATAACTACATGCAGTTATCTGAGACAAAAGATGATGAATAGAAAAAAATGAATAAAAGTAATTTCTCATAAAACTTCTAAACATTCCATGATAAAAATTTTATATTAATTTTTCTCAGGTAGGTATCAGCATAGTCAATGATAGTCATGATAGCGTGTCATGATAGTCTGCATGAACAAAGATTTGATTTTTCCTGTTTCTAATAAAATTCAAAGGATATAATTTCATTTTGTACCTCAAGCCAGCAATAATATATTCAAAACATGCCACTAGCTATACTATTTTCACTGGGTGTAAGAAAGTCTTCTACAGATGGAAATAATTGCAGCAAAAAAAATTTATAGTGGAGTGTATAAACAGAATAATTTCTGTGCTTTCTGTCCTAAGTTTAGTTTCACTTTCTTCTCTCTTTTTATGCAGTTCTTTTCACAATACTGTCCTGTTTTTTCTTACAGTTCTTCAAACTTTGAATCTACTCCCTTTTTTTTAGCTCACATTTCCTGCTGTCACTTTTCCATGGGCTCTTCTTTCTCTTGTGCTTCTCCCTACAAAATACAAGTCTAGGGATGAAAAGACACCAGGAAAACTTTGCCTTACATTTCACCTTAGTTTGGACTGCTTAGATATTAACTAAGCAATGGTTCTAGGTCAGCAAAAAAAACTTAAATATGGGGGCGGGTCAGAGGTGGGAGGAGGCTGGGAGGACAAGCAATTCAAAATTCAGATATAAAAGGAAGTATAACTAGGTTACAGATGATATCCTTATATAATGGGGGAAGAAAATAGGCATTCTCATAGGGGAACAATTCATAGAGGTAAAAATCAATTTTTTCAGCATATGCTCCCATTCTCCACAGTCTTCTTCTTCTTTTCATCATAAAAAAATCATAGAGGAAAAGAGAAAAGATGTCTGGCTACGATTGCCAGTGTCACGTGAAATAAAAGGGGTTCATTATAAAGCATGTACTAGTGCACAGGTTAAATGTGCCTGAAAAGGCTTCACTTTTTTCACCAATTTGACTTAAAAGTAAGTGCAGAAGGATGGGTACAGATTGGGAAAATGGAAGCAAAAAAATTAAAACATAGAGCAATTTTAAGCAAAGCTTTACTGAGAACACAGGCTTTGACCCAAACAAATCTCGAAACTTGCGCATTGTATTGCTATCAGCAAAACAATATATAATTTCAGATAAGATATATTTAGGGATTGGCCCAGATCTTGAGGTGAATCAGGCATCATGTGTATTCAAACTGTGAAGATACAAGGCTGTCTTTTAAATTTATTGATACTGCTTCATTGAGTTCTCAGGCTAAGAATACTCTGGTTTTGCTCACCATTAGGTGCTTAGTGCAGCTAAGACTTATCAGCACAGAGACAGATATTTACCAAAGCCTGAGATGCTGATCTGTACTAAAGACACAATCAAGCCACACAAGAAATCTTGCACTTAGACAGAAAGAATCTTCAGTTGCTATTGAAATTGTTTTAAAGGCCACCTTGCATTAGGAGGCTTTACAAAGATGAAGATGCATTGTGAAAAGAGTAGATACAGTGACTGCTTACCATTTTCTTTATTACCCAAGGCGCTCAGAGAAAGCAATAACAGACATATCCATGGCTGTGACCATGGTGCATTCTGTTTTAACATGCAAGTGGCAACCGAGTTAATGATTCAATATTGACTATTTAATTTTGTACTTATGTTTTCCAGGCTCATTAGGATGTGATTACACCCTTGCTTCATCATTTCTTGTTTCTCTTTAGAGAATTTGCTCCAGCACTTTTGAAAAGACAATTTAGAAATATGGATTTCTTTCTTTTCTTCCCTGAGGGATCTGTGATTACGCAGAAGTGACTTCACTACTGCACTCTCAACTTGTTTATATGATCAGGCGGCAGAAGGAAGGCAATATAAAAGGACTATTTTAAGTCTTAATAGAAAGACATTTTTGTAGCATCATAGCACCAGCCCTCTCCCCCCATGGCAGACACAAAATTCCTCTGATAAGGTGTCTGGGAGGAAGCCTTTCCTGCTCACTCTTTGCTTTTCCCTTTGGGAGTCAGAATTATGTCATGTGCCTGTGCAGCACAAGCAAGGAAAACCACTGACTGTTCCTGCCCAATTGCACTTTCTGGTAGCTTCACTAAAGGCTACTAAGACTTGGATATTCATCAGCATAAGGCATCCTAACCATGGAGAAAAAATGTGGTTTTGGTTTACCTGACAGGTCTTTTCTTGCCCATGTATCATACCCCTAGCCTGCTGTGCTGCCTGTGTTTTGAATGGCTTCATAAGAGAACAGAAATAGCCAGAAGAGACCAGATCAGTTTCAATATCAACTGTGAGGTTTGCTGTAACTGTTCATGAACTTTCTTTTAAGGGAAGACTAATGTAAATGACATTGACTTTGTATCTCACTCAAGATGCACTATTAAAACATCCATAAAAATTCTACTGGAGAAAATAAGAGATGGTATACAAAATATTCATTATCTGAAAAAATGTTCTGGTTTTGCACTAACAGTTCTGATGAATGGTTTTTTATTAAATACATTCTTTTTTACTTCATCTCACAGGAGCATTTATCAATCCTTTTCGGTAACTAATTTTATAATTCCTATATGCTTTTTTTTTTTTTTTAATTAATCAATCCTCTCAAGAAAATTGACTAGATTTAATAGATTTAACTATTAGATTATTATTAACGTCAAATTCAACTGCATATATTCCACTAGGGTAAGCTGGACATTAAAAATATAAATTAAACTACAAACATGCCACTAAATGTTCATAGGAAACAAAATAATCAAGAAAAAGCACTGTTGTCAATGCAGGTTTTCCAAAGGGAGAGTGGGGAGGAGAGTGAGAAGAAAATATAAAACACAAAAAGTTTGTTCTTTTGCAATACATACAACATAAGGTAAAGAACAAGTACAAATATTTTTAATATTTCACCAAGTACTGTGTGCAATACTATGAATTATCTATAAAGCTAGCTAGCTTATTGTACTGAACAACAGGGTAATGCAAAATCTAGGCACCTTTTTCCTAATGCAGGTTTTTTGGTGTTTTTTTCTTACATAAGTGATAGATAGAAAAGCAGTTTTAACAGCTGCCATCAGTTCCATCACAAAGTAGCAGAAGGAAGAAAAAAAAGCAGGCCAGAATAAAGATCCCAGAGATTTTTCTATACAAGAAAAATATACTGTGGTTAATATTGCATCTTTACAAAAACCCCTAAAGATGGAACCATTCTGTAAAACATGAAGTTAGACATAAAAAGTCATAGTTTCAAGGTGCACAAAAATAAATTATTACAGGAGCCACCTCTTGGCTGCTGCTCAAAAGAACAGTAGAAGCAAATTTATATGAGAAAAACAGGAACATCAGGAGAGTGTTGGTAAACTCTGTCTATCAAATTAGGTTGGGGAGAATTTTTGGCATCTGACACTGTACATCTCAGATTTTAGTAATGATAATGTGAAGATAAGGGGTAAGGGTAAAGAATGTTTACTTTCTACCCCATTCAGTAAGATCAAATTTATTAGATTACACAGTCCATTTTACCCTTAAATGTACAAAACAAGCTCAGGCTTAGCTTTTCTCCAATCTGCTGCCATAGCATGCTGAATTCCCTTCCATCCTCTTACATGCTTCATCTTCTGCCAGAAAATTTTCTATCAAAAAGCACTCAAAGCTCCAGAGAATTCCAGGCCCTGGTGGGAAGCTCAATGCCATCTTCATTCTGATGATCAGAGGAGACCTGAGCAGAACCAAAGGTGTGACAAGGGTAGACAACTGAAGACAACTCTTGGCAAGGGTTACCAACTTCTCTGCCTCTCCTTTGGCAGATTCGAATCCATATGTTTGATGTGTGCATCCCACACACAAGGCTGTAGCCACTGCTTCTGCTTTTAGAAGAACTTCTGCAGCAGCTTAGGCTGCAATTTTCTGACTAGTGTTTTTCTGTGTGACGTTCTTTAGTGCTTTTTGTGGGCAAACCCATACTGTCAGTTTTCTGAGTCTGTGCTTACAGGAAAGCACAGTAGAAGGCCACTGCATAAGGTAATCTCTGCAGTAAGTTCCAAAAAGTTGTACATTCTTAGCCCTCCACGAAGGGCAAATATCTTATCTCCAATAGTTACACAAGGTTTAGAGTTTATGTAATATCAAACAGCATTGAAAAATGCATTCGCTTATCAAAGGTAATATTATTTTTCAAAAGCAAATTAATTATACTGTCCTGGCATTTTCTACTTCATCACTTTGTTTCGGAGGTCCTAATTTACGATAACATATAGAGATGTGAAGGCCACAGATACATGATAGTCCTCTGTGGATTCTGCTGAGTGCAAGATCACATTTATAGGAGAAACGTGTCTCACGCTTCTGTTATGATTCTGTAGTCTGCTAGAACTCCTTTTTTCTTCTCTTGAAGAAGCTTTACTTTTACAATGAAATTATTCAGATATGGAATACTTAAATTCATATACAAATTTGTTAGGAGCTTCTCAAATTTGCTTACAGACAGCAGCTGTATACTGACTGCCATCCTTGCTGATACATGGGCAAAGAAAGACAGCATGGAAACTGTGCTACAGAACTTTTTATTTTTAGATGTATGCAAATAAAATTTTCCAATAAACTTTTCCCCTTTTTAAATCCAAGGCTAAATATTTGGGGAAGTCAAAATGCCACATTCTTTCTGAATTGGAACAAATATTATTTTGGACTTTGTCACTTGCAGAGCAGAAAGTACAGTTCTATCTGAAATTCACATTAGTAAATTGAGAGAGACCTATGAATCTCTATCTCACAGTGAAGATACCTTATACATCTCTGACAATGAAAAACTTCACTGTAAATGAAAATCAAGTTCTCTATTATGTAACTGCAAGGTGTTTAAGCATAACTTTACTATCCTTAAAGTTGTATAAAGTTTTTGGATCATTCTACTCCTTCTAGCTATATGAAAACGGGGAAGGTTAAAAACTAGTACAGTACCTTCAGAGCAGAAACAACAAACAGTATCTGACTAAACTAACCTGGAGATAGAAAAAAATTCTGAGTAGGCATGTGACACCGAAAATTGTGGAATACAGACAGTAAGGCATTCAGTTAATCCATTCTTCCAGTTGTCGTAATGTATTCCTTGTCCTCCACAAAATGCAAGAAAAATTAGACAGAAGAAAGATAATAGCTGGTGGGTTGTATAGTAATTGATAAATGTAGCTTTTATCAGTTAACTTCTGTATATGCATTTAACTGCTACAAAGGCCTACTTTCTTTTCTTTTTCTGTTCACTAACTATATGCTTAGCAGCACTCATTTGTTAAGAACACTGAAAGTAGTGTGTGAGAACAAACACCTTTTTTCCTTTAGAACATGTTTTTAGGGTGTTTTTTTTTCCACAAAAGAAAATCTACAGATTGCAATATCACACATTCTCTCTGGAACTCAGGCAACTCATCATTACCAAGAGCACTCCATAGCTATTTGAAGGAATTTATGTGCCACCCCTTGCAGGGAAAAAAAAAGTTTTCATTTTTTTTCAAGTTTAGTAAATGGTGGCTGTTAGTGACACAGCTCCTGAGTATGATTTATCACTTCTTGAAATTAATGACCCAAGTCTGTTTTTATATTACATTATGAGACTGACACCTACCAAGAGCTGTGGAAGAATATTCTTTTTTAAGACTTGTTAATTTAATTTATGTAAATTAATTGGCTGAGGTTTGAGAATGGATTGCAAAATTTTGTCATTTGGGCTTCTTTATTATAGAAGAGTCAGGTGTTGAAATTTTTTTCAAAGCTGTGTTATTCTGTTCTCTGCTGGTGTAGCGTGGGCAGATTCTCACTTGTTAATTATACTGAGAGCACAGGAAAGGATGAAAAAATCTTGACAGAAGAAAAGAATAAAATAATTTTCCCTGGCATGCACTTAAGCTTCTGTCTGCAAGTCTATATGGGATCAACATCCTAAAGCACTATAGATTCAAAGAATAAATCTTGAAATGGTTTGGTTTGGAAAGGACCTTTAAAAGGACCTTTCAGTGGTAGGTGACTTTGACACACTGCCATAGTTTTTCAAATAGGATGGAGAGCACCTTAACAACTGTATTTGCCAGATCCCTCTGAATCCCAGGATTCAGAAATACACCTCATTGTGACCCCTCCTATTAGCTTGTATATGTGCAGGTTCCTGAAGTGGTCCCAGACCTGATGTCCTACTTCATTCCTCAGCCACTGAGTTGAGATTTAGGAATTTGGCAGACAGTGAAAACTGAGGCAAAGAAATTGATGAGTACCTCAGTCTTTTTCATGTCACTGTCACAAGAAGCCCCATCCCATTTATCAGAGAAACTACAATGTAGTTTGCATTCCTTCTCTGAGTAACACACCTATAAGAATATATATATTCCTATAGATTCACATCCCTTGCCAAGTATATATCTTTTTGTGCCTTGGTTTCCTTAATCCCGCAAACACCCTCCAACTACACCCTCAAACAGTATCACTGTATTCTTCCAAGGACACATGTCTGTAGTTCCACTGCCTATGGTTCTGTTATGCTTCTGTTTGGCCAGGGAGGCAGCTGGGCTCATTCCCTGCTATCCATAACTGATTTTTTGTATATGGGAATCAAGAGTTCTTGTGTTGTACAAAAAAATGTCGTTAAGCAGCTCCAAGGTCTCCTCTCTTCCTTTATCCTGTAGGGCAGTTTTTCAGGTGGTCTCATCTATTATTCTCTTAAACAGCAGAAAGCTTCTTCCCTTAGGGTTTAAGGTCTTTTTGCATTCATATAATCCCTATATAATTCTTTCAATTATCTAACCCCAGTTTATTTAATTTTGGCATTATGACAACAAAAGTGAGATACCATTTCTTTCAAAAATTAAGAATTTTTGGCTACAGGATCACTAGATGACAAAGACAAGATTCTATCAAGTAAGTGGAACAAGAACAACATTGCAAGTTAATTGTTAAAGTCTCTCTAAAAGAACACAATTCTCACATTTCGCATTGAAATGAAGACTAGAAAAGCTGAATACAAAACAAGAAAGAATATTAATTTCATGTTTGTGTATTGCACAGTTAATAGCACAACTTGTGTTCACTTATTATTGTTCTCTTCATTTCTGTGAGTGACCTTAACATACTCATGTAGACCCACTTTCAGATGAGGACAGTATCATGTGCTGCAGAGCAGATTACGAATCTTCCTATCTATTGGGAAAACTTTACATTTAAACAAACAAGCAAGCCAAAACAAGAAAAAAAACTTTCAAAAAACCCACCCTTCAGGCTGTTCACACAGTATCAAAATTTATTTACAGCCACATTTATTTCTTTGTGTTGAGGAATACATTTGGTGCAGGTAGCTCCATGTGCACCCTGCAGAGCTCTGGGCTGCAGGTTGAGCTCTGGGCTGGCAGGAGCCCAAGGCAGGAGGCCATGCCCTGCCGACCCTTTGCATAACAAAGTTTTAGAAATTTTAAAGGCACTACAATGTGAGTTCTTCAGGTTACAGGCTAATATCAGTAAGATCAGTAAGTGATAAGGAGTTGCAATAGAGGAATAGTCATGTTCATTGTCATAATAAACCTAGGAATGCAATGAGAAGCTATGAGAGAAATTTCTATTATGAATAATTTTAAGGGAAATATTACTAATTATACAGAAAAATAAATAAATACTGAGCAAAATGGCCAGAAACTGCATATTCATCATTGAAGTGAATTTTAAGTACTGTGGACAGGCTTTCAGATGCATTTAATAGCAGGGTTGCCATGAAAGTTAACAAGAGATTCAATAGTTAAATAGGTTGAAGTGATGGATTTGAGTGAAAATTCATCTTTTTATGTCTTTTAGCACTACTGTGCAGAGAAGGTTTATTTTAACTCAGAACAGAAACATGTCTAAAGAGATTGCTGTAACTTAGCAGGAATCTGTAAACTGAACTGCTCACATCCTAAACACCAGCTAGGAGTAAAATAAGCTACCAATTTTCCTGATGAGAGAAGCTGAAGCTTTCAGAGAAATCAGGTAAAGGCATGTTCAAATCAGCAGGATGAAAACAGTTTTCACGCCAAACATAGGCAAATAAGCAAATAGCAAAGTCTAGAGAGAAGAAGAAAGACATATTACTTGCAGAAAGTATCAGATCTAGAAAACCAGACAGCAATAAAGAAGATAACTAAACATGATGGGAAATATTAAAAATACTGTCATTTTATTTTCCAATACCTGTTGAATAGGCAAGATGCATTTTAAAACAAAGACAAGCATTCAACATAAATGTTTTGTCAGCTCTCTCCCAGGCATTTAGAAGCTAGCCATCCCAGGAAAATAAAATATTCAAGACAAAAATGTTTCCATTTTCAAATATCCAAACCACTTGACTAATTGAGCAAGATCCCAATAGTTGTCTGATCAGATAAAACACTGGCATCACAATGCTGGTTTAGTTTTTCATAGACAGAAAAGGAAGAACACCTTTACAAACCTCATTAAATCCCTTTGATAAAGTACCTTCAATACACCTGCTGAAATTTTACTCAGTCAAATACATTATTAGGATTTGTACACAAGAGCCATGTACAGCACCACCATCAGGACGTGTATTACAGAGCTTGAAATAAGATGCTGCTTGGACTGGAAGTAGTCAGACAATAGGGAGTGACAAGGAAGGTTATAGAAGCTTTAAATTATAAATTCTCTAGAGTCAACTAATCAAATCCAAGTTCATCCCACAATGCTTCAATATGGGTCTCTTCCCATTCCTCTCCTCCTGATGACTGCATAATAACAGACTCCTTATTTGCACTAATGCTACACTACTGACTGGGGGAAGTTTACTCAACATTACGCTTGCAAATGTGAATAAAGAATTCAGTTCACAGCCATCACTTTGTTAAGCTGTTGCAGTAGAAAAAAGGGTTATAAGTTTATCAGCTACAACTCAGTTAACGCAAGGAGAGAAATCTAAATTGGATTTGATGGACAGATCTTGTGTTGTAAGCTCCTTTGTAGTTGACATTTTTTAAAGGTTTTTTTCTCTTTCTAACTGTACCTTGAGGAATGTACAGAAAATATGCTAGGGAAAAAAATCCATTTAGAATCCATACAAAACAAGGTCAGAAGGGAGGATTGTTGATAGAATGTGGAAATGGAAATGCTGTCAAATATGCTTGAATAGAATTTCCATAAGACTTCGAGCACTTACAACTTATCAGGCATAAGAAAATGGGACCAAATGTTTCTGCCAGTCATAAATGTTTACACAAGTGTTCTAAGAAGCAGATGTCAGTTGAAATTACTCTATTGTCCAAGCTCATTGCAGACTCCAGAGAGATGGTTAAGGCTCTCTTTTCCCCAAGAAAATTATTTTTAGAACACATTGAACTGAGCATTGCTATGAATAAATTCATTAAGATTGTCACAGAGAGTCTTACACCTTTCTTATGTTTTTTTTTCTCTTATGACTGCAAGAGACTACAACAGAACTAAATCCCCCCATGCAAGTTCCATGGTGTCAGGAAGGACCCTAATTGATGATTGTGGTACCAACATGTATCAAACTGGATATTTGACTTCTACAGTGTACTATCAGACACTTTTCATTCCCAATGACACTTGGACATGTGGTCCTTACTGCTTGAATAGACCCCAGCGTAGTCTGTAGCTGCACCCTCTGGATAATTTGAATGTGTAATAAACTGAATTTAGAATATGCCTTTCTAGATAGGAGGGACACAGATGCGTCAGCAGTTGAGATAAACTGAGTTGGTAAAGAAACCCTGCTATAAGAGCACATCCAAATCAGAAAATGGAGCAGAGGTGTGTACTGAAGTTTAGACTCCCTGCAGACCAAAATAATTTCTTCAAATAATACCTCACTAGTGCTTGCTGATCTTGTTTATGCATGCACTTGTCTTGTTAGAGGAAAGACCTTATAAAATAAAAATATGGAGGAAGAACTCAGGCAGACAGTGCTCTATGCGTTTAACTCTTCTACAAAATTCAAGGAAGTCAAAAATTTAGAAGTTACAATGGAAAAAATTTACACCTATGAATCTGGACTTTTAATGAGGTTGCTGAATATTTAATTCATTGGAAAATTCAGTTCATGAAGAATCTTTCTTTCTTTGAAAAACAAGCATTTAAAGGGTTACTGCTGAAAAAAGTGTCTGTCGGAGAAATTGACATATCCAACCTGCATGCGCATGCATGTTGCATTTAATATGATTTTTCAAAGTCTTGGTTTTAAGAAATGAAGTTTAAATTTCATTATATACTGGATTTAGTAAATCCTTTAGATTTTATTAAAATAATTTTATTAAAATTTAGTTCGCTTAGAACAGGCATGTGTCACTAATTTAATGCCTGTAAGAGTAAGTGTCAGCATTCTTGTATAAACAAGTCTTGCAAAGATGGGTAAGATCCAAACATTTCTGCAACTATTTCTTTCTAGTTTAGCTTTATTATTCTTGTGGGCTGAATCAATTTTCCACAGGTAATTTGATTTTAAAAAATAGAAAATTAAAGAACAATTGGTTTCATCTAAATTACATATTTCACTATGAAAAAGATGGCAATATATGGAAGACTTTATGAACCATGTGAGGTTTATTAAAGTGTTAGAAATAGGGTCATTGGATTTTAAATATGTAGGCTTAAAATTTGGGTCATAAAACCTTTTTTTATAGTTTTATTACTAACTAAAAGAGGGATTCAACAATAAACTGCTAATAAATACCTAAAGAAATCTCAAAATCACCTATACATATACTTTCATTTAAAATCTATGTTCATGTTAAACACTTTTTAAAACTTTACCTAGCATTAGACTGTGTTTTAAACCCCTCTTCTGGGTGCAAAAGATTTTGCAGAGCCTGACAGCTGCATGGGAATAATTACACAACTGGGGCATCATATTTTCCACTCTCTTCTACACGCTCAGCAGATCAGGGCACTCACATGTATCAGGTAAATTTACGAACCCCAGAATCACAGAGTGGGTGATGCTGGAAGGCACCACAGGGGCTTATCTGGTCTGACCTCCCTGCTCAAGCAGGGTCTTCCCAGAGCACATTGCATAGGACTGTGTCCAGATGGTCCTTGAATATCCCCAGTGAGGGAGACTCCACACCCTCTCTGAGAAATCTGTTCCAGTGCTTGGCCACTGCAAGGTAAAGATGTTCCTCATCCTGTTCAGGTGGGAACTTCCTGTGTGTCAGTTTCAGCCCACTGTCTCTCCTCCCACTGCTCGACATCACAGAGCAGAGCCTGGCTCCATCCTCTTGGCACCCTTACTACAGATCCTCACAGACACTGATGAGGTCTCCTGTGTTATTTCTTCACACGTCTGAACAGGCCCAACTCTCTCAGCCTTTCCTTACAGAAGAGATGTGTCAGTCTCTAAGTCGTCTTTTCCCCTTTCTGCTGGGCGCACTCCAGCAGCTCTGTGTCTCTCTGGTCCTGAGGAGCCAGAACTGGACACAGCACTCCGGATGTGCCTCACCAGGGCTGAGTAGAGGAACAGGATCACTGCCCTCAACCTGTTGACACTGCTCTTCCTAATGAACCCAGGATACCATTGGCCTTCTTGGCCATATAGACAACTTGCTGTCCACTGATATCCTGTCCTAGTCTGGTTGCATGTCTGTCCTGTAAAACATAGCAGGACTTTTTTTCAATTAATTATGCATTTTGATTAAATAATTAATAATTATTTTCTGCCTTTCCGCTGCAAGGAAATATACTTGATACCCCTGCTTAAACTTCCTCTACTTCTTTCTACAATGGTTTGCATTAACAGCACTATTTCAACAAAAAAACTGTGGTAAAACACTAACCTTATATTCTGCAGTTTACAAAATGAAGTAAAGAAAGTTAATTTGGATATGACCCTACAGAAATTTAAGGAGAAACATTTTTGTTATATTTTTAGTTATTTATTTATGGTATGTTAAAATATATGACCTAGATTCATTGTAGTCTCTGAGAGGACTCCAAAATGCTGAAGCACAATGGGAAACTTCACCACCTCCTATCAAAAATTTCCAGTGTAACAAAACAGATTGCAACTCCAGTTTTCAGAACCAGACATTTAAATCACATTCTCATCCTCCTATTTTTTAGTGTATGTTAGGATTCACTTATTCTTTTACATAACAAGGGAGAACATATAGTCAAGAATTTAATGTGATAGAGGTATTATAAACTTTTCATTTGCTACTTCATAAGGTATCCACCAGTAAATATTAATAATAAAAAAAATCATGGCTTTCAAAAAAACATTGAAGACTTTTATATGTTGTTGACTATCTCTGACTCTGAGCATATTTTTATGAATCATATCAGGGATGAAATTAAGGCTTATTTGCCTTGTGACAAGCTCTTGATTCTGGTACTGTTCATAAGCTATTTGCTTATGTTTAAAAACATAAATAAGTATTCTTATTGTACTTCTATAAATGCTACTGTTGGTATCCATGTCCAAAAAGGGTCAGAGTTCAGCTCGTACTGGACAGAACCCCATTTAGAAAACCCATATCTATAATTCAGTTCAACTGGGACATGTCTCCTGCTGCTGATACTGCAAGCTCATATTTTCTGTCTATCACCCGACCCTTGAGTGGTTTTTCAGCATTAAAATTAGTATAGTATTTTTTATTTAATTTTGTATTTTCATTCTGGGATGCTTTTTCAAATAAAGAATTTGCTTATGCATTTCTTACAAATCAAAGCTGAAATTTTTGAGACTTTCTTAAATAAAAGCTCAGAAAATACATTTGACAAAATATTTGATTAACTAGGACTTAACCGTTTCTTATTCGTATAAACAGATATCAATATGTAAATTTAAATTTCCCAGGGTAAACATTCAATGCATGTTAAGTATTCCCATACTTAACTCAGTCTCGAGATATTGCAGGGCTGAAGATATGGGGAGTTAGCGCTCAAATCATTAATGAAGAGCAACCATCTCACAGGAACCATAACTTTAGGATATAACACAAACCATTGTTTATTTAATCTTTGCAGTCACTGCAGAATTTTATCTACACTATCTTCTGTCAAAAGATTTTGGAGAAAGGTATAGAGAATATAAACACTGCATTCCACCTGACATTAATGCAATTTTAGTCAAAACTATCAAATCCCTGTATAAATGAGATTTAAAGAGGAAAAAAAAAAACTATATTCTCATAGATTCTTGATTACTAGGGTCTTTCAGGTAAAAAATGAAAAATTGATTCCTCATCTATAACATTACAGCATTAATATAAGATACAGGAATTTTAATTTAGAAGCAACAAAAAGGATAATTACTTCATTTGAGAAATTACTTAAATAAGTGTCAGTTTGTGGAGCTAAGTAGATTAAACATTTTAGAAATTTGGGGTTCAATTCCTAAAGATTTGGATCTTCTCGCTTTTTATATTTTTGCCAGTTTATGGGAGTTCCATATTCCTGTCTCTAATAGATTTTATATATAGAAGCAGGTGCAAAGGAATAAGCAAGGGAGTAAATTTATATCTTCTTATATCTTCTAAAACCAAACATTTATTAAGAGTTTTCAGTATTGATAAGAACTGTTGTATGCTTCAATCAATTGAAGTAATTGGGTTCCTCAGAATATGTTTTATAATGGCACAATGGAAAATATTCATGTGAGATTTTTCTGTAGTTTTGATGTCCTAAAGTGCAAGTTTTCTGTAATTCCCATAGAAGTACAATATTTTCTGTCAGCATATACAACTCCACAGTTTTCATCACATGCACATCTACCCTCTGGCTATAAACACCCCTCTCTCCCAAATGCACTCCACCTTGCTTCTCCTCCTCCTCCTCCTTCTCCTCTTCACAAAGTGGCAGCAACATCTGCCCTAGCACACTCCATTTATCTCCTGGTTTGTATTCACACTGATTATGAGGTCTGACCTCTCTTCTGCCTCTTGAGGTTCATTCCTACTTTCACCTGTTTCCCCTGTGCTTTAGAGAACAGTTGTCATTGTCCAAGACAGCCTCAGTCAACCATGACCGCATCTTGCCTTTCTTCAGCTGTTGATTTTTAAGAGTCTCTAAATTCCTTCCTCTGAGAGACAAGAGTGTATCACTGATTCAGAGAAATTGAGCAAGCTAGCTCATTTGACTTTTCACCATGTCACTCTCCTTCAGATAAAAAAATAAAACCCTTTTGATTGCAGGAAATAAGCATTGTAGTGGAGAAATGTAATAATACTATATGGGTATTATGTTATGTACACATAACCTTTTAGCTAATATTAAAAATATTAATATTAATAAAATTTTTCCCTCAATAAATATGTGAGAAAATCTAAGCGTTTACTCTGATGGCTTTACTTTATATTGTAAGGCAACAGTAGTTCAAATTTGCGTTGCAAAATTAGGACTTAACCAGCCGACTTCCTTATTTCAAACAAAGCTACAGAATTACTAATGCCTTCAAAACTACACTCCATATTAGCACTCCAAACTTTACTGGCATCTATACAGGTGTCTGAGCCACTACACTTTTCACACATGACTAAATGGGCATATTGCCATAGGACAGTTGAACAGGTTCATTGCAACTTCTTTATTTTACTTTCCACTACAGTTCTGTGAAGCTAATTGATTATTGCAGTTTCATCAAGACATTTTCCTGGTAATTCATACTTTTATGCACATAATAATACTACTGCTACCTTGAATGGTGCAACAATTTAATTGACCTATAAAATCTCTGTATGACAAAAAAACCATTACTGTTTGTTCTAAAAAAAATATTACAGATAGATTTCCTCTATTAAGGAAATCTATCTTTCAGCTTTTAAATTATAGTAAGCTACAGTCATAATTAAATATTAGCAATATAGTGATTTCATAAAATACAAGAGATAACTGAAAAGGCTTCCTTTAAAATCAGCATTTCTGGACTGTACTTAAAAGCAAAAATACCACAGTAGGATGCATTGGTGAAGATCTTGTTGCTAGTAGTAGTACTATGATATTGAATAATATCTTACTGTTGTTATTTTATTTTCTCGAAAAGAAGAATGCGCAAATAATATTGTTAACAAAACTATTGCCTTCTACATTTTTATTTTCAGTTCTCACATCTAGTTACCTGGATTTATTGCCTAATTATGGTAAAGGTATTGGGTGTGTAAAAATGTTAGAAACAAAAAATGCTATGACAACAATATGGCAAGCATGACCTAAGAATGTTGTAAATAAATATTGCAATGAATTTTGTCTCTGAAAAATGTGTTTTTCATAGGATCAAATAATAGTTTGGGTTGGAAGGGACCTTTAAAGGTCATCATCCAAACCCCTGCCATGAAGGACATCTTCAAATAAATTAGGATGTTCAGAACCCTGGCCAGCCTGACCTTGAATGTTTCCAGGGATGAGACATTTACCTCTCTGGGAAACCAGTGCCAATGTTTTGCCACCCTTATTGTAAAAATAACTTCTCCCTTATATGTAATCTAAATCAACCCTCTTTTAGTTTAAAACCATTATCCTTTGTCTTACAGTATTTTAGTGTTATAGTGTCCCTGCTAACAATTCTGTTCCCTTCTTTCTTAAGTGGCCCCCTTTCAATATTGAAAGGCCACAATATGATCTCAATGTTTTCTCTTCTCACAGCTGAACAACCAGAACTCTCTGCTTTTCCTCACAGGGAGGAAGTTCCAACCCTCTAATCAGTTTTGCAGTCCTGCTGTACCTGCTCCAGCATGTCCATGTCTTTTACCGAGAATCCCATAACTGGTTACAATAGTCCAGGTGAAATCTCACCAGAGTGAAGGGAAAGAGTAATTTCCCTCAACCTGCTGGTCAAGATCCTTTTCACAAAGCCCAGAATGCAAACACACACTATTGGTTAATTTCCAGCTTTTCATTGACTAGTACCCCCAAGTCCTTCTTGGTAGGGCTGCTTTTAATCCCTTCATCTCTAGCCTCTAGTATTGATACTTGGGGTTTCCCTTGTTCAGGGGCAGGATCTTGCCCTTAGCCTTTGTAAATGCTATGACATTCCCATGGCCTCAATTCTCAAGCTTGTCCAAGTCCCCCTGGATGGCGTCCCATCCTCCAGGTGTGTCAACTGTACCACAGTGTGGTGTAGTCTGCAAATTTTCTGAGGATGCACTTGATCACACTATCTGTCACTAGTGAAGAAATTAAACAGCACTGACCCCAGTAAAGAGCCCAAAGGGAAACCACTGGTTCCTGATGTCTCTGTGTACATTGAGCCACTGGCCAATACCTTCTGGATGCAACCATCCAGACAACTCCTCATCTGCTGAACAGTCAACCCATCAAATTCATAGCTCTCTAATTTAGAGAAGACAATGATGTAGAAGACTGTGTCAAAGGCCTTATAGAAATCCCAATAAATTACATTCATAGCTCTTCCTTTGTCTCCACTGATGTTGTCACTCCATTACAGAAAGCCACTAGGTGGATTAGTGGCCTTGGTGAAGTCATGCTGGCTGTCTTGAATCACCTCCCTGTCCTCAGTGTGTCTTAACAAAGGGATGATTTGTTCTATGATTTTCCCAGACACAGGGGTGAGGCTGACAGGTCAGTGGTTCCCAAGGAGTACTTACCCCTTTTAAAGATGAGTAAGATCTTCCCCTTTTTTCAGACATCTGGGACTTCACCTGATGGCCATGACTTCTCAAATATCATGGAGAATGGCTTGGCAAGTACATCAGCCAATTTCCTTAGGAATCTGGGATGCAACTCATCTGGTCCTACAGACTTTTGTATGCTCCAGTTTCTCAAGTCATCATGAGACAGCTCCTTTCTTAAGGTGGAAGGGACTGTGCTCCACCAGTCCCCATTCTACTGTCCATCCACTTGAGACGTGTGGGAAGACAGGCTGCCATTTAAGACTGAGGCAAAAAGGTTGTTGAGAACCTCAGCCTTCTTCTCATCCATTTTTAGTAGTTTGTCAGTCTTGCTTATCAGGACTGGTACCCTTTCTTTGACCTCTCTTTTCTGGCTGACACACCAGTAAAGCCCTTCTTATTCTTTGTTTACCTTGCCAAGTTTGGCTCAGCTTGGTCTTGGCACCTTGGTCTTCCTCACTTCATCCCTACACAACCAGACCAACATCCCTATACTCTTCCCAGGACACTTGTCCCTGCTTCCATTGCCTGTGCACTTTCTTCTTGA
Organism: Melozone crissalis; assembly: GCF_028551555.1. Taxonomy (NCBI): domain Eukaryota; kingdom Metazoa; phylum Chordata; class Aves; order Passeriformes; family Passerellidae; genus Melozone; species Melozone crissalis. The sequence goes on along the minus strand of NW_026535783.1, from coordinate 43,376,750 downwards.
CCCACAGCTTGAGCAGAAGATCCTGACTCTGCCATGCTCCTCTCTTGTTATACTTGTCCAGCTTCTTACACCTGGGGCTATGAGCTTTTACAGTCTGTGGAAAGTGTCCTTAAACATCTGTCAGTAAGTGTTTTAAAGCAAACTTACTGGATATGAACTGCAATTTTTAACATGCAAGACATTTTTTTGTCACCCACAACACTTGGCTAATGCATCTGAAGAAAAAGAAAGACAAAAAAAAATCTAGAACTGTTTTCCTCTTTTTATCTCATCATTTAACAGTTGGGTGCAATTGCTATAGATTAACATATTTTAAAGGAAATTAATTTCAAACTATTTCTAGTTTCTGTGTGAAAATTATTATTTTTGCATAGAAACTAATGTATTAGAAAAAAACATTACAAAACAATGCATTTGAGGAAACAACAATTAGTAAGGATCGTCAACACAATGTAGTTCAAACCATTTTGGTTCAAGGGGGCAAGCGGGGTTTCGATGAAATGCAATTTAAGATGAGCATGTATTTGAAATATTTTCATTCATTTTTGGTTTAATATGTAATTTCAACTTACAGAAGGTTGGCAAAGGTAATATTAGGACAATTGATGTTAAAATCTAACACCCTGATACCAAAAATGAATATCAAAGAAAATTCATTCCATTCTGCCTTTGAAATGCTCAGAAATTAATGATAATTTGATTTAGGGTACCAGTGCCTCAAATCATGCCAAAAATGTATTTATCAGTGTCTAGTGACAACAGGCAGCTTTCTAAAACATATGTAATTTTCAATTGCACTGATAAGCATCTCTTTGTTCTAAACATGAACTACAGAAAAACAGCATGGAAATTCACAACTCTTCAGATCTTGTATTTGACCCTCATACTGATCTCAGCAAAGTATCGGTCCCTCTATACCCTTTGCAAATCTTCTAGCACATAGAAATATACTAAAAATCAGTTAAATGAATGGAAATGCATTCATGAATACTGTAGCCTCTCTGAAGAGCACTAACAATCATGACATTTCAATAAAGAAAATACCTAATGATTTTCAAAGATAACTGATGTATCCTTGCTTTAAACCAGATACGTGGAATGAAAAGGATGCAAGATTTTATCTTTGAGAATACCTTTCTGATTTTAAGAGTGCTTATTTATTCCATGTGGAAAGTCAGCCTCTTTCAATTCTCTCCATTTAATCACCAATAATTTAAGATACCAAACCCATCTTGTCAGTAGAATGCTAGTGACTAAATCACTAGCACCTGTAATTATGAGTGATCACAATTCACTAATTTCTGAGTTCACTCTTGGTGAATTGTGATCCCCAATGACAGACTGGTCATATTCTGCAAATATTCTGTTAGTATTCTTGACTTTATGCTGTCCAAATATAGCAGAATCTGTTTGGTGCCAGGGCCAGCAAAGTTTGTCTGATTATTTTGGTGAAATTACATGTAACCATGAAGAAAGAAGACTAATAACCTCCAAAGAGCTAGTATCCCATTTCCTAAGGTGTGGATTCTAGACACTAAGACAGTTTTCCAAGAAGGAAAAATAGCAGGGGGGAGACAGAAATGAATCTCCAGCGTAAGGTGGATGTTTTGCTGTGGCTTCAGGCACTCACAGCATGCAAAATGTACAAAGTTATCATACGTTCTATTGATCTACTAAGGAATACGGCATGATTAGCTTTAATATCTCTTCAGCTACCCCTCTCCTCACATTTCTATAGCTTGCTGTTTCAAATATAAGTAAGTTTGTTGTGGAGGGTGTTCCACCATGTGCAACCATGCAATATATGCATTTTCCAGTGGAAGTCTTCTGGCTCAGCAGAAAGTGGAGAATAGAGAATACATACACTCTCTTATTTCCTTTCTCTCATTTTTGCATGTGAGCCTCTCCAGGAAAGTTTTACTTCAGGTGGGTGATTTGCTGAAAGATGAGTAAGTCATACGGTTGAAAAGAGGCTTATTAATTACTAGTTTTTAAAACAATAAAAAATGTCATGATTTTACTGTGAAAATTTAATAGGACACTGAAATATAATTAGTCACCGTGTAAAAGATGATACAAAGACCTCTTGTACCTGATTACATTTTCTACTCACCTCTCCAGGAAAACCTCTTTTTAACATCTTGAGGTCTAGATCAAATAGAAAACTAGCACTCTGGATAAGAAACAAGTTTTGAAAACCAAATCAGTTGAGTATCAGTTGAGATTACTCTGGTATTTGATGGGTCTACAGACTGAGAATAACATGCTGAACTTTAGCCTTATGAATTAAGAAGTAATATTATGAAATGCTGCCACCTGTCATTCGGATTAACATTTTTCCTCATGGATTCTAGAGAAGGGTAAATCTGGAAAATTTCAGTCTTTTAATCTCTAGGAAAACACAACAACTTTGAAATCCAGCTTCATAGTGAAATAATTTGGCACAGAACTTTTTATGGCAAGAGAGGCCAAAGGACACCAGCCTACAGATTTGAGGGCTGAGAAATAATTACAAGGACTATACAAACTGAGGAAGACTAAGAGCAACAAGAGTAAAACCCCACTGACTGTGTACAGTTCTGGAGGCCCCAGCATGGATAACATGGACCTGTTGGAGCAAGTTTAGAGGAGAGCCATGGAGTTGATAAAGAGCCTGGAGCACCTCCCCTGTGAAGACAGGCTGAGGAAGTTGGGTCTGCTCCACCTGGAGAAGAGAAGGTGCATGAAGACCTCATAGCAACCTTACAGTATTTGAAAAGGGCCTGCAGGGAACTTGGAAAGGGACTCTTCAGCCAGAACTGGAGTGATGGGACATGGAGTAATGGGTACAAACTGAAAGAGGATATCTAAATTTGGTCTAGATATTGAAAAAAAATTTTACTGTGAGGGTGGATAGGCATGGAAACAGGTTACCAAGGGAGGTTTGGGTACCCCAAGCTCAGCAGTGTTGAAGGCCAGGCTGGACAAGCCTTTGAATAACCTCTCCTAGTAGGCCAAACTGCCCACAGCAGAGGGGTTAAGTGAGAACAAGCTTTAAGGTACCTTCCAACACTATGATTCTATGTCTGAGAGGAGTCCTTTGTACTCTTCTCCCAGGTAACAAGCAACAGGTGAAAAGAAAATGGACTCAGGTTTCACATGGAAGGTTAGTTGTCAGTAAAACATTAATCGCTGTAAGGATGACCAGGCATTGCCATCACCATCCATAGACTTGTGTAAAAATGTAGTTGTGACAGTTTGGAATATGGTTTAGCAGTGAACATGGCAATACTGGGTTAACTGTTAGACTTCATTATCTTAAAGGTCTTTTCCAGCCTCAGCAAATTTATGATTCAAAAAGCGATTTCTCATCACACACCCCAGTAAAGACCAGTTCTTTTGCCAAGTTCATGAGCTCACCGACAGCCTATGTGTGGGCAGAGTATTCATAAACTGAAAAGGGAAAGACATATGCAGAGTGTTTGGCTGTACAGAGCCAGCAAACAATAACAAAATAAAATGAATGATACCACTATGTATCAAGAAGCATGCTTTAGGAGACAAGTCTCACGTGCATGAACTGAATGCTGATTGCATCTCCCAGTAATCACAATGAGACACCGTGTGGAACTTCTGGCATAATCATGGAATGGCTGAGATTGGAAGTAACTTCTGAAAGTCCTCTGGTCTAATATCTCTATTCAAGCAGGGCCAACTACAGCCAGTTGCCCAGGCCCATGATTTTTGGTTATTTCTGAGATAAGAGATCACAGCTTCTCTGGGCATCCTGTGCTCAGTGCTCAGTCAACCCTCACTGTGAAAGCAATTCCTCAGTTTCAGGGGACTTCCGTGTGTTTTGGTTTGTGCCAATTGCCTCTCATCCTGTCAGCCTATACCTCTTAAAGCAGTCTGGCTTTGCACTCACACCTCAAGTATTTATATAGAATAACAAGATCCCTCCTAAAGCTTCTCTTCTCCAGGCTAGGCAGTTATAACTCACTCAGCCTTGGTTTGAATTTCTCAAGCCCATCGTTTTCCTGGCCCTTCACTGGCCAGTCTCCAGAAGATCCATACTTATTTTGTTCTGGGAAGTGCAGAACTCATCACATAACTCCAGTTATAGCCTAAACAGTGCTTAATAAAGGGGATCCCCTCCCTTAACCCGCTGTCAATACTTTCTGTGGAAAGGGGAAAATGATGTTTCTCAAGGCACCATTAACCTTCTTTTGACAAAGCCACATTAGTGATTCATGTCCACCAGGTCCCTGATGGCCCTTTCTGCCAAGTTTCTTTCCAGATCAGTGGGCCACAGAAGGCCCTCTGATGTGCAAGACTCCATCCTCAGGTTCACGACTTTGCAATTCCTCTTGTGCTTTCTGGAACCTCCATCATGAAGTTCCAAAAAGCACATTCCTTTAGCTTGTTGAAGTCCTTCTGGATGTCAGCATGACCCTATCAGCCACTCCTTCCAGTTTTACATCACCAACAAACTTACTGAGGGTACAGTCTGCCCCATCGTGAAAATCATTAGTGAGGTTGTGAAATAATGTTAGACCTAGTATTGACATCTGATATATACCACTAATTACTGGCCTGCAACTAGACTTTCTTATATTGATCAGAACTCTCCAGGCTCAGCGATTAGCAAGTTTTCATCTCACCTAATTTTATGGTTATCCATCCCACACCACACACATAAACAGTTTGTCTGTGAGGATCTTGCAGGAGACAGTGTCAAATGCCTTACTGAAGCCCAGGTATACAACATCTCCTGCTCCTTCACTCTGTCTACCAGACCACTCTGTCTAACAGCTCTTTATTAGGCTGGTCAAGTGTGACTTCCCCTCCAATCCATGCAGAGTACTCTTGGTCATCATCTTGTTCACCTGCCTAGAAATTTTTCTCATGTCTAATTTTTCTCATATTCCCTTTCCAGAAAGTGAGCTAAAGCTGATTGGTATGTTACTCCCTTGGTCCTCCTTCATGCTCTTCTTCAAGATAGCAGAGACATTTGCTTTCCTTCAGTCTTTGGGCACTTATCTCAATGCCATGATTGTCACAACTGATTAAAGAGTGTCAAGTGTGGCCTCAATTCCAAGCAACTCCCTCAGCACTCACAGGCCGAAGCATCCCATCGTGGCCCATGTATTTTATGTATGTCCATTTTGCTTAAATATTACCTGACCTGAACCTGATCCACCAAGGGTGCATCTTTGCTCTAGGCTTTCCTCCAGTCACTGGGTCTTTCTAGTAAAGACTGACACAAACAAGATGTTCAGTACCTCAGAGTTTCCCATGTCTTGTGTATCCAGGCCTTCTTTATCACTGAGCAACAGTGATATCCATCTTTCTTTTATTGCCTGTGTACTTGTAGAAGCCATTCTTCTTGTCTTTAACATACATGTCCAGATACAATTTCATTTAGGCATTAGTTTTCCTAACTTTATCCCTGGTTGCTTGAAAAATGTTCCTCCATTCCTCCTATGTCACCCAAGCTTGCTTTTATCCCTTGTATTCTTCCTTTTTTATCTGAGTTTGTTTAGGAGCTGTTTGTTTACCCGTAATAACCTCCCAGTACTTTTGCCTAACTTCATGTTCATTGGGATGGGAGTCTCTTGAGCTTGAAGAAGCTGAGCCTTAAATATCAACCAGCATTCTGAGGCCACTCTCCCCTCCAGGGCCTTATGTCATATGACTTTTCTGAAGCTTCTGGGGTGCGAGCTTGCTTTTCACCTTCCTCACTGCCCCAAGAGTCCTGAGTTCTGCCATCTCATGGGCATAATCATTAGTGATTATGAGGAGCAACAGACCACTTCTCCTAGTGTCACTCAAAAAAGATTATCCTGAATGTACTTCTGGGTTACCTGTGTCCTACTGTGTTGTCCCACCACTAGATCCTGGGGTGTTTGATGTCCCTCATGAGTACCAGGGATTGCTGACAAGAAGCTGTTCTTTTTTGTCTATAGAGAGTCTCATCTGTCTGTTCTTCTAGGTCATGTGCCCTACAGCAGACACACATTATGATGCCACCTTTACCTGTCTTCTCCTCACATAAATTCTGATTTGTCTCCTCACCCATTCCCAGACAGAGCTCTGTTCCTTTCAGCTGATCTCATATAAAGTGCATCTTCCCTTCCCTTCCCTTCCCTTCCCTTCCCTTCCCTTCCCTTCCCTTCCCTTCCCTTCCCTTCCCTTCCCTTCCCTTCCCTATATTCATATTTCTGTCTTCGTGAAGAGTCTTTATCTCTCCATTACAACACTCTATTCATTAAATTCAATCCATTTCAAGTATGTCACTGAAAGAGATGTCACAGACAGCCCAGAGCAGTTTCCAGGCATGACTAGTTTGTCTTGAATGTCAATAACTGATAACACACCACTGAGACCAGAGCAGACTTCCATGAACACTACTGGGATCGTACATGAACAGCTGCAGTGCAGGAAGATGTCTGTACAGAAGATTTTATAAAATCAGTCTTCAGTTCTGTAAAAAACCAAATAAACCCTAAACAAATGAACATTACCAAAAACACAGCACACAACACAAAAAATGAAAGTACTGTAAAGTCAGTGTGGGTAAAATTGCAAATAGCCCAAGTTAAGCCTACAGATAAGAAAAGGAGAAAGACCTGTGAAGACTAATTTACCTACGACAAAGGAAAATGTGAGCTGTGAAGACAGCTATCAACTACAGCACTATACCACTCATACTGGTATTTGTCTTGGAGAAATTGCAGATCCGGACATCTGGAGAATGGCGAGCTCTGACAACATCTGAGTGCTTAACTGCCATCAAGACATGATAACTGTTATGGACCACACGTGGCTAATAAGTCAGTACTTTTGCAAGTGTTTACACAAGAGAATATTGTGTGGTGGGAAACAGTGTGAAAGAAAATATTAAAGACTTAAGGGTATTTTTACCTTCAATATCAATTCAGGCACTTCTCTTTTAGAGAAACCAATTGTCTTGGACACTATGTCATTATACAGTCTGGGAACAGTCCTGATTAAATAACAGAGTACTAAAGTTAAATCTTCTTGTATAGAAAACTGTTATAAGAGACCACTTATGTATGTCAGCAGTTTCCAGACTCCATTAGCAACAGCGACTGGTTGACAGATTTTCTTGTCAAAGTCCTTCACTGTACTAGTAAAAAAATCAAAAAATCTGTATGACAGAATGCTCTATAACATTTTTCTTGCTAATACGTTCCACCAAGACACTTGCTGCTCAGGAGGGATGACCACGAGCTAAGGAAATGGTGCTGTGTACAGAATGGATAATTATTTCACTAACTGAAATGGGTAAAAATTCAGTTTGTGTTTCTTGATCTCCATGAATATCCTAAACACATCTGCAGCTTGTCATGTTGTGACAGAAGAGACCACCTTTCAGGATTACCTAATTACAGGTGTATATATAAGAACACAAAAGCATTAGAATGCTGATCCAGATCTACATCTTGCTAAGACTTATGATCACACAGGTTCAGTCTCTTCAAGGCCTGTAATATTGACATGAACACATCTTAATACAAAACACATGTTTTGTATTGCTATGCTGTCTGGTAGCCATATTTTCATCAGGCTCCAAGAGTATGCCAAAGTATCTCCTTTTTCTGGTCTTTGGAGCTGCTACTCCTAAACCACTTTACATGGTATTATGAGTCAGGAATGGGTACCTGGTGAAACCTTACCAGGGACCATATCGCTAAACTATTCTCTTTTCTTAAAGCAGGAAGTCAGCTTCCTAAAAGAAGAAAATGGATAATGTAAGGGTATGTGGAAAGAATCTGCTCCTTGATGTATCTGGTCAGGGCCTTTATCAGTGAAAAGAGAAGTAATGTGAAAAGGAGGTCATGAGTAAGAACATACAGACAGAAACCTGACCAAAATATCATAAGGGAGGTAGTGATGAGAACAAACCTGGGCAGCCACACTACTACTTGGTATGGATATGTGAAGTGTGATAATATTCATTTTTTTCAATCTGACCATATGACTTAGCACCTATTCAAATCTGCATCATAAGAACACAGAGAGATACAACATCCTGAGACCTAAAACCTGAACAATTAAAATTAGCAACAATGTGACATTAATGAGAAATAAACCTGGTCAGTTGCATTTACTGATGCGCTACCAAGAAACTGCAGGAAAATTGGGACTTTGCTACTGATGAAGACTAAATCTTAGGACCAAGATGTTGAAGGGGGCTCTGAAGGTCAACCCAAGCAAATGGATGAGGGGTAGGAGAAGAAGGGGGGAACAAATCAGAGGGTAGAAGGAAATGTGTCCAAGTGGGTCAACTGTAATATAGGTTTCATTCATATAGTTGTCTGGCTGAACCCCACAACTGATCAGCACAGTCTGCCCTTTCTTTTTACATCTTTTTATATCTTCACATGAAAGCTTTTCTTTCTTCTCACTGAATATTTTCTTAACTATCACTCACTGTACCCTTAGTCTCTATTCTCTAGCATGTGGAGTGACTGACCACAAGACTTGTGTGTGTGAGGGAAATTTGGTGCCAGCTACTAGAGGCAGACTGGAGTCAGAGGCACGCAGGGGTTGTAGGCACACCTGGCCTGGTGTCTGCTACTGGAGCATATTGGGAACTTTTAATCTCCAGACACTGGGCTGAGAATGCTACTATATGCTGCCTGAATGTCAGCTATGAGAGGACTGGCATGAGTAGGTGGATGGGTTGGAGTAGGCTCCAGAGATCCCTTCCAACCCTAACTACTCTGTGATTTTGATTCTTGAGGTGAGTGAGGGGTTCAGTGCCGGCAGCTGCGGCAGCACTAAAGGCAAGTGTGCCTGGTGCTGGCACATTGTATCTTCCCCAAACATGTAGTGTCCATTCACCAGCAAATCTCAAGTCGAATAGCCAGCAGTCTGGGAGGTTTGGATCAGGGTATCAGGCTGGTTGCGCTCTAAGGAATAAACCTGGGAACTCAAATCTACCATTTCTGAGAAAAGGTTATTACAGAGGTTGATGCAAATACTCATGCAGGTTAAGATCTGAAACTAACTTTTTGAATTAGGCTCATTGTTAAGTAGTTAATTTATACAGCATCCTGTTCTCTATAAGTAAGGATATTTATTAAATCACTTTAAAACATAAAATAATGGCTTTTAATTTAAAGAACTCCACAAGTGGTTGGTTTACCTTTCAAAAATGTGCAATATGTGCATCTTTTGGGGAGATTGGTTTTGCTTTTAGAATAGATAAGGACACACATATGCTGAACCTTGATATTTTTCAAGTACTTACAGAATCTTAGAATTAGATTGTACTTTGTGTATGTGGCAGGGGTGTGGTAGCAGGGAAGTGCATAGAGCTGCAAGGATGATGTTGTGAGAACACACCAGAGGCTGCCCCCATGTCAGAGCTGACTGACTCCAGGACCAGCCTGTGGCTGGCCAAAGGTGTGCTGATCTGTAGTGTTGGAAGCTGGTGATAACATACTCAACATGAAGAAAACCACAGCCACAGCAGCTGTGAGAGAGAGCAGTGAACAAATGTGAGACAAACAGCTCTGCAGACACCAAGGTCCGTGCAGAAGGAGGGGCATACGGTGTAGATCCTGGGAAAGACTTTGTTGAGGCAGGTGTGCCCCTGAAGCCCATGGAGATCCATGGTAGAGCAGAAATCCACCTGCAGTCCATGGAGGATTCTGTGGCAGAGCAGGTGTGAATGACTCGAAGAGAGCTGCAGCACATGGAGAGCTCAAGCTGGAGTATGATCTTGGCAGGATGTGCATCCTGTGGAGAGGATGCCATGTAGGAATAGGTTTCCTGGCAGGATCTGTGGTCCCACAAGTCATTAGAGCAGTCCAATGACCTATGTTGGAGCGGTTCTTGAGGAACTGGAGACTGTGAGAAGGAAATTTGGAGAAGTTCATGAATACCGGTTTCCCATAGGTGAAACCCCACAATAGTACAGAGGAAGAGAAGTAGAGATGAAGTGCTTTAAGCTGACTATAACCCACATTCTTCCTGCACCACTTGGGGTGGAGAAGTTAGAAAGAATGAGTGGAACAAAGACATTTTTAGAGCGCTCTTCCTTTTCATTATTCTACCATATTTCTTTTGAAGAAAATTAATTACCCCAAGCCAAGTCTGTTTCATTTATGGCATTTATTGCTGAATTTTCTCTCTGTCTTACCTTGACTCACAATTTTTTCATTGTATTTTCTTCCCCTGTCCTGTTGAGGAGGTGGAATCATAGAGATTGTGGGCACCCAGCAAATAGACAGGAACAACCTACCCAGTTGCTGTTGCTGAGGCTGGAAGGGACCTCTGGAAATCATCAGTCCAGCATTCTGGTCATTGAGGTTGCAGTACTCTCTGGATGCGTCAGATCCCGTGTATCCTAGACTAAAGACTCCTCAGCCCCTCTGGACCATCTGTTCCAGTACTTGCCCATCATGGAAAGAAAAAACAAAAAAGAAAAAAAAGGGGTTTTTTTCTGTTTAGCTAGAGTATCCTGAATTTCAGTTTGTGACCATTACCCGTGAGAAGTGGGTCCTTCTTCATTCCCTCCTATCAAATATTTATACACACAGGTAAGTGCCTGAGTCTCCTTTAACCTGAGCACTTCCAGCTCTCTCACCCTTGCATCATGCTTCAAGCCCTTAAAAGCCACACAGATGTGTCTCATCAGGGCTGAATGGAGAGGACAGGATAACCTGCCTTAGCCTGCTGCCAATACTTTTCCTAATAAAGCTCAGGATGCTATTTGTCTTCATTGCCATGTAGTGCATTGCTAGCCTTTGGTCAGCTGGCTGTTGATGAGAACTTCAGGTTCTTTCCTGCATGGTGTCCCTTTTCTGCAGGAAAAAAGAAGACCACAATAGTTTCACAACCCTGTGTAGACTGAAAAGTAATAGGACTTGGTCACTTTGATGATACAAAAATTATTCTCAGAGATTCAGTAAATAAACTGGAAACTAAAGATCAATATATTCATGTTGTCTTAGATAAAGCTTCCCAGGCTCCATAATTTTTTGTGTTTTTTTCTCCTTTACTAGATTCATATTTAAGTTGTGTTTGCCAGGTACCCAGAAATATCTGTCAGCAAGTTGTCTCAGCTGAGAAAGCAAAAAACAGACCCTTATAATAATGGTATTTTTACAGTAGGTAGATGGAGTATTGAAGATAAAACTTCTATAATTGAACATGGCTAAATCCATGATGTGTAGTCCCTCCCTTACAGAACAGAGCAATAAGCCACTCATCATTACCACCCACAAGGAGCACAAATTATTTTATGGCAGGAAATGTATAGGAAAAAAAAAAGAAAAAACAGTGTCAGAAAAATAACTTTATTTGTGAATGAATGATTTAAACTTCACAGAGGTCAAACCATTTGTAACTTGCCAGAAGAAATTTAACAGCCCTGCTCTCTTCTTTGTGACTTGATGTAAACTGACAGACACAGATGTGTCTGGAGTATGAGTCTTATGCCATTTACACCACGATATTCAGTAGCTGCCCTGCTTTAAACAAGGATTATACAGTGTGACAACCTGAACACAGCCAAGATGCTGCTCTTTCTCAGGAAAGCCAAGAAGAGCAAAAGTGATTTTCTTTCTGTTACTTCAGGGAAAAAGGAAACACTTGTCAAAGGACATGACCAGGTTTAGAGGGCTACAGAACCTGAAGGGATTGCTGCTTTTGGCCAGACATCTGCCTTTTAAGAGAGCATCACTTACTGAGAATGCAATGTGGCTGAATGAGTCTAGGGAGAAGAGTTAATAAATGCTAAAACTACCTAGGTCAGGCTATAGTTCATATAATATTCTGCAACTTTCCCTTCAGCCAGTCAGAAACCTGAAGGAATAAAACATCCAATGTATTTCACATCCCCTCTTGGGAACATCAGACAAGGGATGGCTATAGTAGTATAGAAGCAGAGACCAAATTTCAGAGCAAAAATATTCCTCTTTTGCTTATTGCACTTGTTGAAAGTATGTGAGAGACACAGAAGCACTCCATTATTATCTTTTGAATTTATTAAAATTCCCATTCCACAGGATTTTTCTTTCAGGATCTTAATAGGAACATGCACAAGAACAGACGTTTAGCAGATAAGCATCAGTTTCTAGTCTAAATATTTTAAGCCCAGACTGCCTGATTCAAAAATGAAAATATCATTCCTGTCTCTGTATTTGTTTTCAAAGTTTTAGCTGCCTCTTCATCCATATATAAACTGAATCAAAACAAAGTCTGAACCTCAGTCTTGGTCTGCAAAGAACCTGAAGCACTTCAGTTGTGCCGTGATTTCATACTTTATTTTCAGTAATAATTTAACAACTTACTGATGTAAATAGACAATAAATTATTTTTTGCTTGTTAAAGGAGTATATGGCTGCATAGCAGTGATATATCTAGGTGTTACTGTCACAGCAATGTCCAGTATAAGGTCAATTGTTCTTTTTGTGACTATAACAGGAACTGACACAACAGTATGAAAAACATATCAATGGGGCAGTTCTTTTGTCTTTTCTTGCAGTATGAAGTGACAAATCTGTTTATCAAATACTAGTGAAAATCCTTATTTTATTGATAAGCATCATTTAAAGCAAGGGATGCTAAATTACACACCTGAACCTGTAAACTGAAAACAAATTATTTAAATCTAATTAATTGAATTACCTGAAAAAAGAAGCCTGAGATTTTAAAAGTCTATCTGCAAAGTGTTCCCATTATACCCATGATCACATAACATAGACAAAGAGAAAAATATTAAAAATATTAAAAGAGGGGCAAAATCCTCAACCTCATGACTACCCATTGTATAATGGTGTAGACCTGAAAGGATTGCACCAATACAGAAAGAGAAAAATAATACTGAATCAGGGAAAAGAAAAAAAAAATCACTATTATATACTATTTTTTTTTTCTGGAAGGTGACTACTTTTGGAAACAAGAAAGAGCCTTTATTACATTGAAAGCTTTCAAATCTCTCACACTATGTCTGATTTAAGTCTCACAGTTCTTTAAATTCTCTTTTGATTTTCTGACACACAGCTGTAAGTGGATGGAGAGTTGTATTACGGCTGATCTTGCTTTCTCAAACTATTTTCATTCTATACACTTTTGCTTAATAGCATAAAATGCTGCCAAGTTACTCATGGATGATCTGTGCACATCATTCTCTGATCTTTCTTTCTCACACTCCTCCAAGGATGCTAATAGATCTCTTTTCCTTACATTGCATACTCTAAAGTATATTTGGACTTTTGGTATCTCATACGAATTCCATCCATCTGGATATTTAGTTCTTCTGCCTCAGAAGTTCTCCTAAAACTCTTTTACTGAGTGCTCTGAGTAATGGTTTCTTCACCCACCTTATTTTGCTTCATTCCTCTGGTACTTCTTATTAAGTACATCAAACCAAACTTTTAATCTTGAGACCAAAGGCTATTCTTTATACTCCATTTTTCATTTACATTTGACCTAACTTGACGCTACTTTTTAAGACCCTTCAAATATTTCACCTGCTCATATCTCAACACCTATCTTCAAATGATTTCCTCACAGTACAGTAGGGCATTTCACCTGCTCATTCTAATTACTTTCCTTAAAACAATCTTCCATTCTGTTTCTTTTATCTCTTTTGACAAAGTGCCTAAAGAAAATCAAGCTGAATATCCCCTTTGCTTAAACAGCTGTAGCACTTTTAGCACTGCAATATCTGAGCAGCTTCTAACAGATATTGCTCATTAAACAGAAGATTCATCTCTGTGCTGATTAGAAAATAAAAAACAGAATTCACCTTTTTTTTCCCCATGTCCCAGATCCTTGGCCATTTAACATTTAGACATGACAGTCCTAAGCTGGGGTTGTTTTTGTAGTTTACCAGCACTAGAATAAGTTAACTTTACTTATAAGTCCCTGACTCAGAATTATTAATATTTTTCTTTTAAGAATACCTACAAGAAGAATTTGGTAACAGGTTGTAAAAATCTTGTTTAAAATATTGTTTAAAAATCATTATTTTTTACTGTATCCTAATTTATGTACACAATAACCAAAGTATTTAATAGGACTTCGAAATAATATTTTAAGCTATGTCACTATTTTTTCAATATATATTTTTTCCTGTTTTCTATACACAGGAGTGAAAGAAAAATTTTTACTGCATTTAAATGCTGCACCTAATGCAAGGAGATGGGACATATGGTGTTTTCTGTCTCACAAAGAAGAGATGATGTTGGAATATAACAGCATGTGTTATCAAAAGTCTTTTAATTTAAGAAAATGCTTTTAAAAACTCCTCCTCCAAGTCCCTTAGATCTCTTAGATTTATGACTTTGGTGACTAGAATTCAACACCTAAACCTTATAATTCTGTGTTTGCTTTTTTCTGAGATTGTTCATGACTATGTTGATGAAAATGATCATATTATTGCAGAAAAATTTGTTTTCTGATTTGATTATTACTACAGACAGTAACTTCTGTGGCTTCAGCTTTAAAACACTTTTTTGGGGGGAATGTGGGGTGAGCTGTTGCAAATGAAACAGAAGCTTTGGCAAGTTTTATTGGGCAGACTGTCTTGTTGAGTCAAGGGTTTCAGAAAAGGCCAGATGACTTCCAAACCCCCACTCAATGAGGAGGCAGGGTGGCTGGATCCAGACCTAATCCCAGATATTGTCAACAGTTTATGTCTAAAGGCTTATACAACTGTAATAGAGACTTTATGCAATTTTGTCCAGGATCAAAGATTGCACTCCAAATACATTTATATTAATAATTAATATAAAATTAAATAATTTTTAAAATGTATAATAATGATAACAACTAGACAGAAATATTTTAATCAGTGGTATTTACTGCATAGTATATGTAGCTAGAAGTACTAGTATAGTGCACTATTTATTGAAAAATATCGAAGCAATGATATTAAATCTAGCAAAATAATTATTATGTAGAAATTGGTGCTACTCACCTATACCAATTACTATTGGCACATCTCTTTTGCTCCTCCTCAAGAAGTAATGTTTAGAGACATTACCACTCTAGGAAGGAAGCTCCACACACACTCTGAGAAGGGGTGTGTTAGTAGTCCCTGCCATTGAAAATTGGGGCTGGGCTTTCCTGGAATAAAGTGATGATCTGCCATTCATGTTTCTAGGCTGGCTGTGTCAGCTCAGCAACTTTGGATAAGTGATTAGTACCATGATCTCTTGGTTCCCTTATTACATCTGCCACACCTCAAGGTTGTGTGTTTCTGAAATATTGTTCTTCCTAATAATGTTTAACTTTGGGACTGATGAGTATCTTAGGCTACATTGGAAGACATAACCAAAAGTATGTATTTTAGTACCATCTTCATAAGCTTCTTAAGGCCAGGTAGGGCAGAGTTCTTTATCTCCTCCATGACTAATTCCTGATAACTCCCTCCAGCTGCTGTCTCCACCAATGGGCCATCAAGCCTCATTGCATGACTCAAAAATTACATCATCCCATTGTGAGATGCTCCACCCAGAGGGAGGAACCAAGAATTTCTACCCAGATATAGTATAAAGTTTGGAACATGGGCAGCCTTACCTGCTGTTTTCCCAGAAGACAAGAGTACATAACCACCACTGGACCTTTAGAGAAAGACCAGGCCATTCTACAGGATCACTGCTTCAACAGAACCCTGTCCACCATTTAATCAGGCTGCTACCACCACTCTGACCGACAGGATGTCAGGTTGTATACTGACTCTGTCAGTTTAAACCAGTGTTTTCTGCCTTTGTTTTTATTTTCCTATTAAATTGTAGTTCTGACTTGAAATCTCCCACTGGTTTGTTTTGCACCTAGTACAATGAGTCAATCTGGTTTCAGCATTCCCCAAGACCAAAAGTAGTGTGACCCTTTCTCCATTCATCATTGATAATTTTGTAAATAGGATAAGGATCAAGTTGGTTCACCCAAACTTCAGGCAAAGCCCTGCTAAAGGGTGAATCCTGTATCACAGAATAAGCAGTGTGCTCTCAAATTTAAAGCCTGGCATGGAGAGTGTATTGCTGGTAAAGAAGAGAGGACACAGCAAGCACTGGACTCTAATGATTCAAATTTAAAGATGCTATGGCAACTTAATGTTATCCTGCTAATGATTTGCTTTAATGGCCTTGAGAGAGATACTGATTTTCATGCTTGCCTTTCTACTGAAAGTATCAAAAAAAGGAGCTGACAGTATGAGATAGAAAGAAAGTCTAACGAGGTAGAAAATATAGAAACTGCACAGCAAGTATAAAAAAAACAATAAAAAAGGACTACAATAAATGAGGCATCAAAAAGTTGATTCCAAGCACACACCTAAAAATATGTCAGTGCTTCACAGCTGTCAGATTTCTGCTTTGCAAGATGCTCTGTTATTCTTTAAGCATAACGATGGAATAAGGAAGAGATGAGGGGGCTTTCTACACTAAACTTGGGAAGGTTTCCCCAGAACATATAGTTGCTTGACAAGCTGCACAGACAGTACACAAAGCTATCATATCCTCAATTCTTATGGATAGATATTATGGCAACTTGAAGATTTTATCATCATGCCCATCAGTATCTACTCAGCTTTATTCACATCTAGAAGAGAAACTGAGTTTTAGAAATTAACATTGTATGGAGAACTAAAAAAGTCTGCACAAACGACAATACCTGGACTTTGTGAACTAAGTAACTTTTATTTTAAGCTCATAAAATGTACCTAACATTAAAATAAGTAGTCATCAGTATTGGTATCAAAAGGCAAGGGTATTGCCACAGAAATGGTAACATGACGCATGATTTTGCAGTGAAATTCCAGTCTCTTTACAATCATCTTCATGTACTGCAAAACCAGATTATTTCTTCTTTTTTTTTTTCAGAAGTTCTTTTAATTAAAACACTCTTGGTCTTTGTGGGATTTTTTTTCAAAATCAACATACTCTCAAAAAATGGTCATCTTTTGAATTTTGTTTAAAGATTGTCTGAAAAGTAGCCAACCAAAGACTGATTTTAAATCTGTTTTACAGGCATGGCTTACAGCTGCAATTTTTTTCACTTACTTTTTCTGTAAAGAAAAAGTAATCAAATCTCTTGTCTTAGTTCCTCATATGCAAATTGTTTATAGTTTAAGTGAAAAGGTATTAATCAATACAAGTGATTTAATCTAAGTTTTTAGATCTAAATTTTTAGATCCTCTCAGTATCAATATTGTTTTATTGGCTGATATGATAATTGATTTCTCTTCTGACACACAAAGTAACAAGAAAAGAACGAATTTAGTGCAAGTTCTCTTCTTCCCAATTAAGAATCCTAATAATTGGTTTAAATTATGCCAAAAATAGCTAGAGGTTAATAATGGGGTGACTTCTTAATTGCAATTCTTTCTTGACTCTTGACATAGACAATATTCACTGTTAAACTTTAATTTGCTACATCAAATTAAATTCTTTGCCTTGAATGAAGAATTGGCTTTATGTTTGCTTAATGGTGCTTTTTCTACCCAGAGATATTTGGCATACATTAAGGAAAACTATTATATAATTCACCCTGTGCTCCTTTAGTAACTATTTAGGTGCCTGTCAACACGAACACTCAGTACTCAACTGGCAAGTAGGTAAAATAAACCGTGAGTCAGAGTCTCTTCTTGCTAACCATTATGCAAATTAGGTATGTATATATTAAAATCAGTGAAATTACATTTTTGTAAAAACGAGTAATCTAGAGGAGAATTAGTCTGACATTACTCTAGTATTATTAAATTCTTACACACAGAATTATGTTTCTGAAGTAGAGCTCTTCCATGGTTTCAGACTTTTCTCTTCAAAAGAATGTCTTGAACATATATCTGCTCAAGACAAAATCTATCCCTTACTCATTCTACATCTGCACAGAGCATGGTATGACAGAACTGTGTTCTCATCTGAAAATTTCAATGGAAATTAATAGGTTTGCCAAAAATAGCCTCAATGTAATCTACCAAGAATAGAAGGAAAAAATACTTTACAACCTTTCAGGAGAACTTTGCCATTACAGAGGCATCAAAATATCCTATATCTGAAAATGTTTTCTGCTATTCAAAAACTTTGCAAAAAAATTAAACCATTATTTTTGTGGACTTAATTTCAGAGAACAAAATTAACTGCAGCTATTTTTATATGTGTTTTCATAGTTCCTTTAGGGGGTATTGAGAATTGGAACTGTTTCATCTTTTAACTAAGAAACTGTTTATGCCAATATTATTTTACAGGTTGGATTAGGGAAGAAAAGAGTTTAGAAAGCAGTACATCACACTGCCTTGCACTGAAGTAATTGGACTTGATTAATTTTCTCAGCATTAATAATGAAAATAAATGTCTACAGGATCCCAGTAATCTAAACAATAGTGGCATCTAAAGGATTTTGTGCATCTACAGACATATGCCAGACATAATGCCATTAGGGAAAAAGAAATCAATTCCATTTTTATGCTTGATCTAGATCTGGTGGCAATTCATTGATAGTGAGGAATATGTATATCTTAGTATGTATGACAAAGTTATGGACATGCTTGTTTGCTCAAGGTTTACTGTGTGGTTACTATGATACATTTATTCTATTAAAAGGAAGGTGTTCAGGAAGCACAAGTTTGATTGCCCAGGATGAACACAAAGAACTATCTGGCCTTTTGGGATACAGAGAAATCCCTTTGGTCTAACTAACTGACCATGAACAGAGACAGCAGCTCTAGAAAAGAGAGCATACAGATGGCTCATAGAAGTGTAGGGCACTTCTGAAGCCAGCATGGTATGAGATTAAAAAAACGTTTCCTAGGTACACGGACTAGACAGGGTAGTTATCAACCAGGAAACCACCAAAAGATGCCAAATTGCATTGCACAAGCTGAGGGGGAACAAGCCTGGCAAGGGTTGTTCCCCCTCAAGGGGAACAGGGCAGAGCAGACTGGTAACATGGGCCTTCTTTTTAAGCCCCCATCCAGATTGTTTCAAGGCAGCACATAAGGATTTGCTATATTTCCAAGTAATTCTGGTTTTGTTTAGGATGAAATTGTTCAAATAAAGCAGAGGTTTAAAACACAGGCTTTTTCTCTGATGTATTTGTTTCAAAAAGGAAAAAAAATAAAAAGGAAGGTCAGCTCCAACTTGAGGATCACAGGGGTCTCATCACAGTATATATCTGCAAGAAGTTTATAAAGAAATAAATCTTACACAGTATAAAATTTAACAATTGGTTAAAGCACAGGAGAGATATCTTCATATCTCTGCATCACTACAGACCTCTTTCATATCTAAGAATAAATCACGCAGCTTTCTTTCGGTCTACATAACACGAACTAGTGGTTTCCCCGTTGTATAAGTTTGCTTTTATAAGAGTTTGTGGATACTCCAGCAGTAGTGTCCAAGTTTAAACTGTAAAATGGGTAAGGAATGAGAGATGTGGAAGTTAAAAAGATTGGGTGGTGTTTTAGAAGGCCAATGAAGAAATGTACTGACTAAGAAGCCCTAGTCCTTTAAAAGTTATCTTGCCTGTCTAGTGATGATAAAGTTGTGGGCAAACATCTTCAGGGTCAAAACTTATAAAGTGCAACTTTGCATGGGAAACAGGTTGATTTTACAAACGACTGGGAGAAGCTATTTTAATCAGAAATGGTGTGAACAACACAAATATGACTATTCTCCTGAGTGCTATCACATCCCACTTGTTAGTACAGACTCTGCCAAAATAAGATGTGTTATAATAGAGAGAAAAATAATAAGTCCACATTATGTTTTCTTTAAGAAATGAAGTTCCTGACTGTCCCCTGGCAACTTCTTTGTTCCAATCACTTAGCTGACAATATCTCCCTCAGTGTCCATTGTCCAAATCTTATTATTATTATTCACAATTTGTGTTATTGCAGAGTCAAAATTTCCAGTCATAGACAAATACTTCATGAAGCTAAGCATTACACATGCATTACCAAAAAGAATCCCTAAAGAGCTTCCATTCTAAACATTAAACCAAAAACAAGGGATCTGCCTATTTAGTTTGCAGCAAAATTTAGTTCGCTCTCAAAGGATTTTGCTTAGAAGCAGTAGGCAAGGGGTAGACAAGTCATGGGCAGTAGAAAAAAAAAAAGAAAAGAAAAAGGAGAAGACGGAATGAGTATCCTCTGGGAATTCTTCACATTCTTCTAGCTCTGCCATTTTGGGAGTCATTTCTAAAGACAATTTTAATGTGCATAATTATCATAGAAGGTGACTATTGCAGGTGTTGGAGAACCTTTTGTGTGCTTGCAATGTAATTTTTATTATGGATAATAAAAATGTTATTAAAAAACCTGTCAGGTATGATAACATTTAAACTTGTTTAAAAAGACACAGAGACTCATTCACATCAACACTGAACAAAGAACCTGTATCTCACAAGCACTGAACTGTGAGGAGCTCAGCCCCACAGAGACATGTAACAGAGAGACTGATGGAGTCTGCAGCCAACAGGAGTAACTGGTTTTGTAAGAAAACACTAATGAACCTCTACTAAGGCTGCAGGAAACACCAGGAATAAGGAAGGAAATACACATGTGGTCTTTTCCTTTAGGTATTTATGTCTCTCTCTGCTATTTATATTTTGGGAAGAGAATATATGTGTCACTACATGTCATCATTTTCATAATCTCCAAAAGGAAAATCATATAGATAGGCAGTCTTTCTGAACAATAACATTAAACACATAGATTTTGAGCGGATTAAGATAATCATTCAACCTCCCTCTTAGACTTTCAATGGAGGGAAATGGGATGAGTGGAAGGGGATTTTAAGGGCACAGGCTATCTTTGTTTTGTTAAGTAAAATGTTTCTCAAAGAAATCCAAGAGACTGCACAGCAATTCCTTTACAAAACCGTCATTCATTGGGAGTAAAATTTCATTTACCAACAAAGATTCCTTGATGTCTGAGGTTAGGAGCCTTCTGAAGGCAAAAAAGATATCACACAATGTCTGAACTAGAAAGTGTATAATCACCAGCATTCCACTTAAGAAATCCAAAGCATTACATTCTCCCTTCTGTAAATCAAGTATTAATCACCTGTATAAAACACTCATTACTGCTCTGCACCACTATTTTAAAGGATCTCATAAATTCATAGACTTTAGCATATCAATTTGTCTACCAATCCTTCAAGTACACAGTTCTGTGTACCAGAAAAAAAATTGAAAAAAAAATTATACAGCTTGACATAAACTGATGACAGAGTCACTTGGAGATTTTGATACAGTTCCATACTGCGGCAGTGATATCATCTGCTGCTTAGATTTCTCTTAGATGGATCTTTGGCATAAAATACAATCTAGCCTGTCTCTCTGTAAAGCTCAGTGAATAACTGAACATAAACTTAAAAAGTAAAATCCAAACTTGATGTTCACAGATGGGTTTTTCAAACATAAGGATTTGGATGAAACACTGCTTATCCTGGCTATTGCCAAATCTTTCAATAATTAAATTCTCCACTTGAAAATAGGAAAAATATTAACAATCTTTCTTTGCAAAGAACAGTTGAAATTAAAATTGAGACAATACCAAATAACAACTGCAAAGTACCTCAACACCACAAAAAGAACACATAGGAGGACAACATTGATAACTGTCAGCCAGAAAAAGGTCTTTCATAATTATTTTTCCTTTATATTGTAATAACAATGAAATCACTGAAAATGGTGTTTATAGGTGTGATGTGTTATAAGTAAATTCTACAAATTCTAAATCAAAAGGTTTTGATTCAGAAAAAGTGAGCACTGCTCCAGAATGTTTAGTCTTAGAATTACGCCCACATATCTGTGAAAGAAAAGTTCCATGTAATTAATGTAGAATATCAGAAGAACTTAGTAAGAATGAATCTTATGCACATAAAAAATAGTTGTCCAATAAATGGCTCACAGTCTACAAATCTAGAATTATTCACAGAGATTTTTTTTTCCCCTTAAAATTTCCTCATGTGCTAGGTGTTCACTGAAAGACAAAGTCAATTACTCACTTTAATCTAGTTTCTCAGGTGGGCATTGTTGTTTTGGTAATGAGTGTAATGCTACTAGTCAGATGTAAATAAGAAACTATTTTTCTAAAATTTTCCCCATGGAAAAGGAAATTACAGGATATTTCATTTGAAGGGGACAGTTCAGTACTAAGTTATTTTCTGGAAAATTTTATTACACAATAGAATGAAATATCACTAAAATTATTTGGAATTGTAGAATCCCTGAAGCTACATTTTTCAAGCAAACCTTCTGCACTTAACTGAGGCATGTTATCTAAATCTACCTGTAGATAGTACTTCTGATATGCAAATACTCACAGGTGGCAGATTTTCACATTCTGATTTCCAGAAGATAGAGAAATAAAATTCCATCATACTATCTACCTTAACATATTTACAAATATAGGTATTATTTGCCCAACAAGTAATTTATTGTATTTGATCTGAATTTTGTAATAGGCAAC
Source organism: Melozone crissalis (assembly GCF_028551555.1). NCBI lineage: Eukaryota > Metazoa > Chordata > Aves > Passeriformes > Passerellidae > Melozone > Melozone crissalis. The sequence continues at coordinate 43,354,309 of NW_026535783.1, read as the reverse complement.
TGCCTGTTTTATCTTTTCTTGTATTATCTAACATGTAAACAGAGCATCTGCATTACTATTTTGTTTATGAGCAGGTTTTGAACTGAATTATCTCCATTACCTCTCTTCAGAATACAACATGTAGGGAGATTGTAGATGGCAAACTGGATTCAATTGGTATTAAGGGAAATTGGTATTAAGATCATCTGCTTATGAAAATTCAGAGCATGGAAGCAATCTAGAATCAGTCAGAAGTAAATTCATGAAGACACATTATAGGTGTCAAATTCTCAGCATTATTCTGCTTTGCTCTACAGGTTTACTCTAATTTGCATTGTGTTCCTTGATAATGTAGACATAGCAGAGACTGCCTCCTTTAGGAGAGGCTTTACCTAGAAATAATTGAGAATGAGAAGCAACAACTACTTCATTATCTGTGTGTCAATTTCCTTATGTGGAGAATTCATCTCATTTGGCATAGAGACATCATTCAAAGGTGTCACTCAGTAAAGCAGGATTGTTAGCACCCAAAAAAAAAAAAATTAGAGGAACTGATCAGTGTTACTTTATAGACAAACAAATTACAATTTTTTTATTGGGAGAATTCTTGGATGTATGCATGGGTTGCATAGTAGTAACTGAAGATAACATAATTGCATGGGAACCAAAATTGAATATATTTACTTTTGTTTTCATAAATGCCTAAGTTCTTGAACAAACATAAGGAGTCAGTATTTCTGAATTTTCTGAAGTGTGTACATGTCACAGAGAGACCGGACTCACAAGGACTGCTCAAATGATACCAATGTGACAAATTTCAAAGGCTAAATACAGTGAAGGCAGTATTTAATTTTCCATCCTTCAGCTGTCCCTGTACTCAGACTCCAATCCAGTTGCAGGAGAAAATTCCAAGCCAATGCCAGCTGAACTGTGTGAGATAAAGTGTGGTTGAGCAGATCACGCCTTCCTAGTGATACTATTGATTCTGTTTACACCGATCATTTAATGAGAAACCTCTTTTTGTGACTGGCATTGCTTCATTCCTAATGACTCAAAGAAATTTCTTAAGAAATTAATTATTTTCTTTTCATAGAATTGACATAATGGAGTATTCTGGCAGTAACACAAATGGCAAGTAGGAATTATAAATTAAGAATTTGGTGCATTTCAAAACTCTCTTAACATATGCATTACTAAATCTTGGTGTTCTCTCTCCTTTTAACTCTTGTAGAACACAGATGTGAGAAGGCATGAGTATTTTCAGTAATTTCTCTTAAGGCAGTACAGGCAAATTCTGTAGTACGTCTGGAAGCAATGGCTGAATAATTCTATTATAATAATATTCCTGTATCAATTTTACCTTTCAATGTGCTATTCCAGGTAACATGGTTTCCATGCTGTGGTTACTCAACACTCCTCCATTAAACACACAAAAATACATTGACAATGACAAGTTTTTGTCCAAACAATGTTGGATGGGTTCCACCACGCTGTCTTCTAACAAAGAGCTTCAAAATACATGGAGAAGGGGCTATAGGTTTCAAGTAAGTAACTATGCAATTTAAGTGAAAGGCTACAGTACTTGTAGTACTTCAGCATCTCTGCCTAACACTTTCTTACTTCCTCTTTCTTTCTTTCTTTCTCTCTCTCTCTTTCTTTCTTTCTTTCTTTTCAGTTTTTTTTTTTTTTTGTTTGGTTGTTTTTGTTTTATTTCGTTATTAAAAAATTTTGTGTTTTAATAGACCACTTAAACATACCTCATAAAAGGGTAATCGTGAGCAGATGTGTTGAGCAGCAATGATACCAAGCCTAACCTAAAGTACTGTATCATAGGCCTTTCATTTCTAATGCATGAGGAAATTTAGTTACCATGCCTATAATTACCATAATTTTACACCTATTAATTTTGTCTGTAATTATTCATTTCCATAATCTAGAATTTTAAACAAAACATGATCTTCACTTTTGTTGCTGGCAAGAACAGAATTATTATGAAACTCCTAAATGTCTCCATTTCTGCCTTTTTTGAATGTCTCCAGACACCAGACACATTCCTTCTTATTAAATTCAAACATCTGTGAAATGGCCAGACAGCAATAAGATAAAAGCAAATGTGAAGCAACCTTCATCCATGCTGAGTATATTATAAACAGGTTTCCAGTTGAAGTTAAAGAGCAAATTAAGAAATACCTAAGGCTATAATTTACTAAAAACATGTTTCTTAAATTTCTGACAGTTTCATTTAGCTGACTAATTAAATTGGCTTGTAGGCATTTCAGTAACATAGTCTTATAACTACACAATCATTTGGAAAGAAAATGTATGTGACTTTTCTGTGGAAAGATGTTAGCTATCTTACGTCTCCCCCACTGAATATTTGATCAGTATCAACTAGTCATACTTTATTGAATCAAATGAGAATGTGAAGCTTTAGTTAAAGTAATTTTAAAAATGCACATGCTAACAGTCATATGAGATAAAACATCCAAATACATGCTGCCAAGGAAACTAAGTGTTCAGGATTTCAAATACACCTTTAGAGGAGTATTTTGTAGGCCTAGTAAAAAAAGTTAGCATGAAAAAAGTCAATATTCTCACTGAAATCAATCCAGTATCACCAAACTGCAATAGCTAGCATTCAATACAATCAAACTATATAATCATAGTTTATTTTGTCCTTAAATTGGAAGTTTAAAATATTTTAAAGGGTGCATTATGTCTATATGGTACATAGATTCCAAGAATTCTGTAAACAAAAGGCTTTCAACTAAGAAAGAAGTTGATTTGAATGAAAATTAAAAAATATTCCTTTCCTGTCTGCATTACCTCACATAAAGAAACACAACAACTGAAATAATTTTTAGAACAGTTAGACATTTATTCTTCCTTCCAGCTTTTAAGGGTAAATAAAATTGAGCACCTTCATCATTCCACTAAAATCATGACAGCTACTTCCAAGCAATTTTGCAAGCACGCAATCTACTGCTGCATCAGAAAAACTGTACCATGAAACATCCTACAATCTTTTAAAAGTATAACACAGATGAAGTCCTTGGTAATGGTCAAAACATTGATATATTATCTTTACTTCTTGAAAACAGCTTAGTATCTTGCCGTATAAGAGAGAAAGCACCTGACAAGTTTTAATAATGGTTTTCTTTCACTATGACTGTGTTTTTGCTTTCAGAAAAAAAAAAAAAAGACAATGAAAGAGAAAATGTTAACAGCTGCAATTATGTGATTATTTTACAAAACAGTAGTTCTTTATCATTGAAACAGAATTGTTGTGTATCCCAGGCAGGTCACAACAAACCAGAATAGGAGCAAATTATATTTTTGTATGAGCAATAATGGAAAAGTTTCGAGGGTTTTCTTCATTAAAAAAAAAAAAAAAAAAAAAAACCACAAAAAAACCAAAACCAAAAAAAAACCCAAAAAACCCCAAACCACAACTACAACAAAAACCGAAAAATTAAATTAGCAAAAATTTCTGTTCTTGGATAAGACAATATTGTGGGCATTGCAGGAAAATACAGCAAACACCATTGTGTATTAAGTGTATTAATCAACTGATTCAAGCAAGATTTCTCTGCAGGATAACTATTTAAAATCTATTAACCAGAATTAAGGAAGGTAAAACGAACAACTTTTATTTAGCTATGTCCACGATTATGTTAAAATTATTAGGATTCCATGATTACCGATAAAAACATAGTGCAATTTCTCTTCCCCGATCCAAAATTTGTCTACACTATCATGCCCCTCTTTCAGAAGCCACAACATTTTCAATATTTTTTAATATAATGTGATAATGCTGTTTATTCTCCAGTAGCAGACACTCAGTTTCAAGCCTGCAAGAGTGCACATGACATATTTTATTCCTCTTGAGCTGCAGCTCAACATGAGGGGAAAAAACTACTATGATTGCTGTTATTGCTGCTACCTCAGAAGATCACAAGAGATATGAGGTTAGTTCAGCTTAAAGGAATTGTGCGGAAAGCAGCTCCAAGTCATCTTTGCTTCTCTCAACTCCAAACTTTGAGAGCAGACAGTGCAGGTTAGAGTGACTTTGGGGTGTCTGGAATCTCACCGGCTAGATACGTGAGGACAGGGAGAGAACAGAGTATGGCTGCTCTGGCACCTGCTGCCTGCGTTGATGCCTTCTCCTTACTCTGCTGTACTTGCATAAATTACCTCGGTATTCAAATATTAACTTGTTTAGGGTCATTAGTCTTTTCATGTGATGTATTTAACTTAGTCAAGTTAACTCTGCTGTCCTCTCACGGTTTATTTCGTGAGGATGAAGGTCTCATTTTCTAGAGGAATTGGTCTCTAGCATGGCAATCTTTGATTGTTGCATTGATTATTGATTTTCAAAGTATTGGCTTAGAGAGGAGGGTCCTAATGGCTCATGAATTCACTGAATCAGATTTATCTAGAAAGGTTCTTTTGAAACTTCTAATTAGAAGACTGGAAGAACTGAAAGAGACTAGATTAGAATAGAAAAGTTCATGTGGAAGAGACCTTCAATGATCATCTAATTCAACAGCCTGACTACTTCAGGTTGAGTAAAAGTTGGAGTATTAAAGACATTGTCTAACTACCTGTTAAACAGTGACAGGCACAGGGCATGAACTACCTCCCTCAGAAGCCTGCTCCAGCGTTTGCAATTCTCTTGGCAAAGAGATGTTTCCAAACTGTCGGATCTAAACCTCTCCTGATGCCTCTGTGAATCCTGACAGGATATCAGGGAGGAGTGATCAGCACCTCCCTCTCCCCTTCCCCTCCTCAGTAAGCTGCAGAGAGCAAAGAGGTCCTCAGCCTTCACAAACCCAGCTGAAGCTGTCATGGGAAGGTATGTCCTCTGAGACTGTCCAATGATTCAATTTGCATAAAAGTTCATAATCGCCCAATCTCACAGATTCACATTTCATTTCAGAAATTCTCTGCTTCTTATCTAAAAGGGGGTTTTTGATGGTTGGTTGAGGAGTTCTGAGGGTGTGTGTGGGGTAGTGTGTGTGGGGTAGTTGCTTTTTGTTTGGGTTTTTGGGGGCTTGATTTGACTAGGAAGCAGTGATTCATTTTGTCATCTGCGCCAATTCTATGATCACTGAGCTGATAATACTTTTATATTAATACTTCCTCAAAATCTTAGCACTGGGAATGCCTAAACTTCAAAGTCTAGTGCCCTCAGGATTTTGAGACATCTGCTTGGAGCCAGGAAGTTTGACAGGATTTCCACCTCACTCCAAGAGACATCTAGAGAGCGGTGGAATCTGTTAGTGTTGAAGTGTGGGAAAATGTCCATTGCCACATTAGCTACAAAGCTCTGAAGCTTTAGCATCAAAGGTTTACTCTTCCCTCACTGGCAGGTATTTGTTCTCCTCAGACATCTACTTGTATAGCTGTTTCCAAGCACACCTCAAAGCAGGCAGTGGAAAGCTTGGCTGGAAGACCTAATATCGGCCTAAACACCCTGATATCTAAACATCTGCCACGGAATTCATGACCACTATGTGCACAAGGGGACTAAAATAACAGGGCAGTTAGTTCAAACAAAAAAAATGTTAGTTACCTTCCAAGTCCCAAGCAGATCACCCTAGTGAAAACGCAAAAAGATGTAAAAACTTTGAGAAAATTTTATCCATATTTGATTCTATACAACATTCTTATTTCTAGTGTATTTATTCAAACCACAGATTTACAGACAGTAATTATACTGAGAGATTACATATGTCAAAAAAATCCAGCAAATGGGAGTTAAAATACAGGGAGGGCTATCACATAAACAATAGTCTTCATTGCGAAAGCCACAACTAACTGCAAAGAGAGAAAAAGTTCTGAGTAAAAACTCACAACACTACCCTTTTCTTACTCTTTCTCAAAGTTATTTATTATAGCCATAATTCTAGGGTACAGATCTTTGATCTGATCCAGTAGGCTACTTCTTGCACATTGCATTAAATCTATGTACAGTAAAGACAGAAGAATCAGAACTGAGAATATCAGTATTTGAATACATAGCATCTTTATGATACCTGATTGCTAATTACACTTTATTTAGCTCTAATCATCTGATCATCTCTTTGCTGTCCTGACTTCTTAAATTTCCCACAATCTTTGTCCAGAGGTTCTTTACTGATTTTATTACTGTAACTCCTTATGTTTATAATCATAATGCTAAAATTTGCCTTAATTCCATCTATAAATAAGTTAATTAAACCATAGATCTGAAATAAATAATAATTTTTTAAAAAGTTAAACAAAATTAAATTATATATTAAAAAAAAAAATAAAGTAGAAAAAAAAAAGCATCATGATTATTTTAACCCCAGTGTCGAAACAGGGCCTGAGCAATACTGTTTTCTGGTTGAGGGCAACCCATAATAACCTTTTGTGTGAGCTGTGAAACAAACATATGTAAGTGCCTGGCATTTGGCCAGTGTCAAATCATAACAGGTAAAACCTGCTAAAATACCTACCTTACTATTCATGGGGGTTTTTTTAATATTTTTTTTCCTTCTTATGCCACGAATCAAATATTTCAAGCAAAAAAATGAGAAGTTTTACGTGTCTTTTAGTCTTAAAACTTATTTGAGAAAATAATTGATTAAAACATTTTTTAAAATTATTGATAGTCTGACATATTTCTTAAAACATAGTCTGCCCTCTATGAGTAATGATTATAGCACAATATATTTAAAATATATTTTAAAAGAGATTAAGATCAACACTTTAAGGGCATGATTTCTACAAAAGGTGTCCGAAAATTTTCAAAAATAATAGTAATATATAGAAGAATTGTGGTAAGGTGTTAATTCCCTGATCTAGTTCAGTCTTTTTTTGGGGGGAGGTTGCAGAAAAGAAGCAAATCACTTTCCTGTCATTGCAACTAGATACAAAAAACAAAGTTAAGATATAAAGGCACGTAGTAAATAAATACACTGACTTCAAAAGCTCCCAACATGTTCATTTCTTAAAGTAAGAGTGCTATTACTGCTTTTCAGTATAGAATTTCTTCTGCTGTGCCCTGCTAAGCTGTTGGCCTCCTCAGCGGTTGAGCCTGGACAACTAAAACAACCTTGAAACAACCTCTTTTAAGACACCCCAGTTAAGAGAAAAGAAAGCTAGTACTGCTAGAAACCATACTGTATCCTGTCTTGATAACAATATTCATCAACAATTGATGGAAGGGGGGAACCCACATAAAGCTTCTCACACAAACAGAAGAACCACAGGGATAATTCTGTTATATGGATTTTTATCACAATGCTTCATATAAAGCACAGAAAGGTTTCCAAAAGTTCACGATCTCAGAACTCTGGCAAACACATAGAATAACTGATGTATAAAAATCTATGGGGAAAGGAAGTAGAATGAGTCTTAAGAAAATGCCAGTCTTAAGAAAGTTTTAAAATCTCCCAGAGCTGCTAATTGCATGGAATTGGAATACTGTTATCAATTATTGTTAATTGATAACAGTATTCCATGTTAAGAAAAAAATGAAATTATGATAAGTCTGGCAGAAAAGTTGGTTACTGGGTTTGTATGCAAACGTGTTTTTCAAAAGCTACTGACACGTGTGCCATATTTGCATATACTATTCTGATACTCTCCTGTTTGATCAGATTCCTGTTAGACCTTTATCTAGCAAACTCTCTCCTTATTTACGGCAGTTTCTGCTCCCATTCTCAGTTTATAACACCATATGGCAAAAGGAACTACTTTTTGATTATTATTTTAAGTTTGCATTTAATGTATTTAATTTTAAAAAAATCTGTAAACAGAAACAGAGAGATACATTCTCTGAATACAGGATTATAATACATAAATTCGTAATTAATAACACATAGATTTTCACAATTTGTAGAAGTTTATGCACACATACACACATATAAACATGTTTATGCTCATACATATTCACACAAAGATATAGTTTTCACATGAACACACGAATGCTGCATATGTGAGTAAATACTAAGAAGCTGCTTTATCTATTTGGGTGGGTTTTTGCTTGTTTTGGGGAATGATTTGTAGAATTATAGGTAAAATGTATCTCTGGAAGTGACGGTGACTGATGAAAAGAGATGAGAGAAGTAGGGAAACTCACCCAACTATGAATGTGCTCAGTGCAGATACTGAATAGCAGGCCAGGTGAAGGACCTCAGAGTCTTTCAAGCTCTGTTTTAGGTCATTCCATTCCAATGCTACAGAAACTGATAATGAGAATATCACACAATGAGAGAAACTGCATTTTGAACATGTATTTTATCTACATAATAGGAAAATGGATATTTTGAAGAAAACTATAATTAAGAGCACTTTATAAAATATATCAAAGAGATGATAGGAAGGATACATACTGTGTACATCTCAAGTGAGATTGGAAAATTATGATCATTTTAACAGTGAGAAGATCTGTGTGAATGCAGCTTTTAATATATTTTACCTGCTGCTTATACTTTTCTAGTTCATTCCAAAAGAATAGCAGTCAGTTGCTAAAGCAGTTCAAAACGCCAAGTGAGCTGTAACTAAATTGGCAACGAAGAATGACTTTGAGTCACTTCCACAAATGTCTGAAACTTCCTTTTAAAATTTAGCCACAAATAGAAGGAGGAAACCAACATAAGGCTTCTGACACAAAGCAGATGAACCCCAGGGATGTCTGCCGTAGAGACTTTGATCACAACACTTCATATAAAGCACAGAAAAGTTTCCAAAAGTTCACAATTTTAGAACTCTTGCAAACACATAGAACAACTGAAAAAGAAAAAAAAAAGGAAAAAAAAGAAAGTAATTGATTACAAGTGGTCTGAAAAGACCTAGAAAAGAGTGAGATGGAGAAATCCAGGTCACAAGCCTCCACCCTGGCATTCATCCCTCTCCAATACATTGGGAAACACCCAAGGCACCAGCACTTACACAGACACTGTCATGGCACAAAAGCCAGTAAAACAGAGCCAATGCTTGCTCAGCTGCATAATCCCTGTAGACTTTCAGACTTTGCATGTTAAAATTCTATTTCTAAGATCCTTTGCTGTAGCAGACAAAACCTTTCAAAAGGAGTCCTTGGCGATGCTTCTGAGGATGCAGTTTATGGCTTGAGTTTATTCCCTGTTTTGAGGGTAACTTAAAGGTACCCATAAGGAGAGCTTTAAACAGGATTTAGTGGGAGAAAAGGGCGAAATTTTGAGTAATAGAAAAGAGACAGGAGTTGCTGATGAACTAGGCATTAGGATGGTGATGACTTAAGTTTCAACTTTCATATTTTCCAGATTCTGTACTGCATTTATATATGACTCTGAACTTCATATAAAATGTTAGCAAGTTCTCTTCAGAGTTTAGTGAACAATCCTTTTCCAGCCTGAGAACCAAGGACACTGTTGCAGCTTCAGGCCGAAAAAGTATAAATAATACTGAATTGAAGGGAGCAATCTGAGAGGATGTGACTTCATAACCTGAAGTTGTAATTGGACAATTAACCCCAATGTGTAAATGTACCAAAACATAGACGTGTAAAAAACATGTGACCTATCACCCATCTTGGGTGTAGCCTTGGCCAGGCTCTTGCACTGCTCAAGGTGTATCCTTTGAAAGCCTTTTTAATAAATACCTACTTTATTTCTTTAACACTGTTTAGCCTCTGTTCTAGGTACCCCCTCAAGGCACAAAGAGGAACACCTGTCATATATCTCTGCATTGCATTTTCATGGCAAGGTTTTCATGGGAAGAGCTTCAACAAGAAGACACCAGGAGCTGTCCCCATGTCAGAGAGCCAATTCCAGCTGGCTCCAAGAGAGACTCAATGACAGTATAGAGGTTCTGTTGCAATCTGTCTAGTACCATGGTTTGTAGAGGACTCCATGCTAGAGCATATTCTGTTGAAGAGACACAACACTACATCAGGAGAAAAGTGTGAGGAGGAAGAAGCAGTGGAGATGGACTGTTGCATGGCTCATGTTTGGGAAGACAAAGAAGAGTCATGACTTAAGCTGAGTTTGGAAAGAGAGGAGGGAGAAGGTGAAGGTGGTTTTGGTTTTGATTTTATTTCTCACAATCTTATTTTCATGTTAATTGACAATAAACTGAATTAATTTTCCTAAAGTAAAGTCTGGTTTGCCTGTGGACTGGATGATTTCTCTGTCTGTACCATGTCCCATGATCTTGCCTATTTTATTTTCACCCCTTGTCCTGCTGGAGAGGGACAGGTCTTGGTGAATGTCTGAACTGAGTGAATGTCTTAGTGGGTGTGTGTGGCTCAAATAGGGTGTATTGCTCTAAATGTCTCGGGGTGTGACCGGGAGCTCAAATATGGTGTATTTCTCTAAAAGAATGACAGTCAATAGCCCTACCAAAGTAACTCCATACCAATGCGCATAGCATGGTGTCCTAATTTCAAATGGGTTAGAGTTTAGTTCTTTCCAGTAGCTGATACAGTTTCGTGTTTTGGATTCAGTATAGAAATACTGTTGAGAACACACCAGTGTTTTGGTTATTGCTAAGCATTGCTTACCTTTAGTCAGGGATTTTTTAGTGTCTTGTGCTCTGCCAGCAAGGGAGTACACAAAGTGCTGGAAGGGAGCATGGTCAGGGCAGGTGACTCAAACTCTACAGAATATCATGCCCAGTATTAAAACTGAGGGAGTTACCTCTAACGGGGGCTAGTCATGGTGCACTATGGGTGATTGCCATCAGTCAGCAGGTAGTGAGTGACTGCATTGTGCATCACTTGTTTTCCTTTTTTTTTTTTTTTAACTAATTAATTATCATCATCTGTAGCAGGCCCAGAGCCTGCAAGACTTCCCTGGCATTCAGAAGCCTAAGGCAGGAAATGCCAAGTCATGGTGACTGGAACCTTAGAAGCCCCTCTCTTCTGCCTTTGGACCCCTTGTTTACCTATCTGTAAGGCTATAGGTCACTTTCCTTTAGCCCTTGCTATTGGACAATTTCCAAAACCCCTGAAACCTATATAAAGAGCTGCTTTTGCCCAGCTCAGGCAGAAGAGCTGTCCCTGGGAGCCTTCACAGAAGATTCAATAAAGACATCGCTGTTGAACCTCGCACAGCCTTCTCCTCTCTCTCCCTGTGTCTGCCTGCCTGCGGTACCTAGCAAGCTGAGAGCTGAAACCACAATGAGCTGATAATCACTAAAGAGTTGATATCACTTCAGCTTGCTAAGGTGGCCTGCGGCTGAGAACTGCTTGGGAGCTTGGACAGCCGTGCCAAGCAGGTCAGAGCTATCCAGATCCCATTGCAGCCTGCTGGGGACACCCCAAACCCCAGCAAAGGCCACATTAATCATCATCATCCTATCCTATTTCACTTTTTTCCAATTATTAAGCTGTTTGCATCCCAACCTACAAGTCTTACTTCTGATTCTCATCTGCATTCCACTGGGGTCAGAGTGGGAGTGAGTGGTGCTGAGTGAATGCGTAGTGCTGGGCTTAAACCAAGACACACGGGTAACAAAAATTGCTGTATACCAAGATAGAAAGACTGCCTTGTCTGTAAACAATGGATTGAATGCACAAAGTTGACTTTGAAAGGCAGCAATGAATGGGTTGAGATTATGGGTAAAATTTGAAGGCTAAGCTGACAAATGAAATCTTGTGGTTGGTATCTACTGGAGGCTGTATGATAGAAGGGAGTATGGTAATTTAGCATTCTTATGTCAGGAAGAGACACACTCGCAGGCTCTGATCCCACTGGGGGACTTCAGTCATCCTGACATCTGCTGGAACAGCAACACACCAAGACATATCTTGAGATATATCAAGGGTATCTTCTTAATCCACTAATATGCAACTAGAAAATAAGTATTAGTGGACCTAAATCTACCTTCTTTTGGTTGAAGACATGATCCTTCACTACAGGCCCTTGTAAAAAAGCCCTCACCAACTTTCTTGCAGGCCCCCTTCAGGAATTATTCAGGTTGTTCAATCTGGAGAAGAGAAGGCTTGAGAAAGACCTTATGGCAACATTTAAACCCTTAAATAGGCTTTGTAAGAAAGATGGAGAGAGACTATCTACAAAGGCCTATAGTTTTAAATGAAAAGTATTTGAGTTTTAATATGTTTTAAAATGAAAATACTTTTAAAATGAAAACTTAGTTTTAAAATGAAAAGTATTGTTTTAGATTGAGCATAAGGAAGACATTTTTTATTATGCTATTAGTGAGACACTGACACAGACTACTCAGAGAATCTGTGGATGCCCCATCACTGGAAACATTCAAGTTCTGGCTCAGACTTTGAGCAGTCTGGTCTAGTGGAGGGTGTTCCTGCCCATGGCAGGGGAGCTGGACAAGCTAATTACGGACTCCTCCCAACCCAAACTGCTCTTGGCTTCTAAGACCGGCATCTTGCACTGGCTAGCCCACATCAACACACTTTATGTCACTTCACAGGGATCAAAAATGAATCATACATTAAACATTTTTTAAGTATTAGAAACTCTATGATAACTCTTTCAGCCACAGTATCTGCAAGACCAAGGGAGAAGCAACAATACAGACACGTGCTTCTGCAGTTGAATTTCACTGTTAGGCAAGCTTGAATACTATCAGTAGTTATTAATCACTCAGAAACACTACTGTGAAGACAAATAGAGGAATATAGACCAAAATATAAATTAAGATAAACCACTCTATGTTAAACAACAGATACTACCAGTATGTTCCATCAGTAATTTTTAATTGAATTCCCTACAGCTATTTGATCCAACCACAATGATAAAGCCATTGTGATTTTTAATTGAATTGTGTTGGTGTTATGCTAAACTCACATGCAAGACACATTTGAAGATGTAATTTTTATGCACAAGGATCACTCCTCGTGAACTGCTTCTTGTACAGCTGCACTAAATCATTGTGTTGCATAATATAAGGAACTACGCTGTTTATATTAGAATTGCAGGAGGGAATTAATTAGTAAATACTTCATCCATGAAAAGAACGCAACTACCAGGCTCTCAGCCTGAAGAAATTATAGCATTTTTATGGACAGACTTTTACAGCAGATTTTGGTGGGGATAAGTAGCCAAAAATTTTATATTCATAACAGAATATTTTTGTTATTTTCTGTACAGAAAATGTGTTTTCCTGCTATTTATAAATACTAAACAATTAATCAAAAGACTGAACTAATCTAACTTGCATAAAACCAAAGCAATTTAAAAACTGTGTTTTCAATTAATTATATGCCTGTGAGGAGAAAATCTGTCCACTCGAATCAAAGATGGCAATTGCCTTTTTGCACTTAACACTAGTATCTATGACGATCTTGAATATAGAGTCTCTAGTCTTCACAAAACTTGTCTAAAGATTTACACCTATTTATACATCCCCCCTTTAGGAGACATCATTACTAAGATGAATGATGCCACTCACAACTCCACTGAAATGTTCAGAGGTCATTATAATGTACCTCTGCACCAAGGTATATTCATCTTTAAAGGAAAAAAAAATGTAAATACTGAAAAATTTCTTAAAATTTTCTTGTGGTACATTCTTTCGGCAAATTAGTAGCCTTGTAAAGGGAAATAATAAATAAATAAATTAGTAAACAACAAAAAATATTAAACATCTGCAGAAAAAATTGCAAGCAAAATTGTATATAATTTTGCCAAAATTATAAAGCTTTTTGTTTATTTAGAAAAACAATTGGGTTTTATTACTAGTTCACTGCTTTTATCACAGAATCATAGGATGGAAGAAGTTTGAAAGGGCTGCTGAAAATTGTCTTGTCCAATCACCCCTGCACAATGAGGATCACCTAGAAATGTTGTTCAGGGCAATGTCCAGATGCCTTTGAGTATTTCAAAGGTAAGAGATTTAAAAACCACTTTGTACAACCTGTGCTAGTGCTCAGTCACCCTTCCAGTGAAAAAGTGCTTTCTGATATTCAAGTGGAACTTCCTGTGTTTCACGCATTGCCTCCTGGACTGTCACTAAGCATGGCTGAAAAGAGCCTGGCATTGTCTTTCTTGTAGCCCCTCTTCAGGCATTTGCACACATTGACAATATTTCCCCTGAATCTTCATTTCTCCAGCCTGAACAGCCCAGCTATCTCAAACTTTGCTTAGATGACCTGGTCCAGTCCCTATACCATCTTAGAGCTGAGCAGAGGGGCAGATCATCTTCCTTGGCCACTGTCAACACTTTTCCTATTGCAGGTCAGGATACTGTTAATCTTCTTTGCCACATCAGCAAAATGTTGGCTCCTGTTAGACATGGAGCCCACCTTGGAGAGGTAATCTAATAAAAGAGACAGCCGACAGACCTTCTCTATTGTTTAGGAAACATAGATTAAAAAAGGACCTAAACTTTCAGTATTGATATTTCCTGGTAAGACTGAGTTAGAAGGATATTTTGTTTGTTTTATCTGCTTTGTAAAGATATGCTAAGTTCATTCACTCTTTTTCTTTATGAATATGCTCTTTCATACATAATGTATCACGCTTTTATTCCATCATCTTTGCATTTTCGTTTGCCATTCTTATATTATTTCAGGTTTGAATGATTTGTTTGATCTTGGTTTCATATTAAAACAGTCAAGAACCATTCTTAGCAGCTTTTGAAAATGTGTAACTTTTTAAACAATTTATCAATTATTATTGCAATGAATATCAGTGTGATTGAAATTTGCTCTCAGCGACTGCTGTATGTACTTGAGCACTTGACATATTCTGGCAGTTCTACAATGGTTAACAGTGTGGTGGTACAAAACTAAATGTGAGTTCCTACTAAATTCTTATCCCTTACTATGCCACAACATCACTAGAAAAACAAGGTCAAGAAAAAATCTGACCTAAATATGTCACTGAAATGAAATTATCTTATATTAAGATATTTATACATACTTTCTTGGGTGTTTTCTTCTTTTCTTCTTTAGTATTTAGCTTGAGATTTTATTCTTCTGTTCTTTGTGTCTATTACTTTCCATTAATAGTAGTAGGTATAAATTAAAAAGGCACAGACAAACTGCAGGTACCTTGGAGTAAGGCAGATTACATTAAAAAATTAATGTAAGATTACATTTAAAAAGCTGCTAACTACTTAGTAAACAAAAGAGGTTTTATTCTTTAAGATTTTGCAGTTGTCTGTTTAAATTTACTTCAAGTAAATTAAACTTCTTCCAAGACACAAATAATCTAAATGGCAGTAGTAAAACTGGATATAGCATCTATAAGTGATCTAATGTGTCGAGGAAATTATTAAGAAAAATGAGCATCTCCTCAATCTACTTACTGCCTATGTTTCTGATCAGATTTCTGTCTATTGGGATCTTCAGAGCCTTTTCAACAATTTTTCAGCAGTCAATCACCACTTAGGCAATACAAAGGGCTAGTCTCTGAACCTTAACTGGGGTTACTCCATACCTATCACAGACAATTATATTTATCCATGTTTAATTTAATAGCATTCCTTTTGGTCTATTCCTTCAAGGTGTCCACGGACTTGTAAAAAGCTGTTATCAACCACATCCTTGTTTGGTTCACCCACAAGTTTTGTGAGGACACAACCACAGAAGAACAGGATACATTGAATGGGATAGGTTCAAGACAGATTTCCCAAGAAACTCATTATTACTGGCCTTCAGACAGAGCATGACAAAAACAACCCTCTGTCCTCAAACCCCACAGTCTTTTTGCCCACTTAGTAGGTCAGCTATACAAGCCATAGTGTTCCAGACTGAATCCTTGAAACACAGAGTGATAGAATCACCTCGGTTGGAAGGAACCTTAAAAGATCACCTAGTTCCCTAATCCCCTCGACCAGGTTACTCAAAACCACATCCAACCTGGTCTTGAAAACTTCCAGGCATGGGGCACCCATAACTTTTCTGGGCAGCCTGTTTCAGTGCCTTAAAACCCTCAAATGATTTTTGTTTCCAATATCTAATCTAAGCCTAGTCTCTTTCAGTTTGAAGACATTCCCATGTGTCCTGTCACATGTCCTTGTAGATAGCTCTTTTCCAGGTTTCTTGTAGGCTCCATTCAGGTACTGGAAGGTACTACCTTTTCCCATCCATCTCTGCAACCTTTCAGTAATGACCGAAAGCCAACCAGCAGTATCCTCAGTCAGCTCTCTCCATAGGAAGATATTTTGGTTTTCTCATGGTTTAAGCCCAAATGGAAACTCAGCCTCACACAGCTGCTTATTCACTCACCTGCAGTGGGATGGGGGAGAGAACCAGAAAAGTAAACTTGAGTAAACCCATGGGTTTGATAAAAACATTTTAATAGGTAAAGCAAAAGTCACACATGCAAGAAAATAAAAATATTTGATGCATTCACCACTTCCCATGGGCAGGCAGGTATCCAGCTGTCTCTAGGAAAGCAGGGCTCCATCATGAATAATGGTGACTTTGGATGACAAAAGCCATCACTTCAAATATCCCTCTTTTCCTTCTCCCCCTCAGTTTATATGCTGAGCATAATGCCATGGGTATAAAATATCCCTTTGGTCAGTGGGGCCAACTGTCCTCTCCCAGCTGCTTGTAAACCTCCAACCTACTCTGTGTAAGCACTGTTCAGCAGAAATAAAAACATCCCTGTACTATCAACACTCTTTTCTGCACAAATCCAAAACACAGTGCCAAAGCTGCTAATACAAAGAAAAGTGAGTCCACCCTAGCCCAAACTAGCATACCTTCCTATATATAATTGCTCATTTTGAGTGACATCACTTGAAGATTAGCTTGAACTCATATACCAAAAGTATATCCTATCACAGACCTACGGGTCTAAGCACACAAACAATGTAAATTAATTCAGAAAATTAAAATTCACAGGGAAAAGGACATATAAAAACTACCTCTACCGCCACTCCTCAGTGAATTCTTCTACCTTCAACACACATCTGTGTTGGACTTGTAGAGGAGAAAGATACTGTGCAGAAGTATTCTGATTTTTAATTTAATTCGATAAAATCAAAGAGAAATTAGTTTCTGTGCACAGATTTGCCAAAGTACAGGTGTAGCTTTCATTTAACATTCTTATAGCCATATCAGGTACAATGACATTGCTAAGCTCAGATAAATCTCTCCTGGTAGCTCATTCAGAATAATATTAGCACTGAGAACATAATACAAGGGATTTTATTTCCATTTTATTTTCCTAAAATTTATACAAGCTTATATAAGAAATATATCATGTTAATATTTAAGCCAACCAAAAGCTTTTGCATAACCTGATATTATTTATTTCCTTGACTGTCATTACCATACAGATTCCCAATGATAACCTTGGAATTCAGGATTTAGTAGATTCTATTCTTTTTCTTTCAGATGCTCCAGCAATTTTGTCTTTCATTTTAAAATATGCTGTATCTGCAAACACATCACAGCCAACACTGATAATAGTTTATAAATAAGCATTGTTACTCATTTGCATTTTGCAATTCCTGTAAAAGATGCATTACCCTTCATTATTCTGTTCATGAACCTGATAATAATTTCTACATTGTCTTTTTTAATTGCTTTCTGAGTTCACAGCACTTCTTCTACATAATAATCTTACATTTACATTGAATTCTTTATCCTGAAAGATACCAAAGCCCTTCAAAAAATGTGAGCTGAATTCTATCCTCTGTTTTATCCAAGCACCCACCAGCTGCAAAGAAATTGAAAATCTCTGAGGAGATAATTTGATAACTTGAGTAAAAGAAAATTGATCACTTCAGCAGAAAATAAAGAACTAGTTCAAACTGGTAAGAAGTGGCCTCCTGTAATTTAATTTGTTTTCTTCTGGGATTGCTCATTTTTTTCATAAACAGGCCTCCCTAGCCTGCTGGAAGTTCACATTTAGGTAAAAGATTGTCTTTATCAAAGGTTGATTTTACCTCTAATTTCATGCCAGTTTTCACTGAATTGTTTTATCTCTGCTTTTATATCATGTTCTGCTTTTTTGTAACCCTGAGATTTTCATAGGCTGTTAAATAGATCCAATAATATGGCAGTTCTATGTGATTTCCCATTTACCATGTACAGGGTGGATCCATCATTTTAGTCATCATATTACAGAATTTAGCCTGATCAGAGTATTCTTGTAGCTTTCGCCAAAAATATTCATGTGCTCTCCAACAGTATTTTATGAATCATGTAACATGCATGCTCTAAGTTTCTATTTTCAGACCATTGTATTTGCATGCTATGCAATCTAAAAAACTGCATGAAAATGAAGATTCTACCACTATCCAAAACACAGATTCTGGACAATTTTTTTTAATAATCAAGTGAATCAAGTAAAATAAAATAAAAATACTAAAAATTAAGGAATTTTTCAATACTATAGAATATAGTGAGGAAAGCAAAGCAGATGTGTTTTCTGAGGATTTTCAGGACACAGACTTCTAATGGATTTGTTTTTGTTTTTGTTGTTGTTTTAATTTATAAGACTGTTTTATCAAAGGCTTCTTCAAAGGCCATATTTCTTCCAATGTCTAAGGAACAAATAAACACTCCTTACATACATATTTTTGTCTGCAAAAGGATGACATTGAAGACTAGATGAGTGTTGAAGATTGTCTAACGGAGCCATGTTTTAAAAAATTGATGGTCAAAAATAATGTCAAATGGCATTTCTAAAAGCAACTTGCTTTTCCAGCAAATATTTTTCACTTAATTTTTGTACTGATTCTAGACTTCTGCTGTTCCACACTTGCAGATCTACCATGTAGTATAAGTTTCAAAAAAGCTCTATAAAGTAGGCATGAACATCTCCCTGTTTCTTAAAATATTGCAGTGATCTCCAGTCTTGGTCTGCCAAAATATTTGGTTACAAACAAGTCACATTGAGCACAAAGACATGGCAAATGAATCAAACAAATGAAAAAGTAATCATTCTTTAGAAAGATAAGACCTTATTTTGTACACATTTTCTTACTTTCCTTCAGCTAGAGGGATACAAACTTGATAAACACTTTTTAGAAATGTGCTTTATAACACACTTATATCTTGTTTGGTCTGATAACAAAAGATCAAAAAGCACAGACAACAATGCAATTGCAAGTTTAACAATGGCATGGCAAAACTTTTTACCCGCAGATAAATATAAATGGGGCAATAGGAGAGGATATTTTTTTCTAATGCAAAATTCTTAGTGAAGCATCGCATTATTTTCTTAGAGTGTTAATGGTTATCTCTCTTAAAGCTCTTCTTTTGTGAGGTTTTTGAATCTCACTGAACTCCTATGGCACTTAGAACACACTCTTTGCTTTTTTGCACATCCCAGTACTGCTGAATCCACAAAACAGGAATCAAATGAAAAATCACAAGACCAAGAGGCTTATTCAGGTTTTGTTACTAAACTGACTGGAAGGTTTATGAACAAACGTGTTCAAAAGTGAATATAAATAATGAATATTCTCAAGGTAGCTCAGTATATCTCATCTCCAGATTTGGGCGTCTATGCTCTCTCAGACACATTTATTTTAATTCTAGAAGTCCACTCACTTCAAATATTTTTCTTAGCAAGAGGAACACATAAATCCCAACACCTTTCATCATATATGCTGCTCTCCATGTTTTTTTCTCAGATCACTGAATGACTAACTACTAGTTTCCACAGAGGTTCAATAAGTATGGGTTATGACTGTATACTGCTAAAGTAGGAGTAGAACGGGTTTTCAATTGAAAAAAAAAGTATTTGTGTAACTAATATCTTACTCATCTTTAGATTTTTTTTTCACTTTTCCAGGAAGAATTCTTATACCTTTTTGCACGAGAAATAATTCTGCACTTGAATGTGCAGCTGTTGTTCATCTGGGCAATCTTGCTTCTGATACTCAGGAGAGATCTGCCACAGATCATCACCTGTGTAAAGCCTTGAGGGGCCACATATGCCAAAAAGAGAAAATGTAATTGCAATTCATAGGGGACTGTGAAGTGCTAGTATAAAAGGTCACAGCACATCGTCATTTACTCCTCAGTAGCTGAAGTCTGGAAGGAGAAATCTCTGTAGAAATGTAGAAACGGTTATACCCTAAAACAATAAGAGAAGAATAAGAGAGGTCACAGAAGAAGGATCTCAGAAGTGCAAGAAAGGAAGACTGTGTAGGAACTTAATTATCATCCACCATTACTGAAGAGGTCTTCTAAAACCCCTGAGGAAAAGTCTGCTCAGACACAGATGTCCAAGATACTGTCTAATTTATTGTGCAATAGGATCCAAAATAATTTCTGTTAGGGAAGTCTCCACATCCATTTATGCTAGGGCAAATGGCCAGTTGAAATTGCACAAGAAACAGCAGGAAACTTCCACTCTATTTAACTCACCTTTTATGATGATAAACTCTTTTATACATCTTTCTTTGCTCCCATTCACAATTTCAGCAGTTTCTCCCACTTCATACCTGGAGATATTGAAAGCAAACAGGCTCAGAAACCATTAGATGGTCTGTTTTTAACTTTGGGGACATGTCATTTCTTCTGGATGGAAGCGCACAATTCCTAAGGGGTCTGGAGTGCCATGAAATTGTCAGACATCAGGCTGCTTTTCAAGATCAGAAATCATTTAACAGATTACATTTCAGACAATGAAGTTACATACAGCTAAAACAGACTGGAAATGCATATAGCTTTTACCTTTTGTAATGGAAAATGAATCAGATTGATTTTAATGGGTCAGAGGATGTGCAAAGCACCCTGCCAAAAAAAAAAAAAAAAAAAGGAAAAGTTTGGAGGAGGTAGAAAAAGACATTAAATTAAGGAAAAGACATTATACTCTAAAGTTTATCCTACTTTTTTTAGTTGCATATTGTCAGCAGTTGGATTAAAATAGATTTTAGAGCATCTGCTTTCTGAAAATATTGTTTTAAACCTGCATGTGTGCAGAAGCATTAACAGGAGTTACAGGAATGAGACAATCCTAGGAGAAAGTAATAAATAGGTTTGCCTCCATGCAATATTTAAAAGCTGGAACAGGCCATTTCTCCCCTACAAGGCAATTAATTGATTATTGCCCTGTTACAATCAAAACTTACATTTGCTGTCTTCCTATCTCAGCTTTCGAATGCCAAGATAAATGGGGAATAGAAACTACAGACATGTCATTCCCCCTTCCGGTCCTACACATGCAGTGTGAAACATTTTAAGTGCATCCTTTGAAGGTATTATGAAGGTTTTCTTGATACTTTTCAAACTACTTTTGACTGGCGCTCTGCCATCACATTACAAACTTTTATAAAAGTGTCAGGAATAATTCAGACCTTTCAAAATTTAATGGAATATCTAGACTTTTCTGTGTGACTCAGCCACTTAAAATTTGTTTTCACATTCATGAAGGCTAGAACCTCTTCTTTTTCAAAACAAAACCAAAACCTGTAATACCTATGCTTTCATACCAACTTTTAAGTACTATGTTTTTCAGTGTAGTTTTTTCTTAACCCTGTTCTGAATCTGACAATGATAATATTATCAATAACAGCAACTGTCAAAGATATACATATTCCCACATATAACCTCTTTCCACATGTGCCATCAACAAATAATACCAAAACCACAAATATGAATTTGAACTTCTGACCATGAGAGAAGAAGAAAATATTATGAAACATAAAGCTGCCTTTGCATGGCAAAACCTATATCAAATTCTCCTATACAACTGACTAAATGACTAAATTGATTCAACTACTTCATAATGCTACTTTATAGATACTGAGAGTGTTTGTTGAAAGCAAAACAATTTACTGCAGTGTTGACATAGGACTGCATTTATGTAAGCAGTCAAAGCAGACAAGACACAATCTATCACTATGGGGTGGCAACAGGAGTCTCTGTTGTAAGGGTTCTTGAGACGGCATCTTTAACATCTGCCCCACAGACCACTCTTCTACAGTTTCTACAATCAAGCTGCCCTTGGTTTTACAGGTCCCTACCAGAACAAATATAAAACAAGGCCATAGTAGAGGAACATACACACAACTCAGGCTGATGGAAACCAGTTCAATCTTCCTCTAGTTGTCCTGCATATGAGGTCAGACTAGATTAATATAACAACCTAAAATTTTCTGGCTTGTTTTGCTGTACTGCTTAACTGTAGTCTGGATGATCTGATCTGATTCTCTCTTGTTTCAGCACCTGCACAGTGTTTCTCTGTAGGGGGATACAGTATGGAAGTGGTACAGAATGTAATCTTATCCCTGAAAGACTTGCAGCTGAATCAATTACTAAAATTAGGAGCAGGCCTGATCTTAACAGGCCACACCTGTAGCCAACAAGAACAGTGGCATAAAAGAGTGGATTGGTGGGAACTGAAGTCAGATGATTACTGCAAGGACCAGGAACAGTCAGTGCATAGAGGAGATGCCTGTGAGAAACATTGAGGAGGTATGAAACTCTAAGGATATGGAATCCTTGCACTATAATGATAGCAGAACTCTTAATATATAAGACAACATTTCTCAGGTTTTACCCATACCCTATCATGAACAGACTGGCTGGTGCCTCCTCAGTTGCCTGACAGTGCCAAAGACCTGTTGTTAGGTTCCCCTAAAGCCATCTCTTCTCCAGGCTAAATGATCCCTAGTCTGTAGTAACCTGCTACACAGAGCTGTTGTTGGCCTTTGCTCCCAGGACACACCACAGGCTCCTCCCATCCACCATATCCTACAAGCCAGTTACAGAAGAGCTCCTTATCAGCTGGTGAGTCTCCACCATGTACAGTTATAAAGGGATCTGTTCCTTCCCAGGTGTATGAGTTAGCATTTAACTTTGTTGAATATAATTAATTTCCTGTTAATCTATTCCTCCAACTTCTCCAGGTCCCTCTGAACAAAACTGATATCCTTTGTCTGCTGTTTATGGAGCACCTTAAATGCAAGCATTCCATAAACTCCTCCATGTTAACAATCAAGGTACTAAGCACGTGCTGCCCCACTTGTTACCAGCAACCTGGTAGAGTGCAACTCATTTCAACTCAACCTGGTGAGCCTAACAATCAAATGAGTTTCGTACAAATCTGACTCAGACTGTATCAATGTAACTTGGATAGAGTATTGTGGAAGACTGTCAAAAACCTTGCTGAAGTAAAGGACACCCATTTCACTCTTGATGAACAAAAGTCTGGTTATTTTTTAACATAAGGAAATCCAATACCTTTGATAAATCAAGGTTAACAATCACAGGCACAGAAACGGCTTTTAGTAAGAGCCACTCTGTGACCTACCTATCCTGGATTAACCTCAATTGGGTCTTTTTGGTAAGGAAAAAGAACTGCCCTTCCCTGTGGAAATAGTATGGCTGAGAGAACCAATAACCAGCTAGAATTGCCCTACAAATCCATATATTTAAGAAAACAAGCACAGCCAAAGCTCTGTCTTGTTTCTGGATTTGAAATGGTGGCTGGGCAGGGTAGGGGAGGCTGTGGGGCTGTCTTGGTTTAGGGCAAATTTTGGAGATAATTTTCAAAGGGGCTCTTCTAGGAAAGCAGATTCAATTGGCCTTTCTATTTAACTGGTTTGGGAGAAAATATTTCTTTGGAGAAAAGTGGGAAAAAATCTGTTTATAACAATAAAACTTAAACATTATTAAACAATAAAACCTCTTGTTCCTCTAAAAGAGATGACAAACTCAGAAAGTCCTCTCTCTGGGTTGTAGCTTAGCTTACTCAGTCTTTTATTAGTCTTTCTGGTGTTGGAACTGCCATGGCCCAGGCCTGGCCCGGTGGGCCACAGGTGTGAGCCGCCGGTGCTCTTTTGGTGTTCTGTTTAGAGCACGTTTAAACAGGTTTAAAGAAAAGGGGAAAAAAAAACAGTCTAGGTGAGGAACTTTGCCTCAGCTAGCTAAAATTAATTAAAACAAGGGAGAGCTCTGTCCTGCGGTCTGTCCATCCACAAGCAGCACAGTCCAGACAAAGAAATGTGGAGGACTGAGTGCAGCGTCTGAAAACAAGCTGGGCACTTCTTCTCTCCCCCTTTCACTTTCTGAAACAAGTCTTAAAGGTGCAAAACTTATTATTCAGCATAAACAGAACAAGATGACTGGGGATAAAAGCATTATGTAATCAAACCAGGACAGGGGCCAAGGCTAGGCCGGGCCGCAGATGCTAACATCCTGCCTCCACTAAACCCTGCCCCACCGAGTCCAGAGCCCCGGGAGCAGCTCTGGGCTAGGCCTGGCCGGGCCATTTCCTGCTGCTGCTGTAAGATTAACTCTTTCAGTACTCTAGAATTCCACTTAAAAATAGATACACCTGTGGGTGCCACTTCTCCCGAATCAGAAAAAAGGAAAGTTGAAGGGATGTGAAGACAACGACATAGAGACATCAATGTCAGTGAAGAAAGAAGAGTCAAAGTCCGGATGGCAGGGGAATGAGGAGATGCCTTAGTTTTGGGCTGAAATTCTCTTGAGAATTCTATGATGAAGATGCAGTTGACACATTAGACACTTTTTCCCTTTAACTCATGGAATGCATCGGGAGGATTGAGTGTTTTAACCACAGCCATGAGCAAAGGCACCAGTGGTGAAGCAAGAAGATGTTGAAATAGCTGTGATTTGATGAGAGGCTTGAATAGACAGAGAAATGAGAAAGATGAGAAACCTTGATGCAGGGACAGAAAAAAAAGACCTCTGTTTCTCAGAGATGGATGAAGAAAACTTTTGTCTCTAGGCTAGAACAGCTTACCTCTAAAATTGCACCCCAATAAGCTGAGATGACACATGTGGTAGTTGTGAGAAGACTACCAAATGCGAGAAGGACTTAAGGTTTGTAGATGTCTGGTGGCTGCTATCCGTGAAAATAAAAACCACAAGAGAACTGTTGCTTGTGGAAAAGTCTCCATGGCATGGCAGGAGAGACTCCTGTCTCGAAGCAAACTGAAGACTATTTTAGCGGTGGCAAGCTGGCTGAAAGTCCCAGATTTTGTTTCTCTACATTGTCAGTAGGAAAAGAAAGAGGAGGTGGGGGCAGGGGAGGAGAAGTGTTCTGAAGGTTTATTTTGATTCTTATTATTCTTCTTTTAGTTATGTTAATAAAGTTTTCTTTATACTCTTTAAAGTTTTGAGCCTGCTTTTGCTCTTCTCCTAATCCTTATCTCACAGCAGAAAATGAGTAAATAATTTCAGTGGGTGTACTGGCATTTAGCCAGCACTCAACCCACCACATTAACTGGTGCTGTGACTCAGACTGGCAAACCACTACACTACCATAGTTTCAAAGTTGGTTGACTAGTTTCTACTTCCTCAGATAGTTATTTTGGTACTTTTTGATTAGACGTTGTCAAGGGTTTGACACTGGCAAAATGCCAGGCACCCATAGTGTTGCTCATTCATGCTCCCTTGCCATAGATGGGCAGAGGAAAGAAAAATTGAATTCTGGGTTCAAATTCAGCAAAATGTTCAAGAGTTGAGACTGGGACCAGGAGAAAACACTCCAAGGCCAAAACAAGCTCAACTTAGAAGTACAAAGTGAATTTATTACCAAGAAAATCAGAGAATACTGAGAAGCAAAATAAGACATTAAAAAAATCCCTTTTTCCTCCAACCCCTCCCTTCTTCCCACCAAAAGCTCAAGGAGACAGGTGGCAGGGGTTTGGTCAGTTTATCACCCCAGATCTTCTTCTACAGTTCCGGGAGAGGAATCCTTCCCCTATGAGGCTGTGGGGTCCCTCCCACAAGCGACAGTTCTTCATTAACTTCTCCAGCATGGCTTCAATCTCATGAGCAGCAGCACTCCCAAAGCTGCTACAATGTGAGTCCCTCCCACAGGCACACAGTCCTCCCAAAACTGCTGTGGCGTGGGTCACTCTTCCAGGGTGCAGTCCTCCAAGGACAGGCTGCTCCACCCTGGAGGCAGGGACCCTCTCTCTCCACCAGGTCTCCCACTGGATCACAGCCCCCTCCAGAACATCTATGTGCTCCAGCATGGGCACCCCCCCCATGGACCTCTGCATCCCTCACGGATCCCCAAGGGCTGCAGGGGCACAGCTGCTTCACCATGGCCTGCAGAGGAATCTTGGCTCTGGTGCCTGGAGCACCTCCTCCCCTCGCCTCCTTCTGCACTGACTGAGGTGTTGCCATGTAGTTTTCCTCACATGTTCTCACATCCTCCTCTTCTCTGGCTGGTAAACAAAACCCGTGTTTCCCTACTGTTTGATTTTTTTTCCCAAATACATTGGCACAGAGGTGTTACCAACCTCTCTCATTGGCCCAGCTTTGGCCAGCACAATGTCCATCTTCAGAGCCATCAGAGATTGGTTCTGCCAGACATGGTTGAAGGTTCAGCAGCTTCTCACAGGAGCCACCTCTGTGGCCACTCCACTACCAAAGACAGACCGTGCAAAACCTACATAGAAGTGTAATATCGTTTCTCCTTCAAACATCTCAGACATTCTCCAATATTCATTTTTTTAAAGATGCTAAGGAGCAGCCCTATGAAGATATTGATCAGCTCTCTCAGAAACCTTCAAAGAAGGTTTGTCCATGGATATACTATGGGTCAAGTTCATCAAAAGAAACTCTGGCTTGATCTGCATCCACTTTCTTCTTGAATCTCTTCACAAGTCTTTGCTGGTAAGACTGAGGCTATGAAGGCACTGAGTACCTCGGTCCTGTTTGCATTCATGGTCATTAAATCATTTGCTCTATGAAGAAACAAAAAAAAAAGTGCCCCCCTCAACTCAATGGCCCATTCAAGGGAGTATGAGGATGAAGATCCAATTGGACAACATGATAGTGGGTGCCTCCACAGCACCTCCCACCCCTGAAAAGGGTATGATTGGTCTTGCAATGGAAAGCTGAAATTCCACTCCCAACAAGAGGGCTAGAGCAGGGACAGCATATGCAGGTACAGATATCAAATGTCAGCACTTTGTGGGGACATCACTAACCACAATGGCATATACAAATATGCCTATTTTTAGTAGTAATATTTATTGTCATCATGTATAATGATGGTGACAAAAACAACAAAAAGCAACTTTACTCTTACTTGGTTTTAGTTTATATTTGATGAACCACAATAATGGCACTGGATTTCTGAATACTTTCTGACAATGAGCAAAAAACATCTTTTTTGTGGTCAGTATTATTTGCATCTGTATAAAAGTTTTATTTAAATTTTTTCCATATTTACTTGGCTTGTATGTAATATACTGCAATAACGACTATAAAAGAGCTGCTTACCTGTACAAAGTCTCCTAGTTGCTTACAGTGACAGACTCCAACCCCTCTGTCACTAAGAAATTCTGAGTGACTGTTTTGTGCAGAAGAGTGACACTCACAGAGGCACACTAGTAGGCTGCATACTTTTTACAGCATTGTTCCTATATTATTATTCCAAATTACATCTATGCTGTCACATATGGCCTACTTTTTCAGGGGGTTGTGTGTTTTCATTTCATCTCAAGCATCACTAATGTCTTCAAGGAAGCAAAAAAATGAATTAATTTGTTCTTTGGGCACTGGCTAGCTAGTCACTTCTCAGACTGTAAGATGCTTGGTAAAGGGAAGAGCTGTTAAAACTTATACGTTAAGTCCATAAGAAAATCTCTAGTTTATAGTTTTAATACATGTGCTAATTTGGAAAACAGCAGGTCAGTAGCAGGCCATTGAAAGCAGATACTTGTATGTTAACAAATATCAGGTAATGATTGTATGCACACAATTATTTTAAAGAATAATTTACTCATTGGTCTGATTTATCAAACTTCCACCTTCTGATGCTCATCTGTGTCTTCAGAAACTACCATTTAAACACAAATTAGACCTTCTTTTTTCTTTTTTTTTTTTTTTTTTTTTTGGTTACTGGAATCACCTGCAACTTTGCCTCTTTATAGTGTTTTTAATTTTGTCTACAACCAGGACTTTAATGCTGTGATGTATATTCCAAAGGCACCGAACAGTCCACAAGGCTTTTTATGGGTTATTCCCAAAGTCTCTGCTGAG
This sequence comes from Melozone crissalis, assembly GCF_028551555.1. NCBI lineage: Eukaryota > Metazoa > Chordata > Aves > Passeriformes > Passerellidae > Melozone > Melozone crissalis. The sequence goes on along the minus strand of NW_026535783.1, from coordinate 43,326,447 downwards.
AGCAATGCAGTCAGAGCTCTTTCAGCTGGATGCTCAGCTGCCGAAGTCTTACCAAGGTACTGAGGTTCCTCTTGGGGCTGCAGAGTCGCTCTGCCCCACGTTGGGCACCAAAATATTGGAATATGATCCCAATATTTCCAGGTAGATTGTGCCTGGGCTCGTCTGACCCTTGCTGCTGGGCCAAAGGCAGCAACAGTGGTGTTTCACCTCAGAGACACTTTTGGCTGGCTGGATGTTGCAGCTGGGCACTGAAACAAGCCCAGGCTTGTAGAAACTCAGTTTACCTCAGGTGGAAGGGCTTCAGGCTAGGGTGAGGAGGAAAAGGAGACAGATTCTGCTGGAGGGTTAATATCCAGAGTTTTATTCCATGGTCACAGACGTTTGAATCTTGGTAACAGCTCCAACAGAATACCGAGTACATGGTCCTGGCTCAATTTAAGCCCAGGGACAGGCGGAGGGGAAGGGACAGATGAACACCAACCAGGTGGGAGGAGGAGGGTCTCAGGGAACAAGGGACACATAGACAGGCCAATGACCCCAGGCCTGGATTGCATCCTTTGAACTTGACCAACCACACAAGGCCTTGCTGGAATGTTAAGACTGACTAACAGCCAAGCAGGGGGCAAGGGGGAAGGGGAAGAGAGGTATTGGCACACCTGGGAAGGGACTAGGAAGTCTAAAACAGGAAATTGCAACACACTGCAACAGTATATGTATTCAGCCCACATTCTAAAACTTGAGTGCTTCTATCTTATATGTAAACTTTTGTATCCTTTTCGTCATGCCTTTCTTACTGTATATGTCATTTACTTATGAACCATGGGCTTCCCTGTTCTAATTTATTAACTGTTGAAAGAATTATGCCAGTGATAGCTCTGCAAGATTAGATCCTGTGTTTTAAGAAATCTCCCTTACAAATTATACCTCCTTGCAGTTCTTATACTAGCACTGCAGGTTCTTTGATTTTCTTTATAAATGAAGGCAAACTCCTTCCTCCATTAAAGGATTGGTAAAATTCCTGCTGAATTCAGTGTGAATAGATTTAAACTCTCATGTCTCAGTTGTCAAATAATAGCTACCACCTCCAATGATAAACACCTACTCTTTATTTTTAAACCTTGACAACATAAACAGGTTAATGTCAAAGTAAAATCAAATGGCAGTTTAGTTTGATGACACCACCACATCACTTTGATTTGTAACTGTCTCAAGATTTCTGCGCTTTTTAAAATTTTGCTCTTTTCACACATCAGGTTCAGAATTTAACTTATGGAAGGTGGAAGATAATTGTTGCACTTCCATGAAATTCCGCAGTGTTACACAGTTAAAAAGCACAGTACCAGCAATTGTTTTACCCTTTGAGAATGATTTTTTTCTGTGGCAGTGACTAACACATTATGGCTGGTTCTGCAAAGCCGTAAGGTTTCCAGCATGTTCATCACCAAGTGACATCAATCAAATATTTTCTGCCAAGCGCAATGACTTTAGAGGCACTGGCCTTCACACAAAAATTTATTCTATGACTGAGTTTCATAATATTAGCATTTGATAAGCAAAACAATGATGAATATTGGCTAACGTGATGACTGGCTAGGTGGAGAGCAGTGGATATGTTTATCTTGGCTGTATCAAGGCTTTCAATACTGTCTTTCATAGTATCCTTATAAACATGCTGCTTAGGTATCAGATAGGTGAACGGACAGTGGACTTAAAAAAGGATTGCCAGGTAAAAAAAAAAGGTAGTGAATAGAGGCACAACATCCAGTCACTAGTGGTATAGCCTGGAGACTGAATCCAAAACCTGGATAAGGAGAGAGGGAATCCTTAGCAAATTTGAATATCAAATAAAATGGAGAAGAGGGACTGATACTCCATGGCTATGTTGCCATTCAGAGGGTTCTGGAAAAACTGGTGAAATTGGTTAGAAAAAACATCACAAGAAAATCACATTTTTTCATATTTCACTATTTTCTGGGGAAAAAAAAATCAACTGCTTCAGACTAATAACCTCAGTTTATTCTGTTTATCCCTGCCCCAGCCATTCTTGTAAGATTCAAAGCCACTTCTGAGAAGTCTTTAATATAGCTAACGTTAGCTACATGAATTGTGACATAAGGTTAAGCAGAAATGCTACCCTCCCTCCCTACATTCTTTCCTCCCTTTCTTTTCCTTCTGATATACAAGGAGACTTAACTATTCTACTCTGTGGAACATAAAGTTTGCTACAGAACCAAATGGCGCAGCAGATTTCTGAAGGGCAAGGTAAAATTCTCTGAATTTGCTATAATAAATAGACCTTACAGATCTAAGGATCATAGCTATTAAAAAAAATCACATCCAGATGATATAAATCTTGAATTGCAAGGTCAAAAGTCTTGCTCAGTAATGGAAATGTGAAAAATATTTACAATCAATCACTCACTCACATACCCCTCTCAAATGAGCTGGGATATAAAGTATTACATTACCCCATGTTTCAAACCAGCTTTTTTTTTTTTAATACTATATTCTCAGTAATTTCATCTACAAACACAGACTATGATTAGATTTTTGTACAAGGTAACAGGATAATATAACAACATCATGCCACAAACAAAACCACCTTAACCAGAGTGTTCAGTTTAAACTATTGAATATTTTGGCACTGTTAAGAAAATAACAACCTATAGGAACCTCTTCTCAGAGGTTTCTCTGATTCTAGGCATTTTCCCTGGCATTATATTAGGGTGTCTTACATTTTGCCATTTTTCCATTAATAGCTTCTGCTGACACTCATAGTCCAGAGCAATAATGTTTCAAACAGCTAGCAACAATGGCAGAAGCATGCTGTTTAAAGATGCTAACAAAAAAGTAGTACATTTCTGTGCATCAATTTTTAAAGAAAATATCAAGGCTCAAATCTAGATTTTCTAATTCATTTAGACAAGACTTTAATGAGGACTTACCTGATATATCTTCTAGTGGAAAAACTGACTTTCAAAAAGTATTTCCCAGCCTTGAAAAACATAACAAACAAGCAAACAAAAAAACAAACAAACAGACAAAAATTACTTCCAACGCAATATAGTGGACTGCAAATGTGACTAAAAATTTCAGATTTAAACAAAGATGGATGAAACCTTTGAAATTTATCCATACAAAACCAAGCTACTTTCCCCTGAAATCTTGAGCTGACAAATTACAGTTTTTAGCAGTAATATTAGCTGTAATATATAAGGTTCAAGATTTTAAAACAAGGTATTTCAACAATAAACTTTCTTATAGTCCCTTCAGATTTTCAGATGTATGACTGAAGTACTTCCAATGCTGATAAACATGGCTGTGTGGAAATGGCTCAGATTCTTCTCCTCTTAACATCTTCCACAGTCCCTTTTGCACTAACTGAAGCAGTACACCTCTCATGAGCAGTACAAACTCATGAGAATTCCCTGGAATTTGTTGTTAAAAAAAAAAAAAAAGAACATAAAAAACCCCCAGAACTTAGGATTTATTCTCTCCTACACCTAAATCTTCCACATTGCTGTAAAGCTTGGTGAAGAAAAGGCAATCAACGGTTACCCTAAAAAGTCAGTAAGTAATTCTATTATTTAGATTTCAGTAATACTTAAGGTGAAATTGTATTGGACCTCCATTTGGCTGCATTCTCTGTGCAGAGTACATCATAGGATTTACTAAGAAAAACCCCATTTTTGCCTTTGTGAAACTCCATTTCTGCAGGTTCTTCACTACTGGTCTTAGACAAATGAAATGTCCGAGACAAATTATATACATACAACTCACATAAGTACATAACAGACATAAAGTGTTTTCTTTTATCAGACAGACTTTATTTATTTATTTATTCACTTACTCACTTTTTTACATATTTGGTTCTGTGCTAGAGAAGTGGCTAAGGAGGTGAAAGAACATTTTACCAGCACATCACTGTCAAACCATGAATGGGTTTCAGTTAAGGCAATAAATGCCCTAAATCCTTTCCCTGAAGTGTTGAAAATCTGAAAAGAAAATGAACTGCATCAGCATGACCTGAAGTTAATGCTTTGAAACTGAATTAAAACAGAAATCTGTGTTTAAGTGGAAATGCATCTGAGGCAAAAAAAAACTAACATCAGTAACTCACAGGTGAATGTCACAGCCTGCAGATACATTGACAGTTGTACAGACAAGAATGCTAGGCATAGTATACCTGGTAAGTCTACTAATCTTAAAAAGTACCAGAGCCCTGTTCAGCTTCTCATTCAAAACTACATGAGAATAGTTCAAAAATTTTCATGCACAAATTTTATGTTTTGAGCTGTCTGTTAAGATGGGCAATGTTAATCACTTTGCTTACAAATTCTACTATTGCTTTCATATTGCAATTGTAATGCTGTACATTATGCTGTTTTATTCTAAACATATTTATTGGAATTTAGGTAATCAACAAAATTTAAAACAGCAACCGTAGGAGCAACAGAAACAGAAATTTTCTAGTCTCTCTGTCTATGAATATAAGCAACCGGCTGTTTATGAAACAAATCAAGAAACCCCTGTGAGATAAGTCACATGACTAAGCCCAACATCCATGCTAGTGCATTAGCAGAGGAGCAATTATGCTTCTTTTTTAAGTTTGAAGTAACAGCCCATGTGAATCCAGTATTATCCTGTAGGTTTCTTGTTTTGATTGGCATAATCCCTAGCAGCAGCTTGTACTTCTTGGTACAATGAAAAATGACAAGAGTGACTTTTTTGAGGCACAATTATCTCAAGTCATAAAACTGCACACATTATAGCATCTTCAGGGAATAGCTGCACTACTGTATCAACTTCTGTACACATACATTTAGCATGGGAATATTTATTTAAAATACTCTTTAACTCTCAATATTCTTTATTATACCTTTGACATACATCAGCTAGAAAATACTGAGACCACAAAATGAATATCTAAAAGAATATGACAAACACTTCTCAATAAACTTGGAAGATTGAAAAGTCATTTAGTATGCAAAGAAGACAGGGGGTTTTAACTACTATGGCTGTTATGGTAAAATCAAAATCTAAGTAGTATAAAATTTATTGATTCATAAAGGCCTTTTTCCCTTAAAGGCCGCCCTAAATATTATGCTCATAAATAGGTGCGGTGCTTGATCTTCAAGCTTTTTCTCTGGCATCTCATCCTTTTCTTTCATAATTTTCTGATTCTGCATTTTCCAGCAGTCATGCCCTATACACAAACAATGCAGTTATCCTCCAGTTGTTTTAATTTTCTAAGTGTCTTTCTGCTGATGAAACCCAGTCCTTGGAGTACCGAAGTGTATATTCTAGTTAGTACAACTTCAACAATGAATACTACAAATTTTCCAAAAAGCATTGAGCAGCTAATCTCAAGATTTCACATAAATCATAAAATATGACATTTTACTGCAGTAATCCACAGTTTAAAAAGAACAAAAGAACAGTAATTTGTCTTTGAAATTCTAAGGCATCTAAATAGAAATACCAAATATTGCTAAACTTAAATTTTTTTAAAAAGCAACAAACCTGTCTCCTTGCCAAAGACATAATGGGCTATTCTATTTATAAGCTTTTCAAAAGCTGTGCCTGCCTAGTTGCTATGTGTGTCACAAATGTCAATGACCATAGCCTTACAAATTTTTCAGTCAGAGCAGTATTATCATTAGCTTACAGATGAAGATCATCTGAATCATCACAATTGTTTAAAGCTGTCTGCATTTATTTATAAATAAATGCAACATGTGCAACATGTGAGGAGGCTGGGTGCATACCAGAAGAGGTGGTGAGGAATATCTGACACTGACACTAGGCAAATCCCTGGAACCATTACTAGGCCATGAAAATTACTCAAGAGTGATGCTAACCCGATATTTAAATATCAAAACTCACTGAATTCTCTGGCCCTTAAAGCAAGCCTGGTAAACTGTATTCCTAAGGAGACATTTCTAGAGTTTCATTTATACGCCTTTTGCTCCAATTTCCCATTAGTGCAACCTTTATCTCAGAGACTTCTCTGTTCCTGCTCCATGGTGAACTATTCTTGTGCACTGGTCAGGTAATGAACAGCCATCACCCCATGGGAACAGTGCCTATGGCTGGAAAAGAAGAAAAATAAATCTAAGGTAGCTTACATGTCTCAGAGAGCCAGGGACTTAAGCTAATTACAAGCTGAACTGCTGTATGTGCACTTTTGAAGCGCCTGCCCAACTCCATTTGATTGAAAATTTCTATCAAATTAATCTGAGAAGTATTTATTTTGTGCACTTTAAGAACAAACACCTGGCAATGAAAAACACAGGATAACAATTCTTGTGTTGAGGGTATATGCCTGATCTTAAGCAAAGCTATAGTATAAGCATACCCAAATATATAGTATAGTATAGTATACTTATAGTATAAGTGGGCCCCAAGGCTATCACAGTGCAAGAAATTTAAACTTCATTACATTTTATGAGTTTTAGTCCATAGATTTCACAGTCTTTCACAGAAAGACATTTTTTTTAATCGCTATTTAGATTATTTTTGTGTAAGAAAATATACCAGCTCCAGATCCTCCTTTATGACATAATCTGGGCATATAGCACATTCAGGTACTCTGGTGTTGTGCAACAGCTTTGCATGCCACCTGTCATTCTGTAACACACAATTCTGCTTAAACCATTAATATTTTGTGTGGGACCAAATGCATCCACAGACATAATAAACACACTTAAATATAAAGGAAGTCTTACACTGATTTATGGAGACAGAGTAAGGCTTAAAAAATTCTTGAAATTATTCTTTTATTTTTTGGAACATGAAGACAGAAATAGACAATGAAAAGTGAGGTATTATTAGAGTTTGGATTGTTATAGTCTAGATAATTAGAGTATGGTAGGACAAAGCAAATAAATGTTAGAAGAGAAAGAATAGAAGATATGATGTACAAAGATTGCCTGGGAAAATAACTGCTTAAAAAATCCTCATATGTTCTTGGAACATAGCTTCAGAACTTAGCTTCCTAAGCTCCACAAATTGAGTTGCCATTTTCATACTGTTTAGACAAAGCACCAGACTTCTGGCAGATTCATTTCAGATGTTTTGCTTCCATTCTCTTGTCTTCACGCAGATTCCGCATTTTATATTTCCTCAGGGTGAGACTCAGCAGAGCTTGTAAGTGAGGTGAGTAGAGGCAAAATGAACAACCAAACCACCACAATACTTAGCAAAGCATAGTAAATCATCCAGTGTGGCATTTCTGAAGGAGCAAAGGATCTGCACCTGGGTGGATTTAGGGCAGCAGGAAGTTAGGTGTCCACCAACCCCCATCCGTGTATCACTAGCCCAGTTAATCACCACTTAGGAACTATTAGGCTGGACAGCATGAGCTCTGTCAATCACAGTTGGTACAATGTAGTGCTGAAAGTGGAGCAGTCACTAAGGATGGCCCTATTTCTAGCTAACTTGTTTTGGCAGAATGTTTGTGTGCATCAACAGACTGAAATGTCAGAGAGCTGAAGATGATGTGGGTGAACGTGAAAAACCACAGAAGACTGCAGAGAAAAAGGAAGAAACCAGAATAAAAAGTGAGCAAGTAAATATAAGGAAGAGCAGAAGATTAAAGGTATGAATCAATGTTGTAAATAATATTATTAAAACAAAGACACAGGAAGTTTTCCACTAAGAATATATTTCAATTAGGTGTTAAAGGCAGGATAAGCATCAATAAAAATTGATCACTCAGCTTATTAAATTCTTTGTGTCACATGTGCCCTTTAATCACTTGTTATACCACCCAGTATTCTTCTGTAGTATCTCTAATACAAAAAGAGGGAAAGAGGCAATAGAAGTCCCAGGTGTGAATAATTTTGTACCCTATGATAAGATATGCACCCCACTGAAGCTGGCCATTAACAAGATCCACAAAGCTCATAACATTTAAATGCATAGTCATATCTCTGTATGACTAACTAAAGCTCTAAATAATATTAATATAGATATTTTGTATGTTTACTATGTTTAGGTGTTCCTGCTATACATAATTACTACCTTTTTTTCACTTTCAGAAACAACTTAGGTTTGAGAAGTTTGAGAAGAAGAATCCTGCTTCTGTGGTTTATTATAATTGAGGGTTTGTTTGTTTTTCCTGGAGTAGGGGGTTCATTCTGAGTACATCTATGCTTAATTGCTATGCATCTGTACTTAGCACAACAAAGTAGAGAAGGTGAAACAGGCATGAACAATGGAAAACTCTTCAGGGTGCAGATAAAATATTCTGGACATCGGCACAAGGATTGCCCCTTAATTTCTTTAAAAGAGAATGGGAAATAGGTCTCTTCTCTCCCTAAACCAAAAATATTGTCGACAACTTAGTTATCTAAGGAGAGTGAAACATGCCAGAAAGGCATGTTTACAGTAAGCAAATTAGCTCACACCTCTCCATTTCTGTTGCTTATTCTGAGTCTATGCTTTGTTTTTCTTCTCTTTCTTATCATATAAAATGCTCAGAAAAAGCATGTACCAGGTTTTTCAGTGGGTATATTGGGACAAATTTGTTAGCCAGTCCATGCAAAGAGATGTCATGGACGTAGCAGATAATTCCTTTGGGGTAGAGACATAATGGAAAGATCTTGCAGAAGTAAAGTTCTGAGTATGTCATGCTAATTGTAAATGGCAACATTATCTGGAAATTGGTGTAATTTTATCCATAACTGGTTTGACACTAGCAACCACCATAACTACTTTTAATAGCTTCCTTTAGCTGGCAGCTAGCTTCTGAAAAGTGATACACACAACTAGATGTCTCCTGAAAGACAGAGCAGAGTCCATTTATTTTCATGTTCAGGTCAAGTGGCAACACAGCCACTGAAGGTTTGGAAGTCAGCATTAAAGGTCATCCAGTCCAACCATTTCCTTCAATGGGCAGGGACATCTTGAAACATATCAGATAACTCAGAGCCCTGTTTGAACTGATCTTAAATATTTTTAGAGATGGGGTATTTAAGACCTCTCTGGGCAACCTGTAACAGTATTTTACCACCCTCATAATAAAAGACTTCTTCTATATATATTCCTTTGTAGTTTAAAACCACAACCTTGTCTCCTATTGCTACAGGCCCTGCTAAAGAAGCTTGACCCAATCTTTCTTATAATCCCCCTTTTCAGTGACAAAAGCATTCTCTCCTTTAGGCAAAGCACCAGCTTTCTCAGTTTTTCCTCACAGAATATCTGTTCCAGCTCTCTGATTAATTTTTTTGCCCTCCTCTGGAGTCACGGCAACAGGTCCACACCTTCCTCGGTACTGACTGCAGACCTGGCAATAGTACTCCAGTGGGGTCACATGACAGCCGCCGAGGAGGAGCTGGTAGTTAGGAGCTAGGGTAGTTAATATAAAATCTTTACAAAGATTAGTAGCTATTTCGCTCTTTTAACGCTATTTTTAGCCCGGTGTTAGCAGTCCGTGTAAGTTTCTGCAATGCTGTACAGCATACCTACCAGGAGAAAATCTCCCAAACAGCTCCGGAGCGCTATGGTTCCCTGAGCACAGCCTCTCACACTCATAATCAGACTGTGTTTACAGGAGCAGCAGCGCTCTTGCATTTACAGGCTGCTGAGCGGCGGCCTGGAGACAGCACAGGCGCCCCTGGGCTGGGGCGGGCACTCCCGGGCGGCCCTCCAGAGTTGGGGCCGGCATTCCCGGGCGGGCACTCCCGAGCTGGGGCCGGCATTCCCGGGTGGGCACTCCCGAGCTGGGGCCGGCATTCTCGTGCGGCACTCCCGAGCTGGGGCCGGCATTCCCGGGTGGGCACTCCCGAGCTGGGGCACTCGGGGCGCGCGGCACCCGCCCCGGGCGATTCCCGGCGCGGCGGCGCCACCTGGCGGCGCGGCGTGAGGCGAGGCGGGCGGGGCGCGGGCCGTGAGGGAGGCGCTGCCCCGGGCGCTGCCGCGGCCCGGCCCGGCCCGGGTCTGCCGCCCCCAGCCGCAGACCATCCAGACCCGGCCATCGCCTTTTTGTTTCACCAGAGCATTACGTCATATTTTCTCTCCACGTGGAGGTAGCCTTGATATAGTATTTAAAAGATTCGCCCCGCTGATTAAAATTCCTTGTTTCTGTGCTCTTCTGCTTTTATAGAAGCAGTGAGTTCCAAGCCTGAAATATGTCAAATGGGAGAGAGATTTCTGCCTGAAAGACACAACTGGCTTCATTTGCCATATTCAGTGAGCAAAATACATACTGTTGGAACAACACACAAAAACAGAACAAAAGGTAGTTTGAGAGGTCCTTTGTTCTTTTCAGTCCTAAAGGAAAGCTTTTGATAGGAAAAAATAAAATAAAATAAAAAAAGCCACCTGCTATCATAGGTGTCAATTCACCTTAAGATAAGAACTGCACCAGACCTGTCTTATTTTAGTCCATGAACACAAAAGTGCTGCTGGCTGAATCAGATTTGTTTCAGTGGTAGGATGTCTTTAACAAGGTTTTTGCTATCATCCCTGCAGTACAGCCAGGCAGGAAACATGATGGGCTCTATGGGAGAGAGGTGATGAGTAAGGCAAACACAGCTCCATGGATTTTTAAAATGCTAGTTTTTGTGAGTTACACATATTTATTGGCATTTTTAAAAAGCAGCAAATACTACAATTCCTTTAAGGTTCCAGTAGTGGTACGCAAGAATTAAAGAAGAAAATAGACCTATTTCCTTTTCCTTAGAAATATGATGTTACAGCTGGCATTTTAATACATGCATTTCTGATTTCATGGCAGCATTTTCTCCACTCATCATGCTTAATTTCTTCTGAAATTTAACTCAGATTCTAACTTTAACCCTTTTGACTCTGAAAATTAAATACTAGGGAGAAAAAGACAATTTCATTTATGTTTAAAGCAGTATCAATTAAATTAGCTCAGTACTGTACAAATTCGGTGATAGAGTGTACATTTAATGATTACAGTTATTTATATACCCATATACATACATGCATATATATATATATATATATATATATATATATATATATTTACACACACAGACACATGCGCACACACTACATATACACTGTAGAATATCTATTTGCCCATACAGCTTTTACCTCCAGTCAGTAAGATATAATCTACAAAATTAATCAGGGAGTGAAAGACTATAGCGGAAGTGCTAATTTTTCAGTAATACAGTGAGCTTCTGAAGATAGGCTATATCCTTGCTCGCATCAGAAAACTCCAAGACATGGTTTCTACACAGACATTTAGTGATTCTTAATAACATGATCTTATCACTTTATGTTATTTGAGTAACTGGAAATTCAATTTTATCCCGCAGCAAAACCAAAATAAATATATAAGCATATAAGTTAGGATAATAGTATTTCTTATAGATTGAATTTTCTGGGAACTTTTGATAGGAAAATTGCAATGATTCATTTGAATTCAGTATAATGTTTTGTGTGGATTTAGCTTGATTAGAAATTGAAAAATTGACATAGTGTTTCAGGCCTTAATCAGTGCAACTAATAATGTGGCATTAAGGCTGTTAGGCTAAATCAAATTAAGAAACTACTAAGGTTTTTTTCAAGAAAAGTCTTCTTATGGCCCATCCTGAAAGTTTTAATTTTAGCATCACTTTCCTTCTTTTTTCCCAGTTATAGCTTAGCTTTCCATCTGGCCTCTTTTTCTGAGCAGAACCAGTAGCAAGCTGTAGCAGAGGAGATAGGTCAAAACAGTGTATCCACTGAAAAAAGTTCCAGGGAGGTTTGTCCATAATTAAGTGTCCATTGTTAAAAAGGTTGTCCTCTCCATCCACTATCCAATCTTGGCTTGTCCATCTTCTCTTTATCACTCTGCTCCATAGCAGCACCATTTAAACACTCATGGCTAAGCTGTGGGTAGAAAACAAAGTGTTTGCATTGAAAATGACCAGATATAATATTGAATAATCCACATGAGAGAAGCAAAGCTTACTCTACTGAATCTGATTTAGCTTCTATGGTGTCATATGATTTACAGCAGTCAGCTTTATCTGCTGAGCTTCTGTGTGTATTTTCTAGGTCTGGTTTGCAGTTTGTTATTAGATCCTGTATGTCCATGCATTTTACACAAAAGTTCCCTCCTCAGGACATGTCAGTGCCTTTTTCTGTTGCAACCTCAGCCTTTGTAATGGTTGTTCAAAAGGCACTCCAATGATGTAAGACCACCTGCCTTTCCTGAGTGAAAGCTAAATTACTTGCTATTGGTTTGAAACACATTTCTCTTCCTGAAGATTAGTTAGCTCTGCAGTGGCTGCAGTATGGCAATGTGCATGTATGTAATGCAGTTTTTCAAGTAATTCACAAAAAGTAAATTATGACAAATTGTGAAACAGTAGTAAGTACCTAAAGTTATACCTCTTTTTACTAACTGATTAAATCATTCCTTATATTTGTATTTCTGATTTAAAAGTTATGTTGTTACTTCTCAAACACAAAATACACCTTTCTTGGTCTTTTTTTTTTATAGGCAGGTGGTGTTACTTAATTTGTTATGCGAGAAGTGAGAAACATCATATTAGTACTTCCATGAGATTATGGTTTGTGCTCAAAGAAGCACTCAAAGTAGTGCAGGGGCCCTTTTTTCTTTTGTCAGTGTCTGCTTTGTAGGCTAATGGACGGAACTATATAGAGGAAAAAAACCACTGTCAGTTGCCTCTGCCAATTCCCTAGACAAACAGAATCTAGTGTGAACCAGAAAAACAAGCCTAGGCAAAACCCACAGGGCTACAGTAGACTAGATTTTGGGAGAGGTTTTTGTTTTGTTTTGTTATTTGTTTGCATTAGGTTAGGGCTTTGTTTTGTTTTTGTTTTTTAATTCAGCCTACAAGATATAATAGAACATTGCAAAAGCCAAAACAGATTCAATATAGTAAGCAGCTGTACAGCTTTCTCCCTTATGGATTAGCTAATAATATGTTTTGTTATTTTGGGAAGAAACAGGTTGTTTTCTCTTCATGTTGCTCAGACTGGCAGTGAACATACAGAGAGTACTATTATGGATCTCAGTGGGCAGGTGGGAAAAAGAGAAACTTAATATAATTACAGAATTCCTAACATCCTCTTATTGTATTTAGCCTAGTAAGAGTTCATTTTTTTTAAATTATTTTGTTGTTTTTCACAATTGGACTTAATTCAAATTTTTAGTGAGTCTTGGGCTTAATGTAAATCTTCCACTTTCAAGACTCTCAGGACCACCTCTGAAAATATTTGAGTGCTTGAAGGAAAATTGTATTTTGCAAATACAAAGTGCTCCACAAATTTTAGTGCACCCTGAGCCCTCTCAAGTAATTGAGTTCTGTGTCTATATGAGCTACTGACAAATTCATATCATTTTCTTCAAGGTAATCTAGTTTCTCTTGTCTCTCCAGATTACACCTGTCTTTCCCAGTATGGAGGTTCCTCATAGATCTGAACAACTGGGAAATTTCTATACAGTTTCACTTTCTCCCTAAGATTAGAAGGAACAAATTAGATCTCTGATTTAAGATTATGACAGTCTCTGATAACTATGAAACAAATGCTCAGAAGGGTCTGCATATACACCTTTCTACTGTAACCATAGAATTCTGTTAAAAAAAAATAACTTCTAACACCAAGGAACAAAACTCTTCAGCAGGACATCTCTTGCAAGTAGTTAGTAGAGAAATTGGAGAGTAGTCAAACTAGGAAAGAAGGAACCAAATTCTATCAGCATTCATTTTCTGCCAGTCTTTGAGAAAGTGGAGTGCCCTGCTATCATACTGTACCAAATGATACTTTAACTCTTTGTCCTTAGAAAATATTACACCATCTGTTGAATCTGTGAGCTGTAATGGTTGTAGTATCATGATGCCCTTTATTGCATCTTTTCCCATTAGAATTAAAATTTAAGTTTCATTTTAATTTATGTCACTGCTTTTTTATCCTCCTGATATCCTGATAGCCGTCTTGGCAAGAGTTACATATTTTTTTCATTGTATTTTATATTTGGTTTTAAACGCTGTGTAGACAGTATAATTCTTGCACTTTTTCCATACGGCTCTTTTCATTACCAACATTTTATTCTGATGGGGTTTTTTTTTTTCCTTTCTGTCTTCTACTTTTAGATTATTGGAAATAAATGAGATTGGTAATTCCTAAATTCTTGGTACTAGTGATCATATGAGCTTTTATAAATATTATTCTTTCTTGAAGGTAAAAAGTGCTGTATCCAATGCAAACTACACTGACCTATGCTTGACTATGTGTGCAAACAATTGAGAAAACCAGTGACTCTAGCTCAGCTTTCCTTTTGGCATATGGAAATTATTTTCAAGCACCCAAATCTCCTTCAAGATGTATGCAGGTAAAAGGAACAGTGATGTGTCTTAGGTGCTGTGTACACCAGGCTGGATAAGGGGGCGAAACCAGACACTTTACTTTGTCTCTACTTTTATAGAATGCCATGCTGTGAACGTCCTTAACCTGGAAACTCTCTCCTTTCAGTTTTCCTGGTGCTTTGTAGCTCTGTATTTAGCCTAAGTGGGACACTCTTAAAATCCTGCTTTCAGAACTGAAGGTAATGAAAATATTAAAGTTTTAGTGCTTATGATGTCATTTTCTTATTTTTTTTCCTTTTGGATCAGTGTGTGGTTAAAAAAACAAAACAAAACAAAAAAACTCCAGCCAACAGTATTTGAAAATAAATAAAATGCAATTCCACCATTAAAACCCAAAACTGCTGTATTTATGAAAATTAGAGAAAGAGAAGGAGAGAGGGAAATGTCTTTTACGATAAAAATCATCTCATCTAAGATAATATCATTTCCTGGTCCAGCAACTTAGCTGCAGCCTGGCTGATTTCTAAAAATTCAGAACTGAAGAGAAAGGGAAAATTAAACCCCTGGCTCAGTAAAAATTTTCTGTGCTGTGGGTTTTGACAGAGTTTAAAAATAAAACCAAGACAAGGTAAATCTAGGAGGGAATTTTTTGCTGTTTAAATTGCACACTGACCCTTTAAACACTGTTCCAAACACTATAGCCTTAGGCACAGCCACAAGGCATAACCATGCCCTGTAGCTGACTTCGTCATGGGTTCTCACCTCCCTGCCCAGCCAGTCCTGAAATATCTAGCAACTTTTCTTGCCCCACTTTTGATATGCTTTCATATATCCCAACATAATGAAAAGAAGCTGCTACTGCTAGTGCTTTCTACACAATGAAATACATTGGAGAAGTGAAGGTAAAATAAGCTTTGTTGATTTCCCACCTAGAATTCAGGGTGGGAATTAACCTTATATTATATTATATATAATTAACCTTATTTTGAAAATAAGGTTAATTGCCTTATATGCCACACTCTCTGCATTTTCCCCTCACTTGTACAAATGCCCCTCCAATTAAAACTGTGCAGCTTTCTAGATGAAAAAAATTACTTGAGCTATTTATAACCCCCTGGTGAAGACTTTTAAGAGCCATTTTTAATCATAAAATGTATTTGTGTGAATCTAGAATCTCAACATTTTAAAAATCAAGCAGAATATTTAGCTTGTACATGTAGTATTTTAAATCTGACACAAGCCTATTCATGACTAAAAGAAATAAAACTTATCCAAGCCATAAATCTATTTTTAGATAGTATTATTATTTCCTCCCTGTTATTTTATTCTTTACATGGTTCTCCACCTTCATGAATTATTAATGAGAATATATAGGGTTTAATTTGTTCATAGTATCTTGTGTTTTCAAATAAAATATAAAATTAAGATAAGATGTTTGGGCTGACCTTCTTTGTTCTGTGCCTGATCTGTGGTACACATTTATGTATTTTTATGGCCAAAATTGATATCAGTCCCATATCCAAAGATATTAATACACTTGGAGTAAAATAAAAATCTGTTCCTAGGATTCATGTTAACCTACTGCAATTAAAAAAGAAATCAATGCTCTTGACTGTCTGAAATATAATGAGCAAGGCCTACTTAAGAATATTATAGTCACAATCTCAGAGGTTTTGTAGAATCATGATAGCAATCAGAAAAACTGTTGAAACAATGTTCTGTTCTTATAACTGACTTTGCTTCTTTGGTGATGTCCACCAAAAAACAAACACACACAAAAATCCCAGAAGAAAATCTGTTATTAGAGAAATTGTTGGGAAAAAATAACAGCAGTCATGGCATGAAATAGAACATCTCCTTAACATTAATTAAAGCTCTGTAGTCAACAGCTTCATTACTGTTTTCTAAATTGCCTGTAACTGTTCAGCTATCTATATTACTTTCTGTCTTCTAATTCTTCATATTTTTCTGGATTCCTTAAAACCAGTATTATTCTGTTGGGGTCAAGCCTGAATTTTCATTGGTGACCATGCTCATTCATGCAGGAAACCTTGTGGTTATTTTCAATGTAGTAATTGTCTCTGCTTGCCCAAAGTAGTTGTAAAAAAATCCCATCACAGCCTCATTATTTTCTGGACAGAGAAAGCTGAATGCCACAGTTTTACTCTGCAAGGTTTGTCTGACATCAGAACTGAATTTCTCAGACTTCAGCAACTATCACTTACATTACTACTTATAGCTCTTCTAAGTCTTGGAAGAGTTAATGTTGACTTAAGTTAGTATATAATTTAAAAACCGGCAGTTTCCCATTGATTGCCTTTTTGATTTGTTTTTTTAAGATGCTCTTCCTGCCATGCTGCTCTTGAAGGTGATTCATTACCAAAATTGCTACCTAACCCCAAAAGAAGGAAATAGATTTATTCCATTATTTATATTTTTGCCACTACATATCAAATGGCTTTCTTTTATGTACAAGGCATTCATCACTTCAGTAATCACACTCAAAACAGATGTTTTTTACTACCTGACAGAATTTCCAGAGATCTGTCCACTGAAACTCAAGTTCTTCTCACCCTTGTGGGAATCCTTAAAATCAGAGGGTTTTGGGAAAGCTGCAAAAGAGAGGCATCAGAGACAGTAGAACTGTGATTAGAGCTAGGCAGTACCCTAACTATAAAGTATTGTAATTCAGGTTCTGGACTGTTGCAGCTAAAATGTTACAGAATATCATACGGTCTAGTTAATATATGTCACGTTTGGTTTTTTTTGTTTTTACTTGTCTATGTCAAGGACTTTTTACTTGTTTGGTTTGTGGGAGTATTTCCTTTCACAGAGAGAAAATTTTTTTAAAAAAATGAGAGAAACTTTGATGCAATATATACAAAATAGATTTTATCTACTCTTTGAGATATCAGTGTCCACCCAAAATACTCATACTAGCCTAATTCAATAAAAATCAATAGCTCAAGTCTGTAAAAATTGGTTCATGTTCTACACCAATTTCTAAGTCCTCATGTATTTGTTGAGGCTAGCACCATTTTTGCTCTTGCTCATTAAGACAGAGATTTTTTGCCCACATAATCTCACAAGTTCAAGAACAGTTTGTAGTACAAGACACTCTGCAGGGCACCTACCCTTCAGCCATGGGACTGGCTTGCAGACAAAGCAAGTACACAGAGCCAATATGTGTTCAACACATAGCACTGAGTGGTTTCCAGAAGTAGACACTACCTATGATTGCAGCCATGGGCAGTGGACTTGCCCTTTTGAGGGCTGTCACCAAAACATAATATAGAAAAACTCTGTGTCTCCTGGCCCACAATTTAGCAGTCTTATATGGCACCATCACTCTTTTAGTTTTCCTTCTTCCCACGCACCTCACATTCTCAGACTGACAGTGTAACAATGGGAAATATCAAAGTGAAATGCACTAAGCCGTGTGTGTGTGTGTGTGTGTGTGTGTGTGTGTGTGTGTGTGCATGCGCATGTACTGTGTGAATTAGCAAAAAGCAAGCAGTGTGAATAAGCTAAAAGCAAGCAGAGAAAATTTAAAAGAGCATATATACCTCCCAGATGTTCTCAATGCACTGCAATTTTCTCCCCTTTGCTCCCCTATACTACTGTTCCATGCATTCTTAACTTTCTTGTCCTGCTGAGTTTTCTGTCTTCAAACCACAGTATTGCTATTGTAATGCTATCATGGTTTTATCCCTAGCCAACCATTAAATACCATACAACCTCTCAACCCATCAGCAGGGTCAGGGAGAGAATCAGAAAAATAAACATAGAAAATTCATGGCTTGAGATAAAGGGAGTTTAATAGGTAATGCAAAAGCTATACATCCAAACAAGATGAAACAAGGTATTAATTCACTATTTCTTATGGGCTCTGCGGTGTTCAGCTGTCCCCAGGAAGTCAGGGCTCCATCACGCATGACAGTGGCTTGGTGAGACAAACACCATAACAAAATAACAAAATGTCCCCCTTCTTCTTTTGTTCCCCACTAAGTGTGATGCAATATGGTATGGCGTATTCTTTTGGTCAGTCAGGGTCACCTGTCCCAACTGTGTCCCCTCACAAATCCTTGTGCACCCCCAGCATACTCGCTGCTGGGGCTGTGTGAGCAGAAGCAAAGCCCTTGACTCTCTGTAGGTGCTGCTCAGCAGTAACAAAAACATCTCTCTGTTATCAACACAGCTTCCAGCACAAATCCAAAACACAGTCCCATACCAGCCACTGTGAAGAAAATTAATTCTCTCCCAGCCAAAACTAGCACAAATGCATAAATAGCTCTTCCAATAACTTATTTCTTTCCTGCAATAGCATTCTCAAAAGAAAATGAGATTTAGCCTATGCTTTTCTACTTCAGAAGGTATACTTGCATTTTAGCAGAATACTATGTTTTTAATTTAAGTTCTAACTGCTATCTGAAACAGAACCTAGATATTGCTAATTACCTCAGATCATTAGACTTTAGTTCTGTTGGTACTTTCGAATTTATACTCCCATAGCACTCGCAGCCTAAAATGATACTGATGACACTTCAAAGATGTTTAACCCTCCCTTTGATATTTCCTCTACCTTTCACCACAGTCTTTGGTATTCCCATGTCTTCCCTCATCAGGAGATGTCATTTTTAAATATCATATTGTGTGTTCTTGCTGTATAATTATGTGATTCACCTTAAACACTAGAAAATATAACAGTGTAAAATGTATATGCAATACTAGACCTTATTCTTAAGATATCAAACAGACATCTAAACCATATACTCTCATGCTAAATTACTGTGATTTATTACCCCCATCCTCCCCTGCCTTGAAATGTATGCCACGAGGAATGACCTGTCCTTTTACAGTTTCTGTGAAGAGCTCAGCAGTTCCTGAAGGTCAATTATGATTAAGAGAGGGAGAGGTAGGTAAAAGCTGCCATTTAGAGGAGCCCTATGAATTAAAAGAAATTCTAGAAATGGGATGTCTTGGTTTTAGTTTAATTCAGGTTTTTGGATTATTGATTAAACTGGAGTGGAGAGCAGAATACTCTATATACCGTGGTTTCACTCAGGCATTGAGAGATAGGAAGGTAAAGTCTAGAAACCATTATGACTAAAGAAAAAAATGAGGGGAGAGTAAATCTCACTAACTTTCAAAAGTGTGAGAGATATTTTCTCTGTATAAATAACAGCTTATCACCTTTTTTTTTTCATTTTGAATGAAAACAAGACTTTCAAACAATCTCATTGCTCAAATAACAGTTACTTGTTTGTTTTTAATTCAAAATGCTAAGTATTTAAAGAGTTAACTTCTCCTAAAGTTAACTTCTCTTCTTTTTTTGGCTGTGTGCCAGTGACCAAGACAATGTCGGCTGTCTTCTGACTTTAGTTGCCAAGCAGTTCAACTGTAGCTAATTTTTGATGGTACAGGTGCAGCATTAAACCATCAGGAACACGTTACATAGCAGCTAGTTACAATTGAAAAAACCCCAAACCCTCTAGCACAGTTTTCTGTGAAGGAGTAAGTTTTGAATATGTATGTTTCTGGTAGTTATAACAGTAATAATACCAACAAGTACTAGCGAATAAAATAAAGGCTTCAGAAGAACATCTAATGGTGGATTAATAAGGTACATTGAATTTGTGAAAACTGCAAGCTGCACTTCTTATTAAATTCTGGGTTTCATATAGTTTCATTACCTCATGCTCTGGCTCTTGAGTCTTACCAGTTTCATGCCATCAATAACAGTTGTATAGTAATGTCCAGCTAAAAAGGCAAGTATTTGCCACACTATGACTTCATAGGTCTGAAAGCCCAGTAGTACATCTGAAGCAATATTGACAGTAGTTATAAGTATAATAATTCGCTGTACCTCCTCTCATTTTTGAGTTGCACAAGCAAGCCAGAATACTTAGAATGGTTTGCTCGTCTTCAATATGCTTCTGAGACAAAAAAAGATTTTATATCCAGTTGAGAGTTCATGTCACATGTTCGTTTAAGGAAGCCACATGTACTGAAGATACCCTGAGCATCTCTTAACCCTTGTGAAAAAGGCAGCTGGGTACAGTTTGTATCTGCCCAAACTTAAATCTACATCGGTATTTTTGTGTGTCCCTGTTTCTATTGTCTGCCATAATATTGTTCATGGCCAACCAGGACTTTTCTAATTTTAGAAATAATTACTTTTGGATCTGAAAACTAAGACACTTTCCACTTTCTACCATAAGAATTGTGACATTTGTTGTACAATTATATTACTAGAGAAAAAATTAACAAGCTTAGAAATAAAACCACAATACATTTATAGTTGACCTTAATTCCAAATTTTGTCTATAAGGAGAATTTAACATTTTAGGTACTTTTGTATATATTTCAACACTTTAGATTTTTTTGCACTTAGGCTTGTTGTAATTTTTTTATTGGTGTACCTTCAGCTATATACTAACCATATATTTGAAGTGAAATTTGGACTAAGAATTATATTTCCATCATAATTCAGTAAGTAATTTTTAAAGTCTTAAGACGCAAAAGACTTCTATAATCACTCTGTCAGAACTAGAGTTGTGTAAATTTTAACAATATACTTCCCAAGTTGTATTTTTTCTGTAAGGAGTTCTGAGTCCACAAGGTAGAAACAATCCACACTATCATGAAACTGAGAAAAAACTGCATCCATTATTGCTCCATCTCCCTGAGGAAAAATTAATGTAAATTTACGTATTATTTGTTTTATATTATTAGTGTAAAGTTATGTATTATCTTTTTTTATTCTTTTTTTTGAGAAAAATAGTACATTGGATGATCCTGATCCCCTGTATCAGGCTAGAGGAAGATTAAGGCATTAAAATCTAACATCTGAAGAGTTTTTGTCAATTCTAGAAACATATTTGATTCCTTTCCATCTAATTATGTGTTCTTACATGAAAATAGCAGGAAAAAGTCCTTTGATAGAAGAATCCATCAGTCATCTTACTCATTGATTTTTTTATTCCTTTCTCCAGTCAATCTTCTTTCTCCTTCAAATCTCTAATGACTTCTGAAGGCACTACATACACTCTTCTAAATAATTGAAGGGCTTACAACAGTTTCTTTTTCTGAATAGATGTGAGGCTGCATACTGCACAAGGCTGAGTAAACAGAGATTCCTGCTTGCACACCATGAGAGTAGATGAGTTACCTCGAAAATGGTGTCTGTGGTTTGGAGATTTATTAGCCTTTTATATTTTTTTCTCAGGACACCCATTTGTTTCTAAGTAATGGAAGGAACAAAGAAAGAGGCCATTTTTAAGCCATGGAGAAAAATGGTTCTTGAAGACCAAAGTCTTGCAATTCATATTTTTGTAGAGCAGAATGACATTGCTAATAGTTCTTGGCTATCTAAATCTCAATAAGCATTTGCCGAAATCAGCATGTACACAATCCTAGGAGAAGAGGATCATATTTGTCACAGGTATGTATTGCTCCTTTGATGAATGGCATAGAGATCTGGTGGATTCATGTTCTTTGTGGATATCATATCCCAGTTCACAAAGGTATGTTTTAAGATCTCTTTCTTGATCTGCTCTAAATTTTATTATGAGCTACCTTATATAATCCAGCCTTTCCAACAAATGAAAAAAAAGACATGTTTGACCTCTCACTAGTGTTGCAATATTCATCGTTTTTGAAATAGGGGCTGGAATCTGCTTGTGTACCACAATGAGAAATGCAATACACAATGCAACTGAGAAATGTCTTTCTCTATGCAGAGTTTCAGAGTCAAGTACATTAATTTACTGTACCAAATTATTTGTTCTGCAGATGATATTTGGTTCTCTGCCCTCCCTGCACCCAACACACACCCAAGACCAATGCTACGATGACATGCGTGCACAGTAAATGCAATACGTTGGTTGAAACATTTACAGTATTTAGAAAACCTCTAGAATGTGTTGCTTCTTGTTTCTACTGGTTATATGAAATGATTGTAAAACCATCACTCTGAGACCGAAAATCTCTGATGAATATAAAGAAAAAAAGGAATCACAGCTTAGAACACACTCAAGCAAACTAGGAAAGACACAACACACAAAAAAAGAAGCAATATATGTATTTTGTAAAAAGGCTGTATTTTATGATGCAAACTGCTTATTTATAGTGAAAAAGCTGCTGCTGAGAAATGGCATTCTACCCACATTGTTTCACAGTCAGGTATAGTAATTTGCTGTGCTAAATTATTAGTTCTGCAGATGCTGGGTTCCCCATCATTATCTTCACCACAGGAATGATACTGCCATGTGGCCCATTAGCTTTCTGTGAGCTGTTACTTCAGTAGCTCTACACACATACCTCTGATTAATGAAACAGCCTATATATATTAAAAAATCATTTTACCAAAGTGTCTCATCAGAGATTTGTGGAATAGTCATAAATGTTGGCTACCTTAAAACATGGTGCTGAGAATGATTTAAATTGTAGACACTAACACCACACTTACAGTGCACATCTTTCTCATTCTCAGTGATGGGACCACCTTGGCTGAGAAAAGAGAAGAGGAAATGCTCAGAAACATTAATATATTCTCCCAAGTTATCCTATATCTTCTATGTAGATAAAAAAACCTTCCTTTTTTCAGTCAATTTAAAATTAATAAATAGCAGAGATATTATTTTTCACTAACAAGGGAACTAATAAATTCATACTGCAGAGCTTCTTCACTACTAGTCAGGTATTTTAATATGTCCTGCTCTAAAACACATGTAGTGTAATGATTTAGGAAAATACGAAAAATTGTGAGTTAAAGGTTAGTTTCTTTTCCTTAAGAAATAAGGGTTTCTAACAAATTCCATTTAATGAGAAATCAGGTTCTGTTGTCATTCAAGCTGATAAAACTTTTGTTATTCTAAATTTACAGGTGTGAAAAATGGTTCACCTGCATAGAAAAAGAAATCAAAAGTATTAGTATATTTTCAAGACATGACCGAAAATATAATAGAGACTATCTACAGCATCCCAGGCAGCAGAAATTTGGAATAATGGTAGAGCTCAAACAATCTAATTTACATACCTGCAGGCCTCTGAGAAAGGTAAGCACTAGCTACTGTAGGATCAGTCATATAGTAATATCTAACTTTCAAGTAACTGTAAGAAATTCTTATAAGTGAAAGATTTCAATAAAGAATGGGCTAGCTCACATCTATGCAGGGTATATTCCACTTGGAATCACCAGATATACTTGTCAAGTGTTGTACTCTTTTCTCCTCACCGCAACACTGGATGGAGTGCCTTTGAGGCTTGTCCAACTTCTTGCTATTATCACAGAAAGTGTGCACCACAGCCTGCTCCAGATAGGATACCTTTTTGCTTTAAGCCATATATTTTATGTGTACATGTTATGTGGGCAGATCTGGATTTCCAAAGATGAAATAGTTTTATCCCAGGAAAAAAAGTGCCAAATCAAACAACAAAATGAACAAAAATTCTTCCTGTCCATCTAGCTGAAAAACTAGAATTGAATATGCCTGGACTTTTTTTTTTCTGGGAGTGATTACAGAAGATATCCAGAAATTAATGTGGAGATTAAGAGTAAAAAGTTCCTAACAATGTGAGTTAAGGGACTTAATGTAGGTTAAGAGAAAAAAAGCTCACTGCTGACAGATACTGATGCATTCTACACGAGAGTCTAGAGTGTTGTCTACTATTTAGAGAAGTAGAACCTGAGATATCAGGAAATTTTATTAGCAAAATCCTAAACAAACTTTAAGGTTTGCAACCAAGTCTTTCTTTCTCTTGTAAACTTTGTTATGTAACCAGTTGTTGCTGTCAACAGGCAACATCTGCTTCACATCAGCCTCAGTAATGAGAGCTGCCTCTTTCTGGTGGGTCTTTAAGCTCTTGTATGGATTTTCCTGACTTTGGGAACCTTCAGTCCTGCTCAGTCTAGTGCTCAGCTCCCATAACTTACTGTAGCTGTCACTGCTGTAGCTTCATGTCGCACTGACTGATGATTCAAAGCCTGATGATTCAAATGCTTACATAATTAAAGGGCTGATCATTTTAAAAAGTCCCTGACTATGATGCTTTTCAAGATCCTATCACCTTCCATCAGTAGTTTGGCTCAAAATAACAAATCCCCAGTAACTTATCTGTACCACTTCCCAAAACACTCCTGTTTTCCCTTCTGTTCTCCCATACAACCTCATAACACCTAGTAGATTTTATTAGAAAAATAAATGAGGCAAGAGCTTGGCACTACCAGCACGCATAGTTTTTCAAGTTCATCTCCCTCTTCGGGATTGGAGGTCAGTAACAGTGACAGGAAGAGAAGCAGGAGCAAGGTAAAAGGACATCAACTTCTTTGCTTTGTTGGCCTGATAAATTTTATTTCAGAAGGAATTTTGCTGTACAGATAAACAATTCAAGGTCAAGTCAGTCATGGATTTTGTATCTCCAGAAGAGTAATTCTAGTGAGGAAAGTTTCATGCATGCAGAAGGAAATCACTTCTGGCTGAATGACTTAAAAGCTTTAAAAGGTTAGAATCTAAAATTCAAGCAAATAGATTTTATGGCATCTCCTGTATGTTTAATAAAGGAAATGGTAGATCTTTGGGAAAAACACTAGCACAAAAAGGCTACACAAATTTCATATCTCTAAATCATTCATAGAATGCGATTCCGAAGTCCTTTAATTTATACTGGATGACCTACTTGGCTACCTAGGCATTTAATATGGGTCTCAGTCACTAGGACAAAGGTTGTTCTGCGCTAAAAGGTATAAATCCAACTGAATTAATGGAGCCTTCCAAAGCAGTATATATCGGGAATGCCTGCCCCTGAATAAGAGCCCAAATGCTACACAGGCATTCATAGTTGAGAACATAATTTGACCCACTGAGATTGCAACATTTTCGGAATAGTAAAGAATGTGAAATTATGATCTCAACTCTCCCAACTCGCCAGTAGTCTGGGGGGAAAGTGGGGAGGAGTGGGAGGGGACATTGTCTTATCTGTCTGTCTGTCTGACTGTCTGTCTGTGTAAAGCTTTCTCTCAGAAAACCTGTCCCTCACTTGATCCTCTTAATACAGTCACGTTTTCTAGTGTTTCATTTCCACCTCATTGCATGTGGCTTTTCAAATGTAGATGACTCAAGGAAAAGAACATTACTAAGGGGCCAAGTCATCCTGTCTGGATCAGTAACACTCAGTTGGATGATGTATAAATGTATTGTAATCGAATGTCTCGAAACTTGATTTAGTTAGCTTTATTACAGATACATAGAATGGTTTGTGTTGCATTCGACCTTACAGATCATCAAATTCCAACTCCCCAGAGGTGGGCAAGGAATGTAATACTCTGATATAATTCAGAGTAATTTGCAAAAAAAAAGTACACTTATGCATGAAAGCAACAGGCCTAGTATTGAATGGAGGTCTTTTTCAGAGAGGCCGTCACGAAGCTATGGAATAAATATCAAAGTATTGTTATATTGTCACAGGACTGTGTAGTTCTACACTACCTTCACCAGGGGTTTCAGATTTGCACTTGATTTGACTGCTGCTTGGCTTAAGAAATCTGTAAGTTCTTATTAACTCACTACAAAATGGGGTACTTCCAGATTTATGGAATCCCATTCTTAGTATTCTTAAAAGCAAGGGCCTTTTGTGGGCTTTGGTTCTGTTTGGAGTTTTTTGGGGGCCCACAGATCCTTGTGATCCTTAATCATCACGAGGCACAAAAAAATGCATATAGCATAAGCATTCCAATACTCATTTGTCTTGAGTATCCTTTGCAGAAAAGGTTTTATTCCTTGCTCAGAAAAAACTTTTAAAGATTAGTGAAGCTGCTGTTTTATGAGTGTTCTCTTCCATAAAACAGAAACTCTAAAACCTGAAAACAGATTCTAGCTCTCTTTAGCGACAACTTAATTTTCAGACTATTTTGTTATGGACATGTGACTTACACACTTGGGAAAATTCTGGTTTTCTCCTAGTAAAGCTTGAATCATATTTACCAACTTCAATCAAATCTGAAACAAACTTCTAATTATTTCTATTAGAAATAATTTACAGTAATGCCAGTATGGGAAGAGTTAGGTGGGTACTTGTTTTAGAATGGTGTTGTGTTTATCAGGAGATGGGAGAGTTCAGACTCTGTGTTGTTTGCAGCAGCAATGAACTGGCCACTCAACAGCCATTTCCTGCTGTACTATCCATATCGAGTGCTGTCCCAGCCTAGTTCCAGAGGATGAAAAGACATATGCTTTATCTTGTCTGCATGGATTAGAAGGCAAAAAAGTGCAAACTCATTGAAAGGCAGATTTATTTATTTATTTATAAAATTCATGGAAAAATTTTGAATTTAAAGAACATTTTGTCTCCTGTGGGCATTAAGCACTTGGCCAATATAATCCTTAGATGACTGGTTTATTCATGATTTGATGTAGTTATTCTCACCTAGTTGAAGTGAGGAGGTAGTTGAGCTATGACATCCCAACTCCAAAATACTGACTGGAAGGCTTTTACTATTGCACAGACAGGCTCAGAAGTAACAAAAAATGACACAGATTCTCTGATGTCAATGCTCAAGTATTACTGCCTCTCCATTTCTATCCTCCCACCTATCTCCAAGAGGAAAACTGAAGAATCCATCTTAGTAAGGCAGAAGAACATCTGTTTTTGAAAATAGGGGTAAAGATGGAAATCTTTGTAGGTAACTCTGTGTTTCAATGGTGTGCTCTGTATTTTCAATAGTGTGTACATTAACTGCTACGCTCATTCTTTATAAACAGTTATTAATAAAACAGATATTTATATTCCAAAGTATGAAATATGGATCCAAATCAACTTCACATCTTAAAAGTTACTTATATAATTCATAATTCAGTGACAAACCTAATGAATTAGTCACATAACTGGCACATTAGAGACAGAACTTTGAATTTGGATGCATGTTTTATTTAAAGCTTGGTATGCTATATAAATAAATCATTAAAATATACTTTTGAATCAGACTGTAAATAATAATGTAAAGAACAGCATCTTCTGGTAAAAAAAATTGTGAGAGAAAGGGTAATTGAATGACTTTGTGTTATTTGGCTGGCACAGGCAAGTGAGATCCCTCAGTAGCACTTATAGGTCCTTGTTACTTTCTGCCAGTTTAAAGGAGTGATATCAATCTAGACTAGACTGCTATGAAAGATTGTTTATACTTAAGATAAGCACCAAATACAGTCCACGTTCCTGTATCAGGAATAAGATGGGAATTTTTAATCTCTAATTTCTTGAGTTCTCATAGGAGAACTTCAAATCTCTTCCATCACAACTGTTCTGTGGTCCTTTTCCATTTGCTTCTACATATCAAAATGGACAACTCTGCAAGTGGCACAAAAAATAAGCACCTCATTGAAAGCCAGCTTAGTTACAAATTAAAATATATTATTTTGAATGAGAACAACTTTGTTAAGAGTTTCCATATTGGAGGAGTGGAAAGCAAAAAAGAAAGATATGAATGACATACAAGGGTAAATCTATTGATTTTATTATTTAGGAGATATTTTTACTGCTTATACTTTGCTATATCTAAGATTCTAAAATGCTCAAGGTTAAGGAAATAATGAAGTCAGGTACATACCAACTCACAAAGTTACAATTATAAACATAATAAAAGAATGCTTTCGATAGAAGGCATGCTTTTTTTCCCCCAATATCACCAAATCCTTGACAGCTTAAACATAATTTGGTAGCCTGAACATAAGTGGTACCATTTTTCTTCTATATGTACCTCTA
Source organism: Melozone crissalis (assembly GCF_028551555.1). Taxonomy (NCBI): domain Eukaryota; kingdom Metazoa; phylum Chordata; class Aves; order Passeriformes; family Passerellidae; genus Melozone; species Melozone crissalis. Next base: position 43,298,392 of record NW_026535783.1, on the reverse strand, counting down.
GACTGACTCATTGCCAGTTAAAAACAGTGACATGGCTTTGGTGAAAAGAAATGTCTAAGCTCACTGGCAATCAGTAACAGCTTCAAAGTGCTAAAAATATACATACACTTGTTAGATGAATCAAAACCCTATTCAGGCTCTTGGTAACCAAGTGCCTTTTTGTACAATGAAAATTCCCCAGAATTAGATTCATGAGTCCTACAAGTGCTTATTCTGTATTCTATTAAGTGATATCTAGGTTAGTTAAAATTTCACTTGAAAAATATGTGTGATTTATGAGACGTGTGTGATTTATAAGACATTTTGAAGTTTGTTTCAAAAAAAGAAAGACTATCCAATTCTCTCAAGTTATAAAACATTATTGTAGTCCTGGATGAATTCAATCTGTGATTCTTAATCTCCTTGCTTCCATATATAGGATCTCCACAAATAATCTAGTTTTAATCTGCACATTTGCTTCTTTTCCTTCCTAATCAAGCTATAGTTTGTCCTCATTAAAATCCAAAACTGCTGGTTCTTAATTCCTCTTTAGAGCCCATAATACTTATTCATTAGAAGTGCAGAGGACCACTACCTTAATCTTTTAACTACTTTTTATCTTTACTTATCTTTATCTTTTTACTTTTGACTGAATTTACAGTACATGCTGAAGATTAACTTGCTTTTTTTCTCCTCAAGAGCCTGTAAGGATCACTTATATGAGAATTTGATATGCAGTCAGATTGAAGATGAAGGAAGAAAGAGGGAACAGAAGATCAGGGAGATGCAAAGGCAATAGGCATTAGCTGCTTGACGCTTGTTAGTCATGTGTAACCCTTTGCCCTCACTTCACCAGGGTTCTTAACCTTTTTCTGAGAGATGAAGTCAAAACATGGTGTTCTTACATTCGCAAGGAGAAAAAATCCCTTGTTACATACAGTAATAAAGATTGGAAGCTCTCAGTTGTTGTGAAGAAGAGTAAGGAAGGGCAAATAATCTGAAGGAAAAGGAGTAACTTGGTTTTCAGGACTTCTGCCTTTTCTTTGGAGACACATGCAGAACTCTAACAGCAATAGACGGAAAAATTTATGCGTATTTATAAGGAATCTACAAATAAAATCACATGACAAGGACCTCAGATGCTTTCCCTTTAAGATATTTAGTGCCTGCAAATATAAGATAAGGTCTCTGAACAAAAAAATTTCTGGGTTCACAGTTCTGTTTCCATGGAGCCCAAATGCTGGGAGAATGAGACATGGATATGGAACACTACAAATAATGAGGAGTTAAATTTTTGTTGCTATTGCACAGCAATTGTAATACATTCAGTGTTCATTTGCACAGAAGTACCTAATTCTAACTTAAATGTTCAAAAATTAAAAAGTTGAAGATTTCAATAATTTTTTTTTCATTCATTTGATATAATCATAAGAGAATCTCATGTCCCTGAAAGGAGAGGCAGGAGGAAAAAGCCTTTACATCTGCCACCTATAGAATAAAAGGCCTCTGAGATTGGAAAGTAATTCAAAAAACTCTGCCTTGTAAGAAAAGCATTTTGTTAACAATGCACTGGCAAGAACACTACATGACTAGGTGGGAAAAAAGAAAAAATGAAGGGATATAGCTGTTGTGTAGCTATAAAATTCAGCTACAGAAGCAATGTGTATTTATCCAGGTTTTAGAAATGTTTTTTGTGACACTTCAGTTGTCTATGAAATAATGTTTAAAGAAGCAAATTCTTAAGGAGAACTATAGGAATCAAAGTTATCAGCCTCGATCAAGGAATATAAAAAAAATCAGGAAGATCCTTAGAGTTGAAATTGAGTAAGAAGGATATCCTCTATCATCTGAAGACATAAGCCTTTTTCAGTTAACAAGATAGGCCCTATATTCTTCTGGAGAGATCATAAAGTCAAATCCATGTCTTTTTATGTCTTGACAGAAGCTACATGAGCTGTGTTAATGAACAATTGATTATCAATACATTGCAAGATACATTTGGTAACTCATGCATAACCTATTCAAAACAAAGTGTTCTTTCTACTTTATCAGTAGCCTGGCACTTTTCTAATGCTGTGTGTGATGGCCCAAATAATTAGACCAACAAGGATGAGGAATCAAGTGACAAAATAAAAGTCAAAGCCTAAAAGTTTCAGGCCTGGCCTGAAATTTTAAAAAATCCATTTAAACATATACCAGTCATAACCAGCAGGTTTTAGTAGTGGACAAGGACCTGCAGTGAAGATCTATGGAAAAGGTAATCTGGTACTTTTCTGAGCTGATCATAGCCAGTTGTAGATAGCTTTGCTATGGGCAAAACAAGCCCACTGAACACACAACTGCACCCATCAGAGGAGCATATGGTGCTTCTGCAAAAAGTGTATTTATGGAAGTATATTAATATCTTAAACCAAAAGATGCAACAGACCAACACCAAGGCAGGTGTGACACCTGAGTGGAGGCAAGGGGAAAAATGAAGGAGATGCTAAGGTATAAGGGACAACATATCAGGAGAGAGATGCAGAAGAAAAGAGATGTCAGTGAGACAAAAGACAGCAGAGTAGCAGTCTTCTGAGGAAGGCTGGAGGAGCAGCCCTAGCAGTTAGGAGCAAAGAGAGGCTCAAACAAGGACTAGGGCAGAGATTCCTGAGAGGGGCTGTCCCAAACACATACCAGAGTAGAATGTAGCTTAAAGACATCTGAGCAGGGACTGGAGCTGAGACACCCAAACAGGGCAAGGCACAGGCAGTTAAACAGGGCTAGTGCTAGGAGACACCTGAGGAAAGGGAGATTCAAAACTGGTAGGTTTTTTTGGTCCATGATAACACAGGAAGGACCTCTTTTGTAGATGGCAAACAGCACATCTGCAGAACCCCACTGACCCCAGCCCTAGTAACCTAATCTAGTTGGCTCTGCCCTACTCAGTGAAGTATACTGGAGAATTCTGATGGTACCTTCCAGCTTGAGCTGGACTGTATCTGAGACTTTAAGGGTTTGTTACCAGCTTAACCATGGAAAGTTCCTCTTTCCAAAACTTCATTAACAACTTTTTAAAATACTTCAGACAGTTTCTAATAAAATTTGAAACCTGTGGTAAATGGAAAATACATGAACTAAAGAATGAGTAGGGCAGGTTCTGTTTTGTATACTTTCCTATTTGTTCCTCTTATCTTGCAGAAATAACATTTTAAAGAGATCTGAAGGACTACTGCCAGGTGATGTAGAAAAGTGGGAGGCAAAGGCAATTAAATACACTGGGAAAACAACAGAAAACAATACGTAGAGAAATTATCACCTGGAGAGGATAAAAATGCTATATAATTTTTGCTTCACCTTCTTGATCAAGATGAAGTTGCTGTGGTAGAATGAAATTGAACTTAGTTGTTTCCAGTCAACATAGTCATTGCTCATGTCCCAGAGACTTCTGGTATCAGGATGGGTCTGTGAGATTTTGAAGCTCAGGATGAAGGTAGTACCCATAAAGCCTAAGACAGTGACAGGGCACCAGATTAAAAACAACTTTTGAAATTAGCTTCTTAAGAATTGTATTGGTGTAGAGAATCTGAAGTCTGGGACTGTCTAAAAATGGGACTATTGCTAAAACTTAGTGTGTTGGGTGTAGCTCACCATCCTAACACTCCTTTTTTAAAGAAGCTGCACTTATTATTTCTTTCCTACTCCTACTTCAGGATTCCACATAGTTCTTAAGTTATCCTGGTGTTTTCTTTATAAACATAAAGAAATATTTGCCTAGATTAAATTTGGCTTACTATTTTTTTTTCCTTTTGTATTGTGGCTTTACAGTACCATGAAAAATAATATGGCAAAATATAGTGTTTTGGACAATATCTCATCTTGAATACCATTCTTCAGACATGTTAACAAATACTTCCCATCCCCTCCTGCTATCCAGCTGTCCACTCAAAACCTAAGGATAGAAAATTAACACATTTAAAAATCTGTCTTCCTCATTTTAGAGAGCCAAGCTGATTGTAAACAGTTTTTAGGAAATTCAGAGAGAAAAGTTAAGACTACTGAGATAAACCACTAGAAAACTAAAACACCATATCCATATTTTACTGGTGTTTTTTCCTAACTTTCAAGTGATTGCTGCATAAGCCTAGAAAATTTTTATTGTCTCATTAATATAACATAAAATGTAAGCAATTCTAGGAACAATCTCACACAAACCTCTAAATAACAGTTGAATAAAACATGCATAAAATGTGCAGAAAGATACATGGATTTAGTATTTCAGTGACTGTTTCATTAGCTGTTTATTACTATCTAGACAATAATTGTAATTTTATTATATTTTCAAGTATATAACGGTCAATCAGTTCAATGTAATTTCTCCTGATGTATAACAATCATAAATTAGTCTGTAGTTCTTCCTTGTTTGCTTTCCTTAATAGTAATTAATTTTATAGTAGAAATCACTATCTTAATTTGTTTGGTTTACTTTTTAGCTTTGAATGATCAGCCTAGACCAGTATTTGATTCATGTTATCAAACTCAGGATACATTTCTAAAGCCTTTAAGAATCACACTGCTGAAAAAACAAGGTGCAGTTTAAAATGATTGCAAAGATTAATCTCTCTATAAGCCTTCAAATCAATAGTATTGATTTCAATTTAAGGTTTTATTTATCCCAGTTATTTCATTTAGTAAAGATCTACTATTTATCCAGAAGCAAGACGTAAGCATATCGAGATACTAATACCAAGTAATTTTTTTTTCTTTCTCATGTAATCAATCTCCTGCCCTCCTACACTCAAACTGTCCAACAAGTAGTGAATTTTTCAGCAGAAAAGACGTATTTGTTTTAGACATCATAAATAGTCCCCTAGTCAAAAACTTTTTATGTTTTAAATTCTATTTTTTTATTAAGGTTATGTTTGCAGTAATAAGTAATAATTAGTGCAAGAAAATTTATTGTCTGTAATAATGATCTATTCTATTGATGGGAGCAACAATCACATCCCATAGCACTGTCAGAATCATAGATTCATAGAATGGTTTGTGTTGGAAGGGACCTCAAAGATCATTTAGGTCCAATCCACCTGACAGTCAGGGACATTTTCATTTGACCTGCTTACTCAAGGTCTTGTCCTGTCTGGTGTTGAACACCTCCAATGGGCAATCACAACTCTGGGCAACCTATTCTGGTATCTCACCACCTGCACTGTGAAAAATGCCTTCCATGTATCCAGTCTAAATCTCTCCTCTTTCGGCTAATCACCATTGTCCCTTGTTCTGTAACTGTCTGTCTTGGTAAAAATAAAAATGCCCATCTTTATTGTAAGTCCCTTTTATATATTAAAAGGGTCCTCAGAACCTTCTGTCCAGGCTGAAATAACTTTGACTAATTCAGCCTTTCTTCATAAGAGACGTGTTACATGATGCCTCTGATCATTCTATTGCCCTCCTTGGGATCTGTTCTGAGAGGTCCATGTCCTGTAATGGAGACCCCAGAAATGAGTGAAGTATTCCAGCTAGGGTCTCAGCAAACAGAAGCAGAGAAGCAGAACTGTGGGATCTCAGTCTCTCAGAACTGGGGCGCAGGGTGAACCAGACCGCCCCTGGGGGGCTCGGGAGTCCTGGAATGTTGCCAGAAATGTCTGGTGGCTGGACTTTGATCCCACAGGGGAGATGACATCAGTATGAGGACAGGAGGATTTCACTGGGGCGAATGGTGAAGGGATAAGTTAATTGGAGTGTGAGATACAGGGTTTAAAATTTCTGTACAGGGGGGTCTAGAGAGGTAAGATGGAGGAATTGGGGCGTGCCCTTCTCCTCCTTCTTCTTCCTCTAGGCCTCCATTTTCTGTGGTGATGTTGGCACTTTGGGATTGGTCTTTACTAAAAGTGCACTGGTTAATAAGGGTAGAGGGTATTGGAGAAAAATGATAAATATTGTATACGTAACTCCGGGTATAAAGATAGGTGGCCGCCCCAGGGGCTCTCAGTGTGTGCCCATGGCTGACTGCTGAGCAGAACTCTGTCAGGCCAAGAGAAAATCTTTTAGATAAGCAATTAATAAACACCGAGACCGAGAGCAATTCTGAAGCTTCCTCTCGTCCTTTCAAACCCCGGGGGCCCAAGGCCATCTTTGGGCTTTTCCCAGACCATCTAGACAGCACCAAAATCCGACAACTGGCGTCCGCTGTGCGGGCTATCTCCCACCAAACCTTTCGGGGGGGGGGAAAGCCCTGAAGAGCTGAAGAGCCAAGAGGACAGCACTGATAACTCCAGAGGAGGGAAGCCTGAAGAAAGAAAGAAGAAAAAGAAAAAACCGGCCGGGAGAAGCTGCAAAAATCAGCAGTCACTGAGAATCCCATCTCTCAGCTTCTGCTGAAGACAGTTCGTAGCAGAGCGGCCTGGACTGGGACCAGAAAGGCGCCTCTGGATCCATCTCTTGTAATCTACTGGATGGAGAACAGGAGCCTCCAGACCACTCTGACGACAGATTCGGTAAGAAGGCCAAAATAATATCATGGGGGCCACACTCTCCCAAGAACAACGGGAAATCTTATCCACCTTACAAAGTGTAGCAGAATTATATACAGAAGGGATCCCAAAGAAAGAATTAAAACAGCTGTTATTATGGGCAAGGCTTAATTATCCACTTGCAGAGACATATCTGTTGTTCGAAGTGGGGTTTTGGCAAGAAATTAATATGCATTTATATATTTTAGCAACAAAAAAAGATGAGACAGCGTTAAAGCTACTCTCGCCGGCAAGAATCATGTTACAAGGTATTTCAGTGCAGTCTAAAAGACTGGAAAAGCAGCGAGAAGCTGCGGTACCCTCAGAGAAGGGGGCGGAGCAGCGGAGCTCCGGGAAAAAAAATTGCTCTGGCTTTAAAAAGCCAGGGGGAAAGGGCTCTCGAAAAAAGAGAGCAGGAAAAAATATTAAAACCCCCGATCAAAAAATGCAACAAACCCCAAGGGCGTCCTGAAACTCCAGAGAGTGTGGAGGAGTCAGGAGCAGAAGGGGGGGAGCAGGAAGATAAGGGATCGGGGGGGGGGGCCTGTTCGCGGTGAAAGCGGCGACGCGGCGGCGGCGGCGGCAAACGCGGGCAGCGCGGGTGAAGATGAGGAGACGCGCGCGGAGGGCGAAACTCGCAAAAACCGGGGTGTAGACTCACACGCGGGCGCGGGAGCGGCGAACGCGGAAGGCGGGCTGAGGGAAAATGTGCAGGCTCAGAGGGCCGCCGCGGTGAGACGCAGGAGGCGCGCAGTTGTGACGTCAGACCCGGTGCGACGGTCAGCTCGAATCGCGGGGAGAGCCGGAGTGCCAGCGGGAGAAGTGAACACAACGTCAGAGGAGGAGGGGTTGGACTCTGGGACAGACCGAGGGGCGGGAACCTCGGAGGTGGAACAGGGGGGAGACGATGACGTCAGCTTGGGGGACACAGGGAGCAGCTCGGAGAGTACGCATGCGCAGAAAGTAGGACGCGGGCGGACCCGAGCCCGGTCCCCTGTGACGTCGCGGGTGAGGAGGGGCCGTGTTAGGGATTCTACGTCCCGGGGCTCCACACCGTCTCCAGATCTGGTGCCTTTGGTTCAGACCCTCGGAGTCCCAGTCCCTTCCCTTCACGGGAGACGCCGAGCAGGAAGAGGAAGTGGGGCAGTCGAGATCGCTCCGTCATCTGAGCCAGGGAGGCCGGTGACAGCGCCACCTAGTGGCAGGAGGGCAGAAGTGCACGACATGCCGGGTCGGCTCGGCGGAGCCACAGCGCCATCTCGTGGCGAGACTGCAACAATGCAGCAATTTTTTCCAACAATATATAAAAAGAAAAGCACCTTGAAGAAGACAATGTTAACACAACAAAGGGATTATCCATCCTCGGAACCTGATCCACCGATCGTGAGACATTTTCTAAACAACACACAGGCAAAGCTAAAGGGAGATCCTTTGGTTTTGATCAGAAACCCAGAAACAGGTCAAATAGAGGGTCCTTTCAAACTAATCTCTTGGGGAAAGGGTTTCGCTTGTATTTCCACAGATCGAGGTCTGAAGTGGGTGTCGGTGCGGCATGTGAAGCCATTCCGGACGCGAGAGCACGAAAACGCTGATCCGAGAAACAAAGAGACGAGTACTCAGACAGAAGTCGAGACTCAGACTGCGAAAAACGACCCGGAAGAGAAATAAAAAGAAACTAAGGACCTTGGGGGGGTTTTTCACACAAAAGCGAAGTAATGGGTTTCATGATGCTTATGTGCATCGTTCTTTCATTCATTGCAGTAAGCAGTGGGGGAGATTTACCTCTTAGTCAACCAAGGCAAAATGTATGGGAGGCTTTAGCTCGGGCAGCGAATTTAGATAGTATCTGCCTGACACATTCAAGACCAGGTAAACCATTTTCAGCATGCATGGTTGGATTGCCAGTGGACGAATGGCCAGTTCCAGGGCACTCTGCAATTAACATTTCGCAGGTCATTAAAAATCCTATAAAAGAGTGGTGTGCTTGGACACACCTGCTTCCTGTGGCTTCTACAGAACCTCAGGAATTGGAGATTTTTTGGGTCCATGACAATGAGACTCTGCATGCAGTTTGAAGCTCCGAAAGTCACAAAGGTGAAAACTATTGATTTGACTCCCTCTCATGAATTTTATAAGAATGCCTCAGCTTGGTGTAAATATACAAAGAGAACTACCAAAGGATCGATCCAAGTTCCGGTGCAACTGCCGCGAGGTCTGTTCTTAATTTGCGGGGACAGAATTTGGCACGGCATTCCTGCTAATGCCACGGGAGGTCCATGCAGCATTGGGGAAATTTCAATGCTATCGCCTGATTTGAACATGTTAAGAGAGGTAAGGCACAGAGAAAAAAGATCAATACAGCAATATGCGGCAGATTGCAATGATGAAATGTTTTCTTGGGACAAGAAAACGAGTATTGCTACAGCAATCTTCTCACCTCAGACAGCATCGGGGGTGGCCTTGACTCAGATCGACCGCATGGGTTGTTGGTTGAGCAAACATGCGCGGTCTGTGTCTGTCACATTGGATGACATGTTAAAAGACGTCAGTAGTGTGAGACAGGCGACTCTTCAAAACAGAGCGGCAATCGATTATCTATTGCTTACTCATGGACATGGGTGTGAAGAGTTCGAAGGGATGTGCTGCATGAATCTCTCAGATCATTCAAAGTCAATTCATGAAAATATCAAAAATATAAAGGACAGCATAAATAAGCTTGGCGAGATCACAGGATCATGGATCGATCAACTGGCAGAATTCTTTGACATCTCTCCCATTTGGAGAGGAATCTTAAAGATAGGGTTTTATGTTTTAATAGTTCTCCTAGTCCTCATACTTGTTGTCCCATGCATATTTGCATGTTTAAAACATGCAATGAATCGGATGGCAAAAAAGATCTTTTTGGTGCAAACAGAAGGGGGAGATGTGGGATCTCAGTCTCTCAGAACTGGGGCGCAGGGTGAACCAGACCGCCCCTGGGGGGCTCGGGAGTCCTGGAATGTTGCCAGAAATGTCTGGTGGCTGGACTTTGATCCCACAGGGGAGATGACATCAGTATGAGGACAGGAGGATTTCACTGGGGCGAATGGTGAAGGGATAAGTTAATTGGAGTGTGAGATACAGGGTTTAAAATTTCTGTACAGGGGGGTCTAGAGAGGTAAGATGGAGGAATTGGGGCGTGCCCTTCTCCTCCTTCTTCTTCCTCTAGGCCTCCATTTTCTGTGGTGATGTTGGCACTTTGGGATTGGTCTTTACTAAAAGTGCACTGGTTAATAAGGGTAGAGGGTATTGGAGAAAAATGATAAATATTGTATACGTAACTCCGGGTATAAAGATAGGTGGCCGCCCCAGGGGCTCTCAGTGTGTGCCCATGGCTGACTGCTGAGCAGAACTCTGTCAGGCCAAGAGAAAATCTTTTAGATAAGCAATTAATAAACACCGAGACCGAGAACAATTCTGAAGCTTCCTCTCGTCCTTTCGAACCCCGGGGGCCCAAGGCCATCTTTGGGCTTTTCCCAGACCATCTAGACAGCACCAAAATCCGACACAGAACCAACTCCCTCATCCTGCAGATTGCCTGTCTTTTGTGCAATGCAAAAGACAATGGATTTTCTGGGATGCAAGTGCAGATTGTCAGCCCAAATCTAATTTTTTATCCACCAGTATCTCCCAGTCTTTCTCTGCAGGGCTGCTCTCAGACATTACCAATACTCTACTGATATTCAGTAATGCCTAAGGTGTTGCCCAGCAAAGTTATAGGTTCCCCAACCCTTGTCGTGTTCAAGGTCAAGTTGGATGGGCCTGTGAGGAACCAAATCTAGTGGGAAATGACCCTGCTCATAGCAAGTGTGTTTGAACCTGATGATGTTTAAAGGTTTCTCCCAACTCATACCATTCTATGATTCCATGATTTTCCTGACCAAGATACAGGTCCTTGCACATGGACTTGTTGAACTTCATGAAGTTCACATGGGTCCGCTTCTCAATTTTCCACATTTACTCTCAAGCTTGTCAATGTCCCATGGCCTATCTGTTGTAGTGTATTTTTCTTCCTTTGATGTATAGATAGAAAATATACTATCAGACACAAGTTCTCTAAAGTAATTAATCAGCTGTAGAGGTTATAAAGTCAGAACACTGGTTTCATTCTTTTGTGCAGCATATGCTTTAGGTGAGGTCTGTATCAATTGTATTCCAATGGGAGTTTTGCTTTCTGATAAGTATTGCATTTTGTCTGGATTTATATGTTGCTTACGAAGAATTAATTGCAAATCATACCACTTGTTCAGTTGGTTGACAATGTTAATTAAAATTTGTTTAACTTATGGAGTAATTTTCTGTAAGTTAGCTTAAATTCAATATACTAGGGTGACTAATTTGTCATATTTCTGTTCATGTAAGTTACAGAATCTTCTCACCCCCTCATATTGTCATTTTCTGTGTTCTTTATACATTTAGTGATTCTATTAATATCCATTTTCTAACAATTTCAATTTTCTATTGAATCTATGCATTTTCTCCACTGACTGGGCCACATCTTCTGGGACTGGGAACAGTTCTACACAGAGGGATAAGAGAATCAGCCTATGTTTACCGAGAATATTGCTCACAATAGTGAGCTTGCTCGCACAAGCAAGGGATACAATATTTTTCTGAGCACACTGGTCATTCATGGTCATCTTTTATTTTCTTACCTCTAATATTTAAGAGTTATTGTTTCGCAAGCTGGAATCTTGCACTCTGAAATAGTGGTTTATGTTTTTCTGCCCTTCATGTAGATCTTGGATTTAGCCAAATTTGACATGTTTGTAGATTGACTTCACTTCTTAATTTTCCCCTTTTCGTCTGGCCATCCTTGAGTCTTTTATGAGTATTATCAATCATGTACATTTATGGTAAAATTGTTAAATGATGAAAGGCAAGAAAAAATATGCAAATAGGATCACAATTGAAACCTGCCTGTCTGGTTACTTCTGTCTGATTGACTTCACTGAAAAATCTATCAAATATTATGAATGTGTTTGAAATGTTTTTCAGTAGGCTATTGCATGAAAATAATGATGGAAAGAATTCAATTTTCAGTTGTGAATACAAAATATTGCTAAATTACCTAGATGACACAATTTGCTGCCAATATGCTTGAGTAAACAAAAATCTTGCAGATTCTCACTAGACTAACGTAAATAATTTCCTAGAAACAAGCAATCAGTCCCAATCAAGTTACTGCTTTAGAAATGAATAAATAAAACCATCATTATGAAGCAAAATATTTCACAACACTTTTTTGTCTTGCATGTTTTTTTCACACTTACTTGATTTAAATTTATTAAGGAATACCTTTTAGTTGAACTTTTCCAAATTAGAAAAGAATACCTGAAGGAACACTGAAAATTGGATTTTATTATTTCTTTACTTTTTTAACATCATAAAGTCAAGGTAACACTTTAAACAAAAATGTATTAAGCATTCAATGTCCTATTTATAGGGGAAGTTATTTTCATTCTTTAGAATCACCTTAAATTTAATATTTAAGTTTGATAAATGTGTTATCTTATTCAGAAAAGGTTTTTTCTCTGGACCATTTGGTAGTGAATAAATTATATGCAATCACCATTAATCTCAGTACTTCAGGAATAAAATAATTAAAGTATGCCTCTTCCATCAGTTCATGGTAGAGTACTGCACAGAAATAAAACAGATGTCCTGTTGTCATATATGGTCATATAATCAGATACAGACATAGTAATGCATAGGAAACTTTTGCCTGAGTATATCAGTTCCTTTTCCCTGTTCTTATATCCTATTGAGTTTGCATGAATGAAATGCAAGTGGCTGATAGCATTTTGTGTAGCTGATTCTCTATTCTGTCAGGGCACAAGATATTTTTTCATCATATCACAGGGCATTTAATTGCATTACATTTAATCCTTTGTAATCCTTTAAATCCTCCATTTAATCCTTAGCACAATGACACCTTTTTAGCTTGTGCTTTGCAGCAGGTTTTTAAGGGCAAGGAAGTTAGATTGTGCTTCAGAAGGAATACAGCACTCCAACAACTTCAGACTTTTGATTGTGACATCATGCAGATTGCACAAGTACCATTCACTTACTTGACCTAGTCAGACTGCATATAAACAGCAGCTATTCAGTATGCTCATATGCAACAATCACACATTTTAAAAAATCCATGACAGTCAGTGGGATTTAGAGACTTGGATAAGCCCCTCTATGGAGAACAGACATTGAAATTGTGCGGTGTGCTTACTAAGTAGTTGTGTTTAATATCATCCAATAGTTCAAGTAATTACCTTTCTAATTTCAAATATTGAAAAACTTCTTCTGAGGTTTAAATGAACAACAAAACCAACATGCATTTGCATTTGCGATCATTTTATCTATATGGCCAGTGGCTAAAATGCAGTTTTAGACTAATTAAATTTTTATTTTTCTACTACCATTTAGCAGTGCCATTTTCCCTAATACTATTTACAGTGGTTTGACATTTTATGTTGTAGTTTTTCTTCGCTTCTTTTTGGTTTTCTCCCAATACGCTGTAATTGGTATTACATACACTTCAAAGATATCAACCCAGAATGCACAGAGATATAAATGCATGTATATACAGTTATATAGACTTACAATTTGCCACTGTTTTCAGGTTATGGATTCTCTGTAAGGCAAACTAGGTCTACTACATGAAAGAAACTAGACTACTGAAAAACTAACAGCATTCTGATGTCGGTTCTTTGTACATGTGTTACTTGATCATCTGTTCTTGTAAAAAGACTGAGTAGCTAATGGAGAGGGAATCCCAGAATGTAGCACATGAGGAAGAAAACTTTAAAAAGTAAAGCTCTGGGTATAAATTTATTTGCCACCTCCAGAGAAGATTTGTACCAGAGGGCAGAAACAAGATTGCAGGAACAAGGAGCCTTTCTCAGGAGAATAGTTTGTTTTCAGTAAAGAACACAGGTTAAATTTTTTAAAGACATCTTGCTTCACAGTAATCCCTGATAAGGTCATTCATGTCCGGACTGCTGCCCACATTTGCACATTAATGATTTGGAGATAAAGCAACAAACACTATGAATAAAATCCTTAAAAACAAAGATATGTGGCTCAAGCCTTAAAAGCTAGATGCACAACAGTAGTATAAAGAAGGCACAAAATCACATGGAATGACTTAACTAAGTGTATATAGCATAAGGTGTATGGAATATTTGTGTTGATAACTGTTCAGATTTTGTTTTTATTTGCTTTGGTAGCTCAGTTTTCTACATGATACTACCAGAGCAGTATCAGATGTCTATCTGACAGTAAAAAACAAACGAATCAGAACTTTTCAGACAATTTGCAATATAGCTAAATTTCTGAACTGCTAATACCCATTTCTCAGCATTGATGGTGCACTATAACTTGTACACAAAATCAACGAACAAAATAATTTTTGTTATTTCCTCCATATAATTTTCACCTCATATCGTTGTTAAATTCTTTGTTCCAAAATAAATATGACAATTAATGTCCAAGTTAATTGTTAAGACATGTCTGCATAATCTCTAATACCTTCCAAGCAATAAATATTAACTTGATTTCCAATGGCTAATCTAACAGTAAACTACTGTTCCATATTGTCTGCCCTAGTTATTTCCATGACTTCATATATCTTCTACCTCCCACAGAAAACTGTAGCAGTTGCTTGCACTCTCTCATTACTCTTTGAAACACAGATGGGTACATACATAACCTGTAACAAAGCATACAAACACAAATGTGCAAGCAAGGAAGTTGAAGATCATGTATGTGCACGGGAAGGAGCTGTATTTAGGACAGAAGTTAATTGCTAATCAGTTGAGCAATCTGCCTTATTTTTAAATTAGTTTCATCAGTAAATTCTTAGTTTTGAAGGAGAATACGACAAATGTTGATTATAACTCACTCAGAATTGCTCGATTATGTTTATATATAAACTGATATGTGAATGGAGGATCCTACCATTTGAGGTTTTAAAATATTATCAAAGAAATGTGAAAATTCCCACTTGTCTGTCTGTAGCTTAATACAATCTCTGTATCATAAAACCTCATGATGTCATTGGTATTCTTGAAAGCAAGGGAAAATAAAATATATTTAATCAGTATGAACTTAGAGAAGTTTTTAACTGCTTACTTTGGTAATGAAAGAGCATGCACATAGGTTGTCCTTTTTTCAGTAGAGGGACCTCTAACAAGAATCTGTTCGATCCCACAAGAATCTTGATTTTCATTAAATTGCTAAACTTTTGCCAGATATTGAGATTTTGTCAGATATGTGTAATAAACATATTTTGGGAAACTTTTTTCATTTTAATCTAAATCACTCTTTAACAAGAATGATACAATTAGGCAGTTGTACGTTTCTAGCTAACAGTAGAAACCAAGTAACAAGTATATAACAAATGAAACCAAGCCTTATTTGGAAAAGAATATATCATTGCCTTTGTATCAGTAATACAGGAATAGAATCAGCCACTTCCAGAATAGCTTTGTACATAAACAAATAATCCCTAAAAGTAGAAAAATGCCACATTCAATCCTCAATGCAGGACTCATGTTGCATTAATAAAATTTAAATTTTAAAGTCCATACAAATGAATATTTACCATGCCCCATCATATAAATATCTACCTATTTCCCATATTTGTGCATCTCTTCATAACATATGAGGAAATACATCATTTCAGAACCTGTTTGAAGCAGAGGTATATTATCACTTGATTCCTTTCTTAAGCAAAGAACTATGAAACTACTTTATCATATGGTTTAAGCTGCCTGTCATGGAAAAATTCTTAGTCAATATTCTCAAGTAAAATTTCTTCTTTCTTCACTCACCCTCATTCTTTTGCAGAAGGCTAGCAAAATCTTCAAAATTATCAAAGAAGGGAAAAGTACGAATAAAATATTTACCTTTTGCATCCAAAATTATTTTATTTGGACTGGGGCAGTAAGTATGCTGCAAGAGGGAAACAGCCTCTGCCCAGGGCCAACCCACATGCAATCTTGTGTGTTGCTTAGTGACTTAAGTGATGACAAGGCTCCAGTTCTGATAGCCCAAATAAATTATCACACATTTTAAAATTTGTTTTTCATTAATAAAAGCTACACTCTTTATTCTTAAAAAAGAAAAAGACAGAAATCTAACATCAAAGCTCTAAATATAGGTTCTACAGTGACTCTGCTGCAAAATACAGGACAGCCACATAATCATAGTTATTCATCACGCCTTCTATAAGAAAAAATAATTGAAAGCACAAAGATTTTTGTGCAGGGAGATGGAAGGGGAGAGGATTTGTGGAGCAACCTGAAAGCAGAGCAGGTTTTGAGAGTGTATAAATACTTGAAAAGATATGTGAAAGCATTCTGTCTTGGAAACAGTCCCTCTTATCATTTCAAAAATGTAAACATATATCCTCATGCACATATGTATGTATGTATGTGTCTGTATGAATTGAAAACTTGTTGGGAATTTAGCTGATTAGAGACTGGAAAAGTACAAGGCCGTGGCTAATTCCAAGTCCTGCACCTGCAAGATAGCATGTCCTTGGGCCTAGCTGGGTATGATAACAAGTAGACAGAGAGATGTGAGAAATAGGGAATGTAGGCCCAAAAGAATGAGGAAGAGTTGATGGTATAGTTTAACCAATAGATCGCTTGGCTTACAGAATATGCATGAGCTTATTACTTGCTGTATGTGTCTGATGCTCTCTTCAATAAACGGAACTTGCTGATCTCTCATATTGAGTGTCCGAGTCTCCCCTCACCGACAAATGGCTCATCCCCGACAAAGGCCTCATTCAGTGACAAATGGCTGCCCAAACAGGGACCTAAAGGAAGGTTGAACTTGAGAGCCATTCTACAACAAAAACTTAATGTAAGTCTAGTGAGAGCTAGAGCTAGTCATGAGAGCTCATGAAGCTCTCCCTTTTGTCTCTTCCCAAACAGTTGCAGTAGTAGTTGCAAACTGGGTTACTAATTATGAAAACAGAGGATATGTAAATATTGTTAAGTGGAACTCCACGACAGACTAGCTAAGTTACAGTGAATGAAAGTCTTGTTTAAAGCAAGTTTGGTCATGTTCCTAAGGCTGCATTGTTCTTTTAACTGCACTTCCAGATTTCTCAAATGTTAAGTACACTGAAGTGCTGCCAGCTGACTTACACAAGGCTGGCAGGTAGAAACAAGAATAAATGAGTATCTGATTGGTTGGCAATAGCAATTAGTCTGTAGTCCAGGATCTTTACACCCAGAAGTCATCATTTGGCTGATTACATTCTGGCCTGCTTTGAGACACCCCTGAGTATCTTCAAGCCAAAACCATATGGAAGAAGTACTGACTGACTTGCCCAAATTAAGCCTGGGGAGACCAGGCTGCCCTCTGTCTCCAAAACTGAAGGGAAACAAAGAGAATTATACCAGTGAGTGAATTAACTGGACAATGGCCTATCAAAAACTGCTAATTCCAGAGACAGACAGTGCAAAAATAATGGATGGTCCCTTATTTCAACATGATAGCAATGCTTGGGAATATCTATGAATTCTAAAAAAATTATGGCTGTATTGTGCTTTGTTCAAAACTGGCAGTGTAAATGTGTGCATTCCCCCAAATCCAACCTGAAGGCCTAAGAGAAAGGGCATTTCAAAGGCAGTTGTAGATACAAATTCTAAAAAAAAAAAAAGTTTTACTGTCCCAAATAGGATGATATAGACCAAGATTTTGCTTTTGACATTAGTCATTTGGCAGTACTGCCTTTCTTGAATGTTTTATTCAGACAATCAAAAAAATGTTGACACCTGACCTATGAAAATCAAATCCCTTATTAGGTGTCCAAAATAGGTACAGAAGAATAGAAATATTTCCACTCAATAGCCACTTTAAAGATCTTAAGAGTCTGTTCCTCATTTTAGCAATCTAGTTGATCTAGCTAAACAATAAGCCATGAACAGGCTTGCTTTAGATTTTCTTTCATGTTGATGGAAAGGTGTTTCTAGAGAGTGTTTCTAGAGGTGTTTCTGGAGAATGTTTCAGAATGCTTCAGACTAGAATAGAGAAAGTGCCAAGTTTGTTATCAGTAGTGTTACTAAGTCAACAGCATTACAGGTCTCTAGATAGTAGTTATAGTCAATTTTTGACAGATGCCATGTAGGACTTCAGGTGTTAGAGAACACTGAAAGAACAAATATGAGTTTATAAGTTTGATCAAGAAGTACCTGCAATTTTATTCCCTTTCTACTTTCAGGAAGGAGATCTAAATTTCACTGTAAGCTCAAACAAAATAAATACATAATATTGTGGTCTTTTGGAACAAGAAGCCAAATTCAAACTTTGATCATATTTTTCATTTGAAATTTAGAAGATGTTTTTGGCATTGCCAGTCAGCTTTTCAGCAGAAAACAGGCAGTTAAGTCAAAGGGTAGGTGTTATCTGATCTGTATGTATGGGTAGATGCTTTTTTCATCTTCAGTGGGAGAACAATTCAAGGAAAGTAATAAATCTGGTGGTGCAGTTCCCCCCTTCTGTATTTTTAGTCCACTTCTATCACCATGCATATCTGAAATGTGTCCTTCTTGCAAATGTTTCCAGCCTACAGCTAGGATCCCTTAGCTTTTCTGCTCACCAATGAGTAAGAGTAGTTCTGGCTTCCCATGTTGAGGTTGTCAATGAAAAACATATGTCTTAAAGAGCTCTATGTTCTTATTCTTAACAGTCTTGATGTCAGCATTGTTTTTTTCAGCCATGGCAGAGAAATCTCAAATAGAGAAGGGAGAATGCAATAACCCCTGTATGCTTAAAGAAGAACTTCCTCCTCTGCTATTCTTTCCCTGATATTCTGACAGAGGTTCACTCATTTAAAGGTCTGCTAGCCAGAAACAGAGGCCTTAAAGATGTTGTAAATCAATTTCCCTCCCTCTCATAATTTTTAGGCTATATTGTCTAAAGTTCCATCTCTTTTCAACTATTTACAGTAGCTAGAATTCCTGTCATACTGCAACTCCTTTTAGATATTGGGGAAAATAACATTTTCCTTTCTGAAAATATGTTTCTACTATAACTGTCAGGTGAAGTACTTCATTTCTATATGTAAGGAAGTCTAATTCTTTATTTTTTTCTTTAACTTTGCTTATAATTTTGATCATATGCTTTGTTGGTATAAGGTATTCTAAAATATCTTCTGCTCCCTTACTTATGCTGACAATTGCTAATGCATAGGAATTCTAAACCACTTATATTCAAGTCAATTTTTTCAATCAATTTTTTATCAATATTGCTAGTTACAAGATGACTCCATTAGTCATTTCTTCTGGACTGTTGTCATTCAAAAATACCTATTAAGTATCTTAGAGAATGTGAATTTATGAATATGAATTCAGTACATTAATTCTCAAAATAGAAAATGGGAATGAGTCAATGGTAGTCAATATATAAACAGTTGGCAGAGTATATAAATTCAGGAGCATTCAGAACTGATGTAGAAAAGGGGTGGGCCTTTTATTCTTTCTAACAAACACAAAATGAGTTCACATTTCCCTTGCAAATCTTTATATAAAATATGAACCTTTTTTTTTACCAAGATTTTTGTTTATAAGAGACATTATTGCAAAACCAAACAAGAAGTATATTGCATCACAAAAACATTCAAAGCATTGCTCCAAATGCTATCTCAGTCATGATCTTTCTCCAATCAAAATTTTAATAATAAGTCAGCAACAGTTGTTATTAAGACCAGAATCATAAAATACCATAAAGTCATGAGGAAAGCCATTTTTATTTATGATGGTTAAATGCAGTGCCATGGAAACATAGATTTCCCACTCTCTGCATTTCCATCATTAGTGCCAGCACACTAATGCAATCCAGAAGCAGAGGCTGGGTGAGCACACTGCAAAGTTCCTGGGAAGCAGTCTAGCCATGGCTGCAGTGATTTGAATCAGATTTAAGTGGCTCCATTTCTTTCCAGATGTATGCATTTTGACACAAAATGAAATGTCCTGTAAGTTATGAATGTATCAGTTCAGATTGGCATTAGCTTGAGTTTCTTATTCTAGAGATTGTGATGCTGTCTACTAAGCTGGAAAGGAAAAACACAGGAATAACAACAAAGCCAAAGATTTACTGATAGTTCTTCCTCATTCTAAGTTCTGTTATAAAATAGTTTTAACTATACAAAAATTTAAATTATTATGCTTAATCATGCATCATTTAGTAAAACTCTTCAAGGAGGACAACTAGTTTGCAAGCATACAAGATAAATGCTGCCACTGAGCATAAGATAAATGGTCTAATAAATCTACTTTGAGATTTGTCTCACTAGAACCATCTACTTTCTTCCAAATATAGTGAAATTTAATCTAGCGGTCCCCAAATCCCATGTGAAAATAAGAAAATAAAAATGTAAACAAAGAGGTTTTTTCAGTATAAACAGTTTCTGTATGAGAAAGTGTTTGAGCTGTAAACTTACTACTGACTGTTACCTTGTCTCTTATGCCTTGAATTTCTCAAGATCTGTGCATCACTTGGAAAGAGACCTACAGATTAAATAGGAACAATGGTACTGTATATCAAGAGAGATTCACTTTGTAGATGCAAGATTAACTTGGTAAACCAAAGGGATAACTGATCTCCATAGAGCTTGAGCCATAGAACACAGTTTCTCTGAGATATCATTACAGAAAATTTATAGCTTTTCCCCTATATGTTTTATACGCCTTGATATCTAAAGAGATCTTAAGGATATCTAAAAAGACCCTACATTCTCTTGTTACTTCTCATTTCCCTAATAATTTATTTAGATTTTTCTGATTATTATCAAGATGACGTGATTATGACCTCAGCAGGCACTTCGCTTAAGTTTCAAAAAATTGTGGTTTAATTCTTTCAGTTTGGGCACTAAAAGAAGAAACAGTATCCAAATGAAATTAGGTGTTGAAAATTGAAGTTGTGCTTTCTAGGAAAACCTAGGAATAGGTCCTTCGAACAATCTTTTCTTGTTTAGCCCTGTAACTCTGTGATGCATTAATACTGGCCTCATTTTATTATATTAACTTACTAAATCTAATAAATGATGGCCACCAAGAAGGGAGATCTTTCATCTTTTTTTTTGTCAGTACAAGTAAATGTGATGAATTGATGGTTGAGGAGCTCCCTGGAAAATGAGTGAGAGAGGATTTTTAGATCTTCTGCAAGTCTTTTCTCCAACATAAATAGATTTCTTCCTTTATTTTCTACTCTTGAACTTGCTAGGCTTTGTTTTTTATTTTGAAAACCCGTTTGTGTCTGGCAAGCCATATCATCCACATGCTGTCATTCATAAGTGTAAGTATGTTTACTGTCATCTGTGCTGTACTATAAGGGTCAGAATTTTACAAGCTGGCATGTGAATCAGGCCCTGACCTGTGCTCAAATGTACATAAAGAGGGAGCTTTTGTATTTGCAAACAATATTTTTTTTTTAAACTTCTGTGCTCTGGGCAGCTTTCTGAAAACACATGCACAACTATAATCACTGTTTCTGTCAAAGAAGAGAGGAAGAACAGAGGGGTGGAAGGAGAAGTAAATTATGTGTTTTGAACATGATAATTGGGGAGCAAAATATTTTATAGCTGACGACTTTTAAGTCCTTTCTTCTTTTTCTTAGAAGAGAGATTCAGGGGTTTAAGAGGAAGACTTTGTCCAGCAGAAAAGATAAACAAAAAACCCAAACCTAAATAAAACCTTGATCCAAAACAAAAAAAAAGTGCAAAACAAAAACCTTTTCTAGATTTAATCTGAAATTGTTTACATTACAGACCTACTTTGATATATCTGTTTCATAACAGTGAAAGAATATCAGGACTTGCATGCAGCTGGCTTTCTGGGTCAGCAAAGAACTGAAGAAGACCTAGAAGTTTATCAAGGCAGAACACATTCATGATGGAGTACAGAGGATTCAGCTTGATGCAAACAGGCAGAAAAGACAACATTAGCATCTCTGTAATAAGAAGCAGCTGGGGATATGAAAGAATTTCTTTAGTCATGGTTTGAAAAAATGTGTCATAAAGTCAGAAATCTTATAAAACTGTAAAAGATGTTCTCTGTACTTGTTTCACCCAATCATTTGATTGTTTATTTTCTGTACACCACAGGAAGTCTCAAAAAGGAGAATTAATTTGCTCTGAAACAAAATTGGACACTGCTTATAACAGTGAGAAAATAGGAGATTCCCATTTTACATTTCTGCATTCTATACCCTTGTCTTTGTACTGTGTGTATTTATAAAATATGCAATCATTTAGGAGAGCCCAATGTTTCTTTTAGAAGATCTTATTTAGTGTCTCAGTTTTAAACTATTTATTTGAAATTTTTTTCACAGAACTTGCTACTGTTCTTACTTTTTATAACCTTTTATATAAAAGGTTTCAGTCATGTCCAATAAAACTGTTGGATGAAACATGGGTTTGTTCACATCAAAACAATTCATAGCTAATTTCATAGAGAAAAGCTGTTATCTTTACACTGAAAATATTTAATCTGATGGAGAAACCACACACTAATTTATTTGTGGGCAGAAAATGTCTTTGAGACATGATGGATAAACATCTAGATCTTTCCTTGAGACACTAAGCAAATTTACCTCATGAACATATGTCTGCATGAAAGCCAGTTCCTTTTCAGAGACAAATTCTCTTAAGATTGTATCTGCTGAGCTTGTTTTGTCCTGTCATGTAAATCAACCCCACACTTTGTAGGTAGAGGGTAACTAGTATGCTACAGAATTGTGACAGTGTCATGGCATACTTATTCTGTCCTCCTAGAATTATTCCCTCAGACATTGCTGTAGTGGCAGCTGAAATAGCAAAAAGCCTAAATTCCTGCTATTTTCAGACTTATATCCAACCTCAGTATGGAGAATTGACAGCAAAATGCAAAAATTAAGGACAAGCTTAAGAAAAAGTTAGATGCAGGAGTATTCCTATTCCTATTCTCTATGGTATCATAGAGATTCTATCTGACTAGGTTCCAGAAATTTTCAACTTCTGTTTTCTTGGGCTGCTCTGATCCTTTAACATACACTGACTCCATAGCCCACGTGACTGGCATTTTCAAGTGTCATTAAGTGGATGGAAGTATCACCTTATTGAAAACATTTTCAAATCAGATATTTGGCTTAATTAGTGTCTTAGAGAATCAATACTATATAAGTACTGATCCTTTGATATCCTTTAATCTTTATCATTTTCGGATGACTGGTTGGTGATTGACTTTTGCAGGGAGGAGAGGGGAAAATAAATTTATTTTTCTGAAAAAATTTAAATAAAAATTAGAAATACAAGTGATTTTGAATTATACAGATCACAAAAAAGAATGCAGCTGCAATTCAAACACCTTCTTTTTAGCAGTATTTTTGTGCATAATTTGAGAGAGAATATTATTTGCAGAGCCTGCAGTATTGCCAGTTTCCTTCAATGTGATGCTAGATAGATTTTTACTTTTCAAGTCCAATGTTATGTTTCTGTCTTTACAAGATCTGTGTGATTGAGTTAAAAAGTTTTAATTTCATTGAAAGCAGATGCAACAAAGTTTTTTGAAGGTCTTGACTGCTTATATTTGATCTCATCCCTTTCATTCATGCATTAGCTTCATGAGGATGGATTATCTGCATCAACTTTTTATGACATCAAGATCTACTTCTTTTCATTGCTCCAGCAATTGCAACGTAAATTATCATTGAAGTAAGGGTAAAATCCACTTTTAGTAAAATTAATTATTATTTCAATAACAGCCATAATTTCAGTAAGGGGAATAAGTTAAATTTACTTTACTTTGTACATCAGAGAAACACAGAATCATGAAAAGTGACAAGGTTGGAATAGGCATTAAAGATCACCTACATTCAACTTCCCCTGCCATGGGGTTCCTATCCTTCTGATCAAACCAGGTTGCTCAGAGCCCCATCCAACCTGGCCTTGAACACTTCCACGGATGGGGCATCCATAACTTCTTTGGACGTCCTCTTCCAGTGACTCATCACTTCATAGCAAGAATTTCTCCCTAATATTTAATCCATACCTACTCTCTTTCAGTTTGTACCCATTCTTCCTTGTCCTATCACTTACAATTCTTGATGAGTGAAGTTTGCACACAACCTTCTCTTCTCCAGGCTGTACAACCTTCTCTTCTCTCAACTGTCTTCATAGAAGAGGAACTGCACTCCTTTATGAACCTCATGGGCTCCTCTGGACTTGCTCCAACAGTTCTGTGGCCTTCTTATGTTGGAGACACCAAACCTGTATGCAGCACTGTCAGTGGGGTCTCACCAGAGATGAGCAGAGGGGCAGAATCCCCTCCCTGGCACTTCTGGCCACACTGCTTTGGATGCAGCTGTCATGGTTTGACCCGGAAACAGGATTTCTGGGATGCTGTAGATAGGGCCAATGAGTGCTCAGATTTGAATATTGCCATCTGGCCCAACCACTGGGCATTGGATCCACCTCTGAGAACACTGGGTAAAAGCAGGGCTGTCCCCCTGGCAGGTTCTTTTTGGATTTCCGGCGGGAAGGATTTGGGTCTCTCCTCCGGCCCAGTTGCTGGCTGGGCGGAGGGAGGGGAAAAGCCATGTGGCCCGGCCCGGGAGAGGTAGGCCTGGCCCCCCCCCAAGGGTGGAAGGAAGAAGTAAAGAAATGCCAGGAAGCAATGGGCAGCCTGTTCCTCCCCCCCCACTTGGAGACAGACAGAGAGAGAGTGCAGCCTGTGTTTGTGGCCGTTACCTTGAAATTTAGTAAACATGTGCTGGCAGCAGGCAGCCCGGCTGAGGAGATGGGGGGGCAGGGGGTGCAGCCAGGAGTCCAGCTGCTTGGAGGAGTTTTTAACCCTTCTTGGACAATGAAAACTTTACAGAACATTAACCCTTCCTAGATGAGTGACGAAGGTCTGGACCAGAGAGAGAGAGAGTGAGAGATGTTGGAAGAATGGAGAAGATGGAGTGGGAGCCATGTTTCCGTGTGATACAGAGACTGAGTCCAGGGGGAGAAATGTCCCAGAGCCAAAGAAGATTCAGTGTGGGTACCCCTCGGCCCCAGGGGGTATATAAAATATGGGGGGGACAGATGTCCCAAAGGTGAGATACTGTGCTTTTCTGGAACTGGACAAAGTATCCTTAAAAAGACAACCCTGGAAACAGCCCTGATTCTTGTTCAGTGGTGAGAGCACCGGAACAAGGACGGAAAAGGCCACCACGACACATGGAAGGACTCCCTCTCCTCTTGAGGAACTGAAAGTTGAGCATTCTAGAGGGTGGTGCTGGATCCAGAATTGGTGATTCTGGAAGATGTATTGTATTGAGAATTTAGGGGGGAGGAGGAGGAGAGTGTTTTTGTGAGGTTTTCATTTTCCTTGTGTTTTCTTTTTCTTTTTGTGTGTAGTTTAGTAATTGTTTTTGTAGTTTAGTTAATAAATTTTTCTTTTTTTCAAGTGAGAGCCTGCTTTGTTTATTCCTGGTCAAAATCTCACAGCAGACACCAGAGAAAGTGTATTTGCATGGGGGCATTTGGCCTTGTGCCAGTGTCAAACCCTGACAGCAGCCCAGGACATGTTTGGCTTTTCTGGGCTGGGAGCGCCCATGGCTGGGTCACATGGAGTTTTTCATCAACCATCACCCGCAAGTCCTTCTCCACAGGGCTGCTTTCAATCACATCCCCTTCCAGCCCACAGGGGTGGCCAGGATTGCTGTGGCCCATGTGCAGAACCTTTTGCTTCTCCTTGCTGAACATCATGAGGTTTGCATGGGCCCAGCTCTCCAGCCTGCCCAGGTCCCTCAGGATGAGGCCCTTCCCTGCAGGACGTGGCTGCCCGCACAGGCCGTGGCCAGGGAACGTCTGAGGGTGCCCTTGGTCCCACTGTCCACGTCCCCTGCAGAGATGTTGAGCAGTTTGGGCCCTGGTGCTGAGCCTCAGGGACACCACCCATCTCTGCTCTCCCCGTGGACAGTGAGCCATTGACCACAGCTCTGGGTGCAGCCTTCCAGCCAGGTCTTTATCCACTGAAACACCCATCTCTCAAACCCATGTCTCTCCCGTTTAGAGACAAGGATGTCATGTGGGACAGTGCCAAACTTTGTATAAATCCAGGTTAAAAATATCAGTTGTTCTTCCCTTATCATTTTTCATAGAAAGTCACCAAATTTTTGAGGGTGACTTCCTCTTTGAAAAGCCATGTTGGCTGGTACCAATCACCTCTTTTTTTTTCCATTTGCCTTAGCATAGTTTCCAGGAGAATTTGCTTCATCATCTCACCTGACGCAGAGGTGAGACTGACTGGTCCATAGATGTCCAGGTCTTTTACTTTCTCCTTTTTACAAATGAAGGTTGAGTTTTACTTTTTCCAGTTATTAGGGACTTCACCTGACTGCCTTGTTTTTTCAAAAGTGATGAATGGTGGCTTAGCAATTCCATATGCAGGCTAGCTCATGATCTCCTGAGTCTTGTGCACACTCAGGCTCCTTAGATGGATGTGAACCTGACTTTCTCCTACAATGGATACAGTATCTTAATTCTCCCATTCTCTCTCTACATTTGCCTTTTTCATCATGGCCAGCATGGCTGCAGCACTTCCCATTGAGGACCAAGTCACAGAAGTCATTGAGAGCCTCAGCCTTCTCTTTGTCCAGGTAACCAGGTCTCCCATTTCCTTGCAGGGAGTGCCCACATTATACCTAGTCTTTTTTTTGCTTACAGTCTATCTATTGAATCTCTTCCTGTTGTCCTTGATATCCATGGCCAGACTCAATTCTAGATGGGCCTTGGCTTCCCTAACCTTGTCATTTCCTTTTGGTTTTGTCTTCACAATCTACTATGTTACATCAGAACAATGAATCACTATGTCAATATCCATAAGCTTATTTTAAAATAAACATTTACAGTTTATATAATTTCTAAAAACTAAAATTTATTTTCAATATTTGTTTAGGGAATGTTGATGGTCCTGAACAAAATTTCTATCTAATAATTAGCAGTATTTCAAAGCCTTCATGGAGCTGAGAAAGACATAGTATTAGGAAAGCAATGCAAGAGGATGTCTTTCATGCATGTTTGGGAACGAAAAGCATAAAACTGAGCTGTTTTCACATCAAGTTGTTGTCACTAGTTTGAAAATAAAGAAAGCTTCAGTTTTCTATTTTAAAAAAGACAGCAAACCTTGAACAATTTATATTTCTTAGAATATACAAGCTTCTTCCTTTCTGATGGCCAGTGACTATAGGATTTACCTAAGAAGTCTAGATTCAGCTCTCATTCTGTGTGAGAAAAAGTGAATTCCCATTTCATTTTATATGCATAAAATCTCAACACCATAGTGTAAAGTGTTCTGCCCTGGGGCTTTTGAACTTATGTCTGCTTAAAGTCTTTTTGGTACATTTAATATCAGCTAGACAAGAGAAAGAAAATAAAATATTAACTTTTTACAATAATCATTACTGCATAAAAAGCTAGTTTTCAAAAACAAATTTTCCTAAAATTTTAATAATTTAAATTATAATCCTTAAATATTAATTGGACAGGAGACTGAAGTACAGATCTGTCTTGTCCAGGTAAATATCCAAAGAAGTAGACTCAAAAAACTGTTTTTCTGTCTCTCAGTCAGGAAATATTAAAATCTATCTTTTAAGGCACAGTATCGTCAGCTGTGGCTAAAATCCACATTAGAATTTTTATTTTCCATGAGTTCTCAGCTCCTAATTACTGGACTATACCATCTGAGTTCATATTGTGATTCCAATTCTGTGCACTCATATGCAGATTCTGAGCAGAGAAAGAATGAAATAAAGTGCAAATCAGGCATTCAGTATTCTCTTTGGTTACTGTGGAACTTTTTCAGTTTTGAAGTTGTGCAACATATAAAGCCAAAGCCAATACTGAACTGGGCCTGTGGAACAGAATAGCCTGATGTCAGCATTTAAACCTCTTATTTAATTTTTCAAAGATTTCAATTTACCCAAACATCACTGATTTTATAAGTCCTATGTGACATTTGTGGCTCAACGTAGATAAAGTGACTAAAAAAATGGAATCCAAGGCAAGTGAGAAGTAAAGATTATTTTCAGTCAAATACTACCTCATATCTCTGTTTTCCATAATAGTCAGTTTTCTAATGTTAAAATTTTAATGGTTACCAACAAAGGACAATTTTTATTTTCCATCTTCTCTTTTTTTTCTCAGTAATATTTTACTCATTTGCTAGATCTGCTACTCATACCAGCTAGTTCCATAGGTAATTTAGAAACCGTTTACTACATCTCTGTTTATTCTTTTCTTCTTTTCCTATGAACATACCACCCTCCACCACAATTTATAAAAATTACAAAATATATTTGCTGACTTCTACTGCATATGTTCCATCACTGCTTTGATTTTGACTATTTAGTTTTATCTACTTTTTTGCCCACTACCATACTGTAAATATATTTTCATGGGAAGCAGGGGGCTTTTTTCCTCTGTTGTTGATTCCTGCACTACCAGTGTTATCTCTTCAGGTGGTTACAGGTACAGAGAGGAGAAGGCAGTGACAATCTTCCAACTAGCCTGATGTGTAATATTGCTCCTACTGATGGTTTTATCTCATCTACCTGGAGTCAAACCGTGTCACATAATTAGTTTATTGTGTACTTGCTCCCCTGTGGCAGGATAAGTAAACACTGTTCACTGCCAGCCTTTGTGCTTCAGAGTTCCTGGGATAGGTTTCCTGGAAAACTGGCAAACAAAGGATTGTATTTTATTTGTTTATTTTAAAACAATAAACAGCTTAATTTTTGCCAGCTTGATTTCTTGTAAAAAGCTCTTTCATTATTATTTTTCTGGTTGCACTGATGAAATAATGCTCAGTGTCAACTAGTTTTCTACTGTTTGTTGACAGCCATTAAAAGAAAAATTCTGACATCAGATAGGCTAGAGGCACACCAAATGCTGTGTGATTTCCAGATAAGGTTTTTCAGAGGCATTGGTGTGCTCCCCTGAGATGGCATCTAAAGCCAACCAACAAGGACCCTTAATTGTTAAAGTGAGAAGAGCAAACTGGCTTGATGAAGATAAGATTATGGTGTCTCTCATGTGAAACCTAAAATAGAAGAACCAAATTAAATAAAGTATAATCCTGCACAGAGGATTTTGAAGTTGATTTAATGGCATGCTATCACTTTCACTATGTTTAATACTCTTATGAGCTTACTGAGTTGCACACACAGTGTCAATTCCATTCAAAGCAACCTTTATCACAATGCACCAGTTAATTTTTGTCTTCAGGGTACAGTAATTATGCTGACAGACTGCAAAAAAATTACTCACTACACACATCTGAAAACATCACATTGCACAGATTTAAATTTAGTCCTTTCTCTGGTATGATCTCAAGATACTCTGATAGTAGCTAAACGAGGAATTGTAACTTTATTTTCACATCCCAAGTAATATAGCTTAAATTTTGTACTCTGCTATCCACCACTACTGAGAAAATTGGGGGATTTTTTTTTTATTGAATGTAGTTTTTGCTGCATTTGGACAGATGCTATACCTATGCAATCCAAGACAAGACATTTGCTTAATTTTTGTGGAAGAAAACCGCTGATAAAAGTGTTGCCCGTATATCGTGGTAAGAACTTAAACTCATTTTTCTTACTGCAGCAGCAAAAGAGGGTAAAGGTTAGAAAATAAAAGTACTACTGTCAGAGGAGAATATTCTGAAACTCTTTGTCATTTATATTTTTATTAAAATTGTTTACAGGAATAAGTTGTTTTTAAGAATATATTTACTCCCCCCCCCCAGAGAAGACATGATGGGAACTAGATATGAATTGTTTAAAAATATTGTTTCAAAGGAGTGAAATTACTCTAGGTACTTTATGTGAAAAAAGGAATTAACTGTGTTTATAATAATAATAAATCGAAAAAGGAAATTAAGTTTATTTGGAAATGTCAAAAAATAGATTGTGTACCTTAATGTCATTGTTCTGTTATCTTTTCCTCTATGTTAAAAAAATACCATATTTATGAAAAATTTGAGACAAGTAAGGTCTGAGTCACCATTTCTGCCCTAATCAAACTGACAGATATTTTATTACCTCAGAGACATGGATAGTCAGAGACTCTTCTGTCCCAAATACAGTGTCCTGAACTTTTGATGCCAAAGTTCTATCAAGAAGATCCTAAAATAATTAATTTTCTCTTATAATACCAATCATATTTAATCTTTATTTTACACAACCTAAATGAACCAGAAAGCAAAAAGTAAACAGATTTGTTAACAAAAGAAGAGTCCTTGTTGGATTTCTGTCTTTTCTGTCCACCTGAACTAGTTTGCTTCATGTAAGGCTACAAATAAAAGTTGAATTTTGTCTACAAAAGAAGTAGTGTTTTGGTAATTCTTATTGCTGACTCTGTTTCTTCTGTTTTCCTACTACATCACATGGTTCCCTGACTTTACATAGCTTTAAACAAAAGCCAATGTGACAAATTATGCAAAGAACCAAGGTTTACCCATTTCTGCAAATCTAATTTCCACATATCCCCATTTGACTGTTAGCATGTAACTCCAGGTTCAATCCTTAGCGCCGTGGGCTTCTTAGGCAGGTAAGGCCAGAGTGCAGTGCTGTTGCACTTGGGAAGGGCATATGATCCCATTTCATTCTTTCATCAAAGTTTATCTCTGTTAAGCACAGCAATACAACCTTCTTTCCCCATGGGTACTGTTAACAGGCTTGTTAATTAGTCATCAATAGCTGTCAAATTGTTAAACAAGCAGCTAACACCCAATGGTAAGCTATTAAGCTATGGAATTGCTGATGAGCCTCTGGCTTCAGTAACTTGTTATTTGAAATTTAGAACATGTTCTCCTCTGCCAAAGTCCTGTGGCAGAGTTTCTGTTCCCTGACTGTATAATCAGGTGATTAGTGGTGGAGAAGTCCTGACTGAAGCATTCTACAGTGAATATTCTGCTGTGCTAAAAGACAGAAAATGTTTGCATTTCAACACAAACCCAAGGTCATCAGTCACTCTGGTAACACAAATCACTCTATGGATGAAGTGAATGACTTGACTTTAAAATCTGCTGGGTAAAGAAGGGAACGAATGTTTTGTCCAATTTTTTTTTCCTAAGCCACTTTAGAAATGCAACAGGAAACTGCTTGTTACTTATTGATGCTGAAAGAGAAGAACGAGCCTGCCAAATGGCAGACTGATGACATAAACTTCTGGCAATCTTTTGAAAGTATGTTTCCAAGTAAAATACAAATCCTCACCTACCACTGCAGCAGCCATTACGTGTACTCCAGTAGAGAGATAAAGCTGAACCTTTACAATCTGGAAGCCTGAGCATTTCCTCAGACACCCTCATGTTTTAAAAGAAAACGCATCACACTATACAGGTGCAGATTTATGATTAACTCTTGTGGTGAAATGCTTGCCAATGCCTGAAAGAATGATGGTGCGTCATGCTAAGTTGTGCTGCAGTTGAGTTTGAGAGCCATCGATAGCACTTTCTTTCTGTTCAAACAGCATAAAAAAAATCACAATGTTCAATAACCATCTAAGCTCTCACTCTGGTGACATGATTTACTGCTGAGCTCTTCAGATCTCCTGGTAAGGCCTAAGTCTTCCAGGACTTCCAGAGGGCATACAATCCAGTTAAATGGTTGGCTATTTGAATGAATTGGTTTTGTTAAGCAGAATAGAATTGCACACATCTGGGCCCCAGCTGAGGTCCGTGGAAACCATTCCAATGATTGCAGCAGGCTTTTTTTCAATTGCTTGATGAAATCTTGATTTGAATGTATCTATCTGCATTGCTGATTTTTAAATTGGTGTTTTTGAGGGAAGGGGAAATATTAATTGTTATGAACAAAAATTCAGTTGATTTTTTTTCTGTGAGAAAAAAGTTACCACTACTGCTGGGCTGCTGCCTGTGTTATGGTAATTACAGGTCGTTGTCGTTAATGGTTGTTTCTGTATTAGTAAAAGCCCTGGCTAGGGCGAGGTAATGGCCCTTCTCTGACACAGTGAAGGGTGGGAACCTTCCCGAACAGTGAGGAGAAGAGACCTGGAGGGGGGTTTATGCAAAGTAACTCCAAGGACCAGAATGCTTTGTGGGACCCCCGACTCCAAACCCACGGAGAAACCCCTAAAACAACAAGCCAAATAAGAGTTGAGAGACTGGAGTGATGTCTGGACGTGAGGAGCCGAGTGCTGAGCCTGCAGAGGTGCGAAACACCTTCGGAGCCTCTCGCCCTGCCCTAAGGAGTAGCCCCCGGAGATGAGGGCCTGCTAAGACAGCCAGCAGAAGTAGGAACAACTGGAAGAGATCAGCAGGCCCTAAAAGCTCCCACGAGGACCTGATCCCTATCTCTGCCCCTGGTGGACAAAGCTGTGCATATCCTCCTCCTCTGAGTCACTGTGGGAGATGACGGGAGACTGCAGCCCTGCTGAGCTGCCCAATCCTGAGCTGATCACTTTTAATAAAGGCATTAAAAAGGGGAAGAAGTCTCCTGGCCCTGTTTATTTCATTAATAGCTTGCCATGTTATTATGGCTTAGGACTGTGCTAAAAATGTCTTCTCACACAACCATTTTATAAAGATTTGATAAAAAATAAAATACCTGCAGTTATTTTTGGTGAAGTATTGTATGGCAATTTTATAGACTCCAGGTAGGAAAAAAAAGTCCATAAAAGACCCAGACAAGAAAAGCAAGTGACTCTATACATATTTTCAGCATCATGACATACAGGATTTTCTGTCTGTCAGCCTCTCAGATTCTCTTAATAGCTGCAAAAAGAAATATCCTCTCTGCAGATTGCATACATAAAAAACTTCAACAACTGTTGTCTCACATGAGCATCTACATGAGGTACCTCCAGAATCATGTTTGCCACACATGCAGCTATGTCTTGCCACAGTGCAGCAGCCCAGATGGGTTTACTCCTGCATTGCCAATTGGTTTTCTTCCACTGCTGCAGCCACCCCCGTATGGCATTAGCCCCCATCCAGAAATCAATGCAGAGTTCAGGCAGCTTTTCTCATTCAGCAATCTCTAGGGCTAGTAGACTGGCTTTCATTTCTGCAAATTGGATTGACACTTTTCCCTGCAGCAGCCTCAATGACTCACTGTGTGGGAACCCACTAGCAGCTTTTCACCTCCTATGTGGTTTCCTATCACATGACAGAATCCATCAGTAAACACAACATAGCGTCTTCCATTGTCTGGTAACTTGATATGTGATGGTGCTTGTTGGGTACATGTCACCTTCCAAGGCAATGCTCAAAACCTCTGGCTTCTGGACAGGCCATAATCTGCTCTAGGATTCCTGACAAAATGGGTTTTCCTATTTGGGCTCATTGTGTAATTAATGCTACCCACTAATGCTGTGTAATGCTGGTAGTGTGATACGTTGAGAGGCTGTTTCCCATTTGATTTGCCTTACTCCTTTTGATTTCTTTGTTGAAGGACCTGCTTCTTAATCTAACCTCTCTTTTCCTCCTTTTATTTCCTCTCCTTCTTCTTCTTCTTTTTCTTTTCCCTTTTCTTCTTCCTCCCTTACTAATCAGTGGTATGGGGCTGTAGTTTGCCTTGTTCATTTTATCTTTTCACTGCTGGGACATTTACTGTAGTTGTTGTGGTTTGAGTCCGTGTCTCAGCCATAGTGTCCTCAAACACAGTTTGGGTTCCTGCCTCCACTACAGCCCTCTGAAATTACTGGATAGTGGCTCAGCAAGCACAGGCCAAGCCCCAGCACAGGGCCATAAGCTGCTGGTTTTCCAGGGGGTAAACAAGGCACCCTTCTATTGGTCAAACTGGCGGTTTGTTAGGGTTATTTACCTTTTCAGGTGTAAAGTCCCAGGCAAAGGAAGGTAATAACCACCCTAGGGACCTGCCTGAATCCTTCCATGTACCCTGCCATCCATGAATTCAATGCCTCAGAGCAGATTTCAATAGCTCCTTCAATAGCAAAATAAAAGTTATTTTCTCTTACAGCAAAATAAAAGTTATTTTCTCTTACTGTTGATAATATTAGCTAATAGTGTTAGTACGCTATGGAATTCATGGATTCTGTCATCACAGAATCCATGAATGGATTCTGTGATGACAGAATCCATGAATTCCATAATGTACTAACACTATTAGCTAATATTATCAACAGCATTAAATAACATAAAGATGAGCAATGACCAGGGATGTCTGCAATATAAAATCATTCGCATCCACCTTGGGCAGGGAGAAGGAAGAGTGTCCACTCATCATCTTTTGTGTTAATATGTTCCCAAATTCAGCAAAACAAACTGATTAGCAAGGTAGCTGACAAATGACATGTGCCACACAGAAGCTTGCTACTTGATAACTAGTATTTACCATTTGCTATAGCAGTATATATATATATAACTGCCTTTATCTCAGCCCACTTGGTGCCTAAACTGGGTTCCTAAAAGGACTGCAGCGGTTTGACCTTGGCTGGGTGCCTGGTGCCCTCTAAGCCGCTCTACAGCTCTCCTTCCCAGTGGGACAGGGGACAGAATAAGATGAAAAACAACTTGTAGTTAAGTCATTTTACTAAAGCAGAAAAAAAGACAAGCAAAAAAGCAAAAAACAAACAAACAACAAACAAAGGGAAAAGCAAGTCTCTACTTCTCATCAGCAAGAAATATTCAGACACTTCCCAGGACCTCAGGGCTTCAGCACACATAGGGGTTGCTCTGAAAAGCAAATATCGTAGAAAAACAAATGCCCCCCACCCCGTTCTTCCTCTCTCCCTTAGCTTTTGTATCCAAGGTGATGCAATATAGTATGGGATATCCTTTGGGTTACTTTGGGCCAGCTGGACTGGTTGTATTCCTTACCAGGCTTTTGGCCACTCCCAGACCCTAGATAGGGGCAGAAGAATGTTAGAGGGACAGCGCTGCTCAGCCGTAGCCAGAACACTGGTGTGTTATCAACACCCTGCCAGCTATAAATGTAAAACACTACACTGTGAAGGATGCTGTGAAGGAAAAATTAACACTCTCTCAGTAAGACCCATACAAGCAGTTATCCAGGAACATTGAGATAAATTAGAAAGACATACAGGCATTATTGACCATGTGATTTCTGGAATGTTACACATGAGCAAACAGGAGAACACAAGGGAAAAAACACATGCATTTATATGTTTAAAACAGTTTATACCTGAAATTATTACAGAGAAAGCAATATCTTAATTTCCGGTTTTGCATATACCTGATTAGAATCAGCCACCTTTCATTTGTGATCTAGAGCATCCCCTTCTTAAGCTGTCTCAATGATTTTTCATACATTGTCAGAAAGCCTAACCACACAGGAATGCCATTTTTTCATTGCAATGTGAGTAAATAGTGCCAACATTGATAAATACATGATCTTCCAATTGTTATGCTTAGAGATGGAAGCTTTAAATGAAAAGGGGAAGAGGAAATATTCCTAAAGGGCAGTATCTTGGGACATGAAAAGTAGTGCACAAAGCAAAATGAAAACATAGACACATTTCCCATAGACACTGTTGAAAAGTTGGGGAGAAACTTAGGAGTTTGTATTCTAATGCAGGAGAAAGATATGTAATTCTAAACCAGGTTAAATAGGTTAATGATTGGTTTTTTTCTTACATTAGAGTTACCAATTGAAAATTCCATTATATTACTGTCAAAATGAGGTCTCCTAGAATCTTCATGATGGCATTGCTAATATTCTTCTGTGAAAATATATTACATGCAAATATTTCTCCACCTTCTTGATTCCTAAAAGTGTCATTCCTAAGCACAAATCATAACCCTTCCCTACTTCACCTTCCAAACACTTCCCTGTCAATTAATCAGTCCCATTAAAGAACTGTCACAGGTCATCTTGTTGCTTCTGTCTCCAAATAAAATACATAGCATAAGGATTGTTTTCTTTTCATGTCTGCCTTTCTTTATCATAGCCTAATACTAGATAATTCATGCATTATTGTGAGGAAGAAATGCCTTTACTATCTGTATTTTTTTCATGGATATGTTAAGAGGAAAAAATGGTACTAGTCCTGTTAAAAAAAAGAAGACTATATTTTCATTAGGTAATGTTCCTTAACTATGGTCAGAAGAAAAATCTGTATTATTGCTGTGCCAAGTTTATATTTCTAGAAGGGTTCACCATAAACCACAAACTCAACCAAACTCTTTGGTTGAGTAAGGAGAAAATAGGGACCTGAGTAAACTTTCTTCATCAAGGAAAGCAAGGAATGTGATAGCAAACCTGGATTAAAAATGTGCTATCTAAAATATGAATTACTTCAATTGCCAAATATTTCATTCACTTAAAGAACCACTACATTTGTAGCCAGTTTTAAGAGATTTTTTTGTTCAGAAGAACTAGAATGTAATCCTGTAGAAAAGGTAAAACCAAAGCCAACAGAGCAATCATTTGCTTTTCAGCTCCTTGTACAGAGGTAAGTATATATTTCCACCTGGAAATATTCCAATATTACACTGGAATGAATTTAATCCATTATTTTTGCTTCTTAACACAATAAAGATTCTCTATACAAAATGCAATAAATTAAAGAACTTGTGTATAAAAAGAATCTAATTTACATGATCCACAGACATGATCTAATAGAGCCTATTAATACAAATGAAGTTATACTGACATATGTAAACTTTGAGCTCAACTACAAATGTGACATTGACATTTTATACATGCCCTTACTCAAGAAAAGGTAGGGTAGGTAGGTAAAGGATCAATTTCACAGATGTCCCAGTCTTGATCATATTTTTCTTAAGCTTCTTCCAAGCAGTGAATCTTGAGTAAGCATGATATTAAATAGTACCCATTGTCATTTGTAAAAGTCTAGAGAAAGAAAGGATACCACATTGAAGTATCTCTACACACAGTTAAAACACAATCCAAAATTAAAATGGATTTTGAAGCATCAGCAAATGTCTGCCCAAGCTTGTGCCAACCCACGTCCACTTTGTCTGCAATATTTACTACAGAGACAGAAAACACATTTGACTGTGAATGGTGTCTTGGGGGACTTCATTCCAAAGCTGTTCTTTAAGGATTTAGATAAAATATGTCCCTCAGCTACCAGTAGTTTTCAAGAATGCCCATGCCTGTGGTTCAGTGTATCATAATACCTCTCTGCTACTATCTTTGATTACACGTTGGCATTCAAAACGCAGAAATTGAAAAATGGGCCACATAAGAACCAACTTATCAAAGAACCAGCATTCCTAATCTCTTTTACCCTGTAATTAAACTCATTTGTGGTGTTGTCATTTGAGATGTTTTTATAATTACTGTTCCTGTAGTCTTGTAATAATTCATTTTGCCTATTTATGCTTATGCTTTTTCAAAACCTGAAAAGAATATATTTTTAATGTATATCATAATAAAATGACCATTTCATATGACAAAAATTTATTAAATTGAAGGAACGGAAGTACTGTTCAGAAACCAAATAGCTCATTTAGAACAAATTAGCTAAAAGACACACTATAAAACAGAACTTTCCTGAGGCTCAAAAAAACCAAAGGGGTGTGACCTGTGTGCTGACATGGGTGGCTGATGGGGAGAATATCTCAATATGGCAGTTGGCAGGAGAATAGAAAATTGTCAATTTATGCTACAGACCCCAGCCATCTTTTCCTCTTCTGGTGCCCTCAGTACAGGACAAAAGGGAATAATTTTTGTTTACAACAGATCT
This sequence comes from Melozone crissalis, assembly GCF_028551555.1. Classification (NCBI taxonomy): domain Eukaryota; kingdom Metazoa; phylum Chordata; class Aves; order Passeriformes; family Passerellidae; genus Melozone; species Melozone crissalis. The sequence goes on along the minus strand of NW_026535783.1, from coordinate 43,261,189 downwards.
TAAAACAATATTGCTCAAAGGCTTTTGTATATTGTAACTGGATATGATGGAACAGAAATGCACTAATGGAATAGTCCTGACCTCATGCATCAATTTTGTGTGCTATGGGCCCTGCTATCAGTTTGTTCTCTGGGACTTTACATAGGGACAGAACTCATGTATCTTATCTTGGCAATTAAAACCATAAGGTGGGGTCTAGGACACCCAGAATTTCAAGCTACAGAAAAGAGAAAAATGCACAACTTCTTTTCTCTTCCAGAAAGTTCTCTTGAGACTAGGATATCATGGAGAGAGACTTCTGATACTCTTTTGTAGATGAATGTAACTGACGTTAAACTTCTTCTGCAAAAAAATCATCATCAGAGATTATTAGCATACTTAACCCTCTCAAAATGCAAGTGTTTCTGCATAATAACCCCCAACTAACTCAGCCAAAAAGTTTAGCTTGTGATGTTTCTAGGTACCATTCCTTTTAATTACATATGGTTATAATAAATATTTAGTCACAGACAAGAACAGGTCCAAATTTTCCTTAGATACTTCAGTTCACCATTGGTAGTTGCCTTTACTGATTCTATAGAATGCTTTTGTGCTAAATAATATAACTTGTTCTTCCTGAATAATCACTGCTTTTGAACTTCAATGAATCTCCTATGTATAAGAATCACTAATTATAGATAATTTTCTAGAGGTTTATTTCTGTTCTAGGAAGAAAAGTTGGTTTTTGCTTTAATACAGGAGTGTGTCTCTTTCTTTCTTTCTTACTGAAGCTCCATAGTTTACAGAACAGCCAAAATTACAAAGGAACCAACTTTATTACCTGCAAGGAAAAACAGTGCTTGGGGCATGAAGGAAACAAGCTTCTAAAAGTGAGAGTATAAATAGACTCGGTGTTTCCAGGCTTTCTTTTGAAAATAATGTTTTTTTCTTTGAAAAGACGTCTGTCAATATGAAAAGCAAACACAGCCAGTGTTTTCTACCACACACAGAGGAAATTATAGGACTGCTACAGGACAGCATTTTATAGCCACTAAGCCTGATGGTGAAAGCAATTCTGAAAATGATGGTGGATCTTGCTAGGCAGGATAAATACATGAACTGGTTGCTTTAGAAAAAAAAGTATTTCTGGATTTAAAAGTATACATACAGTTTCTGAAACCACTCAGTCAAATTGAAGAAATGTAGCAAAATTATTCTCACAATTCTAAATACACTAAACTACCATTCAAAAGGAAAAGGAATAATATCAGGCTTTTATGAGCAGAGGAGAATCTAGGCGTCAAATGGAGATTGATGCTTTGACTATTTTCTCTTCTGTAAGAGATTAAAAAAGTACTTTTCCTCTGGGCTTGGAAAAAGTTTACTATCATTTGAAAAAAATCCAGGAGTATGCATCTTGTTGCAATAGAAATTGAGGGTATTAGTGGAGTTTTTGTGGAGTTAGTAGGTTTCAATCTGCAGAAGATCACTGAATAATTAGTCAAACATCAAATACATTAGATGTAAAGAAGGTAAATGTCTTTGGGTTTTAATCAAACTGGAACTCACTGTGTAAAATTAGGGTTATGCATTTCAAGTTCTAGTGAAGACCATAATCCAACAGGGTCTTCTGTTGGAGACATCAAATATGAAAAGATTTTATACTACTTTAAAAGAGAAAATTAGTTACTTGTCTTCTATATAAATGTCTCTCACTGGGATACTAGGAAAAATATTATTCTTTCAGATTTTTCAGAATGTCTTTTTAATAGATACAGAAATCATGAACTTATTTTATATGCCTGTATAGTCTAAAGATTAGATTAAAAACCTAAGAATAAATTTTCATTTACCGAAAATAAATTAATTTTCATACTTTTTAATTCCATACCTATCTCTAATTACATTTCATTAAGCAAATACTGTGGGAATACAATAGAGTACCTGTACAGACATTAAGAAGAAATCATCCAAGAAACCCATCCTTTAGCACCTGGGTAAGCCAAACAATGGGGAAGAATTAATATGGAATTATGCTGGTTTTATCATCTAATTGAAAATCTTCAACTCCTGCAACATAATTTTTAGGTCATCCAAAAATTTTCTTTGTATCTGTTAAAGATTTGTGTCTAAATTTATAATATATAGGCTGCACTACTGTAGTGGCTGATATTGTGACTACTTTTATCAGTCTATTATTCCTTCTATTAATAGACTATCAGTCAATTAATTTTCACAAAATATGAAAATTAAAACACTTATTAAAATTTTAAGCTTTAAACGAAACTTTTTTATTTTTCTTTCTATCATTATGTTTTTATGCCTTGGAATTATTTACTGATTTCATTTTAATCTCAACTTTCCATCCAACCGAATAAATTCAGGGGTGGAGATTGTGCCTAAAAAATTGTAAATTCAATGAGTAGGCACATGTACTGGAGAAAATAAACTTTCACCAATAAAATGTCTCCAATAAATTTTAGCGGAAAATTGAAGCTATACATTTGAACTTAATCTAATGACCTGAACAAAATATTTAATCTCTATATAGTAATTTTAAGTACTGAAGATAAAAACAGAGAATAATTAAGGTGGTAAAATATCTTTAAAATTATCAAGCCCAAACATCATCCTAGACCTCCACCATGTTCACTACTAAACCATGTCTTCAAAAGCCATATCGACAAGTTTTTTTAACATCTTCCAGGATTGGAAGTTGTTCAAAAAACAAAAGGGTTGCTGAGCTTGTGGATATATAGAGATGGGTTTGTATGATTCCATAATGCAGAACACGAAGATTTTTTCCCCTAAATTTCTTTATTACAAATTATTGCAAATTACTAATAAAAACTGAGTAAGCTTATGGATTAATAAAGAGAATATATATAATTTACTAAAAAATTACTAACAGATAAAAATATATATATATATTTCAATAGTAGTAGCAAGCATATATTTCATTATTAAGGTTACTACAAAAATAAACAACAGGAAACTGTAAAATATACCTAATTACTTATATGTGTACCTTTATATTTATTGTTTGAAGTAGTAATTGTACAATGCTCACCAAATTGCTCCCAGAAGCAGAGCCAACCAATGATGAACAAATTCTCACTTTGGACCATGCCACAGAACCTGGAGTCACAGAGCCCTGTAGGGTTGCAGTCTGTCTAGCAGACCTTTCTAAAGAGAGGCTGTATTTTGGGGTGGAAGGAAGTAATTTTTATACGGCCGGGACAAGAATGCTACCACCTTGGGCAAGCCATAGATGTTGCTAATTCCACATCCCTTCACGACAAAGGTACCTGCCAAGTGGTTGAAGGCAAAGGCCTGCATTTTTGGGGGCATTTTTTTATTTTAGTGTGCCTTTCAGTGCATCTAAATGTCCAACATACAGCTAGGCATGTACACAATAAAATGAGTGAGCAATCATCTGAAGACTCAGGCTCTAAGAGTGATAGTAAATAAGATAATGAGTGTCTGAGGCCAGTCATCAGAGGTTTTCCTCAGGAATCAATTTCAGTTCCAGTTTTCAGAAATGTCTTTGTCAGTGACTAGACATCACAGTTGAGGGCACACTTAGTTTGCCTATATTATTAAATTATGAGAACCTGTTGATTCTCTTGAATGTAGAAAAGACCTCATAGAAAGAACTCAATAGAGAGATGTTTGTAGACTGCATGAAATTAGCAAGAACAAATGTAAAAAGTCACTCCCTGGTTTCCTGGATCCAGCCAGGGCAGGGTTAATTTTTGCAGTGGGCAGCAGAGGGGATGGCAAGACGCAGAGGTTATTCTGTACTACCTTGTGTCATTTTCCAGGTACAGGGGAAGAGCTTGCTTCTGGGTCAGGGGAGCATGCAGCAGTCCGGTCAGGTCTAGTGGTGAGCATTTTGTGTGTACTCTCTTGTACAGTTTTGCTGTTAATTTTGTTGCTGTTTGTTTTCTTATCTCATTGCTGTTTCCAGTTAGTTGTTCTTATCTCAACCCATCATCTTTATCTTTTGTGACTCCAATCCTCCTCTCCAACCTGACTGTTATTTTCAAATTTAATTTGAAGTATTTCAGTTTTTTTCTTTTCCTTCTCTAATAGATGCAGCTGTGTACAAGGGCTCCTTTTCTTCTTTTGTTTTTCTTTGATTTGTTTTCCTGTTCAGAAAGTTTAAAAAATTGCAAATAAGAAATAGTAATTCTTTCCTCTTATAACTTTTTTGCAGGTGAAAGTATTATAAATTCTTACATTTTAAGAAAATATTTCTCTAATTGATCTGTTTATTTTGACAGGTGACCTAGTTCCGGAACGTGCTGAAAATACAGTTTGAATACAGTTTATTTGAAAATTTATTTTAAATATATGTCCTATTTCTCCTTCAAAATATTACTGAAAGTGCTGCAGTGTACCATATGCAATTAAAATTTCTTTGTGATCTGATTAAATCTACCTACCAAAAAGAAAAGTTATAAGTACACTGTATGTATGTATGGTCTTTCCATCAGTGTCCACATATTACATCTCTGGAACTTATTTCATGACTCCAAGTCTCATGTAAGAGCAGATGAGCCAGAACATGGCAATTTAACTGTGTAGAAAGTGTCTGCTCTATGCACCAGAACAAGAGTCAAACTACACACATCAATCCTATGCTCAGGGATGCTGTTACAAGAAAGACACTCCTGAAGAATGGACTAGAACAATAATGTTTTTTAAGAGCACCCTGTGCTCTTAAATTAAGAGCACCCTGTGCTCTTAAATTCCTTTGTTTGTTTGTTGGGTGCCAATCCTACAACTTCTAAAAATATCATGGCACCTGGACAAGGATGATGATGACGTATCTCGTATCAAGGCAAAAATCAGGAGTTAAAGTCCCATTAGTTTCATGAAAGAGGATTGTGAATAGATGAAAAATAGGAGTAGAAGAACAGAATTTAAGGTATATTGACACTACAATAATAGAAGTCTTTGTTCTCATGTATGCACCTTTTACTGTAGAAGGATATGAATGTAGCTTTTTTGTCAGATTTATGTAAATTTATTTAATGTTATGTGACAGTTGAAGGTATCTTAAATGAAAGGATCCATTTCCTTTCACCTTGAAAAGAACATATTAAGGTCATAGGCATGTCAGGACAGGATATAGAGTCTGGGACAGCACAACTGAAAATTGACATATTTTAGAATTTAAAAGAAAGTCTTCAGTGCTTCATTTTAAATAAAATTTAAAGTAACAAAATGAATGAGAAATATGAAGTATCCATTTCCATAACTAATGACACTCGTATCTATCCAGTAGTAGGCTGACTATAATTCAAGGGTGTGAGAACAAATTGTTTCATGAAGTTAGTGCTTTCATTTTGTGTTCTTAAGGACCGTGATGTTGGAACTAGGTTTTTTAAGACTTAGAAAAGGATTAGAATTCATCAATACTGTAAGACCATGGGAAAGATTGATTCAGTGATTAATCTCATGTTAAACACATGGGAACAAAACAGCTGAGTATATTTGTCTCCATAATCCCTTTTCCCGAATGTAATTACAAATGGAATTGATCAACTTGTGTTTCTTCTGAGTCAGTAGCAGACATATTAGAATTGCTAGGCCGTATAATACTTAGTTCAGATCAGCAGTGCTCAAGAAGGTTAGCTACTACCACTGTATTTTAAGAAAAAGTTTAGATTTCAAAACTTTTCATGGAATATTTTCCAGGGAAAATGTCAATTCTCTTAGAAGAATTACTTTTATAACTTTGACCATATCCTTTGTATACTGAATAGCTTCCCTTCTTAAGGGGACAATTTTTATTCTATGTATTAAATACCTGCTGAATTAGAACATTGTATACCATGACTTGAAGGGAGTAGAGACAATACTAAACGATAATCAGTCTCTTGTAATTGGCTTTCTTTACTTCAAGGTGAACTTCTGCTGTTGCCTTTGTTACTGTTGGTTTCTGTGGAAAAGAAAGAGAGCAGGCATGGAGGATCACAGGTATTACAATGATATGAGTTGAAATGCTGTCTTGAATCTTAGAGTTGGTTGCCTAGGTTTTTGAGAGAAGCAGAGCTGAGCTTGTTTTCTTCAGGGCTTCTCATTGTTTTTGACCTGATCGGCATATTTACTTTTTTGAGACCTGCTCTATGACCCCATGGACTCTATGGGCAGAATAAGTTTTTCACCCGAAGACTATTTCACGTAGCAAAAAGCAACATAACATGCTACAAAGGTTGAAAAATTCTTCTTGCCCTAATTCCTACCTATTTCAGACCCTGTGTTTCCCCCCACAACACCACAAATGAGCAATAGATAGCTAAAGCTGTGAGGTATAAAACTTGTGTGAGGTGTGCGTTTTTCCCTCTGGGCAAACTGGCAGGTATATCATATACTAAATTCTGTTTTCAAATGTGCTTAACAGTATTCTAACTACTATCCATTACAACTTCATTTTTAAAGACAGATACAAAATGAAATAAAATTTAGATTGCTTAGGTTTAGGTTAAATGATAAAAATTTCTGTGTTCATCTGACACACTTAAGGGTTTTATTATTTCCTTCTATGTTCACCATTTACATTTGGTACAGTTGTACAAGCTATCTTTCAGTAGAAATCCAACTTAGGCAGTTGCAAATTTCCGGTGATTGAAAGGTTACAACAAAAATGCAGTGTTGACAAAACATAAAATCTAATTTTCTGATAGAAATATAGTCTTCCACAGCATGTTTCTTATCAAGCTAATATTTTTTTCCTTAAAATGAGTAAAAAAACCTAAAGTAAACAAATTACAGTTACAGAGATTAATTTTTTATTTGTACTTTTTTAAAATAGACATGGTATATATCTTATGATTTTTCTATGGTTTCAACTGTGAGAAAAAAACAACTATATTTTTCTTAGACACATTTGCTACCCCAAAAATTTCAGTTTGTGTGAGAAAAATTGCTTACCCTATACATATACAGAAATATGTACTTTTATACAGAAATATGTATATATATATATATATATCACACTTTCACTGGTGTCTTAAAGGAGAAAGAAATGTTTCCAGTATCTGCGGAAAACACAGTCTCTGATGTACTTTGGATGAAGGGAAAACTGTCTCGTTCTTGTTTTTTGCTGCAACAGCACAGCAGAATTATATTACGAGCAAAGCTGTCTGTGTTATTGTTATTAATATCAGGAAGAGCTCAAAAGATATGACACTTGAGCTGGAGTCATACAGTCTATTCACACTTTCCCAGGACATCCAAATGATTTGACTCTGAGATTCCTTCAGAGCTGTTTCATCCCCTAGGAAAAATTATGATTAAACCTATATATCTAGACCTATTCGAGGGCCATACAGACTTGCCCCTGCTGAATTTCCTGTGGAGGGAAGAAAAGCATACACTGACCACTCTCACTGGTTCTTGGATACAATACTAGATGATACACAGCTGTTAAAATATACAAACATACTTGTCCCTTTGGGGAATAAATCTGTGCCAGGTGGAAGATGGCCCCCCTAGAGGTAGAATGTGATCATATAATTAACGTGCACATCAGAAGCCTCAATCATTCCCAGAAGCATTACATTGGGAATTTCTAAACTTCCAAATGGTTTTCTTCCACATAAAACTTCTGTTAGCCTAGTTGTATTTTGTGATGGACAGCAAGGGTCAAAATGTGGAAAGGTGAAGGAAAGAAATACTATCCAATATGTCATTACTGTAATACCAAATAGCACTGTAAAACTCTTGGCAGTTTTGTGCACTATGGGTTTGGGGTTGAATTTGATTTTTAACTTGCTGTTGTGAAGACTCCTCAGTCTGGAAGCAAACTCGTGTACACCATGTACATATTTTTGCCTTGTCTGTGGTGGGACAATAGTGAAATTTGAAGTAACAGGCTGAAATTCCCTATCCACCTCTTTCATTTCCTTTCAGTGTGTCCCTTTATAGAAAAAAGAGAACTTCAATTGACACTTTTTTTCTTTTATTTCTATCCAGCCAGCCTGATAATAAAAGCATTAGTTGGTAATGTAAAATCAAGAAATAATTAACTCTTTAATTCCGAGTCCCTGATAAATTTGCCATCAAGATTTGAAGCACATCGAGGCAAAATATTCAGATGAAAGCACTTTTCAACACCAAAACCAAACTGCTTCATCTATCTGTTAAGCTTTTGTCATCTTTAATTCTCATAGTCAGTTGTTTTTCTCCACCTAACAATTACACTCTCTTTTGACAAAATTCTTAGCATATTTTCAGTTTCGGTGACAATTATTTCAGCTAGGATTTCATTGTAGCTGAAGCAGGGCAGGTTTTCTCCTTCTCACTGTTCTGTCTGAGTGTAGGCATGCTCTCTTGTGTGTGTGTGCATTGCAAAGCACAAAGGTACGCTGTTATGGAGAGGATTTTTTTCTTTAGCAAAATATAGCTGACAGTAGCTGCCAATCAGAATGAAGAGGGGAAAAAGCATGGAACAGAGTCATGCTGGAAAGCAGCTCCAGCCATCCGATATCTTTATTAAGCCCATCTGATTAAGCTGTTTATTGTGCAACAGGTTTTTTTGTGATTTTTTAAAAAGCTACCTATCAGATCTCAAAACTTGTAGGTTCGCTTAACAAAGGATGAAAACAGCAGTCTAATTTACTCTGTAGTTACTCCTCTATATCAAAAAACACCTAAATGTCTAAAGAATGAAAACCTGCTAAAAGTGCTTGTGAGAAAGGTCAGTGTAGCAGTCCCAAACCAATACTATGCTTTTTGGGATGGAAAAAATCTTCTGTTTGTAGGAGGGAATTGGATACCCATGACTTGGAATAGAGAGTCTGATGTTGTTGTGTATCTTATTTTCTAAAAAAAATTTTCCTAATCTATGTTAGGTCTATGTCCTGTCATTGGAGATCTTTCCTCTTATTGTCATCTAGTGTATTTTGTAACATCACAGTTCAAAATAATTGTTGGATATTTTCTTCAAAAACAGGCATTTATTTTTTCACTATGAAAAGTGCAAGGTATTACTGTCACATTAGTGATATACAAAGAAGTGTGCATCATAGCAGTTTCCCAAAAGTCTGTTTACCCCCACAAATACCTTATCACTGTATTTGCACTTTGAATGTGTATAAATATTAGTGTTGAACTAATGAACATTTATCTGGCATGACTGATCAAATTATGTCTCTTTACAGACAAATGAGTCTTTCTAAATAGTGGAGTGCAGAAAAACCTCCTTTAGGAAAAAGAGTTGACAGTGAGGTTGCAAAAATCAATATTTCAGACTTCAAGAAATATTTAGATCTCTGGATTGGTTTTAGTATGGCTTTTAAATGGGAGAGAGCTGTAGAGCTGCTGCTGCTGCAGTGACATCTAATGACTGGAAGACCTTCTGCTGTAATGGTATGGATGAAATATTTTTTCCACATCACTTTATATAGTCTGTCACCTAAGCAGCCTCATGTAAACCTGGAACATGCAGAGGTGACTGCTGAGTGGAGGATCCCCAGCACAGACTATTTTTTCTAGGAGACCGTGTTCCAAGCTATTTTGTAGGCAGAGTTTCAAGGCACTAGAGAATGAGAGTCCTGGGGAGACATCCTGAGCCTCTGCACCACCCAGCTTAGGGAGCTGGAAGCTCATGTTGTCCTCTCTCACAGCCACCAGAATAAGAAAGCAGAAGAGTGAGCAATCCACACATGTGCTAGACTTTCGGGTCTGCAGGCAGCCTGTTAGACACCACAGCGACACAACTTTTGATCTCTACATAGCCGGTGGCAAAGCATCATGGAATACCTATTCAGAGTGTATGCTTAGTGTTTATATTTAACTAGTAAAAAGAGTGTTAATGCACAGAATTTATACAGAATAATGCACAGAATCTGTGCAGTTTAAATGGCAGCATACTAACTCTTACCAAGCAAAAGACCAAAATTTAACCTGTGTGGGTACTAATGAATTCAGTTCAAGAAACTGAGAAAGTTTTCATGTTCTCTGCTAAGTTAGTGGTCAAGGAGCTGAACATGGCTCTGAGCAACCTGATCTATTTGAAGATGTCCCTCCTCATAGCAAGGTTTGCTGGATTAGATGAACTTTAAAAGTCCCTTCCTACCCCAACTGTTCTATGACTCAATCCTTCTGTCATCATTCTAAAATTCTCTCACTGAAGCTTCATTTGAGTTGTAAAGGTCCTTGCTGCTATTTCTATACCAAGTTTCAAGTCAGACAAGACAGCTTGTTTTCTGGATTAAGTAATGTTTGAATTTAATCGATCTTCTATGATCTTTGCTTGGGCTACAGGTCAGATGCTAAGCCACTGTGTAATTTTTTTTTAATCGAAAAATGGTGTAGCATATTATATCCTTTCTTGTTAGACCTGGCTTTAAATAGCCAGTTTAGGAACTCCAGTTTTATAGCTTTAATTTTTCTTCAATTAACTGAGATAGTAAAAGCATTATAAATAATTTTTTTCATTTGAGGGACTAGCTCTATTTTCTGAATAATTTTTCTAGTAGCAAAATAAGTGGGAAATAGGTCACCTTAAAGTGTCATACACACATCCAGTGTACATGATCCTTTCCAAACACATACTGATAGTAAGCTTTTAGTCATCAACCTACAACAAATCAAACAGGCTGGATTTTGATTGCCACCTAATGAAGTTCTATCCCTTTTCTATTAAAATAAAGGTAATCTTGACAGCTGTTGATTTTTATTTCACTATAGTTTATGATCTTATTGTCACAGGTCACTTATATAATTCAGTGTACAGATAGCTAATTTGCTTTATAAGGCAGAACCAAATGCTCTATGTTCTAGGAAAAAGTACACTGATTTAATTTGAGTTGAAGAGTTTAAGAAATCCCTTTTTGACATATTGTTTCAGCTTGCACATCAGCTTGCCCATCTTTTGCTCTCTCTACATACCCAATACGCATATATGCATGCATATATCTACAAACATTTGTGCAATATATTACATGGCAGAATTCTCTCACAATAGTGGCCTAGACATTCTTGTATGATCTTTATTGTTTGACAGTTTATGGAATAGCTTTAACAAGAAATGTGTGAGACCTTTCATGATACAAGCAATCCCAGTGTGCCATGACCTAGCACAAGAAAAGAGAAGTGCCAAGAAACGTGTTTCTGCAGAAGCTGTGGTACAAACACACTCTTCCCCACTCAGCTTGTTTGCTCAATCGAAATCAAAATCATTAATCAGGCACAGTATTGGCTGCATAAATTATTTTTCTCTCTTGCTTTTAAGAAGGAAAGATGACTTGTTTTAGGGTCCTCCTTTCTGCTGCTAATAACTTCGTTTTTCCAGAAGTATTCATGGCCACTTTCCTTACTCAAGGGGAAGGGGTTTAGGGAGGGAGTGAGAGGAGGGAAGAAAATGTAAGATTTAGTTGGTATTCACTGGCAAGTAGATCACTCAACAACATCCTCAGAAGACTGAACTGTGGCTTACAAACTAAGAAAACTTCTCATTGACCTTCAAATTAAGTACAAACTAGAGTCTCTTTCATTATTGTTCTTCAGAAAAAAATTAAGATTTTTTTATACCCAAGAAAAATGTAATCTTCGAAGAGAGAAACAATTTTAAATGCTTTGATTCCTTTACTATCTGTGTTAATACTTGCTTCAACAGACATTGATCACAAGCAAAAAAATTTACGTAAATCCATCATTTTCCATTGGAATGGACACAAAACATTAAAGTATATCTGTAGATCAGGAAGACAGTGTTCAGTAAGAAAAATCAAGACTATTATTCAAGATAGCAAAAAAATTGACCTGATTTTTTTTTAAGATTATTTAGGCACATGAAATTGTTATTTATTTATTCATTCATTTATTGAGGAGAAAATTAGGTAAATAGTTAAAAGAATGTTTTGTCAGGTTTATTGGTACTTCTCTCATCATGAAGGCAACTAAATCTCCCAAGAAAACAAAATTTCATTTGTATGTTAGCTGAAAAGAATTTGAAAACTTAGTTTAATGAGACTTTTGCTGAAAGTCTAGTGACAGATAGCTACTAATGTTTTATGCTCTTATTGTAAATTCAAAATAGTTTACTCCAGTGGTCTGCAGATCATATATGAAAAATAATTCTATTATAATCTATCTTGTCATTTTGATATTTCTGCATATGGTAAGTTTGAGGCAAGGACAACTTGCAATAAAACTGGTTTTTTGCTACCTGACTTCTTCCATGTGTCAAGTTTGATCAAGCAACAAACAAGTGAAGCACCCTTATTAGCCACTAACCATTGTGTTTCCTAAAAGCATACAACAAATTATAAACCATGAGGGGCATATTTCTTTGTATATCCCTGTTTTCAAAACTTATAATATTTTTTTGATATTATTCCTTTGAACATCCTAAAGAATCCTTGGAATCTGAGTGTAAGCTACACAGGTTTCTCTGGAAGACAGTGAAAAGCATAGATGGTAGGAAAGTGTGGATAAGTCTATGAAATACGTACAGCATAATCAAAAAGCACTTCTTCTGAGGGAAATTTCTAATGAAAAGAAATTGAGCCGTAATGATATATTGTTTCTAACATGTACTTTAAATCATGTCTGCAAAATTTGTTCTGTATTTAATCTAAAACAAATGGCAGGACTATTTCATTTAAACAAATGAAGAAAATTTTTTCTGACCTGATTTTCAATCTGCAGTCAGATTTTAGATTATGAAAAGTTACCATGATCTTAAATTCCTTCCTAAGACAATAAAAGTCTAGCAAAATTGCTCAGAAACATGAATATTGAGATAAAGTGAGGTATGTTTTGACTAATGAGGGATTTTTTCTGCATTCTTGATTACTTATTCATTTGCATGTTTCTGCTCATAACAAGGTCAAAGTTTCATTCCACAGAATTTTAATTTTTTTTTAAATATTTTGTTGATGTTATAAGTAAAGCTACATTGATCTTTGACCACAGTCCTTTCCTTAAGCTGGGTCATTCCACCTAACGTGAACATATGTGTTAATATTCAGTGGAGGGTGTTCTTGTGACACCAAAGGAACCTGCACAACACTCATCCAACTACAGACTTTTACTAATTTTTTTCTCTAGCTCTTTATTCTCTTTTTTTTTCCTTTTTTTTTTTTTTGTTACATTTATTCACAGCTGACCCATTATTTTTGATGCTGTAAGAGAGTCAGTATCCTAGACATCCCAGGGATTTGAACGACTAGTATGATGCCTGCATGGGAGATGAGAAGCAGAAGTATATTGTTGAACCTTTAAAGAAAGGTTGACATTTTCCTGGCCTTGAGCAGCTCTCTTCGGTAGTGAAGCTTTTGCAGCTTTCAGCCCTTTGATTTATGAGTAAAAGTGTAACACATCTTGGCCATTATGGAATCATAAAAGTCTTTTATATCTTCCCATTCCATTTTAACTTAAAAAAAAAGCAAAAAAAGTTAACTCCCTTCCTATTCCGGCTCCACTTTTAATATATTTTTTCTATTTTCAGAATAGAAGTTTATTTATTAACTTTTTTAAACTGTTAAAATGGTATGAGGACTTTTAGATGTTTATTCTCATTTCAAAAAGTCCTATAAAGATTCTTGAACAAAGTTTCAAATTCAGAAATCAGAAATTAAAACACAAATTTAAGTGTCTAAGTAGTAAAATCAGCAATTTTGATGAGAAGAGAGGGCAATGAAGAAAAACTTTGAAAATAAGAAAATACTTTCTTGTAGGATTCACATCTCATGGGGTTTAAACCACCTAAGAACAAAAACCAAAGAATTGAGCTTACATAAGTTTATTGGTTTAGTGTAACTCTTTCTGCTTCATGTGGCCTACAGGCATCTTTTTAATGTAATCATCCACTCTCACTAATAATGATAACAATTTTATTCTGCTGCAGCATTAACAAAATTTTCTCAGATTTTTTGAAGGAGTAAGCATTGATTATATTTGTTATTGATTGTAATTTATTTCTGCAGCCTCATACAGTTTATGCCAGTTGTAATCTCTCTCCAATCCACAGTAAAATTTCTATCAGCTGCACTGAAGGCAAAATGAGACTACTAGCAGTGCATCCCTATGGTTAGTGTGGGCACTTAACAACAATTTCATAATCATACTAATTATTTTACCTGCATTTGTGTCTCTCTCCACTGTGAAAAGCAAGCTGGTCTTGTCCTAGAAATTTAGTTCAGAATTGAGATTATGATAATACTGACTTTCAGTGGGATTTACTGATTTTGGTTCAGCCTTACACTAACAACACTGAAACAACACTCACTACTAACCAGCTTCTACAGGTCAATGCAAACTCTGACTAAAAACACATTTCATTCTCTTGTTATTATTGTTTTGTGAATAGAAATTGACAAAAACAACCCTTCTGGCTGAAGCTCACCTTACTTGCTTTTGTAGATTTTACAGATGCTCCTTCCAAATCACTTCCATTACTCTTGCAAAGTTTTGCAAGACAGAAAGATTTGAAAAACAACTGTCTATCACTCCTAATATTCTAGTAAATATTCTAGCTAGACAGTAAAAAATTCAGATGAAGGCCAATAGGAGCAAGTGAACTGAGAGATATGTCTCAGAACTACATTACTGATTTTTAAAGACTCAAGAAGAGATTTCTGACTCAATAGTGCACCACTAAACAACCAGAAAAATTTATATATTCAAAATCTTCTCTCTTGACACAGAAAGAATAAAATTTTAAAAGCCAGAAGAATAGTGAAATCATAAAAAAGCCATATGAGCCATAAGCTCAGATTTTAGGCACCATCCTGGGTCATAGGTTTAACACTTCACAGCCTTGCATGGAAAATCTGGAAGGAATTCAGTTGCACACGTGTGAATGTTTGGTGTCATTTGAGGCATCCTATGGAAATCAATTTTTTCTTTCAGGTGTTGCCTTGAAAGGATGTGGAACTGTCAGATTTCACAGAAAACACAGTAAGGGGCAGTTTTCATCGAAGTATTTTAAATTACACTTCTATTTGTGAAAATATAAGCCCTACATGGGGTTTGAATGCATTATACCAAATGAGGAATCCAAAGAGGAAATCATTACTCAAACTTAGTTCTCTCAAATTTATTTTCTATTTATTTGTTTGTTTCTTTACAGGTTTTGGTTGGTTTAAAAAAATACAAAAACAAAACAAAAAATCTCCACACCATGCCTATCTGTCAACATTTAAAAATTTATTAGAATAACTTGCAGTATTAATTAGCTGGTGAATAAAATCGAAGGTATGATAGAGCATTTCTTTTCATATTTCCTTCAATAGTCTGCCTATTTATAGCAACAAGACATATATAGATGGCATGACGTAAACACTTTCAGGAAGTCCAACAAAGCAATTAATGAGTTTATGTAGTGTGAGAGTTAAGCACAGTTCAAAGAAGTCAAAGGAAAGACTTTAGTGAGACAAATTTATTTATGTCATGTTAAAAAGGACTTCTTAATTTCTCCTACTCTACAGAGTCTCTTAATATCATAAGGTTGACATTGGTCCAAAAAAGATGGGAATCAGAACCATTTAAAATTAAAAATGAAGGTTATGAAAAGAAATAATAGCATACAACTCATTGTATTTCAACTGAAATAATGAGAGAAAATTCTTAAGACCCTACATAAACCCAGAAATATTCATTTGTATTTATATAGATTAATTTCCTATAGGCAATATAAATCACTTTGAATATAATATTTGAATTTTCCCCTTTTCTTTCCAATTCTCCATTTTATCTTATTTTTAAGCTCTGCTTCAAACATATTTACTGCCTTTTATTGACAGACTAAACTTTTTGTTGTTCCCAAGTGCGCTAACATGCTCTTTCTCTTTTTCATTTTGCTTCTGACTCCTTTGGGCAAAACCAGTGCCTCTCTACTACACTAGAATGTAGAGATTTTATTAATACATTAAATAATTTGGATTGGGATTTCCAGATATAAAATGTTGTAATCATAACAATTTATTTCATACACTGCTATAGCAAAATGAGACTTTGTAAAAAAACAAATGCATAAAAACAGAAAGAGGGGCCACAACATCAGAGATAATATATTTCTAGCCTGTTATCTTTTCTAATTATGATATCTTGGAAAAACACCATAAAAGCACAAAACTGTAATATCATTTCCCTCTGGTTCTAGGTACATGCTCTCATTTTTTGTAACAGCCAGTGAATTTTTTTTATCATGAGTTTCCCTCATACATTTCTACATTTCTATGGTTTCTACAACCATATTAATTTTTAGAATCTGAACTGTCAATTGGCAAGGAAATGCACCTTTTCAAAATAATGTGTAAAGAAGCATATCCTCCTGTTCACTCTCAACCTGCTATTCTCAAGTTATAGCTGATGTCCACGTTTTATCATATTTTGAATGCACTATGAACATTCTTCACTTCCTATGCTATGCACAAATTTGCTATAGCCCTACTTCTCAGTTTCTATCTTATCTAGTATTAAAATTGCTAATCTCATGGCCAGCTTCTTTAATCAGAGGAGGCTCCAGGGAGACCTTATTTTGTGTGGCCTTTCAACTACTTAAAGAGTGCTACAAGAGAGGTGAGTGGAACTTTCTACAAAGACATGTAGTGATAGAGGAAGTGACAGTGACTTCAAATTGAAAGAGAGGAGGTGTAGATTAGATGTTAGGAAGAAATTCTTTCATGTGAGGGTGGTGAGGCACTGGAACAGGTTGCCCAGAGAAGCTGTGGATGCCCCTTCCCAGAAGCGTTCAAGATGGGATCTTCAGCAAAATTTTCATGGGATAAAGTAACAAGGAACAGAAATGAGAACTAGTCCAAAGATTCAGGTAATAAAATTCTTTGACTAGAGCAACAGTTTTACATGTAAACTGTCATTTCCTTCATGTATAGGCAGCAATGAGATGGAAAACAGACAACAGAAACACCAAAGTTCAAAGAAAATAATCCTTAAACTAATTTACCATGATTAACATCTAACCAGGATTCAGAAGTTTCCCAATTAATCACTTCATCAGCAGATTACAGAATACTTAATGGGAAATGTAATTGTAGAGAATAAAAAATAATAAAATTAAAATGTTTGAACAAACATAATCTACATCTGAAATAATATTCTTTAAAGGCAAATCCAGTCACTTAGGTGATTCTGATATGTAATTATTCAAACTCTGTGTTTGCACAAGATAATACAATTTTGACTGATTTCTTCTTATTATTATTACATATAATATTCTTGGCTTGAAGATTGGCTTTGTAGATAAGATTTGTTTTGTAGATAAGACACAAATAAAAGTCTCTTGTTTGAAACAGACAATCATAAAGATAGGGCTGGGCTTGAATATGTTATTCCTTCAGACACTAGAGTTAGTATTCCAGGGTTCAATGGTCTGTTTCTGCAGAGCTCTTCTTGTGCCACTCCCACTGCTGTACCCACTTGCTAACTCTTCTGCATAAAGGAACTAAACCCCTCCTTCAGTCTTCCTCTCATCTATTTCTAATGCTTTTTTAAAATATATTTGATAGTATTTTTTTAATATATTGTAACCACCATCTCCTTCCCATGGCTTCTGTGAGCTATATTTGTCTAATTGTTAGCAGAAGTGATAAAGGATTCCTGCTATTAATTTGAGATATTCTCTTAAAAATGTTTAGTGTGAGATGGTGTCCCTCAAGTTTTCTTTCCTTGTTGGTTACATGTAACTCCCTTCATATCCATTCATATTTCATATTTCCAGAAATTCTTTCCTTTTTATTTTTCTCTTCAAATTAAAGAAACAAACAAAACAAACTTCTGTTTACAATCTCAATGCTCCCTCTCCATGCAGCAAAGTATATTAACATGATTCCTCCCTAGGTAATACTCCTAATTAAATGGTTATAAACATTAACTTGTTTAACTAGTATACCAAACAGTTTCTGTGTTAAAATACATTTTATCCTGCTTGTGTGAGTTTATTCCCCAACTGAGGCAGACATGCTAGACACCAACTCCTGAAAGACTATCTTTTTTTAATCAATATACAAAGGACTTAATGCATTTTGCATTTGGAAGGACCTACACATATTCTAGAAAAAAAAAAATCAACCCAAAAAACCCCGCTTTTATCTATAACAAGATCTACAACAAATGTCTTAGGACACATCTACAACTAGATTAGACCAGCTTTCAATGTCTGAACCTCATAAATTATGAGGCTGTTGGATTCTTCTTCTTTTGGCGAGGTTAAGAAATGACAGGCTTATGTGATTTGGAGTGGACGTGTTGTGGTTTTTTGCCCTTCATGCTGAAAAGACTGAAACCAACACATAAAAAAAACCAAACACCCCTCCCCACCAGTAAAATAGTAGGTAGGTAAATCCATTATTTGCACAAACCTGCATACAAGAATTCTGTGTGGTTCAAAAGGCACACCTATGAACTTGTTCAAATATGTTTGGATTTTTTGTTTTGTTTTGTTTTGTTTTGTTTTTTTCTCAAAAATATCAGTTTTAAAGTAACAGCAGCACTTAATAGCACAAAGAGCAATACCATCAGCAACTACAGGAGAAGAAATGCCTGTGTGGTATATTTTTACCTTCAATATCAGGCAGTAAGAATGCAATGCTGTGGGAGAAAACTTATGACATAAGCTTTCTCTATTGTGTTTTTCCCACTGGAATCACTGGCATACAGCTTTTGTCTGTTCACAAAACTTTAAGGAATACACATTTCCTGTCTAACCCACAACATTTTTCTGCTCAATTCCACAGGAAAGAGTGAGATTTTCAGCAGGAAGGCAAATCATATTTTTAAATCTATCCAGCATGAAAAGATATTAAACTTTGGGCAGTTTTTTTTCCAAAGGGAATTAATCAAGTTTATTTCCCTTTTCCCTCTTTAAGATTCAAAATTGCTTCCTGAAGCTTAAAACCACCTAACAATAAAGATCCAGATTCCAACAGAACACCAGAAAGAAGGCAGAAGTAGTGAGACTTTATAAAATCTGTATTTGAGATACTATTGCCAGTAAGTTGGTAGAAACATCTTTGATTGTCAGAAAAATCATTTTCTTGACAGGAGAGGATAACCACAGTGAGTGTCATGCAGAAAAATCAGAGTTAATGGTCCACTACGAAAATTTTGTTTCAAAGTAGAATTAATACTGGCAGCTCAAGTGCAGACATGGACTTACATGCAAGATATTTTAAAAAAACCCCAAAACCAAACCAAAGTCAGCTTTAAAGTTGTGTATGAGAAATAAAAAATTACCAGAATTCACATATTTTCCTGCACAAACGGCCAAGGGGGTGAAATCCAAATAAATTGGATAAAGTTTGGAAATGTTGAGGATGCAAACAGATAACAGAAAATATCTGAAGCTGCATTCACCCAAAGGGCAAGTACAGAGATAGCCAGCTTTGCATTCAGAGGGTTTAATTCTAGGCAAAATTCTAAAATAAAATTCAATTATGAGCGTTTCTTTAGCAGCTGCAGGTTCAATGTCCAATTTGTGACATGAATCCCTATCATGGCTAAATTAGAAAAAGCATGATGAGTAGACATAAAGATTAAAAGCATAACTGAATAAGGATTAACTGGAAATTTAATGGAACTTTGGTAGATTTCTGTTGCTAAAGCAAGATGGTACATCTTGCCCACTACCTATCAAAAATCAGGCTAAATATTCAAAAGTCCTTCCCAGCAGCATTTTTGAAAGCAAAAACTTCTTCTTGGTTGGGATTCAGACTGAGCACGCAGAGGGTTTCCCTCACATTTTATTCCTGAACAGAAAACAAGATTCCAGTCTTCAAACACTAGCTGATCCAAAAGTTCTGTTGGTCTTTCTAGTGGAAAAGGCCTAAAAGAGATGAAGAACACAGGCTAATTGTGTCAGATTGATGGCAAGGAGAGTAATTAGAAACCTTGCTTCATGGAAGGAAAATTTTACTCTGAGTCTTTCTGTGCCACTAATCCAAAACCAGCCTTTGTGTTGGCACTTTATATTAAGCTGATTTTCATCTAAACAAGCATGTGCAGAGAAGCAGAATAAAGGCAGTAAAGAGCTGCTCAGTGGCATGAACATCTTTCCTAGCAAGTTCAGGCTTCTGCAACGTTACAGGCTCTCAGAACCATTTTTTTTAAACAAAGAAATCTCAAGTGAGTTTAAAGTGATTAATTTTTCAAGAGCTATGAATTTATTTAAATTGTGGCAAGCATTTTAAAAGCTATGAATTCATTTAAATTGTATGTGCATCTTTTATCTGGGCCAGCATCTTTCATTTCCAGTTTCCACTGTGGCTTATATTTCCTGTACTTAAAAATGAGCTCTGTTCTAAAGTTTGCATAGTACATTATGTAGTTGATGGATCAAGTTCACACTGAAGTCAATGAGTTTGACTCAAGGGAAAGTGCTAAGCATATTTCCAGCAGGAACTATGATGAAGATTGTTATGATGACATAGTTCCAATTCTCTGAGAGCTATTATAAAGATGACCTATGTTTCAGACAACTTGAACTTTGAAAATACCAATTCTTAAAAAATAAGTCCTCAGTAAATCAGTATCTCAAGTGATCAACTCAAAAGCAGAAACCTACAGAGGTTTCAATAGAAAACTGGAGCAGAAAAGGCGAAGTTTAAAGCAGAGAGCAAGAAGCAAAACTACTGAAAAAGACAAAGGAAGCTCTGTTCCAGCCATGTAGGGGAGAATGTGAGCTTCTGGCTGAACTTCTGTATTGATTACCTTGTACTATTGAATCATCACAGGTTCTGAATGACAAGTGACTTCTTACCCATAAACACAAGTTATAAATGCAAAACTGAAGTCCACAAATGGAGGCTGTTTTGTCGGTTTTTCCACTACAGAAAAAAAAATTAGTCACAAATTAGGTATTTACATAATTGAATTCACAAAATGTCTCAGGCAGAAGAGGACCTTCAGGCAAAATTTATTAGAAAATTCTTCCTCTTGTAGCTCCCATTGAGTTACATGAGGCAGAAAGGAGCCCCTTGCTTTCTAAACCCCTTTCCTGAGAGAAGTCTGGGTGCATGTGTATCCAATCAGCCCCAGACTTCACCAACAGTTTATGTGTAAAGGATTATACAGGTGTAACAGAATAAACTGTAAAAGTTTTTCTGAAGAAATAAAGATGGAAAAGTCAGATTAGATATATATAGATAGATAGATAGATAGATAGATAGATATAGATATAGATATAGATATGGATATAGATATATAGATATAGATGATATTGATAGATAGATAGATAGATAGATAGATAGATAGATAGATAGATATAGGTAGATATGATTTATTATGATAATGCTTAGACAAAGAGATCTTAGAATTACTACACAGTATGGGAACTTTAACAACTATTACAGCATAGTGCAAAATAAAGCAAAATTGAACAACTAATAGTAAATCAATTGTATTAAATGTAGCAAAAGTAATTATTAAGTAGAGATTTATATTACTCACCCAATACCAACAGTCATGGGCAAATGTCTCTTGCTCAGCCTCAAGGAGTAAGCTCAAGGGGTGTCCCCACCCAAGGAGGTACTCTCCACACACACTCTCCAAGGGGTATGTTAGAAGACCTTGGTTTTAAAGTTTGGAATTGGTCTTGATAAAGTCATTGGCTGTCAGTCATACATATCCTGGCCAGCTGCATCACTGCAGCAGCTTTAGATAAGTTAGCTGTAGTATCACTTGTTTGTTTCTTTTGCCAGATGTTTTAGCAGTCTACCTTATCTTCAGCTCACTATCAGGATATTTAACTTTGGGATTGATGAGTCAGACAATTTTAGCATTAATCAACACCACAAGTAGCATGATTCCCCCTTCTTCATTTACCACAGATAGTTTTGCAAGCAGAGTGTTGTTTGAGTTGTTTTACCTAATTCTAGGCAGAGCATCCTGCCACAGGAAACATTGTGAGGAACCAAAACTATCATTGTCCTATGCACCATATTGACTAGGTGATGAGGGAGATGTTTAGAAGCTGTTAAATCCACTAAATCCCAGAAGAATAAATTTTTTAATATCTGTCACTCTCTGTCACATCATCTGTTCGTATAACCTTGGGTGGATATGACTGAATGATTTAACTTTTTTCTTGTATTCCTGAATCTCTGATATCCTCTCTAAAGCTCCTCAGAATGTGGGGATAGGAATCTCTAGCTAGTGTTGTTGCCATGTCTTGAGTTTTGGTTCAGAAAGCGTATGGATCAAATGAAACAGTGTAAATATGAAAGGAGTATTGGGAATGATGTATTTATGTGTTATTCTAAAATGCAAATTGCTGCATCACTTTTTTTATATTTGGCTTACTTCACTGTACTTCCTTTCAAGTCCTTGTTTTTCTCTAAGTCAGTTTGGACTGGTTGTGGGATTTTTTGTTGTTATTGTTTTTTGTTCTTTGTTTGCTTTTTTTAATTATTGACATTTCCTCTATTTTTCTCTTAACAGTTTAATCTGTTTAAGAGCTCAAGAAATTTTATAAAGATGAAGATTGGAGGGGTTTTTGTCTTTTTAATCCTAAACCTGAGGTATTTGCACCTGAATAGCCAGTCTTGAAATGGTGAGGTGGTGGAGGATGTAATACTAAAGACTCAATAGTGTAGCTAGGCTGGAGCATCATGACAGACAGTGAATCAAAGCAAACGTGAGTATGCAACAAGGGTGCAATTTCATAAAAATCAGGTTTCTTGCCTTCCTCGAAATTCAAAAGGAAGAAAGAAACTCAATAGTAGTTCCTCTGCCCATTCTAAGAATAACCGATCCAGAAGATGCCATGCAGTTTAATGCTGCTAGCTTGCACTTCTGTCCACAGACAATCCTAGGAAACAAGAGAAAAATCGTGCACAGTCCCTGTAGTATTGCAAAACCCAAATTTGCCAGCATCCATATGGCTTTGTTGGATGAGATTGGTAGAATCTTCATTTTGAAAACCTTAAGAAAACCATTGATTTTCCTTGGAGCTATATATATCTTCTACTCCCTGTTCACACTCTCACAAGTCCATTTTTTTTTCAATTTTAATTGCACTTGAAGAGCTGGAGTTCCTTTTCCCATTTGATTTTCTGTCTCAAACTTTGCTACAGCAACGTGTAGGCCCTTGAATAGACTTTCATTAATCATCACTTGATTTCTCACCTCTTCCCTTTTAGAGAATTATGAAAAATTACTTCTTTTTCATTCCTTCTATACTCCCTTCTTAACTGCAACACTTTTCTTGAACTGCTCATTCACTCAGCTGGGTTTACCGCCTTCCTGTAATTTTTTCCCTGTGTTGGAATATATGATCCCTAATACTATAAATCATTTGGCTGGAAGAAATTCTAAACCACTTTCATATTCAAGTCTCTAAGCTCCTCAATGCAACTGACTTTAGTAATTGTTCCTTTAGTTTATCAAAATTTGTGCTATTTTAAAATCCAGGCCCTTAGTTCCTTCCTTCCTTCCCCTATAGTAAAATTTGACCTCACAGCTGAATATGCCCTGTTCTCTTTTCTCTGTTCCTTATGCTTTTTACCAACTTTTTGCTTTATGTCCTTGAGTTTCTTGAAGTTTTATTTTCTTCATGAATGACAGTAGTGTAAAGTGAGAAAAGAGGTCAGTTGTCCTTTGAAAAGTTTTCAAGGAGAGCACAGGGGAGTTCTATTTTAAGGGCTCTTTTTCAGGTGTCTATAAAGACAGAAATCCTTTGACTAAAGATATACAAAAGTCAGACATTTATTTTTTTTTTCTCTTGTAATGTGCTAGGGATTTTTAATTTTCTTTCTGTTCGTGTATATTTTCAAAGCATAGTTTGTGTGCCAGTCACTTTGATGTGGCACATCGTGCATGGTACTAAGTGCTCACCTGCAGGAGAAGCTCTAGATTGAAGATTACATCTCTATCACACACCCTAACCTGCAAACATGTGCTATTCCAGTGTTAATTCAGACATTTCATTGTGGTTTTCACTGACAAATATTTCAGGTCTTAAATGTAAAATAGTGATTGTTGGGGTTGCATCTCTAAAGGAGCAATTTTTCTTGCTAAAAAAAAATTTATTGTCTTCTAACTTAACTAAATACTTTTATCCATTACCTTCTGATGCTTTTTGAGGGTCTAATTCTGAGCTCTTTTGGCAAGTCAGGCTACTCAGAGGCAAGTTTGCTTCTTCTCTTGCTAACTGTCTCTGTTCATTTTAATTAAATGAGTAATTGGATGTATTTTCTTGAGTATTGCCATTAAAGAAAAAAAAGAAACAAAACAAATGAAAGAAAGCTAAGCTAAACACACCTCTGTTAATTCACCTGAACAAATTTGTAGCCTACCAAGAACTAGACTGAAATTTGAGGATGCTCTTGTCCTGATGAGTTCCAAAGGCATAGGAATGTCTTAGCAGGAACTGTGGTTATTTTGTTTCTAAATGCCTATATAGTAAATTCTGTAGCTCCTGAAGGAACTGTTGTTTTCTCAGCTGTAGCCTTTGTATTTAGACTAAAGTTAAATGGGGCTGAATTTACCACTCCTGGGATGAAAGCTCCTTTTTATTTCTTGAATATATTATCGCATAAATAATTTAAAACTATCTTTCAGATTGTTTCTTTTTTTTTATCAATTCATTAGTGGTCTAGTTATGCTCGAAGTCATTGGAAGCCCTTTTTCAAAATGATCCAAAACTGCCACCTTCTGGCTGTTTTCACTGCTTCCTACATGAGACAAAAGCAGAGCTGCATGTATTTGGTTTGGTTTTGTTTTGGAACACTTATTTTTCAATGCAAATAGTATAGAGAACAAGATGCATAAAAAGAAAGCACGCTTACTGCTTTTTTAAAATGAGTATCAGTCGACCACACAGGAGCTGGACTCTCCTTGGCCTTCAGCTGGATACAGCCTAATATCACAGGTTCTGAATCAATTTTTATTTTACTGCACATACTCATTCTTGCATTTGCACATATAGCTAGCGCCCATATCTTTCTGCTTTTGCGTGGTGCTTCTTCCATTGTTTTAAACAATCTATTTTCCTTAGTTGTGCTGGATTCTGTTCTTTTAGAGCCTTTTTTTCAAGTATTAAATGACAGAATATACTGTACTTTCACCACATAGCAGGTGAGTGAAGAAAAGAAAGTACAGTAAATTCTTTCAAAGATGTTCAGAATTGTCAGGATTTTTCTAATGGGTAGCCACAAGGATTTTGAAATTTGTTTTGTCCTCTTATCCAGACACATAAATTTGGACTCTCAGCAGCAGAAAATTTCATGGCTTATTGTTGGAACAACAGCATGAAAAAAAATTTAATTAATCATTGTCTTTTGTCTGGAGGGCAAGAAACAGTGCCATCCCCATCTAATAAATGAAGGTACTCCACAGTACAACAGATGTTCACTCCCCATCCACAGATACATATTGAAGGTGTCTGGGCAAGTCAGTGGTGTTTCTGTCACAGACTTTCCAGAGTAATGTATCTAACTAATTTTAGGGGGTTTTCTTGGTATTTGGAAAGACTATCATTGTTCTATTTGGATTTCTGCACATCTCCTTGCAGCTAATAAATTACTAATATCTGGAGGTGCCTAAAAACGTAGTACTTAAAAGAACTTAAGTGCAAGCTACATGATAATAACTCGTTTTTACAATATGCAATGTTATGCTGAATTGCACAGAGGCTTATCCTCAAGATGGAAGAGCAAAAAAAGAGCCACATAGTGTATTACTCTTTGAACTCATGCCCAGTATATTAGATGAAATTCCAGTGGAAAAAAACATAATTTCTTGCATTTTTCAGAAACTGACAGTTTTGTTAGAAAGCTTCAAAATTTTCTGTAGGGCTTACATCTCACATACAAGACAGTAAGAAATATATTCAACCATTCTTCTGTCTTCTCTATTTAGCAAGGTCCCCCATGTAGACACCTAATTTCTTCATTCATAGCAGCATAGTAGCTCTGGGAAAAAAATGCAAAACTAAAAGCAACCAACCAAAATAATGAGTAAATAAATAAATAAACCCAGGAAAAAAAACCCACAATTCTTTAGTTTTTTTACTGAAATAACAGAATACAATAGCAAATTTATATCTCCTTTAAAAATTGGGTGTTAGAACATAAATATTTGCAGAATTAAATATTTTCCTTATTTATGGATTTGTTTTGGTTTTGGTTTGTGACAGGGATGAATGTAAAATTCAAAATATTATATTTAACACAGCAAAAGATGGAGGAACTACTCTGTGACGACAAACCACAAAGATCCAGAGCAGTTTCTTCTGTTTGGATTTTCTGTCATGAAAAATGAATGAATAACCTACTGCTGACCACTGATCACCTGTAAATACACATAGAAGCAGTCAATAAAAAACTAAAAATATTGCTGGCAAATTTACGTTTCCTTTAACAATATCCCCAGTACAAAAAACCCCCAAACTTTAGGGAAACTAATTTTAATAAATTGAATATTTTTACTGTAAAATGCATGACAGATTTCACAAAATGAATATATATTCTTTCAGTTACTGAGGGTTGGTAAATACTATTTCAACTAAAGTCTGTTGCACAGCATCTATTAAAATGTGAAGCAGTACAATAGAAAGTACACAAAAGTATACAATTCTTCCATCATTGTTCTTTTAGGTGATTGCATTTTTGTTTCAAATGACCTGCCTTCAAGTTCCAGTTTACAGATAAAGTTTTGGTTGATATGGTTTCTCAGTCTTTCTGTGTAACAACAAACCATTTTCAGACAAGGCATATTTAACTTCCTACATGGTATATTAGTAGGTCAGTAAGGGTTTTCTTAATCTCTAGAATATTGTAATTTACAAAAAAAAAGTGAAACAGTTCTCCATACCTAGGTCAAATAAACAATAACTTATATATCAGCAATATCAGAATTAAATTAATGACAATAAATTCTAAGAAAAATTCAGTATAATTAAATTTAGTTAAATTGATTTGTCTAGCAGGAGCTTGGTAGGATTAGACACTGCATCAAAATGAATTGGTTTAGATTAGGATCAGAACAATCACACTGCAGCAAAGATCAGAGCTGACTCAGATCACAGTTTGACATCAGTTCTGCAGCTAACTCATGACTGAAGTAAATAAAGCAGCATAGTCATTAAAAAACTGAGGCATAGACAGTTATCCCATGATTGGATTATTTGAAGTTTTTGCCCAGTGAATCAAAGTCTAACATTTTGCAGTTTTCTGATCTGTAGGGTTCGGTGTAATGCAAAGTCATTAGGTAAGAGCTTGAGGACACAGAGCAGAGCTGGTCAGACAATTGTAGTTTAACATTCCATGGAGATGAACTGCCTAGCAAGGCCAGAATTTAAAGAATATCATTTGAATTCACCAAAAGTATCATATATTCTTAACTATCACCTATAACTTCACCTAAATTTTGTCAAAATCCAAGTCTTTATCAATACTGAAAAGTAACATTTAAAATTCTATTCATCTGATTTTTTTCAGTGTCCAATTGAAAATAATTTTGTATTGCATAAAATCACATTAGGACAGAACTTAAATAAAATTGATAAAGTGTTTTAACTAAGGGGGAAACTACAAATAAACGACAATAACAACAATAAAAATACCCTCCATCAAAACCATGAAAACTCTCAATTTTCCATAGGAAGCATGAATATTTACTGGATTGTATTCTTTTCAGAAACTGCATAGTTTTTTAAAAGCCAGTTATTTTGTTATTGCCCATCCCAGATTTTAACAGAATACATACAGACGTATTTCTCAAAACCCTATTTTTAGATTTTTAAGCAATCCTTTAATATTTTCTTAAATGTATCTGCTGAGCAGTATTGTTGTAATTTAACCCTTCTTTTAGAAAGAAAAAACACTTCTTCATATTAAATGCTAATTACCATTAGAGAAGTTACTTTCCACGCCTCCTGCTGAAAATTGTTCTTCCAGCTAAACCAGCCTCAGCCCCAGTCCCACAGCCTCATCTTTGCAATGAGGAATTCCACCCCACTGCCTTGGGAGGTCTCCTCTGAAGTTCTGCCAGTTCAGATTTATGTTTTTCTCCTACTGGGGTCCCAAAATTGGATACCAGAAGCGTATCCTGTTGTGGTCTGGTGGGTGCCAAGGAAAGGGGACAGTTCCTGCCCTTCCCTGGCTCTCAGGTCTATGTTCTATTCACACGGCCTCAGACTCTTCACCGCTGCCCTGGTGTGTGTGACTTCAGGGGAGATCCCCAAGGAGGTGGAATTAAGGAGATGCCCCTGCCCATCCATCCAGGAATTACTCTGGCAGTCTGTCTCACACCCCTGAGCTGGGACTACTCCACTTCACAGCTACACCCCACTCCTCACACAGTCAGACTGGGTTTTCACACCAGCTCAACCCCAGGTTCCCCATTATTTTATCCTAAAAATAATGCAATCATGATGCAATAACAAAATAATAAAATAACGGCTACAGCTGGAGCCTCCAAGGAGGCACCATCACTTACTAGATGGGGATGGCATTGTTTCTTGCCCTCCAGACAAAAGACAATGACCAAAGAAGCCTCAGGGCTTTTTACCCTCACAGCCACAGAATTAACTAGGTCGAAAAAGACCTTTGAGATAATCAAGTCCAACCTGGGACCCAACAGCAATTTATCAACTATGGCACTGAGTGCCACATCCAGTTGTTTCTTATATACCTCCAGGGACAGTGAGTCCATCACCACCCTGGGCAAACCATTCCAGTGCCCAATCCCACTTTCAGAGAAGAATTTTTTCTTAAACTGCACAACCAAAACATTCCCTGGTGCAGCTTAAGACTATGTTCTCTCATTCTGTCAGAGGCTGCCTGGGAGAAGAGTCTGACCCTCACCTGGCTGCATCCACCTTTTGGGAAGCTGTAGAGAGTGATAAGGTCACCACTGAGCCTCTTTTTTTCCCAGGTTAAACATCTCCAGCTTCATAGGGCTTGTGTTCTACACAAGCAACCCCCAGCAGCCTTGTTGCTCTTCTCCTAACACACTCCAGCATCTCAACATTCTTCCTAAATTGAGGATGCCAGAACTGGACACAGCACTTGAGATATGGCCTCACCAGTGATGAGTACAGGGAGAAAATCCCTTCTCTGCTCCTGCTGGCCACACCATTGCTGGCACAGGCCAGGATGCCATTGGCCTTCTTGGCCACCGGGGCACTGCTGGCTCATGTTCAGCTGCTGTCAGTCACTTCCCTGAGGTCCATTTCTGCCTGGCCACTGCCCAGCCACTCTGTCCCAGCCTGTAGTGCTGCATGGGGTTGCTGTGGCCAAAGTGCAGGACCCAGTACCCGGCCTTGCTAAACCTCACATTGTTGGACTCAACCCATCTATCCAGCCTTTCCCTCTGCAGAACCCTCCTGCCCCCCAGCAGATGGATACTCCATCCCAGCTTGGTGACTTCTCCAAATTTGCTGCTGGTGGACACAATGCCCTCACCCAGACCATCAATGAAGATATTAAACAGTCCAAGCACAGGAAATTTTGGGTTCATCAGCTCCTGCTGTCTCTGCATGTCCCGTTCCCTGGCCAGCCCCAGGTCCCCAGGCTTTGTTATGCAAAAGGTCGGCAGGGCATGGCCTCCTGCCTTGGGCTCCTGCCAGCCCAGAGCTCAACCTGCAGCCCAGAGCTCTGCAGGGTGCACATGGAGCTACCTGCACCAAATGAATTCCTCAGCTGTTGGTCTGAAAGGAGCACAGACAATAATCTATTTAGATGAGCATTCCTTTAATTAGCATGTGTGAAGAATTACTATATATATACACATATATACAAAAAAACCACCCTCACGTGTACAATCCTCACTGAAGTCCAAGACTAAAGCACAGAGCTGATAGACTGGAAACACAATGGATTCCTGAAGCACAGCTGTAGGGACTGAGATGCTCATGACATTTTCCTGCCACAGACAGGAGCATGAAGTGTGGGATCTGGGGGATGTAATCTAACTACAGTGTAATACTAAAAGAAGTAGCATGGCAATGGCAAACGATTTGACAAATGAGGATAGGTGAGTCGTGGCTCTTGCAGGGAAAATGATGCCTTAGATCCACAGAAGACTCAGAGTGTCTGTCAGTCAGTAATTTTTACTAACTTTTTACATCTGAGCCAGGCCCAGCATCTTTTCCAGCTGGGAATACACACTATCAGGATTTTTTGTTAAGACAGAATCTTAAGAAAGATTCCATTGCTTTGTTTCTATAGAAAGGAGCCACACGCTTATTATTGTTAGAAAGTGATTTTTCAAAGATAACCATTGCAGGTGACCTCACTCTAACTGCAATATATGATGCAGTCTTGCTTACAAGTAGCTGACAAAACAGTAGGATATTAACTAGCATACCTTCTGGATTTTTGTTGTAGTGCTGTCTGTTTTTTGGTTTTTTTTTTAATGAGTGCCATGCAGGAAGTAAACCCTTCCAAGAAAAAGAAATAACAGATTTTTTTGGTTGTTTTTTACTCCTCCCTTCACTTCCCCTTGTCAGCTTCTGAAAAGCAAGTTCAAACAGTAAACAAAGAGGTAATGAGATACAACAAACCTATCCTGTGACAGTGTTATTCCTATACCAGCATCACAAAGTGCCACCCCAGTGCTACCAAAACAAAGATTTCAGGCTGGATCAGCATCTCATGTTAATCAGCCTAGCCTCAGTTACTTTAGCAAGTTATTTAGGACTGTGTAAGCTAGGGTAGATTAGGCAAGTGCTGATCATTGATGGTTCTGCTTCATTTATGCTATTGTCTCCTGTGAGAGGTGCCTGCCTGCTGCAGTTTCTGAACCAGAAACTCATATGCAACAATAAACTCTTCCTGTGAAAACTTCATACACAGCATTTAGCTTCAGTGAGCATAATAAAAAGACTAAGAAATGTGTTAGCTCTGCTAAGGGCATCCTAAGCAGCTGGGTACAGCAGGCTGTTTTTATTAAGGTGTGATAGTTGACATCTTGACACCCAAGGAAGATTGCTCATGGTATATAAACTCTGAACTATTGCCAAGCTATAAATTATCTCTCTTTTCCTCCAGATTTTGACAAGCAGTCTAGGTATAGAAGCTCAGAATATGTGTATGGAAATAAAACAGTCATCCATAGTCTCCCAGGATGATCAAAGAGTTGAATGTAATTTTATGTAGATATTTGCTGGTAACTTTCTATTAAAAATAACATACTGTTGGATATGTAATATTTTAGAAGATAATCCACCAAAATATTACTTAACCAAAAATGAACTTCCTCTTCAGTAGCAGGTCAAATGCATTTACTTTGGCAAAAGTGAGCCATTGAATGAATATTCCAAAAATTAACAGTGATTCTGTCTTAAATTTTCAAGTCATTAGGGGGCATTTCATGGCAGCATATTGAACTCATAAATCCCTTCTGCACAGACCAAGTAGAATTGTGACATACACAGAAGTAAGTGAAGGACAAAGGGAGTAAAAATATTTTCTTGTTAGGTTACATTCCATTGTATGCTATGGTGTTAGAATACTATCTGTTTGCTAAATAAGCAACAGCTAAAAAGGCAAACGATCAAAGGAAATAATTATAACAATTTTCACAGATACACACAATACTATGCCTTAGACCCAACTGCTGGATTCTACTTGCTTTTAAATTGTTAGCACTGAAACCCAGCCATGCTTGGGACTCAAATGACAAAGCCTTTTCCAAACCCTTTTTCCCGATTCCAACCAGGACAGGGTTCCAGTAGCCAACAGCAGCCATGGCTGGGACCCAGAGGTTATTCTATACCACCTCATGTCACTTTCCAGGGATGGGGCAAGGGCTCCATTTGGGGTGGCATGGCTTGGTGTGGTTGGGTATTGCCAGGCTCCATGTGGTGAGCAAATCGCGTGTGAATCGTTCACCTCTCTCGTACAACCTCTTATCATCTCTCCTGTTACTCTTTGTTTCCTTATTTCATTTTTGGTTTTGGTGAATTGGTCTCATCTCAAACCATGACCTTTACCTTTTTTGCCTCCAGTTTTCCTCCCCAACCCACCCCAGGGGGATCGAGCCTCACACTGTGGTGGGGTTGCTACGTCGAGGAATACAATTCCTAAACCACAATACTGTTATAAGAGATGAAAATATTTATACTGTGACAGTGGTCTGATAATGAAAAAATCAGCTTAGAGAAAGAGCGTGTGAAGATTTCATCATCAAAAAAATTCAAAGTTCACCTGGCATAACCCTGGAGAGCCTTCTGCAGCTGACCTTGCCTGGTGAGAGGCAGGTGGCCCCCGGGGACACAGTTTATTGGTGAATATTGCTGGGTTAATGGCTGGACTCAATGATTTCAGAGGTCTTTTTCCACCTTATTCCATGATTCCACAGCCATGCAACATCCACAGGTGTGAGCCAGGTTCAGCCATGCCATTGTTCTCAAGGGCTGCAGTATGCATCACCATATTTCCTAATCCAATGGGTCATCTTTCCACCAACATGCCTTCAAGATGCTTCCTGTCAAACGTTCATGTTACTGTTCTGTGTCTGACTTTTAGCTCTTTAGGGCTCTGCAGCAGAGAAAACAAATCAGTCATAATCAGTCCCTGTATACTCCTTATCTGTCACATTTATGAAAATAAAAGCATTGTTGGTCTTTCTAAAAAATATGCACTCCTGTATTCACTACAAGCAGAATTTCAATGGAAATTTGAAGCAGAAGGTAGTATAGCCTGTTTTCTACATTATTTTCTTCTCTTTCTTTTGCCATGTTTTTAAGTTATATTTATAGATTTTCAAATCTGTGATAAATGTTTTATCTAGGCTAGATAAGAGATCAATAAACCTGGAAAATCATCACAGTGCAAAAATGCAGGACAGTCTCTCATCCTGTAACATCTCTCTTGGGAGCTAATATTCCTCTTCCTTGACAATTTGTATTCCAGTGTATGTAAATGGAATCTAGTTCATCCACATTGTGCTAAACTCTTTGGTATACATTCCCATAAAATCCTATTTTTTCACTGCGTTTATGTTCTGGATGTGAGACAAGAGCAGTTCTACGCATCAAAGTTAAACTTTCTTTACAGTGTACTGAAGTGCAGCTCATTGCAAAGTAGATACGCTGAACTATACTTCCTCCATTTCCTAATGCATACATTTCAACAAAATGTGATATTGAAATAAATCTAAAATAAAGGCCTTGGAAAAACAACGTAAAAGAACCAAATCTGGTGTTAATTTCCCATTTATTCTACTTCCTTTCCCATATAATAGGAACGTTCAAATACTAATTCAACAGCTAAACAGCTAAATCCAGAGTAATTGTACACTTTTGCACAGTTGGATAGTCAAGTGGAAGGAAATAAATAAGCAAAATGAAGAAGCACTATAGTTCTTAATTTATGTTGAGAAAACTCTGTTAGAGGGACATGGCTAAAGAGTGTAAGAGTAAGATGTACAAGAAAAGAGGGAGCATTTCTCATCTGGAGACAATAGCAGTTCTGAGAAAATGCTTATTCCCTTGGGAGGAGTGTGATTGAAGCCCAGAAGGGCCTACATTGTTGTGCCAAGTTTGCAGAAAAAGCATAGACAACTTCAATTCTAAGCTTTAACTATGCTTTAAACAGCTTTTTCTGCCTCCATTACTTTTTGGGTGTGCTCAGGTTTTTTTTTTTCTACTGTTATTTTTCAGTACAAGATGAAATGATTTCAGCTAAAATTATCTTGTGTAAGGTCTAAATCTTATTAGGAAGGCAGAAAGTGTATGTAACACAGTAGCACAGAGCCAAAAGAAGAATAGCTGTGACCTTGAGAAAAGAAGCAACTCCAATAAAAAAATAGAGATAACAAAGTTCCACATCTAAGAGGATACAGGAGTCTGTAGGGAGCGAGGAAAGAGAATGCAGAAAAAGGAGAGCCTCCCAGAAGCCCTCCCCAACACCAGCTAGAAGAATTGGTCACAGGCAAAAATGGGTCATGAAAGAAAGTTCTTTAATATCTCACAGCTGTGCACAATTGCAGCAAAGTACAGAAAGTACTGACTCTGAAAAGAAGATACCTAGCTACAGTTTTTGTCTTTCCTTGTATAAGCAGAGGACATGGAAAATATTGAAACACTTAGCAATGAAATAGTTGTGGTTTTCCTACTGTCTTTCTGAGGGATTTATGGTAGTGCAAACTAGGAAAGAAATATTAGCGAAATATTAGATGTAAAGTCTATACTTAAATATATGCAATTTATATGTGAAAAGAATTATGTAAATAAATGGCTGCTTGGAAAATGACCAGGGGGAAAAACCTACTGAAAAAATTAACAAACATTTTTTAAAAAGCCTTACAAAAAACACACCCGCAACTAGAGAAATACTGTGTGGGGAAAAGACACACTGTGTCGAAGCAGAGCACTGAAGAAACTAGAGGACAAAACTTCCTATATCTGTTATTGTAATTGTTTGCCTCTAAGATTTCATAGGCAGCAAATAGCAGACACAAAGCAAAATATCTTAGGTAGAATTCAGGCTTTATTCATCAGTAAACCACAAAATTTTGTCCTAGTTTTTATCTGTAACTAAAGCCTAATAGTTGCAATGCAATTATAATTGCTACTGTGTGAGAAAGTTTTGCTCTGCCCCGGACTGGGGTGGCCTCACCTTGAATACTGTGCGCAGCTTTTTATCAGTGAATTGAGAGGGATAAAAATTAGGTGACTTGTGTGGGTTTGCGGGTTTTTTAGAGAGATCAGTTTCATCATTTGCTGTGGACTTCAGCCCCACAAATAATCATCTCAGCACAAATGATAAGAGAACAGGAATGAATCTCCACAACAGAAATACTGTTTCAAATGTATGAAACATTTGCTGTGACAATAAGCATAGAAACACAGTAATATTCTCTCACATTCTCTGTAGGTATCTAAGGAAGATAATGTAATGCTAGCTTTCAAATGTATAAGATAAAAATACTTAGATTACTATTACTTAAAGTCTTCAAATTACTTTATGCCCAGCTTAGCTGAAGTAGATTGTTTTTGAAATACTGTATTTTAGATATAGAATGGTATAATGATAACAAATGCAATAATATTTTTTCTTATTCTAGAAAGCAATATCTACTGGGAAAGTACCCTAAGGCCTGAAGAACATTCATAATCCATTTCATATGATACAAAATAACCCTAATTTTATCAAAAGACTTCAAAGAAATACTTATACAAAAGGATGCATTTAATCTATAGCCTTTATTATCTAAAATCAGATCCTTAGATGACACCATTTTTCATTTTCAACACTGAACATGGTTTTAAGTCTGGAACTGTTATCCTACACTAGATATCAGGCATTTGACCGCAGATACAGTCAGGGAAACTATTTGTTGGTTGTATTGCAATGACATGATACACAAATTGATGCGTAGCAAAAAAGAAAGTGAATTTAGAAATAGTATCTTGGGAGATACTGAAGAGCCAGTGGAGTTACAAGCATTCACTACCACAGTGGTCAGTGGGAGGCAAGAGTAATGCCTCTTCAGCTCCCTCATTGGGCTCACATGTTTTGCTTTAACATGCTTTCAGAATGCATGAGGCTTGTTAGTCTCTGCTGTGGCTTAACCCTGTGTCACACCACAGAACCCTGTGCTTATCCCCACCTCTGGCTCCTGTGATGGGATGGAGGAAGAACACAAAGAGCAAAGGTGAAAGATTAATTCATGGATTGAGATAACACTTTAACAATTAAAAATAAGTAAAAAAAAGCTTCAAAATGAAGAGAAAAGAGAAAGAATAAATAATGAAGAGAGAGGAAAATAAAACCCTCATCAGAGAATTTGCTACAATCCATGAACCACCACGCAGATAAATGAATGTCTATTTTACTCCTTCAAAAGGGGCTAGAGCCACTTGGGTAGCTTTCACCTCTGCACACTGACTAGGTTCAACTTCTCCTTCTGAAGTTTCTTCAACATCTTGGGAGACCCCACAAAGGCACTTTCCACTTTTGATGCTTTTCCACAATACAACAGGATCCATCTTTAAACATATTGCTTTTCAGTTCCTGGTAATTTATTACACAGTATGGCCTCCTCAGTACAAGTTATCCCCTCTACCAATTCTCCAAAGTTTCAGTCCTCTGGAGGATCCGTGATCACTTCCAGGGTTTCTGTGCAGTCAGATTTTCCCATTTGAGCCTGTTGCATTATCAGCGCAATCCACTTACTCCATGCAGCATCACAGGCATGATGTGTCAAACAGACCCTCCTGTTTTTACATCCAGACCAGCACAGGCAAAGACAACAAAAGAAGTTGTGCTTCTATATCAGCTACTTCTGAAGAAGTTCCAACAGCTTCAAATACTGCCACTATTTCCTTTTCTTTTTGAGTGCAACAGTTTTCACAAACATTATATCCTGGCCTCCAAAAACTTAGATGTTAATCTTTATCTCTCCAGGTGTTTTCTGACAGAAGATCCAGCTAGGACATTATCCCTGGCTCAAGCATAAGTCATTTTTTTCACATCTTGTCACTTTCTGGACTGGCCAAAGGGCTACAGCACATTTGTATGTCCCATTTAATTTGCTCAAACTCTTGCTGCTCCTTAAAGTCCCACTCAAAATCATTCACCTTCCAGGCCATTCAATAGAGAGGGCTCACAGAATTAGAAAAACAAGAATACAGCCCAGAATATGCAAAAGCCCACAATACCTAAGAAAGCCTGTGCTTCTTCTTCGTTAGTTAGTGGTGACAAAGCTGTTATTTTACTGATCACGTCCTCTGGGATATCATAATGTCCACCTTGCTATTTGATCCCTAAAAACTGAATCTCTTGTGCACGCCCTTTGACCTTACTTTCCTTTATAGCAAAACCAGCTTTCATAAGAATTTAGATTACATTTCTCTCCTTCTCCCTGCTGTCTCCCACACTGATGCCATCAATATGCTGCGAGTGCTCAGGAGCTTCACCTTGTTCCATAGTAGCCTGTACCAATCCATGACAAAGAGCAGGATTGGCTTTCCACCTGAGAGCCAGTCAGTTTCAGGTGTACTCCAGGATACTCCTCCAGGTGGGATCAAGCTGTCACCTGCACTCTGCTGCCAAAGGGATAGAGTTACCTACATCAATAGTTGCATAGCGTTTGGCAGCCTTTGGCGCAGCTTCACACTTGAGGTCTAGCGTGTCCAGTTTGCTACAGCAGCACTCTGTGGTGCTGTGACTCAGTGGTTACTATACTTCACTCTAAGTCTGCAACAGCTGGATTTTTGCAGTGGCCATATGGGATTAAAGAAAAAGATGGCTCTCCAGTCACCAGAATAGTTTTTGGAAGATAGCCAAGGAGTCTTAGCTGACCCTGTGTCAAAGTTGCAATTAAAAACTGTTGTTCTTTCGACTACATCAAGCCCTCAACAAAAGGATATTCTGAGAGACCAAAAAACCCAGACAGCTTTTTCAACCCATTCTCAAAGCAACTATACCATCCCAAAGTGCACCTTGGTTCCCTTAAGTAACTCTCTCCTGAGGGAGTCTTTGCCAAGGATGTTTGGAGACCAGTCACAATAGGATGCTTTTACCACTCATTCCCAGTTAGGCATACCTCAGTCTCCAATGCACACCCTTGCTGGGATCCTCCTTCACTCTAGAAACACAGACAGGTTCTTCCCTATTGTCCTATTATCCCAATACAGTACACTGTACAGCAGTTTTTCCCAGAGCTTTATACCAATGTGAGACTGATATGTTAGGCCGTGTCAGGTCACTGTGACAGATCCAGGTCTGTGTTAAATAGACGGACTGTTCTGGATGCTGCAAATCCTTGATGCTGCTTTTCCAGTCAGAGTGAGGGGCAGGGCGTTTTATGCAGTTCAGTTCTGTGCTTTTCAGAGTCACGATGGGCTCCAGGTCTGCAGCTGTGACAGCCCTACAAGCAAAGCCCTGCAGACCTTGCAGGGGTTTTGCAGTTTAGTTGTGCTGGCCCATGTTACGAAGGAAGAGGTCTCTGTGGAGTTTCCTGCCATCCTGTCTGTATGGGTGGCAAGTTACCTGTATAATTGGACATTGGTGCACTGGGGTGCCCTCTTTCACCTGAGTTTTTCAGCCTGTCCCTAGTGATGTGTAAGGTCTCAGGCTGCGTAGATTCAGGCCCAGCTGACACACCTGGGAAGAGACCTTTAACTTAAATGCCTATCATTGAGCTCCCTTGTGAATCCCCTAAATGTTGTAGGTATTGTTGTGTGTCTTTTAAGTTGAAGTGAGGATTTTTTTTCTTGACGTGAAGTGTTTTCTTCATGAAGTGTTTCTGCTGGTCTGTGCAGCACTGTGAAAGTGCCTGATTTCTTAAGGGCCTTAGCTTTTCTGCTAGTTTTCAGTTTGTTAAGGACTGACCTGGCGATAGTAGGTGCCCAGAGTCCTCTTCCTCTCCTCTTCCTTGCTGCTTCTAATCTTGCTGCTGAAGTTTTTAACATCCTCCCACCACTTAAATTCCTTTGCTTGATTGCAAATGGACCATGCACAGTCAAGGGCATGAACTGATGAAAATTTATTCCTTGAGCAAATGAGTTATTAATTGGCTGATGGATTATTGCTGGTCATTGTCTTTGGGAGGCGTTGTGTACTCTTCTGTTTCAGATGCCCTGTACCCTTTCAGTGCTGATTTTACAACATCAATTTTTATTCTATTCTGCGACATTTTTTTGAGGAGAAGAAGAACATGAAATTAGATTACCATCAAGTAAAATGATGAAATTAGAAATATTCAAATAGATATAGTTTTAAAGGTTTTCTGTATTTATTTTGGAGAAGGATTTTAGATGTGATATTCAGTGGTGAATTGCACAGAATTATTTTAAGAATGACTGTATATTTTTCTTTTCATTGGGTAATTTTTTGTTTCCTCTTTATTTTTTCCTATGTCTTACCTTTCAAAAGTTCCCCCAAACAGAAACTGTGAATTCAGGGCACATTGAAACTAAAGCAAAAAAATCCCTGGTTAAAAGTAGGGAAAGCATATACATGGGAGAAATTTTGGTAGGTGCCAGAAAGATGTTGGATGGAATAGATAAGTACAGAAAATTCATAAAATTAAAATCATGCAAAGCTTAAATCTTTCACTTGAAACAAAATTTTGCATACCCTTTATTTCATTTCTTTTTCCAGTATCTGTTGGTGGCTGTTTAGAAGTAGAGTTTCATTGAAAATAAAGCTTTTCTCTTTGAAATTATAATACATTTTTGTGATTAAGAAAATGTGGTTAGAATTTGTCACCTCTTAAATGCTAGCTGTAAATGAAGCATGTGCAATTCCTTTAACGTCTATAAGGTGTGAAAATCCAGAAAACTCCATTTGACAAGAAATGGACATTAACAGCTTTCTTTAGAGTTTGTTATTAAAAATTTTAAAACAAATTTGAAGTTAAATTAAGCATTTGTACATTTCATGTTATGGCATGCCTTAAATGATCACAACAAACATGCATTAAGTATTAAATTTGCATTTTTTGTACCCTTTAGGTTGGAGCAATTTGCCAGTGCTTCTGCTCAATTTTAATCTAAATATTGAAAATAAATATTTTAGCTCTAGGAAACAGTTGCAGCTCTATAGTGATATATAATCAAAGGTGTATTATTTTCTTATTGGTGATAAGGACTTAAGTCCTGTGTATTATAAAATAATATTATCTTAAACTGCCCAATAAAAAATCTGCAGTAAAAGAGCATCTTGACTTTTTTTTATGCTATAGCTGTCTTCATTGAAAGCCAGAGAATCAAAGACAATACTATAATATGAAATCGAATGTAATTCAGTGTAACCCTGAATGCAACATATGCAACATATATTTATTTAATTACTATGATGTAGATGGGCTTGTTGATTGCAAAATACATTCTGGTTTCCCAGCAATAAGAAATTATACAGATATTAAAAATTCTACAGAGTAAACTTCCATGGTACAAAAAATTCTAACTGATTTTAAAATTGCACTTTTTTATTTCTGTCATATCTTCTTGCTACAAGTTTTTAATAAAATTTATAGGAAGTAAATAATAAAACATTTTAATTTCCCCATGAACAATATAATATATCTTAGATGACTACCAACCCACAGAGTACTAAAATAATTCTAGATAACTTATTCTGTACTGCACAGCTTTCAAGATGGGTGATGTGCCACAGTGTCAAGATCTGACTTTTTTGTTTTGTGCAGTTTTTAACTTTTATTACACATTTTTTTAAGGAGCAAATACATTTGTTTTTAAAACTGCTATTCTAGGCCCTTCAGTTATCTGTCAGATATATTTTTCTTGGTATCAATGACACTAATTTTCATACCCTATTTTGTTTACTTGCATGGCACAGGAATATTTGTGACATTTAGGTTCCTAAGGAGAGTTTTATTTGTCATCTTATATTTGGCATCTTGCAATTCATATTCGTATCAAGTCCTCTTCATTAGATTTATCTATCCATCTACTCTGCTGTACTTGGCCTTTTAGATTGTAGGTCTGGGACATAAATCCTTGTGTGCATTTAAAATTTATTTCTTAATTAATTGTAGTTGCCTAAACCTGTGACTTTGTTTCTCCCTTTTACCTTTCCAGTTAATCCCCTTATCCTGCTGGGGTGGGGAGGAGTGGGTGAGCAGCTCTGTGCTGCTTAGCTGTCAGCCAGGATTAAACTGCACTTATTTTGGTGCCCAGTATTGGGCATGGAGGGCTTGAGGTAATAACACATTTTACTAGAGTGAGTGAGAGGGGATTTATATCTGTAAATACTTGTTTGTAATGACATTGATTCATCTGTTCTTGATATTAGCCTGTCTGGTTTGTCATACCTTTTTTTTTTTTTTTTTTTTTTTTTTTTTTTCTATATAAGAAGACTTTGATTTGCAGTTTCCTGTACACTATGGAGCATCGTGATGCTATGCCTGGGAGATTTATTGCTAAAACTCTGGTTTTGAGTTTACCTGGTATTTTGGCTCTATACTGAAGTCATTACTGTATTTCAATGATCATCTGATTAATACAATTAACAATACTCATTACTAAGTTCTCAGCATCCAGAAAATCCTTGGGTAGTCAAAATACTTTTATTGGCATTTCTTAGGAATATTGGTTTGGATTTTTAAAGGTTAACATGCTACTTAGGAATATGTCCTACTCCCCCTGGCAGTGGGGGTATGGGTGGAAGGGCATCTCAGAGAATATGGGCAGATATACGGAAAGTTCCTCCCCACAGCTATTTGGATCTTCATTCCTGAACAAGTACAGAATCCTGACATAATATGTTTGAAAAGAGATGCCCTGGCTGTTTCAAAGAAACACATTTTGTTGTTGTGTGTTTTTAAGTTTCTCAGTTTGCTCCCCCATTTTATGTATGTTCCCCCTTTGTTCTCTATAAATGGTTCCTCCCTTCCCAGTTTTCCCGCCACTATTGCCCTGACAGTTGAGTTACTATGGTTACCCCTTGCCCCCTTTTAGTTGTCAATCTCCCAAGTTACATAACTGCTCCTCCCTTATCCCACCATATAAGTAAAGTTTTCCTCCTCCCTGGGCCCAGTCAATCACCCCCCACTCCTCCCTGCTTTCGAGAACATTCTTCTCTCTGGGGGTTGTGGTTGGCTGGTGTCCCGGGGCCCCTCCTTTTTTCTATGTTTATTGGATAAGTTCTTGTGTCAGTTTTCTTATGTACCTCCCCACATGTTCCCCAATTGGTTAGCTGGGCTTCCCTCCCTTCTCCACCCCTTCCCTGTAAAACTCTGTCTCCCCCCATGTTCGGGGCCATTTGCTGTGGGTTTTTCCACCTGTTGGTTTGCCCTTTGCTGCCTGTGGGCTCTTCAATAAACCGACGTTTCACCCCCAGCAAGTGGTCGCCTCCTCTCTCATCTCGTCCTGAACCCAAGTGAACCCAAGTCCACAATTCAGCCCAGCCCAAGGCCACGACGCCAAGGGGGGCTGGCTTCTGATGCGTAGGGGCGTCGGCCTTCCTACCCCTTCTGCTAGCCGGATTTAGGGCCGCGTACGCCCTCGCGCAACATTTTACTGCACTGTGCTGAGGCCGGACCAGCACCTACCAAGCATTGATCAATACTGTTCAGCGCCTTCAAGAATGAAGGTTTCTGAATCTGAAAAATTTCAACAGACACTCTGGCTAAACCAGAGACCCAGCCCTCCTCTCTATCAGTTATACCTATAATTAAAAAGAAACAACACAGGTGAAGTCAGCTTGTTTAATAAGGGTTGAAGAGGCTTCTGTGAAGAGAGAGCAGATTAAACAAGAAGACACAGTTCTGCAGCAGAGCTGTCACAAGAAGAGGAGGAGGAAGTAACTGAAATATTAAGTGAGGAATCATCCAATCCCTGTTCTTAGGTGAGCTTTGAAACATGAGAAAATATTTAACCTGTGAACTAGGCAAGCAAATTCTGAGCTGACTATTCCAAAGCTGTGATATTCGGGTCAATAGTCGAGAATTAAAGGGTAAAAAAGCCTGGCAGCTGGAATCCCTCGCTAGGGATAAAGACATTGCCAAAAAGATTGGGAAAAGAGAATGAGTTCTCAGCTATTTATTAAATGTGAAGGACAGGTATCCCTCCAGGCGAGATCCTGCAAATTCCTAAAGTAAATGAGCTAACATTGAGGAAGGTATCCAGTACTTGAGGGAATTACTCGGGGTGGGGGTGCTCTATAATACTCCCAATGACACCAGGTATCCAAAAGCCTGGACAAAGTCTGGGCCATGTGGCAAAAGTTTATAATAACTTTGGTGGTGTCATATGCCAACAGACTGCTAAGGATGAGCTGGATAGACACAGAATGTATGGATAGATTGGTCAAACAACTCCAGGAACACGAGGAGAATCTCACCTCCTTACAATGACCTTGCATCTTGACTGCAGAGAGACTGATCCAAATATTGCCTGAGCAGTTCAAAGAGAGGTGTTCACTAGTAACATTAGCCAAGGTCTCAACTACAGAGAGTCAGCTTTCTCTACTCAGGGGAGAGGCCACTGATGACATAGACTGTGTGTAACCCCCTGATTCTTCCTGTGTGACTGAGGGATGACATGAAGAAGCGGGGTGGTCAACCTAGCTGGACATTAGAAGCTTGGATACAGGAACTGCAAGTTAAAAAACAGCTAGGAGGCATCCATCCAGGAAAACTGCTGCTCCAGTATCAGTTGAGCAGGAGGAAAAGGAGAACTGGATTTACTGGAAAATGCAAACACCATGTAAACACTTACCAAAGATGTGAAACGCCTCATGCAAAACCAATTGTAGAGCATGATCTGTCTAGGCTAGACTGTGTTGCAAGCTTTTCAT
Organism: Melozone crissalis; assembly: GCF_028551555.1. Classification (NCBI taxonomy): domain Eukaryota; kingdom Metazoa; phylum Chordata; class Aves; order Passeriformes; family Passerellidae; genus Melozone; species Melozone crissalis. The sequence continues at coordinate 43,218,014 of NW_026535783.1, read as the reverse complement.
CCTCACATTCTGTATGATACAACCACACAAGCAGGAACTTGTAGAGCCTCATCAAGAGGCTGAATTATTTGCTACAAATTTTAAAAGGTGATGCACCCCCACCAAAATAGCAAGCCATCCTCAGTTTCTCTCTGATGACAAGGTAGAGCCTTCAAGACAAAAAAAGACACAAACAACATAGGAATAAGGCTGATAACCTGGAATATGGGTAAACCATGATGCTCACAGAACAAGAAAGGAGGAAAAAGAGGCTGCATTGCATGAAGAACATGTACTAAAGGGACAATCTACTAAGTTTCTTATATTCTCTTTATCAACAGATCATCTTCACTCTCCAGTGTACCTCTAAATCAGAGAGATATGTGTTTGATGGGTGGACTGTTCAGTGGATGAGGGTTTGGTTGGGGAGTGGCATACAGAGCTCAATGGCTCAATGTACAGATGTGGATCAGTGACAAGTGATGTCCCTCACCGGTTTGTACTGAAACCTGTATTATTTAATATCTTCATCAGTGACACATACAAAGGGATTGAATCCACCCACAGCAAGATCACAGTGGACACCAAGCTGAGTGGTGCCATTGAGAAGCCTCAAGGATAGGATGCCATGCAAAGGGACCTTGACAAACTCCAGAAGCAGGCCCATGGGAGCTATATGAGGTTCCAAGCCAAGACAGTTGCAAGGTGCTGACCTGGATCAGGGCCATACCCAGTATCAACACAGGCTGCAGGATGAATGGATTAAGAGCAGCCCTGCCCAGAAGGGCTTGGGGTGCTGGTGGCTGAGAGGCTGGACATGCCCCAGCCATGGGCACTCCCAGCCCAGAGAGCCACACGTGTCCTGGGCTGCATCCAGAGCAGGGTGGGCAGCAGGGCAGGGAGGGGATTCTGCCCCTCTGCCCTGCTCTGCTCTGCTGAGAGCCCACCTGCAGGGCTGCATCAGCTCTGGGCTCCCAGCACAGGAATTACCTGTACTGAAGCCCTCTGAAGATGATCAGAGGGCTGGAGCCCTTCTCCTATGAAGACAGGCTGAGGGAGCTAGAGAGGTAGAGCCTAGAGAAGAGAAAGCTCCTAGAAGTTTGTGGATAACCCAGAAAGCAAGGGGCTATCCCTTTCCTGAATCTTTATATGACACCTAGTAATTTTTCAACTTTGGCAATTTTCAGTATTGTGTTAAATTCCTGCACCTTGACCATGAAAGCCTTTATTTATTTTATTGTTTTTGGTCTACACTGAACCCTTTCTTTTGCATTGTCTCAAATGCATTTTCCAAGATGACAGTGTCCTTTGCAAAGGATTTATTCAGCCTAGGTTTTTATTCAACACCTCTCCTTGTTGATCTGTTGATCTGTTTCTCCACTAAACGAAAGAGCTATTCAACATCCGGTACTTCTGTTTCCTGGGAAACTGCACTCACTAATTAGATGCTATCAGGCTGGAGAAAGGTTGCCTGTTTTTCATTTAGATATGGTAAATTAGTTGAACTCTTCCGTTTTTATCCTGTTAGGTATTTTACTACTCCCAAAATAACTTTTATCTCTTGTAGAACTGAATTGGGATACAGCTCAACACATAAACTTGTTTCCCTAACAGGACTGATGGAAATGAGTTTGTATGTGTAGCACCACACAGAGGCTGGTGAAAGAATTCAAGTAGGAAAACATTAATTATGACACAAAATTAACATGTGTGCGTTTCAGTGTTAACATTAATTACATCTATTTTTTTCTCTGTTTAAAAAACATGTGTTCTGTTTCTGTATAAGTGTAAACAAAGGGGCATGCTAAAAACAGCGACAAAATAAAGCAGACCCTGAAATATTTAGGCAATATACAATCTGGTTTTAGTTGTCATTAGTCTGTGTTTACTTGTCTTTACTTGTCAAGTAAAGTTGTCATGAGGATGGAAAAGCGCTCTGTGGCACACACATAAGATGCTGGTTCGTTTCCAAAATTCCACACACTCAACAGAAAAAATATGGTTATATCCAAAGATAAAGTAGCTAATTCTTTAATAGAAGGCAGAGATAAATGTGAAACAAATTATGAGATACAGATGGAAGAAGCGCTTCTCTATTTGTAAAAGGGTTAACAAGACTCTCCTCTTTTGTGACTATGCAATCCTCAATAATAAACCTTCTCTTCATATTCTCTATCACTTGGATCAGGAGGTTGTCATCAGTTCTCTCCAGAAGACTCCTGGCTTGCTTTCAGTCTGCTGTGCTGTCCATCCAACCGATACTCATCTGGTTCAATCCCCAGAAAGGATCAGGGCCTGTGACTGTAAAACTGCTTCCAGCTGTCTGAAGAAGGTCTCATCTGTTTTATTTCCTGACCAAGCAGTCTGTGGCAGACATCCCCATGTAAAATATACCCTTCCACTCCTTTGTCCTTACCCAAAAACTCTCATTTACTCATCATCCATTCCCAGACAGTGCTCCTTGCACTCCAGCTGCTCTCTCACATAAAGGAAAATTGACCATCCTTGTGTTTCTAGGAAGTTCTTTCTAAAATGCCTGTATGCATGCATTATAGTACTCCAGTAATGGTTGTAGTCCCATCACATTTCTGTGGTCCCAACAAAGTCATAGCCCTGCATCTGCACGCAGATCTCTAACACCTCATGTTTATTCTCAATGTTTCAGCCATGTACAGGACTTTCAAAAAGGCATCTCAGCATGCTGATTTACAGAGAGGCTCTGTGGGTTTCCCTGGTAATGATGCCATGAGTCACTTTCTTCCATGTAAATATTGCTTAAGCTCAGCTTTGCTGACTATGTATTCCCTTTTTTCATACAAGCCCAAGACCTTTGCTTGCTGACCTTGTTCATCACTCCCTCAAATGGCTGCTGCTCCTCTCCATCCTTGTGTTTTGAACTCCTTCCTGTCTAGGCAGACAATTTGACCATGCTCTGGAGCAGAGCAGCAGGATTCTGCCGGGGGTGACTCCTCCAGCAGAGGTCACCCTCTTTCTGGACTCCCTGAAGCTTGCTGTCACCAGCATCCTGTGCCTGAAGCTTGCTGTCACCAGCATCCTGTCCCTGCAGCTGCTGGAGACCAGATGACCCACCCTCAGTCTAAGAGCCACCGATAGTGAAGAGAGCAAAGGGAGAGAAACAATCATCAGGCACCAGGTTTTAGCACATATTCAGAATCTTCATCTTCATGCTCCCCTTTCCACAAGGGGCAGGAGGAGGGAGGAATGTCTGCTTTGCTTTAATTTCCATGTTTGGTCATGTTATGATGCAAGCAGAGAGACCCAGCATTCCTAATACCACACACAGGAGATTTTGTGCTTTAGCTCAGTGGAATCCAAATGTAATGAAAAGGGAGATCTTTAGAGATATATATAGGGAAAAGAAGAAGATGTGAAGATGGATAAATAATTTATGATGTTTGCTGCATTATTGTCTGCTTCTCTTTCAAGAAGGCTGTAAAAGCCATGACAGTCACTGCTGCTGTGTCCAGGGACAATCCATAACTTCCTGAGATTATTCCCACTGTACAACTTCAAAGCCACTGGACTGAATAATCTATAAAAGGCTTTTGTGCACAGTAGCCATTTTCTGAATGCTATGGTTTGCCCTTAAGTAACCCATAGAGGGTCACTGCCTTGACCATGCAGGTTGCAGTCATGTTGGTGCAGCGTGAACTGAAAAATCACCTATGTTCAGAGCTAAGATCAGCACCTAGTCTTTGTTATTCTGTTTGTGAAATGAAAAGAAGCTACCAACAGAGAAAACTTAATGGCCATATTTGAAGATTACTTCTTTTACATTCTTTCAATCTATAGATGCCAGAAAACAAAGTACCAATTCAAACTGTTAATCTCTTGTAAACTTGCAAAACCATAAGGAGCTTAGTCTCTCTTGTAGACTTCTTTGCATACAATGTGTTCTTGCTTAGAATAGGAACCTTGTAAGCAATTAAAAAAAAAGAAAAAAAGCAATACCCATACTAAAAATACTTTTTTAAAAGACAACATAAAAGATCACAAGAGTGACGCTGAAAAAGAACAAACCCATCATTCCACTCCATAGCATTAACCCATACACAAGGACTTCTTACCAGGAAGCAAAACTTCAAGAAAAAATTTGGTGGAATAACATTTCACATTACCAATACCTATTGGCAAGTTTGCCTGTCCCCTTGCACTTAAGGATGCATAGGTATACATATAATCCAACATCTTGCTTATTTTTAAATTTAGTTGTCAATAATTAACCTAAAAAATCCAGATACTTCAGATTGTATTTTATTTTTCACAACCTGTTTTTACATATTAACAACCTTCCATTTGTTTGGCTTTTTTCTCATAAATTTCTATTAAAATAACAATAATTTAAATAAATTATGTTTATATCAAGGTCAGAATTTATTCAAAATATAAGTTATTTTCATTGTAAAAAATTGTGTATAAAAATTTTAAATACTTTATGCATAGGCAAAATTCATAAAATTTTAAGCAAGAAGAAGACTTTTAAAGAAGGCTATTTGGCTCTCATTTTCAATTTTCTCAAATAGTTGTTTTTATTTTCTGTTACAGAATATCTTTATTGTATGAACTTGTATCTTTTATTCACTAAAGTTGTATAAAAGCGGAACTTTATTTTCTTAAACTGATGATCTCCTTATGATTTGAGATAAGCACAGTATGCTCTTTATTCACATACTAACTCATTATATAGTTTCACAGTGTGGTTCTGGATTACTGCGTGTCACTTGATCAGTCACTCAGCAAACCGGGCTGCTAATGTCATCATCAGAGACCTTTCACTGCTGTTTACCAGCTTCAGCTTACGTATCTGCTTTCATGGTTCTTTCTTTCTTTCTCTCTTTCTTTCTTTCTTTCTTTCTTTCTTTCTTTCTTTCTTTCTTTCTTTCTTTCTTTCTTTCTTTCTTTCTTTCTTTCTTTCTTTCTTTCTTTCTTCCTTTCTTCTTTATCTCATTTTTCTCAGGTTTTTTTTTTCTTTTTTCTCTTTTCTCTCTTTTTTTTCTCTTTTCCCTTTCCCTTTCCCATTTTCTTCTCTTTTTCCTACAGCTGAAAATTTCTCTGAGGTGGTAAGAATCATGTTTAAAGAGGTTTTCAGTACCATGGCCTTTTATAAGACATTTTTTATTTGACATGTGTCAGTTAAGATTAATCTCTTCTTTTTGTCTTTAAGCGAGGTTTCATCACATATAATAGGAGCCTTTGGTCCTATTATCCAGAGGTGTGTGTCTATGATTACACCTAGTTCAGAATACTTTTATAATAGACTTTTTAAAGTAGAAAATTAGTGTTATGTGGAGGTGGAAATCCTTCGTACAAGACACTTCAACTTTGAGGTTTTTGGCAGGATGCTTTCCTGACCAGTCAGAAAGAGACAAAGGGAGACCTGAATGGAGAAATTGACTGCTTGATATGATCAGAGACTTTACAATTTTTCAACTTCTCAAAAGCAGCCAATAACTTGTACTTCACAAAATCTTACCTGTAACAATCTCAAAATGAGTTGTGAATTTTAATGGGTGTCTTCTATCATCAGTTGCAGGTTGAGTTGGAGAATTTATTTTACACACTGAGAGCCAATGCAAACCTCCACTAACTGACTCAGTAACTGTGGAGAGTAAACCATGATCAGAAACATTTATGTGAACGCTTACCTGAACACTTTTCTCTCCCCCATTTATAAAACTTTCTGCAATTTGTCTGCAGGTTATGCCTGCAGCTTAGGTAGTGAGGCTGTGTGTCTAAAGGCTTCTTTTACCCTCGGCCAGGGTCTCATATCCCTCTGGTCCATCAGGGGTCTCCTTCCCCTAGCTTGCCCTGGCATGGGTAGCACATGGACATGGTACCTCAGAGAGGATATACTGGAGGATTAATATTGATGTTGCCTAAAATTTTTTCCCTATTCAAACTTAATCTTCAAATTTTGGTCATAGAACCATGATATGTTTTCATGCTCTAAATTAAAGAGCCTTTGTAGCTAATTTTACAGGGAGACACCTTCCAAAAAATTACAAATAAAAGTTGTTTAATTTACAATTACAAGATGTTCTTGCTTTAACAGTATGGTCTTACAGGCTTTCCTGCTTCTTTTCTTCATAAAATCTGGCAATACTAAGGAAAATATGATTTAAAAGGAAGAGGGTTTGTGGTTTTTTAATATACTTCTTTGAGCTCATATTATACACTCCCTAAATTCTCTTGTTTCTTCTGTGATTCACCAACAGGGTTTGTTGACACAAAGATGTACTCCCAGAACACTACATAGTTAAGATATCCTTAATGCCTTCATCCTTGACATAATCTGGATGATAACACCTTAATTAAAATGCAATTTTTCCTAGCTTCATAATCAGCCATGTATAACTGATCTGCTTCTATTGAAGAGCATTTCCTTGATCTTTAGCTCATCCCTGTTGTCATGGAGTAACTAATTTCCTTCCAGATATGTAGGTTTATCATCTTGGAAGATGTACTCAAATAACTGACTTGGTGGTGAAGAACAAAACCTAGAATATCTAATAATTTGGCCAATTTTTGCGAAAGGTGTTTCACCTTCAACTCTTATCCTCAGACCTTATATTTTTAAATAAGACTGTGTGATATAAAGATGCTTTCCTTTGTAGTAATGCTTCATACAATCTACATCATCACTGGGTGAAAATTGTCAAGCTATTAGATTATTAGACATATTTTTTTCAATCAAACACATTTTTCAATCTGGGTAGACAAGCTAAGTAGAGTTTTTAGGAATATTTGTGTCACTTTGCTGACCTTCTGTCTGCTTAAACTCCAGCCGTAAATGCCTCTGCCAACATGTGAGGTACAGCAGAACAGAAAGCTCACCTCCTTTTCATTCACAATTTAAATGAGTATTCATTTCAGCTCCTTTCAGTTTTGTGTTGAAAGGGGAATTTTCCAGGATAAAAATGCAAAACATTATCAGAAATACCATTTCAGGCAATTAAAAAATAATTGTCAGAGCACTCTACATTGGTAGACCTTATTCTCATCTACAAGTATGCTTGACCCATTTTAAGATTCTGCTTCTTTTTAAAGAAAATACATATTAAAAATTATTGCCTTTTTTTTCCATAGGAATAAAACCAGCCTGGAAAATAATCAACAGAATCACAAAGACCCCAGATCAAAGTCCTCAGGAAGTGGTATAACTTGTTAGGTGAATAATTCAGATCAGAAAACCAGGTACTTTTACCCCAGGTAAATGAAGACTCCTAGTACCATCACATCACACCTCTTAGAGGTGCTGTTAAAGGGTTTGGTCTCAGCTACATCTGATGTGCTTCCAGGCAAGCCTTCTGTCATTCAGATCCTGCTAGGTTCAATGTCCTGAGAGCAGCTGAAGGGAATGCATAATTCTTACCAGTATATGATTGTAATGAACTGGTGTTGTCATCCAAGCTGGTGTAAACGTCAAGGTTTTGGCTTTTATGATCACACCACCTTTGAGAATCATGCACTGTCACAGAGAGATATAATAGCTCTGGCAAAGTGGGGTAAGAGAACTTTTTCAAAAGGCAGGCCAGCCTGGTTGGAAGAGTTTTACACTAGGAAAATGGAGGAATGAGATTCTAAACCACACCCAAGTAAAGAAGTAAACAGTAGAAAGGGGTGGAAAACAGATGGTGAAGAAAAATGGTAACAAGAAAGACCCAAAGAATGATGAAACAGGGTGGAAGGGGACCAGTTTAAATACATGCCCACAAATATGCGCAACCTGGGAAAAAAACAGACATGACTAGAACTCCAGACACAAAACAGGGATGTTCTTTGAAAATCCAAGGTATGGTAAAACAGCTAACACAACTGCACTGAGTTATGTAGAGGTACAAGTTCTTCAAGAAAAACAGAATAAGGAAAGAAACTGCCTTACTATTAAGGGGCATCTTGAATGCCTGGCTCTTCTCTCTGACATCCACAAAAGGCAGTAAGAGCTGATATGGTCAGGTCAGTAAGGATGGCGCCATGGTAGGATGGTGTCCACTCAACCAGGGTGTGGAGGTTGAGAAGCTTCTGGAATTCACATTCATCGTGATGTGGAGCAACGCAGTTGAATCTACTGCTCAGTAAACGGAGACAAAGTCAAGGTGGTGGATGTGATAATCAGTAACTGGTTTCTCTGTAGTAAGCATGATATGGCAGAACAGTTATGAAACATGATCTAAACGAATCTAATCTTCCAGAAAACCAATGCCAGAACAAATAGCGCAAAGGTATGTGTTATTCTGTGAAGGCAGCTGACTTTTTTACTGTGAAAAATTGCCAAATGATCACATAATTAGAATGATGTGCTGAGATCATGGTTTTCAAGATGTCCTAGAATCAGGACATAGGATTTAGAAAAGTGAAATAATTAGGAAAATATACAAATAGAAAAAAGTTTCATCTTTTAAGAAGGATTTCTTTCATGTACCAATTTAATCAGAATTCTGACATCCATAAGATACTGAAATAATAGGCCTCCTTTTTTGCTCTGCATGTGCACACAATGTGTGTTGTATTTTTTAATAACTGTTATTTTAACTGCAAGGATTATTCTCTTGAGATCACATCAGAATCACATGATATGGATTTTCATTTTCTTTTAGTGCATTTAAACCTTTTTCTAAGTGAAATGAACTGTGTTGACTGCTATGTGTGAGATGCAAATTTTTCGTCTTACTTTTTGCAATAGAAATAGGACATTTCATTTTGAGCCAGAGACTGTGGAAGGGGCAGAGGTATAACATGAATTATGAAATAAAAAAAAATTAATAATAAAAAATTATATATATATATACCACATACAATGTTAATTCATTCATTGTCATTTACCAAAATATTCAGTAACTGGATCAAAAAAGTAAGCAAAATATTGATCTCTCATTTGACACAGCAAGCTGCTTGCCAATAGAGAGAGTATTACCTGCTGTTACTAAATAAGGAAGACCACATATAACTACTGTAATTCTGAAGGAAATAATAAAATACCAATTCAAAATACATACAAAAGAGTAAAATAACTTGGAAATGAAATTATTTATGTATACATATCAATACATTATACCCCTATATTAAACGTTTAACTGTTTGTGGTAAAGTCTCAAAAGTGTTAAACATCTAAGAAATTGTAGAATGCTTTGGTTTGGAAGGGATCTTTAATGATCATACAGTCCAAACCCTCTGACATAGGCAACAACATCTTTCACTAAATCAAGTTGCCAAAAGCCCTATTTAATCTGACTTTGAAAACCTCCAATGATGAGACATCCACTTTTGTGTAAGTTTGAGTAAGCTGTTCCAGTGTATCAAGATCTTCATCATAAAAATTCTCTTCCTTTTATCCAAACTAAATCCACTCTCAGTATAAAACCTTTACCCCTTGTCTTGCCTGTACAAGTCCTAGTAAAAATTCTCTCTCAATATTTTCTATAAATCCCTCTTTAAATAATGAAATGTTAGAATGGGGGACCTTAGGCTTTTTTCACTGCAGAGGTGTTCCAGCCCTCTTATAATTTTTGTGGTCCTCCTCTAGACCTTCTCTAAAAGGTCCAAGTCATTATTGCATTGAGCTGGATGCAGCACTCCAAGGGGTGTCTCACAAGAGCAAAGCACAGGCAATCACCTCCCTCAATCCGCTGGCCATGCTGCTTTTGATGAAGCCCCAGTACAGTTGTCCCTCCGAGCTGCAGACATTGCCATCTCATGTCCAATTTTTCATCCACCTGAACCTCCTCGGCAGAGCTGCTCTGGAGCAATGCATCCCTCTGTACTGACACAGGGAATTGACTCATTCAGGAGCAGGACCTTGCACCTTGCCTTGTTGAACCTCATAAAGTCCTTGTGGGCCCACTTTCCAGCCTGTCAAAGTCCCTCTGCATGCCATCTCTTCCCCTAAGCATATCAATGGCAGCTTGGTGGGATCTGTGTTGCGTCCCTTGGACTTGTGCGTATTCACGTTCCTCACATGGCCTTGAACCTGATCTTCTCTTCCAATCTTCTTCCCCCCTGTCCCTGGACTAAGGTTTGTGGCCTTGAAAAAGAGGTGATTACCAATGAAAACAGAGGAAGAAAAGTTGTGGAGTACTTCACTTTTCTTCATGTCATTTTCATTTATTTTCCTGTGAACAGGAAGAATAATTTTATTAGTAAAGTCTAAATATTTACTCATATTGATACCCAAAAAGAGCTTTAGGATAAAATTTAAACTGTTGGACACAATCTTATTCTCCATATTCTCTCTGAGAGTACATTTACCTTCACTGGGCTGACACAGCTTCAGGTGCAGAGACAGTTTGAGTAGGAAGCTGCTGCAACAAAAGTACGAAATAGGGTATGTTCATTGATAACACAACTACAGGAATTTCAGCAAATTCCATCTAAAATGAATTCAACTAAATGAGACTCAGGATTGCAAAAATATGGTTTTGAGTTTTTAAGCATCCCTATTAACAAAAGAATAAAATCCACACAGTGTTTCACAATATGTATAAATTTTAGCTGCAATTATATTATAACTTTAAAAAACTTTTCCATCTGATTTGGAATATATATATCAGTTGTGTTTATTTCTGTTAAAAAAACACTCAGAGTCTTTTTGTTCTGACTTACCACGATTATAGACTACATATATTAAGTATTATATACTTACTATTATGTATACTACTGTATATATTAGGTAATATTTTTTGATACAAGAAATAGTCATTTATCATGCAAGAATTGTTGATTTGCATAAACATTTTAGTTTTATTCTCTTCTGATGTCTTTTTTCAGGCCACTATTAAACCCCTTTTTTCCTTCTTTGTCATAGTAAACCCCAAAAGAAATTAAATGCACTTTTTTGTTTTGGTATTCTTGACAAGAAATCCATTTGCCTGCATTTATGAGAGATGATGTCCTTGAGTGGAATGAGCACAGTTCATCATTCTGCTCCCCACTGAACTCATGATCTTGAAGTATTCTTGGGAACTAAGACAAATCCCACATGGTTAGATTAGAAGACAATGTATTGATAATAATCCATTGTATGTATTCAGTCTTGATGAAGACTAGTCTAATTACACCTCCACTGAAAAACAACATGGTTTTTTGGGTTTTTTGAGATTTTTTTCTTGCCATGTTATTATTAGAATTATTATAATATTCCAAGTATTTTTCCAATATGATTACTACACTGAAAACATCAATGGATTTTTTTTATCTTCATTTTTCTTACTTTTTTGAGCAGAGGTTTTTGAAACCTCTTTATGTCATTATATATTTAACATCTTCTAAGGCTAACATATGAGATCTTAAGACATTATAAATATAGCCCCAAGTACCTCCATTTCACAAGGAAGCAGAATCTGAGTACTTTTGGTTAATGGTTGCCTTAATGTATTACTTTAACTGTTGTCTAAAACATACACAGCTCCTTTGTGAAATATTTTATTGTATATTGCATCTTAAAATGCTGCTTTGGAATGACAGTGCAAAAAGAAGCTGCTAATTGAATAAAAAGCTTAAGGTTTGAGTGCTCAACTTCTCTAAAAATCAGACCTTCAGAGTTGTTCAGGGAAACAAGTAGAACAACTTATGGAATGAAATTAAAGCAGACTCAGATAAAAAGCAATTTTGGTTTAGCCAGGCTCAGTTGTATCACTCAGGAAACAGTGCTCATCTTCCACCCTGGAGATGACCTCAGTGTGGATAATCATTACTGCAGAGACCTCTTCTTTGGAAAATAAGTCAGATATTATCAGAGGCATAAAACAAGGTTCTTTGTTACAAATGCCCTTTCATAAAAATAAAAAAAAAAATTACAGTGTCTATCTTGCTTTTCAATGAAAAACTATTTCACATGTTTTCTTTCAGTATTCTGCAATAAACCTTTGCCATGAGATAAACTCATGACTGGTGTCAATGCCTGCCCATATCTGTCTTAATACCTGCAAGAATTCCAATCTCCTACTCCAGCCATCACATGACCCCAAAAAAACTCTTAATGTTTAATATCTGCAGTGAACATGTATAATTTCTGCCAGTGTTCAGGAGTTTTAGACCTAATGTGACATTTACACAAAATACTGTAATAAAAAAGTAGTTGGTCAATAGGAAGTTTTAATTAGCAGTTTTAATTTTAGGACTGTTTCAAATATTTCATGATAGAAAATGAGACAGAGCTTAAACAAGCTCCAATATATTTTCTTTAATTCAGATACAATTTAAAAGCTTTAAAACAAGATGATACGTATTTACCAGAAATTTTATCTGGCATTGGATTCTGCATCTCTTTAGCTTAGCATGTATCACTTATACAAAAATCCCAAAGTGTTAAAGAAATAAACCTCTTTTTTCCTGTCTTCATTTACATCAGGGAATATTTCTACTTCGTTTCAAACTTTATTCTTCACACTTTGTTTTAACCTTTATACTCTTACTGTTTGCAATTTAATAGTTGAGTATTTCAATGTTTATAAATTCTTCTGGTTTGCCTAAATAAGCTCCCTGTTTTTCAGGCCTCATCTCTGGGAGATGGGAGTGTCTGGTAGAAGACATCACATGCAAAGTGGATGGGACAGCTGAAGGCAGGGTAGACTGTGCTGATGACAGGTGCTAAACTGACGCCCTTGTAATGAGTAATGTCCCTGAGTTTCTTGCTTACACTTAGATTTGAAAATAAATAGGACTTCACTGTCTTGTTTCTTGGTTTCCTGATCATTTCCATCATAAACAGTTCATGAAAGAGGGTTTGCAGACATTAATTTGTTACTGACATTTGGGCTCCTGCTACACAGGCCCTGAGCAACATGCCTGTTGGAGAAAGAAAACCAGAACTTTTTAGGGGGACTAAATAGAAACAGTTATTTTTCTCTTCTTTCTCTTGTCTGGACCTACAGAGGACCAGTTTGGTCTCTCACTCAGATTTGCCTAAAGGATCTCAGACCACACTGCCACCATCCTCTCAAGTGTGGACTTCATTGTGATGCTTTGATAAAATACCTATTACCCCCATGACATTCTTTCTGCTTATTTTAATATTCTTGAAAGACTATGGTACCTAACAGCACTTTTTCTCATTTGCACATGTAGCTTGACATCAATCACAATATGATTTATATTTTTATAGAATATATAAAAATATATTCTTGATATATATATATATATATAAACTCTTCTTGAGCTTATATTCTTCTTAATTTTAATCTTTCTACTTCTACAACATAGTTTAGGTGAAAATCAGATAGTTGTATAAATTTCATTCCCTTAAGATGCATAGTCATAATTCCTTCACTGAATTTTAAAAAATGTGGTAAAGAAAATCCTTTCTGGAATCATTTGTTAAATTACAAATAATTTGACCAGAAACATTAACCTAATCTTACTGGACCTAGAAGCAGAAATAACTTTCCTATCATTTTATTGCTGTGTAAAATATAAATTTGTAATATCATTGCTGCCCAAAGGAAGTCAGACATGCTGAAAGGAACAGTCTGAGGAATTCTTTAATGATTTAAGCCCAATGAATGACACTGCCTTTTTCCTAGTCATTACTTTTGTATTATGCATAGAATATAAATGTTGTTTACATCAAAAAAGTGTGTGAAAAATATCACACTAGTCTTCCTTTTCCTTTTAACTCAAACATTCCTAACTTTCGATATGTTTCATGTGATGTTGAATAAAACTGATAATCAACAGATTCAAAGGATTTCCTTAAGACTAGAAGTAGGTATATGATCTTAAGTAAAGCAACTCTACCTTTATTAAAATTTCTAAGTCAATACAGAAATTCATTATAAAAAAATGTGTCTCTTTCCTAACAAGGAATCCTCTTTCAGAGTGCCTGTTCCCAGATAAAAACTTGTCCCATTTCTTGCAGAAAAGAGCAGTCCTTGGTGTACTAGCTGAGCAGTCGTAGCAGTGGCGACTCCTCCTACAAGCCTGACACTTGTCAGCTTTTTGAAAACTGTAGTACCACTTTCTCCATGAGCAACACATGCAGCATGGGCCTAGAAGTGTTTGAGAAAAATCCTGCAGAGAAGGACTGCGGTTTGAGGGTTGACAAAATGTTCAACATGAGTTGGCAACGAGCAGTCCCAGCCCAAAAAGCCAAATGTCTCTTGCGCTGCATCCAGAGCAGCGTGGGCAGCCGGGCCAGGGAGGGGATTCTGCCCCTCTGCTCTGCTCTGCTAAGACCCCACCTGCAGGGCTGCATCAGCTCTGATGCTCCCCTCACCAGAAGGACAGGGAACCATCAGAGCAAATTGAGAGGAGTCCACAAGGCTGATAAGGGGACTGAAGAACCTCCCCTACGAAGACAGGCTAAAAAATTTGGGGCTGTTCTGCCTGGAGAAGCGAAGGTTGCACAGCAACCTTCCACTATCTGACAGGAGCCTACAGGGATGCTGGAGAGAAACTCCTCATCAGGAACTGTAGTGATTGAACAAGTGGGAACTGCTTTAAACTGAAAGGGAATAATAAAGAAATTATTTTCAGTGAAGGTGGTGGGTGACAGAACAGCTTTTCCAGAGACGTTGTGGATGCCTCATTCCTGGCAGTATTCAAAGCCAGGTTGGATGGGGTCCTGAGTAACTTATTTTAGTGAGAAATGTTGCTGCCCATGGCAAGGAGGGTTGAGTCCAGATGACCATTAAGGCCACTTCCAACCAAAAAAAAAAGGACAGTTATGCTCTAGAACCCCAGACAGAGATCCTTTCTGGGACCTAAAACTCATAGTTTTTGATGTTCAGTAACAGTTGGGAAACATAAGGAAAACTCTATAATTATTAAATTATTTTGGAATTCATGAATTGAAATACCAGTGTCTTTTCTAGCTGAAGACTGTTCCATTTGTCAAAAATAAGGCAGTGCAAACCTCAGGATCATTTCCTTCTATGTATTTGATGTTTCAAAGCCTGTTTATTTAATTTAAATGGTGGTATTTAATTTGTGGCATTATCATTACAATTAATAAGCAAAAATAATAAAAATCAATTGTTGTCATCTATTGGTATTATTGTTTAAAAATATTTTTTGGGGGCCTTTTAAAATATATTTCACAGAATCTCAGAAAGACTATTCTGAGCAGGGATTTTGCAGTTTTCTGATCCAACCCTCTGCTCAAGGAGAGTCACTTGGAGCTAATTTTCAAGACTATGTTCAGATGGCTTTTGAATATCTCCAAAGATTGATAGTACACAATGTCTCTGGACAATCTAATCTAGTGCTCTGTCACCCTCACTGTGGCAAAGTGATGCTTAGAAGGAACCTCTTGTGTTCATGCTTGTGCCCATTGCCTCTTGCTCTGAGACCAACCATGATGCCTCAGGTATTAGCTTTTACATTTTTCAGATTCTGTGCTGCTTTAGTGTGTGGGTCTGGGCTTCATATAAGGGGATAGTTAGCTCTCTTCACACAATAGGTAGACAAAACATTTCCTTCTCTAGCCGGGCACCCAAGGACAGCCAATCCAGATTTCAGGCCCAAGCGCATCAACAAAGGTGGACTGAAGAGAGAAAAAGAAGAAGGACGACACTTCATGGGCTAGAGCTGTATTTGGACAATTATCTCCAATATGCTAATGGACCAAAACTTATAAAAGTGTCAGGCCCCGTGACTGATTGTCCATTCCTTGAGACCATTTTGGGTTCACCTGAGGTGTAAACCTGGCTGGGCTCTTGTGCTGCCTAAGGTGGATCTGTTGAGGCCTCCTGATAAATACCTACTTTATTCTTTAACTCCATCTAGTCTGTGTTCTAGGTCAGCCTTCACGAGGCATCAAGCACACTGAGAACAGCCTGACTTTGTCTTTACTAACTCGCACATACACTGATTAGACACAACTGAAGCCTTCATTTCTTCAGGGCGAATTATCTCAGATTTCTTAGCCTTTTGCTTTAGAAAAGATGCTTCAGTTCCTTCAACATCTTCAGGCTTCTCATTGGACCCTCTCCGTGTGTGGCCTATCTCATATTGAGGACCCCAAAACTGGACACAGTACTCCATGTGTGGCCTCACCAGTGATGAACAAAAGAGTGGGATCACCTTTCTCAGTCTGTGCTAATGTGTCCTAGAATACCATTTACCTTCCTTATGGCAAGGGGATGTTGCTGGCTAACATTCACATTTGTGTCCATCCAGACAACCTGCTTTCCAGCTTGTTGTCACATTTATCACATTTATGATTAAACACAGTTTAATCATTGATTTGACAATAATGGCACAGACTGTGGTTATGAAGCAAATATTGGATGTACCACAATACTGATGGTTAATAAAGGAATCTTATATTTTAACTTTTGCAAAAGTGCTGAGCCTACATCTAGGTCTAAGTCTGCCAAAGTACATTGTAACTGTGGTATGGCTTAACTAAAAGAGACTGATTATCATTAATAATTGCTTTCATTGGAGAGAAATTTATTTCATCTAACATTATAGACAAAATTTAATAGAAGACAAACACTTTAAATATCTTAAAGAATCGCTTTGTATGATGATTTTAGGGTTTAACTGAAATTTTTAAAAAATATGCACATGCAAATGGTTGCCAAATGTGCAGTGTAAATATCAGTAAGGTTTTCTGAGTAAACTTTTTCATCAGAAGCTCAATATTCAGCTCATGTCAGCCAAATTTTATCTTCTACACCTGAATTAGCTGTGCACCACTGTCATTGCAGCAAATGGTAGAAAATAGGTGCTGTTAGAACACAGAATCATCCTCTGTGTTTAATGTTTTTATTTTGGAATGAGACACACTGCATTCTGAAAATACCTGTTTCTTTCTGTAGACTGTAAAATGAACCAGCCGTGACTAGTTCACATGCTTATTTCCACAGGCAGACATTGTAAATCCTGGCCCTGATTCCCAATCTAAATTGGCCATCATGTTGAGCCTTAACTGTTATTTCTGTTCTCTTATATATAGCGTATAATTTTTGCTAAATTCAACGCTTAAAAGTCAAAAAGACTTTGAAGAAATAGGCAACCTTGGAAAAACACACAAAATCAAAAGACTTGGATGCTTTCAAAAGGAAAATTTCCTTTCTGACTTATCATACAGTGACTCAAAATTCAGGCATGCTAGTAACTCTCAATTTTCAGAGCCTTGTCGCAAAAATTGCTGATCACTGATACACAGCTACAATTGCTGAGCTTCCACACTAATGTTGAAATACAGCTATGAGAATTCGTTGCAATTTGAAGCGATCTGAGCAATGAGGGAGAGCTTCTCTGAATGAGACTTGCACCACTTCAACAATCCTATTTCCACTACATTTCACCGGAGAGATCTTCACGTAGTGGAAGAGGATGCCATTCATAGATCTGACATGTTCCACTTCCCTATACCCCACTCCCCAGACACTCAATGTCATGGCTTTGGACGGGTGGATAATAGGCCCTGTTCTCTATCTTACTGATTAAATTGTTTTAGCAACATTTCTAAATGCCTGTTCTTTCAGTAAATACATTTTCCGAAAGATGATAAAATATGTAGTTATTAATCCTTTTGCTGTCTCTCCAGTAACAGTAAAAACAGTACCTATTTTACTTATATTTCCTTGTTTTCACCTTTTCTAACCATGTTTGCTTATAAAAGCAGATGTCAATGTAAAGTATATGGTGAAATATTGTGAAAAAGCCTCACTGAAGTCCATCTGATCATCCAGTCCTTTTATTTGCAGAACTAACCTGTGGATTTGTTACATTATTCCTGCATGTGAGCAGCCTATGGTACAGGCTTTGCTACCAAAAATCTATCACTTTAATCAGAGCATTCTGAGCCCACCAAAGTCCATGACAACTCTGTCTCTTGCAAATGTCCATTGAGCACAACAACAAATCACATCGCTTTTTACTTCAAAAAAGTTCTACCTTATTTTTTCCTCTGACATGTCTTACCATAGCAAGAATTAATTGCAAATATATACAAAATTGTGTGCTATATTTAGTCTTAAAACAGTGTTTTTCTTGTCCCTATTTGTCTGTATACTTCTATCTTAGCAGCACTTCTTTTCATTTGCACATATAACTTGATATCAATCGCCATTTCTATTTTTAAAGAATATATATAATCATATTACTCCTTCAGTTTATTTTTTTTCTTCATTTTTATCTTTTTACTATTACAACATGGTTTAGGTGAAAATCAGATAGTTTTACATACCTCACTCCCGTAAGATGCATAGTCATAATTCCTACGCTTCATTATTCAGAATTAAGTGGATTTTAAAAAAACATTAATGAATTACATACAGTATGACAATAAATTTGTATGACAGTACAATTTGTTCTGTAGGAGAAAAAAAATCTAGCCTTCCTCAAACTCAACGAACAATTAATTTTCCTTCTACAAATCAATTATAAATTTAGTATATCTGCAGCAGATGGTATGTGACAGGATTTGAGTCTTTCTTAAACTCTAATACAGGTTTTATTAAAACTCTCAGGTTTTACATCACTGAACAACTTTTCAAATAATTGAAAATAATTGAAAAAGCTATTCTTCTCTACATTTGGGATAATGTTATTTCCAGTGCTACACTCGCTTACGAATATTGTATTTCTCTATGACCAGGACAGAACGAAATCTATTCATCTAAATTAACTCAGTAGTGAGTGAAAACTATGTATTCTGGGAGCAACAGCTAATAAAACAGCAAGTTGAGAACCAAACCTCCTTGTTCTGCATATGGACATGTTCTATATTGTTTCTAACTCCTCTAAACAATCTACTCCTTCTAACAATTCACTGTTTCATAGGGTGATGGTTATGGAGAAATTTCTTTTTAATGCAAACACATGAAGACTTTAGATTGAAATTATATTCAAATGCTATGTGGCTTTTGCTAATTTCACATCAATAATTTTTCATCCTTTGTATTTATTTCTCTTCTCTATCAAATTGAAGCTAATTTTGCTCACTTGAAAGAGAGCCTGTTTCCCTGCCTATTGACCATATTTCATTAATTACTATGAATAACCATGCCACCTATTTTTATCTCCCACAGGCTCAGACATAATTTTTTCTTTTTTAAAAGCATTCTGCATTTTCTTAGGCTGCCATTCAGACTCGGCACGATCACCTATACACATGTATAATACTTTTTCTTCTATGTCCTACAAATTTTTCATATCTCTAATGTCTTCTAAAAGGACTAGTAATAGTTGTGCTGTTATTCTGCTGAAATATACCCCTTCAACACAACAAGCATTTCCTGAGTGGGCTTTTCTTTCTGTTTCTGAAAATGTGTAGTTTCTTGTCGTATGTCAGGTTTCATTTTGCTCTGTGCTTTTTAGCCTATTTGACACCATTGATTCCTAGACAAGGCTTTTAAACGCAGTAAAAAAAATTAATTGATTTATCAATGAACCCAGCTCCACCCACACTCTGCCTTAAAAATATAATTTGAATTGTGATTGATGCACTTGCAGTCTAATGGGAGGAAGAAGCATAGGTTAAACAAAAGAGGAACCAAAAGAGGAACCTTTATCTGGAAAATGAAGGAAACTGCCTCCAAAGAGCTATAATGCATTCAGAAAACCTTGAAAAATGCAAAGAAACTGCAACATTTGAAAGGAATTTCATTCTTCCATTTTTCAAGTAGAAATTATTTGTTTACTTTATAAATTTATCCAAGAGCTGTCCTACATTTCTTAAATTTGACAGTGGTTTTTTTAGAGATTAGGTCTTTATTTTCCCTAAATTCAAATCTATCCTTTGATGAAAAAGAAACATTGTTTACATACCTTGAAAAGTGTGTGGAAGGCATGAAAGCAGCTCAGCTCTTTGAGACAAGATCTAGAATTGGTGATAAGAATTTTGTAAGATGCAACAACAAATTGTTATTGCTAATAAAAACAAGACCAAAATATTTTTAAGGAATCATTTCTGCTTGAGATGCTACCAGACTGGAAGTGTGCTGATGGTAAAATACCACACAAAACAAAAAATGGTGACAACTAGTCTGGTCAACATAATGTCAATCCCTCCTCTAAAAAATATTGGCAATTTGATAGAGTATCTATTCAAAAGACAATGTGATAGCATTAATAGAAGTCTGCATCAATAATATTTAAAACAGCACTTTTTCTTCCAAAGTCTATCAAAAACATATCAACAAGTTCATCCAAAAATTGCAGAAAGATAAAAGCAACCATGGCTAAATGTTCTGTCACTTTTGTCTGACAAAAATCAATACAAGAAATATTATTAACTAAAAAGATCCTCCTACTCTGAAAAAGCTGCACTTACAGTAATCATCTGTTTCATGAGCATTTCGTTCACCAAATAGCTCAACATTTTTGATACTTATATATGTCTGTCATCATTAGACATATTTCTCTTACATGCTTATTTGATCCTCTTGAGTTCTTTATTCATTAATTTCCTTGGTAAGTCCTCCTAGTCAATGGAAAAAATGACAAAGTCTTAAAGGATATCTATGACATTCCTGTAAATCATTGTGCATATTGGAGCCATTAGTGCTCATGGCATTTAGAAGTAGCCTGTGATCCTTGCCTGAAATGCACATATGCAGTTTTGACTTTCACTGCTTCCACAATACTGGAATCCGATTTCATAGCTTATCGTTTTCATTGTGATATGAGATCCCATAGGGCTTTGCATTAGTGTACCTACTCTCATTTTTAAATATTCATTCAATTAAGGATTTCTGAGCAGGAGGTGGTAGTTTTATCATCAAAAAAATATTAACTACTTTTATTAACTTTTATTAACTACTTTTATTAACTACTCACAGAAGGGAAGGTTAGACAGCATTTCTTTTTTGCTTGTGCAGGGAGATAACCCTCTGAAATATACCCAAAGCAGGACCCTAAATCCATCTAGACAACATTAAAAAATTGTGTTCACGAGGTGTAATTGTATTCCTTGCTCATTAGATTTTAATGTATAGATTTCCTACTATGTTGCAAAGGTTAATAGGGTCTGTGGGTTTTTTTGGAGAAACATAGCTTTTTGTACGCAAATCAGCTAGTTGATAATATACAGCAAGGGATAATATAAATATCCTTTACACATTATCAGGTACATTTTTTATTTTATCTGTGGCATTAAAGATATCAAGTATTAATGAGATTTATCAGGCCTGATCAAAAATGAAATCCTCAAGGGTTTTGTTCGACCATGGGACTTAGTACTCCTTAACATCAATTCTTATACTTTTATCAACTTCATTTAAAGCTGGAATAAAACACTGTTCCATTTTCAGAATAAATGGCTCAGTAACTGTGTGATAAAACAGTCTGCATTACGAAGTGAATGGAGATATCCTATTTGACTTAAAATACTGTGACACATTAAATGGCTTTATTGCGTTTGTTCAGACTAATTCTGATAAAGGATTCCATCATTTTTTGCAAAAAAGTGTTACTTGAACCTTCATATTAATAAATAATAAATACAAACTTTGGTTTCAAAATGTATCTGCAGATATTCCTTCCATAAGTAAAAGGTTAGCACTGTGTTTCGGCAAAGGATAGTCCTTAAAGGACAGAATGGCACAATTATGATATTAACATCATCACTTACAGCAGCCTCCCTTGCTTTTCCTCATGCCTTTTGACAGTTGTGAGACCTCATGTAAGGTAGTGGTAAAAATTTAAAATAGGGCTTTGTTCATTATATGTGGGTTATAAAAATAATAAAAATATCTTCTTTTTTTCTACCTAATCATTAGCATTTCAGTCATGTCCTTTAGTCTTGGTATCTAATACACCAGCATCAATTTCTACTGCTGCAAATGAAAACATTTTACAAGCCATTGGCATGACAAAAATGTCACAGATTTTCCATAGGACCAAAAAGTCTTCATCCATTTAACCCATAAATGTAATATAATTTTCAGCAAATCTTTTAATGTAACTCAGAAAGTTTGTGAGGGGCTTCAAAATTCTATGTCTTAGAGCAAGTAATATGTGATTGCATATTAAAAATCTGTCATGATTTTTAATGTAGTAAAAATCTGTCATGATTTTTAGTGCAGTAAAGTCAAAAGAGAGAATATTGTTTCTTTCAGTGGGCTCTGAGAAAAACATTGACACTGGAGACAGCAGCTATTAGGTCATTTTCTCTTGTCAATAAATAGCTAAGAGGCTGTTTTTGCACTGAACTCTTTTCTATTTGCTTTGCAAATATGTCAGTGATTACTCTTTAAAAATACTTTTAAAAACATCATATATTAGCTTGGTAGGATATCTCCCTACAAAGTATCTTCACCTACGAAACATGAGCTATTAATCTATATTACCTAGTGCACAATTTATTTGCTTCAGTCTAAAGTCTTTGTGTCTATCAATGGAATAATATGAATTTTAAGAACAAATTAGTCTTGTGCCAGTATTTTTTTTCTTTTTTCAAGGCCTGGAACAAAATGCCATGTGATAGTATGTGTAATCCAGCAGGTCTTTTAATTCATAACACTGGAAGATAATTTTTCATGGAAACCACTTCAGCAAAGGGAAAAATAATGATTCAGTTTATTGAAATATGGAAGACTTGATTCTCACTAAATATAAATTATTGTAACTTCTTGAACATCAATGGGCATATCCTGAACAGTATAATTTATTGGAGCTATGACAAATTTATTCCAAACAATAATCTGACTTCTTATGTCTTCAATTTCAAGGTGTTCTGTGAGGAATAAAATGTGTTAGACATGCACTATCTTTGCCCTTGAAAATTATTTGATCTGAAAGGGGAGGAGAGGAGATAATATAAATTGACAGAATAATCTACCTTTATCTGGGGTTTGTTTTAATTCAGGTTTGTTTGGCTTTTACACTGCTAACTTTAAAATCAGTAGCAAAATTCCCATTTACTTCAGTAGCTTGCCCAAAGTGCATCTACAATAAGAACAAAACACATATCACTTCTTGATTAGTATCTCCCTACAGTATGGTCAGAGGAGGATAAATTTCCCTAACATTGCACTGGCAGGTGGATAGATGAGAGCATGGCATAGCATGACATGTGCACAGCACTGTTGGTGATGGACACCTTAATTTCTGTAAATTCTGCCTGTGCAGAGACACTCTCCACTTCCAGACCTCACTGACAGCCATTCTAACACTATGTTAGACAATTTCCTATTCTGTAGTTCAGAGTTTTACATGGTCCAGCTGAAACTGCAATGTGGCAATCAAAGTGGTGTGCTCACTGTAGTTGCGCACAACACAAAGCTACCTCTAATGCTGCCCCTAGGAAAGCTACCATGGCTGCCCCTAGGATTAAAGCACACTTTAGTTCCTTCACCTTAGGCTACTGAGAAAGTCAGATTTCATCAACAGTCACTCATTAGTAAAACTAATGATCCGAGGCTCAACAACATGCTTTCTGCTTTCTGGAAGCTCTACCCAATTTTGTGCCTTTGCCAGTCAACTGTTTCTCTGAAATACTGCTTTCAAACCCCACATATATTTTCAAGAGGCAAAAGTGATGCGTGCTATTTTGCAGCTATTTCAAACTCTTAGACAAGTGCTACTTATTTTCATTTTATGCCTATCTGCAACACTCTTTTAGTTCTCACTCATTTCTCTGTAGGCAGTCATTTGTCACCTCTATTGCATCATTTTGAAACTGCAGATCTCTCTAGGCACTGGACTGTGTTTGGTGAAAGCAATAAAGACTCCAATTACCTATACGTTTCCCTGCTGAAGGTGAACTTTTGAACTACAAACACAGAGTAAATTTTCTGCACTTTACTTTACAGAAGCAACTACAGGCCAATTTCATTTCTCAGCCATACTTCAGCTCATTGGTATCATTCCAGAATAACAAAAACATGGAGGAATTGTTCAGAAATTGTTAGCATTATAACACACATTCAAGTACATGCCTAAAACTTTAGATGAATAGAACATATTATGGAGTAGGTATGACTAAAATTATTCCTTTTGCTTAAATTGTTTACAGCATTTGTAAGATTTACTGTAAAAATTTGATACTTTAAAGAAAAGCAGTATCAATATTTAATTTAATTTAATTTTGTTTTCTTTAATCAGGCTATCAAAACTTCTGATAAAAATCTTCTTTGCTTTATTTATCTTTCCTATACGTGGATTTATAGTTGGTCCAGCTTTCAAGAAAGGTATACATATTCTCTCAAAATGAAAGTAGAATTTAGAATTTACCTTATTTGCAAGAAAAAGTAAGCACTTGATAAAAATATGACAGTCCTACTCTCAGAGAGTAATTTAATTACTTAGTAAGAATCATGCAGTCTGATGGATGAAGTTGAGAAAGTTGTTGCCAATAAGAAAAGTGACTAAATAATATTCCTTTAATTAAAATTAATCTGTAGTTAAATCTTGCAGTGCAATACAGAACAGTATATTCATGATTTCCTAGGAAAATGAATAATATTGCTCCATATCTGAGATATGTCTTAGATACAATGGGACTTCCCATATCTGACACAACATATGACACTAGGAAGAGAGGAAGAAATTTAATGAATGTGTGAAAACCTTATGCTCACTCCAAACAAATGTAAAAAAGAAATATTTTTATTTCCATTCATTGGAATGATATTTTTGATTTCATAAGGTTGCACTAAGTGCAGTTTCATATTCACCACTGGTTCAGTTTTCAATTGCCTAACAAAAAGGGAGACAACATAGGCTAGGGCAATAGGTAGTAGAATTATCTGGGAAGTACTGCTTGCAACAGTCAGCATTATTTTTGTAGTATTCTTGTCACAAATAAGCCTGCTGAAGGTTAACCTACACAAATGAGCCAATCTGCCTCCACCTGACTGTAATTCTATGTCTCATTAAAACCAATGGGACTGAGTTGATTTTCATTATCTGAGGCTGGTCCACTGTCTTACTACTACAGCAAATTGGTTATTTAACAGAGCACTGAGATTTAGATGTCCATAGCTGCACTCATTAATTCTAGCTCAAAGTAATTTGCTAAGACCTAAGGTTTGTGGGAAAAATGAAATTATGTGCTCCTTCTTATAATATACTTCTACAGTTTGCATGATAAATATCAGTAAGAAAATCTTGTCTCAATTTCACTGCAAGTTTTAATCTCACTAAAAGATTTTCAGCAATAAGTTTTGCACAGGTTGTTTTTCTGAATGAAAGCAGAAAATTAAAGGCTGCAGATCAATTAACATCGCTGTTATTTGTTGCTCATTCATTTGCTATTTATTTGTAAATGAATACTTTTTTGCATTCATATATTCTGTTAATGAAACTCCAGCATCATTTCTGTTTTAAAGTTTGCAGCTCTCTACTGATGCCTTGAGATAGTAGTTTTAACTGATTATTGTTTATAGTATGCTAGAAAAACATTAAATTAGTAGGCTCTTATTTTCTTTTTCCCCTTTCTCTTCATGAAAATAGAAACAACTAGGTAAGTTATGCTCTCTTTTACAATCATCTCGCATAGTACTGTTAGAATGTACCAGCTAAAATAAAAGAAATAGACAAATCTCAAAATGTGGTTTACTTATTCAAATGTGTAGAACTGAATAAGCCTATGACAACCGAAGAACTACAAAGAGAGAGTTTACATAAACAGGCAATTATCTTCTGCTGTATATGCTCCATGAGTGCCATTGATAATGATCTGTTTCCTGGCACTGACCTTTAATGCTTCTTAAAGGTACTGTTTCATAGGAAGAAAAATGCATGTATAAGTTTCATTACAATCACATGTCTTTCCATGTGTTAAAGAATGGAGCTTCTGAATGCACACTGTGTTTTTATATTTTAAACAAACAGATGCCTGTATTCCGACTCTTAGTAAAGACCACTGGTAGCTCTCAGAGAACTGATGTTTGACTGTAGGCCTGATGGCATGGGGTGAGGCAGAATCAGTAACTCAGGTTTCATCAAGCACAAATAGAACTGGCTGAATTTTTATAACCTTGTCCAGTAGACTAGGGTACTACCACAGCTAAACATATGTGTCTGCACAGAGATCTGTTCTCAGCATCAAGAACTGATATTTAAAATAAAAGAGAATTGTGCAAGGTATATGGAAACATATAGCATATTAAATAACTTTCTTTTTGGGTCTTTTAGTCCACACAGGCAATTATTGAGTTGGTGTTCACACATTGACTTTTCCTCATTACCTTGCTTTTGTGGACAAGCCCTTTCTGAACTGAGCCACAGAAACACAGATGTGCATTTGGGTAATCTCCAAGGTCAAATAATTCCAGGCACAGTAGGGGAGCAGGAGTCTTTAAACACAATATATCTCAAAGGGCAAGAACATCAAAATAAAGATTATAAAAAGGACTGCATTCCACCAAACAGTGCAGCAAGATTTCCAACAGGATGTCCAGGGGAACATCCATTGGCAAAGAGGGTTTATGATCCTCAGCAGTGCGCCTCTGTCGTAA
The DNA here is from genome assembly GCF_028551555.1 of Melozone crissalis. NCBI lineage: Eukaryota > Metazoa > Chordata > Aves > Passeriformes > Passerellidae > Melozone > Melozone crissalis. Next base: position 43,191,660 of record NW_026535783.1, on the reverse strand, counting down.
AGCATTCATAGGTGTTTTCTGTGCAAGAGGTTTACAAAATATCTAAATCATGTACACCATTATGAGGGGAAGTTTTATGATGCCAGAAAACCCCAGTCAGTACATCTGTTTGCTCTGTTTTACTGGGGCTTTGTCTAAGGAGCAGCATTTATCCCTTTAAAGCTTATTATGAATTTGCTGTATTTGCTAAATATTCATGGTGAAAACCTGTATACTTCTTCTTTGAACTTTAAGTTCTTTTCAGATAAAATCTCAAGAGGTTTTTTACCAGCTCTGGTTTACCTTCTAACGTGAAAACAGTGAATTTGTGTCACATGTATCCCAATAGACATGTTCAAAGAGACAAGGTTTAAGCTTGGAAAGAAGCAGGATAAGCTAGTAAAGAAGAAAATGTAGGCTAAAATGGAGAATGAAGTGGAAGTCAGAATAGAAAAGAGGTTCATTTGAGGACTAGGAAATATTACTGTCTGCAAATGGAGAATGAATTACAGAGACAGAGAAGTGTACTAAAAATCTAGGTCCTACCCTGAAGCAAGTATGTTGAGTTATACAAGGCACAGAGGGCAAGGTTCACTGCTCTGGTGCATGGCTGGTTGGCAAGAATAAAAATACCACAAAAACTGTTTCTTTTTTCTGCCAGAATTGGGTGCATTCTCACATTATGACTTGCATATAGGGAAGCAGAAAAAGCAGGTAATCCATTTCCTGCTTGATGCCAATTATAGTCTGATTGAACATTTTCCCAGAAAACTTGTTAATGTTTTGTCTTGATGCCAGTTAAGATGTTTCTTGACATATCTTCACCCTATTTGACATATCCTCACCTCACTGACATCCATTCTTATTGAAAGCTAAGAAAGAGAGCAATCACTTGAATAAGGCCATTTTTGCACAGCAGAAATCATCTTTGCAGTGATTAAAGAAGCATTTTTTTTTATTTAAGAGACTTGTCAATTTCTTTGTTTGATTTCCCTTCATAGCACCTGCTCAAAACTTAGTATTTAATGAAATTTGAATATGATAGTTATATTTTTATTTTAGTATAAAATAAATTATTAAACTAAAGTTTTAAGTTTAAAAATTGGAGTCTTTAATTTTATAAATAACATTTCTTAATTACTTACTTCAGCCTGATCTTGAAAATACCATCTTAAGAACTTTAACTAAGTGTCTATTAAAAGTGATTTGCCCCACTGTTCTTTGTCTGCTTTCAAATGAGCCTTTCTTTGCATGTAATTTAAAAAAAACAACAAACAAAAACCAACTTCACATTTGTTCTGTTTTGAATTCAAGTATTTGTCTCTGACCTTTGCTAAAACTTGTAAAATCACAAGGAGATAAGCATGAAAGAAATCATGTGCTGTTCAAGTACTTAAAGTCCAGAGAAATGCACTGAAGTAGAAAGGGGATTAAGAGAGGAAGGAGAGTGAGGCCAAGCCATTCTGTGTTGGTACAAGAAGGATTAGCAGGCAGACTGAACCAGGAGAGAAATTAGCCGTGCTTATTTCAGGTTAGACAGTCATAGGACGTGCAGAGATAGAACAAGATCTCAGCAGTGGAGAGGTACCACGAAGAGAAAACAGGTACAATGCATGAGCAAGTATAGCTTTATTTTATGTTGGAGCTGGCACTGGAGAACAGCAAGAAAACTGAGGGAGAACAAGATATACTAGTTAAATGCAGAAAAGGCATGAACCGGGGGAGGGAAGGAGGGGGCGGGAAAAAAAAAGTTTCAGAAAACTGGTGCCTTAGGTTTTAGAACTTTGCGGCAGTGAAGCAAATGTGTCTGGCAAGTGTAAAATGTGAATGAACATTTTGGACGAATTTAAAAATTAATGAGCAAATATAGATCTACTTATTTGCTATCTTTCATGCAGATAATGAGAAGAACATTAGTGTCTGTGGTCACAGTTGTCTGCCTTTTCAGATAAGAGTGTAGAGTTAGAAGGAATTTTCTGGGATGAAACAGGTAGCCCAGAAATTTGTATCACTTGTTTTTATTGTGCTTTCTCTCTCGCTTCCTCTCTCTCTACGTAAAGGGAACTGGGTGTTCCATCACAGGAGGGCAGATCAGTGTGTGTGGACAGCCAGCTCTGGGAGCAAGCCGGCTCTGCCTGACCCGCTGTCATGCGGATCCCCACGCTGCTCCACCTTTCCCTGCCACTGCTTCTGACCATGTTGGGCCAAGCTGGAGCTCAGTTCCCCCGGCAGTGCGCAACTGTTGAGTCCCTGAGGAGCGGCATGTGTTGCCCAGACTACTTCCCTGTGTTCGGGCCCGGCACCGACCGGTGCGGCGTGTCCACGGGCCGGGGCCGGTGCGTGCCGGTGACGGTCGACTCGCGGCCCCACGGCCCGCAGTACATCCACGACGGGCGGGATGACCGCGAGCAGTGGCCCATCCGCTTCTTCAACCAAACCTGCCGCTGCAATGGGAACTTCTCCGGGTACAACTGCGGGTCCTGCCGGCCTGGCTGGACCGGACCCACCTGCAGCCAACAGATCAGCATAGGTAAGACCATCAGGAATATGACATGGAAATTGCTCTTTGTCAGTTTAGAAGCTCTTGCTTCTAAATGGACCTAGTGGATTTGTTCTCTTTAAGGTACAAAATGTCTATTATATTTATTTAGCATTTTAGTATGTTGCTAAAGTGGTTAAAGCAGGTGCTAGAGGAGCTGTTCAGCATGTGTATAAATTACTTATACTTACTATCCATTAAAAGGAAGAAAAGAAACTTCCAGCCAACGCATCAAAGACCATTAAAGAACAGACCCATCAATATTGGAAAAAAAAGTTACTATTTGGATTTAGGTGTAAAACAATGTATATAGGCACGCACATGTGTTTGTGAGTGTGTTTGGGAATAATATGTACCTCAATAGGTTCAATACCTTTGACTATTTTAGCTGCTCTTTTTATTCAAAGTCCCTTAAAAATTCTAAACTATATACCTGGTCTGGTATATTTTTACTGTCCTGCTGCTCTCAATATCTTCAAAAACATTAGCCACGACTGTGGACAGCTCAAAGGAATCTGTCCAGGGTGTGGTAAGCCCTTCTTCAGTTCTCCAGTTTCAGTTAAGTCTAGCATATCACTAAAGAGTTAATTTTTTTAAAAAAATTGTTATGAAATCCTTGCAGGTCTGGAAATATATTGAATATTATAGGGAAATTTAAAAAGACAAACAGGCCTGGGGACACATCCTTGTTCTCATCTGAAAACCATCTGAATGGACAACAGTTCAATCCTTATTTTTAAATTTATACACTTTTAACTTCAACGATGTTACTGAAATCCTGTAAAATCCATAATTCCCTCCAAAATGAGCAATAGGTTCTGTTGATATGTTAAACAAGAGCTCTCTAGCACAAATATGCAGTGTTTATTTCTGCAGAAACAGAAATCAGCACTGACTTTTTCACCAGATAAGGGAACATTCCATGGATGTAAGAGCATGTCCAAGAAAGGGTTAACAAACGACCACTTACCAAATCAAAATTTTAACAACAATTCCTTAATAATAACTTATTGATAGCTACGGGAAAAATCTTTGAATTTTTTTTTTCCTATTCTTTGAGCTTCAAGAACTAAGCTAGAAAGCAGAAAGTATTACTTGTGAATTGGGCATGCTAAGCCAGATTGCACTCTCTGAAATTCTGACCTATTCGATTTTGCAATGATAACAACTCTGAAGAATAATCAAGAGATAAATGTTACACACAAAGTTGATGTAAAACTAGAGACAGGCAAATAGAAGTTTTAGGTAATTTTCTAGAATATACAACAGCACATTTTACTTTTCTCACATTAAATCCTTTACAATGCATTAAAACACCAAATAAACCAGATACATCATGCACGATAACATGAATTTAAAAAGTGTAATTTAGTTTCCTCTTATGCTCTAGGTTTCCATGTTGAGGTCACCTCTTTTGCCCATTCACAGATCCATTGGCCCCATCTGCTCAGATTTTAGAAATAAGTACTGGAATACTGTCAGTACATCCATACTAAATTGCTATAAAATGCAGTTTGGTGTCTTTATATCTTCTCAGTTCATGACTAACTCTAATAATAGCCACAATTTTTTGTTGTGGTTCAAGCATATACTTTAGGAATGAAAATGTAAGATGCCTATGTAAATCAAAATTAGATGGACAATTAGAGTTCTCCACTTGAAACACTACAAAAACACCACAAATCAATCAACCAAACCACCAACCAACCAACTAACCAACCAAAAAACCAGCAAAACTAAAAACCCATCACTTCAGTGATGAGGTTCCGTCCATGTCAGTTCAGTTCTGCAAAACAAAAAAATATATTTCAGGATACCCTGTCCTTGGATGAAATTCATGTTTCAGGAAAGACTTTATTTAAATTTCTAAGAAGCTTAATTATCCCTCTCCGAATATTTTTTTTTAGTGAAACATAATTCACTTTTATTCTTCATATAGATTCATGTTGAAGATCTGTTGCTTCTTCAACATAATTGATCAATATAAACATAATTGATCATTAATTTGGACAATGAGATATGGATTTTTACAGTATTTTTTATAATGACAATAAGTAAATATTGAAAAACAATTGTGAGGACTTCTATCTTTATCTTAGTCTAAATTTAGTCAAAGATTTTCCCAGACCAGGTAAAAGAAGGACTAAGGTGATCTGAACTCAGCTCTTCTTGCTAAAACACTGCTATTTCAACAAGTCAGTTATCCTCCTTGTTTCACTCTCTATGTGTGGACAATGGCATTTTTTCCTTATTTTGAGATGCACTGCTAAAAAGGACTAATATGTGGTAATTGTTAATAATGTCAGGTTAAAGAGATAAAATAAGAGAGAATCTCAGATTAAATAATACTGTACTGTGTAAAATTCAGAATAATTCACTGGTGAATCTGCCATTTTTCCTACAAAGCTTCAAGAATAAAAAAATAATTCTTCATTAAATTGCCAAACAGAGGGTTTCTGATTATTATAAATTGGTTTATAGTCTTTATTTCCTGTAAAGTACTACCACAGGAAACTTAAATATATTGGATGAAGTTCTGAAAGGTTTGCATGACAAAGTATAGTCTTAGTCTTTTGTCTAGCGAGATGGAAAGATAATCTATAACAGTACTCTTAAAAGTATTAAAATTGCAAGGATTGGAGCTCTATTTTAATTTATTTCAGATTTTCTCAAAATAAGTAACATTATCTATTTATGCTCAGTGAGTTTCCCCAACAAAAAAAAGGTGAATACTTGAAGAAAAAGGGACTTACCCAGAATTGTTAGGAACACAATAAACAAGTTCTCTGAGATCAGGCTTCAGCGTCTATTACTTTGGTAACTTGCTTCTTCTGTATTATCACAGTCAGAAGGAATCTTTTGGATCTAAGTGCAGAAGAAAGGAATCGCTTTGTGAATGCCTTACACCAAGCCAAGGTGACAGTCCATCCTGACATCGTTATTGCCACACGAAGACGTGAAGAAATCTTTGGACCAGATGGCAACACACCTCAGTTCGAGAATATCTCCATTTATAACTACTTTGTGTGGTCCCATTATTATTCTGTCAGGAAGACTTTCCTTGGCGCAGGGCAGCAGAGTTTTGGAGGAGTTGATTTCTCTCATGAGGGACCAGCTTTTGTCACGTGGCATAGGTACCATCTATTGCAGCTTGAAAGAGACATGCAGGTAAAGTTCCTGTAATGTTTACTGGTATTCATGCTATGTTCTGTACAGTTAAAGAACTTCACTCCGTATTAAAATAGGCAAAAATGACAGCAGATTTCCCTACGTGTTGAAGTGATTCTGCTTCAATTTCAGTAACCCATTTGGTATACAAAATTTAATAGAATGCATTTAGGCTTCAGACTGTCATTTTTATAGAGATGTTTAAATACAATATTTTAATCACAGCAATAAAAAACCTAAAATTTCCATAAAAATCTCATGGAAAAAAAGATGTATTCTAGATATAAGACATTTTATTGCACCAACAAAGTTATTTTCAGTGGTGTTTTTAATCTCATGGCCATTATTCTTGAATAACATTAACTAAAGCAGCAGAAATTCTTAAGAAAGTGATAACAGAGATGGCTTAGGGATTCAGAATCACATTTAGTTTGTGTAACTGGTTAGAGAAATTAGTGTTTTGTTATACCCCATTCCATAAATCAATGACTCTCTTTTTTTCCCTTCTCTTATGTGGACCTATTCACAAAATGGGTATAGTATTTTATGAACCACCATCCTTCCTAAAAAAACAAGAATTAAGTTTTCAAGGTCAGGACTAAATAGTGTCTGAACTTACTTCAGTCTTTCCACTAGCTTTAATTGCTTTACATCAGGCTGAGGCACAAACTCCGTTCCAAGACATACATTTGTCATCAGTGGCATTTCTCTAAGTGAAAGCCCTGAGAAGTTCTATCTCTCTGTGATTTAATATATATTCCTATTTATGTCGTAGACTTGATCATTAGTCAAAGTAATTTTGCCTCATTAACTCCAGAACTGTCCAATTCTAACCCATACTTGAGCCAAACAATGCCAATTGGAAAAGCTGGTGCCCCTAGTCTTTATATTTCCTTCAGTTCCACACCTATTTATTATGTGAACTACAAACACTGTTTTCACTGACAGGCCATTAAAAATATTTGGAAAATGGGGTTTCAGCGTTAATTTATGTTTCTTACTTCTCACAATATGGTTTTGGGGCAGAGGTACTGTCTTATTAGTGGGGGAGATCCATGATTCAGTTCAGTAGTACAGCTATCTGCTCTGCTGAACAAAGGTATCAATGTGAAAAACTACCAAAAGCTTCTACATGAATTTTCCATAGAGGTCTTCTCTTCTATAAGGCAGGATTCTAACTTTTTACCAAGATGTATTTAGCTGTTATTTTAACATTCTTCTAGCAGTAAATATTATAGCTGCCTGTGCAAAACACATAGTAATACCATATTTATATGGATTAGAACATGCTACAGGACCCCACTTTTGGACTGCCCTACTGGAACTTTGCAACAGGACAAAACACATGTGATATCTGCTCAGATGACTTGATGGGAGCTAGAAGCAATTTTGATGTCTCTCTTATAAGCCAGAATTCAATCTTCTCTCAGTGGCGAGTGCTATGTGAAAATGTGGAGGATTATGAAACCTTGGGAACCATCTGTAACAGTAAGCATGAATGATGAAAGATCTCTTGAGAGAAAATTCTCTTAATAATAAATAAATATAATGCTTAACATTGCAGTTGCTTTTTCCAGCCAAAAGATCTTAAAGTGGTTTTTGAATATTCTTGATCCATGTTTAATCAGTCTGTTGAGATAATACATACTATCAGAAGCTTGTAGAAGAAGAATGATTAAATGCTTTGCCTTCCCTTCTTATGCAGTACTAATTCATCTCTTACACCATAAATAATTACATCTGGCAGTGTTATTTCTTAACCGAAGCTTAACATTTCTTCTGACTACTCCATTTATCACCTTCATGCCGTTCTGTTCCTAAAATGAAACATCCAACAAATCCCCATAATAACTACGTGCACCATGTTTTGAATGTGAGTAATACCACATTCTAACATACCTACCCAAATTAAAATAATTTTTAAAATACCAGTAAGTTTCTTCATATAAGCATCATCATGGAAATACGGGGCAAAAAATAAGAATCCCCCAATATCGGGTTAGTAATTTACATAATCTTTTTCCCAGCTACTCTATCAGGACATCCTCAATAATGTTGGCCTAGATTTCACCAGGAAATCACATGAAAGTCTGTAGAAAATTTTTCTAAATCACTTAGAGAACAACAAACTTCAGTAAGAAGCTTCTAGATGACTTTTTAAATCCTGGAACAGAGAATCCAGAACACAGGGCCCCATGAGCATTCTTTGCAAAACATAAGGAACTGACCAGTTCATTCAGTGAAAATATAATTTTTGAGGGATTTTTTTTGCCATGATTCAGTCATGAGAGCGATTCATTCTGTGGCCTACTGGTCCACCAACCTTGTTTTCTCTCTTCTTTCCATTTCCAGGTACTGAGGGTGGTCCCATCCGAAGGAATCCTGCTGGAAATGTAGCACGACCTATGGTGCAGCGTCTCCCAGAGCCTGAGGATGTTGCTCAGTGTTTGGAAGTTGGTGTATTTGACACTCCTCCTTTTTATTCCAATTCAACAGACAGTTTCCGTAACACAGTAGAAGGTAAACATGGCAAATAAAAAGACCTGGAACAACTCCAAATAAGTCAGGGAGCAGACTTGCCACTTTTTCCTGTTGGAAGTATGAGTTTTGAGACAGGCTGTTGGACAAGAAAAACGCATTGTTCTTAGCTTTAAGTATTAGCTCACTATTAAGCAGAAATAAACTCTATGTAAATTACTTTATAGCTATAGCTTATGTCTCTTAAAATACATAAAAGTCTCAAGAGTCTGCTGCTGGTATACTAAGTAAAAACTAACTTCAGGTCCTTGGCACATAATTAGTAAGTTGCCTTTGTTGAAAACACAGTCCTTGCCTGTGGATTGATGCTGCTGCATCCCTAAATGAAGGAAACAAGGGCTTCTAGCAGTTATTCCTGGATCTGAATTAAAACAAAGAAAAGAAATGAAAATAAATTGAAAGCTGTGGTAGTACTTAGGGCAATAGTATTGAAATGGTAATTGAGCTCTGGGTACAGGATTTACTGCTAGACATGCTAGCCCTACTCTCTAGGACATACAACTCTTGTTCTTCTGTAAGCTCTGCACATTTAAAACTAAACTCTCCAACACCAGAACACACGTACACACACACACACACACCCCCAACAGGAAAAAGAGCCTAAACATTTGATTTATATTGTTCAGACAGCATCCTAACAACTTCTTCTATACCTTAATAATCCAGAGCTTTTAACAGGAAAAATTACAAAGTTCAAATTGCTGCCTATCAATACCTAGGTGTCCAAACATGGCTTTAAAAAATTAACTGTATGTATCCCTCCCTGGAACAATAGTCCAAAGCTTGAACACAGGAGGAGTTTTCATGATGCTTCAGATCCTAACATTTGACTTGAGGATTACAAGGTTTTGGGCACAAGCAAAGCTACACTCTATCTTCACTGAAAAAATAAACAATATCAGAGCCTGTGAAGATTTCCAGTATGTGTTCCCAGTATGCATGGAAGTGATGTATGGAAACCTAACAGCTAGCTCATTAGAGTAAATGTCAAGATACATCTGCTTTAGTAAGCAGTTAAAAAACTCATGCAACTATGGTGAAAGATATTTAGGGCCTAAATATACACCTTAATTTTCATGCTATGTTGACCATTTTTGTGGTAGAACCCAGCAGCTTTGCAGTCCACATTCCAAGCATTCTTTCATAAAGCCTATTTTAATCTGAAAATTATGCATTCCAGGAATATTTCCCAAATGTCAGTAGGTAGAGAATTAGCTACCCATTTGTTTCAAGCAAAGCAACATAACAACATGAATGCATTTCAGAGAAAACAAAAAAGTATTAATCTGAGATTGCAGCTTCCAAACAAAATCTTCACTGTAATTTTTGTTTTCTTCTTTGTTTGCATATTCAGGGTACAGTGATCCTTCAGGAAAATATGACCCAGCAGTCCGAAGTCTTCATAACTTGGCTCATCTATTTTTGAATGGGACAGGAGGGCAAACTCATTTATCACCAAATGACCCCATTTTTGTCCTCCTGCACACATTTACTGATGCTCTTTTTGATGAGTGGCTGAGACGGCATTCTGCAGGTAAGATGTTCTCATGGACAGAAGCAGGATGGCTGGTTGTCAGTCTTTGTAGCCACAAAAACTCAATTCCTTCTTTTGGGACAGCAAGATGCCCCTAAATTTAGGAGGGAGGATTGGAATTTCAAGCGTTAGTATTGTTAACAAAGACAAAGTAGTAACAAGCAAGCTCTCCTCCTCACCCCATTGACATCCAATTGCAGACCACTCTCTTTGAAGGGACCTGGTCAGACACAGCAGCCACAATTCAAGAAAACAGTGTGTGGGAATACACTGCCTCCACAGAGCAAGGACATTGTAACCCCGGAATGATATTCCACTGTTGTGTGGAGTAAATAACTATTTTCTTCTTGTCAAAGGAAGGACAGGTGCCATACACATTCATTTTCACCACCTTTGTTATATACTACCAGCATTCAATAACCATCACCATATACTTCTAAAGGAAATAGCTACCATTTCTGCCCTTGCTTTTTTAATTCCAACAAGAACAGAAAAAGGTAATAGAGGAGAAAATTAAAAAGAGGGAGAAAGGAACAACAGAAGGAAGGATTTGAAAGGAATGAAAGAAAAAAAATAAAGAAGGAAGGAGACTTACATCAGTGGGCTAGGGAAAAACTCAGTCTAACTCTTGTGTCTATGCAACATGCAGCAACTGTATTCCTCCACACAATGCAGCAACTTTATTCTCCTAGGATAATCTATACTCCTCTTCCTTCTTCTACAGAAGGCAGCTGTTGCTGCACAACTGAGCCTTCTTTGTGCAGCTTCCACAACCTGCCTCATTGAATTTTCTCACATCAGCTCTCAGAGAGCAATTGTATCCCCTTGTGGTTCTTACATGATCTATCGCAAGGTTTGGCATCATCTTACCACAAAGTATTTTCTTTCTGTTATGTTTTAAGTTTTGTTGTTGCTGTTGTTGCTGGTTTGATTTGGTTTGGTTTGGGGATTTTCTGTTTTGTTTTGATTTTTATTTCAGCTGACTTCCTTCTGATTTAGCATAATGTTGCAAAAAAAAAAATCTACTGGAATTTATATCAACTGTCCTCCTGTTCATCACTGCTACAATCAGGCAAAGCAGGAATGTAGAAAAAAGTCTTTGACATATTTCTCCTTTTCCAAGTGAGAAGAAACAAAAAGCCCAACACAGGCAAAATTTTTAAAAATTTACTGGTGATTTCTGTTCAAAACCAGAGATAACACTAGTGGCCTTGGTTTTGGACAGCATAGAGACTCTTACTTTATATCTGCCACACCAGGAAACAAATCCTTCTGGAACAACTGAAAAAGAATTCTAGGGTACTCAAAACCCTGAGTTGGAAAAAAAATGAAGTAGTGCAACTTATTTTGAATTTATTTACAGAAGTGTGATTTGACTTTCAAATATAGATATCTCAACATACCCACTGGAGAATGCCCCTATTGGACATAATCGACAGTACAACATGGTGCCATTCTGGCCTCCAGTAACCAATAATGAAATGTTTGTTACTGCACCAGAAAACCTGGGATACAGCTATGAAGTCGAGTGGCCAGGTAAACTGTGCAGCCTAGATACTTCCTCTCCCTTTTTTCCTTCATATCTTTGTCTCTTGAAATTTATTCAAATTTCACCAACAATATTCGCTGCCTTTGTAAAGTCCGTTGTCTCCTTTCCTACCTTACTTTCCAGATGTTTGCTTAGGATTTGGTATAACTACTGGTCAGAGACTGTTCCACCGTGAAGTTCCCAGTACCCACCCTAATTTTAGGAGAAGTTCTCATTTGGATCTTAACCTTGCAGAATGTCCTCATTCCTATGTCAAATAGATTCGTTAACTCACTGGAGAGAATACAAATCCTCGCAAACAAGGTGGCAGAAGAAAGGTGCAGAACCGATTATAGGCTGGGGCAAGATAGACTAAATCTTCTCATATTTTTGAACAAGAATTATCAAACAAAATTTGAATTACTTCTACTCCCCAACTCAGTGAATAATGACAAATGCTGAGTTCCAGTCTGAACTTCAGGTATTCATCCATATTATTTGACTTTCTTTTAATATCTTATCCTTTTGTTTTCCCTCTTTTAGGTCGGGCTCTCCGTGTCACAGAGATGATAACTATTGCAATAGTGACTGCACTGGTTCTTGTTGCAATTATCTTTGCTGCTGCGGCATGTATCGTACGTGTCAAGAAAAATAAAGATGACTTGCATCAGCCACTTCTGACTGACCAGTATCAGCACTACTCAGATGATTATGATGGCATACCAACACCAAGCCAGTCTGTTGTTTGAAGAGATGGCACTTTTTTGCATCTGACTGAAACTGGGGATCTTTTTGCTTTATTTCATAAATGGTGGTCATCCACCTGCTTTAAAATAAAGAGCATAAACTGTCAGCTGTCTCAGTATGTTTCCTTCAGGTTTCACTTCCACTTTCATCACACCTAGGTGTCAATAAGTCCTCTTTGCAATGCTAATTCCATGTTGATTATAATAGAAGCTTTCAAGGGTCACTTGCAAGCCTTTCCCATGCATATGTCTGTAAAATTTGCCAAGCATTAGTTTACTTACCAACAGCCAATGTCATCCGACTTCATCTAACTTTTATACCCAGAATTCTTTTATGAGGTACTTTTGTGAAAAGGTCAAGTCTAGAACATGACAGAAGGAGAATACGAAATACAAGTAAGCACCTTGGCTAGATGAGTAGAATGTGTTTCAAAACAGTCATCATGCCAGACAGAAAGTGACAATGGAATTCTGAGAACAAGGGTATATTTGAAATATAACTTTATTCACAAAATATAGTTATGAACCAATAGCTGCTTTTAAGTGGATCTGTGAAAAGATATTCATCGTCAAAGCCACTCCAGTATTTGGCAACTTCAAACAGGTGTTCAAATACAGCTGCCTGCAAGAACATCCAGTAGAAAGGACAGATGGCAAAAGCCTTAGCTTAATTTTTATTTCTTTTTTTGACACTCGCTCCCTTCCTCTCTCCCACTATCCCCCCTGCAGAGCATTCTCCCCAGCAATGAAAGACCTTGCTTCAGTTGTCTCATGCTGGAATTTAAACCCACTCTTGTACTTTGAAAGAAAGCCCTAGGCATTAAGCTGTAGAAGAGACTTGGGAAAATAGCCTTAAGCAGTGGTTGTTGAATTAATTCAACACAAGTCAACAGGAGAGCAACAAACTGACACCTGCCTTTACAGCCTGAGGTTCGGCTTGAGGAATCTGGCTTCAAGCCTCACCTCCTCTCTCTCATCCTAACTGGATACCAATAAATCATCAGATTGTCTTCCTGTGATGTATTATTGAATCTAATTTAGGAGTCGCTAACTGACAACAGGGGTGTTCCTGGTTTCAGGCTATTGAATGCACTCAACTTTAACTGAATGTTACATCACGATGTCCTTTGCCTCTCTTCTGTCTAAGCCCAGCTTCACAGAAATGGCAAGTGACTCAGACTGAGCCCCTTCAGTCTGAGGCAGCCCTTCTGGACATAAGTTACTAGGTAGAAGTAGGAGTCACATGCCATGCTGACCTCAGGGGTTTCAGTGGGTACCAGGTGTGCTCAAGGCACACACACTTAGTTGCAAGGAGATACACTGAGAATGATGCAAACAAGTAGACAAGTACTCTTGGCTAGGCAAGTAGAAGATGGGTTATCAACTCAACCCACTTTACCAAGCATGAGTTGTGGAGAGCAACAAAAATTTACACATATAACTGATAATGAGAAAGAAAAAATCCACCTCTAGTACCCATGGCACAGTTAATTAGAAACAGGAAATTTTTGTTGTACTCTTGTGCTCTAACCTACAGTCTAGCCACTAAGTATTTCACATATGCAAACAACAGCTTATGTTCCAACATAAATACCTTTTCCTGCCTTCTTTCTTGTACTGACTAGCAACTTGAAAAGTCATCTACTTTACTGATTTCAGTGGATTAAAGTAGGGTGATGAAATTGGATTCGGGTCAGGAGACCTGGTTTTTATTCTTAGCTGTTACTGACCTGATGAATGTTCTTAGCTTGCACATTTTTACCTCTGTGACTCATTTGACTAATTTATAATCTGAGAAAAAATAGAGTTTCCTTTCTGAAGTGCTTGTACTTCAATGGGTAAAAAAGCCATACAGAAGCTTGACAGGAGAAGGAAAATGTCAAGGCAAAATCAGATTTTGAGAAGAGGATGTTAGCCATTAAAGCTGTTCAGTCCTTAAAGTAAAAGCAAACACTCATGCTTTGAAGAGGGCACAAGTCTTGAGGGTCAGAGATTAAGACAACTGCCTGCTAGTTACAGCTGACACATCTAAATGAAAAAAGCAAAGTCAACTTTCAAGGCTGAGATAAAACAAAAGGGACAGTACGCCCAGGAATTAGAGAAGGAAGAAAAGGGGAGAACTGTGCGCTTGACCCATCCTTGCTAATAGCCTCATAAGTTCTTCCTTTGGTCACTATTTGCAGTAACTTGAACTATGTCTGGGTGTGGAGAAGTTCCTGCCATTCATTGAAGCTGCCCGGTTTTTGTTCCTGAACAAATATGATGGGGAAAAAATAGCTTGGATTTGAAATCTGAGATGGCCAGCATACGAAAAAATTAAGAAAAAACCCCATAAAAAACAGAAAATAGATTGCGTCATAATTGTAGACTTTAGCTTTTCATATGAGGACAAAACAAGTAGGAAAGGTCAGAAGAAGGGAGGAATGGAAAATGTGGGAAAAAAATAACTTAGAAGTCCTAGGTGCAGCAATTATGAAACACATGATGTCACTGTCCCCATGACTTTTCCTCTTTGTTGTTCTCCTGAAGGTTTATACATAAAAGGGTTTTATAAAGCAAGTGTAAAGTGTACCTGGAAATGGTGTACCTGGAAATGATGAGGACGATGAGAGCTAAGTTCAGCTGAACTGATGACCATGCCAAAAGGAACCATGATATAAATAGCAAAAAGTTGGCACCATTAAGGAAAAAGTGCTAGGAGTCCCAGATTTGGATACAAGTGCAGTTCTTCAAAGACTTGTCAGGCAGGAACTCTCACACAAATTAGAATGGTGAAATTTATATAAAATTTGGAGATTACTGAATAAGAACTGATAATGACACTAAGGGGAAAAAAACCCAGAGATGTAATTGCTGATAGATCCTCTTTCCACAAAAAATTTTATGTCTTATTATATACCATATTAATATTCTTTTTACTTATATTGAAGTGACTGTATCACAAAACAAAAGCACAAAAAGCAGTCAAACATACAAACAATTTAGACCTCTTAGACATTCCCTACAACGGGGATATTAATGAATTTTGCATTAATTTTCCCTTCTTAGCTTCTAAGTTTGGTTTTCAAAATTTATTTCTCTTACAGAAAAAAAAATTAGTAGATTAATAAGTTCATCTGTAAGGTGTCCGAATAATTTTATCAGGTCACCTGGCATAGTGTGCAATTGGGAGTAGAAGTATATTGTGAGGGATGGAAAGTAAAAATGTTCTGTGCAATTACCAACTTATTAAATAAAACTCAACAGCAGACAGTCTTTAAAACAAAGGATGGAAATACAATTTGGATCTAACATGACAGATTTATCAAAGTTAGACAATACTAGCCAGCTTAATACCTTTCTGAGGTAAGATAAACCAAAGATTTTATTTAGGAATTATATTGACTTTGAGAGCTTCATAAAATGCCATGCGCTAAAGCCTGAAAAATTAGGAATTGAAAGAGGAAGTGTGTGGACTGGGAAGAGAATTAGTGAGTGGAGAGGTAGTGATGTATTACTGAAAGATGTACCAGGGCTACAGGGCTGGTTCCTGTAGCAGAATTATGAAGATTGAATCAGCCTCATTAGGTCTTTCCAGAGAAATTTGATGCACAAAAATGCACTACATGGATGGTCATCCGCTTTAGGACAGTACTGGAAGAGAACACACAGAGGCACAATGATAACCTGCAAAATACTTTGTGAACTTTAAATTTGAAGAAAGATGAGAGGGAGCAAAACAGCACAGCAATGATATCTCCTCTCTTTCCCTAGATTCCAGTAAGAAGAATTTCTATTCCACATCCAAACTTCTCCAGGAAGGACTGCAAGTATTGCAAACAAGCTTGCAACAGCAAACTCAATGCCACCAAAGTGATACTTGAGTGAAAACAGCAAAGGGAGTTGGCCCTAAGATAGAGCATTGTTCATTCAATAAATACACTATATATCCTGAAAGTTTAAAAGATTCTGTGAGCTTCCCACAATAAAGGCAACATCTGGGGCAAAAAATTTCCTTACACACTGGTATTTCTACATGAAAGAAAAGACTTTCAAAGGCAGATTAAAGAATTTAGTGGAAGTTGCTAGGTGATTAGGCTGTCCAGTTAACTTCCTCCTAATGGTGGGTAGTAAAATAATAACTTGTAAAAACTTGCTTTGGGCACAAAGCTGAACTACTTTTTTAACTTAGAGAAACATTTCCAGAACTCTCACCTCATCTATGTGTGGGAGGCTTAAGCAACCCTTATTAATAATAGCTTTATTTACAGATAATTAGAGTGAACCCCAAAACAAGATTTATTGCCAAAGTTTATTCTGATTGCCACTTGAATATTTTTAGTGTTCAAAACATGTCTACCAGCTAAATATTTGACTATCAAAAGAATAATCTGGCAAGGGAGCCTGAGTAAAACTGAGATGTTTGTATTCAAAATGTTAATTTGAAACAAAATGTATGGATCTCTTCTATAGAAACTAAATTTTAACTCAATATCTCATTTAACCTCCAGTTCAGAATGAAAGTGCTGGCCTTAGCAAATGCTTTGTCCAGGTAAAGTGAAAGAGAAATCACTTTCATAATATTTGCTTCTTGGTGCTCACTGGAGAGAATTAAATGAGCACAATTTCAACAAAAATAAACCTTGAATTGATTTCTGTGTAGATTATTAAACATAGAACATATTTGCATTGTTTTGTGTCATCCTCCCAAATCCACCCTTAATACCCAGAGTATGTTTAGGTAAGGCATTTCCAATTACAATTATGTGCATCTCTGTTCCCTCTCCATCCCTCATCTGCTGGGGGCAAAGGACGGGATCTGAACAGTAATTTTACAGTATGCTAAATTTTCATGCACATAGAAAATGACTCCAAGACCTTTGGCCATCAGCCAAGAATGGATTCAGATTTTATAATTCATAACAGCTCTTTGAGAAATAAGACTGGTATCTTGCTAAATCCATGCCCCTGGTTCAGTACAAGAGGGACCCATGGTTCTTGCTTGAAGCTAAAAAATCTGCAAAGGAAGACATAAGCAATGCTGTAGAATCTACCAGCCTTAATTTGAGGCTGACCTGGGGATAGGATGACTGCCTAAGAGAATTTTTAAGTTGACCATTCAACCTGTCTGTTTACCACTGATGTTAAGTTTTATTTTGCTTCAGTTCAGAAAGTTTCAGAGAAAACTACTGATACAGATAAAAGACCTTATGTTGAAGAGAATTTCTCCAAATAAAAAAACCTTGAGGGAGAGGAGAGAAGATTGATAAAGTGTTTGTATCCAAACTGAAAGTTATCTTGTAGCTGAAATGGACTCAGGGCATTAAGCCTGTAGTTTGCAGGAAGACAATATTTCTCTCTAGAACAGATAATATACTACAAAAAAACCCCTCAAAAACTCTAAACCAGAAAACCCTTCAAACCATAGCATGGCATCCAAGGCCTCCAAGTGGAATTTTATGTTATTGTAACACCTTATACAAATAAACATATAGGACTACTTCTCAGTATGAGCAGCATAGTAAATACAAATAATGAAGTAAAACTAAATAGCATTGGCTGATTGAACAATTATGTCTATAATCAAAAGTATTTTTTAATTTAAATGGGGGAAAATATCACCCTTGCTAACATTTACTAAGAAACTGCATTTAATATGACCACAAAGCATATGTGTTGTATAAAATAAGGTGAATTTTACTTCCCTTTTCTAGTAGTGGAGATTTGGGGTCAGAGAAAAGAGTACTTCATACTTCAGCTTCCCACACACAGAAAATGTGTATTCTGTTCAAAATTATCCCAAAATTATTTCTGACTCAGAGGACAATAGTCATAAATGTTAATTGTGGCTCTCATCCTTCAAGTGTTAGTGAAGTGACAGGAAAAATAAAACTATTTTCCTGGCTATGGAAAATAACATAAGGCAAAATGACAGACAATGAAGGATAATGACATGGAAAGCAGAGTTCAAACACTGTTCTTCGTAATCAACCAATAGTGGATATCTGGAAAGAATTCTGTAAATCTTAACATCTCAGGGTCATGTCCCGTATTAGCCTCAGGGGTTGTATTTTCTATGATTCTATAATTTTACATCCCATAGAGAAGGAGTCTTAGCTTTGACATTTGCTTGAGCCATGTAAGGCTGCAGGGGCTTCCTAGGCCTGACTGTTTTGTGACCAGTGGTTCACCTGCTTTTACTGGTTTTTTTTTTATTTTTATTATAAAGCTTTACTGCTTTTACTGAAAAGATCCCTTTTGTTCTGCCTCATCTCTCAGCCTTTATCCAGGTGCAGCTCAGCAGCACTGAAGCTAATGGGTCAGGCAACAGGAACAGCAAGGGTTTGCTTTTCAAACCTGTCCCCAGCCTGCACATCGGAAATCTGCACAAAGTTACTGGTCATGAGAGTAATGGAGAGATGGACAGGTAAGGAGAACTCCCTAAACAAGGGAGAGAGCAAGACAGTAACTACTTCTGGGGAGAAATTTCCTTCAGGCAGAAATTTATCTTTGTGCATGATGTCGGTTCACAATCTGTATCTTCAAAGGACTTGGGATAGATGGCACCCTGCCTTACTGAAAGCAGGCCCTCTGAATGTGGATGAACTTCACCTATTTGGGAGAAAACTTTGTCTTCTGAAAAAAACATTTTCATCCAAAGTTTTGACTTGAAAATTTCCATCCAAAGCACAACACTAAATGTTTTGCCAACCAATGAAAAAATGTAGGGAAAAAACAAACCCCAAAAAACCCAAAAATAATAAAAAAGAAAAAAAAAGGAAAAAAGAAAAAAAATACTATTAAGAAAGCTTAGCTTGAGGAATGGGAAGCCACAAAGAGAAATGAGAAAACCTAAATGAGCATTGCTTGTTTTAATCAAGTTTATGGATTATGTTTAAAAAAGGATGAATGAGTACTCTGTTGAGGAAATATTTGCCTGTATTTAAACAGCTATGGGTTTTTTTCCCTCTTACATGTACCTTTCTGTTGAAGTAGCTCTTGCAATATCATTCTAGCACAGCCTTCTTTTCAAGATAGCAAATAATCCTGTTTAGTGTTTCATATCCATGTGTTTTATGCAAAAAATAATGTGCTTTGCCTTCCATTAAATTTCTCAAAAGATACAAATCCAAACTGAAAACCAGTTCTTCTTCTCCCCCCTTTTTGCAGGCAGTAACCTCTCCTACAACCCCAGGAGAAGGCAGACAGGCAGCACAGCGCTGGATGTTCAGGGGTCCTCCCCAAGAGCTGCATGTAGCAGCCTGTGCAGCTGTTTTGTCCAAGGCTGTTTTCACAGCCTGGCACACTCCAGGCCCTCTGAATCCTTTTGTACAGCCATTAAGAGGCAGATCACCTTCAACCCCTGTGCTCAGGCACTTCTGGGCACAGTTTCTGGTTTCTCAATCAACATATGTTGCTTTTCCAGATGACAAAGAAAATGGAGCCCAGTAATTCTAAAATAACATTGTGTTGATGTTTCAGGTATGCAGAGTCTGAGGATGAAGAGGAGAGGAAAATTTTTATTATCTACAACCAAATGCTGGTGACATTGGAAGTTCATTTCCAATGTAGGCACCTGTGGGATACACCAGTGATAGTCCCTGAGAGATGAGCATGTGATAGACAGTGTGTGTACACATGGCTCATCCAGCGTCTGGGGGAGTGAGGCCAAGATACTGCTGTGAGATCATGGCTGCAGCTCAGCTTCCTTCATAGGAACCAGGCTCTGGTAAGGCATCTATGACACCATAAAACTAGTCAATGAGGTACCACAATGAGGTACCACTGAATTTAGTGCAAATTCTGGATTTGCACTTAATTCAGAGCGAAAAGTCTATAGATGAAAGACTCTATTTTAAAAATAAAACAGAACTTCAGAGTAACACTTTGGAGCCTCAAAAGGCAAATGCTTTCTTGACTGTCTGCCTGACATCAACAAGCATTCAGTGAATAGATACTTCCCTAAAGATTTCGGTTTTTTAAATTGTTTTTTTATTGTATAATAATGTCTAAGAAAAAAGACTTTCCATATATCTAAACAAACAACACATAAAGCCAGCCTGTATAACCTTCACATTTCTCTACCCCAGGCCATTTATTGGCATCAACCATGTGCCTGCACCTCTTTTCAGGAAGTGCAGAGGGCAACTTCCATACCAAGGAGAAAAATGATTTAAATTCCTAAGTAGAATTTGGGCTGACACATTCTTCACCTATGGCTAAGCATGGTGTCCTTCCATCTAAAATCAGTGCTCTCAGATACCACCTTCCTAGATACAGGTTATCAGAGAAAGAAACGTAAGACAAACAAAGGAGAAGATCAGCTATATCTGATCTAGATCAGCTATATCTGAAAGACTGCTGTCAGGAGATCCTTCATAACTGCATTTAGGGCTTCCTCAAAGACAACAAAAGTAGGGTTGAAATATCTCACTTTATTTAAGATCCTTAGCCACCTGGAAAAATTTGAATCATCTGTTGCAATCTGTTATGGCATCATCTGGCTGCAATTATCCTGAGCCTGAACTCAAACCTGATTTTTAGGCTTAGTCACCTCCCAAAGCTGCAATTTGCCACTTCTCCTGAGGCAGGTAAAGTTTAGTTAGGATCACAAAATATCAGGTAAGGTGATTCAGGCTACAGTCTATGCTGTCATCAGAGGCTCTTAGTTTAACTAAAGCAAGCTATGGATAAACCATTTCTATTCAGTAGAAGGGTGTCAACTGAAGTTTGAAAGTTGGGCTTTGTAGGGGCTGCCCTGGGATTTAATGCTCATAGTGCATTTTGTTAATGGCATAATTTTAGATCTAGGCCATGTAAGCACCATCAGCTAAGGCAAAGCAGATGATATCACAGTGCCTGTGCATGTAATTGCAGATTACTGCTGACGGTCTAAATCTAGCTGGATTTTAATCTAGCTGTATCTGCTCAGAGGTATGGGGGTGGACAGTGGTAGGGGACTCCAGGAAATGAGGATTACCGGCTTGAGCTGTACTGGAGACTTAATGCAGACTTCAGTAATTGTGCACAGTATTATAACTGGTTTGGAAGACTTCATCCATGTTTTACCTCATTTTATAGAAAATCAATGGGTTAATTTAGTGATAGCATTTGGATTAACACTTGTTTCAGTAGGGAGGACACACAGCAAGAATTAGTTTTCTGAAGAGAAAAGTTTTCCAGACTAGATATGTGCTTTGTAGAGAGGTATGTGCTACGGTATAGAATACAACTGATTTGCTAATATGGATTGACGGTCCAAAGAGAAAATATTAAATCAAATTGATATGAAAATAAATGAATCAAATTATAAAAGCCGATGGCTAAACTAATGGCATGGTTTACTATGAGATTAGGTTTCAAACCATCAAGACTTGATCTGCTGTTTTGTCAGTCAGAATCAGGTTTACCAGCTGAAAACCTCCCACATGCTAAATTTACATTTTGTTTCTTTGGCTTCAGAGCAAATAACACTGCTAGACCCATATACTAAACGGCAGACAGAATGGCTTAGAGTGGTTAGGGCTGGCCATTGGGACTAGGGATCAGTCAAGGATCAAGTTTCAGATGAACCTTGCAAAACTGGTCACTGGAAGTTACTGGGGGTTACAGGAACAGATCCACAGACTATCCTGCTTGAACTTGCTGGCTGGATAGAGCAGAGCCACTGGGAGGGATGGAGCTGATGAGGTTGGAGGTGTGCTGCACACTTACTTATATTTGGAATAAATCCCCACTTCCTGCAAAACCAAAGAGCACCACTGACAGAGAATGATATTTGGCTTTACCTTAATGGACAGTGGTGATTGCCATTAGTTTGTTTCTACTTAATAAGGGAAAACTGAGAGTATTCAGATGAAAACTGTATGTAACCAAGTTGGGAATAGGCTAGTTCTGGTGTGTTTTACCAATCTAGGCAGGAAATAAATCAGCCTAGGAATTTTAGGGTTTTTTACCTCTTGCTACCTATCCATAAGTGTTAGTGAAGTTATTATTAGAAGCTCACAATAGACAGAAAATTCATGTTGCTGTATTTATTCCATGTTAAATATTTTCTTGGTAGAACTGGGAGGGATGGAAAGCAATTCAAGACACTTAAAATAATGAGCTATTTCCTCTCCTTATATCACTTAAAATAATTGTCTTGGGGAGGGTGAAGAGTCATTCCTGGCAATAATTTACTGTGTTCTCTTCATATTATTCCTTTCAACGATATCAAGGTTGTCTGTAATAAATAACTCTTCTAAAGTCGACAGCTTTGATAACACTGTTCACTTCCCATAATAAATAACAACAGCCTTCAGTGCCACTTTCATTGACATTTATCTTGTGACACTACAGGTTTTTTAATCAGTGCAAGGCCAAACACAGACCTTACTGTGTTTGTGACAGGTCCTGAGCCTGACTGTACAGCTGCTATTGTAGTGAATAAATATCTGCCCCCTTTACCTAAAAAGCAAAGACTAGCTGACATCAAGTGGTGTGCAAACGAAAAAAGAGGGGAGAGGTTGCATGAGAAATGCCTTTAAGAGGTCAAAAGTGAATCTTTCAACAGCAAGATAAAAAGTAGGACAGCAATCATGACCTGCTTTGCATGCACTTCCTGACCTCCCATGCTTTTCCACTGTCTGCCTGGGGACAATGAGAAGCTCTGTGCTTTGAATAATGAGTATGGTATCTTTCTAGGAGACCCCAGAAGATTCATGTCAGATCTGGGTCTGAGTTACTGTCATTTCCCTTGGAAACACTACTTGCAAAACTCATAACTGGCTGAAGAGCTATTAATAAGCTACAAACAAAAGGACTGCTCTTAAGAAGACAGAACCCTTCTGCTATTGTCTAGAAGAAATAAGATTTGCCTTATCAGCAAGCCAAATAAGGTTTGCCTAAACAGCCAGCCATTAATAGCACTTAATACACACTATGAAATCTGTAAATCCAAGCAATTATTTTGCTTACATACTGAAAGAAATCTATTTCAAGGCCAGATTGGATGGGGCATTGAGCAACCAGTTCTAGAGGAAAGTGTCCCTGCCTGTGGCAGGGGGATTGGAACTAGAGGTTCGTCCAGGTCACTTTCAATCCTAACCATTCTAGGAGTCTATGAATTCAAAAAGGGAATTTATAAAAGATTAAAATTCAGAGGAATTAACAAATAAAAGAATACAGTACCTTGTCTCAAAAATTAAACAGCTTCACTCACTTACTTACAATTTTAACATAAAAATTAAGGTCCATTATACTTGAATTAAAAACAACTTACATTCAACAAAAATTTTTTGAGACTGAACAGTAATTACACCTTTAGAAACTGTACAAATTGACTAGTGATGTCAAAAGATTTTGACCCATCCTTCCACCACCTATCCCTCAACTCTCCCACAGTGGATGGACACAGGGATCTTTGTGTTGGAAACTGAACCTATAAATCTGTTTCTTCCTGCAGTTCAAGAAAATAGAAATTCTTCCTAGTAAAGTTAAACTTGAAACAGAGCACACTCTCGAAGTTTTCAGCTATTATCTGGAAGCCAGGCCTCACAACAGCAACCAAATGTTGTGAGGGTGGAAGATCCACCACAGGTTCAGAGATCCGCTGAGCCGCACTGCATGGAGGCCCACCTCCGGAGGAAGGGTTCGGGGCAGAAGGCAGGAGTGTGCAAATGATCAGCAGCTTCCTGGTGTTGTGGGGAGAACTGACAAGAAGCAAGGGGACAATGCCTAATTTATGGAGTGCACAATTTTTTACATGGAACTTTGTGTCATGGGAAGCAACATTAAAGAATTTAGTCAGGCTTAATGGGTGTCTATGCTACACAGTGTCTTCACTGCACTAGCAGTTCTAGTGCGGGTGCCAAAATAGTTCATTCATACACAAAGAACTGGAAAGCACCCTCTCTAGTTAATGGATCCTGGGAATAATACACCTTAGCTCCTGTTGAAACTATGTTGAGTTCTGGTGATATAGTTTTGCCCTTTATGAGAGTAACTCTTTTTCTTTGAGTTATTTCTGCCTCTACTATATTACCAGCTTCTGCTGTTCGGAATATAGCTAACCTGATTTATTTTTTTTAATTGATGTCTAGAAATATACAGCATGCTGATGATAAATATATAATTAACAACAATCCTATCTTCCATGCCTTTGTATGATAGACGTGTAGAATACATCTGTGCTGCTGGAGCAACAAAAATAGCAATGAGCAGTTTGTTTCCTGACATTTTGCTGAAAATGAAAATGGGCACCTTCACATCATTTAGTTTCATAAGACAAAAATTTCAGGATCCTGAGTGGATCCTGAAACATCTTCATGACTCCAGATATTAGTAAGGCATTACAACTGTCTTACAAAGGCAGAAAGTTTAAACTGGCCATCCAGGCTGAAGGAAAAGAAAATTGAATGGCTTTGCAAGTCATGTGTTCCTTAAGAATCAATCTAATAAAGAGAATCTTACACTACTCTTTGTTTATTGGCTAGATTGGCACAATTGTACGTGTTATTACTGCACAATTGTATGTGTTATTACTGCACAAGGTCTCCTTCACATTAATGCTGTCACTTCACAGGCTTTCCTCATTTAATTTCTATTATTTAATTTTACTTAATTGCTGCTGTTTTACAAACCAACAGACTTAATTTCACTTCAATATATTATGAAGAGATGCTTCCACTGTAAATGTTCAAGGGGAAGGCAGGGTGTGGTATCGACAGCTCACTGAGTAAACTGGACCTAACTGGCCTCTGCTAGAGCCTAATGCTGTATAGATGTTTTGACATTTCTCACACCTCCAGAATGGCTGTGTTCCCAGGAATAGCTACTGAGCATAAGAGTTCCTTTCAGCAATTCTTCAAGCCCTGAATGGAGTCACATTTTCTGCAGTCCAATTCTATGCCTAGCAGCAGTGATAGCCATTTCTTAAAATACAGCCTTCCCTTCACTTCAGTATATCCTGACAAATATCTGAAAATTAATATGCAAACTTACAAGGCTAAAAAAGGCTAGATCTAATGAAAATTAGTTGTTTAAACTTCTCAGCAACCTACTTTATCCCAGAGGTATAATTTCAGCCATTTAATCTTACTTCTCTGCAGGGTTAAATCACAAATCCTGAAGCCATAAAATGTTTTTTATTTCTATAAATACATTAGAAACTCTAAACTGTGAAACAATGAGAGCACCAGATGTCTGTCTATTTCCATTAGCAAGACTGAAACCTGGAACAATATTGGCATCACTCAGGGAGGAAGGTTGATACAAGGGGGTATCTGAGGCGGCACAGGGGAATGAGTCATGGCACTGACATTTGGCCTATTGAGCACAGTTCCCCTGCAGCAACCTTGGGCAATGTATGTAGCCTGACATGTAGTAAAATAGTAGATTTTCATGACAGCTACTTAAATAAGGGAAGTTTTAAGGATTTGGGGCTTTTTCTCTCTTTTTTTAACAGAGATGCAGAAGGAATGAGGAAATTCAGAGAAACACTTTTTTTTTTACCATGGGATGAAAATGAGGGAGATGCTAGCTACAAATGCAACTAACAAACTATCCATTAGTTTGTTAGTTGCATTTTTGTTTTTTTGGATATATACAATAATTATTCTTATAAAGAGTTGCTTCTCTTCTAGCAACCCGTGGACTTCCAAGTAAAATATGTGTAATACACCCCAAAAACTTATAGCTGTTGTTGAAAATATTACCTTACTTATGATCAGTTATCATTCTCCACCCTGACCTTCTAAAGCCCTCCCTCAATGACTTCTATACCCCCATGCAACATGCTCCTTCAATGATCAGAGGGTCTCTGCTGTATCCCCTTACAACCAAGTGCAACGAGAAGGCAGATGCACCCATTAATTCTGTCACTAACTGGTAGAACAGAGCCTGATGTTTGCCTTTGACAAGTCCAACTGTGTAATCAGATGCCAGAACTCAAAGCAGAAAACTACTCTTTTGTTTATTTTTACTAAGCCCTCCAAGCAAAACAAAACAACAACAGACCATAAGAGAGTACCCCTCCAGTCATCCCAGCCTCCCCTCAAAAAACCCACACCAAATAAAACACAAAGCAAAACCCTAGAAGTCAGGTGTAGATTAAAGAGACTGGAAGAGAAAGAGTGGAAGGGAAACAGGCAGACAGAGGAGGACTGGAAAAGATGTTATGCAATAAAAAGTGAAGGAGATTCTGAAGACTTCAGTAGGTAGAGAGTGAACTAGAAAGGATCTAGGTTCAAGCAGAGAGAGATGGAAAAGAAATGGCTTCTTGGTACTATATAATGGTTCTTAATGGCTTGGAGTTATAACGGGGAATTTAACAGCTGACTGAACTGTAAATGAAAGAGAAGAAATTATTTTTGAAATTTTTTTGGCAACCTATTCAGTGGAACTTGTTCAGTGGAAGGTGTCCCTCCCCAAAACAGGAGGACTGAACTAGGTATTCTTTAAGGTCTTTTCCAAACCAAACCATTTTATGAGTCTGACATCATTGAACTTCAACTGGCACTTCAGTGACAGAATGGAAATTAGACAGTCATTCATAAGTTCAGGACTAGCAGGGAAAGAAAAGTAAGACTGAAACAACAAAGCTTAAAAAAAAAGAGGAACTGAAAGACATGGGTGAGAGAAATTATGTTGAGTCAGGAAGTACTTGAATGTGAGAAAGTAAGCGACTGAATGTGTAAAAGTAAGATGTGGTTGAAACTAAAGCCTTTGATCACATAATTAAATGCAACATTGAAAATACAGAATAACACAGTTTGAGCCGTGCTTCAGAGTTGAACTTCTACTTGCAACACTTCCAAACTTCTGAGTACTTAATTTCTGGGTCTACTATTGGAATGGATGCATACAGTTTGCAGGAAAAGATAATTTTGCCAACAAGGAAAGAGGTAGCAGACCAAAATTTTAACTGAATACTCCTGCTGCCTTGTGTCTGTCCTTGAATTTCAGTTGTTATAGAAGAAAATACACATTTTCTCCAAAGACTTCTACCAAGGTTTAAAGCCACTGAGTACCAGTGTTATAAACCACATGGTTAAGAATGTTTTCATCATATGCTATAAGGGTTTAGCATTTTGTCATGTGTGTTAGTCTTGGAAATGGTAAGAAAAAATTGCAGGATTCATTTGCAAAAATATGTTTATCCCATTACTTACCTTCCCAAGTCTTTTTCCAGAGAAATACCGCTTATATCCATAGGAGGAAGAAATTAAGTTGCTCTAACAACCATGATAATTTAGATACCTAGGAATTTAAAAAGCAAAGTTCAATCAAAGGAACTGTTTTCCACAGTACAAATTTGTAGAATCATGGAATTTTTTAGGTTGTAAAAGACCTTTAGTATCATCAAGTCCAACAACTCACAGCAAAGACAGAAAGATGCTCAATGATTGAGCTAGATGCAAGTAATATCTTCAACCAAAATTATAAATATTGTAGAATAGCTGCTTTCCTCCACCAGTGCTATCCAGTGTGTGGTTTCTGAGACCACCCTCTTGTACCGTTAGCCAATTCAACTGTTCCTTTTCTTTACAAGTTGCTAAGGAAATTTTAGAGAAACAAGATATTTTACTATTTGAGTTTATTTTGCTAAAAGGAGTAAAAGTTGTACTCACAAAAACTAAATACAAACCTGTTGCTGCATGGAAGAATATTTTTGGTACTTGGGTGGCATACTTTTGATGTTTTCATGAGGATAGATGAGCATTGTGAGGAAGGACCCTGGCATTTTGGGTCACAAAGGTGGTTGTGCTTTCCATCACAAAGAAAATCTTTCCCTGGGGACAGAGGTAAACATACTATATTTTGGAAGCAAAGTACCAGAAATTGAAGTAGTGAGAACTGATTATAACAAAATACTTCACAATTCTACATCCAGATAAGGAAAAATAAGGTTTGAAAGTTTTTAACTGAGAGACCAAGTTAAATTCATTCTACGGATAGGAACATGATTCATAAAGGCTTGAAGTGATTTTTTCTGAGAGCCTCAGAATACCTGAAAAGAGAACAACAGTCTTCTGAACACTTATTCAGTATTGACTATGTTATGTTAATGCATCTTTTTTCCCCCAGGATTTCCTCCCCTCTTCAGGACGAGAAATTATCCCTATGTAACATTTCTACATCAATATGTAACAGACTAAAAATCAACTCCACCAACTTTCTCTAATTAATATGTAAAATATCTTTAACCTGATCTTTCCACTATAGATGCTATTTTCTCACTCAGGCTGAGACTTT
Source organism: Melozone crissalis (assembly GCF_028551555.1). NCBI lineage: Eukaryota > Metazoa > Chordata > Aves > Passeriformes > Passerellidae > Melozone > Melozone crissalis. The sequence goes on along the minus strand of NW_026535783.1, from coordinate 43,163,413 downwards.
TAACAGAATAAAACCAGTGGTTGTGTTTAGGTCCAACTCTGTCAGCAGTAAACATGAAAACGGCTGCAGAAAAGTGGTGACATTTGGAAGTGATGTCACAATAAAATAACATTGAATTTCATAGCCAAACCCATCCTCATATTCAAGCTTTATGTTATGATGTATATGTGATATCAGAAGGGCAGACAGTCAAAGGATTTATAAATATGACTAGGCAACTCTCACATTTCTTCCTGTAATGTGTCAGAGCTGCAAAGGATGAGCATGATTCACAGTAGTTTGTTATTCTTCACCTTTCTAATGTGTCAGATCTGACTGATTCTAGAAGTTGACTTTGGGGGTTTTTTTATGCAAATGTGATGTAGCCCAATGCTTGGGCGTGCTGGGAGGGTTTTGGCACAAAAACATTGGGTGGTTGAAAACTTTTTGACCCGAGAGGAAAAGCTTTTAACTTTAGATTGTTGCATTGAGTAACATTCTCTTGTTCACTTTATCTAAAAAAATGACAGACATTATTAATTTCACAACTGCTAAAGGACTCTGTTCTGTTGGTGCATTGGGATTATAGCTCAATGAAGTTTTTCAGTCAGTGGCTTGAAATACTTAGCTTGTTTCTTAGGCTTCCTTTACCAGCTGGTCTGTATAAACTACTGTCAGTAGATTTCAAGCTATTGTGCAGCAAGGATCTTTCATGAGGAAAATATTATGAACTTCACCATTGGGAAAAAATATTAAACCAGTGAACTTAGAAGTTGTTGAGGTGGCTGCATGCTCTAGGCTGTTGAACAGAATTCTACACAGTCTCCAGTGTTGCTTACAGCCTTATAAAAATCAATACCACTGTAAGTCTGAGATGAATGTGTACCACAGCCTTTAAGTTCCTTGCACTAAACTTGACCTAGAGGTGCAGTACATTGTTTCATGTATTTTTAAAGTAAAGTCTGGATTGTATAAGTGGTATCTACAGTCTCTTCCCAGGAGCAGTAATGGCTAAGGAAATCATGTATGTACACAAGTAAAGCAACAGAAAAATAATAATAATGCTTTAGATACACTTCTGTGTTCTCTGTATGCATTAATGCCTCTGCAGTCAGTGCATAAGCAGTTGCTCTGAACACATTGAAAAACTGAACATGTCTTTGGTTCTGATTAATCTGGGTTGTTGTACAAGCCTGTGAAACAGCAAATGCAGCAGTCCCATCTCCTCCCTTTAACAAAACCAAGAAAATAACAATTAGTGTTTCTGAATATTTTTCCTGCATTCCTTTTTTCTGCTCTCGTCTCCCACATCATGCAAGGAATTCCAGAATGGCATTAATAGCCTTTAGATGTCACTGAGAGAGTGTGTCAAAACTGACAAGTAAAATGCCCTGCTACTTCTCACCACCATGTTCATGTTCCACTGTACACTGTTCAGATTTTGGACACAGGACAACGCATAGCAGTGGTATTCCTCCTGAGGCTGCTGGGGTGGTAGCAGTCTATCAGTGCAAGAGTCCTTTGACAGCTATTTCAGACTTTCACAGTTCTTTTTTCTTACAGCTGTATGCAGTCTTAAATTTAGGGAAAACCTGCTTTGGGGTGAATCTCACAGTGTACAGTGCCCCAGATGAAAGTTCTGACTTTGGTTATTATGACCCAAACTTCTTCAATTCTGTAAACATGCACCAGGCTTCATTTTGTTAGTGGATTTGAGGAATAGTCACCTTGATGATGATTATCATTACCTCCTGTTAGGCCTCCTGACCATACTCACTTGCTTTAGTTCTAGAGTACCTTCATTTGTCCTAAGGGAACTAATTAGGAAGCTCAGCTTTACTCTCCCCAGGTAGGAGTCACGCAATGTGACACTGAAGCATGACCAATGAACATCCCTCTCAAAACACCTCACCCTGCTTTGGGTGTTGGTTTAAATAAACAAAAAATGATTGCTTCCCAGAAGCGTCTGACAAAGACTACTGGCACTGTGAGGTAACTGGCTGGCTGAAAGCAGGAAAGGCAGGACTCCTGTCTACCACACCCAATGTTGTCATGCACTGGGAACTCTCGTAATGCTCCTGCAGCCTTTGAAGACAAGTCAAACGTCCCATTTCTGTAGCCCAAACTCCACAGGTAGGTTATTATGAGAAGTACATTAGCACAGTATGAGAAATCATTCCCACAAAACTGGCTGTACTCCAGGAAATTATTTTCTTTTAAAATTCTTAAATATTCACACTGTGATATAACATATGTCTAGGTTAAATATCAACCAAATTCTTGCTGTACTATTGGAATCTGACAGATTAAGGACACAGAAAACTTCTATAGGCCTAAGGCACCTGCTGTCTGCCTTTTGACATATTCTTCCAGCATTATTTTTATAAAGGAGAGCCAGAAATTACAGTATCTGAGCATTCAGCTCAGTACAGTGGAGCATTTTATGTTGGCCAAAAGTTGAAATCTGTCTGATTGTTCAATCAGTCAACTGAAATACTTGAGTAGTCTCTGGACTGGGCTAGTATTTTCCACATCACTGAGTCAAATTCATCTTAGATGCATTTTAGCTGAGAGAGGGCCTGACTATCAGTGCCTAGCTTTGCACCTGGATTTGGGAAAATTCCAGAATTTCAGAATCCTATTACAACACTTTTGATCCTTTAGGACATCCTAAGGACTGTATTCAATATAAATGGGAAAAAATGTATTATAAAGAGATACATTATTATTAAAATCAATTATATAAATAATTTGAGCTGCTCTGCCTCATTCCTTAAATGTAACATCACTGTAAATAAATTTTCATTTGTTTTGTTGGGTTTTTTTACATGTTGAATTTGAGCACCCTTCAATAAGCATCATCTTTTAAGGAAAGCAACAAAAAAGAATTAACTGAAAACAAGCCTCTAAGCCCCTTCCTTCTCAGGCTGCCCAATGTTGTCCCACTTCATGACTTTTGTCCTCTGATTTCCCATGTGATTAGTTTAAGCAATCATTAAAGAAATAAATCTTATGAAGATCTAGCATTAAAATAAAGCACTCACCTTACAGGCTTGAAAATAGTTGCCTGATTGGACTTGATGTCTGAAGCGCATAAAATCAAGTTGACAATGTGCTCTTTGGAAACGCAGATGTGTTGCATGACGACACTATAGGGTTTTTTAACAGTATTTTCACTTTCCTGGACAAAGACAGTACTGTGTTCCAGACCTCATATGTCAAGGTATCAACCCCCCACGCCCTCAAAAAAAAAACCAGCTTACTTTCAAAATTTTTAACATAACATCCACTCTCCAATTTCATATGTAAAATCATGGTTTGACCTAAGGCAAGTCTAAGGCTGTGCTCTGTAGAGTAACATGTGGAAGTTTTTATTCCTTTGGTATTAAAACCTGTGGGAGATGCAGATGATATCATGTGACAATAGAAAGTCTATCTATCACGAGACTGAACAGTATGGTCTCTTAGGCATACAAGCATTCACATTTTGTTGGACTGAAATATCAAGACTTTTGGCTACAGAAGAAATTGAATGATTGATAAGAGTATTTAACAAGGCATTAAAATTAGTGACTATCTTTATCTGAACTTAAAACAAAAAGAAATAAAGAAAGAAAAAAACAATCTAGCAAACACTGATATAAATGATCTTACTGAGAGATTCAGAATAAGATATTCAAAAAGCTCTAAATCTCACCCAAAGAGTGGCCAGCACAGGGCTGAAGAATACAGAGAAATGGAGGACGACTACAGAGATACTATTCAACAAAATTCATGTGACCAAAGCTCAGCTAAAGTCTAAACTGAGCAGCACTTTGAAGGACAACAAAAGGCCTTCTTTTTAGAATACGTTAACTTGAAAAGAAGAACCAGAGATAATATTGGTCCATTACTTGGTTAGGTCAGTCACTTCAAAACCAGGCTGCAGACAATGCAGAGGCGTTTATTGCCTTTTTGCCTGTATCTTTAACAGCGAGTCCTAAACTCTCTTTTGGAAGGCTGTGATTAGGGAAATTATAAACTTCCAGCTAACTCTGAGCTTGAGACTTGATGTTCCAAATGGATGCTTATAAATTTATGCGGCCCAATGGGACCTACCCCAGTGTATCGAAAAACCTGGCTAATGTCATTGCAGAAATGCTCCCCATTATTTTTTTAACAGTGTTGGAGTTTGGAGAGGTCCCAGTCAACTGGAATCATTGCAGATGTTCTTCCTATTTTCAAGAAGTCTAGGAAGGAAGATTCTGGTAATTACAGGCTTATAAGTCTCACTTCAGTGACTGGCAAAATTATGAATAAATTTATCCTGAGAGTTAGCGAAAAATACCTGAGCCACAATACAGTCATTAGTCATAAACAGCACTGGTTCATGAGAGGAAAGTCCTGCTTCACTAAATTAATTTCCTTTTATGACAAAGTCATCCATCCAGTTGTCCAAGGAAAGGCAGTAATGTGGGTTCTTAGATTTTGACAAAGCTTTTGATACTGTCTCTCACGGCATCCTTCTGCATGAAATGTCCAGCACACAGCTACTCAAGTTCATTATACACCGGGTGAGCAATTGGCTGACTCAAAGAATTACAGTACATGGGGTCATATCAGGCTGGCAGCCAACCACCAGTGGGGTTCCCCAGGGCTCCATTTTAGGCCAGTGCTCCTTGGGGAATAAGTGTATATTGCGGAAGTTTGCCAGTTATACTAAAGTAGGGGGAACTGTTAGCTCCCTCAAGGGTAGAGAGAATTTACAGAAAGATGTGGATAAATTAGAGAGATAGCAATCACCAACTGCATGAAATTTAACAAGTGTCAGATTCTCAACCTGGGGCAAAGTAACCCTGGTTTATATATAATTGGTGGATGAGAGACTGAAGAGAAACACCAAAGAAAGACATCTATCTGACAGTTTGGGCAGATGGCAAGTTGGATACAAGTCAACAATGTGCCCTGGCAGTCAAAAGAGACAGATGTGTCCTGTGGTGCATCAAGCACAGCACCATCAGCCGGTCAAGGAAGGCGATTGTTCTGCTGTACAGGGCACTGGTGCAGCTCATCTCAAGACCTGTGTGCAGCTGTGGGTGCGTGCCTGGGTACAAGGCTATCAAACTATTAGAGCGAGTCCAGAGGGGGGTGACCAAGGTGCTGAAAGGCCTCGAAGGTAAGGCATTTAAGAGCAGCTCAGATCACTTTGTTCCCCTTGGAAAAGGGAAGGTTGAGGGTTGTCCTTGTCAGAGACTACAGCTTCCTCACAGTAGGCAGTGGAAGAGGTCACTCTGTTACTTTGGTGACCAGCAACAGGGCATGAGGAAACGGAATGAAGATTCATCATGGGATATTCATATTGGACACAAGGAAAGTGTTCTTTACCAAGAGAGCGGATGGTCACTGGAAAAGGTTTCCCAGGGAACTAGTCACAGCACTAAACCTGTCAGAGTCCAAGGTGTCTCTGGATGATGCTCTTAAGCATATGGTTAAGGTTCAGGTAGTTCTGCAAGGAGCAAGGCATTGGATTTGATGATTTTTATAAATTAGATCACTTTATTCTAAAATGAAGACAGAGGATCTGTCCCAGGAGATGAAAATGGAATTTGTATAATGTTTACTGGTTTTGTTTACTTGAAGAGGAACCTGTTTCTTTAAAACACTTATTAGTTTAGCAAAACTGGTAACCTTGAAGATTTAACAAGGTGACTGCAACATATATTACATAACATATCTTTTAATCTCTGTAATTCAAAAGTATACCCAGTGACTTGTTAACTGCTACACTAATGCAAGGCCAGTGAGAGGTAAGAATCAGGCCATCAGACAGTAAAGCATAAATTAATGAATGCATAGAGTGCATTATGTAGTTTACTTTCTGAATGTTGTTTGTAAGTCCTTATTAGAAAGGACTTATTTTCATTACTTTTAGATTATTTAGAGTAGGATTTGGAGAAAATTTTTATCACTGAAAAACCTTTTATCAAACTAGCATAAATTCTTTGTAATTTTTCTCTTCCATTTTTATTTTTAAAATCTTGATAATTCAGGTTATCTGAAGTATTTAAAGAAAAATTAATATTTCAGAATTTTTCTTAGGTTTCTTCAAACAGAAAGTCTGAATACAGTTGAATCATGACCTTTTTTTATAGGATACTGCTTGTAGAACAAAGGAGTTCTACAGCTCAATGTTGTAACAACAGTCATGAAAACTTAAAATTTTACTTAACAAGGTGTTCGTAGCTCAGGGAGAAAGAATTTCAGTGTGATCCCTACTAACTTACATAATGGCATAAATGAATATTAACATGAGACTATACAGAAGTTAGTCTGTAAATATCACTATATGAAAATAGAAATTCAGGAAATATTTGGGGGTGGAGGCAGTAGGAAGGAAAATTGTTATTTGTAAGCAGCTGGTTTTGGCTTTCTTTTCTGAGAAGAGTATTAATGGTGTTTTGTCATATGAACTAAACATATATGATAAACATGAGAGCAATAAATGTCTTTTCATATGTGTCTCACACAGTATTTCCAGATGGTTATAGTGATAAAATAAGGGTCCTGGTCTAAAATCAATGTACTTTTAAGATATCAGATACATCTGCAGATTTTTTACTTGAGTGAACTAAACCCTTGCAAAGGTCCCTGATAATAAATCTTAGATTTTAAAGTATAGATTAAATTATTTCACCAAAAGCATCCAGTTTGCTGTAAAAACATTTTTTTCCTCAAGTTCAGCCCAGCACACTTTGTGATTCTAGTTGCTACGGAGGACCTGACACCTAGAGTGGCTGGCCTCGCTTTCTCAACCCCCTTGACATGTGTCAGTGGTAGCTCCATAGATGTGGCTATCATACTTTAGTGCCTAAAATTTTTTTCAGTGCCATGAGACAAGGAGCATCCTGGGACAAGGAGCAACAGGACACATCTAGCACTGCTATCTGCACAGCCAACATGTGCCTTGCTATCAGTTAGAGCAACTGATTCAGCTTTGCTTTGCTTCGTAAAGAGGAGGGGGACAAAAAAATAATAGAAGTATTAAGAAGAATGCACTTGCCTGCAATAAAATCTGTTTGATAAGTGGGAATATCATTCACACTGCACTTATGCTCCTGTCCCTTGTGAGAAGGGGTGACTCTCATTCTCCTTTCTTTTTTTACTTTCTTTCCCTTTTTCCTATTCATTTTATCCTTCCTTCCTTCCTTCCTTCCTTCCTTCCTTCCTTCCTTCCTTCCTTCCTTCCGACACTTCCTTCCTTCCGACACTTCCTTCCTTCCGACACTTCCTTCCGACACTTCCTTCCTCCCTCCCTCCCTCTTCCCTTTCCTTCTAGTGTTCTCACTTTTTTTTGTTATTTGCTTCTCTTTTTTATTTTTTCCCTTATCCCCTTTCCTTCTGTCTCTCCTCTCCGTCCCCCTCTCCGTGCCCGGGCTGTCCCGAGGGACGCGGTGTTCCCGCGGCCCTGGCAGGCCGGGCCAGGCCGGGCGGTCCCCGCCGTGCGGGGGCGCCCCGGGGCCGCGGGCGGGCGTGCCGGGCCTCAGCGCACGGGCACCGCGGTGGGAGGGCCGCGCCGCGCCTCTTCCACCTGCCCGCGGCTTTAAAGTTGCAGCCGGGCGGGACGCGGGATGACTCGGGTCGCGCTGTGCCGGCCGCAGCTACTGGGGCACGTCGCGGTCTCGTACACGAAGCGGGGCCGTTTTTCTCCATCGCCCGCGCCCGGCCGCTGTTGCCTTTCCCCGCCGGCCGGGGAGCGGGCGGGAAGGGCCGGTGCGCCCGGGAGATGCCCATGCCCGCCGCGGGTCCCCCGCGCGGCGCATTCGCCGTCCCCGGCGCTGCCGCGGTTCTCCGCGGCTCCGCGTCCCGGCAGCGGCCGGGCGGGCGCGGGTAGTGCCGCCGCTGCCGCCTCGGGCCCCTGCAGGGCGAGCCATGGAGACCGGCGCCCCGCCTGACCTCCGCGACGTCGAGCAGAAGCTGGGGCGCAAAGTGCCCGAGAGCCTGGCGCGGCCCCTGCGCGGGGAGGAGCTCCCGGCTCGCCCCGCCGCCGCGGCCCCCGGGCCCCGCCGCCGCCGCGCTGCCGCCCTGGCCCGTCTGGAGACGAAACTTCAGCTCCTGAGGCAGGAGATGGTGAGTAGCCGGGCGCCGGCCGCAGCCCTTCCGCACCGCTCGGCAGAACCAGCGGCGGCCCGGGCCGGGGATCGCGCTGCCTGCGCCCTGCCGGCCGGGCCCCCGCGGGAAGGAGGTGCTGCCTGCCCCCGCAGCAGCAGCCGCCGCTCGTCCATCCCCCTGCGGCCGGGCGGCAGCGAGGGCTCTGCTGGCGGCTGGGAGAGCAAGGGGCCGCTCGTCGGTGCGGCGTAGAGCGAGGCACTTGTCGGCTCTTTCCCTTGCAGCGGGGCAGTTCGTCAGGGACTCGTAATTGGCTTCTGTTCCTGTCAACTCGTTCGAAGTACTTAAAGCTGGAGTACCAATAAAACAAATTAAGCACTATCCCTTTGTCGTAACTGCATTTTCTGCGTTGCACCTGTTTCCTGCTCATGGCCAGCACCTAAAGACACAGGATATTTTCAGGCTGGAAATTTGGCCTGGAATTCGGGGACCTGATTGCTGGACTTCACAGACTTAATTAGTTCCAAACAGGCTGATGAAGAGTCATTCTTGAAAAAACAATTATTTCTACTTTGGTTGAATGGTGTACTTTCTTCTGCCAGTGATCTGTGATAGGACTATCCTGTATGTAGTTCAGATCCTCTAACTTTTTTACTTAGTGCAGGTGCTTGTCCTACTTTATGTTCCCATCTCAGTGAGTTTGTTTTGCCATAAAATGTTGCCATAAAACTGGCTTATTTTTTTCAAAGATAAACCAAAAGGAAACTCTTTGCAAGCAAGTGACGAAGTGATTAGTGAACACTCAGATGTTACAATCTTGGCAATGCAGGTCACCTCAGATAAGTGAGCACAGATAGCTTCCATTTTTATTAGTGAGTGCTATGTAAAGTCTCAAAAGACACTTTTTTAGCAGCAGTTCTTTCTGTACCTTCTGTCATTAAGCTTATTTGAAAATGGGATGAATTTTGATCAGGTTAGGATGGGGATTTTTCTGGCAACATGTTGAGATAACTTTATGCAACAATCTTGGAACTCAGCCATTTACAGCCAATAAATCAATATTATTCTGTGTGAACAAATTCAATGCCATACCACAAGTCCCTCTACATAGGTACATAATTGTGTAGTTTTGTAAGAGTTTTTAAAAAATAAGTGTGCTGGGCAAAAAGGGGAAGAGAATGAATATTCTGAGAGTTAATAGCCAAGATGGTAATGTTAATTGTGAGGTGTAATTTAGAAATTACACCTGCTATTGTGTGGCTTCATATTATTTAAGAGATCTCCACAAATCAAACTGTCAGCATGTTCTGTGGAGATCTTTTAGCCACCTTTCACTACTTAGACCAGGCCAAACAAAAAAGCTGGGGAGGGGGACTTTTGTCAGCAACATGGAGTGACAGGATGAGGGGGATCAGCTTTGAACTGGAAGAGGTTAGATGCGGAGATATTGGGAAGGAGTTGTTTACTCAGAGGGTAGTGGGGCACTGGGACAGGGGCGCTGCCCCAGAGACATTGTGGGTCCCTTTCTGCTTGTCATTTGGAAGGTGTCCCTGCCCGTGGCAGGGAGGCTGGAACTGGATTATCTTTAAAGTCACTTCCAACCATAGCTATTCTGTGATATTAGGTAATGATCACTGGGAATTTCCGTTTTAATATCAAGTAAAACACTGTCTGCTTATCTCATGCTTATATTTTGGTTTTAAGCTTGCATGATGGTTTCACAGTGACCTGTAGGTAGTTTATCATGTATGGGATGTCAGACTGCAAAGGCAGCAAATAAGGTAGCCAAGAGTTTTTGACAGGACATGACTATTCATGTCAAGAAAACTAGGCCTGTTAAGGAAGGGGGACCTGAGTGAATTGCCCCTATCACCTTTTCCTTTCAAGCTGGTCTCTTCACTTATTTCGCACTTGCAGATTTCATGTCACACTCTTCTTTTGCCTCTTCTTCCTCTCTGCACCCAGTTTCTCTGTTTTCTCTCCCTGTAGTAAGCAGGAGCATGTTTTAGTCCCTCTCCTGTTTTTTGTCACGTCAGTGACTGACTGACTTTTCTTATCTGAACTAATTTCTCATTCTGAGTAAGAGGAGATACGTTACAATGCTCTTAGCACTTCTGGTCTGTATGTGCCCATTAAACCACCAGTACAATGACTAACTGTGAAGTATTGGTACCCTGTCTATACCTTTCCCATGCTCTCAGCTATCTTCTGTAATCCAGAGTGTGAAAGTGAACTACCTTCCTGGGTTTTTTTGCTCTAGTCTCTGGCATCTTCAGGATTTTCCTCAACCCTAAGGGTTTCTTCAGCTTCTTAATCTGTCCCTTTCCCCTCTGTAGTTTTCTTAGTGGACATATTTTATAAATTTAAGAATAATATCAGGTAAAAATTGTGGTTCCATTCTATGCTTCTTTCATCATTTTTACTGCATATCATTTCTAAAATGGAGCTAAAACATCTATTTTCTTATTTCACACCTCTTTCTAGTGCATTATTCTTTGGCTTTGCTGCAAGGCATAGGAGGTCTTGTGTAAGACAGCAGTCTTGGACATGTAGAAAAGTAGTCTATAGTTGCTGCAGTAGTAAAGATGCAAAAAATGGAAACAAGTAGAAAACCAAGTGTCATGTGTTCACTTTTTTGTAGTTGTACAATGATGGCAGCTTCTACAGCTTACTCACTGAATTTTGGATAGACCTACCTCTGCTTTTGTTACTTGCTGATTCCAGACTTGAAAAGAACTTTCTGTAAACATATAAAACCCAAGGTTATTCAGGTCCTTCTTTTCTAGTGGTATATAAAAAAAGACAGTGTTTGACTTGGAAATGCTGGGTTTGACTGTGAGCTGCAGTACCTGACAAATAGATGGGGTGTATGTGGCAACTGTCTGGGTGAAGGACTTGAGGCTTTCCCTTCCTCCTTCAGATTCCTTTCCAGTTCAAGATGGTTGTTTTTACCTCACGCCTGATTTTGCGAATGGCCACTGAAATCACACACAAAGCACACAGCATATTGTTCTTGAAATACCAATCTGCTGGACCAGTTTTACTTAGCTTTTCTTATCCTCCATTTTCCCATGAAGGCCATGATGGAGACTACATTGGATCCTGAAAACCTTTGAGTTATAAGGCCATAAATTAGAGAACAAGCAAGATGTAATTGCCAGCGTGTGTCAAAACACTGTGCTCCGGTCAAACTTGAGTGGAATGAACACCTCCCCCTATCTGACCCTTGATTCAGTGTGAAATTTGTCACTGTTAAAATCTTTCTTCCTATGGTCTTACAGGTGGAATGTTCCATTGGGGAGCTGAACATAAACCTTTATAGCCGCAGCCTTTTTTCTAGTGTACCATGCTCTGAGGACACCTTTCAACACATGCACCTTCACTGCAGTAAATAATCTGTCTCATTCTGCAGCCTGAAATGATACTGCTTGTAAAACCTAATTTCTCCTTCACAAGTTCTGGGGTAACCCAAAGGGAGATTTTCTTTAACACTCAAAGAAAGATATAGGGTTGATTTTTCCCTTTAAATTCAAAAGTTTCTGAACTCAGCTCTTTACTGCCTCTTTACAAGCTAGAAATATAAACACAGTATAGCCTGCATTACATACAAAAATCTAAAAAAATGTCTTACATGAAAATATTTAAGGCAGAAAAGATAAGATGTGTCTTGGAAGTGAGGGGTAGATGGCAATGCTGGGGTTTTTAATGAGATTCCTTCCAGTGAATACTGTTAAGAATCAAATTGTGTTAGTGAGTCTAATCATCCAGGTGGCTATACTGAGTGCAGCAGTTTTTAGACTGAAGGATAAATAATCCTATTTTCAAGGAGCTGAGCATGCTAAAGCCATTTAAGATAGAGGAATATTCTTCATGCTAACTCATTACTTGAGTTTTCTTCTTCTTTGTTCTCCTAGTTTAATTTTAGTATAACTATTTTTAAAGGCAATTAACATTGATCCCTAACAAAATGGAACTGGAATTAAGGCAAATGGGATAATTACAATGGCAATCCTTCTTGGTGTTTTCGATAGTTTGGTTTCTTTTTACTTTTTTATTGGTTTTGGGTTTGTTTGTTTTTTAACTATCCCTAGCACATTAATGAAGGTTCAGGTTGAAAGACAGGGCTGTTGTAACCCTATTCTATCATCCCTAAAGAGTCTGACAAACTTCATATTTTCTCAGATTTATTAGATCCACAGTTTTGGAGGATCTGCATTTATTAGTTTCTTTGAAGGACTGATTTTAAAAAATCTACAACTGTGACTTGAAATATCTCTTTAACACATGCTGTAGGTGCAGGATGCCACATTCACTATTTTATATGATAACATCAGTTGTCTTAACTGAAGCCAAGATCTGGCTTCAGTGTGTCTCATCAGCAATGCAAAGCTGTATATCACATGCTGGTTTTCAATTAGATTAATTGTAATTTTTGTTAAAAACTTGACTGAAGATAAAATCTTAAAAATAAAATTACTGTGCAGGTGAGTTTGATTAACCTTTGTTTCTTAATGAGCCGTTATTCAGTGAATCCCTGAAGTGACACTCTTAGACAAAAAGAAGGCATACAGAAATAGAAATAAACTTGTTTCCCCAGGTCCTCCTGAAGTTCACTGAAAGAGGGCTTAATCCTCTGTCTTGCTAGCAAGTTCTCTCCATGCTACTCCAGGTTGCATGATGTAGTAGAGGAGTTTGCAGTTTTTGCATATAACGCAGATTGGGCAGTGATTATGACAGTGACTTGTTAAAATGGTCTTGTCGATTAATCCTTGGGGAAAATAATCAACTCTGATAAGGAAAAAATGCAACTTAATTATAGTGCCAGTACTTTGCCAAGTTTTCCCTTTTTTCAGATCATCTCTGGTAGGATGAGTTGACCAAGGTTATTTAAATTAATACATATTTAAACATATGTTTTGACTGGCAAACCTCACTCAGTGCCTGGCAGAAAGAAGGATTTGAATTGTAGAACATCTCAGTGTTGTACTCAGAGTTTATGTCTGTTCTTACTCAGCTTTTGCTGCTGCACGGCCAAGAGTGCATGAAACCTTGCTGGTACCTTAGCGAGCAGCATCAGTGTGAGGTCCTTCAGTATGCATGCATCTGTATGATGTGAATCATCACAGCAGCATCAGGGATACTAAGGTCAAGACTTCCAGTTAGACTGCCCGTGTACTGTGAGACTTTTGCCAGCTTTTTTTTCAGAAAACATGTATTATAATTTCATTATTCCTTCCTGATTACTTTTTCAAGAGTAGAAGAGCCATTGAAGTTGTTTTTTGAAGTCTGATTCCTGACAATTTGTAGTGAAATGATGTGAATACTAAACCACTTCTGCACAGAGTTGTACAGTTTATGGTAACTTTTAGCAAATAGATTATAACCTGTCTGATTAAATCATCATAACAGCATGGCTTTCATAGAATGGCCTGGGGTGGAAGGGCTACTTCAGAATACCATCTGGTTCCACCTTTAGAAGGGAAGGGAGTCTGGGTGACACTGTCAATCATTCAGTCCATCGTGAAAACCTCAGCTGTGTAACTGGGAAGGCTGATGGCCTTCAATCATTCTCATGATTGATTGCCTTCACTGAAAAAAGTTGAGCTCATGTTAAGATGAAACTTCTCCTGGTCCTCTTTGTATCAGTCCAAATTACTGGAATGCTGTGAGGAGATACTCCTATCCCCAGAACTTCTCTAGGGAGAAAAGACCTACCTCCTTAAGTCTTTCTTCCTATGGCAGATTTTCCAGCCCTTTGATCATCGTAATTTTGTGTGGATGCTTTCTTTTATGTGGTTACTTATGGCAACAACAAATTAAAATTATCTTTTGTGTATGAGCAGGAAAATCTTGAAATGCACAATACCAAATATGTATATTAAGCAGAGGTGACGGCCAACAAGTGCATTTCTACTCTTCAATACTTCCTTTTTCCTAACAGTAAATAGTAAAAGAAAAATAATAGATTTTCAATTCATGTTTTAAGGTTACTAGATTATTTGTCTGTTCTCTGCCCTCAAAGTCAAAACCCAGTAAACTTTCCTCAGTGGATAAGTTTATTTTCCATGTGTTCCATTTCTGTCCATGTCCTGGAAGGGAGGCTGGTTACTGGGATCTGAAGCAAAAAAAAAAAAAAGATGAAGTTGCAGGAGTGAAAAGACAGAGGATCTGAGCTGTTGAAAAGCAGTTGGAATTCAATTAAATTGAGTGCAATTTCTCTGATGGATTTAACTTGCATTTATAAACATGGAAGTTATGCTTACTATACATAAGCAGTTTCAAAAGATGGTTCTCTGTTTACTGTTTGTAAGGATGAAGAACTCTGATCATAAAAATACAAGACAATCTCATAATAAAAGAGAAACTTTTTTGTTGTGAAGGCAGACTCATAGCCTTTACTATCCAGCCTTACTCTCCTAAATGTGGGCTTCTAATTAAAATCTTTTTCCCATGGTGGAAGTGCTCATGGTAAGTAACTGGAAGCAGCTCTAATTTGGAGGGTGACCAAAATGAGTGACCAAAACATGTCCAGAGGGTCCATAAACCAACGTGTATTAAATCTTTGAAAGATATAAACAACATAGTTCAACCTTTCAAGCTTTTTCAAGTCTACAAGGATATTGGGATGGTCATTTATTTCACTGGTCACTTGTTCTGTGTTTCAGAGTCCCTGTGGTTCCTGCCTGAAGATAAAATGTGTCTGAGAATCCCCTCTTTTGAAGTAGCTCTCAAGCAGGTTTCTCTTCTTCCATAGAAGAAGATAAGGAAGGACATTGCAGAGTATATATATGTCAGGTATATAAGTATATAAAGTCAGCTACTCCATTTTGTCAGGATATGGAAACTCACCTATAGCTTCCATGGAAGAGAGCGTTCTGGCACACCAATGCAACTCTGGCCTCAGCAATCCAATCCTTGCCTATCCCCATCAACCTAGCCATTCTTAGCACTTACAGTTTGTCAGGAGAATGGTATGGCACATTTCTTAATTAACTGTAAACCCAAACTAGCTAAGCTGCCAGAGCAGTTATCTGAATGTTTCATTTGCTGTGCTGTACAATGAACTTCTCTCAATGCTGCATGGCCCTGGTGGGTGCAGTGCCAGATGAAGTGAAAGCATTTAGTGACTTTAAAGCAATGGTAAATTGCTATTCAGTTTCTGGGGGTTTCAGGTTCTATAAACACTTCACTGGCATAATTTGTGATTTTGTTTGCTGCTGTTAGATATCAGCTGCATTCATGACTCAAATGCTTCCAGAAGAGCCATCTTGCTGCATTCTGATTTAGCTGTGAGCCCTGTCTCTTTATAGGTACAGAAGGAAACACAGCTAAGAACAATAATACAACTAGTGTTTTCAAGCTCACACATTTTTACCCCAAGGTAGAAAAAAATAGAACAGCTTGGTTGCTTTGAATTTTTCTTTTTTTTTCTTTTCTTCCTACAGGATTTCTATTGGTTTAAAGAAGTGTTGTATTTGAGATAGTTGCACTGCTCTTGTTAGCTCACACCTGCTTATGAGCTACAGCAAACATTGGACATTACTTTCATAACATTCAGTTTAAAAAACTTTTTAATTTAAAAACTTCAGAGTTTTTAAACTCCGAGTTTTTAAAATCCTTCCAATAATTACGAATTACTAGGAAAAAAGAGTCCTGACACCATGGAGGAAACTATGAAGCATTTCTGTGGAAGGAGGAATAGGATCTGTATTGTCTTGCCACCTCTTTAGAAAACTAGTGAAAATCATGTAGACAGGCCTCCATTCAGCCCTGGTAAGGCCATATCTGGTGTGCTGTGTGGGGATCCATTTTGGGCTTTGCAGTTTAAGAGAAGGAACTACTGGAGAGCTGGTCCAGCAGAGGGCTATAAAAATTTGTAGGGATTTGGAGCATCATCTCTCTTATAAGGAAAGCCTGAAGAAACTGGGCCAGTTTAGCTTGGAGAAGAGATAGCTGAACAGGGATCTTACCAATGTAAGACCCTTAAGTGTCTCTGTCAAGAAGATGGGACCAGACTCTCTTCAGTGGTGCCCAGTGACAGGACAAGAGACAATGAGCACAAACTGAAATACAAAAGGTTCCATCCAAATATAAGGAAAAACTTTTTTACTTTGAGGATGACTGTGCATTGGAACAGGCTGTCCAGAGAGGTTGTAGAGTCTGCCTCTCTTGAAATTTTTAAAACCTGCCTGGACTGGATCCTGTTGAACTTGCCTTGGCAGTAATGTGGCATTAGATCAGAGGTTCTTTCCAACTGCAATTCTCTCATGATTCTCGGATTCTGAATATCTAGTGTTCTTCCTGGAGTGAAATTAATATGTACACCTTTATAAGTGTGTCTGGAGGAGACCTGTTCCAGCCACATTGAAAGGCTGGCACAGCCTTTGAAGTTTGGCAGCTAATACAGACCATTTCCTTTGTTAGACAAAGGCTAAATAATGGAAGTGATAATGTAGGGGGTTTAGGTTAGATTTTGGTGTTGAAGAACCCTTTTCATGGGTAGGAATGTTTTCTGACTAATGAGATTTAGATGGGCCCGAACAGAAACATAACAACTTGGAGAAGTCATTCAAGGAGTCATTGTCAACTTCAGGCTATTTTTCTAGTCTTCTTGAAACTATACAGCTATGAGGGGGGCAGATATGAAGGCAGAATAATTTTTACAGGACTTTTCCTGTTCTGTGACTTCAACTACATTTTGCCTTCACAGGGCTATTTTAACCACTGTGACTGTTAATGACTTGTCCACATGTCTTGGCAGAATTGTGCAGTGCACTGAAATATTTTTTTAAGTGGTGTTATGTGGCAGGGTTCTAGTGTTACAGGGTTTGTAGGAGAAAACTCTAAATCCTGCTGCAGCAGAGAGAGGAGAAAGCCTCTCTGCAAAAGAAGAGTGTTACTACTAGCAAACCAAACTAATAGTGATGTTCTCCAAAGGCCTGTGGAATTTACATCCTCCTTTGTTACCTCCTGCTACCAGTTGCTGTGACTGAGGCAGGGAGATGGAGGCGTGTTGCTGTTTTCCCCATAGCCAGATGAGGTAGCCATCTGTGATGATAACTTCATAAAACTGCTTAGGCATTCACCAGTGCAGAGCATCAGTCCACCCATTTCAGATGAGAAAGAAAATGCAACCAAAAAACACTATGATCTTTAATATTTTGTAATTTCTTTCCTTCATTGTTATTAGTTTGTACTCTGTGAAGTTTAATAACAAAATTACTTCAGAAGAGCTGTTACCAGCTCTTTTCAAATACAACCAAACTTCTCTAGCCCAAATTCTGCTGTGTTTTCCTTGACTAGTTCTATCTTTTCCCAGGTTACCTTTGGTTATTCAGAAAGGCCATGTGTGTCTTTCCCTAGCCATGTTTTGCAAGTCTTGCACCTTATTTTTCCTTCCCAACTACCTTAGTAGCTAGTACTTCCTTATAGAAGAAGAAATGAGAAATGTAAGCAATCACCTTGAATCCTTCTAAAGCTACTCATACATCTGATAATTGCATTGACAGCTATGATTAATATTCTTTGCTGAACTAGAATCATATCGTAATGCCCCAGTGCTCTTCTATGTAGAAATCTTTGCTAAGAACAGGTTTAAGTGCAAAGTGTAAAAGAGTATATAGAAGTATATGGCATGAGCTAGAGTTGTTTTGGAGAAGCTGAGGACTGCACTATGTGGTGTGGATATAAGTTATTGATCAGAGAATTGATCAAATAATGTGGAAAGAATATGTTACCTACAGTGCCTGGTCTTGCCTTGTAGTAATAGTTTATGACTAGTTACTCTTACTACCTTCTGACATCCTTGCCTGGAAGCATAAGATGTGTGTTTGTTTAATTGCTAGTATTCATTGATAATCACACCTTGTGACCTCTGGAAAGAAATGCTGTGGTGTGTTCTGTGGGAAAAAAAGGGGTCTGTGGGCTTTTGAGCTAAAAGGGCTCAAAAGTTGCAGCTGGTGTAATTTTTAACATCCTGCTCATCTTGTTGTGCTGGCCAGTTTCAGTATTTTAGCTTGCTAGAAATGTTTGCAGCCTGTTTGCTCCTTGATTTTTATTCCTTTGATCCCAGATGCAGGTTAGCTTCTAGCTATTCAGTACATTCTTAGTAGATGAGAAAGAACTAAATTACTTAATTTTTTTGTAGATACCTGGAGGTTTAAAAAGGTGGTTTTGTTTGAAAGACTCAAAATAGGCCATTTGATGATATCTAAAACCTCAAACTTGCTAGTACTTTCAGAGAGATGTAAAGACTGTGTAGGGACCATATTTTAGGAGAATGGTGATTACAGCACTGAGATTTGGATGAGGAAAAAGTAAGCTGAAAGACATGGAATTTCAAACAGGTCACAAAGTGAACATGAAACAAAACCCCCTTATTTTTTAAGATACTGACTCATTTATATTCAAAAATTTATCATGGGAACGTATCGCTCATAATGTTTTAATAGGGGAAAAATCCCACTTTTAGCAAATCAGTTTCTAGGACTACTAAGGTGTTTTTAGGAGCTCATTTGATGATTTATAATGCCAAGGCTGTCTTGAAGTTCTTTTTGATTCTAATTCAGATAAACCTTCAGTAAATAGGACTGCAGGTTGCCTTTACTAGAGATTTTGTTGTTAGATTAAAAATATGCTTTCAATAGGATATACCCCATCTCCAGAACACAGAATTGTTTCAAAAAGAATTCCATTTTGAATTCTGGGGAGATTCAGGCAATGATTTTTTTTTTTAATTGTATGTGTCCAGTGGTATTGTGAAAGCAGTCTTGAATTTCAAGAGATTTCAGATTTCTCTCCAGTATTTCTATTGTTGTGTCCAGTTGCGATTCAATGAAATGTTGAGTGTTTTGATGTCTTTTTTTATAGGTTTGGTTTTTGGGGATTTTTTAGGTTTTAAAATGTTTTCAAACTTTGCTGTTATCTCTATAGAGACAATATTTTCAAACTTTGCGTATACCTGTAAGCAAACCCTATTATCTTCATTTATTTTAGTTGTATGCTTTTGAGTAATTTCCACAGTGCCATTATTAAAAGTAATTAATTTTGAAGGGATAAACAGGTATGGAGTGGTTATTATAATTTTTAATTTTTTTGCATAGCGTTTCTAAGAGTACGTTTTGGTCAGGACAGACATAAATAAGGCAGAGAGCGAATTCCAATGAACAAAAAAAGAAATTACATATGTTCTTGAGCCCCAGTGCTGTCTCATGTTGGTCAGAAGATGCATGCAGTCCTGCATTGTGGCTGGTGTCCAGAACACTTCATAATGATGCTGTGATCGCCCATCTGCTGTAACACTTTCTGACACCCGCAGCCAAATGCTACAGCTTCATATTGACCTGAATGTTTGCAATGGAGTTATCTTGTCTGTCAACAAATGTGGGTCCATATTATGGATTGTTCTGGACATGTTCACCTTTGTCACAGTAGATACATTTCTAAGGTCAGATGAAGCTTTTTTGACAGAAGTTTGAGATATTTGGAAACATTCAGTAAAACCTTCCAGCAGCATTAGAAGTTTTTCCTCTTCACAAATCCCTATATTTTCTCACTGCTTTCTTTCATGTTAGTTCAACTAAACTTTAATAGAGCTGGCATTTTCCTTTTATATTTTTTATCCTTCTGTGATGGGATGTTTCTTTCTTTGAATTTTGTGTTAATTCCATGTATTTAAAGAGCTTATTTAACATTTGTTTTATTTGGACAGGAGGTGAGGAAATAAGAACCTAACTAATTAACTTTTTTTTCCTTCTACTTGCTCTCAATTTTATGTCATGTTTCCTTTTGATGGTCACTTTCATATGTACTTAGGAGATACTTAAATAGCTTCATCTTTTTCACAGCAAAATTAAGAGCCAAAAACAAAAGAAAAAAATAAAAATATACACTCCCCCCGGGAATGTTTTTTTATTACACTTAATCCTACAAGATACCTCAAACACTATAATGTTAGGAGAAAAAGTATATCCTACTGATCAAATGATTCATCCTAATCATTGGTATGTTATTATCAAAGGTATTAATGCACTTGGCAGGCTGCCCACACATACTCCCCAGACAAGGACCATGCATATTTCAAGGCAGTGAAAAAAGGCCTTGAGATTCACTTTTTCTATTTTTTCAGAGGTAATATGACTAAACAATTGCACAGCTTGGTGGTATGTATTTTCCTGTTAAGTATAAGGGAAACAATTAGTATGCATAAAATTAAAATATTAAAATAGAGAAATGTAAATCACCAGTACTGAAATTTCCTGTATCAGATGATGAGCATATTAGCATAACATTTTTTTCATGTATTTGCAAGATACGTCCTTGGAACCTGCTCATTGAGTTATTTATGCTCATTGCCTACTGAACTAACTTGCTTCTCATGAAGTTGCTCTGCTTCCTAATTATTCTGGTCTATTTTCCTGCATTATTCCGGTGGTGGCTCAGACCTGACCTGCCTGCTTCCTTGCTTTAGCTAATGGATTGGTAACCTCTCCTTACAGTAAAGTCCTTTTGTGGCTGATGTGGAATCACATGGTCCTGCTCCTTCCTAATTAAAAGTCACTGTGCTCAGAGCTGTGTTTTGTGGCTGCCAAATTTTACAGACAGACCTGTGGAAATACTTATTGCGAGCACTTGGTGAAGGATTGCAGTGGAAATGCAGGAACTTGAAGCAGGACAATGGCTAGGCTAGAGCCTCTGTTTAAAGTAGCTAAGGGTGCAGACAGAAACTGAGAACTCAATGACTACTCACTTTATGAGCATCTGGGAGTTCAACCATTGTAATGAACGCTACCTAAAAAATCTGATATGAGGGTTTTAACAAATTTGGAATCTTCAAGAGATACAAGATTATAAACAATCTCTTGCAAAAGAAGTCAAAAATTAAGTGATCAAAACTAATGTGTTCTGCCACAATGTTTTTATTGTGACTCATTTGTGGAAGTACAGCTGAGAAAGGTCAGTGTAACTTAGTTACTTTGCAGAAAAAAGGTAGATCAATGAACCATAACTGCAAATCAACAATGGATCACAAAAATTTAGCTTTGGTATCTATATGCAGCTTTTTTATGTGCTCCCTCATTGTCTGAAGTTTACCACAAGCCTAAAAATCAGAAGAAAATAAACAGGAAAACGATACAGCAATATTTTATAACACAAGTCCATGCTAAAAGAAGCAAGATGCAGAAAAAGTTGTTGATCTACAATTATTGCTGTTGACTTAATTTAATTTAGCTACCTCAGTGTGAGGTAAATCACAGCCAGAGACAGAAGGCATAATGATGAACATTGTAGCGCCTCCCTTGACTCCAGCAGTCTCATTCTCTTCCAGGCTTTGGTCCACATCTCCATTGTTTTGAGAGAACTTATACAGAGTTTCAGTCAGGTTGGTTCTGTTAGCTTGAATTTTTGTGGTGTCTGAATTTACCACAGTTAGCTGGCTTTGCTGTGGAGTGCGTTACACATTCCCACAATCAGTTACTGTTCCTCCAAAGAAGATGCCTTCCACTTAATGACAGTAAACTTGTCTTCTTACCCTCTGTCATATAAAACTCCCTTCATTTTTAACAGGAGATGCTGAAGATTCAAATTCAGGAGAAGTTCAAATTCAGAAGTCAGCCTAGGTATTCTGATTTTTTTTTATCTTGATCCTGAAATACCATTGCCTAAAGCAGCATAATTATATGAAGAAATCAGTGCAAACACCTTGAATCAGTGGGACAATTTAGAAGCAGGCAAGAAGTTTAGAGACATGCACATGCATATGTTTTAATTTAAGTAGGATGTAGCTCCTGCACAGCCTGTTAATCATCCTGTTTGTTAAAGGAGCAGACATGATTTGTTATTTTATTTAGACATGTTAAATGGAAAAAAAAGAGCATCTCTTTTACTCACTGGTGTTGAGAAGCTGTTGTAGTATCACTTTCAGCTTGCTTACCCTCAAATGGCATGCTTCATGCTTTGAGATGGTGTCTTATAAACAATTCCTCTGTGTGTGTCTCCAGACTTATCCCTGTTGTAAACTTGTTAACTTGGTGACTGCAGTTAAATAAAACTTGAATTCACGTATTTTGAATAAGTTGCTTATGGTATTTTAGCTTATTATGGTTTCACAGAATTAGTCTATGAGGTTTTATTGACCATTTTTTTAATCCTTATATATCTTCTTACCATATTTGTATCTTGATAAGACTTGAGTAATTGCCAGCCACTGTTTTATTTTCCTCATCTTTTGCCTCTTAAATTAATTTCCTTAAGTACTTTAAAACTTGTTATTCAGTGTTTGTAATAGTAAAAGTAACACCAGGAGAAAATGGGGTAAGGTTAGCTTTTTTCAGAAGAGACATCTCAGACTGCAAAACAAATTATTATTTGGACATTGATTGTTTGCTTTTTTAAAATTGCATCTGGAATTAATTGATGGAATTTGCTATTTTATGAGAAGCTGAGGTAACCTCCCTTTTAAAACTTAAAGGGGAGGTAGGCATAGCTGGCAAGCTCTTCATCCTGAATAAGGGAAATAGAAGAAATTGAACAGGAAAGCAGAAAGCTATCTTTGACAGGTCTTAGGAAATGGAAACAATAGTAGCATTAATACTCCTGAACCATAGTGGTTATGCACACCTACTTAGTATGGAAAAGTTCTACAGGTTTGAAATTCTGTTTATAAGATTGTGATAGAGATGGGTGTGGTAGTGTTTAGAAATGGAATTGGATGCAGGTAGTTTCATCTAACCCTCCCCATGTTTATTACTTTTGCAGGACTTCCCAGGCCTGGGAAGGTCTGAGAGACTTCCCCAGGAGTACTGTACTTTGCTACTGTTTCCATCCATTTCTACTTATCGTGGAATTTGTGTCCAAACTTAAGATGTTTTAGAACACAGATTCCAGAGCAGCTAACCCTAGATTCATTTTGAGATGCAGAGCAGAGCAGAGCTTCTGATCGGAGTGACTTAAATAGTTCCCTGAATCCTGTTGTGAGGACTTACTTCACTGTGCTCTGGCTCAAAGGCTTAGCCTGAAAAAAATACTTTCTTTAGGGTCCCTCACTTCTTTTTCTTTTACTAGTAGATTCTTTACAGCACAGAGCATAAAAGTGTTGAGAAGAAATGAAACTGAAATAATTTAAATAAACTTAGGGATATCTTTTCCTGAAGCCACGTTTTATGGTTGCCGTTAATATCCTTGCGGAGCTCCTGTAATTAGAAGAAGCAGCATGTGAAGCCAACAATTTAAAAGAACGTAATCTGCAGGAAGAATCTAATGTTTCAAACACTTTCTCAGCTTAGCAGGGTATATTACCAGTCTAGGTTTGCCATTTCTGGAGGGGAAGGTGACCCACTGTGTTTGGAACTGACTGGAAGCTATGTCTGCAGAACACGCAGCAGCAGAATGCAAGGCTGTTTTGCCCAGATTGTGACTACATATGTGACTTTGATCCAAAAGGCAAGTGATCAATGCACTACTTTGGGTGACTGCCAGGAAGCAATAGTTGTCTTTGTTAGCAGTCATGGTCATTCAGGGTTTTATTCTAAAAGCAATAACCTAGTCAATCTTTCTCAAAAACACTGAATTATATTAAAAAATAGCATGGATATTTGCATGTCTCTCTGCATATATATGTACACAAAAGCCCTTATGTTTATATGTATATCAATTCTCTTGAGCAAATTATGAGAGTGTTGTACATATTATTACAGAAGACCAAAAGAAAGGAAGAAATATTTTGTTAGAACAACAGGTATGAGAGGGAGGCACAGGCAGGTGTTTAGTCCAGTTATTCCTTCCAGATTAAAGTTCTGGTTTTTTTCTGAATGCTAATCTGTGCACTTACACTACCAGAATGTGTTACTTGAAAGATGCTGTCACTTTAATTTCATTATTTTCTCTTGCTGTGACTAGCTCTTAATGTCAAACATTTAGTATTCCTTCCTGTGATCAGCACTATTGTGGAAATATATGAAGGAAGACTAAGCAAAACTATATAAAAGTTTACCTGTAATAGGAAATTAGTTTTCACTCTTTTGTAGTTTTCTTTATACACTGTAAGTTTTTGCTGAGAATTGGTCCATAATAACACGCACCTTCCCTATAGTGGTCCTGTGTGTGCTCTAGCTTTAACTTAAGGGATAGCTATAAAAACTGTTCTGAAAAGGCTGTATTAGCTATGATACACTGTTTAAATTGTTCCTGAAATGCACCTGTTACTGTGCATAAAAAATGCAGCTGTCAAGCATGGCAAGATTTTATTGTGTTTAGTCCTGTTAGCTGAACCAGTCTTGAACTGACTTGTTTACTCCAAGAACACTCCATGTTGTTGTGTACTCCAACAACTTCCAAGATAAATGGGTTGCAGCTACATAAGTGAGTAAAAGCTCATGTGATTATTTCTGTGCTAGAGCACATTAGGGGCAAAAAATGACATTTTGACATTTTTGTGTTATTGAACAGATTATGAAGTAAACCATATTAAAGAAAGATGACACTTGTTAAACTACATTTTAGTATTTGCTTTAGGTAAAGCACACTCTTGATATGGGAGATTTGGAATGACATGGTAGCTAGGAGGAGGAGGATTCTAGTACTCAGGAATGCAAAGAATTGTTTCCAGTAAGGCTATTCCACAAAAATGCTGAAGCTGTTTCTGTATTTAGAGAAAAAAAAAATATTTCCTGTGAACTGAATCTGAAATATATGAGATGTCTACTTTATCTAAAAGGGACTGTTTCATTTGAGTCTTGTTGGTGCTAGTTCTGTTAAACATTTCCTTAATCAGCCTTTTGGGAAACTTGTCTTTGAGCATGTTTGTATTCAGCAAGTTGCTGAAGTCTGTTGCATTTGGGAAGTTGGGTAATTTACTGCTTTCATGACAGCCTAGTTGCCGAGCAAATGGTTTATAGTGATTTATTAGTTAGAGTAGAGGAATTGGCTTGGCAGGAGAACTACAAAATGGTCAATCTGTTTTCATAACCTCACTTCTCAAGCAATGATAGATGGGCAATATTCTTAAAACTGTGAATGGTAGGTAGAGCTGTTTTGCACAGTACCAGGTTAGCTGTGTTAAATCTTGTGATACTGGATTGAGAATAATTCAGAAGTCATTCTGGGGACTGGGGAAGGAAGTGGGAATACATATGATGGTTACACAGGCAGTCTGTTACTGTCAAAGCTTGAAATGTCTTTGCATTGGGTTGTCCCTGGCCAGTAACTAAGCATGCACCAGATCACTCCCAGCTGCTCACTCACTCTCTTCTCCTCTTCAAGTGGGATCAGGGGAGAGAATTAGAAGAACAAAAGTGAGAAAAACTTAGACTGTAAAAAAGACAGTTTAAAAATTAAGGAAATAAATTA
The DNA here is from genome assembly GCF_028551555.1 of Melozone crissalis. Lineage (NCBI taxonomy): Eukaryota > Metazoa > Chordata > Aves > Passeriformes > Passerellidae > Melozone > Melozone crissalis. The sequence continues at coordinate 43,138,003 of NW_026535783.1, read as the reverse complement.
AATGAACAAGTGATGCAAAGTCAGTGACACATCATCTCCCACCAGTAGACCGAGCCGGCCCCCAAGCAGCAGCTGTAAAGGAAAGATTAAATGCACAGGTTTTATTGCTGAGCACAACATTCTATGGCAAGAAAAAACCATTTGATAAATTCTGGTCAACTGTCCCATCTCAGCCCTAGCCTACCTGCTGAGGATGCAGAGTGAAAAACAGAAAAGGCCTTGATTGCACTCCCTGCTCAGCAAGAGCTGAAACACTGGAATGCTACTGACATGCTTTGGTCACAGATACAGGGAGCAAAACCATAACAGCTGCTAGGAAGAGTCCTAGCTGGATCCACTATAATCTTTCAGTGTCTAAGAGAATAAATATACATTAAAGTAATTTTTAAACAACTCTATCAGGTTGGGGAAATTTGGTGTACTGAGAAGATGGCATTTGAGTATGGAAAGGATCATGTTCAGATTATACTCTTGCCAAAACAAGATACAGTCTTTGCTTCCTGAGAATACTCATTCTGTTCCAGTCCATTGTGTATGAACAATACAGGTACTATTTTTCTGTACAATTGTGGACTTGAAGAATTGTATAAAATATCTGTTGTCTGATGTAATAGGTCTTACTTGTTTTTACTTTATTTTTCAGTTGAGTGAAGACTTTCAAATTTTCAATATGGCAGGGTCACAGATTATTTTTTCCAGTACCTATGTTTCAGATGAAGAGAAGGAAACAATGAATATAAGGCTTAAGTCTCACCTTTATTTGTCAGCTGAAGTGACTTAAAAATGGTTTTATACAGTTTGCCTGTTAAGGAACACATTAGGATGGTTAACTCAAGTACATCTGTGAAATGCAACACTGTAATATTCCACTGTGCATTACTATTAACCCTTCTGTGTTTGCATCAACCACTACAACTAAGTGAGAAAGTAGGAGTTGGTTCTTAGAGTCCACTTTTTATTTAGTTAGCTATGGCAAATGCTTGCTCCATGCCTGTAATACGTAGTTAACTCTGAACTTCATCACCTTCATCTATTATGGGTTTAAATAACTGAAAGCTACAGTTTCAATGAATTAAATATTTCAACTCTCAGACATTTATATAGCAGATTTTAGGGTCCACTAAGGAGAGTGTGAGTAAAAGTTGAATATCCACAAGCTTTTTTCGAAATTATGCACATCTGAAAATATTAGGTTTCCCGGGTAGCCATAGTAAGGATAACTAGGGCTGAATGCCTAGACATCTGTAGCCATAAGTAGCTTAGAGTAATGGTAAATAGAAATGGCTTTGTGTCTTGCTTCTCTGATTACTGGAAGGCTATCCCCAGGAGTTGTCATAGCAGCTGTGTTTCTCATATAAACAGCATTGTACCAGTGTGTATACAAGTTTTGCCATTGACTATCAGTCCTGTTAATGGAGTGCTTAGGGAGGCTGACCAGTATTAGTATAGGTATACTTTTGGGGCTTTTTTTTTGTTTGCTTGTGAGGTATTTTACTAGTTACTGAAATATATTATTTCCTAGATAGGAAAGTTGGATTTCTTTTTGTGTTTTATTGTAGCCCATTCAAGCCTGCTCCTTGGCTTGATTTTGAAAAGAGTAATTTTTTTAATTACTTTTGCCTTGTAGGTTAATCTCCGAGCCACTGATGTGAAGCTTATGCGCCAGCTCCTACTCATCAATGAAAGTATTGAATCAATCAAGTGGATGATTGAAGAGAAAGCCATAGCCAGCAGAGGCAGCAGTTTGAGTGGAAGCCTGTGCAGCTTGCTAGAAAGTCAGGAGACATCGCTCCATGGCAGCTGTAACAGTTTGCAAGACTGTAGTGATGGACTGGATGGAATATCAGTGGGGAGTTACTTGGACACCTTAGTGGATGATGTTCCTGGTCACCAGACCCCTTCAGATCTGGACAAATTCAGTGATTCTTCTGTCACAGAGGACTCACAGTCTCTGCATAAGCATCCAAAAATTGATTCTGATGAGTACTACTGTTTTGGTTAATAAGAACAAGTTCCAGTGGGACACAAATGCACTTGTACTTACCCTTTTTCTTTGCTGCTATTTTATTACATGTGCAAAACCCCCAAAGTCCTCTTGGAAGGAGAATATAGTATGATACTTCAATTCTATTGCTTAACTTTTCTATTGCTTCTAATGCATTTTCTCCTTGATGAGTTGGGTTTGTCTCATCCTCCTCCTTCTCACATTTTCTTAATTTATTGTCACAATTATTTTTGCTTTAATTTTTTACAATGCTATATTTACAAGTCTGTAAAACTGGTCAAGGAAAAGCTTTATCTTTAAAATTAAACATCAGAGAATGAATAAACAATGATTAACAATTTTGTATTTGTTGTTAATAAAACATCATCTGAAAAATGTATGTTGTCATAAAGTTTCTTGACTACCGTGTCTGGTCTTTCCAAAGACACTGTTTTTATTAAGCCTTAAATCTGAATCTTGAAAATACCTTACAAAATAATTTTCCTTTTCTAAGCAGTGAAATTTGGTTCTTATAAGCTGTAAAGTCTTCCTTTGAAATATAAAGTATTCTAAACTTTTCAGTACGGGGTTTCTTTCATTTTGCTATGTTCTCTTGTCTTTTGTCTAATTGTTTGTTTTTTGTTTTTTTTTTTTTAATTCAGCAGTGTTACCCTGCTGCCTTTTCCTTTCCTGTTTTACGAGTAAGAGTTTGCCTTAACTTTTTTGTGCCTACTAGTGCAGTAGAGAGCTGCAGCTAATCAGTTGTATTGGAAGTACCTCAGAAGTAAAACAGTAACTGTTGCATGTAGAGCCTCTGTTTTGAGACTGGTCTCTGCTTTTGTAAAGATTAGGAGGTAGATTTTTCTTTTAAGTGCTTCAGAATCATAACAAACCCCCCAAGATTTTATCCTTCTATGGTAAGAAGAAAATTAGAGTAAAAGAACTAAAATTGAACAAGACAATCTAACAGATGATGAATCTATATTTCCAGCATAAGAAACAGCAAAAGAGTTATTGATACTTACACATCATTTAAAAGTGTTCTGTTTCACCAAGTTTGACAGTATTCCTATTGCCAGTGAAGGCATGAATTCCCTCACTAAAGTTGTGTTTACTAAGTGTAAGGCAGGCTCCCATTTAAAAGCGATTGCACAGATTCTGAAGGAATACAAGTACATGCAGCCGTTGATGTATGTGGATTTGGTTAATTCTGAGGTAGTCCAATAAGGTTCTGTTCATCCAAACCATGATTCCAGGGATCCATCTTGTCCAGTCTTGAGCAACATCAAGTGTAAAGAAAAGATAAAAAAAATCAAGAAATTGATAGTGGTAATTTGTGCTCTGTGACCAATTCCATCATTTCTCAGTACAGGAGATGTCTGTGTCTCTCAGAATTAAAAAACAAGATGTGTACTTTGCTTTGGTCATCATGATAAAGAACTTGGCAAAAAATTCTTCCCAGGATGATGTTAAGTAGAATATTGACTGGGAATTCAAAATAAATTGTATTGTTTTCAGTTATTCTAATCTAGGGAACAGAACTAAACAAAGCTCCCTGATATAAAACTGACTCTCTTGAAAGTTTTTCTACCTTTATTGCTTGGCATGGAAGTTGAACATCAGGAAGTATACACTCTCTAAATGAAATGTGAATGTGCAATATACAGTCTTTTCTTCTCCAACTGAGATTTTGGGCAGTAGGCCAACAAGTACATAAAATTTTTTCACTATGAAGAAAAAGAATATTCTTAACATAGCTTCTCAAATATCAAACTATGCTGAAATTATTTGAAGGAATATACAGACTATGTGTCACCTACTCACTCCCAACTGTAACACTGGATAAAGAGTAATTTAATCAGTGATAGATTTATCACATTATGATTTCAAAGTTCATGCAATAGGAATCCAAGATAGGGAAACAAAAACCCTACTAGTAGAAGCAGTAAAGCAAGAGCTGTATGTGATTTGAAGCTTTTATTCCTCTGTATCTCTTGACTGAAAGTGGGGAAAGAGTACAAGTGCCAAAACAAAGATGTCAGAAGACTGCTAGAAGGAAACAAGTGATTCCAGGTGTTGTGTTTCTGATATCCAAGAACATGAACGCCTTGGTTTTGATTTTTGAAACATAAAAGCTTCAAAGATTTAGAGCGACTTGTATTTTTTTAATGGGAATTAACAAGGTTTCATAATCAAAAGATATTGATATACTCTGGGCTTGCTGTGTAAAGACAGACCATGAAATTTGAACATCTAAAATTAATCAAATAACTTTGAAGTGAACTACAACTTGACTGTTTAGACATTGGAAAATTTAATGTTCATTAAACAACTATTCCTACTGACTTGTTAACTTTGTTTTTAAATAGTTTACATTTTTTTTTCCAGCTTCGTCTATACTTGGCTGACCTTGGTGTTGCAAAGTCCTTGTGTGGCGTCTGGGAATCTGGATGCCCTCTTCCAGCATGGACTTCCTTTTAACTTTTGATCTATTTACAGAACTAAAAACATTCAGTGATTGAGTAGAATAAGGAAAAGTATCTGAAAGCACAAAGCTATGTCTGTTTCAAATTGATAAAAGCAATAGAATTTTAAAAAAAATTAAAAGTATGGATAAATACTGAATTTTATTCGTTTATTCTGTGTCATTTTTTATCACCTTAGCTCTTTTGAGACTTAGCTTACTTTCAGGAATGATAAACAGTTTCAAGACACTTGGTAAAATCAACATGTGACAAGCAACACTCAGTCCATTCCTGTTTCAATACCTCTGACTGAAGTTTTGTCTTTTAAAGACATTCTGCTGTGTAAGCTGTGTAATTCAGAGACAATAAGGGATACTCATAAGGTAAGTTTAGTATGCTTTCTGTTTTAGTATGCTTATTACCTACTAATGGGAACCAGCTAGTAAATGGATGTGCTCTGGTCCACAATAAGCTATTGAAGGAAGGGAGAAAAAACCTAGCATTTTCACATCTGAAAACTGGGACTTTGAAGATTCTGCCAAGCTGGTCTTGTGATGACATTTTGAGTCACTTTCAAAAGACCAATTAAAATTCCTTGAAATCTCTCTGCTAGCTGCCAAGTCTAGTATTGATCTCAAGGTTTCATTGGCTCATGAAGAACCAAGCAGGAGCTCTTGAATCATCCATCAGGAGGCCAGAGACATTACACTAGGAGACCAAAGACAATAAAGTATCTCTGCCGTAGGAAGGTGAACTACCATTGTCCTATAATAGAAACAAGATTCTTAGAAAATACAGAAATTTGGTGTATCTTCTTAAAGCAAACCCTGACTTTTGAAGGGAATGGTAAAAGGCTGGAAGTGCTGTTGAATAATTTGAAGTCTGAAAAATCTTTCTCTATTTCTCTTTGAAAAGGAGAACTGGTTAGTCAAGGTGGGTGAAGTTTGAAATAATGTTTGGTAGCTGCATCTCATGTAATCCTATGAAATCAACTGAGAAACTGTGGAGGTTTTGTTTAATAATCTTAAGCAGTTACTAAGCTGTCGAAAAACCTTGTGCTAGTATTTTTAATCTTGCCAACACTTCTGAACCAAGGCTAAAAGATGTGTCTTTGAGATGTGTCTTTGATATAAAGAAATAGTGTATACCAAATAAACATGAGATCAGTAGAAAGCATCAATCACCTTACAGCAAAGGAGGCTTTGTTGTGCTTAAATGCACTTACAGCAAGTTTTTCTTTCTCAGAATACCTGTGAATTTACTATAGAAACAGTTGAAGGGCATCCTACCCTGAAACAAACAGAAGCTTTTCCCTTACATAAATTAAAAAGAGATTAATGCTGCCAGCACTTGACCTTCCCATTGACCAGAGATTAAATTTCCCTACTAAATATGTCTGGAGTGAAGATAAAACAATTTCTTTCCCCCATCATGGAATTTTCTATGCTGTGGCATACCACCAGTTAGGTAAGCAATCTTTATGAAGTCCTTTTAAAAGCCTGCTCTTGCAGCAGACATGTCTGGTCTTCCAAACTGGTATTTCCTTATGATCTTTCTTTGTTATGTTAGCTGGATCTCAAAAGAAGGATGTTTGATATGTCTTTTGGTTACTGTTAGGGAACCACATGATACAAATACCTAGTAACGTTACCAGTAACAAAATTTTTAAATAGGGAAGGAAGTGTTATTCTTGCTTTGTAGATGGGTTTTTTTCTTGTGTTTCTCCTTTTTTTTCTTTTTTCTTTTCTTTTCTTTTCTTTTCTTTTCTTTTCTTTTCTTTTCTTTTCTTTTCTTTTCTTTTTTTCTTTTTTCAAAAGCTGGCTGCAAAAATCAAGTGGATGTTCATGAACAGTTTTGAAATTTTTTTCCCACATTTTTTGACATGCATACAGAGAGAGAGCAGCAAGCTTGAGCTCAAAGGTTTGAAATCATACTTTTACCTGTGAACACTTATCCTCAGCAAATTTTCAGCATTGCTGGGTCCAAAATTTTATGGCTAACAGATATAACATTATAATACTTTAAATCCTTTTACACAATGATTCCATTGTTATCTTCTGGAAAACTGTAAGAGCATGGAAACCTTTCAAATATAAAAAGGATACTGCTTTGATTTTTTGAAGGAAAGTGTTATTGTTAGAATACAGTACCTTATGGGTTATGAATTATGAACCCAAAGAATAAAGTCCACAACAAAAGCAAAAATGCTTTTGTGTTACAGGTCTAACTTTTTTGTGTATAGATCTGTATTGTAGTATCCTGTGTTTCTCTTCAATGTTGTTGAAGACTGTTTATCATCAATGCATGTTTTATCCCTAAAGAATAAAATGTTCATTTTTTTCAGATGGTATTATGCGAGGCTTTTTCAGAACTTTTTAAAGTTGAAAAAACATTAAAACAAAGCCTAAAATACTGAATTAAAATATATTTTTAAGATTTAGAATTTATAACTTTAACTGTATATTTTTGGTAATATGGTCATTGCTACTAGTTTCATTTTAAAGAAATAAAGTCTCTTTTTGATTCTACAAATATTATTTTATTTGCATTCCAAATAAATTTCCACAAAACAACACTACGGAAAGAGAACAAAAAATGCTATCTGTGAGATAAGTTGTAAAAAATCGCTTGGTTAATTCTTTGTTCAAGCTTTACTGTCAGAAGTGTTCCCATCATCTTACTGGGTGGATGTTTAAACAATAGCATATATCTTATCAGGCAAATCAGAATTAAGCAATACAGCATAAAGAAGTATTTGTAAGTGATGATGCTGCCTTTTTAGGGGGAAAAAATACAAAAAAAAATACACCAGGTAAAGAAAAAAAAAGGCAAACCAAAGACGTTTCTCTAGGAAAGGAAGGAAGAGAGATGCAATTACAGAATAGCTGTCAATACACCCAGTGCTCTGTGCATCGAAATTATAGGGAACCTCAGTGTTATGGACAGATCTGACCCTATGGCCAGGCTTGCAGGAGGCAGCCTAAATGTTTTATACATAGAAAACAAATCTGAATACTTCCTCTGCATTTTCATTTTACTGAATTCTATCTAAAAGTGTTTGTTATACCAAGGGAAAAAAATATGAACCTGGCGTTTGGGAGTCTGGCTTTCCAGATTGCTTATTCTGTCCTTAAGGCATACTGATTTCCAGGGAACTGTTCAAATGTTTGAAGAAAAACAGCTACAGTTATATTAAAGTAGTGCTTGAATATAAACTGTAAAGCTATTTAACTGTAGTTCATATTTATTTTTCCCCTATTCGTTTTCTGCGACCCGCTTTTTTCTAAAAAGCGCATTTTTCCAGTGAATATGAGACGACTTTCACAATATGTATATATTTTACAATCCGGTTATTTAGGCAAAGGTATTAACTGCCCAGTTCATATCATAAGTGATCAAAATAGGAAGACCTTCTTAATCTTTTGTGCATCTCTGAGAATTTTGATTGCTCAGACCATTTCTTTCTTTCAGAAATACAGTGCCCTTTGTTCGTGACAACTGGCTATCACAGTTTGCGCAGTCAAGTAATCCTAAAAATATTTTGATGAGGGGGGAGGAGAAGGGTAATTAAAATGCTCCTCGCTTTTTGCACAGAGAAGCTGTGTTTGGAACAGTGACATAACTCTTAGGACAAATATGGCTTTCATTGTGCCACCCCACCTCCTCGTTGTCTGAATTAATGTAAATATTTGCTTCAGTCCATGAAGCTACCCAGAGTCACTGCTGGGTCACTTTCTTTCTGGTATTCAACATGCTGATATCAGCACAGAGATTTTCAGAATGAGTCACAGGGAGCTACCAACTTGTTTAATCTTCACATAGAACTGATTGCTCTTCAGCACACCATCATCACGAAAGGTAGAGCTGAGAAATGCTTTCAGATAGTGTTTTTAAAAAAATAATGCAAACCTAGGGTTTTCAGTCTTATCATTCCACTTGTCTTATGGTAGCTTAATTTACTCTGGCCGCTGATGAAAGCTGAAGGGTGCGTTTCAGTTTTTAAAAGGAAGACTGATTTATTGACGACCCTTTACACCAAAACACATATAAAAGAGAAAGATACTATCAAAAATGTTATGAAAATATTACCATGATACTTTTTTCTCTGAAATGATTTAAAATTTAGAATGTTCCCCTGGATCTGCTGAAGGACAGTTTTTGTCATACTTTTATCTCAGAGAGGGAATATAAGCTATCCAGGGAGTGCAGTTTCTTGAAGTGAAGCAGACAGATGGAGTGACTGAATATGAGAGTATTTGTATAAACAGACTATGCCATTGATCCCAGTTAAGTAGGCACTAGCAAAGGTCCTGGAAGACAATTACAATTGGATTGGATTTAAATCTTATAAACAACAGGGAATTTGAAACTGTATTTGTGGAAACTTTCTTATGGGCATATGCTTGGTGGCCGTGGGTTTTGGGGGTTTGTTTGCGGGAGGGGAGGTTTGGTTGTTTCAGTGGCTCTTTTCTACCCTGTGCAATGGTAAGGTAAAAAACTTATATTTGAACTAATCTATGGTTTATGAAATCAAATACCTTCCCTTTTTCTGTCTGTGCTTTTAAGTATTTGGCGATTTGAACCACCAAGATATTTACTGAATAATGCTAACACCATGCCTGGAATTGGACTTTCTGTTAAAATGCTGGCATTTCTGTACCTTTGCATGCATGAAATACTTTAATATGCGTTTGAATTTCCATGGTAGGAAATCACCTTGAAGCAGTTTGCTTAGGAAATCAATCCTGGACCAGGGTTTCCTCACATTTCTGCACAATATGAATTCAATGATTTTTGAAGTTCTCTTTTCCATAATGTAATAAATCCAGGATACAGTAAATTATAAGGCAGGTGGGGGGTTCCTTTACCTTTTTCATTTGGACCAACAAAATTCTAGCAAGGCTTTTAAATCTTTGTTGTTATTTCTTGAAGATGCTGGAATTATTTAGAAAGACAGATTTCCTCTATTTTTTTTTTTTCAAAGAGCTAAAAATTAGTATAGGAATTAATAGGGCAACATCCACAATTTCAGATCCTATACCATGGCAATTAGGCAAGTTTGGTTTCCTCCATCTTTTTAAGTGGAGGCTGATCCTGACATTATAACATGAGTATTTAAAGCCTGAATTGCTAGTTTTGCCATGACATCAGGCTGATGAACCACTGACAAGATAAACAGAACATATTGACATGTTTCAAGACTAGGCGGCATATGACCTAGCCTGGGAAATGCTTTCAGTGAGGCATCCTGGGCATGACTGATTTGTGCTGCAAACACCAAATTGAGTTTTGTGCTTCTATACTGATGAATATTAATTAGTAGGACCTGCGGTGATATCTGGAATGTACAGTACCCAGAAGGCTGTACCATTAAAGACCGTCATGAACAATGTACAATTCATTACATTTATTAATGCTCTGTTTCCCCTTCAGGCAAATAATTTCACCACTGTGTGATAATAAAGGGCTTCAGTCAGACAATTTGGACAAACTTGACATGTCATTGAACAGAAGCCATGTTCTCAGATAAAAGCTGTAGCTTGCTCTACAGGGTTTTCTCACAACCAGGCCTGGAAAAGGAACACACATTTCCATCAGCACTAGGTTATTTGATGTGAAACTTAAAGTTGGCACTTGTGTGATATTGAAGGAGACTTATTGAGAAAGATTAGGAGTTGGAGAGAGAGGAGAGAAAGGATTACAACACAGCCAATGTCAATAGATGCTGGTGTCCTGTCAGTTCCAAATACTGGTTAGAAACCAAAATCACAAAGCAGGATCAGTCCTGAAAGAAAGGAATTGGCAAAACAATCTCATCTCATCTGTCCACTCTATTTCCACTGCAGATCTCATGGATATGTACACTCACAAGACACCTTTTCACATGCTTTTTCTACAATATAGGGAATAATTTGACAAACCACTTAACTACATCTTCCTTGTCTCTTCTACCTCTTGTCCCAGGCTACTTTCCTTTTTCAATTCGGAAAGAGCCTGTGAAAAAAGCTTTTTCTCTACCTTTTGACACTCAGGGAAGGAATCCTGGCTCAGAAAGGGCTGTGCACTGCTCAACACACCTTGCCCTCTCAGAACTGCACTCTAGGCTTTACCAGCTGCTGATTTGTATTAATCAGTATAGCAAACAGAATTTTATTAGCCAAAAAGTGGTGAAGGAAGAAGTTTAAAGTTTACAATTCCATAATTCAGCAGCAGTCTGTGTTCTGCTTTTTTTTCAGCAGTTTGTATACAAAATGAGTCTTTATTGTGTCAAAGCATCAAAAATAGCAGGACAGAAAGTCTAGCCTCTTCCACAAAGAAATTAAAAATAAATTTAAAAGCAAACAAACAAAAAAGAATTCTCTATGTTTTTTATATGGAGCAATAAGTTAAAAAAGGTTTGTCACTTTTCCTTGATAGTCAGAGAAGTTCAAAGTACAGATTGGAATAAAGCTCAGAGTACCTAAGTCACATAACTTTATCAAGGACCACCTTTTTATTCTGACAGAAAACTCTTCTCTGCTATAGGTATCTTGTCTTCAAACATGGCTGATGGCTTTCCGCCTATAAGGAAAGAAAATTATACTGTATATATTTTCATGTTTTTTCTATGTATTTTATGCTTTATGTGTAGAATTTTTGGACAGTTAGCCTCATCTTGAAAATTAGGAGGACTTTTGTTCTGTGTACAAATTCATTGTTTAGTAATATTTAGCAGTTACTGTTTACATTTTAAATTTGTTTAAAATTATTTGAAATAAATGATTCATTTATTATTTTTTTTGAGTTTCTAATTTTCATAACCCAAAAGCATGGACTGGTTTCTCCCTTTCGTTGAGCTAATTGAATTTAGATAAGACTAATATAAATAAATATTATAATATATTTAATATAAATAAATTAATAAATAAATAAAATCTTCCCCTTTACCTTAATTTTATTTCAACTGAGAATGCTGATTTTTAACACTGATAGGAAACCTTTGGAACAATGATGTTGGGGCATTTTTGCCTTTTGAAACAAAAAACAACAAATGAATAATATTTTGAAAATGTTGCAAATCAACGAGCATTTTAATTTCATTTTAGAAGTGCTTCCCAGGAGGAGCATTTGCTACACTAATAAGCTCACTCATTAAGATACAAATACAAGAAAATTTAGTCTGGAGAACAACTGGCTTTCTTGACATTCTAGGCAAAGTGGGAATAGTTTACTCTGTGCTGCAGCATAATCTTCTTAAAGAATAGGGCAAAGGACTATTTAATTTGTTTTACCTACTTGCCCCTAGCTGTCCTGGCAGTTCAGCAGGGTAGAAAAAGGTACCTATTCATGGGAAAGTTCTGACAGACTTTCCACGCAAACATTACAAAGCTGATTTGCAGCCAGTCCCCGGCAAACCAGTTTCCTACAACCGTTCTTCAAGTGTAGGCATCCATTAGGCATTCACTTCAGAAAGATACTTAAGTATGTGGTTAACTTCAAGTGAGTGAGTAATATCATTGATTTCAATGTGACTATTCATGTCCTTAAATGCCTGGCTGAATCAGGAGCTAATTCCTTCTGGTTATCCTTTGAGCCTGCATAGAGACAACTCTGTGCAGACACTGCATCTCTCCAAATGAAAGTTTGCCAAATGGTCTTTGCTTAGTATCCAGAGTTCATTGTTTTCACTGCCTCTAAAATTCCTCTTTTATCACCACATTACTGACAGACAATTCACCTTTCAGTTGTTTTCTTCTTAATCTTTACAGAGATCATCATGTAGTAATATCTTCTGATGATGGTGCAATTGAAATGGTGGCCATACCAGGGTTCAGTCAAAATGCAGGGGGTTTATTAGTCAGAATATGACTTCGTTTTCCTTTTTTTAATGCCAGCACTTGTTTTTAAGGTTTTTTGTAATCTAGGCAAACATTTTAGTCAATCTTTCAAAAAGAAGGGAAAATATGCATTGTGACAAGAGTAGGGTAAATATTAATCATTCAGTCATGGTTCATTCAGTACTAGTGTATATCATGGCACCTGCTTAAGGTGTTTAACAATCCTGATTTCTTTGTCAGCTTTGTCAACAATGTCTTCAATTATGCTGGAGTAGGGGAGAACAAAAAAACCAAAAAAAAAACCCAAACCAACCAAAAAAACCCACAAAAACAAGCAAAAAACCCACCAAACATACCTATGGCTTCTCCCCCCTCTATTTTTAAGGATTAGGGAAGCTGTTTCATCTTACTGAGTAAAGATAGCACTTCCTATTTCTTTCCCTGCAGATCAATCCTGAATATTGCTAGCCTGTACTCCCCTGAGTTGTCTGCTAACATACTGTAATGTTCTCCCTGAAGACAATAAATGTGTTATTCAAATAGGGAAGAGTGAGATCAGGAAAATGGAGGTGAATCCACTTGTAATTCTCTCTCTGTTCTGTATGAATGCCTTTCCTAGGTCCTGATAATATTTTTAGTCATATCCTCATTCCAGGAATTGTCAACTGGTCATGACTCAGACTATAAGCAAAGTTTGGATTTTCTTTTGGCTAATGCTTTTCTTATGCTGGCGTTACACTGTTGCCTATCAATAAAGAACCAGCAACAAAAGCATCTTCTCTTTATTTTCTCCTAGGGAGCCATTAGGCTATCCCAGAAAAAGGGAGATAAATGCATCAGAAAGTATCCTTCTAATTTGGGCTGTATAAGTGTACACAGTATTGTTGTGGAGCGCAATTTGTGTCTTCTGATCAAGAAGTTCAGACATATTATTCAACTTTTCATAGAGTGTCTCTGGAGCTGGGTATGGATTAACTAAAAGATTCCTTTTTATCTCTTAAAATGAGTAGAAAAAGTTAAATGTGGCCTAACTATCTCCATGCTTTCTCACAGACCCCATAAGCAGAAAATACACAGACCTTATGGTTCTAGGGATGAGATAGCAGAAATAGCTGACATTTAAAATGAAAATATAACAGTAAGATCTTGGCATGAACAGAATCCATTAAAAATGCTTGAAGACTAACATTTCTGCCAAAACCTGCACATTTGTTGAGGTTTTTATCCAAATTGTCACAGAAATTTTTCCAGAATGACTTGTGTGACAATATAGGATGCACAGTATGCTAAATATTAGTGCCACATAATGTGACTTATGTAATTTACTATTTTCTATCTGTTGTACTGTCTTCTTCTCACATGTGTGTACTGTGACTTCTGAATAACCTGGACCTGGTAGGAACAATCAGACTAGTGTGAGACCACAAACAGCATAAATGCAGAAGGTTGGTAGGCTTGGAACAAGCAGTCTTGCAAAAGAGGAGAACCAAACCCTCATTTTACAGATCAAATCCATTTCTATTGTGCTCTGATGAGGGGTTTTGTTATTTTAAATGCAAAGCTGTCATGAAAGAAAATTTCCAGCTATTTATTCCTTATTTTTTAGTATCATTCACAATTTAATCATAAAAGTGGTTCATGCTTAGCAAAATCTGCACTTTTTTTTTGGTTGGTTGGTTTTGGGTGTTTTGTTTTGTTTTGTTTTGTTTTGTTTTTGCTGGAAATGCAATACTGTTTACGAAATGATCATTTGATTCACTGTGAAGCTCAAGGACATTCAGACAAATGGTTGGCTGGATCACATTTAATGGATTATGCCAAATAGATTGCAAGAACCAAAAAATCTGTATAATAGGCTGTGGAAATTAAGTAAGTATTGACCAGTGCAGAAGAATCAATGGTTGTTGAAAAAAGAATAATTACAGTATATTGCATCCTCAGGGTATAAGCGTATAAATACACGCAAATGTTTTAACTTTCAAAGCTTTGTTCTGTTTAAGCATAGGAAAAAGCCCTTGAAACTATTACCTAATTTAATTGCTACTTTCTCTCAGAGATAGAAGCAGTATGGGGACAGTTTTCCTTGTCAAAATATGATAATATCTTTGTGGCAGAAAATACAGGTGGAATAAATACTTTCAGAACTGTCTAAATGTTTAGAAGGGCCCAATCTAGTCTGACAAGAGTTGGAATTTCTGTAATTGCACTAGGAGTAAACCATCAATTTATATTCACTTCACTCTGTAAAGCTATGTAGCAGAATAGCTGCAGGGGATTCCATGCTGATTACATGGGAAAAGCTTCCAGACTGTTGAGGGAGAACACAAATATTTTGGGCAAGCATGTCACAGAAATGTTAAACTGGATCATGAACAGTATCGGTGTACATAGACAAAACACAACCTTTTCTTTTCCAAAAAGGTGAAAACAGAACTAGCAAATCCTGTCAAAAAATCTTGCATAGAAATGTCCTCAAATTTTTTTTATTGCTTTTTGGAGATATTTCCATATGTGAGACTCATGTTTATGTTTTCCCTACAGAAGTATGTAGCCTAGTGCTTTCAAAAGTTGATGCAGCTGCAGTCAATTCTTTTTCAATGTGAATCTCTTATATGGTAGATTGACTTCCTCTGTCAACAAAAATAGATGAATATTGATTTTCTTGCCAATATTATAATATAGCTTAGCTACTTTTAACAATAACTACTTTTGAATTCAGTGAGAGTTTGATAGTTTGACTTGAATAAGTTGTCCTGAAATAAAAGTCAACAGCTTAAAAATGTATTGCCTGAAGCTCAGCAAATAGATCTATATTTCAGTAAACATGGAATTAGTCCAGTATCCCACAGCACCATGGAATTACATGTTCATCACATTTATGCTCTCTACTTGGCAGAAGGTATTGACAACATCTTAGCAGAAATGTATTAACATCTTAAATTCTGTGTTTGTGACGTAAATTGTGTCTGGAAACGTGTAGTAAGTGCACAAATGAGGTGCATATGACAAAGTCCTTTAATTCAAGAAAGTAGGCCAAAATTCTTGCTCTTCTCAGTTAGCCTGAAGATTTTGGCTCAACTGTGTTTACAGGAGTCCTACCAAGATGACTCTGGCTATTGATTTAATTGTGGCTTGTTGCTTTACTCATAGCCAGATCGAATATCTTTCCACTAAGAAAGACTAATTTTGCCAGCTCTAAGTCCCCAGTGGTGAAGCTAAGTTCAGAACGCCCATTAACTTCATATCAATCAATTAAATGTGCACATGAGTGAACACTTCCATTAATAATTTAACTCTATCAAATTTAAAATTGACTTGGTCTTTATGAGCATCAGCAAAGCTGTGGATATCAGTTGAATAAACAGATCTGCACAGGAAGTACTTATAGCCTAATGAGTTCTAAGGTAGAGAATTATTTTTGCTTCATGTTTCTTTTAATAGCTGTCTTAGTTGAAAAATGTCAACTTTGCCACAGTAAAATTGTTTATAAATCCAGCCCTTACTCAGTTAGTGGCTTAGATTGAGCTGAATGGAAAATTAGTTTGAAATAGCAAGAAATTTCATTTTCATTTTTTGTGAACATACTATTTCAAGTTTCCTCTCCAGCCTTAGAGAGGAGACCTAACCCTGTCTCACAAATTAATAAGAAGGAAGTTATTTTTCTTCTTGAAACCTATTATTCAGCCTACAATTAAGATGTGAGAATCCTGACTCAGATCCGTTCTACTCCCAATTTCCATTTCTTTCCCTCTAGATATTTCCCCATTCAGTCATATGGTTTATAGTTTAAACCACTCCTCTAGGAACTGACACATCTGAGTTTCAGACCTGCTGTCAATGAGGTTTTATTTTTATTTTGTACAAAATAGGGCTACATCATCAGGAAAATTTGAAAGAATCATTGTCTATTAAAGATTTAACCTTTCTCCTAATGTTTTCTATAAACCAAGCTAAAAGGGACATAAAATTAAAACAATGTTTTAAGTTCAATTTTTTTTATTTTTACAAAAAATATTTTTTTTTCATTTTGATCTCTATACTGATAGATCAATTTTTGAGGGAAATTTGATGTAAGAAGAAAGAATTCATCTGGAAGACAATTCAGAAGTTGTTTTCAAGCATATGAACATTTTGAAAGTAGATGTAGAGCCAGATCTCCTATGCATCCTATTTATCTTCTTCCTTGATGATAACAGTCCTGAAGTGTTTGAAGCATGTAATCATATTCCTGACTAGTAACTACAAAGTCAAATCAAGGTATTCATTTGATTTGAACTTTCCTCATAAAATACTCCCTACAACCACATGTTTATTTCTGTTGCTTTCTCTGAGCTGCCTCCAGCATGCTGAATTCCTTGGCACAGAGGTGCTGGTTCCCAAAAGCTGTGTGTGTGGAGAGGTGCTGGTTCCCAAAAGCTGTGTGCGTGGTGTGGTCTCTCTCGCGCTACACAGACCAGAGTGATCTTCTCCCGAGGCCACAGCGTTGTGCCTCTGCATGTACAGCCTAAATTTACACTGGCTTTTTTTTTTTTTGTTGCAGTGTTCCTTTGCAAGAGTCTCATAATTTGCTATCTGGAGTCACCCTGAGGGATTTTGGCTGAATCCTTCTTCTCATATTTTTTTCAGGCTATTCTTCCCTTAGAGTAGCCTGCATATTTTCCAAATTAGATATCATTTTCTTTTTCTCTGACAAAATTTCTAACTTTTCTTATTCCTTGTCTAGCTTTGGTGTTCTTTTTTTACCAGATTAAACCTTAACATTTGTAAATATCGCTCACATTCCACTTATTATTGCTTTAAGTTCATCAATTAACAAAATAAATGAAATAAGAGTTAAGGTGGATCTCTTTGACATCTACTGCTCTTGATTATCAATTATTTTGCAACTTAAAGCATTACTTTTTATTAATATTTTCACTAGAACTCCTTGTGTAATCTGTATATGGGCTGTCTGATATTTTTTTTTTGCCCAATTTCCTTCCTGTGAGTAGTTGGTATAAGAAGAGTTCAGATTAGTAAAATTAATTGGCAACTTAGAGTCATACCTATGTCAATGTCTTTGCCTTTGCAATTTATATGTACATATTATTTTTGTACATAAAACCCTCAGAATTTCAAATATAATTAACTTGCCATTATTAATGTTCTAATGTAAATTCAGAACTAAAGTACAAAAGGCTGAAGTTATGACTAAGAGGAAGTTTAGGTTTGTTGTGCCTTAACCCTAACCTTGACATCATATTAAGTCCTGGTCCTAAGTAACCCTTGCAGAAATTTAAAGTATTGGAAATAAAGGAAAATATTGTTCCATAAATAATGAAATAATTGAGAAAGTTATCCTGCAAAATGCAAGAATGAAGCTTCAGTATGATTATAGAGAATTGTTCCAATGATGTAAAATCTGTGTTCAGTTTTAGAAAGAAAAGCATTGTTAGATTTAATCTTCCCATAGGAAGACTAATTCTAAGACTGCTTCAAAGTATTCGCTCTTTAATCACAATATTGTTGAAAAAGGAGGCTGGTAAAATGCAAAATCACCACACTCTGAATTGTTCTGAGCAAGTATCAAAAGGAATTTAATAACAGTTCTTGGAAAGAATTCGTGCATGACTAACAACCTTGAAAAGACTTGTTGCTTCCTAAGGAATGAGAAAGTGCTTAACACACCTTTGTATTGAAAGTAGGAAGGCAGTTTTTTCAAGCACAGGTCTGAACTTCACTTTCTTTTTAATGAAGGACCACCGGTGTTGTGGTCTTTATCACCTGAAGAGGAAATAATATTTTACTTGACATTGTACTACAAATAGGAAGTAGGAATACTCCCACAAAGTTTTTCAATGCTTAGAACCAAATGAGAAAATAAGGAAACAGGATGATGCTTTAAAGTTTTGAAGTTTAGATTTATTGGATAAGGGGATTTGGTTTGAGAATTTTTTTCCTTTTAAGAAAAGAATCAAACCAAACCAAACCAAACAAAAAACCCACAACAAACAAAAAAAGCCACAAAAAATGCCCCAAAACAGAGAAAGCCTTGGAAGGTTAAAATGGTATATCTGAAAACTGGTGCTCTGAAACATTTCATGGACTCCTATCACAGAGTTTGATCCAAAGTGTCATGGATATTGACAAAGACCTATCCTATGTCAAAAAGGACTTCAGTAAAGTGAAGTCTTTTCTGGAAAGACAGTACTTCTAGGCAGTTAGATGTCAGTATATGTTTGGTACATGCACAATACCTACAGGTATTGTTGAGGGCATTCCACACTTTTGTGTTTAGTGGAAAAAGCTGGGTTCTTCCTTGTGTTCCTGTATATTTTTATCCAATCATCACGTGTCCTCTTTTTTCAAGATCTATATGGAGAATTCCATTTCCAAGACAGTCTGGAAGCAGACTGTTTCAAAATTCACCAATCCTGCAAAATCTTGTGGAGAAGAAGAAATATCACAACAGGTGCCTGGAATCCTTTCTGGCTCATTTGCCAGGTCCTGTTGATTTGGTCTGCAATCTGCCACATAGCTGGGTACAAGGTGACTTTGAATCCTGCTTTACAAAACAGGTAAATGAAGCCCTGCTGATTCTGCAGCAAAAATTCACAAAGGAAAAATATTTCCATTTAAGAAAAAAAAAAGTCTTTTTCAGCAGAACCAATCAAGAGAAAATGTTTGAGCCGACCTAATGATAAATAGCATTGAAATACACTTTGGTAGGTTTGATTCTGTAATGAGATGGAGTAGGGGAAGTTCAGTCACTATACATAAAATCTGGAGAGATGTAGAGATTGGTTCAGGATTTCTGCAGCGCAGATTCAGACCTATTTTTCTATGATTTCACTGAATCATTCACTGTTCTTGAGAAATGATTTGCATGATGTGCTGTCATATATTTTTAGATGCTCACCGGAAAACCCAAATATAATGATTCTTTTGTCAAAATGTGTTAGATGCTTTTCAGATATCCCACAGCAATGCTCTTATCTCAAGGGTTTAAATCTTGGTAATTTACATTCTCACTTATAGCTCTCAAAGGAAGGTTCAGATGTTTGAATGCTTGTGAAACCAACTCTGTCTTTAACTTTTTTCAGACTTTGGACAAGTAGTTCCATCTCCAGAGCTTCAATCTGGTAACAAAAGAGTTCATATCTATAAAGTACTTTGAGGTAAAATTCAAAAAACCCTTTTTGCTATGTTTCCATATGGATGGCCTCACTTTTTTTTTTCCTCATGGCTTCACAAAAACACCTGTGTTTGGTTCAACATAGTTACAGGTGTACAGTGGAGCACTGCACCATGCAATATATACAGCAAGAAGCTCTTGTCCAACAGATACAGGCAGATACAGCCACTGCCACTTTCTTTTCCCTCTACCCTTCCCAACCGTATGGCAAAATGGGGTTGGTTTTCTTCTCCTTTCATTTTCAAAGGTCAAGAGAGTGCAAACTGTTTTCCACACTGTTTCAACTAAGTGTGGAAAACTGCAGGCCCAGTGTTCTGTGCTCTAAAGCCCTGTGCTTCTCTTAGCATTCAGAGACAAAAGATGTTTGAGGGGAAGATTGCACCAGGTATGCTTATTGACATGCAGCATTTTGTTTTTCACATTTGTTTGAGCAGCAATGTTTGAAGAAATATTTATATCCTGTTTGAGAGGAAAGTGCTTCAGAGTAAAACTCTGGTCCTCCACTGACTGAGGACCATATTTTTTAATACTTAATGCAGCGCTGCAAAGTAGGATGATATCAGGCCAAGAACACTTTTGGCTCAGTTCACATATTCTGATTTTAAAAACACACCATCCAATTAGTATAGCCTCTATTGAATGGACAAAATTGGTTGAAAAGGTATATGGAAAAATTTCATCCAAGGATGGCATGCTTTCCTACAATTTCCACCATTTTTTTAGAGGGTTTGATTTAAGAAGAAGCTAGAGAAACACCTCTCAAGTACAGTCTGAGAAGAGAGCAGCTGAAGAATATTAGGAGAAGGAGGAAAATGCTCTTACACTTTATAGCATCAGTGAGGCTATTACTATGTCTGAAAGGCATATTTAAAAGCAATATATAAAATTGGAAAATGTCTAGTGAGATGGTCTGAAATCTGAATAACGGACTATGATGGTTAAGATTTAAGATCCTTCTCCTGTGGAAGATTTAAGGTATCAGTCCATCAAATAATCTAACAGGCAGTTAGCCTGTGACTCGATCTCATTTTCGAAGTATCTACATAGGAAAGATTTATGGATTTTAGCAGAAAAGAAAGCGTAAAGAGATCAAGAGAAGGAAGCTAATGGAGGTGAATGCCAACTAAAAATAAAGCACTGTATTAACAGTGGAACTATTCCATTCCACCTGAAACTCCCAAATTAATACACTATGTCTTTTCAAAAGATGCTGTGTAATTCAAAGAGAAATTATTAGTTTAGTGCAAAAATACCAGTGTTGCACTGTTGCTCAGAACTTAATTTCTCCTTTGTGTACTGGGAAAGTTTCGGATCATGCTTCAGAGCTCAGCCTATTATGGTGCTTGTGGCTAAGATTTCTTTATGTTTGGGGTCAGCTAATTCAGGAGGCAAAAAAGCCACAGGCCAGGGCTCCTACACATTTTTGCCACGCACAGTGCAGTTCCTGAGGTCCGCAAGCTGACACTGGCAGTATGACACAGACTCTGGGTGCTTCACCTCTGGCCTGTCATTCCAGAAGAAGAGACTGGCCAAACTGTATGAAATTCCTATAGGTTCTGAGACGTGTCGTGAGCTTTGCTCTCCTGAACTTAAGACAAATTTAAGAAATTAGCTCTCCAGTCATTCAAGCTTGTATTCCTGTATTCCACAAAGCTGAAATAGCGTAGGTGAAATGTGGAAAAGCTGTTCTGAACTTGGGAAAACATGATTTCTGCAGGAGCAGCAGCATTGTATCCCAGGGTTTTTCCTGGGACTGCCATTTGCCCAGCAATGGGTACTTTCTTTTTAAGCTTTAACCTTTTAAACAGCTTGAGGCTCCTGAGTGGCTTCCTCCAGGCTTCCTGGAGGCTTCCAAGCTTCCAGGATCAGTCCTTGCTTCACAATTAAAACATTTCTGATGTCAAACAGCCCTTCATTGTTGTTTCAAGAATAGCTGCTGCATTACCTGTTAGAAGTTTCCTGTTTGTCAGTAGAGAGCCCAGCTATCACAAAGTATCTCCTCTGAGTATTAGGAAGACTAAAATGCTACTTTCTAATAGCGTTCTTTAGCTACTGCTGCCATGGACATTTTGCACAAGTGCAAACCATTTGGACAACTAATCTCAATAAATCAGTTTTACGTAGAACTTTTTAAAAAAATCCGTTTCCAGGTCTTTCTAAACTACTCAATTAAAAAGGACATTAAAAAGTTCTAAAAGACAAAATTCAATAGTCAAAGCATATATTAAAAAATAATTTTTTCTTTTCCTTTATAAAGTGTTTATTATCTAAAAGTTTGTGTTCCAAACCTGTTTCCTTTATTTTTATATTATGAGCCTTTTCTTTTTTTAGTAGTTTGAATTAGAAGACAGTAAAATTTTCCAAACATGTAAGGATCATTGAATTCCTGGTAAAATGTGTTGGTCATAAGTCCACAGATAATTTTAGTTATATGGTGGGAAATGAAGAAATGAAAAACATTTCAATACATAATTTCAATTCCATATACAAAACATGTATAAGGAATTAATACTGTATTTCTATTTGCCAGTGGCTTGGAGTTGGCTTAGTATTCCAAATCAGTAATAAGGATGTCAAAAAAAAAGGAACAAACCAGAACAGTTAATCCCCTACTCATTTGTTCTTATTAATGAATGCTTGTTTGTAAATTGCTCTGATACGTGCAATTGAAGGCACAATTATTAAAGTCAGTAGAGCAAACCTTTATGTACAAACAAGAATTCAGCATAAAGGAAGGACTGACAGGTAACTGGGCTCTTGAGGCTGCTATCACAATTGTTTATCAGGGAGCAGTGGAGAGGCCTTTCCTCCAGTTAATGAAGTATAATTATCAAAACTTGGCATCCTCAGAGCTGGTGAAGGAGCTGAACAAACCAGATTCATTGCATTCCTTGGTTCCAGCCAGGGGATTCCAGTCTTATGAAAGTCATGATTTTAAGCAAGCTTAGTTTAGATTGAAGTGCACACATGAAGATACTTAACGCAGTTCTATTTCCTATTTCAAGATTTATCTTTCCTCTGTTTCTTTCAATTGTTTTTGTGCAATTATTATTTTGTCTTTCTGCCATTAAAAGAAAAAAAATATTATATAAAAAGAAAAATATCTAATATATAAATAAATCTTAATTTTGTAATTTTCTTTGCATTTATAGAGAAAAAATTTCTTGCTTCCTGACAAGACATTGGCAAGGAACAACAGAAATTTTTTTGCCAATTTGTTCCAAGTTTAATCCACGTACCTAGGATCAGATAAAGAAATTTTTAGAGGACACCTCAAAGAAGATGTTTATCTTAACTCAGTAGAGAATCAAAACTTTTTTACTGCTTTGAAAGCTTTCCTTTGATAGCCATTTAATAAATGAGCAAAGGCAACTCCATTTCTTGTACCATTTATCAGTTATCTGTGTACAATACTTCCTTAAACAATAGGCTATAGAAGAGAAGAAAGAAATCAGCCACACTGTCATAAACAGGTTTTTTCCCCATCTACATTCTGCTGGCTACAGCAGGAGTAGTTTGTAGATGATCTTTACAAATATGCTCGGTGTTTTCACTTTATGAATGCTCCAAACTAAGGGCAAAGCCTCATCTAAATAAATTCTCTTATTAAACAGTGTGAGTTAAGTCTTCCTTCCCTTCATTTCTGTGTTGAAATGACTTGTGCAGGTTAAACTGCCTCTGTAACCATGAGACTCCCTGATGAAGTCAACATTACAATCTTTTCTGCAGTTCAATTTCCTTTCTGTTCCCCAATCACACTTAGGAGACATGAGGATTTTAAAGTCCAGTGATGACTGGACACATTTCACTCTACATCTCTGTAGTAAATATAAATGTTTTACTTGCTGAATCTGCAAGAAGCAGAGCAAATCTGAAATCATTATAATTCAAAAATTCACTGAATGTACCATGGGAGTGGTCCTTGTTTGTTACCTGCCTCAATGCAGAGAACAGCAGCCCTGAAAAGAAGCAGAACTATTTATACTTTGAGGAAGAAGGCTTGGGAATATTTAATGGAGAGAATACAACAGTCAGAACATATTGCTAAGTGACTGTGCTGCTCTCCTTTACATTCTTTCCATCCTTTCCTGCCTTCATTCCCCCACTGGCTCTCACACCCCATCACTCCCTTGCCTTGGTTTGCTGTAGCTATTTATATCTGGACCAGAGTGAAACTGTGGATATTCATGCTTTGGGGTTACTTTGAAACAAAATCTTAAATGCCCACCTATGCAACAATCCTCACCTCTGAAACACATGTGTGATAACCTGAAAGAGCCCAGGTCTGTTCTCCATGAGTACCTATCAGTAACTATTTTTTCTCTTCTTGATTATATACCTGTTCATGGCTGTAATTCTCAAGGATTAGCCTAAGCCTAGGGTAGCAAGTAGTTTTAATTAAAATTAGATTGAGTAGACCAATGAACTGTAACAGAAAATCCTTTTGAATAAAGAGCAATAGTAAGCCTGAATAAGATTTTTTCTGTTTTAAACAGGAATGGATTTGCTCTTATCACTGATCTTTGCTTTTAGAACACATGGTATGCTTCTTTATTATGCTTCACTTTTTATAATTCATTCCAAAACTCAAAATGTTTTGATCATCCTCTGGAAGGCTGAATATTCAAAGCCCCATATGTCACCTCTGTCATCTGTAAAATTGTGTTTCTTTGTTCAACCCTGTGAAAAGACAAATAAGATATGAGTTTCTAAGACCACGCAAGGCTTGGTCTATTGTGCAAGCATAGCAACTAAAGCATAATATATTGCTACTTATTCAAAGAATTTCACAAGGCTAGAAACTCCAGTCACAGTATAACCTCAAGTCAAAATCTAGAAATACAAAAAAAAAAAATCAATACATGATTAGCAAAGTTCTCTGGGTGACGACAACAGCCTCAGGTCTCTTCTCCTTCCTATGATATTTCTATCTACCACTTTATATAAGACAATTATGTAATAACATGATGAAAGGCTTTCAAAGCAAGAGTTATTCAGCCATCTCAAGGCAAGTCAGGGTTGGTTTTCTATTCCCCAAGCTTCTATACAGCCTATTATTTATCAGTTTCTGCTGTCTGCAGTTTCTTAAATCATGAGTTCTGGATCACTAAACTCAGAAATTAAATGAGTCAATGTCAGTATGAAGATGTGGTCTCACAATTCTTCCCTACAGAATGAACAGGAGCACCTTGGCCTGCTCTTCAGCAATGCAGTTGCGTCAAAAAATAGGTGTTTTGAAAATAAATCACAAAATACATTTCATCTGTGACAAACAATCATAAACAATTTTAGCTCATGGATTCTCCTTGTAAATGTAATTTCTATCTCCAGGAAACCCTACTGAGCTGTTTTTTCCTGCAAACGATGTCTGTTTTCTTTTATAACAATACAGATTTTATGAATTCAGATTTGTAACCAGCAAGTTGTATCCTTTTCTGCTTTTTGCCTTTATAAACAGTGAACTCTGGTATTTGTCAAATGGCACTTTCATTTTTCTCAAACTAAAATGGGCCTGTGTCTTTAGCATAGGAGACCCTGTTACCAGCTAGCTGCATTTTCTGTAGGATGTCAAGTAATGTAAGTTACTGAAGAGCTCAGTACAGTGCTTTACAAGTTTTCTGCCATCAACAAGCACAAATTATTAAGGAGAATCAGACTGAGTAAGGTCTTGAAATCATGTTTATTAAAAAAAACCCTTGAACTTGATAACATAGTCCCCACACTCTGGTTTAGATATTATAAAATTTACTCTGATGTAGGATTTGGGGATAAAGAATGCAACCATGATTCTGAAAGGAACTGGTAAGAGAAACAAATTGATCAAATCAACTAGAAAATGATGACTGCCCTTACTATCAATGCTATAAAACAAAAATTGTGTTTCATACACAGCTTTACTGCTTTCTGGTCCTCCCAAAAATCCTTACCTTATATGCATAGCATGCTTTATCTCTTTTAATAAATAAAAATCTTGTGTAATGCAAACTACACTTTAACTTTTAACCCAGAAAAAACATCTATCTTTTAAATATTTCAGAATTCCATTTTTTTCCTCAGTAATCTGTGAACATCTGTGTTCTTGTTCTTGAAAATGCTAGCATCCCATACCAGCTCACTCAGGAAACCTCTAGACAAGAATAACTGCAATATTTCCTTCAGAATCAAATATATAATCAGGAAAAAATCATATAGAATCCCATTAAAATAGTTATTTCTTTCAGAACTGATTTTTGTACTTATAGATCTGAACATAAAAATGACACATTTTTATTTTCCATTTTACAATTCAAAGTAAGGTTTTATCCTTCATGGAAATATTTACTATTAGTAGTAAAATTAGTAAAAATTTTCAGACTTCTTCTCTGGATTTGTTCAGATTTCATCATGCTGTTTTTAAGAGCCAATGACAAAGACTATGGGACATTTGTTTTATAGGCTGTCTTAGAACATGTTCATGTCATTATACAGGTAATCCAAATGGATTTCTGCTGGCCCATTAGTGCATCAACAGATGGTCAATATCTTTACTAATATGAAAGAAAGGAAGAGAAATTTTAGACAAATGCACTTGTTCACAGGTTTAAAATGGATTTAGATTTTTGAAGATTTTTTTTGGCCAGAATCAGAGTTTGAGGACCATGTTGCACTTCTGATATGCACTTCTAAGAAATTTCAGTGAAATTAAAGAATGCATCAAGAACCAGTTAATCTTGAACATCTTTGCGAAGTTAGACTGCACATTTTAAAAAAAGCTACCATATGCTGAGTTACATCTTTAATTACTTAAGCATCCAGTAGGCATAAACTTTATTTACTCCACAATGTTTGGACTGAAAGAGCAGAGCATCCAAAGTTACCTTTCATTTTGAAACTGCTTTTCAATATTTACACAAAACACCCTGGTTCCAGAGCCCTTCTCCTCCACCATGCCTGAGAAGCTTCCGTTTGCAGCCCCACAAATCCCATCTACCACATAAAGTGTTCCAAAACCAGTGACTTTTAGGAGCACACATGTGCACTTCTTGCAAATTTATTTCTCCCTGTTTCTCCTTTGTCAGTAGCCCCATAGACACACACTATTCCACAAAACAAATGGTAATGGAAATTATATGCAAAAGGACTAAGCCAATGCTAAGAAGGTAAATCTTCACCAAGTGTCTCTGTAAGGATTCCTGCAAAGCGTTGCTGTGTTTAGATATTTGGTGGTGCACTAGCCTCATGGCTTAACAAAGTAACAGGAAAAAAGCCCCTTCTGTCAGTAGGATAAATGTACTGTTTCTTTTTTATACTTTGTTTTTGGATAACTAACAAACACAGTTCACTGTGGGAAACTGAAGGTCTGAAAGGCGTACAGCCTCATTACTCTTGTCCATTGAATCACATGGACTGAAACGCCACTCTCTATATAAACACTAAAATACCAGAAATGCCACTGATGAGGAAGCTTATCCATCCTGAGTTTTACAGTGTCTGTCTGACTGGTTTGTCAAAGAGATTTGCAGATAAGAGGAAAGCAGAACAGTTTTGATGCCAGATTTCTCAAAAGAGCAGTCAAACAGTAGGGATGTGTGTGAAATAAATCAATCCTAACTTTTCCCTTTCCACTTTTTCCCCTTCTTTTGCAGCTCTTTGGCACAGTTATGTCTCCTGAGAAGATTAAGTTGCAGGTTCCTCAGTTTACAGGAGAGGAAAATCTAAACTTTTTCACATAGAAAGGAGTTTTTGCAGTCTGCAAATGAAGTGTATGTGACATAGTTGGTTTCTCCATCACCATGACTTTAGAGAAGCCTGAATTTTATGAATATTTTTTTGTATTGTAGTATTTGCCAGAAGTTTCCAGTTTCCCTAATTACTGAAAACCTGGAAAAGAGGCAAACTTTCGAGATGGCTCAGAAGCTACTCTCAATCTGTGAAAGGAATGTCTCCAGTGTCTGAGAAAGGGGAAAAATGTCAGAAGGAAATAAAGAGCAAGTTGAGGAAACTTTTGTTTTTTTCACTTGAGATTGTCTGTCTAAAAAAAAAAATCAGTGTAGTCTGTGCTTGCACACAGCAGGGTATTTTGTAATTGCACTAAGCTGTAAACAGAACTGAAGGAGTTGTCTGGAGCTATGAAACAGTAAAGTAGCCATTGATTTGTAAAGCAAGGTAGAGGAGTTGAAATGCCATGACTTGAGAAAACTTTTAAGTAACCATAAGGTTGTGAAAAACCGTAGGATGGTTTATTCAGACTTGAGGAGTGTGAAGCAGAAGAGGCACGAGTGACACAAGTCAGGCAGTGCCCTGGATGGCCTGGCTCTCAGTGCTGCAGCAAAGGGCACAATGTCCATCCCCATCCTGACAGCTGGTGAGTGAAAGACTTTAGGGTGAACTCAGGTGAAGACAGGGGGAAGCATCTAATCCTCTAATAAATAGATTTATTGAAATGGTTCTATGCATGGTGACCTCATACTTTATTCAGCAGTTTGAAAGTACAAAATTCTTTTGAGAATCTTTCTAATTTTTAAAAGAAAGATCCATTAATAAATATTGTTTTTTAATATTCACATGCAGAAATGTTTTCTAAAATGCTTTTCCTATGCAACATTAAGTGAAATATTAATAAGTATAGTTAAAATTATAGTTATTTATAAAATTCATCTTCACAATATTCACTCCTCTGTGGTACAAAACTAATCATTGAGATCAGGATAAAAGTGTCTTTAAAGGGATAAAAACTACAATGTGCCCGAGTCCCTTTTCTACTTTGGGTGAATTAGAATATTGAGCTGTCACAGCCGGAAAACTAAAGGCAAAAAATGAAGATTTACATGTGTTATGAAAGAGTTTTTCTTCTAAGAATCTTAAAAAAAATTACAAAATGGGGCATTCATTGAAAATAGCAGAACCAGAATCTAGGACGCAGTAATTTTTGCGCTGCAAGAGCACTGATGTGGATGAAATGCTTTGTCTTCATGTGAGCCAGTGGTGAAAGTATAGACATAGAAACAAATGTCTGGGTAGCAGCAAAACCAGAATAAACTCTAAAATTTCTCCACAATGAACAACTTTAAAGAAATTTTGATTCTTTGCTGACAAAAGGGATTAAATGTATGCAGTTTAACACAGATATTTCTCTCCATTTTATACTATGCATTTTGCTTGTAGAAGGAAAAATTAATGTTGGATAAAGATTTCTGTGATTAAAAAAAACCAAAATGCTGTGAAAAATTTTCCATTCACCTGAAGTCCTTTCTTATCCACAGAACTATGCTGTCCAAGTCCACAAACCCAGTATCAGCACTCTAGGCTGTAATGGTCTAATACAAGGATTTTTAGCACTGATTTTTCCACTCCCCCACCCTCTCCCCCAGTCCTGCCCCGCTCTTAATACATGATCCTTTGAAGATTCCTCTGATTTTATTGTTGAGAATGAAGGTAGATTATGGTATAGAAATATTCATGGGGTAAAAACACCATTTATGATTTTATAGATTATCATGTATGAAATCAGACACAGGTTAGCAAATGCTAGACAGATACTGGTTTAATATATTCTGGGATATCAATTCCTTCAACTGCATTGATTTTGTACTGAAATAAGAATTTTTTTCAACTGTTTGCCTAAAGTTTTTACTACTTGTTCTTATTTTATGGGACAATTTAGAGATTTATTTGTCAGCAAGTTCATCACAGATTAGCTCATGTCAACATTTTGTCTCATTACAGGGTTTTCCATGATAATAAGCCTGCAGACACTAATGACCTCCAACAAATACGCTTGACCTCTTATGTGTTCTGTATTTTTGCTGTTGATTCTTTCCAGTTCAGCATGCATCACTGAAGTTATAAACAAAGCAGAAAGGATGTACAGTAGGGCAGATAGCTAAGTGGAATATATGATCAAAACAAGAGATGGTTTTTGATGTTATCTTGTGTAAGGTACTTGAACTGGTTTTGGCTGGGGTAGTGTTAACTTTCTTGGCTGGTACGGGGCTGTGTTTTGAGTTTGTGCTGAACACGGGATGGATAATACAGGGATGCTTTTTTAACTGGTGAGCAGGGCTCACACACAGCCAAAGCCCTTTCTGCATTCCATACTCCAGCAGGTTGAGGATGCATGGGAGAGGGGGAGTAGAGGCAGCAGGGACAGGTGACCCCAGCTGACCAAAGGGATATTCCATAGCATGCAATGTCATGCACAGTGTATAAAATGGGGAAAGAAATACAAAGGAGAGAGGGAGCATTTGGAGTGATAGAGTTTGTGTTCCCAATTAACCATTATTCGTAATGCGGCCCTGGTCTCCCTAGGATGGCTGAACAACTGCCTGAACATGGGAAGCAGTGAAATAATTCCTTGTTTTGCTTTGCTTTTATGCACAGCTTTTGCTTTTGCTACCCAGCCGTCTTCATTTCAATCAATGAGTTTTCTAACTTTTGCCCTTCCGATTCTCTCCCCAGTCCCATTGGTGGGAGAGTGGGCGAGCAGCTGCAGAGGGCTGTGGTTAAAAAATGCCAGTACTGTAGGGGCACCAGCATTGGACAAGCTAAATATTTTACTTCAGATTAATAAATAGGGGAACTGAAATTATGCTGTGCATGCACATTCATATCCACATAGGTGAAAGACAAACTTATGCCAACCTACTGCAAAACTTCCAGAACTCTGTTTTATTATGCTGGCATTCTTTCAGACAGTGAATGGCATAGTGTACAGGAGCCTTACAGCCTGACAGAATATATTTATTTTTTCTCCAGACATTTTCTTTTGTTGATGGTTAGACCACAAGGTATGAAACCAGCATACCTTACTGCAGTGTAGCTATGGAGTGCCTGCAGCTTTCTCAGCTGACCACAGTCCCCAAGGTAACATGACACTGGGGAAAATGGCAGGACCAAATCTGGAAAAAATATTTGCTC
This sequence comes from Melozone crissalis, assembly GCF_028551555.1. Taxonomy (NCBI): domain Eukaryota; kingdom Metazoa; phylum Chordata; class Aves; order Passeriformes; family Passerellidae; genus Melozone; species Melozone crissalis. Next base: position 43,107,667 of record NW_026535783.1, on the reverse strand, counting down.
TGTTTAAAAAAAATTCAGTAACTTCTGAGAGCTAGGTATTGCTTTGTTAACTTGACCATGAGCTTCAGATACATAAATCATTTCACTTCTTGGCACACTGGAAAGACCAAAATAAGGTAAAATCAATCTCTGCTTTGTATTTGTGGATCTATACAACTCTATGGGGCCTGATGGGATTCATCCAAGAATCTTCAAGGAGTAGGCTGATAGCTTTGCAAAACCTCAATTGATGATTTTCAGGCTGCCTTGGGAAACTGGAACAGTCCCAGCTGACTGGAAACTGGCAGACATTGTCCTGATTGTTAAGAAGGGCAAGAAGGAGGACCTTGGAAACTATAGGCCTGTCATTCTTACTTCAGTGCCTGGTAAAATCATGGAAAAGATTATTCTAGGCAGTATTGAAAAACATCTGGAGAACAATGAAGTAATTGGTTAAAATTTGAGCCAACACAGTTTCATGAGGGGAACGTCCTGCTAATCAAATCTGATTTCCTTTTATAACAGAGGAACCCACCTAGATGACCCAGGAAAGCCAGTTGATGTAATGTTTTTAGTCTTCAGCAAAGCTTTTGATGCTGTCTCTCACAGGATCCTTCTGGACAAAATGTCCAGCACACAGCTGGATAAACACATCATGTTGTGTAAACACATCGTGTTGGGCAAGCAAGTGGCTTATGGCTGGTGCACAAGATATTACAGTGAGTGGGGTGACATCAGACTGGGGACCTGTCATTACTGGACTTCCACAGGGCTGCATCCTTGGCCTGGTGCTCTTCAATATCTTCATTAACAACCTGAATGCAGGACTTGAAGGAATAATAAGTAATGTTGTTAACACTAAATTGGGTAAAGCTGTTGGCTCCCAGAAGGGCAGAGAGACCCTGCAGAGAGACCTTGACAGTATGGAAGGCTGGGCAATCAGCAACCATATGAAATTTAACAAGGGAAAGATGCTGCATCTGGGCCACTTCTGGATGTACAAACACACTGGTGAATGAGAGGCTGAAGAGCAGCCCTGTGGAAAGGGAGGAGGGAGTCCTGGTTGATGGCAAGTTTAACCTGAGTCAGCAGTGCCCTGGCAGCCAGGAGGGCCAACCCTGTCCTGGGGGGCACCAGGGACAGCATCACAGCTGAGCAAGGGAGGGGATTGTCCTGCTCTGCTCTGAGCTGGGACAGCCTCACCTCCAGTGCTGGGGGCTGGTTTGGGTGCCACAATATAAAAAAGAAATTAACTGTTAAGAAGTGTCCAAAGGAGGGCAATGAGGATGGTGACGAGGGGACACTGTATGAGAAGTGGCTGAGGTCACTTGGAGAAAAGGAGACTGAGGGGAGACTCACTCATTGGTCCCTGTCCCTCCTCTTTGCTAATGAATCTTTATCTTCATTAGCAAAGAGGAGGGACAGGGACCAATCTCTTTATTTGTGACCAATGACAGGTCTTGAGGAAATTGCATGAAACTGAGTTAGGGGCGGTTTAGGTTGGATATCAAGGAATGATTCTTCACCCAGAGGGAGGCTGGGCACTGGAACAGCTCCCCAGGGATGTGGTCACAGCAGCAGCCTGACAGAGCTCAAGAAGCATTTGGACACTGCTCTGAGGCACATGGTGTGATTCTTGGGATGTCCTGTGAAAGGTCAGGAGTTGGGCTTGATGAATTTGATGGGTCCCTTCCAACCCAGCATATTCTGTGATTCTATACAATTACCAGTCCACTGAAAAATAGAACAAAAAGATGAAACTAAATAGGCATCTTAGTGGGCATATTTACTACAAAAGTAGTTCTCTATTAGAATTGGAAAGTACCTAGGGATATAGGGTGACATAAATAATTACTCTTTCTAACATTTCAGACTGATATTTACAGCTGTTATTATTATATGTACCAAACTCTTTGGATTGAGTGTTTTTTTCCAGGGAGCCTATTGAAAATAGTTTTTTTTCTTTCTCGGTCATTTACATTTAACTAATATGGCTGGTGTAATAGTATTTGTTCTTCATAGCACAAACACATTTTCTCTGATCAGCTATTCATCAGAATTGCCAGTTCGGTGGTGATGAATTATTGGTTCATTGGTAATAACAATTACAGTTTTTTGTTTGCTTGTTTTTACCTAGGCCAATTGAAGAATTGTTTGAAACAAGTTAGATGTTCTGCTGATAGCCTTTCCTGCCAAATTAATAATGACCTCCAAAAATTATCTGACATCCAAAAAGCAAAGAACAAGTAAATATTACATGAAAGCTAGTAAAAACGTATTATTTTTAACATGACAGCATTTCATTTTCAAACACCGAAGAAAAATCCCTTTCTAATGCCATTTCTTACCACCATAACTTGAGACAAACCAGACTTTGAATCTGGCCATATCGTTATTTAAGCAGCTTTACCCTTTGGGTAACACAGCACACTACTTTGTATTTTCTCTCTGCTCTTGTCTCTCTGCAATAAGACTGGAGAAATTAACACTACAAAATAAAGGAGAGTTTGTTCTGGCCACACAAATGCAAAATCCCGGTGAGTAATATTTGGAGGAATGCTGTTGTCTGATTTCCATTTATAACTGTGACATATACATATACAGAGAGCCAGGGCACAGCAATAGCAGGTCATATGAAAAACTGTCCATGATAGGTATTTTTGACTACCAAAACCAAGAAAAATCTAAGGGAAGAGCCCCAAAAACATGTAAGGTGCATTCTGGCCAGAGAAAATATTCTTTTGAATATCTGTTTTTCTGTCCTTTTAGAGAAGAAAATACTATATTTTCAAACTTTTCATATTTTCCTTCCTTTTTTTTTTTTTTTTCAGAGCTACATAGAATGTAATTGTCTCTAGGGAACAGATTTTACCAGGAAGATGTGCAGATGGAAGGAGCAAAGGTTCCACGAGGGAAAAAAAGTTATTTGCATTTTCTGGCAATTATAGAGAAATCTTAACCATAGATTTCAATCTGCAGCTGCTTTTATGTTATTTTCATTCTTTACTTGAAACAAAATTGACCACCTTTGCTTTCAAAAGAGTTTTTCAGGGGTCCTCTTCACTCTATTGCCATTTAATCTGCTAACATCTCTTTGACAATAAAGTATCTGGACCCAAAATTAGCATTGCTGCTCACTAAGGTATTTATGACCACACTTAACTGTCCATAATATCCATGAAAACCACATTGGAGAAAGAGGAAAATATGAAATACAGTCCTATGATTTAAGCTAGTTTAAGGAAGAGTGTCGGAAGTGTAAGCTACTTATACTGATCTAGTAGGTATAGTAAGAAAGTGTGGGAAATGTCTGTAATTGCTCTGCAGTTTTGCAGTTTCATCATGGAACCCTTTATAAGGAATTCTGATTTTATAAGGAATTCTCAGGATCACAGAATTCAGCTCGCTTTGAGTTTTCAATTCATTACCAATGTATGCAAAGTTTGCAGAAATGCATGTAGGAGTAATAGGTGGGCTCAATGGTCTTGGAGGTATTTTCCAACGTTAATGATTCTTTGTTTCTGTGAACACTTATTCTATTCCTCATACTTCTGTATTTCTGTCTTCTGCAATGTTATTTATGCTAGAACCCTTGGCAATAGTGACACAACCTTGCTTTCTGCTCTGGACCCATTTATATAGATTTCAGTTGGCTGAAATAGGAGAGCTAATGTTAGCATTAATCACTGGTTTTCAGCTGTCTCAGAGCTCTATTTATTAGATATTTTCTAGGCAAAGTGGAAAGTTTCTGCATGATCAATAAACATTTAAGCAATGGTAGTTCATATTATTTTCTTTTTTTTTTTTTCTCCCAACAGTTCATTTAACATCTGAAGGTGATCTGTTGTAGGATATCCTGATTAATAGTATTTCTGTTCCTTTGGAAATCTGGAGCTCAGTATGAAATGAACTGCTTATAAAATGAAGACAATGAGATATAACTTGTTCAGAGTTGATTTTATTTGGAGCAAGCAAACTCCTCTTTGCCTTTTTTTTATAAGTAGATAGATAAATAGATAGATAGATAGATAGATAGACAGATCAGAGTATACAATATGTTAAATATTTCTTACATATATATATATATATATATATATATATATATGCTTATATGCATGCAATGGGACCGTATACCTATGCCCCCTCAAACACTGGCTGCCAATTACATTCCGCAGGAAAACTGCCAGGATGTGAGCAGTATGTAGGAAACAACTTACGCTGAATTTCCTCTTAAGCCAGTGCTGAAAGAAGTTTAAAGGATTTTAACACAGATACTGATGCTGTCATGTTGTTAAAGGTTTGAATGTTTGTTTCATTTGAAAATTGAACTCTGACCCTTAGAGCACTAGGAGTTTTTTAAGGTATCTTTCCTGAAATTCAAGGTTCAGTGGTCCACATCTTTAGGCTCAATCAGTGGTGTTTTCTATTACATTCCTTTTTTTCTTCCTGGTATTTACCTTACCTCTATGAATTTCAACATTACAGTTAAGATGGCAGCCAATACCACAAATTACTTTGCTTATGGAAGTGGAAGAAGTCTTTGCTTGTCTATTCATGTTTGACTAGAAGCCTTGTTTTTTTTTTGACTTCAGCATAGTGCTGACTATGGGACACCATAGACCAATGTTCTAAATTTCCATTCTTTTTTCTGTTATTCTCTGGGGAATCTGCTGCTTTGTAAATTATGGGCAAGAGTGAATATTTCCTAAATGGATTCCTCATTAATTATTTAATTTTTCTAAATATTATTTAAGTTTTTAAATTATATTAAAGCGAGGTTTTTCCCATTCCAGTAGGATTTGTTCTGTCCACATGAAACAACATGTGGCAATCTCCACTAGCTATTGGATGTATAGTGTTTTATACATCATCTTTGCAGAAAAACTGTCCTATAATTGTGCAATATGCCAGCACAGATCAGTAGCAATTCTTTACTCAAAAATTATGGCATTTCAACTTGGGGCCAAAAATTCCCAAGTCCTTCGTCTATGAAACCACAAATATAATTTCTGAGACCATTGCAAATGCTACTTCAGTAGTTATTTAAAAATGTCATCCTAATTTATGATATTACAATAAACTTATACTTAAAGAAACCAGGTTTAAATGCAAAGAGAAAACTTGCTGAACACAATTTAATCCTGGTAAGGAAAAGATCTGTAAATGCAATAATGTAATAAAATCTGTAATAAAATCTTATAGATCTGGCAGGAGAAATGTACAGACTATGTGACCTAGCAGTTGTTTAGCATAGCCTGAAGAGTTACATTTAAATATCACATTAAGAAAAGACCCACCTGCCTCTCCCTCCTTAAATAGGCTTTCTGAGTCATCAGTTTTGGAAAAAATGACTTCCAAAAGGTTTTTGTGTCCAGCTCTTTAGCGCAAGTGTCCTAAAATGCAGTGAAATCAGATTTCTTTAGATGAGCAGGGTATAAGAGTTCAAGATATCTAAGATATATAAGTTTTCAAGATTGTGCTTTTTCAAATGCATGCATATTTTTTGTTCATGATTATGCATCTAGAGATTCCTACTGACTCTATTAAGTTTTTTATATATTTGGATATATCGCTATATATATAAATGCATACATATCGCAAATTATACACTTAACTATTTGCTTTTATTTATGTTTTTGTTTTGTTAGGTGACATATAATGAGTTAAGGAGAATTTCTCCTGTCAAGGAGAGAACTTACTTATTACAGCCTGAACACATGCTGTTATCTTACTTTCCCTTGCAGCTGTCAGTTACTGGTATACTGAGTTGGTCCTTGTTTGCAAACAAGCCCATCAGCTTTTTTAGCTAAAGCATTAGATGTTCAACATGAAACTGAGAAAAATTCTGAATCTCTCTCTGATATATTGATGTACTGATGCACTTCTGCTGGGATATGTGCCTTTCAGTGTAGGAACCCCTGTAGTAACCTTAACAGATATCAGCAGCCTCGTTACAGCAATGTGGCACTGCTGTCACTCGCATGGAAACACCCTCGAGACATCCATCCTCTCTTGGACGTACCCTGAAACTCCCTGGGAAATTTGCACTTGACAGCTCACAAGTTACAAGCAACTGTGGTACCTACTAGTTTTCCTTTTTGGGACATCTCTCTGGTATTTACAATCCTCTACCTAGCGAGTGGTAAGGGCTGATGTGTTTTGATGACAAATTTAATTAAGTCTAGTCAGTGAAAGCAAGCAGGACTGCTTTACTTGTAGCAGGTTGCTCTGTCTGAGCAGGAATACAGCAGCTCAAACTGGCTTACAAGTCCAGCTTACAAGTTACCAGTGGTAGAATAAGCAAGGAGGGTCTTCTTATCAGTGATAAGATCAAGCAAGAAGGGTCTGCTGGTTTTAGTCCTGAAGAATGCTGAGACCTGCTTGACCGTCCATCAAACCCATTTGTGAGGATATGCAAGAAAGATGCTCCCTGGCTGGGCCTGTGAGCAGCAAGGATATGCAGGTGCTCATATGGAAATGAGAGCCAAATTTTCAAGCAGCAAAAAACAAAGAGCTGATAACATCGTTTTCAGCAGCAAAGAATATTTTACTGAGTAAACATGACAACACAAAATCTAAAAATGCCTAAAATGACAAAAATTCACTCTATACTATGAAAGGCCAGTCCCATTTTGGCACAGTAAGGACTTCTAGCACAACTCCCAAAGGTGAAAGGATTGAAATAAATAATTTAATAGGCTTGTATAAGTACATTTTTTTGGCATCCTTAATTCTGTGGGTAAAATCATATAAAGGTCCATTTAGACCTGTATAATTTTAGATATAAACTGTTGACTAAGTCTGGGGATAGGATTGGACTTACCTAGACTCCTCTCTAAGAAGTTCATAGAACATGGGGATTCTTTCTAGACCACGTGCCTCAATGGAAAGTCCTTGCTAACAAACTTTATTTGAAGGTCCCTCTCTGCCCACCACTGTCCTGTGAAGGCTGACTGGCAGCCTTTAGCAGAGTGGGAGCCGGGCCCAGCCCTGCAGAGGCGGGAGCAGGGCAGCAGTGGCACCGCAGGCCGCAGTGCCCCATGCCACAAGGGCGCCCCAGCCACGCAGGGCACACCCCGTCCATCCTGACCTTTCTGAGCGAGCCAAAGGCTGACTGATGTCAACCACTGTAACGGTGACGAGAGGTAACCTTTGCAAAGGGAAAACCTGGGATCAAACCGATTCCCTGGAGCCAGTCCTACAACCTGCCTTCACCCTTCATGAGCAAAGCTTTCTTCTAGCGGCAGTAAGAAGAAGCTCTTGATTTTGTATTGGACAGTAAAAGCCACAGTTTCTGAATGATTCATGACAAGCAGTCCCAACTGAGACACAATGAGTGTCCAAAATTTTCTCAGAAATTTTAACACTGTCCTTACCTAAAAGACTGAAGGAAGAATAGATATTGTTTTGGATACCCACAATGATATCCATCATTAAACTTATTTTGATACTGAAACTAATGCAGATTTAAAATCTGCATATCTACAGTGGAACAACCTTGTGTTGACCCAAATACCAAGACCAGCTTCCATTCAGTGCTAAATCTCATAATTTTTTAAGTTAAATTTGCAGTAGATAAAGGCTTAAACTCATTTAAGATCATGATCAGCGTTTTATAACTGTTAAACCCAGTCTTCTGTCAAGTAACAACAGTTTCTTTTTCTCAAAGCTGAATGCAGGCTGTTCTATGATGCCTTTGGTGATGTCACTCTCTCTTCCAGATCCAGTTTGTACAGAATAGCAACAATAAATGGAGAAGGCACTGAGGTACTTAGGGGGACTGCTAGATGTTTTCTGTTTTAGTATTTACTTCTTGTTGTCCAGTCTTCCTTTCCTCAGAATTAATAACATATTGTTTTTCCCTCAGCACCGGCTATATGGCAACATAACCATGTATTAATATAGGGCTTAAGATCAATAATAATTTGCAACTTGTGACACAGGGATTAGTACTGAGTCCTCTTCAATGACATTCCAGTTACCTGTTAATGGGCATGAACAGATTTCTTAAATCCAACACTTTTCATTAGGAGTGGAGTTGATCTCACTCAGCTTTGGTTGTATAAAACATTAACTGCCTGGATAGATTCCAAATTTAGTCATTATAAAACATCATATTCAGTGTCTGATTCATTCCATTCTGAGGTAAATCAGCCACAGGAAGTACAAATCTCAGTGATTATCTCCAAAAAAGCAACAAGATCTCAACGTTTGATATTGCTGAGAGTATCTAGTCATCCTGGAAATGCTTCTGAGCCAACACTGCAGGTCTACAGTGCTTTTTTAGATCAGCTTTGAGAACAAAGACCCCAATGCACAGAAAGTGGTGCCTCAGAAGGCCTGTCTGCCAGCTCCCACTCCTGTTGAGCCTATCCTTAAAGGAGTCTGTCACAGCTGAAGTGATATTCAACTTCCAGATTTTCTGCAGTTAAAAGTGCTCAAACATAGGGAATGAAATTCTTTTCTGCGGGGTTTGGGATGAATGTGAAATAATTTTTTTCCAGAATGGAATCTCATTTCCATACAAGACTGCTTGTCTGGTGCCAAGGAATAAAATAAATTGGTAAAGATTCAAATGGGAAGGTTTAATATGCTATTCACAACATAAGGCAGAGCAGCAACAGATTACTTAAAAATTTTATTTACAGACCTTTATTTTTATTTGACCTTTGAGCTGCTTTTCTGTCAGAATATAGAAGTTCTGTGTCAGATTTTCGGCTGTTTAGATGGTCTGGGAAGGCCCGAGGTGGCCTTGGGCCGCCCGCGCTCCAAAGGACGAGAAGGGACTTCAGATCTTTTCTCGGTCTCGGTGTTTATTAAATGCTTATCTAAAAGATTTTCTCTGGGCCTGACAGAGTTCTGCTCAGCAGTCAGCCATGGGCACACACTGAGCCCCCCGGGGCGGTCACTTATCTTTATACTCGGAGTTACGTATACAATATTTATCATTTTTCTCCAATACCTTTCACCCTTATTGACAAGTGTACATTCAGTAAGAACCAAACTCAAAGTGCCAACTCCACCACAGAAGATGGAGGCCTAGAGGAAGAAGAAGAAGGAGAAGGGCACGCCCCAATTCCTCCATCGTACTTCTCTAGACCCCCCTGTACAGAAATCTTAAACCCTGTATCTCACACTCCAATTAACTTATCCCTTCACCATTCACCCCAGTGAAATCCTCCTATCCTCATACTGATCTCATCTCCCATGTGGGATCAAAGTCCAGCCACCAGACATTTCTGGCAACATTCCAGGACTCCCGAGCCCCCCAGGGGTGATCTTGGTCACCCTGCACCCCAGTCCTGAGAGGCTGAGATCCCACAGTTCTGTATTAACATAAGAATATAAAAGCCTTCAACATGATATAATAGAATTTTTAAATAATTATTCAATTTTTATAAAATTTTATTTAAAAATAAATATTTTGCAGAAAAGCAAAAGGTAAAAATAAGCAAATACTCTGAGGAGTTTTCATCTGCTGACAGCAAAACCATTCCAACAATTAAAATGTTGCATATATATTTCTGAATACAAGAAGCAAAACAACAGGCAAAAGTCGTAAGTGGATGATAGTCAAAATACATGCAGAGAGGAGGCTTTTTGAATCTTCGGTAGAAAGAACAATGACTTTCTTATATAGGCTTATGCTCTCAAAATATTTTCTATGGACATATATAATCCAGACAAATTTCACTATCAGAACTCTTTGAACTATGGAAAATTTTGTGGTTTTACGTCAGTGTCTTCTAATACCAAAACACATGAAAAAAACTTATGGAAAATAACTGGAAAAACAGTTACTCACAGATCAAGACTTGAACATGTTTGCTTACATTTAAGAGCTTGAATAGTTGAATTGACAACACATGAGTATATTTTCATCACTGTCTTATAAAAACATACACTGGAAACAATGGGATACCATAATCATGGCAGAAGATATGATGCTGGTGTTTTCAGATGAAGTTTCTTGAGCACTGAAATGCCTCTCCAGCCTCAAACATACCAGAAAAATTCTAGTAACACCTATCCATGTTTCCCAACATTGAGTTTTACTTAGGAAAACATACTTTTAATGAGCTAATTACTTCTTAGTATTTACTGTTGAAGTCTTTTGCTACTGGAACTGTTTTAGAAAGTAAATCCTGAGTATGAGATCATTAAACTGGAAATCATTGCAGTTTGCAAAAATTCTTGTAACGTAAACGTGCCCCTTGGCTGACTTTTGCTTTGATAGTGACGACCAATATAGCATAGATCAAGCCATTGGAAGAGAAATCCATAGGACATACCATAAACCAACTATAATAACCATCATTTCCAATGAAAACTAATTTTCTGATAATCAGTTCAATTTGTAATCTAAATGGAAGGTCCTCTCTTCTCTCCTAGCAACCCTAATGCAAATCATTCTCCGTAACAACTGATCCATCATCTGCTGCAACTTGTTTGTGGGTCTTCTTTACGCATTACCAGGATTTACTTCAACAAGGTAAACCTATACTTTTTGGAAAGGAATGGAATTTTTTTATTCAGAAATATTCGCTCCCATTAACCACATTTCTACAAAAAATTAAGTTTTATTTCCTGGTGTCTGGAATAATTTCAATGACTCATAAATTGTTATCTAAGACACTATCTGAGTAATTATCCTTAAGGAAAATCTGGTTGTGTTCTTTTCATACTTTTTTTTTTTGTACTTAGAGTACATATGAAGTTGCCAAACTGAAAGGCATAGTGAGGAGGTAGTAAAATCCATCCTGAAACCCCTGTCAGACAGAGACATTCCAGTAACTCTTTAATCTCCACTGTCATAAATCAGAAACCATTTTTAAGACTCAAGATCTGAAAATTCATAATGTGTAACCTTTCAAAGGTGGTGAGAAATTGAATGATGGGCCTCTTCAACAACGACCTGTCTCATAACTCTTGCAATAATCCATTGACTACGCGGAAAAGAAGTTTTAACAACAGAATTATCAAACTCCACAGAAGTACTGGTGATGGTCTGTTTGCTTTTCTTCTCTGTATTTTTTTGAGGTAGGTTAGTTGGGAGCTAGGTCACTTCCCAGTTCATATTGTTGAAAGAGTTCACCAACAGTCTCTGGAATTACGTCTGCAGGTTTTTTGCCCTTAAAATAAAACTGTCCTATGACCTTCTTTGTATCTAAAGCAAACTCCAGCTGATGAAGTGGGTGGCCATTTTGCATGGGTAAGAGAGTATACAACTTATTTTGTGAATGAGTGAGGAAGGCATGGAACAAGTTTTCCTTGAGGGTATCCCCCACATGCTTTCTTAGCATCAGTACTCAGGTTCTCATTACTTCACACTTCTGAATTATTCATACTATTATCAGGATGTAATCAATCTCTTCCCTCCAGAACTGCCTGCTTAATATCTTCCTTCCCTTCAGAACACGAATGTGCCACCTCTGTATTACTGAGGGTGAAGAACGTGCACTGAAGAAAAGTTATCACATGGAAAGGCTAACAAGGACAGAGAACCAGACGCCTCATTTTGCTTCTTAAAATGTGCAGTATAAAAATTATAGAAGTCACTGGAGGATAGTTTTTGATAGTTCTCCCGACCTTGAAAATGTAAAGATTTTTTTAGGCCTTCAAAGTGACTGAAAGCTTCAGCACTAAAATACATACTAGATGTAATTAAATCTCTCTTTTTATTTCAGGGCTGTATGTCAAGAGACCTTGGAATCCAGCAATGCGCATCTACATAACTCTAACATGGTTAGCTTTTCAGAGCACAGGGGGGCTTTGCAGCGCATATTGATGCTCTGATCTGAAACTATGTAAAGCTCTTCTTCATTGCAGCGCACACGTTTTCCCTCAGACTAAAATAAGTCACAGTCTGTATATCCCAGGCCATGTGGTTACAGCTTGGCTGATTGTCTCACTTTAAGGCTCCTCTACGGCTAGAGTGCTGACATGAGTGGTACCTGATTCTCAGAATTTAACCTTTGATCTAGAAAAGCAACCCAAGGGCAAAACATACGCTGTACTTCCAAGGCAGCATCATCCTTGACATCACAGGCTCATTTTGGCAAATAGGAAGATTCACCTGTCCCACACTTCCCTAACAGCTTGGATGAATGTGTTAAAATCTACATTACTTAAAAATTTTCTTCTATTTCAGAGAGTTTATGAGGAAAAATGAGCTAGCTAACATGATTTATGTTTTGGCCTCATACATCTGTGCTTCTTTCTCTCTTTATTTGCAGGTAGAATTCAACTTCGCACCTAGAGACAGTAGACTTCAGGACTGGTAGCTCTCAAAAAAAAAGAGCAAGAAATATAATTGGCTGAGCTCAAAGGAAGATAAAACAGACAGAGTTCAGTTCAGCTTGCTGAATATAAGAGAAGGATCACACAGTAATAGCTGAGGACTGCCACTCTCTCAGTAAGGCCACTAACAATAAATGAATTTCTGATTTTTTTAACCACAGTTTTATTTTGCTTGTAAAAAAAGATGAAATATTCTTTTTTTATAGAGAAGTAAACCACAGTGAGATACCTGCTCTCAAACCTAAGAATCAGAAATGTTCAAAGTCTTGCTGGGTGTACATGTGGCTCTCCCTATGTCCCCATAGGCTTAAATAGACTCACCAAAACTCTTAGTGACAGATTCCTGCCTGGTGTCATCATGACATTAATTAAACCTCTAGACTGGAATGGAATTAAAACTCTACATATTTTCTTCTAAGCCTCAGGTCTCAAAAAAGTTCAGAATTTTCTCAAACTTTAATATTTTCTCTGTCCACATCTGCAGCAACATATTTAAAAGTCCTCTCTGCAGTGGAATGTACCATCACTGGAACTTCTGTGGAAGATGAACATATTGAAATAATTATAGTAACTTCTATGCTTCCAATAAATAACTGAAAAAGGAGGAAGCAACTGATATATAGCAGTATAATATTCACCTGTTGTCCACAGTAAATATGGGGCAAAGCCTTCACCATTAAAATGATTTGTTTATTCACACTTGACACTTGGACCCAAGTGCTGCAATGAGTTATACTAATGTAAATTTAAAGTAAGCTCCATATGAGTGCAGTTCAGAAAAATTCACAAAAACGAACCTACCTGGCCAAACTGCTTTGTTTAACTTCTTTAGAGTTCTGTTTGTCTCCCCAGATCTTTCACTAGGTGTGACCGGACTCGAAAAATCCCATGAAAATTCTGTCAATGATGTAAATAAAGCATGTGGAAGAGACGAATTCTTAAGTGGTTGTGTGTGCCAATACCTTGGGTTTTCATCCAATTTGGAATAAGGCCTAACATCCTGAAGTTTGGCTTCCAATGTCAAAATATGTTCTTCTGCAATTATTTCAATTCATAATAGTAACTTCCATGTAATACCCGGAACTGAACTTTTTTTGTGTTATCATAAAATCAACTCTACTGAAGCAATAGCCTTTTTAACCAAGAAATTTGATTGTAAGCTCATGAAAAAAAATTGCTTGGGAAAGCACCCCATCTTACTGGGGAGTATGTCAAGAAGACACAATTAATTCAGGGTTTACTCTACCTTCTCCCACTCCCCCTGACGTATTCCTTCCAAAAGAGATCACATAAAGGAATTGTGTGTAAAATATTAGTATTATTATTTCCTCAAAATATAGTCTTGGCTATGGCGAGTGGGCTTAGTTGCCACTAGAACTCTTAGAAAAAAAACCTTAGTGCAGTTCTATCTCCCTTTCTGGAGTTTTAAACCAAGATTTTCTCCACTGTATCTTTAAATCCATCAATCCATGCCCTCAAATACCTTTAGTGACATTAATAGTACAAATAATTATCTTGAACAAAGAACACATCCTTGAAAGCTGCCAGCCTACTTCGTGATTGTGCTGTCTTCCTTTACAGCAGTGCTGTTCTTCCCCCAGTGAGCATATTGTCATACTGGGCTGGATCTTGGTTCAGTCTGCTGCCTATCCTGAAGGAATGCAATAAACACAGTGCTGAAATACCTTACACATCACTCATGAATTTTGTTTTCATTTTGTCTGTACTTTAGGGCAGCACCCAAGAGCAGCAAGAACTTTTAAAAGAGGAGTGTTTTCATAGTGATGTAAGAAATAAAACTATCAAGTATGTCATCAGAGTCTTATTGCATTGAGGCAAAGAAAATACTGAATTAGCTAAAGTAATTTTTTAAAAGCTGGTGAGTATTTAAATATCAGTTGCTACTTTACCACTTGAAGCACCCTGGAGAGTCTAAAGACAGCATGTTTTCCAGCCTGAAGCTATTTAAAATTGAGGGTGGTTTCTTTCTCATCACAGTTTACCATAGGGTGTCCAGAGTTCAGCTTTTTTTTCTATAGGAAACAGGAATTAAAGAATACTCTGGGTATTTTGGAGAATAGAAGTGTGGTTACTCCATGTACAAACCTCTTTACTTGAGATAGGTTGTGAAGCCTCCACTGCAGATGATTTTTTAAACCTATTTTCCACAATTAATTTGCAAAATCCAGAGACAGAATCACAGAATCATCAAGGTTCAACAAGATCTTCAAACTTCTAGCCCAGCTGTCAACTTAGCACCACCATAATCACTTTTAAACCTTATCCCCAAGATCTACGCCTCTTGAACACTTTGACAGATGGTGACTCTCCACCTCCACTCACCATGTCTACTGTCTAACCTGGCACCACTTGAGGCTGTTTGCTATTGTCCTTTCACTTGAAATGTGCCAGAAGAAACTGATCCCCACCTTTTTACAACCTCCTTTCATGTTATTGTAGATAGAGAGAGCAATGTCATTCTCGTTGTCCTGGGTATAACACTGAACACGGGATTTGGGGTGCGGCCACATCAGTGCCAAGGTACAGGGAGACAATCCCTGCCCTGCTCCTGCTGGCCATGCTGTTGGTGACAGCAGGATGCCATTGGGCTTCTTGCCCACCTGGGCACACCCTGGCTCATGTTCAGCCATTGGCACCAGGACCCCCAGGTCCTTTCCCAGTGAACAACTTTTCCAGTTACTCTGCCTCTGGCCTGTGGCACCACCTGGGATTGTTGTGACCCAAGGGCAGGACCTTTTTTCTCTCTCTTGGTCCTTATCCTGGAGTGGTCCCCACAATATTTGTTTTTTATCCCTTTTTTTCAGTCTAGACATCTGCAGTAAAAAACAATCTTGAAAAATACTATCATCTTTTTTGGCCCATATGCTTACTAGTAAAATCTCATTTGTCTCTTGTGTTTAGAGAGATGAAGAATTAGAATCTCTATTGCATAAAGTCAGATGATTAAGGGATTTGAAACAAATCTGAACAAACCATACATTTTGGTTTGTTGCATTAGTCACTGTAGTTTAGTGCAAACTTTTCAAGGCTCACCAGAATAAGTGAACCATAAGATGTTCATACTTAAAAGTGAACAGAGAAAATGGAAATGCAAAAGAAAAAATATAAATCACTAGTAAACTTAGCTCTCTCTTTGTTCATAGCCTTTATCCCATCCCAGTTATGTTAAAAATGTTCCACTTAATCTTGAGCATGCAAAATGAAAACTGTCAGCCTGAAAATACTAATTCTGCATTTCCTGCAGACTCAGGTTTGTGCTAACAGTAGCCATAGGCCAGTAATACATCCACATCAGCTTCTCTCTTTAGGCACATAACTAATCCCAATGAAACAAGTACAGCTACTTGAATATTTAATGCCATGTACTGGAGTTTGTCAGATAACTCCAGTATATGGCAGTTGTCTTTTATCATGAGCTAACTAAAGGAAAATGCATACCACCTTAATTCTACCTAGATTATAATATTAGTTTGATGAACTTCAAAAAACCTGGCATTCTGCTGTGAGCAGAATGAAAAAGATGTAGGACCATTAGTGAAGACACCCATTATTATAAGGCAATGTATGAAAAGTCTAAATTTAAAAATCTGTCTCTGTTTGGTCTCTGAGTCTAATCATCCTGCCCACCACAAGCCCAGGAGAAACGTCTGGCTTTATTGCTCAATGTCTTCTGACATCTTAGCATTCTAGACATAGGAAAAGTGCATTAAAAACATATACAAGTTATGTGAAGTCAGTTCAAGCTAAACAGCATCCCAATGAGTTGGTTTTGTTTCAGTTTTGAAGCACATATGTATTCAAATTAAATACCTCCAGCATACATGCACAGCACTTCCCTCGTCTAACTCAGAGCCTCTGGGCTTCCAAAGTTGCCTCTTTGAAGAAAAACTCTCACACATCTGCCCTTTGGAATTTTGTTGTAGACTCTGGGCTTCTCTGAGCTATGCCCAATCCTAGACGTAAGCCTGGAATTTTTTACTTCCTAGATGAAGCAGGCAACATCTCACAGTTTCTTCAAACAGGGAACTGAAAATTTCACAACTGGCTGAGTCAGCTGGCAAAGGGACTATACCCAAACCTGTGAGAGTCCATGCAAGCACAGATAACCTGGAAATGTTTAGGTGAGCTATGACTACTCTATAAGCTGGTCTCCACTGCCAGAGCTGTTCAACCTGCCAGAAGATCCTGCTTTGAGGAACTGAGATACAATAATGAGCACGTTGGAATGCGTTTTGTGTCAAGCTGTACCAACTTGTTCACAGACTGTAGGAGAACAGCTTTTCAGGATTCACATGCTACTGAACCAGTTCAAGCATGAATTCTTAGTGTGTTTTTAAAATGGATTTTCGTAGAATATCATGGTGTGATGCTATCACATAATGTGTTGGAAACAAGTTTTTTCTGTCAGAAAGGCTCTTGTGTATCCACCCTAGACCATGTCACAAAGATAAAGGAAAAAGTCACTGTCTAAAAATGACATCTCTGAAACTGTTTTGGGTTAGAATTGCAACAGTAACCTATAACAGACTAATAATTCTCATGACAGTGTTTTTATAGCATTGTTTCAGCATGACTCAAAAGGTAAAATAGAAACCAGCCATACAGCAACAAGTCATTGGAGTCTGCTAGCCCGAATTAAGACAGCAGAAAGCACAGACATCCAGGTGGTCCTGGGCCAGCACATCCCAGAAGCTAACCAGCTTGCCATCTGTATCCTGTATTCTGAGCTCTTCTCTCCCTGATTTATCTAACTGCATGCTATATTTAGACTATATACTAGAGAGCAATGACTGTATATCAATCATAGCCTCGGAATCCCCTCATAGAAATATGGTGCTCTGTTGAGAAAAGGAACTGTCCATTTCCACATGCATTAAGAAAACACTATGAGAAGCAGTTGCTGAATCACATGATGTTCAGAAAATATCATGTGAAGAAACTGCATGTGCTGTTCTTTTGTAACTCTGTTTATAGGTAGAAAAAAAGTTACTGGAATTTTAAGTTAGCAAAACAGGATAACATTTTCAGAAAAGAGTTCGTCTTTTACTTAACTCCTTGTTTGTTGATAAATTTCATCACTAAGTAAGCATCTATAACGAGGATTGAGAGCAGCCTGCAGTAAGTATCAAAGATCTCAAGGATGAACTGGTCCAACCTTTCTTAGCAAAAGCACAGTCCAGACGAGATGGCCCTGTACTTTGTCTGGATGAATCTTAAAAGTGTTCAATCTTGAGGAATCTACAATTTTCTTAGGGAGATTATTATAATGGTTAGTTGTTCTAACTTTAAAAAAAAATTTCTTTTGTCTAATTTGAATCACCCCAGAAGTAACTTGTACCCATTGCTCCTCATCTTCTCTGTGTGACTCCTCATAAAAAGGGAATCTCCTTCTTCTTTGTAGTCATCCTTTGAATATGGGAACATGGTGATAAGGGTTCCTCTAAACTTTCTTTTCTTAGCCTTTTCTTTCTCAAGCTAGAAAAGCTAGATATAGATATAGTATAGATATAGCTAACCATAGGTTAGGTGGCCTTTCATGCTCCTTAGGACATTCAAAAGCCATGTCCTACCTTTCCTCCTCCCTCCCTGCCTCCACAGCCAGCAGGCTTGTCCATGGTGAAATAGACATGAAGCAGATTGCTCTGTAAAATCTGCAGAAGGGAAACACACACCCATGTGCTCCTCAGGGAGCCACCTGCAGTTCAAGGTTGCTTGGGAAGGGACAGTCATTTGTGGGCTGAGAGGCAGGTTTTGCTGAAAATGGTTCAACTAGGGTCAGTTAAAGTTTTAGCCTGGTGTTGAACTGAAGCTCCCGGGGGAGCAGAGAAGCAGAGTGGCGAGCCAAGCCTTAATTCACTGTGCGGAAAGTCAAACAGTGGGCTAGCTCAAACTAGATAATGTGAACCCCTTTTAATGACCTGCCCATATGTTGCTGCATAGATCATCTATTATTAAGTAAATATGCTCTCTGGGATTTGAGCTCCAAAACAACACCAGGTAGCTATTTATTAATGAAGGGAAGTCGTACAGTCAAAATTTACCAAAGTTAGGTCATATAAGGTAAAATCCATGAACAATTTGCTGTTTAAATAATAGAGGAGTGAAACACTATTACTTTTAATATGCATGGAGGAGATGGCTCAAAAAATTAATTTGGAATCAGGAATAACAGGACATAGTGGCTGCAGGATAAGAGTAGTGTAGAAAAGCACCACCCACTTCTGAAAAGCATGCTGTAGCTCTTTTCATCTTCACCAGCATTGTTGGGAGGAATCTAAGCACTAATGCAGCTCCAGCTTTGCTGTCCAAGGACCTGTGTTGCCAAACACAGGCACAGGATTTTAAAGAGTACGACCAAAATCATAAGCCCTTGCAAGGGGACTGTCTGCAAAGCATTTCTCAGTCCACAACTCTGGAACACTTTCAAACAGCTGCAAACTCAGGTTAGTGCTCAGGAGTAGCTGAAAGTAAGCATTTGAAGGCAACTCAGACTTTTAAACCATGTATCAGGTGACACGAATTAAATCTAATTTGCTACCAGATGACTGAAAAGTGAGCTGAGGTTAAACACAAGCCTTCATTTTTGTCAAAATTCTTATGAACTCAACAGCACTGCTCTTCCAGAAGCACCAGCACCAGTAGCAGAAGCTGCTGGAGAGATGTGAGCAGTGTATTGTGGTTGTGGCTGCATTTGAATTTGGATACCTTCATCCTGTATATTAGATCTGAGTGCTCGTCCCTGAGCTGTGTGAGCAGCCTGGTTCCTTCAGGACTTCATCTTGCTGTGGAAAGCCGCATACACCAAATACAGACTCAGAATTCCAGGTCAAGCACCAATCCTAGTAGATTCTTTGGGATTTGCTGCCAGCAGAGCAGGCTCCCCTGAGCACATGGCATACTGACCTCCCTTTTGTTGGCCACAGGACTGTGTCTGAAGTAAAACATTTCCCTACATACTGGCTGCTGCACAGTAATCATCTAGACCAAGAAAAAGCACAAAGGCTGCTCAGGCATGGCTGCAACATTTTTAAAAAGCTGGATAATTAATCCTGGTAACAAGTTGGTAAGAGAAAGTTAGATCTGTTGCTTGTAAATAGAGATGGGTTGGTGGGAGATGTGGTGGTTGGAGGTCGCTTGGGGCACAGTGATCATGAAATTATAGCATTCTTGGTATTTGGTGAAGTCAGGAAGAACATTAATAGGACTTTTAGACTGGACTTCTATGCTGCCCTTCAGAGGGCAGACTTTGGCCTATTTAGGAGGCTTATTAAAAGAGTGTCTTGGGAAGCAGT
Organism: Melozone crissalis; assembly: GCF_028551555.1. Lineage (NCBI taxonomy): Eukaryota > Metazoa > Chordata > Aves > Passeriformes > Passerellidae > Melozone > Melozone crissalis. The sequence goes on along the minus strand of NW_026535783.1, from coordinate 43,088,075 downwards.
CATTAAAAGCAAAGGAGTTCAGGAAAAGTGGATGTGCTTCAAAACAGAGATCTTAAGGGCACAGGAGCAGACTGTCCCCGCGTGCTGAAAGACAAGGCAACAAGGCAAACACCCAGCCTGGATGGGCAAGGAGGTTTTGGAGGAACTTAAGAATAAAAAGTGGGTGTATCACCTTTGGAAGGAGGGTCAGGTCTCTCAGGAAATATTTAAGGGAGCTACTAGAGCGTGTAGAAGAAAAATTAGGGAAGCCAAAGCTCAGTTTGAATTTAGAATGGCGACTTTGGTAAAGGATAATAAAAATGCTTTTACAAAAATATTAAAGATAAGTGTAAAATCAGTCTTTGTTCTTTATTAGATGCAGGAGGGAACTTGGTAACTGCAGATGTGGAGAAGGCAGCGGTGCTTAATATCTTACTTGCCACAGTTTTTAGTGGGAAGACAACTTGCCTTTGGAAAAACTGCCTTCTTGGGTTGCTCAGTGGTGTCAGGGAGCAGAATGGTTCCCCTGTTATCCAGGAGCAGACAGTCAGAGAACTGCTGAGATGTTTGGATGTTCATAAATCCATGGGACCAGGTGGGATCCATCCCAGGATGATGAGGGAGCTGGCAGATGAGCTTGTGAAGCCCCTCTCCATCATTTGCCAGCAGTCCTGGCTCACTGGTGAGGTTTCAGATAACTGGAAGGTGGCCAGTGTGACACCCATTCACACAAAGGGTGGGAAGGAGGACCCTGGTAATTATAGGCCAGTCAGCCTGACCTCAGTACCAGGTAAAGTCACAGCACAGTTTATATTGATTGTCATCACACAGCACTTACAGGGTGGGCAGGGTAGCAGACCCAGCCAGCATGGGTTCAGGAGGGGAAGGTCGTGTTTGACCAACCTGGTCCCTTTTTGTGACCAAGTGACCCGCCTGGTGGATGCAGGACAGGCTGTGGATGTTGTGTACCTGGATTTCACCAAGCCTTTGGCACTGTCTCCCACAGCACACCCCTGGAAAAGCTGGCAGCCCACGGCTCAGACAGGAGCACTCTGTGCTGGGTTCAGAACTGGCTGGGTGGCCGGGCCCAGAGGGTGGAGGTGAATGGTGCCACATCCAGCTGGGGCCAGTCAGCAGTGGTGTCCTCAGGGGTCTGTGCTGGGCCAGCTCTGTTCAATATCTTCACTGATGACAGGGATGAGGGTATTCAGTCTTTCATTAGTAAGTTTGCAGATAACACCAAGTTGGGGACATGTGTTGATCTGTTGGAATATAGGAGAGCTCTGCAGAGAGTGGAAGGGATAGGCAGAGTCTAACAGGAAGAAGTTTATTAAATCCAAGTGCTGAGTCCTGCATTTTGGCCACAATAACCCCCTGCAGTGTTACAGGCTGGGGACGGTGTGGCTGGAAAGGGACCTGGGGGCACTGGTGACAGCTGACTGGACATGAGCCAGCAGTGTGCCCTGGTGGCCAAGAAGGCCAAAGGGATCCTGCCTGTGTCAGGAACAGTGTGGCCAGCAGGAGCAGGGAGGTCATTCTCCCCTGTACTCAGCACTGGTGAGGCCACACCTCGAGAGCTGTGTCCAGCTCTGGGCCCTCAGTTTGGGAAGGACCTTGAGACGCTTGAGCGCATCCAGAGGAGGCAACGAGGCTGGAGAGGGGCTGGGAACACAAACCCTGTGAGGAACGGCTGAGGGAGCTGGGGGTGTTTAGCCTGGAGAAAAGGAGACTCAGGGGTGACCTTATCACTCTGCAACTCCCTGAAAGGTGGCTATAGTCGGGGGGGGTTGGTCTCCTTCTCCAGGCAAAAAATGTCAGAATGAGACACAGTCTCAAGATGCATCAGGGGAAATATAGGTTGGATATTAGGAAGAAGTTTTTCACAGAAAGAGTGATAAAATATTGGAATGGCCTGCCTGGGATGTGGTGGAGTCACCACCCCTGGATGTGCTCAAAAAAAGACTGGATGTGGCACTCAGTACCATGGTTTAGGGAAGGTGTTAGGGCACGGGTTGGACTTGATGATCTCGAAGATCTCTTCTAACCTAGTGATTCTGTGATTCTGAAAATGGCATTGGCCTTGCTGTCAACTGTCATGGAACGGAAATAGTCACGGAGATGGAGAGAGAAAGCCACCATTTGTTAAACCTCAGCAGCCCAAAGTTGATCTTACCCTCTCCAATCCAGCCTGGCTGTCTGCCACAGAAGCTGGTGGAACATTGGAAGACCAAAGGGCTTTTTCTGTGACAGAAATCTCTATCTCTCCATCATTAGCAGGAGCAGCAAGTCTAGAGGGTGCTGCAGGTCTTCTACAGCTTGATGACCCTGTCTGAGCTTGTTTTTTTTTTTTCTGAAAATCCTGTCAGAAAAATTTCTGCCCTAAAATTTCTGCCAGTCCTATCTGCTCAGATAGCTCCTGTCAGCAGGAGTGGCCTCCTATTGAGGTTGAAGGCACCTTGGAGGCATTTGATGAACTGAGCACAGCCCCCACTCCCTGTCTCCTTGCTCCACTCAGGAGAAGGAGTTAGAGAATTCAGGAGCAAAACCTGGCAAGAAAGGAGATGTAAGGGGAAAGGAGTTTTAAGATTTAGTTTTTATTTCTCATTATCCTGCTCTGATTAGATTGGTAATAAATTCAACTAATTTCCCCCAATCAAGTTTGTTTTTCCTGTAAGTGGGAGTGATGTCTCCATGATGTCCTTATCTTGACCCATAAACCTTTTGTAGTATCTTCTCTCCCCTGTTCATCAGGTAGAGTGACTTTGATGGTCACATGGCATCTAATCAGGGTCAACCCACCACACATTCATTTTCCTGTCCCAGGAGAGCTCCTTAACTCTTGCCACTGCGTGACACAAAAAATTATCAGTGAAAATCTTCCCAATCCTCAGCATGATGTAGCTACATGTTTCCCCACATCCTATTTTCCCCCCCTAACTTTCTCCTTCCTTTTCCAGGAGCACACTAACTTGCTATGTTTGAAGAATATGTACTGATGTTCCAAATACACATTTTGATGGCCACTGAAAATTCCTTTGCAATTTAGAAAAACACAAACCAACTTTAAATGGAGTTTATTGTAGTATTACTGATGGTTTTGTGACTACTGACAGTGTAAAGCTCCTTTTGTGTAAACCTAGTTCTGCTATGTAAAACTATACTCCAGACAAATCATAACTTTTCTCAGACAGAAATTGTAACTTTTCATTCCCTTTTGCAGTAACTCTGGTGGCTGATCAATTCCTACCTCAAAGGGAAATATTCCTCCAAGGCAATGTTATAGTAACACAGTGCTGATGAAAGAGCAAAAGAATATATCTTCATTGCTAACAAAACACCTTCTTTACTCACGTCAGGATGTTCTAATGTCTGTAAGAACAGAAAATGAAAAATTCTCATGCATGGTCTGATGGCAGAAGCATCTGAGAAAGGAACCCTTATTTCAGACCCTGCACTGAACTCAAGAATTCTTCTTAATGTTCTGCTGGTGCTGCCAATAATGGGTGCCCACCAGTCATACAGACATCATAGCCAAAAGTTAAAAAAGTTTTTTTCATTTTTACTGAAAACCATCCTCATCTGATAGGTTCCCACACCATCACTAGGGAAACAGCTACATTTAGAAATCACACATCATCCTTGAAGATTAAATATGCAGTCTAACTACTGACAGAGAAATAAAGTTACTCCTCTTAAAGCAACAGAAGCAGAGAGGATTCCTGTTTGCTGTCTTTTGTCATGACTTGGATGTGAATGAAGGCTGGGAAGAGAAGAGATTACTGGAGCATATTTTACCAAGTCTGTTGCTGCTGTATTGCTGGTAACAGTCCTGCTCTAGTCACAGAAGAAGGAAGGTTTCTGTCAAGCTGGTTTGGGTATGTGCAGTGTACAGGTGTTTATCTTGCCTTGTGCTCAGTGGGGAGTGAATGATTCACTTTGACTCAATGTTTTTTCAGTCATTGAAGAGAGGTGCTGTGTATTTCCCTTCTTTGCCAAACACCAATGTTTAGGAGTTGTTGCGGAACAGTTTGTACCTTGCTTGGAGATTGTGAGATATTAAAGGAGAGAGAGGATGTAACCTAGTACTTCACAATGCAGATATACAGTGTAGAAATGCTGTCACTACACTGGCTGCCAGCCCAAAGCAATAAGATGGAAATTTGAAAAATTAAGATCAAAGTCCTAAAGTTCCTATTTCATTATGCCAAAAAGCTGAGGGTACTTCATAATCCCCCATTCTGCAGTTCATCACACAGAAAACAGGACACAGAGAGTCTGCTTCTAGTTGTAACATGATAATTCACCCATTTATCCTGAGTATAACTCCTAGATCCAGCTGACAGTGGCAGAAAATAGATAGAATTTTATATTACATTATGTTTTTACTATTCAGGGAGAATTTAACCATGCCTTTGGGCCTATCAAAATTTTCTACTCCCTTCTGCAGCCTGTGCTGCATACCAGCCTCAATTCTTCTCAAACACACCTCTTCATTCAAAGGTTATGCCACATGGCTGTGGAAGATCATTATTTTCAAACTTCATTTTTATTATATTTTAAAAGCAGTCTCTGATGCTCTCAGAAAGGGAGATAAAGGTTATAAAGAATAAATATTTGAAAAAAAAATGAAAAGCTTTCACTTCACCCCACAGAGTAAACAGCCTGGAAAATACATTGAATTTTTACTAAATACCAGGTTTCACTCAGGGGAAATCTATGGGAAAAACAAAGGAAAAGATGCTCTCCTGCCATTCTGTTTCTCCTAGTAAATCAACATCAGCATTTATAAAGAGAGAAGAGACCACATGCTAATAATTCCAGCTTCATTTGACATGAAGATTAAGCTATTCATAGGAAGATTCTTACCCATTTTCATACAGATTGCCAGTGCTCACAAGTGTAAACTAAGCCCTGAACCAAACTTTCCCTGGAGAAATGTCTTTAATCTGAAAGAGCAGCAGCCACTGTGGGTTCAGTCTGTTTTACCACAGCATTATTACGTTGTCCCCTTGCGGAGCACATGATTGTCTTGTATGTACAGCATTAACCCACTCCAAATTGTGGAGCTGCTTTTGTACTCTTGGACTGTGCAGGATGGGCAGATGCTCTCATGGGGTTGTTATGATGTGGTGTTCACAGTGTCAGCACTCTGAACAAAAAGGCTCAGCAGATCTTGTGCTGCTCTTCCACACGTGTCAAGAGGTTTGCTGGAAAGGACAGCGGTACCCTACAGCCCACTCTGAAGACCTCTTGCTAACTATCTCAAAACCCCTGATTTATTTTAAAGAGTAGTTTATGAAGCCACAACGTCCTTGAAGGGATTATGTCCAAGTTTCCATAAAATGTGTAACACTTACCATGCATTATGACATTGAACAAAATATTCAACCTTAGTCTAGTTGTCTATTTGTGGAACAGCTGCTACAATGAAGTGTGAAAAACAGAGCTAATTATGGCTCTATATTTAACCATTACACATTGGCAGTAAAACTGTAATTATCCTGTTTAAAAAAAATTTGAATTACATATGTATTAACTTAAATCACCAAAATCAAGTCTTTCCACGGCAACACTGCATCAGCATCAGATACTGGTCACTTGAATAGTTTTTTTATAATTTGCAAGGCCAGCAATATGTTTTTATTAACATGGCAGTGTTACAGGAATTGAATTATAGAACAAATCATTGAATCCATGACATTCAATCTCTGTTCAACATGAGTGAAATAGTTTATAATACAAAAGCCAAGCCTTCCACAAGCAGGGGCTATTAACTATGCCTTGTTTATTTGTATCATTTTCATATGAAATTACAGATGTATTTTAGTGCTGCTGTGTTGAAACACTAAAAAGTGATACTAAATATCCTGATTATATCCTGCTCAATACCATACAATTTGCATGCCTCTGAAAAGGAAGAAAATAAGGGGCTACTGTTGTCAATTACAAAAATCAGTGTGCAGATACTAGGAGGAAACCTGATTCACACTGTGGTGGCAATTTTTGAGGTTGCCTCCATGTTTGCCCATGCAAAGCAGAATTGTGCTTCGTACAATAGCGCAAATGAAGCTCCAGACTGAACAGCCCTGCCCTTTGTGCAGCCCCCTCACTTCCAGATGGAGCACATGGTCTTTTCCTTCATAGCTCTTCACCCACGCAGCAGAGGATTGTCAGGGAAGGCCAGAAGAAATGAGCTGCCCCCATGGTGCTTTCACCCTTGCAGCATGATATTTGTATTGATTTCAAGTGTTTATTACACGCACAAAGCTTTTGACTGCAGCCCTCAGGAAGCTTTGATGCTGTTAATTTAGCCTAGTTTATCTACCCAATTCTCCTTTTCTTTGATTTGACAGTCTGTAGCCTGGCATTTAAATGTTCGTTTTTCTGTCAGTGTATTTCAGTTGCATGTTTGTAAATAAGTATTCTTGCTACAGTAACTGAACAGAATTGTTTTCCATCATTGAGGCCTTCACACAGAGCAGGGCCTCTAGCAAAACAGGGTTCTAATTTCCATAGATTTGGAGTTACAGAGTTTTTATCAATCAGCGAGGGAAATACCACAACAACAAGCCCCAGTGTAATGACACACATTACACTGACTAGTGAGGAACTTCTATACTTGTTAACAGTAAAATATCATTTCAGGAAACACAACCTGCTAACCTTGGAAAAGGGATAGCATGAAGACTAGTTATTTGCTCTGCCTAAAAATGTTTAAAAAACTGATTATGTTTTTATTCCGGGCAAGAGATGGAATCTCTTGCCAGGAATATAAAATCTCTAAGAATGTTGCATCTGAGATAAAGTCAGCAGACCTGAGATTCAAATCCAAACACATTTCTTCTTTTCTTTCCCACACCAGGCTTTGTTTTTGTTTTGTTTTTTTCCTTAGCCCACGTAAAATTATTGGGTTTTAATGCCAGGAGAATTATGAATTATTTTTAATGAAACAGGGAGTTGTGTCCAGTAAACCAGCCTGTAACCAAAAATTTACAAGTTAAAGGTCATCAGCAGGAAAAGGAATTATATATAATAGAACCACAAAAATGCAACCCCTTGTTGCTGTAGTGACAAGACAAACAAAAACGAGGCATGGAGAAACACTTTCAGACTGAGATTTTTTTTTCTGTCCAAAGTACACAGGAGGTTATTTGGCAGCTGTCTTATCACTGGGGTGCTCTAAGTGGGATGGGAGACTGAGCAGCCTCTACTCACCGTGGCCACACAACAAACAAATTACTGCAGCCAGCAGCCTCAGATTCTCACAGCCACAATCGAGAGCTGCAGGTAGCTGGGGGATGAAATCTGTGCACAATAGAGCATTAGTTTGCATTTTGGCATGTAAGAACAAGGAAAAAGGAAGCCAAGATGGAGTCCTGCACCAGATTGCTTTGCAATCAAAATGGTTCATCCGCTGTAAATATCTCTGGGAAATGAGATCTCCCTGTCGTCTCTATTTGATTGGTTATTTTTTAAATCCTTTTTTAACAGTGTAATTATCAGAGATGATATTTTTCCTAGTTTGAAACAAATGCAACTTATGATAAAGAGACCATGCAAGTCAAATATTCATTGTATGCTTATCTACATGACTGATTGCCAGAGACTACAGTCAGTAAGTTGACCTTCATAACTTTATAAAAATGCTATTCATGTGATCTGTTATCATTTGCCCAGTAAATCATACTAAATTAAATGTTGTCATTTTACTGCATGCAAGCTATTCTAAAATCAGTTTATTTTTATTTCTTTGATTATTTCACTTTTCGCTTTCAGAAGAATTGTCATGACATGCTTGCCTTACTCTTGGACAGATGTGATTAAAAATCTTTTAAGAATAACTAGGCTGCAGTTACATATGATATTATTTTAAAGAAACTTTGATTTAAACAGAAAAAACCATGTAAATCATCATGGCTCAAAAATCAAAACTGAAAGGAACTAGAAAATTTATGATAGTAAGAATATGTCTAACAAGTAGGATTTGTTTGTTAAACCTTTGTCTCTGATTTAACAAAAATAAAAAGTTTAGGATTCATGCATGTTAATAAAGTTCTTCCTATTAGCAAAAACTCTAATTAAGATATTTCAGATATTCACAAATCTTCATATTTCCACATATGCTATTCATTTTTCCAAAGTACAAGAGACTACTTCTATTATCAGAGCTTGAGAAGAAAAATGCACAGTATGGCGCACAATTAATGGGAAAAAAATGCACATAAAATACACATAAAATGTAAATGTATTGAGGAAGCAGGTGTATATGTGACCTTTTCCAAAAATTACATTCTAAAAACCTTAAAGGTTCTCATTTGTCTTTTCTTTCATCTCAATAATATTGCTGTTCTAATGTTTTGTTGTCAATTGCTATTTAAAAAAAAAAAAGGCAACAGATCTTCTCAGTAATGCAGGCATTGAATTGTCTGTTTCTAAGCAGTAATGTGAAAGAGGACTACTAAGAGATAGCATTTCAAAAATTTAAACCCTCATAAATTTAAATATAATTTTTAGCATGTTCTATGTTATAGAGACATTTAGTGTCCTGTAATCCTTTCTAAATATTTTTAGCATTCAGGCCAGGCAAACTTAAAAGCGTACTTTATCTATCAGACATCTTAAAAAAAATTTGTCGAGAGATAGAAATAAGCTATAAAAACGAATAGGAAAAATTCAAGCATTCTGGTCCCTCACCTCATGGCAGATTATGGTGCCAAACAGACTGAACAAAATGAGTGAGGTGAGAAGTCTAAAGCATTAATACAGCTGCAGAAGAAAACCCCAAATGAAAACAACTGAAAAAATGGAGAGGGTCAATGCCATTGGCCTGGTGGTAGAACGTGTAGCATGAAAAAAATATCCACCTGCACCCTGTCAGTGTGTGCAGCTGGTCAGGGGCTGCAGAATGCACATCAACAGCCAGCAGGTAAACAGCAGTTTCTCTGCTTGACATTTTGAGGAGACCTTGCCCCACTTACTTGCCTTCCTTTTCCTTCACTTGTGGGCAGATGTAGTGCTTTTCAAACTCTTCAACCTTTTGACACATGCATATGTCTTCTTCTCCAGAGCACCACTTACCACATGATCAAGACACATTAAAAGAGGGGTTTTGTCCCTTGAAGCCCCAAGTCTGGTCGTTGTATTTATATTACATCCTCAATACTGATCTATTGAAAAGCCTTAAAAATAGTTGTCCTAAAGTCCTGTCTATGCAACAGACCAGTGCTCTCTTGAAGTGTTTGCTTTGGTGCTCATTGGAGCAGGGAAGTCAGACATGGGATGCCAAGTAGCACCACAAAAACTTGTATTCTGTGACCTATGTCGGAGCATATACAAACACCCAAAGCAAAATGAGAAAAGCCTGTCATAAAAGCACAGTATTAAGCACTTTGCTTTCCACAGAAGTTTTCCTTGTCGATCTTTAAAAGTGGAGTTTTCCACCTAGTTAACAGTAAATCATTTTTCCAATATGTATCAGCTTGATGCAGTAAATTGGAAAACGTTGTTGGACTCCAAACAGAAACACAATATAAAAAGAAAAAATAAACAAACAAACTCACGTCAGAAGTTCAAACCAAATATTTATCTCATTTATTCACCAAGCCCATGTACCACTGTTCCTATATCATTATTATTTTTCCAGTCCAACCTATATGTCTGCTTTCCTACATATCAACAGTGACTTTTCCTGAGCACAGCTTATTCAAAAAAGGCTTCCTTCTTTTCACCAAGCCATATTTATGCTAACAAGAGCTGGTAAATCTTTCTACAGAGCTTCTCACCAACTTGCATAGGGTTTTTTAACTTTCTTATAAAATTATCAAGTCAGAATTAGTCAAAAGTTTCATAACTATCAAATAAATTTACAGGCGACTGCTATTGCAATATTTTAAACAGGAAAAGCTCTTGAATTTGATTAATCCCAGCAGAAATCTAGATTTCTCTGCATCAATCTCGAGGGAATAACTTTCAGATATGATCCCAAATCACAAACATGTTATATTGTATTTCAATTACACACCAGACTCCATTGTCTGATGCAGATGATCTAGACATAAATATGTATGTATATTTATATAAAATATGTGGCACCTTAAGTATAGTTTCAGATGATTATCCAAAAGATTTTTTTAATATAATGATGCTTAAGTAGACTTGGACCACTAAGATCCAAATACTTTAATGAATTTATATTCCAGGTGAATAAGGAGAGAAAGATTCAGTGGAGCAAAATAGCTCAGACCAGTAAAATCCAGTAAAATTAAAACACTGTTAAGAAATTATGACTGTTTTCAGAAATACCTGTAGTGAAAAAAGAAAAAAAAAAAAAGAAAAAAAAAAGAAAGATTTCTACTCAAAACTTCCATCTGCCCTAGTATTAAAGCAGTCTTGACAGTCCTAATTGACTTTTTCACCCATAAACATTCCCAACGTCTGCTTTTAGGATAAAAATCTATGGCTTGTTTCCCTTTTTCTTTCCTCAAATTAAGAACTTTGATTTTCTCATGTTTATGCTAGCAGATATTGAAACAAAAAGGTCTGGCAAGCTGTGTTAGAGCTATATTGTGTACGTCTTCCAACGCATTTTTCTACCGAAGTCCCTTTCTGCCACCAGCATCTCCTGGCAAGCACCAAAAGTCAGCATGTGCTCCATCTCTGCATTCTGGGCAGAGCATTGAGAGTGGGGGAGTCTGTTCTTCCCCACTCCACACGGATATAAATCTCCCTCCACAGACTTTTACCATGAGACACCCTGTACTTCTGAAAGGAGCAATCAAGATGACAGATTTCTCCCTCACCCAGCACATTCAGTGAGTTTTTGAAAGGTATATACACAAATCATGCAACCCAAGCAGAGGACATGGAGAGTTGCACCTTGGCAGGTGAAGGTATTAGGAGATGTCCTGATTTAGGAAAGCAAGCATAACCTCTTCAACCCGTTTTGGAAGAAGACTAAGGCAGACCATGACTATGTGCACTTACAGGATTATTTCAGATTACAAGGCACTTATTACACTTACAAGGCACTTACAGGATTATTTCAGATCATCTCTGAGATCTCATATCTGATCCACAAAGACTTTTTGCAAGGCTTATCTCAATCTTCTCTGTGATTAGAAATGTCCTTACTGGAACAGCACCTAGCTTTGTCATTTGCAAGGACAAGGGTGTCATGTCAGAAAAAGCAGAACTCAAGAGCAGAGGAACACAAGAGGCACCAAAGTGAACACATATTCTCATAAGTATGGACAGTGCTCTCTTCGTAGTGCTGAAGGTAGAAGTGGTACACGTCTTTAAGTTTAACATGGAAACTAAAATTGGCATGAAATTCAGCAGCAGTGTATCCAAAAAACAAAAGTATGAAAGGCATGACTTCAAATGTACCAGAGGTCTTTGAGTGTTGTCCCTGTCTTAAGCATAAGTGTTCAGCCATTCTGTCACAGGTAGAAAGAAACAGATTTTCACACCTTATGCAGATACTTCTATGTTGACAATCAATCTTTTTCCCCACTGAAATTATTTCGTCCTCTCTAAGAAATAATTTTAAAAAATATAACAAAGAAAAAATATCTTAACTGGGAAGTTTGTTCTTATTTCACTTCCACATCTAAAGAAGACTATCCTGTGAATAATGAGCTGAATGAAAAGCATATTTGTTTACCTACTTCCCTTTTTTTCCCTTATATATTCACTGTGGTACACCATGTCATGACTTGATTTTTTTAAATATTCTTTTGCACCCACACAACAAAGTTTTTTTATTGTTCTCCAAAGCAAATTACCAGAACCTTCAATGGTAGTCTAAATTAAAGAAAAACCTGTTAACACATATAAGCGCAGAATCATCAGTGTTGAAAGAGACCTTTAAGATCATCAAGTCCAACTACCAATGCAACACCACCATAGTCACCCCTAAACCAAGTGTACAGAGGACTCTAACCACCAAATACCCCCAAGTGCCACGTACAGAGGACTCTTAGTCTTGACTCAACCATATCCTGGGTAACTTACTTAAATGCCTAAGCATTCTTTCAGGGAAAAAAAAAATCTAATATCTAACCTTAACTTTCCTTGGCACAACTTCCTGATATTTCCTTTCACCACTTCACTTGAGACATGACCCAAGTGAAGAGCCCAACCCCCTCCTTGCTACAACTCTTTCAGGCAGTTGTGGACATCAATAAGGTCCTGTGTGAGCTTTCTTTTCTCCAGGCTAAACACCCCCATCTCCCTCAGCTACTCCTCAAGAACTTGTGCTCCAGAGCCTTCACCAGCTCCACTGTACTTCTCTGGACACACTCCAGCCCCTCCAAGTCTCTCTTCTAGTGAGGAGCCCAAAACTGAATGCACAGTTTGAGGTGCAGCAGCACCAGTGCAGGTACAGGGTATAATCAGTGCTGGGGTCAATCCCTGCCCTGCTCCTGCTGGCCACACTGTTGCTGATCCAGGCCAGGATGCCACCGGCCTTCTTGGCCCCCTGGGCACTGCTGGCTCATCTCCAGCTGGCTGTCAGTCAGCACCCTCCAGCTCTTTCTGCCCAGCAGCTCTCAAGTCTCTCTGACCCCAAGCCTGCAGCTCTGCCTGGGGCTGTTGCAGTGCACATGCAGGACCCAGCAGGGATTAATTAACTGAAGCTAGTGTTGGAGACTGAAGTGTTAGGGTCTATGGATATTTTCATGAAGGACTTTAGTTTACTATAGAAAAATGGTGTAAAAAAAGCTGCACAGAAGACCATTGCACCCTGAACAGGCCTCCTGACTGAGGCCCTGGACTGCAAGTTGGTAAGAGGTAAGAAAAGTGACACTATTGTTCAAAGCATCTGGGAAGTGATGGATAAGACAGGAAGAGCACCCCTGGCAGGGCTCAGACCAGCAGCTTGGGGTGGCAGCTATGGTCCCATGCTTATTATTGCCAGGCTTGCACACTCCCCTGAGCCAGGGGCATGGAGAAAGATGTTGGATTCATGGCCTAAAAAGGCCTCTGGTCAGCCCTCCCTCCCTCCCTCCCTCCCTTTTTCTTTATTTCCTTCTTTGCTTCTCTCTCTCTCTGTCTCTTTTTCTCTTTCTTTTCTCTTTCTTTTCTCCTTCTTTCTCTTTCCCTCTTTTACTATTATATAAAATATGTTGATTATTTTTTGGTGTCAACATCTAACCTCATTTGGTTTTAATAATATTTTTGGGAATATTTCAGGGTCCTTTCTTCTTTATTCATAGAGAGTTGGTTTTATTTGCTCTTCTGTGATTAGAGTGGATTGCAACAATGGGCCATTGCATAAAACTCCAGTAATTAAAGGGGTTCATAAATTTTGTTTTTACTAACTGCCAAGTCTAGAGCACAGTAGAAGTTCTGGCAAATACTCTCTCTAAGAGGTGTGGTCTATCACAACATGACTACTTTATTCCTCTGTGTGGATGTTACTATTTAGCAGCTGCCTAGAATCAGTATTAGTAAAGTAGTGTTCAAGCATCAAGACATTTAGCAGCCCCTGCACATTTGCAGCCATACGATGATTCCAACACTGTGCCGCTCAAGAGTATATTTAGGACACCACTGCCCCTAGAGATGGCAATTTTCTGTTGTTATTTTAAATACACATCGTGATCTCACCTCTTGGCTCAGAGATTTCTGCATTCTTCCATAAGCTCCCACACAAAGAGTCTTGTGCTTCAGAGCAGATGCCAAAGGGACTGTGTCATTGTCTCGGGAGCCTGGTCTATAGAAAGGCAGATCCCTGCAGAGAGACTGAGATCCTGGTGCTAAGTGTGGAAGCTGTGCCCCCACTCTTCTGAGGGACTCCGGGGAGTGTCTTCCCAGGAGCCACTGACTGGCTGACTCCTCTGCCAAGAACAAGTCAAGGAGGTTCCTTGTCAAGGACTTCTTTCATGCATGCCTCCTTGTAGCCAGCAATCCCATGCACCAGGAAATAGAGCAAATCCTCCAAACTGATAGCAATCTAAACAAGCTGGGTCTACATTCCTCTAAAATTTAACAAAGGAAAATTATTCATCTGCTTCAGATGAACACATCACACGTATACCAGGTGGAAGGATGTTGGCTGAACAGAATTTAGAAAAAAGACCAAATACTGCCAGTCTATGGATTAGCAAGTCTTTTGCCACAGCCAAAAGAGGCGAGAGGATTCAGTACAACACTACTGCACATATAATGGAGGTGTCACTAGCATTTAGTGGCATGTTTGGAGCCCCTTCCAGTAAAATGGTCTAAGGAAAATGGCCATTTATCTTCAGGATAGCAGAGGAATGGTCATAACAAGTTTTGAGAAATGCCAGATAGCAAAAGGCACTCCTACAGTTTCTTGCTCCTTCCTACCTCAAAGTTTATATTAAGTGGTAAATATGGTATCCCAAAGAGTTTTTACCTACACTTCCAGTTTCACCAGAGTAAGTCTAGACCTGATTTTTCAAGATTTGCTCCTGTGAATAGCATCAGTGTTTCCAGCAGGATCATTAACACAGATGAGTATTACTCACACATACAAAATGTGCTATATTAGGTTCTTACATGATGATATCATGGAAACTCCAGTCTGGATTTGCCCAGATAAACACACTGAGGAAAGAACAGCTAGACAGCTGGCACAAAGATAAGAAACAAAACAGAAAATCCAAAATCATCACTCCATATTAGGTAGTGCAGGTAAGATATTCCATACCAGCTTCCTCGTAACCTACCTTTACCGTCTTGCAAATATTCAGCATCTTTCTTAAACCGACTTCATGCTGAATTCATGTTGAACAGTTAGAACACAAAAGCAAGCCACTCATTGCAGACCAAATGCACTATGGTGCAGTTTTCACAAGTTCCAATAAAAAATGAGCGCCATGGTCACCTCTGGTTAACTTTATGGCATTTTGTCTCTCCCCTCACATCATAGAAAGCTTTATTTTGTACTCCATTTGTGGGAACAGTGAGAACTTGGGACTTTTTCCCCACAGAATGAAGTTGTTCAAAATTATTTTCTTTTTATTTTTAAATGCATTTTATAGAACCTAAGTTATTAAGGTTCTATAAGCATGAAAATATAGTATGAACACAGTTATGTAGCATTCTATCCGGAATCTTCAAATTTTGGAGGGTATTATTATCAGATAAAGGGCATACACAAGGTTCTTGTTATTTCTTACCATCTCCTACCTCCTTGTCAATTTTCCTTCTTGCCAAAAACAGCATCTGCCAACATCTCCTATACCCTGGAGGTGCTTGCACGGATTCTCCAGAAGGCAATCATTTGCTGTCACTGCAGGCTAGTGATAAATCATGGAGCATCACCACTGACAAAAGTGTCATCACTATACCCAATACAGAAAAGAATATTTGTTTGGAATAGCACATGAAATGATCAGCCATGCCATGATCTGTATCATGCTGCAGTCTGGTAATTCTTACACAATTCTATTAATTAATTGTGAGTTGATGAATGACAAATTATGAGTTCTAATGACTTAGAAACTGAGGAGAAAAATGGTTTAAAGTACATCTGGTGAAATACAATTCCAATTCAAGGCAAGGAGGTTTAATTGTTTCCCAGTTTCCATGGAGTTTTCCCAGTTCCCAGAAGGATTCCCACAGCTGGAAAGAGAAATATTTGTAGCATTTGATTGATATCACTAAAATTCAAAGTGTAGAAGCATATGCACTGTTTTCTGCAACCTGTTTTTCAGGCCTGCTGTAAGATCAGGAAGACAACACTGCCATGTGTCATAGCTGGGCATTTTCCCAGGGAAAAAGGAAGGTCAAAAAAGATACCCCTATGTTCATGCCTAGCAAAGGGAATATAAATTCATCCTTCAAGCACAAGATGAGTAGCAAGCCAAACAGCAAGGAAGGGCAAAGAAGCAGTATGCTCCATATCAGCATTGGGAAAAAACCAAACACACTATCCTTAGAAGATCACTTCTCATCTGAATCCTGAATTCCAGAATCACATTTATTCGAATCATTTGTATGAAATTAGACAGAGAATTACAAATAAGCTCTCATCAGCTGTTTTTCACACCATTCAATGGCCAAGCACTGTTAATATACATCAACCAGACGCAGTCAAGGCAGGAGAGAAAGCAGTTTGAACCAAATTCCTCTTTTGGCCTGAGCTTTGAATCTGGCTCCCAAATGCTCTGGGCAACACAGGCAGAGGGCAAACTGTGCTTCAAAATGCAGCGTGTTAAGAGATGTTCCAAGCACCTGTGGCATATTTTTCCACAGTGCAAAGCCTCACAGAAATATTGCATATTCTGGAAAGAGTCACTGCCGTATTTGACCTAATAGAAGAAATATCACACTGAATCCATTGTCTCGAGTGTCATCTTATTAGCACAAACCAAACCATGCTTTAGAATGATGTGGTAAATCACAGATCTAGAGTGCCCACCCAAATATTTTCACTGCAATATCTTTTTGATTTTTAGGGTGGGACAGATGATGAATGGAGGGGAGGGGCTGCAGGGTTGGGGAAGATTTACCTCAATATACAGGTATCTTACAACACCTCTTGGTCAACAGGGTACACAAGAGAAATGTCCAGCATAGAGGAAGGGGGAAAGAGGCACAGCTCAAATACATGCTCTCTGTAATTTGCAGTAACGTATTTGTACTATGGATTTACAATAAATCTTTGTTGCTTCAAATTTGCTAGTATATTTACAACTTCAGATTTTAACACTCCTCATAAGATCACAGATACATTTTAAAAAATAGTAATGTTCCTGGGACATGCTGAAGCAGATGGACTAGTCAATGCAGCTACAGTAATTTATAGAGAGGAAAAATTATTTGTTTATGCCTGTACTGTGATACCACCTACCAGCTTTTTTATCACTCATTTTGTATTTCGATTCAAACTTGGTCAACAGCCACTTCTATATTTTAGCAAACTTTTTAAAAATAGGCAGTTGAATGCACAGGATTCAGCTGAAAATCTTCCAAGTAAATTAAAAAATCAGGTGAACAGGTATACATTATGCATTACAACTTCATCTTAAAAAAACCAATCAATGGAGTTCTGTCTGTAACCTCAGCACGAAAGGTAATTTGTGTAGAAAAGCAAATCAATGTCCCCTGAATTTTCTGGAAGTTTAACTGATGCTCTCAATGGGGATCATTGACATTGGTTTATCGGGAGAGATAACTTAACATGTTTGCTTCAACCAGTTGTAAGTGAAGATAGGGAAGAATAAATAGTCTGCCTAAACTCAAGGAATACCCTAAAATAACTTTCAGAAGGCAACAACATGTTCAGTTAAACAGAAGCTACACTAAAATTGGTATTTCATAACACTGATGCAAACAGGTGTGCATAACCTTCCATGGGTAATTTTTTACATATAATTTCTGTGGTGGCCTTAAGCTGAAATACAACAGTCACCACTAACATCCTTGATTCTTTAAAAAGTTCTTGTTTTATGTGAAATATTACTTTTCTTCTTTGTTGTCTTTGGCACCAGTACCTGCAGGAAATAAATTCCATTCCTAGAACAATAGTGTCTTGTATTACATGTGCACGTTCACATGCAAGCATGACCATGCTACGCAGCAAATCATTTGGGAGTAAAATACAGAACAAGGACTTTCATCGAGTTCTGATACTTATGAACTGGAAGATCCTAGCACTAACTTTATTTTGCCATTAACTTGAAGGAGTTTTCTTGCTCTCACTTGTGATAGGTGATTGAGCCAAAAAAAGGAAGATGCAATTTCTTAATAGGTACAAGTTACCAGAAAATTTAAAGGCAATTATTCTTGGAAAAAAACCCCCAATCCTAAAAGAAAAAAAAAAAAAAATCCATGTCATGTTTCCCAGATGTCATCTGTTTCTTTAAGAATCAAACATAATGTAAATATTTAATTCAGAGTGTGGCAAAGTTAAAGGTATATATGGACATATATAGAAATTTTATGAAACAGGCTCAAATCAACATATTAAATGCTTCTCATTACCCAAAAATATCTGGTGAAGCTGAGCTTCAGTCTGATATTGCAGACTGGGGAGAATTTACTATTGAATCCAAAAATTATTTGTATTGATGGCAGGAAAGGAAGTACTTCATGCAGTAAAGTTTTGAAACAGATTATGTAGAGAGCTCTAAAATACAAATATAGAATGCAAACCATGTTGATTGCTTGAAAAATGTATGCAACCTCCACTAGAATGAATGAACACCATGGCAATTAACCTCTGAGAGCCACATGAACAAGCATTGCACAAAGCAGGCTGTTGGGCAGTGCCATCAGCCTTGAAGAAAAGCAGTGTCACCGAAATGGTCACCCAGTAGAAATTCACTCTCGAGAATTAAAGCTTTAACATTCAGTACCTTCCTGTTTCCTGAGAAAGAAAAGCTGTGTCTGTGTGAGAAAATGGGGGAGGGCACTGTCTGAGCAGTCCCTGTCAGCAGAGGGTTAGTTACAGGCCTTGTGTGTAAGGCTGCCACCGAAGGCAGGGCACCCGAGTGACCGAACTGCGCTCAGCGGCACCGCGTCGAGAACACCGCGCACCCCAGAGCAGTGGGATACAGCTTCTCAGAACAGCCAGGCCAGGCCAGTTAAAACTGAAATATCTGGAGCTGAGCATTTAGATGAACAGACCAAATTATGGGTCCAAATTAAAAGCTATCTCACTGAGCTGCTCTTTAACTCCCAGAATGTAAACCCAGGACCAAGACTCTGTTTTCTTCTTCCTCGACCTGTAAGAATGAAGAAGAGGTTAGACACAGCATTATGAATAGGCCAAGCTCCATTCCAAGAAGCCATATCAGAATTAACCTATGACTTCCAACTCATTAAATCCAAGCATGAAACCTTTCTTGGTACAGCAGTTCAAACTCCCAAGCCTGTGAATGTAACATTTTTGTCTCAGATAACATAAAAGCACCATTTGACAACTGTTACAAATTAAGTGATGGAAAAAAAGAAGCAGCATGGAAAGAAACTAAAAGTTATTAATTTTAGCTGTAAATCACCAGGTTTCAAAAACATAATGAAGGACTGCTAAAGTCACACCAGCTGTTTTAAATACATGTCGCTGAGGAGGGCTTAATTAATAATTGGAAAAGTACTAAGAAGAAGAAGGAGACAAATCTGAAGAACTAAATAACCAAAGAGCAAAAACATTACAAGAAAGGTGGGGGGTGGGCAGACAGGGAGGGCATCTATTTTCATAGGGCACTTTTCAAGTAAAAAGGGCGGTTATTTTAATTTCACTGATTACAGAAATCTGCCTATTAACATAGTCAGAGATAATGATTCCTAATATATTTTTGCTGACCCAGTATTCCTGCTGGGCATTCTAAGCTGTCATTTCCATCACAAAGGCATGTACAACCAGCTCGCTTCAAGCAATGTGTTTTCAGCAATCACTCAGTTCAGACATTCGGTGCATTCACATCCAGAAAATTTTGCAAATAAATAACAATCACTAAAAAAAAGGGAACAAACTCACAAACTCCCCTTTATTCAATTTTAAATTCACCATCTTCTGGGTGAGTCCAATTGGGCTCCCTTAGTCATACGGAAAAACCCTGCACAGTGTGACAAGACAAGCACAAATAAAAAATCTGAAACAGATGTTTGTCAGATCACATATACACAAGAGAATTCAGATATTCTTGCCACGCTGATAAGGCACTTGCAGATTTTTGCTGATGAGGAAAGCACCAGCAAACTGGGGAAGAAGAGCCACTGCCTGGAGCTCTCCAGACCAGCTCTTTCCTGCTGCTCTGCCCTCTGCCACCAGGTCCAGCTACATCCTTACACTGGTGGCTTGGTGGTTACAAATAGTCCTTAGATCATGCTCTTGCTTTCTTTCTTTAGAGTTTGCAATTTTTATGTAGATGTTTTCTCTCTTACAAAATTCTCTTTGATCTTTATACACCTCACGGTGCTGTGCCAATCACCCTCCATCTGTTTGTAATATTCTCATTTTTATTTCTCTGCAGAGTTTTTGCTGCTCACTTTTGCTCCCTGTTGGTGCTCGCACTTCTCTGAGAAAGGATTGTGCAGCTGGGTGGGATCCAAGCTGAATCTTTATCTTCTAGGGCATCCCACCTAAACAGCATGGGTTACTCTGAGACAGAGATTCCTGTTTGGAGAAGGCACTTTCCCACAGAATGCAGATCACTTTTCTAATGAGTGTCAGTGGAATCATATCTGGACGCTGCTTACAGAAATCCTATCCACAATTTTCTTCACTATCTCAGGGGAAGTCAGAGAATTGGGAGAAACAGAAAAATCCCTCATTAAGAGAATAAGATTGACAGAAACCAGGCTGAATTGCAAAATATTCTTACTGTGATAGGAGGACCTTCCAGTGCTTGAACTCAGGTTTTAGGAACAGCAATATGAACACCCCAGATAAAAGTGCAAAAATTTTGCATAATACATATAATGGTATTATTTATCTCATCTGGCAATGAAGACTTTCTTAAAAATTCAAATGAGCTGTTTTAGAGAATTCAAATCTAGGGATAACACACGGTCAAAATTATGAGAGGTAGGAGTGGCTATAATTTCTCCCTACTGACTCATTTGACGCTTTCAGCTTCCTGATTCCCGACTTTTTTAATGCCTACACTACTCCTTTTCATGCATTTTGGGTTCTTTTCCATAACAAAACTCAAAAAAAACCTTAAATAAACCAAGGGAAGAAAAAAAATCAAACACCTGCTATGGTATCAATCACTTGTTACAGTTAAGATTTAAGAGGCATTAACACCAAAAGGCATGTTCATTTTAAATGTAAATATGTAAAGAGAGTTCAGTGAGGTTAAAAGTGCTGCCATGAATTGCAGACAAATTTCCAGAATCACAGGATTTTATTTAGACATCTTATAACCCTTGAACTTACTGGGAAATCAGACTAAAATTTCTTAAATAAATGTATACTGGGAAGGCAGCCTGGGTATAAACAACAACTTAAAATCAGTGCCACATACACAATGTGCCCGCCACTCAGCATGAGATGCCCACCACTCCCTGGCAGGAGTTGCTGCTTTTTGGCTAGTGATGTGTATGCTGCTTTACTATGAAATAAGAAGATTTGCATAGACACAGGTGCAAATCCTGCATACCAAAACAATCAGACCAAATGCACCTGATGGTTTTTTCTGCCAGAACTTCTGCTCTGAAATGTAGGTAGAAGCAGATAAATGCATTCACATAATTCAGGATGATTTGTGGCTTTAGAAATGAGTAGGAAGCATCAGTAGTTTCCTTCGCACAGGAGTTTTTTGCTTTTAAAGTGGAAGGCACAACAAAACATTCTCGGACAAAGCAAGTCCAGAAAATTAACTGTATTTGATTGAATTTACTCTTCCACTATAGTGGAGATGTCTCAGATAAAGTATCTGAGACTGAACAGTTGCGTTTAATTAGCTTAGTTTTACCTGTATATTTTTGTCACTGATTTGTCACAGGCAACTGTATTTTTCCATGATTCAGAGGAAAGCAACTTCTTTAGCTCAAAGGACTAAAAACTTCAGTTGAAATAAGGAGAACAGACTCAGGACAAAATGTTGTACACCATTTTATGACAGCAAGAGACAGAAAATATTTTTTGACCTCCTTTTCAAAAGCATAGTGCAGTAGCTAAGCATTAAATAACAGCTCAATAGGTTTTCATCAATGCAGAAAGATAATTATCTGGGAAAACTTATATAACCTCCAACACACAAGGTCAAAGATGAAGATATTTTTACCCATGGTCTGTAAGCTTCCCTCCTGCATGAAGTAATTTCTTGGATAGAAAGAACTCACCATCTTCACAGGGCTGGACACCAATTACTTATTATTTTAGCACCAATTAATTTTCCTTCATGTTGAGCCTATTAGGGACATTCATTATGGAGTCCCACTGGTTATTCTACTTCTCTGCTCCAGGCCTATCCATGAATCCATACTGACCAACCAAACTGCATCTTTCTTTATTTCAGAAGTAAATCTAAAAGTGTTACTTTTTGTTCTTTACTAGAAACAAAATGTTATGGGCCTCTTCCAGCTTGTTTCATTGACTTGCCTTTTCTCTTTTTCCTGGAATATGTAACTATTGCCCTTGTAACAAAAGAGATCCCAGTGCACAGTTAATCTACGCCAGTTAACAGCCAAATTCTGATATGAATAAAGGGCGGAATCTCACGTCCTTGCAGTAGGAGCCAAGAGTTTCAATTATTAACCCATCACACTTACTGCATTAAACAGATCATTAATGTTCTCAGCAACCATAATTGAGTCAACATCACACAGCAATTGTAAATGCACTTTATGTGAGTACTGCTGCTTACCTGACTCTATGTATGACATTTCAGGGCTGGTATGGGAACAATTCTGGTAGAGCCTCCATTTCTCACTGGTGCCTCATTTAAGTTTTATTTTCCTCTTGCTGAGATCCTGCCATTTCTGACACCAAGCAATAGACCTCCCCAGTGAAATACTGCCTTCCTTAAAACCAGAGCGCTGAGATTGGTTTCAGTGTGGTCAGAGTTTATTCTGGTGAACACGGGACTTCCCATTTAAGTGTGTGTAACAGGTGGTGCTGCAAAGTGTGGAGTTGAAGGACTGAGAACAAAGAGCATTTTTCAGTCTTTCATAAGGTTCTTGCCAGGTTTGGGGGCAACTCTGCAGGCTATATAGGAAAACCCAGTTTAACGCAGCTGGCTGTGAGCCAACATGAAGAAAAACTTCACTGACATATCTGAGATGATATCCTGGCAGTTGTTTCCTACCATCTCCCTCTAAACCACTGATTCTGACAAACTGGAGGTGGATCTTGGGCAGATAGTTTGACCATACTAATGGAGTGACATATGATACATTTCCAGATAAATGGAGTTCTCCTCACCACTCCAATTTGTGCGTTTATATAACGCATAATGCCAAGGGATTCAAGCTTGTCAACAGCTACGACGAAATTTTTAGCCTATAAATGTGATCCATTTTCTATGCCATCTCCATCACAACCAAATCCCATCTCAGTTTGCCAACAGCTGACGCAAAGTCTTTGACAATCTCAGAAATGACCGTCAATTTTAAAAACATGTTTCAGGTTTCCTTGAACATTTTAACATTTCTCTTGTGTTAATAGTTTCAAGACAAATAGAAGTTCCCTGGTCAACTCTGTATCAGATACATTTTCCCACTTGAACACCTTTATTGAATAACATTGGTGCTGGCATTACTGTCTTTCCAGTCCTAGTTATTATTAATTCTTTATTAATTTACTATTAAGAAGGGAAAGCTGCTTCCAATGAATATCTTACAATAGCTTAAATAATTTAAATCCATTAAAAATTTTATAGCATTATAATTATCACTTATAAATTAAGTGATGCAATTAGTGAGCAATATATATAGTCTCACCCTCTACAGGTGCCAGTCCAAAGAAATTTCCAGTCCTTTGCATAGAGCAGAACATCATATGGTTTGTCACTAAGGCAGTTGTGAGCTGGTAACTCCCCTGCTAGGTGCTCCAGTGGTGCTGCAGGTAAACAGCTGGGTGTCAGACTTTTTCCCCACTGTGCTGGGAAGTAATGTCTTCCTGGATGACCTTTACTACCCTGAGGAAAATGTTCAAGATTTTGGACACTGGAAAGACTGAGGTTCATAGCCCTAACTGAATGAAGGCTGAGGTGATGTGTAAAACCTAAGAAAGCAATTCAGTTAACTAGTGTGGGTGGCAAATTAATCTGAGAACTGTTGGTGCAGACTACTTGTGGATATTTGACTTTTCCTTTATTCTGTAGAGAGGCATTTGGTAGTCCCAGTGGCTGTTCAGACAATAAAATACTTGGAATGCTGTGTGCCAGAGCTCTTCTAAGTAAAGGAAGTGCTATTTTGAAAAAAAATCCTTGCCTTAGAAGACTACACACACACACACACACACACATATATATATATATATCCCAGATATCTCTCAGGGGAACAGTGATAGTGTGATAGTTTCTACAGTTAAACATTTTCCATCTTCTCTGTTCTCTTTGACTGAACTGATTTGATAATTTGTATTCTCTAGTAGTCACTGCCATGTGGAAAAGACCTGCTTCTACTGACATTTTTCTGCACATCAACAATGAGAAATGGCAAGTGCTCCCCTGTCCGTGACAAGTGTTTTGATTTTGCTCCAGTATTTGAGAGGACAAGACAAGTAGGGTCTGAGGACTAAGACCATCCAAGTTACTTGGACAATCATTTTGGTTACTTGGACGTAATCAAGTTCAGCTTTCTTTTAGGCTTACAGTCAACTGGTCATTTCCAGAATTCCAAGCAGTTTGTATGGAGCTCTTCCAAGTCAAAGCCCCTGCACTGAAGTCCTTTTTCGAATGAGCTGTCATGTGACAACCCAAAGACAAGCGCGCACTGCTTCTCATCTCTCCAGGTGTGCCAGATCCAGCACACAGATTCCAGCAAAGTGCTGGAATTTGACCTGCATTTGCTCTGATGCACCATGCAATATGGAGCACTACAGAGGGGAACCCCTGCTGAAAAAAGTGCACCAGCTTTTTGGGCCAGGCCTGTCCTGCTTCTCCAGTCCAGCTGTAATTCCCTCTGAACAGAAACAAGTGTCTCACACATCTTCCCTGGCACACCTTGTCCTTTTCATTCCCTAAAGCAAAAAGTATGTATAATATAATTCTAGGGTTTAAACTGTAATTTTTGACATTTCACAGAGCATTATAATGCCACATTTCTAAGCAGTAAGTAATAATTACATATTAAGGCAAGATAGAGAATAGCTTTAATAATGTGCAAAAATGTACCCATGGCAATGAATAGGAATTTTTACCTTTAATGGGTCAAATTGTGCAGCTGAAATCCCATCACAACTACATTTTGGCTGAAAAAATACACATTTGGATGAAAAATGGGCATTTGCTCTGGCCCCTTGAGGGCCAGGGAGCTCTGATGACACCACTGGACTGATCATGCCTTAAAGCATTTGGAGTGCTCGACAATTATTTTTCCATAACAGTAGTTTCTGGGTATATTTACAGTACAACTGCTGGAAACGTCTACTGAACAGATGATAAGGGGTGAGTTACTTTCAGGTGATTTGGCTGTGAGGAAAATTTATACTTTGCAAATTTAATTCAGATCTGCCCTGCTTGACTAGTTCACTATCACAAAGACAGCTGCTTACTATAGTTGTCTTAATTCCATTTGCATGTTTTGCCTGCTCAAGCAGTAGGTCTTTGGAAAAGCAAAGAAGGAAACAATGATTACATGCATAGAGAGGGACAATGTTCCAGCTGAAATTCAGATTTATTTTCCCACATCACCTAAATCAGGGGCCTATCAATAAAGCATACAAAACATGTAACTTCTTCTCTCTTGAGTTGTGCTTAGCTTCAGACATTACCCATCTTTTGGACTGTCTGCTGCTTACTTTCAGGTCACCACATCTCTCCTCTGAACACTACATAATCCAAAGGTAGTTTTTTGGGGTTGCTACACTTTGAAAAAGACAAGTAGTTTTGTTTTGTTTTGTTTTGGTAGTGCACCTGGTTAATCTTAACTGTCTTCAGGGATTAAAATACAGCAGTCTCAATCTCTGGTGTGTCTGTAGGACATGTAGAAGACAGTCTGCTGTTTAATGAAAATCAAATGGAGATGTTTTAGCAGGTGTCATAGAGCATGATTTTCCCAAGCTACTTGTTATCAGCAGAAACGCCTAGGCAGGAATGTTCTCACCCTTTCTTAAGCTGGGCCTTTTACTCAGATGTACTGTAAGCACTAGAACAGGGTCCAGAGAGCACCAGAAAGGCAAAGCCTGCCTGCACCTCTCCTGAGACAGGATAGCATAGTGATATGTGGCCTCTAAAGTTTTCAGTCAGATACCTTTGCTAATGCTTGCTTTTGGTGACTGTCAGCAACCACACACAGCACTGCTTATGTCTTGCACACAGCATCTCTCTTGCCATCTCACACGTTCATTCTGCTTTTTCGGGAACCACATGTGTTGTTGACACAAATTCTGTCTTTTCCAGCTGACAAATCCCCCTGCCAAGCACATTTTTTAAAAATTAAATAATGCTTGGCAGTGTATACAAGCAAACAATTACCCACACAAATTTGGTGCAAGCAAGTGTAAGACTACAGCAACAGAGCAGAGGAAGTTGGGTTTAATCATTAAAATGTCAAGTGCGGGTTCAGCAATTGTTTTTGTTCAACAAACCCTGCTATATTATTGTGTGGTTAGCTTTTCTGGGCTACGGATTGAGCCTAAATCAAGCTTTAATAAAACACCCAGCTTTTGTGACAAAATGGAGGACCATCTCACTGTCACTACTCTCCCCCCTGCTCTGACCTTTTCTCACAGATGAGGGCTGAATGACCTACCATTTTGAGACTTCACTGCATTGCAGACACAGACAAAACTGTATTGAGGACCAAATACAGTTATCAAGGAGGTTTTGTGTCTTCCCAAATACAGCAGCGAATAGGTTAAGGAAATCAAGTTTGGCCCTCCAGCTCTTGAGGTTGTTTTGCATTCTGTCACTTCAGATGCTTCTGCATGTACCATTCTCACCTGGTCCTACTACTTCACTCAGCAGCAGGCCATTGCAATCCGCTTGATTAACTTTCAGCTACAGCAGTGTTCCTGGGATTTTGATTATGACTTAATTCCCATGCAAAAAGTAAAACAAGGAAAAATTTACCCATGGTAATTTGAGAAGCAGTCCTGCATCTAAATGAAGTCATACCCAATGCTGATGAAAGAGCATTTGAAACCAAAGGGTAACCAAATGCCTCAGGCCATTTCATCATCTGAGCTACACAGGAGTAAATATGAAAGGCCTCTGATGTCGATTAATAGGCATCACAGGTATGTAAATGATATCTCAATTTGGCATGCTATAACTTACTTGCTCTTAGATCTTAAAATACCCTAAAGTGTAACTTTATAACACAAGAAAAATGTTCTTAATTCCCTACAAATACTCCATGTAAATTTAAAATTAAGTTAATTGGAAAAGAAATCTTTTATAAAGAAAATAAATACTTTAAACTATATATTAAAGATCAGAGATTACTTGGGGGGAAAAAAATCTTGCTTCAGGTTTCACTACAGATTAGAAATACTATCAGAAAAAAACTCCAAAATCTAAAACATCAGTTTCTGTTCTCATTTTTCCTACTCTGCACTAATGCCATCCTACAGCTTCCAGGCATCATAGTCTGGTTTACCAAAGCATGTGTGCCTTCACTTACTACTTCCTTGTGGTAACTCCAGTTCCTTCAAAAAGAATGGCAAACAAGGCTCCAAACTTTCAAAACTAACTGGCTAGAATTGTATGTTGGCAATTCAACTAATTTTTACAACCTCTAATATGCTGAATGCAGGTTGTCTTATGCCCAAGTGTTTCATCCCTTTGCTTTACTAGGGAAATCTTCCCCACTCTAGCCACACACAAGCTTATGGGCACAGCCTTGACAGCTCTCTAAACTCACATGAAAAAGATTCTCAGTGTTTTGACAGCAGGTTTCCAAAACAAGGACTCTCCCCCCTAAAAGAGTTATTGAATTACACAACTCATAATCTTCAAGGCACCGTCCCCACACCCCACATAGAAAAAAAAAACCAAACTGCAATAAGCAGGATAGTGCAGATAGGTTTCTGAGATTGTACTTTACCCTACCTAGAAGTTGCTTATACACACATGCACAGATGGATTCACACTGAGACTTTACATGTCTCTTGGCCTTCTCACTGTCTGGCTGTAAGTTAATGGGTGTGAGAACAATGCCAGTATGTGCCACTTTAAGAACAGCCTTTTATGTAACCCAGATTAAAATTTAACTGGCCTGTTTCACTATTCAGTATGTGCAGCTTTTTCAATGGGATCTGATAAAGATCAGTTTTGCTAGAACTTGTTTTCATAGCACTTAAAAAAACAGCTTCCCTGCCACTGGCACTTGAAGCAAAACAAGCTGCATTTGAGAATGAAGTAACAAGTTTAGTATGGTTTTACATGTCCAAAAACTATAGGGTCAAAAAGGGGCTGGAATGATTTCTAGTACAGTGTCAGTTGTCAGTCTTGTTTTAGTTGCACCATCACACTAGTTCACCTCCGAGTCCTGTAGGCTTTACTGGCCTGGCAACTGCAAATAGCTGTCAACTACTAAAGGATGCCTGAAGCAGCCTAAAAGTGTGACAGAGAACCTTACTCAGCTCCATCCTCGCATTATGGCCTCTTATCACTAAGGAAGTTCAGCTCTCCAAGCTGAAGTTGAGGAACTGGCGTGGGAGGAAACAGGAGAGCTGCAAAATCTTCATTTAAATTGTGGAGAAACAGATGATCAACCTTCAGTTCCATTAAATTTCTTATCTTGTTTAAACATGTGCCTTTCACATACTGTCAAGAAAAGGTGAATTTATAGAAACTGGTAGGTAATGATATTCTGGGTGTGCTGCAAGTGCAAGCAAGCCTCAAAGACAGCCCATGCATCTCCTGATAACAGGCTGTCATTTCTGCAAGTAACAGTTCACTGGCTGAATGAGTTCACATATGCATCAGCCCAGTCCACTGGGAACTCTTGAGAGCCCATATCGATGACACTCAAGACTGAGGTGCTTGAAGTCCCCATTCCTAAGATGAAGCTCACCTATAGCAAACAAGCCCCAATACAGTTGCACAGTTTGATATCAGTCTGTTTAACGTACTTCAGAAGCAAGGCACAGGCGGTAGATGCCCTGAGCTGATTATGAATCTCTCCTTCAAGACAAGCATTTAGGACACATTACTTTAGGAGTTCAAGACCATCAAACTTCAGATTTTAGATCCTTGTGAAAAACTCTTAAGACATTATCATGGGAGGATGTGGCATTTGGTATAAAACCCCTGTTAATAAATAACAGAAGAATTTGTGATTACTTTGAAGTTACTTTGAAACTGAATTGAGGAATGCAGTTTTCAGAGGAGACACAAAGTTCTTACCTCAAACTGCACCTACAGCACCATGCACACCTGTGGGTATTCCTCAAGACTGCCACAAAAAACTTTAAGAATGTGCAAAACAAAATTACCTACGTGCATTAAGTACATAGTTTGCAAAGAGGACTGCAAAACCTATAAAAATGCACTGTAGATGCAGGCAGAAACCCATGCATTTCTCCTAAAACCTTTGTGCCTTTCCTAACCCAAGTTCATATGGGACTTCTTGAAAGGCTATCAGCAAGGAAATCAAAGCAGTACCTTTATAGCTTTCATAGCAGAAATGAGCAAGATCAGTCCCTGCATTCTCGCAGAGGTCATCAGTAAAGATTTCTTCAAGATCCTAAACTATACTTGAAAAAGTAAAAGTGATGAATAATTTTGCAAGGGACAAACTTAGAGACAGTGACAGACTTTTTATTCTCTCTGCAAATAAACTGAGGATTTTTTTGATGCATATTTTTGGAAAGCATAATATCCCTATAGATATTTTTAGAGGTGTGTTTTTATTTTAAAGCATTCATTTTGTGATGCCCAGTGTTGAACATTTTGGATTTAATGCATATTTTGTTGAAGCTTGTGATTTTCAATAAAGTTCAAAAACATTAAAACCAGGGTCAGAAAAGGGCAACTGTTGAAGCTACTACTATGTGGTTTTCTGCTTGGAAATATATCAGTGTAGACATCTTAAATACACCAGAAGGTAAAATAACATTCACCTGACTGAATAATTTTCATTAGGCTGCTGATATGAGCTGAACACCAACAACAGACTCCAGTGGTTGTTTGTTTTGGAGTGCTTGTGTTCGTTTAAATCTCTGCAACCCATGCAGTTTGAGATTTACCTTGATTCTCTAGTGCTATCTAGTGGCTACTACTGAAAATTATTAATGTCTATGAATGTAGCAAAATACAAGTCAGCTTTTATCAACCCATCTAGGTCCTTCTTACAGGGTTGTTGCATACATATGACTTCAAAGTACGCATATGGGGCTGTGCAGTAGAGCCAAATAGCCTCTCCCACAAAGCTTCAGCACCTGGAGCTCCCAGGCTAAATGCACAAGCTGAAACCAGCTGCTGACTGCAGTAACACTTTGCTTGTTGGTTTTTTAATACAAGAGAAACACTCATGGAGCCATCTCCATGCCTATTTGTTCTTAAATAAGTGAGCACTTCCCCTTTCCTGCTACACCTTAATTTAACTTACCCCTCTCCTGTTAACTCAAGTCACTTTTGAATGGGATGTTCATACTATGGCAGTTGCAGCCCTCTTTCAAAACAGAGAAACTACACAGGCTGCCAGATGTCAGTAAATACTTTTGTCTCCTTGCTGCTGGCTGCACAGCATTTCTGTTTGGTTCACCTCCTCCTTGACATGTTGAATGAAACCAACACAGTTCCGGTTGCCACTTCTGGCTTGATCAGAGATTTGTTAGCTTGGCCAACAGATTCAAGGTTTACACTCAAGTGAGAGTCCAAAATATACGTACATTGAGTTCAAGCCATCAGTAAAGTAAAACGGAGTATAATTTCTGTATATAAAAGGAACAATTCTATGAATGTGAGGTCTTCCACATGGGCCTAAACAGAGGGCTTCTGTGAGTGAGGAACTGTGAAGTGTATTCATACTTGTTGAGGTGATTTTAGCCCCAGAAACATAGCATCAATATCCCAGACCCAAACATTTCTCAGCTTCAAATAGGACTTCATTGTCCTGAAAGCAGAACCTGGAATGTGTTCCATTGTTAAACTTACCAGACTAACAGAAAAGATGTACATTCACATTAGAAAAAGGTTCACTGGAAATCACAAAATCACAAAGAAACAGATAATGCCTCTGCTGCAGTTTTTTTCTGACATTAAATAGACATCTATTCTCTTTCTAAAAAGCCTTTGAGAACATATATATATTAAATAGGATTAGACTACCAATTTAAATTTCTTCTGTAAGGAAAAAAATTCGAACATATGTGGTAGGAAATATCTGCAGGCCAATAGTTTGCACTTACACAGTACTATTCCCAGATCTACACATGCACACACGTGCATGAGCACACACAGAGCCTTTGACATCCTCCCCTCACACATAATTTCCTCCCCCTCCCACCCCAGCCCAATGCACACACTCCAATCAAAAGAAATGGGAGCAGGAGAAGTGCAGACAACAATGGTTTGGCTGCTGGCATAATAGCATGCTTTGAACAGACTCTGACTTAGAGTGGAAAGTAGAGAACATATTGCAGCAAACAAACTGTTAATGAGCTATTTCTACTAAATGTTAATATTCCATAAATCTGCACTTAAAGCAAAGGTCTGATTGTATTCTTTTTCTTCCTGCTCTAGCAACTACAATAGAAAAAAAGCTTTTTTTCAGAGGGAGACTGTATACACAGAATTCTGATGGTCAGGTTCAATTTGAAACAAACAAAAGCCCAATTGTTCCTAGGAAGATAAGGGACAGATTGAAGAGAGCATGCTCAGTTACAATAGGAAAATCAGCTCAGATCAGGAGGTTCCTACCTTGTCTTAAGCAATTCTCCTTCCTGCCCAGATTTGTCCTCATTGCAAAGGTTTCGTTAATTTAGCAAAAAGGCAATCACTACTGTCATTCAGTGTTGTGAAAGAGGCTGTACAACTCTTATCATGAGAGTGTATCCATAAACATTTTTGTGAAATCATCAACATACATATTTAGTTAGAACAACCTCTAGGTCTACATTAACAATAAATTCAAGTGCAGTACTTTTCCTCATGTATATGCTTAAAAAGGGTATGAAGTAAGTATGTTATGAGGTAAATATGAATACTAGCATTTTTACCCTTCTGGTCTCGGTGACAGTAACAAAGGTTAATGCTTTTCCCATATGACAATCTTTTACTATCACCTATCCTCAGTGGTCTATCACAAACAGGAATTCCAGTGAACATCTGCTGCCTTAACAGTTAGGACTGTATTGAGGGCTGGCTGGCTATCTATCCATCTATCCATCCATCTATCCATCTATCTATCTATCTATCTATCTATCTATCTATCTATCTATCTATCTCTCTATCTATCTCTCTCTCTCTCTATCTCTCTATCTCATTTGCAATACTGGTCTTTCTGCTTTCAACAGACATATTCACATTTAACAACAACTAATGAATATATTTTTTTCAGTCAAAACTGTATATGTTTTTGACAGTTTTTGATAAATATTCCCCTAAAAAGACAGTACAGCTTATTACCTATTAACTACCCAAGGTGCTGCTCCCAAAGCTTTTGTAAAATTCCCAATAATATGAAACCTTGAACTGTTGGACACAGTGGCTTTGGCATCCCTGTGATGACAAGGCATTTCAATGTTACAGCCTGAAAAGACCCTTCATGCGCCTCAGCCTAAGTGCTTGTGTGAGGTGCCCAAACTAGAAACTTCATTACCTCTAACTGGTGTGCAGTAATGGAAATCCAATAATGTGTCATTTAAATGTACCCCATGCCCTCAGTTCTCTAAGCCCTGGTATCATTCTGTGGCTGTGGACAGTGAGGAGCATGAACAAAACACTATGACAACACACAAAACTGACACTCTGTTGTTGAACAGTGCTGCACAGAACTCAAAAGGTCAACCGACATCCCACAGAAATACTCGAGAAGAGCACTGACTCTCTTTTAAGTATAACATCTACCTTGGTCAGTCAAAGCATAGTTTTAATTAACCTGAATTCAGTTAATGAAGTGCAATCGTAACTAATAAAATACCAAAGGCTGAAATACCAGAAAATATTAACAAGTGTTAACAAATTCAAAGTCTCTCCTTTTAAACAAAAAGCTGTCTCTTGTCTGCCTATGAACAAACTGGACATCTAATTGCAAGCACTTAAAATATCCGTGTAGTACTGGCAGTCACAAAAACAACTTACCTGTTTTTATATGTGATTCCAACACTCCTTTGATGTAATAAAAAAATATTTGTTATGTAATTTATGCATTTAAGCCACCTATATGAAGATCAAAAACAATGGACTGAACAGAAAGTATTCTGAAGTGAAATAGTAAGAGAAAACCTGCTTGGCTCACTTTCATAAACCAACTTGCTGCTGTAACTAAAGAAAAAAATCTTCAGTTGCAAACTAATTAATTTAGTTTGGAAAATTCTGTTGTTTTCAGCTCAGGTATATGCAGCTTTTAGAATTAATATCTTACCAGAATTTAATCTCCTTTCTACTGAGACATGAGAAGCAGTATGTACATTTTTTCCATCCATTTCAAACAATCATTATCACAGAGAGTAGAAAGCTTAGGAAGATTTTATGTCAGGAGAATAAGAACACAGGAACCTCAATCTACTTGGGCATAATTTTCTACTAGGTGTACTCTTCTCAAGTGTTTGAATTGGATCTTCTTACCTGTCATGGTTGCCACTTCCAAGAATACAGGTGGCCAAACTTCACAAGTAAATGCATTACCCTGCAACACCGGCTATGGACTAAAACACATTATATTAAAGATCTACATGTCTGTTGAGAAGCATGCATGATGACCAGTTACAAAAGAAAAATCCACTGTATTCAAAACAAGAAAATACTGTTTACTATTAAAAATATTTACCATTTTAACAAAATTTGTAAAGAATGTGAAAACTTTATTCTAAGTAGCTTCAGTTGGAGCTTATAAGAGAAGTGCCCTCTACACAGAAATATTTTAGATGCTTCAAACTATTTGTTTTTAAAAAGCAAGAAAAAGTGTGTGTAGAAATCTTACAAATGCCCCTTTTCAGTGTCACTCCCATTCTGAGGTAAGGCTTTCTTTGCAAATCACTATTAAATGACCTAAGTACTTCCACATCACTTGCAAGTGTCTGTCACCAAAACAAAACATCCTGACGCTTAACAACAAGGATGACACTCTCTTCTTCTTCTAGGTCTGTAGAATATACAGTTTCTTTTTTTTTTTCCTTAAAAAAAAAAGACTGAATAGATTGAAGGAAAGGGGATCAGCAATAGCTATTAAATTCCAACCCTTCTCTCAGCTGAGAATTAACAATACTACTGCTACCATAAAGCTAACCCAGAAATAAAATCTAACAGAAGAATGAACAGAAAAGCAGCCATGCCAACAATACCTCCTCACTGTCAAGAAATGAAATATGTGCATTCCTATGAATCAGCTGTCCTTTGTTCAGACCCATACTTTCAAAAAGTGACAGTCCCTTTCACTAATACCACTCTAAAATTAAAGTTTTTCATTAATACCACTCTGATTACCCCTCAGCAATACACAGTTGAGAGCTAAAAAAAGGGCTGGATATCTGCCCAGACAATGGGATGGGGCCTTTAAGATGCCAGACTCTTCCAAACCTGTAACATGGTAACATGGAAAAAATGTAACCAAAACCATAAAACTTGGCAGAACTGGCCCACAGCACCTTAGAGGACTAACTCCTGTGACTGGAAAGTTGCACTGAAAACAAAATGATACAGAAAACCAAACATCCTAAGCCTCAAAAGTCTATTACTACATGGTCTAGTGCATGGCAGCCACTAAGTAGTGATCATGCAACAATCTCCTGGCAAGGAGCTTGGGGGAGAGCCCGTTCTCTGAGCCCCAAGCTCCATGGCCCACTATTTTTGTCCCTCATGGCATATCCCATGCCTGAGGGAATGTTTTTTTAACAATGATTAATGCTCTGTTACAAAAAAGCAAGACAGTTTCACAGTTTCATGAATTTGCTAAGAGTTTGCAAGTGCAGATAACATTAAAAAAAATCAAATTTTAGAAGATGCTTTAAGGTTTACATCAAGAGTAATGCCTTTTTTCAACTATTAAATTGTTTTGAATTAATCTTTTGCAACAGAATGAATAATGCAAGCATGCTATTATAAAGCAACTAGTAACAAATCCAGCACTTCACTTCATCAAGACAGTTTGAAATTTATTAATTTAAATCCCCCATTGTGACACAAGAGCAGTAACAAAATAGCTGTACACTACTTCTGTTACAAATATGGATACTATTTAAAGTGACTTTACATACTCTAATGTAGGCATTTCTCACTCTATGCAAGGAATAAGTACAAAAGCAATTCAATAACAGCAGCATCCAGCAATGGTACCATCTAGTTTACTGCATCTTAGCCTACCACAATGTAACTACTAGAATAGTTAAAAAGACAAAGAGTGGGTTTTTTTGTTAATTCACTTACACATAGCTATCAATTTGTTAATACTATTTGACAGACACACCTAATACTGCTTTTGTGACCCACTAAAATGAATGCCAGTCTTTTGTATTATCCCCTAATAATGGCCTGACCATTGCCTGCATTTTCAGTTCATATTTCTTGTAAATGGTAGTTGAAATAAAGGCCTTCTTGCAAAAATTCCATTTTTGCTAATTAACACAAAGCATCCTCCTGCTAAATATCATACTAGTTTGACAGGTATCTTCCTCTCTCAAAAGACTCAGCTAAATCTTTCTGCAGGAAAATAAATCAAGGGAGAAGCATGCTTTATCTGTCAGATATATAAGAGCATGGCAGGCAAGGGCAAGCAGGTTACAATCAGCTAAGTGTTTCATTGAGTGCAGTTTTTAGATAAAGTTTAGGTAACGAGAAAGTGATGCATTTATTGACCATGCTGCTGATCAAAGAAAGCTCCACAGTTGCACTGTACTTACTAGATGCTTTTACCTGTGCCTCTAAAATTAATATCCCCAAAATAATAGTTGTGGCTGTCAAAGCTCCTCTTCTGCTTATTACTGATAATAAACTTCACTACTATCTTACTACTCACCTCCACTGTGAGGCATTTTCAGGTCTTTACCCAACCTGAACCCATCACTCCTGGCTGTATGCCTCCTCAGTTCAAGGAGGACTCTACCTTTGCTGCTAGTGATAATGGCAGCAACACCATTAATGTCAATTCCTTCCACACTGGCAATATCCAGACATCTGCTGGCAGCTAAGCAGAGCTGCTCTGAGAGGTTTGTTCAAGGCTCTGAAGCAAACTTGCAGAAATGTCTGCACTGACCCTGTACGTGGTGTTGCACGTTGGAAGAGGACAACCTTTGCTTACAGACACTTCATATTAGAAAATTTGTTTTCACCCATAAGGACTATAAAATATTCCTACTTTAAAAATATAGTTCTTCTAATACTGCAGTTGCTGGGCATTCTCAATCACCAGGAAGTTTCCACTAGTAATGGATTTTTCAGCCCTGAGCACAAGTCCCACAAAACCCACAAACAAAACAAACAAACAAAAAACAAAACCATCATCACCACTTCCAACACACCTCCCTGACACCAAAATAATGAAACCTTCAAACCTAAGCCAAGTGAAACACAGTGTTCTTTTTTTTTTTTTTTTTCAGATACGCCATGACTTATAAAAATTTAAAAACACAAAAAGACAAGCAAAAAAATCCACCCAGGTCACCAAACTAGTTTCTCCTATTGAGCATTGTGAAATAATATGGTCATTGGACAGTCTGGGTTGAAAGGAACCTTAAAAATTGCCTAGTTCCAAAGAACCATCTAGTCTATTAACCATCTGCCACCAGACTACATACATTTCCCCTTATCTCCCAAATCTCTGATTTAGTAATATTTTCTTTCTTCAATAAACTTATTCATGTTTTCTGCCTACTGCTACCCCTGCAACCTCCGTGCTGACTTGGTGAATTTATCATTTTTCCAACATTATTCAAATATGCAGCCTCTGCTTTTCAACTTTCTTGTGTGGTTATTAATGGCAACATTTTTTTGTGGTGAATTACTAATAAGAAAAATATCCTTGTGTTTTCATTGTCAACATAATTTCATTCCAGTGGTTTGACAGGAAGAGAAATACTTCTAATGTATACAAAAATATGTTTAAATGTTATTTTTCTTCAGTGTTGTAACACAGTCCTGTGAAGCTGAAAGAGCAAGAAGACTACCCAAACATTTCCATTCTCTTTACTATGTGGAAAGTAAACAATATTGTCTTATTGACCCAAGCCTGTCAGGCAGCCAGTTCATGACAACACAGTCAAAGTGACTGTTCCTTTGGTCCTTTTCAGAATAGCAACTGCTTCCTCGTGAGTCACCCCTTCTAAACTCTGCCCATTCACAGCAATGATTTGGTCCCCCCTCTTGAGGCGTCCATCTTCTGCTGCTGCACCCTGGAATGATAAAACAAGTAACTGCAGACTCATATATTTCTTTTTCTCCCTTACACATAGTCCTGAAAACAGTCCTGCAACATTTTTCTTTTTCAGGGATACGGACAGAACCAATTGCTGAGGAGACTGCCAATTTTGCAATACTGCCCAGTCTAAGTTCCACATGTAGAAATTGGAACTACATGATTGTTTGGTTCCCTCAACCCTGTTTTTCCAGCTAGTATAAGATTTAAACCCTAGTATTATAAAAGTAACATTTTCAAGACCTGCAGAACTTTTCATCAAATGGTGCAAAAAGACAGCTTTATAGTTTGATATACCTTAAAAATTTAGCATTTGTGATTCCAGTTTTCTCTGACTCTCTGTTGTTTCCTAGAGCCATCCAAATTATCAAATCCAGGTCGGCATCTGAACTTCTCTGAAGGTCCAGTCTGAGTTCAATAAAACACTTTTGTCTACTACTTGAAGTAAACACACTCTAAATATAAGGCAAGGGAGCTTTTCTTCCTAAGTATTACACAATTCAAGTCTCTACAGGTGGACAAGACTGCTGATAGGCTGAATCATGTATATTTGGATATTCTCAATCTTTTGAAGACTGCAGCCATCAAATGCTGCAAGCACATTTGCAGCCTTTGCACAAAAGAGGGAAAACTGTGAGAAACTGTAACAATCTTTTGACTGCAAAACCAGGCCAAGATTTAGAACAATAACTGCAGTTAACTAATAAATAGATTGATTGGACAAATTTCCACCTACCTTTGCAAACACTGTCTTCACATAAATGGGTAAGTCTCCATGGGGACTGCCATAGCCACCCACAATACTGAAGCCAAGGCCATCTGGTCCTCTGTCCAGAGTAATGGTCTTGTACTGAGGAGGTCTAAGAAAAGGGAAAAGAGTATTTTGTCTGAACTTCGGATTTAACACATATAATATTCAACAAAAAACATTACTCCTTTTAAGCTAACCTATATATTTTTCTTTCCACTACAACTACAAATACTTTTGTTATAAAGAACTGGCTATTGCAGTTAATGTAAAACTCTGTGAACTACCTAATGCTCACATTATTATAAGAAAGCAGCTACTTCAATACACAGCTCAGGGCATAGTTATGGCTGCTATGTGCCACTAATTGTGGTTACTAGTGAACTAGAGAATTATTACCAGTATCTCCAGATTCCCTAACATCTACTTTAAAAAGCCTGTAAAGCCTAAAATAAGCTCAAATAGCTTATGCTATTAAGGTTGAATTGCTTCTCTCCTAATAGCCGACTGTGTATTTGTATATATGTGTTTATTATATAGATCATTTATAGGTGTATTTCCACACATATATTTTGATAGTAAGAAATTTTGGAATTCTATTTTTCAAAGTAGGTATGTGTGGCTAAAGAATACTTCTTCTCTTTCCTCTTTCCTAAAAGAAAAAATGCCTCAGATTTAAGACAGAGTTTGACACAAAACTTGTTTACATAATGCACCTTGCAGAATACCAGAAGCAGTATACCTTGTATATCAGAAACATCTGACACTCCTGATTGCACAGTACTAGAGAGCACAATACAGCAACACAGATACAACAGTGGAAAGAGAATTTCTGGGCATATCAATTAATCCTAGCTACCCAGCCTCAGTGAAACAATAGAGGCTGTAGAAGAAATCAGATCACACAACAAGTCTACAGAGAGTCAAAAATTTGCAGCACAGCAAATTTCATCATGAAAAACACAGAAGAGGACCACAGGTCTTATGTATACCAAACATGTTAATCATGATTAGGCCAAAAATGCCACTCACTATTAGGTAGATTTGTAAGGTTTATAGGTTGATTATCATCCAAAGTAACAGGCTACAGAGGCTGTACATTCTATAGTTACTGACCCTAAATCATCCTGAAAAATGCCAGTTGAAGTTAGTCC
Organism: Melozone crissalis; assembly: GCF_028551555.1. NCBI lineage: Eukaryota > Metazoa > Chordata > Aves > Passeriformes > Passerellidae > Melozone > Melozone crissalis. The sequence goes on along the minus strand of NW_026535783.1, from coordinate 43,049,087 downwards.
TGAAAACGAAAGACTGGGCATAGGTGGATCCTGCTGCTGACCAGTTATGACACTCACTTCTCCTCCAGCTACAACCTAGGAATAGAGGTTGGAAATCAGTGGCATAAGAATGCTGACACTAAAATAGTTCAATGTAGCAGCTGGCAAAACAGTACTCAGAAAATATTCAAAATGTCACTGAGGATTTTTTACCTGCAACTCAATAGTGCCTGAAGCATTTTTTAAGATATTAACAGCTTGGGAATGAGTCATGCCCTCAGTAGATGTTCCACAGATGCTAACAATCCTGTCCCCAACCTACAGAAGAAAATGTAGAAAATCTAACTTAGTTACATAGATTTATTTGTCACTTTCAACAACAGCAGAACTACAAATGGCCCAGTATGAAGGCACGTAATTCAACATTAGAAATAGCAAATTAGACTGGTTTAGTGTAATCAGTGTAAAAAGTACTGATGCTTTACGGAACTGATCCTAAAACAGTAGAAATACATGTTAAAAAACAGAGATGCATTTTGCATGTCACCTAAAGACAGGCAGACTGATGTAGCAAATTATCATCAGAGATTCTGTCTGACTTCATCTTGAAATAACATTTTCTAAGAAACCTGAGCCAAATTCAACCACTTTTGCTGCAGATTGGATACAGCATGCATTTAAGTACAGCTTAAAAATCTCTTTAACTCAGAGCCTAAAATGTACTCTCTCTATCCTAAGCATAGGAAACACAAGAGATAAAACAGACTGCACACCTACATTTGCAGGAACAATCACTACACTCAGCAATGGCACTTGTTTATAGAATGCATGCTTCTGAATCACTTTCTATGCTTTTAACTTTCACAAGCTGACAAACTCTAAGATCCAAGACTGCTTTAGGACCTCCTTTCTTAAGTTAGCACATGTCAGCAATTACACTTTCCCATGCCACCAATCTGAGTTCCTCTTTCATCAATCCAAACAGCAAGAAATCTTTGCACAGCCAGAAGCACTTATGACTGTATCACTGAACTGCTAGTTTACTGCCTGTCTAGAGTAATCACATTACCCATGTAATCTTTACAGCCTTCTTAATAATTAACTTACTCTTAATTTCTGAGTCTGAGCTGCAAGTCCATTCGGGTGCATCATGGCAATAAATATAGGAACATCTCCAAGAGGACTTCCTACACCTCCAGCAATGCTCACGCCTAGTGAATCTGTAGGGTTCTGTTACAGTAATGAAAAAAAGATTAGATTTTTCTGGAAAGAAAAACACAGAGAAAGGCAGGCTTACCTCAAAAGATGGCCAAACTCCCTATTTTATGAAGATTAGAATTCCTGTGTCAAGCCAGTTTTTAAGCCTACACACTTTGCATTACCTCAAGAAAGCAGAGAGACCAGAATGGATGTTTCTTTCTCTCAGTGGTAGGAGAAAATTTGCTGATTTAGTTGTGTGTTTTATCTTAACCAAACGAAATAATTACAGAATTCAGCACCTGACTCTTAATGTGGGCACAGAGGTTTGAGCAAGGAAAACCAACGAGATGGGATTGCTGTCCTTAGTACTGTCTATATGAATATCCTGTTATGAATCTCCTGAAGACTAGAATTAATCTTTATGCTCCCCCTAGTGCCCAAATGTTGAAGGGCGAAACCAGCTGCTTACCCCTGTACCACACCCAAATACCTCACTGGAAAAATTGCTATTGCAAACTGCTATTTGCAGATTCTACTATTAAAAGAATGACTGAATACAATCTGTGTAATCAAGTGAACTAGATGCTAAGCAAAAACATATAAATATTTTGGAAAAAAAGATGCAGTCTGTTACTAAGCACACATGCATAATGAAGGTGACTGAAGTTCACACTTGAAAATCTGGCAGCTGTCATGCAAGAACCTACTAATTAAAAATACGTGTGAAGAAAAATATCAAATATCAAAAAACAGCCGTCCAACTTTGGTACAATTCCCCTGACTTTACCACAACAGAATCTGCACTTAACTCAATCTGGTAACAATAAAACTAGGTCTCAGTATCTCTTCCTTCGTTTACTTTCAACACAACTCACAAAACATGATACCATAAGTCACACTACTTCACATAAAAATATAGGCAGTGCAGACTGTACAGTCCCAAACTGAAAAGACAGACAAATTAATGTCCTGTTCCTTTCCTAAAACAATGAATAGGCCTAGACTTACTTCATGTTGTAAAGACAACTATTGAAAACATCTACAACCTATTCCTGATATGTGCCACTATCTTACCTTACCTCTGCTACAACTTACCTTTTTTATTTCAACTGTTCTTAGTCCCTGTATTTCAGAAGCTGCTGTCAAATGAATTAAGATAAATTAAAAACACAGTTAAACAAGCATTTCTAGAAAACCTTTTCAATAAAGTCATACAAATCAATATGATGATTCTTTCTGCTTGTTTGTTATATACATTTTATTCTGATTTTTATAGTGACCATCATTACAATAATTGGATTCAAATACTTCTAGAGTAGATGAAAGAATCCATAATTTTCTCCGTTTAAATAATTTTTGGAATAAGACTGCTAAGCTCAAATGGAATAGAAAAAACCATTATTTTCTAGCAATACTATGATCAGAAATAACTTTGTTCTAAATTTAAGCATCACATAGCTATAACATAACTATAACAGAAAGATCTTGGCTACCAGTTCACATGTATAAAACACTGAAAGCACCAAAAAACTCTACAACTTACTGGTATGTCTCTTTAGGCCACTTTCAAAGACCTCAGGTGCACCAGACCCAGACACTGGGAAACTGAAGGATGAGAGACTTCCACTTCCTTCACTGACCTACACACAATGTTAGAGTGGGATTAGAGACAAGCTTCACTGACCCAGGTACTAAAAGTAAAACTGTAACTCACTGTATTAATTTTATTTTCTGCACTATTTTATTTTTTTTGTGCCCAGTTAAAACTGAGTCAGAGAACAACACAAATTTTTTGGTCACTGTAGATAACTCTTTTTTGAAGCATCATTGGACCAAGAGAGATTGTACTTCTACAACTCCATGCAAATCTTTGAAGTGCTTCTTCTGAGGGCCAACAAGGTCCTGGTATTTGCACCTTCTATCATCTTATAGAGATCTTCTACTGCAAGTTAGCTACAAGTACTACAGTAAGTACAGAAAACAAAAGACAGATATCAGTACGTCCTCATGTGGGCTCTCAAATGTTCAGCTACTGCATCAGCTGCAACTAAAATTAGGCTCTCCACTCAACTTGACCTCCACAATTTCCAGGATGATTTTCACTACACTTGAAGGGCAAGTAAAGGAACAACATGGTTCCCAGTAAGAATAGTCCACTGACTGTGACACACTTTTCAAAATATTCAACTTTGTGAACTTCATCTTAGAATAAGATCAGCCAGAGTCTGCATGTTTTCATACTATTTAGCAATACTAATTCTGAAGATAGCCAAAAATGTCAGTCCTATCTAAACTACTCACTTGAATTTTAATTATATCTTAAAACTATTTATATTTAATACTTGATAATTTTCATCCCCAGTTCACAATCAAGGGAAGCTACTAAGGTAATTTGTGAGCTTTCAGAACCAGAGCTCCTACTGGATAGAATCACAGTACAAGCTGTTATACCATGGAAGATGCTTTCAAATACCGAAATTGATTTGAGATTATAACAATTCACCATCAGACCAACAATAAAATAAAGAGAAGTCTGACAGAAAGAGCACATGTTTCCTGCTTCTGGCATGCAAGATTACAGTAAGGACATGCAAGGAATGGAGAAATTCCCTATGCTTACTGAAGCAAAACTCCACTGCATGCCAACTACTCAGACGAGTTTAAAGTTGATTCTAACTTCTTCTGGTATTGATGAGAACTGGAGTTCTCTATGCTTCCAAGCTGGAGTCTGGAGCAAAGTCATTTCTGGATTATATTTTTGGCTGGATCTTGTCTATAACAGATACAATATGCTAAACTGAACATAAAATGGCTACTGAAGAGCTGCAAAATTCTTCCATCTCGGATCAGGCATGTAAAAAATAATTGTCATAATAAACCAGATCTTTCTATTTAACATTATTCTTTATTTTATTCTTTGTTCTTTCATTATTTATTATCTTTATTCTTTCATTATTTAACATTATTTCTCCTAAATTAACCAGTTTTATAGTTACATACCTGGCTGCTCTGGGATGTTCTCCTTTCAGAGTGAAACGGCCCAGCTTTTATTCTTCCAACCTCTAGTCTTACTGTACCTAAGGAACACTAAAGAAAGAGTTACTTGTAACATATCTCTCCTCTTTACAAGAGTAAAAACTACAATATTTAAGTGACTTTCTAGAAAGTGGAGGAAGAAAAAAAAACACATGGTCAGGTGGAAAAAAACCCCCATGGCCTAGCAATCCTGAAATGAGTGCTTTGCAGACAGAGTTCATGGCAGGACCAGTGACACACACAAAGCACACCAAGGTACTCAATACCAAGCAGCCTACTTTTTTAATACTGGATTAATCAGTATTACAATGCAGACATGAAAATCACACAAGAGGAATAATTCTATTACATTGCACTTAATAAGGAATAGCTTCTGAACTGAAATGTCAACATATAATTTTTACAATAAAAAGTAAAACCACTGCATCAAAGTCTTAATCATTATTTATCTTAATATGACTGAGAACATGGTAATTGAACTGGAAGTTACTCATCTCTCTCTAACTTTTGAAATTATCTGTTACTCTGGATAGACACCAATATAACAAAGAAATTTTGGGCAGAAAATTTCCTGAATATCTATAGTTTAAGTGAATTTTCTGCCTGCATCTGACTCCCAGCAATAAGCTGGGTGATATGGATTGACTACACATCAGAAAGTCCTTTCACTTGCCTTTAAGATTTTAACTACTCTATTGAGTATTCACACATCTACATAAAATGCATGTCTCAGAAGAAAATTCACCCTGCAATTAAATATTTCAAAATCAAGACGTTATTTTGAAAAAACAGAAAAGTTGTTACCACAAGGCTAAGAAAACGAGACTTTCAACATAATACAAGTAGTGTCAAGAGAAGACGTCGATCTGCAATGTATTAATAAAAAAAATTCAGTTTTGCTGTTATTTTGATTTTTTTCTTTCACTGGGAAGTTGTAAGAGGAAACTTCTGCATTCAATTAATTTAATAATACATGAGGTTGCCTTTATTTGCCATGTTTTAACTTTATTACCCTAAAAGTGATTCATGCATTTGTCAGAAAAATCCACAGTACTAGGCCAATATATCAAAACCAACCAGACATATCCATTCAAACAAAGTTTCAATACCTCATATCCTGTTACTATTCTCTTAGGAATGACACTAAAAAAGATTTATTACTAAATTGCTTTTTATTTTATAAATAATGTTGATTTCTCAATGTCCTGGAAAAGACCTGATCAAAGCTCAGGCAAAACCATTCTTCTCTGCTTGTATGAATCTAGTCACATTAAACCATATGGACAACTCTTATTCAAAGTGGAAAATGGAGGAAATATGTACCTAAAATTACCACATCCTCACGAATACACAAACCCACACATGAGATTTTAGAATTGTGTAAAAGTAGGAGCTAATACTTTCCATTTGGACTCCTGAATAAGTCAATTCACGTTTAGTTTTACTACACCTTTCTCCCTCTTCCTAAAGTCTCCCATTTGATAGATCCAGTAAGTTTAGTGAGGGGAAAAGCTGATAGTTTTTTTACATACTTTAGGGGATACTTCAAAAGAAACACTGCAAGAACAGACAGAATTCTCAGACCGATGACACATTCTATTTGTATCATTCTACTTAAAATACACAGGAATTTTCCAAAGATTATGAAATAATTTTCTAGCAAAATACATTTTAGGTAGTTCACGACAATTCACTCTAGATCCTACTCTCACGAATGAAAACCTAATGGACAGCTGAACAGGAAACAGCAACTGCCTTCATCTGAGTGACCATGTTTTATTCCACTGACACTATGAGAACGAAACAATTATTAACAATAATGTGTCTAAGGAATTTTAAAAGCCCATTCCTCAGGGCTATGACAATTAACTACAAGTACTACTACTGAGCAATGACGAAGTACTTAAAACTTTAATATATGAATGGTAAGTGGAATCAATTAGATACTTCAAAATGCTTGTCAAAATGAAACAAATTTCCCACATGTAAAGGCATTTTTATTCAGAGGAGAGGTACAGCATGTGAAGAAGAAATGCTGTGTTCTTAAAAAAAAACTATCGTGTAAGAAGGGAAAAGTACTATAACCAAATAAGAGTATACTAACAAGTTCAGAGTCACAACATAGATCCTGTTCCGGCATTCTCACTAATGGGCGCAGACTGAAAATACAGAAGTTCTCATATCTCCCTTTCTGACCACTGCTCTCCCCTAGGACCCCTGCTCCCCAATAAATCCAAAATTTCAAGGACCAGCTCAAGATCTGAAAAAATATACCTTTGAATCTGAGTGTTAAGAAGCATGACCATGCGCCTATGTATCCAAGAGACAGCTACAACTAGCAACCGGTAATTTTTTTCCAGTGAAACAGTTTTCCATTGAAAATGCTGACTCAGTGGAATCCTTACCATGCAGCATGTCTCAAAACTCTGGACTGACAAACAGACAAGGCAGTTAACCAGCTGGATTTCTTGGCAGACTACAGGAAATATTGTATTTCTGATTTGCAAATAGAGGAAGGACATCCGAAAAAAAAAAATATCAAGAATAGGTTGGCTCCAAGAGCTGCAGGTAGTTACTTCAGCAAACTCTGAGAAAGAAGTTTCTTACACCGAAAGCTTGGTAACTGAAAAATGCATTGCAGAATTTAATGGATGTAAGGTGGTACAAAACAAACACAATAAAAAAAAAAGATTCACGTCTCCTAGTAGACCAAGTTATTCAGAGCCCCATCCAACCTGGCCTTGTACACTTCCAGGGACGGGGCATCCACAGCTCCTCTGGACATTCTACTCCAGTGCCTCACCATCCTCATTTCATCTCCCTCCTCATTTCTTTCATTAAAGAATTTAGGCCTAACAACTAATTAAACTTACTCTTTTGGTTTAAAACCGTATCCTCTTGTCCTGTCACTACGGGGCCTTGTAAATAAGCTATTAAAGTAGTCATTTCTAGCGCAACTACTCTGCTGAATTCTCCATCATTCAAAGTCAGTTCTGCATATCTTTCTGAAAATGCAAAACAGTTAACCAGATATCAGTGTGCTCGACAGAACACAGTGTTAAGTTTTCAGCTGTTCTAGGTAATGATATTCTATAAAGGTCATCTATCAGCCCCTTGTTCATTAATATATGGCTTTCTGCACCACCACTACTCCCAGTTTTATCAGGCAAAGTATCAAAATCTGAGTGCTCTAGATTTCAGGAAGCTTAAAGCTGGATCCCCAAGTCATCTCATTGACATCTCAGTAACAGTCTCATCTCAGTCTGAATAAAGTTAAAGCTTTCACAAAACCTGAATCTCAGTTTTTCACTCTTATCCATCTTCTCTTTTCCCCAATACCTTTAGCAAAGCTGCAACAGCCTCCTGGTTAGCGTTTCGGACATCTTCTCCATTCACTGTCAATATCTGGTCTCCTTGCATCAATCTCCCATCTGTATCTGCTATTCCTCCTTTGACGATGTCTGACACAAACACACCTGTGTCATTTCTGCAAGTACACACATGAATTTTACATTAAAGTATTGTTTGATGGCAATGTTTATGGCTTGCTATTGGGAACAGAAACAAACAGTCTCATTTTTCTCTTGAATAACACTGGCTTAGTTCCTCCAGGGAAGACTGGTTAGCTTAAGCAGAAAAATAAGATGCATGGCCTTCAAGCCCACAGGATCTGAGCACCAAACCACAATGAAACATGATAAGCAAGTTGCAGACACTGAATCTCCAGATACATTACATACCTTTTCCCAACAATACTCAGCCCAAGGCCTTTACCAGGCTTCTTCTGGAGCTCTATATTCAGCACATCATACATGTCTTCCTCCTTGTACTGGGCTTCATCTCTGTACACAGTCAGGCGAACTTTTTGGGGTGTCTGACGGAGGACATTAATGGCCTCATCATGTGTGGCATTCCTGAGGTCAATTCCATTCACCTGCAATGAAAGTGTACAATGGCAAATCATGCAGCACCTTCCAGCAGACAAATACAAAAGGTTTAGCCAGCAATGAAAACAAAAACAACCAAAGAAATCACCATGCCTCTAGTATCTGATCACCAGCCCACAGTCGTCCGTCTTTAGATGCTGCTCCTTCTTCATATACCTCATGGATAATGATTGCTCCCTGACAACAAAAACAACATCAAAATTTCATGTTGAAAGAACAGCCACCATTTTGAACCAAAAGTAACTGAAAATTGCTACAATAATTCAGCAGTGAAAAGTCAGATGGAATGAAAGTCAGATGCATGATGAAAAATTACCAAAATATTTATGAAGCTCATTTTTACTTTTAATTTTAGAAAGGGTTTTAATTTTAGAAAGGGTTTTTTCTTGTTTTTGTTTCTTTTGTGTCTTTCTATAAATACTTTAGAAACAAATGACAAAAAATCTCTTCTATCAGACTTTATTTTCATTACTGTTATTTCACATGAGTGACACATATTTTTCCAACCAACCAGCAAAGTGTCTGCTCCTCCAACAATGCTCAGACCAAGACCAGTCCTTCCTTTGGAGATATCAATGGTTGTTTCACATCCAGGAATGATGGGACAAGTAGCTGGGTCAGAGGTTAACATGGCTGGAGTTGAAGACCTGCTTGTGTCTAAAACAACAATGAAACACCCTGGTTACAGTAACGGCATTTTTCAGAGTTCACTGACAGCTGTATAGCAGTAACTGAACACCTGATCCACAGAGAATGACGCTCCCAATTCTCCCTCGTCCTCAGAGAAATACTATCCTGTAGTTTTATTTGCCATGCCTCCTGTAGCTTTTATGCCATCAAGTACTTGGATTATAGTCCTGACAGCCAAGGCAGATATTCTACACAACATACTCTATTTAGGATAGAACTTAATTTAAACATCTATATGATGAGTGCATTACTTGAATTATTATTAACTTTGAAGTGTCTTGCTTAACCAATGACTATCATCCATCAGAAACATCTTGATTCTCCACTCTGAAGGAGAAGAGCCAAATGTGGCTAGTCATAAATGGCAAGACATTCTCAACTGTCCATTTTTTTTTGCAAAAATTGACATGACTTTTCTCCCTCACCTAAAGGAATGCCTTCCACTTAGTTCTAGACAACCACGGCAGAGGCACCTGCTGCATATCTGAGATGGAGGAGAAAATCTTTCATCCTCCTGCCTCTACAACAGGAAGCCAAGTAGTAGGTCTTCAGTATGGGGGCACAATGCTTTATTTATACATATATGAGTAGGTAATCTGGAAATACCAGAAAATGCAGAAGACAACTCAGTGCACACAAAAAGGGAAAACTTACAAGCTGGGTCTTTGTTTTTATGTTACAACCCCAGTTGTAATAGACACACATAGGAATACAGACACACAAGGAAAACAATACTTTTGACTGCTTCTGGTTCTGGTGAGCTGGAAGTTGGGACAGCTGCTGCAAGTTGCATATTCCTCTTCTCTGCTGGGACAGTGATGGGAAGGGCTGGTGCTGTAGTCAGGTTATCTGTCTCTGCTGGGTTGATTGTAAGCCTCACCACAGATTTGGATGTCTTCAGGAGACCAATAAACTGAATGATAAAGAGAAAAGCCTATGAAAACTGTAACTGGATTGTTCAGTTGCAAACCAAAAATAGAGTAACAGTTCCGCAAACTGGAGCTACTTGTCACAATCTTGCAGGTTTTATCATAAGGAACAAACACAAATATTGATGTTTTTTCTAAGAAAACTTTTTCCATGAAACTTTGCCAAACTATAGTAGATGACAAAATGGCAGTCTTTCAATTGTTTCTCTAGATAAAATACTATATTGTATAGCAATCATGGGAGAAACAGAACTATTGCCTTTTAATGCTGGGTGGAGCCCAACTCTGATCTCACAGAAGTCAATGCCGAAATATCTAGTGAACTAAAGAAATGTGCAACTGTCATTCTGGAAGAAAAACCTGAAAATACTACCTGAACTATGGAAGGGAGAGATAGACACCCAGGTGTAATGCAAAATCTAGTTCAAAGAGATACTGAAGACCCTTCAAAATCAATTGCCATCTTACAGAACAGACACCAAATCCTCTTGAGACTTTACATTTCAGTAGAGATATTTTCAGAAATTACTTACTCAATCTCTATTCTTACAAAGCTTATCTACCCCTACCTTCTTACAGGCAACTTCACTATTTCTTACTTATTTACTGCCTCAGAGATAGCAGCACACCAAAGAGTAAGATTGATGCCCTCCTAATTGCCCTTTAACAAACAGAAAGTAATCTGCTCATGCCTAAAGAATCACTTTTCTTGGTAGCAAGGTGGGTGCTAGAAAAACAGCCTCCTTGATTTACTGCAGAACACAAATTGAGTTTGCAGAGCTAGAAGCTAGAAATAAATCTTGTTATTTAGGAATGGAGATATTTTTCTCCAAAGGTTTGAAATACCATGCTTGGAATATAATGAGACTGTTACTACAGACAGTTCCCATGGATAAGCACAGTTTATGACTTGATTTACCACTGAAACAACTCACTCATGCAAATTTACACATATTAGTTTTACTGGTTCTAACACCTTTAAAGTGGACTAGCTATGCAGAGTCATTACTGAGCAATAATTCATGGCTTTTATCACACTACTAAGTCTCTCAGTCATCAGGTCTGAACCACAGGGAAAATAAAATCACATTCGAAGCAGAGATAGGAGGATTCATGTAGTGCATTAATGTAAAATAACAGCTGAGCTATAAATTTATTAGGCTTTAGCTTATTTCGCAGTAGTTTTCTTTTCCAGACAGTGCCTGCAGATCTTTGAATTTTTTAGTCAGGTTTGAAAATTAAGTATAGTCATGAGAACCTCACTAGTTTAAGACACAATCACCTCCTACATTAGGCAGTGTGCTTTCTGTAACATTCCTGACACTTCAGAAGCACCTTTTCTACAGGATATCCCACAACAATTTCATCATCCACTGCCAGAATCATATCTCCAACTTTGATACGTCCATCCTGGAAAAACATAAAATAAAAAATATGAACTATGGATGCCACTCCAAAAAACATTCTTCATTCCCTTATTAGATTTTAAATGTATCTCACACCTTTGCAGCTGCACCATGATCTGTTAAGCTTTTAATAACTACTCCATTAGTTGTGTCTTCTTCACTAATGGCAATTCCAAAGCCTCCTTGATCCTGGGGCAAACAGAAAATGCAAATGGTTAAATATTGTGACATCAAAATGTTAGAATACAATCACTAAAGACTAGTGAAGCCTGCTGATATATCAAGTCTGAGGTTCCACAATGCACCAATATTTTTGTTTTAAACTATTTCTGGAATAGATTCTGCCAAACAAACAGTATACTGACTACCAAGATAAATCTGAAACACTTCTAAATTCAAATCCATTCCTTTGAAATCTACAAGGTAAAGTGTTATTCACTTTTTACTTTGAACAATTAAGGCATTGATTTCACCTGAGGAACCATCAGTAGAGATGGTTATAAGAAGTTGGGCAAATAGAACAAAAGAATACTTCTTCCAGAGACACAAAGCAATTAGCAAATCAGAAACAATCTTTCTGTGAGGAAAACTTTGAGATCCATTCCCAAACAGGAAGAGTAGATCTCTAGAAATCTCTTTTCCAGCTTCTAGTAACTGAGAGTCTGTTTGCTGTAAGAGGGACAGCATTACAAAATTGAATGGCTATTGACTGATGTAAATTCAGTACATACCTTAGGAAGTTCCACATACTGAATCTTTTTACATGAACTTAAGTCAGAAAATGCACTCGGGTTTGCAACACTGATGTCAATCTAAGAGAAAAATAAAATGCAGCTGTAAGTGACTATATCCAACATTTTGCACCAAAACAAAGTAGTGCGCAAATATTTAAAGCGAGTCTGCTCATTTACTAGTTCCATCTAAGCTTCTAAAACTCTATTGATGGGAATATTAGGCTTACTTCATAGTATAGAAGAACATAAAATGAAACAAAATTTATGACAGCTGTATTAAATTCAGCAACTTTACTAAAATCCCACTTGTTTTTCTATAAGTTTCCTTTTCTTTTACTAAGCAGACAGGACCCTCCTCTATCCAGAACAATGTTAGTATTTTGGTCAAATAAGAAAAACAAATATTTACTTTACCTCTTGATGTTGAAGTGTCCCTGAAGTACACTGTGAAGCCTCTACTGACTTTGCAGGGCAAACAGCCATCTGATTTACTGCATCCTTGTTTCTGCAATATATTCAGTTAAAGGATGTAATAAGAAGGTAATAGTACCGCCCCATATTTCTTAGGACAAGTTTAAGTCTGGTTCTTAATTTCTGGCACTCACAGTAAAAATATCAAAACAGAAAACTACAAGATATATTTGACAAGTAGTAAGATTGTCTTCAAAAGTACATCTATGTTACCAAAATTAAAAATAACAAACGCTATGTGCGATGTGAGCACATTAAAAATTAAACCTTTTCAGCCAAATCTTTAACCAGAACTTACCTGATAAAGATTACTTTAACTTTAGATGGTGCGCATTTGATTATTGAAGAAGCATTCTGATGAGTCCTTCCATAAAGGATTTGACCATTAATCTAGATAAGGAAAAGCGGCAATTATTTATCAAAATATTTTAATTCCTTACACTTAAACTAATTTTTTAGCCTTAAAAAAATCTGTATCACTGACTAAACAGCAACTGTATAGAAATAAGAGTTATGTTATGTCTTACTTTCACTCCCTTTTTTCAGTAAAAATATTCACCATAGTTTGACTTCAGACTAACACTTTCACAGTGCTAAAATTGTCATTCTCTGAGTTATATCGGGTTGACCTGGCACATGATCTATTTTCACTTGCCATTGATCACTTCATGACTGATGAGGTGATTAAGCAGGGCCATGGGAAATTCCAACCATAACAAATAAATGAATTGCTTACATCCTGCAATGAGATTGCTATTCTTTATTGAATCTCGGGCACTTCAGATCCCTGAGCCAGGCACTTTATACACAGAAGTCTGAACACTGGTACATTTAGCAGAGTTCTAAACGAGATTTGATGAGGAAGAGGGAAGGGGATGTACTAAGGAGGCTTCTTCTCAGAAGGTGAAGAGGTTGATAATCCAGCTTAAGTGCCTCTACACCAATATGGGCAGCATGGGTAACAAGCAAGAGGAACTGAAACCTGTTCCTCAATTGCACCAGAATCATGCAATTCAAATCTAGCTAGACTCATAGAAACCTGGTGGGATGAATCACACAACTGGAACATTTCAATGCAGGGCTACAACCTTCTCAGAAGAAAGAGGCTGGGAAGAAGGGGCAGCTCAGGAGCTTGTGGGTAAAAATTAAGGACAGCATCGGTGAGGGACACCTTGTGGCTGGGGTCTACCACAGAGTGCCTGATATCTGCAAGTCTGTTGACTTCTTGCTTGAGATACAGAAATCATCAAGCTTGCATGCTTTCATCCTCATGGGGGATTTCAACAACCTGCATGTCTGCTGGAAAAGTGGTACAGCTGACTGCAAGCAATCCAGAAGACTCCTGGAGTGCTCTGAGGACAACTTTCTGGTCCTGGTATTGGCCAAACCAACCAGAGAGGCAGTGTTACTGGACCTGGTGCTCACCAGTGCAGATAAGCTTGTTAGAAAGATTGAAATGGAGGCAGCCTTGGCTGTAGTGACCACGCCCTGCTTAAATTACTGATCTCAAGGAACATGGGCTTAGAAAAAAGGCAGAGTCAGAACTGACCCTTATCTTTATAATAATGGACTTCCATCTGTTAAAAGAATTAGTGGATGAGATTCCCTCAGAAACTGTCCTTAGGAACAGAGGACTCATCAGCGCTAGTAGCTTTTTGAGGATTCTCCATCCCCATGTGTAAGAAATCAACTTAGGCAAGCTGGAAACCAACATGGCTAAACAAGGATCTGCTTCTCAAATTAAGGAGTAAGAAAGAAATGAATAGCCAGTGGAACTAGGGACAGACGATCTGGGAAGAGTACATAGATATGGTTTGGATGGGTTTATAGATGGGTTTTGCGAGGGTCAGGAACCCACGTTTTACAGAGGAACCCACTTGCCACGGCAACTAAGTCCAAATATGGACAACACTGGACAAACCAGACTAGTGAAGAGCTTTTTTTTTATTTTCAGCACATCAGTCTCAGGACATTGTTAGACAATGGAGACAGGATGTCAACAGCTCGCTGATCCACAGGGAATGCCAGGGAGGTGGAGTTATTACAGAATGACATAAAACCACCTCAGTCTAGATTTAAGCCAATCAAACATAGAACAACACATATTGACAAGCATTCTATCCAATCTTATAAAACACACGTAATGGTAGTTAAAACAAAGACTGGTTCATAAGAGACAAAGAACAGAGCTCTATTCATGCTAACCTTCTAAAGATATACATTAAATAACCTTGTTGCCATCCATAAGCCAATTCTACAGAGGCCTATTGTTATTTGTCACGTATGCTCTACTGCTTGGGAAACTTTTCTGCTGTATTTGCAAAGCTAACAAAACTTCAGTCTGAGGCCTATACTTTTTTAACCATTTCCTAAAAACCCTCTAACTTTATGGATTCCAACAGGTTTAGGAATATTAAGGCACAGAAGAAAGAGGCTTTGGCAAGGAATGCGAAGACAAATCAGAAGGGGTTCTATAAGTAGAAGTCAGAAAAGAAAGACCAAGGAGACTGTACCTGCCTAACAATTAAGAATGGACAGTTGGTGACAATGGATATGGAGAAGGGTGAGGAACTCTAAAGTTCTTCACCTCAGTCTTCAATGACAGTCTGGCTTCTCACATCTCTCAAGTTACTGAACCTCTAGGTGGAGTTTGGGAGAAGCAAAGTCTCTCCCACTGTAAGCAAAAAGCAAGTTTGAGACCACTTGATGAAACTGAATACGCACAAGTCAATGGGGTTTGAGGATCTGCAATCCAAGTTCCTGAGGGAACTGCCTGATGTAGTTGCCAAGGCACTCTCCATCCTACTTAAGAAGTCAGAGAAGTCAGATAAAGTCCCCAGTGACTAGAAAAAAAGAAAATATCACTCATTTCTTGAAAGTGGAGAAAGGAACCTCCAGGAAACCACGGACCATTGAGCCCCATCTCTGTACCTGGAAACATCCTGAAGCAGATCCTCATGGAAGCAATGTTAAGGCACATAGAAGACAAGGAGATGATCTCAGCCAGCACAGCCAGTGACACCTACTTAATCCTCTACAAGGACTTTGACAAAGGTCCACACAATGTCCTTATCTTCAAATTAGATAGAGAGATTTGAAGGGTGGACTATTTGGTGGATAACGAACTGGGTGGATGGAGGCAGCCATAGAGTTGTGAACAATGGCTGTGTGTCCAGGTGGAGGCTTGTGACAAGTCAGGGCTCTGTCCTGGGACGGGCTCTTTAATATCTTTACCAATGAAACAGATTAAGACATCAAGTACACCCTCATCAGATTTGCAGATGACATGAAGATGAGTGGTGTAGCTGACACAATATAAAGATGAGGTGCCATCTGGAGAGACCTAGACACACTTGTCAAATGGACCTGTGGGAATCTCATGAGGTGCAACAAGTCCAATTACAATTGGGTTGGGACAATCCAAAATAAGAGTATGGACTGGGAAGGCCAATGTCATCCTGGGCTGCATCCAAAGAGTTGTGACTAGAAGGTCAAGGAAGCTGTACTCTGCCCATGTGACACCCCACCTCAAGTACTGCATCCGGTTATGGAGTTCTTAGCACAAGAAAGATATGGATCTGTCAGTGCAGCTCCACAGGAGGGCCAGGAATATCATCAGAGGGCTGGAGCACCTGTCCCGTCAAGATAGGCTAAGAGAGTTGTGGTTGTTTAGCCTGGAGAAGAGAAAACTATGGAGATACATTACTGCAGCCTTTCAGAACTTAAAAGGGGCTTAGAAAAAAGAGGAAGAGTAACTTTTTATGCAGCGTGATAGGGTTGTGACAAAGGGCAATGGTTTTAAACTGAGAGAAGGAAGTTTTAGATTAGATGTCAGGAAAAACTCTTTACCCAGACAATAGTGAGGTACTAGAACAGGTTGCCCAGAGAAGCTGTGGATGCTCCACGCCTGGAAGTGTTCAAGGCCAGACTGAATGGGACCAGAGCAACTTGATCTCATGGCTGGCAATTCAGGCCATTGAGGAAGACTTGCAAGTAGATGACCCTTAAGGTCCCTTCCAACCCAAGCCATTCTAGACTCCACACTTGTATCTGAAGATGTGACCTGGCAATCTCTTTTCCATTTGGTAGAGCAGATTAGTCACTGTAACACCTTGAAATGTCTACAATTCAGACAGGAGATGAGCTATCAGTGTGAATTTGCAGATTAAGGCCATTATTTGTTTGCATTTTATTAGTTGCATTTTTTCTTGAAAAAATGAAAAAAAATTTCTCAGTGCTGAAGTTAACTGAAGAGAAATGATTGAAAAGGGACAGTCTGGACCTACACAAAGGGAAAGTAATAAAATATATATAGGTAGCACTAACAGAAGCAAAGACACAGCAAAGCAACAGATGCAAGACACTGTACTGAGGGATGAGCATAACACCAACCACCTCCTATGCAGGGTGGTTACAGGGATTCCAAGCCCTGTCCTTTACACTGGAGTTCACAACCCAAATGCAGCACTCCCTCCAGTGTTTGCCACAGCCGTATGAAAAATACATGGTCAGGCTGCCAAGTGGGGGGGATGGGACATGGCCCTCAATGTTGGCCCTATATTCCCAAGTAGCCGACGGACAGCTACTTGGGCATATAGGGAGCAAGCTCAGACGTCTCCTCTCAGAAGAGGTTGACGCAATTTCTTAGGAGTAGTCTGCAAGTTTATAGTGTGGACAGTACCCAAGAAATCACAATATGATAGCTTCAGACAGACATGTGTCAACATGTTTTCAGAACATTCCACCTCTTCCACTTTCGGATTTTAAAAACAGATGCTTCAAGTGAACTGTCACACAATACTGGAATCTGAAACAAAGTTCCCTCCATTAGACTTGGTCCACAGTGCCAAAAATCCCTTAATTTTTTTTATAGTCTGCAAATTTCAGCCAATGTTATTTACTTTCTCAATGTCTCCCTCAAGCTGTTCCCACCATTCCCACTCTGTACCACTTTGCCAGTACATCCCCAAACACTTCCACATAGAGCTTTGAAGTTACACAAAGCAATTCTGTGAGGGTAATGTTACCTACTGCTATTAGAAAGAATGGGAAAAGCTATAGTAGAGAATACATGTCCGAGTACCATCAACTGGGCTGTGGGAATATAGAAACAAATTATGCTCACACATGTACTTGAAATCTTAGTTGCATGTTTAGTGGTTCAGTCACTCTACTCCACTAGAAAACAGCACCCAAACATATAATGAGTTAGAAGTCTATAATAAAAATAGATCTGTTCCTGTTTCCCCAATTTAATTTCCACATTCTGTGTTACACAATAAAAAAATATTCTGCTATTATCACACTTCTAGTAAACAGGGAAGTAATTACAAAGTCTAGAATACTGCACAGATGGATTGGAGGACTTCAATATTTTTCATGGCCTGCAATTCACTGCCATTCCATACAGCTCAGTAACTCAGAAACAGCTGTCGTCCCACATTTCTATTCAACATACCTTCATTCATAATTGCAGAATCTTCTGAGCTGGAAGGGACCCACACGGATCATTGAGTCCAACTCTTAAGTGAATGGTGCATACAGGGATCTAACCCATAACTTGGTGTAATTATTACCAGGAAAAAATCCACTATACCTATTTGGCATAGATCAAAAGGAAAATCTTATAGCATAGTGATATGAACTTGGATAAACTTGGGATTTCAAAGTCTACTGAAAAACTTATGCATTTCAGCAAGAATCTGGTATTTGAAGTCAGTACATTTGGGCTTCAGTACATATTGCAAAAACTCACCTCTAGCAACTCATCTGCAATCTGCAACCTGCCATCTTTTCCAGCTGCTCCATTTGGATCAATTCCCACTATAAAGACACTCATCCTGGATCGGTCTTTGTTACCAGCAAGACTAAGTCCCAGACCTGTCTTTCCTTTTTCCAGCTCAATCATGTGTAGCTCCCCTGGTAGATTTCCATAGCGCTGCACGATCTTTTCTAAATGTAGAAGTGTAGGGTTAGATTTACATTAGAAAGTTTCACAAGTTACCTAGAATCAAGATCAGTGCTCAGTGTGCAGTATCTGACAGAAGCAGCCCAAAATGGATGATAAATTTTCAGTGTAAAGGACACACTCTTTTAAACTAAGCCTTAGGTGATCTATAATAATATTTCTAGCTTCTTGTTTTCCTTATACCTTCAGAAAATATTTTAAGTTTTCTTTAAAAAAATTCATACACAAAAGAAGTAATCTTCTCTCCAGTAACACTTTCAGGTAATAGATACTGTCAAATTGATCACTGCCAAACTGTTACCTGTAGTACACTGAAATTCTTCAAGTTGTCCTACATTGAACTGGAACCATGGAAAAAATCTTTTTTTTTTTTTCTATGTGCATCTGACCAAGAAAAACTAAAATAGCAACCTTAACACCCAAACCATAATGCACATGAGAAAGAAACAGTTCAAACTGGATGCCTCCAGACCTGTGTCTTTTACAGTACAATTTTAATACTTAGCATTTCAAATATTATCACAGGAAAAACTTACTCCAGCTGTAACCATACTCATCCTCCTTCTCCACATCTTCTGGAACTCTGATAGAAGATGACTGTGCAACATCAGAGCTCATTCCTGAAAATGCTGAAGGAGGGGGCAGAGGCAAGTTACAAAGCGAAGTCTTTTCTGGCTCCGTATCAGACTGACCAAATGCCTGTGGAGAATAAGAAAAATGAAATGGTAAAGAAGATGCAGACTCTCTGTAGGGCAAACTAGTACAGAAAAATGTCAAAATGGCAATGACTGTAGCTTCAAAGTTTCAATACCAAGCAGCTGAAACTCTAAATTAATAACAGCGCACAGGAAGGCAGAGAGATCAAAGACAGAAACAAACACTAGGCAAGGTAAGAAAAAAACATCACTCCAAAATGTATCTGGAAGCAAACAACTCACAGTAAAAGCCCAATTCAGTAAAGTTTTATGTGCCACTTTATGTTTCAGAAAAAGCCTCTAACAAAGACTCCAGTGCTTTTGTTTTAATGCCAGATTTGTAAAAGATTTATAAGTCATCACATATCAATTCCTCCCATCATATGCTTAGGAAGCCAAATATGAGGAAAGAGAAAGCAAAAAAAAACAAACTGGGAACTTTCAAAAATACCTACAGGAAAAAAAAAAGCAGTTGGTATATTAACTGAAAGGAGAGTTAAAAACCAAAATTAAACAGAAGAAATCCATAGTGACTGATCTTTTCAGTCTCATTTACTAGTTTCGTATAAGCTGCACAGAGAAGATCAAATAAATGAGGATACAGGTCAAATCACAAGAGACAGATACTTGATGCGTTGTATTCATATTCACACAAAGTTAAGAGGTATAAACACACTACTACTGCAATATAATGGTTAAATGCCCAAATCCACAGCCTTGAAAGCTTCCATTCAAGACAGTTTTCTTGAGGAATATGGACTCTGATAAGGAATTTCGCTACGTGAAATTTGTATAATTTTTCCTTGCTTAAAGTAAACATGCAAGCAAGAAACCTCTCTCTGAATATCATCATTCTTTACTTATGTATGCCCAAGAGACCTTGATACTTGGCAGATCAGCTACTAAAGTAAACAAGAATATTAAATAAAAACCAAGTTTTTACAACACTCAAGTTTTCAGGTGTGTTGCCCTCACTTACTAACCCTATTCTCATAATTTCAGTTCTCACTACTTTCATCACAGATTTTGAACACAGTACATCCGATCGTGCCTTTAGGTGGCAAAATCACTTAGGTAATAATCTCTTCATCAGAGGCAACAGTGAAATGAATAACAACATACACCTTGGAAAACTTCATCAGTTTTCAAATTGAAGGTGTTGAGAAACCTGGGAAGTTACCACTTTAGTTCATTTTGAAATTTAAGAAAGGTCCCATGTCTAAACAAAAATTACTTATCTTCACTCTTAACTCCAAAAGATAAAGATATTGAAAATGCCCTATTTCAGGTCTCTCACTCTGCTTCTGCTTGAGAAAGAGGAAAGGAGTTCCTTTCATTTAGGAACTTCTTAGAGGAACTTAACTAAGAAGTCACTAAATCTCAAAAGTGTGGGAAGTGACCCCAAAGCAAGTAATTTATCTAAGACAATGTCATCCTCCTAAGATGATACCTAACATTCCTAAGCTGAAGCAACAAAATTCTAACACAGGCATTGTCACCTACCAGAATCAGAGAACAATAGAAACACTGCCTAGTAACATTAAACGTTATTTTTCACAATCAAAAATTCATGTGTGCACAAAAAGAAAAGTTGGTAATACCTCCACATTGAGAAGGGGCAAAAGGGAGAACTCTAGAAAAACTCATTTTTCAGAGGTCTTTCTAGAGTTTTACTAAAGCTAAATAATGTCCTGGGAAAATGAGGAAACATGGTGTCACGGCGGGTTTACCCTGTCTGAAGGCTAGGTGCCCACCAAAGTTGCTCTATCACTTCCTTCTTCAGCTGGACAAAGGAGAAAAAATATGACAAAAGTCACCCCCCACAGCCTCCCCAACTACCATTATCTTGCAACACAAATCCAGTACCAGTGCAAGATCAAACCAGATCAGCAAACTTTAGTTTTTATATTTTAAAACCAAAATGAATATATTACTTTAGAGGTACTGTTTGTAAGTGACAGTGTCGAAGAAAAGCAAAACCTAATGAAACCAAAAAAGGAGCAATATATTGGTGTAAAGGATCTCTGGAAGACTTGCAAGGTGTGGATGTAGGGCTACATCCTTACAGATTAGCACTTATTAACTGCTGCCACCATAATATGACTGACAAAAAAAAAGCATCTTTTTGTACCATTGTGAATGTATAACAACATAACATAATCTAAACATTTTTGAGGTTTAAGGAAATACTGCAATGAAAGTAAAAGAAAAGGTCCCTTGTAGGAGGGTAAAAACTGTGCTACAATGCCATTTGGGGGGAGTGGAACATGTCCTGCCTGCAGAACTCAGCCTGACACATTTGAACAGCCAGAAGCAGAAGCCAGTTCCCACAGTTTACACACACATAAGACTTTTGCTCCCTGAATCGGGCAACACACAGAAACCTAAAAGGCTTTAACTCATGAAATACTTTCAGTGTGCCACACCACAGTATTTCATTTAAAATGCAAAGCACCCAACAGCTGCCGAACCCATTTAGCTACCAGGGTCACTCTGATCACAGCCAAGCAAACACTGAAAATTGCAGCAAGTCTGGAACTTGAAAAGATGAAGACACAGGCAGAAAAAGAAGCAGTAGTCCAGAAGTTATCACAGTCCATGTACAAATGTACAGCACACATACAGTAGGACCAACTGATGGGAATTAAGACAAACCTTGAATGGTGTGGGAGCAAAAGGGTTAGTTGGGGAACAACGGAAGGTAACCCTAATTGGATTCGATACCTCCTACAGTAACAGAAAACAGCAATCCACATGTTATAGCATCTTTGGCAATACAGAGTAATATTAACCAATATCTCATTTTCAATTATGGATTCATTTTGCTAACTGCAACAACTTTATTAACTTTATTTATAAATGGATAAAAGTATTTGAGGGGTTACTAAGGAACCCTGATTCATCAAAGTTTCTCACTACAAATGAACTTGAGTTCAGAAAAGGAGAGATGACAAAAGGCCATTCTTAGATCAACGCTAAGAAAGGAATTATGCATAAACTACAGGATCATCAGGTTTTCTCTTAAAATGCATGCAATGTTTTTTCAGAAATACTTTTAAAAATATAGAAAACATAAGTCATCATTTATGTTACATGT
Source organism: Melozone crissalis (assembly GCF_028551555.1). Taxonomy (NCBI): domain Eukaryota; kingdom Metazoa; phylum Chordata; class Aves; order Passeriformes; family Passerellidae; genus Melozone; species Melozone crissalis. The sequence continues at coordinate 43,026,935 of NW_026535783.1, read as the reverse complement.
CTACTCCCTTTCCTCAGAACTGTAACAAACACAAAAAGAGATTTCAAAACACACATGCAATTACACACCATATATCATAAGTGTTTGTTGCACATGCAATATTTTCAACAACATGAGAAAATAGACAAAGGGCACAATCACTTGCAAGATGTAAAACCAGCTATAAATTATTTTATTAAATCAAAAATTCATGCATATTAGGATAAAGTATTTTATTAGAGATTAATGCTGTTCCTATTGTGAATGACATGCAGTAAGTATGCACTAGCCACAAAAAAGAGTCTAACTTTTTTTTTTATTTCCAAAGACTTCAGCATCCTAATCATGGTGCATGAAAAGAATTTTCAAGAAGCAGAGGGAAAATATTTTCATGAAGCATCATAAAAAAAAAGCTGCAAGTTTGGTGTTTTTTTAATGCAAAAATAAAAGAGAAATATCAAAGCTGGAATGTCATAACCACAAAAAACCAAAAAGAAGTACACAGCACTTTACACTGATGAGTTACACTTAGATATTTTAAAATATACATCAGGGATTGATCTTATAATTGAAAACCTATTCCTTTGGTAGCTCTGAATAGATCAGCTTTAGTGGTTATGATTAATGGAGCTGGCATTTTTTAACTTCTCCGTAACTTTTCTACATATATGCATGTCTGTGTCTTTAAATTCACTACATAGAGTTCTCAAGCTCATCAGCACAGCACATAACTCAAACTAGTATAAAAAAATTTAAATGCAGAGAGACACCAATGGGAGAAAAGCACACACAGGATGTTTGGTGAGTGAAAAGATAGTGTGTCATCATCCAACCTTAGCAGTGTTGAACTGAGAAGAATCAGCAAATGGGTTAGTGCTGCTGAAGACAGCTGGCCTACTGAAAACACTGTTCTGCAGAAAAGGCAGGGAAGGGTTCTAAAAGGTAAGCATAATAGAAACTAAGCAAAAAAAAAGTTTTAAACCAACCCTTTTTAATCATGAACCAAAACATATTCATTTTGTTGTCTGGGCTAACCGAACAAGGTCCAAGTTCTGCACTTGCCAAAGATATGTGAAATTGGGCAAAAGTGTATTTGCCCCATTTTTCTGATGCTCTGTCAGCAGGCTAATCCTCACACCTGTTCTAGACCATGAAGTACATCAAGTGCAGAATTATGCTGCATTTATGTGCTGTTGCTGTGATATTTGAAAATTTTTTCCAAACATATGGGACACTCTTACACATTAATTAATTGTGGATTTCTGGGTTAGGATTAACACAAATATCTGTAATAATGCAATAGCTTTAGTCTTATTTTGAAAACCGCAGATTCTCATAATTTGATTTAACTTCTGTGGTAATACATTCACTGTTTATTTTGTAAAAGTGAGGGCTTAGTAATATTAGGCATCACTAAGCAGATTTCATATCTAATAATAAATTTCACAGAACACTTTGTATACGCACATATGCATGCGTAACTGCCTGAATTTATAGTTTCTTGAAACAAAATACTCCAGTCTTCCCCTGAAGCAAGGTAGTCTCTCATTACTATTTACCAGAAAAAGAGTTTACACATTTAAACCAGATAAAAGGATATAATTTGACCATTTATATTCCTTATGCAGTTTTTGTACTGTATTCTATTTTGAGATCAGAATCTGCTTAATAAGGAGGAAACAGCTTTGATTTCAAATCGTATGTTGGAAATATACTGGTTATATTTAGAAGTAATTTCTACACTGGTTGTATCCATCTGGCAATTACCTGTAAGTCTAAGGGCTGTAAATTTAACACTGCTGGAAAATAGTATGGACAGGAATGTGAAAACCTTCCAGGATCACTCATGCCAAGAGTAATTTAATCAAAAGTTACAGTGCTATTTAAAAAAATTCTTAAAGCATTTGTTCTTTTAAATGCTCCTGAAAATAGTAAACACATCCCTAAACATTTCTTTTCAAATACCATGTTGCAAAAAAGTAATTCCATTTGGTAAGACAGCAAATGCCTTGGCTCTACTGTATCTTCAGCAGTGACAAAGTAATGCCATGAATGACCAAGGTTTCTTTACTGGCAAGTCATTCAAAGTCAACAGGCTGTCTCCCTAGGGTACAAAATTTTCTGTATATGTGATTCCCATTTGGTTTTTAATACGATAAAGAAAGGTTTGTGAAAAGTAAATTGTTACTGTAATCACCCTATTGCACTTTAAAATTACATGGTCTCTGCATAGAAATTTAAAATACATCTTGTTGAAATTTTAGGCAATTAAAATAAGTATCACAAACACTTCATATATCAACAGTACAATCCTAGTAAAACAACAAAAGTTCAGCTACAGTCATTCAAATTCTTGTCGTTTTCATTTTGTCATGATGTCCTAAAATACTTGCCCTAATACTAATCCATGCAACAGCATTGTATTAATATGAACTGATTATTATGATAAAATACAGGGCATTTGAATTTGCCTGAACAGTTCAGTTTAGCATACTTTTTGTGCAGTCTAGGACAAGAGGAGCAAATGCTAAATAAAGGGGGTTCTCTCTTTAACTATCTTTTAAAATTCAAAACACAGCCTAATGTAACAGGATTTTTTCTTTCTGTTATTACCTTTTTTCAACTAACTTCCATTCAGAATTTTATCCATGTGTCCAAGATGCTAAGTTATCAGAAACTAGCTAGCATTTCAAACAGCATAATGCTGTAACACTACTATGGGACCATAATCACAGTGATACATTGTTTCTTACTCAGAAATACACAGAGGGCTATAGGTATGAAACAGAGACTTGATGGGTAACACGCCATTAACAAAACTATCACAATCTTTTCACAGACCGCTTGCATTATTCAGGCTGTTCTGGAGTACACACAGGCTCTCTCTTAACTACTAAACCTTACATGAAACAAATCAGAAGAAATGAACTCATTAGCTACATGCCACTTAAAACCAACTGCCTGGTTAAATACATAGTGGTACCATAATAATTATAGCTCAGGTGTGCAGGCAGCTAGCTATGTGGGTGACTGGACACAAACAAAAGCAGGAAATTCTTACAATGTGGCAGGATCTTACTAAGTACAAATGCAAGCTTCAAAACATGAAAATAATAAACATAATGCCATTTATGATGATCACAACATAATGTATGAGTACAGGAAGAGCATTTGCAATGTTTCTGCTTACAGAGAAGCAAGAGTTTGTTAGTACAGTCAAGAAATAACCAACAAGCTCAATTTGAAAATAGAGAATAAAGAACTACAATCCAAAAATAGCAAAGGAACATTCTCTAAATCAAAGTGGTGACATAGTAATGGCATCATTTCCATCCCAAATCAGCCTAAACACTCAGTAGCTGCAATTCTGTTCACATCACAGCAAATACAAAAGCATTACTTTAGTAGTTTGAGTGTCAATAATCAACATTCAACAGAGCTTTTTCATGCAACTTTACCTTAGATGACTGACGATAAAATGGGTTAGTAGTTTTCTGCCCACAGGGAGCAGAAGCTGAAGAAGGGCTATAAAGAGACTCTGGCTGGGGAACAAGAGTTATGAGACAACTAGTAAATAAACATGCAGCTTACACAGACTCTACAAAGAGGAAGTTTAGTTTCTAGTGATGCAAGCAATTTATATTAAAGCACTGTAGCTTTTGTCTGCAATGTCCATGCAGCTTAGTGACGGAAAACTTCCGTGTACTTCTAGGTCCTTTCATTAATGTCCACAGAATTTTTTAACAGGTGCTGTATTTCTGCATGCGCTCCTCAGACATGCTGTCAATCTCTAACAGATGGTTTTAATTAGACTCCTACTCTGCCCCCCAACAAATTATCTTGAGGCTTTTCAAAATAGTTTGAGGACGGCGTGCTGGAGGGTATTTCCAAATCCAAATCGATTTCATTCTAAATGGAAATAATACTTAAATCAAATCTTTGTTCCTAAAATAGTTGAGGATGGCACTTTCAGGATTAAATATCCCATTCCCAAATACCACTATCCTGAACATTTGCTTCATCTATTACTATGTATTACATCTCTTTTCACATTCTTTATGCTTACCCTTGGTCTGCTTATAATGCTCTGTACCATAAAGACTACAGGATTGCCTGCCTTCCGTATGGCTTCCACAGCTTGTTCGTGGCTGGCATCTCTGAGGTCAATTCCATCCACCTGTAATTGGAAGGCCTCATCTTAACATTGCAAGAAGCTACAAAAGTCATGAGTCAGTTCTGAGTTTTGGTTAGGAAACTTTGACTAAAACCTAAGCCCAACCCTCTGTTTTTAATGGACTTTTCTACAGACTTGGCCTGAGGTCCTTCAAACACAGGTTTGGGATTTCCAAGAGCACGAATAGAACATCAAATAAATATTTTCTTATTCCTCTGTTTTAAAAATGTTTTCCAACATTTTTAGTTCAGACTCCGTAAGTTTTCCCACAAGCAATGTAACAGAAGAGAGATGATAATCTGAAAAGAGTAGGAGTGTTTACCAAATAGTGCTTCCTGCAAATCCCACCTTAAGAAAAAAGTATTACCCAGGACTTTATGAGACTTTAAAACTGAAATTTGTTAGGTGCTGGAAAGTCTTTCACGATGGGGTATTAAGCCAGTACAGTGTACTTTTTTCTTTTACCTTCGTTTTTTTTTTTTTTTTTGTAAAGCAAGATAAAATTAATTTTAGCTACTAGACTTTCTTCAGAAGTTAAATTTTTAGAGCTGAAAAGCTTTCTATCTTCCAGAAGAATGCATGTACACAGGATGGCTAAGGAAAAATTTGCACCTGGTTGTTTGTCTTTTTTCATGTCCATATATGTATGGGTGTGTAAAACATTTTGTCCGGTTATCCAAGTAAGAACAATGTTATGGTGAGGTTAGCATCAGTAAAGCATTGTCACAATGACCACAATAAAAGCTAGAAGCTAACACAAAAAGGTTATTCGTTAGTGACAATTCTAGCACACAAACTTATATGATGAGGATTACCCCGAAAACTTTTCAATAGTCTAACTCTACCTTAAACTTTATCATCCAATGCAAATAAGAGAGCACAAAAAACAATCTGAGAGAAGTTCTAAACCTATGAGGAACTGAACAAAAACAATAATACTCTCCAACTTCCCATGTCTGAAAAACTGTATGCACTGCAGAGATGGAAGTTTACATATGCCACAACTTGAGAAACTAAAACCGTTCATTCAGAAACAGTCACATTAACATAACATTTTGTTTTCACTCACCCATTCCAGTTTCTGCAAGCATCACTCTCAGAGACAACTGCACTCACAAAAATCCAGTTATTCCGGTGAAATGAATGTTTTTAACTTTGTAGCCTTCAAGCAAAATTCCACCTCCCAACTTCTTATACACTGCAAACTGTTCCATCCTGTTATAGAAAGTGCCACCTATACTAAGGTATTATTTCCTCAATATCAGTACTGTAGCAAACAGCAAACTGCAGTTTTAGTACCACCATGTAAGTCAAGCCCAGTGTGAGCCAGAATTACCGACTCCATCACTCTGCTTATTGGGCTTCTTACTGATGGACAGTCAGCTAAGGACATTCAGTAGGGTTACATGGAGGCAGTTTCTATTAGCCTGACACTGGAGATAGGGCAATGTCTAACAGGAAAGATCTACTCCCTTCAGTATGTTCATTCTGCAATATCTTTAAGTGACAAAAGCAGAAGTGGTTGCATGAGCACAGGATTAGCTAAGTAGAAGAGAAATGAATATAAATTCTACCCGGCAATACCACTGGCTACATTATATTGAGGAATGGGCAAAATGTTCTTCATGTCTCAAGTATCAAACACAGATTTCTTCATGTCAGGAGAAAAAAATGTGCCTCCCTTTACTCCTGCACAAGATGCATACGAACTATTTCAATCAGTTAAGATTTCTGATGGGAATAATCTTGGCATTCATTTTACATGGTTTGCATTGGCTGTTTCTATTGCTACCCAGTGAAAAGCTGCAAAGGTGAAAAATCTTTTCGTTTCACCAAACTTGAGCTTTTTCCTACACATTCTGGTTTTCAAATAGGCAAGCCAAACTGCTGGCTTTGTAGACCCCTGCTCACAGAGTCAGTCATATGTTTCACATTGAATATTCAACTTAACAGACAGCTGTTTGCACACAAACATCAGCAGATGGTACTACAGTCTGTGTGGTTCAAATGGTATCAGCTGTGGCAATTCCACAGCTGTCAGCCCACCATACATCCATCTCAGTGACTTCTGAGATGCTGGAGGAATTGCAACAAAAGGCATTCAGATGGTACCTCTACAATCCGATCTCCAGTTTTCAGTGTTCCATTTTTGCCAGCTGGGCTGTCTTCCAGGATGTGTTTGATAAAAATCCCTCTCATCACTTCTCCATTGCTCAGGCGGCTTCCCATCCCTCGTCCTCCAACAATGCTGATGCCCAATGACTTGCTAGGCTCTCTCCAGAGTTCAACCCTTTTGTGATTAAAAAAGGACCAAACTAAATTATAATCTGTTGTGATTATGACAAAGACGCACACTGAAGACACCTGGATTTGCACAATTATTTTGAAAAATTCTTTTGAAAAATTATTTGAAAATAACTCCTCCTTGCAAAGTTTTGTCTTTCAGTGGAAGTTATCTACTGGTTGATCAGAAATTCTGTAAATGAGTCTAGTATTAATCACCTTGTTTTAAGTTCTAATAGAAACTTTGAATCTTTCTCTTCTTCTTTTTTGACTTGATCCCTGCAAGTCAGCTTGGAATAAGTAGAGATAAATTACTATAACAATCAAGACACTTCTAGACTGCAGGGATTCAGCCCATTGGCATCAAAAGTCAATCATTAATTACTCCAGCAATGCACAACTATATAAGTGCAGCAATTCTGTTGTTTTTTACTCTTCTCAAAATATGTTTTGGAATTTTTGAATTTCAGATGACATTTTATAATGTTACTGATCTGCAAGATCTGCACTTACTTTCTGGGCTGGTTCCAGTTACTGAAAGCTGCATTTTGAAGTTCACTTTCTTCTCCCTCCCCCTCTTCACGTTCTGGAAGCTCTGGAAGTTCCCTGATGACAAACACAAGCATGCAACTAATTTCTAAACAATGCACATAATCACTAGATTTTCCTGAAAAACTTCATGTATTGAGTAACCCTGACAGTTTCAGAATTTGTACATTGGATTCAGGTAAGGAACTTGTTTTCTGATGTCTTTCAGAATACATACGGTGTTCAGGGATTCCCTATCCACTTCTTATCTGCAATGAAGTTTCTGTCCACAACATAGAACAACGAAGTACAATTTGGAACTACAATCAAAACAAAGCTAAAGGGAATTTACTGTTTTCAAAATGGAAGAAATTATAACAGCAGCACTCAACTAGATTTACTGCTTTTGGAGATAAATTGCAAAAATCCAATTATTAATCTCTTTGAAAGTCTGGACAGTAACTGCAATGAATTTTTGAAACTGAAGGAAAAGAATGACACAATTTATTCTTTCCAGTTATGTTCTGGAATAACCATCAATACCAAAGTCTTATGTTGGAAGCACTTCAATATTTGTGGCAATCCATAAATCCAATTGCATAGTATTTAAGAGAAATCTAGGATAAGAAAGAATTCAATCTCCTTTTTGGACAGATCAAACAGACTTGTAAAAATGCTTAACAATTTGCTAGTCAAAACAAAAACTCTATTTTTAATAGCTTTTTATTATTTTGCTGCCAGTCTGAAGAAAATCATCCATCTTTCACCTCTTCTAAAATAAAACTTATACTTCCAAATTGTGCAAGGTGTATGGAAAGCGAGCTATTTGGGAGAAAGCTGCATGCCTTTCGACTCACCTGACAATATGTGAAGGAAAAAGTTCAAGTGGCACTGTTCCCTCTGTCTGTTGTCCCAGACTGGCCCTGTACTCGTCTAAATTTTCTGCTGGCACATATGTAATACTGCAATAAAATGGGACATGATTAAACTACCATAGGGAACGCCAGTCCTCCCTTAAGTGGGTGTGAGTTATGGATATGAGGAAGCCACTCAAGACTAGTTTGTTTGACTTCAAAGCAACAGTGCTGGTATGCAGGGAATAAGCACTCGCACAAATCCTTTGCGACTTTCAACAAGTATACATCTATAGTCAAATTATGTAGCTGAACAGCACATAATTTTTTCTAATTAAAGTAAATGGTGCTTGAACAGTGACAGTAACAAGAGACAATCCAGCTTCATTCAAAACATAGATTCCCCATGCAAAGAGAAACATTGAAGGATCTGTGAGGTTTGAGGCATGATTACCACCCTTAATGACTGCTGAAAATGTTTCTGAAAGTTGGCCTGTAGGAGGTTTTGTGCTTTTATGGGTGGTTTTGTATTTATTTTAGATTTCTATGCTTTTGGTGAAGAATGCTTCATAGGTTTGGACATAAAAATGTGTTACAGCACACCACCTACGCCACAGGGACCAATCCCCTGCTCAACTCCTTCCCTCAGATCTTCATGAACTTCTAACCAGTTTAGAACACTCAGACAGTTGTGTTTCATCAGAAAAATGATGTACAGACTCCACTTGAGGTTCGAATGCCAGAAACAGTCCAATAAACTGGGAAGAGTGAAACAAAGAGGGGAAAAAAGATTAAGATGTGGAGAATATTTCTTGAAAAGCTTCCATCTGGGAGGCAAAAGGATACCACAGTACCTTCCACAATATAAGCACGGCTACTTAGGTAGCCCTCCTTTAATGATGCTTTGAGTTCTAAAAAACTACAGTTTAGCTATCATACTAAAGTCTATCAAGAAGTAAGGCTGATGGAAAAATGGCAGGAAAAATGTCTGTTTTGCTATACATCACATTGTTCAAAGAAAAAAACAACATATTTGTCGCAGACATCTTTTATGAAAAATCCTTTCCTTAGGATTTTTCCCCCTGAGAAGCTGAGAGGCCTCAGGAACAAAATGTGAACTTTGATTATTTGCTGCTGTGGAATGCAACAGGTGCATCATTGATTGGCTCATGCTGGATGTTTGTAATTAATGGCCAATCACAGCCCAGCTGGCTCGGACAGAGAGTTGAGCCACAAACTTTTGTTATCATTCCTTCCTATTCCTTCCTATTCTTAGCTAGCCTTCTGATTAAATCCTTTCTTCTATTCTTTTAGTATAGTTTTAATGTAATATATATAATAAAATAATAAATCAAGCCTTCTGAAACACCGAGTCAGATCCTCATCTCTTCCCTCATCCAAGAACCCCTGTGAACACCATCACACATATTTCCCCATAGAAGAGACAGGGCTAAATCAAAAATAAAAGGCCTTGGCCACTTCACGAGGATATGTAAGCTGCTGGGAAGAGATCCTTTCAAGTCTGAGGCTTTCATATGGAGCTGTCTCCTGTCCATCATTCCTGACTGATGCCATCTTTGTCACACCCTGATTACCTGATTATTCCCCCATGTCAGTAGTTTTCTGCTGAATACATCAAGCTTCAGAACAAATGCAAATAAAATTTTATATGACTACTGCCGTCAGTCTAAAACACTACCAAAAACTATTATAAGGGTCATCTTAATTTGTCCATCTGTGTATGTGTCCAAGCACGTTCCCTACCTTCTCTCACACTTACCGTATCTACAAAAGTGAAAAGAAGTGTCTAGGGTGCTGAACAGAAGGAACTTCCTAGTTCTTTTAATGGAAATTTCTAAAACCATATAATCCATATAAATCTCCCTGTTCTGCATTGGCCTTTTTTCAAACATGTAAGTAAGTCTTACTCCACTTGACACAGCATATTTTCATTTTGGAGTGCTGAGAAGTAAACATACCCTTTGAAACAAACTTTAAGCACTATCGGCCTTTCCTGAGGGCATTCTAGCACTGCAAAATGCTAAAGACATGCAGCATCTATTCTGCGAAGACCCAGCAGTAAAACAGGAAGAAGTAAGAGAGAAAAGAATTTTGGAGAATAATGACTACTATTTCTCAGCCATCTCCAACTCCAAGTGCACTGAGCTACAGCAAAGTACTAGTATTACGCTCACAAAACTCTCATGGGTCAGATGCAGCAGCTTCACCCAACAGGTCCACAAGAATACCTTGCCTCTACAAAAACTGTAAAACCTCTAAGTTACATTTCAATGTAAGAAAATGTAACATTCGTTCAGTTACATTCATCACTTATAAAAATAAGTAGGAAATAATGTAGCTACAGAAAGATACAGTAAAGAAACCAGAACTTCTGGCTAGAACACCTGGACCATCTCCTTTGTGCTAAACTGAAGCAGGAAGCTATAAGTATGAAAAGGAGAATGGGGCAGTCCTACCAAGGAAATAGGTTATCCCAGATTCAGCCTGAATATATATAGCAGAGTGTGATCTCTGATAGTACAGTGGCCATTATATATCAACTCTCATCTAGTCCTTTTCTGCAAGGAGCACAAGGCAAGCAATTATGCAGACTGCCAAGGTCCAATGACAGCAGTAGTCTTTACCCTATGCATGAGTACTTGGGTTCAGCTGATCTCAAGGGGGAGGCAAACCATATACATTCCAACTTATGGGATACCCTACTGTGTTTTGTTATACGATTAAATAACTGACATTGTGCTGAACCATTAAAAAGGTACAACTCAAAGGATGCTCTCCAAGAGTTTTAAATGCTACTTAGAAACGTCTCTGTAAAGCTGCCTTAGCTTCCTTTTCTGTGTACAGCACTGGAATTATAAAGAAAATAGGGTTGTTCTACCATTTTTTAAAAATGGATCTAAAACTGAACATCTGAATTATCCTAATTGATTTCCACAGATGGAATAAAATTTAGATAATCTCACTGGCACCTGTTACATTTTAGTTCTTTGGAAAAACCACATTAATTGTATTCTAGTGCTTAACTACAGTTCTAATAGCCTAGTATAAAGCACTCAACATTCAGTATGTTTTTAACAGCTCATTCTTATCTCCATGTTCATTCCTACCTAGGTCTCTGTAACACTTCAGTTGTTTTACAAACATAAACCAGAACACTTGCATTTTGCAAAAAAAATAACATACAAAAAAGAAAAACAAATTAAATGGATCAAATACATGAGGAGTTATATTCTGTGTGGAGTTCATCTTTGTATCTCGCTAATGATTTCTGAAGTCCAGTTAACAGCAAAGGTTTCCCTAACTGCTCTTATTACCTGTATTACTGACGTGTCCTCCTACTCTCTCTGTTCTGCATGTTATTATTGAAATGAAAGAATATTGCCCTTAGTGCTCATGGGCAGACACCTCAACAAGTGATGGATTTATCAAATCCATCACTTGTTGGATTACTGCTGGAGCTCACTTGGAGGTCAAAGTGAGGTCTGAAGACATTCAGCATCATCCTGAACAGCTCAGCCAGTAGCTGGGATGATGAGGGGCACAGAACAATAAGTGTTTTTGGCTCCTCTGGCCAATTCTGTTGAACTTTGTGCTGTAAAGCAGAAATAAAACCCCACCAAGGCACCAGTTCATCTGCAAAACAGACTGGTAATAGTCTTAATACAGCTACAGGGAAGAACATAAGAAAAACAAGGGCCAGAAAACAGACATGAAGGCAGAGAAAACAAAATAAATAAATGTACGCTCCACTTCTGTGTCATATTTCTTTGCTGCAAGAGAAATTAAAGTTCAACAGTTTCAAAGAAAAGTATATGCATGGTTTAACCATCTTCTTCTCTTTTGTAGCTGTACAGCTTGAAAGAAAAGTGTTCTGGTTTTCTTTCTTAAGAGCTATCACCACTTCTCCTACCCCCAGAAATATGCACTAGCAACTACAGCAGTGACAATGGAAACACCAATGGTTTTACTTATGAAAGTATCTTGTAAACACAACACTGCATGCAGTACAGAGGAACATTTATCACATGCTTGACTGAACAGCCACACAAAACCTTGAAACACCAACAAATAAATTACAAAGTATGGAAAATGCTTAGGACAAATTACTGCAATTAACAATTAAGGTTCAATTTGAACCTTTGCATATATGAAGGAAGTAAAATGTAAGTGCCACAGAAAATATGACACTGAGATTAATCCAGATATCAGTACATTGTACTCATGCCAATTCTAGAAGTGAACCATGTACACATACACACAACATGCACACGTGCTCTGAGCACATCTTGGGTGGCTGTCATAGATGAAATTTAAATATATTAGCAATATTTTTTTTCTGGTATTTTCATTCCAGACTTAGAAAGCATGTTCCAATCTTCAAGTTTAAGGCCACATATAAATATATTATACAATTATACACACACAGTTGTATATTTCTTAATTAAAAAATATATATACACATCCACATGTGCAGCCACATGTGCATGCACACACAAATATACATGAGAAGAAAGAGAATATGTACCTATATCTGGATATATCCCTGACATTACTATTGATGTCATAAAAGCATGGAATGATTTTACAGACAAGTTGCAACACAGAGCCATAATGAGTTTCTGAATTGCCAATACTCACACATAACACAGGGCCTGATCATCAGCAGGTGCTGGAGAAGATCTAGAACGTGAAGCATACGATGCAGCATCTTTTTACAATGGTGTTAATTAATATCAATGTCTCATGCTGAATGTGAGAGGCATACTTATGTATGTAGAAGTGTGAGCTGGTTTTTTTTTTTCTTTTCTTTTTTTTCTCCTGTTCCACCTCCACTTCATCTAAATCTAACCCAGAAAACATCTGCTCTTTATTATTGTCTATAGCACTGATTATTAAGAGGCATGGAAAATGGAATTGCAATCTCTCACATTTCTTGATCAGGAATTCATCCCCCCCATTCAGTCAGGTGAATTCTAATTCAGCTTTATAATTATCTGACAGATGCTACAAGCCTCCGCTGTTGAGCACAAAACACTGGCTTTATTACAGAAATACAAGAGTTTCCGGCAAGGTAGAGTGAGAAGTGAAACGAAATACATTCAGTAAGGCACTTTTCTACACATAGAGGAGAAAAAAATTAAATACGCAACTCTGAAACTCAGGCTGCTTGTTCTTGAACTATTCAAAATCAAATATCATTTAACAGAATTAAAGAATGCCTTTACATGGCCGGTAAGAACAGCTTTGTGTTTTATCTGCAAATAATATTTGAAATACAGCTTTGGAAGCAAAACACTTCTGCTTAATCACTTTTTTGGGCCACCCAACTACCCAAAAAATGCTCAATCTACAAGGGGCAAATTTTGAAGTAAGGACTAAGAGGATTGATACCTAGATGGTCACGTCTGAGTGCTAGCATACCCTTGTTCTCCAAGGAAGACACCAAAGAGATTCAACTTAAATCTTTGAAATGATGACCCTTAAATCAAAAATGCTGCAAGGTGATGCACCACATCAGCTCTGAATTGACAAATATGGGAGGGGAATGGGGGAGGGGTGTGTATCCTTCTCAGCAAACAGAAAGAACTATCTTAACGTGAAGCTCCTCATCTCCAAATTTCTGACTTGGGGTGTTAGCCTCATGTTTGTATCATAATATTTTTCTGGGATCCTCTACTGCTCCTTCAAGTTAAAAATTAAACAAAAGTTTTATGTTGAATAGTACTACAGCAAAATTATGTAGTCACAAAAATACTGTCATTTTTCTTGCAAGACTCCTTTAGAAGCTACCAATGGATTTAGTCTTTCTGTTTCTAAAGTGGAGAAAAAAAACTCTCTACAGTGGAGGGAAAAAACTCTAAAACTTGTCACAGGAATGCAAAAAAGAACAATACAAAACAAAAGACAAAAATCTTGAGTAAGAATATGAATAGCAATTGCTCCTTTTCTGCAATATCTTTCAGAAATGGGATGCATTTTTCTCTGGAAAATCTGAATATCCACACCTAAGGCAAGATTTTAGTATTTCTAACATAACTGCAAAAGTTAAGACTACAAAACAAAATTTGTAGTCACACAGCATAAAATAGAGCAGCTATAAAAGCATAAGCACAAACAGTGAACATACTATGTAGTACTATGATTACTAACTATAGCATGAAAAAAGACTCCTCATAGAAGAATAGTGCTGCAGCATTTGTGTCTCTTAGCAGATACACATACACATGCATGTGCACATACAACTGACTTCAATCATGACAACTGGGAGTCATCGTTTGGAACCCTACAGTAATAATCAATGTCAGACTTTATCAACACTGACTCGCTTATATTCCTGAGAGCATTAACAATAATGTAATTCATTTTATGAGCATATTCCTTTATTTAAACAGGCTTACATTAAATCATAATCTTAAATGCATGACAGCTATGGGGCAGGCAAGTAACCCCAGTAGCCATTGTGAAGGTACTCTGCCCACCTGTTCCCAAAACACTAGATCTCTTCCAAGCTAGAATATTTTTGGGCGAGTATGGAATACCCTGCTGTCCATTCTGAGCCCAGTTCTAACCTCAGTTACACCCATAACCACACTAGGACTGGACTGATTCTTTCAAGGACACCCTTACCAATAAGTAGAGGCTTCTATTACCAACAACTCCATTAATCCCTTTCCATATCTGACCCAATAAATCTTACCACATGCTAAACAGAGAAAATAGTCACTAGGTTTTGGAGCTGTAAACTCAGCATTGGTGGGCCTACAGTTCCACCTCATTTCCAGATGCTTCTTGTAGGAAAAGTTAATTCCACAACCACAGCAACTAGAAAGAATTGTACTTTAAGGCAGTTAAAATTTTGTAACTTTGTGAACCTGAGGAAAAGAAACTTTCTTCTCAAAAGGGATTCTCAAAACTTGTATTAACTATTGGAAATTTGAAACTACTACTACCAAGAGCAGACAGTTATGCATAAGAGCAACAGCTTATTCATATGTACTAATAAAAAATTGAAAGTGCCTACAGAAAACAGTGTTTCTAATGTTTGTCATAGACGTACTGAAATGTTTTAAGCATTAATGTTCTGCACTGACATCATATTTCACACTTTCTGTCTGGCACCCAAAACCAAAAGCCATGAAAAAAACTAGATGAAATGACTTGTGCAATGGCTGGGAGAGTTCACCTTCAAGAACCACAAACATCTTGAGAAAATTGTAACTTTCCTCAGAAGAGTCATAATATAAATGCAAAATTCTGTTTAATCCTATTCTTTCTGTAAAACTAGGCAGGACAGTAATAATGATGATACTCATGACAGTGATTTCTAAGAGTATCTGAAGCCTCTCACTTAAATGATCTCATCTTTGAAATCCATGGAAATGTGATCTGTAGGTGAAATATCCATATGACGCTGCAACTTAAAGATGAATTGATGTGTAATAACAAAATTTGCATTTAAAATACTTGCGTAAATTATAAAAAAACAAACTGATTATCAGCTTTTTCCTACCGTAACTCATCATCTACTTTTACCTACTTTATGTCTGGTCCAATGAGCGAATGTCGTCTCAGCATAGCCCGGGCCTGTGCATTGGTTAAGTTAGTGGTTGACTCTTCATTAATGGACAGGATGCAGTCCCCCACACCAATCCGTCCATCGCGACTTATTGAGCCTCCATGGATGACACTGCGAACTATCATTCCCAAACCATCTTTATTGGAACTTACTGTCATCCCTATAGTAAAAACACATGAAACAGTTAATGTCTTTGAGCCACAGCTCTGGGTGCCAAGATAAAGAAATGGGGCACAGGGAAAGGAAAAGTCAGCCAGCCAACCTGCCAATATCAGCAAGCCTATAAACATTGCTCTTACTCTCCTCCTTTGAGACAGCAACTACAAATCACAGTCACAGTAACTTTATCTTGTTATGAGTTCACATTCTCAGTTCAATACAAGAAAAATTAAGACAGTAGAATATTTAAGCAAAAAATAAGAAAGATAATGAAATTGCTTAAAAACCATTTAAAATCACCACTCCTCTAATGGTTCACTGAGTTTATACACATTTACTTTTGTTTATGACAACTCTATTTGGAAAGGTGGAATGATTAAACAGGTAATTAATAGCTGAAAACAAATACACACTTATTTTCAACAGAAAGCATGAATCTGATCCCACTGAGATGCTGGTTGTCTTCCTGCTCTCCTAGGTGGGCCTTAGCTTAGACCCAGAAGAGCATTCTGACTTCTTTGAAAATCTGTATATTGCTGATGGATACAGCCCAATATTTTACTTGAAACAGAAGGGTACTGCTTCTGAATATTTATACCCTTTAACTTCACTTTCTTTCCAGTAATGGGAATAAGACGGATATCCTCTTGGCCCCTCCTCTCCCATGGGGAACCTATAGGGACTGACTTATGATGGCCCTCATGCATCAGTGTGACTGTTCTTACACACATGAGTTGTCACTGTTATCTTCAGGGCAGTTGGTGCTCATGAAACAGACCCTAGTAACAGTTTCAGGAAAAACTTAGTTCTTCACTAAGGCAGTGGGAAAGGCAGGGCTGGAACCCTGAAGTCCACTCAGTGCACTTCCACTATCTTAATACTGCTTAATAAATACTTTTTATTTTTTCAAAATGTTGTTTGAAATTCTGAACCTAACCTTGCTATTTGGCTAACATAGTAACAGACATTACTGAGGGTAGTGTAACAGCACTTTAGGAAAACATCACACATACAACAGACACCCTCTCCCTTTTCCTATGCTGACACCATCATTACAGATCTGAAAGCCTGATGTCACAATTTGGAAACCTACAGTTTCAGATTAAAAATGCAAATTCCACTGTAAAGTTGCCAAACTTTTTTCAGGACAATGGCATTTCAGCCCTTCTGCATTTGGGTGCTTCTCATCTTTTAAAAAATCACAGTCAAAATGTTAGAGCTCCAGCAGCAGCTGGCATTAAAGAGCTGCTCCAAAATACGGGTGACACCATTTGAAAGGAAAAAAGAAGTGCCAGCTCCTAACCCTCAATTATTTAATCAATGCAGCTGCAGCTTGCAACATCATTCACAGCTCTTGACTTAGCTGCTTTTTCAAAAATGAAGGGTTAAAGCAGTGCAGCCATGTGCTTAAACTGGTCATTGTGCTGAAGCTGCTTCCCAGGCCAGAGCACACTCAGACTGGAAAAAAAACGCTTCAGTCAAAAGCCAGAAGAAAGCAATATTCACACTCATATTTTGTACATATCAAGACCAGTCTTATTTTTTATGCATAAAATGTCTGCCAATATGCCCTGCTGAAGTTTGTATTTTCATGCCGTATGAAGCTTGAGATGAAATTTGCTCTGATGTTCACTGCACTTAAAATATTCATCCATAAATGAAAACCTACTCCACTGAATGAAGAGTTTATTGCAAAGAAAACGGTTTTTTTACAAAATCCAGATGCTTTGAAATGCATTGTGACCTACACTTCATACAGCCTGGCAATGAGGCTGCATGAAGTGTAGGTAGTAGTAGTTAACCAAGGTAGTAGTTAACCAAGCCTGTTACACCAATGAAAGACGAACCTTACACCCATATCACCCTTTCCTACATCTTTTTATTTTTCAGATCCTGATTTTAAACCAGATCCATTTTGAAGGATGGCTGTTTCATGAAGGTGGTATATGGCAGACTGAGCATCCAGCCATCAGAAAGCAGTTTATTCCAGGTCAAGATGCCCACCGAAATATAGCATCACAGCTGTAAAAAACTGACATCCACCTCTGCACAGCAAGGAAGTCCTGACTCGGAACTGTTTATAAACATCCAATTCTGTGGACAGCCCATTTTAAACATCTGCAGAGTTATTAGCCAGCACCTACACAAAGTCCTGCCCTACCAATCCCAGAGAGTCTTCAAGATTATGCAGTTGGCTGGAAGAAGCAATACTAGGAACCTAAATGAAAGCAAATAAACAAACAAGCCACTAACAGGAGGCATACATCACTTCCTTTCAACACAAAGCCTTCCCTTTCAACACAAAGCATGGGCTCTCAGAGGGTTCTATTCCTGTTCTCCTCCTCACACTGTCCAGGGCCACACCTGAAAGTTGGATAGGACAATGAAAAACATTATCATCTGTTGTGTGCCCTCTCTCCAAAATAAGTTTCTAGTCAGTATGCTCAGGAAGTTGCAGATATCAAAAAACTTAGAACTTCACTACAAAACGATAATATTATTAAGCCAAAAATACTACCTATTAAATTTATCAATGACATGACTGTTAGAAACATTGAGGCACTTTGGATTCAAACTTGAGGCAAGGAAGCAAGCAGCTTGTTTAGTCCCATCTGACCATCCTCAGGAAGCAAGATCATTTCGTGTTTACAAATATTTGAAAGTTTCATCTTTAGCTCTTTGACCACAGTGTTCCTCTACAGCATTCCTTGGCTATACCTTGGTTTTCCACTAAATTAGTACATTGAAAAATGATGCATTAAAATTGTTCTGTAAACATTTAGGAAACACTAAACTCCTTTATGGGAGAACAGATTGTCAGTTAGACTGCACATTTCACTTCTGTGTTCACAATGACAGCAAATGGATCCAGTGCCATCACTGTCAAACAGGGAAAGAGCAGCAAAGAATGAGTGTCCTGTTCCCACGAAATGGAAAATACTTATTTTTTACTAATTAAACATGGAACGTACAAGAGAAACCAATAGCCATACTCCTGAAGAGTTTACAAAAAAAGTTCACTAACTTACCTAGGCTTGAATTGCCTTTTGCAATAGTGATAGTCTTCTCATACATGTTTTTGACTGAATTTTGGGGTGTGGAATTTCCCTCCAAAGATACTGGGCATCTCTTTTCCATTAAAAGCAATTGATCCTAACATAAGGGAAAACAACACCAGCTCAGTTTACCAAGATAAAAAAGATTGGTCACACTGATCTCAACTACTTTTGCTTTACACAAAACCCATGCACATAAATAAGTCAGATTCCTTTTACAGACAGAAAAGTCAGTTCACCAAAGATCAATATTTTCATTAAATATTATAAATTCTGTTTTCATTCAGGCAATGTACCACATCTATCACAAAGCACGCTTTTAATTTAGAGATATCAAAATCAGTATAATGAATTCAAGGGCTTCACATTCATTCACCACAGATGTCTAACAATTTGCCAGTACAAAGTAACAAATCCTGTAAGAAATTGCAGCTCTTTTAAGCATTTCTTAATAAGTCACTCAATGGAATAAATAAGAAACACATGTCACAGTGACTGTCATATAAAGGAAAATTATGTTTGCACACTGCACTATCACAGATCAGTTTGTGAGCTGAACTGCACAGGTTTACAAGAACAGCATGATGCAAGACATTCACACCACCCCCCCTGTGGTTTCCTAGGCCCAATCCCAATTCCAGCTCTGCACCTCCTACGTGCACTCATGTCCCTGTGAAGGTTAACAAGGGCTAAGAAAACTCCCATCCTGTCCAGGAGGTGCCCTGCAGTGTCAATGATGCAAGGTCTGAGAAGACTTAAGACTTGTATATGCCCCTGTACCATCAGCCTCTGAGAAAATACTGTCTTGATGACAGTAAAATAAATTCTGTCTTGTTTTGGAAAGGACTATGTCCCAAAGTTTTGACGTGAGCTAACATATTCAAAGGAAATTAATAACCAAAGAAATATACATGGCTATTGGCTTGTGACAATTCCTGCAGGAAATTCTTTGGTCTAATTACAGCCTTTCTGTATGTTTTTTAAATGATTGTAAAAAAAAAAAAAAAAAGGCAAAAGAATTTACTTTTTCATTGGGATCAAGCTGTGTAGTAGTAGCAAGGCTTGTATTTAGTACAACTTCTGATGTTGTCTGAGATGTTGCCCATGTTGCTGTATTTTCACTTTCATTCTGGTTGATATCTGAAACCTCCAGAGTCAGAAGATCTATTTTAGTAAAATCACTTGCAGTTTCCAGGCTACTATCCACTACAGATTTTTCATCTCTCAGTCTCTGATTCAGATTCATGTTGTACAGACTCTTCTCAGATACATGGAAATCACCTGTAGTATTTGGGCATTCCTCTCCAACAGACTGTTCAACACAGGAGACAATGAACAATCACTATTCATTTGTAGTATAATTCAAAACCACATTTCATGCTAAAACCTTAAACAAAAATTAATCTCATAGAATTCAAACATATTGCTGTGAGATCAGCAAGACCAACCTTATCTGCAGTTCCCTACAGGCATTCATTCTACTATAAAGTGAACTTGACTTCTTAGACCATTTCTTTTGCTTTCCAACACCAGAAATCAGTACAAGTTACTAACTCTAACTTGAATAACTCCATTAAGTTTTTAAAATTCAAGCATACAGTTGTTTTTCTCAGGTGAAAGAATTCTGCAATACTTTCAGCACACTTAGCAAGCAAAGAGGAATTTCAAGCAGCTCAGACAATAAGAATATACGGTTATCTTCCATTTAACTGAGCAGAAACTTTCATACTTCTCTTCCTTTAGAGAGTGACAAGTAAAAACTGGGTCAAACCTCAGCAAAACGTGAATATGGGGGATTTTAAATGTGACAACAATGAAATACAATAATGCAATTGCAGAAGCTTACTAGTTAATAATTATTGCAAATCTACCAATTATGGCTGCAGTACTAGGACTAAGTTCCCTACACATTTGTTTAGACTTCCAAAATTCTGAGGCCATGACTTTGAAATGTTTCAAGGGATTCCAACAATCACAACATTCTGGAAAAGAAAAAACCAAAACTTCAAATGTTCTCTAGCTGACCTTTTAAAGTAAGTTATTTTAAAAATAGTTAGGCCATTAGATTTTAAAAAGATATATCAAGGACTCAGAAGTTAGACTTAGAGGCTCTAAGTATCAATATTAGAGATATTTTTCTGAAATGCAATAAGAGAGCTCAAAATCAACTACCTCTATCTGTCTTGTTATCCACCAGTCCTATTAATTCTTCTATTGCTTCTCCAAAAATGTGGGGAGATGTGCTTGGGGATATTTTGCAACATTTTGTCTCAAGAGTCCTAGAATTCATTTTTGTCAACTTTCATGAAGTACATACAGGCTTGTTCTGCCCCCAGACAAGAATCAAAAAAGGCTTACCAGTAAATAAGTGGTTTAAGTAATAGCTGAGAAGATAATTGAGTAGAGCCTAAATACAACTAATCTGCATGATACAATCAATGACATAATTTCCTACCTTTTTGAGAACAGAACACAATACTACAATCTATTTAAATTATTTTACAAGGTTTCAAATGCAGCTGGGACATCTACTCTTAAGCTTGTTTCATATCCATTTCCAATTCAGTGAAAACAAGCATCAAATCATACTCAACATTTATTTTGTATGCCATATTAAGAGTTGCATCATACGCTCATTTTTATTTTTGTTTCACTTAAAGAAAAGCCAATGATACAATTTTTTAGGACAAACACAATTCCAGGAATTCATAACTATAGTAACATGTGGCCTCACTAGAGCATCTGCATTATTTAAAATAGGTTTTTCAACACCTATTTTAAATGCGACACCAAAGTGACCTGGCCGAATCTGCCAACTGTCCTGTAGCCAGAAATAACTGAAATATCTTTGCATTCCTCACAGCATCAAACAGTGCTGTTTTAATTTTTACTGCATTTTCCTTGCTTCAAAAGTCTTCATCAGACAAATCCTCCCACTATGTTTGTTTCTTGAATCATGAATAGGCTGCTTGATGAGAACTTAGTACTCACTTCAGACTAGTCTAAAGAGACGGACACTGAAAAGTCAGGACCACTGTATTTTAGTAGAGTATGTAAAGCAAAGCTATTTTTAAGTCAATGGTGAAAATAACTAAAGTCTTTCTAGAGCCTCAATGTGATATATAATGTAAATCCAGTCTCTATCTCACAAAATGCTCCTAAGCATGTAAAATGCATAATCCATTTAAGTAACAATTACGGAGTTAAACAATGCAAGCTGTCCCACTGGCACAGCAGAAATGTGCTCTTCTGTGGATTAGGAGAAACCATTAGAAGATTAACCTTGCTTTCTAACCAGCATCTCATAAGAGCTAAACATATTCCAGAAAGGTTAATGGGAGTTACTGCAGCTCAGGTGTGGCAGAAAAAGCAGCAGCTACTCTATTCAAGACCACAGACTGCAAAGCCAGTGGTTTTCAATGAAGACTGCTAGGAGAATGGAATTGGAAAGCTCTAGGTTAGTGATATTAAAATCTAAAGATTAAAAAAACAATGAAAAACTATGGAAAGAAAGATAACGCAATCAGGTCATTATGGGTATGTGACTAAGAACCAAAAAAGCTATTATCTTCTTATTACTCTGAAATAAATCTTCATTTATTGCTTTACATAAAAACTATTAGCAGAGTTTGGACATACACAGATTTGCTTTTCATGACAGCATCATTATGAAAATTTCATTCAAAAACACAGAAACAAACAAATTATGAAGGATAAAAGTAAAAATAAGGATGAAAATTTACTCTTGCTTTTCATACTAAAATACAGAGCAACAGAGTAATTTTGTGTTACCACTCTTTACTATACTTTGAATGACAACTATTTTTTTCTAGCAGACTGCTCACCACACCTTTAATACTACAAACAGTTCACCATACTCTGGCTAAATCATGCTTTATCTAGCAAAAATCCAAGCTTTGTGCCTACTATGTGCCTCTCTCTTCAACAAAGACATCTGCAAGATATCAGCACTACTTTAAAAACAAATTTTACCCTGCTAGCAAATACAGCATTTTGAACCAGGATGACACAAAACATTTCTATCTGATCATACAGCCTGCTCACACTTAAAATCAAAGTTTGCCATCAATAAAACCATCCTCAATTTTACCTTGGGAGTTGATAAGGGAAGAGAGAAGCTGTCGTTCACCTCACCGCTACAGGCACTGTCGTGCAGAGCTGTCACTGAGTCCTGGAAGACGTCTCTCTCCAGAGAATACCGTGATTCTAAGGTGGACTCATCCGCTAGATCTGCCTCGCCAGAGTCCACCTAATAACAAAAGCAATTCAATCAGCCAGGCTGTTGCCATCACACCACATAAGCCTCAAACACATGCACACCAGCCACTACATACTGATACTTTTCTTCTTTTTCTGTTTCATTCCATGTTTTAAATTGAAATTACATTTGCACAGTGCAGTAGAAAAATTTTCTGCTTCCAGTAAATCTGTGTTACTACTTCTTCAAAGGTTGCAAAGAATATCTGAAGTAATGCAAGAGTCTGAACCAGAATAAGTTGTGGGGCTGAGGCACGCTCATGCCTCTTAATGGAAGTACAAAGTGTTGGGAGAATTCCACTGTACTTTTTGGTGTCTATATTTTGATTTCTTTACAGCTTTTTTTCGTTTTTCTTTTTAATTTTTTTCAGCATGGAAAAAATAGTGAGCTTCACTTGGTACCACATGTCAGGAATGTTCTCTTCACTCAACTTCTTAGGATCAGTTATTTTTAAACTCTCTTAAAAACAATTTTGAAAACTACAGAGCTTTTAAGTGCATTTATACGAAAAAATATTTATGTGATTTTTTTAACAGATTTTAAATTATTTTGCTTTTGACAATAAAATTACAATAAGGATTTGTATATTTCTATTATGCTTACATAAGAAAATTTTTAAAAGTTTCAGAAATTGACACGGGTAGTATTTTTGTCTTTTTTTAAAAATGAAACATATTTTTTTCAAAGACTCATATTCTTTTAAATGTGAGAATAAAATTAAGCCCTAAACCCCCTAATTTATGGTGCTTTGTACAGTACACTTTGATTATTATTTCATCTCCCTGGCAGAGCTCAAGAACATATTGTAAGCCAACAAAATGATCACTGGATTAAAAGCCATGCTCGTATGATAAACTTGTATGAAGCAGATGAGTGCACCTGAGATGGGATCTAACTTGTTTTTCAGCCCCTGTGGTTAATCATATTATGAATCCATTATAGCAGTAGCAACAATCTGCAGTAATTCAACACACTGATTCCTTTTCAGGGTAAAAAGGATTATTTTTTTTTATTATTTCAAGCCTACAGACTTAACTGCTAATCCAAACTGCTTCTTTGCTGTAACTTACTCTCAGATCATCTTCTTGAAAAAGCATATTCGTTTTACCAAAGCTATGCCCTAAAAAATATTGTGAAAATTCAGAACATATCTGAGTACCGATCTGTCTATGAAAAACAGTATCTCATAAGTGCACTCTCAAAACATATCTTCAGCTGGGTGACTGCACATTTAGTTTCCCATTTTGCACATTTAATTAAGACAACTGACAAACTTGACTGACAATTTTATTATGTCATGTATTTTCATTGCTTTTTTCACAAGTTTTTTTTGATTGGAAGCACAGAAGGAAGTCAAATTTTTTAGACAGTTTTAATTTGATCATTTCAACACATATTCAATTAAGGTTATTTAGAATACAAAATCTGTGCTTCTTCTAAATTAATGGAGCAAGAAAAATACTGTTACCTAACTGCTAAAGGTAACAAACTGAAGAATTAAAAACAGACAGTCTTCTTTAAAAGCAAGCTATTAATCAGCTTGCCAAATACAAATGTGAAAAAACAGCAAACCTGCTGGAAGCAGTAATGCAGAGATTTTTTTTCCTTGACAGGATGCATTTCAGGTTTTTGTTCAACTTTGACTTTTTCTCTAATGAACTAAGTTCTCATGTTTAGAAGCTGCTTCCCTGCTCAGGTCCCCAGAAAATGAGGGCCTAATAATTTCAATATCAGACCCAACCATGAGAATACACACTTAGAATACATACATATACATGTGTATTCTGGGTTGTTGCTTCATTGTTGTTTTTATTTTATTTTGTGGGAGGAGAGGTTGGGGGATTTTTTGCTGTGCCCTAGGTCCTGCATCTTTTTAATCTGAGATCTTATTGGCAACTTCTGGGCTATGTAAGGCACTGAATGCTCAGGTAAGCCGCATTGTTCGTACAAGTGAAGACCTTTTGACCTTGTAAATCTCATAATCACTGATTGATGTTGAAGGCCAAAGAATATTACCAGGAGGAAGTATTTGCAGCTTTTGAAGACAGAGTATTCATTGTAAGGCTGGATTACATGTAAAAAGGGAATATCAAAAACCTTCCACAGTAGAAAAGTGATGTATTACGATACATGGAAAAATAAGCACATGAAAAGGTGCACATCTGAAAAGATGAGACTTCCAAAGGGCTGCTCAATGCATGCAAGGACAAGTGGATAGCCATGCACTTTTGAAAACATCAGCAAAATACTTTTTTTTCCCCAGCATTGTACATATCAGAGGCCAGATTCACAGTTCATGCAAAAAGACGAAGTCTCTAGACACCAGTTTCTACAAAGTCAGAATCCATCCCACCTACGGTGGATGAGTAATGTGGAGACAGTGAACACTAAAAAATAAGCATGGACAGTGACAAGGCTACTCCTTTCACTACAAAATGCAAAGATTGAAGAAATCTGTGGTAAGTTGGGCCACTAACCAGAGCCAGCTCAGCATGGAAGAGGGCTGCATCAGCTGGCCCCTCTTCCTCAAGTGACTGGGCAGCGTAGAAAAAGCAATCTTCCTTAGCAGAGACATAGCCCTCCTCGGGTGAAAGCTGCAGAAAGAACGAAGCTCTGAGTCGGATGAGTGGCCTGGACACAGCAGGTGCAGTGTGCATTCTGCGAGAGGGGCAGGGGGTGTTTAGAAAGGCAAATGGATTCCAAATGCAGCAAAGAGATCATTTTAATCACAGTCACAGTATTCAGGGTTTTTTTTTTTCAAATTTACCTGAATTGATTCAGCTTCACACCTCACTCTAAAACCCCAAATAATGAAAAAGGTCTGTCCAGGTATACCACAGAGCCCACAGCTTAAGTCTAGGCTCATTTTCAGTTTCTGGTCCTAATAAAGATATACTAAAACTGCCATCACAGCTGCCAACAGAGAAAGAGCCTAACAGCAAAGGTCTTTATAATCTTGCTAGCCACAGAGCAATCTTGCTTGCAGGCAGGAAAACTTCATCTACTCTCTGTGTTTCACAATTGCATCTGTCAGCCTCTAGAGGACAAAATGTAATTCTGACTACAAACCAAGACCTTTTTCCAACATAACTTGATAGTAGGTGCATTTGTCCAGTACTGCAAAAGAAGCAGGGATTATTTGCAACATTTAATCACTTGGCAAACTCAATACATGAAATATTGAAGTGCAAATGCTGTATATTTACAACTTTAGGGAAACAAAACCCCCATGCATTTTCTCTTTTAGAGTGGCATCTTCAAGAGTATGAAATTTCAATTGCAATTAATATGGAGTCTCCAATTAAAAATAAATTAATTTAGCAGAGCAAGTTAAAATGTATTCTCTTACTACAAAAAGCAAGGTTTCTGGGAACTTAAACAACAGACATTCCCTCCCACTCTCTCCACAAAGATCCACTAAGAATGAAAATTTGGTATCTACATCCATAAGGGTTACAAGATTAGAAATTTATGAAAAACAAAAATGAACCCTTAAAATGTACTTGCACTTACTAATACAGAGAAAGGTATCTTCCTTGTATGTATGAACTAATGCCATTCTCCTGATTTGAACTTAACCCACAAGGGATGCTCGTTCACTACCATTCTTACTGCTATACTATCTCAGTGACCATGGGTAATCTTTAACTACTTTAACTAACAGACTACCTTATAAAACCAAACCTGAAATAATCAGTTAGATGTATACAAACTGAAGACGACACAATATAACATAAACAAAGTGTGCTGTTCAAATACAAAGATTGCGTAGATACTTGTGAGGGGCTGGAATGTTAATGGTGCATGCATCAAACATTTGCCAAAGGAGCAGGCACTTTGCTGACCAAGCACAAAGTAACCACCCAGCTACAGAGGGGGTACACACCCACCACCCAAGGCTACAAGCTGGGTTTTGAGCCAGATAAGGGAAGAGGCTGGTAAAAATCAAATCCTGCAAGTTGCCATAGTGCTTTTTATCATGTCCATGTCCTTACACAAGTGGCTCAGGTGTGAAAATTCCCCTCTAGAGACCTACCAGGACACTCACATGAAGCTGAAGGTGTTCATGCCTTCTCATGGGCTATAATTGGCTCCATCATGCTAACCTGAGAGGAAGTTGTAACATCTTAGGTGTCCTAAACCATCAAAGAGAGGAATGCCCTGTGATCTATGGTGTTACATGAGACAGTGTAAAACTCTTCACCTCACGGGAGGTAGTTGGGCATTCTCACCTAGCCTGAGCGTGGATTAAGTCATTGAACTTTGTGTTTCATGGGTTTCCCCCATCCCCAGCAGATCAAGACTGCGACCAGCACTTTGAAGGGGTACTGAAATTGCAACAATCAAGTCTTTTCACTGGATCCATGGGTAGTGACTATATACCTTTCTACCCTTATCCCTTCTTTTTCTCTCTTTTCCCATATACATTGTCTGAAGTGCTATTTTTTTGCTTTTATATGGTTGCATTTCTAACTAAAATACCTATATTTTAAAATTTGCCAAGTATTATTCTACCTTAATGTTCTTAAGCTTACAAGTAGAAATTTGTTATTGAACCTCTTGAATGTTTTCTTGTTTCTCTCACACAACACCCAGAATAAATGAAACAACCTCCCCAAGCAGAATAGCAGCCGTAACAATACTATACCTTGCAAAGCAAAGGAATCGGTAAATTCCACACAAATCAAAACCAACTTTATGTCACCATCTCACACATTCAGAGAAGCATGTAAAGTGTACAGTGTTCAATATTATGGCAATTTTCAGCCTTGAAAGATTCTGCTGTTTGCAAGGTGCTTTGCTGTTTTTTCATCTGCAAGACAGGTGTGCTAGGTCCTGCAATCACTACACCAGCACTATACTAGCCAGGCAACTCCTACATGTGAGATAATAGTTGGGCCACCCAACTGTACCTCAAAACACACAAAATGTATGGAGAACTCAGGATCAGCATGTACCAGCTTCAATTATATGAAAAATACACACTGAATTCCCAAATCCTTACAGGCAATGGTTTGGCAACTCCTATTTTAACTGTTCCTGTTGGGGCTCCTTTCAGTGCTTGCACCGCTTCCTCCAGGCTGCCATTTTCCAAGTTGATATCATTGACAAACATAAGCCGATCTCCAGGAAGAAGTCTGCCATCTTGCTCAGCCACACCCCCAGGAACTAATGAGCGAATTACAATTACAGTGTTTGCTGGATCAACAGGATCCTAATTAAATAAAAGGGAAGAAAAATATTTAATTGTTTTTACTCTTTTATATCTTGAGAGGAGAATTTTTATTCATGACCTTTTATTGACTAGAGTTGTGTTATTAAGAAGTGTTGCTCTCCTCTAGATGAACCTTCAGTAGGAGCAAACCATCCTGTCTGTACTGTCCATACACTTAGACCCCCATTAATTTCAATTCTTAAGTGCGAAAATTATTACTCCTATTTAGGTGATGTTCCATCATGTATCTCCAATATAAAATGCTACTATATGTGCACAGTGTCATCCATGCACATCAGAAACTCATACTCATAGACTTCCTACTGTAACAACAGTGTTGCAAACTTCATCCTCCCTTGCACTCAGAGGACGCAGGTGGGGAATGTAGATGGGGGGGGGGGGAGGCAAATGTAACACATGCACTCCAGTGGAATGAATTACTTATTTTCAATAACTGACTTATACTTCATGATATTGCTCAAATGAGAAAGCATTTTCAAGAGGCAAGGTCTTGTGCATGCCTAATTAAATGCTTACATGAGAGAAGAACATACCAATATAAGACTAATCAACAAGACAAATCAAAGTGATGTTTGCTTTTAAGAAAGAAAACTGCTTTTAAGTGACCATCCTCCAATATACTGAATTTTATTTAAAAAAACTAGCATCAAATACTATTAACAGGAATATATAATTCTTCTATAACAATTATCACACATGCAAAAAATTTCTGCAATTCTTACAGAACTACATTCACAAGGAACATCATGTTAATACTTCCAACATGCAGTTCACTTGAGAGCATGAACAGAAAAAAAAACCCCCAAAATTGCAACCCTGTAACAGTACTGAAAGCAAAAGTAGAGAAAAGCAAACATCTACAAACCAGCATGCAGCTGTAACAAGTTTTCATGTCAAGATGTACATCTGAAAGGACAGACACCATCAAAGCAACATGAAAATGCCACAGGAATACAGAGACCGCTGAAAGCTGGTGTGAGAGAGAAGTGTTGATGGAGGGAGGGCATCAAGAAGACCCTTAGCACTTGATGACAGTAAAAAAAAAAATGCCATGGAGCAATAAAACACTTCCCAAGTCAAAATATAACTAGCAGTGCTGCTGAGCATTGACATCTTCCTTACTATTTTAACAGTAAATACTTACACTGTCACTTTAGATGGCACTGCATGACACATTTTTTGGGAAAAAAAAAGAAACAAGCCTCTGTGGTCTATGTCACAGTCCTCCTTAGAGTTAGAAATTATGCAGACCTTTCTACAGGCCTGCCATTGTACAAAACATAAGGAATGCATTAGTACAAGCATAATTCTCCTCAAGTTTAGTTCACCCTTCACTGAAAATGAATTGAGAATTTGATGGAAACAGAAAAATAGAAATGCAAATCTCCCTGTAAATTTACTGTTCACAGTCTTATAAGACAGCAAAACTTCGGTGACAAAGTGGAATTTTTAATGCACATCAAAAGAAAGAACATATGACAGTACCCAAATATTACAACATCAAAAAAAAAACTAAGTGTGAGAAAGCTGAGTAAAGCTGGAAGACTAACTTCTATTTGAAAAATATAAGTTATACCACCTGATATTTGAAAAATACATTAACCAACTTAAGGCACTTCCCACAAGCCTTTGGTACTATTATTCATTATCCATAAACAAAATTCAGTCACTAACCACATACGCACCCACCATTTCTGTTAATGCTCAGAAGAGACTGAAGCAAAAATACTTCTACTGCGTGCTGACATGGACTTAAACACTCAGGCTAATCTGTGATGTCTCACTGCAGAGCATCACGAGCAACACTTTAAAGAGTAGTCAGTGCTCAGCGTTCATAAAAGACACTTTACTATGCCTTTATCTTTCACATTACACTACACTGCTCTTCACTTTATCAGTGTGCAAATGCAAAATCTAAGCCACAGCTTAATTGTAAAGAGTGCCCTGGGGCCATAATTCCCCCCTGGAAGTTATCTCAGATGTAAATGCATTTCTATGGACAAGATCAAGTGGAAACCTGGAAAGAGATGTGATCCCCATGGCACCAGAGAACAGCTCAGCAAAAGCCTACATTGGCCTCAGGGAGAAATTACTTGATATTCAATTAAAAATTATCCACTGGAAAACTGGGAACAGGAGGAATATTTGTTCTGGCATCCTTACCAAGTGAAGGCAAGAGACAGGCAGTGAGCTGTTGACTGGGACACACCAAGAAACATATTTTAGGTATCCAGGAATTCTGAAGTCAAACACAAAATGAATGGGGATGTTTAAGCATGTCCCCGACAGACAGCAGCTAAGCAAGGGATTTCAGAATTACAGTTCTGGATTTTAGTAAATCCTGCTTTAAGCATTTAAGTCCTTTATTGGATCTTGCCCTAAACACCTCACTGCAGGTGCAAAATACATGGCTAAATGCCTAAATATGCTGGCTACATAATTTGTTGTCCTTGGGTCACTAGAAGACAGGTTTCTGAAAACCCTAGCATATAATGGATTACCTGTTTTTCTGAACCAGTATTACTATCATTAGAAACTGTAGTCTTAATACAATGAGAGAAATATGTAATGTAATTACTGGAATGCTTACCAGCTGTGATTAGTTCTACTCTATTGCTTGGTTTCAATTAATGTTGACCCTTAAAATGCATAGAACATACTGCAAGATCCAAACAATACAAAGTATTTTGTCCTGCATCCAAAGAAGTGCAGAAATTACCTGATAGTCCAATATGCTAAATCCAAGCCCCATACTCCCTTTCTCCAGCTCAATGTGCTGTATTTCTGTTTCCCACATTGCCAGAGATGAGCTTTGCACGTCTTCCATACTCTGACCCTCATCAGCTGTTTCCAAAGTTGTTCCCTCTGTGTCTGAGGAGCCGACGAATCCAAGTTCTATGTGACCCTGAGAAAAACAGTAAATGTTCATCAATAAAATGTAAACACTTGAGAATCTTAAGAGACAAAAACCTAATTACAAAAAAAAAGATGAGACCTAAGTGATTATCTCTAAACACAGAAGAAGTGCAAGCACTCAGGAGATTTAACAAACGCTAATAAACCTCACACAAAATTCAATTATCCTTCATAGCCAAGCTGCAAGTATATTAAACTACTCACAACAAAAATATTTACAAAATTCTGTCAAATAAAAATCTTCAAAAAACTTTTTTAGTATATGCATTCAAATATTGGGAAATATATGTTATTAAATATTATGTCTAAAATATGCCTTCATTAAATGTAATCATACTGATAGTAGCCAGAATATTTAATAAAAGTAAGAACAAACAAATATGTACATACATATGTACACTCATATGTACACAGACTTTTCTTCACTTGGTTTCATAGAGAAGTTTAGAAACTATAAGCTGAATTTGGTGCCTTGCTCAGAACTCAGAGTTAACTGCTTCTCTTTTCATACAAATGCTATTGCTTTGTATACTACACCCTAGGCCATTCCTACATGTTTAGTTCACCAGGCTGCCCAGAGCTGTGCACTTGCAAATGACAGAAGTGTCAGTCAAGGAAATCAAACACTGTTATGCAATGCAAAGCCAAGTAGCAAAGTTCAAAACTAGATTAAATACATTCAGATTCTAAAGAACCCAAGGTCAATTTGCTATATTCCTATATCTCGCCTACAGAACAAGAAGCATAGTACTTAGAGAGAAAGCCCCACATCCTACAATATTTGGCCCATGACCAGCCAGGATTCATATCTTCTGAGGGCCTAAAAATAGCATATAAACATTATTTGCTGTTTCCTATTAGACTGGCTCCAATTCCAAAAATATTAAAATATATTTCTAATCATATAGAAGAACTTAATCTTTTTTTTCTCAAGGAAACTGTTATTTTCAGTGATTGTTTAAAGACAAAATACCTTTTCTGTGAGCTGAACTTCAGACAGGCTTAGACTGTCTAGTATTTCTGGTTGAGTGACAGGTGGAGCTACTGGACGACAGCACACCATTGTCACCTTAATAGGCAGCTCTTTCAAGATACTGACCACATCCTTGTGGTTTTCTCCAAGCAGAGAGATGTCATTCACCTCAATAAATAAAGAACACACACTGATTAGAACTAGAGTGTATTTGAAGCACAATAACAAAAATGAGTAAAAAAAAACCCAAGCCAACCCCAACTCACTAATCACCTCATTAAAAAAAAAAGTAAAATAAAAGCAACAAAAATCCCCATGCTAATAGACACCTCCAACCCTTAATTTCTACTCAATTTGGTTCTCAGTACCAAGATACATATTGAAATAAATGTATGTATGGTCTTTTAAAATGCATGACACTGCCCTACAAACACCATATACAACAAACTTTCATGTTTCTTGCATTAATATAAACCAAATTCACATCTTAATTGTAAAAGAATAATTTAGAAAAGTAATTAGATGTTTAGTCCATTCACTGAGTTGGGATAATCCTATTAAATCTTAATACTTTCACTACATATTCTTTTTCGGTCACTGCCTTGGTTTCAGCTGGGATAGGGTTAATTTATTCTCACTAGTTGCACAGTGGTGTGTTTTGGATTCAGTTTTGGATTAGATAACACACCAATGTTTTGGCTGCTGCTAAGCTGAGTCAAGGAGTTTTTGATGTTTCATGCTCTGCCTGTGAGGAGGTACAAAAAAGGAAAAAAAGCTATGAAGGAACACACAAGGGATAAGTGACCCAAATTGGCCAAAGGGATATTCCACACT
This sequence comes from Melozone crissalis, assembly GCF_028551555.1. Classification (NCBI taxonomy): domain Eukaryota; kingdom Metazoa; phylum Chordata; class Aves; order Passeriformes; family Passerellidae; genus Melozone; species Melozone crissalis. The sequence goes on along the minus strand of NW_026535783.1, from coordinate 42,994,067 downwards.
CAAGAGTGTCATGTCCCCAGTATATAACTGGGGAGTTAACTGGAAAGTGCACTGATCAGAGCTCAGGGACAGGGTCTGGCATTGGTCAGCAGGTGGTGAACACTTCCATTGTGCATCACTTGAAGGTTTTTCTCCTTTCTACTAATATTTCTATTATTATTATTATTATTATTATTATTATTATACTTTACTTTGTTTCAATTATTAAACTGCTGTTATCTCAACTTAACAAGGTCTTACTTTTGATTCTCCTCCTCATCCCAGCAGACTGGGGATGAGGAGGGTAGGTGAGCAAGTGGCTGCAAATGGTAGGGAGGAGGGTAGGTGAGCAAATGGTGCTTACTGGCCAGCTGAGCTTAGACTATGCAAGAGACCTTGGACTATCAAAAAATCAGCTGCCAGCAGAGAAATGTATGTAAGCACATGTACTCACATAAATATATGTAAGTACATATGAAGTGACTACTCAACCACTAACTGGCATGCTGTTAGGCATACATCACTCCCACGGTCACAGCCTATGAGAAGAAACTTACTGCTCAAAAACCTTAGTAAATGCAGACTAAGAAAAAGCAGTACTTATTCTTACTTCTAGCAGTTCATCTCCACTGAACAGCTTGCCACTTCGTCCGACTGGCCCTTCAGGTAAGATAGATCTAATAAAATGATGACCCACTGTAGCTTCAAGGCTTATCCCTAACCCACTGCTTTCACTAAATTTGTTAACCACAGCCACCTAAAATAAGATGAAGAAATGGTTACATTTGTCATATTTACAGCCAGATCTGTTACTTTCCACTTCAATTTACATGCAATTAGGTCAAAATTCCAGACGTGAGAAAGCAGAAGTACTATCATGTAAAATGCGGAGTCAGGTAAAAAGTGACTCGTTGATCATCACTTTGCAATACACAAGTGGGAACTGCTTATGACAACAACGTATCTAATAATACATAGTTCTGCAGACACTACATCTGTGACATGTGATCTCCTAAAATGAGATACTTCTTTTCTTCTGTATCTACAGTATATGTTCTATGCATTATTTAGATCATTACGTGAAATCATTTATTCAGTAAGCAGAATGAGAATGAAGGTTCAAGTCCTAGCTAATAAAGTGAGCTTTGAAGTTCACATTAAATATTTTTTCTCTAAACACATTTATTCTCCTGAAACTAGAAAATAAGTGAAACAATAGTCAGGGGCACAGTAATCATCCAAGTCTGCTATGGTTTTGATAAAATACAGAAAAATACATATCTATTTTCAAAGTCTATAATTAGAATAATCTTCAAGATACTAAGGAGCATATGTGTTATTTTCATACATGAAGGAACAAATGCAATACAAACATATTTCTATCCATATGTTGTCAACATAATAGATGCACAGATGAAAGAGATGCATAATTAACAAGAGTAAACAAAATTTACCTACCACTATTTCATAATTCGAACCCATAATCCTCTGCCATTTTATCTTTGCAGCTGCTTCTTCTGTACTAGTTAGCTGGAAATCTAAAATTTATATTTAAGATTATTGTGACAAAAAATTAAAAAAACTAGTCAACTCCTACAACTGATAAAAGTATATGGAACATGCACAATGACACAATCATTCCCATGATGCCAGAACTCTCCTAGATATGACTAAAAACTTGGCATGTTTAGTCTCACCAAGCTTGGGGTTACCACAGCAAAAACTCGCAAAGCAATATAAAGATTCTAATCGTGAAAAACTAACTGTGTATTTTGAAAGACATGAAGTTCAGTCAAATAGTTTGGTGGCTGGGAAAAAAGACACATACTAGCCTCAGAGTTGAGTCAACTATTTGCAATTTTTCAACATAATAGACACAAAGGAAATGAAAACGTTGTATTCAAGCCCTATGTTAAATCAGACTACATGTGTGCTGATCAGATTATTTCAGGGGGACGGCTAAAATACTTAAAAATGCACACTGATCCTTTTGGACAGACCCTGTATTTTACAGAGAATGTCCAAAAAACACAATCTGGAGATCTTTTTTTTTTATTATTTTTAAAACCATGAGCACAACTGTGAAAGAGCTTTCTGAAACTGTAAGCCCCTAAAGGTCAGTAACAGAATGCAAAAAGTCCAAGTTCTTTGCTTTTTTTAAAAAAATATTTTAATAGCTAAAGAACAGGAACAAACTTGGAAAGGAAGGAAGCGGGAGAAGTACAGTCATACAGTGACAGGCTAGGTAGAAAACTGTGACAAATCTTAATTTGACTGAAGGTTTATTTGCAGGTTTGAAAAACAGAAATGCTTTCTTTCTGCTCATTTCCTCCTCATGCACATTGTCTAGGCTCTATGGCAGAAACCAATAAAAAGCAGTATTTGGATACAGCAGCCAGCAAACACAGCAAGTTTAACAGGATCCTACATACTCAAGGTCCATGGTCTAGGCTGTGTCTACAGTAAGTATCAAAATAAACTCTTCAGAGTGAATGCTCATCACAAGCAAGGAGAAGAATCTTCATCACAAAGTTCTCAAAGTGATTTTTATAAGAATAGAAAATTACTAGGAGCCTCAGACTGTGTTTTAAGTCTAGTCATTGCCCAGAGACATTACTAAATATAAAGTCAGATGTTGCATTGTATTCAAAGAGGACAATACTTTCCCCAAAGCCAAGATACAGCAGTATCTGAAGGGAAGAAGTTAAAAAGAAATTCCTTCACCTATCCAAGAAAATCAGAAAGCACGAGTTATGAAAAGATATATGTCGCAGAACTTTTCAGTTCCTCCTTTTACTTCAGAAGCACAAAAACATTCCACAACAAGTTGACCCATCAAGTTATGTCTAAATCTGAAAAGCATATCATCACACAGGACTTCTGAAAATGCTGAACAGTGGTCTAGGAGATCAAGCAGGAAAAACATACACAGTAGAAAATAGGAATTTTGACAAAAAGTATGGGAAAATTTGGAGAGTATCAGTAAACTAGAACTGACTGAATTTTAGACATTATCAGAGAATACTAAATTAAATGTAAGCTCAAGAATTTGGGAAAAGGAAATTCATCAGAAGATGCAGAAGTGCTGGAATGTAGTTGCACTGCTGCAGACAACTGGAAAGATAACGGGGAATGTGAAATAAACATTTTTTTTTCTAGGCTACACTAAGAGTAAATACACAAAACTAGACTAGGAGAGGGTTGAGCAAGTAGCCAAAGCAGACTGCTTCATGCGATATCTTCAGAATATAATTATTTTCAGTCACATACAGTAGTCCTGTTCCGACAAAACTTACAATTAAGAGCCCATGATTAAATGTATGACTACTCTGACTTTCTAGTTCTACCTCAGCTACAGAGCTTGCAGAAGATGGAAAGACACACAAAACACCTGATCTTTGTGTAAGCACATAGAAGGGCATTTTCACAGAATAAAATGTTAAACCTTGAGAACCTGTTTCCTGTTGTTTCATGTCATCTCCAATATTTACCACACTGGCACTGCATGGCAGTGATGGGGATTCCTGTTCTGTTTCATTGTTATCTGAAAAAAAGAAGAAATCTTTTCAGCTATTTAGCTATTTTATATGTCATAATACTTATCAAGCTCACAGGTATGCTCTGGGACACCAACTCTCTCCTTCACTGGACTTCAGAGTACTCATATTTGGCGAATGGAATCTGGCATGTGTGGCCCAAAAAAAAAATCACATTTCAAAGACATTGTCTTCTGTTAATGCATTGCCTTCTCCAGTGAGTTCATCCGACAAAAAAACCCACCACAATCATCAGTACCTGCATTTCTATGACTACCTAAAAATACATCTAAATATAACATTCTTTAACATTTTTGTATTAATTTCTTTTTTTTTTTCCTTTGTGGAATTCAGAAAGCTGACATTGAAAACAAAAATGCTTCAGCCTTGGAGAGCTGCATACCTGGCACACTTTTCATACATAGGAAACCTCTCTTACCACCAAATTCTATTATGTCTGTTGTGACCTGTCAGATGTCTTGAATACCTGTTGGCTGGAGAAACAGCATCCTGAACACTGGCCTATACCTTTTGTTAATGGTGAGGGTGGGAGGATGAAATACAGGTAAGATACTATTGGCTCTTTGAAAATCTTGTGCAAGATGGAGATTAAGCCTCTGTTGACTACTTGTGACATATTTTCACTGACATCAAACTATAACACAAGCAGCTATTTTGTGCTTCCAGCCCCTGAGCAGATAGATAACTTTCATTCAAACACTGACTTTCAAGACATGGCACATATACTTAAATATGTGCAGAGTATGTAAGATAAAGCTGCACTAATCTCAGCAGCAGCAAAATTACTACTGGTCTTTGGCATCTGAACATTTTACACATGCATTGTCAATATCCTATCAGCCTCTAAATACAGGCTACTCCTCTCATTCCTCTACCTTGCAACAAGCAAGAGTAAAAGGGGATGAGATTGATTATGCCCATCAAGGAGGGCCTTTCTCTGATTGCTTTTGAATGCAGCTCTCACTCCTGAGTATGAATAAAACATCTGCTGCCTTCTTACCATTCAAAGATTTGCAGGATCAAAGGCTTGAAGCAATTCAGCCAGAAGTGCAATGCAGGAAAGAACTTTCAACACTCACTTTGAAAATGTAGCAAATAATACCACTATGTCTAAAAGATTAATCAAACCACTGCAGACAAAATTCCACCCTCATGTACAGCAGCTACCCATTACCACCTGTAATGGCTACCCAGAATGAATCTGGCCCATTTTACTTACAGTTTGCAATTGAAAAGAAACATGCTTCAAGCCAACTTAACAGCAAAGCCAGTTTTAATTACCTTTGGCTGTGGTACTATCCCTTGTTTGGAATAATAAGTCCTGCTCAACAGGAGCACTGAAGTCTTCCTGGGGTGGAATACGATTTTCCTGTTTAAGACCTCTTCTGATCAAAGTAAGCCGAACCGTTTGTCCCGTGTGCCGCAAAACATCAACTGCTTGCTGGTTAGTGAAACCCTGAAGATTTGTTCCATCCACCTGCAGGATCAAACAGCTTTTCAGCTCACCCACAGAGAAAAAGTTCAGGGCAAAACAATGCAGTGAGCTCTAAGCATTTGTTAGCCTAAGCAAAAAGCAAGTGGAGGGGCAAGAACAAAACCTATACACTTTTATGCAATTGGATATGCTAAGCACACCCACTAGAGTAGCCCAGAGCTAGGCGACAACCAGCACCACAGCAAAGAGGGGAGGAGCACCCACCATGGTGCAGCCAGGCAGATCTGCTCTGCAAGGTGGGAGAGGGTATGGCATGTGCTGTGCAGGGCATATTGTACAGCTTGTCACTCAACCACTTCAGCCATCCCTACCTCTGAGGGATAATACTGGGTGAATAAACAACACAGCCATGGCTAGGAGTTCTGGAGAAACAACAAGGAGACACACATCTATCCACTAGGGTAGAAAGACCTACAGAGCCCAGTCGTTCTGAGGTCAGCTAAACTTAGATACAGAGAAGTCTACCAATGAACACCATGAATTCCAATTTACAAACAGAACACTGTTGTAAACAAGTAGACATTATCGCTGGTTCATCATTTTAAGAGTTTAAAGAATAAAATTTTGGCCTCCTCTGTTTGAAATTATTTTATTATCTCATTAACTTGAGTTTTTTTCTGAAATTCAAAACTTTGACATTTCTCAGTTCTATCCCATTACCCCTACCTAGCATCCACCATATTTTATTCTTCTTCTCCCTGCAAACTCCATTAATTTCTATTATTTCTACATCTACCTCACAGTGCCTTAAATTTCTCAAATACTTCTTACAATACTATGCTCTGTAACTCCTATATTTGTTTCTGCCTATCTACACAATCTTCATTATTTTAAGTCCTCCTAAATGAAGAATAAATCTCCTGGACCCTTAGTCATTTGTTGTCCCTCTCTGAAATTCTTCTAAAGTAACTAAAAATCAGGTGTGACTATTTAATTTTTCCTCCACACTTAAACCATATTTAAAAAACATTTTTTATGCTTCAGTGTCTGGGATTACTCAAATAGTTTTCTCCTTCTGCAGCTGCAGTAGAAGAAGAAAACAAACTTTGGAATAATCCATTTTAGCCATTTGTATTCAGCATGTAAATCATTAGAAAAAATATATGTACTTCCACAAACAAACATGCAGGCACTTCTGGAGAGAGATCATAATCTGTTCTTAAGAGCTGTTTTCACACAAATGCAAGGACAGACATATGAGAGACACAAAAATGCACTCCCTGCTTTCAGGACCTGATTTCCACCACAAAACCAACAGTTTATGGATGAAAATATGTTCTTATTTCTCTGAACACCTAAAACTTTTGGACACAACTTCTTAAAATAATTTTGAAAACAGTTGCCCAATTTGAATCAGACTTTGAAATTTCACACTTACCAACCTTGTACTGATAAGGAGGATATATAATGATATAGTCTCACATACAAGATTTTTTTTAAGAATTACAAGTTACATGCAGGTAGCATAATCAGAAAACTTGTAGTGAGATACTCTGTCAGGAAAGGACTCAGAACTGCAACACTGATCCTGAGTATTTTAAATAAGTACTTCATGAGCTTTTCTTTGCAACATAAAGAAGCAGAGTCTTGTAGACAAGTGATCTCAGTTCATACCGCTTTTACTTACAGCTATAATTTGATCTCCCACATGGATTCTGCCATCATGTTCAACAGCACTGCCTTTTGTAATGCTTTTCACAAAGATACCAGAAGGTTCTGGGATAAAAAAAAACAGGGAAAATTAAATTAACTGATTTATTTAGAAACAATTTAAATAATGCAACTAAAGGCACCAATCAAAAAAGGGGATAAAAAAGAAAAAACAATCTCTAAGTAAGATAATAAAAGAATCATAAAGAAGGCAATGATTTAGAAAAACATACATATTATTATCATCTTAAACAATGAGCCAGATTGTCTGTCTGCATTGGCGCAGATTTCATTCAAAACCTTACAATGCCAAATACACAATTCCTGATGCAAAACAAGAAATATTCTTGATGCAAAACAAGAAATATTCTAACTTCCTTTAATCTAAACGTTGAAACCAGCATAGACAAAAAACATATTTCTGACTTTTGCCAGATTTGGACAGAAAATTCAGCTGGAGTACACTAATCTGGTAATTTCTGAATTTTCTATGTACCTAATAACAGCTTAAAACAAATGCATGTTTGAATTGACATATTGATAAAATTATAAATGAACAGGAACACAACTTTACGTTTGAACCAATTTTTAACTGCCGTTATCACTATTTAATAAAAAGGTTACAAAGTTTTAAAAACTCAAACAGAACAACAAAATTAAACAAAAAAACACCCATCAAAAACATTTTAGTTACTTACTAGTCACTACTTTTGAATCAAAAGGAAAATAATACATAGAAAACACCTACAGAAGAGACATTTTACTAAAAGAAAACATTTCATGAAAAACACACTTGCTTTGAAATAACTTCAACAGCCCAATAAAATACAAATATATGGAGTTCCTACATGCACATTTTGCACAGCTTACATTAAATCAGGAAAAATAACAGCATAAAAAGGCATGAAATCACTCTGATGGTCTCAGGCCTGTAACACTGGTATCAGAAATCCTAACAGCATCTACTTTTTCTCAATAAATGTTCTTACTCTGTTAAATGAATATGCTTGATGTGAACAATACACTACAAAATGTATTTTGAAAGCTGTCACACCCTTTGCAGACCTCAAGCCATCTTTTTACTGGCCCTCAATATGACAAAAGTTATAAGGAAGGAGGGTTAATGACTCAACTCAGCTTAGGAAAAATAAGATTACATATATATTCAAGTCACCTCATTGACAAGTCTCTCTATTTGTGTCAGGTTTTGGGGGTTTTTTTTTTTTTGGGGGGGGGGGGAGGGGGGCAGGGGGTTGGGATGGGTTTTTGTTTGCCCAGGCTTTGTGCATAATTACATGCCTGGTCCTCCTAACTTCCAAGCATTCTTATATCCTGTAACATCTGTAAGATAACATGACAAGTTATTTGTCACTTATAAAAAATACAGAAATGTTATTTGTTGTCCAGTAGCTTTATTGCTCCTTCTCTGACAGCCAAGTTCTTCCACAACTGTTATGCCACAAAATTGAGTTACCTAAGTAGTTCCTGAGACACGGATATTCTCTAACATAGCTACATGCAACACAGTCATTTCAAACCGAAGACCAATGACACCCAAACACTAAATCAGTCAAGATGTGCTCTCAGATCTATACATGTTCTACATCTCAATTTCAATTTGTCTTTTGAAATTCAACTGGAAGCTGCTAAAGAGTGGACTTTTGTGAACTCTGACTGTCTTGGCCCATGGAAGTCCAGTTATCTCTCATCCAAAAAATTATAGCTAGAATTGCCAAGAATATGGAACGTACCATAATCCATACATTTTTCAAACAACATACAAATCAAAGCAACAGCTCTTTGAGAAGTTTTATTACACATTCAAGAGACATCCCTTCCTAGCATTACTGAATTTGCCAAATTTCCCCTAAGGAAGCTTAAGAGAGTTCTAGATTATTTTTGTGAAAAATGTAGTGGAAATTACGAAGTAAAAATAAGCAACTGTCCATGAACATTTCTGCATTTATTTCTTTAAATAAACTTATTTATTGTCTGCCACAGCACACAGATGAAGAAACATTTATTACATCCAGAAGTCAGTAAACAATTTGTGATGTGCAAGCAGCATTATGCACATTGTTTAAAAATTAATAACAATCCCTAAAAACTACTCAGAATGCTACTGTGTTGCCTTGTAAGAAGACTACTTCTAACAGAAAGGGCTCAAACTATTTTACCATTGCTTTTCAAAAACACGCAACTACGAGTTTAGCCAAAAGTGAAGATAAAAAGAGATTTAAAAATACTGAGGGGTGATTTTTTAATAATATCAATTGCTTTTATTCTGAACATCCTTTTTACAAAATGAAAACCATTCTTTCTCCTTTTCAAATTTCAAATATATTTTAAATGGTTAAGGGTTCTTTTAAGAGAAGTTATATCAAAATTAAGTCATTGATGCACATATACCATAGTATGCAATAGACTGCATAATAAAGTGCAGGAATCAACAATTACCTGATGTCTTGTCTCCAATGTAACCAGCAATAGTTATTCCCAAGCCCTGGTTGTTTTTAGTGAGTTCAACATTGAATTTCTCCCCATCCTCACAGCTATCAACAGAAGCATCATCCTAAAAAGAAAAGGGGGATTAGAAAGGAAGCTCTTTTTCTTTAAAGATTCACCACATTCTTTAATGTCAGTAACACATAAAATTAGATAAAACCACAAAAAAGGAAGTATGAAATTTGGTTCTGTTCTTATTTGCTGTTCATCTGTCAAGCAAGAGTAGGTAACATTCCTCACAGTAAAGCAATGCAGGGCAGGTCATGTCCTCCTTCACCCCACTGTTCTGGGATATTACCTTCAACCTATCAAATCATTATTTAATTAACAAAATGATTGGCAAAATTTGCCCAAATTGAACAATTCATTTCTTGTACCGCAAGTTACATTTATATGTATATGAAATGAAGCTTGCCGATTTTCTGGGACCTCCTCAGAACTAGCTTTAGACTGCTGTGTTTTTAAAAAGAAGAAAAAAAACAAAACTAAATTGTATTTTCTATTCTACTTGTCTAAATTTCTGTTCATTAACTATAGGTGTCTTTTTAAACCTTGCTAATTTAAAATATGCTAAAAGCTATCACGAGTCAGGCAATTATATTTTTTGCTTTTGAAAGACTTAAAAATTTCATTTTAGCACATAACAATTATATTTCCAGCTAGCTAAATAATTACAATCTTCATTAATACCTGCTATAACTCTCTGAATTTCAGTACCAATGGATTTTGGGTCTATTTAATTACTTGTTGTTAATAAAAGTGGAATATGTATTAAAATCCTATTTTAACAATGGAGGTTTGTATCAAAAATTTTTATTCTGCCCCTTCTGCATGCCAAATAGCAGTTATTTTTTTTTTTTTTAAGTGCCAATATGGAAACCAGGCAGATATTAACTAAAGCCAGTTTGACTAGGTAAGTATGCGCCAAAAAAGATTTCAGGAGAGCTATGATGCTACTTCCCAACAGAATCTGACTTTAGCTCTTTATCCAAGCAACTCCACCAGAAACCAAATTGAACACAAGAAAAAAACATTTCTAATGTATTAATCATCCCTCTCATTGATGATTAATTATTTAGGCCACAAGTAGTGCCACTAAAAAAAGATCCAATTCCTGTAGCCTCCTGAATTTATACAAGATAGACATCTGCAGGTAACATGACAAGAAGTGCCCATTTTGCAAAGCCATTCTGGTCCCAATAATAGTTTTAAGAGCATCATGAAGACTTCACCTACATCACATCTGATAGGAAGAAACTAAAAATCAAGCTGTTTGAATCATCATCTTCACTCCAGACCCAAATCAATGAGTTTTGCATGACTGTTAACAGGGGTGCTCCTTCCGAGAACGTGACTTTGTGTACGCAGGAGCAGTTTAAAAATAGCCTGCCTCGTGCCAGGAAAGAAGTACCAGGAAAAAGGTTTTGAAAAGTATGAAAATTGGGAAGGTGGCAAAAACCCCATATTGTGCCCCTTTGCTATTTTGTCAGTATTAGAAATCACATATATTCTGCAGCTGCAGATAGATCTTAAAACATTGCATCATATAACCTCAAAAAGGCAAATACTGCAGAAATAATGCACAGATTAAATTATCAAATTCAGCTTTTATTTTGAGAGATGCATTTCAGACAAGTAATACTAGCGCTAAATATTAATCTCTTTATCTAAAATGCAGAAAGATTTTACATCTCTGAGCTGTAAAGACACAAAAGTACTAGTTTGTTTCTTATCTTTGATGCTCAGAAATCTCAATGTTAAAATTAACTTTCTTTGCCTTATAGCCACAAAACAAGGGATGAATATTTGTTAATTTTTCACAGATATTACTACAATGGACAGAGACAAAAGGATGGTAACACCATCTAAATTGTAACATAATATCCATGCATAAATTGCAAGGACTTCTCTTTGTATGTGACTTGACTCAAATCTACATTGGAACTGAAGAAAATGTCCAGAAAAACAACAGGAAAAAGTAAAACAAAAAATTCTCTCTAAGGATAGGCTCAAAAGCAATAAACCTTTTCTTCTCTCATTAATTTACTTGAAATATTTACATTTAAATGTATCTGGTCATAGCAATATATAGCAAAACAGTACTGTTTCTGAATCCCATGAAACCAGACTTTGTTACAAACATGCAAATTACCTATTTTGTAGAGGTTTTGAGCTGACAAGTCATGATAATATTTACAGCATTTTTTAAGTGGCTGACACTTGTAGAGGAGTAAAGATACAAAGTACAATCATCAGCAGGGGAGTAAGGGCAGCAGCTGGCTTACTTTTTTTGGAAAATATCTAGCAAATGAGCAGTGACAGGTGATGTAGGAAAGGATTAGAATCTGTGTGCTGCTTGGCACAGGGAGAAAAGTTCTGATGAACAGATGAAATTATACAGAAAAAAGGCAGACGGAGAAATGCTAAAGACTCAACTAGCTCAGTCCTGAAGAAAAGACTGCGTTGCTTCAGTTGTCCCAATGTAATAACATACCCTTACAAGCAACTCAGAACAAGTTGTTAATCAGATTATACTTATTGAAGTCCTAAACCTTAATCCCAAAAGTCTTCAAGAATACAGTTCCTTGCACTGTGGACTCATTACATTTAAATTCTCCCAGAATTGCACTACTGGGGAAGAAAATCCTAGCTTCTGAGAACATTAACACAAGACATTCAAAGAGCAGTTAAAAAGAAAGGAAGTTTGCAATGGGTTACATATGTTGACTGTTGCTTACCCGTTTCTCTGGTGTAGAGGTGGGTACTGGTGTTCCTGGAGGAACTGCGGGTAGAAGGGGTTCCTCAACAGGACCTCTTGCAATTACCAATTTCACTCTATTTCCACACTGCCTTAGAACTTGCGCCACCTGCTCACTGCTCATTCCAGCTAGGTCTGTATCACCAATTTTCAAGATGTGATCTCCACTACACAGTCTTCCATGCTGAAGGAAAAATAATGATGAAAAAATGCCATTTCTCCCATGTACTATTCAACTAGAAAAACAGCACATAGCTTTAGTCACTTCTGACATATGAATCAGGTGACTTTTTCTGGATGCCAAGTCAATATCCTGATAACACAGAGAAGAAAAGAAGGCTGCCTAATGGCACACAAGTTTTATTAGGAATTTCCCCAGAGATATCCAGGAGATCCTTTTTCAAGACACCATCCAAGCACAGAGAAAAAAATGTGCTTAGCTACAAAAAATGCGCTACAGCTACCAGCTCCTACTGGTATTTAACAATTGCATGTAGATTGCAGAACTTTGGGTTCCATTTTGAAGCACACGTCCAAAAAACAGAATACAAATGCATATTCAGGTTTGCACTGATACTAAAAAGCTACTACTAGTAGTAACAGGATTAACCATGATGTCAAAATAAAATTAATTTCTCTCTTCCTGTGATCCAGCTATATAAACTGATTTACACTTGTTTAGTCTCTTACTGATTAACCTTTAATTAATAAAAAAGCTTCATATGCATTTAGGACATATGATGAGTGTTAAAAAGACAGGTTTGTAAAAGGAACTTATCTACCTGTTCAGGGGAAAGAGGACAGCAGTAAATACTGTCCATGCCCCTCCAGGCCCTGTTATCAGGCCACTACTACTATTGTTGGAAGACTGACCAGTCTCTGTGCCTACTCAATCCTTAACCATCATAAATGCAGCCCAAGGTACCTGTCCAATGAACAAGCTTGAAATGAGGTGTGATAACCAAATTCAATTCATATGACCCCTTCAGGCAAGAGCAGAGCCCGTGTCTTGAAGCAGACACACAAAGCCACATACCTACTACAAACTTCAGTAAGCTCAGCAGAGAAAAGCAGATGCTCTTAGCTATTAGGGCACAGAAAGTCAATCTTTGGAATCCTCACTACCCCTGATTACAGCCTCGTACACTCGTGAAAGTACACTCGTGAAAGAATTAAGATTGTAAATGCACACAACATTTATAATGTTACTAGATTTGAAAATGCAATTTAGAACCTAATTAATCTTTAGATTTCAAATGCAGACTCCTGCATTAAAGCCACTTTTACAGAGGAAAATTTTCCATAATTACTGTTTCTTTTTCTTCATTTATTTGGATAAAAGCTACTACTATTTGGTCTGATCATAAAAGTGATGAATAACTTCACACCTTACTGAACACCTTACTGAACAGTAACAGAGAGGTAGGTTGAACTTACCTGATCGGCCACCCCTCCCGGAAGGATGGTTTTAACAATCACGCCAGTTGACTTTCCTCCCACTATCCCAAATCCCAGACCTGATCCATCATTGACCAACTCTATGGTCTCCACATGCTGCCAGTGAACCTAAAAGGAATAAATAAAAGCTTGCAAATTATTAAAAACATAGCATCATAGAATCGTTCAGGTGTAAAAAGGCCTTTACAATTATCAAGTCAAAATATTAATAAGTATATAGGAATTTGCAGCATATTTTCTCTTATTTCTTGAGTATGTTTTTAATAATGGAAAGTTGGAGGAAGATTTACATATAATACCTTTTTAACATTTACTATTAGGTGTGATATTACATAATATTTAATCAGTAAATAACTAATTCTATAACAGGTGGAACTTCTCTGATACAAACCAGAGTTGAATAATGAGTCAGAACTTCCAAGAACTCATTAAATGAATACAGGCAGCAGCCTAGCACTGTCCACCTTCATGCCCCTTTGTAGTCAGTAAATACTGCTTCTACAAAATCACACAGGACTGGAAATTAAAATTTTTAGGTCTGTTCTTCAGGCATGTTCACATCAGCCATTACAACAAAGCAAAAGAGAAACCAAAATCCCAATTCAGTACTTCTAAGGCTGAAAGCAGAACCAAATATTGTGAGGCAGGTAGTAAGAGAAATGCCCCATGTAGTATTCTTCTGGGCTGTCTGATGGCAACAGCACGAGAATGAAGTCATTCTGACGGCAGACTGTGTTCTGAGAGGGGCAAAACTGCTCTGAAAGAAAGGCAAATCCTATCTCACTCGCATGGGGCACTTCTTGAAGGGACAGCTGGAAGCTCATGGTACTCTTTCTTCTGAACAAGAACTCCTACAGTAAACTCATCTGAAACTTAAAAACACAGCTGGTGCTACACCAGGTATAATCTTAAAATAAGCTTTTCTTTTGAATAATCAAGGTATTGCAAACTCAAAGGCCTGTGGTACCTGTTTGGAAATTCAGTCTTAACATAAAGCCAGTATAATAAAGCAAAGCCTGAAGGGAAAAGAATGGCTCCTAGTATGTTGCATTTGAAAGCAAAGAGAACATGAAAACTGGGAAAGGTATGCTAAACAAACCAGAAGCAGCTATGGAATGTTTGTAAAGAACATCTTTTCATGCAAGGGAAGCTGTTCAGAGAATACAGAGGCAATCACACAGATAACAATTTTGTCACAGCAATACTGGAAAAGAGCAGGCTCCCCGTATGTGCTGGCAGGAAAAGTTAGGTCAGTCAGCTGCCCTCCTGTACACAGATATAAAGAATATTTCTGACATTCCTCCACTAAAGGCTTTATACTAATGATTAAAAAAACAGTTCCCTTTTCCAGAATGATTGCTCTCTACACTTCTGGTAATTGACTCCCTTAAAGAAGGGCCACAGAAGACTGAACTTGAATAAAAAAAATTGAATATAGGCTGTTTCATCTCAGGACAATCCATTACATGAGTGAGGTAAGAGGAAGAGAAAGTACAGTTTATATCAGCCTGATACCACCATGTTTCTGAACTGTGCTGTCTACACCTAGATGTGCAAAAGCTCTCATAAGAAAGGAATTGTAGCAGAGCTGCTTTTTAGGGAGTCCTTAAGCGCATCTTGTAATTTCACTGGAGCTCCCATGCTAACAGATAACAGAGAAACAAACATAAAAGCACCCATCCAGCTGGTGGTGCAGATCAAATTACAAAGTCTCAAAAAATTGTTTGCTTAAGCAGAATGCAAAGAAAAAACATCCTGTTTAGTGCAACCTCAAAATAAAGCTTCATCAAGTAAGGTAAACATGCTGCCTTTGCACTGGTGGATACAGATAATTTGGCAGATGGGAGCAGAGAATACATCCAAGATTAAGATTTTTCCCCCAGCAAGCAAGAATATTTTCTAGTCTTGAAAGGGAAAAGGTATAATAAAGATAAATAGAAGAAAAACCTCAAGAATTGTGAAGGAATGTACATACAAGTTACTCAAAATACTATATGCAGTAAGTACATGCACATCTAGGAATGAATACACAGATGTTTGAGCTATACTCACCGGGTTGGAATGGGCTGAAACTGTGCTAGCAGCAGATGGAGACCGGGAAACTACAGGACTGATGATCTGAGGAAAAGTGCCTCTAGCTACAACTAGCTGGACATTATCTTTTGCCTTCTGCAAAATGCTGATAGCCTGTTGATGTGTAATTGTCTGATCAAGAGCTTGTCCGTTAATAGCAAGGATTTGATCTCCTTCCTTCAGCTTTCCATCTCTGTCACACAACAATGTGATGACAAAATAAACAAATAAGAAAAATCAAGGAAGCATTGACACAGAATTTGCAATATTTTGACAATTTCACAGGATTTTTAACAACCTCAATTCCCCCTACTTTTTTAATCTTCCCTGCAGTGTTGCTGAAAGGAGCTGATGTGGCACCCTGGTGATGGTTTCCCTTTGAACCTAATCCCACTGCTACTTTCCCCTGGTGACTACCCCCTAGCCAGCTTTCTCTCCCTGAACCCCCATGCGAGACTAAGCATATTAATCTCAGTTGCTCCCAACCACAGCCTGGGAATTTATGTTTATCCTTGACTTTGAGCCTCTTGCTTTACAGACCAAGTGCTCCACTTTGTTCCATGCACCCATTCTGAATATTCATCAAACCATGGACTGGAACACACTTTCATCAGTATGTTACAGAAACAAATTTTGTTTTGCTGAAAAACAAGGTTGGGGGGGAGGAGGAAAGAAAAGAATAAATGAAAAAAAAAGGACAAAGAAAGAAACCAAACAAAAGCCCTGAACAAATTAAAAAAAACCTCTTCACTTTCTGACAAAGAAAGCATCACTGTAAAATCACATACTGAGTCCTTCCTCAGATCTACTCCAAAGGTAGTGTATGAAGCTGAATTACCTTCTCTTTCTTCCACTACTTCTTTGCATCCCAAAGTGGGAATGCTTTGATAAAAAAGGGCAGCAAGGAAAACAAGAATCTCTATTACAACACCCTTTGTGAGCCCCCACACTCAAGAAACCCAAGTAGAGCACCAAGGTAGGGAAAAACTATTTAGCTTCAACTTACAAGAAACAAGCAAACAGAAAAAAAACAAACAAAAAACAAACAAACAAACAGAAAAAGCCACCTCGCCTAAACCAAAAGAAAACAAAACAAAAAGAGAAAGTGGAAATTGAGGAACTAAAAAATATCGTAGGGTATAAAGCAAGCTTCATTTTATACCTGATTAACTACAATTAAGTCTGTATACCATGCTCTTGTCTCTCTTGTCCATGTTCTTATTAGACTTACAGTGAATATTCAGATCACAAAAAATCCAAAAATATCTCCCTAAAGCACAGTGAGAAGCAGCACCAACATGACTCAGCCTCTCCACGCAACGTACAGAGTACACCACAAAGCAGCTTGGACCAGTGACACACTTTACTAGCCTGCAGTGAATGAGTGCTGCTGCCATTTACCTTTGAGTTTGTGTGGTTCCTCAGCAGTTCTCTCAACAATAGCTGTGGAATCTGAGTTTAAGTCTGAAGCATAATTTCAGCAAGGCATTATTGCTGAGCTTCTGTAATATCAGCTGAGTATTTCTGTGAATATCCCTGACTTTAGATCAAGACTTGCCTGATGTCAAATATGGGTTTCATACCTGCTCTATGGGACTCTACCTAATGAATAACACTGCCAGATACAGCTGACTTTTTTGCATCAAATTGTTCCTCAGTGCATTCAACAATGGCAAAAAATGTATTCCTATTTTAAAAGACATGACACAGAACAGTAGCTTCCTCTTTTTCCCTATTTAAAAATCCCAGGGAAAGTCATCTGTAATTTCTGTAAAATAAGAACAGTTCATATGATGCCTGTTTCAACATCATATCAATTGTGGCAAGTAATTTTACCTCTGTGATGATGCTCAGAATATGAAGAGAGAAACATGTAAACATGTCCTTGTACCAGAAGGTCAAAAATAACAAAATAACAAAAATAACAGCAGTAACACAACTGAACTGCAGCGTCACATACACACTTGGTATAGCAAAATATTCAGTAGTAATGTTACCTATGTGCCACACTTCCCTCCTGGATTTCTTGCACAAATATTCCTAGTTCTCCTCTGTTTTCACTCTTGAGTCCCACAACACTGAAGCCCAGACCACCACTTAGAGGTTTAATAAGGTCAATTGTCTCAACAAGACGACCCTGTTCAGCAAAAGTTAAAAAATGGGTACAAATGTTAAAGGGTTAAAAATTAACAAAGGCTAAATATGTTGAAAAGCAGCAACAATAAACGTGGCAAACAACTGGAAATTAATTTTTGAAACAAGTAAGTTGTCACTAATTAATGACAACTATAGCTGAGCAAAACTGTACAAGCTAATAACTGAAACACAGTTGTTCCTTTCCAATTTCTTGCTATCATACAGAAAATGTTTGAGAACTAAATATTATTACAGCCCAGAAGAGGAAATCAGGGAAAAATGATAAATATGTAAAGTTTTGGTTTAGTAGTGACTGAATAGTATACATATATAGTATATATACTATATATATATATATATATATATATATATATATATTTTAGAGGGTACAGGACCACAGGACCACTTTCAAGCAAAACCAGAAATAGATGAATTTCAGACAGATGAAAAAAATTTGGACTATGCAAAAAGGCTCTCCTGTACACCACTAGGCTTCTCCTATCCTGCTCTCTTACAGATTAAATCGATAAATCCTAGAAAATATGCTTGGGCTCTCCCAGCTCCAGCCACTGAAGGGACTCGTGCACCACTTCTGCCTACTACAGAAAAGTAGTAAGATTAGAGAACAATGCACAGCAAGGTTAAAATTTGCCATTTTATTTCCAAGAAACACATAGATTTCGTTAATTATGCATACAAGAGCAGGCTCTGACAAAGTATCTCCCTCATGCACAGAGCAGCAGTTCTACAATGAGCATGAAAAATAATGGCATGCTGATCTGTAATACACACACTGGTCAGCTAAGGACAGTAGCTCATGAGTGACTATGTCAGGGCTAGTTTTTAAACTGCTTTCTCATTTATTAATTGTTTCTCAAACTAAAAGGTTACTTTTATTTACACATAAATGGTATTGTGGTTTGTACAGTAACTCAATTGCTTTTAAATAAATGTACGTGTACCTTAATCTTCATATAATCAATAATCCATATTTTGTAGTTATTATATGATAGGGTTACCTGGGACATGTTTCTGATCAGCTGCTCAAAGTCATCACTGGAGAATTTCCCATTAATCTGAGGAGTAATGGACCTCATTGATGTTTCTAACACATTAGCTGGGTTGCCATTCTGCTGAGCCAACAAATATGACTCATTAAGTGGCAAGGACCCCATGTTCACACCATGATGGAGAAGCTGAGGGAATTCACCACTGGAATGTATGGAAGGAGTAATATTTACCTGTAAAAGATTGAAGGCAACACAGATTTATAGACACAGCAGAAACCTCCTTAGGTAAGGACATTATCATAAGCCAACTGACCATCAAAAGTACTTGAAATTCCAATTTGCAATTTTAAACAGACATTTTAAGGAGAAAAATTACCTTCAATATTTATACTCAACTGAGTACAACTGAGTTGCACACTACAACCACAAAACAAATTGATTAGAATAACTTAAAATTATTTTCCATACTCTGTCTAAAATTCATTTGTTCCCATCACGATAGCATCTTGAAGTACTCCATCACTATGCTAGAGGTAAACAAGAACAAAGGTTTCCTACAACATCAGTATTTAAGGAAAAAAACCCCAAAAAACAAAACAACAAATGTTATCGCTTGTTTTACAATTTTAAAAAGAAGCATGCACATATTGATGAAAAAATAAGTAAATCACACAGCTACATAGAGAACAAATTTCACTGGTCAAAGTTTCTGCATCACTATGTACTACACCTACCAGTGTTACTATCTGCATGACCTAGGATTAAATACAAGATTAGTGAACAAGTCTGAAATCACCAGGCTGATCTGTAAGTCACAATCATACATTTACACAGACTTTACAGCCACTTTTCTCAGAACAGAAAGGAAAAAAACCTCTGTTTTGCACAGCCATAGTAAATCACCTCTTCCCAGCGATCTGTGCCAACCAATCTAATAGCTGCTGGTGATATAAAGCTCAGGTAAAGCAGAAACCCTCATTTGTCTTTTGTCCCACATGTCTGTTGACTTTCAATTGGTACTGCTTTACTCCAGATAAATTTGCTTCCTACTGGCCTGGCATACTAACTATTATATTGCAACTTCAAATACTTTTCATAGTTTTACAATGCACACTTTCTAGCATTCTGCATCACAGTACAGAAACCTAAGGTTCTCCCTCCTTAAAGTCGTACTTCATACTTCAAGTATCAATAAAAATTTCAAAACAGTAAATATATTCTAAAATATCTACTGCACCAGTCTCAATTGTTCAAGCATTTTACATCTATTGGGTTTATCATATCAGTTCTCCAACAGTCCAGTTATTAAAAGGTCAATATTGTTCTCCATCATACAATTCCATCTCATCTGAGTGTTTTAGGAAAATGCAATAAAACAAACATAATTTGTTGAATAACTTATATGGCTGGGAAGGCCTCAAGTTAAAGAAAAAATACCACAAGTCAGCATTAAAAAGAAAAGTTTTCATTAGCATTTCTATGTCAGCTCTGACCTAAAAAAACAGTAAAGAAGAAAATTTGGATGTTTGGAACTCAGTGATTTTTATATCCCAAGAATTATGTTCTTTATCCATACTTGTGAAGAATCATTTGGGTTATGTTTCAAACAAATTGTAACACCTAAAATGTGCACATATGCACTTTCTTTGATTGCATACATTCGTGTTGGAAAGCTTGTAATGCACAGATAGATAAACCTTGTTTCACAGTTCATCACACGTAACATAACGCAGAGACGTAATCAAATTCTACCCTTTGGAGAATGTAAGACTTCCCCTTACATTATATGAATGGACTTGAAACTAGTAAAGTCTACAACATACTTGTGTTTCTTATCTGCTTAAGGCCATATAATAGGTTAATTCACTTCCACTTTCACAGTGTTGTCCATTTCAATGTATAAAACTGTATAGCTGAACTTGGTCAGTTATGTGCTTTATTTCTTATTCTCCTCCATCTTCAAATCTTCTTATAGAGCCTGTTGCTATGCCTCTTCCCACAAAATTTGGTCATTGGTAAAATCATTAATCCTAGGAGTATCTAAAATTATGGCAACTAACCATTCATATGAAACAGCCCAACAGTATATGAGATACACACCGAACTACCTTTCATGTGCATCTAAAGGTCATAGTATACAGGTCTGGTATCACAAACGTTAGTAAGTCATAGATTCAAGTTCTCTTTCTAAATTGCAGTGGTCATTGCAGAAAATAGCGCAGAGTTACCCTTTCTGCTGTAAGTTACCATCCTCAGAGCACTCTTGGTCAAAGCAGTCCCTAGAGAACTTATCACCTGCTCTGGCAAAGCCAGCAAAGTTAGCCTAAACAAAGAACAGAACAGTACGAGTAAAAACTACGAATTTTATCCAATGTCCATTAGTGAGGGCTCACTAAACTACTTTTAGTGGTAACTTCAAACTAAGTGAGCCAGGCTCAGCAGCTGAGCATGGTAATGACTTCAATCAGTATGATTACACCTAGAAGAAAATACATTAAATGTCTGCAATTTCATTTAGCACCGTTCTAACTGCATTATTCTGTCCTGAGGGCTCCTTCATCCAGGAGCTTCTGGATGTTTCCCATTTCAGGGTGGCAGAAGTAGAAAGTCATTGGTATTACTGATAGTCTTATAAAACCCAACTGTGTGCAAATTCCCTACTTTGAGTAGAGTGTGTAGTCAGTTTCTAAGACAAAAAAAGGAAAATTCTGTAACAATGCTAAAAGCAAAATTTGGAATGTACAGAAAGCTAGAGCACCTTCTACTTTACAAAAAACAAGCCACATTGGCCAAAAAGGAGAGAAACAGAATTTTATGTCACAGAAACTGACTGCAGCTGAGAGCCCCCTGCTTTGAATTTATTCTACGACACCACACAATGTTTCAGACTGCTAATGCAGAGACAGTCCCAGTTTGTGAAACCTCTCTTTGCATAAAAACCCTATGTTCCTCATGTATCTAAAGTACTTCTTTACACACAAATGTGTAGGGAGCAAATTGCACTAGAAAAATCATACATAAAAATCTACATCAAACCACAGCAAACAAAATTATGTCCGTTTTAAAATAGTATGGATTTTATAAATGGTGTTTGCATTATGATACGGTTTTTCTCTAGTATACCATAAAAGACTCTCTGTATCTATAATCACCAAAGAACAAATGGAACTACACATCAAAAATAAAACGTTTTAGAGTATGACATATTGCCATTATGACTAGTATTACATGCTTAATCTGAATCCAAAATACTACTTGTACCACTCAAACTTGTACTGTGATTTAAGTATGTTCTCCTAGTACTACTGGACAGTGGATTGATTGCTTTAGGTAGCTCACTGCACTGTTTACAGTGTTCTAAGAGCAGAGTAATCATGATGGGCACTTCAACTTCCACCTGAACATCTATCCAGTATCACCGTGCTTTACTCTACTCAGGTTTGAAGGACTTTTTCAAAAAAGGTAGGGCAATGTCCTTAGGGAATTCTGGATTTCTCCCTGGTAGAGAATTTGCACATTCTCATGCTGAAACAGTAGTTGTTTCACACCAATGATTTTTTTTAGTTTCTACATTGTATGTTTTCACTGACCAAGTCCTGTTCAAACTGGCAAATACAGTGGCTATTTCCTCCATTTGAAAGTTCATCCTTTCTCCATACTTTTCTGAGTATATAGATATATAGAAATAGATATACAGGAATAGACTGACTTTTCCCATTGTCTTTCAAAGCAAAAGATGGAAACTGTTCTTGTTTTTCTAATATACATAATGCAGTAACAACTCCACTATTCTGAAAAAACTGGATTATATTTATTTGCACAATGGTTAAAATACCACTGAAAGGAAGTCTTGCATACTATATACATTGCAGGAAAAGGAAAAAATAACCTTCCAGTTCAGACTAGGTTAACTAGAACTTTAAAACCTTCTCCTCAAAATTTCAGTACAACAGCAGAGCTACAACACAGTATTGAACACAGTCACATCAATAGCAACTGACAGCAACATCTCATTTTCATTACACCCTTTTTAAACAAACACAGCTCATATTTAATGGAAAATGTGCTTAGTGCATGAAGCCAACCTCATATAAAATTTCATCTGACCTCTAAAACTCCAAGAAACAATTAAACTAAAAAAAAGTTAAACTGTTAACAGAATAAAGTTTTCTCTGTGTGTGTGCAAAAACCTCACATTTCACATCTCCTCTTTGGAAACAGATATGGTTACACCTTAAAAACTATAAAAACATTTATAGTGATATTTACAATAGTTCTTAATGTAGAAGTTCGGAATTCCAAGACATATTTATAAGCAGAAATGTGATGACCACTCTCTTCCACATGCCCCACGAAATCCAGGTTTATAGCACGAAAAACTAGAGCGCAACTGCTATATATTCTTGGTAACCACAGCAGTATGGGTCATTCCAGGGGGAGCAATAAACCTCAAGCTCAAATCTTAAAATGATATATTTTTCTTAACTTATAAATTGCACTACTTTCTTAATTTACATATTGCACTACTTTTGCAAACTACCATAATTCCATTAAAAAGTAGCTTTATAGCCCCTTGACTGTATAATTACGGAATGAGACATTACTGCTTTGTTTTATAAGCTTGCTTATGCTGTTTTTCCTTGACTGGCTTTCTCCTTATGGTATAAACATCTCCAGCATGGACAAAATTTGCATGAGATAAAAAGGAAAAATCATAAATACCACTTAGTATGACAAAATATATGTTTTAGTCACACAGACAGACACAGAATACAATCAAGTAGTGCTTACAGGCAGTAGCTCAAAATACTTTAACAAAAAAGCAACACAATCCATGTCTGTACTGTATCAAAACTTAAAGCAATATCCTCAACATCTCTAGGTCTCAATTTATTCAACAAAAAGAAATTTTCAGTATTTTTGCACTGCAGCCACTGAACAGCAACCCTGGACACTGCAAGAAGCACAAGACTGATTGCAAGATTCCTGAGTAGCAAGGCCAGCTGCAACTGCAATCACACTGGAAGTGAGGAAGCACAAGCCAGAGAACATGCACAACAGCAGGAAAGGGCCCTGAGCTGCCAGGAACAGGAATTGGCACCAGCACCACTCTGCTCGCTGCACCTTTATGGCTCCATCCACAGAGCAGATGAAGTAGATCCCAAATTAGCATTTCTTGTTATCACTTCATTTAAAAGCACAAACAGTATTGTTGCCAAGAGGAGCTCAAAACATGAACTAAAAATCTCTAGTTGTCCAAAATACAGAGTTGAGTTAACAATGTTAAGTGTCCACCAACAATAGAAAAAGACAGTATCCCACTTCTTCCCTAAATCCTCCCTTGTACAGACACCCAGCTGCTACCCACCACTACATTGTGAAGAAAAAACTATGGTCACACTCACAAGTAAAACAAAAAAAAACAAAACCAAAAAACACAACAGAAAAACAAAAAAAACCCAAAAACCAACAAAGAAAATCCAAAACAAACAAAAAACCAGCAAAACAAAACAAACTATCAAACCAAAAAAACCCCAAAACTGAGAAATGCAGCCCTGCCATCTGAGCCAACCACTAGATATTTTGTTCTGGCACAGCCCTGAGTGGAAAGGAGACAGGACAAGGTGTAGAGGAGGAGGTGAACAACTGAGAGACAAAAAGGAATAGAAAAGAAGCAGGACAGGGATGCTAACATAGTCCAATCATTTTCTTTAAAATATTTCATGAAGAAACTAAAATAATATTAAGATATTTTAAACACCACAATCTCTATTTTTCTTCTCTGTCTCTGTCTTAACTTCAAACAACAAGACTGCTCTTCAACATCAGAAAACAAGTATTAACTGAAGAACAAGGACAGAAAGAGACAAGAAAAAAATAGTTTTTTCCTTCAGTGCTCCCCAGTTCAAGAGACTTCTGAAGTCAAAACAGTAATTCACAAAAAAACATCCCTTTGTTGTGCTTAGACTTTTCCACTTCAGTTAACTTCACAATGACAGTTTAGCAGTACAAACAAATCCTGTTCGCTCATTTAGAGAAAAAAAATACTCCTCAACATTAAAGCCTACTAATAAGAATCAAGGCATCAGATTTTCTGACTTTAGACCATGTCTCAAGATAAAGCAACATACCACCCAGTCCACATACTGCCCAAATAGAGGGCAGGACTTTCACTATCATCTCTGTGCTTTCAAGACACAATGCCTCAAGCCAGGAATACATCTTTACCTTGAAGTTTATTGATGACCCTAGAGGTCCACAATGAAGTCTCACTGGTTGACCTACATCTGCTGTGATACTTGCAAAGAATCTGTTTGACTTGTAAAGTAAATTGCCATTCTGTCTTCCCTGCTCCTTTCCCCACTTTCAAACTACACTGTCCTAAAAGACGACCTCCTCAAGAATTTTGCAGTAGTCTTGTACCCATTTAAAAACTCATTGAAAAGAGAGGGGCAGTTAAACAGACTGTCACACTTCACCTCGAAAAGAAGCAAATTCCCATTAAACTGTCACTGCAGCTCATCATTAAACATAAAAAAATTAGCCATCCTTATCTCCAGTGGGTAGAAGCTGCAACATCTTGTCATTGCACAAGCCAGCACCATTTGTCATCCTGTCTCGAACAGGGCTCTGACTGCAACTGTATGGATACAACTTCTCTCCTTATTCTGACACAGCTTGGCCAAAAAAACCTGGTCACTACTCACATGCCTTGCAGTTTTCATCAACCTGTTGCTTAAGAGCTTCAAGAGCTCAGTACCCTTACAGTTGTGAAAAGGGTGTCCTTGAGTGGTGTCCTCAAAAGTGCACCTATGAAAACACAGGTTTTTTAACATAACTACCTATTTTATGCTTTTATTCTGTGTCCTGTTTCAGTAGGCCTTGTAAATATTTACCACAAAATAAAAACAAATAATCTCATGTCATATTGTAGGGAAGAAATTCTACAGAAAAAATATAAGATGAAGAACTGACAAAATCTAAGAATGCTGGAAACATATATTTACATGTGTAAGTGTTCATATAAGCACACATAAAAAAAACGGAATTCACATCCAAATAGCTCCCCTGTCAAATAGAACAGGGTACATACCATGCAACCTGCACAGAGCACTAAAATTACTTCACAGACAAACCTGCAGTCAGGACAGAAAGTGAAATTATTATTTGCTTTTTAAAAAATACATGCCTTAAATTACCCATCCTAGCATCTCCTGCTTCATTTTCTAATTTAGCAAAGTGTATTTACAAAGATAGCCATCCTTTAACTTCATAGCTAATGTCCAAAAGTGAAAATTTAATTTGCCATTTAAAAAATATTTATTAATGTTTCAGGCATACTTTTACTTCTTACTACATGTTCCTAGGGTCTTTGCCATGTAATTCACACAATTTCTGGATGTCACTGTTAAATTCTCATTTCCAAATGGCAGTGCAAACAAACCCTCAGGACAGCTTTTTTTTCCTGAGATTTTTTTAAATTACTCCAATGTCATTAAGTCTCTAAATACTAAACAGACAAAATTTGAAAACCATTGTGATGAATACAACATAGACACCATTCAAATTTACTTCTTGTCTGTGCAAAATAGCATCAAGATGATCCACAAGAAGCAATAAAGGGCTACAGTGCATTCTTCTGCCGCACAGCTGAAGTACTGTGAGGATTGTGAGGAATCCATCTCATCATAGTCTGGTCAGAGATCAGATGAGGCTCCACACTGATGATAAGGTCCATGCGCAGAGTCTGCTCCCTCCCACCAGCAATTCTGCATACCAGACAGAGCTGGCCATCTTGGAGGAGTCAACAGGAATGACAATTTGCAAAGCCAGATACATCGTTTGGTCCTAATTCAGTTACTGAACTACTTTCTATATTCTTCAAATTCTTATTCTGCTGACCAGAAAATTATAGCAACAAATAAAGTCAATCTAGCCAAGTTGCTGACCCTTTTCTCAAGCTCATTGAAAACATGCAGAAAATTAATACTTAATACCCTGAGCAAGCAAAAAGGAGGCAAAAGCTCTGGCTTCTCTTTGATCTTTTATTCCTATACAAAGTACAAAATAGATCTTCGTTTCCTTCAGAAGTCAACCACTCTACAGCTTCCCTCGACATCCTTATTTTAGCAGGGTAAGACACAAAGGAGCAATAAAAGGCTCCTAGGAAACAAGTTCTAGACCTCATAGAAAACACGCTCCTTTTGAAGGTCAGAGAAAAAAGCTTTATGTTACCCCCCCACCCATATCACCATTTCCCTACCCTGCACATTTTAAGTAAGAAGGATACACAAAAAAATCACATATACATAAAAATCACATACACAAAACATAGCTTCCCAAAAAGTCCATGTGGTATGTCTCCAAACCTTTGGATCAGATGTTTAGTTTAAGCTATTTCACTGTTCAAAAAGCAGACACACAAACATATTTGCATTACCTTAGCAAGTTTCCCCTTGCACTTGCAGGACTACTTTTCCTACCTGATCTCTCAGTTGTTGAACAGAAGTCTGAAGGCTCAGAATTTGATTAAAAAGAGGACTCTGCAGCACTGATTTTAATAGGCTCAGTTTCTCCTCATTTGCAATGTCACCTCGATCCCGAAGTTTTGTCTGTAAGCGCTCCATGGCCTGGAGGGCCCGATGAGTATCTGCAGCAATAATCATTCCTAGTCAGCACCAGTTTCTAGACTGCATAAATCAGAAGCCAATGAAAATTGTATTTTTGTCCATCAAGAAGTGAGTTACAAAATGAAAGAGCCTTCACTGAAATTCAGTTACAGGAACTGTGGCTACAGTCCACTGTGAATAAATAGGGGCATAAATAGTCATAACAGAAAACATCTTTCTTTTCCATGCAAATTTTTAATTCAAGAAAAGATTAAAACAATGAAATCAAGACAACAGGCTCAAATTCAAATACATTAAACATATGATTGTACAAATTTTGTTTTCAAATACAAAAACCCAAACACAACAGCATTTCTAAGCACAGTATATTATTTTTTTACAAAACCTCTCTCAGCAGTATACACCTATATCCCAAATCTATCACACACACTCAATGTGGCCACGAAAATATTGTGATACAAATGAAAAAAAATTACCAATTGTTTCCAACATGTTCTCTGCTTCTCAGCTTCTATTTCAAAACTGGAAAGAGACTGTAAATACTTCCCTGAAAAGTAACAGAAGAAAAAAAGGTCACATTTATAGAAATACTAAGCTCTAAAGGGAAAGAAAAAAGGTTGACTTTTGAAAACAATAAACTGCAAAATAACGATCCACAAAAAAACCATCTTCACAGATAATTAAAATAACCTCAAAGTCAAACTCTGACTCACTTTGGTGTTCAAAATCTTCCTGAAAAAATTGCTTTAGGAATATACTTTGTAATTTATTTGCATTTCCATATCAAAGTAGCTGTCTGCATACTGTTGCACAACATGTCCTGCACTGCTTTAATCAGACACTATGAATCATAGCTGCCACTGAAATTTTACAGTTTCATTGTCTTCCTTTTCAGTGATTCACAAAAGACATTCCCTGCGGGATCAGTTTTCAAGCTCTGTGTTGACAATTTCAGGCGCATGAGCCACAGCACACTTTTTACAGTCACCTTTGAAAGAAAAGTCATATAAACCACAAGGCTACAAGCTTGTAGGATTCTCATACTAGAGCCTCCACTATTAATATCTAATGGAATTGACACTCAGATGTGGATGATACCTGAGTTTTTATCAGTGTGGGTTTCCAGGAAGGAAATTCCACACTGGGAGGAAGAAATTCTGAAATTGCTTTGCTTATTCTTTTTTGCTGCTTGTTGGGGTTGTTTGGGGCTTTTAAAAAATGTACATCTGCAATTGCTCAGAAATTTGCAGCAACAGAACATGTTTGATGGAGATGGATAGGTGAGAAGTGAGGAGCTCAAATATCATTGCAGGTGTATGAACTGTTGATTTTTCTTTCATAGTTTGTTTTCTTTATAGTAGGAAAAAAACAGTACAGCATCCCCACTTGAATCTGGAGAACCTAAAAACATGCAGAACTGTGATCTCAAAGCACTCAAGAAAAGTAATTCTTTCTTGAGACATTGGATAAAAAGAGGAAAAGGAATGACGTTGACAGATCACTAAATAAGACAGCCTAACAGGATCATTAGTTATAGAATCTGATCATTTTGTCAAGCCTATACTGTTTGCAGTTTGTGCAGAAAAAGCAAACCAAATGGATTTTAAATGGTTTCAAGTTCCATCGGTATGAATTCCCTAGTTTCAATACGCCTGAAGCTTCCTAGTTCCAACCTTGCCATGGGCAGAGAACTTTCCACTAGATCTGCTTACTCAGAGCCCAGTCCAGTCCAGTAAAAGAATGGGGAGTACATAACCTCTCTGAAGACTGCATTTGAATTTGACAATACATTGATACAGAATCACTGATCATCCTTTTTAGGATTATTATTAAACCCCTTAAACCTGACTTTGTCAAAGTAATGTTACTCCATGGTTCAAATTATGCTTTTAAATAAAAATAAGCCTTTATAATTTTTTTTCTTACTTGGCAAGGAAAATCCCAAAATATGATTACTAGATCTGAAAAACGACCCAAATATCTTGTTTTTTCACCTTGTCACTGTACAAAACAGGACAAAACAAAGTCTATTTTACATGGTAAGGGCTGGATGAGATTTAAATGTTATGAAGGAAGCTGACTTCCCCAAACCCTTATCACCCACAGCTTTTCTTTCTAGATTAAAAACTACTATCACTTCCATTCAGAGCCACTATTTAAAATCAGAGGTATTTATACCATGGTTGTAGATGTTTTCCTCAGTACCAATGCAAATCAAAGCAGTTCTTTCCTGTGTCACTGTTCCATTTCTTTCTCAATACCTACCCTTGGGGCTGTGTAGTGGATGGAACCAGAGAGCTGTGCAAAAAATCAGAAATTTAGTATTTTTTCAGTTATTTTATTTATCACAGCACTATATGCACAAGCATATGACATCTTATGTTCAACAGATGAAACTACTCAGGAAAAAATAGAAGGTTACTGTTCTGCTTTAGCTTTGCAAGAATCTCAAGAAGAGATGCAGTTGTAAAATGTCTCTACCTTTTGGGGTAGCTGGATATTGTTTTATTTTATGACTCAATTTGACTAAAATTTCATTCTTCTTGTGCTGAGAAATGTAAATTTTACAAGTGAGAGTACCCACAATCATCTTTGTGTTCATGTAATTCTGAAGATATGAACTCTAACAACTTATAGTAGAGGATTCTACAAGCAGACACAAGTCCTAAACATATCTATAGGTTGAGATTATGCCATGTAATTTGCAATGAAAAGAAGTCCTTAGCTCTGCTAAGACACTCATTACTTACTTTCTATTTATCTCATGCTTTAGAGAGGAGTGAATACTGCTCTAGTGCCATGCTAGTATCAGCAAATCTATTTTGAACTCTCCATTTATTCACTTTATTTGGGTTTCTATTAGTAGGAAATCCCTTCCCAGCTGGCCAGCTTAATGCTTTTGTCAAAGTCAGCAATAAGCATGAGAAAGACCAAAACTGTCATCAGAATGTTTTCCCTCAGACACCTCCTCTGAGGCAGATGCAATGCACTGAGGCACTCATGTTTGCCTCTACAGTGTTGCAGGCCAAGCTGACCCCTGTTTGCTCCACCTGCACTCTGAAAGGACAAATGGGACACATGACTG
The DNA here is from genome assembly GCF_028551555.1 of Melozone crissalis. Taxonomy (NCBI): domain Eukaryota; kingdom Metazoa; phylum Chordata; class Aves; order Passeriformes; family Passerellidae; genus Melozone; species Melozone crissalis. The sequence goes on along the minus strand of NW_026535783.1, from coordinate 42,963,731 downwards.
CTCCTGCTGTGCCACATCAATGCTAACAAGTGGGATCTGCCAGCACCAGCTTAATGGCACATTAACATAGTGAAGTATTGGAGAAGCAACCACACATCTCTCCAAAATACACTGCAGAGACATATCCATAAACACCACCACCCACTACAGGACACACTGGCCCTTAAACCAGCTTGCTTCTAAGTATTTTAGCAACAATGTGCTAGTGAGAAGTAGAGTGGAATGCATGATCACTTGTTGAAAGGCCTAATTCTATTATACTGAATATTTTTATAATGGCATTGTAGATTTCTAGATGCAGAGCGGGGAGTTTAGCTCTGATTTCCTCATTTTGCAATCTCCTGGCAGTCTGTATCACAGGAACCTGAAGCCAAAACCAACCCTTCTATACAGGATACAACAATCTTCACACCTCAAAGAGCTTAGTAGCTTAGCTCAAAGTAGATTTAACTATTTTTGTATTTCAGTGCTGAAGTTCATTAATCTCTTCACAATAATAAGAACACAGGCTGTCTGAGTCAAGACTTCATAGGCAAATCGAAGAAAGACAGTTAAACAAATAGCAAGTTAAATCTATGTTCAAGTTCAAAACACACAGGTAGCGGAAAGCTGTGATGTAAACAAAAAACAAGCAGCCAGACAAACCAAAAAGGAAAAAAAAAGGAAAAAATCAGACCTCATCATCTTCTCTTGCTTTCCTGCTCTTTTAGAACATTAGAATAGAAAACACAAGGAATTTTAGACAGGTATAAGGTGACAAACACACCATATTCACTCTAAGAACAAACCAAAGTTAAAGATGATCCCTTTCAAGTTTGCACTTTTGAAATTTGATTCTTCCAACGCTAACGAACAAAAATGGGGTTTTTTGCCACTCTTCATGCTAACCTTCTTTGATAACATTGGTTGCCACAAAACAGCTGGTATGTTGCAACTCTGGTTTCTATCTGTCCACTTCTGAAACACTAAAATGCACAGGTGGCAGAATTTTTTTTAACTTCTGAAATTTATTTGATCACCTCCTTTCCACTACAATTGCAGAAGGCATTTAGCTAAACAGACAAAAGATTTGTGAAAATAGTAAGGCGACCCATTTCCATTGATCATTCTTTCACATCTATCACTTGGTTTCTACAAGGAAACCTACTCTGTTTCATTGACGGATACTCCATCTACTGCTTCACAAAGCCATTTTAGATAATACCTTGGAAACTAATGGTCATAGCATGGATTAGGAAGCATGCAATGCCAAAGATAGAAAACATAGTAATAGGCTTTGCCCCATAGCTCCTGCATTACTTGAAATACTCTGAGCATACAAAAAAAATGCCTATCTTAAGAGTGATCTCTAGGCCCAAACTCTGGCTTGGAGTTGCATGAGATTAAAATTAAATCTATTTCAATTAAGCAGCAAGGTAACCACAACATGCATTTTATAGCTGCTAAAGAGAGTATTTCGGAACTTCTAATCCAACACTTTGGCCTGTGTTTGTCTGGGCTAGAGATATCCTTTAGTACATGATTTTTATCCCATGCCATCTTCCTCCCCAGTTTTCTGGCTATCACTCAAATAGGCATATCATGTTAGCACCCGTGCGGTGCAGGAACAGAAACCAAACCACACAGGAAGTGGAAGATGCTCATTACTGCTTAACTTTCTGCTTTGCCTGCAGATTCTAACAGCTCTTCATTTTTCCCACTTACCTCCTTAAAGATGGCTACTAACCCCAGGAGGAAAACTGAGGTGGATCCCCAGACACTGAGCAGTCTTGTGAAAATTAAGGCAGTGGAAACTATTCACAGTTAATTCAAAGATCTCATGCTTTTCTGGTTTTTTTTCTAGCTACTTTTCTACCAATGCAATTTTGCTGTTGCATACAGTACTTTTTTAAGCACACAAAGGGTGTGAAAAAAAATGCAAGACAGCAATGACCAACAGGGAAAATAGAACAAAAAGAAAAAACAAAATTAATGTGCACTGTTCCACAAGGAACAAAGCAGATTTCCATCAACTACCTGGAATGTAACAAGCAAACAAGAGATGCCTGACATCTACATTTGATAGCTATGCTAATGAAAATTGTTCTGAAACATTCAAAGCAGAAATAAAAAGGCAGTATTGCACAGCCTATATTAAGACTCTAAGCACTTTGAAAAAACATTACTAGCCTCTTTGAATTTAGCAAAATGACAAATGCATCAAAAATACATATAGAGGTAGTGGTTCCGTATGTTGAAGAAAAGTTCTGTGAGAGAGCTGATGAACAACATCATATACTTTGAATCAATTACGAAAACAGAATTTTGAACATTCAACTACTTTTAATCTTCTGTATGCATCACTCTAATGTATTAAAGAAACTTAAAATCCTTTTCCATGAACCGGCAATCTGTTCCCTGCGTATAATTAATAATTTTCTGTAACATGTAAGAAGCCCTACATCAGCATAAAATATAATATCCATGGTAACTGACATGCTAATAATTGCAACCGGGAAATGCAACTAAACTATCCATAATGATTGCACCTACTGATAAATGTGTGTGATATAGTGTATTTAAAACTGATTTGCAAAGAGCATTTCAAAAAGAACAGCATAGAAGGTAGGGTGTTTCTGGTGGGGTCTGTTGGGGATTTTTTTGTTAATGAAACAAATGGATCATCTTTTTAAAAAAATTTTTTTCAGTAAATATCTTAAATTTAGATCAACTGGCATCCTTTCACATTAGCTTCAGGAAGTGAAAAGCAACTTTTAGCATATACAGAATATAGGGGACGCCAGTGAATATACTGAATTGATGAAATACAGTCATGGTTAATATTGGCTCTTTATGTTTTCAAGCATAGGCAAATGATAACCATATTCATTAAATTCAATTAAACCTGATGAACCACAGATTTTACAACAGTTGCACCTCAATGTATATTGGATTTTCACAGAGGTGACACGGCATACATAAATGAATAAATACAAAGCCTCTCCAAACAGCTGCTAGTAAGCATCAACAAAGAGTCATCATTTTCCCTACAAACTGAAAACCGAAATTTCTCTTTGTGACAATAACAAGTGACTTATACAGAAAATCATAACACTGTTTAACAAGACCACTGTGCGAGGGGTTTCAGATATAAGGACAGGGTCTGAAAAGCCTACAAAAGAAATATGTTATTATTGCCAAGGCAAAAATACCACATTTTCCTACTGACTTGTCAGGAACACCAGCAGTGAAACAGGACTGTCCTTATCAATGATAATATAGTATCCTGCCAGCATGGCATTATACTAGCCAAAACTGCTTCACCAGGATGCTCAAATATAAAGCCAATTAGAAAGTGTACTGAATGCACTTCACAAAATTTTAATTTTTTTTTTGTGTTGGAAACATGGAGCAGAGATTTAAAAGGTCTTTAAATAGTTCTCAATATGCTGAATTAAGTGCTACTTGTTAAAACAAAACCATCTACAGCTATCTGCATGACTGAGAAGATCTAAAGCATTCTTGCCTGAAGAATTCACAGACCAGGGCCTCACCAGGGCCAGGCGGAATGAAAAGATCCATTAGTATCTACGTAGTGCAGCTCTCTTCCCGTAGTGCTGACAGCTATCTAACTTTCCTAGTGCCCTTCCGCACGAAGGGGGGAGAATGTATCCAGTTCCTAGTGAAAGACTCTTCAAAGCACTAAGGAAACCATTAGAAACACCACAGCTAATCAGTAAATGTTACATGCATGTTACTGTTAACAAGATAGGAGACATAAAAATCGGCAACTAAAAATTGATAAATTTTTTTTCTAAATTATGCTCTCTGTCTAATAATGCTGCTTGTTAAGGTGGGTATGTCCTTAGTTATTTTCCACTTGCATTCTTTTCTTCTAGTGTTACAATTACTTTCAATTTCCACAGAAGCATCAAGTAACACTCCCAAAAAGTATTTTACCACTTTCCCCTTTTCCAGTTTATTCCTCCCTACCAAGGAGTTGCTGCTTCCTTGGGAAACGCCGAAGTGATATGGAAACCACAGGGCATCACACAACACAAGTTCCGCAACTGCAGAATTCAGAGCCTTCCTCTTTATCTCAGTAAATCTCTGCTTTCCTTCTGCGACAGACTCCCAACACCCTTTCAGGGACCAAAGCCAGTAAGGACGTTTCCTATCCAACAATTTTAATTAAAAAAAAATCTTCTACACGTATTAGGACACAAAAATATAGCTGGACGATGCAGTGTTTATAAAATCAAAAGGAAAATCAAGAAAAAGGAAAAAAATTATAACCAACGTTTTTCTGCCAAACGGCAAATCAAACCTCTTAAATGCTGTACACGGAGTTCAAAAGGTCGGCTTTGTGAGTTTTTCTTTTTCTTTCTTTCCTCCTAATACTCTTTCCAGTAACACAGGGAGGTGCTGGCAGCAAGGGGGAACACGAAAAACGAACCATCCCTTTCCTTTGCGCACCCAGACTCATCCAAGAGCACATCTCCGTTTCCACCCAGCCAAAGCTGTTACCGGGGAGCTGCTGGAGGGGTCCGACCTGCAGGCAGCGCCGACACCCGCACGGCAACAGGTCCCGAAGAACCGCGGTCACCGCCCCGCCTGGAGCCCGAGGACACGGCCAGCGTCGCCGGGGCCTCCGGTCCGGCTCTGGCTGCGAGCGAGAGCCAACGCCGCCGCCCACAAGTGCCGGCCGCGGGCCGCGGCCGCCAGCAAAGTCGGTGGCAGCGGGGGCAGATGAGGAGGACCGCCTCCCGTCATGAAATGCCCGCGGGGGACAAATAAAGAATGCGTGAATGGGCAGCAGGGCTTCCTGCAGATGTCAGGGGAGGTTCGGCTTTTGTTTACGTGAGGACGACGCCCCGCCAGGCCGCCAGAGCCCGCGAACCGCCCGCCCGCCGCAGGCCAGAGCCCCGGCCCAGCCCGGCCCTCACAGCCGCTCCCGCCGCCCGCGGTCGGCTGAGGCGGAGGAAGAGGGGATGTGCCGGGACACAGCAACAGGCTCAGTCCCCCCGGCCCGCGGCTCCACGGCCTCTCTCCTCCTCCAGCCCCCCGCCCCCCCCCCGGCAAAACCCTTCGGATCAAATGAACAATACTAAAACTTCGAGAGGCAAACGCGTTTTAAATGGTCGCTCGAACTCCAGCGACGCGGCGAACCCTCCCCGCCCTTCCCGGCCCGCATCCCCGCGGGACGACTCGGGCGGGCTCGCCCCGCTCCCCGCCGCCCGGCCCAGCAGCACCCTGCTTACCCCAGCGGCTCGGTGGGCCCCGCCGCCCGGCCCGGCTTTCCGCCCTCCCCGCCCCCGAGTAGCGGCGCCGAGCGAGCCTCGCCGCGGGGGCAGCGCGCTCGGGCACGCCCCGGCGGCCTGAAACCTAATCCGGCAGCCCCCGCCCGCGGGTCTCACCGGGGCGGCCGCCCGCAGCGACGGTGGGCGGGGGTATCCGGGGGATAGCGGGTCACGCTCGGAGTGCCCGGTCCCGTCCCTGCCGGCCTGTAGCCTCGCGGCCCTTCCCGCCGAGTGTGTCTCCCCGCGGCTGCCGGAGCGCACGCCGTGCCGGGATGACACCGAGAGGCCGGGCTGGTCCGGCTTAGCTCTCCGGTTCGCCTGCGAAGTGAAGGCGGCGGCAGGCTGGCCCCTGCCTCTCTCCAGCGGTGCGGTGCCGCCTGCGGCCGGGCCTGGCCCCGCTTGCTGCCAGCCCAGCCACCGCCGTACCCCTTCTGGTGCAACAAGATGAGCCTGGCCTGGAAAGGAGGAAAATGGGAAATGTTTGGAAATGTTTAAAAAAAACCAAAACAATCAAGATCACCAAGCAACACGTGATGAAGTTAGACAAAATGATTTATAAAGTCTTAGAATTTATAAGGGGATGACTTTTCCCTCAATGCAGAAGCTGGTAATTGTGTTAACTAGAAGTAAGGGAGATGCTATGTGTTTCACATATGTATATCTAAGACTGAAGGACATAATGCAGAGATGTTTGCAGCAACCACAAAATACCCAAAAACATAAGCTAAAATAAAACCAGCTAAAGCTGGTATTATTTTGGTATTTGTTGACATTGCTTCTACTAATATTATCAGGGTCATGGTTTCCCCTATTCTTTTACATAAGACATTTTTTGGTGTCAATGCTCTCAGGCAGCTCAAATGAGGTAAAGCTCCTGCAGATGGACCACGGCTGCTCCACTGGGCGTGTTGGCTGCTCCTCTGCCTCTGCAGAGGCTCCATGAGCTTTTTATCTGCTTCTTGCCTTCTGGCATGGTTTGGTTCTTTTTCCAAACAGAGGTTAACCTTAAGTGTCATCATAAGTTCCAGTAGTTTGTGGCTGAGGGGTGGTGGTGGTGTTTGGTTGATGGGCTTCTTTGAGTGTTTGGTGGTTTGGATTTTTTTTGTTTTTTTTTTTTTGCTCATACAAAAATTTTAAAGAAACCTAATGTTATGAAGCTAGAATGGAGTACTGCCCTATCTATTTTCAATAGTATCAATAAATGCAATCCCAGTACCAACAATTTCTTATGCAGACCACTTTACATGTTAACTTTAAGAAACACAGGTCTTTTTACATTGTATGCTTTGGTTGTTTTTATTTTTATTATTTTATTTGGAAAACTAAATTCTGAAAAAAGGTTGAATCACTAAGGAATATTTCTCTTGCTTGCTCTTATTACAGCTGGTGGATTGAAAAACTCCAAATATTAACTGCCTTTTCCTCTGCTGAATACTCAAATATACATATTTATATTATGTTATACATATTTATGTTATATATATTTATATTATATAATATATATTTTTAACAATAATTCTTCCACTTTTTAACTAAGAAAAGTACTTTTCAAGATTTTATTCACAGGTTCCATTTAGCACACTGTCATGTGCTAAAAGCATATTGCTTTTTTAATCAAACACAGAGGCTCTGCTATAGCTAGGACATTGAATGCTCTATAACTGTCCCACCAACTTTATGTGTTACATGAGCCTTTATTAAATCCAGAATAAAATTTAAAAGACAAGTTACACTTTGTTTCCATGTATCATTGTTCAATGAATAAGCCACAGTTGATTAGATAAGTACAAGATGAGAATGTTATTGTTATTTTTCCTGTTGCTCAGGATTTAACTATGGGATATGACTAAAACAAAATGCAGTGATTCTATTTAGTTTATTTGGACAAAAAAATGGTCAAAAGTGCAGCAGTACTCATGTTGTACAACAGCATCACTTGTGTAATAATTCTTCCCAGTGCAATTTGGCTTTGTATGGGATATACCTTTCAGAAAATTTTTTAACATACAGACTGCTTTTCTAAAGTAGACATACAGTTTAAATTCTATTCAGATTTTGTCAAATCCTTGGAGTATATATTAAGTAGATGATAGTTAGTGAAGTTCAGAGCGTTGTGCTCCATTAGGCCTTGCCTGTATTAAAAATATTTGCATATTTGCAACATAGCTGTACAGAGAAATTGAGCCCTTTCAGTAAACATACAACTGTACATAAAATAAAAATGAAACTGTAATGGGAATTAGCATCACAGTAATCTAATGCCCTCTTGCACACAGTAGCTGATGACACTGATGAAGAGCCATGCAGGCACAGTTTTAGCAAATAGCAAAGTAAATTCTTAGGGTTCAGAGTACACAACTGGTCTCATGCACATATTTGGTACTAGCTTTAGAAAGTTAATTTGAAAGACATCCACCATTCATATTTAATTATTTCTTCCTTTTGTTATAAAATAGGACCTCTCCAGCTCCCCCTAGAAAAAGAGGGTCACAACCCTCTTTTTTAGTTAGTGTGTGTTACATCAGGTACAATGACACACAATGTTTTAAGTTATGTCAACGCTTTTTTACTGTAAGGAGTGTGGCCATTGGTGTTTTAGAATCTTGTGGGATCCTTCAAATGTGAGAAAAGAGAATCGACTTTGTATTTCAAGGCTAAATGTTTTAACAAGCTACAAATAGTTGATGTGTCTACACATGGTATTCAAGTGATTGTAAATAAAAATTGCAAGAAAATTTTATATCATAAGCCTTCCTCAAAAGATTACAATGACTACAAAAATATTCTGTCAGAAAGAACTCTTAAGGAGAAGATGAAGGGGATCTAAAGAAACCCTCATTTTATGTTCTCTAATATTAACATTCTGATATATTTCATTTCTCAGGTCAATTTATAATATAGTCATGGCCAAATCAATATTGAATGAGATGCCTGCCTTGTTGATTTACTTAAATACATAAAATATTAATATTAATGATTCACTGCTGAGATTTTTTTGGAAAACATGAAGGAGAAGTAAACTGAGAAAAGAAGTCTTTACAGATATAACAGGGTCACCAGAAACAAGGCTATGTGTCCATTAAATCATTCATTACCCTGCTGTTGGGGATGCAGCCTTTTAAAATAGTAATGGGAACAGGATCTATCCAATGAAATAAGAGTCTGATTCTGCTCTGAGTCACAAGTACTAACTTCACTTTGAGAAGATTTTGCCTATGAAACACATTTGGTTACATTTATGACACAGAACTATTTATTCCCTAAAAAAAGTGTTCATAACAATAATTGTTTAGTTTCATCACTGTGTGTATCATATTTGGTATGGGCATTGTTATCGCATGCTCCACTGCAGAATGGGTAGAATAAATATTTTAGGGACCTAGAAGTACCCTGAGAGGAAGGACTCAGGAATATTTATAATTTTTTTATCTATGCTTGAAGTATTCCATCCCTGAACTTAGAAATGAACCTGAAAAGGGACCAATAAACACTTTTCATAAGTACTACCTTGATTAAAAATTGTATGTACTTCTCTTTTATAGCCTTACTCTTCAATATTACAGCATAATTTTCTTAATGTATATTCATATGTATATATGCATACATAGACACAATATTATACTTTTCATTACAGCATTTGCTTAAATTTCAAGTTAAAAAACACTAATTACCATTTTTCTTTTTAGAGAATGGTAATAATTTATTATAGATCAAATTTTATTCCTGGCTCGATAAAGCAAGAGTAATCCATTGCATTAAGTGGAATTAAGCTGTAAAGAAAACCAATCTGAGATCAAAGGTAACTGTGATCCTAACTGTTATAGCTGCGAATCTAAATATATTAAGTATGTGGTTATGCATTTTTTCTTTATCCAAACAAGGATGGATCACCATCTTTTTTCATGCAGCTCTTAAGAGTAGAATAAGTTATACTAGCAGAAGCATTCAGTATTACATATAACACTCTTCTTCATTTCAACATAAAAGTTACACTTCAAAAGTCAGATGATGTTACTACACAGTTACTTCTGTTACTGGAGGTAGCCCCATGTATGTTGTTATACAGAGCTAAAATTGGAAACTTTCTAACTTCTGTTTGAAATTTACAGGTTTTGGATTATTATGCTGCAAGTAGCAAATATTAGTTTCACTTACAGAAGCATGCATGTTGGCAAGAATGGTGCATAGATTTACATTTTAAAGATTCTTTGGGAAATGGTCTTCCCTGTGGACATACTTCGTAGCTGTTATTATTGCTATTGGAGGTTACACGTACAAATAGAAGGGGAGTATGCTCTGTAAGGTAAAACAGAGTAAAAAAATCATAGAAGGTACATTAATTATTTATAACTACAAAACAAAATACTTGCAATTATGACAAATTAAAAAGGCATTTATTTACACACAAACATGATTGTTTAAAGCCACAGGCCTTCCCCATAGAGGAGAAGTGAAGCCAAATAAGTGCCAAAGCATATTAACCTTATCATAATTCTTCAGACACATAATACCTACAAGGAGTGTCTGGTTTTTCAGATTATGGTGTTTTTGGTTTTCTTAAAATGTTGTATTTTGCTAGAGATTGCCACATATTTGACAGACTCCACTCTCAGACAATCTAATTTTAAAAGCTTTCCTCAGAAGTCTTTCAAGGGACGTTGTCCAGAGCAACATGTGCTCTGGTATACTTGTCAATGCAACAGTTGTTCCAATATTTGAAAAGATAGGGCAGTATCTTATCAGCAATTCTTGTGTTAGCAATATTGGGAGGTCCTGCATGACATATTCTTTAGAGTTAAAAAAATTAGAATGGAAGGAACCTGACATGTCTAATTCAGGAGTTTATAGACAGATGAATTGGTAAAACTAAAGTAAAGCACAGCAATACGTACAGAATGATTTGTTGTATGGCTCTGCTGTTTATCATTGTCCAAATAGTATTTAGCTCTGTATGCACTATTTAACCAATCAAAGTATCTGGTATCATGCGCTGTTCAGTGTACGATGCAGATTGCATTCAAGTCTCTGCTTCTGATCCAAATGTGAAATTGAAGAAATGTTTTGCTTTCAATGATGTTCAGAGTTGAAATCTTAAGAAAAAGTACATCTCTGAATTTGCAGTCTTAGGTCTTTTGTTCCCAGAAAGATTCATGATATTACCCATTTTGGATAAATAGTTCTCTATATATTGGACCATGTCTTAGGTTGAAAGATTTAGCTGGGTTGTACATTTGCCATCTGTTAGAAGTGAGGCGGTTATCTTCTGTTCATTAGGCAGTTTTCTTTATCTCTTCCACCAATAATCCTACCTCCAAGAAATATCTTCTGTTAATGGGCCATTGAATCTCACTGCATGACTGATAAAAATCGTATCATCCCACTGTGAGATACTCCACCCAGGGGGAGGAGCCAAGCATTCCTACCTGGATAGAACCTCATATTTAGAGCGGTCTTTTCCCACTAGATTTGCAGAAGAACAGCTGTCTTCTCCACTAGATTTCCAGAAGAAAACCAGGCCCATCTACACCACCACCAGAACTGCAAAAGAAAACTACAGCCTTCTACAAAATCACTGCTTCAACAAAACCACATCTATCACTCCAAAAAGATTACTACCACCATTTAATCAAAACTTGACCATTTAACCAAACCTATCAACCACCATTTTATCAAAACCTATCAACACCCTGACCAACAGGGTGTCAGGCCATATTCAGACTCTGTCTGTAGTTTGTTTTCTTTTTTTTTTTTTGTATTATTACATTTGTATTTTTAATTTTCCTAGTAAAGCACTGTTATTCCTATTCCCATATCTTTTCCTAAGAGCCCCTTAATTTAAAAATAATAATAATTCAGAGGGAAGGGGTTTAAATTTTCCATTTCAAGGAAGAACTTCTGCCTTTCTTAGCAGACACCTGTCTTTTCAAACCAAAGTGGTATCAATGTGGTATCACTACACTGTCCCAGTAATGGACTAGTATTGGAGCTGTAGTCTGAGAAAGCAATAAAGTTTTACAGTTAGCTTTGCCAAGTCATTGTCTGTACAGAGAGACCAAGCAAACAACCCTGCTCCATTGCTTTTCTGAAGGACCTGATTCCACATGGCTCTGCATGTTCTTAGTTTTAATTTACATGTAGAGAAGAGGCAGAAATGTACATCTGTGTCCTTTCATCTTGTTTATGGAATAGGTGAGTTTTGGGTCAGAAGTAAAGCTATTAGTATTTACCACTATTATTAACTGCCATTCATACCATTACATAGTTGCATTGAAAATGTAATTACTACAGTCTACGAATTACCAGCATTAAACAAACACCAGTGTCTTGGTGTTTTGGACTCTAAGTACAGAGAGTCCAGAATCTAAACATGCAAAGAATATATCCATCTGCCTGTGAACTTGAAAACTAAATATTGCTCATTCACATCAGCCAAGTCATTTATGGATGGCAGATGACATGTCCAAGGAAGGCCACTCTGCTTTTTTGAAGAACTTCCCAGGAAAAAGGGTTTATTAGCTATTATACCTGTGCTTCTATACCAAAACTATTTTGTCTAGTAAGATTAGCACCTGTAAAAAGAAGAAGAGTGGGGAGAACCTTTCTGTTATTGAGGATATCTCCTATTCAGCTGGATGGATGTAAGGAGGAATCTTCTGATGCAATGTGCTACAGGCTATGGGCCGAGATATAAGTAAGCATGTCTTTAACTGGCCAAAGCTTTTGCAGTTTCAGTAAGGTTGACTGATATAAATTCCTTACAGTTTGCTTCAATATATTGAAGGTCTTTCCTTCCTCTGTGCATACTCAAGTGCTGCAAAGGAGTTTACCATTCCTACATGCCGCCAGAAAGTACTAAGAACACTATGAAAAAACACAGAGAGAAAAGAGCTTTCAGCAGACCAGAAGATGTAAAAAAGGTTGGTGTTTCTGGAATAAGTTTATTAATACAAATATCTGACAAATGGAAGTTTCATTTTAGTTGTTCTTAAATAGGCATTTAACACTAAGTGAAAATCATTCTAGCAAATGAAACAAATTTAGATTTAGTCCAACTGCAACATTAAAAAGCTCTGTTAGAGAGAGAAACTATTTCAGTAAATGCCTTTTTTCTGTTAAAATACACTTTGGTTTAGGTCAGCTGCTTCTCTTACAGATAAAGGTTCCTTCTCGTAGTGATATTGTCATAAGGAGGTCTTAAAAACTTTGAAATTCAATGAGCAAATTTGCCCTCATCTGGTCATTAAGTGCCAGAAACTGGCAATATAAGTAAAAATAAGAATCAATACTCCATCCAAGCCACCCAATCCCTTATTTTCAGGAGTTAATCAGTTACCTATCAGTACTCAAAACCTTGTATGCAAAATATAGTTTGTTTTCTAGCTAGATGGTATAGCTGTTCTTATTGGGTAGGTATCACTTTTTTTGTTGTTTTCTCTAGCCTTTGAAGTATTCATACAATGTGCAGAGCACAGGGTGAGATCTCAAGGCTATAATAGACTTCCTTCAGTTTTATGACTTCAGACAACATTTGCCTAAATCCAGTCAGAATCTCAAAATGCGTTATGCAAAGACTGGCTCAGATGAGCTGCAATTTGTTTTTTTCATTATATGGTTGTCCTTTAATTTTTGTTGCCAAGGGGACAAGCCAAGAGGAAATGGATTAAACAACTGCAAAGTGATGAATTTTAAGTCTCCTCTTAATAATATTTGAACTCTGAATCTAATTTGTATGTAGGAGGAATGAATAATAATAATGTCATTTCCAAAAATAAACAGCTAAGCAAAAAATCACTCTTTTCCTCTCATGCTTTTCTTTTTCATGCCCCTATTATTTGAGTACTAGAGCTTCAGAAAACAAACTATAAATGCCCAGGCAACTACAGAAACATACGAAGGTAAAGAAAACAGAAACATTTAACCTATTTTGACTCATAATCCAGTGCTGCCTTAGCATATATACACCTTCTTGAACATGAAGAATGAACAACGCATGATAAACACTGGTTTGTAAATGTTACTCAAACAGCTGAAAGGAGCTGCTTCAGACAAGAGAAATGTTTCTACACCTCCCTATCCATCTTGTAAGCTGGATGCAAGGAGGAAACATCAGGAGAAAAATGCTCATAGTTTTTAGGACTTGTCTCTGCATAAACTAGCTGTGCACAAACTGAGACCCACTAGTTTGTATATAACCCCCTGCCCTGCAACACAGAGTGCATCATTACACTCATGAGGCTACAGTCAGCCTTTCTCCTTCTCTCTTCCAGGTCATTGTATGTATCCTCCTTTTCTAGAATCTTAATGCATGACAACTCAAGTGGACTTCACTGCAAGAACATTTCTGGGGCTCTCAGACATCCATGCCTGCAAGGTCACCCTTACTGCAGATGACTTCTGCAGGTGCTTTTACTTATAATGTCACTCTCCATTCCAGTGTAATGAAATAAATTATGGACCTGCATATTAAAACTATCCTCAGAAAAGTTAGAAAGAAAGAGTTATTATAGAATTAATTCAAGCTGGAGAGATTCAAAAGTCTTTCTTCAGATCTGTGTGAGTACCTAGAAAAGGCTACCAGTATTGCCTCACCCAATACCCAGCCCCATCCAAGTCTGGTGCCCGAGTTTTCACACCAGCGTTATATGTGGGATATTGAATTTACCTAGATGAGTCCATTTTTATTTCCTTATATATTTTTTGTCTACCCTTAGGTAAATCCTGCTAGAATCCATAAACTATATGTTTTTCTATCTGATTTCGGAGACTGTACCCAAACTTCTCTGGATAGAGGATAAGTTCCTGTACAGGTACCACAAGGACCAAATGGAATTCTATGGGTTCATTTTTGAGAAAGAATTTAGCACAGGCAAATTAATTGACGTCCCTCTTTGAAGGGGTTTAAACTTAAATTTCTTGAAAAAATAACCTATATTATCCTATTGTTATGCTGATTTGGGCGCAGTTCATGCATTTGATACCAAGACTATTTGATATCATACTCCTCATATATGGCATTATGGACATCTGAATCTAAAAGTCTTTTACCTAACTCCTTCTTGGAACATCACAGTAGAGTCCTTGATCAAGAGAAGTTTCAGTTGTAGCAAGAAGAGGAAATATAATTGATCGTCTGCTACACTCCAGCTGGAGAGTCTGTCCATAAAGCTAATCTGTGTATATGTGGATGCCTTCCCCACACAAAAAGGAACAAGCCTTTATTTCAGGGATTAAATACCCAGAGAATTTTGTAATATATAAATCTGAAGTAATAGGAAATGCCTCCATCCAACAAGCGAGAAAGATCTGAGTAATCTTGTCTATGTTCTTCCTTGCTAAGGCTGCTTTAGGGCCCGCACCATTTACCAAGAAAACAAATGACCTCTGCCTATACCTCAGTATAGACTCGAAAGCCATAGCAAGGTCATAGACATCTAGCATACTTGAAAACTTATAAGAAACTGAATCAATTGTATTTGCTCTGGATGCAACTTTACAGTCATTACATTGGTTTTTTTTGGAAAATCCAAGTGGACTTTTATTTCACATTATGCTCGCAATTTTGGGAAAATGAGATTAGCTCAGTTGGTATAATGTTAATATGTATGATGGTAACAATACCAAGATCCTGGATTTGGTCCCTATATCGGCCATTCACTTTTGAGTTGGACTTGATGATCCTTGTCAGTCCCATCCAACTCAGAATATTCTGTTAGTAGTTAGAAAATAACATCTTTAACATGTTTGTTTGATTTTTTGTGTGAATTATAAAGAAAATCCTTGAAATTATTTAACAGGAAAAGTAATCTTCTGAATAATGTAATAAGACTTATTTTGCCTCTCCAATTTTATTCAAAAACTGTATTTTTATATCTAGTTATAATCAGCTTTGAGAAAAAATGCCAGTTTTGTCTTTTGACTGTCAGCTGCCTCAGGCTTTCATTAAGCCATAAGCATCAGCAGTCTGATTGTAGCTTGTGCTCCAAGTGCAGCAGTGACAGGCATGCCTTGCTTGTAAGTGTACTTTTCTTACATGAGTGGCAAAACATAAGTGATTTTTCAGCCTTGATGAGAGATTTGAGAAATCCAATTTCCTGTGGGAACAAAAGTGCCTTGTAATCCAGAGGTACTGAAGACACTTGCTAAAACTGGGGCGTGGGGGGGAAATGCAAACTCTTAGGAATTTGAGCATCTCTTAAATCTCAGTAAGCATTTCCCCAAGGAGTGAAATAATAAATCAGATAGACTTTTGGCATACAAACTTGAAAGAATTTTAAAAAATATATTTATGCTACAAATTAATTTGGCAGATGGCTTAGATAAGGGTTTCTTAATTTCTATTCAAACTTTAAAAAAATGAGATGGACACCCAAGAGAAGCTAGGAGTTAAGGAATACATTTAACAGGTGTCAGATAAAGAGTGGCATTAAATGTTATTGTATCCATCACAGCAGCTTGGTGAGCCAATTAAAAGTCTGTAGAGCAGGAAGGAATTCAGGTCCCTAGTGGTCTCTCTGCAGAGCTTGTCTCCATGGTGGCTCAAGCTGCCGCTGTGATCAGTCCTGACTCCTTGCTGCTACCTAGCACTTCAGATATGCCCGCATGCCAGGGTGCACTGCTCTGCAGAGACAGCCCATCTTCAGGTATTCAGAGATGGCTGAGATACCATGTGGAATTTGCAGGCAACCCCAACAAAGGAAGAGGTGAGAATCTTGACTCCATGTTTCAGAAGGCTAATTTATTATTTTATGGTATATATAATATTAAAAGAAAATTATATACTAAAATTATACTAAAGAAAGAGAAAGGAGACATCAGAAGACTAGCAATGAAAGGAATGAAAAAAAAAAAATCTTGTGACTGCTCACAGCCACGACACCGCTGGCTGTCATTGGTCATCAAGTAAAAACAATTCACATGCTGGGTAAACAATTCTCTAAATCACATTCCAAAGTAGCAAAACATGAAGAAGATGAAATTTCCCAGCTTCTCAGGAGAAAAGATCCTAGCAAAAGGATTTTTCAGAAAATATGTCTGTAACAATACCAGAGACATTAGTTGCACAGTAGTGCAGCATCCAGCATGCCAGTGTTCAAGAATCATTTGGACAATGGTTTCAGAGATATGTTTTGGCTCTTGGGGATGTCCTCTATAGGGCTAAAAGTTGGACTTGATGATCCTTGTGGGTCTCTCCCAACCCAAGATATTCTATGATTCTTTAATTCTATGACTCAGCTAGTTAGCTCTGGGCAATGGAGCATTTTAGCCCAGGTTAGACATTGTTCTAATGTACATTAGACATTGTGCTAATGTAATTATCCTGGTCCTGATACCTATGTGGTTGCATAATGTAAACACACAGAACTATGAAATATGTGCTGCAAGGAATGAAAAATTCATATCACTGTTTTACAATGCTGTAAATTGTAATTTGTCATGTTTGTAATGAAAATTCTTGAAATTGTAAATGTACAAATTAGTTGACTGGTGCAATGTTTCTTGCAATAAGTGCTGTAATAGTGGCTTCAGTTTTTGCATACAGGGAGCCAACACTGATTGAGGAACACTATAGAGCAGAAGAGGATAAAAAGGGAAAGTGGAAAACAAAAATTCATGGCCTCTTCGATTGCAAGTACTAGCACACATGAAATTAAACTGAAAGTCATGACTTCTCTAGACAGCTTGTTCTAGTGTCCTTTTATTCCTCATGCCCAAACAAAACATAACCTCTGTCAGTTTTAAACTCTTGAACCTTGTCTTTTCACTACAGGCCCGATTAAAAAGACCCTTTCTATCTTGCCAAGCAACTCTACTTTCAGTACTAGAAGGCTGCACTAAGAGCCCTTTCTTCTCCAGGATGAACAATCAGAATTCACTCAGGCTTTCTTAAGAGCAAAAATATTCCAGCCCTTTGATCAATTTTGTGGCCCTCCTCTGGACACATTCTGAAAGATCTAAAATCTGACACCTCAGATTACAGAAAAATTTGGGCTATCTTCCCAAGTATTACCTTCACAACATCAGTGATTTGACAAAGGTTCATGCTGGAAGCCTTGTTTTGATTACTGAAAGCCCATCAAATGTGGTTATCAAGTCTACTGTGATAAAGTCATGGTAGCTTGGCCACAGGGGGCAAAATTTTCCAATACATAAGGCATGCGATGGAAAAGTTATTAATTTAAATATTTGAATGTTGTATCTAATGATATGAAGTTTCTAAAAGCATTTGTACTAACTTACCACTATTCTCACTTTTGTCTCCTTGTGAAAAGAGTGTGGTCTGTCTCTGTACAATTACAGCTGGAAAATAAAAGATTTAGACTAGACTAAACTCTAAATCTAAGTCTAAATTAATAAAGTCTCATTTTCAAATATTTAGGCTTTCTAGTTACACCAGCATTTCCATAATACCTTGTGGAGGGATAGAATGTAGGAAAATAAAGGTAGTGCAGAAGGTAGTCTCACACCTGAGGAACTGCAGCTGCACTAATCACCAAGATTGGGCAGGCCTGCCCTTAGTAGGCCACAGCTGTGTCCAATGGGAAGACGAGTGCTACAAAAGAGTGGGTTAGCTGGTTGAGGAGAGAGCTGGAGTTTGTTGGCTGTACTGTGAAGAAGGAGGAGTCAGTGCTGTGAAGATCTGCCCATGAGAAATCACCAAGAAGGTATACAGCTTTTGCAATAAGATGGCAAGAGTTGGTAAGCTTGACGTGATCTCACGGTAATTTGGGTAGAGAACTGTAGAGGGAGCAGTAAGGATGTGTTTCTGACATGGTCCTGTGGTGATTTGGGAAAAAGGACTTAAATATTAAGTGATGTGATCCTAAGGTGATTCAGGAAGATGACTGCAGACCTAAGAGAAATAAGATGGTGGAGTCAGGCAGCCTGAGAGCCTAAAAATCCAGATGAGTGATAGCCAAGCAGACCTGAGCACCTAGAAGTCTAGACAATGTATGAGGCACCACCCCCAAGAAGAAGAGTGCTGGATATGACGAGTGGATGCTACAGACTTTGCTTTTTTGGTGCTTTGGAGCAAGCCCCCTGCCAAGGTATGGCTGCAGTCCAGAGGGGACCCAGGACTGTGCCAGATCCCCCCTGGATGGCAGTGTGTGCAGCAGGACACAAGTTGCGTGATTTAAGAGGCAAATGGCATGGCCACAGCAGCTGCCAGTGCCTCAGCAATAGTATGGCCCCTGAGGAGTACAGGGAAGGTTTGCTAAGTCACTGCTACGTGAGCACTGGAACAAAAGCAACACGGAGCTCTGAGAGGCAGAGTCGGGCCTGCACAGGCAATATGTAAGAGAAGCCCTCTATAACTGTATGGTGGCCATCTCCACAGAAACCTGATGTGATTTGGGATTGGGCTGTGGGGCAAGGTGCCCAGTGATGGGAGATGGAGCCCAGTGAAGCATTGAGAGCAGCAGAGAACTGCCTGGTCCGGACCTGACAGATTTTGACACCTGGAGCACAGGTGAGCCACTGGGGACACAATGGGAAATAACATATCAAGTGAAGAACAGATGGTTTCATCTACATGGAAAATAGAGCAGGGCAAGAGAGACTTGCAGTTGCCAGCTAATACAACAAAGAACTTTAAAGGAAGAAGAGAATTATTAAAACAGCTGTTGGAGCTGGAGACAGAGTAGCTCTATCATTCAGTACAGTGCATTTTGTTTGTGAATTGCAACTATTAATCTTTGATTAGGTATAAGTGTAAAAGTTTTCATTCCAGAAGCATAAAGTACACTCGACAGATACTGGATCGATGTTGTTCAAGTTGTATAGCTATTGATAAAATTATGTAACTGTTGATTCGGTAGTAGCCTAAAATATAGCCTTTAACTTATTCTTGTGAGTTGCCTTATAAAATTGTACAGCTATTGATATTGTCAATATTTTAGAAGTGTAAGTATAAGGGTTTCTGACGATATGTAATGTAAGTTGGGTAATGAATCAAGGTCAGCACACAGATGCATTCCGAAGTTAAATGGAAATTATGCAAAAGATGTTTGTACTGGGTTTACTATCTTTTGCAAAGGGCCCTGCAAAAGATAGTAAAACAACATTAGTTTATGAAAAGCCTTAGGTTGATGTTCTAGACTGTGAAAAGCAAAACTAAATCAGAATTTAGAAACGTATGTTCTTGCTGTGACTGTTGCCTGAACATTTGCATACTGTTAGTCCTAAGTGAGATATGTGAATATGTTATAATATCAATTCACTCAAACATATCTTTCCAGAGATGTTGCAACTTTGTAATTAAAAGAAAAGGGGCAATTGTGGAGGGATAGAATGTAAGAAAGTAGTGCAGAAGGTAGTCACACCTGAGGAGTTGCAGCTGTACTAATCATCAAAGATTATGAACGGGCCTGCCTTTAATAGGGCACAGCTGTGTCCAATGGGAAGATGAGTCCTACAAAAGAGTGGGTTAGCTGGTGGAGGAGAGAGCTGGAGATTGTTGGGTATGATGTGAAGAAGGAGTCAGTGCTGTGAGGAGCCGGCCATGAGAAATCGCCAAGAAGGTATGGGAGATTTACAATAAGATGACAACAATACCTTAAATAAATTCACATTTGCCCGGAATATCAGGTTGTTTTTCCATTACCAGAGCCTTTGAGATTATGAAATTGTATGTAAGGATTATTTTGCCTTGAAAATCATAAAAACAATGTAATTCTCACAAATTAACACTGCAAAAGATCTATATTTTTAACTAATATTTGTGAAATATTTAGCTGGATGGCCTCAACTAAAAGCTGGCTTTCATACTGTTACTATCTATATGAAGAACAAATTAGTGTTTTACACACCTTTCCAATTATTTTTTAAATACTTTAAAAACAATAGCAATTTAATATAAATTTACCCTCCTAATGCCTTGTTCTAATGCTACAATGAGAGCATGTAATGTCAAGATGTTTAGATTCAGCCAGATTGCTTGTACTTTTCTGTAGTTTTAGAAAGCTGCACATGATAGAGGAAAAACATTTAAAGTGGGTATTGGTCAGCAGTTTCTCTGAGCAAACTCAGTGAGTTTTGTGTTCTTGTAATTACTGAAACATAAAGAATTTATTGAATCTGGTTATGATATTTAAAAGAATATGACATCTTCACACATTCAAAATAACCTCACATTTAAAGCTACTGATAATCAACTTTCCAGCTTAGGAAGGGTGTTGAGATAGTCAAATGCGCCTGAAGACGGGCAGAAAGGCTGATGAAGAGTGTAGAACACAGGTGCTATGAGGCATGGCTGAAGGCACTGGGATTGTTTAACATGGAGAGGAGGAGGCTCAGGGGTGACCTTATTACTCTATGATTGCCTGAAAGGAGGCTGTAGCCAGGTGAGGGGCAGTCTCTTTTCCCAGGTAACCACTGGCTGAATGAGAGGACACAGCCTTAAGCTGCACCAGGGGAAGTTTAGACATGGCATTAGGAAAAAATTCGTCACAGAAAGAGTGATTGGGCATTGGAGTGGTCTGCCCAGGGAGGTGGTGGAGTCACTGTCCCTGGAGGTCTTTAAGAAAAGACTGGATGTGGCACTTAGTGCTGTGGTTTAGTTGACAAGGTGGTGGCTGGTCATAGGTTGGACTTGATTATCTCAAAGTCTTTTTCAGTCTAGTTAATTCTATGATTCTGTGATATCTGTCAGCATTTTCACCTCCCAAAATAAGCATCTAATCACTTATCAAGATTACTGCGCCTTCATCACTGACTTCTTATACTTTTGATAAAGTCCAAACCACAAGATAAAAACTATAAGTATGTTTAAGAAGTGTATAAAATTCTAGTTCCTGTGTGACTGCAGGTAAACCATAACTCAGCCCTTTTAAGCGTAGCTCCATCCAGCTTAGCATAGTCCTCCATTCTGTTATGTTGGTGTTCTGTGCATGTAGATTTAATGATGAACATAGACAGAAATCAAGCAATAACTGCTCCACAAACCTGCAACTTCGCTATTAAGTGGACTATTCCGCTAGTTGTTCCAAAGAATAGTAGAGAGACAAAGCATATAAATTTCCTATTAAATCTCAGAGGAATTTATTTCTAAGTCTTTTTTCCCCATCTTGAACTGGCAGAGTACTCAATGTGTCTTCCTCATCCAGTCAAGATAAAAAACTTTGGTATGCAATCAGAGGGCTCAACCAAAATCAGACAACATTCCCTACACTGGACATTTTTAGAAATACAGCTGGAAATATTGTTTAAAATGTATCCTTTCCCAGATTTTGAGGAAGAAAGCATCTAAAATATAATAAATAAATCTGTTTTAAGGTTACAGATTGATGTTTAAAAGATATAAAAAACAGTATGTCAGTCTGTCTTAAATAGCTTAGGACGTGTTCCCTTGGAAATTTTATTACATTTTAAAGTTCTATCTTGTTGTCTTTCTGTGCTTTAAGGACATGACTTGTGAACATTCATGTATACTGTTCCCTGACTATCAGCTTTTTAGCACGTTCATTTTTAATGGAATTCCACTCCATTTCATGGTGTGTTTGGGCAGCTGTAGATTAAAAATCTCATCCAAGAAGTGTCAAAACAACTTCAGTCAGATGTGATGGCAGGAGAGAGTTTGTTGTTTTTCTGTGCTCATGAACACACTGTGGTGCAGGATGTTTCTACTGTCAGAGTCATAATACAGCAGTTCTGATGCCATAACTAGGGGTATTTACACCTGACTTGGAAAAACCATGCCTGCTGTTAAATTTGCATTGTATAGCTGTTATGTCATTGCAATGAAATTTGTTTGGTACCAAATTATCCTGTGTCATCCCCATTCCCTTTCAGTGCATCACTATAGAGTGTTAAAAAATCAGCCAAATTGCTCAGTATATCAACCTACTAAAAATACCAGTCCAAGCAGCCAAATTGTGTGGCATATTTAATTATAAATCCCTAACAGATATCCATATACATCTATAACAGATATATATATGTTTTATATTCAATTACAATCAAAATATAGATTCTTAAAATATATTCTATTATTATTACAAGATGTGAGGACAATAACATAGTTGTTTTAAAAGAAAAAAAGGGCAAAGGAAATAAGTACTTGCGCAAAATGATGTTTTCTTACACCACAAGTGGCATTTAATTTTTTTATGTGGCTTGTAATTTTTTACCTTAAATATTACACTTAATAGTTAAAAATATTATTTTACCAGTAGATGTCAGTGTAACCATTGAACTCAACTATAAGAGACTATATTCTTCATATTCACTACTGCAGACAAATAAAAGTATACTAATGGAAGTTGCATCGTGAAAAAGTGTGATGGTTTGGGAAAATACTGAGTCTGTTTTTCTTACAATGTTTCATTTATAGCTTTAGAAGCTCGAAGGGATCTTTTGTTCAAAAAATGTCAGATGCATCTTCTTTACTTTCTGAACAGCAACCCTAATTCTCTAATTTTCCTTTTTTTCTTCCCCCAAAACCTATTGAATGTACATTAATAAGTAGCATTTACAGAAATAGATATTGGGACTGGACATCTTCCAAACACAACCTAGGATTAGCCATCCAAATGCACAGCTACAATTTATTAAAGGTAAGTGCGGGTGGAGTCCAGAGCTGAGTGAACTGCATGGTGGCTAATATAGTCACTTAATTTGGCAGGTAAGTTTAGAATATCATTAAAAATTAAAATAGCTTATCATGCTGTTCTTCCTTGTTTTAAGTTTTCAAATGCCAAGACTGTGTTTCTTTATTTTTTCCTGCAATAGCTGATGCTAGTCATGATACTTTTAGCAGACAATTTGATTCTTCCTGATCATTTAGAGGTTCGTGATGTCATTAACTGTTGACAGAGAAACACAAAACTCACTTCAAAGCCCATGGCAGAATGAAATCCATGAAGATGTTTACCTGAAACCAAAGAAGGAGAAGCAGAGAGAAGAAAAAATATTGACAGTTAAATAGTTAGACACTAAAGTAACTAGTACAAGAGACTATCAAGTTAAATAAAGCCATTATGGGTAAATTGTTGTACTTCTTTGGGTTTTTAGAAACTTGTGTTAGAACTCCCATAATGGAATACAAAACAGAGCAAGTTGAAATGTAGGCATTTCATCAAGCTACATGCTCCCATCTCCTCCCTGACTCCTGTTACCTGTGTCCTGTCTGTACACAAATATCACTTTCTTGTAATGAGGTGGAATGTTTTGTGAATTATTTGAGAAAGGCACAATGCTTTCTAAAGACGCTAGGATAATCAGGAACAGGTCTATTATTGACTAACATCCTTCTTGGCTTCATGAATCATAGATAGCTTAACATCTCTTCATCAAACTCAACAGACTGTATTATTTACAATCTCCCCAGTTCTCCTGAAGGCCAATAGTCAGTCCCACATTGCTGATTGCTACCAGACAGCTGACATTAAGATTTATAAAGTACATAATATGCAGAACAGGAGAATGGTTACAGAGCTTGGGATGAACATGCTTCAGTGAAAATAAGTTCTCTGATTGGATATGTGAACAAGAAACAGAGATGAAATCAGGCACCCAAGACACTCTAGTTAGTACACAGCCTGGAAAATGAAGTTAGGATCAAAGTAAAGAATACCCTGTATGAAGGCACTAGTCTCTTAAAATCATCAGACCTGTGAAAGCAAATGGGACATAATACACAATGCTGTAGAGCTTTTCACCCATTTCTCCAGTACTTTTATCAATCACACAGCAATGCTACATGCGAAGGGCTCATCCCTGTGAAAGAGCAGCTTCCACTTGTTACTCTCTGAAGAGCTAAACTCAAATTAGTCAGTGATATTTTGATAAAATTCAAGGAGAAATGTGATCCCTTCTGTACTAAAGTTGAAAAGAAAGACGCAGGTTTAGAACCATAGGCAGAAGATAAATTTCACGCAATACTGCACAACTACAGAGTTTTAGGGAGGGAAGGCTATATTTAATTAAGCACTATTTTTAAGTTTTTACTTAAAAATATCTTTAAAAACTGATAGGCGTCTGCCTGTTTTCAGTTGTCAGGCTATATAGGCATTCAGACTTTGCTAATATTTTCTGGATTAATGTTCATTTTGCATTGCCTGCACTGTAAGAGTAAGATCAAGATCTTCATGCTATTACATGTGCAAGATCTTTTGATATCTTTCATAACCTTTGGTGGCTTTAATACCCATTTGGTGGCTTGATCTCAACACTAGGTATGAAAATTTACTCCGGTAGAGAAATCATAAATTTCCATCATAATATCATACCCATCTAAGATCTCACTGTCACATGTTTCCCTTGCCCACTGCTGAAATAATGCTTTCCTTGATGCACCCTATCTGACCCAAAGATAGCTGTCCTGAGCATAGTCCTTAGAGGCACCTTTCCAGACACATGTGAGCTGAGCTCAAACCACAGCCTTTGAAGTACCTCTTAGCTGCTGACGAGTATCAAGACACTATGCTGTGAAAAATGGTAGCTCACCAGATGGTAGCATCACTTTAACAACGTGTGCAAGTTGGTTCCTTCATCTCGCTTATTTCTTTCTAGGAACTCAGCAAGTACCAATAGCAACCTATCATAGTAATTCTTCACTGCCCTAAGATAGCAAGATTCTTCAATTTATATAGCTTTGCAATGAATACTTGACATAATTTGATGAGATATGCACCACTGATAGCTTATTCAAAGGCTAAGCTAAGCAGGAGTGGATGGCTCTGCGCCTTACCCTCTATATTACTTGGCGGTGTTGCAAAAAGTAAAGGAACTGAGAAGTAGCATAAGGAAGGTAACAGCTCTTCAATTTCTTTTTTCTTCTGAAGACTGATATATCACTGCATTTACTGAAGAGGATCTTAAAGTGAGATTTATCAGAGAAATCCACAAATGGAATATGAAAAGCAGCCTGTCCTAATAAAGCTCTTCA
Source organism: Melozone crissalis (assembly GCF_028551555.1). Taxonomy (NCBI): domain Eukaryota; kingdom Metazoa; phylum Chordata; class Aves; order Passeriformes; family Passerellidae; genus Melozone; species Melozone crissalis. The sequence continues at coordinate 42,938,567 of NW_026535783.1, read as the reverse complement.
TAGCAACAGACATAAATGTGCCATCTGGTGTCAACAGTGGTTTTTCAATTATTTGCCTCAGTGACACAGTGGTAGAGGCAATACTTGCTTGGTACTGTTATAACAGTACCAAGGGGGAAGTGGGTCAGAGACAGAGACAACACACACCAGAGGATTCTCATGTGACAGCAGCAATCTTTATTGTTCCAACCTAATTTATATAGGGGGTTTGAAACACCCTGGTCTAAACCACTGATTGGCCTGATCTCCTCACAGCCCAGGTTCCTGGCCAGTGAGATGTCTGCAACTTAGGCAAGAACAAGTGGGTGAGGTCCTTGTGTAGATTTGAATCCAACCTGGATTTGAATCTCCACCTTATCTGAGGACCTGTTTTACCTCTAGGCTAGCCGAGGTTGAAGGTCTAATAGAGAGTTACTGACTGATAAGTACAGATACAACCAAATTTATTTGGCAGTTACAAGCTAGCTGCAATCGTGACAGGTACTAGGAGGAAGACACTGCAGTTCAATTCCATAAAGCATCTAGGTACCAAATCCCTAGCCCCAAAGCTTTCTTTGCTTAGGTCTTCAACACTTAAGACCAACTAAGGGGGTCCCAGTGCCCTGAGCTGGAGGACCATTACTGTGAAAAAGATAAGCACACTTAGGCCCTGTCCAGGATCTGCTGTTCCAGCTGGATCCCTCTAAGTCCATGGAGGCTCACGGGACTCATCTGAGAATACCGAAACTTCTGGCCAGTGTCATTGCAAGGTCTTTCTCAATGATTTTTGAATAATCTTGGACTCTGGAGAGATGCCAGTTGACTGAAAGCTGGCTAATATTGTCCCAGTTTTCAAGAAGGGCAAGAAGGACCATTCTGGAAATGGAAAAAAGACCATACAGGCCTGTCAGTCTCACTTCAGTGCTTGGTAAAATTATGGAGAAGATTATTTTTCTGGGATTCATTAGAAAACACCTGAAGGACAGGCGAGTATTGATCAGAGCCAGCATGGCTTCATGACAGGAAAGTCCTGCTTGTCAAATCTAATTTCCTTTTATGACAAAGTAACATATCTAGCTAATCAAGGAGAGCCAGAACAAGTAATCTTTTAGGATTTCAGTAAAACTTTCAATACTTTCACAGTATCCTCCTGGAAGAACATGTCCTGTGCACAGTACAATAAATGCCTCGTGAAACGGGTGAGCAACTGGCTCATGGGTTGGGTACAGGGGATGTCAGTGAATGGGGTGACAGCAGATTGGTGACCTGTCACTATTGGGGTTCCAAAGAGCTCCACCCTTGGCTCTGTGCTCTTTAACACCTTCAAAAATGATTTGGATGCAGGACTTGAGAGGATACTGAGTTTGAGTTTGCCAATGACTCTGAACTGAGAGGAGTTGTCTGACTCTCAAAGGCAGAAAGGCCCTGCAGAGACACCTTCATAAATTCAAGGGCTGAGCAAACCTCAATGACATATTGTTTAGAAAAGAGAGTGCCAGATTCTGTACCACTGATGGGGCAACCCTGGATGTATGGACGGACTGGGGATGAGAGGCTAGAAAGCAGGGCCTGGAAAGGGACCTGGGGGTCCTGGTTTATGGCAAGTTGAACATGGGTCAGCACTGCAGCCAGGAGGGCCAACCCTGCCCTGGGGGGCATCAGGCCCAGCATCACAGCTGGGCAAGGGAGGAGGGGATTGTCCTGCTCTGCTCTGAGCTGGGGCAGCCTCACCTCGAGTGCTGGGGGCTGGTTTGGGCATGGCAATATAAGAAAGACATTAAATTACTAGAGCGTGTCCAAAGGAAGGCAATGAGGATGGTGAAGGGCCTTGAGGGGAAGTCGTATGAGGAGTGGTGGAGGTCACTTGGTCTCTTCAGCCTGGAGAAGACTGAGGAGAGACCTCACTACAATCTAAAAATTCCTTGTAAGGTGAAGAGGAAGGATAGGCAATGATCTTTTCTCTGTGGTGACCAGTGATAGAACCTGAGGAAATGGCCTGAAGTTGTGTCAGGGGAGGTTTATGTTGAATATCAGGAAAAGATTCTTCATCCAGAGGGTGGTTGAATACTGGAATGGACTCCCCAGGGGGCTCCCCTCTTTCATGGGGGAAAGAGTTCAAGAACAGTTTGGGCATCATTTTCAGATTCACAGTGAGATTCTGGTGGTTGTCCTGTACATGGCCAGTAGTTGGACTTTGACAACCTTTGTAAGTCCCTTCCAACTCAGGATAATTTATGATTCTATTATTCTAACAGTTTGGTGAATTAAGCACTAGCCTTTATTCAGGGCAACAGAAGAAAAGCCATGTCCTCTGACAAAAGCATAAGGACAAACAAATTGGGAGTAAATACAATGTGGAACTTGTCCTTTTGCAGCCTCCTGGTTTTATTTCTTTTCTAGCCAGTACCAGGTGCTGAACTAATAAAGGTTGGCACATGCAAGAGTGAGCAAGTTTAGCTTGGTCAAAGTTCAGCGTTCACAGTTTCATATTCTCCATAGTGGTGCCCTCACTACTGCAGTGCTATGGTCCCAACAGCTTGGCATCAACCAAAGGTACAAACACTTTAAAATACTTAGAATTAAACATACTGTAAGTATGCATCAGGAAAGTAATAGAATTGCATATGAGTGTGCATTGATGGAAGTAATAAGATGGGTTTGGCTGTTCATGTTGGCCAGACCCATTAAGCAAATACATAAAAAGGAAAAAATACACATCGTCTGACTTGAAACGCAGATTATGTAGTTCACATCCATGGTAGAGCCAGTTCAGTATTTTAATTCACAAAAACATGAATAAAACATATTTTTAAAAGACAGAAAGTAGAGTCTTCATATAATTTTGACGAAAAGAGGTTTTTAAAATAGAAAGTTACTGACTGATAAGTACAGATATAACCAAACATTGAAGGCATTTGGAAACCTAGCCCAGATGCAAATTTTGTCTTTGTGTCTGTAACGATCTAACTCAAAAGTGAGAAATGAACCTCACAAAGCCTGGAGGTAAGGCAGTAATAGAAATCTGGGTGTGAATTCTGGGATTCTGATATGTGTCTTCACATACATATTACTTTTGAAGGCACCCCCATCTTAATGTAAATGATGAATTTCTAAAATGTGTACCAGATGATTTGCAGAATAACAATGTCCCAGTTTTGCATAAATTAAACAGCAGATCCTGATAACTAAGCTTTCCCATTTACATTATGCCTCAGTTCCAAATCCATGGGATATAAATGAGAGCAGCATATGGTCCAGAATGGGAAAGCTGTGGGACTTTCATGTATGCACCATGGGAGCAAATGGCTGTCCCACAGATGGTGCAGTATTCAGCTGCATCTCCTGTATGATGGATGCCAGCGCACAGGAGGATGAAGCCATGAGTAGCCTCTAGAGGTCCCCAATGGCAGGCATGCCTAGAACAGATGCTAGAGCCACACAAAGGGTTTGCAAGGGTAGATCTTTTTATATCTTGGCTTTCTGTTTCAGTGCTTGTCTGTATGTGGACATTTATGGCATAGCTGAATGATCTTTCCATAAAGCTGTACTATAGTTAGAATTTCTCTGTGACAGCAATAATAATAAAAATAATTTTATTTCAGATTAATCACTTCAGTTTTTAAATGAGCAGTGCAGGGAACAGACACACTTTTTGGGGTTTTTTTAAACCCTCTTGGCCTGGGGCTGTGAAAAGAAATTCGTAAAGCAGAACAGATGATAAAGAAAGGTCCGAGATGCTACTTCAATATTCCACAGACTTCCATAGGCTCAAATTATATACAATGCCATAAACATTGACAGAGGTGAATATTGAGACACAGCCAACAGGGACAATATCACTGATAGGAAAGTCAGAAAAATCTTTATGTGAAAAGTAATTCAGTCCACTGTTATATTTTTAAATATCAGGTTCAGTTATGTGGAGAAGAGTTTGTGGAGTCAGGTTCAGTTATGTGGAGAAGATATTGAAAAGAAAAAGAAATTTCATTTCAAAAACTGCTCTGTATTTACCTGTGAATCCATAGCCAGCTGTAAACAATAAAAAAGCCCACAGGGATCCTAGCAGACTGGTGTGTGCCCCATCAGCTATAATCAAAACATGCATATAAAGCAGCAGAAAATTGTCACAACAAACAAATAAGAAAATACTTGTGCAAAATGACACTGAACTTAGTGAAGCAAGGCACTGTGAGCATACAAAACTCCCCTCCCTGGTCTTCTTCCCACAGCTAACCATATCTCTCACACCCTGCCTGCCCTGCATGCACTTTCCTCCTCACCCCTCTCCCATTTCCTCCTGACCCCTCTCCCATTTCCTCCTCCTATAGCTGTGCTCCTTTGCCCTCCAGATGCTTTCATGAATACTTTATAGTGTTGCTGGCATCAGGATTCTTACCACAGACTGGGAACTTGATATCCTTTTGAAATTGTCTAGCCGGGCAGCAAGGGACAGAGTTCCATAAGAGTTTCGGAGAAAGCAAGTGGTGGGAGCTAGGCAGGAACAGAAAGGATTGATCCTTCTCTATTATCAGAATGAGGATTTATGGATCAGAGCCTGGCAAGCAGAAAAGAGAGCAGACACATGGTAAAGTAGGCATGGGTGCAGAGATGTGGCAGCAGCAGACTGTGTGGTTAACTCCATATGGTGGGCATGATACTGTTGGGGAATGCTCCCTGCTGACTCTGCTTCAGACCCCAAAATCTTCTCCCACATGCTTCAGATGAAATATGTCTCCTCACAGTTTTGTCTCCTTACCCTTTTTTCCCCTCATTCTACAAAACAATTTTCTTTCATAACAGAATTAGAGTCAGCAAACTTCTTTATAAGAATTCACTTCAGCCCTTCAAAAAGCTGTGCTAGCATTTTCTAAGGACAAGGGTCAAGAAAGATCAGGGATAGATCAGGAGTTTTTTGCCCTTGTCCAGGTGTAGCTAAAATCCCAGTTCATCCATTCAGCAAATAAGAAGAATATGATGGATAGATGGAAAATTTTATAAAATCTTGCTAGGTTTGAGATCACAGAACAGATGTGGGTCTCAGATCTCTAGTAGGTTCACTGCACTGTGCGAATCTAAAGAAAAGAGATTTTTCTGTGTGGTCATTCTGTAAATCAAGGGCAGAGAGTATGTATGTTATAAATCTCAATCCCTGAATTCCACCCCCCCACCCCACTCCCTCCCTCCCCTCCTTGTCTTTCCTTTATCTATTTCTTTGATATATTTTTTTTCCAATTTGTGTTTAGAGTTAATTTTATTAAGGACATTCGGCTTCATCCTACTTTTCTGTTCCAGACATCTGGCAGATTTTTTTATTCTAATTTGCTTTTTTCCCTCTTAAATAGTGGTGAATTATTTTTCTCAGCCTTTCACTAGTCTTTTCTTCAAAGTGTTTTGAGATTTTTCAGTATTCTTCTTTTCTGTGAAGACCTTTTCCCCATTTCAATTCCATTTTTGAGAGGGGATTAGTTCAATCTCTCTCCTTCTACCTTTCACTTTTTCGTCCTGAAAGTCTCACTATATTTGGAATTAAAAAGCCCCTCTTTCACAGATTGCCATTATTGAAAACAATGCATCTACAGAGACTGAAAATTACAGTCATTTGCTGGGTACAGAACTGTCGTTGAGAAGCCATTTGGTCTTCAGCAGATCCATAAACACCCATACATACTACCTAAATAAACACATGACATGTATAATGTGATTTAGTGTTCCATATTTAAAAATTTCACAGCTAAATGTGCATGACAGTATAAAGTCAACTGCCCTCTCCACTTCCAAAGGTGTCCCATAGGGGACTAAATGTATTCCTAAGTATTTTTCTAAGAGTCAGTGAAGTAGCACAAAAGCAAAATCTGGCAGAGAGTGTTCTGGTAGACATCAAAGACCCATAAGAGATCTAAATTTGTGAAGTACAGTGACAGTTAAAAATAAAAAATTATTGCGTGCATAACTGGTTACTATTTTTTTCCTAATTATATAATTTGAATTTATATTCTTATTTTTTATTGCTACAATAACTCAGTAGAATCTTCCACTCACAAAGTTATACACACAATGCCTGACAAGTTGTATTTGATACAGGTAGGGTCATGAGTCAATTTACTTAAACATTTAATCATTAGACCAAGTTTCACTTTAAAAAAAAAAAGATGAAAGGCTAACTAGATTTCTAGGCACTCACAAATTTCCAAATGAAAAATGCATAATCTTCTCAGTTACAATAGTATAGATCAAAATTATGACCCTTTTCTTCTACCAGTTTAATTGAGAAGGCAATTAATCTTAGTAATTTTTTTTCATTTCTTTTTTTTCCGATGTAAGATCACCTAAAGTTTGATAACTTTAGTAAAGCCAGGACAAGCAACTTATTTCTTAATATAGAAAATGTCCTCTAGTAGCTAAAACACAATAGAAAAAAAATCCTTCATCATGAAAATGTAGCAAATCAGCTCACTGCATTTAAAGCCCCAAAGTTTAAATTTGGCCTGCTTACTGACATCCAAGTGAATAATGGAGGAGTTTTATTTGGAAATACATTTGGAAAGCATTCAACCCAGTTTTGGCAGCAATAATTTCACTGTAGTTTGGGGAGAATTTCACCTTCTTGGAATGTGCAATTTGCTGGCATCAACACAGAAGTAATCTACCAGAATCTTGTGATCTTTTTCTTAAACACATTCAATGAGCATTTTGGGAAGAGTCACTAAAAGGACACACAGTATCTTTTCTGTTTTGCACATAGTTTATTATCTTTGCTCTCAAATACAGAATGTCAAAGTCTTAAGAAGGACTTTTCAACCAAGGAAGTATTTTTTCACAATTATAATACAGAGACAACAGCATTTGGAGTTGAATTTACAATTTACTCACTGCTGCCTCTCTCATTGTAATTAATGTGGTCAGAAACAACTTCCAAAAATAATTCCGTCTCATGTAATTTTTTTTTCCACATAGTTACACCAGCTCTTAAACTTCATTTTCTTTTATTTACCAGAAACTTAAAGAAAAACTATTTTTGATTGTATTTAATTGTCTCAGTCAAAGAATCACAGGATCACAGAATGCTTTGGGTTAGAAGGGACCTTAAAGGTCACCTAGTTCCAACATCTGTGCTGTGGTCAGAGGCATCTTCCAGTAGAAGGATCATAGAAGCAAATTTGGGCTGAGGCTAGCCAGCACCCCTAGAGAGGGCCCAGTCCCACCTCTCCTTATTAGAGGCAGAGACAGCTGCAGCACGTTGCTCAGGAGTATGTCCAGTAGGGTTTGATTGTCTCCTAAGACAGAGACGCTACAGCCTTTGTAGGCTCTTCATCGGCATTCAACTGAGATTGTCATAAGGAAAAAAAAAAAAAAAAAGGTTTTTTAAAACTTATATTTAAGCAGTATTTACTGCATTTCAGTTCAGTTTGTACCCATCACTTCTCATCCTGTCACTGATCAAAACTGAGAAGAGTCTGTCTCCATCTTCTTTAGTGCCCCATCACACATTATATACATAGATTAGTGTCTCCTGACTCTTCCTTAGGGCAGAGAGTTTCAGAAGTCTCAGCCTGTTTTCATATGACAGATGCATCAGTACAGCAAATTTTTAGTGACCTTTCACTGTAATTTCCATAGTATGTCTATTTTTTTTCTTGTACAGGAAAGCCCAGCACTGGATCCAGCATTCCAGGGATGGTCTCACAATGCTGACTGGAGAGAAAGGATCACATCACTTGGTCTGTTTGTTACACTTTTTCTAAAGAAGTTCCAGACACTGTCGGATTTCCACATGGGAAGGGCACACTGCTGACTCATGGTCAGCGTAGTGTCTACCAGGACCCCCTTCTGCAAAGCTACCTTCCAGCTAGTTGGCTCCCAGTCTTTATTGCTGAATGGAATTGTTCCTTACCAGATAAAGACTTTGCTTTTCACCCTTTTAAATTCGTGGGGTTCCTTGAAGCCCACTTCAGCAGTGAAGTTTCCAGGTGTCTCTGAATGGCAGCAAGGACAACTGATGTAATTAGCCACCCCTCCTGGTTTTGTATCTTCAGCAAATACTCTGAGTGTGCACTACGTCCCACCATTAAGATCATTAAAACAGGTATTAAACACTGTTGGATCAGTACTGACTCCTGTAGGAAACCTGTAGAGATTATCCTCCAGCTGGAGCTCCTGCTGCCTTTACATCTCTTTGTCTAGTAAAGAGATTTTGACAGCTTTCAATTCACCTCACTGTGCATTTATCTAGCCCCTAACTCTTCAGTTTTGTCAGCATTTTCTGTGATAGTGGCAAAACCCTTGTTAAATCAAGCTAAATAACATCTACTTTTTCTCCCACCCCAGCCCTTGCCCATAAAGCACTTTTTATCATTGTAGAGGACTACAAGAATGGTCAGACATGATCTCACTTTATATATCCAAATGGATTTCTTCGAATACCCTGCTTGTCCTCAATATGCTTTGAAAAACTTTTCAGAGTTTTTAGTACACAATCTTCTCGGAGAATAAGGTGAGACTGAGCAGTGTTCCTCCAGATGCTCCTTCTTGCCCTTCTTGAAGACAGGAGTGATATTTAATTTCTTCCTATCATCAGGGATCTCTCCTGATCACCATGACCTTGGAGAGACAACCAAGAGTCACTTCACAATGACCTGGGCCAGCTTTCTCAGCACTCATAGGTACATATTGCGAGGTCCCAGAACCTGCGTATGCCCAATTGACTTAAATGTACCCTAGCCAGAACCCCCTCCAGCAAGAGTAAGTTTTCTTTGCTCTAGATTTATGTTTGTTGGTTTAAACTGACTGATGCAGAAATTTTAAAATATTTTTCAGAAGGGATTTGATCAAATGATTCAGGAATTTTAATAATCACCTAGACACAACACCTCCGCATCACTACTTGAAAAATTGACACTAAAACTTAGTAGTACTACTTTTGCAATTTTTGGACAGAAAAGTTAAGAAAACTATTTTTTTGGGAGGAGTAGGAAGAGGCAAGTTGGCTGAATGTTTAAAGTTCTGAGAAAACTAATAGCCTAAAATGTCCTTCATGTGGAGTTTAAATCAATTAAATAAGAATGCAGTACTGAACAAATTTGAATCAGTGACCTTTATGAAATGGACTTTTCTCAGATCTCCAAGATAGGAAAAAACCTGTTAAATATCCAAGCTGGATCCATAACAAGACTGTCCAAGTGAAATGAAATGTAAATGGAATTCTTTTTGAAAGCTGTACCTCCAGGAGCAGGTCAATACAGAGTCATGAATGTGTGTTGATCTGGCTCGCATCCACACAACAAGAGCTTACTTGGGAAAAAGACAGTGGATACTGTCATCAAAATATCATTTTCTGCCAATAATAAGATTTTTTTCTACAGAAACAAGGGCTTATTTTGAGAAAAATAATTGTCTTTTAAATATAAGAACTTGCCTAAGACAAGATAAAAAAAATGAGTGCCCCAAGCTTGAAGAGTATGAAAAAATCTATCCCAAAAAAGAACAAAACATAATATGTAGAGCTTATAACAATAAAGCTTCCAATAAAACAAAACTTCTGCACATCTGTTAGTGCCATAGGCATTATCCAATGTGCAATGCAGAACCATCACATTTATGCCAGACATGAAATAAAACTAGATGAATCTCTGAAAGTACAGTGTATCGGCGAAGATGAAGGATTAGATGTAACTTCACTGTCTGGATCAATCTCTGTTCTTTCTTTGCATTTAAGCACACCACTAACTGCCATATGATATGTAGCTCAAAGTAAAATGAACAGTAAAAAAGTTTGATCCATACCAGCTGCCAATAAGTTGGTTTTACGCCAACATTAGTAGGATGTGCAGGAGCTGTGTTGGGATTTAGTGGCTCTGCAAAAATATCTGCATGCTGAAAACATCAGCTCTATGGAGTTATCTGTTTCTGCCGGGTGTTACCTGTCCGGAAACAAATGCTCACCACCCAGAAATGTACTTTACTTTGATACAATTCAGGAAGGAATGTTCTTTGGGGAGAAGGAAAGACGGAAATGATCTGGGAAAGAATGATAAATGTTGAAATTAACCATCAAATCTACATGCTTATAAATATACTCAGTGTGAGATCAGGAAACAGGAAATGTGCATAGTGTTTATTACCCACACACAGCAGTGAGACCAGCTGCCTACATGTCCTGGAGTGGTCAGGATAATCCTGTAATTAACAATGCACTTCAATAGGGAAAAAAAAATCTAGTCATCTCATTCTTGATGATGGATGTGTGGAGGAAGAGGGCAGCAAAGAGCATTTGAAGATCACTGTTAGGAATTTCTGAGGAGCTGATTCCATGCTATGTTCACAGTGCAGTTTTCCTGCGCACAAGCACATCCTCGAGCAGTTCAGATACCTTCTAGAGGTCCTGTACCAGGACATCCTGTTTCTTAACAGCAGATATACAAGCTGTATTTCTCTTAGAAGCCAAGATATGCTACTGTAGAATGTAACACTAGACCTAATTCTACTAGTACCTGGTGCCAACAGAGATATACAAGTATGATAGAGATATAAAATTATGATTAACTCTTTAAAACTTTAAAATACTATTTTTATGCTACCACTCCTCACCATGAATAGAAAAGGATTTCTGAGATCTCAATAGCCAAAATGATGGAGATCACTATAAGGGGAGATCCTTTTTGTAGGGATGGCCAATGCAGAATTCCTCTCTGGAAGACACAAAATTGCAAAACCATTTCATTTTTTTTTTAAATGTGTAATGGATGCTCTATTCATCCTCTATGCACTGCAACTTTCTTCAACTTTGAAATTCAATATAATGAGACAAGCCTTTTTAGAGAGCAGGATTAAATCTGCAGAACCACTAGCAGGTTATATCCTTTACTCCTTCATTCACACAGACAAAAATGTTGTCACTGAGAAACAGAACATCTTGGGGTTGACTGAGGACAAATTACTTCCACTGATTTTTGCTAGATATGAGAGTGAGAGTAGTTTGGTGGCAGGACTGCATAAGGGAAGGCACAGGGTTCAATGATTCATGACAAGTGAGCCATACCTGCAGTATTTTAAAGTGAAAAAAATCTGTTCATGCAAAAACTGTCATACCCATGCCTGTTTTTTAAGGCTTTTTTTTTTTGAGTTAGCCATCTGAAAACTCACATTTTGTAAAACATATAGTAGTAATGATTATTGATCTATCAGAGAGCAGTACTACAAAACAGCCTCACTGACTAAGCCAAGCTGTGAAAACGAGCAGGAGGGATAACATTTCTGATTTTAGGCAGAGATAGTCTTAATTCTCTCTCTACTTGGTTTTCACTTAACCCACAATGTTACCTGAGAAGAAGCGCAGCCCAGCTCTTCTGATGCTGAACAGCAGAAGAGCTAGTGTAAAGACATAACCTCCAAAAAGCACAAATCCTACCTTTTTGGGGATAAGACTGTCAAATATTGCGTTTTCCAGATACATTCCCTGCATACAGTTAAAATCACTAAATGTTATTTCACTTTGCTCTGACCGATGGTGGAAAACACAGAGGGCAACTTAAGTCTTTTGGGGCTCCCCTCTACTTCCTACATCCACAGAAGACATTAATTTTGCTGTTTATTCATCTGCCTTGATGCTTTATTTTGTTCCAGGCTTGTGTTCATGATGTGAATGTCAAAATCATGCCATTATGACCAAAAGCAAATGAACAGCGCACAACTTCTCAGTGAAGTTTCACTTATATACTGTAATGGAGAAGTTTCACTTATATACTGTAATGGAGACATGAGCATTTAAAAATACTATGCTGTACTCTGCTCCGAGTGCCTGCTAGTGTAGCAAGAGATGAAGGGTTAAAAATTTCTCCTTGTCCTTTCAAAAGTTCTGCTTTGTTTTTAAGCTTAAAACAGCTTCCAGTTCATCTATGTCTCCCAAAAGGGAGCTGTTTGCAAACAGCTCTTTTCTTTTGTCACTCTCTATAGCCCCGCCTGCACAGACCAGAGCCTTCATTCTCCCAGCCAAGCCAAATGGGTTGCAATTCCCCTTGGACTTCATCCACAAATCCCCTTAATTGGCAGGAGAGATTGCCATTGAGTGGTGTGAAGGACTCTTTCCTCCACAGGGGTTGATTGTGCTGCCTCCACAGGACCACCCGCACCTGCCAGCCGGCAGAGCAAGGAGCCAGCATTGGTCACCACCAGATATGAGCCTCCTGCCTAGTTAGACTACAATGCTTTAAAGAGCATGTAGAAGACTACGTGGAGTGCACTTGAATATAGCACTATTTTTTTGTGACGAGCACTATTGCGCTTGGCACTCAAAATGAGCCAGCCGTTGCAATACAATGTCCTTGGATGGACTGTGTGCACTAAATAGTGAGTATTTAATGGTACCTAAGCACTGGTGTCATCAAGGGATTACAGCCAGAGTAAAAGCAAGGAGTAAGTGACAGTGTATCAGAGGTCAGCACTGTGTCTTCCACGTGTATCACCCATGAGAGCATCCTTTGCAGTTCTCCCAGCTCCAGGATGGTAACTGCAGGAGAAAAGGTATGTCCATAGAGGTAAATAACCATGGAGAAAAGCAAGCCAGAGAAAAATGCTCGGTAGCATCACTTTCTGAACTGGAGGGTACTTACCAGCAGTGAAAGTGAAGAGCCATGTGGGTTGGCAGCAGTCAGTTCTTGCTTTCAGGACCATAATGTTCAATGCACAATAGTAACTCTTTTCAAGCTGGTGCAGCTGTTCAGCTCCATCAAGCACCTACTGAGTTGAAGGGTAAGTGCTCTATTTGAACACTGAAGTCTCCATTTCGAAAGGCAAATGAATTTCCTGAAACCTGCAAAAGCCTTAGCAAGTCATGCAAATACCATACATGAGTTGGTCATGGTAATTTGAACACTTAATTTGGATACCCGTTTTTTCAATTAAAAAAAAAAAAGAGGAACAAGAAAAAATCCCTGTATTCCATCTGTCTCTAACTAGCTAGCCATTTTCAGTGTGTTTGTAGGTCCACAATACAATGTGAGCTTGGAAGGCAAGTGGGCTAACCAGCTTTATAAGACTAAATAGAAGCAAGCAAATACTTTGTAGAAAAACCTTCATTTGGCAAATTTCTTACTTTAGCCATTCACAAAAGTCCTGCAATCATATGCATTCTGGGAAAGTTTTTCCCAAATTCCTGTGTGCAATTCTTGCTTTGCACTTCACCTGAAAGAAAGTAGTTGGACCTCTATAACTTTAGCAATGTGAAATTCAAATTGTCCTGAGGAAGGTGAAGGAAGATGACCATCCGATTGATGAGCATCGAACTCCGATTTATTGAACCAGCTTACACACTTTTATAGTAGTGTTAATTAAGCTCATACGTATTGCAAAACCTGAGCTCATCATTGGTTACAGATTACACACCAACCCCTCCTTTGTTGTCAATACCTGTGGTTTCTTGTTGAGGCTAATACTTGTTTTTCTCATCCTGCTGCTGACTTGTTATTGACCATTCCCAAGGCCTCCATGTTTTTCACCACACTTTTCTCATCACTTAGCCAAGGACACTGCATTTACTGTTCAAGGGAAAAGCCTGAGAACTTGCTGCTCACAGCTCCCTTTTACTATTTAACCAGCTGTATGTGATCATGGCCTTTCTATAAGCCATGTCTAAACAAAATTCTCCAACATTGTCCTGTTCAGGTTTTGTCAGATGTGCAGGAATTACACTGAAGAATATCAGCTAGCTCAACTCATCCTCCAAATTCTCCATTTAAACATATTACTGGATGGTGGAAGACTAGGGCTAGCCAGCTATCACCATCTTGAGTCTATGTATTTGAATGGTTTCTAGCAAGACCACAGATCCTATTCACAGTGCAAGGGTTTCAGCTGCCTTGCAATTCATGCAGTAATTGTGCTAATGTCTAGCTCAGCTGTGGATGGATAATGGAAAGGAGCATCTCACCTGGCAGTCAGTACCCCTGCCAGTGGCCATCAAACATCACTGCCTTAGGTGAATCTCCTGTAGCAGAGGGGTTGAACTAGATGATCTCCAGAGGTCTCTTCCAACACTAACTATTCTATGATATTGTGAAGCTGCTCAAACCAATTCTTGGACTTTGATGAAGGAAGAGTTACATATTTTAAAAGTCATATCTACTGTTCATTCTTGCATTTTGCATGTTATGCCGCATAGTCACTGATGAATATGTTAAGTCCATCTGTGTTCAACCATCACAGAAAAGATTTCACATTTGCAAGTTCAGTCTTTTTTGGTTACCTGGAGATACTCGCTTAAAATGTGTAGCTTCCAGCAATAATCTGATGCAAAAAATGAGCAAGGAGTGCAAATGGAAAGCAAGGTAAAGTTGAAAACCAATTTATCTGTAATGCCCATGGATACAAGAGAAGAATGTTGGCCTTATCCCTCGTGACGACTCACCGTCCATTCTTGAAGCAGGAGTTAAAGCTTTCAGTTCTCAAATGATGGATATTAAAGCTTCTCTTCCATGTGTGAGCAAGATCTCTTTAAGACAATTTGAAAATTAGGAAATGCTGCTGAAGACTGTTGTGCTGTTTGACCACTCACCCCAGAAATATTACATGCAATGTAAGGTAATGTAAGGTCCCAAACAGGCTCATTGCACAAGAGAAAATTTTATCCAAAGACAATAGAAGTTATGAATGCTTGGAAGAAAAGTGCTGCTACATAGTTTGTTCTCTGGACTGGATGTAATTCTATAGAAATGTAGCAGTCTTGCCAAGAGAAAATTAAGGAAATCAGTTTTAGTGGGGTATTTGTTTTGTTTAATTGTAAATCAGGGGACTGTTTACAATTCTAGGATTCTATGAACCTTATGTCTTAGCAAATTTTTCAGAAAAAAAATTCAAGTTGGCGCAATAGGTAACTTGAAAGATGAGGGTTCATTGTTAAATAGGATGTTAGCTATTGAAAGAATTAGTTTCTAAATCTGATTTTACCAATGAGACATGATTTTATTTTTCTTTTACCATAATGACTCGTAGGAAAAAAAAGATGGAAAGAAGCATGTGGTCACAAAATCTTCCCTTGACAATTCCCAGTGATACAACTTACAGTTCCACTTCTGCAAAAACAGTCTCCCTCCATCTGCACAATTTCAGTGATGCCAGTCACAGATTATACAATTCACACTCGAATCCTCTGTATCTACATTGTATATGTCCTCACTGAGAATCAGCTGTTAAGGAATTTAAAAGGAATGCAGAAACCTAGATAGTAGAAAGAAAGGAACAGATTTAGAAATGCATCTCTATTACTGCAAAGGGAGGAAACTCCTTATAAATTGACCAAGCTCCTTGCTAGGGATTTCTGTTGTGCTTAAAAACTCAAAAGAAGTTCACCTTTTTACACGTTGGTAAGAAATTATGTATGACAACAACAATTCAGTTGAAAATCATGGGTAATACAGTAAAAACAAGAATTGTAAATCTCTCTCAAACTTCTGTTTTAATAATCCCATTATTTCCGTCTTGTCCCAGTGTTGCGTTACTGCTCAGCCCATACTTACACATCCACGCAGTCTCTGATGAGGCCTTCAATCACATTTCAGGAGGCAACGCCCTCATCAGTTCTTTCTTCTTAAGATGAGAAGATAAACAGTTCATTCACGAACACAGAGTACTGCCAGTAGTGCCAGAGTTTCCTTGCAGTTTGGGGGAAATAATATACTGCACTTGTCTCAAAGGTAAAATTCATCTTTATTAAAGACAATTGGGATTTCATTGAATATAAATCAAGTATCACTTAAATAAAGCAGTTTTTCAGACTATTTCAAATCATTTTCAGGGTATAATATTTTGCAGCTACAGCAGTACTGTAGCTACAAACTCTACTGAAGATGCTTGTATATATGATAAATTACCTTTATAATCTCATTATTAATATTTTATGAGCAGATACCCTGATTAACCTGGCAAAATTCCTTCTGAAGCTTAATAATATCAGTAATTTTATGTAGTTGTATTTAATGTTGTAGTTGTGTTTAATGTTGACTGAAATATGCAAGTTTCAGCCATCCATTGACACATTAACATCTGAAATTTTGGCTGGACTAAAACTCACTATTCAGTCCTTAAATTCTGTGTTTGATAATTCAGACTTTAATCTTTTCTTTATTCCTTTGCTACAACCACTCAAAATACCATTCAAAAAAAGGAAGGAAAAGATTCTCTTAAATGTGAAGATAAACATTGTAAACATCTGTGAATATTTGTTTTCTTTGTCCAATTTTAACAGTTTTGACTGAATGATTAAAGGTGAAAGATTGATAGATGAGAAATTGCTTCTTTTTCTCTCCCAGTACTAGACTCCAGTTCAGCAAATCAAACTAATCTATTCATCCTGCTGTGTCACTTCTCCATTTGTTCATCAGTATGTCTGTTACTCACTATTTAAAATATTTATTGAATAAAGATCACCCTGGGCTACAGCAGTGTGTGAAAACTTCAGTCATTGAGAAGAAAGCGAAAAAAAGCAGGTAGTCAAGAATTAAAAATCATATTTTTGTAACCTAAGTAAACCTCTTTAACCCAAATTCCATCTGCTAATAACATGTAGAAAAAAAGTAGTGACTACTTCTATTGTCGTGCCAAACTCAATGGGTGGTTAATCCTAATTTGAATTTTAATTCAGTTTGAAATGAGTGTAAGGAGTGTGAAATATTGGACTAGAACAATTTATAGTGAAATAGAAACTCTGGGGCAGCCTTCATCTACATATGCTTTTATCTGGATGCAAAAAACATTTACTCTTTATAGAACATTTTTTTTTACTTAATTTTTTGTCACAATATACAGTGATTATTCTAGAATATCACAGAAGCCTTAATACACTACTACTTAAAAGAAACATGCCTGTGTCAGAAGCAGTTAAACACAAAAGTGTTTGGCGTTATTAAGCACATTTTTATTTCTGTCTTACTTTCCTGTACTTTGTGTGTGTGATTTAAAAAACAGGCACTTTGTCAGATGTTTAATGTTTATGAAAAAAGAGAAAATAAAATAAAGTAAGTGGCTTTGAGTACCATGCCTTAGCACTGTAACTGTGTGAAGGAACAGCATTCATCAGTGTGGTATCCTAATTTCTTACCTTCTGAGTTCTGAGGCATGTAAAATCATATCTGATTCTCCAAGACACAGAAGGCATAACAGTACAGTTTACAAGCTGCTTGAGAATTAAGTACTCTTTCCTAGACAGTGTCCAAAGACAGCAAACAATTATGCGCATAGCCAATGTATTTTAACTTGGTTAAACAATCTAGAGATGTTAATGACCATCTTATTCTTTGGCCATATTATTTTCAAGCAATGTGGTTGTAACACAGTAAAAAAGAATAAAGTAAAAAAAATTAATATGAAGATGAAAAATTAATTTAAATTTTGCAGGTCTCTTCTAAAGGTGAAAGTTTGGAACAGTACCCTCATCTCTTTTTTTTTTTTTGTGCTATGGTCAATCAGACTGTAAAAGTAAATCAACCAACCAAACAATAAATATAATCTACAAATTGTATGTCTGCTTGTAAAGTAAATAAACACATAGACAAAGCCTTGCTGTTTGATGCTGTGACAGAAGACAATGCATACTTGTGCACTCAGCCTAGTTTTCAGAGCCAGCGAACATCCCATTGAAATCTGCTGCAATTCATGTGAAGGAAAATTACAGGTGTCCACCCCCAATAGTCATCTGTGCTGGTAGCCTGCTTCTTACTGGAAAGCATCATCAAGGTAGACCAGACGCTCATTGGGATTATAGGTAGCTCAACTTTACAGTGAAGATGTCATTTCCCTGGGAGGATTCTATACCAGCAGCTCATTGCATTGCATATGCACTCATTAGGCTAAATTTTTATGGTAGACAACACAAAATTAAAGGTGAATCTCAAGAGATCAAGAGATCCTCATAAAGGGCATGGTGTTGGGGAGCAAATGGCCTGAAAGGAAATGAAGTTGCTACTTCCTTTTTTTACTTTTTTCCCTTTTTCTCTTTAAAACCAAAACCAAAACCAAAACCAAAACCAAAACCAACCAACAAACAAACAAACAAAACCAACCCCTCCCCCCCAAAAAAGGCCTCATCTCACCAGGACAAAAATATGCAAGTTTGTTTATTATCTGGCTTCTGGCACAATGTGGCCCTTGGGAGCAGGACACAGCTGTGTTGCACAAGACCTTGAATGCAAGCACAGTCTGCCAAGTGTTGTTACTTTCCAGGAGCTCTGGCAGCACAGCCATTTATAAATCTACCCCACAGCAACAGGTGTGTGTAAGGCAGGAGCATCCTGTCAGAGACATATGGGCCTCCACAGGCTGGTGATGAAACCTGGGGATGCAATGATCCCACACACAAACTGCCAAAGGGATCTGCAGGGAAACTCACCTGCACCCTGGTTTGAGCTGGATCCCACACATATCCCACTCCTGACCCGCCTGTCCGGCCCCAGCATTTGTGCACAGTGGTCTCTTTCTTCCCATAATTGACTTTGCTGACCTCTGCTCTTCCTTGCAGCCCGAGGACTGCCTTTGTCTCAGCTCTTATCTTGGCAGTCCCTCGTCCCTTATCCTCACACTGTAACCCACCGACTGGAGTTTCCTGTTTTCCACCCCTGCACACAGCAATCTCTGCCTTATCTCCCTGCTGATTTCATTCTCAGCTCCATCTGTTCATTTGACATTTATGAACCTCATCAAGCTTTTGTTTTCAGACCTATCCAAATTTAAATACCTTCCATTGTATTTGTGCTTGCTCGGTTCTCACATTTGTCACTGGGATGATAACTGTGCTGAATAACCTAAATCTGGTTCTAAATTTGGTTCTGACTTCAGCTTCTATCCTTTTCAAAAAGCCTGCTGTGCTGTCAAAGCCTCACAATGAGGTCCCCATGGCTAAAACAGTCCTGTTTTTGCTCAGTGCCTGTCAGGCATTCTCCAGATTCATGAAACTTCTTGTGTAAGCATAGCTCCTCATCCTGCCCCTGTCTTCTCTCAGCCATAAAATGTATTTATTTGTCTTAAAACATCATCTGATTTTGTTAGACTCTCCCTTAGTTTCATGCATTTAGTGATTTATATTCCTGTGAGAAGCATTTTTTACTGTCTCAAGATGATTCTGCCATGTCTAAATTCAACAGGAAACCTTCCCTTCGCCTGGCTTTACTTATCAGCAGAGGACAGGTTTGAAAAGAGAATACATTTTTAAAAAGTATATTTTTTAAAACATATACTCCCTCCTTACTTATGGTTTTATCTCTTGGATGCTTTACTCTCATCTGAAAATGCCTCATTCCTCCATAATTTTTTTTCTACAGTGAAGTGTTACATAGATAAAGGCAGGAAGGAAATATACCTAACTTAATTTATCCTTATTTTTATCTCTAAATCTGATTTAAATCCCTCAGTTATTAAATCGGCTCAATTCCAAGTATGCCACCTGCACAGGATGCTGCAAGAAATATGTTGCAATCAGAAGGCCAGCTCAGGACCTGAAACTTAAAGAAAAAAATATCCTACAATTTCCCTGCCCTCAACAAACAAAACCTTGAAAGCGAGAAAAACCCATTTCAAACATGCAATGTTAGTGTAGCCTAACATTGATATCCTAACTTTCTAGATAATTTAAAACTCCACAATCCCTAGTCCCATTACTAAGGGATCCACAGAAAATCCATACCTGATTGTTCTGGGTTTTTTTGATCCATAAACTAGCTGGGTTTTTTAAAATATTATTCTAGGTTCTTAGGTTGGAGTCTTTGGCAGCATGCAAGTATCCTTCTGACTAAAACAGCTATCAACTTTTCCTTTTATTTCCAGCCTTCAATTTTTTGGGTTCCCGTGTTCCCTACAAATACCTGCTTTGTTCTTGTCCAAATGATTCTCTAGACAGACACTTTTCCTTCCCAAGTACATAGTAATGGTTCAAACAGGTTTAGTGAATATTTTTGTCTTAATCCAAGGAATTTTAGTTCCATTAGCAGCTTTACTGCTCATCACTGAATTTTATTTAATGTATCTATCTTTTATTATTTTTAGGACTGTTTAATAATCTTCATCAAATAAATCACGACTCTTTACTTCTCTGATTTCCCAACATGCTATCAGAAGTTTTGCACTTAGAGATGTTTTTCTCCTTCTCTCATATTTTCCAGCTTAGTCCACAAAGGGATCCAAAAATAGCCGAAGAATTTTCACAAACTCTCTAAAAATCAATGACACTCATTTTGCCAAGCCATAGAATGAAATTATGATCACAGCAGATACTGCTGACACTGTAAAGTCAAAGGAACTCAAAACTGTAGAAAATTAACAAGAGTGTCTTTCTGAAATTAAATATGGTGAAGAACCACAAGCGTAAACAGAGACAATGGCATAGTTCTGAACTTGTTATTTCATGACCAGCACGTGATCAACTAGCAACACCTGTATTTATAGTGCAGCTATCTCAGAGTTGACTTCTGACTTTTCCGGGGTATAACACAGGGCAGCAGGATAGATTTGTGCAATTAAAATGCAAACACCTGGGCTGGCTTTTAAAGACCAGATGTGCTTCAATTAAACAAGCCCTGAGGTTTGCTTAAAACTAGCACCTGCTTCCTGGTTACATGTGGTCACCTGGGTTTCCGTGTAAATTTTAAGTTATGAATGTCTTTGGCTCTTTTTGAATGGGAAATGCCTCTATTTAGGTACTTCTTTGCAAGCAAGTCAAATTACCTTTTCTGCAAGGTATGTTCCAAATTTAATTCTCACCCTTCAACTTCCTGCAGAGGTTTGCTCCTAGATGTTGTAAAATAGCCAAGAACTAAAAGCTGCCCTCTGTGCTGTCCCTCAGTACCTAGTTTTTGATACTTTTAGTTGCAGTGAACAATGGCAGAATTGAAAGCAAACCTCTAATGAGTCAGCACAGCTGGTTAAACTACAGCATCCCTTAGGCCACAGGAAAAAAGGCAAAGTTAGTAATCTAGTTTCTCTGAGCACCTTGCTGACATGTTCATAGGCTCTGCCTGGCAACTTCCTGGTTTATAACGACACAGATTTGACTTTGGGGATGAGCACATATGCACCCTCTGACTAGGGATTCCCTTGTGCCATCTGTTGTGTGTCAGCTGTACTGAACCAGCATGCACCAAAAAACTCACACATTTCGAGAGTACAGGTAAGACAAAGCCGACAACTGCCTCCTGGTGAGCAGATTCATAATTAGAGGAATAGGGCTTTCCACAGATCCACAAAGTGAGCTCAGTTGCTCAACTTAATAAATCTCAGGTTCTGCATCCAAGCTGTACTTAAAAATATATTCCTATATTATATTTGACAGGTAAGAAATAAGCCTGATGATATCTCAGTCAGCATCTCTTTCAGATATTGGAAAGATCAGTTGTGATTTCTGTGTAAATCACTGTCTGCCTGCTTTCCTTTCAGCCTTATTCAATGGTAGCTGATATAGACAAGAGTTTTAAAAACAGTCATTTTTAACAAATTAGTACTCAAGAGCCTGAGCTAGATTAGGAGCTGTTTGATTTTAGGGTGTTTTTAATGCCTGGTGGGATCTATGACAAAGGGGTAGGGCAAGAAAACAGGTCTCAATTTTTTTTCTGAGAGTCTTTTCAATAGTTAGTGGAAAACTTCACAATTGGCAAGCATCATAAGCCAACTGGCCTAGTAAGTGGTCTAATACAACAGAGCAGAAATATCTCAGCGAATGAGCACTTTACAGGGATGTCTAGTGGCAAAGAAAAAACTGCAAAATAAAGCTGCAGCTGTATTCAGCCTGGTGAGGCAGGCTGAATTTTTACATGGAAGAAACTTGCTAGGGACTTCAAAGGTAAAAAAAAAAAAAAGAAAAAACGTCCTTGGTTCCTCAAGGTGCTTGTCTCAACTCCCTAAAGCATTGTGTCACTAAATAGGTTGACATCATGGTCTTCAAACTATCATAATTTTCATTCTAACTCCTCTTTTGATTGTTCTGCTCAAAAAACAAAACGAAACAAAAAATACCCGCACCAACCAAACAAACAAAAAAGCAAAAAAAACAAACAAAAACCCTCTCTTATGTTTAAACACAGCTTAGAACAAAATCACTTCTGAATCTGCAAAAACTGTTTTATCTCCAAGGCAGCCAAACAGCAGGATCAACAAAGCAGTCCATGACTATTTTTGTCTGGGTGCCTGTGGGGAGAAAAGATATTTGATGATTTGCCTGGAGCATTGGAAGGCTTAGCATCAGCTTTCGGAGTGTAAGATAGGCAGAGAGAGACATGAAATATTCAGAATATGTTAGACTGGTCTTCTGCAGCGTCTGATGGAACTATGGTCAAATGCATCATTCAGTTTACCTAAAGGTGTTCATATTGCAGAAACCAGAGGGAGCTGATATCACCTAAAGACTGAGCATAAGCTTGAAGATGTTATAGTTCTCCGTCTACAGCATTTTCAGAAGGCCTGACTTCATAGCTGGTAAGTCTTGACAGGTTTTACCCAGATGCTCATTTCTAGAAGGCAAATAACTTACACACCTCAGTAGCACTTAGTCAATTACAGTTTTTTCTGCTAGTATGAAAAAGACGTACACATGGTATAAGCATGCAATTTTATATTCCTAAACACACAGAAAAACATCTTTAAGAAAAAATGTGGAGCTAATAATTAGTTGAATTTGGCTGTCTTTTTCTTATTTTAATGGGCATGGTAAACCTCAGAAACACAGTATCAGATACATCAAAGGAACAAGAGAAAAGATTTTGTTGGTATTTTGATAGTGTAAATCATAGAAATATGACTGAAAGGATCCTTTATTCTATTTACATAAAAACTCTCTTTTTTGTGCTAAGTGACCTGAAGCTGTAACTGGTGAGACTGTGCTATTCATCTGGATTAAGTGCCCAACATTGCTTTTTCTTGTTTGGTGATGTCTAGTTTAATTTTAGGGAAATTTTAGGGAAAAGGTGCTCAGGTATTTATTGCTAGGGTGCAGGTTCTCCTTTACCAAGGAAGCTCCTGAAGAAGTGCACAGAAACTCACATCTTCTGTCTCCCTCTAGCACAAAGTTTCTGGTGACCAGCCCAGGTCACCAGACTGGGCTGGTCACCCCATGGACTGCACAGAGGTAGGCAGAGAGAAGAGGAAAAGCACACAGAGAAATAATTCAGAGAGGGAAATAAGCTCCAGTTCAAAAAAAAAAATGATGTGGAGCTTTTTGCTCCAGAAAACACTGTGAGCAAGAACTGAGTCTGCTCAGTAACTGGCATGTGCAGGCAGAAATTATCCAGTGGAGGCCAGGTTTTGCAAGATGTTTAGGTGGCCACAGATGCTGACAGACGCATAGCCCCGCATCATTGGAAACATTTAGTATTTACCTGTCTCTAGTAAAATTAAAAATCTTAATTGAGTATCAACATCTAGTTAATTTCTATGGGTTTGGCCCTTGTGTGTTTTCAGAGAGGAGGCTCTTATCAGATTCCTCAGGTACCTACATACCTTTACAAATCTGTCCTCACATGTCTAAGTAAAGATGTGAAACACAACCAACACTCATTTCATTTCCTCTAACCTGTATCAACAAGTCTTTTTTTGACAGTTAAAGCCCAGAACTTGCATAACTGTAACTTAAATCCTGACTGAATTGCTAGTAGGCTGATCCTTTTTAACTTCCACATTTTAAATTGGTTCTTCTATGAGAATTACTGGCACTGGTCCATAGTTTTTCCTTCTGGATCTCATTCCCCTCCGTAATAATCCTTCCTCTCATATTTTTGCCTACAATCAGGACTGGATTATCTTGCTTTATTTTTTGAAATTAACCAACAGTGACATTTTTAAAAAGGGAGCAAATATACATGAAACACTCAGACATCTGGATCTGACAGTCAAGAAGTCAGTGTTGCCTTATGATCACATGTAATTGTCACAGATCCATGTTACAGAACATAGCTTCACATTCTGCATGTTCCTCTAGCATGTATGAGCAGTCCAGTGCCTTTTTTTTTTCCTTGCTGTCAGAGCAACGCACAGGCAATTACCTAGTGTGGTCTTGCTGTGCTCATTTCATTTCCAATGTAACTTCATCTCACCATTCTTCTGTTAATATATTCAGTGATTCAGACTTTGATTTGTCTTTTCTTAACCTTTGCAGAAGCTGGCATTTTGACAGCCTTGAAAATCATCTGTTTAGGGAGTCACAAATGCAGGCAGCATTGCAAATTTTCCCAATCCTGTTCAAATAGGATACCCCAAGTCCACAAGAAAAACCACTCTAAGCTCTAAAAGCTCTTTCCTTGCTCAAATCATTCAGGTCTTGCATTCCTTTGTAAGGCAGCATGCAAGCATGGGCAGGTTAATGGTGGCTGCAGCAGTATGTCTCTGACGGCATCCTAACATGGGCCAAATTCCTCATTTGTAGAAGCCAGCAACTGATGGCAAAATATTTTTTGTCACAACTGCCTTAGTTTGGATTTGAACCAAAGACCTGGAGATGAAAGGCAATATTTTAGCCTCTTGAGATTTCGGTACACCTTATCATCTCCCCTTATCACTACATATTTTCTTAAATCTTCCCCTTTTTTTTCTGCTTTCTTCCAAATTTTTATTCATCCTCCTTGAACCAGAATTAGGCTCCTCAATAGAATATGAATTCCTCTGGAGTATGACCCCCATATTCCAGAATCTTTGCTGCAACTTTTGAGTTCTCTCTCTTGGTATCACTATGCTTTCCACAGACCAGAAGAGTTCCATGTCTTTTCTGTTCTTTGTCTACTCTCTCTTAGTATAAAACATCCTGTAATACTAGTAGGTTTGGTGTTAATGGGTACAGTTTGATTCTGCCTATCTTTGACAAGGGTAATAAACTTCCTGACCATGGGGAAGGTCTGACTGTATTTCTTCTTGTCCTGCTTGAAATATGTGTCATAATATTAAATTAAATAAATATTGTCTCTGTCAGTAATACATGACTTTAATGGCAGACTTAACTATACTGAAGTATGATTTAACAGCCATGAAGGCACTTATAGCATCCAACCTTATCATGAAACAAATTAGTACCTGTCATAATGGTGTGACATTGACTCCTTTAGACAGGGTCCTCCCCACTGTGTTTTTTATAAATTCCAGAAATAATAAGAAAAAGCTTCTAAAATTTGCTATCTTCATATTTTTTTTCTGAATACACTAAGAACACTAGCAGACAAGATTACTTTGGCCACTCTTTGTCAACAACCTCATTCCAAATTAAGTGAACCATAGACATTTTTTGTAAAATTTTCTCTACCAGTTGCAACTTGAAAAAAATAGTCAGCAACATATTTTACAGTATCCAACCTGTTAGAATTTCCCCAGTTACCCAGCTATTGCTTGGCATGTCAAGTTCATGTGAGTCCTGAGCTCTCCTGATCACGGTGCGCATGATTAAAACCAAGCAACATGATAGAGTGTTGTAGAGCAGTGAGCAATTGAAAAACAAAGCCTGTGACATCTGGCTGAACACATTGTCCTGGTGGAGATAATTTATGGTTTGTTTTCATTTCTTCACTGAAGTGCCATGGTGTAACCTTTCTGACCTCACATTTATGGGATTTGTAGTAGTTCAAACCATCATCAGGCCTTCATAAGTGCTCCCACAAGTAACAACACAAAGCAATTCAACAAGAATTTATTGAGGAATTTGATTAAGTCCTGAAAATGGATTGACCTTTGCAAACGCTTAGCTGAGAAGGAAAATTTCTTGAATCCTAAGGCTTCTGATATTTTCCAAGAAATGTGACCACAAAAAAAATTCAGTTATTCCCTAAAGCTTAATAGTCATTCACTTACAGACATTATATTGTTTTTATGCATGATGCCAGGTTAATATAAAGTACTTGCGCAGTTATTTTCCTCTATAGTTTTCTTCTTCCCTTCTTTGAGGATTTCCTTTGAGGTTTATGTAGAATGTGTGTGGGTACTGCAACTGTTATAACAATCATATTTAGTAATTTCTTTTTACAATGTTATACACAAGCTGCAAACAAAAGAGTCATTGATTAAAAGAGTAGCAATTATTGTCTACAAACTCGGAGTATTATTATTTTACCCATAGAATACAAAGAATTTATTCATGTATTCATGTTACAGGAAATAAGGTCTGCTTTCTAAACTGTTTAATATCAAAGTTAGATGCTATTATGGAAGGATACAGAGTCATTTTTCAATATTATCTCTTTAAAGATATCAAAATCCTGGAAACGAGATATGTCTTAAATTATGGTGGAGTTATTTTCCATAGGTGCAGCAGAGTGTAAGAGCGTTGTCCTTGTCTTGCTTGCTTTCTTCTCATCAAATATCGGAGAGTTAATGTTTTTAGCATCTTAAATCATTTCCAATACATTAATATACTGCATTGATCTACCATTCATCTGATTGTTGAGAGGAGGACATTAATGGTTTCCATTAGTCCATTTTCTAATTTCCATGTGTTCTGATGATAATAAATCTTTGCCTCATCCATTTGCAAGGAGCAGCTGGTTCCAGCAGAATGGACTGCATTGCAGATAATGGAGGTTTCTAGAAGGGAAAAAAGCAGAGAGCAATGACCATCTCTTCAGCAGGAAGAATGGCAGGTTCTTTTGCAGAATACACTCATGAGAAAGGGGAGGATGAGAAGACAAGCCACTAGGCTCAGGCTCTATGATGTGACTGGAAATCTGGGGACCAGCATCAGCCTTGTAACATCAGAAAGGAGGGGTGAGGGATGAGGGTCAGTGTCAGGGTACAGCAATGTGTCCTCCACATGGGAGGCAGCTTGAGCCTAGGCCACTCAAACTGGGCAGAGTGATCACATACCTACCTGAAAACTTGTAGAAAACTACACCACAGGACATAGCTGTATTTGCATTCCTTGTGTATTTGTCATCCCCTTGCTGTTGGCTTTGAACTGTCTTATTCACTGATAAGCACTGAGTTTTAACATTTTTTGCAGTTCCTATATGTTCTCTGAAGAGGAAGGGTGGGCATGAAGTTGAGTTGAACTAAATATACAAGGATGGTGTTGATTTGATAGACCAAAAGAATAAATACTGCATGTATTCACAGGCTTGCACAACACTAATACCATTGATTTCTTATCTTCCTTGCTTTTTCTTTGCCCCTCTGACTTGATCCAGGTATCTTCACTCCCTGGATTTCCTGACAAAACCATTACAATGGCAGTAGTTAATGCATCGCTATTCCAAAATCTCATTTTCCATTCTAAAACTTCAACACCTTGGAAAAGCACTACGCTTTGGAGCACAGAGTAGAAAATTTGAAATTATTTCTGAAGAAAAACATCTAGGCAGAAGAGTAATTTTGAAAAAAATGCACATTTTGTTCTGGAAGGAGACAGTGATGTCAGACTGAGCCATAAACTCCTTGGTTCAGCCATGGCATCCTCTGCACTTTCACCCTGAGAGAAGAGCTGCATACCCAGGACCCCTCAGAGGCACCAAGGAGGCCCTCAGGGAATGATGGAGGTCCTGGATCCACAACAGGGAGGCTCTACAGGAGTCCCAGTGCCCAGGCTTCTGCCTTGCAACAAGACTGCCACAGGACTAATGTCCAGACTCTTCACATCACTGCCTTTTCTTAGAAGCTCCTTGCATTTCAGACATTTTGACAGATACTCATTATCACTAAAAATGCAGGTATTATGTTGAGATCTGTTTAGATAATGGTGGGAAAAGGGTGTATAAATTTATGTCTTCTCCTGTTTTGATCAGATTTTGTTCATTTTCATGTAACCACCACATGTTTAAATAACTGAATTCTATATAGTTCTGTGAATTCTGAAATATATAATAGTAATGTAGGCAGGGTGGGAATGAGGCTCATACATAATGCAGATTTCTTTTGCTATCCCCAGGAGCAGGACAGGAATATGCCTGTTTTCTACATGCTGTTCATAAAAAATGCTGTATATTGTAGTATAGTGTAAAAAAAAAGTAGCTAATGAATCACCAGAATTGTTCCATGTACCAGACTTCAGCATTATAGAGAGAATCCTTCTTTGAAAGCGAAAGGATTAGTCTGATCTGCTGTATATCTCAAAAGCAGATGCCACCTCTGCTTCATCTGTTTTCATAGTGAAGGCCTGTGGCAGCAACAAGTAAAGTAAAGATGATTAGAAGAGCTTAGAGGTAAGATCCATGGAATCATCATTCCTCCTTTAGGAGCAGATAGTAATACAAGCTCATAAAGTTGTTTTCCTTGGCAAGATTTCAATGCTAAGTCTCTGAAACATAATGATTTGATGGTCACAACTTGTCAAATCATCCTTAAAAGTATCTCATGGTGACACATATTGCTGAGTTTGAACTTGGCCTGACATCATTAGTTTCAAAGCTGGACATAATATTCAGGGTTTCAGAGTTTATTGCTAAGAAGAGGAAAAGAAAAAGAAACAGCCTGATCTTTAAAGAAGGCATTCAACTACATCACAGAGAGAACATGCGCCCATGCAAACCTGTAAGACAGAAAGTAAGGGTAGCATGAGGCAGGAATTCTAATGCAAAATAAACTGTGTTAAACAAAGCATCTACTGCACATCGAGTGTACATTTTGCCAAGATATTTATTGGAAGAATTATTTTACCCAGAGTGTTGTACACAGCTAACAAGTTCTGAAATTGCTTTGAAGTGGATGGGAAGAACCCAGACAATAATGCCAAGAAAAAATAATCACGAACTTGAAAAAGCTTTCTACCTCCACCCTCACCATAAATACTTCAGGAAGTTCTTGACATATTGTCAGACTCTGAGAACTACCTCTTAGTGAAAAAGGTGGGAATGAAAGAGTAAGTGAAAAAAAAAAAAACCAGCAAAAGGATAAGAGCAAATAATAAAGGTTTAGCAGCAGCCTACCTCCCAGGGCACTTGGCAACCTATGTGTTGCACTTAATACTATTTAAGCGGATCTATTCCTGAGTTCAGCACTGAAATAAATCACAAGTGCAACAAATAGAGTTGCCATGACATAAGAGGCAAGTGCTATATTTTATGAATTGTACGCTGATTTTAAAAGCTATCTTCAATCTATTTTAGCTGAGGTATGAATGCCTAGTCTGAACAAACAGTGTGAGCATTGGAGAACCCTGAAAGCATATAGAATCCTCTTGGGAAGAAGTCCTGTCCAATCAATCTGTGAGCTTTGGGTGGGTGCTTCTAAATCAATCTTTTCAATCTGAGGGATAATTATGGCCTTTCCCAAATAATTCTGTATGTTAGTCACAGAATGATTGCAGAAATGGTTTCCCCTGAATGCTGTAGTTAATGTGTGTTCAAGCAGAAAGAGGAGAATTGTAATTGCAGGCTAAAGGAATAGTGAGAGACACAGTCTGGGAGGTGACCCTTTTCCTGTTGTTGGGGGGCAAAAAGGAATTTGCCCTTCTGTCCTGATGTTAAAAATCTTCAGCTTGAGGAATGAAATGCGAAAGAAAAAAAAAAAAAAGAGACATTGATAGTTCACATTTACTATAACCTTACAAAATTCTACTGGAAAATTTTGATCAAGGTTTGTATAGGGGTGACAAGGACTGATTGGCTAGTCCAGCCCAGTGTCATCACCCAGCAAAATGGAGAAAGATATGAAGGAGAAGATGGGTTGGGTGAAGGCAGAGAAAGGGCGACTCTGAGGAAGAACAAAATCATATTTGCACTGGCAAATCTGTGAGATTCTTCATACAGCAAGAGCAATGGTGTTGGCATCACCAACCAAACAACAAACAAGCTTCTTAACACCTGCGCTGGTTTTAAAGTGCCTGAGCAAACTTGGGAAGCTTTGACAGGTTACTTGACATTGTAATATTGCTGCCTAGCTTTTGAGCTACACCTCTGCAGGGCAGGCATGAAGATCAAGTAAAGCTTAGTGGGAATTGATACAAAGTTGATTTAATGTCATTGGGCATAAATGGGTAGTGTCGGATCACCATTCTGCTCAGCAGAAAGTCCTACAACTTGTGCCCACAGAACAGCAGAAGGCTACTTAGTTAAGCCTAAGTCTGTCTTTGCCAATGGCAGGCTTGTTGTTTGTCCACCTGTAGCCATTAGGACGTTCTGATTTTATTTAACAGCAACGGATCTCCAGTCAGAACCATATATTTATTGAGTGAATTCTTTGTGCTATAGTGAAAATCATGACCCACACGTTATGATTTCAGTGTTGGAAATACACTTACACCAATTAACCGATAATAATTATGCAATTAATAATTAGGATTGTTGTTCTTTGCTTCATATTATATTGAGTTTTATTCCATACTCTCAGTTTCAGCATCTCTCCATGGCTCTGTCCTTCTCCCATTGGTATAATAACATTTGTTCATTTCAGTTTGCAGGCAAACTGCAAATCTTAGTGAACATTGTTTTTAGCCATTACAATTGAATATACTGTAAGAATCAAAGATGGATGGTACTTGAGGAACTGTACAAAAGAAACCAAACATTAATGCTCCATTGCCTTAAAAATCAGGAGTACTCGCTACTAAATGATAGATTATGCCCAACATGCAAAGGCTTTTAAAGTAGTAGAAGAAAGGGGTTACCAGTGGAGAAAGAGCTATTCTCAGGAGCAATAAAGATTCTGGGAAGGAAGTCAGAAAAGATTAATTTCTAGTATGTGTATGTAGTATGTGTATGTGTAGTATTTGGAGTGTGTGAGAGGAATTGGCTTTCATATCAAAGGTACCCTGTACTTATGAACTGCTCATAGATCTTCAGAAAAGACATACATCTGAAAAGAGCCTAGAAGGAGAGCTAGGAGGAATTAGAGATTTTGTAGCAGTAACCTTAAGGAAAGAACTTGTAGAAATATGGCAAAATTTCAGCTTAATGGAAAGCAGCAGTAATGTAGTCAATACAAAGGAGCCATAAAAATTCACTTGATGTAGATAGGTGAGGAACAGGAGCTGTTAGACAGTTTATTCCTCATGGTAAAAAAAAATGTCAGTTAATGGTGCTAAGGGAAAAAAGGAAATCAAGAGCATATGCCATCATAAGAGTGTGCCCTCTTTCAATTCCCAAACAACATCAGAAGACATATCCAAAAATGAAAGTGTGACAATTGTACAAATACAAACTGCAGGACTGGAAAAACAACAAATCATACCTGTTCTCTGCAATTTTTAGTTTAAAATTAAAATAAAAGCCCTAAAGAATGAAACCTAATATTGCAAAAAGTAGCTTATGAGCACAAATTTCTTGAAACACACCTACAAATCTACACACACACGAAAAATCATCCTTCAGTGACTATATCAATTCAATCTTCAAAATCTGTGGATGTCTCCTGGGGTGTTCCAGTACAGATTGCTGATCAAAGGTGATAGCTATATGATAGTGTATTGGCTATTCTTCACATGGAGGTTGGTTTAGAATTAGATTAACAATTTCATTTTCTGTGAAACTTGAGGCTGTGTTTTGAGTATTTTCCAAAGACTAAAAGGTACAACACTTAGTAAATTACTCACATGGGGCTGAATTAACCACCTCTCCTTCCAGATTTACCTTTACTTACACAAGTGTGCTCTGATGAGTTCAGAGCTAGTTTGTAAGAGATTTTATTCTCCCATCAGTGTTTATGATTATCACACAGGGGAATGTCCTCCTCCTCTTAGCCATTGCAACTGTGGCAAGTCCACAAGTTCCCATTTGTGAGAGAGTCTTCAAGAGCTCCTTTCAGGTAAGTCTTCCTGTTAACAGTTATTCCCCTATACAATAGATTGAAGACATGTAGGTATGTTTTATATCTCCTAGAAATACACCCTTACCGAGGGAGAAATACCACTGCTCAGGGACCTCCCTTGAGGAGCACAGCTTTAAAACTCAGACATAGCCCAGACCCATTAGAGCAACATCCAACCAAACCTTGAAGGACATGCAAAGAAAGATAAGCAACACAAGGGCTAGTTGAAATGAAAGCCAGATATCTTTTAATATTGCAAGTATTATGCATTTGTTGTACAGCAATAAATAAAATATGGAGAACAACTCAAATGCCAGATAACTGTGACACCTGCTGCTGATTCAAGGCAAGACTTTGTATGAATGATGAAACCATTGGGGAGCTACCGCAGCTGAAATAAAGAAAACTGGAAAGTCTATAGAGACAATCTTCCCTAAACTCCAAGTCATCCAGATTTTCAGGATGATAGTCAACTTATCACAAGACCACCTTGAATAAATAGGAGCACATGGCTGAGCCCCAGGGCAAATGTTCTTTGCCCAGAGTAGGTGGAAACAAGGACAAGCAGTAAGGGAGGACCATGGAAACATTTTCTATGCATGCAGAATATTGTTGGAAAAGCTAAATTCAGCTAAGACTGAAATTGCCAAAGGACACCAAAGGCAAAAAGATAAACCTCTTGCAGAACTGAATATAAAGAATAAAAAACAATCATGTAATCGTGCAGCAAAATGAAGTACTTGAATTAGTGACAGTGGACATGTCAAAAGCTGAGATATTCTGTTTTCATTTCCTTGGCATTCATGGAAAGAGCATCCCATGACTACCCTGCCAGAGCTCCCAGGAAGACTGCAACCAGCAGTGGATGAACATTAATTCTGAACTTAGTTTGGCTACTGTGGTAAAAAACAATAAATGATGTTTCTGTACATAAATTCACAATAAAAGTCAAGGGGAATCTCTGTCCCTTATTGGGTGATGTTGGGAAACAGTGACAAGGGATTAGGAACAGGCTGAGGTACTGAATGCCTTCTTTTCCTCAGTCTTTTATGGTAAGAGCAACTGTTCTCTCCAGCTCACAGAGCTAGAAGACAGAGATAGGGAGCAGAATGAAGCCCCCATAACCCCAGGAGAAGTTGTCAGTGACCTGTTACACATACAAGTCTACAGAGCTGGATGGGACTCATCCAAGGCCACTGAGGCAGCTGCCAGAAATGCTTACTGAGCCACTTTCAGTGATTTCCCAGTGTCTCTGACCAACTGGGAAGGCCCCAGTTTCCCGGCGATTAGCCACTATGATGTCCATCTATGAGAAAGACCACAAAGAGGATCCAGGGAGCTGCAGGCCTGTCCTCCGTGCTGCAGAAGGTCATGGAACTGATTATCTGGAGTGTCATCAAGTGGTAGAAAGATGTAGAACAACCAGAAAATCAGGTCCAGCCACCATGACTTTGTGAAAAGCAGGTCCTGCTTGACCAAGCTGATCTCCTTCTATGACAGAGTGATTCACTTGTTAGATGAGGGAAGCACTGTAGATGTCGTCTACCTGGACTTCAGCGAAAAGTTTACCATAGTGTTGCACTATCTGGTAGAAGGGCCTGTGTCCAGCAGTCTCATAATTCTTGTGTTTGCTTCCTTTGCTTTGTCTGTCATCATTTTGTAGGGCTTTCTTCCACCTTCTTCTTATGCTTTGTCGGTCTAAATAGGATCCAAGATATTACACATCAGTTATGTTTCATAGATATGAAATAGCAAGTACTTGATGTTGAGCAGTTCAATGCTCCCAGTGCAATGACCAGCATGATTTCTGCCACTGAGAGACTTTGAGTGGCTTTAAATGACCATGAATTTAATGTTCTTGATGCACAAGTTGTTCAGCAATAAGACAAGCACTTCAATTCTAGTTCTGAGATGAATTGTAGGAAGACAAGTATTGACACATGATGGATTAAAACAGTAGTCAGTTTAAACTAATTTCTTTCTTTTGAGAGCAGGAAGTAATACATGCTTTAGAGGAAGCTGAAAAAACGGTAACAAAGGAGAGATTTTTTCCATCTACTGTATGTGGAGCACCCACTAAAGTAAACAGAATGTGTACATACATGGGGTTTTTTTGGAGTTTCTTTTTCAATCAAGTCTCACTTCACCATGGAGTTAAATAGGTCATAAGTGCAGTGCCCTTCATTAGATCTCACTACATGTAGAACATTTCATGCTGGTCTTTAACACAGTGTCCATAAAATTAAGAAGCTGGATTCTCATGTCTAAAGAAATAAGAAAACTTTCAAGTCAGATGTGAGCTTTCTGGTCCTGCCAGCCTCAGCAGAATGTGTGTGATTTCATTTCTTCTAAGGACTCATACACAACTATTTATGTATTAAAAAGAAATAGAGAGGCCCATACTCAGCCACTCAAATTAGCTGTTATTTTTTATGTCTTCAATACCTGCAATGACTCAAACTCACCAGTACCTGTAAACCCTCTGTTTTTTAATATGCGTAGGTATTTTTCCTTTTGTTTTTCCTACCCTAACACCTAATCAGCCAACTATCAAATACGAACTGAAGCACTCATCTACATGTAGATGGGTGACCTGTTTTTTACCAGCTTTCATTCTGGTTTTGCTGTGTCTCCTCTCTCTCTTCTTACAGTGCGGAAGCTAAGGTGAGGTACAGCAAAATTCTTAGTTAATTTATAGTTCTTTCTTTTCAAGTCTATTCTGGTAAATACACTACTCCATTGTACACAACTCCTAGTTTTTCATATCTGCAATTCACTACATCAATCCCATTCTCCATCTTCTCTTGTAAAACTTTGCCAGTGTAAGTGAGGGTGACTGCAAAACACTCTTGTTTGCAGGCGAAAAATGACAGACTTTACATTAAGAGTCTTCCTCTTTTCCGCATCAGCTTGATGCAGCCTTTTAGAATTCATTTTTAAAGTTTTTAAAAACACGGAAAAAAAAAAAAAGAAGGGAAAAAGGTTTCATTTCATTGTGCATTTAAGTGAAATCTTTAAACCCCTTTGCATTATTTTATCACATCAGACTTGTCAAGTCACACTCATTTGAATGAGTGAGATTTGAAAACTTCTGAGTGTTATATTACATTTTCCATTGATATATGCCGTGAATCTTTATGGCTGCATGAAAATGAAGCCAAAAGCAAAAGGAGACAGCTCACTTCAAATGAGTGAGACTGGATAGGTCTGTCATATGTTATTTCAGGTGTTCAAAGGATAGCAATTCTACTCAGAGATGGGTGATGGGGTTGACAGGTTTGCATGGATTTAGATAAAGAAAGGAAACTTAATCGCAGAGACAGAAACAAAAAGCAATGATTCCAATAGAAGAGTCATATCCTTTGAAAACTAAATTGAGTCTCATCCCATACTCAAAAGAGTTGAAATGTCCTAGCTGAGGGCCCTTCTGGAGGTGCCCTTGCACTCCTACAATGACAGAATTCTTTGTAAGAGAAAGCTGGCATCACTTTCTCTGCAGGTCATTCTCCTTGGCTGGAAGGGCGAACTGTGACCCCACAGCCACCTCCTGCCCAGTTCATTAAGTGCTGTCACAGATTCTCCTAATGAGAAAACGTCTGTGTTGCAGAGACACTTTGCACATCTTGCTTGAACATTTGTTCAAAAGCCAGCCACAAATTGGACCCTGTTCTTAATTTTCAAGAATACTTTTCTTCTGATTATGCATGCAGAAGCTGCCTTTATAATCCTGTATCTTGATTTTATAGTGGTCAAACAGTCTTCTACAAGTTTCTCAGAGGCTTTTCAATGGAGATTTGATTTTCTGTGCAAGTGAGGAGAGGAAATCTGGTACAAGACACCTTCCAGATCTGCACTGTGTAAGGAAGTGCCTGCAAGTTAATTTTTTTTCTAGAAAAGGGGAAAACACTTCAAAGAGCTCATTACCATGTGCATGGCATGTTTAGCAATGCACAGTTTGAGCGAAAAGGCTAACATGGAATAGGCCAAAAGGGAAGCTCTTGCATTTAATGGGTTTGCTCCCACAAAGGGAGCGCACAGACTGAGCGCCGGCTGCGCTCATGTGGGATGAGGTTCCGAATTATCCCTCCAGGATGGCCCAGCCGCTGCACTGCCCTGCCGGCAGCAGAGGGAGACGTCGGCATGCCTTTCGTGGAGACTGGTCTCGGCTGGGACTTGCGCTTCATTAATGCAGGGCTTGAAATCAAACCGGCGTTTAAACTGTGCTGCTATTAATACGCAAGGGTAGACATGCAGTGTGGAGAATTTCCACTAAACTTGCCACACAACCACAATTTTTGAGTACTTTTGTGGGATGTTTTTGGATAGTCAGTAAAAGAGAGATACTCTTACAGCAAAATATTCTCGGGAAAGAGTTCACTGAAGCATTTGTTCAGCTCTCCTGAGACTCAAAACAAATTAAATATGATGATTTGTAGGAAGACAGAATCAAACTTAAAATGTGCACTTTTTTGTTTGGATATGTGACCCATTGTAATCATTTTAATGGAAAAGAGGCATGGGGATAAGCATTTTTGAGTAACATAAATACAGTGGATAAATATATGGGTGTATTTTGATGCCATGGTTGTGGTGAGATAAAACTTGATCAGTTTTATCTTGGAAAGTAGCAATAATAACAACAATAAAATATAATCTTTATTCAGTTCAACATAGCCAAAGGGCCACAGAAGGTATGTCAAATTTGTACCAGACAAGAATTTTCTCTTTGTGTCCAGATTCCATTCAGGAGAAAAAAATACACTAGTATTCTCACTTACTTTTCTGTTTGGGAAGACTATCTGCTAACTTGGGATGCTGAACTAGAGCAAGTATTAACTCTTGTACTTCTTTCAAGAATCAAGTGGAAGTTAGATTTGTTTTCAGATACCAGGTGGAAGGAGAAATACAGAATTGATTCTGTTTTGGCCAATGACAGTTTCCAGCAGGGAGTGCTCCATGGGTTGATAGTGAAGATAGTGTGAGAAGGGTGAGTGCTTCTCTGCTGCTCCAAAGGAGGAGAAATGCCCTCTGTTGATCGCTCTGCTTTCCCACCACTCTGCAGATATGCTTACCATGCTGTTCAACTCAATTACTGTAAAACATGAACAAAAACTGGGAATAAATGAATTTAACATTTTTGTCTGGAAATTGTTTTGCTTGTATTGTTGAAACTGATTTTGAAGGTGCATTCCTTAATTTTGGAGTTGCTGTTACTGATCGCTTTTAGCCTCTTGGATTTCCTTTAAGTGTAAAAGAAAGAAAAAGCTTAGGTATTTCTTCCTACTGAATTCTTTTCAGAGGAAAAGGATAGAATTACCTAAAGATACTTACAGAGGTATCACCCTGCACTGACGCAAGAAGAACATGTTATTGAACACCCATCTCCTTGGGGAGGTGGTACTTCAAGCCAAATTAATTATAACCAAGACTTACAATTTAGGCACCTACACTGAAGCATGAAGCTGGCTTCATTCTATAGCTGGAATGGCAGGCAAAACCCCCTCCCTCCATCCCCTGTCCCATGTTGTGCTCATAGCTGTTTTTGGGAAATGATGTTTGCACGAACTTTGGAAGCACAAGGGCTGTGTGGGATTTCACTGAAAATTACAGCTGATCTAATATTTTTTTTTCCATTTTGTCGATGCAAAACTACGGCAACTTATCCAAAATCCACAAAGCTTCCCCAAAACTTATTGTGATGCAAGCAAAAGCTATGGTAGGCCCTGAATGTCTACCAGGCAAAAAAAAAAAAAAGATTTCTACTCTGCCATACTACAAAGTTCAATGGCAGCCTCCTACACACAAGTGTGTGGCAGAAAATGTGAAGTGACATATAAACTAATGTCTAAGAGAAATGTGAGGGATACAGCCTACAGATTTTTTAAAAAGTATCTAAAATGTAGAAGCACTATGAGAAAAAAAGAAAGAATTATAATGAGAAAATTCTCTGCATTTCCTGGATCAAGTTTTTAAGTGGAAAATTGTAATCAGAAGACATTGGGGTAAACTTAGCATTATATATAGTATTAATTTTAATGTTAGCTTTTTTTTTTTTCTCTTTTGAATAATAATATAAAGTCAAATTTAAATTGTAAATAGTATCCAGATACTACTAGTTTCCTGGCTCAAATTCTTCAGCACATATGGCAGAAGCATAAGCTTGTGCCAGTCTGCCTACTTTGGGTAATTTTGCATGCAAATAGTTTAGTCCCTATACTGAGGTGCTAGAATGTGTTTAGTACACTTGAAAATATTTGCATTGCAAAGGAAGAGCTAATCTCCTGAGAAAAATCAAATTGATATTTTATATTAAGGGACTGCTTTGGACTTTGTGTGGCACTGTTATATGGAAAATTATGTTTACAGAACAGCTAGAATTTTTAATTGACCTTCAAGAGAGAACGACTGACTACTGCTTTGCCAAATTTGAAAGCTACTGGAACAGTCTCTACTTGTCATTCACCACAAGACCCCTTTTCTATTCCTGAATCTTTCTGCTAACAATTTTATAACTTTGATAAAACTATTACCCATAAACAGGTTTAGCAGTGAATGCAATGTTTAATATGTACAAGTGGTTGGATAAAAGAAGCAACTCTTATTAATGGTGTGAATAATTAGCACACCTGAGTCAGTTCTAGCTGTTGGAAATGTCTGTTCTATATTGGATATATTTAGAGGCTCCTTCATGGCCTCGCTTCTCATCCAAAGCAATGAAAATATATACATTCCCATACCAGTAAGCTGATATTCAGATGTATATTCCAACCATCGCCTGGCACACAAACACACATGCCTTTCTCTGACTTAAATTCACCTCTGAGAATACTCATCTTTGAAAGGGGATGTGACAGGTGAGGGTAGCACCTCACACAGCGCTGGTTCATGTGCCCAGTCTATGCTCTTTGCAGCCTGTCCCTGTTGGATGTGGCTGGCTGTTGTGACTCAGGACCGACACGACTCAGCTCATGCAATTTGTTAAATTCAGACAGTGCTAGCTGGACTCTGTGGCAGCAGTGATGCTGAAGTCGAGCTTCCTCTGAAACCAGTCTCTCAGGACACTGGAAACAGGTCTGGATTCCCAAATATTTTGAGTCCCACCACATGTATGCTGTTTGTCAAGAAGGAACTTAAAAGGTGATCTTTCTGAAAGTATAGCTGGAAGTTCAGCCACACATTTCTATAGTTTCAGCACAATGTGTACATGAATATATTTTCATGAATATAACTTCATATGGTTTTGTGGGGGAGTTACATTTTTGAATTAACTGTAGTTTATATAAATGCATTACTCGTGTGTAACGCTATTGTATTTAGAGAAAAGCTGATGAAGTTACAAATAGGCTTTTTTTTTTGCCTTCTTTCTTTCAGTCTGAGCACAGATTTTATTGCCCTATTTGCTGATCCACATGCAAATACAGCTGTTTCTGCTGCAGAAAAAGCTCTTCTGGGGCCTAATTGTGTACTGCCTCACACAGCTGTCATGAACACTCAAGAAGAAAGGTGTAAGCGCCTTCGGAAATTCCTGAAGAAGAAGCCCTTGACATGGGCTGATAGCCTGGGACAGAGCAGGTGGGTGAGGGATGGTGCAGTAGTCAGCGTAGCAAGGTGCACGACTTCAGGGTCTCTTGCAGTGGATTCATAAGCAGCAGAATTCTTTGGTGGTAACCAAAGCTGTCCTGTATATTTTTTTTTTTTGATAATGATATAGTGACCAGGCAACTGATTAGTTAAGTCCTATATTTTCTCATTTTAGTGTTTGCATAATAGTTTTAATGGCAACTAAACCAATATTTAGACTTTTTAAAATTCAGAGGTTTCTATTATCTTTATGAGGAAGTAAGTTTTCCTGTGCTGCGTCATTCACAGTCCAGACTAAGTCATCATTCATTGCAATATAATTACCATGTAATCCTCCAAAAATCCATTGAATTATTCTATTAAATACCCCAGGTACAAAACTAATATCAAGTTGCAATTTATAGGTCTTCTGTTGTAGTGTGTTCTTAAGTTTCTCGTTTGTTCCCCCATTTTAAGTATTGTTCCCCCTTTGTTCTATGTAAAATGGTTCTGCCCTCCCCAGTTTTCCCGCCACTGCCCTCTTGTCAGTTACGTTTCCATAGTTACCCCTTCCCCCTGGCTTTGTCAGTTAAGTAAGTTATATAATTTCCCCTCCCATAATTTTCCTTATAAGTAAACTTTTCCTCCTCCCTGGGCCGAGTCAATCACCCCCCACTCCTCCTAGTCTTCGAGAACCTTCTTCTCTCAGGGGGTTGTGGTTGGCTGTGGTCCCAGGGCCCCTCCTGTACTTTGTATTTATTGGATACTTTTGTATGTCGATTATGTTATGTACCTCCCTGTTCCTTTCCCTATTGGTTAGCTGGGCATCCCTCCTTTTATCCACCCCCCCTACCTTTAAAACCTTGTTCCTCCCGCTGTTTGCTGCAGTTTGCTGGTTGGTGCCTTCCCTCGGTTGGTGCTCCCAGACCATCAATAAACTGACCTTCACCCCCAGCAAGTGGTCGCTCCTTTGTCTCGTCTCTTCAGCGCTGCGAGCCCGGTCCATGATCCAGCCCAGCCCGAGGCCAAGACGCCAAGGGGGGCTGGCCTTGGATGCAGCTGAGGCATCGGCCCTTATCCTTCAGCTAGCCGGACTTTGGCCACTTATGCCCAGCCGCAGTCTTCAAACCTTCAAATTCTATATTTCAAGTCTTCTAGCTTTTTTATTTGACCTGCCAAAAGGCAAACTTTACATCCAAATTTTGAATAAAATTATTTGTGATATACAAATTTTGCCTCCCAAGTTTTTCATTGAATAATGCTTAGATCTTTGCTTTGATACCATTTCTGAGAAGGTGTCATGCTTGCTAAATGCTGGTGAGGCAGGCAATTTGGAGGGAAAGCTCTCTAGTAACTCCCTGTCACTCTTTATCTGTGCCTTATTAAGGCTTCAGAGCACGTCTGTATGAGTATGGGCATGCTCAGAGGCCTTTTGCCATGCATTAGTATACTAATGTGAATTATTTGACAAGATCCCTGTAATACCCTGAGAGTATTCCTTCTGTTGCTGCTTCATCCTCAGAGCTCTTCTTGCAGGTGCTGTACTATCACTGAAATAGCTGCTGTATCACATTATTACTTTTAATGCTCATTTCTATTAATGTATTTCTATTTGTTGGTGAGTTTGAGTACAATTGCTTTTAGACACGCCATGTGCTGGTATGACAGAAGAGGCCGCAGGGAACTTCAGGGCTCCTTCTTTTCAGGAAGGTTTTGGAGCTGTGCTCAATTTCTAGTTATCAACAAAGGAATTCATTATCAGTCATTCAATTCAAGGTGCTGATAATCTTTTTTGTGTGATTTTTATGTCAGAGGAAAAATGTTGAACTCTGCATCAGTCAGCAAACATCCCCTTCTCAATACTAGTAGCACAGTTGGCTATATACTTTGTAGCTCTATTAAGCAATCAGTAAGTCTCAGAATAATATCAACAAAGAGGCACCAGAAATAAAATAATTGTGACATCAACAAAAGCAGTTCAGTTTTAGATCTATGTGTCAGGCTGACTGCAGACTCATCTTTTCAGACATAAGGCAAGCATTTAATATTTCTGATGAAAAACTGAGATTCTGAAGTACAATTATTGCAAAAGTTAAAATAAAGAAAGCATCCATTTGAGCAGCTGCATAATGATATTATGGGTCTTTGTATGAACTCATGTGTTAGCATAGATACTTCCATAGGAGCATTACCTCATCATTGGTATATTCAGTCCCATACTAACAATATGATACCTGTCTGTACAGGAAGGTGCCAAACTAACTATAGAAACAGTTTGATGAGAAGCAGCAGTGGTTGATTTGTGAGCTGAAATGCTCTCTCTGATTTGCAGGGGACCAGCTGGTTAGAATCTGAACTGAAGTGAATAATGTGCACTTTGGTGCACACCATCAGCTGTGCCGCTATTTGTTCTTCCATTATGTCAGACCAAGGGAAGCATGGTCAAACATTGTCAGTATAGATCTGGGATCTCTTCCTTGTCTCGTGTTATTCTTTTCTGTTGCTGTGACTTAATTTTCCAATTATATCCCTTCTATGAAAAGGCCTATGACCACTTTTGCCGTGGATTGTGAGACTTGCTTAGTTACATTTGTAAAACACTTAGAAGATCAAAACCCAGCAATAATAGCAAAACAGTCCCAAGGCTTCTCTAAGGGAAAGCAAAAGATTCTGATCCAAGCCCCATGCTCCAGCTGATTTGCTCTGATTTTCCACCACAACCCTTTATTTGGCTTTAGTTCTTCCTGTTGTCAGAAGCAAACCTCCAGAGGCGTGCAGCCAGCTGGAACAGCCTGCCTGGGAAAGAAAAGAAGACATGGAGCCAGCTGAATCTTCACCTTCAATATTTGCTCATGTATAGTCACACACAGGTTTTACAAAGCCTTTCTGCTTTCAAATATATTATGATCTACCAGAAGGTGGATCAAGAGAAGAAATAAGATAATGTTAAAAGACGTAATAGTTGTGAATGGTGAGTATAAGAAGGGTGGAGGAGCAAAGAAAGACTGTGTGATACTGAATGCAAGCACCTGCTCCTCTCTGCATGAAACTCCCTACTCCCAGTTATTCCCCTTTTTTAGAAGGGAATATGCATCTCAAAATTAAAATGAGGTAGATAGATAGCTGCAGGAAGCAGCAGGCAATGTGAAGTGTCCATCTTAGTAAGTAACATTTTAGTCCACTATGCCTTCACACTTCTCCTTTTAAATAAGTAATACCAGATGGGATTGTAATAATTCCCATTCTTAAGTAATGCTCTACTACATTTGGGAAAGTGCTGTCTGAAAGACCAGCATCCTCTAAGCATCCAGGCCAGTGAAAAACACTGCTTGCATTCCACAGTGTTATGCAGTGTTTTGTTTGTATGGAGACTGGTGTAATTCACAACTGCCTGGTGTCAGACTCTGTTTCAACAGATAGGCAGTCACAGGTACTGTATGTGTGCCAACAGGAACTTATTAAAAAAACAGAACAATAAGGAGTATCTGACTTAGTATGTTTGTGAAACTCCTGTCTGTTAGCAAGCCATTTATTTTGAAAAAACAGAAATGAGGTTTCTGCTTCCTGAGAGATGGTTGCACATCAATCAGTCCATTAGATATGTAAATAAAACAATAACTGAAGAATAAATAGCTTCTAAAATCAACCAATAAAATTTTCAAATATATATGTTACCAGAATGAAATGACTCTTGAAAAATTTGGTGGCTACACTGTATCTTCAAACATGGAGGGGGGAAAATGAATCCTTTTCATTAATTATTATTGCTATGATTATGAGTTGCTGTTGATAATCTTACAGCTTTTCAGCTTTTCAACTGGACTGTGCATCCTTAGTCCCATTAATGCGATCACATACTCGAGACAATTGCATTTCTTGTGAGATGGGACAGTTCTAAGAAAGGCAACAACACACTTAAATTGAAAGTGATTGCAATTGCAAAGCAATGTGTTGAACAGAAGCCTTAAAATGAGGTTTTCATTCACATTACAATATTCTGGAGCCAAGACTTTTGTGGATTAGACCCTAAATTGTTTTAGTATAGCTTAAATACTCACTAATTTAACACCATTTAAATTGGCAATAAAAACACCCCCAACTGCGTTGAGCTGTCATCCTGTTTATGCAAAATAGCTTCAAATCTTAATACTAACTATGCTAAGTAATGCCACTGGGATGAAATTGATAGTGAATGTGCACAGCTTTTTTTTTTTTTTTCTGAATATACTATGAGGCAGTCTAGCCAAGCTTTTTTTTAATTACTAGTACTACTTTAACATAGTTATTTCTATAGTATAAACACTGGAGGGGAAA
Source organism: Melozone crissalis (assembly GCF_028551555.1). Classification (NCBI taxonomy): domain Eukaryota; kingdom Metazoa; phylum Chordata; class Aves; order Passeriformes; family Passerellidae; genus Melozone; species Melozone crissalis. The sequence continues at coordinate 42,895,040 of NW_026535783.1, read as the reverse complement.
GTGTTATTCCTGCAACAACTTTGAAGCAAAAAGTCTTTGTGGTTAACCATTTCCAATTCATTCTGTGCACTGCCAAGATTTAAACAGTGCCTCTTTACCACCTTGTAAGGAATGTACCTTCCTTTGCAATTTGCCAAAGGAGTGTGCTCTTATGTAATTGCTTTCTTTACAGTCTGACTTGTAGGTTAACCACAATCACCTAATGTTAAGGATGGAGGTGACATTCAGTGGATAAAGAGGAGAGTTACAAGAACTCCTGTGCCTATCCCTGACAATCAGTCACTGAAGCATTTAATGGAAATTCTGACATCTGAGTCAATATATAGCTGTGAACTTTAATAATGAAACACACCTTGAGTTCTCAAAGTGGCTGGAAGTATTCCAGAGGAAGGGTAAATACTCTTAAAGGAAACAATCCACACTTGGCAGTGCACTGCAATGTGAGTTTAAGTTCCTTGCTTATTCAAATGCTTCACTGACCCATTTTGCATAAAGGAACAGAGATCGTGATGCTCTATCAAGCCAAAAGGCATCTCTTCAACATCTCTGGCTAACATATGATTATTCTACATTCTCCAGAGACTGGGCTGTTGCTGACTGCTGTCAGTACTGGGAGCTGACAAATACACTACGTTGCTATATTCTCCATGGAGAGGGGGTTGTCCCACTTTTGCCAAGATCCCCATAAAAGAAGGGAATCAATCTCTGTGATGACTTAAAAAATTAATTACTGGCACCAGGGACCAGGACTTCCTTGGTTCTGCTATAGCAAATTTATAGATACTTCTTCATATTCAGAAAGAATCACAGAACCATAAAAGGTCTGGAAGATTGGATGGCCCATAGAAGGTTCTACAAGAATCCACAAGGATCATCAAAGTCAAACTCTGGCCTTACATAAGACAGGCCCAAGAGTCACAACAAGTGCCTGAGAGCACTGTCCAAACACTTCTTGAACTCTGTCAGGCTGGTGCTGTGACCACTGCCCTGGGGAGCTGTTCCAGTGCTCAGCCACCCTCTGGGGGAAGAACTTTTCCATTATACCCAGCTAAAATCTCCCTTGACACAGCTTCATTCCATTCCACACAGTTCCATTTCTTTGAGTCCTGTCAATGGAACACAGGAAGTTCCACAATCCTGTGAATTCTCAAACAGAAAGAGAGACAGAGCGATGAGTGAAGAGAGAAAACAATTTTTTTTTAAATTGCATTTAAATGCTCTCCTTTTATGTTTTCCTATCTGTCTTCCTCTTCTTTTCTTCTCTAGCTGGAGAGGAGAAAAGAAGTCACACCTTGGCCTTTCTCCAGTCTCAAGTCAGGCACAATTTTAATGTATAGGTAACAATAATTTTCTTAATTCCTAACCAGAAAACTAGTTCTTTTTTTTTTCTTTTCTTCTTTAAGATATGTGGAAATCTGTCTGCAAGTCTAAGGACAATGAATTACAGGAGATTCCAAAAATTCCTTTTTCGTCCAAGCAATTTCTGCAGTTTTGAGTAGCACCATGAGCATGTACAAGGAGATGAAAATCAGAAGTTTGAATAGCTATAGGAATTATGACAGCCATGGTTATAAAACCATGACAATACCTTTAGGGCCACTGGCAGAATATCTACTTTAAGGACATTATTCAGGGATGCTTATTCAACTAATTTTTAAAACACAGTATATTTTACAACTTCTATATATACCCTGTTTTTTTTCATGTTTTCATATTTAAGAAAGCTTTTACTGATAATCCAAGCTAATTTTCAGCCCACTCTCTTTCAACTCCCACTCCTCTCTCCCCTCCCCTCTGTTAGCCATCACCAAAGCAACTGATGACAGCGTTTTTTGTACAACCATTTATGTACCAAAATATTGTCATTGTGTGTCAACTTCTTCTCAGGTTTCCAAACTGTATTAAATACACTTCTCAACTCTTTTCCTTGCCTTTCATTCTAGTCATCTTTATTTGGAATATGACTGTATCTTCTTTTTCTGCTCAACAAATTCTAGCATCATGTAACTGCTACTTTTATTTGTGATTATTTTACACCAAAATTACATACTGGAATTTAAAAGATAAGCTATTTCAGCACAAACTCTGATAATAACAAATACAACCAAAATATAGTTTGGGTTGGTTTTTTTTGGTATCAGAAAAAGGTTGGGTTGTTTTTTTTTTTGGTATGAGCAGCTCAGAATTTAGATTAAGAGCAGAACACATAGACATGTAAGGGATTTTAAAATATTTGCCAGTGATTTTCATATGGCAAAAATAAAACAAGCTTAATCCAAAATTTATAATGGACTGTTTGGTAAAATATTGGTTATGGGAGACAATTTAGACACCTGCAGCAGTAGAATTTTAGTAAAGTAATACCTGGACACAAGTGCTTTGAAATGAATCTCAAACTCCATTTCCTGGAGGCAAGAGACATTTTTGAAAATGTTACTCCAGAGAAGAGAAGGTTGAATAAGGTTCAGCTACCAATTTTCTCCTTCCAAGAATGCTCTATGTTTGTTTATCCAAATGTTAGCATGATTCTTTGTCACAAGTCTGTCACAATCAGAAGGACCATGTTATAATTTACAAGATGTATTAACACTTCACAATAACTGCAGTGAAAATTTTCAGCCAAAGGCTGTCATAACTGAGCCATGTTTGTGCTCCAGCTCCTCTTGCCAAGTGTGGATGACCTAATCTGCCTTTGCTTAGTTTAGCTTCCTATTTCAGACTTCCCAGAATTTATGCAGGAGGAAAGTTCCTAATAAGAGGCTGCACTTATGTGCTGTCATGAAGTCTTATAAAAACATGATTTCCAAAAAACAGCAAATGTGTTATTTTGCTGTAGTCCACAGACGCGGGTGCATTCGTGGTGCTGTGCCTCCTGGAATACCTATTCAAAATGTATTCCTATAGTGTTTGTCATGACCAAATACATCATGTTTTTGCAGTGCCTGATGTGTCAGCTCAGTGACATAATTGAACAATCATAGGTCAAATTACTGTGGATGCACACATCCTGTATTGAATACGCAGTAGAAATATTCAATACAGTTTATCCTTTAGATGTCTCCTGCATGGAGCATTTACACCTTTTTTTCCACAGGAAGTTCTCCTAATTTCCAGCTATGTTTTCCTTTTGTAGTCACTCCCAATTCATACTGCCACATCCAAGAAACCACTTTATTTTAAGGATGGAGTGTTTCTATAGAGATCTTGAGAAGACAGATCATACTTCTTGCTCCCATTAGGCCACTTTCATTGTGATAAAGAAAAAGTTAGTATCTTGGAACAACACAATCACAACATTGCCATTCAGGTGTGTGTCTCATTTTAAAACTGGCATTTCAAAAGCATTTAATGATAAGCAACAATAAACCTTCACTGGCAGGGAAGCAAGACTTGCAACAACCTTGAAACAGTAAGTTTACCTCTTTACACCCACACCCTCTTAAGGGAAATTACTTCAGTACTTGTCTTATAATTGGTGCATTTAATATTGTTTACATTGGAACACTTTCTGACTGATTTCTTAAACTACTGAATTTGTATATAGAAGAGCAAATATTACTCTCTTGCTGAATAAAGTTCAATTTATAGTGAGTTGTTTGCAGTTATAAATGGAGGTTGATACAGCTGATATAGATTTATCTCCTGCCAAACTAATGCCTCTGAGATATTCTATATGGATAACACAAAGTACTCATGAAGTTACTTTCTTTACCATTCTTGTCTTTCTGTTTGCAGAAGACACATGTGTCCTACAAAATGGTAAAAATGTAATATATTCTGCTTCAGATTAACACATATGTGTTAATGGGATAAATAACTCCTGGTCTAATACGTCTGACAAACCCTTTACTCTTGAAGTGTTAAATTAAGTACTTGCCTTAAAAGCCACTATTTTGTTTATGTCAGTTTGTGAGCACAATAAAACCCTAGTATTTGTGGATATATCTGCCAGAAAAAAAACAATACAACAAAAAAACTTTTGTAAAATCTCAAGAGAGGATTAGAAAGACCATTCATATAAAAGAAGTTTTCATCATTTAGATATCTACCACAATACAAACACAAATATTAAAAAACAGTATGAATCTTTATAAAACATAGTAAAGCTGGAAAAAAACTACCACACTAAGATCTAAAATGGTATAATTTATTTTATAGAACTCTGTCTAGAAAGTGTAAAAAAAGATTTTTGAAAAATTCTCCCTTCATAAGCTATGGATGAAATGTTTCTTTTCACCTTTATTATACCTGTCACTGAGAAATCCACAGAACTCCTTTTTCTGGTGTTGAATTTTTTAGTTGCATTTTTTAAATCCATGCTGTCTCAAGAAGATAATTACTACTGAATCAGCAAATGCCACCCAATGGAGAATGGTGACTCTTGGGAAATGATATAGCTCCTCACTTACTTGCAAACCAAAAACTGATTGTTCACAGGATGGAAGCTGAGTCTCCAATTTTCTTTTACTTGCTTTTATTAAATGGGCGGGTGGAGTTTTTAAATTTTTTGAAAAGGCTACTATAAACTCTTTTTCACTCAAGTGTAGAATGAAGAAAAATGTGATTGTGGGATATCCATCTTTTGGCATTAGATGCAAATTGATTTATATGCCATGGAGCAGGACGAAGGAAGGGGAATATTCCTTCCTTCCTCAACTATGAATTCAAATTTCCATCATGTCTTTGCATATGGCCAGTAGGTCAAGGTCCTCCCCTTCCACTCAGCCCTCATCAGACGCCACCTTTAGCTCCACATGTAGCTCTGGAGGGCTCGGCACATGCTAGAGCAGGTCCAGAGAAGGGCATGAAGATGGCCAGGGGGCTGAAGCAGTTATAACAGGGAGACAGACTGCGAGCATGGGGGCTGTTCAGCCTGGAGGGTGCGGCGAGGGTGTATCTGGCCTGGGTGGTCAGTGTCCGGCTAGCAGAGGGCAGGCTGACACCCAGCTGCAATCCAATGCGAGCACCCCTCAGCGTCTGAGGGCCTCGGGCTGTGCTCGCCTGCGGACCGATGTCGCTGCCAACGCGACGGGGAATAAGGAGCTGGACTCTCGATGGGGTCGAATCAGGTTTGATGCGCACCCAAGATGACAACCAGGGAGAGACCCGAATGGGGGGGGGGGGGGGGTGTGAAACGAGGTTATAAAGGGGGTGGGTGTACAAAGGAGGGGTTTACACTGGACCAATAAGGAAGGGTGGAGGGATGAACTTGACATAACTGACATAAAGGGGAAACCAATAAATACAAAGTACAGGGGCCCCAGGACCACAGCCAACCACAACCCCCAGAGAGAAGAAGATTCTGGAAAGCTAGGAGGAGTGGGGGGTGATTGACTGGGCCCAGGGAGGAGAGAAAGTCCACATTTAAGGAAATAAGGGGGAGGAGGAATTATATAACTTAACTGACAGTTAATGCCAATGGCGGGAAAACTGGGAAGGGCAGAACCATTTACATAAAATGGGGGGGAACAATACAAAATGGGGGAGCAATACAGTAAACTTAACAAACACACTACAACAGGAGGGGAAGGCTCTGGGGAGACCTCATTGTGACCTGTAGTTAAAGGGGACTTACATAAAAGATGGAAAACAACTTCTTACATGGGGTGATAGTGATAGGGCAAGGAAGAACAGTTTTAAATTAAAGAGAAATTTAGATTAGATATCAGGAAGGATTTTTTTATTCAGAATATAGTGAAGCACAGGAATCGATCATCCAGAGCAGTAGAGGATGTCCCATGCCTGCAAGTACTCCAGACCAGGCTGGATGGAGCCCTCAGGAATCTGGTGGGTGGCATCCCTACTCAAGTCAGGGGCTTGGAATTTGATGATCTTTAAGGTGCCTTTCAATCCAAGACATTCTATTATTCAGTGATTGCTCAATATGTGCACTCCACCCTTATTAAGAAGGTGTAACAAATATTGGACTCACTGTAAAAAAAAAAAAATAATTATCTCTACACTGAAAAGCATCACTTACTTCCCTAAATGCTTTGGTTCTACTGTAGAGCCACAGTATTTAAGAGAGATTACAACAGGCACAATATATTCTAAAGCAGATAAATTGAAAAGAACTGTATTTTTCCCAGTGGACTGTGATGTCTAAATTCAAGTTAAGATCTGGGAAGGGGTGTTTTATTTTGGAAGTCAATGATTCTCTCATGACCAAGTTATTACTGTAATGCTCTGTGCCATAGAGAAGTTGATGTTGTACACTGGGATCATCAGGGCAGTACACACTGGTTCATTAAAGTTGGTTATATCACTTCAGATTTCATTAATTCAGCAATAAAAATGTAATAAAAATAATAACAATAAATCTAGACAGTTTGCATTTCAGAGGAAAAATAACAGTAAGGTGTAGGGTGAGTCCACCATTCACATGATAATTTTTATGATGTCATAAATTCATTCATAGTGATCCGCAATGGCAACAAACTTAATGTTCAGTAGGGATTGATCCAGTAATCTTTAAAGGAGAACATTTTTTAAAAAGAGCAATACATATTTTCTATATATTTCTCAATAGAGCTTTCTATTCTTTGTAGGGACCTAAGAAACATAAATTATTTTACATGGCAATAAATCTACTGATAAAGCATATTCTGAGTAATATTCCAACTATTCTCCTGTGCCTTAAAAAAAAGCTGCCCATCCATCTCTGCCCATCCATGACTTTAGACTTATGAAACTCTGGCAAGCTGAAGATAAGTTCAATAACTAGGTGCTTTTTGCGGCTGTGTTAGGATAATTGATTCTGTCATGCAATGTATCTTCCTCAAATATATGCCTCTACTATGAATCATACCACATATAGTTTCTGAGACAGAAAGACCATACAGTGTTCTACCAAAGTTTTAAAACTTTCATAATTCTAAAAAGTGTATAAGAGCCTTAAGATAAATACAAATAAGTACTATAAATTCAGTCCTGATGTAGATAAAGCTAAAGCTGCTTCTACTAAGGCCGACTTACAAGAGTCAAAACAGTTTTTGCAAAAGTTTTCACTAAAGGAGCTTTATAAGTCTTCCATCTTTCTGAAGATCTTCACAAATTATGCCTTGAAAAATAATGCTAAACTTTAAAATATGCAGTAATTATCAAGTCTCATTGTCACTGAGTACAGTGAAAGGGTGGATACAGTCCAAGGGTGGACATTTAAGCAGTCATGTTGATTTCAATTTTTTTTCTCCATTTCATTTCTGACAACCCACTCCCCATTTTCCCTTTGTTTCCAAACTTTTCTAGTTCAAAAAAAGGTGTGGAGGACAGAATGCAGATTTCATCGCCATCATCTTGAGATAATCTCCATTATTACTATAAACACTCTGTAGCTTTCCAAAATTGGCAGTTTTAAAATGTATCAAAATGGAAAAAAGTAAACCAAAACCAAATGAAAAACATCCAGACAGCACATACAGCAGCTTCATCCCCTAAAGGATATGAATGGAATTCACTATATTGCATTCAGTGAAAACAAGAAACAGAAGATAAAAAGGAAAACTAGAGTCTGAAATACTAAAAACACATGGCTCCATCACAGACATGAAGAACATTTTGCATTATTTCCATTGCTTAGTGAGGAGCAACACTCATACCTATCATATATCCACCATTCCCTGAGATGGGCTAACAGAGACCAGAAAAGATCACATCTTCATAGGAAACTTGTCATTCCTCTCCCCTCTGCAGCTTTTACACTTCCCTCTGCTAACTGTTGTTCTTCTGACACACATTTCTCCACGCAGGTCATTCCCTGTATTTGTGGTAAAGGCCTTCAGAAATATGGTAAGATATTTCTGTCACACAGTGAAAGAACAGCCATCCATACTGCCCACATTGCTCTTCTTGGACAGATTGTCTTTGAATTCTTTGATCAAAATGCAGCATCATAGAATACTGTAGAAAGTCTTCACATTCAATTCAGCTTCCTCACAAAGTATTTAATACACTTGTACTTTCAAATGACTTATTAGTTTAATGGGAAGAATGAAAATGTTCCAAGAGGTGGATCCCAAGATTAATTTCCACCAGCTTTTGAAAGTCATGGACTTTTCTGTACTGATTTATAGAAATTTATGCTGGATGAATCTCATCCAAGTTTGGTTGTCACCTCATAATGCATTTCACAATTTCAAGCTCAGAATTTCAGCAGGAAAAAAAATCAAGCATTTATTCAAGATGTGAGTGAGTAAAAAAAATAGTAGTGAACAGAAACAGCATTTGCAAACCTTCTTAATGTAGTAAATTTTTATTCTCTCTGACATCTCTAGTCCTTTGCTACATCTTCTATTACAAGTCACTTTACCCACCCCATCTTCCTCTATTAATAAATTGGACTAAATGTTCAGGCCAAGCCTTGGCTTCCCTGTTAATCAAATTCTGACCTTGTTCAGGATATTTATTCTTCTGTGCCTGTCTGTTGGGATTTATGAAGAAATTGAACTAGTTTGTCAAAGTCTGTGTTTGAGATGTCTGAATTCTGGCTATGGAAATGTTAAACATCCTGGGCCTTTTTCCCCCCCTCTCTTAGTGGCCTTTCCTGATGGCAGGCCAGATCTTCCTTTCAGGTTCTTCCCTGCAGGATGCAGAGAACAGACATTTATGATGATGATGATGATGATGATGATGATGATGATTACTACTACTACTACTACTACTACTACTACTACTACTACTACTCCAGCTTTGGAATAAGTAAATAAGTATTATCCAAAGGTGCTGGAAGAAACAGATTACTTGATGGCACACAAGGTATGTCAGAGAGCTTCCAGTGCAGGAAATCTCTCCCATTTCATTATGCATTGTTATGGTTTGACACTGGCACAATGCCAGTGCCCCCATGAAAATTCCCCCCCCTCCGGCATCTGCTGTGAGGTGGTACCCGGGAATAAGCAAAGCAGGCTCCTGCTTAAGGAAAAAAAGGAAAAAAAACTTTATTAACTAAACTACAAAAGAAAAAGAAAAAAACACAAGGAAAATGAAAACTACACAGAACCACCTCCCCCTCCTCCCAATACCAGATCCCCAATACATTTACATTTCCCAAAATTATCCACACTCGGTCTGGCACCACCCTTTAGAAATCAAATCTTCAGCTCATGAAGAGTAGACGGAGTCCTTCCTTGTACCACGGATTTCTTGTCACAATTAGCACCGCCCGGAGTCCTGCTATCTTGTGACATCTCCTTTCCATGCCAAGGTGCTCTCACCACCAGGCATGGGATGGGGCATGGGCCTGCCTTCAGGGCCTTTTAAGGATGCCTCGTCTCGTTCCAAGCAGAGAAAAGTCTCATCTCTGAGACCTTTGTCCCCCCCATTTCTTCTATACCCCCTGGGGCCGAGGGGTCTCGACACCAAACTCTCTTGACTCCGAGCCTCCGCTTCCCCCTGCACTGCAGCCTCTGCATCACCAGGAAAGAGTCCATGGATATACAACAAAAGAGTCCAGCAAGATTTCCACTCCATCTTCCTCCATTCCTTCAACATCTCTCTTTCCCTTTGCCAGACCCCCTTACTGGCCTATTTCTTCCTTCATCTTCCACTCTTATCCCTTTCCCAGGAAAGGGAATGTTCCGTGAAGTTCTCACTATCCACAAGGGTTAAAAGCTCTCCCAGGCGGCCGGGCTGCTCGCTGCCCCCCCCACTTCTCCTCCAGCCGTGCTGCTGGCACATGATATCAAGTTTCAAGGTAACAGTTCAAGCACAGGCTGCATTCTCTCCGTCTCCAAAAGGGGGGGGCGGGGGGGGAATAAACAGGTCGCTCGATGCTCCCCCACCCTTCCTCTGAATCGGGGCCTACCGTAGATGGGCCACGTGGTTTTCACCTCCCCCAGCCCAGCCAGCAACTGGGCCGGGGGAGAGACCACACCCCTTCCCGCCGGAAATCCCAAGAGGGCTCTGTAGGAAAAGAGCCCTGCTTTCAACTCCTTGGGTTTGTAGTCTCAAGAGGCGGATTCAAATGCCCCACTGGTCAAACCAGGTGCTCATCTTAAAATCTGACCACCCATTGGTAACCACAGCAAAAACAACATATCCCAGATGTCCCATTTCTGGTCAAACCACGACAGCATCTAAGTGAATTTGCAAGTGCCATATGGAAAGAAAGAAACTGCTGAAAGATATTACTATTACGTGCAGTTTGTGAAATTCACTTTCAAACTGGGAAGTTTGAAAATTTATAAATCAAAATTAGTAGAATCTTGCTCACCAGTCAAGATCAGCTCAAACAGAGAGCAGATCTTTCTTGCTCAGCGTGTACAGGGTACACAGTTACAGAGGAGTCTGTGAATACAGTTCATGGTGGGGGGTATGCTGAAATAAAATCCAAGTGCACTTGGATTTCTTTGGGCAGGAGGAGTGGACATTATTTTATTTTTTATTTGCCAAGGTAGGCGGTGGCATGCCAAATCCACGGGAGAATGTAGATCTTCTTTAGAGATTCTTAGAATTAAAACAATTTGCATTAGTATAGTGGTTAGATTTCACCAGTTTTAGCTGGAATTTTTCCTAGTCAAGTTGGGTTTGTATTTTGTAGTGGGTTTTGGGGGAGAAAACAACTAAAACAGGCTGCCTCACCATGCATCCCCAAATATTTTAAATCTGTGTATAAGAATGCTTAAATCACCATGGCATTTACAATAAATATTATTTATATTTTAAAAAAATTAATTGGCACAAATAATTATCAACACTATTGTCAAGGTGCCAATTATGAATTCACAAGCATTAAACAACAAATCCAGCTGGAATTACACTAAGCACTTTTCCTTACTTTCCTTTAGCATAAATGTACTTTTTTAAAAAGTTAAATACATAAACAAGTAAATAACCCATATATTTAATTTTGTAGATGTCTGATGTATCAGAGTTGATCTGGCTTTACTAAACTTAGACATTATTTCAATCCTGATATTTTCCACTGTATGTTATCCGCTTCTTCACAAAGATAGCCCTCTCCAAAAGAAAATACCTACAAACCTTCCCTTCTTCCCAAACTTTTTTAGTCTTTGAGAGATTTTATTGTTCCATTTCATTGCTATTTAGGGTAAAAGCTCATTAAAATATTATGATGCTCAGAGCATAATTGGGCAGAAGCACTTGCCAATGAATAACATCTGCAGCAATGAGTATGTGTATTTATATTACAGTAAGCTTAAACCCACCTTTTTTTTTTTTTTTTTATTTCATTGTCTGCTTCTAAATTCTTTGTCCCAAGTAAAGCACTAGGCAAATGTATAAACCACACAGGCCACAGAACAGTCATTGTCGCTGAGTGCAGTGCCAAATATAATTTCATCATTTGACTGAGGTTCATGCCAGGGTAAACTACTCTGCGTTAGATGTCTGCAAGATGCTATTTGCTCTTTTTATTATGTTACTATTTTAAACTTATCTGTGCTCTTTGGGCTCTTTCTGTGTGTCTGGTTTTGATGCTTACTGTCTGTGCATGTGATGTCCTAAGTCAAAGTGCATCGGAAAACAAGCAGAGACTATCTAACACTTACTGCCCAGTCTGTCTCTTACAATAAAACATAACTGGAGTCATCTAGTAATGAAAATTTTGTCAATAATGAGAGACAGTCCAATCCACAAGTATTTGGATAGGCACAATGTCATTTCTTCTTGACTAATTTTATTTGTGGAGTTGGGTTCACTGTAACACAATCATAAAAAAAGAGAAGGAAAGAGAGCTGTTCTCTTATTAAAAATAAAGGCTTGTAACAGAAGAGAGAGAATTACCACAATTTGTGGCAGACACAACAGAGCATAGAAACCCTTCTGAGCAAAGCATGTTGATCTAGCCAGCCTATATAACATTATGTGCAGCCTTGGAAAATTACGTGTTTAGAGAAAGACATTTAGAGAAAGTATAGAGACATTTAAAAAATGCTTTTTTTAGGAAAATGGGCTGCAACTGGAAATTCTGTGGTGCTGAGGTCTTTTCAGGACTATGTTCTTCCCTCCCTCCCTGACACCACCCAAGAGCTCAAGCTCTGACATTTTGCCAGGAATCTGACATACACCTACCCGTCATCTAAATCTGCCAATTGTTCTCATGCTTATAAATAAATATAATTGATTTCCAAAAGAATTTAGATCCTAGAAACTGATAACAGATCTTAAAAAGACTCTGACCATAGTTTGTGCCTTTAATTCTCTCATGTTAATCTTCCTATTGAATACATTGTCCTCTGGGAATTCTATTGGAACTTTCTCTGTTTCCATTTTTTTCCTGCATTGTCTGCCAATTTTTTCTAGATTGAAACCGTTTTGCTAGACAATTACAACCATATGCATTAAAAGTATACATTTTCCTGAATTAACTAATAAAATTTATGAAAAATGCAGGTGGTCCTTAGGAAAGTGTCTGTGTTCTCATGCAATATCACTCCAAAAATGTGTTGATTAGGAAGAAAAGACAAGGCAGCAGCCTTCTCTTAATTTATACGTTTAGAAGCACTGTACATTGCAGTTCTGACCTAAGTATTTTGGTATTTTTCACTCAAGCCCAGATCAGATTCTGCCTTGCACAGCTCTCATCTCATCACCAAGTCTTCTCAGTTTGAACCTCCTCTGGGCTGTCTCTCACAGCCTCAGGTGACCCCATTTCCCTCTCTTATCACTAGCATGCCTCTCTCCATATGTGTTTAGAATATCACAGTGTTCAGGGTGAAAGAATGGAATTAGGAGGTTTTGTTTTGCTCCAGATGAAAAAGGTTTGCAGAAAAAATCTAAAAAAAAAAAAAAGTAATAAAAGACAATTAAAATTAACTCAGAGAGATCATAACAGAAAGAAAACTCTAATTTGCTATTTGTGGGCCTTTGAGAATAAGCAGATAAAGACTTCAAACTATAAATCTGTTCCATCCTATCCTAATCAGTTCCAATTCTTCTAGAGCACCAGACCCGAGTTGGGATCTGGTCAATGGAGAAAAGATATTCTCTACAAGAGAGCTGTCTTTCCTTAGCAGAATTCACTGCCTTAAACTGGCTCAGACAATGCATGTTTAATACTAATCTGACAAAATTAGAGCTCTTAATGAATTTTTATATTACATCTTTTAAAGTCTGCCAAACTGGTGAAGAGATTTTGTGGTGCTTCAAATAACACAAAATTAAATGCAAGAGAAAACAAAGACAACTGATCATTTATATTGGAGCAATAAAGATTTGAACAAGAGCAAAATAAATGAGTATTCCATTCCTTCTTTCTCCTCTCTTTTAAAATGTATAAAGATAGAAAAGGATTTATGTTGTATAAAAATAAATACTTGTACTTTCTTTTTTTTTTTTTATTTTACACCCTGTACATTCAAAATGTATAATGTTGCCAGAACCACTTAACTTCTACCTATGTCATTTTGGAAGCAATTCCAGTGGAAAAGCCTTGTTAGATTTTTTTTCAATGCACCTCATTTTCATAAAAAGGGAAAATCCAACAGTCCAATACATTGTCCAGAAATTTAAATAGCAGAAATCTACCTCTTATGTGCTAGTCCAGGACTGCAAAATGAGAAAGCTCCCAATTTAAGTTTATAACTAGAATCTGGGGGGAGGAAAAAAAGTTTTTTTACTGTCTGTTTGATTTTATGGCTCAAATTTTCCTGGTGGGATGAAACTCCATGTATTGAAGAGAGCTACATGCTAAAATATTATATAAACAACATTTCTCAAGCTTTCGGTGTTCAGTCATTGCAAACAGACTCTCTTACAAAGTGTAGCAACAGCTGGATGCTCCTAGAGTCTTTATCAAGATGTGGACCCAACCCTCTGCAGAACTGGGAATCCACAGACTTGATTCCATCATAAAGACATAGGATGAATAAAGGAAAAGGAAATCAGGAAGACACCAGACACCATACTCTACTATGCAGAGTAAAAACTACTTCCCAAGAAACCCTGAGAGACACAGGAATGGCATTTCATGTTTCTGGATCAAAGATTGTGATGCATGCTCTTTCCTTTTTTCAACATGATATGTTACAGGATGTGAAGAAAAAAAAAAACAACAGAGTTTGTATTTCAACAATTTCTTAGCCAGGAAAAAAGGATGAATTTTGGTCAGTTACGTGCAGGCAGACAGGCCCTGATCATGTATTGCCTTGTATATTTGTGTCTTCAGATTAGTATAACCGTTGGTTGCCAACATTTTTCCAGTGACCAGATGCTCTTACCAGATTCAGAGAGTAAAAGAGAATATTTCTTCCTTAGACTAATCAAAAAGATGCATTGAAAACTATTTCTATATGAACCAAAACTGGCCACCAGAAAACGGGATGGCAAGTATTTCAATTATATCTAAGATAATGCATTTCCAAAAAAAAAATGCATGCATTTATTTTCCCCCTTTACATCCACTTTTTAGGTGAAGCAGTTGGGATAGATATCACTAATGCACACTCCAGCTTAAACTGCAGAAAACAATCCTGCTAATTTAATTGCATATGTCATAGAAACAGCTAGTGAAAACCCAGGAAATTCACAGCATCCCCTGCCATTAAAAGAAAAAGACTGGTGATATTTTATCGTTCCCTAATAAATTTCAGTTAAGACTTGATTGTAATTAGGCAGCCCAAGAGAGTTAATTCCTGTTTTGCATGTGGCTGAACTGAGCAAAATCTGAGAAGGGAATGAGCTTGAACAAAGGACTGCATGATAAATGTATGTGCAGTCCTGTATGAGGACCTCATACATTGGATTACTCATGGTTATCTCACCTGAACTGGTCAGAGCCTAGTGCCACATGAGTAATAAGCAAGCTTCACTATTCTCCTGAGCTCTGCTCTTTCTGTTACTTCTGATTCTTTCATTTTTTCTAGACAGAAATTTTAATTTGCTGTGTATTTTCTGTGTCTTTGTTTTTACACAGGCTGTTCCATTCTATACCCTTCTACCTTCCCCAGGATGACTGAATAAGCTGTTCCTTTCCTTTCCTTTCCTTTCCTTTCCTTTCCTTTCCTTTCCTTTCCTTTCCTTTCCTTTCCTTTCCTTTCCTTTCCTTTCCTTTCCTTTCCTTTCCTTTCCTTTCCTTTCCTTTCTTTCAGTAGTTTCATTCTGGTTTAAAGTGTGCTAGCAAACTGTTTCAGCAGTTAGAAGAATCTCATTCTCAGTCCTAGTTACTTCCAGTTTAGTTTTACAAAAAGCTGAATAGAGCCTTTCACACCAGGTAAAAGACAGTGGGGGGCTGAATTTTGTCTCTGCTGGTGAAGGATTATTGTATTATAAGCCTTACTCTCATTCTTTCTAAATCAAGGCTAAATCCAGTCAGGTCAAAGAAAGTAAAGAAACACAGGCAAGAGAAACAGGACCTCAGTATATAATTTTTTCCTCTTCAACATCAAAAACAGTGAGTCAGTTCCCCAGTGTTGCAAAAGAGATGGTGTGAAAATGAATAATGTTGGTGTGATGCACAGCACAATCACATCACATCTGCTGAGAAAAACAGAAAAGGAAAGTGGCAGCCAGCTGCCATTGCCAGACAGATTCATTCCAAGGGCTGCACATCTGGATCCTGCAGCTGCCAAACTCATACTGATTGATTGCTTCCAATCCTGGAATAATCAGAGGTTAAGTAACAGAAGCAGCACCATCCCAGGGCAATCAGAAAAGATATAGTAGCTATTACTCATCAGTAAAAAACTGTTTTGTTTGTTTTCTCCACATTCATAAGATGGCTACTAACACGTGAGTATCCAAACCTCTAGAAGAGAGAATGGTGAAGGCTGTTTTTCAGTGGCCATTCTCTTAAATATCACACCTGTCCTTAGCACAGCAACGCTATCTATGTATGATCATGCTTTTTGGTTCAAAGAAAACAAGTCCTCATTCTCTGACTAACATAACTCCCTCATTAGAGCTGGTCTGAACATGTTCCCTCTCTCTTTCTCTCTCCTTCTGCTCATTTTCTTGTGACCTAAAAAATATAATAAACTCCCACTTATTTCCAATTAGAAATCAACCATTTTTCAGCAGAAGCAATTGCTTCACATACAAGTAAAGTTTAAAATAAATAGTAAAAGGTGGCATTTTTTCCCTAAAGTTCAATTTAATCAAAAACGAAAGCAAAATAAATAGCAAAAAAAATTATTTGAAAACCACTCAATTCTTAGTTTATTCTGAATAACTTCTGACTCATAATGCAATGAAATCTGAATCAGACCATCAGAAAGATTTTGCAGCTTTTTCCAATGTACACTTATGCTACTATTTCAGAGCAGTTAGAGACATTATATATGAGATTTTTTAGGTTTTTGTTTTCTTTTCTACATCAGTAGAGTTGCCAAAAAATATACATTAATCACATATGGTGTCCATAAACATATTTTTAATAAAGAGCATGCATTTCAGCTTTTTTAATATGCACACTGAAATATTGATTTCTTTTTCTTCCCAACAAGATAAGGAATACATAGGTGTTCTGAGTGTGACTAAAATGCGCTCATACCAGTGAATTGTAAGAGTCTGAAAGTTCTATGCATCCTTTGAACTGGGGTACATCTTTCATTACCTTGAACAGTCAGAAGTCTCATCTAGGAATCAACAGCAAAACACACAAGTATTGTGAGGTAGATAAAGATAATTGTGAATCCTATCTCTGAACAGCTATCAGTAATTCCCAGCTATCAGTAAAACCCAGCTATCAGTAATTCCCAGACTTCATTTGAGTGGTTTAATGTTTCTCTGTGATGGTGCAACTGCAAGATCCTACCCTAAAGATTAAAAATGTTCCATCCAAATATCCTTGTAATATTTGCAATGTTGCTATTTTGTATCATTATGTCTACATCATATGTACTGGATAAAATCAAACATTTTTGAGTATCATTGACAAACTCTCTACAGTGGGGAGTACACAGAAGCATATGTAAATATTTAGGATGGCAACATTAAATTAGAAGCAGTACAATGTATTTGAGTCATAGAATCATAGAATATGCTGAGTTGGAAGGGACCCACAAGGATCATTGGGTCCAAATCCTGGCCCTGTACAGGACAGCCCCAAGAATCTCAGCCCTACCATGTGCCTGGGAACATTGTCCAAATGCTTCTTCAACTCAGAGAGTCTAGTGCTTTGACCATTTCCCTGACTTAAAATGTGCTCTGTAGTGAATCAGTGTCAAAGCTATGAAAATAATACTAAGTACAGACAGAGAATTTAAGGAAATTTAGCTGGTTATGCAAGTAGGAATTTAGAAATAGTTTCAGGCTGCTTTATCTGCTTGTGTGGTTTGTTCATTTCATTTCATTTCATTTCATTTCACTGGACTATGATTTCCAATATCCAAAAGGATGATTAACCATTGTTATCTTCACCACATGCACTTCAGGTAGGGAAGCACTACCCTGATTTAAAGACAAAGATTTATAAACTGATTTGTTTATAAGATTTATAAGTGAATTGCATCAGATCAACCCTGATATGTGGTATGAGACAAGATTTTTATGATGTCTTCAGAATCTTAGTTCAACAAGTTGGCTAGACTGGAGGACCATATTTTAGTTATTTCAGAGAGTTTCTGCTTGGTTGTTTGGGTGCTAAGTTTAGCCACATTCAGGTTGTTAATCCATAGCTTTATGAAGAATTGGTGGAGGGAATGAAATCTTCTGCTTTTTGTGTCTAAAGGCATTTTCTAATATTTCTGGTTTAAAATCTGTAAATCCTGGCATGCGCAATGCTAATTTTTATTCCAGTTTAGCTAGAGGAGGACTTAGAATGAATGACCATTTCACAAATTGTGTAATCAGAAAACAGTGTAGAAGTGCCATGAAATACTGCTCCAAAGGGGGTTCTGTTTGCTGCTGGACTACTTGTGTGCTGGATTGAGGAGTCTAAATGTGAGATTGGCTATGGCAGCTAAAGTCATGCAGGAGGAAGTCACATGAGCTACTTAATCATAGCTGCTAGGACTCAGATATTCCGTAAGTGCAATGTACACAGCAGATTACGTGTGTCAATGCCTTTGCCCATGGCTGGGGTTGCTTTTTCAACTGATCAAAGGTCCTCAAGCAGTCAGGACTGCAAAACCAACAGCTAAACGACTGCCACTTATTTCTAAACCATGAGTTCTTGTAAAGAAACATCCAGGACCAAGCATCCCTAAAGAACAGACTAGTATTGTCACAGGGGTATCACTTTTCATTTCTTGATGTTCGTACTGTAAGCCAGACCTATTTTATTAATCATGCCAAAACTATTTACTTTCTTTATCTCCGACCAGACATCTATCTTTTCCTGTGTAAAAGATGGGACCCTTTGAAAGGGTAAAGGACCCGAGGAAGTCAATATTGAGGATCTCCAGCAGCTTTTTCAAAGCAATAAAAGACACCTCTGAGCAGTCACAGTATGATATGAATAGAGAGAGAAATTAATAAGTCAAAAGCAGTAAAGACCAAAATTTCATTAGCTGCTATAGCCTTACACCAAATACTCTATTTTGGGAAATACCTTTCCCAAAAACATAACATGAAGCAAAATGTAGCTAGTTTTTCTCCATGTTTCCTGTCTAATCCAAAGGCCACCTGTTTGATGCCTCTGATTAACAGCACTTCTTCCCTCCATCAATGTTCTTTCCTTCTACTTCTTCCTTCTGATATTTGCTAGTGTCTGTGTCGCTGTTGCTGCATAAAAATCACAAAAATCAAGATTATTTTGAAGATGTGATCACCAAAGTAGAAATTGTCACCTGAATTTAGTTATCATATGTAAAGGCCATGTCTGGTCTTCACAGATGGTGAAACATCACCCATTGTACGTCTCTTAAGAAAAATTTGACCCAGTGAATTTAACAAGAAGGTTTTGTCTTCTTTTTTGTTTGTTTCATTAATTACACAGTGGAATTCACCACTTTTCTCACAAAATACATCTTAAATTTTGTTTATGGTCAGAAGAATAACTGTAGAAATTATATGTATGCAACAGAAATGCACTATGTTTTCATAGAGTTGCATGTGCTTTGTGTTTTGAACATAAATAGACTTTTTCCTTCTCTTTATTTCACAGAAACTGATCCATCTAGGAGACAATAAGCTCGTTTCTTTCATGATTCATTCATTATCAGCACAGTTGTTAAGTGTTTACAGTTGCAGATCTTTATTTATTGCGGAAAAAGGAATTAAATTAGTCATAAAAAAAATCCAGTTTAATTAACGTTCTAATTTCTTTTTAATATCCAGAGAGTATTTTTCACTTGTGCCTTTTATATTTGGCTAGAAATCACATACACATTAAACAGTAAAATCTTACCTTATGGTTAATGAAAAAAATGTGGAAGATTTAAGAAAGAGACTAGGTCTAATTTATAAATGGAAGAAAGGACAGTTTTCACTATATTAATTTTCAAAGCAAACCCTGTATTTTACAAGAATTTAGTGAGGACTTTTTAGGATGTTCTTATTGCTCTTTTAAGTCTCTTGGACTAACAACAGTGTTCTTGGTCTATTAGTTTAATCCAGCTCTAGAAACTAATTTTACACTTGTTACCCATCAGTGTCTTCAGACAGGAAGATTAAACCCAAAACATGGTATGGAAAATCAATAGCTATACAATTTGCAGTGCAAAATTCACATCCTATTTCTTTGGCAGGGGAGGGATTTCACAGAAACACAAGGTTGGGAGAGACCTTCCAGATCATCAAGTCCAAACTGTTCCCTGACACCTCAAATAAACCATGGCACCAAGTGCCACATCCAGTCTTTTTGTAAACACATCCAGGGATGATGACTCCACCACCTCCCAGGCAGGCCATTCCAGTACGTTAACACCCTTGCAGTGAACAAGTTTTTCCTAATATCCAACCTATATTTCCCCTGATGCATCTTGAGACTCTGTCCTCTGGTTCTGTCAAGTTGTTCCCTGGAGAAAGAGACCAACCCCCCCGACTACAGCCACCTTTCAGGGAGTTGCAGAGTGATAAGGTCACCCCTGAGTCTCCTTTTCTCCAGGCTAAACACCCCCAGCTCCCTCAGCCGTTCCTCACAGGGTTTGTGTTCCCAGCCCCTCTCCAGCCTCGTTGCCTCCTCTGGATGCGCTCAAGCGTCTCAAGGTCCTTCCCAAACTGAGGGCCCAGAACTGGACACAGCACTCGAGGTGTGGCCTCACCAGTGCTGAGTACAGGGGAGAATGACCTCCCTGCTCCTGCTGGCCACACTGTTCCTGACACAGGCCAGGCTGAGAAGGACATCTGATCAGAAACAGATGTCCTTCCTTGCTGTTCAACATTCATAGACTGAGCTCACATAAAAAAATCTAATACTGCTTGATTACTCATTAGTTCATCAACCTTCTTTCATATTTATTTTTCTCCTAGCTGGTTTTATTTCCATCATTACTTCCTTTAGCAAGGTTTGTTCCTTGGAATACAGGCAATGCAGATCAACCAGGACTACAGGTTAATTTTATTATCAATGTTAACTGTACCAAGTGATAATCTTGCTGTATAAATCTTGCAAAAAGTTTGGAGTATCAAACATATTTTACACCTTCAGCATCTATTACTTTGTTTGATGGTATGCATTTTATTATAATCCTCTTAAAAATTAGGAAAAATTTATTCCTGTCGGATTTGTATTATCCCAGTCTTGTTTCCAAGGACAGTTTCGTGGTTCAGGAAGTTTATTTATTGATTGAAGAGTGTGCATCGAACCTCACAAAAGCCCAAACAAGCAAGAAAAACCAACTCATGGTAACTGGAGCATTGTAGGGAAAAATCCTTTTTATGCAATGCTCCAAACATGTGCTGTACTAACATTTCTCCCAAAAAATAACATAAGCTTTTTATGGCTAATTATGAAGTGTCCAGGAAATGCATTTTTCCTTGTCCAAAGTGAGAGTTTTCTGCAGACTTTCTGTGTCTTAAAAGCCTCCGGCACACGTTGCAGGGAGTGTGATTTTTAGTTTCATTAGGTAAGACTGTACCTTTCAACAAAACTGGTTAGGTATGTATTAATACATGCCTTGAGGCATGTAAACAGCACACCTATTTCCTTTGCAATCTGAGCATTAACTGAAAAAGAAATAAACCACCCTTCAAGTGGGAAGAAGAATGGATGTTTATTTGAAAGTAATATCTTCAGGGAACATTATGTATATGTAGCTTTCCATTCTGAAGTCAAATACGGTCTCACTTTAAACACATGTGGATAGAACCACTCTTGAACCAAAGTAGTCATTTAATTTTGGGGGTTTCCTCATCTGATTGCAAATTAAATGTGATGGTAGAAATGTGCTCCTTAATTGCAACTTTTGTAACTTGTAATTCATGAAGGGTTTAGACAAACAAGTTTCCATGGTATGGGACCAGTTTAAGGCCAGCACCTCTGCCAGCATTTGGTCTTGACTCCAGCATTTAGCTTGGTTAAATGCTAATAGGTGTAGATCTGTTTGCCAGTTGACAAGCTTGCATTTCACAAGCGGAAAGAGTGGAGAGAAAAAACCAACCAACCAACTAAAGAAAAGCCTTTTCCAAGACAAGAGACATGAAACTCCGCTTTAGAGTGAGAACAGGCATTAAAGCAAATTTGTGAGATTGGAACTTTTTTCCTGCATTTTTAAGAGGGAAGAGTTTTAGACTTACCTATATTCAACAATAACAGACTGAAAAATACTTGATTTCTTCTCTAACAAGAGACAGATATAAGCCACATTTATTAAAATGACAAATAGACTTCATATTCTCTTTTCTTGTTACATTCCAAGCAAGTAATCATGTGTACAAACATTAGCTGTAACTAGGAACTTCATCAAAACCAAGAAAAAATTACTTGTATCTGATTTTTCTTCATATATTTTCACAAATGGTACTGGTTTAATGGTCCTAAACACAAATCTGTTGGAAGGAAGTTAAAAGACAACTCTCTGAATAATTGATTAGGTTTAGCAATCCCACTTATAAATTTGTTCATTCTTCCCTCAGCATCACAGAAAATAGCAGCTCACTTGCTTTTCTTTTAATTTAGAGACTTCTAATTATGAACCAATTTAGTTGTTTGGGTAGTAGAATAACAGCCTGATTAAAAATGTTATTAGCATGTTCAGAACAATTTGTGATGAAATACATTATTTCTCCACATGTTCAGAACAATACTAAGAGGTTAACTGTATGGTTTCACAATCATAAATGCAGACATCAGTTTCTCTGTGACAGGTTTAAACACAATATCACCTACATGTTCTTAAACATGTACTAATTACTAAATGTCTCCTAATATCTACTAAACAACAGCCAGTGAATCTAGTTAGCAGATTTTTTTATCAGTCTTAAAACATGTTACTTTTATGTCATGACTATCAGGTGAAAAAAAACACTGTTTGGAAATCATGAATTGTATGGAACTATCCTTATGTAGGTAGAATATTTTCTTGGGCATCTGAATGCATAAAAATTAGTAATATGAAATAGCAGAATAGTGAGCTTTAGAACAAATAAATCAAGCTCCTATACCTGTAAAAATTGTGAGAATGGTTTAATTACTTGAATAACAAATGCCACATTTGTATTTGTTTAAATAATATTTTGTGTATGTCTCTAATTTTATTACTTTATATTAGGACTTTTTTAAAGTCATGATTTCTCTTTTTATTTATGAAGCCTGAAATGAAGTTTAGTAATAGTCAAAATATGTCTATTAATTTTTGTTCTATGGTATTAATACTATGCAAAAATCGGCAAATTGAAGACATTCTCCTAGTACAATTAGTTTTTATGATTTCACTGCATCTTTATGTTTTTTAAACTGAAAATCTTGAAAATAATTTTCTTAACTTGCTTTTTTATTAATTAATGATGTAATCATGCATTACAATGACCTACTATGGCTATATATCTCCAAAATGTATTTCTAATAGATAATTCTCTGGGAACGGAAAAGACAGGTGGGGTTGGGTTCAGAATTTATTCTTTTTATTTTAATATCAAAGGTTATTTATTTTAGGAAGGACAATTGTTCAGGTTTAATATATGATTGATCAGGTTTGAAGCCTGATCATATATTATTTGTTTTCCCACAGAAATAACTTGAAAGCAATGACTCTTGATCATTTAGGTTAAGAGAAATTAATTCTCAGATGAATACTAAAAATGTCATATTTCAGGGGTTTGGAAAATAAATGCTGGAAGAACAACACTGCTCAGATATTAAAAAAGTCTTTTAAAATCCTGTGAAATTCCCATCCAGATTGGAAGGGACTCATTATGTGGAAGCTTACTGTCAGAACCACCTGTGTCATAAGAGCTTTCTCTGGCTGCAACATTGCACACTAGACTACCCAAGGCTTGTTTACTTCTGGGTACAAAATTCTGTAGGGTGTAAAAGCAAATTTCATATATACTCATGTTGGATGTTCTTCTGATGGTGGCTTGTCTGCTAATGTGACATTCCATAGACACAGTTATTAGTTTAACAAATTGTGGGCAAGTATCAAACATAATCAGCAGCTTGTTTCAAGTTGACTGTGGACCTGTCTACTGTGCTCCTAAATCAAGTAATTCTTTTTATTTTGCACTCTTTATGTACTTGAAATCCACTAAACACACAGAAAAATAGCAAAATTTAGTTAGCATGCATGCACAAGTTTCCTTTTTCTTCTTTTTTTTTTTTAATTAAGCACTCAGACCTACTTCAAACGTAGCACAACTATGCAAGTCAACTTTATGATTAATAGCTTCAGACTCAAATGTGCTTTTATTTTTGGTCTTCATGGAGAATCTACTATTTCCACTGAGATTTTTTCAACAACTTTAGCTGTATTTAAAGTTAATGAGCTTTTTCAATTAAAGCTTCAGATATTTAGCCTTTGGATAACATTTAGATGAACCAGGGTGTATCTAATTATGTTGGGTGAATTCTTAAGAGGCTCTGCATATACTTCATTCATAACAAGCACATTTTATGTTGTGGGCACGTATTGGACTTCAATCTAGACTGCATGCAAATCACCCTTGTGAAAACAGTGTTACCAATAGGTCTGAGAGTTCGAGGAATGACTGCACTAGCAAATGCCCTTGAGAATGTACAGCATCAACCATTCTGAGTGGCAGGGAAACCAGAACTGCCATCAGGGTAAAAACTAAACAAAGAAAAGAAGGCTGGGTAAGGATTTAAGAACATTGTCTAAACTGGGAAAAACATGTCAGAACAGCATATTGAAATCTTACTGCTTGCTTATAGAAACTAGCAGCGAAACCAACAAAGGAACTAAAGTAAAACCCCCAACAGTTTAACATGATAAAAAAGAAGGTGGGGGGAAACTCTGTGGCTTTCAAATTGTGTCCTTTGGTTCAGATGTAATGTGGAGGAAACACAGCTTTACACACTGGATTCCTGGGAAATGATATCTTCTGCTTGGGGAGTCCTTTTTTTCTAATCACTCTCCCGGACTCCTGGGTGCAGAAGTTATCACACAAGATAGTCTGACTAGACTAGAAGACTGGCACATGGAATTAAGTTGTTGACTTTTATTCGGGGCAGACATTTAAACCTGTTTCATCTGTAACTTTTACAGCCCTGAGAAGTTCACCTACAGTGTCCCATTCTTGAGTCACCATGTACACAAAAAGAAGGCCTTACATCTATAAAACACCAAATGTGAAGATATTTGCTGGAGCAAAGTACTTGCCACAAGGAAAGAGTAAGATAAATACCTATCTAAGCAACTACTAAATAGTATTAAACTACAAAATTAATCTCCAAACTAAAAAAACACACTTTCATATTAAACCTATAGACCTTGGTTGAGCAATGGCCTGTGTTTTCAGCCATTCTAATGCTTTGCTCTCCAATTGTCTGGTAGAAATGCCTTCAAATAACAACATTCCAAAACCCCAGCTCCCTTCTGTAAGTCTGTGTTTTAAACACATGAATACAAGTCTCTATGGATCTTTATCTAATGTTCCACGTGCATGGTTTTCTCAGCTCTGCTCTGCATCTCTTTGCAGGTTGTTTAAAGGTTGGTTAGATAGACTTTGCACACTCAGGGTAGTCTCTGACTTATCTGGGCAAACTTTTTGATGGGGCAACCTGTCAGTATAGAAAGGGAAATTAGTTGCAACTGTTTATCCTCCATAGAGAAATACCGATAAAAGCATATTATCTTCTGCCTTTATCAAATTTTCTGAAGCTGACCACTGGCTGCAAAACTGATAGACAGATTCAACAGCTCAGACAGACCAAGAAACAGAACAATGTGGTGCTGCAGCATTTTTTCCCAAGCGCTCTTGATAAAGAGAATTTAAAGGCAAGGACAGAATTTCAATGGCCATAACTGTCATAATTATAATCTGACTAAAACAAGTACCACTAAAGTTCCTGGTCTCATTTCTGTCTTCCATCCAATCCTGCTTTAGCAAAGCACTAGAGAAGCTGTACTAGGATACAGTTCTGAAGTCAGCACTTGAAATGTAGCTTTCTGATACTACTGCAGTCAATGATTAAAGAAGAAATTGCTGTCTTTGTGACTGAAGCCTCTGTCTAAATCAGAACAAAACTGACAGATGTTTCTTCAAGATTATTCTAAGAATATATCTGATCCAAAAAGAAAACACTACTTTTCTCATCAGCAAATGTTGTGTTGAAGTGGAAATGTAGCAAAATTCCAACTGAACTTGCCAAAATTGTGAGAGTAAAGGTATTTGCCTTAGGAAGAAAAATATCCACCATGTTCTCAGCACTGAAGCATAAAATGGCTGTTTTCCTTCCATCTGAATTTCCTGTGGTTTCTGTTTTGTTTTATTAAAAGCAAAGCGGAAAAAAATCTTAGAGGTTAAAAAAACACACTTTCATATTATTTATTTTTTGACGATACTTTACACATAGCATAATCCAGATCCAATGTCACACTTCTGCTTTTCATCCATGGAATAACAGATCCTCTATCACCAGCACTGACTTTTCATTGCTAGGTAACAAAGCCATTTTTGCTTGGCAGACACGGTCACAACGGAGACATCTTCAGGGACTGCCCCAGTGGCAGGAGATGTATTTGTCATGCAAAGCCCCATCCTGAACAGTTAATCCAAAGGCAGCACTTGAGTGCACACTGAGTACTAGAGCCAGGCTTGGGCGTTGGAAGGGAATGTCTTACACTAAAATATATTTGAGGAGCCACAGTCTTCATTTGTATTTGTAGTCATAATCACTGATTTAGCTTTTTGAAATGCTTCATGTGACTTGATTGCTTTTAGGAGCTACTTGGCTTTAATGCACTGGAAGCAGAAATACAGTAAAACAGCAAGCCCACTTGGAGCTACAAAAAATTGAAAAAGGTGCTTTAAGAACTTACCAAGATACCTTTGTCACTGGTTTTTGGGCTCCTGTCCCAATGACTTCAGCTTGAAAGCATTAAAATTAGTTCCTTATACATGCTTTGCAGGTGAGGGGTTTTTTGAGCTTTAATTTGCTGCTTGATTTGCCCCGGGATTTTCAGGTGTTGCATGAGGGAGTAAAGAACAGAAAGTACCTCAGTTCTTGGTTGTCAGCCATTGGATGATGGCCACAGCATTATTAAACCATCCAAGCATGCTGGGTCTCAACCACAAAATTTAATTTTCCCTACTGCAGGGACTAATCAACTACCAGAGGCACTAAGTCCTAAGGAGACTGTTTTTTATCTTTTTTTTCTCTTTCAAAGACTGAAACACAGTTAACTTTACAGTTTCGTCTATCCTCAGGCTTACAAACAATGACAGAAATGCAGCTTGATGAGAAGCAGATAAAAATTAGAAATTACGCTTACGCTATGACATATATTAAAGAAAGATGAAAGGTTTAAATAATTAACAGTACCTCTACAAGTCAGATAGAAAGACCCCAGATTCCCTTAAGTAAAAGAAAATAAAAGGACAGAAAGGGGAATAAAGCAGGCTGAGAACTATCTGCAGCTACCTCTTGCTTCACGTGAAACTGAGAAGGAAAGTTTGTTCTTAGTGTGATTGTTCATTTCCACAAAACTACCTCCTCTGGCAAACTAAATTCACATTTTTAAGTCTTCATAAGACCTTTACGGTAAACACACATTTGTACCTCAAATTTGGTATTCCAAGGAACTATTTGTAATGGATTCATGGCATAATAGTCCTTTAGCTTCTTAAGCAGTTGCTAAAATACTGGTTTTTTCAGGAAATCTATGTGTATATTCTCCACCCTAGAAATGTGACTAGGCAATTGAACCATTTATATTTCATTTACTGAGAAGTGTAGGGTTTCATCCAAAGAAGGGAAATCTGTGAGGGAAGTAAAGACAGCAAGGAAAGGAAAGAAATACTGCAGCTCTGCACAACCTTAATATTAATCTACATTGTTTTTAGTCATAGAAACTGTTTCTTGGAGTTCTTCCAGGAAAGGGGAGTAGGGGGGAAACTCCACAGTGAAATAATGATACCTTAAAATCTACCAATAATGAAGATAAAGGCTGTACTATGCACATGTTAAATTTATCAGAAAAAGATGGTTGCAAGGAGCAGTTCACATGACTAAGAGAGAATTCTTTCAAAATGACGGCTCTTCAGGCTTTATAAGAAACATTAGCTTAAAAGAAATTTGGAAATAGAATAAAGTTCCAACCAAAGAAAACAATTATAAATATTCTTAATTGCCTGGAAATAATTTGTCATACAAAATTGGACTGAGATACATTTATACAAAAGCTTCAGATGCGTGGATGTTGTAATGCCTTTTAGGAGCCCAGCATATTTTTGCACAGAGTGTTCCAATAACACATTGCAGAAAAGGATATGACTTTCACTTTTATCATCTGTCTCCCTTTCTCACGCCATTCTCCTCTACTTTTTTCACTCCACTTTTGTCTTTTCTTTCTTTTTCTTTTTCTTTTTTTTTTTTTTTTTTTTTTTTTTTCTTTTATTTTGCAGGGCAGGGGGAGCATAAAATAACTGGAAGACATAGTAACTGCTATTCGGTGTATTTTATTATTTCAGGAATTCATTCCAAGATGGGCTGCAATTACGTCTAAAACTTGAGAATAATGGGCTATTGACATGTATATAGTTTTAGAAATATAAGGCCTCATTTTCTCAGCTGGAATTTCCCCACAATGCGCATTTGCATTGCATTAGAGATGTTCTTTCTTAAAAGAGCATAGCGTATTCAGACATTTTGACATTATCTAGGTCAGAGGCAACATTTAAAAGCAATAGCCCTACATCTACTGTGAATCTCTTAGAAGCACACACAATGCATTAGTGAAAATGAGGGGAAAACTGAGAGGTTCTCCATATTAAGCTACAGTTTATGGCATACCTGCCTGCACCAGACATTAATCTGCAGGAGATGGATTGTCATGGTCATGGTCCCCTGCTCTACTCCAATTGCATATACATTACCTAAATTGGAATCTGCACTTCTTCACACCATGTGCAGTTTGATGTGACCTAGAAATGGCAGGATGCATAAACTAGCAGTTTTCATGGTGGATATAATCATCTCCATTTTCCATGTATTTACCTACACATACAGCAGCTGCAAGTTTTTTCTTCTGGCTTAACAATGAGGACTTTATTTTCCCTTAGCTTAGCTGAGGTCTAGTTAGTTTGTCAGGCTCAAAATTGCACGGCAGTGGTTAGGGATATAAGGAACTCAGTGCCTTTCTTGTTCCCAGAAGTGCCTAAGACATAACAAGAAAGGAATGCAGAAGTTTTTCACCTGTTACAATTGTTGTATAAAGCCCTTACAATGTATTCTTTGTCATCTTCCAAGAATGGTCATTTATGATAGTAATGCTTATACAAATGTGTTTTATGAATAGAAAGATCTGTGTCATTGGTGTGGTATTACAAGTGAAAACTCATGGATGTTGCACAAGATGTATTTAACTTTCTAATTCACCACTTGCAATATTTCCAGATATCAGATGTTTAATTTGTCCCTCATTGACATATTCCATTCTAAATGAAAAGGGCTACGAATTAGTACTACCCAATTGTAATTACTGAGATATGAAAGCCAGAATACAATATGGAGTTTTCTTCCATTCTATTTTCATGTCTCTTTTCTAATATTTCTCCCCACTCCCACCTCCATCACCACCACAAATTTTCCCTTTTCAAATTCCCCTATTTTAATGCTATTCCTCTCCCCCCTTCTTAAAAATCAGACATCACCTTTGTTGCTCTCTTGGCCTTTGATTTTTCTAATTCTGGCCAATCCCTAGCACAAAATGTTTTTCCCTTCACTTTTTCTGGTGCCTTCAGTTGTTTTTTTCAGAGCCTCTCCTCCCTTCCTGTTTTCCCCTTCATTCTACTGTATCCCTTTCTAACCAGAAAAACCACAGCTGTCAGTTCCTTTACCTCTTTCTTTTCCCTATCTTTTAACTGAACCCTGGATTTTCTTTGATAAACCAGTCCTTCTTAATCGCCTTTCCTCACCTCTCCTCCACCACCCGGCAGAAGGATATTTATCTTGCATTCCAGTGCTTGAATTTCCACCTTTATCTTCTCTAGAGCTATTGAGCCAACAACCATCACAAGAAAAGCTTCTTAGGAGAACCACAGAAATATGTCCAATAGCAAATGGCAGTCCCCTCCTTGACTTCTGGAAAAAAGAAAACCCTGAAATCAGCAAATTTGCAAGGAAGCTCTAAGGAGGACATGCCAGTAGACTGAAGCTTGTCATTCTTCCATTTAGGTAAGGAGGATAGATGGGATATGCAGAAAGGACAATTTGGTATGTCCTTTTCCCTGTCTCAGTGTCAGGAAGCATCACTTTTCTTCCAACCTCTGCCAGAAAGTTCAACTACCTCTCCCTTGTATTTGGAACAAACCTAGACAAAAGTATGTGCTTTTCTTCTGGGGAAAGGATCTGCACTCCTAGTGCAGCAGAGATGGAAGACTTGTTTACATACAACGTTGGGATCCCTGCTCCACCAACACGTGAGAGTCTGCATCACAGTTTTCTTTCCACAAGGCAGAACAACTCTCACAGGTCTCTCTCTCCTAAGTGGAGAAGGTGTGGGAAAGCAGGAACAGATGGAGCAGTATTATTTTTTTCCATAGCAAGAAGGCACTTTCTGTTCTTTTCTTTTCCACAAATTTAGCTAGCTGGCAACCACTGTGCCTGCGAACAAGCACTCTTATTAACACATTTGATTCCTATGCTGTGTCCCATTAGACAAGATAAAGTGGTTTCACATTGCTCTACCATGAAATATCAACACTTAGGCTGCCAGGTTACACTAGGAAGCACAAACTGTCTCTGTTTTTCATCACATTTTCTTGCAGGTGAACTCAATACCTGATGCTCCACCCAGGCCTGGGAGAAAATACAATTTCTATGTATTGTATTGTACATACAATTTCTATGTATTGTACGTACAATTTCTATGTATATGTATTCTATTAGCAGTACTACTCACACCTCAATGCCTTTGTGATGAAAATTGACCCCTTTCAAGAAGTTATTGACATTTTAAACATGATTCTGTGGATTTAGCACATGACAACTAGTGTTTTAAATAGAAATTGTGGCTTAAAATATCCCAGTGAGAAACAAAATGACCTGAAAAAGGAAAAATGCAAGGAATTGTGTGTTAGTGACTAAAAACCAGCAGCAAATGAAGCAGGAAGTGACAGTGGTGATTAAACAGAGACTAGAGGTATAGAAATTTAAAAGCTTTTATCTTAGTAAAATTATTTTTTTCAGATTGAGAAGGAAAAGAAAATATTTTATCATTGTTTTTAGGACTTTGTAAATCCAAATTGAAGTAGAAAGATCTGTTCATAAAATGTATACAACACAAATCGGAGGGAAATTCCTTTCAAGCTATATGACATGTTGTGTAAAGAGAAATTCTCTGATATTCCTGGGATTAAGAGATATCCCAAACATACAGCAAGGTTTTAAATTGCTGATAAGCAGCAATAGCAGATTATTTTGGCAGTTGTAAAGCAGATAAATAAATATTTCAATATTTTTGTAGCGTAAGCAATTTTGCTTGATCAACAAGACAGTTTGGGAAACTCATATGATCTGACAAAACAGAACTTGAGTTCTTTGTCACCTGTACTGTCTGATGTGGCAGCAAAAAAAAATTGTGATTAAGCAACACATCACGAAAGATCTCTGTGTATGATAGTGTGGCCTGTCTGCGGTCTGCTTTGTCCCTGAATCAGTGCTCCAGGAAATACGGGCGCCATTCCTTCATGTAATTTTGTTCCAGGAACAGATCTTCCTGCATTTAGCATATGAACAACTCTTCCTTTTTTGTCTAAATATTATTTCTTATGATTAGGAGTTTTCCAAGTCCCTTCTGCCCTCAGATATTGCCAAAGTTTTACTGGCAACTTGAAGCTCACTTATACTGGTGTTGCTTGATTTTCCTTTCTTCTTTAGCTCCTTCACTGCTTAGTCTCATAGTGACTGGGGCATTTTCTCTTCAATAATCAGCTATTGCTTCTTTTAAAAGTAGAAGCAATTTCCTATATGTGGAAATCAAAAATTATGTCCTGATCATTCCTTAAGCATATTCATCATGTAAAACTCCTAGTAACATGGTTTAGGACACAGTTAATCAAAGCCAAAACTACTAAAATAGGTAAAATTCAGGCAGAGGTATTATGGCCATGATTAAGTGCTACTAAGACAAACACTTGCGTCTGGTTACATTATAGTTTGAAAGTAGAACTTTTCACTTGTGCAAATGCAGATGCAACTGATGCGGGAATAAGTTTTCTAATTTTTGACAAACAGGTCTTTTATAGGCAGACACAATTCAAAAAAACGAAACAAAAAATCTTTTCCACAAGAATATGGCTGTCTCAGTAAAATTGTAAATACAGGATGTTGTTTGTTCTTTGAAATAAAATTGAAATACCCCAAATGAAAAACAAAATTTAAATAGGCTGGTCATTTACCTGATAAAAGGAGACATTTACCTGATGAAGGGAGATGTGGGAATTCAAAACATGTCCACCTCATAAACGGCTCAGCTGTCTGAATCACAAGTAGTGGACAGTTTCCAAACCAGTTCTACTGGGATGTAAAACAAGAAAATGTTGAGGGAATCAGCAGATGAACTTGGTTGCTGGGAAGTAGTTGAGTTGGCTTATTCTTTTCTGTCATAATATCTCAAAGATATTGCTGACCGAGTTATTAAAATCATGTGTATCTTGAGAAGTCTAAAAATATACATCAATTAAAATGGGAAACTTAAAATTACCAATATTCCAATATTTTTTCATGTTGAAATAACTGACAAATTTCCAATATTCATTATCTTTATTCTAACATTTTGCCAAGAAATTAATAAAATTAACATGAAAATCATCTTCTGTTTTGTATAAACTTTAACCACAAATTGGAAGTGCTGATACTTTCTGAAGACCATGTTCTAACAGCTTTATTTGAATAAAGATATTTATCTGGATGGGATATTTCATTAGCATACAGACATCACCCAATCTTGTAAGTTTTGTAAGTTTGTCATAATTTTGAAAAAAATTGCAGACAATGATTTCCAAACTCTGGTTAAATCACTCTTTGCATTACAACAGTCAGCACCATTCTGTGCAGTGTAGTAAAATATTTGTAGATATTTCAGCTGAGGAGAATGACAGGCCTTCCTACAAACCATAACCCTGCAAGTCCTTTGTGTCCAGAGTCAAAGGTCCATTGCTCTCTTCCATGGGGACTTCATGTTTCCCATCTGAGAAGACCTTAAAATGAGCTGCAAGAAAGACTCAAGCAAAGATCCGCATAATGGTACAAATCTCTATCTGTATCTACATGTCTAAATCCATACCTGTGGGGGTGCACAATCACACAACACACACACACACACACACACACAGAGAGCACAATTTGTATTTGGAAAATCTCCAGTGGCTTCTCATTTTAGCACTTGATTCCACAGCAGTAGCCACTGCTGGAACTGCAGAGAGTTACAGGTTGCAGTCTACTGCAGGTAAGAGCAACATTCTAAAGTCATCCTTGTAAGAATTTCCATGTAAACAGTTGTGAAATCATGTCTGATTACCTCTTCTCTGCTTTATAAGGGATTGCAATGAAAAGCCACATCATTCATATGCTATTTCTCATACACAACAGCAAAAATCTTTAAGCTTTACAATTGTTAGCCAAATAGGGAGCAGAAAACATAGGAGATTAGCAAAATAATAATTAGCATTGGCAGACTTAATTGCTAAAATTATTTCCCAGTGGCAGCTTGCAAGTAGTAGTTGCTAAGACGATAAAAAGCAAAATGAGAAACTGCTTTTACTGATGTTATTGAATAGATAGATAAGAGTAAAAATCCATCAGTGTAAGAGTGTGTGGCAAATAAGTGTTCAGATAAGTTCACCTAAACTGTCTCGAGGAATACTATGCATTTCCTTAAACCCGTCCTAGTGTGAGGGGATTTGATTTCCATTCATCTATTCCAACATCAACTTAATCACTGCAAAAACAACAAAAAGGCACAAAAAGGAATCCTGAATACCTATAAAGTGCATTTCAATGCACTTTTATAAATAAATCAGATTTGGATCTAAACAAAAGCACAGACAGCATCTCAGCCACACTACATGGAGTCATAAGATGAATATTTATACTTACAAGTGCTGGTCTGACTGATAAATGAGACCAAACATGAAGCATAAAGAACTCTAATTCCAAAGTAGGTATGTCATATCCTTCTTGAACAGTAAAATGATTAGTCCAATATAATTGTCTACGTAAGGTCATTCACAAAATGGTGAAATACAAAGTAAGATATTCCAGTCTGCTCCATATTCCGGAACTGATTTCCTACAGAGTCTTTCCTTAGCTGAAAACATTTTAAAATTAGATCTCTAAGAGAAGATTATATCTGCCAGACTCTGTAAGTACTGCACACTAGGTCTTCTCTAAATTGTATTACAGAGGAGGAATAAAACCAGATGGGAACATGAAAATAGGTCTGTAGTTGTTCTTTTTAAAAACATGTTAAGGACTTAGTTTACAACTTACATTTGAAGGAATAATATCAGAAGAGGTCTTCAGCCAAATATGATGATTTGGGCCCAGATAGTTTCAGTTGAACAGAAAGACAGTGATCTGGAACTAGAACTGGAGCCAAGCTTGGAGCATGCTCTTAAACCACAGCAGGAACTGGATCAGACAGAGGATGCTAGGCTACAGTTAAAAGAGAGGTGCCAAGAAACAGGTGTGCTTAGGGTGTGAGTTTGTCAGATATAGAATCATCATTAAGTTTGAGACTAGAAGGAGAAATAAGGATTTTAGATGTGAAGCTAAGAAAGAGTACTAGAATTGCTTAGTCGTAGAGAAGTTATCTTCTGGAGGGAGTTCACTTGCTGTAGTAGTGCAAGAACTGGAATTGAAACTGCTATGGCCCACCTGAATTACTGATCTGTCAATTGCCACTTTAGCATTGGGATTGATCTGGTTCCTGGGGGATATCCATGCCTGGATTTACAGCCTTTATTAAAAGATGTATTACTATGCCTTCAGTGCTTTTTTTTTTTTTTTGGTTACTGTAGAATCTGCATTCAGATGATGTGAAACAACAGCAGATGAATCTCTGTATATCTAAGGACTTTACTTGCTGTTCTTAAAATGATACACAGGCCATGCCTACCATTTCTAACTTACTCTTTTTATAATGGAAGGAAGCTGATGTGGAAAATTAGATATGTTAGATATACCTGACTACCAAACAAACAAAATAGCAAAATTTACAACTATTGGGTCTATTATTGGTTTTTGTTTTTCTCTCTGTGCATTACCTGTCCTGCTTGCCTAGCAGTAGAGATACAGTGTGTATCCTGGAGAACAGCCATCTATGTGTTACCTATGAACACTCTGAAAAAAAACACAAAAGCAGTGGGTCCTTATGAGCTTTTCTCCACGAGTTCCTGGTAGTTCTATATCTCATCCTTTCCCATCCTATGATATACCTCGGAGAACTTGCCATGTCTGTGTCACCTGGAGGACACATCTTTGCATAGCTTCATTTTCATCCCTCCCCCCCCCCCCCGCATTTTATTATTTTGAAAAGAAAAAAAAATGTTTGTGATGTTCTATGGAGCTCAGCTTGCATCTAGTACTCATTTCCCCAGAGTAGAATTCAGTTTTTATAGGTAAACAAACCTACACTTTCAATTAGAGCATCATTTTGTTGAGGGCATGGAAAATCAAGGTGGGGCCAGAGGAAAAATTGCCACAAGATGTTTTTATATTTTGAATAAACATACACAAAACTGGCATATGCTTCTAAGCAGAATTTGTCTCAAAAGAAAAACACTGTGCTTGTTATTAAAGTCTGGGAGACTTGCAGCCCTAACCACATCACCAAAGTTTTATGGAGTCCAACAACATGAAAAGCTAGAGACAGAGAATGTCCTTAGAGACATGCAATCAGAAAATGTGATTGAAACACAGGAAACACAAAGCAAGCGGAAAATGGCAGAACATATCCCAATGAGGACTGTGCAGCTCTGCTCACTCTACAGAGCTACAGTCACACAGGATGGGAGGGAGAGGGATAATGCATTCATGAGTTAGTTAGAGCAATGCCAACTCAAAAAGACAGGTATTTTTATTTCTAAAATAGCTGTAAACTGGGTAACAAGAGCTATGGTGTAGTTTCATAAAAACTAGCTAAATGCAAAATCTCAGGCCATCCTGAAATTAAGAGAAATTGTCTTCATTCTTTTCCACCAGACCAAATTTCATCCTGGTGTAATGAAAAATTCCTTTTCCAGTCTAGCATCTCTGATTTTTTTTTTTTCTATTCCAGTTGCGGTTTTGGAACAATTATTCCTTTGTGTTTTGTCTGGCAATTACTTGCATTTTGCCAGCAATGCTATATTTATTGCTATTAAAGAGCTGTATGCCTTTTGCTGCCGCTCTACCATGAAGACATTTTTTTCCACCGAAGCATTTCCCTGGACTCATCTATTGACTATTTCCCATCCAGGCACCTAGATTGCTGTTTCCCTGGTGTTTTCTGAATAAAAAAAAGCTTCTTGTCAGTTTGCCCATCTTGCCATGAGTGGGAAGGTGAGTGGGAGGTAAGCCTTCAGTCATCCCGGCCCTCTCAGATGCAGCTGTCTACAGGCTATATAACATCACTACATAATTTACCTTTTAGCAATAATTTTAATTTGGATGAAGTTCATATTTCTCATGAGTTATTAGCTAACTTCAAAAGCAATAGATTCACAGTCCCCTCAAGACATAAGGACTGTTACACAATTACAGAAGCTATCACAGAGGACACAAGGTATTTAACAAGTGGCTTATCCTAAGGTATTTTTTTTTTAAATTATTTTTCTTCAGTTTTTTTACATTATTTTTCTTCAGTGAGGATAAATCTTGACAGTGAGTAATTAATAGTCAATATGTCCTTAGGAATAAATAGTTTCTCCTTTTCATAGGCACAGTAGCCTATGGAAAGGGGATAACAGTAATCAGCAAAAAATTGTTCCTTTGGGGAATGATTGTAAACACTAAGGACTTCTTCCATTTCTTTCCCTACTGTAGTTACTACTTTTTTCAAGAGAGCAGTTTGGCAATCCTGAAACTTTAGCCTTTATCTCTAGTTAAAAATTAGAGACCCATCCCCTTACGCTGACAGTTGCTACATAAAATCTGTTTCTTACAAGTTTTTAAGTGGTCCAGTGTATGAAATCTAAGAAATTGCAGAACACATAAATTTAAGGTTTTTATACTCAAGTCAATGACACACATTTAACATTATGCAGACAGGACACTGACGTGTCAAGGTTGAAGGTAATAGAGCCATAGTAAAAATTATTTTCATTTTTCCTTCTTCCACCTAAGATGGTGTAGAGACATTTACATCTAGTGTGACAAAAACACTTTTAAAGATCTAATTGAAAGAAAATAAATAATTCAGACATAAACAATATTTGTGTATGGATTTGCAAATGAACTATCAGTGCTCTGATGCAGATTTATTAAAGAAGCCACAGAATTTCCCTGTTGCAAAGCCCAGAAACTGCTCAGTAGTTAAGACCTCAAAATAATGGTAACAAAGGATTAGGGGTCAACATGGGCTTTCAGTGAGTTTTGTCCACATTGCACTTTCCAAATGAGAATTCAGAGCTCTAGAAGAACAGCATATGTCCTTTCCAGTGTACTGTGTCCCTAAAATATTAGTGTGATGACTAGGATAATCCACCTGTGGAAATAAACAAGAGTTTGCTTCCAAAAGTGATGGAGGAGTTTTCTGGGTATGTGAGTCCTCACAGGTGGCAAACATTTTATTATTAATATCTCACTTGTCATTGCACCTGAATTTCTATCTGTTAACAGCTGGATATTCATTATGTAAATCTGAATGGTGGCTCTGTTCTCTGCATTTCACTTTTCTTTTTAATTGGCTGAAATTTGGCAACACAATCCTGGAACAATCTAGCAACACTTCAATGACTTCTGGGAAATTTTTTAATGTAAGAAAAAAGTGATTTCACATCCACTACACATGCTGTGGTAATATCCAATTAAAAAAAATTCTCATTGCTTGAGGAAAGTGTGGAAACATGGAAACTTTGTTAGCACAGTCCATTTACACAAATCAAGATAAATGGATCTGTTTGTACCCTTCCTTCAGAGTCTTCTGACATAAGAGTCAGACCCCTGGGCCCAGAGTTATGAGGTCTGTTCAGGGCCATCCCCACCTCCTGCTGATGGTCCTGGGACCAGCCTCTATGGGACCTCAGAGGTAGCTGGGGGTTAGACCTCACAGGACTCACCACGGGTCCTGTCTCCACAGCCAGTATGCCTTCATTCACCTTTGTGTCCCATGGAGCTCATTTGTCAGGGACTTTGTCCAAAAAAAGTCCATGTCACAGCATCAGGTCACCGCCTCACTGGGCTGACCTTAGCCCACTGCACCCAGAGCAATGCCTGCCCCTCAGTTCAGCAAATGCTTCAATAAGGATCTGGTGAAGGGACCAGGGTTTAACCTTCAGTGCTGTCTAATGCCTCACCTGCATGGCAGGCACTAGCCCATCCTCAGCAGTAATTTTCTGCCTTGCAGTATGGCCAGCCAGGTGTCCCCTCAAGCAGAGGGCAAAGACACCTGCCCCAAGGCCCAGGCTCACTCTTCACTACTCTGGAACAGCAATTTGGAAACAGCAATCTCACAGCCATTGCTGCGACTTCCTTGCTAGAGCGGCAATAGAGTGGCCAGTTAGTCACCAAGGGAACTATCTGGTCCATGGAGCTGGTTATGGGAACTGGCTAGGAGGGAGAAAGTCGTTGTAGCCCACTACATGCTGTCACTGAGAGTCTCAATTTCCAGATGGCTGGGATAGAGTACCATGGAGCTTGTGAGAACTCCTGAACCTGTCACTTTGGAGAGGTACCTGATGGCCTGCAAGAGAGCACACCAGAGCCCTTGGGGAAGCCCAGCCACAACTTCTTCTACCTACTATCCACAGAAGAAAAGCCCACAGAGGTGAGCACCACCCAATCTCATCCCACACCCCAAGAGTAGGGATGTGGGTGAGGAGGAGGAGAATGCTTTAGCTCTGCTGGAAAACACCGCTAAAACAACCTTCATGCCCAGACCATTGCAAAGACAGTACTGGTTGGGAGGCATCTGCACCAGCACCCTGCCACACAATACTCTTTGTCTTATGCTTTGGGGACAGAAGCACTGTCTAATCCACTGTGTCCATGATTCCGTGGCCTCTAAATAGGTATGAATGTTCAGATATTTATTTGGCCACAACACACCTCAGCCAAGTTAATTGCTATTAGTGGGAACTCATAGTGGAGATATTCTGCTTACAGTAAGCTATGGGACCTGGACAGGCAGAGACTGCTCCATATCCCCCTCTACACTGTTATCCTCAGACTGCCTTGGCTGGAGGAAGCAAACCCTTATCACTGACTGCTGGTTGGGATCCTTGTGCTCACATGTCATTATCCCCAGCTCCTTATGGTGCCAGCCCAGTTTTTCTGCTTTCTGACTCAGAAGAGTTTCTTTGCCCTCCAAGCTTTGGATTTAAAACCCATTCAGTGAAAATAGCAACCAAAATTAGATGATTGTCCTCTCACTATCACTCATTAAATAGGCACTTGGGATTTGTCTTCTTTCCAAAGGACAATTTACTTGTCACACAATCACACCTTCAGATGTCAGTCTTCTCATTGAGAAAGAGCTGAAAGATCTTGGAGAGTGAAGTGTCATTTCACCGTAAATGCTCCATAAAACCTGAGCTCCACAAAAGACATGATGGTATTCTGACATTGTTGTACCCATGCTATACTCGCTCTATGAATATGTGGCAGACTGGCAGTCTCTGAGTGCTGAATTTTCCAGCTTCTTTAAGGAAGCTTTTTCTCTCTGCCCAGTAACTTTGTGGGCAATTACTGAGGTCAGAGTGCTTATACACCTTTTCTCCCCTTCCTTGCAAAAGTTAATGGACAGTTTTTATCTGGTTTTAGTGTTGTATGATGACTACAGCAGAGCCTAGCATTTGACCAGCATGTGTGAATTTAGCACTTGGTTTCCTTGGAATACCATGTCTACAGACATCTCTTGGACAGAGATAATTTATGGAATAGTTCTCTCTGAAATTTTCAAAATTCAAAAGGAAGAAACAGAAAATTTTTAGATAGTTTGTAAAAGAATAAAAATACGGAATATTATTTGAATTGAATATTGATATGAACCTGCATGTGTTTATAACCTAATAGCTGCATCTCAGCATGTTTCAGTGTGTTTTCCAGGCAGTATCAATATTCAATCAAATGAGAACTTAATGATTAGCCTCTTTGACTCTCACCATTTCCATGAGGTAAGTCTCTAAATCATAGGAGATGGTTCTTTTACTCATTTCCATGAAGTTATATGTTTTCTTTAACACATCCTCCATTTCTTCCTCTCTGGAAGTAATTTTCTTTTCAAAACCACTATAGCCAATTCTATATGAAGGCTCCTTAGTAGCACACCTAGAACTGCAAGTGTTGTACTAAAACCACTGAGAATTAAACTTGTGATATATTCATAGTTGGCATTGTTTGCTGCATAAACACTAGACTCAGACAAAAAAAATGACCAAATGTCTGTGACACACAGAATAGACAGGACAACAACATCACAGATCTATAGCTGATGTGTATGTCTATGAAAACAGAAGGTGAAAATCTGATGCAGATTATGTAACTACTAGGTATCTAGTTTCATGCAGCTGGTTAATATTCCTACTTTATACATATACACAAAAATTATTCCATTTTTTCTACTATAAAATTCCTGGTGACCAATTTATTAATTGGTCTCTAGTCTCACTGCTATCTAAATTTTGGTCAGAAAGAATTCATCTTCAGGAACTGGTGTGCTGTCTGGTTTCTGTTGAATAAAAAATGATTGAAATTTATTTGAACAGTTTTCTTAGCTGCAGAAAAACCAAAACCATTTTATTCTGGACAGATTTTGAATATGCTACTATTATTTTTTCCCTTTTGTCTAGAAAAAAGCCTCATTAGGAAGTAAGAATTGTTACTGGATCTTAATAAAGCTGAAGTTTCTGTGACTGATTTATTTTTTACAAAGAGTAAATTCATTTAATGACCATGCAAATTATCTTTTTTTTTCACATTTTATTTTATACTCAGTTTAATATACTCAGGTATATTAAATAGAGCAAGCCTCAACCCTTCCATCTTTTTGACAATGGCAATTTTATAGCCATCTTCACAGTAACAGATATAAGCAGAACTCTTCAGCTGGAAATTTGATTACACTTTAAGAAAAGTATATAAATTCTATTTCTTTTTCCTCACAGAATCCTAAAATTCATGCTCTTGTAATACAGAAATTTATGGTACTGTCCATTTACATTATATTCTAATCCAGCTCCTGCGTAACCTTACAAGAATGCTTCTACAGGATGCACTGAAGTACAAAACTACCACAAAACCAGATCCAAACATTCCCAAGCTTTGAAAAAGTTTGGAACTTTTTCCAAATTTTTGACTCAAATCCATCTGCAGTTAAACTACACAATAATGTCTTGGTTTCGTCTTAGACTGAAGTATGTATTCTAATTATGCAAAATTTTAGCAAAGAAAATTAGGCTAATAATGACATATAAGGAGCTGTTATTACACCAAAGAAAATATTGCATGATTTTAATTAGCAACTTATTTTAGAAAGGCTATTGATATGTTTTGACATCAGTGAATGTTTCATTCAAATTTTTATTTTATTGTTTATACTACTATTTCTAAGATAACTGGTTAAATTTAGGAAGACAATTGCTATTGCTGTTCAGTTTTTATCTTTTTTTTTTTTCTTGAAAACTCTGCTCACATATAAGACATAAATGACCACCTTGACAATTCTGCTCAATTTTCTGAGTAGGATCACTTCTTCATTTCTCTGAGTTTGAATTAATTATATCAATATGAAGAAGATAGACTTGTTCTATCTTTATTCACACAAATCTCAATCTTTATTCCCACAAGATACGTAAGAGATGGATGTCTAAAAATGTTATACTCCGGACAAGGTATACAAGCAGGTAAAACCTCTTTGAAATGTCATACTCCTTGAGCAGTTCGAATTTGTTATTTTCATCTGAAAGTATGAACTCATTGAAAAAAAAAGACATAAGTAAGCATTTACAAGACAAATTGAGCTGTCACAGTTTTGAAAATTCTTACTTTTGCCAACCAACACAAATCTTTGACACAGAGTATAAGCATGTGGAGTGAGTAGGAGTGTTTTTCAGCCTGTTTTTGTTCTCTGTTATTAAACGTTTGCAAATGGCCACCAGGTTTTTTTTCCAAAAATGAACCAGTAGGTCCTGCTAAAATAGCTTTTTTGGCCATGTCACAGGCACTGAGAAAGAAACACTAAATTTTAATAATGTAAAAGCAATGCAAATAACAGTAAGAGAATATACAACTAACAAATCAGAGAGTTGATCCTGCCCAAAATATACAGAATCAGAATTACATTTCTGACCAGGGACAAGTGCAAAGAAATGCACTATAATGTGGAAGTCTCCTAATGAGAACAGCCATTATGAACCTTGTCTCTCATACCATGCTCAATAGTGAGTAAATACTTTGTAAGCTGCTTTATTTCCACACAGAAAAAAACCCCAATAAAAAAAGATACTTGTTGATAAAAGTGCTTGAAGTGAAAAATGAAACAAATGCTTTGTTACTGAAAGTGGATTTTTATGCTATGGAGGAATAGACCTGTTGCAATTTACTATAATATAAAGCAAGAAAAGCTTAAAGGCTCTGATTTCACATTTTAAAGTGTGCCAGAATCTAATAATGACCTAACATTGAGTTTTATTTTTGAAATTGGGCCCCAGATGCTTGAGGATCCCATCCTGTAGGTGTTTAATGTTTCTTGGCTGACACTCTATCAACCCAGAAGCAAACATGCTTGTTTCTATCATGAGATATTTTCTTCTTGTGCTGAGTTACTTGGTCTTGTTATCATATTTAAGATAGTCTGGCCTTATGGTATATTTTTTGTTATTATTATGCTTTTAGACGTCTAATATTTAAAACTGATCCAAGAAGTGCATTCTACATGTAAAGATCATCAAGCACAACAGCACACAAAACAATAATACTGCAGTTCAGAGACCAAGCAACTGCAAGCATACCTAAGTCACATCATCCACAGGGTGCCTTAAATTTCATTATTTGACCAATGCATATCATTGTGAATATGGAAATATAAAATAGAGAGATCATTTCCCTGTACAGTAAAATGGAAAAGAATAATTAGAGCCCTTACTTTGCCAAATATTAATCTACAGCAAAAGGGTCAGTAAACTAAAGGGAAAAAAGTAATTTTTCCATAAGCAACATGATACAGTATGTGATATATTTACAGCAGGATGTGAATGTTTGAGGCTATAAGTTTGTAATGGGGAGATCATTTCTCCTTCTCCACTGATATAGTATTTCAAACAGTGGATTATAATTTTTGGATAGAGTTCAAAAACTACAAAATTCAAAGACTGATGACATAAGTTCACTTCATCTGTGGTTTCATTTAATAGGCCCTGGCTGTATATTTTTTTTATATATAACTATAAGCTAGTTCAGTTTATATAACATGTACCCCATTTTCAGTTTCTTGACTTTACAAATGAGCTATTGTACTTTTGTTAGAGTGTGTGTCATCTATACAAAAATATATACATATGTATCTTAGAACACTCATTGTTTTAAATTTTAATCATGAACAATAACTGCAAAGTGCTTAGAGTTTCAAATGTTTTCCTGAGTGCTGCAGAAATAAAATCAGAGAAGTTATAGCAATGTTTAGCAGTGTTAAAAGTACAGTGTTTTATTTTGCTGCGATTATCCTTTGAAATATGTCTTATCTTCAAATCAGTTTAAATGCTCCTAAAACCAAAAAAAAAAAAAAAAAAATAGAATGATATTAGTTCAAGAATAAAAATGAAGAGCAGAATGAGATGACTGTCTGGTTCCACTAGGCCTCTCATCTACACAGAGACTACACCTTTAGCATTTACTTCCCACCATATTTCGGAACAGACCTCAAATGCACATCACTGCTTTTGGTGCTTGCTGTAAATCTCTGGGCAACTTCATCCAGGACACTTCCTGGAAGCTTGCTCAGAGAATTCTCTCCTCATGTCTGGTTAATGTTCCACATGAAAAAACAGGGGACTTGTACTTGGAACAGACTTCAGCTTGGTTCCTAATGAGAACTGTTGAACTGTTAAAACTACACATGCAGATCAAAAGCTAGATCTACAGGGCTTGAGAAGGTCATAGGATCATAGAAATTTTTGGGTTAGAAGAGACCTTAAATGCATATCTGGTTCCAATCCCCCTGCCACGGGCAGAAACACCTTCCACTAGACCAGGTAGTTAAGAGCTCCATCTAATCTGGCCTTGAACACTTTCAGGGAAAAGACAGTCATAACTTCTCAGGGTAACCTGTTTCAGGGACTCACCATCCTCACAGTAAATATTTTTTTTCCTAATAGTTAATTTAAACCTACTCTCTTTCAGTTTAAAGCCATTCCCCCTTGCCCTGTCACCCCACATTCTTGTAGAAAGTCCCTCTCCATCTTCCTTGTAGACTCCCATTAGGTACTGGCAGGCCACAATTAGGTCACCTTCTCTTTTCCAGGCTGAGCAATCCCAATTCTCTTAGCTGTATCTCACACCAAAGCTGTTCCATCCCTCTAATTATGTTGGTGTACCTCCTCTGGACTCACTCCAACAGGTCAATGCCCTTTCAGTGCTCAGGATTGTTCCAACAAATAAATTGAAGGTTTTTGCTTCCTGAGTCCTTATCCTGCCATCCATACAATTGAGAGGTGTAGAAAGAGAGGTTGTCACTGAAGACAGAGGTGAAAACGTCGTTGAGTACCTCCTCATCTGTGGTTTCCAGTTTTCCAGCCTTATCGGGAGGGTTACCTTCTCTGACCTTCTTTTTTGTTGTTTAACATACCTGTAAACACCATTATTCTTTGCATCACATGCTAGGGTCAGTACCAGCTTCACCTTGGCCTTTGTCACCCCATACCTACACAACCAAACCTCATCTCTACACTCTTCCCAGGTCACCTGTCCTAGTTTCCACTGCCTATATATCTGCTTCTTTCCCTTTAGTTTGATGAGCAGTTCCCTACTTGTCCAAGCCAGCCCTGTGTTAGGAAAGATTCAATGTTTTACCATATGTGGCCAGTCTTGTATGCCATAATGTTTCACAGAAAACACAATATATTTACTTATGTTTATTCTCTCTTTTGGAAAGATCACAGATTTACCTCTCTATTCTTATCCAAACATTTTGGTGCCTTTCTAAAAGCTCTAGCTATTGGAACAATTCTTTTGAGAATATCAGCTC
Organism: Melozone crissalis; assembly: GCF_028551555.1. Lineage (NCBI taxonomy): Eukaryota > Metazoa > Chordata > Aves > Passeriformes > Passerellidae > Melozone > Melozone crissalis. The sequence continues at coordinate 42,850,197 of NW_026535783.1, read as the reverse complement.
TTGTCAGAATAAAACTATTTCTCCCCAGGCTGTAAGAGTGGGATGAAACAGCCTGAAAGCTTAGGGTAGGTATTTTGAAAATCCTACAATGCCTACATCAATTTAATTAATTGAAGGACTGCTCACTTTTACTGAGCAATGAATGTTCAGCCTGAGTTCATTGTTGATTTGTAAATTCTCTTTTGCACCACACAGTGTTCTGTACACTTTTCATCCCGAGGCAGACTGTATGTTTCCCGGTGAGTCAGAGGAATATTACCACTTTGAAGCAGCTCCTTAGCACTCTCCAAATGAGATGCCATTATAAAGATGAGTGACAGATGGAAATAGTGACGTGCCTGCATCTCAGCTCCTAATTTCCTGGACATGTTGCAAAAGGAGAGTAAGAATCTGTTGGATATTAAGTAAAAGTTTAAGAAAAGAAAATTCATTGTTACTAAAATGTTACTACATTTTAATATGCAATATAAACTGAAAAAGCAGATTTTCCTTAAGAATACACAGTCTGCACAATTGGAAAAGCAAGTCATTTTAAAAACTGTGCTGATTTTAAATGGCAAGAAAATCATCAAGTTCGTTTCAACAATCTCCCCTGAGACAGCAAAAAAAAAAAAAAAAAAACAAACAAAAAAAAAACAAAGCCAAAATAAAAACATACAGATTTTGATTCAAAACCATGGTATTTAGAACCAGGGAAGAAAGGATTTTAAAACAGAAGCCATATAGAAGCACATGTATGTTGATTTATTTTATTTTGGTTTATTTGGTTTTTTAACATTGCTCAGTATGGGCCCAAATTCACAGCTCTGACAACAAATTGACACACCTTTTCTCTAATCTGTGGGAACAATAACTATGAAATTATTAGAAATCCAGGCTTTTAGCAAAGAATTTCAGAAAAGCTTCCCACCTTCAGTCACGTGCATTTCAAGATTTGGGGTTTTGCCTTCTATCTTTTTTCTTTTGCCCTTGTGTTCCTTACAATTAGCAAATATATTTCCTGTTTGAGATATCCTAAATAGGCAGCCAAGACCTCTCCAAAAGTTTCTTGCACAGCTCAGAATACGCAGCCTGCACTGGTCTCAATGGTTTCTACAACTGATCTTAAGAAAAAGAACAGAACATATTTCACAAAATAATCAGTAGCCCATTGCATTAGTGTATTTACAAATGTAAATTCTTAGCACCTAATGTTTCCTGCTATGCATCTTATCAGACAGCAGTGTCTAATAAGTGTACTAAGGTCCTGAACCAGTGACATGGCACAGCAAAGACAGAGACTTGATCTGGGGAAACTGCTCTGTTCCCAGGCCCTGGACTAATGGGGGTGGGAGTCTGTAAAAAGCACTTTGCTTGGGGGAAAGAACAAGAGGCATTACGAAGCAGATGCTCTCAATCTCTAAAAGAAAGCTGCCATAATCAGTATACAGCATTCTCTCAGTCAATCCAAGGCTTTACAGGGTGGAGGGGGGGGAAGCCCAACGAACTTCTTTTACCTCAGTGTATAAAAGTAAGAGGATTGTCAAACTGGATAGGCAGGAGTCTATCACACTAAAATTTATTATTCAAGTTTAAAGTAAAGCTTTGTTTAGGTTTTAATGAAAGCAAGAGAATTTTAACAACAGAAGTACTGTTCTTTCTCTCTTTCTCTCCTTTTCCACATTCAGTTCCTCTGCCCCTGCACCTGCTTCCAGTTTTGGCTTCTTGGCAGTGACACTTAAAGAGACATCAGCTGGCAGTGGCAAACTGTTAAAAGCTTCCCTGCAATGCAGCTTTGCAAATGCCAGCCATTTATTCACTGGTGCATGCCAGCTTAACACAAGGTTTCTTTTCCTCTCGCTTCTCTGCTCTCAGGTTTCAGTTCCAAACAACATTAGGCAGTCTGAGTCATGGCCTAGCTGTGTGAGTATCCATTAAATGTGGTCACTGCTATCTGTTGTCGTAATATTTTGATCCAAAGGGTGTTGCCTAGAATTTAAAGTATAACACTGTTTCTTCTTTGCAGACATAGCTGTTGGACAACAAGTTTTGTTTTATTTTAATGTTTTGTCCTTTTAAACAGATGGTAGGATAGCTAAGCTGCTAGACCCTGGAATTATTTTGTTGACTTTGTATCTTTCCTCTTCTGCTTTTCCGAGTCCATAATGCTGCATTGAAAAAAGAAATACAGAAAAAAAATGAAGACAAAGAAAGGGGCAAGCAGCTTAAGTATTCAACACAAGCTGACTGTTTCCATGCTGCCTTAGAGATCACCATTCACTCTGATGTCCTGTGTCCAAGTGCAAATTCAGAGCAATTAGCAACATGATATCCATTAGACTGACTGCAGAATTCTGCGTGTGGTAGGATAAAAGATTCTCCCCAATAGGACATTTTTCAATTTACTGCATCACTTCAGCAGAAAGTGAGAAAGAGCCACAGATGTGCAAAAATTCCACGGTATATTTTCTTTGGAAATTTCAAGTTTGTCTTTAATCTATGTTGTCTAAAGGCTCTTTCTAGATCATCTGGGGAGATAAGGAATGCGATTTTCATAGTTTGAACTACTGAAGCTTTTCCCTGTATTCCAAGAGCTTTCTACAGGTAGTTCTGGGTGGGAAACAGTCGTCTGGGTGTTGTTAGCATGAATAGGCTAAAAAACTAAAATTTCACTGCAGCAACATTTTGGCATGGGACAGAAACCAGAAGCATTATAGACATTTTGATCTCATATTCTCTTTCAATAAGACCTGAACCTATTCTCATTTGTCAAAAGATTTATACTGACTTTCACCGAGACTGGGCCAAGTCCTTCTGCAAAGGAGTTAGCAGGAGCAGTGCAGCCCAACTTTCTGAGTCAATAAAAGGGATGGTGCAGAAGAGCTAAAATAAATCCAAGGGGAATAAAATATCTGAGTGTTGAGAGGGAGATTGGGAAGAAAATAAAAACCTCAGGTAGACAGGGCCAGTTTGACCAGCAGCTGCATCACTCAGCCAGATTAACATTTGTTTAATTAAGCTATGAAAAAGCTTTAAAATATACAATGTGGTTGAAGAAATGACATATTACTACTCAAAGGAAGAATAAATAAAATGCATCCTAACACCTATTTATTCACATTTGTCTATGAGAATTTGTGAGTTTCAAAGACTGAGAAACCTAGCAGCCTACAAAACAGCCTACAAACCTACAAACCAGTTTTTGTACTGAAAAATCATTTCATGTGTCTGTGTTTTAACTCTGGTTGCTAATATTCATGTGCCCACTGCAATATTTTAAGATATTTTCTCCCTATTTTATGTAAAAATCAGTCATTAAGCTTGAAGGGTTTAGGTTATACTATCAGGTTGTAGGTCCATGGATATAACAGCCAGCTTGCAGGGAACTAAGTCATTGAGCTTTACATTCACAATGGAAACAAACATGGTCCTTGAACCACTGTAAGTGCTCTCTGCTGCCCAGAGCAGTAGAACAGAGTGATTTGATGTGAATTCATCCTCTGAAGGATCAATTGCCTCAAAGTAGAAGAAAAAAAGAAAACAGAACCGCTTGAAAAAAAGGCTTTTATAACACAGAATGGAAAAAAATACCAAATTTAAACACCTTTTATTATAAGGTGAAAAAGGTCTGAAGCTGTGAGGAGACAGCTACTTTCTGCTTGATTTATCCATATTCAGAGGGGAAAAAAAAGCACCTAACTTTTCTGTGAACAAAAAAGATATCTGGTTCCATACCACTGAACAACGTTCTAACCTGATTTTTAGCTAAGTATCTGGGCCACAAGAACAGCGAGGTAGAATGAGATCAGTAAGTACATTTCTGCTTGCAGATTTGAATGCAAATCCAAATCAATGGTCCATTTACACTAAGGTCACAAGATGACTGAGACAAAGGATGCAGAAAACAAATCTTGACAATCATATGATTTTTTTTTTTTTAGTTAAACAAGATGGAGAAGAAGAGCTCCAGCACTCTTTTCACTTACATGTGTTTCAGAAGTCTAACTGCTCCAAAACAGTGCAGCAGTATGTGTGACATATTCCTGGTTTTGGAAAGTTTGTTTTGTAAGGTAGATGAAGCAGATAGTTGTCTTGCTGACTCTGAAAAACAGGAATAGATTTTAGAACAAAATATGTGCTTGGCTCAAGTTTGACTTTGCACCAGAAGAGCGAGGTTTGTTGTCCTAGATAAACCCCAAATAGTTTCCTGAACAACAGATAGCTCTGGAAACTCAGGCATCATAGAAACCCTAAAGATTGACTGAATTATTATGATATGTTGTATCTACTCCATCTCAGAACAGCTTCAAATATTGAATGGAAATGAAAGACCTCTGAGCCTCCATAAACAGATGACTGGAAAAGAATTTCTCCAGTCCCCATGTGGACTACATTCCCCAAATTCACATTATTTTGATCTTTTCAGCCCCTGTCTATAGTAGGGTTTACATTCCTGACAACTTCAGATGTCACAGTGCAAGAATGGCCCACTGGGCCATGAGGCCCACAGCTAAATTCATATCTATCTGCAGTACCTCTGCTGAGGTGAAGAAATCAAACTCTTCAATGACAATTTTAATAGTAATATACAATTTTAATAGTAATATTTCAATAGCAGTACAGGACATGCTTGCAGGCCTTTAAGGAATCAGAACATCAAATGCAGCAGTTTGGCTACACCTGTTCTTATTTTCTTTTCAGTTAGAAATAAAGAAAAAAGTTCTGAAATTTCCCCCTTATAATTGTTGGCTATACAATCTGTCATAGTTATATCTCAGTCCAAAATAGCTGTATTGGGTGTAGGCCTGAAAAGGTGATCTTTTCTATCTAGTCAGTAATCTAGATGCTTCTATAGGAGCAAAGAAGAATACAGGTAAAGGTAAAATCACCTTGGGTAGATAGAATGCATAAATTTTGTTAATGTCAGCTAATGCTAATGGAACTAATCACAATTTTCCTGATGAATTTCCCTAGACTTGAAAAGTCGAAAAAAAGGAAGCAGTCAGTTAAGGTTCCACTACCTATAGTAGGCTAAAGAATGGAAAAATCCCCAAAGAAATACCAAATTATTCATACATTTTAAAGACCACACAGGAAAAATCCACAGAAGAGTGCCTTGGCAATGGAATGTTATTATGTATTCTTCTGATTTGGGTCCCATACACTGTGTATGAAATGTAGAATTATTTAACAGGAAAAAAAATCAGGCAAATGTATATTAATAATTAATGTATTTGTACAAATTATTGGCCAAAAGTTTTACTGGCAAAAGACGTTTAAAAGACTCTCAAAAAAACCAAATCATCTCCCTTTTGTTACTGCAGGTATTACTGCATAGGGTTAGAGAGCTATCAGGGGCTTCCTATTTATTAATTTCAGTTTACATACAAAAATTTAGAATCAAATTTATTCTGATGGGTTTGGATGCAATTACAACTTTGGAAGACATGTTGAATCTTTAATCCTCAATGGTTACATTTGGTGGAAGAAAAAGACAGAGGAGCTTGTGCCAGTGTACCTTCCAGAGTAACACTGATTTCATGAAATGCTTTGGAAGAGAAAGACTATGTAATAACAGTTAGAATTACTAGATAATAACACTTTATATCTGAACGGCAGTATGCAAGAAGAGTGGAATTTAAAAGAATCATAGCATATAAAATTAATCTTATTAATTTTTCACTCAAAACCTCATGCCTTCATACAGGTAAAAACTGAACTATGTGGAAGGGCAATGAAGGCTCAAATGAGTCCCTGGAAATGCAGTATCAAGATGAGATATTACTAAAACTTAAAACCAGATATGTAACACTACTGTATTTTGTAAAATTAAATAGTGTTTGGAAAACTATTTTTCTAACAAGGAAAGAAAAATTTAATCAAGATAGAATTTTTTTCAGTTTTAGTGAAGTTGTCTAACCTTTAAGTATTATGTATTTCAGTGGAAATTAAACAAATCAGGTGTTTTCTAATTTTTTAATCAAATTGCAACATAAATTGCAATGTTTCATCTATAACCCGCTATGCTTTGAATTCATATGTTGTGTCATTCACTTCTCCTTAAATGGAAGCCAGGGTTAACTGGGCACTGCTAAACAGCTGGCACACTTCAGCCCAGAGGTGGTTACACTTCAGAACAAGCTTAAAAGTAAAAGAGGATGGTTTCTGCAATGTTTATTTTTTAAATTGTGCTTTTAAGAAGGCCCATGAGAATATCCATAAAATAGTGGGTTTCCTTTCCAGGGACCTAGGTGGGTACCTTAAATGGGTACTAAATTGCTCAGATAGCTTGGCAATATTCACCACTAGTATTTGCACAAATTCAGAGCACGTTGATTAATCACATGCCAAATTTTCAAGCAAAACCACATTGATTTAATTCTAAACACATTTATGGTATTTAATTTGCATGTGCATTCCGTCTACATTGATAACTGCCCCACATTTACATACTGCTTCATCTTGAAGAGCCTTGAAGCAATTTACAGCTCCAGAACAAGTTGATCTGAGACAAGCCACACAAACAGATCTCCCATTTTCTGCAGGCAGTTGAGGAGGGGGAAGGGTATCAGCCAGCTGCAGAGCATTGGATTTCGTCCCTGAGACTCTGAAGAACCCAGTACACTAGATATGATGGCCATGCATGGGAAGAGCATAATGAGAACCCACATTCCTTTCCTACAATATCAGCAGGGAATTCACAGCAATTCAGGCTGGCTGGGGCCCCAGAGGCAGTCCTGGCCTGTTTTTTACTGTACGTCTATTTTTCCCTTCCACTCAGACCTACTTTTACACTTGTGCTGCAAACCTGAAGGGCAGACCAGACCATTCTTGTTCAAACTGCCCCTAGTGTGGTGCAGCACATCCACCATCCTTCTCTCTAGCCAGAGAGGTAGGGCCACCTAAGAGACCTGGCCATTTCCAGCCTTTTATTCTTCCTGGGAGGAAATCGAGGAATATGAAAAGCAGGTCAAATAGCTTTCAGTAGCTCCTTTCAAGACACCCTGCTTACATACCTGTTCATGCTGAGTGTTTTTATTTTCCCAGATCAATGACTGTAACCCTTAAAAAAATATGAAGCCTATATCTGACATTCTTTAAATGGCCTCTGTAAGACTTTCATGGTTGATTTCTTAAGGCATTTTTCATTCCCTTTGTATTTTACTCCTCTGGAAAGTACCAGGGGATGCAAAATGATAACACCATACATGTCCATGCAGTATTTTCAAAGAAAAATGTGTCATCTTTTTTTTTTTTTTTCTGGGGTACCAGGATGATCTCTCTTTATTAAGTGCTTCATGTGGATTTCTGAATTGTTTCATTTCTGTATTAGGCATGGACAACTCTGTGTCTTACTCTTTAAAATTTATCTTTCAAGCACAGTTGAAAAACATCAGCTTCAGTTCAGCAAGAAATCTATCATTTTTTCATGTAATGAAAACAATCTAATACTCACTGACCAAATTCTTCTTCAATCAAAATCTTTTTCTCTCTGAAAGTGGATTGTTTTTCTGCATTTATTAAAATAATACATACTATATTTTGAAAGGAAAGCCAAAAAGTAAATAAACAAGTAGTTAATATTGGTAAATAAGCAAAGCTGAATTTCTACCTGTAAAACTCCTGTAACTTTGGAGCAACTACATTACTATGAGCAGAGGCTTACAAAGCATCAGATTGGAATGCAGCTTAGAAGCTGGTATTTTCAGCTCTTTTGATATGATCCTAGAAATATCTACTTTGTTTATACCAGATAATGCTTCCAATTCTACAAATCTTGGGGTTTTTTTTCCTTTTCTTTTACCTGATCAATAACTATTACCTCATAAAACCCCAATATCTTTCAGTTCATGTTCCCAGCACTGGCTATATCATGCTACAGAATTCTGCATGCTCAGGAGACCTGCCAGCTAGAGATAGTACCAGCTGTCCCTCAGCAAGAGGAGTGTCACTGTTCTTTGCATGTTTTGCTTAGGGTAGATTTGGCAGGTCAAGGTGTGTCTCAGAACCCTGTAAATGAGAAAAGTAAACACAGAAGATGGAAACCAGCCACAGGAAGCAAGAAGGGTAACTTCTCTGTGAATTCTCCTTTATTTCCCTTACTTTGTTATCTCAGTTGGATTTTTTTTCCTTTGTTGCAAGTAATCATGGTGTGTACATTGGTTTGTCTCTTGTACACACTGCTTACAGGTGAAATTTTGGTTTTAGAGAGATAAAAGTAAAACAGTTGACTGAATGTATAAAGTTCCTGAATATGTAAAGACTGATTTAAAATCCGCTGGCACCGAAAGAATAATTCTCCGTCTTAAGCCAGCTCTGGAAAGGACAAAATACAATTTTTTGAACAGTCAGTTCATGTTTGCCATCACACCCAGGATCATATATTCTACTCACTCATGGCTTTGTTAGAATGGTCTATGTAGAATAGTGTTTAGTGTAGGATGTCACTGCAACAGAGCACAATAGAGGGCATTAAAGTACCCACAGTTGTCCTCTAGTAAAGAAATGTGCCTGTGTGAGGCTCCCCAGGTTTCTGAGTGAAGAACTGAGGCATTACTCACTGAGTTTATCTGAAACGGGGTACATGCAATCTCTTTCAGAGTTGTTCTTTCAAATGTTACGGACATAAACTCTAAGCTCAGGATCTGAATAACCTGATGAGCAATGGCTGTATTTTACATTTATGGTGGTTTTCGATTAGCCAAAAAGTGCTTTTTCTATAAACATTGCCATGGACACAGAAATGCAGTTTATCCAGAAGAAAAGCTACAGTTGACCTTAAAATGAAACAAAGGCAAGGAAAGGGAAAATACATATACAGGACTTGAACAAACCATTACCCTCTATAAATGTGGATAAACTCCCATGAAAATTACTGATATACAAGCAGCAGTATATCTTGGCTTTTTTAGCCTCATTTTGCAAACTATTTAAAAAGATGTAACTGGTCATGAGAACAACTGAATTTCATCATATTTGAGTAATCTACACTCAAATTGTATGGTCATTACCACTGTAGCTGCATAAAGTTCTCTTGTATACTTCTTTACTTACATGAAACTCCATGCATGGGAAAAAAACAACTGGATGGGGGGAAGTAAGGAAAACAGCAACATGCTCTTTTCCCTGGAAGGCTGGCAAATGCTCCTGATACCTGCTGTATCCAAGAATGAAAGAGTGGCTAAAGTCCCTGACCCTTCCAATCTCCACTTCTCCCTCCTGCTTCACCACTTATAGTGTGGGCTGCAAGCGCTTGCTGACTTTATTAGTTTGAAGACTTCAACATTTTTTTTCTTTTAATTTATCAAACATCCTTGTTGGTGGGCACCTTCATCCTTTTAAAGACAAGACACACATGCAAAGTGGAAAAATCACAGCCAAACTCTGGCATATGCAGAAACAATGACTCACACATGTATTCTCTACCTGTTAATATACACACATTTTTAATTGTATTTAATCAGTTTGTATGTACATTGGATAGTGCTGTATGCATGCAAGCAGTCGTTTTATATGTAGAGAAAAGATCATGTGAAAAATTACTGAAAATAATTCTAAAAGGATAGTGGGGAGAAAAAGGACAAGGGGAAGAGCAGAGTAAAGAGAAAGCCTTGAAGAAGATGAAGGGATGTCCAGGTGAGGAAAGGACAGTATCTCTGCATTGAGCCGACTACTTCAGTAGGAGAAGCTGGAGAAATGCCATGGCATCTCAGAGCAACACATTTGTCTTGAGAACCTCTTGGTTATAAACGTTTTCTTTTATTTTTCCCTTTACTCCCCCTTCCCACATCTATCTCCTTTGGATACTTTCTTTTTTTTTAGCAATGGAGCAGGCACATAATGTCAATTTTCACACTATTCTGCAGCTTTTTCAAAAGGCAGGAATTTCTAAGAAATGGAATCTTATGTGCAGACACAGACACAGATACATCTACCCTTACCAGATAGAAAGGAGTAATTTCAGTTTCTAGCTTTACACATCCCAGTCACATCTCTGTGTCTTGTGCCGGAGTTCAGCCATTTCCATAGTTACTTTATTTAGATTCCACCAGAGACATAACAAAATTTGGGGCACTCAGTATGTAAAATCAATTACACTTCTTTTTTCTCTCCTAAAGGCACCTTGCACAGGTTGTGCATCTTGTTTATGCACACGTTATTTTACAATAAGCAAGCACTGCTGCTCAACTAAGCTGATGGAATATCAATTATCTTTTCTTATCTCTCCCTCCTTCCTCTTCTGCTACATCCTCCTCTTCTTTCCCCCTTTCCCTTCCCTTTTGCACTTGCCATAGAAAAAAAAGGAAAAGAGGCCTTTGGGATTACTTAAGTCTGTGTTGGCAGGACTCCTTGTTTGTGGTGCAGGTGTGCAGGAGACCTCCTCCATGTCGTCACCACAGCAACCTGTCTGTCTAATCTGCTGAATATAAAAAAGAAATAGACAGAGAAAAGCCATCCACCCCCTTTTCCTCCATCCATGAGCCCAACAGAAGGATATAGTTTCTAAGCATTCCTCATAATTCCCCAGCCATTGCCCAGGCAACAGCCACAAGGAGCTGGCAGGCCCTGTGGAGAGAAAGCAGTCCCTGTCTGGAATTCATTCCACCACCAGCACCGAACACCTCCCTCCCCCACCTCATGACTCTCTGTTCTTTGCCCTACACAAATGTTGTGTGCACGTGCACACACAGACTTGCACATGCAGAGCTCAGACCCTTGCATGTCACTGCATACCTTCCCCCCTCTGCAGCAGGTCAGAGCAGGAGCACATGCATTTCATCACCCTTGACTTCACGTGACCTCCTGTTCCCAGAATACACACAGGGAGAGGCCAACAGAGTATTTCAAAGCTGTCATTGCCTGAATATTTATTCTAAAATGACCCCATGTCCCTTCTATTGTGTCTCTTTTAATGATTCACTGTTACCAATAGCAAGGTAAATGTTAGATCTAACTTGTAAAGTTCAGCCTCCCATAGGAAAAGAAATCTAAGTTTAACATTGCTCAGTACCGTTGAGCTCATGTGGCAAGGCAAGCCAGATACTGTAGTGATAGATACTTCAGAAATGCCAGCTGGGAACTCAGCATAAGCATTTGGGAGAGGTTATAAAAAGAGGGGGCTGGAAACCTTTGAAGGTATTTAAATCTCCAGTCACTTTTCAGATGGGCTGCTCTGCTAGAAGTGTGCTTATTGTCTAGAGAAAGGACTGGTGAGAGAATACTCCTTATCAAAGCTCGTGGTTTAAAAAGCAGTCCCTACAGTTTCAGTTATGACAGCTGTTTCTGGGATATGAAGAGGTTTCTCAGACTGTGGGCTCTCTATCCCCTGTATCCAGCAGTGAAAGCTCTCATTTGTCTTCCCACCATCATGTTGATGCAGCTGGGTTTGACGCTGCTTACCTCAGCACTTTTTTTTTGTTAAAAGACAGAAGGCTTACTTGTGATCCCAGCCTTTTCCTATCATATGACACTCAGCTAGTGGTTTTGGTGACTTATTTACTGGCAGTAACCCAGTAAAAACAAAAATGAACGTTCACAACTAATAAATCCTTGAGCCCAGATAGCTTCAGCTACATTAGTAGGATTACATCAAACTGTCCAGACTGATACCAGTGTTCCCTGGGAACCTGAAATCTAGCAAGTACAGTGGGGGTGTCTATTTCATTCTCACTTGAGCTGGTCTTTGATAATGTAATGTACAGGACAGCTAGGTGTACAATGCTAGAAAGAGGTGTGCATAAGAAAAAGAAGTTATCTTCTTCCCTCTTGCTTGTTGGATTTATTTAGACACTTCTAGTAAACTAAACTGTATAACAGTATAAACAGCCTGCAGTGCATCAACTATGCCAGAGCTGCGGAGACTGGAAGAGAATTTCCATTTTTCTCCGCTGCAGTGAGGGACACCATTTTACTGCAGATGAAAGGTCAAAAATGTTTAGCTAATGCAAATCTGTGCTGTGCAGTACTGCGCACAGGCTGAGGTCAGTCCCCTCTGTAACATTATAGGAAGTAAAAGCATTCCTTCAGTGTGCTGATGATAACATTGTTTAGCATTGCATTCCTCTTTCTGATCACTGTAACTTCCTTACAGATCTGACGTATAATATTTCCATCAGTGACAGGGCTCTGCTCTCTAACCCTTTGACACTGCTCCCTTTAAAATCTTTCCACATTGCAGCTCAGTGGGGACAATGTTGAGCAATTGTGCTTACAGAAAAGAGTAGTTCTATTAACTTGCCGGCATGATTCTTTGACAATACATTAAAGAGTTCAAAGTTTGGTAGTCTAGGATGTAGGACTCCCATCAGGCATGTGTTATTGTAAGACAAGGAGTTTATTTCATTTAATAAGAAAGCAACTACATGAAATGCATCAAACAGGCTAGCTTTTTTTGCTCTCCAGCATGGTTTAATACTTCCTTCTTCTATCCAAAATAACTAAGATTACTTTATGTGCTATTTGAGAACTGACATGCAAGTGACCTGTTCTCCATGCTTTATAAATACAAAGCAAAAGACAGTGCTGCACAGAGGAACTCTTCCTTATAGTCTTAACTTCCTTGCAGTCTTAACATCTGCCTAGCAATGGACAAAATCTGAACATTAGTGCTGCTGCCACAGAAAGGAAAACATATGTGTCTAGCAAAATGATTGGGAGAAGAATTAGGGTGTACTCTGTGTTCAACTGTGTCTTCTAGAAAGATGTGTGGGAGGTATGTAGATGAAGTTTCACTGAAGAGAAAGTAGTGGAAGTGCTCTAGGTCTCACATATGCTCTTAATGAAAAATGTTTGATAAACCAGGCATTTTGCCTACGACATCCACTCACCAGAGCAGAGCAAAACATGAAAAAGTTGAGAGAAGGTATGATGAAAGTTTCTGCTAAGAAAAAGTTTCTGCTGTTAAGCATGCCAGTCAGGAGGCAGCAATTCAATGTCAGTGCTGCCACAGGTTGTGTGCATGACCCTGATCACAACAAACCGATTAATCTTGCGTTGATTCCATTTCCCATCTGCAAAGTAGGAATAATTCTTTGTCCGACCTTTTTTTTTCTTTGTTTTTGACCATAAATTTAGTATTTTGTTCATTTAAATTTCAGGATAATGATTCCTGATTGTATGTCTACAACAATGCCTTACAGATTGGAATTCTAACTTCCTATGTGATATTTACATAGGACAGATATTTCAAAATTTAAAATTAGGAAATCTGTGCAGCAGAAAATAGGCACTGTCCTGTAATTAAAAATACAGTATTTTGAGAAAGACAGCTTTCTTCCATATGGTACAGTTAAAACCCTAACAACTTGTGTGGTTTCCCGGAATCTGGAAAATTGGAGTAAAGGTATGAATTAAATTACTGCAAAAGCAGAACTCCAAAAATCTGAAACAAATCCATAGTAAATTATTCAGGATTACTGCTTAACTAAGCTTTTTCTTAAACTTGAAATTACTTTCTTTTGTCTGTTTTAGTTTCACTCAACATTTAATCTGTTAATTCAATCTTTGGGATTCGGCTTTCTGGAGGTAAATCAGAGGTTTGTATTCTTTTAAGCAAAGGAAGGACACTGATGTTTTAACAATCAAAGCAATAGAAAGACGTGTTCTCATCTCTGGAAGTGAGCTGTGTGCAGGACGTTACCAGCATGCCATTACACTTCCTAGGCGCTTGAAACTGCATGTTTCCAAAAGGAAAGTTTTTTCTTACTCTGGTGAGTACAGCCACTTCAAACAAGCAGTACAGTTGTCTCATTATAGGGAATGTTCTGGTAATAGAATTGGGGAAAAAAAGCTAACCCCAAGTTCTCTTTAACATATATGGTACTGTGTAAATGTCAGCATATTTGCTGACCAGCACAGATGTCCCTCTATCTGAAAAAAAAAATCAGCTCTCATGCATTCAGTATCTGTCTCTGTTATTTGTGAAATTTATAGCTCCGTCTTTCTGGGTATAGCAGCCTTATACCGCTTTCACGAAGGAGAGTCCCCATTCTACGTTCATTTATGATTCATGACATGAAAGACTGTTGATTTGAAATCCTGCTTCCTTTTCATGAGATAAAGAAAATGATGGTTTCCTATAACACTGGTAATACTCCACCCCAAAAAGCAGAAAACTTTATATTTTGCTATCATCCAGTATTCACTTGTTTTCCATTACACTCTTTTAGACTTCTATATAGATAATAGTGGAGACAGTAAATAAACCTGTTTAACTGCCATACCCTCATTAAGCAAAAAGTCCATAGGCTATAAGGTGAGGAGAGATCAATGTGTTCATCCAGGCTGACCTCCAGCCCAAACACACACCATTAGACTTCCCTGGAAGCCCTTCATTAATTGCACTGGGTCATGTGCTTGAGCTGAGAATAGAACATTATACAGAATAGTAACTCCTCCCTAAAAGACCCATCTTCACAATCATTGTTCAACTGGAATACCAGCTCTAACTCACATCAAACAGAAGTTTGTTCATCAAAGGGAGGGAAAGAAGCTTACACTGCTGTGGCATTGAATATAGGCACCATAACTCTCATAAAGCACATCTGCCTTTCAAAATTTATTTGAAAGCACACCTTCAGTTTTATGAATGTTTTGTTCTCCTGTTTTTTGCTCTCCTCTACTGCAAGATAGTCTTCTTGACTTTTTCGTCTTTTTATAACGTCTTGACTGTAGATTTAGCTGAGAATCTGGATGCAGTATTCCCTAAGTATGGGATCAAATCAAGAGAGGCTTCACACAAGTACAAGTTCAATGATGCATCAGAGGCCAAAATGGACCCTGTAAACCTTTCCATCTACAATACCTTTCTTAGGCTTAATCAGACCAGAAGGAAATTGCTTTATGGTGAACTTTGGAGGTAATTCTCTGCACTTGAAGAAATAATTACAATATCCCTGGTCAGCAGACCTTAAGTGACAAAAATGAAATAGTAGTGCATTAAACTTTTCTGGTCCTTCTCTTCATACATTATGCTAGGAACAAATACGCTTTAGATCTAGGTGTACTAAAACCAGCAGTCATTGAATCACTGCACCTAAATAAGTCACTGCACCTAAACAAACACTGACAGTGTACTCAAAGGAGAACTATAATTCTGCACCTGCAATCACTGGAGGTCAATGAAATGTATGTATTGCCTGGAAGCTTTGTTTTCTGTCAATCACAGACAGACAGTACTGCATTTCTATCCTTAAGTGCTTATTCAACAAAAACATAGGTACAGACAAGAACCATTTAGAGACACTGGTAAAATGGAAAATATGAGCAGAATTAAACAAAAGAAAAGCCCCAAATACTACTAATTTATATACACAATCTCCCAAGTAATTTCTTAAAAAGCCAAAATTATATATGTAAGAGTCAGGATAGAAAATACATATTAATGCATGGCTATTAACTGTATAAATGACCAAATACTGACATAGGTAGTTCCTTAAAAGAAACTCCTTGTCCAGTACGCAAAGTACAAATAGAATTTATTTAATTTGCTATGGAAGGAAATTTCTTTCTCAAGTCAAATAAATAGAATAAATAAAGAACTCAATGCTGAACTCTCTTTTTCATTTATTTTTTTCTGTTAAGTCTACAGAGATGGGATGCTGCAATTACAGAGATAAAATCCTTTAGCTGATATCTAAGCAATAAGGAAGAGCCCCCTAACATCTGTCCCACTCACAACAATCCTCTGTTAAGATGCACCTGCCCTACATTTCTCAGTTACCTTTTGCTGTGGGATATATGTTTCTAGTTAAGGAATGATTCAGACTTAAGGGGGATCGTATGATGTTCTCAGTCCATTGCCAAAGAATTCCTATGCAGTCTTAGATGTTTTTCCTGATCTCTTTGAATTGGTCTTCAATTGTAGTTCCTGTTGTATTTGAGCAGCAGCAAGAACTAATCTACTCTTTCTGAAACTAGAAGCATGGTAAGAAATATGAGAGGGGTACTGTAGTCAGAACTCAGTTTCAATGTAAATGTAACTCCAAAACATCAGCAGAATTTATACATGTTTCACTAGACATGAAAAGTAATTTCCTTCAATTCACATATTGTCTCCTCAAATGCAGCAAAATGTCTTTTGATTCAGAAAAACAAGCTAGGACATTAAATCTGTCACTTGTCTCAAATTCCCAAAGTGCATGTTCAACTAGTCTTCATTAAAAATAAACAAGGATACATACACATATAAACCCTCATTTAGCTAGCAATTGCGATCATTAGAGCAAACCCACAACAGATCCAAAATGTATGTCATTCAGTTCCTCTGTATCATGAAAAATTTATTAGCAAAAGCATTTGATCCTGTGTTCATAGCAGTTGCACTGTGGAATGGCATATAGTTCTCTCTGTTGTGAACTGAATATATATTTCAAAGCTGGGTTCTCAGAGAGAAAGTATTTGTGTCTTGACCAGGGAAAGCAGATTTGTACTATTTATTTTAAATGGGAGGTGAAAACCTCACTGAGTTGTACTGATCAGAGGATCAAACCACATAAGGGAGACCAAGCAAGTACTTGAATTCAGATTAATAGGTAAGGGCATTAAAGTTTCACAGTTTTTCAAATATATGAGTCCAATCTGTAACAGAACATTCAAAATACTATTTGCAGATGACCAGACCCAAAAATGGATGCAATTTCTGAATGCAAACCTCAAAAGCAATGTTCTCTCTTGTCCAGGCTTGGTGTGGAACATTTAATTTGAAAATATTTTCCTTGAATTTGTTATGAGTGTGGTCTTTTTGCTATCATGCAAATGGAGTTTGTGTTCATAGCCAACAAAAAAACCCCATGTGCTGAGTTTTCTCTTCGTTACTTTTCTTGCTCCTAGCTCTCTTTATTTTCTTTGTGCTGAGTTATGCTTCTCGTCAATCACCAGAAGCAGCACTAAAATAATAAATTTTTAAAAAGAAATCAGGTAAAATAATAAAGCATTTTCTACTAAAATAACCAACACCAGCAGGAGTGTTCATTAATTAGATGTAAATGTGCATAGTAGTAAATCAAAGCAGAGAAAGACAGGGAGGAAAAAATTAAATCATCTCACCTACACTTTTTAATTTAATATTCTATTAAAACAGAAGATGTTCCATAGGAAAATTTATGCAGTTATGATTTGTTTGATAGACTTTACTGAATTATTACTGTACCATTATCTTTTTCTCTCATGTAAGTAAAAACATAAGAGATGGAAAAAGAAAATATTGCTGTGATCTTACTGTTCCTTTAAAACAATTTACAAGTAAAATTGGAACGTTTTCTTCCCAAAAGGTAGTAAGTCAGTAGCCCAGCTTCATCATGTGTTTCTGAGACTCATTCTTCTTCTAAAAACTGTAGTAGCAGAGTAGTAACATTTCCCAGGCTGGACAATTCACAGCCCATCCTTGCTTCTGAGAGTATGAGACTTGGGGAGGCTAAGCTTACTAAACTTAAAGTTAGTATTTGGCAGGTTCTACAGGACTGCTGTTTGGCAAGCAGAGTATAGCTAAAAAAGTGGCATTGTTTTTGATCATATTTAAAAATATAATTTCCTGAAGACTAAAGGGTGCTGTGGAGAATGAGGCTCTGAATCAGTTTTTCCCTTTTTGCAGAAGACTCAGTTTCTAAGAATGTGTTCTGTTTAATTACTGTGACAGTAGCCCCTGTTTTGATTCTGGTTTTTCAGCTGTTTGCAACTTCCTGTGCTAGAACCATGCCTGGGAAAAAAACCCAAAAACGAAAACCAAAACAAACAACAAACACAAACCAAAACAAACAAACAAATCCCCACAAAAAAAAAACAACCAACTAAACAAATTAAAATCAAATCCAAATGGACTCAAAGAAAATGAAATGGGAAATTTTCTTTCTTCTTATGCATTTACTCACTTGCAGAGCATAGGAAATTAAAAAGTCCTTCATTTACAACATGCTATACTTAGCTACAGCTAAAAAATCAGTGTGTTATCAACACTGTTCCCATACTAAAGCCAAAACATTGCACCAGCTACTAAGATCATTAACTCTATCCCAGCTGAAAATGATCTTTTCAAGACAGACTCTTTAAGGGTTATCAACAGGGGAGTAAGTTGTTTAGCTAATATTATTTGAATATCTTTCAGGTCCACTGACTTACCAAGGTTAACAAGACAGTTCAACTAAAAATAGACTTAAATACAAAGAGTGGGGCTATGGAATCTTGTATTTTTAAAAAAAAGGTGAAGTGTCAAGAACTGGCTTGCACCGTGAAAGTCTAAGAAATCAAAAGTTAAGGCTAGAGCTATGCCAATTCAAACTATTACAGAGGATAAATAAAAGCCTAACAGGACAAAGTAGCAACGTTAACTTTGATTTTCTGGCTTCAGCCTAGGGCTCATAAGCAGAAGAACTATTAATGTTGTGGAACAGAAAGGAATGGATACATTTTGGTATTCACTTTATAGTTCATATTCACATATAGTTCACATAGTAGCAAACAAATAAAAAAAATCTGTGTAAGAAAAATAAAATGCTTTAGCATGCCTTATTCTGTGAAGCCCAAACCCAGAGATATAAACTGGACACATGATCCTTTTGAAATCCTCAAAACTGCTATCTAAGTCAATATTACACTGTGCTCCATTTGGAAGAGAGACTTGCATATACATCTACAGATTTTCAGGGCAGGAGTTCTCAGTGGGTTCCAACTCTTCATTGCACATACAGCAAACACAATCTCAACATAAATGCACACTAAACCAAAGTTCTCAGGAGTAGCTCAGACTCACTCACTTCTGCTAGAATATGGTCCTTCATAAAAGCTTGCATCCTCTCTGTTTATATATGGTGTATACATATGTATATATATAGTGTATTATTCTCACCTAGAAAACTGAAGACAACTTATCCTCACAGAAAGCTATACAAAGTTCTTTCCCACACTTACATTTGCTATGGTTTCTGTTATTATTTTGTAAATATGTTGTCGTGAAGGTTTTGGGAAAATAGCCCTGACGTGACAAAGGAAAGAAAAAAATGCAACACGTACCTGTTTGCAAAGCATCTTAACTGCAGAAACATGAAAGCTGACATTAGTTAAGTATGTGTACTTGTTTCATAAATGTAAAAATCACTGACAATGTAGCTCAGTCAAGGATGAACGGCAAGAGTGCAAACACAAATGCAGCTCCTGAGGTAATGGTGAGAGTTGTCAGGGAGTTCTTCTTACTGTATAGACAGAAACTGACAAATAATCTACTTCTATTTGGTGGTTTGCTTTACAGCACAAGACACAGTATTTTTCACACACCTCTATAAAAACAGTTAGGGATGTCCTTCCCCCGAGTCTGCAGTTAGAAGCATTATACTGCCTGTTCACTGCAGTGCTTCCATTTACTAAGCCTGTGGAAGGTTTGAGAAGTACTGAGTGTCCATGTCGAACAACAACAATTCTATCTTATTTCAAGTGCCCCAAATAATCAGCACTACTAACAAAACCATGAATCCAGCACCTTCCAGTTTTCTGAGTACGAGGGGTGCATCACTAAAATAGATGAAACTTGGTTCCAGCTGTTTTACATTAGACGCAAGCATTCCACATCACAGCTTCTTCTGTTGCCGTTACCATGTTAAAAATTGTCCTACCCCAATCTTTTTCTCTGCTTCATTTAACCACATCACAAAGCTTCCTGTTCAAGGGCCATGCAATTTTGTATTCTCTTGTTAGCCCCCACACACTGCTCCCCAGCTTGGATCAAAGTCTTTCTTGCAGCCACACACGTGCTGCTTTGCCCACTCCACACGCAGCTCCTGGTAGCCTCCCTCAGTCCCACTCCTGGGATATTTAAGAGAGGACTTCCTTCCAGAGTACATGAATCCTGCTCTTCTCTACCAGTTACCTCTCCTTTTACTATCCTCGAGGGATTTCAGATCCCTCTACCACTAATACTTGCACAAGGAGTTATCAGAGAATCCAGAATGGAGCCCAGAAGTTTCCTGTAACTGTGTACAGATGGGAAGAAACAAGAGCAAGAAAGGTGATAAACCATGGGACTGGCTGTTCCTCCATTTTATTCAACTAGGGATCAAGAATATTTCCACTAAAATCACTCAAATTAGGTAAGTCACTTAACTCATACCATACTGAGTTTTTGGAGAGGTCATTCTCTTGCTTCCTCACTCCTGTATTGTGTGTATACCTGAATGTTCTTGCAGGCTGCATCAGACATTGTTCAGTAAGTAGTTTTCTCCCCCTGAAAGCTTTCTGTTGTCATTATTATCAAAGCTCTTTTCTTGATCATATCGCAAAAATGGCTGTCTCTTGGGTGAAATGTATACTCATTTCTCTATGGAAGATAAGAAAAAGGCAGCTAAGGGATAATTTATCACCATAGATTATGACATAAGTATCGACTGACTAGTCTTTTAGATTGCGCTCATTCTTTTTATCCTTTCCTTTCTAAGTCTTTTGATCATACAAGTTCACAGCTAAAACTCCTTCCCAGTTTTTTCAAAGACTGAAGAACATACAGTGAGCTTACAACATGAAAAATAGTGCAAAACAACAAAAAAATTATTTCATTTCTTCCAACAGACTGTTTGCTCCATCATCTACAATCTGATTGATAAAATCTGTTTCCTCTACCATACAAATCTACTCATCCTCAGAATTTGTGATCCTCTGATTCCAACAATATTTCTCCTTTAAATTCCTAACTACAGTCAAAATGCAAAGCTTAACACCCCAGCTGTTTGAGAAACTTTATGGGATTTCTTCAAATAGATGCATGTTATTCGGATGCTAATGTTTCAGGAATGAATATTAGGATATAATAAACCTTGTTTCTAGAATAAACACTGCATTGATTGTAGAGCATTAAAAAAATGCAAGGTTTGGAGATGTTTTGCTAGAATGTGACTAAGTTGGCTATATGCACTGAACGGTCTTTATTATCAAGTGTGTAGTGCTTTTGTTATGAATTCATTGCACAAGCAAAAAGTATATTTTTTTCCTGGATCAGAATTCATCCAAATAGAGCAGTTTTTTCAGCAGAACTCAGAAGACATTCATCTATTAGAGCAATTTGCCTTATGAATTTTCTTTTTTTTATCTTCTTTTTTTTTTTTTTTAATTACATACTAGAGGCAAGAGAGTTGTTGAAAGAGAACACTGAAAATCATCATGTATAAACAAACTAAATAGGCACTGTATTTTTCTACTCTGTTGTGCTTGGGTAAAACTGATTTGGTTGAACTCTAGCATTCATTAACATTAACAAGCATTATTAACAAACTCTTTCAAACAGAGAAAAGGTAAGGAAGACTTAGCCTCTGCCTTTATGTCCATTTAAGAATACATTAAGGGCATATTTTTCTGTGATATTTTCATTGCACAGTTTTCTTACCATCATCTAGATAATTAATTTTCCACACTATGGTTAGAGCTACCACCCATAGATATAGTACCCATTCTTAAGCTTTTTTTATACTCTCCAATCCCAAAATTGTCCATCACATAAAGGTAAAAAATTGACCTAAGCTACCTGAGCAGATTCTAAATAGATTAGAAATCAATATGCTGCCCAGTACCACAGATCTGAAGTTTCTGTCTTAAATTCCTCATGATGAGTAGAGGTTAAGGACTTGCCTAAATGCGCTCTTGCTAATTTAAAAATGGGGACATTAGACCTGTACAGTCTAAGCTACCTGTCCCAGCTCAAAAAGGATGTTTGCATTAGGAATGGAACCTAGCTCCTGCAATCTGCAGAGAAATATCTTGTCTGAAAGGATCATCCTTATCCATGCTCTGATTAAGGTACAACTATCTATATACAAACAAGTTTGTTCTGCTCTTAGGTAAAATGTCTTCAGTGGCCTTTCCTTCATATAAAAATACCTATATATCTTTTAAATTTTGATTAACCCTCAAGTCATGATATTCTACATGCAACTAGAAAAGGCAAGGATACAAGACCAGAGCAAGAGCACCTTTCACTACTGCTTTGTCCATTTGGATGACAGTAAAGTAGCCAACTGATAAAGGCAGCAAATTCAAGTATATGCATATGGGACTCTTAGCTGCCCCTCCTGCCCCAGTATCAGCGTAAGAAGCAGATTTCAACAAGCTTCTAAAATAAAATTTACAAATAAAACCACATAAAATTAATTCATGTTTATTTTTAAGGGGCTGAAGTCCCAGGCCTTCATTCTCAAGTTTGGAATACAAAATTCAAGTCTGCTAGATACACTTCAGTATCTAAAACACAATGTCTTTTAGAAGCAGATTACTTACACGTGCAAGATTGTCATAGTACAAGAAGTGAGGAACAATGTAGGAACTACAGAACAGTTCACTTCCCACGACCAAACTACAAGAACAAATTTACAGGAGAGGCAGTATGACATGCTGTGTCTCTGAACACATACACCATCTGTGTTCCTCAGAAGCAATAAGTTTATTTTCCAGCATGCCAAAGAATATATTTCTTCTGTTTTGGGTAACCGTCTCAGACACTGACATACATTTCCAAGGCTGCATCCATTTTTTAAACATCTCACTTCTGAAATATTTTGTGCAATTATATATAGAAAAAGAATTAGCATTTCTAAATACAGTGCTTCTGAAAACTATCTTACTGAAAACTGACCTTGGTATCATTAATTCTGGATAGCTGAACTTTTTTCAGCTGCACAGGTTTTGTGAGGTTTGCTGTAGAGAAATAAATGCACAGAGGAATTTTCAGTCAAAAACTGAAGATTCTGCTTCTCTTTGACTTGAAGGAGGATGCTTTTCTTCACAAGGTACTCCCCCAATATTAAAATCTGCCCAGAACTAATACAGTGAAGAAAAAGTTGGAACCCAACATAATAGAAAGAAGAATGACAAACACATGGGAAAGGTGAAAGACAGAATCTAGACTGCAATGATAAAAATGGAACCTTCTTGAATTACAAGTATTCCCCTAAGCAGTCATTTAGTTAAAGTTTACTGACAGAATAAGCATCAGTATTAACTACACTGATGTTCAGGAGAGGGCATTTGCTTAACATGGCTAGCAGAGAGTTTTAAGAATAGTTTTAACACTCAGTGATATGCAAGAACCAATAGAAAAATAGGTATTTTTATCTCCAAATGTGTAGATCTGTTTTAGCCAGCACTACGCCTGGACTCTGTCCTGAAGAGAGCCAATCCTGAAATCAAAAACCCAGAGTTCATCCTGGGAGTACAAGTATATAAGCACAAGGCAGTAGTGATTGTAATTTCCAAGTGGATTTGCACGTGTCCTTCAAGGGTTTCAAATAATTATCCACACAGATGGATAAAGTGTATTGATGCAGCATCACTTACACTGACACAATTTGTAACTGGCATCCTTTTTTAAATGTAATGATGGCAAGAACCATTCAAAGACTTCATTTACTTGTTTACATCCACAGTCACTGCAGGAAAGCATCAGCTGAAGAGCAGGTACAACTGTTCCTATATGCACAGAATTATTCTTGAAATCAACAAAGAAATGGAAACCTCCCTGGAAGACAAAGTCACAGAGGGTTTCTCTGGTCTCCATGACATTGTAAAAAACTCTGTTTCCTTGATTACAGACCTTGTATATCACACAGCTAGGTAAACATGGTGTCTGTGGTTAATCTTAAGGAATGTATAATCAAATCCATAGAGTAGCATATTCCCTTGCTGGTTGCTGAAACAGTAATTAGAACTACAAAGAGGATGCCCTTCTGCTGCAGGTCTTCCTCATCTGACCAAAAGTGAAACACTGGTATGAGCATGTACATTTTAGCTAATTTCAAACAACCTTTGGCTTCAGATGAATTTTTTCTGTTTTAGAGTTAAATCAAGAGACTATTAGAAAACTGTTCATTAGAAAGTCAGACAGCTCCATAGCATATAACAACCTCACCTATCACAAAAATTCATAAATAAGATCAGAGGCACGAGTTCAGTTGTCAAGCACAAGATATACATAAATACAGTCATCTTATTCAGAGCACCATCTGGATAGGATCATACCTAGATGTTGATGCAATCAGGATTGAACACAAGATGATGAAAAATCCGCAGCACAGCAGCAGCACCCTAGCTACTCATCCTTTTCTTGGTTTTCATAGTCTTGCTTTGCTCTGTGGTCTTTGCAAATTTTCAGCTGTATGATTTCTCAAAAAGAAAAAGAAACAGACTAAACGTTAAACAGGGTAGGAAGTTTATTTAATTTTTTTAAAATTTCCATTCCAAGCTTTTTGTAGTGGCTCTGGGAACAATGTAGTCTCCTAACACACAAAATACTGAGACTTTTATGTCAGTATAGGTAAAGCTTGAAGAAAGCACCAAATACCACAATTCTTATTCTAAAGATCAGATAATACGGATTCAGAGGTCTATAAAAGTTTACAATCAGATTTTATGTATGTTTTATATATTTAACATAGAGCAAAGATGTGGCATGTACTCTGCTGTTGTGAAATTTCAGTTTTCAGAGGTGAATTTTTACAACTGCTTTTCTTCCCTTCCCCTTCCTCATCTCCATAGCTACATAAATGCTTCCAGCTCTCTACCACTCCTACTTCTGTGTTATGTACAAGAAACTTGTGTAGTTAATTAATAAAGAAATCATCTGCTGATGACAGTTCTGAAATGGTACTGAACTGTATTTTTCCATGCTTTAGGAATGGTATTCCCAACTTAAGTACTCCCACTGAAAAGAAAGCCACAAACTGCTCCCTGCTCCCCTACCTCCCAGCCTCCCCTCCTGTGAAAGGGACAAAAGGAAAAGATCAAGAGATAAGGAATAATTTACTGGAAACAGCAACGATAGAAGAAAACAAACAGTAGCAACAACAATATTAGTAACAGTGTACAACAGATGGAGATTCAGGTGCAAAAATACCTGCCACACCTGACCTGACCTGGCAGCTGCTCAGCAATGAACAGCAGTGGGTGGGCTCACCACAGCCCTGACCCCAGCAGCAGGAGCCACTCACTCCTGCCCAGGGAGGTAAACTGGATGGCATGGAATAACAACCCAAACACGCCTACACTGCTCCAGGCTCCGCCCCTCAAGGCTACTGACAAAAATTAACTCTGTCCTGGCTGAAATCCGGATAATTTCTCATCAAAATCATATTTAGGATCTTCAATTATTACCAAAATAAGCTGAAATCAGAACTTTTTCCAAGTTCTAAACTATCAATATTCAGGATATGCTTCCTCTAGCACATTAGTGCTGTCATACCTGTGGAGAATCACTGATTCATCCATGCAACACTCACAAAGAAAAAAATAGTTTCGAAACAAGCAAGTCCCAGCCAAAATGGCATCAGCTGAGGTTTTGAAAAATCTTTCAGTTCCTGTTTTCCCTTCCATTCATTCATACTCAATGTAGACTGACTCCAACAGACAATGCCTCACATTTTGTAAGCTTAAAAGCAAAGAATAGTAGGCAGAAGAGAACAGTTAAAAAAGAGGGTATTTCCTTTTTTTTTTTAATTTTTTTGTTTTGCAGAAAAAGCTTTTGCATCTGAGAAGCAACTTCTAGTTTAAAGAAAAATATGTCATCTCAATCTGAGCCCATATACAGCCTGCACAAGTGAGTCTCTTCCATTGCATTCTGCTGACAAAGGATTTGATAAATTCTGATATGAGTGTAACATCTATTGTTCTACAGTAGAGTAGGAACCAGGAAAAGAAAATATAAAAAGAAAGTTGTTGTCCATCATTTTGATATCTTATTCCAATTTTTTATTATATAAATTTTATCAATGAAAGTATAAGGCATAATTCAATGTACAGAAAATATTTGTCATGGCTATGCGGAACCAACAACCTGGGTTTCTGACATCTCATCCTGCCTAATAACATCTCAGAGCAGTGTTTTCCTTAGAGGACCATGGTATACAAGAGAAGAAACAAGCCAAGAATTCCTATGATGACCAAAGTAGCTAAAATAATCTAGTTTCTTACCTTACTGTACTGTAGTACTTCTAGCTGCAAAACACAAAAGCATAAAGGCATAGACAGAATAGTATGGAGGAAAGGGAGAAGGGTTTAGAAAAAATATTTGGGCAGAACTATTGAGAACAAAACATCTTATGATTTTGGCAAGCTTCCACAGCTTACTTTTTTTTCTACTCTAGAATCATGAGCAGATGTGAGCAAATGCTATGTAAAAGATCGAGCTGCCACATTAAATGGAAGAAAAAATGTGAAAACAACCTAGCAAGCAGCGTCTGCAATACCAATACTGTGAGAACAGTTTTGAGGAATTGAAAGGATTGGATAAATTTCAAGAGAACTTCTTAAATTGCAAGTGCTTCTTTGAACAAAATGTGGTCTACAGAACTTAAAGTACCCACCTCAAAATGTCCTCTTCTGTGCTGAAAATCATTTAGTAACCATACAATTAATAAGAGAGGAAACCTTGCCAAGCTAGCACTCTGCAGTTATTTTTAAAATAACTGACTCCCAATTGTTTTCCGTCCTCTGTCCAAAGAAAGTTTACCGATGAATCTAGAAAAATATTTGTACCATTGTTCATCCTGTAGAATAACGGAATCTGCACAAGGAAAAGGGTCCACAATAGGGGGATTTACTCAAGGAAAGCACATTTAAGCTGCATCAAAAGTTCAGAGACTGGCGAAAGGAGAGAAAAACAGACATATTCACAACAATTCAAACAGGAAGACCCAATTCTTGGTCCCATATAGAAAGGCCAATAGTTTAAAATAAGACCAAGAGAACTCAATTTAACTGCTACGTTTAATGGTAAGCACTGAGTTTCAAAATGCACTTCTGCTGACATACTGAATTAGGTTTTCCTGCTCAGTACTGGATTTTCTCAGTCTGGCAATTTTTTATGGTATTCCTTTAATTTCTCCAGAGCCAGTTAAACCTAACATAACTTGAAGTTTTCAGCACAGAATAGAATATAAACATGGTTGCCTGTCTAAATGAAGCCTAAAGAATCAGGATATCTGGGTAAAGTGTGATACGTGTATATACAGAAGTGTTGTAAAATTTCTTGATTTTGCACTGACTGCTAGTTTATTTTTGATTCTCAGCTGCTCAAGAAATTTTGTTTGCAACTTTTCATATCCCAGTCATGTAGCAGTTTCATGAAAAAATACTGAACTGAGAATAAACCTAAGTGCAGATCACTAGCTCCTATAATTTGTAATAGCAAATCTTTCATTTTTTTCAAAGTCTGCAGCTACCAGAATCAAGCATATATAAAAGGGAGTGTCTAATCTTTATAATTGAATAAAGAAGCTGAAAATATATGACAAGGGTACTTCAACTCCTCAAAGACACCAAAACGAATTTTAAACCCTTAAGATACACTCATGTTTTTTGGTGAACTCACGTGGGTCTACAATCTGGGTTTTCTTAATTTTATGTTGGCAGTACTACAAATTTTTCCTAATCTCCTGCAATTGCTGCAAGGAGAAAGTTCAGTAAAAGAAGCAATGACTTTTGGGCTGCTAAGCCCATATCAAGTCAAACACACCTGCACATACCTTCTCAATCAGTCTTGTCTCACAGCTAAAGGGAAGGGTTAGAAATACCTCTTTATAACACAACTTGGCACCATGTCAGAGATGTCAAGTCAGCTCTGAACATGCTCTCACAATTGTCAGGGATGCCAGTTCCCTCAGCATGGTGCAGGCTGCCCAAGGAGTCAGGCAGCACTGACACAAGTGGCTCTTGAGCCCTGCTCTCTTTACCAGGGTGGTCTCAGCAGCTGCCGTGAAGTGAGGCTGGTCTGGCTGGGGTGGTTCACCAACCACATCCACAAATGCTGCCATAAAATTCCCAGGGATGGGCCTAACAATGCAATGAAGTATTTATTGACAGAATGCAGTTAAAATAACCTCTGAAGAATGATAGTTCCAAAAGCTTCACCACCAGAACATTTCTCAAATCTAAACACTACTGTAAACCTCATTTTCTGATAAAATATCTGAAGAAGAAGGAAGAAATACAAGAATAATCAGAAAAATAGTTTTTCTTTCACACCTATTAAGTTTTTTCGTTCTTCTGAATGCAACATTTCTCATCATAAGCAAGGGTTCATAAACCCTGAGATTAATGTATTTGGGTATTTAGATTCTAGTCCCAGTCCAAAGTCACTTACTGACCTTCAACAAGGTGTGTTCTTACCAAAGTTTTTTAATCGGGTACAATAGAAATAATTTACATAAAAGTTAGGAGTACTTTTGCTAGTGTTACTAAAAAATTGAGAATATAGAATAAACCAGATGGTATAGAAAATGTCGTTCTACAATATACCCTAGCCTTTCTGTTAGATGATACAGGGAGAGTGAAAAACAAAACTTCTAGAGGCCTTCCTTCCAGAGAAGAAAATTAAAAATAATTCAGCAATGTTCCTGAGATGGTTCTTAATCACTAGGAATAAAAAAAAAACAAACCAAATTTACAAAGTAGACGGAAAATCAGCATTTGTTTTGGAAATTCCCTTGGTTATTCCTTCAGGTGCTTCCCAACTGGTAAAATCTAGAGCCCGGGAACACCTTCTATCCTAGTTTGGTGTCCACAAAAAAAAATCTTAAACATCTTAAATACCTCCATGCTATTGTACCTATTTTGCAATTAAATAAAAGACACGTCTCCTCTACACTTACAGAATTAATGAGACAGAAAAGCACATGCACAGAGACAAGAGAGAAATATGCAAACAAGTGTGATTGAATTTCTTGGTTTCCTTTGTTAGACATTGTTACACAAGGGTTCGTTTTTATGGTTCTCAGCTATACCTCCAGTATCCCAAACAGCCAGATGTAGAGCAATTCACTCATTTTTTGCAGCCTTAGAGAAAGAATTCTTGACTCTTTTTTCCTCAAGAAGGTTTAAGGGAATTTTATAATCTAGAGGATCCTTTACCTGGTCAGGAGAGCAGAGCTCGACAAAACATAAGAATAAAAAGAATATTAGGGTTCAGCAGTGAACTCTGACTTTTGAAAAGGAGTCTGTGCAGAAGACAAGTTGTTGTACACAGACCAGGGTCTGCACTCTCTGAATAGTTTCAGTATACTTTATAACATGTAATCTGTCCTTATAATCAACAGTATAGAAATGGGAGTAGGGAAAAAAATGAAAAGTTTTTAATATGGTGGGAGTTTTTAAGAGAAAAAATAAGCAAGCAGTCTACTGAAAATTGTAGCTTGTAAGGAGAGAACGTTATTTTCCAAACAAGAAAAAAAATCTGGAAAAAAAATGTGCATAGAGATATTTTTTCCAGAAACTCTCACTTCATTATCCTCACAAAAACACTAAACTGTAGAACTATCTTCAGCCATTGTAAATCTGTTTATTTCCAGCTGCAAACTGTATAGAAATGCACAGTGTTCAAAATTTGGAATTTATTAAAAAGTGGTTAACAGCAATGTGAATTTCATCCAACTGAAAAGAAAAAGGGAGACTGTTGAGCTAGAAAATATTGTTATTCCAACCTCTCTCAGCACCATAACTTCTGTCTATTTACAGAAAGGAGATATGAACTAAAAAGAATTGGTCTGTGGTCATCTTGTCAGCTATGCTAATCTGGAGAACAGAATTTGGTGGGAGAATAGACATCTCTCATGATTTTCAAAAGGGACTGAACATTCACCTCCTTCTTAAACTCATTTTTTGGAATGGGTGGTAGAGGGGAAGAAGAGGGAAGAGGGAGAAAACAGGAAGGGGGGAGGGAGGAGAAGTTTAGAGATGAAAATCACTTTTGTTTAAATATACGGTGTGTGTGTGTTTAAATATACACTGTGAGTATATACAGGGAATTCATTTTATTAGAGCACAGGAATTATAAATCAGTTTTACAGAGCCAAAACTAGTATGATATAAATGCCCAGTTTGTCAGTCTCTTCTTGGAGCAGGCTTTACATCAGAAATGTGTCAGTAAAGCTAAAACATTATGAAGATCTGCTTGTCTAAAATGCTCATTATGTTTATTATTGTACCTGTTTCTGCAAAGTAATGGGAACTTTTCTTCCCACATAAATCCTCCCTTTTTCACCTCCTATTTTTTGAGATCATACGCAAAAGCAGTATGGTTTCTTAAACTTATCCTAGTCCCATCCCATATTCTATTGCTTACAATACTATTTTTTCATTTCAGAGATAAGCCAATGCTGTTATTAATTATATGCTATACACAACAACTGTCTTAGATCTGTCTTCAAAAGCCAGGTGGAGTTTAAAACTAAGATCTGAGACTCCCTAAACTGCACCTCTTCCCCAAAAACATTCACATGCATGCATACTTTTTTACTTAGTGTGGTTAATATGCTGTGAATTCTAGACTCTGTCATAAATAAAAGTGAGAAAATGTAATTAATGTTAGTCTGGGAACCATAACTTCATCATTTTTTGACCATGTGACTCAAGTCATTAACTGGGGTTATGGAAGTTTTTGTAACCTATGTACATTCTTGTACGTATCAGAAAGCATGCTTCCATTGTAATGTTTTCAATCAATTTTTACAGAAAAAACCACAAAATATTTCCAGCTGAAATTTCTCTGTTACATGTTCTTTCTTTTCTCTTGCCATGTCATATCTTTACTTTCTGAGGATTTGTATTTCTTGTCTTAGAACTGGTCTATTTCACCTTTTTATCTGGCATGTTTTTGCTCTCAGTTTAACCTGTCTGTAAATTTCTCTCCACCCCCAATTCTTCTAATATCCTTTCTATCCTAACCCTTACTTTCTACTTAGAACTAGCGAGGCTGTTCTTAGAGTGCTCTTTTTAGCAGTGGGCTTTACAGTGCAAGAGACATGAACACTATAGAGAAAATCTACCACAGGGGTCAGAAAGATGATCAATGAAGTGGAGCATCTGTCATATGAGGAGAATCTTGATAATTCACTGCTTTCCCTTGGTTTCCTGTAGGTTCCTGTGGCCTTTTATCACAAGTTTTGTGTGTGATTTTATTGAAAGTCTGTCACTCCTGAGAGACCTGCATTTATCCACTGCTAAAACCAGAGGGGTAAATCCACAGATTTCTTACTCACTTGAAATCAGTAGTGTGAGCTCTAAGTTTGAAATAATGAAACGGGTTAAATACAAAATAACATGGAAACCGTCTCAAGTATACATATCTCTCAACTTGAGGGTTCAAGAGTTCAGTTAGGGTTTACTAAAAAGGAATGGAAATCTAATCTGAAAGCATTTTAGGACTTGCATTTTGTAGAAACATAACCAGAAATTTCTGCCTTAGAGCCAAGGGTGCAATCAGTATGCCGGATATTGCATGCAGTTGAAGCAGTAAGAAGCACATGGCTCAAAGAGCAGGCTGTGATAGTGGTTTTTTCCCTTTTAACCCCTTTACCTGCACAGAGAATCATACACATTGGCTATCTCTTCCAGGCCACCCAGAGACTTTCATGCGCTTCAAGGGTTTAGGTGTCCCCGCTGTTCTGAGCTGGGGGTACAGCTCTGCAAGAACGTTCATTCTTCAGAGACTTGATCAGATAGATAAGTTCTGGAACACTCACAGGAGAACCTAGACCCTCTTTTACACTCTCTTTAGAGGCCAGAAAAAGCCTGATGGGTTCAACTACTCTATCCTCAAAAAGGAACTTCTGTGTTCTATTTCGCATGGCTTTATTATCTAAACAGCTTTCTACAAAAAATGGAGGGCAAGATACTGAAAATAATTTCATAGAGCATGATTTATAAATTAAAAATAGCTAAGAATTTTCAGAGTTGTAATCCAAATAGTATAATACTTCACATACATGCAACCTTTGAAATATAAGTGCTTAGCTGTAGCCTCATCCCGCAGCCACAGGAGCTGACAGGCGCATCTAGCCGCTCCCGAAGTGGCCGGGGAAGACCACGGATTCCGCCACTCCCAGGTTCTTCGCAAGAACCCCAGGTAGTGGTTCCATCTGCAGTGTGGGTGGTGCAGGCAAGAGCGGGACTACAAAGTTCTGAGGTGAAGGAAGGAGAGAGCAGACACTCCTATGTGTGGCCAAGGCACTTTATTGTCCCAGGCAGGACCAGTAATGGTGTCAGAGAAGGACCCTTGGGAAGGCACTGATAAAGGGGATGGGCTGACAGAAGGACACACGAAGGAACCAATGAACGAAGCCTCGGGGAGGAGCGAGGGACACAACTGAACCAATAAGGATTGCATAGGGGAGGGAAAAGGCTCAGGAGGCAAATCATATTTAAGTAAGGGATAACTGACATAGAAGGTTCTTGAAACAAAGGGGGATGGTTACAATGATGAACAGGGAAACTGGGCAGCACCAGGAGGGAGGAGATAAACTTATAACGACATAAAGGGAAGGACCAGGTGATTGGTTACCTTGACAGATGGGTCGCTGGCGGGAAAACAAGGGACAAACAACCCAGGGACAAACCATTGTGAGGGAGGAACATGGGGGGAACTGAGGGTCAAACCATAATCTCAACTTATAAAAAATAACCAACTTTACAACAAAATCTGTATAAATACCTTAAAACACACAGTGCTGCACTCAGCTTCATGTAAAATATAGTAGAAGTCTTTTTTGCTTTCCCTACAGAATTATTTTGAAACTAAGTTTTAATTTAGTTTTAGATAGCTCAACATATATATGTATTTATATTTGAATATATTTTTGTCTTTCTCCTCAATTTTAAACACAAAACACACAGGAAAAATTGCTTGGGTATGGGTTTCCAAGTATGTAAAATTTTTTTTGCAGCATCCGAAAATTCCATCTCCTGCTTTGTGTCCACAGCTTCAGGTATGGTGCCAAAAGCTGTACTGTTTGTCACTTGACCTTGTCAGTGACTCTGCGTTGACAGTAGATCACCTGTCACACCGCTACACTGCTCTCCAGGGGACTAGGAGACACTAATCAAGTCAGCATTGTTGTGGGATATTAGGGCTGTTTTACAAAGCAGGTGTCAGTCCACTAAGAAATGGTGTAGAAACAGAAATTATATACCAAGAAACTTTGGAAAAGACTAGTTCCTGGGCAGACTCCCCTTGTCTAAGGGATGATGGAAAAGGCTACCATACAATGATTGTGTCTCAACCTACATAGTTGCAGGCACAGTGGTTTTACAATATATAATGTTATGAGGGCTGGGCTCTGATATGGTAAATTATGGGGAAAATTGTGGATTAGCCACAGTAAAAATGTCAAAAGCAATAGGAATCATAGTTTAAAAACCCAGATAAAATTCTATACATGAAACATATTTGAGGTCAAATTACCATTTTAGACGACCTCTGATTCCAATTCTTATTTATTTATGCAACATAATTTTTGGGACTGTATTGATAAAGAGAAGACCATACCCTATGCTGAGAGGTTAAAATGTCAAAAAGCAATCTTGTCACAGGTCTTTGCTCAGCTGTAAGAGGCCTTAGAGACAAGAACATTTTTGCTGGATCCCCCCAACACTCACACATTCCAAACCCTTGCAGTGGACTCCTTGATATTGTTCTAGGGGTGCAAGGAGGACAGGAGTGTAGTGCAATTGCAACACAGGCAGGGATCAGTCTGGCTTTTCTAATCCCATGACAAAAGCAGAAAGAGGAGTAGTCAGGCAGTGATCACCCATATCTTGACTAGCCCTAAGGCTCATGTGGATTGCACATTAGACACAATAAAATATCCAGAATTAAATTGGTACAAAACCACTTATACTACCATCTGCAGGGACGCAGACAGCACTGAAAACAGAGCTAGAGATGCACAGCTACTTTTTGAAAGATGAGCTACTAGTTGAGGGAGCCCATCAGTCATGCGTGTCAGCTCCAACAGCGTTTTGCCAGGGGCATTAACGGATAAACTAACAGTTGTAGTTCCAAGGAATCCGTTTTCCTCATGCTTTATAAATCCTGCTGTAGGCTATCATTTAGCAAATAAAAAACATCTCTAATACAGCTTTTGGAGGAGGAAGCAGGAAGAAGAGTTGAATAGGTGAATCTTGTGTAAGATCTAGAGTTCCCAACCCTTTCTACATTTGTCTTACGCTGATCGCTGTGTGAAATCTGTGTCATTGAGAGAGTACGTGCTAAAAGAAGCAAATACTTTGTGAAATACCCATGTCATTGATAACTTGAGAGCTACAATTTGAGTTGCACCATATGGGGATGTCAGTGTTATGACAAGACATTGTTGGGGTGGGAATACTAATGGTAAAACTTTTTACTGAATCAGTAGCACTAGTAGCGGTGATAGTATCAGACTCATTTTAAAGTGTTTTTATTGCTTGAGTCAATTGAAAATGGACAAGCAGGGAACCTGATACAATTAAATAGTTTTATTAAATGTTAAATGTTTTATTAATTTTTATTTATTGAAAAGTCATTTTTTATTCATCCTCTCAAGAAAAATATTGGAAGGGTTAGGTGCTATCATGATTTTGGAAAGAAAAGTTAGTAAAGGACACTTTGAAATGACAGGAAGTTCTTTAGACAGTAATATCTCTCTTGCTCATTAAGACTTCTAATTTTTGGGCAATTAGTAAAAATAATAAAAATAAAAATAAAAATAAAAATAAAAATAAAAATAAGAATAAAAATAAATTACTAATGCCTGAAACATATTAATATCTGAATTACTTATAAAACAGTACCATTGCTCTAAAATATTTATAAATGGATGATGGTCAGAGTGCCTGAATGTCTGTGAAAATAACCTCTTTTATTAATGCCACAAAAATAAAAGGAACTTTTCTTAATACTTTGTAGGGCTGATACTTCCAAACTTTTAAAATTTATAGACCTATTTCAGAGAAGCCATGAGAATTTTAGGAACAATACTTTTACAATTGTATCTCTTTCCTGGATTTTGAACTTATATTGCTCATGATACTGCCATTTGAATTTTTTTTATTACAAGTACTAGTGATTGATTCTTTCATGAAAGTTGGATTGTCACACCACACAAAAATACATGACAATAAACAAATAAAACATGCTAAAGTTACTGCAAGTGACCTGTTTAAAAAAACCAAACTACAAGGGGAGCAAGTGAAAAGAAGGAGGAATGAAGGAAATTTCCCTGTTATTTCTGGGAAGAAAGTATACCCTCTATATCTTACCTTAGTAGAGCCTGTAAGGTGCATGGCATTATGTGCTCCAAATGAGCAGTGCCCTCTTTTCTTCCCAATTTACCCTCCAAAAGGTGTTGCTTTAATTTTACAATTGTTAACTACAGAAGATTATTGTTCTAGCAGAGACAAAAGGCTAAAATAGAAATAAACAATTAAATACTAGTATTAGTACTATTAGTAATAACTTTAAAAATTCATCTCCACAAGGGCTAAAGTAACATTACTCAGCCAACTGGACTTCAAGAAACCTCTGAAGGTTAGAGGAATGCCAATTTCCACATCTCAGGGTCTTTGAAGTGTTCTCTCTAAAAGATCCACTGAATCACATTGAAAGGCAAAAGGGAATTGAGAAAAATGGATGTATGGACTACGGTTAGGAGAACTTGTGGGTTAGAAATAACACATGTGAGTGTATTACTCTTTTCTTCTGCTAGATACTGGGAGTCATGCAGGCCACAAAAAGTCTTCACATAAACTAAAATAATAGAACCTGTGTTTTTCATATTCATACTCATAGAATTCTGGTTTCTGTTAAAGTGTTCTCCTTTCAATAGGAGACAGCAATTTTACATGTTGTAAAATTGAAGTGTTAGCTATAGTCTGCATTTGAAAGTTTGAGAAAGTTACCTACAAGTATGTTCTGATTTGATTTCTTGTTTTGCTAGCCTTCAAGGAGTAAGACCTCAAGTCATGCCCTTCAAGGAGTGATAAATTAAAGTGTCAGAAATGTGTGATATACATATATGTATGTATGTATATATATGGTACAATATGTTTTACTCAAAACACCCCCCAATTTTTCTTTTTCACATATTATCTCCTCTACATTAACCCATTGTCCTGATTTCAGCTAGGACAGAGTTAATTTCTTCTCAGTTACCATTACAGTACTGTGTTTTGGATTTGGAATGAGAATGGATAACACACTGATGTTTTGGGGTTTCTGCTAAGTCATGTTTATCTTATGTCAAGGACTTTTCCTTGTCTCATGCTCTGCCAGTGAGGAGGCAAGCAAGAGAAACTCTGGAGGAACTAATATATTTTATTTTATTTTCAATTATTAAACTGTTCTTATCCCAACCTACAAGTTTTACTTTGATTTTCTCCCCATTCCACCAGGTTGGAGTATGGGAAGAGAGGAGAAGTTGAGCAAAAGGCTGCAGAGTATTTTGTCTCCAGCTGGGCTTAAAATGACAACACTGTGGGCTCCTTTTGAAGTAAAGTCTATCAAGTAAAGTCAGGATAAAACTGGGATACAGAATTTGGTTTTAAGGTCATATAAGGACAAGTGGAGTCAAAAAATAAAATTAGATAGATACAGGGAAAAATGCCACAAGAGAAAATAGCAACCAATGCAGATGTCAGTATAGCTTCAGTTGGTCAGGCAGCAGAATTCACACAAATAAGAACTGAGAATCGTTCTCCATGTCACCACTCAGAGACAAAATTTCATTCCAAACCAAACTGCTGTTTTAAATGAAAAACATATTTTCCCATCAAGATTAATATATTACTATCAAGTTGTTTATCAAGTTCTAATAGAAACATTTTGGAAACTTGCTGTGGTCCCTAGAGTTGCTTGAAGCATTGTATTCCAGGATGCTTCAGGAATGCTGATCAGCTGCAAAACTGTGATGAGAGAGGAAACTTCTGACATATCTGTATGTACCACAAGACTTTCTCCCTAAAGAAGTTGTTCAAGAATGTGGTGTACTATAAAACTAATGCCACAAGTACTGTGAAAATCTAAATTTTCATTTAGGGCTTTCAGGGGTGGTTTTAGTTAAAAGTCACTATGTAAGATTTCTAGATTGAAAACAATTGTGTTTGTTGGTTTTGATACAAAAATGTGGAGTTATATTTAACAAGCATCCTTGCTGGCAGTCATAATGCTATTTGGTAATTTAAGGGAGTGTATCTGAAACTATGAAACATCATGTCAAAGTCCAAGGTACTGGAAAACAGTGAATAAGAAATATGTCTGCATTTTTTCTTTATTAAATGATAGCAGGGAGCACTGATATTTTTCTACATTGAAATGTAGAATAAAGGTAATCTCTTTTAAAGACAAATTACATAGTTTTGATTATTTTCTCAGTGCATCTGTACAAGTTAGGCTTCTAGGTCAGAAAAAAATGAGCAAAAAAGTTTGAAAACAGAAAGTCGTTTGAGATTTTTGTTACTTTCTACATCTGAACAGTCTCACAATATTAAGAGAACCAAGCTTTCCTCCCAGTATTTTGGCACTTTTAGTTCATACTCAAAGCAAATGGCAGAATAAAAAGCACAGAATATTAAAGATAATTCTGTCTAATGCTTCATGTCTTTGGTCTCTGTTAAGTAATCTTTGTACTTTTCCAGCTCTGTTAAATTTGTGTTAGTAGTTCACAACAGCTCTGTATGAAACTTCCTCTTTACCATCAAAACAGAACTTTACCCCTTGCTCTTTATCTTATAGAAACTTCTGCTTTATCATAAAATGATGGTACAGCATTCACTTCAGTAATAATAATATTATCTCGTGTACCTGGAAGGAATTGGTAAGGTAATTTTCTTGGTACTACCTCAAGGCAAGGACAACTGAGATGAGTACAACCAGCCAAATCTTATTAATTTTCAAGTTACCCCAAAATTCTCATTCAAAACCAAGGATCTTTCAACCTGGCAAGTACCATTATTGATGATCTGGGTAAGGGCATTGAATCTACTATTAGAAAATTTGCAGATGACACCAAATTGGGGGGAAAGTGTCAATCTGCTGAAGGGTAGGAGGGTTCTGCAGAGGCAAAGGCTGGATAGATGGGTTGAATCCAATGATGTGAGGTTTAACAAGGCCAGGTCCTGCACTTTGGCCACAGCAACCCCATGCAGCACTACAGGCTGGAATAGAGTGGCTGGGCAGTGGCCAGGCAGAAATGGACCTCAGGAAAGTGACTGACAGCAGCTGAACATGAGCCAGCAGTGCCCCGGTGGCCAAGAAGGCCAATGGCATCCTGGCCTGTGCCAGCAATGGTGTGGCCAGCAGGAGCAGGGCAGGGATTGACCCCCTGTACTCAGCACTGGTGAGGCCACATCTCAAGTGCCGTGTCCAGCACTGGGGTCCCAAGTTGAGGAAGAATGTTGAGATGCTGGAATGTGTTAGGAGAAGGGCAGTGGAGTTGATGAAAGGTCTGGAGCACAAATGCTGTCAGGCGTGGCTGAGGAAGCTGGGGTTGTTTAGCCGGAGAGGAAGAGGCTCAGGGGTGACCTTATCACTCTCTAACTGCCTGAAAGGAGGCTCTGTCCAGGTGGGGGTCGGTCTCTTCTCACAGGCAATCAGCAGCAGGACAAGAGGACACAGGCTTAAGCTTCAGCAAAGGAGGTTTAGGCTAGAGATTGGGAAGAAATTCTTCCCAAGAAAGAGTGAGTGGACATTGGAATGGGCTGCTTAGGGAGGTGGTGGCATCACCATCCCTGGAGGTATTAAAGACTGCATGTGTCACTCAGTGCCATGCTCTAACTGACACGGCAGTGTCTGGTCATAGGTTGGACTCCATGATCTCAGAGGTCTTTTCAACTAGTTGATTCTGTAATTCTGTGACAGGAGGAAAAAAACCAAACAAACCTGCAGGCCTGCACTAAAGTCAGAGGTTTTAATAGAGACCTGGTTTTGTGTATCCATCTACCCTTCTTCTCCTTGAGCAGAACTAGAATATCCTCAGGAATTCTAGTTAGGCCTCACATTTGGTTAATGGCTTCTGGACAGTTAAGCTTCCCTTGAGTTTATTGGAAACACTGTCCATATCCAGGCACAAATAACAACTGGAAGGCTGCTGAAAACCCTAGTCTAGCAAGTGGAAGACTGTCAACTATTATTAAATATAGACAGGAAAACTTGTGAAATTTTTCTTATGGAGTCTTCTTGATATAGATTGAAGTTACAACCAGATCATTCTGTATCCTGGCTTCAACTGGGATAGCGTTAAATTTTGTTTCTCTTAGTAACTGGCGAAGAGCTGGACTTTGGATTTAGTATAAGATTAATGTTGATAACACACTGATGTTTAAAATGGTGCGAAGCAGCTCTTAATCTATACCTAGGACATTTTGACTTTGTACACTCTGCCAGAGAGCAGGTGCACAAGAAGTGTGGTTGCCTTTTGAGGGAAGCAGTGTTTGCAAATGCAGAACCTGGTGCTTCATCTTCAAATCCAATAGCATCATATCCAGGGAAACATGTTATAATTATGGAAAATGTATCACTAATTGTTTTCTCCCTGAATTTAACTAAATCTTGTGGCCTGCTTCCTTGGGAAGGTACTGATAGCAGTGGTGTAAAAGACAGAAATGGTGCATGGTGGATTTGTTCTGGATCATGAAAGGGGTAATCCCATGGCCTCTTCCCAGTAATTTTCTTAACAGTCAACAACATGTTAGAAATAGAGAAAGAGGATCTGTACTTAGAGAGGTGTGTGTGGTACTGCCTCACAATGGATGAGAAATGGAAAAACTCGAAGTTAAAATTATTGCCATAGCAAACACAGAAAATACCACCTTTGGGCTCAGATGCTGAAAGGGAGAACCTCCATTTACCAGTTCAAAATTGTTAGTCTACAACAAGAATGTGATAAATTTATTTTATGACTAGGGCTTCTTATGATATCTGTCTCCACACAAAAAAATACCAAAATTTCAGCATCAGTGAAGTTCCTAGAACAAAATTTTCTAAATATGAAAATTTAAACCCTGTATCTTCATGTTTGACTCTATGGGGAGGACCCAGAACTTTTATCCCTCATATACCACTGTACCATCATAATTCATTCTCTTAGCTTTATTTCCAAGGAAAACAAACAAACAAACAAACATACGAATAAATAACATTTGCCAGAGTATCACTTCTAAAGAAAGGGAAATCAGCTCTTACAGACTCCAGGTAGTAAAGGACAGAACCTTGCCACTGCCTCACTCCTCTAATCATTACAATGTAGTTTTTAAAAAGTCTATTTTAAATCTTCCTAGATTTAACCATGAGGTTTATTCTTCTTTCTGATAATAAAAGATATGTGAAAGTGATAATAATAAAGTGATAATAAAAGAGTTGCTACTTTACCCTTTTTTACAACATAAGCCCTAGAAGTTTTTAAAAGGTCTGGATACCTACAGAAGGAAAGCAAAAATGGGGAAAAGTATAACTTCCCATTCAGCTTGATGCCATACAATCCCAACATTTTATGAGAATGCAGTTAATAATAAATGAACTATGATAATCTGCATGACCTGGGCAATGTTTGAAAGAGTTTTGAATTTGCCTTTCATCAAGATCACTTTTTTTATGCATATCAAACCTATACCTTGACAGATATACTTCCCCACCCTTCTTCCTC
The DNA here is from genome assembly GCF_028551555.1 of Melozone crissalis. Classification (NCBI taxonomy): domain Eukaryota; kingdom Metazoa; phylum Chordata; class Aves; order Passeriformes; family Passerellidae; genus Melozone; species Melozone crissalis. The sequence continues at coordinate 42,809,806 of NW_026535783.1, read as the reverse complement.
CCCAGTCACCAGCAGGATGCATCTTATCTTTTTCTTTGTTTTCCTGTTAGACAGTAGGAGTGTTGAATATTTTGGAAGAAAAACAAGAGAAGGAAGTAAGAGTGGGTTTGATTTTATGCCAACTAAAACTGAAAGCAGATTATCCCGTCCTATCAATCTGATGTCTGTGTTATGGTATTCAATCATGACACCACACCAGAAGACGTTATGGGTTCCTGCTGAGTGGAAGAAGAGTGTTGAAAGAAGGGAGAATAAACCAGAGCTGCTTTCCCTCTCTGACTGTTCCCAGAACCCAGAACTGGGTGGCACTGGAACATCGCATCATCTCTAATAGCATGAGTAACTTATCTGTAGCTCTCACTCTCTTCTCTAAAAATTAATTAATTCATTATTCAACTGCTTAAGATTACCACCTGTGAGAACTGGGATTTAAAAATTTCTGGGTTTTTTAGAAAAGTTTTTTTTTTTTTTTTTTTGCTGATATGCAACTGCTCTGCAGGCTGTCATATGTATGTTCTATTTGCTACATAAAAGCATGATATGGCTCAGGAGTTTCTTCATTGGAAAAAAAAGAATATAGTGCAGAATAAAAGCTAATTCTATTTTCCTTGCATGAATACCACCAGTAACTCCAGTTCATAATTACTTAACATGATATAATAATTCAGAAAAATCTCGCTTTCAGAGGGAAAGGGAAGTTGCTGCTGCTTCTCTCCAATAAGTCTTTATTTCCTACAGTTTTCTCAGTCTGCAAATATCTTTTTGTAGCCCTCATCCTTCAGTTTTTCCAAAATAACCTATGAAGACAAATCCAAAGCCAAGCAAGTCTTTATTGGTCAGGTATGACCTTACAAAAATAAAATACAAAATACATTTAATTTACAAGCCTTCTTTTTAATATATTTTGTTAATGGAGTCCTGAAATATAAACCTTTGTACTCAAGGACTTTAAGGTCCTTGAGTATAAATGGGAATATAAACATTTTCAGTGGAAAAAAATTCAGATTGCATTCTACTGATAAGGCTGTTTGAAAGACATTTGTGTTAGTAGTCAGCTTCAAAGTTAATTTGAGTGTTTCTCCAAATACTGTGATCTGACTCATTGTCCCATTGCCTTCTGATTTGAGTTTGCTGGTGGTTACTTCAGAGACTTGCTGCACAGATATTTTCCATTTTAGACTCAGGAACACTACTCCGTCACGTCTCTGTGCTCTAGGAATTACTAGAGAATATGGAATTCATGATACTCCTCCAACCTTTTCCAGTGGTCTGATGGGTTAACTTTAATCAATTTGCCTATCAATTCTTTCTGCAATCTGAAGCTGATGACCCTTTGTAAAGTACTGTAAGGGCTATTGATAAAAATTACTTACAAAAAAACCCGTAAGTGCGTTGCTTATGGTAAAAGTTATAATCAGTAATATGACCTAATATTTGCTGCTTGAAATCATCTTATTTTTACAGATACCCCTTTTCCTGAACTGTTTTTTCCTCCTGTTGCTACAGACAGCATCTTTATACTTTTGGGGCTGCCTATAAGTATCAGATATTACTACTTTTAGTCAACTTCACCCATTCTTTGTATTTTGATAATAATTGATAAAAATCAATTATTTGCTTTTTTTTTTAATTGAATGAAATAATGCATTTACTAACATGAAACTTGGAAGTAAGTTTGTTAAACTGAAACTTTTTTCCTTTTTTTTTTCCTGTTAATCTCTCTAATTATATGTAAAACTTAAGTGGACATTTAGGTAGGCAACGACATTTGATATTCGAATCTGTCCCTACGGAAGTCACTAGGAGATTTCTGATGATTCTATTGCAGCATAAATCTCACAGTGATTTTTGTCTAAAAATCTTGGGTATTGAATTTCACAGACATAAAATTTTCTTCTGATTTGTGGGTTTTACTGTTTCCATTTTTGTATCTGCTGCATCCTACCTTTTTCTGTCCTGCACTAGTCTGAGGAGGGGAGCAAGAAAAAGAAAAAACTCTTTGTTTTCTTATTTTCATAAGGCTTTTCTATGATGAAAAGGACCAGTATTCTGGTATGGTAACTGAACAGTCTTTTTGTCTTTTGAGATAAGTCCCCCCCACTTGGGGGACTCACAAATCCATACTCACATTGGCAAGAGATAATCGAGGTTTCTCCACTCACCAAAGTCCCTAAATTACTTCAAATGAAAAAGTAGCACAATATTATCATGAACATGTGTTTTGTTCAAACAGAAAGAGTATGTCTTCTGGGCACCACTGTAGCACACTAAAAAACAAAGATGACATACAACCATAATCCTATGCTTAGTGCTGTCAGCACAAACTAGGTTCAGTTCTATTTTGTTCCAGTGATACTAGACATTGATGAAGATTTCCATGAAGATATAATTACCTTTAATAGAATATCACACTGTTACTTACTTCTCAAAAACTAGGATAAAAATTGGTACAGCATTATTAACATAAGAGAAAAAATTAACCTAAGAGAATTCTTTCCCAGAATTCTTTCTGGACATCCCTAGATTAATGATATCAATCAGTGCTCATGAGTGATTAATTTATTTCATTAATGTTAACACTGCCAAGTACTCTACTGGCAGGCTGTCCACTGTCTTGGTGATGTTCAGGAAGCTGTTCCTCTGGATATCTGCCTTTAATCTGTGTCCGGTACTTCCACTTAAAACCTCATCACTTTTGAGTGTTATCTGTTTGAATTTTTTGATATGTGTATGTAAATATCACTTGTTAATAAATTACTACAACAAACATTTACAGGACATATGAAAAAACCAACTAAGAAATGGTCGGCACTTCCTTAAAATTCAAAACCAGCCCCAATTTATTAAAAACAACTCCTCCAGAATGTGGCCATAAGGAAAGAGTTTGCACAATCTGTTCATCTGCATAATTAGTAATTGAGGACCTGAGAACAGTTGGAACATTGCTGTGGGCAAGCCAGGTCAGATCACTGATAACGTAAATAACAAAGATTCAGATTCCCAAAAACTACAAACATCAGAATGCAGATAACAACAACTCTAATAAGAATATAGAAAACAAACAGAAAGACAGATAATTTTCATGGCCATGAAGGGCCATAAGACTACTGGGAAAAAAAAATAAAAAGACCATTGTAATATAAGTTTCATCTGAGGCTTAAAAGAAACATGAAAAGAGCATGGGAAAGGGTGGGGGGAAGGGGTAAGAGGAGGAAAAGGAAGGAAAAAAATAAGGAAGATGCATGAGAAAGCACTATAACTTATTTTACTTATTATTTTCATAATGGTACATTTATGTGAAAACTTCTGCCAGGCACATAAAGAAGTATTCCACCTCAGTATTAGAAAAAATAACACATCTGATTATTACTATTTGTAATAATATAATAGTATGACTAATAGCTTCAGGAGCAAAAAAATTTTGTAGCAAGAGTGCAATCCTTTGCTTTCACCAAACCATAGTGAAAAATCATGGAGCACACAAAGCGCTGCAAAGCCACCTGTTCCGCTTTGGGAGATGAACAGTAATTCAGGTAAGGCATTAATCAGCTGCAGATCCATTCATCCATTCTTTCCAGTGATTTAGTTTGCAGCATCTTCATTGGATACATGCATTAGGAAACCAAAAGAAGGTAAGTTCTCCTTGCTGGCTCTAAACCTTTCATACAATGACTTCAGTTTGTCAGCCTTGTTTCTTATGCACAGTACGAGATCATTCTCCAAAATAACTGGCTATCAAGATGTAATTTATGGATGTTTATTTATTTCACCCTCCTGGCGAATCATAAGTAACACAGTTTAAACACTGTTTATTTGTATTGACAGAAGGACAGTTTTGCATAGAATCATAAGATTACTTTTTTGTTAAAAGTATCTGCTTGATCATTCACCAATGTCTGATCAATATAAATCCTTGAGGATTTTAAATGTCAAAAAAAGTAAAGGGGGACTCTAAGTTCTTCCCATTTACAAAAATCGAGATTATTCATGTACATTCAGGCGAACATAAAAAGTAATATCTGAAGGCAACACTATGTTTGAAATTCTGTCCTTTTCAGAATATTGTCTTCTTTGTAATTGAATTAAAATAGTGTTTGGGACTCTAATGTCTTTGACCCTCGAGTGGATAAGGTGAATATTAGACCAAAGGATGAATGAATAACAAACAATGCCAGAAAAAGGAATAAAAAAACAAAAGCAGTGAAATCTGCTGCAGTGAATATAAATACCATTGATTAAATGCTAATTACAAAGGCTGCTGTTTTTATTTTAATTACATTTAATAAGCCTAAAGATATATGCCTACTAACATGAAAATACTATCAGGTAGGATCTGCAAAAACCTGTATGTCTCCATTCTCCCAAACCCAAATTCAACAGGTGGATAGCCCAATTTTTTGGTCAGAGTCTCAAAACACGCATATAAAAACTGTGGAAATGGCTCAACATGGAGAACCATACAGGGCACAAATGAAATTCCAAAAGGAGGAATTCTAGAAATTCTTTCTAATGGGGGAAAAAGAAATTACTAGCAACACTAAGAGAAATAAACGTGCTATGTCCTGCAAAATTTACTTTACACAGGTGGGCTATTGGACTCCCCCATTTTGAGTTAAGGAGCAGCTGTAGACTCTGGTTTGAAACACAGATCAAATGTTCTATCTAAATGCACATTGCTTTTGATACAGGAAAACTTGGTATGTGTGATACCATTTCTTGCTATTAAGTGGAAATAGCAAACTATTAGATATCGCTCCAACCATTGCTTCAAATTAAGTAATTTATGGGTTATAAATGCTTTAAAAGGATGCTACTCTTATTATTAAAAGATTAATTATTCAAAAGATATTATTAGAAAGTTATTATTAGTATTATTATTGTTAGTAGTAGTAGCAGTAGTAGTGGTGGTAGTAATAGTTGTATTAATAACCATTAAAAAGGATAATAACTCTGTATTTGATTTACTCCATGAGGGTCTCCTGGTCCCTCAAGAACCTCAGCTCGTTCTGTTGAAGGAAAAAAATTGAAATAATTTAATGGGTCAGTAGGCCAAATCCTAACTATAAATTAAAATATTTACATAGGTCTCATCTGTCTTTTGAAGTGTAAGACATTTCAAAGCAGTGTACCTTTGAAATATTATTCATTTCACACTAATTAGATTTTTTTTAGGATTGTTTCATACCAGTACATTTTACATATACCAACCAAGTCCATATGCTTTTTTTCACCTCTCCATCACACCAATGTGAAATACCTCTGATGATGCTTGGTGTCATGACTTAAGCTCAGCTGCCAACTACTCACCACAAACCTGCTCACTCATAACTTCCCTGGAAAAGGGAGGAAAATCAAAAGTAAAACCTGTAGATTGAGATCAAGACAGCTTAATAATTAAAACAGAATAAAATATAGTAACAATATAATAATAATTATTAATAATAATTAATAATAATGCTAAAGGAAAAAACAAGTTATTCACAAAACAATTGTTCTCAATCCATTGGCCAATACCAGGTTCCATCCCCAACCCTAATCAGCCTCTCCTCTGGGTAACTCACAGAATTTATAGACTGGACATGATGTTCTAGAGTGTGGAATCAGTTCCAATCCCTTGTCCTGTCAATGCTTCCTCAGAGATTTCTCTTTTCTACCTCCTCACTGGCAAAAAATAAGACACAAAATAGCCCTTAGGTTAGGATAAACACAACAACTAAAATATCAGAGTGTTATCAACATTATTCTCACAGTGAATCCAAAATGCAGGACTGCTCCAGCTACAGAGAAGGAATCAACTCTATCCCAGAAGAAACCAGGACACTTGGCCAGCTTGATCATCTTCTATGATGAAACCACCACTTGATAGATGAGGAGAGAGTAGTGGATACTACCTACATGGATTTCAGTCATGTTTGATATGGATTTAAAACTCTCTGAATGGCTGGGCTCTGAGAGTGGTCATCAGTGGGGGCAAAGCTGGCAGTCAACAATTAGAAGTGAACCCCAGGAGTCAGTGCTGAATCTGATCCTGTTTAACATCCTCATTAATGTTTTGGATGATGGGAGAAAGCGTACCCTCAGTAAATTTGCCAGTTATGCAAACCCAGAAGTAGTGGTTGATACACCAGAAGCTCACCCTGCCTCCATATTCATCACCAGAGAGATCCTGGCAGGGTGGAGAAATGAAACAACAGATATTTCAATAAATTCATTAATGAAATTTCCATTAATGAAAATTTTATTTTTAATTTATTTTCAATTCATTAAACAAGGAGAAGACCAAAGTACTACCCTGGGGAAAGAGCAATCAAATACACCCAAATATCCTAAGGGTCATCTAGAACCTATTTCAGAACTATCATAAAGGCAGAATTTTCTTGAAAGTCACAAGTGGAAAATTGGCCACCTCTGACTTCTCTGAAACGCTCTTGACTTTCTGGGAATGTAACATACAGCCAGAAAGGGCACTACTAATCAGCTTACAGCAAGGATTATGTAACAGTTTTTCAAAGCACTCAGTTTACCAGAAAGATAGTTCCTAAAATACCCGAGATATGTTATGTCTCATCTAGTCTTCAGAAGGCAAAACCATACGTAGCTATGGATGCTTTTTTCCTAATAGTGCTTTTTTCCTCAAATATCAGTTTTCTGTTTCTCTACTAAATTGCCTAATTTTTAAATAAAGAATACTAATGAAAATCAATGAAGTCTTAAATTTTTTACAAACATTGTTTTTTAAATCTTTTCAAGATTTTATGAATCTCAAATCTATTCCTGGGTACCTGGGAAGTATAGGACAGCCTATACTTCCTTGAATATTTTGTGTTAGCTAAATTAGATTTCCACTGAACTCAGCACTTATTCATGGACACAGTCTTTGGTCTGGTTTTGGAGATCATTTGTTTATTACAATTCTGCAGATCCATTCATCTGTGATCAGGACAAGCTACCTGTCTGGATGGAAGCAGATAATGGTATGCCTGAAGACCCATAAGCATGAAGTATACATGCATAAAGTAGTCCTCAACCTCCATAACAGTGGAGGCTGTGGACTACTTTACCCTTAATTCACAACATACAACTACTGCATGCAAGCCCAGGCAGGACAGAAACTGAACAAGAATGTGGAACTCCTATACCTCAGGTAACTACTTCGGCCAGCACATTTAATTTTCCCAATTAAATGGAAGTTGCCATTCCAAAATAACTGAAAAGGATTTCTTTAGAAGAGACAGTGAGAAAATGCATTGACAAACTTGTATTGGTTTGGAAATACCATGAGAATCCTGATTTAAAAGCCAAGTTTACATTAAGGATGAAGATGCTTAGAGTAGACTAGGTGGACTAAGTCAGCTGGCTTTGTACTATATGTAAGACAGATATTGGGAAGAGAGTGGAACAGGTAGGGTTGGAAACTACAGAGATATCTGACCTTCTACTTAATGGAGAGGAAACGTTTTGTCATATATTTCAGTCAATGCCTTCTGAACTCATAGCAAATGTGAGGCCTTGGGCACTTGTTATTGCTGAAGATCTGCTGGCACCTTTTCCAGTAGTGGAGAAAGTTACCTCCAGTGTCTTGGGCAATTTTCAACAACAGTAATTATACTCTGCCAGCACAATTTCCCTTGTAACTGCAGCTGAAGCAGATATTTTTTACTTCATCCTCCTAAAAAGAATGCTTTGCGTTTTGTGGAATGGAGGAGCTGCTGTGCTCTACCCCAGAGATGGTTACGTTTCACTGGTGCTTGAATTGATCTTTAAGTGTGTTCAGCTGGCAACACACTTGGAGTCCTTTCTGGAACAGAAGACATTTTGTAAGTATAGAGTAGTCTTAAGAAAGTAGCACAAGATGAGATGTTATATACCAAACCTCAGCTCTCAAATCAGATTAGCATGAAAACATATTTTGGTCTTGAACTTTTGGTACAATGTCTACAAAGAATTACAGGTTTTGGCTTGTTTACCTTTTCTTTCTGTGGCATAGGACACTATGTATGACTTGGTAAAAAATATATTAATTCAATACACCTATCTGCCTTCCTTCTGCTTCTCACAAATACACACACTACATGTTTAATCCAACTAACCTTCTTAATTTAAGAAAAAGCCTTGGTGAGTGGCAGTTTTTAAAGTAGCTTAATACAAAATACACAACAGAACTATGAAAAATTCTCTGGTTACTCTGTTTGGCACTTAATGATTTGGATCAGTGCCAAAGCCAAGCTACTGAAAAAATCCTCCCACTCCAAGGCCTGTGCGAGGTGACAATGCCTCCTTTAAGAAACATAAACTTTACTCACATGATTTAGCTTGCCAATTGTTCTGATCTGGTAAATCACATATTGTTCAGATGTGTTTTGAGACTAGGAGAGGGAAGAGATATGAGAAGTTAAACTGTGTGGTTGATGGGGAAGAGCTGACCCTTTAGACCAAGAGGCTGAGCACACAATTGAGTAAATATCCTTTTAATATTTTGTTCATTTCAGCAAGCAACAACAGGAAAGATAATTTTCAAATCTGTCAGCGCATTTCAGCATCATTAGTTTCTGTATCAGATTTGCTACCATTCAAAAATGTATCAGGAGACAAAGCAGGAAGAATTAAATATCTTTACTGGAATCTGAGGTCTGTAAGGAGGTGAAATTGGATTAGATCTGTGGAAATAGGGACAGTTTACATTACCAGAGGGGCCCTACCTGTCTCTTGGTTTGACAATGAACAATGCCTTCAGCATATGGCATTACAATGGATTAGTGATCAAGTGCAATTAATCCTAATATATCCTCTCTTGAACCTCAGTGGCTTGTTAGTTAGGGAAAAAAAATTCTGCTGTCCTTAAAGTGTCAGGTGAAACTCTCATTTGAAGTAAGGCTACCATGTGGATCTGTGCCTCCATCTGGTGACTCCCTTTTGTGATATTCAAACAGAAGATGTTTTAATGAGGCTTTTATAGCAGGCACCACCTGCCACTGATCTTCCTCTCTAAAAAGTTGCAATTAGAGGATTGATTTTACAGTACGGCTTGAATCTTAACCCTGGGAATTCTTCATGAGATGCAAATCTGGGAGTGATGTTGTAATTCTAAAATACTATTTTGGTTTTTGGTTGAGACTGAATTGGTTAGAGAAAATTGTGGTTTGGTTAATTGCAACCAGTTATATGGTGACTTCTCCCTTTTCAGATGGATTAATAGAATGTCATCTCAAAATTAAATATCTAAGTTGATGGGGACCATATGTCTCCACACAAATCCATGTATATTAGTGATACAGCTAAGCTACTAACAGGATAGGGTGGGAGGCAAGGAGGGAATTAGGAAAAGCTTCACAAGTAAGACAATAATGGCATTTTAACCATGCATGAACTTCAAGAAATCTTACAACAATCACTGTGACAAGTAACAAGAGGACAGCAATTCTGTGATTTTTGAACTTCAGTTTTAAGGTTGGTTTCAATTATGGAGTTAAAAGAAGGAGAAACTTTTACTCCAAAATAAAGTAAAAAATAACTATTTTCTGCCTTGTGATATCTTCATAATTACCTGAGTATAACAGCCGGAAGGGTGCTGCTATCTTTCCTACCATGCTCTCAGGAAAGAAGATGAGGATGGTCCTTGCTTTGCTTGACAGAACTCCCTCACACTTTCACTACCCAACTAAATTGGCTTCACATGTTGGCACAGCACACCACTCCTCAGATTCACACAGTGTGAGCTGGCTGGGAACTGTACACACAACAAGCAGCTCTTTTCAGAGCTTCAAGGTTCTGTAAAATCAAAGCCAATTTTTTCTTTAAGGGCCCCCATTGGCCCTTTCACAGAGACTGTTTCCAGGCCTAATGTTCATGATAGAAAAGAGTAGTTTCTTCTGTATACATAAATCTTTCCCCTTTGATGCGTGTGCTTTTTTGGAAGAAACAGGCAGGAAGCAAAGGCATCAGACACACTTTTCAGGCAAAGAAGAATGTTTCATCAAAACAGTGAATGAAACAGGAGCAAGAAGCAGAAAATACTGCAAAATCTTAGCTGTGGAAGTAATGAGTGCCTGTGTATTTGCCCGTGTCAGAAAATCACTGTGTTCAGATAATACTACGTAGAAAGAGAATAGGAAAGAAAGTAAAGCACAGACTGAGGGAAATATGAGCTGTCTGCCCTGTGTGCTCAGCTCTTTAATGGTCAGTGTCCAACAGCCAGTAGCCATTGTCACCAAATCACAGGTCAGAAAATTAGATTTAGCAGAATCTTTGTTCTACATTTCATAGAAGACTTACCTTGCTATAAAAATGGCAAGTCTTCAGGTGTGAACTCATTACCCCTAAACGGGATAGTAGAAAACTTCCAAGCATTCTAGAAAACAAAGGTAAAAATTACTTTTAATAAGGCTTGCTTCTGTATTACGTTGCCCAAAAGGCAAGAATTTGCATTGCTTTAGTGCTGGATTCAGCTCTCAACCTTCAGCAATAGGAAGTTAGCCAGCTACACCATGGTGCAAAGCAAATTACTTTCACAAGGCTTGTAATATGTCATTCATTAAGATGACTCTCTTGGCGTCCAGTGTGGGTGTCCGCTTGCTCTACTGTAGAGCTTGAGGGAATATGAAAGATGCCAAACCACTAAAAGAGCTGAGCATTAGAAGCCACTGTGGTCACAGGGCTAATGCCAGCACCAAATGGAATGTACCAACCAAACTGCAGATGTGAACTCTGGCTATGTAACTCAGCATGCAGGCCTTTCAGATTAAATGAGCTGAAAAATTACAAAAGTTTCATCCTCTAGCCCATGTGTGTATGCCTAAGTAGCCCTATAATTCACTGTTGCTCAATAAGGTCTTTTAATTTTCCTTCATATTCACTTCTCCTCTCAAACTTCCTTTAAGCAGGCTGATTTTTTAATGTTTAATTTTTTAATGTGAGTTCCAGAACTTTTGAGTTAGAAATAACCTCCCATTTATATGAAAAAATATTCTTGCACACTAAAAGCAGAAAAGAATGTAGATATGGCCAGCAATTCTTTAACTTAATTAATATTGTTTAATTCCAGATGCCAATTATCTACCTTGCAGGCCCTTTCTTACTCTTCCCCTGCCCCTGTCTGGTGGGGAGGAGAATCATAAAGTAAAAGTAAACCTTGTGGGTTAAGAACAATTTAATAGCTGGAAAAGAATACAGCAGTAATAACAACAGTTGTAATTACATGGAGAGGGAGAGAGAGTAATGCAACCCAAGAGGAACAAGTGATGCGCAATAAAATTACTCAGCACCTGCTGGTTGCTGCCCAGCCCATCCCCCAAAAGTAGTCAGGCCCTTTCTGTGTAACTCCCTGCAGTTCACAGCAGTCACCCCCCTTCCACATAACTCCCCCAGTTTATATACTGAGCATGATGTTCTGTTGGATGGAAGATTCCAACTCATCGGGCCTCTCTCCCTTACAGCTCTTTATGCAGCTCTTCATGGGCAGCTCATGAGACAATGAAAAGTCCTTGACTTCAGGTAAACACTACTTACCAACAGTCAAAACATCAATGTGTTATCAACATTATTCTCATCCAAATCCAAAGCAATGGACCAGCTGCTAAGAAAATTAACCCTTTCCCAGCAGAAACCACGACAAATGCACAAAATTATTTTCTGTGATTTTCTTTGTGTCACAGTTCAGGCCTGCTGAAAATAATCTTCGGCATTGGGTCTAAAGAAACTAAAAAACATGAATGTTATAGAAATTGATGTATTCAGATGTCAGAATTGCTCCCCAGAAAGTAGGTAATATAACATTTTAGTTTTCATGCTGTTACTTCAGGCCAGTCTAAAACAGAAGTATTTCTTATAAGTGCAATGGATAACAACAAAATAAAGGCTGAATTAGACAAATCAACTCCATCTCTATAGTCTGAATAAGCAGTTTTTAAAAATCTTGAGTTGAACAGTAAAATAGAGATACTTAGACTTCTTTAAGATGGGTGAAGAGACATGAGAGAAGGATTTTATTTATGCATTGCAACTCAAGCTCATCAGCTGTATTTCTTAGGATGCACTAGGAAGTGCTGACCCCATTCTTTGACTGAATTAACACACTGACACCACTCATCAATTATCTCCTATGCAAATACAGAATCTGTTTTATATCTTACATACAACCTGAAACACAGTCGTATAAAAGCAAACACAGAAATTTTGTTGACTTTACACTGGAAAGCTTACTTTTCTTTCTTGGACAGCTTAGAAACTGTTCCATAGTATAGTATTTGATGATACATATCAGAGCAGAAGTAGAAGTAAGCTTTCAAGTGATGAGTCATAAAGGTTACACCAAATGCACTACCTGATAAATTATGTTAGTGAAATAACCTCATGGTGTCCCTTGTTTGTAACCTAACAATTATACCTGGGAAAAAAGACTTCAAGACTGAAGACTGAGACGGTTGTGTAGCCTAAATACAATTATTTCCATGGAACACCTATAAGCAGCTAAACTCTCCATCTCAGAATATTCTTTCCCTTCTTCCTCCTGCCTACATACGTCTTTCAGTCATGATCCTTTCCCTGCAACTTGGTACCCAGAGCCCTGGAGTTTTGCATTTTTGGAGTCTACATGCTCTGCTGTGTGATTCCTTTCTGTTTGGTGCCAACTATTTCACCATGAGGGATATAAGCTGCTATAATCATAAATGCCACCAGTTGCAAACTCCCACAGTTTTATTATGAATGTTACAATATGTGGTTTTAATTAAATTTTAATATGATACTGTAATTCCTAACTCTCAATGTCCTGATTTTCCTTTATTTGAAATGTCAGTCACTGTTTATCTCTGTTTGTGAAGCCACATTTCAGGTATTTTCCTTCATTGCATCGTCATGCATGACAGTAGGGCTACACTTCACTGAGATGGTGACCAGCTCCCTCTATTTTCAAATTCAGCTTGACCAGGATTAATTGAGGATACCCACAGAAAAACAATTATCCAATGCCTCACATAAAGCCTGATAAGAGATAGATGATGCAAACAGCTGGCAAAAGTCTAGAAGCAAAGGACAATGTCTCTGTAAGTGGTTTAAAATAGGGGGGGAGAGAGCAGCACGAGCACAGTCTGTATGCATTCACTTTACAGAAATCAGGTACTAATAAAAAGCCTAAATTCTACTGTATTCTAGAGCTCCTATATTTTATTACACCTTGATTTTTGTACAAATTTGTCAAAAGTTGATAGTGCTGCTCCTCTGTTATTCACAGGAATGGAGGTACAAAACAACATTATCTGTGAGTATCTCCCAGGACTCACCAATCAATCTAGCAAGTAGGCAGAGCTGGAATAATGCACTTGCACCTACAGATTCTATAGATTTTCTCAGAGTTAGCAAACTCTGAGAAGTGAGTTTGTCCCACTACTTTTTTTTCTGCTTTCAGAAAGGACGAGGGAAATGGGCTTAGTGGATCAGGTTCAACATTCACCTTAATTTCTGTTTGAAATATAAGAATGTCTGAGAAAAAACAGCCCCTTCTGTGCAGGAATATAGTCTAGGTGAGCTCCAGAGCAGCTGTCATTTCAGGTAACATTATTTTCTGTATCTGGAACTGAAATCTTTCTACAAAATGGTGTCAAATGTTTTATACCTGGCCATTGTAGAAAGACCATTGATTTGTTTTCTTTTACATTCTAGTCCCTTCATTATGTTCAGAAATAAATCTTCCACCTTTCCCTTTCAGACTTTTTTTCTCACAGCTCCTCTTCCCCTACTATCTCATGCTATATCAAGCTATTCCTTTCCTTCAGAATACGGGCTCCTCCAGTTGGTTCCCTATATTTTCCCCATATGGCTCAGGGGAGAATTTTCTAGGAGTCAAGGGATAGAGTTGCAATTTTAACTCCAGTGGCAAGTGTCCAGCACCAACATGAGATTGAGAATGTAGTTTCCAGGACTTTCATAGAACTGTTTGGTTGTGTTACTGCATAGAGTGCAACTGGAAACATATTACCCATAGCTGTGTCCTGGGACTGTGGTTGGACTCAAATTCCTCAAAATGTAACTGAAAAATATTTATATTATAGCCACAATATCCAACACATATTATACTTTATTATTCATCTCCAACACTGAAAAGCTCCAGACCCCAACGGGAGAGACCAAACTCAGGTGAGCACAGGGTTCTTTCCTAACAAGCAGCATTCTGTCACTGCAAACAAATGTGTTCTCAAACCCGTCATATAGCATTTTTGGTATCTGGGGGTAAAACAGAAGAAAAGGCCACAGGAATCTGTTTTCTTCAGGAAATTTCTTGAAATGGGGAGGAGGGGGAGGGTTCTCATCCTTCGAAGGGTACTTGAAGATTCAGTTTGAAGGAGGAAACTGAGAAATTCCCTCAAATAGGTCTCTGAAACTGTCTACACACTGGCTTCAAGAATAACCCAAATGCAGAGGGTAATCACCATGTGTGAAAGTTCATTTAGTTTCACTTAAGATCTTCATTCCGATTTTTAAGTGCTGATGCATCAGTGAGAAAGATAAGAAATTAGCTGTTGAGCAAGGCCACTTGCTATGAACAGTATGGGTTAAGGGGGGGGAAAAAATCTCATCTCCAGATTTGCAATTCCTCTCTCTTTCTTTTTTTAAATAAGTGTTTCATCTATTCTTCTGTCACCTAGAAGAGAAACTTTGATATAGTAAGGAAGAAATCCTTATTGAAAGCCACATATAAAATGAGTTTGGATAGGTTTTAGGAGAAACCTATCCTTCTTTTTCTTTTACTAGATAGTAAAATTAAACAAGCTGGTGGTATTCAGGTCATTTTTGTGGAGAGTAAAACTATAATTGCTGTGTGTCGTTATTGCTGCTTTAATGCAATGGCAAATACCCCCCACCTTAGCCATCATATCCCTTATCACCATAATGTCTAAGCACCCACTGCTTTCATTACAGCTGCCATGCTGCTTTCTCAATGTAGACAGAACTGGTGGGAGGAGAGGGGATGTCACCAAGGTGGTACAACTGAAGTCTTTGTTCTTCAAGGAAAATCTTGCAGAATCTTCCAAGTAGAACCGAGGCTGGTTCAGCTGGGAGAAGGCACAGCTTCAGGGACACCCAGCAGCCTTTCTGACATTGGCAGGAGGGGATGGAGAAGATGCAACAAGGCTCCAGTGTTGCTTGGTGGGAAGATGAGAGGCAGAAGCACAAGCTGAAACACGCAGAGCTCAGGCTGCAGAGAAAAGGCCCTTTCCTCCTGAGTGCAGGCCAGGGGTGGGACAGCTGCCCTGGGTGGCTGAGCTGTCTCCATCCTTGGGAACATTTCACACCTTGACCGGAAGAACACCCAAGCAGGCCAGTCTGAGCCCACAGCTGACTCTGCTCTGGGTAGGGCCTGGGTCTGGAGACCTCCCCTTCTTCTAGAATATGTTGTCTTATGATCTCAGTGCACAGTAATCCTCGTCATATTTCAAGAGATGGAAGGACGTAAAAAAATGTGATTCATCCTATGATCCAAGCTTACACAGAAAGCCAATTGCTAAGCAAGGAATTTAATCTAATCTTCCTCTAATCATTAAAATTTGGATTCCACTGAACCCAAAGATGCAGGTTTCAAGACTCTAAAACATAAATGTAGATAAAGTTGTGTTGAATGTGGTGATATCTGAAGTACTAAAAAACTAACTAATTTCTGCTCTTAGTCCCCAATCATTTATGTTGTCCTTGAAATTGAATTTTCTAGTAAGTGAAAGTAGTAACTAATTACTCAAGAGATCAAAGAAATTGATGTGAGGAGCACTCCTGCATGAGTATCTACAGTATGTCTGACTGGAGCTGTTTGGAGGAGGAATGGCTGCTGCAAGTAAAATTTAAATGTTGCATCTGATTAGCACAATCTCCTGTAAGAAACAAAGGATAGAGTCAGAAATTTTGCACTATAGATATCCTACCTTAGCTATATGCTTAGAAATGGGACTGGGTGTAACAGAGCACAGAGTTAAAAATCTCACAGCACAAAGCTCCCCAGATTTTTGATAATTAAAAATTACAGAAGATAGAAATTAGGGAAACACTGTGAGAGCAGACCTTGGAGCTGTGCAGATGTGGTTGATGTAAACAGGGATACAGCAGAAGATCTGATCCAAGGACCATGCCCACAGTAAGCAGGATGTTAGCAAGACATCTCCTACCTTCCTACCTCCTTCTCATTAAATTCAAGGAGGTACAGGGAAATATTAAAGACTGACTAGGCAAAACCAGAAAAAAAGAGAAAATCTTATGGCTTGACTGAGATTTCTATGAACTGAAAGTCTGAAGAAATACCACTTACTCAATGCTAGTGTGAAATCAGGATAAAAAAATTAGTGTGTCAATTTGTTTCACACAGGTATTTTCCTATATTTCACACAGGTATTTTCCTCTAATATTGAATCATAGGTTTCCAAAAAATTGTGTTAACATATGGGATGCATATGCAGAATTCAGAAAAATAAGAGCTATATACCTAGTGGGTTTTGGAACTTAATTGATACAGTAAGGTGGGGTTTTTTTGGGAGTCTTGTAATAAGTGGCTTCTGTAACAGCTGATTTCATTTTTTGTTGACACTGTCATTTTTTCAAATGTTGTTATTTTGTCATCAGACATACTGAAAAGATGTTGGCATATTCTATTCAGCAAGTATGATCCCAAAAACCATTTTTTTATTGTTCAGATATGTTCCAGGGTTTTAGTAAGTAATTGCTGACTTATTCCCTAGTTCTGTGGCTTTCTTGGACAGGTGAAATAAAATGTTTCACAAGTCCCTTACTTCTGACACACCAACTACCATCATGTGGCAATATACCCAGTGATTATGGCTCTGTGGCTTGTATAACTGTCAGGGTTTTGTGGCTTTTTAATAATGGAATGACCTACATGGCACCAGGTCTGCCATTATCAGACAGGACTTATCCTTCTCAAAGCAGTAAGAGGACTTTGCTCACAACCTATTGAGAGAACTTTAAACAAAGGTATAAGATCAGGATTGGCCATGACAAGCCATGGTTACCCGTGGTATGCCCCAAGGTTAGAGGGAAGGATACTAGTGAGGAACCTCAGCCTGCTGCCCTGAGATGTGCTGAGTACACCAGAGCACACTTGAAGTCTTAGAGGGGCTCCAGAAGTAAGATGAGGGAACAAGGAAACTCCCGGGAAATATCTCAAAGAAATGAAGGGATGCTCCCCTAAGGCAATACAACCAGCAGCCCAGCAGCAGTGCTTCTCTGCCAGTGCACACAGCATGGGCAGCAACCAGGAGGAGATGGAAGCCACCCTGCTGCTGGAAAGCTACTAAATAGTTGCCATTACTGCAACTTGGTGGGGTGAATCCCATGGCTGGAGTGTAGTGATCAATGGCTACAGGCCATTCAGAAGTTTCAGGAAAGGAAAGAGAGGTGGTGGGGCTGCCCTCTACATCAAGAAGCGGATTGAGTGTGAAGAGTTGTCTCTGAAGAGCAGCCATGAGTGGGTCAAGAAGTTTCTGGGTAAGAACTCAAGACCAACACAACAAAGAGATCATTGTGGATATTGTCTACTCTAGGTCCCAAATCAAGGGGAACCTATCTTTGAAGCCTTCTCACTCCACCTACAAGAAGGATCATGCTTGCAGGTACTTTTTCTGCTGGAGGGCCTCAACCACCCAACATCTGCTGGAAAGTAGCACAGTGAACTGCAGGCAAACCAGGAGATGGCCAGAACACATGAAGGATAACTTCTTAAGCCAGGAAATAGACAGCCCTACCAGAAGGAAAGCCACACTGGATTTGATGGTCACCAGAGAAATCAGATACATCACGACTGGAGCAGCTTGTGATCACAAACTGGGGGTCAGTCCTAAGAAATAGGGGTCAAGCAAACAGTAAAATCAGGACCCCAAACTTGAAGAAGAACAGCTTTCAGCTCTTCAAGGAGTTAATTTGCAGGAGCCTCTGGGAACTGCCCTCAGGAACAGGGTAGCAGAACAGATCTGGTGCATCATTTAGGATATTTTCCAAAGAGCAGAGGAGCTCTCAATCACCAGGTGTAACAAGAAAACAAGGACAGCATTTTTAACAGGAATTGCTGAGACAGAAAAAGCAGTAATCCTTTTAAAACATAAGCAGGTAAATTCAGACTAGATAGAAGGAAAAAATTTTTCATGATGAAGTGAGTGAAACATTGGCAGGTCACTCAGGCAATTTGAGTGATGCCCCATCACTTGATGTATTAAAGACGAGGCTGGATGGGGCTCCAAGCAATCACAGTAGTGGATGCTACCTCTGCTGACTGTAGGAGGGTTGGAACAAGGTAGTATTTAAAAGACCCTTCCAATGAGAATAATTAGAATAT
This sequence comes from Melozone crissalis, assembly GCF_028551555.1. Classification (NCBI taxonomy): domain Eukaryota; kingdom Metazoa; phylum Chordata; class Aves; order Passeriformes; family Passerellidae; genus Melozone; species Melozone crissalis. Next base: position 42,791,481 of record NW_026535783.1, on the reverse strand, counting down.
AAATTAATTTTCATATCATAACAGTGTTTTCACTGAAGAATGTGTAACTGTACTCATTTTTAACTAAAATATACCTGTGACAACTGGATAGTCTAACTCCCAAGTGCTGCTTTCAAATTTTGCACTCCATCTGAAGGTATAATTTGTCTTTATCCAATAGTATAGTAAGCAGCAATCTTTTCAATTGTCTTTAAATTATGTCCCCCTGAACAGAAACAGAGGATAAATGTTTGCACAGAGAACATGATTTTCCATCTCTCCCCTGTGTGTCCCCATACACCCCACCCACAAATGTCAGTGCCTTGTTAATCTCAGATTCAGTTACTCCTTGGAAGAAAAGGTTCCGACTGAGATGGTGGCATTTTTTGAGCTTTCAACCTCCATTTGGCTGTGATCCACTGGCCTTAGGAAAGGGGATTAGATTTTACATTTCTTATCAGCCACAAGTGTTATCAGACTCTGCTTTTTTTAATCCAGAGTCTGTCTGCTAGAATTTAATGAACAAAAGTGCTTCTATGAACTACTGGTATGTATATCAGATGTAATTCTGTTTATTCAAGACAGTGCAAGAGAATAGATCCCACTGTATTTAACAACTTAATCTACCAATTGTATAACAGCATTTGTGACTCATTTTCCATGAGCACTGTAGCTTTAAACAGAAATGGATTAGCCACAGTATATTAAATCTTTCTGGTATTGTACAGAGTTTGGTATTAAACAGAGTTGTAGTGTGCTTCAGGGGAGGTTGATATGTAAATTTATTACTGGAAAATATTTTTAAAGACATATAAAGCCAATAATGCATTGTACCTCTCTGTCACATAAAGAAAATTTTCCTTCCTATAATCACTAAAAAGGTGTTCGGGGAAGACAGCACTGCAAATCTACCAGTAAAGTGTGCACATAAAAGTATCTGCTTTTGTAGAAATAATAATTGCTAGCATTATACTAGATATTCAGGAAGAACCAAATGCTAGAGAGAGTTACTGTCACTTTGAACAAAGGAGTAACTGAAAGGGTTTCAGAAATGTTTTCTGGAGCTCATCTCTTTATACAGGATTAGTGGAATTTGTTAAAAACATGTGTTATCCATGCAGAGGGAGGTATGGTTAAACTTTATTTTGATCTTTGATGTCTCTCAGATTTGCTGAATTACTTAAGTGTGTTTAGATTTAATGCAGGTAAATGAAAGAGTAAAAAAAAAATCAATATTGGAAGTAAAAGTTCTCCCCTACAGGCTTACTATCAGATTCCATTATAAACCCTGTTGTTAGCCATTTTATTAAAGGGCCCAAAAAATTTGGCTTGATGGAGAAGTTACTAGGTGTAGTCTGAAAGGCAAACATAATTTTTCTACAAAGTTTAAAAAATTCTGACCAAACTTTTTAATGTGCAAGCCATGACTCTGTCCAGTTTTAACTAGTCTCACTTCTTTTTACATCCCTAATAAAATATTACTATGAAAATATTCATCCAGATGTTATTTATCTTTAAAATACATTTAAATATGTTAGTAAATCTAATTTCAAAAAGATGATGCAAGTTACTGAATTGTTGAAATCAAAGAAGTCAGTAGCTAGCTCAGAAATCCAATAGCCTTTCTGTTTCTTATGGAAAGGTATGAGTTGATTTCCTTTCATAAAACTGGTGAGGTTAATTTTCTTCCTGGGAACCCTAGAAATTCAAGGTTAAAATAAAATCAGTACTTTTGTACAAGTAAATATGCCGCATATTTTCAGCCTCTTGTTACATTTTAGCAAGAACCCAAAATGATTTTCAGTGAAGTAGGCTTCTGGTCTTGACTCTCAGCTTTCAGTAAACTGAATAAAGGTGAATTATATGAATAATATTTTTTAAAAATGCACTATTTGTTGCCAATGATCTGATTTTATTATGAGGTGTTGGTCAGAACAAAATTATGTGCATTATATTTTAAGTATTTCATACGTATTCAAGTACCAAAATGGTTAGAGACCAAAATTATTGTGCAGTAAGTTTTTTAACAGATACTATGATCATGGTTTTTTTGAGTTTGATGTTGAGCAAAACCCCAGGAATTACTGCTTTATAATTTGTGTTGTGGTGCTGAATTAATTTGCAGATTGTGGTAATATTTTTTTTAATCAGTAAATATTACCTCCATAGCATAAAATGCATCACAGTCATTCCTATTACAGGAGTAAGGTGGTAAAATAATGTCATTTATTTATCACAGTTTCATTGGGGAAGAAAATAAAAATAGATATATAAAACTTGGCTGTACTAGTGGTACAGCAGTGCAAATTTTCAGAATTTAATTTTCAAGTACTTTAATAAAGATCAGAACTTTATCATTGTGGTGATGAGTGCTTCCCACTCTCAACTACTGGTCCCTGCTCAGCTTAACCCAGCTCTCTTAGACTAAGTTTTTTTTTCAAAGAGAGACTGTAAATCCAGAAACATTGATTTTTCAGTTCACATAGGCATTCATACCTTCACATTCACTTCAGATTTATTTCTTCAATTTGTTTTTGTAGCTAATCTGCTTTTCTTTACATGAAAAATTCACTTTTCTTTCTACAGCATGCAAAAAACATTCTTTGACTTCTGGCTTAAGTAAAGCCAAAGAGAAAATCCTGCTTTCTTTATTAGCAAAGTACAAGAATTTGTACTTTTTTATACTTTTTCCTAATTTTCATGAAGAGCATCTCTAGTCAAATAAATTCTTACATGACATAATTTCAAAATTATTTCCCATCTTGGACTTAAAGCCCTGATCCACAGTTGCCACTGCCTGATACCTTCATGATGAAGATGACAAAGAATAGGAGAACTTTTCAGTAAAATATTTTCCTTTTGTAAGTTCCTATACTATTGACAGCTTATTATATCCAAGGCTGTGCAGAAAGTTTATAACAGGCAAATGCACAATGAAAGTGGAGGGTACCATCCTACTGTGCAATATATAGTATGGAAAGCACTAACAAAAATTCCTTTCTGTATTACCTGAACAACTCTGTGAAATACTCAACTTGTGACACCCTTAAAATACTTCCTGCTGTCAGACACACTGAATTGATAGTGAATTTGGCCCTCAAAATCTGACCCTACCTTATTGTAGCCATGGCTACAGTTTAGCCAAAGATTTTTAAATGAAAGAATGACAATATGTTTAGTAATATCTACTTAGAAGGCCCAGTTAAGTCAAATGAGAGCAGAAAAATTATGTAAGTTCAAAAATGCATCGGTCATTTATATGTCCTTGAAGTCAAATAGGGGGTAAGCTATGTGGTTTGGCAGCGTTAAATTTTATACAAAGTGCTGTGAAGGATATAGTTTTTTCTATTTTGCTGGTAATAATGTCCTCCTTTTGGAAGTAAGGCACTACGGAAATCACAGTCAAGATAAATTCAGAGTGTGTTACACACATTGACAAAAACACAAGTGTAATATACACAGTGTAGAGTCATGCGAGGGCATTACAGAGATACATGTAGGAATGGAGCTGAAATTCCTTAACAAAGTAATATAATGAAAAAAACTACTGGATATATTTTTGTCTTGTAAGAAGCCAAAGGAAAAACTTTCTAAAATCAAAAAGAAAATAAAAGAATAGCCATTATTCCTTCTCTTTTACCTGCTCAGGTTTGAACACATCTTCTACTTTTCTTCAAAGATCTGTTTCCAGTACTGCAGTTGTGACTCATAGAGCATAGACATCTGTGACTCATAGCACAAAACAGAGGGGAAATCTATGAAGAGTTGGCAGATTATATCAGCTGCTGGCAAGCAACAACTATTTCACCTCTATGTAAAGCTTCAAAAACTAAGAGACCAGTAAATTTTTCCAGCTGCACATTCTTACCTTCTGCAATCTACAGCAAACATACCAAACAAAGGCTAGCCACACATAGAGTTCCCCTATGAGGACTTAAATGCCATCTACTGTAGGGTCTTCATTTTCTGTTCAATGCATTTTCTTTGATAAAATAGGTATTTAACCAAATAATGGTTTGTTATTTAACCAAAATAATGGTTTGGTATTTAACCAAACCATCAATACTTAATGTTACCATAGACAACCAAAAAAATATTAAGTACAGATTCAGTATTGCCTTGTCTAAAAGTTATGCAACATCATAGCAGAAGAACCAACTCTTGATTCTACACCCAGAATATGTATATAAAAGCAAATTAAATTTGAATTCACTTAAATATCATACAGACTACAAGTGGGCACGTTCTGATATCCTCACTTTAACACAGCTAATTTAATTGAGAGTTGTTCTGGGAGAGCTACAAACCACCCTTACCTATGAAGATATTTCAATTCATTCCTGGTTGTGGGCATGAATATTAACTGGAGTCTTCCAAAAGCATTCCATCAACCTTCACGAATAAATCCCATTAAAAATGTGCTCTTCAGCCACTAAATTATTGCCACTAAATGCACAGGTGTTGCTGCAAAGGTTGAAGTCTTTGTCTTCCATTACTGCCCAGTTTCCAAAGTATCAACTTTTTCTCTGAGATGACTTCATTTGCTTTATTTATAAACATATTCTGTCATTTATAGCTGAACTAGAACTATCTGGTGATTCCTGAAAAATAAGAATTGGGTTTTCTATTAAACCAAATATAGTGAATGTCCAGCTTTTCGAGAGTTCTTCTAACAGTAAAGTGCTAATGTAAAGCATATTAATAATATTGAATGCAACCTATTTTAACAATATTGAAGACTAAAAAATTTTTTTTTCTCTTCCTAGAAAGACAACACGAAAAACATTGGACAGGTGGTGAAGCTATATTTATTAGGGTGCTAACAGGTGTTGGGCTGTTTATGAAATAGCATCAATTTCAGAAAAGATAATGAAATTGCTTATAAATTAAAATACTAGTTATTTGAATCACTGGAGTACATTGAACTCCTTAAAGCCAAGTAAAAAGAAAAGCCAAGCAGTGATACTCCATAGTATCACTAAGGGCGGTTTTATGATATTTTTGCACTTACTCCAACATTCATAGGATTAAAGAATAAAACATCTTACTCTGATGATTATAGACAAAGTGACAAATGAGTCACTTTATGGTAGAAATAACTAGGGAAAAAAGCAAACACATGGCTTGTTTGCATGTCTTTGTACAAGTTTTGCTAATCCCGTACTACTTTTGTGTAGAAAAATGTGGCGGTATGTCTAACGGATCCCAGGAAGAATAGCCAGACACCTCATCAGAAAGAAAAGGTCACAATGTTCTTCAGTTTTTGTCTGGCTAAAGTACAAGAAGGCACATCTAGCTTTCCTATCACTGTAGAACTTACAGTCCACATGTTTTTGCAAATTGCTCCCATATCCATATGCTAAATATCCACAGAATAGTTCGTATTTTTCTGTATCATTGTATCTGTGGTAACTTAACTGGGCATTGGAAGCAGAGTTTGAATTGGCTTTGAAATCCTTTCTTCTTTCTCAGATTCTATCTTTTATAATTTTATCAGAAGATACACATTACAAGAAATGCTGTTAGCAAATGGTAAGGCTGTCACAGTTTTAAACAGTCTGTCTATCTTAATGTTTATGAGAGGTGTATATGTTCATGAGCAGAAAAGGCTACCCCTGTAGATGTGAGCATCTCAAGAATGCACCTCGTCTTATACAAATTTTTTCTTGAAATATTTCTGCTATCACTTGGAAGTCAATTGAAAACCTCCAAAGCAGAAATCTTTCTACACTATATTTCACCCTTTCTTAAAAAGCTCCAGCTAAAGGCACTATTAGCAGAGCTTTTAATGGTTACTGCTGTGCTTACCAGAGTGATCTGTAGTTTTTCCTAACCATTTGGTTTTTGTCAGTGTAAAGTAATGAGCACTAGCATGAAGTCTGCATATTTTCTGTCAATGCAGAAGTAAAAGTGTCTGTGGACTCAATAACTCACATCACCAACACTGAATCAGCAACAATGCAAGATTCATCTCCCATATTGCACCCTCCTTTAACGTTAATTACATTCTCAAACGGGACATGTCTTTTCTTTAAGCCACATATAGCATGTGTTGAAAATGTAGCTGTGGTCAGAATAATGCCTATACAAAATGGCATTTTAAAACTTAACAGGTCTATGCATAGAAAGCATTCTGACCTGAAACTGACAAACTTCTTACCACTATGAACTGGCACTGTCTTTTCTTTATTGAGATTCTGTTACTTCTATGACACTAATCTTACTATGAGTAAGATATATTCTGGCTAGATATACTATATAGATATAGAGTAAGATATACTCTGGCAGAGTAAAATATATTCTGGCTAACACATAACTGATAAAATGTTCACACTTTAGCTCTAGCTGAAGACTGCTTAGGATCAGGGCTATAGAACTACATGAGAAAAGATGAAAGCTGGGTCCTAGAGACCTGGCTGACTTTCCCAAGCACAGATACTGGGCATTCAGGATTTAGTATTTCTCTAATTTCGTACTATTTTTTTATTGATATATTTGTTCTGAGACTTGAAAGAAAATTTTCTTTCAATATAAACACACAAATTAACTACTGCACATTATATAGTGCATATAAACACATTATATATATATATATATATATATATATATATATATATATATATTTTTTTTTTTTTTTTTTTTTTTTTTTTTTTTAAGCATTCCTGGTATCTTGCCCTGCAGCTGAAGATACAGAACATTGCACACAAGTTTCAGCGAGTCAGAACTACTATAAGGTAGATACCTGCTCTTCTACTGAGTCACCTTTGGTGAAAACCTGAGACGTTTTGGATAAAGCCTTCAGATATGTTGTAAATTACTAAAATAATTAATGATCCTTATAATTCTTGACCCTATACATGTATCTGCTTCCCAGAGTGTAAAAGACAGCATGAAACTTTTGCTTAAGAATAAGAAAGTTGCGTATAAAAGTCAACCTGAAACTCAATTCCATGTAGGAAATGTCGGGACTTTAAAACTTAATGTAAGATGGCAAACACAAACAGAAGAATAACCAGTTTTGAGTGCAACACCTTCATGTACAGATTTTCTGAATGGATTTGGATGGGTTTTATATAACAACTATAAAATGCCACTTGAAATTATAAAAATGTGCACTCTTACTAACCTGAATTTACATAGGCTGTGATTTTAATTCTAATAGCAAGTTGTCTTTCATCTTAACAGGGCAAATTCACCTTTAGGTATACACAACTGTTTGCAACTTAGAAAAAGGATGCAAACATTTAATATGTGGTGACATGGACTTTATTGTGGTGAGAGCTTTCCCTACTGCTAACCTGATATCAAAGTCTCACAGAAGTATTTACATTTAGTATCAGCTAGAGCCAAGTGAATTTTGAAGAATTTTCTAAATCAGCATTGATCCACTTGACACCTAGCAAAACATCTTCACGTTAGAAAATGGCCTGTTTTTCATTGTTTCCCAAGAAATTCAAGAAGGCTGTTTTACCAAGATAATGGGACACAAAATTTCACAATTATGAGTACACCTCACCACAAAAAAGGTTTTAATTTGACACATAAATAACCACAAATTATCATACTCATAGAACTATATAACTATAAATTAATTGGGGCTGGAGGGATCAGCCGTAAAGGTCATTCAACCCTCCTTTCATGGAGTGGGACACCATCCTCATCTGCCCTTCCAAATAAAAGCGAGCCAAAGGTAGGACCAATTGAAAGTTTTCATGGTAAAATAGCTTCTATGTCAGCTAAGCCATGAGACTTGAAAGTTGTCACCTATATGCAACTGAAAAATTTTTGTCTCTTGATAGCTTGAACAACACAACCACTTTCTTAAGGACAGAATGAGTCCAGAAAGGCTGCAAATTTTTTTCCTTCTATTCCTTTCTTTCCTCTTTCAATTTCATGAAAGAAATGGAAGAATTTTCACTATTTTCTGAAAACATTTAGTGTTGTCATATTTATTATTTCTGTTTTCTCTGTCAGTGATAGAGTAAAAAATTTCAACAAAAATCTGCAACACAATAGCACATTTAAAAACATTTTATGAAATAAGAATGCAAAAATTATGAATTCACGTAGATATTCTATCAATATCTTTCCAAGCTGTATAAAAGACTAGAAGAGAAGTCTTGTAGAAGTTTTCAATCTGGAATAAAGTTTTGATGCATGTGACTTTTTTTATTTTGAGTCCTTGAACAAAAGATTGGCTTTGAAGGGTTCATGGTGCATTCAAAGCTTTAAAGACTTTTCATCTAAAATTACATCCATTTCAGCAGAGTAACATTCTTATTGCACTGTTTATTGCACTTCTGTAGTGCCAGTACATGCATACACATAACATACATGGAGTCATATGTGTCCCCACTTTGACATTATGCTATTAAGAATGTGGTCTCAAAGCTTTTAGTTGGATTTGAGTCTTAAATGTCCCCTACTATAAAGGCAGGGGAAAAGAATGCATAAAAATTCATCCCAGAAAATAAAATTCCTCAGATAATTTTGTTAAAAAAAATTCTAATTTTTTTACAAGTTTGGTCTAAGATAATAGTAATGATTGTATTCATACATGTTTTTACTCTTTAATAAGTTTTTAAAATAGCCTTTACGTACAAAAAGGGTGGAAAAATTCTCCCTGTAAAAATTAGTAAGTAGATCTTCTACAAAAATTATAGAAGGTTTTTGAGCTAAACCTGCATGGTTTTGAACAGCTCTAGATCTTTAATCACTGCTCAGCTCTCAGACTTCAAGCTCTGGTGCAGTCAGAGATATTTTATACACACAGCATGTGCTTCACTATAAAACAAAGCAATCAGCTTCCAGCAGAGATCCCAACAGAAAATTGTCTATATATGTGATTAAGTTTTTTCCATGTTACTCCAGTTTTGGGAATCATGCTGTAAAAAACCACAAAAGGTAAAATTAGTTCTTGATTTGTGAATGTGTAAACTGCAGAAGCATTTTATTAAAGGAATAAAAAAGGTAAAGAGAAGCCCTCCTTAGTATCGTGCAGCAGGAGCAGAGACCCTGCCATATGAGCCTCACCAGGGAAATTTAAAGTAGGAGTTCTAGCAATGTAACGTGATTTGGCAAGAGCTGAACTTGAATGTGGTTGTGAGGTCCCCACAAGCAACATATGCTTTCACTAAGCTGCAGTATTCCTTCCTTCCTTAGCCCAAACTTTGAAATTATTGCTTTGTATTTAAGAAAATTATATAGTTCTATGTCAAACCAAAGTTGTTAGTTCTTGATAAAACTATCATATTGTGAAATTGCAACTCATCCAGAGGAAGAGAGAAAAAGTGAATATTTAATTTTAACTGCTTTAGGGGGAAAAAATGAAAAGAAACAAAAGTGGAGAGAAGGAGGGGGAGAGAATGAAGGAGGAAGGAGAGGGAGGGAGATATCTGCTTATGATTATGAAATAACTTTGAATCATTTCTATTTCTGCAGCCAGGAATGTCTGATTTTTTTAATACCTTACTGGAGTGAAAATTTGAAATATACCCTGAATGTAGAAAACTTTTTCTTACATGATTGTGGAAAATTATATATTAAAATGGAAAACAAACACCTTCCAGACACAACTGGAGATTGAAACCCGTCTAAAAGCAAAGCTGCCAATCTGGAATTTGGAAACAAAGAACATACTTTAATTTCTTTCGCTTCCCACTCAATGAGTGGGATGACAGCGCTGCCCAGGAAGGTTCTAACATGCCCTCAAATTATTCTGTGTAGTTTTACTTCCTGTATTCTTTGTCCTGTGAAATCTGACAAACTTTCCTTTTCAAACTAGATTAATTTAACCATCTTAATAATATCACCCTTCTATTTCTTGTATTATTATTATTAGTACCACACCAGTAGCATGCCAGGACAGGAAAACCAGCTCTAACATACAAGTTCAGAGAGTTATCACAAGACGAAGAGAATAAGAACTTATTCTGAGACTTGCTTGCTGAAGGAAGACAATGCAAGACTAAAGGAGAAAGACTAGCAGTTTACCAGAATGATCACCTTATTTTCAAGTTACATTTCAGAAACCAAATGTGTGGCTGCCCATAACCCAATCCCTTTTGTAAGGGTGTGGCCCTGGTCTGACATAGGTGTTCTCTGCTCTTGCTCTTGTGGGACAGCGCAGGACCCTGAAGGCAAGCAGTCTTTCTCCATGAGCCACAGCCTGACTCTGGAGGAAGGATTGCTTCCCAGTCTTTCCTTTGTCCCAGGTGGGATGTGTCTGATGAAACACCTTCAGATCTTTTCCAGTGGGTGCTTTAGGCTCTTATTCAGAGTGCATCTGCAAACTACAAGCAAGCTGCCTTCAAGAAACCTAGGGCTTTCTTAAGAAGCTAGGGCTGGGAAGGATGGATTAGGGAGTATTTGCCAAAAAAAATAACCCCAAAAAAGCTGAAATGAAAATGGATATCCTTTAATACCAAATAATAGAGAAAAAAACAGCATCAAGAGGGAAAAAATCCAAAACAAAACCACAAACAGAAAAGAAAACATCCTCCAGAAGAATCCCTACACTGCAGTTTGTTTCAAACTAACAGAAGGTACTTGACAGAATCTTCTTACACCCAACAAGTACAAGACCAATGAGACAAGGAATATTGCTGAAAATTATGGTAAATTGTGTGCACTGCAGAGTGACCAGAAGTAGGCTCATATACTTGCATTGTTAGGATCAACTAGCTTCTATCAATTTTTGTGACAATTAGATCAATATTTAGGTATGGAGGAACAGGATTGTACCGGACCTGGGAATAGAAATGGGGATTTTTTTTTTCTCATGGTTTGAGTTTCAGTTTTCTGGTTTGGTCAAAGAAAAATTTTCTGAAAGCCATATCTTCTTAAGCACATCAATTCCAATATGCTAGACCTGAATAACATTGCCACTGCATTTTCCAGTGCACTCCCAGCCCTGACCCTGATTATCATCTGGAACCATCGCTGTGAAACCATATCACGTGTGTACCACATGAAATTCAAGAGGGACCAGTGTAAGGTCCTGCACCAGGGTCAGGGCAAAGAGCAGTATCACCAGATATTGGGAGATGAATGGATTGGGAATAGCCCTGTGAAGAGGGACTTCACAATACTGGCAGGTTAAAATTTAGACATCACCTGGCAGTGTAGACTTTCATCCCAGAAAACCCACCTTTATCAAAAGAAGCCAGCAGGTGGAGGGAGGTGATTCTGCTCCTTTAGTCTGCTCTTGCAAGACCACACCTGGCCAACTGCATCCAGCTCTGAGGTCCCAAAACATGGATCTGTCCAAAGGAGGCCAAAAAATTATCAGAGGACTGGAATATTTCTGTCATGAATGGCTGAGAAAGCTTGGGCTGTTCAGTGTGGAGAAGAGGCATCACTTAGGTCATCTGGTAATTTTAAATGGGCCCTATAAAAAAGAGGGAGGGCTACGTTTTATCTAGAGAGAGAGAGTGATAGGTAAAAGAGGAACAGTTTTAAACTAGAAGATATTAGGAAGGAATTTTTTATTGGGAGGGTGGTGGGGCACTGGCACGGGTTGCCCAGAAAGCTCAGGAAATTCCAGTTATGGAAATGTTCAAGGCCAGACTGGGTGGGCTTGGAGAAACCTGGTCTAGTAGATGTCCCTCCCCAGGGCAGTGGGGTTTGGAACAGAAGACCTTTGAAAGTCCCTTACAACCCAAATCATTATATGACTGTATGATCCTTCATAACAGGAAACTGGAAGCCTTCCTCACAGCATCTTAAAATTGACATTTTGAGCTTCTTCAGAATAAAGTGCCCCACCAGAACAACAAATGCTCATAAAATACATGAAAGGCAGTTCAGCTTGTCTTTTGACTAAGAGGCCATGCCACAAACATTAATAAATTGGTTTAATTCATCTATTTTTATAACTAGACAGGCAGGAGTATTAAACTACCTATCAGAAAGATAGAAATTTCAAAGCCTCTACTCAACTCAGCCTCACCTATTCCCCATAGCAAGAAAAATCTAAGCATCCCAAGCTCTGAGGAAGTTCTGATTTCAAAGCCAGCAGCTTGCATTATTTACCATTTACCTATGCAAATATGACCTCCAGGAATATACATTTAAAATAAAAAATAATTTAGGCAGACACCAAAAACCTGACAATAATTTCCAAATAAGAAATATTACACTAATTAAATGCCACAAATCACCAAAAAATCTGTAAGGCACAATCTTTCACAAATTGTGAAAAGGCACAATCTTAACCAACCAGGGCACAATTTATGCCTCTTACATGTCTGTGGTATCGGATGCCTCAGTAAATAAATGTTTTACATGGTACATTGGTGATAAAAAGAGCAAAATTTTATGTTATTAAATTCTAGTATTCAAAAATATATCCTCAAAACCTGTATTTGTGTGTTTCTGAGCTAGTCTTACTTAATTGGCCTCTAGGTATAGCCATTGTTTTAAAATAGACAATCTGCACCTAAATTCTCTTTCAATAAGCAAATTAAGGGAACATACTGCTAAAGTATTTCTAAAGTGTTTTTTTTTTTTCTTCAGATTTTGCCATATCCTGCTTCATGTTCTGGGATATTATCAAATGGTCAGAAGAGGTCAAATACAGCTAAAGGCCAGATTTTCTACTGTAGTTTCCTTAACCGATATGACTCTAGATTAACAAAACTAAACTAAACCAAAACCCTCAGAAGGTAAAATTATAGCAGAAAAGTCTCTTGAATCTGCTTTGTTGCTGAAATTTTTAAATTCTTCTCAGTGAAAAATATAGTTCCTGGAACACTATGAAACTCAGTAACAGGGGATGATGACTGGCACAGGAAACACTAGAACATTTGCTGTGGAGTAACATTATTTAAAATAATTTTTCATGTTGGGTTTTTTCTGTGTTGCTCTTCATGTTATTGAATAATATTTCTTAATAAACCTTTTTTTTCCTTCTAGCATATTTCTTACTACAAAGTTCACATGGAAAATTATCAAGTGCTACTTATATTTTCTTACTTCATAATCAATCAATAGCAATATAGGAATGGAATGTTAATGAACTGGTCAAGTCACCAGAGTCTAGAATTAAAGATAGTATGAAAAAAGAATTGAACACAGGATTGTTGGTGACCATCTCAGCTAATTTACTTTCTCCAGTTATAAAATAATTTCCTCTCTTACAGTAGTATGAAGATGAGTTTGATTTACTGGGCAAAAATTTTCACAATTTTCAGACACAAATTTCTAAAGGAACATTACAAAAGAAATATCTTACTGACAAGGCCAATGAAAGAATCATAATATCACAATATACTTTGGCACTTAGCTATTTACAAAAAAATTATCTGCTATTATTTTTTGAAAGCTATTTAGGAGAAATTTTCACCTGCATTTGTGAAATACTTTGCCATTAATTTACTGAAGTTTCATATTTATTTCTGAAAGAGCTCTAGCAGCATTCATTCCAAAGTTTAAGAAACAAAATTAAACGGGTGTGACTTTCTTATTAACCTGGAATAATTTAACAATTTTCTCTAGGGTATTTTTATTCGTCTTTTTTAATTACTAAGACTACTTGCTAATTTCATCTACTTTTCACATTTTTGCTTCTGGCAGAGCTTTTATTGTATAAAAGAGTAGTTTTACTGGGTTTTGGTTTTTATCATTTAGCAGAAAGTCAAAACAAAGTAGTTGGAAATCATTTTGAGTGGAATTTTGGCAGTGGAAAAGAGAGATCGGTAGGTATAGTGTGTGCCTGGATAATACAGTTTTTCTTTTTCTACAGAAAGGTTTTTTCTCATGTTGGCAAAAAAGTCCCAACACACTAATGCTTTATTCTGTTCTGTAATTTCTCAGCATGATGACTGGCTTACCTTGCATAACAATGACAATTCTTTGCTGCATTTTCATGCATTCTTACAAAATTCATTGTGACAAAATATTCTGCTTTCAGCTAGGAGAGAGTTAATTTCTCCTCAGTAGCTGCTGCAGTGCTGCGTTTTGCATTCAGAATGATAATGGTGTTGGCAATGCACTGATGTTTTGGTTTTTAGCTAAATTGTGTCTATCCTAAATAGAGGATTTTTCCTTGTCTCATGCTCTGCCAGTGAGAAGGTGAGTGAAAGAAACTGGGAAGGAGCACAGCCAGAACAGGTTACATGAACAGTCCAGAAGGATATGCTACACCATAAAATGTCATGCCAGTATATAACTGGGAGGGGTATCCAGAGGGGTCAGTCTGGGGGATTTGGGAAGGGGAATCTGGCACCAGTCAGTGGGTGGTGAGCAATTGCATTCTCTTGATTTTTCCCTTATTATTACAATCATTACTGATTATAGTTTGCCATTATTACTGTACTTTTACTTTATTTTCAATTATAAAACTGTTCTTATTGCAATCTACAGGTTTGACTTTGATTTTTCTTCCCATTCCACCCTCTTGAAGTAGGGAGAGAAGGAGATTGATCGAGAAGCTTAATTTCCAGCTGGGCTTAAACCACAACATGCTTCAGAAGTTAATCACTGTGCCATTTAAATGATTCAGCTTTTTGCTGTTGTTCATGCTATAAAAAATCAATGAGACATAAGAAAAGAAAACATATCAATATATCCCTTACCAGATAAAGAGCTATAATTCTTCAGGTATTTTGTAATTTTCTAGTAGTACTCACATTCAGTGACATACATACTTGTTTACTTTTGAGTCATGCATTTTTATGTACTACAGTAATAGAGTTATACAATAATTGAAATTAATCCATGCTATATTTTTTCAACACATATGAAATGGGAGAAGCCTTAAAAATATTGAGGACTGTTAGGGTTTTTTTGATTCCTTCTTTTCAGTTGTGTTATTAGGCAACTCAAAGATAAAACAAATTTAATTTCCATCGCTGCAGACTTTATGAGGTCAGAAAGTCAGACTTTGCATTCTGCAATTTGCAGTAACTTTCTACCTTTAATTGGTAGAATCAGATGAACCTGAATTGGTAAACTGAATGCAAGAAGCAGCGAAGAATCCATTTCTCATTTCTGCACTCTGTTTCCCTATTGCAGTAGGACTTGAAGTGCTGGACTAAAACCAGCAGTACTTAAATATTTTGGCATAGCCAAGAGGTATACCAGTATTGGAACAAATATTGTGTTCAATCATGATCCCATTGTTTTACTGTTTCTACCAAAATTGAAGCTTGAATTCATAATAAAAGAAGGGGAAAGAAATTTCCAAACACGAAGATGTTTAGATTTAGATGCTAAGCTTCATATTCCATTTTTAAACTCTATCTACTCTTTAATTAAAGAGAAATAATGCTCACCCAATTAATATTACTGCTAACCATTTAGCATGGCAATGGATGGGAAGAGAAAACCCAATCTGCAACCAGAAACTACTCACAGCCACCGTGAATGGTTAAGTAGTAGCACTCATGCAACAGAAGGACACCGAAGTCAGGTGCTGACTGATTTCTCTCTCCCTCTGTCTTGCTCTACTCCACTCCCCAACTTTTGTTAAAGTTTGGCCCAAGCTGCAGGTATCTAAACTTAGCTGCTGTACCTCATTCCAACAAAACAAATCAAGCATGAATCACAGCCCTTCCTTCCCCTGAGCATTGCCAGTAGATCTGAGGCTTCTGTTCAGATCCAAGACTTTGTCTTTTCCCTTCTACTGCCAACTAAAATACATTTGGTAATATTTAATTAAGGTTCCTATTCAGATTATATAGTCTCTATGCTAAGAACAAGACTTTAGCTACCCAACTCCCAGTGGCATGGTTAAAGACACAAATATCAAATTGGGAACATAACCCTTCATTTAGATTTAATATGGGGAGTTGTTGTGAATTAAATGACTATCAAGTGATTATTAAACCTTACCTAGAGATTAACAAGCATTATTAATTTCATTGCAGTTAACCCTCTGTAATTGTGTCTTTTGTAATTGGTTGGAGTTTACTTATTAATGTTATCGAGAGTTGTCACAGCTTTGAGTGTTATGCCACTGTTTTATCCTATTACAGACACTTTAATAGCCTTTAGTTATCTATATTATGAGAAATAGCCACCTTAACTAATTACAATTTTATGTATTTTTGAGAGCTAAAATTCAAAGTTCCACCTAATGAGCATATTACAGTGTGAAGTCAAACAACAAGAGGCATATTGGGCCTGTATTTTTTTCCTCATGTGGGAAAATGTTTTACAAGCAGAAGCTCACATTTAGCAGTGTTAAATAGTGAAGCAGGCAATATTGAACACAATATCTGGCATTTCAAAATTTAGTGTTGTGCACTTGATTCTGAAGAGCACATGTGTAGGTTACTATAAGTATTAGTGTAAGTGCAGTATAAAATGTGATGAGTACAGCAGGAAACAATAGGATCCCATATTCTTGAAAGTTTGCAATGTAGTCACTGAGACCTGCTGTCTGTAAAAAGAAGCAGTACTCAAATAAGA
The DNA here is from genome assembly GCF_028551555.1 of Melozone crissalis. Taxonomy (NCBI): domain Eukaryota; kingdom Metazoa; phylum Chordata; class Aves; order Passeriformes; family Passerellidae; genus Melozone; species Melozone crissalis. Next base: position 42,775,089 of record NW_026535783.1, on the reverse strand, counting down.
GTCACTAAATTTACTTCACTGGCTGATCATCTCCCATGAACTCCAGCTCACCCAGATCAGCTTGCTACATAACTATGCCATATCCATTTTTTCTTTATTTTCTTTTAGCAGCCTAAGGCTTGGCAGTAATTTCTCAGTAATTTCTCAGTAATCACTCATAGGTAGTGGTCATTTTTTCACTATACTATCACTCCCATAGATTTGTGTTGGTCATGAGCATTTAAAATTTCTGTAATCAAGATGTGTGATTAAAGGTTGTATTGTTTGAAGTTCCTTTTTCTATTTCCTTTCTGGTTTTTACATCTACGTCTATGTACCCATGCTGCCCCATACAAAATCAATATTTTCAGCTTCGCTGGCAGCTGGATGGGAATATTAAGATGTGGCTGCAAAACCATTGAGGTGCAAGGGAAGGAAAGAAACCAGGCAAGAGCATACGTAACACATCACTGTCCCAGACAGCACAGAGGTGCATACAGAACATGAGTTTAAATCAGAGCATGGGAGACTTCTCTCATGTGAGTTTTATATCCCAATCATGTTTCTGTCCTTCCCATGTACACAGATACGTCTATGAAACAGTGGGTCTTCATGGTACACCCGCACTAACAGTTGTCCTGGGGAAGAGCTGGAGCATCACTTGAATGCAAAACGGGCTGTTCCAGACCTGTCAGTCTCATACTATGGAGATGTTATTAATCCTTGGCAAAGACAGCTTGATAGTCCAGGCATGCTTCCCCCATATGGTAGAAGTCCAGTTGTTCCTTGCAGGAATCCTCCTAAGTCTACTAGCACTTTCCCCAGCCACTCACCTAGAACATCTTCATGTCCATAGAGAATAAGAGAATTTCTCATGATATTAGGATCACCGTGTCCACTTTTTCAGGGGTTTTTAAACCTTACTTTGCCATGTGGAATATGGTTCATCTCCTGAGGTTGTCTGGACTAATCTTCTACATATGCAGTATACTGAAAAGTCTAGAGCTTCAGGTGTCAGCAGTACCATGGTCCTTCCAGGTCCTTTTCTGGATGCCCTTGCTGCTTTCAGACTGCAGAAATGTTTAAACCCTCTAATAGGTTTGGGGCTATGTGCAGGGATAGCTAAATGAAGTTTTAATGGCCTATGATGTACAAAAGGTGAGGTGGGGTGATATAATGGTCCTCCCTGGCCTATTTAATAAATCTCAGGAAAACAAATTTCAGAAATATACCTTCAGGGATATTTTTTCCTCCTTTTTATTGCTAATTTGGCAGTACTTCTGTGTTCCAGTCAACTGTAGGTATGTCAGACTGATGAAAGACTGCCCCTGGCTCACCCCTAAATGGGCTGATGCAGCCATGTGGCACCAGTTCAAGCAAGAACATTTCCACCCCATTTCTGCTATCTGCTATTAAAAACTGTTTTCCCGTGTAGGTAGTAGGAATGTAAGTGTCTGCAAACAACTTGTACCAGCCCAACCATTTTGTACAAACTAATGAAATTACATCACTGGGCAATGACAGACCCAGCCCTCACGGAGACCACATTAAACCCTGAAGCAGTTCAACTCCTCTCTCACAACTGTCTCAGACTATGGGGTAGTGACAGTTTGGAAGATTTAGAGGGTGAAAAATGCCTCTGCTTTTACTTGGCACTGAAAAGAATGACACCAATTATATTTTAAAAAAAGAAGAATTTTGTCTAACAGTAACAACTAAAAGTTCTATTTTCTCATTTTTAAAGACTGTCCATGCAAGTTAGCTGACTGATTAACGGGCATCATTAAATTACTGTATTTAGAAAGCTGGAGTATGGTCAAGTGTTGGCTTGTTCTCCTCCCAGGACCAAGGATATGAAACACATTTGTAATTCTATAAAGATGCTTCCAAAAAGGAAAGTCACACAGAGCACATGCCTGCTTCCTCTGTGAAGTAGCTGGTATGTCTCCAGTGGCTTCAACAGAGCAGGCATGATTTATGCCAGCTGAGGGTCTGGCCCACAGTATCCATTTTTTCTCACTAAAAGAAGCTCCTTTTGCCTGCCTTCATTCATGCAAAGATATTCAGCCTATAATCAAAGGATGGCAAAAAGCACTAGGACTACCAAATATGAAAAGAAACACTTCCAGTAGTCATCCCTGGAGCATACCTAAACATCACACATGGGCACAATGATAACATCAACTTACTGCAACTGTTCATGAAAACCAATTTGCATCTTCCCAAAGAGTTAAGGGAACACAGCCCAGCAGGGAAGGGTCATCCTGGTTAACACCTTCTCCCAGCCTGACCACAGGTGGAAGTGGCCCAGGACAAGAAATGCTTTTGAAAGAAGTCTCTTGCACTTGGAAATTTAGTCTCTAATAGACTGAAAACTTGATATCTCTCATTGCACAGTGTCCTGATTTTCAACAGATTAGAAATCCTCAGAACTCATCAATAACTCACAGTGTATCTCAGAGGTTGTTGAGAGGTTAAAACATAAAATAGACCACCTATGTAGGGAAATTGCCATGTGCCTTTAAAATTTACTTTGTCAAAGAAGGACAAAGGAATTTTTTTAATGAGGTTGTTTTCAGTTGTCTTTTGTTTCGTATTTTACACAGGAAAAAGGAAAATATTTCTTCAGTTCAGGGCATCTGAATAATATTTCCAATGGGACAGGCACTTTTAGGACAGTAAGTTCTGAGGTATAAATAACTTTCAATGAATTGAATCATAGTCATTTAGTTTTTACATATGTGGAAACACTCAGCTTCCAAAAGCTGTGCTAAAATTCTGTTTTAGGGAGGTATTACATCTGTGTTTAAATGAAAGATATTTTGGCACATAAGATCTCAAAACTACAGATTGAACAATATAGAACATTACACATTGATGAGAAACTCAGCTGTATCAATAATGCACATTTATTCCAGGTTTCTGCATACAATCAGCACCTTTGGTCCATAAATTGCAAAAGATTCAGTTCAGTGAAAATTTAGTCTAATTGCCAAGTGCTGTTAAAAAGGGAAAATAGGGAATAGAAAAGAACAACACTTGAGAGTTGAGGACATTCATTAATCCTCTTCTCAGAAGATATTTTGAATGGATAAAGTAGCATTCTTTTTGTTTTTCTGTTTGTTTGTTTCAATTCTGATGCTAAACAGACATTATAGGTTCAATTTATTTCTTCAAGCTTTCATTAAGGTTATTCTGAATCCCATAGTCAGGAAAATGCAGAACATCACATTTACTACAGTTCAATTCTATACCTTTTTCTTTGATAGGTGAGGATCTTGAGTACAAGGTAGAATAATTTTTTAAAGTGCATTACTTTTAAAAGTAACAGGTATGGGTGTCCTGGAGTAATGTACCCAGGAAGATGTGATGACCAAGGCCCCAGTTCACAGCCTCTTCCACACAATCTACACATGCCCAGATCCTAAAATGGTCCCAGAAAAGACAATCTTTTGGTTTAGAGTTTTGACATCCCTGCCTGATGCCTTTATGTTTCTAGATGTGTGGTGACAGTTTAGATATGGTCTTGGAGGTGCTGTTTGTTTTATGAGCAGAAAGGGACACAATGCTATCATAAAAACACAAACCCCTCAGAACCCTTTCTGATTCTCTAGAGTAAAATAATTTTTCTGGTTCTTTAGCTTTTGAAGCATTTCACAGTGGCTTATTACTTAAAAACAATACAAGTTAAATCTGCTTTAAATGAAGAAAACCTGACTATTAAGTACTGATCATAATGGGTCTTGTAAAACACATACACAAAGAAAAACAGTCAAGACTGTTTTTCATACACAAAGAAAAACAGGTCAAGACTGGCTCTCCATTTGTACCATGAAAGACTTTTACCAAAAGAGCAGTGAAGCTGGCTACTCAGAGTCAAGTCAAGGTAAAACTTTTGGAGTATTAGAAGAGGTGTAAGCAACACACAAACAGCAGCTTTCACCATCTGCACATTTTAAATTTCCAGCACTTTCAGGACTCTGAAGAAAACTAACAATATGAGAAGAATGAATGTTTCTTCTGAAGCTGTGTTTGCTTCATGGAAATACCTTATGTCAAGAACTATATCCTCATATATGTCTGTACACTAAGCAGTGAACCTGTTTCTTCATATGACAGCTATTTTAATGACAAAAATAAAAATGCAGCATAAGAAACATGATATAAAAAAAAAATTGATTCAGCTCCCAAACATTTCTGAAGATGGAAGAACCGTTTATAGAGAGTGAATTAAATATAGTGCTCCTCATTTATCAGCAATAAATCACAGAAGGGTTTTAATCACTATAAGCCATGTCTTGATGCTGGGACAGTGCTCAGAACTTAGGCTGGTCTTGCCTCCACTTCCAGTGTTTCACAGAACTGTCAATGGCTCATGCTCCCATCATGTTTCTGTGTTCAATGAAAGCAAAGAGCATGAAAGACATGGTGATGACCATCATCTTCTAGAAGAGAATTATATTAATTCTTATTTTCCTTGCTTTTTTTTTTGCTTATTTTTTTTCCTTATTTTTTGTGTAGAGAATGATCTCTAATACATGGTCATCATGCAAATATTAACAAAATATGAGTGAAACATTGCACTGATCATCTGAGTCCAGCAACAATTGGTGGGCTGTGAAAGAAAAAATGTCTTGCTGAAAAGAATAAATTATCCATCCAAGTAAGAAGCATGGCACAGAAAATGGAAGGAAGGACTTGTTATTGTTTAGTAACTCCTCTTTTTCAAACAGTTCTTCAGCCTTGAAAAAATGCTGTTAATATTGGTTATACAAGCTACCGTGTCAGAAAACTATTGGTGCTGACCCAGATCAGGCGACTTGAAGTGAAAACCATAAATGATCCCAGAAAATTAAAGATTATTGGCACCATTTCAAATATTAAATCTACCTCATTTTAAGTTACCAAGATTTTTTTTATTTCATTAAACTATCACTAAGTTTTAAATTCAGAACCTATATAATAAAACAGGCAGAATTTAAAGATTGGTTGGCTAACGGTGTGGTTTATGATGAGTAAAAGGACATACTTTATAAAACTCAATAGGAGTTTATAGGAGTTTCAGTTTATCACATATAAAATTTTCCTCTTGTAACTCCTATGATTTGCGCTGAAAAGGGAAAAAAGATACATTTAGATGTAGTCAGAAGTTACTCAGATTCCAGCAAAGGAAAAACTATCAAACTCAAGGAATATTTGTCTGAAAAATTCCAATATCATAGCAATAAAAATAACTCTTCTATTGCTATCCCTGTCTTTTTCCTTTTTTTTTTTTTATAATTTAAGCTCACTATTGGGGAACTCGTCTTACCCAAAAATTCTCCTCAAAAAAACCTGTGAGCCCATCTACAGTGGGAAAAGGGGCTTTTTGAAGTCTTTCCAGGGAAAAGTCTCTAAATGTAATGTTTAAGTTACTTTAAAAGTAAGCCTTTCTTTAAAGATAGGTAATTAATGATATATTTAATGAATTTTCAAGGGGTAATTAAGAAGATTATCATAGGCATGCTTACTATGAAGAGTGCATGTATATTTCCTGTAGATAGAAAATTTTGCCACAAGTTTTAATCTCAAAAACTTTTGCCACTTTACTTTTATGCCAGAAGGCTAAAGAAGATTTTAACTATGAGTATTGGGTAGAAAAATTTAAAGAACTTAAGAGATTGTTAATCCACCACAAAACTACCAGTTCTCTTTCTTGATCTGAATTGTGTTGCAGTTTCAGCTAAGCTTAGATAGAAAAAAATCAGCTGCAGAATGATTACTTTAGCCTAAAGATTACAACACTGGTAGCCACAGAAAGCACCTCCAAAAAATAAATGTCAAAAAAATTCCATCGATACAGTCATCCTCACCTTCAGTTCTTTAAACCAAATAATGTGTGATCCTGAGCTCATCTCAGAGCTCAGTTTGATAGTAACAGATCCATTAAAAAGATTGTGAAGAACAAGCACAGACAGGTGACAAGTGAGAAAACACTTTCATTGCAAAGCCCGGCATGAACAAGAATGATTGAGCATTTTTTATTGCCTTTTCATCTTTAGATGTTAATTCTGTTTCAACACCTGGAGAAACTGAGACTCATAATTAGATAAGCTGACAAGTTAAAATAAGCAGCAGCAAAATTAGGGTGAAAAAAAAAATGAATGAGAAGCAGTCAAGACAAAGTTCAGCTTCCTCGCCCAGAATCTCAACCTTTTGGGGACATACCATTGGATTTGAGGAACTCAGCCTGGGGAAAGATCTATGGGGAATGGCTGCAAAAGTGCAAATAAGAACCCTCAGAAGCAGTAAGAAAATTATGAGTTTGGTTTGGCACAGCTGTTCTTTACTCTTCTCCTTAGTTATGTCCACTACTCTATCCTCTCTTTATTTTATCTTTTCTCTCACGTTTTTTTCCCTTCCTTTCACCCAAACCTTTTAATTAGACTTCATCACCTCACCACATGTTCCCCCGAACCAGCACACCACTGGCATCTGCCGCTGTTGCACTATTCATGTTCCTTATTGCAGCTGAGCCTGTTTGTCTTGTTTTTCTCTATTCCATTCAAAAAGTAATTCAGAGCAATTCTGAGATACTTTTTTTTAAAGCCTCTAGGTCCTAGCATTATAATAGTAATTAATAACATTGAAGCAAGGAGCCAACAGTCAAGTTAAGAAATCTCTACTCCTAGTCTTCTGTTGAAATTATGCTGTTTTGCTGCTGCAGTATAAACAGATAGCTGGATCATCTGCTTCAGTTCTTCTGGACTAAAAACTTCTTGGCTGCCTGTGATTGTGCATTTTGCTTTGTTTTCAGAAACATTACTGTACATACTCTGACCTGGCATAGCTGATGATGTTAAATAGTTCCACTGCCTTTAGTAGGTTTAATAGCATGAAACTCAAATCCTCTGTCATGACCTCATGTGAGAATCTAAACCATATACTTCAAACAGTTGTTATTATCCTCCTATCATCCATCACTAACAACAATTAAAAATAATGACTTCAAGAAACAAAATGGAAAAAATTTTGTGAATATAAAGGGGAAAATTCCTAATTTCTGTTTGCAGCCTCCTAAAGCTATCTCGCTGCATGATTTTAAGCGCTTAGAAATAACTGTTGAGCACAGCCAAGATGGTAAAAGAGATGTATCCTGTAATTAAAATAAATCAATTATTGTTTTTGTTCTCTTCAGTTTTACCTGTAGGCTATGTACTTCCCATGGAACTAGGCCACCCATTGAAGCAATCCACCCCAGTGTGGCATCTGTTTGTTCAAAATCCCCACAGAATAAAATACCTTTCTATCTCAACAAGTGTGAAGAGACATAATTATTTGTACTCATGTAACTTACAAATTTTCTACTCAATCTCAAAAAAATATAGTTTGTTTTTCTTCTGCTTTTCCTCTCCTCACTTTTGATGTTAGATTAAATATGACAACCCTTATCAGTCAGCAAAATGAAACAAACTCATTCAAAAGCCTCAGGGGTAAGTGATTTCTTTAATCACATTCACACAAATTATGAGGATTTCAAGTAGGTGAGGTAATATAGTTGAGTATTAGCGGTTGTAATTTAACTCATGAAGCAACAAAAAAACCAAACCCAAAACCACATAGGTTATGTCTGCTTTGCTAAATAAGTGATAAGTGCAAATCATTGAAATATATTTGTACATCAGGTGCCTTGTTCAAGGAGTCCAAGGGGGAAAATGGCTCCTGATAAGAATGTCTTGCTGAGATTGCATCCAGGCTAGTTTACAAATTAACTTAGTGCAAACTGTGATCATGTCAAATTTCTTAAGCTGCAGAAAGGGAAGATCATCTAATTGTGTGTCATCAACACAGGGGATGACTGAGAGGTAGAGACAAGAATTGTGCAGTGGTCAGCCAGGAAAAATTAAGAGTTAAACCTGCCTTCATTTTTGTGGTGGCAAAATAACACCCAGGACCAACATACCTTAAAACCTAGTAAAGAAATTGCTGAAGTAAATTGCCAAAGAGGCTCCTTTACTCAAAGGAACTCCTAAAGCCAAAGCTGGACTGGGATTTGAAAAGCCTGTTTGATTACTTCTAAGAGAAAAAGTCATTGTACAAATGAAGTTGAGATAATGAGGCAATGTGTGGAAAGTGTGTCTGCTATTTCCAGCTTTTGTGCTAGAAAATAGTAGAAAGTATTATCTCTCAAATAAAAGGTGAATTGAATCTAGGGGTTCTGCAGAATGTCACATGGAACAAGATTCCTGTGCCAAGGACAGAGGAAACCAAGGCTGTTTTCTGAAAATCTTTGTAATTGCCCAAGAATTTCCTCTATGAAGAAGAAGAAACAGCAGACAGGTAGATCTGGTCTTTTTAGACAAGAAGACAGACATATGTTAAGGTTATTTGTTGTGGTGGCCCTACACAACAAGAATGCTGCTCAGAACCTACCTGTGAAAACGGAGAATGTGAAAACAGGTTGTGCTTATTTTGCTTTTATACTGGATTTGAGTATGAACTGAGTTCTACAGGGGAAAAAAATGAGCTAGTTTATCTCAGTATCATTTAATTGAAAACAATTAATTACAAAAACCATTCAGATGACAATTACCCCCAAAGATATAGGTATAAGATCACTCAGTTAAGAAGAAACAGATGCAATGAACAAGATTGTAACAAAAAGAATAAATTAAAAGGATGAACAGAAAGAAGTTCTATTATCCATTCCTTGATTGTAGTATCATAGATGGTAGCATAATGAAAGAGGAGCGAGTTTTATGGTGCACTGATAACTGCTAGAGAAGAGAAAGAGGCCAACAAGAAATACTCTCTATATATTAATATTCTGAAAACATAGTCTGCAAGTTTGGTTGAGAATCCCAAAAGCCAAAGCTTCAACCAGCAGCTCGAGACTAGTGAAATAAATGAAAGCTTAATGCATAATTTTCTAGGCAATTCATTAGTAAAGCATTAAAATATTTCAAACTCATTTTTCTACTTTATACTAAAAAAAATATCAGCATGAAATGCCAGAAGTGAAAATTTCAATTTTCTTATTTCCTTCTTCTAGTCCTTACTGTAACACTTAGAAAACTCTAAGAAGAATTGAAAAAAGCAACAGAGATTTCATCAGGTGAGCTTATACAACTTCATATCTGCAATCAGCTATTTGATACTCCCCAATACGACAGTTACTGAAGTTGACTAATATTCATCCAAGAGGTAGAAAATTCCTGAAAGAAGTGACTTGCTTCTCCTGCAAAATCTTCTCACAGGCTTACTTATTTTCACTGTATCATAAACAGACATTTGGTTGATTTAGTCACCTTAGAAACACAGAAATTGCATTGACTCAGAGTAACACCATGCAAACATGATTTTCCACCACACATTGGTAAGTGTGGTGCCTAGTGCCACATAAAGGTAACTCATCAGAGTCCTTCAAGAGCACCAATCTCTGTATTGCATTCCCAGTTCTTGCTTCCCATTTCTGAGGTACTATTTCCTCTCAGAACAGTATTCTACATTTCACCATCTTCCGCATCTCTTCTCCAAGACTTCAGTGGTGAGATTAACCTCAAATCTAAACTGAAATAGTGGCTTTCTACACAAATGCCACAAGACCAAACTCTTTTTAAACAGAATATCTCATACCTCTGACTGCTTCAGGTGCTTCAGCAGTCACTGAAATATATTCAAGTGGTTGAAAAGCACAGTGAAAATAATCCCCATAGTTACTGACAATAGAAGGAACTGTAGCACTTCACTTATCTTTGTGGTAACTCGTTTCCCTTGTGAGAGACAAGAAGAAAGTCTGTATTTGACTGCTACATCCTTCTGTGTCATGTATCTAGAAAACTCTCAGAATCACGTCTGGAGGTTTGACATATCAGCTGTGCTATAAAGGTCAGAATTGCAGTGACAGTCCGAGCGCTTCCTTGTTAGGAAGGACTAAAGAGTTACCAAGACTCAGCCAGACATCTAGTTCACTTTTCACAGTTCCACCAGAATGAATTGCTGTAAGGATCATGGAGAAACACTGGGGTGTCTTAGGGCGTAGTCCATATCCTCAAACCTAAAAGATTCATTAGCAGCACCTATGGTGCTGTGCTATCAGAGGTGGAGCTTTGCTGTGGGAACATTTGCAGTCCTGGGAGTTAATTCAGGTTAGATGTGCATGCCAAAAAGTCAGATTAACTATGTAGTAAATGTCTACACTCAAAATTGATTTGTAAGATGTTTGATTTAGGGGTTTTCTTATTTATCCACTATTGGCACCTTTTTAATGGCACATGACAATGAATTGATTGATTGGATAGCACTGAGACCCTTGGAAAGGGCTGCAGCAGAGCCTTTGAAGCTCACAGACACCTTACAACACAAGCATAGATTGAGCTTGTCACCTTTTGAGGAGCAGAGAACAGTCAAGGTATGCTGAAAAAGCCATTTTTTAACTAGGAAGCAGAGTTACTTCAAAGTGTGACAATATTTCTGCAGATGTCTGTAGACCCCTGACATGAACTGTCATTAAATAATTTGTCATTTTCATCTAAATAGATTACAGTATATCACAAAACCCAGCAGCAACAGAAAGCACACGTTGTTATCCACCAAGTACAAGTCAATGGATGCACCTGGCTTACTGCAGTTTGATATCCTTAAGGCATTTCAACAAACCAGGGTGGGGAGGCAGGATGGAGAGAATATTACAGCTGCCAGACCACAAGATGAGGCAGAGCTGATACAAGTGTGTGATAGATCCAAGTGTTTATTTGTACATGTACACCATTCAAGCATTCCAAGAGATGTGCTGACATCTTCCAAGATGAGAGCATGCCAGCTGGCCTGGTTTAGGATCTGTGTTATGAGTGGAACCAGCAAAAGAGGTTTCATTATACTCAGAATTCCAATGCCTCCAAATTTGTTCATTTTCCAAATCAGAACAAATAGATCACTTTAAATGCAATGGAAGGTAAAAAATTTCAGGCATTTATCTTTAATTATAAATAGTCCTAAAATGGTGGTGGCATAATTTATAAAAGGCAAATCTGGTTGAGAATCTAAACAACTTATTTAAACACTTTCTGTTACAAGTGAAAGTTCTGAAGTTCAGGAAACAGGGGGTTGGGGGTTCATTTAGTTTTCAAGTGTAGAATTTTTGCCAAAAATAAATATAAGCAACTGACATTAGATTAGAGGTTTTTTAAACACAAACAGAATTCAGACCTTTGTCTCAGGCAGGATTCAAGGCATTTCTTTAGAAATTGATCAAATCTGCCTTCATCCATCTGAATGATGATTGATTTTTCTAACTGAATTAAATACAATGAGAATGAAGTAATATTTTTCTTGCTACAAACTGAGGCTTAACTACATATTTAGCTAACAACCTTCTGTAAAAACATATTCACATGCTTATTTGAAAGGGAAGTTGTCCATAACCTAGAAGAAACCTTTTAAGCAAAATAGGTTCATATCTTATAAAATGTGTCATAGTAAAATGAAAATATAATATTTTGACCACATTTTATCCTAAATAATCCTTCCCTTCTTCTTTTAAGTTTTCCAATTTTAGGGAAAACTAATTCCCTATTTAACATTTATATGACCATGTTGTACCTGTTCATATCTGAGGGTAACAGAGGAATTATATAAACTATGTAATAATCTCTCTCTAGAAAAGTCTTTTGACAAAATGGGATATTCCAGTGTATTCATAAATCTCTCCAGAAACTGCTGTTTTACCAGCTTTACCAGAACTGTAACAGATGTGAAAAAAGCCTCCAAGACAGTACCAAAGAAATAAGCACCGAAATAAGCACAGTTCAAACATCTTCAACCTTCCCAATTCTATTTCTAAGAAATAAGGAAAGAGAAAATATCTCTCTGAAGGGCTGCTGTGGAATGCAAGCTGACAAATTCCCATTTCTAGAAAGAAGATGGCAACATGAGGAACAAAACAGGATTTAAAGCTCATTACTTTTTATGATATTGAGACATGTCAAAAGGCTCATTTTGGAATATGAAGACTGTTATGTAACATTTCAGAAAAAGGATAAAAACCCACTTTTTATTAGCATATAAAGTAATCAACGGTGAAAACACTTCCCTAGGATGACATTCAGAATGAACCATATGTTGATGACATCTACACACTGGGTTATGAAAATCAAACAGGGTTATGAAATCCATACAGCAGGTGTAATGTTTTGTAAGCAAGTGCTTTCATTAGATAGTATTTCAAACATATGCAGAAAGTTACAGAGTTTGGTTTTGGACTTTTTTGATTTTCTAAATGTTCAGTACAGTAAACTATTTCAAGTGGTCAGGATGGATTGTGATCTACCTAAAATTCACACTTACATCATTGTCTATGTCACTTTCAGCTTTCATTTAGACCATGGAAAAGAGATTTGTATCCCTGGAAACATTCACAACAGCAGAGTAGTTTAAGTTTTCAAGATAAAATTGTAAGAGACAGCATCATCATGGTCATGTCAGGCTTTCATTCATCTGGATGGGCTGAATGGCTCTAGCAGATGCCAACATGCCAAATTTTGTTTCCTGAATTACATCCTTACCATGTGAAATCCTGCCATTAAAAACATCCCTCCACAAAACCTCCACATGAAGTAGGCCAAGCAGGAAAGCAACTGAAAATGGGGAATATATACATCTTGCCTGTCCAACTCTGAGGCACTGGTGACACTTTTGAGCAGATGTGCCAGCTCAAAAGCTGTTCACAGTAGACTGGTGTGTTTTTGGCTCCTTCAACCACTCAGGTTCCTCAGCAGACCCCTCTATTCTTTTCTATTTCAACATCCACTCCATATGCAGATATTTCATGTGCAATAACAAACTGATTTTTCTGTGTTAAAAAATAAAACCAAACCAGAACCCCAACAAACAGAGTTGAAGTACTTTACTTTTTAATGGATGTTCTAATGTTCTATTTATTTAATAACTCTTGTTATTTGTTTTTTGTGAATAGCTCCCCAGGTGGGTTAACACAGATAAGACCAAAGAAAATGCATGCTGGTTTTGTCATTTTTCTGCTTAATGTCTCTTACAGTATAAAACTGGGGCTAGATGAAAAACCTGCATGATTGATTTTAGGCACAAGATGTTCTCATCCAGCAGTAAAAAGCAAACTCTCCGAGGCAAAAATTCTTTACCTTGTAAAAAGTACACCAATATAATGTTACTGGAGTGCCTCAACAAAGTGCAATACTTCCAGTTAAAGGTATTAGTGAGAATGGCATGTTCTGACAGCATCCAGCTTGAAACAGCCAAAGAAATATGTTTCAAATGTGCTTAATATCAGCAGCACCAACTAAAGAACAGTGCTCCGGACACTTGAAAAGATGCTGACCTCCAGTGTCTTAAAGTGGTCAAACCGACCTCTGCTTTCTGCTCATAATGTACAAAATAACAAGAAACCTTGATGTTTTAAGTCAGGGCGAATACCAGAAACAGCAAGAGGCAGCAGTCAAACCCGAAATATTTTAAGGTGAAAATATGACATGACAAAAATCTACCTATCCTGGGGTCTTATCATACCTGCATATTAAAATGGTGAGGTATGTGTCCCCCATTATTGGGGGTCTACATTATTGCAAATTTTCATACTTATATTTCTTGCAAAGATTTCTTATCAGATACATACTCCTCATATCCATAAAATCAGAAATCTGTTATGTCTCAACAGGTTGAAGAACAGACTGACATACATCCTGGTCTTGCGAAGCAACAAGTCCATTTAAAAGTTTAATTGGAACACCAAACGTTTAGCAGTTCCATTGCTGTGAAAACGTTATTTATTACAAAGTGTTTCCATTGATACAATTGGACTTTTTTTTGCTCCTCTACTCAGATTCACAGCAGTGTTACTAATTCTGAGAATGAATCAGAGAAAAATAAATATTCCTGCTACTTATTTGTGTGCTTACAAGCGTCATTAAATTTGCTTGCTTACAGGAGTTATATTCCCTACTTTTCCTGGAAATCAAATGACAGAAAAACAAACTTGGAATGAGCCCAAACCCCAAAATCAGATCCAAACCTACAGCAAACATCTCTAAAATGTGAAGTTATTTATAGCAAGGGTGGTGGTTTCGGTATATGTCTAACCAAAACCTCAGATTGAACTTTGGTTTTGATTCAAAGTGTTGAAACTATAGGTTCCTTCTGATTCTCTCTAAATTATTTGGCTCATTGCTTGTCTGAGGTACAAATTACTCAAGCAGGAATTCTCTGGCAATTTGTCCATGGAATTGTGATTAAATCCTGTCTGCAAAGACATAACATTAGAGCTGATACAATAAAGTTTGCATTCAAAGATGAAGCATTTGCAGTTGGAGGTGGCCCACACTGGGAATTCCTTAGGAGGCCCTTAAAACCACAAGCTACTTTTTCCTTTCCAGGCCCTTCCTTATTATTCCATTTTTTTTCATCTCAGACTGCAGTTTGAAACTTGATCCTGTTTCACGAGATGGGGGCTGGTGTGGAGTAAGAGAAAAAGAGGAAATTTTATGCCAACAGAAAAAACACAACAGTAACACTTCAGAAATATGCTCTATTGTAACTAATAATGTGAAGTTACAAAATCATGTAGGTACAATTTGCAGACAGCACTGGGCACACACAGTAAAGGCTCATCACTTGGCTGTCCTCTGCGTTTACTCATTAGGAAGATTGTTTCAGACTGCCTTTCCTGATTCCAAGTACTCACCCTCCCTTGGGTTTGCAGCATTCTTTCCTTTAACTGCCTTATTGTCTCTATAAACCATGGGCAAATCTCCCAAAGGCAAAATAATTCAGCGTACTTCGTCTCCTTCTCTGTTTCTCATCCCTCTCCCTTGTCACCTTCACATGCCATTTTTACTTTAATCACAGCTCTGGGATCAGGGCTGACAGGATACCATTCACCTTCTTGACTCTCTGTGCACACCCCAGCCAGGTCCCAATATCTTGAGAGAGAAGCAAGACATCTATATTAGAAGTAAGCAAAAGCCTGATTTCTGAACAGAGAAGACCTTAGAGATTTCCTGTGCCACAGTTTCAACACAGGCAGTATTCTTCCTGCATATGCATTGCCTAGCAGTGTAGTTTGATCCTCTCTGCAGCCTCTCGACATTATTGCCATGCTGCTGAGAAACGTTGAGCTGTGAAGTGAGAGCCAGTAGGAAATTAAATCCTCTTCATTTTTCTTGCTTTCTCTTGCCTCTCACTTCCCTGCTCTCCACCCCTTTCTTTTCCATGACAGAAAACCTGAAGATTTCTTTCCTTCACCTCTAACTGGCATATTTACTGTTGAGCAGTAGATTCACTATTAGGAGTTCTTATAGGAAAACCAGAGAGAAATTTTGAAAACAACTTTTCTATTGAAAATCTGGATTAGAAGACAACTGCTGTCAACACTGCCCACCTGCTGTTCTTAAACACTCTTCTATGAACAGTTCAAACACTAATTATGCCCCTATGCTCTTGGTGCTGGACAAATAACCAAGGATTTTACTGAAGAAGTGAAAACACAGTAATAGAGAAAATTGTTTGAAAGGGAAAGGAAAAGGAAAATTCAAGTCTCTCTGAGATATCTTAATGGAAGGTGTGTCATAGAGCTGGGGACACAGTATGAGCGACCTGTGCCTATGCTACTTTCATGATAAACCCATGTGGAAGTTGAAGGAGGCTTTTTCCATTATAGCACCTCAACAGTTAAATTACAATTTTCATGGTCAGTGTTAAGATTCCCATGACACAGTGCACATATTCTACAGGTGCAATATGCCTACCACTGTTTGAAATTTAGGACAAAATCGTGGTAATGAGAGATTGTGTTCATTCCCAACAGCGTAAATCCTGCATTTATACAACAGCCTTGCAAGAAGACATGCTGTTGAGACCATCCAGGGTAAAACTAGTATCTTGCTGAGAGCTAGTGAGCTGTTTTGTGAAAGCTGGTTGCACACCTTGTTGTGACGTGCAACATAGCAAATAAAACTTTTGAACCATGCTGGATGATGTGACCTGACTGCAGTTTGTTCAGCTTCATTGAAGAGGTAATTAAAAATAACTTGGAATGGCAATACTTTTAATCCAGGAGGTGAATTGAAGACATGACTAATTTTATAGTGGATAATTCACATTTTGTGAATCTTTCACTTAAAACCAAAAAAAAAAAAAAATCAAAACCAAACACCAACCAACTAAAAAAAAAAACAGAAAAAAGAAAAAATGAAAAAATGAACAAACAAAAAAAGCCAACCCTTCCCCTTTCCCCACTACCCCAAACAAAATAAAACACTAAACAACCCCAAGCCAAACAAAAAAAAAAAAAAAAAAAAAACAACAAAAAAAAAAAAAACCAAAAAAACCCAAAAAAAACTAACCTGGGGAGAAAAGCAGACCCCAAAATGCATAATGAAACACTACTGCAGTTGGCAATGTCTGTGGACTTTAGGCCTCTCTACTCTCAATTATAGACACAAGGCTCCCGATGGACAGTAGGTTAGTACTGTTTTATTTTTCAGTGTTCTGTGTCTCTTTTAGGAGAAGTATTCAGGTGAGCTTACCCAGAAAAATGGCTGGGATGGAATCTGGGGCTGCCAGGAAAGAGGTCATGTCCTGGGAAAGGCTGAGTGAGTAGCTATAGAAGCCAGATGTGGCAGAAAGAACGTGTTGGCGACCAGGGCAGACTGCAGTGTCACCAAAACTCTGAAGATTACAAAAAGCAATTCAAAACAAGTATCAAACCTACCTTTTAGACCACAATAGGAAGTGGAAAATCTTTGTATAAACAATACTTTTAAAAAGAAGCCTATTTTGTCTCCCTACATTTTATGTTTTCCTTTCAAGCTGTATGACCCACTGGGTTCTTTTAATAAAGCCTAATGATGATGATGGTGATGATGATGATATTAGTAGTAGTAGTAGGAATAGTAGTAATAATAATAGTAATAATAATAATAATTTTCGCTCACTGGGAGATGATCTCAGCCTATTCATATCAAACCTCTGTTCAGTTTAGTTCCTGTACTGTATAGAGGACTGTGATCTTGTTCACTAACACCTCTTGCAAGAATTTTTAATGACCAGGGGCCAGCATTTTCTCTTGCTGGAGCTGTACCTTAACAGTTAAAATTCTAGAGAAAACACTGTCAAGCAGCAGCAAGGGAATTTCATTATTTGGAGAGAGTTGAAGTCCTTCACAGAATAGAGCATAAATCCTGCAAGTATCTTAAGCAGTGAGTATCATTTCACACTAGAAAGGACTAGACAAATCAAGAAAGGACCTGTAGTCCCATTTATATTTGCAAAAAAGAGTTCCAGAAAAAAAAAAAGAAGAATAGTAGAAAGATGACTATCTCAGAGCTAGCCTTGTCCCATGTATTTGATGTTTTTAAACTCAAGTTCGACCTGATTTTTTATTTAACTACCATAGAGAGGACTAAGAAGACAGCATTAACAAATGGGTTTACAGGAAGCTATATGACACATATGAGTGAGATTCTGTGAAACAGAGGATATAATTAGAAGAAAATATATGTCAGTAGCAGATGTAGGTGAAAGGTTAAAGAATGCAATACAGAGGCAAGAGGTCTAAAGCAACTACTGGAATAACTAGAGTTAACCAATACAAGACAGTCATGTGTCTGAAGCCAAAGCTTATGGAAGGCCAACAGTGTTTTGGCACTCAATGCTCTTTAAATAACTTCAGCATATTTCTAAAAAGAAAGGCTATAGGAGCTCCGTATTACAGGAAAAATACTAATCAGACACAGGTTCACATCTTATTGCAAACAGCAAAAATCTATACCATAACCAGCACATAAAAAGAAATGCAAAACTTTTAACATTTTGCAAGCATCAGCAAAGTGAACTAAGATAATGAAAACATCACTAGCTAAAAATTTTGAGGGAAAGAGGGATGCTGTAGAAGAAATCCTAATTTGAAATACCATTCTACCTGAAGATTCTGTGCATTAGTTTTAATCTGGATATGAGTATTTAATGAATAGTACAGAAAAAATTGTATTATAAAAGAAGAAAAACTACATGCATTAGGGAACAGAATGTGAGAACAAGGAAAACTAACTACATTTTTAGAGGCTGATGTCAGTTACCAAACTTGCAGATAGACACAAGGGACAGAGCATGCAGAGCACATACAGAGAATGCAGTAGTATACAAAGAAAAAAAAAAGCCAGAGTAAAAGAATGATTTTGAATTGAGCGCTCCACCATGAGAAAGATCTATTTATCTTTTTTATTAATGAGAACAATTGCAAACTGCAATATTGTCACTGTCAGGATAGGTTAAAATTCAGACACATAGGCAATGCCATTTCTTCCATTTTACCTATCCAAAGGCCCTGAAAGAAGATAATAAGCTGCTTCACATCTCTCTTTTTGTTAAAACAGATTACAGGCAGTTAAAAACCCAAACAGGGCAGATTGAAGAAAGAGAGATTCAGGAAACAATGACCAGAACAAGTGGCATTTATTCTTAACAGCTGCAGTGTTTATTTTAGAAGAAAATGTGTGCATGTCCAGGTGCAAGACACCTCAGGGTTTAATCAGAAATTCTTATGAAAGTCAGCTATGAGGTGCTCTATGACTATGTGTAATTGTGTTTTTGCTGTTGATTGAAGAACTGGACAGTTAAGTTTTGTCTGGGATATGATGTATTATGGCATAGACTGTGTCTCTCCATGGCAGAAAACCTAGGCACTAGGGGTGTCACTGTCATTCAGAGTTAGTCAGTCACTCTTTTGGAGACTAAAGCCATTGTTTGACAGGAACTACGAACTGTAATCCCTGGACTGTGAAGGGGAGGCAGGGCATTCTCATTCAGTGTACATTTGTATCTGAGACAAAAGGACTCATGCCTTGGTACAAAACTGATTATCAGCCAGCACTAGTAAAAGACTTCTCCCATGGTTAAACTGTTCCATGACTTTATGCCTTGCAAGCAATTTATGTTGTCCATGGAGACACTTAGAAATTCTTATAGACAATAAATTGGCCTAGGCTGTTCATAGGTTTGTTCCTCTTCTGTAATTAGTATACGATAGTTGCAAAGATTTTGTAAAGATTTCTGAAATAACTTTGCTATTTCAGAGATTCAAACAGGTTGGACTTGAAGAATTAGCACTTCAGGTGGCTGAGATTCTTCAACCCCATTCAGAGTTTGCTTCGTCACAGAATCTTTTGGGCAGGAACTATAGGTCAATCTTCAACTGCCAAAAAGACATTAGGAAAATCAGAAATAATTCAAAAATGTTCCATTAGTTGTCTAACTATGTAGATAAATATTTTAATCCTGTAAAATATAGATAAAACATAAACATTGAGCTTTCTGTGTGTCCATTTTCTGCTAAAATATTTGAATACTTCATAGTTGTGTCCGGTCACCCACAAAAAAGTAAAACACCATCTCAGGTTTTTATAATAAAATTACCTGAAAACTAAGCAAAAAATTAATTAATCAGTTATGTATGATTGTTGTCTCATTTTTAGATATTCATACTGCATTCCTAACACAATTACTATATACTGGGGAATAAAACTCCATTGGCAGCACCCAGTGTCATTGTCTTCTTTGCTTCATTTCAAGTGTAATCATCCTGGGTGTGGGTTATTCATTAGAACATATAAACTTATAATTTTCAGTATTTTTCTTCTTCTTCTGTCAGTGGACCCAGAAAGACACATTCACTGAAATTCAAATTTGTTGAAAATATTATTAATATTGATTAGAATTTAACAGAACTATGTTAAATATGTATTCTTGAATCCCTTCTAAAACCACATATCTTCCTCAGAGCGTGGCTTTGGTAAAGCTTTTTGATTAAAGAGAGCAGTTACACTATAACTTGAAGTAAAAAGAGGAACAGAAAATAGAGCAGAATTTTTTTATACTAATACATATAAATATATTGTTGCATTAACATGAACAATACTAGCAATAGTTCTAACAATTTCAATAAGAGCATTTTTTTTCCTAGGAGGTATGTTGGCTGGAGTTTAAGGAGATACAATAGCTATGCAAAAGTGTTTGATCCACATGTCATTGAAGGAAAGAGCATGAATGATTTATGTTGGAAGCAACCTGTGGATATAATCTGCATTGTTCAAGTAGATCCAACTGCCCTGATCAAGCAGGATCACCTGAAACAGCTGGACCATCTCCAAGGAAGGAGATTCTCTGGGCAATCTACATTAGTGCCTGGTCACCCTCACAGTAAAATACTTCCTGAAGTTCACAAGGAACTTCATATATTTCAGTTTGTGCCCATTATCTCTGGTCCTGTCTCTTTAAAGAGCCTGTTTCTGTGCTCTTTGCATTCTTCCTTTAAGTATTTATATGCATTAATGATTTTCTTGAAGAGCCTTCTCTTTCCAGCCTGAACTGTCTTCAGTCCTTTTTGAAAGGAGAAATGCTGTATTTCCTTGATGGTCTTAGTGGCTCTTTGCTGCACAATCTTCAGTATGCCCATGTCTCTCTTGGACTGAGGAGCTCAAAACTCAACCAGGACTCCAAGGGTGGCCTCACTGGTGCTGAGAGATGAATCATAGAACCATTACAGTCAGAAAAGACCTCGAAGTCCAGCCATCAACTTGGCACCACCATGTTCACCACTAAACCATAACCCTAAGTGCCACACCCACACACATTTTGAACACTTCCAGGCATGGTGATCCTACCACTTCCCTCCCTGGGCGGTCTGTTCCAATGCCTGATGGTTCTTCCAGTAAAAAAAATGTTTGTCATTTCCATTCAAAACCTCCTCTGGCACAACTTTAGGCCGCTTCCTCCTCCTGTCCTGTCACTTGTTACTTGGGAGAAGTGATAAAATTCATACCTTACCACAAACACCTTTCAAGCAGTTGTAGAGAGAGACAAGGTGTCCCCTGGGCCTCCTTTTCTCCAGTCTGTACTAGCCCAGTTCCCTTGGCTGTTCCTTACAATACTTGTGCCCCAGACTCTTCACCAGCTTCTTTGCCCTTCTCTGAACATGCTCCAGCACCTCAAAATTTTTCTTCTAGTAAGAGGCCCAAAACTGAGCACAGGTTTTAAGGTGAGGTTTCAGCAGTGCCTAGGACAGGGGGAGGGGTGTGCAGTGAAGGATGGCCTCCATCGACCTGCTGGCAATACTTCAATGCAGCACAGGATCCCATCTGCTCCATTGGCTATCCTTTTTGCAAGGACACATTGTTGCCTCATGTTCAATTTGGGATCTACCAGGTTCCCTGAGTCCTATTTGCCTAGCTGCTCTCCAGCTGAGTGGCCCTCAGCATATGGTCAATCAGCTTGTTTATCCCCAGGGGCAAGACCTTGCACTTCTCCTTGCTCAACCTCACCAAATTCTTGTTGGCCCATTTCTCTGGGCTGTTAAGATCCCTCTGGCTGGCAACAGGATCATCTGCTGTATCAGCCACTCCTTCCTGTTATGTGTCAGCAGCAAATTTCCTGAGGGAAAATTCTGCCTCATCAGCCAGATTATTAATGAAGATGTTTCACAGAACCTGACCCAGTCATGACCTAATATTTTACTGTCATTATTGCCTTCCAACTAGACTTGGTTTCACTCTCTGGGCCTGGGCATTCAGTCAGTTTTCAACCAAAATCACTGACAGTTCATCCAACATTAAGAGGGATCTTATGGGTGACAGTGGGAAAGGCCTTACTGAAGGCAGGTAGGCAGTATCCTCTGCTCTCATATCATCTATTAAACCAGTCATTTATGGCAGAAGCTTATAAAGTCAGTCAGTCATTACTTCCCTATGATGAAGCCATGCTTCTGATGATTGTCTCATCCTTTTTTCATCCTTCATTTGCTTAGAAATGGTTTACAGGACTAGGTGCTCCACCACCTTCAGAGAGATCAGGGTGAGGCTGACTGACTTATCAGAAAAAAGAGTAGATCCACAATGCTCAGACAATGCATGCAGATTGATTTGCTGATTTCAAATGGTTTAAATGTATTATGACTCAAGCAATTTTTAGGCCAAAAACTCCATAGGCATCCGAAACACAGAGTAAAGTCATTAACAAATGAGCAGGAAACAAAGCACTTTGGGTCATTCCACTTCTTTGCTGCATTAGAGTTTGCTATAGGAGGACTCATAAATGGAACAGCACAAGAGGATTCATTATATTCACTGCGCCTCAGCTTAGCCTTTCAAAATTCTACCTTACACAAAACTTTTCTGTCTCCTCCCACTCTGTACTTCCAGTTCAAGAACATTTTATTTAAAAGGAATGAGAAAAAATAAGCCCTATATCTGCAGTGCTTCAAGTCCACTCTAACTAAACTTGGACTTCAAAGTTAAGCACTGTGCCACACATATTGGTATTTGCCCATCTCTGTTTTTTCCCCTCAATGTAGAAATGCTATTTTTTTGTTGAGAGAGTGTCATGTGCCAGAGGTGGATGGGAAGGAGTCAAATAATTAACTCAGCTCCTGCTGAAAATATAGACATTTTCTCCTTTCTTTTCCCCTTAAACAGGTTTGGGGTTTTTTTTTTTGTATCCTCAGAGCCATTACTAACTTCTCCTTCACTGTTATAAATTGTGGGTAAAAAATTAAAACATAGAAATGCAATAAAAAGTGAGAAAATTGCTCTGTAAGGAATTACTTTTGAAAAATTTTCATGTTCCATAATGGAATGTTATAACTATGTAAGTGCAATCTAAATTAAAACCTTGTGTTTTGTTAAAAAGAAATCTTGCTTAAGACATCAATTATCCATTTCCAGACTAAATAGCAAACTTTCAACATGTAAGGGAATAAGGTCCCTTCAATTAGACTATCTGGCAGCTGCCAATAACATGGTTTCTTTGATATTTATCTTGCAGTTTTTGTAGCTAATTTATTGCTATTTCCCACATATTCAGGTATCTGACTCAAATCCCAGTAAGAAAAGAATAGGTAATGGCTGCATACCCGTGATGAAGTACCTTTCTCAGTACAAGGCATTTACTTGTTCCACACATAGCCACCATATTTGTTTGTTTTCCCTGTCTGACCTTATCTGATTGTTCCACTGGACTTTCTTGCAGGCTTGAACTATTTTCCACTCTAGAAGTGACTTTATGGCAAGCACCAAAGCCCACCTGGAGGGACAAACGAGAGGCTCCCAGATATCACAAAGCAGCACTTATGCCAGCTCCTTGTCTGAAGGGTGGAGAAAGCACCTGGTCTTCATTAGGATCACTGCACTGGTTAAGGAATTGCAGGTTTAAAAGTATATAGCTAAAATCTGACAAAATACCTTTCGTAATAACGTTAGATCTGCCTCAGGTATGTTTTGTCCTGCCTTGAAATCTTGAGCAAGCCGTGTCCTGTAATTGTGAAACCAGAGTTATCATTTACTGGAAAGAATTCTTTAACAAATTGTAAATAATTTCTCTGAAATTACCTTAATTTATAATAAAATCATGGCTAAACTCTCATCTCTATCACCTTCCCTTTTGTCTTTTTGCAAATATGATTCCATACTATCAAATTGGCCCAGAATGAACAGCTGCAGTTAGTTCTCTGTTTAATGAATTTGGAACTGGATATGTTTCATAGATTACACTTTCTGGATTGCTGCAAAATTATTTAGTTCATTCCCTGTCATCACTAATTTTTCCCTCCCACTCAAGGCATTGGTGGTTGGATATAAGATGTTGTTTTAGTTTCTTATACAGAACAGAAACAGTAGAGGAGACTGGTTCTGTTTGAATTTCTCCAAATATGCTGAGAATATGAATAAGACTTTCAATTCAACACCTCAGGGAGGCAAAAAAATGCTTAAAGATCTTGTTTAACTAACTTCTTGCTGGGTAAGATGTAGGTTTGTAAACATATACAGATATTCATTTTTTTATTATTTGTATTATCAACTTCAGACACGATGTCCATTTTTTCATGCTAGAAAGATAAACTGTTCAGAAGCAGACCTTAATATGGAAAAGGGAAATACCAACTATTTCACTATATAGCTGCACTGAAAAGAATTATTAATGAGAAACAAATTTTTTCAGATAAATCAAATTATTTTCTGTGTCACAGGTTGTCTTAGGGCATGATAGATTTCTTTCTGAAGTAAGAATACAATATTTTTTTTCACTTCACTCTCTTCTTTTTATCTCTGTGTCATTTGAAATATAATTTCAAACCCATTTACTTATAATATCACTTATTAATTAAATCTAAGTCCCTAGTAGCAGCTGTCCAAAGACCAGCAATGGTGCATCTGACCTATAAGGAATTGATACACGGTAGCAGCTTTGTTCCTTTAGGCAGATTTGTTCTGCAGTGGAGAGAAACATAATTTATCCAAGAACATTTTTTTCACCTTCTTTCTTGCTAGCCATTGGTTTGTTTGTTTTTTGGATTTTTTTCTTGGGGGGGGGGGGGGGGTGGTGTCTTGGTTTGGTTTGATTTGATTAGTTTGTTTATTTGTTTTGTTATTTCTTTTGTGTTGGGATTTTTGTTTGCTTTGGGTTTGTTGGTGTTGTTTATTCTTGTTTTGTTTTGTGGCTTTTGGGGTTTTTGGGTAGTTTTTAGGTTTTTGTCTTTTTGGTTTTTTAAGTCGGTTATGGGTAATACAGCTTGTGTTAAAACTGGATCTCAATGAGTAGACATTCAGACATTACTGAGATAATGAACTCTGATACATTCAGGCATTTCTTTACCCATCTAATATATCAGTTTTGGATCAATCTTTTCATCAGGAATTTGTCTTTTCAGAAAGTTCTATTAGAAACCTCAAGGAATGCAGTCACAAAGGAGTTAAACCACAGAAAAGCAACTGGGACTAAAATTGATGTTTTTATTCAAAATTTATTTTAAAATTTTAAAGTTTAATTTAGAGTTTAAAAGAAAACTTCTTAGACTGTCCTTTGGAAAGTATACTGAACTCCCTCTAAGCAATTTTATTTATAGGGTTTCCTTTTTTCAGCATGAGATGCAACCGGTGGGCCATAAATCAGTTTTGAATTTCTTTAATGAAAACATTCCTTTCCCATTTAATGCTTCCCATGCAGGATCATGTTCTCTTCTGTGTGACAAGAATGTGTGAATGCTGAACTCAAAAGCACAGACTCCTAAACTACTATAATCACAATCTACCTGCTCCCTAAATGTTTTCAGCAGTTTGTTACCAAAGATATTTTTTTAAATGTAACCTCATTGCAAT
This sequence comes from Melozone crissalis, assembly GCF_028551555.1. Classification (NCBI taxonomy): domain Eukaryota; kingdom Metazoa; phylum Chordata; class Aves; order Passeriformes; family Passerellidae; genus Melozone; species Melozone crissalis. Next base: position 42,749,956 of record NW_026535783.1, on the reverse strand, counting down.
GACTGTCCAGCTTTAAAGCAAATTATATTTTGTACATCTCAGTACACTTGTATGACAAACTATATATATGCATGCCATTAAGAAAAGATTTCCCTCACCTTTTTAAATTAAATTTTTGGCTTCCTTACAGAAATAATAATTTCTTCATTATGCAGCAACAGAGCTGCAAACCTTATAGTATGCTGATCTGCAGCATTTGGATAGTCTTTACTTTCAGAGTGTACATGAGTCCTGTTTCTTAGAGCAGGTGGTAGAAGAGAGGCAGTGAAAAGGGATCCAGTTGCATATACAAAACATCTTTCATCAAAAGGCCTTTGTTAACCAGTTACAGTTTGTTGGATGTAGTTCAGGCTCAGTGACCCCTTTCCTACTACATATTGAACCTTTCAGCTGAGAAACCTCTCATTCAAGGTTATTAGAGACAGTATGGTGTATAGAGGAAAGTCTCAGTGGGACAGGAGTGTTGTAAAGAGTTCATTACATCACTATTGTTCTGGGCATAGCTATCATATAGCAATTTTTGCTCCTTTCATGGAAAATTTCACTCTGGATTCCTGTATCCCAAGATCCAGTAATAGGCAAGACATTAGCATCTTTTCCCACTGACCTGTAGTTGTGGATGGACCAGCTGTTGTACAACTCCACTTACTTCCTTCTCGGAAATTTTCTGTTCTAGAGCCAAATCCTAAGAAGTGTTTCCTACTACTTGCGCCTACCAAACCAAAAACCCAAAATATTTATCTATTTCCTGGCAGTACATTTCAACCCCTCTTTACATATCTCAAACACCCCCCCACACACCGTTCCTCCCCAGAAGAATGACCAAGAACTATACAGCAATCTTTAATAAGTTTGTATTGAAGCAATGGATCAATTCCCCCTTTTTTTAATATATATATATGGCTTGTCTCGCCAGTACATCTGCAACATCCCCTCTGATTATTCCAACTGCTTCTAACTGATATTCACAGCCATTAAAATTTCTTTTTCTTTAGTGAAAAAGTAATGAAATAATTTCAGTTTTCTCCTTATACTGCAATTATTTTAAATGGCTGATAAGTAATACGCCTTTTAAAGTAGCTGATATCTTTTACACCCAAAAATGAGACTAGAGAACAAATATCTGTTAACTTTAAATACAAATGCATACAAATGCAAAATCTGAGTGGAAGAGAGCCCAAGTTTACTGCCTGATTCTGGGGAATGGCTGGTAGCCATTACCTGCTTTAAGAGGTCATAGCTGCCTTAGCAAGCTGGCATGAATCCCAGCCCAGACCAATGCTTCTGCCTGCTCCTTCCCATCCAGTAGGGTACTGATCTCTCCAGTAGGGAGATTCAAAAGGAGTTTGAGGTACATAAAGGCTAAAGGCTGGCTGACAACTACGGTTTTGACAGTGTGGTCATGGAAGTTGAAAACAGACGCAAATTCACTGAAAATGGAGCATCATTAATTTTTTTCATTCGCATACTTTAATTACTGTTCTTTATAATTCACACTCCATTCTTACCAGCATTCTTTAATGATTCTAATTTATCATGATTGACCTTCTCCCAAATTCTTTAAAAATGCCATGATGGAGCAGTTTATAGTAAACTTGGACAAAAACACACTTAAGTGATATCAGAAGAGTTAATTTCAGCTACAGTATATTCCTGAGTGAATTCACTATTAAGTGTGTATTTTATGTCATTAAAATGAATTTTAAAAAGTGGCAAAAACAGGCCAGTTACAAGGTAGTAAAATACTTTCAGGATTTTTAGAGGAAAGAAAAGAAACTCGCAATATTTATGTTTGGATAAATTCTGGTCACAGAAATAAACTTGAATGCAACATTTTCAAATAATAAAATTATCTTTTTTATAAAGTAAGTGTGAAGTTGTTTGAGGTTTTATTGATTTACATAGTGTGGAAGTGAATGCCTTGCTTAAACAGACCTTAAAATTTCCAGTCTAAAAATTTACCCTAAAATGTAAAATGTACAGCCTTGTGCTGTATTCTGAACACTAATTGGTGAAATATTGCAGTTTGACAGGGAACAGGCACTCATGAACTCATAATACAGTTTTTTTCTCCGCCCTTAAAACTATTCAAGATTTTTGCCAGCCTGCTATCATTTGTCAGCGCTGCCATCATTTAGTTCTACACAGCTTTCTGTTTCAATTTATTGTAAAATTTTACCAGTTCCTTCTTAAAGGAGTGAAGATTTTAACTTTTTCCTAAGGTAGCTATTGGTTTGAAAGATCATAGTAGCTTTGGAGAATCCTTGAAGTGTTCTCAGTCCCTTTAACCATTCCTTTGAAGCACAGGAACTTCTGCCTTCCTTGCAAGCAACAGAAATTTAATCATCATTCAGTTTCTGTTTGCTGCTAATTGAGTGGCATTATTCCCCAGCCTTTTATTTAAATGTGCCATATAGGTACAGTATATACGGTATATGTTCATGTATCCCAGCAACGGCAACAACCCAATTATGCTGATACAGGAATTCATCTGCTCCAAAACAGGCATGGGAATGAATCTTAATGTTTGTCAAAGATCCAGCTAACCAATGTCAAAAAAAACCAAAAAATTCAGGCTATATGCAGAGCTCTCCCAGTCAGGTAGTCCCAATTGTCCACCCTTTCTCTCACTTTTTCCATACAGTGGTAACTCATCTTTGTCAACATTAAGATATAGATTGACACCTAGGGCAATAAAACCCTAGTGCCACTTAAACCTCAAAAATACCAAGTAGTAAATTGCTGTGTTACTGTTGTCTTAGTGCCCCTTCCTCAAGTTGCAGAATTTTCATGCAGAGGATAGCAGGGGCATTGTTTCTCTTCAAAGAGAATGCCTATTTCCTGTAGTCCCTGTCCCACCAAGGCAGACTTGTATGACAGTAAAAAAATGAAACTCAATTTTGTTGTGCTTAAATTACAATGTCATAACAATTCCTATCAAAATGCAAGTATTTACATAGAAGACTTGAAGCTGTTCACTAGATTTTACTCGTATGCAGACACATGATGAGCCTATACATGAATATGTATATTCAGGCATATGTATTTCTATATTGTGTGCAGTTACATATTTTTAAAATCTCAATCCACATACAGAGACATCAGTGCATAGATGTGGAGCTCTGAAGCTAGGAGTTCTGATACTTTGCTTTGTAGCAAAAAGAAGTGAAGAGAGCATCCACTCCCCCAGCCCTCCCATTCCTGGCACACTCACTTCACTCCTCCATGATTCCAATACCAACTTAATAACCAGCACTGAGATTAGCTGAGCTTGGGCTGATGTTTTGGCAAGTATTCTTATACTTTAGCTGAGTCAGGAACATTTTCCAGGTAGCTTTCACACAAAATTAAACTATGTAGAGAAGTTGAGCCAGGGCAGTATTTTTCTCTAATACTACAAGAGTTCATGCCAGAGTTTATCTCCTGTCTCTTCCACAGACTTTGGTTCATGTGTGCCAGTTCAAAATCCTCAGTGTCCTGACAAGTTTTAGCTAAGGAACTCAGGATGAAAACTTCCCTACAATCTGTCAGCCGCAGAGGAAATCAAGCCAAGTGGCCTGCATTTCACATAGCTTCTGGCTTGCCTTTGTGGTGCTTGAAGCAAGGAAACAGGATCTGCAGACTAGTCACAGTAAGATATATTTAGCCACTGTCTACAGACTTCACATGTTGCCATTTGGCATTTGTTCTTGACACAAGCCAAGTGCAAAGAATAGGAAAAACCACATGCCAAGCTGTTATGCACCTCCAGCAAGACAATGGTCTAATTGCACTGTGGTCTGTCTTAAAGACTTTAATGTTAAGTGGTAGAAATAGTTTCTTCAATGTATGGTTTGGAGCAAGGCAGAGGATAGAATGGAAAGCTGTACAGTGTGAAAGGCAATTAAATAGCAAGACATGATAAATCATGCATTTTTATAGTAGTCATTACACCTTATGTGTTACCAGCCTAAAATATGACTTAGAAGTGTCCTGGTTCTGTATGTTTCTTTGATTTGATTTAGGACATGAAGCATAAAATGTGTGATGCCTTTGCTTTGAATATTTCTCAAAATATTAACCTCTGCCTGCTGAAGTGAGCAGAGTGTAGCAAACATTTGCACTCAATCTCCTTTCTCCCACAGACACAATTGCTAGTTGAGCTGAAAGGCTTTAGTTCCTCTCCACACCTCTTCACCTACAGCACCTCGAGCTTGGAGATGTTCTGTGTTATTCACTGCATTTGAGTGGTGACTCTCACTCTTCCAAAAGTCAAAACTACAGCTGATCTGCCTCTGGCCTGCTAGGCAAATTGAGTTTTGTCTCCTTTTTCTGCCTCGGCTTTCCCAAGTGCAAAATGACAAGGATGTTATTTCAAGGTCCATAGGTTTAAGTTTGTACGTCTCACTCTGGTAGCTGGCCTTAGAAGCTGCTTTGGACCTTATTGTCTCCCAGCTGCTTCTTGCAGACTCATACATACAAAACCAACTCTCTCTGTTAGCTGCTTCAGACTGGTGGAAGTTACTACCAGCAAGTTCAGACCCTGGGTCTCTGACTTGAATCTACTGTCAGTCCAGTAGACAACTCTCAGACCTTCTATTCTCAACTGTCCCTAGTGCAGGCCACCCCAATTCATGGCTCCCAAACCTTTAGCCCTATTTACCACTAATTTCTCCATTGCAGGCACCCTGTGCACACCCCTGTGACCCATGTGATCCTATGACCCATAACTGGCACTGAGCCACCACACGAGAATACTCACAGACATGCCCCATTCAAAACAGAAATGATGATCAGTGAGTGGACAGACACTGCTAAACACACCCTGCTCATACATGTCCCCTTACAGTAAAATACTGGCCCTGTAGGAAAAATATGGGAGACAGAGCCACACTATCTAGAACAAAGTTTCTGGTTTTCCTACAACTACACACCAGGATGTATTTTTCTTCCTCCTGCCACAAAAGGGACTTCTAATCACCTCTTGTATCATGAAGGATTTACAGCAAGGTGAAAGGGTTTGATTTTCTTGATAGATGGAGGAAAATTGAAAAATGCATCATTAGTTTTTCTTGTAAATATAGGTAGATTTAGTTTGGTTTTGTCCCTCTGTTTACTTTTATGATCTGGTGGATGAACTGATAATGGTGGGTAATTTTCACATAATGACAGAGACATGACGTCCTAAACAAGAGGTAGACCAATGAAACCCCAGGAAAGTAATGTCATGCTGTTCCTAATGCCTTTCAATAAAAATATATCCCATTGTCCATCAGATTTTGTGAGGCTGAGGATGTTTGTTTGAAAGAGAGCATGTAAATGCAGCATGGGAGTAGGGACTTTTTTTAGATGCTTTCAGTCTAGGGCATTGTATTTGTTTTACTGGCTGATTATAAAATGATTACATCTGGGGAACATGTTTCAGAGCTGTAATTCTGCACTCTTCTACCAGTGTCTGTCTGCAGGTGACAGCACAGACAAAAGGACAAATCCTATCATCTGCCTAGCACATTATTACCTTACTACACATGTAGGTCCACTAATTTTAGACTAGTCATTGACTATGATTTGACAATGATCAAAAGAAGAAAGTACCACAAAATGCAGAGCAGAATAAAGTAGCCAGATGTATGATTTTTTTACTGACCAAGTTGATTGAGAGGTAGACCAACGAAAAGCTGGTCTGAAAGTTGATTAGAAAAAAAATTAGATATTGCCCTACACATGAATGTTGTTACACAGGCCTGTAGTTAGACATTTTTGCAGTGTCTCTTTTTTTTTCTTTTTAATGAAAAGCTGAGCACAAATGAATAGCCCCTTTGTAGAAAAAAGCACCTATTGTTTTTTTGTCTTAATTTGTTTATATTTTAAATACCATTGGCTCAGGAAGTCTGACAAATCCTGTTTCTCAGAAGAGAGAAAAACATTGTTGACTGACAGGGTTTTGGGAGGATAAGTATTGGTGCAAATCATCCCACCCTTTTTGCTAAACATTTTTTTTTCAAAGGCAGTTGGGCAACTAACTGAATGATTCCATATCTAATTTGATAATTTTGATGCTATTCTCAGTAAAATTTCCATTGTGAAAATACTTTGCAATTCCTCTTGTTTATATTTAGTATCTTATCTATTGTAGGCTAGGATGAGATTTGTATCAATAACCGTGAAGGCCTCATTTTTACTCCAAAGCCAAAAAACCGGAAGGCAAAATGGCAAGTGCAATAACTTTTCCCCACAACTACATCTCACGCACTTACAAAACTGCTTTATAAAATTCATCAAAACCATGGTTTGCTTCCTGACAAAGTACTGTAAGTGTACTCTAAGTACACGATCACTCTGTGGAAGTAAACCTGGCAAGACTGAAAACTGGGAAGGGGGACTGAGAGTATCTTAGTATGCACAAAAAAAAAGTACAAAACCAAAAACCTTAAACCAAAACAGAACCAAAAAAAAATCCCTGCTATGGAAAAGAAAACATGTACGCTCATAAAGGAAAGCATGAGTAATTCAATGGAGCTGCTGTTCAACAACAGTTTGTCCAGCTGAAAATATTACTTCTGTAAAGTAGCCAAGGTGAATGTCAGCTTAGGTTATCTGCTGTGGAAGTGCCAGAGATGTGGGTGAGATCTTCATAGGAAGACTCAGCAGACGTGTACTTAGCTGTGAGGTCCAACTTCAAGTTTTCTTTAATGAATTATACTGGCATCTCTTTTTGCTTCTTACCAGCCTTCCCGTGTGCTTTGCAGACTCCCTGAGGCTCATCTTACCTTCTCATTCACCCCTTCTGAAGAGATATTCTTGGGAGAACATTCTGGCTAGTATCAAGGGTATTTAGGTATACAGGGATTTTTTCTCTGCAATCCATAAAACACAAAACATAAGACATTTTAAACTGGAATAGCCCTTTCATAATCTTCTTTGTGTTTTCAGGAATGAATCAGCCCTTTCCTCAACCCTCTGCAGAGTTTATCTCCTTCCTTTGAACTTGCTGGACTTAAAAAGCCACAAAGTTACTTACCTTGGAAAAGAGGAAAGTCAAAAGTTATTTGTCCAGCCAGAAACCTGTGTTTAGCCATGATTTTGCTAGTCTCAATCTGGAGTAACTCTCTAACAGTCCTAATGCACCTGAGTAATAATGGCATAAGACATTACTAAGCCATAACCTTTTCAAAAAGATGCTGTTACCAAGCACCAACAGAGTTACAGCACCTCTAATGGTGAGCTACGATCCCACAGTAATGGCCCAAATTTTCCTGCCCTTCAATAGACTCTTAAACTTGGAGTGATGGGATCCCAGACTTCACATTGTTCCCAGACATTTGGACACACTGTGTGTAAAGGATATATTTCCAGACAATGCTACTTAGCTTCAAGGAAAGCATTTCCTTATTTCCACATTTATTAGCTGAGCAAAGTCAACACTTTACTGCATGGTCATCCACCTGGGATTGCTGTCATATGAAAGAAGGGGATCTTAGTAGACAGAGAATCGGAGCACTAATAGAAAAGTTAATAAAAGCTCATTATAGCTGCAGCCTGGTCAGCAGTCTTGGCATTCAATTATTCCCTAAGAGAGACTGATGTGTAAAGAACATTTCCTGCTCTCATATGCACTCTGTCCCTCTCCTAGTAAAGAAAATGAATCTTTCTTTAATTAATTTAGTGCAGGCCAATAGTGTTCAACATCGGAAATAGTGTATTACGTACATTTTAATAAAGAATTTATAGTTCCACTCAAAAATATCTTTCAAAAGAAACTGCTAGAAGGTGACCTGACTCATAAAGTCTTTCAAAGGAGTGAGGGAGTGGGACAAAGAGACGTATTTCATAACCAACAGGATACCTAGCAATTGTGATGGCTAACTCTTTACCACTGGAAAGGGTTTTGCAACATCTTCAACAGCATTCATATCAAAAAGTTATAAGGAAAGCCCGCTAAGTCTGAAATTTCATAATCATTGTATTACCATTTATTAATAGTTCCTGTTCTGTGATTTAAAAAAAAAATCATGTCATTTTTTCTTCTAAGGTATCTTCTGAGATGATCTGTTGTTCAGCACTCAGTCTCTAGGAGTACTTCCTTCTTCTGTAACTGCTACCCTTTTCGTTTTTCCTACTAAATCCGAAAAAGATAGTGCTAATGGCATTTTTTCTTGACTCTTGATGTTTTGTACAGATGTTAATGATCTAATGCCGCAGTCCCAGAGAAAGACAGAGCAGTTAGGTGCTCATGGTGATAGAAGGAGTCAGTGACACAACTTGTACCAGAAGATATGCTCAGCTGACTAAGAGACTGACTTGTATAAAACCACATTTCTCCTTCACCAATTTCTTGATGTTTGAGTCACAAGGGTGTACACACATGAAAAAAAAAAAAAGATAAAAGAGCAGACAGACCTCTTTTACTCCTTTTGAAATGACACTGGTCACTTCTGGGAATCATAACAAAGGTGAGATTTAAAGTAAAACCCAACCTGCACACAGACTATTGGAACCATGTTTTCCCTTGAGCAATCCCAGTAATATAAAACTTTATTAATCTTGTTTGCTTTATAGAGGATATACTTATTTTTCTTTCCTGTTTCCCAACACTTTCCTAATAGGAGCCTGTTTTGTGGAACTGTTTTGTGGAAATCATTAAAAAATAATGGAAGTTTTAATTTTGCTGTCTTTTTCTGAGAAATGGAATGGAAAGGAATGGAAGCACCAAAACAAGAAGTCTTCAAGTGCAATTAAATAACAAGGTCTGCTCAAAATCAGTAATTTACCTAGGACCTAGAGAGAGCCACTTTCAGCTCTGTAAAAGCGCATTGGGGCAAACAGTACAGTATTTCTGGCATCAGTGCACCCATATCTGTCAGATAAAATGTTTAAACTTGCCCCACTCATTCTATATAATAAAAAAAAATATTACTCTAATAGAACAGTGTCATAGGATCAGCTGTTTGGAAAATAAATGCTTCTGCATTAATGAACCAGCAGGAGGTCATTGACCTATTCTAGTCCATGGGCATTGGCTCTTAATTATAAATAATTTTAAAATGTTCTGTGAAATGAATGTTTATATTTAAAATATTTTGCTAGAAATAAAGGGTTTATTAAGGAATTTTCTGATCAGCACACCCCAACAGCATGTCTTTAACATTCTCTTTACATATAATGAGGCTATAGAGGCAAAACCATGAGTTAGGGACACCAGGACACAGAAGAAATCACTTCTTGTCTCTCCAACAAATACTTTTTGTGACTTCCCAGAATTTATCATCATATTAGAAACTATTATATATGTATGTCTCTTTAGTAACTCTATTTGTCCAGAGAACCACTTTTTGAGGCTAGTGTGCTATTCTTAACTAAATTGGATTCATTATTGTTTTGTAGGTTTGTGGTGATAACTGTTTCCTGTTTTTATTTAAGCTCCTCAGAAATAGAACACAGCAAACACTTCTATATACGTTTTTAATATTAAAAGCCTCAACTTTACAGTAATAACTTGGAAAAGAGGAATAATTAGCTAATACCTGTAATTCAGATATTAGTGTTTTATTGGTCAGGATTCTTTCTGACCTTAAAAATAAAAAGTATAATAAGAAAAGATTATATTATTACTAGCACTTAAATTTCTAAATACGATCCAATGGTCACAAATTTTTCTGTGTAGTCTTTCAGTTTAAAAAAAGGGAAAACTCAAAAAGCACAGCCTCTGGATACTCCTCAACAACCATCATCAGAAAATCTGACTCAAAGCTCCAAAACTAGGAATTTCCATGTCTCCTTACTACACTCTTCTATGAGAAAAATGTATACATGATAATCTGCCAAGAGACCCTGAAAGAGTGGGTCAACTTACATATGCTTCAGGTACACCTGGAAACCTCTATGCTTGACTAACCCTGAGCTTTTTTAGAAAATGTGTATTTTTAAAAACAAATAGATGACTGAAACACCATCAGTCATCTTTTAATTCTGTTCATGCAGTATGTTTGTTCCCCTCCCAAGTATATAAATTGTCCATTTCACATCAACTCTAAGATTAAGTCTTTGACGTATTTTTTAGGATGATTCTGAGCACAGAAAGGACATCTTGGAGCAAGTCCAGCGAAATACTGTCAAGTTTATTGGAAAGATGGACCACCTCTGAGGAGGTGAGGAAAGGCTGGGGGAACTGGGGTTTTTCACCGGGAAAAGAGAAAACTCCAGGTTGACTTAATTGCAGCATTCCAGGACCTGAAGGGAATCCACAAGAGTGATGGAGAGATGCTAGTTCTGTAGTGACAGGACAAGGGGGAGTGGCTCCAAACTGACAGAGAGTAGATTTGGACTAAATGCTAGAATAAAATTCTTTACTGTGAGGGTGGTGAAGAACAAGATGCCCAGAGAAACTGTGGGCACCTGGGAGTGTTCAAGACAGGGTGGATGGGGCTCTGAGCAATCTGTTCCACTGAAAGTTGTCCCTGCGCATGGCCATGTGTTTGGAACTATATTCTCTTTCAAGTCCCTTCCAACACAAACCATTCTATGATTCTATTGGTAAAGCTAAAATACCATGCAAAAACTGCATTAAAATGTTTATGAGTCATCTTTAATGCATCCTCTAACTCTCTAGTGTAACCACTCCACATTTACTTTAAATCTAATTAGAGGGTTTTAAGAAAAGACAGCTATGATTGTCCATAGATCAGGGGCTGTGATCTGTTTTAGGCCTCTCACTACAAGACATTAAGGATTGTGTCCAGAGAAGGTCAGCAAAGTTGATTAAAGGTCTGGAGTTCCATGAGAGGCAGCTGAGGGATCTGGGGTTGTTTAGCTGGAGGAAAGGAAGGTCGGCGGGGACCTAATCACTCTCTACAACTTGGGCTTGTGGCAAGGTGGGGATCTGTCTCTTCTCTCATGTAACAGGAGACAGAATGAGACTGAATGACCTCAAGTTGCATCAGGAAAAGTTTAGATTGGATATTAGGAAACATTTATTCACAGAAACCAGGCAGGCATTGAAAAGGGCAATCCAAGAAAGTGGTTGCTTCATTCTCCCTGAAGGTACTTAAAAGAGAGGTAGAAGCGGCACTAGTAGTGAACTTGCCATTGTCAGGTTTATGGTTGGACTCGATGATCTCACAAGTCTTTTCCTACCTAAGTGGTTCTATGAACAATGACTGGATTATGTGGACCTTTGTATTCACTCTAGACTTTAGCAGGTTTTGCAGTCAACACAACTGTAGCACTATAACAAAAGATTTTATGCTGCCTCGAACTTTTGAGAAAACAGGTCCTACTTGCCTCCCTCAAGCATCATCATAGGAATACATGTGTTCAATTCACAGAAGTCACATTTAAAGAAAATTTTCACTGAGCTTTTATAGCTCTACCAGGTGCTACAGTGCCAATCTTTTTTAATTAAAGAGAACACTGCTTGCTTTTCTGCCTGTGCGTTCACATGAAGATGGTCTTTTGATTTTAATCCTACTTGCTCAATAAATTGAAAAGTTTTGAATTACTGCCCATGTGTCCATAGTATAGGTCTTCAAACTACAAATTTTTCTTCAATGCCTTTGAAAATCATGTTTTGGTATATAATTCCTAGCAATACCATAAATGCCAACCAAAAATTCTGGGAAGCAGGTCTACACCTTCTGCAAATACTTAGCAACACTATGTCTTTGGTTTATTTCTTGTGTGAATTGTGGTCTTACCTTTAAATGCTCTGGCTTTTGTCACTCTAGGCTTCAGTCGTTGCTCTTGTCACTATAATTTTGTCAGAGAATTATCCAGGCAGTGCAGAATGGGCAGGAATACTCAGCACAGCAGTGTAATCTTTCGCATTATCCTAATACTGTCTGGCTTGGCTGTATTAAAGTACATAGCTCTAAGACAGGCAGCAGTGGAAATGTAATTTGCAAAGACTTATTGGAAGGCAGAGAGCCCCTAACGAGATGAGTAATTTAAAAGTCATGATACCAATCCTATTTCTCCCAGTAGATTCTTTGGCAGCTTACTGGTTTCTCTTTTCCTCTCTGCCCCACACCCACTACTTGCCTGTGTTCAAAGGGTTAACAGCAAACCAGGCTGAAGTGGAGTGTATTACCATGTCTTCTGCATGACTGATACTGCAATCGATCTGCAGCGGTTCATTTTCTCTCTGGAATCTCTGCCCACTGAGAACAAACACAAACACATGTGGAACCAATAGGAAGCAGACCAAGGGGTTTAAGAGTGTGTACCAACCTATGTCAGAAAGTTCTCACTTAACAGATGGGGCAATTAATAAAACAGTCAAGTGGTATGACTGCGTCAAGGTGCCTTTAAGTGCTAACAATCCTCTTTTGTCTTACTACTGTAGTGTACAGATGGATTTCAGCTGAGAATAAGCAGTGCATTGTGCCCATGTTTGCCATCGTACAGTGTCACAGTATTTATAGGGTGCCAGGTGTCCAGTGCCTATTATTTTAAGTATAAATAGGAAACTGGTTCCCTCCCTTCTAATTCCCCCCTGCTCTAAGTATTTCAAGTGATGAAGTGATCACTAATCAGGATAGAATTAAACTTTACAAGTAAATCAGCCTTTTTATCAATTTATAAAGGACGGATTTGCCATAAAGTAAAGCTAACATAATGCTGCCTCAGTTAACACGCATTTTTGTGTACTGATCCCACACAAGAAAGTGCTTTATAGGGTAGTCCAAACCCCACAGTATGCCTCATGACATCATATGTTGATTCTCAGAATAAGATAATAATTTTTCCCTATATGAATGAGTATGAATTGCAAAATTTTCTATTTCCTATTTATGACTTTCAGGGATTTTTTACCAAGATTATTAATCTTTGTGTCCCCACAAATTCTGCTGTACTCCTCTGCACTTCTGTCTCATGTTCATTCTCCTTTTCTTCTCTTCCTTTTCCCTTTTTCTTTCCTATTATCTTTTTTTTTTTCTCAAAATTGCATATCATAGCTTGCACAGAACATCTCTCATCCTTGGAGAGGACTGTTTTCAGTTAACCACAAATAATTTTAGTGTCCTTTGAGATAAAAACGCTATAAAAATAGTTTTATGCTCAAAATAAAGTATAATAAATGTTGGTCTGTATTTTGCATACATCATCAAAAATTCCTTCTCAATCCAGGACAGAAATAGAGCCGTGAAGGTGAGATTGTTTCCTCAGGATCACTGACTTAAGCCTTGGAATCATATGCTGCCCAGCTGCCAGTTATTGTGCTAGCAGTGCACTAGAGGAGGGCATTTAGCGAGACACTTGATGCACAGGCAGCCTGATATATTTTGAATGTTACTTTCTCCTTTTGTTAAACTGCTAAATGGAGGAGTGAAGTCTAGCAAAACGACGCCATTGCAAGATATTGGAGTGTTTTAGTTCTACTGTTGTAAGGAGTAAGTATTTGATTCCATTCCCTTAACATTACATGTTTTGTCATTACATTCTGCATCACTAATAACATTTTTTATTGTGCATTATTGGTTTTATTGGGGTTATTGCTATAATGCTTCTTACCTCAAGTTTCAAAATAAAAATGGAAGACTGATTTAAACCTCAGAGCAGACAAGAAAGAGTATCCCTTTATCAGCATCAGAAATATTCTATTGATGGTAAAAGGGGAGGAAAAAATATGTTTGTTTTGATCTTTTTTTCTCCTTTATTTTGCACATAACAAAGGCATTGACTCACACTATTTTTCACTGTGGTGAGTAAGGTTTGCAGGATCAAGTCCTGGCTATTATAAATGTAATGAGCTTGTCAATTCACCAAAAATTGATGGAGTCACTCCCACCCATTTGTGAAATCATTAAATTAGATGCCACTCACAGAGAAATCTCTTACTATGACTGATGATGACTACATGCAATTTCCCCAATTATATTTGTTCCAATTTAAAATAGAATTTGCTGCTGGCTTTTCTTTCACTTTTCTGTGTTCACTCAGCTTATACACCAGCTAGCCAGTTCACCATAGGGAGAATATTTTTACTCAAGACAAGACTTTTAATTAAGGCTGGAGAGCATTGTAGGAAACCTGTGTAGGTTAAAAATTAAAAAAAATTGCTGTAAAATCAAAGACCGAGTCTTTATGACAAACTAATTGCAAACATCCATAAGCTTGAATCTGAAGAAAAAAGAAGCATCAGCCAGGCCTAACTAAAATGAGTAAAATGAGTCCTACGGCTCCACTAGTGTTAGTCCTTTAGATGGTAAGCTTTACAGGCATCTCCCAGTCTACTGCAAATTACCCGTGTGCACTGAGAGAGTAGCATGTTGCCACATCTGCCCACACCTTCACACTGGGTTGCAGAGCATGTATAATAGAGGTAGATTTACTGCCATGTCTACAACATGACATCCTTGATCAAACATCCACTAGCCATTTACAGTATAATGGAGTGACAATGCTACGGGAAGGAAGAACATGTTAAATTTCCACAATAAACATTACAGCATCCTTTCCTCTTGTGGAATCTTTATTGTCTTCTTCATGACTAAAGTCTGGCACTAAAGTAGCTGCAGGGCTCAGTTTGGCTAAAGCTGGTTGGTTTCTTTGTTTTATGCTGTGCATGCGTTGTTTGTAGATTAAGACACATTTGGAGGAGACATAACCTCCTGGAGTTAGAACAGATTCTCCTTTTCTCCTCCAACACACCTTGGACACCTAGTGCACCTGCCTATAATTAAGGAAATAAATGTCTCTACAGAGATCCATGGACATGTAGATGACTCATCTGCACAGGAAAGAAAGGAACTCTAGACACAGCATGTCAGACAATTCTTTTCAAGTTTTACAGTGTAGTGGGAATATACTCATGTCCAATGGGGTAATGTGTTCCACTGATTTCCATAAAGTTGTAACTGTTGTCTCACCACAGAATTATCTGCTCCACATTTCAACTTACCCTGTCATTTTTGCAGCATAATAGTGCTTGTATGGCTGGCAGATTCTGAGTAGGTGGAAAGCATGTGACTCAAGAGAAGCATTGCATTTTGTTATGGTTTAACCAAGCCAGCAAATAAGCACCACACAGCTGCTCATTGAGGCCTGCACAGTGAGATGGGAAAGAGAATTGAAAGAGTAAAACAAAAAGAATTCATGAGTTGAGATAAAAACAGATTAATAGGTACAGCAGAAGCCACACGTACAAGCAAACAAAACAAGGAACTAATTCACTGATTCCCATGAGCAGGTAGGTTTTCAGCCATCCCCAGGAAATCAGGGTTCCATCACATGCAACAGTGTCTTGGGAAGAAAAGTCCTACAACTCCAAATGTCCCCCTTCTACCTTCTTCCTCCAGCTCAATACGGTGAGCGTGTCACTGCGTGGTGACATCCCTTTGTAGGTTACCCTGTGGCAGGTTACATCCCTTTGGTCAGCTGGGGTCAGCTCTCCTGGCTTGCTGCACCCCAGGACCCTCAGTGGTGCAAGGGGCAGTGCAAGGAGCAGAAAAGGCCTTGATGGTGCATCAGTGCTGCTTAGGAGTAACAAGGACATCCACCCTTATCAACACTGATTTCTGGCAGAAGTCCAAAACACAGCCACACACCAGCTACCATAGAGAAAGTTTACTCTATTGGCTAAGACCAGTACAAATATTCACCAGCAGAAGTTTTGCTTTTCATTGGGTCTAGCACTGTAAGGCACACAAATGTCCTTGTTTATGACCAGTGAACAGAAACTCAACTTTCTCATTGTTATTCAAACTTGCTGCCAAAATTCATTACGCTCCTTGCTTGAACCACCATTGATATTAAGCAATTGCTACTGCAAATGTGCCAGATGGTATCACACACTAACTCAAAGCTGACATCTTTTAGTTCAAAGCCTTTCACAATAGCAAAAAATCTTTCACAGTTGAACAAATTGCAAATAATTTGCAAACCGCCTTTTTTAAGAACTAACTTCAATTTATTTTGGTGGTTTCAGAAAATGTTGTTGAGTCCCAGTGACAAGATGGTACATTTATAGATATGCCTACTAGAAAGAATAGGAAAAAACCCCAAATTCCACTTCCCAGTTATGACTGTCCTTCAAATACAATCTGATTCAACAATCCCCTCCTAACAGGCTTTAACTTCTTGTGTGCTGTATGGATGGCTAAACTAGTTATTTGGTTGCCTATAGAGATGTATAAAACCCACAAATTGCTCCAGACTACTTTTCAGGAGAGAAACATCCGAGAAAGCCAGAAGGCTTAAGAGTAAAGGACTGCAGTCTAATGAAGAGCTGTCTCATTTTCCCTCATTGTAGGAGCTTCCAGGTTGCAGCTCAGCTCCAAGAGTTTTGGAGAGTGGCTGAGCAGGAGATGCTGCCCAGGCAGCTGGGAAGCATGCTTGCTCAGCACACACACTGCAGCTTGGGCCAGCTGGACTTGCATACCGTGCCACACAGATATTAAAGCTAACCTTCTGTACAATGCCAGAGTGGCGCTAGTACAAAAAAGAAAAACCTGGTCTGCTTTATGGTTTGAGCTGTGATACACCCAAAAAGTAGAAGGACATCTGCTCTGGACACTAATCATGGGGACAGACCAAGTTAATGTAGAAACTACCGCCAATACGGTGTACAAGAAATAAACCCCACTGGGATGGACACATACAGATGGGTGGTTTCAGCTCCATGCATTCTACAGTGTGGCTGAAGCACAGCCTTTGAGAAAAAAAAGTGTCTATAATATGCCAGTTATATTTAGCCTCAGTTATATATTGAGAAATCACACCCTCTACCCATTCCTCCCCCCACTTACCCTTGCAACTCAATTAATCTAACAGCAAATATTTTAATAAAAGGCCCCTTTGGGTTTGTATCATGCCATTGTTTTGGGAAAACAAGTTTACAGTTTTTGTAATGTCCATCTTCCCCTTCCCCAAACACTCTGTTTCCTGCCAATCATACAGGAACACAGAGTGCCAGGCACATTGACAGGATGTTTGTTTGCTGCTGACGTTAGCTGAGTTGCAAGTCTCAGCACTTATACTGAAAATCCAAGCAGAAGAAAATTCTCAAACAATTATTTTAGCATTAATAGGGTTGTTTATACTCTAAATGAGCAATAGATTACTCCCAAGTGAGGAAAACTTACTGGTGAACCCATAATCTTCAACAGTTTTCATATTCTAATAGTTCTGCAAAACAGACACCAGAAAACATAAAATTTTAAACTTTTAAACACAACTAGACCTTTTAGGCATTGTCAGTAAAGTAACAAATAATATCAGCATTTTGCAAGCTGAGAGATCTAAAGACTATTTTTTTTTTCCTCTAAATTAATTTTAAATAGTTGTTATTTAGAATTCCATGGGCAGGCTTCTACTCTGACAATAAAACATAATTGTTACCGCACATCAAATGTTGTTGTAACAGGGTGAGATATAGTGCAAAGACAATCCAAAGACATTTCTAGGGATAATACTAGCGCATTATGTATTTTCTATGTGCTGCTCCACTCTCTACTGCTAACCTGCTTGTGGATCTTCCAGATAAAACTCAACCGTGTCATGTTTGCATCACTATAACTGAAGAGGCTGCGTCACTTTACGTAAAACAGTGAAAATTTTGCCTGTTTGGACAGAAGAAAGCAAAGACTCCAAGATAAATTTGATCCCTACAACTGGTTAAACAGTAATAAGTGTAGTATTATTACTCTGTATTGACTAAAAAGTGACAGCAATTCTGATTAATTCAGAACAGAAATGTTCACGCTTCTCACAGGCTAGAGGATTATTCTATTCACAGGCTTCTGTCCCTCTCTGCCAATCTATTCTTAAGAGTTGGAAAGATTCTGTTTGTTTTTTCTTTCAGTATTGTATGCCTTCATACATATCTCAATTGTAGCGAGTGTACTCAGACTCGGAGTCCTATTTTTTTAATCAAAAATGCAATATGTGACTACAGCTAAGTTAACATTTTAAAAAGGACTTTAAAAAGCTGCAGATTTCTGAAGACATATTCCAGAATATACCAAGATTCAATTCAAAGTAAGAATATGATGCACTAACTAGCAGATACACGTTTGTGAGATGAATATAGTGAAATCGGTTCACAACTCTGAATGATGGAGTGTGTCTATTTCCAAACTAAAAAATGCTTACCTTCAAGGCTTATTCATAGTTCTTAGGTTTCCAGCTTGCACATTTTCTTAGAACAATCAGCTGCATTACCCCACAACATCTTTCAATGCCTGGACTTGTGGGTAACAAAAAAAAAAAAGCAGCACTAGAGAAGCTTTCAGAGTGGGGCTTTCCTGAGTTGTTGATTTGTGCATATCCAGAAGGGGCCAATAAATGACCCTGAAGACATCTATTAATAGCATACTGACCCAGGAACAGAAAGGATAGTCAGCCTCAATAGACAGTACTGATCAGGTTTTTCTGCTATGGACTTTTTGTCAAATTGCCTCTGCAGAGATATAATTCTAACTGAGATACTATTCTACGTAAACAGAAACATATTTGTGTCATAGTTCATTTATCCTACCTCTACAGCAGTCTCTTCTCTGTCTTAATGGCCTGAGACCAGTGCCTGTTGATTATCTACTGGCTCCCCTTTTTGCATGTCCAATACAAAAGTCTGATCCTTCATCCTGACAGTCTCAGTGTACTGAGGGCAAAGTGACCTCTCATGTCCACGTGATTTGCAGCATCTCCAAAGAACTGCAAATCACATGTGTGAGAATCATCTATGTCTTCAATGAATCTTATAGAAATTAGGTCTTGTGCTTAAGGACCTTACAAGGACTCAGAACAGGAAAGCAAGTTTCTTTTGCTGCCAGCAGTTTCTTGTGCCATAGGTACGTTTGATTTCCTGTCTGTACCTGGGCTGAGTGGAGGATAGCTGTCATTACACATGCCATGATCCTATCTTTACATTTGTCAGGACTGGTGTGTGTAAAAGCACTCCCTATCTCTACCAAGCCCATGTACTTTGGCAAAAATCCAGACTGAAGAGTGCCATCCTGGTTCTTTGTCTTCCCCTAGAGTGAGTACTGGAACAATATCATAGTGGGTCTGGGAAGCCCTCCTGAGACTAGATATGACCTTTGTCATAACTGTTCTTCTGAAGACTCACACACACACAAAAAAATTGTTTC
The DNA here is from genome assembly GCF_028551555.1 of Melozone crissalis. NCBI lineage: Eukaryota > Metazoa > Chordata > Aves > Passeriformes > Passerellidae > Melozone > Melozone crissalis. The sequence goes on along the minus strand of NW_026535783.1, from coordinate 42,730,889 downwards.
CTTCTGCATTTTGACTCAGATTTGAAGGTTTGCTTCAGGTACTGAGCTGCAAGGTTTTGTAAGGGGGGGATTCATGTTTTCATAACATGCACTTACTGTATCTTCTAAGTAGGCAGTCTATCATACATACAAAATGATGAAGATGACATGCAGTTTCTGTACAGCTGTGAAAAGCTTTGCTTGAGATCAGAGCATGCTCTAGGCTGACCATTTCATTTCCCTGTGGAAAACTAGCCTTCCATATCAGCTGTTCTTCCGCAGAAAAAACATAGATTACAAAAGCAGAGAGAGAACGTGGAAAGATAATATAATGATATGAAGAAACAAATCCAGCCCCCTTGAAGTAACAAGAGTTTGTTTTGGGTTTTGGGTTTTTTTTCCATGCTGCACGTTAGCATTTTGGTACTGTGGTGAATGAATATCTAACTAAAACAGACACATCAGCTAGATTAAACAGCCAACTTTTTTTTTTCTTTTTTTCTTTCTTTCCCATGGCTGGAAGTATCTGTGAATACAGTAAAAAAGGTTTGAGGAATGTTCAGGACCATAGAGATCACTGACATTATTGTCCAACCCAGGCATTTTAAAGTGGGAACCCCAAAAACAGCATGGGAGAGGTACTTCTTTACAGCTTCAGGGAAAAATTATTTTCAGAAAAAAATGCACCAGAAACCATAGCACAGTCTTTAGTTACAGCTGAAAAAAAGTACAACCAAAATTTAAATTGTATGACTGAAATCTCGTTTAAAAAAAATATGGTCATACAGATATTGAAAATATTTTAATTTTAGAAACTAAGCTGTAATGATTCTATTTTACAGACCTTGAAAACAACAAAAGAATAATGGGCTTGTTACAATAGGAAGCAGACTTCACAAAAAAATGGAAAGGAAAAAAAGGAAAAATTAATGAAACCAGGGGTTAAGTGAATTTAGTTTTGTTCCTTACATAAGTTTCGGTGTTGTAAAATATGGCACATTTAGTACTGTGCGTTCACTCAGAAAGCCAAACAGAAACTTGTCATCATGGTTTGGAGAGCACAAGGGCTCTCCTTTCTCATGTTTCAACTAAACAGTCTCCACTTGGGCTGAGGAACATATCATATATCATAAATCACTCTCTGATAGATATTTGGCAGCTAGTCAGAACCCCAGGCTATGCAACATACAGTATGGAACATTTTTAAGGTGGAATCTAGATTTTGTAACTTAAAGACCTAATAACATCTCAAAATGTTTTATTACTTTCTGCTATTAAAAAAAAAAAAAGAAAGAGAATGCCTAAGAAAGAATTCTCCATATGGTTTTAGGTTCTGAATAGTGCATGTAAATACACGTACATACCTAACTACATACATAGGTACATACATACAAAGAGTCATGGAACTTTAAACCTGAAGGGTTTGTTCAAATGAATAAAAATGGGAAAAAAAATTAAGGAGCATGATTACAGCTAACCCTTACAGCTATGAAATAGCTACGAAATAGCAAAGAAGCTATGAAATAGCAAAGTACTGGAATCTATTTTTCATCAGTTAAAGGTCTTAACTATTTCATTGCCTTGGAATGCAAGAGGTTTTAAGATACCCAAGCACATGTACTCCAGATTCTGGTCGTTTTGATAAGAAGATTTCATGCAAAGGTTTTTATCTTCTTATTTATGAAATGCCATGTGTGCATAAGGTGGAGAGAGTACTGATGACAAAAATTGTGTTGAGTACATAACTGACAGTAATTAACCCCTTCATCTAAGTGCATCACTGATCGGTTCAGGAAGGCATGCTTTATCACAATTTCGGGGCTGTGGCAGCTTCTAGAAGTATTAATTGATTGACAAGATTATGGAGGAACTGTTTCCCTGGGTTTGTGCAGTGTGTCACAGGACACTTAAGGGTTAACTTTATGTTTTTGGAGCGTGTCATGATGTTCTCAATGTACTCAGTACTTAGACTGAGCAGTTCTCAGAAGGGTGAAATGGAAACAGGAGAAATTGCAGAGCATGTGGTATGGGGGTTGGACTGGAAGAAACAGAGACACATGAGAAAAAAAGAAAGCTGCTGCAAAAAGTCCAGAGCAAGTTAAATTAAAATTGGGTATTTACTGATTTTTTTGGAGAACAAAGTAGTAATTTTCAATATGTTTTCTAATTTAGGTTCTAATCTTATTAACATGCAGGACAGTAAAAAGATTGCACTAAATATAATTTTGTTTACATTTGATTATGCCACTTTTGTTAAATTTATGCAATGCTTTTCAATGTTTTATTTTAAATAAAATGAGAATATGAAAAACTGCAACTCAATCACTGCTTTGCCTATGACTGTGACAAACTTAGACAGATTCTGTGCTGAAAACCCACAAAAATCAATTTAAGCTTAAATTGATTAAACCGATTCTTGATTATCTAGCTTACATCAAGGAAAAGGAATCCAGGGCCATGCAATCATAAAGCACTGAAATATAGCTATTTTGCGTATTAACTTCTCTTTCTAGAGTTTTCTAAAGCTAGGCATATAAAATTTAATCAGCAATTAATGTTGCACTTTTCCAAAATGGTCAGTACAATTAAGTGGAACACAGATGATCATCCTCGTTATTTACAAGTTTGATAGTTTCACTCTTCATCTGATTATCTAGCTGATACAGTGCATTAGTGAAAATACACTTTTCTGCTCTATAAAAAGACAGTTCTCTGAGTAGGTAGCAGGCTATTTAAGACATCAAGAAATGAGAATTATTTATGAATTTCTGTCCTTGCTGCTCTGACTGCTCCTTCAATTCACAGTCTAAATGATTAACATCCTGTTTATATGTATGCATATGCCTGCTCAGACATCCTACAATAACATGTTACAAAGGTCATACAGTGCTTTCTATTCTAGCCCTCTTTTCCTGTAGCTCTGAATTTCAATTTATCACTTCTCAGTCTTGAAAAAGACTGCCGAACTTTGCATTCTTGGTTTATACCTGGAGGAGACTATTTATTTATTTATTACTTTGCAGGTCAAGCAGGTCATGCTTAGCCCCTGCAGATCTCAGGATTTCCTACCCAGCATTTCTTGTTGTATAAATACTATGTTTATAAACTATGTTGTACTCTCTGAGAACTTTGATAAGGTTTAAAAAAGATACAGTCCACAGATGTGTCTATGCTTTAGAAACAAGATTCCAAAATTCCTTTTAAAAGTTTGTGAATATATATATATTTTAATAAAATAGTAATTCAACATTAATTATTAATTAAACCATAGCTGCAATAAAATTAAAAAAGTTTAATCCAGCAGACAGGGGTATTACATGCCGTATTAAATCCTGATAGTCTGGCCTAAATCATCATGAAAATAAACATACTTAATCCTGTAGTTTACAGAACAATTTGAACATATAGCAAAAAGCTCTGCCAACTTTTCAATAAGTAAGGAGAATGTTCTTCTATATGCTTCATCTATGTGCTTGCTTTCATAGCATCATAGAATTGTTAAGCAGAGCACCTCTAATATAATTGATTCCAACTCTTAACTGAGCACTACCATATCCAGAGCTAACCCTTGTCCCCAAGTAACATATCTCCTTTATTTTTTTTTTAACACTTCCAGTGCTTCCGTCACTTCCCTGGCAGCCTGTTCCAGAGTCTGAACACCCTTTCATAAAAGACATTAATCCAGAAGTTGTCAGAACTTAATTTTGTTTTTCAGATCTATTTTGGCTATATTAAGTGTTTACAGGAAGAATAAAAGGATTACCGTGGAAAAACCTTGCCACTTCCATAGTAAGGCAGCTCTAACTGCCTTACTATGGAAGTGGTATTTTAAAGATCACACTTTGATCTTCTTTCTTTTCACCTTTGTCTTAGATCTCAGGTGACTTCTTACACCTGAGGATATTTTATGGTCACGTTTAAATCTTCAAAAGACTTTTTCAAGTCTGCCTATAAAGCTAATGTTATCTGTCTGCTGCCAATGAAAATCAGTAACCTGGAAAACAAATCTATAAGGTATCTTTGAAAGTGTTAAGCTTGTTCTACTGAATAAATTGTTAACTTGTAATTAAACTTTTAGTTTCAGCCTTCATTTCAGTTTAAAACAGAGAAAAGCAAAAACTTCTCTTCCTAAGTTATTTTTGAACAGCGTCCACTCATGCCAGCCTTTTAGGACCATTACTATTCATAGGGAAATAAAATTTAGTATACTTGTTACAATGAATTCTAAAATTTGATTCACACATCGTTTTAATTCCTCTCCACTTCTTTTCTATCCAATGACTGTTTAGAAAGAGTTGAAAATATATCAGCAGGGGAGAAGGGAAATGGATCCTTGTTATTAGAGTCTGTCAGTATTAGTCTTCTTTGCCTTTGAAAGAGCAGCCCAGAAGACTAAAAAAAACTTGATATTTGGGGAGTCAGAGAACATTATTCAGTATCAACTATAAAATAGGCTATTTAAGGGGGAAAAACTGTCATGCTAATGAAGTTCCAAAGTTGTTACTTTCTATAATTTAGTAATCATATTTATTAAACAAAACCAGAAGCAGCGCTTTCACCGGTGAAGTTAAATAAGGGGTCCCAGAAAATGTTTAGGTTTTACAGAACAAAACTTTTGATTTTGTGTCTGGCAGCACAATTTAAACAAGGCATCTTGGAGGAACCAACCTCCTTTTCCAAGAAAACTGGCTTGTGTATTTTCTTTTTTTGATGTTCATAAATTGGCCATGGATGTGTCCAAATCCTAAAGTGTTTAAACAAGATGTGAGCTACAGGAGTAAAGTTTTACTGTTTCCTGAATAATCTGTACTCTTCTTCACAGAATGGATCCCAGCCAGCTACCTTCCAAGCTGTGAGAACACTTTCCATAAACTGCTACTTCTACATGAAGAAAAACAACAGCAGAATCCTTTACACTCACAGGACAGATAAGAACATGAGACAAAAAAGAGGAAGTGAGGCAGTAGCCTCTCCAATGAGAGAGCTAAAACTCACCTCACCTCATTGTAGAGGTGCAATTTAGTAAACATTTTCTAATTGTAAAAGTCCCAGCGAGTCCCCTGGAGAGAAGAGCATGTGGAAGGTAGCCTGCCTGCTCATGGGGCTTCATGTGAATGTGAGCATTTCTGATAAAGTGATCAGCGGGCGTGCAAAGCTGCAGTACACAGTGCTTCAGGGAATGGCAATGAGTTTGGCGCAGCGCGAGTGAGGAGAACCTGAGTGCTGCTAGGAAGCCCTCCCCAGAATTTCTGCAACATTACTAACAACAGCTGAATGTGGGATTTTATACTCACCTAAAAGGCAGCTTAGCAAACTGGTCTGACTTTGCACAGCATTTTGTTTAAATGCAGCTGTAGAGTGGTCTTTTCTGATAAAAGAAAACAAAAAAACACCAAAAAAGCCAAAAAACCCCACTCCACCACACCCCCCCAAAACCAAACCAAAACAAAACAAAAGCTAACCTCTCTTTGAAATTAGTTTAATTACCTAATGTTAAAACAGCACTAAAAAATTTATTTTTGGACATTTTACCTTCACGCTGACTGAGTAAATTAGTTTTCCCTACTTGTGTTATTTAACCTGATGTCCTAGAGAAATGAACTCCCACCATTACTTACCATAAAAAATCTACAGTGTTTTATTCGTTGAAAAGAAAGAAGCATCTTGGCTGGATTCCTTGGGGAAAGATAGCCTGTCATATTTGAAAAGACTTATTTGTGAAAATACACTCAAGAGGATTTTTTTTTGCTCAGCCCTCCTTGTTTCTGCTTGGAGCACCATTATCAGAAACCGAGTTTCAGGATTCATTTGAAATCATAATCATGAGAAGTGAAGAAGGACTTTTCTCTGTCATCATTGGCTCTTCCACTTAGTTATTCAAAATTTCCTTGTAATTATGATTGCATATTTCAAAGTCACGCATCTGGTTCTGCCTCTCCCTCCATTTGTTTCCCTGCTCCCAAGATAATTGCATTTTGACAAAAATTTATTGAGACATCTGTTTTTTGCTTCAGATCTCCAGGTCATTCTGCAGCCATAACAGCGGCGCAGCACGGCTCAGCCATTTTCACCAAGGAGGGGGCTGCAGAAACTGAACTGATGGCCAGACTGGGGAGACACCTCAGTATAAATTTGCCAGCTGGTTTAAGGTGGAAAGAAAGAGAATGCTTGTGAATGGAAGGGGAGATAAAAAGGAGCATTTTTCTGATAATACTATCCTTCCAGCACTTGTAGTTCACTTCTAACGAAGTTAACTTGTACAAAATCAGCAGGGCCAGCAAGCAGTCACTTGGTCAGGAAAATGCTGAAAGCACAGCAAGGCACAGGGACAACTGGCAAAAAGTAAAAGGAGATTTTAATAACACATCAGATAGAATCTCAACTATAACATTTTGTGAAGGAGCAGGCAGGAATAAAAAAATTCATTGAAAGGAGGGGGGCATGTCTTTAAGTACATGTGTGTAAAACTACTGCCTTTCTGGCTGGCCCTAATTAGGATCCATGACACTGTAGTCCAGATAAATTACATTTCAGTATACAGTCTTATCTTAGTTATTTTAGAATTTAACACATACACAAGCAACATGGTATGATTTAAAGACTGCATAATCAGATGATATTCAGGAGAAGCAGAAGCTAGAATGCTTTATATTTGCTACCACCACAACTTAGTCCTAAAATAAACTGCCAATCCCTTTAGTAGCAGCAATACCTCCTAATTTTCTCTATTCACTTTTAGGATATGTTACAAACATTGTGTGCATGATCAGTTGTATTTCCCATTTCATGAACTACCAAAATAAAGTCCAAAATATTCAGTGAATGTTGACATTAGCCAGAATTTATGTTCAGGGTAGGGAGAACTTGGAGTTCTCTTAATAAAGTTTTTTATTAAGAGCCTAAAGCATATTTTATTAAATGTCTCCCAAATCCCAAACAAACCACAGTTTATTATTATTAAGCCTCATCTTAGCTAGATCCCACATAGTGAAAAATTTCCTGTTGCTCTACAGGATACATTTCACAAACTCCAACAGAGCCTTTCTAAAGTTAACAGAAAAAGTTACTTTTCCAGTTTTTCTTTAGCCAACAAATTTTCCATTTGGTACTGTGACATCAGTAATCTGTTGCCTTATTGCATTTTGTAAACCTGGAGATATTTTCCTGTAGTAACTAAAGTTTGTCTTTCAGCTGTAGCAAATTACCTGCTTCTTTTGAAGAAGTGCTATTGTCTTCATACTTTAGGGCAAACCATATGACTCTAGCCACTCCCTTATTGCAGTTGAAGAAAGGCATAGTGATCATGGGTTGAGAAAAAGAGGTATTTTATGAACTACTTTCGTGTGAATTGAAATTAGTTAGTAGACATCCCCTGAAGAGAAAGATGTACCACAAAGAAACAGGGGACCAAAACAAAAAAAAAAAAAAAAAGAGAGTAAAAAGTGCTCAGTTTTGTTTGAGGTGTTATAATGTTTGAGGTTTTATAATGACACAGCACTTTCTTGGGTTAGGCCATTAGGTTTAGAAGGAAATAACTTACAAATAGCACTATGATGCAATTGTAATTGCAAAGTTTAACTGGCTTTTACAGAGACTTTTCCCCTTGCACCTCAAACTGGGCATTTTTCTTGCTAGACAGTTTTCTGATCAGTAATCTTGGTAAGAAGTTTCCCTTCTTTTCTTAGTTTATTTTATGTCATCTCTGTTTTAATGTGCTCTTTGTTGCATCTGAGCAAAGTCAGTTTCACTTTGGGAAGTAGTGTGTTTTGAAGAATGGAGGAGGGAAGTACTTATTATGTTAATTCATCCCTATATCTCTGGGAAGATAAATGTTTCCTCGTCCCTCCACAATCCTGGGGCAGAAGCTGAATGCAGGGTGCTTAAACTGGTGAGCACTTGGCCCATTGCCAAACATTCTTCCACTTGTTCACTTAAACATTTCCCTTGAGAAAATACCCTTTATTTGATATATGAGGTGTAAATTCAACCTCCATCTTCACTGTTTTCTGTCATTTATTGAGCTTACATTTCCAGCCACATCAGTTGGACTAGTGATGAGCCTGTCAGTTTACAGGTTACCCCAAGAGGCCCTGCAAACTTATCTCAAGTGTAGAACTCATTTCAATATCAGATGAGATCATTCAGATGAGAGAGACAGAGAACCTGCTTTCCTTTTGGCAGCATGAGGAATGTGCATGGTTGAGAGATGCTTATAAAAGCCTACTTAAAAAACAAAAAGGACCTCAAGCACAGTACACTTTTTTCATTATGCGTTCTGTAGACACTAGTATGATGACCCAAGATATTTCTACTAAAACCAAACTGAATATGCAGGAAATAAAACAAATAAATAAACAAACAAAATGCACAAAGAAAAACAAGCCATTCCGTGCTTTTCCTATGCACTGATAGAAGAAAGTGCAGTTTTTTTAGCTTAATGAAATCTCTGACAATGGACATGGACACGAATGATTAAATGTATATAGGACAAAGGAAGACTCAAACCCCTATATCTTTATAAAAGTCAGATGTTTTGCTGGCTGCTCAGGTTTGATAAATGTTACAGTAGTAATGACCACTGCATAACAGCAATTTAATCTCACGGACTCATTCACAATTTTCCCCATGCCATTGCTCAGAAAGGCACAATATTTGTGTTTTATGAAAACATAAATGTTTCTGTAATTGTGCTACTATTTGTTGGCTGTTCTGTGTTCCTGTGTTTTGATGCATCTGTTTATGTCACATTTGCTATGGCAAGTTTTGTCTGACACAGAAAGCATTTTGATTCCTGAATTATTAATACACAAATATGAACTGTGATTGAACAAGAGCCATTGAAACTCAAGTTTGAATGAGTATAATGTTTTGGTTTAATCTAATAAATAAAGCAGCAAGTCCTTCTTGAGTGTTCAAAACCATTCTGTTTTCACAAGTAGCAATATTTTAGAAGTCTTCAGGACTCTTCAAGAATATATGCAGTAAAAGAATACAGAAAAATATAATTATTGTTATCATGCACGTTGTATTTACACAGTTCATTGTAGTGTTTTGCTCAATTGGCTTTTTGGAAATATGTTAATCCTGTCAGTTCTCCAATGGTGTTCCTACACAGAGACAAGCAATACTGTTACTCTTACTGTACCTCTCCCTGATGCTGGGCTTCTTTACTGTGTTCCCACTCTGAATTTGAATTTAGTTCTGCTCTAAAAAAGAACTCTTAAAGTATTGTATTTGAACCTGTGTGTCATTGAATTGTAACACAAGATAGTGTAATCCTAAAAGGCCCAGCAAGAACAAAAATAGTTTAGCTGTTTAACACACAATCTTGAGACTCTATCTCAGTCATTGTGTGGACAGTCATTAGGCAGAATATCCTAAATCACACCCAAGAGACACTTTTTTACTTTCTTGATAGGAAGGAATGATTTTGTATTTTTTAAAAAAATATGCATCAAAAAAATTCTGGTTTTTTGTTGTTGTTGTTGTCGTCTTCAAGCACGCAATATCACAAGAACCTGAGTGTCTTGTGACATGAGAATTACCTCAATGAGCTGGCACATGTGGGAATGCTATCCATGGAAAGGTCTGATTTTGGAGTCCCAGATCCTGAAATACCTGCTAGTACTGCAGGTGATGTCAAAAGCTTGGGCATACCAAAAAAAGGCTGAGAAAATGCAAGCTGTATTTGATGCAAAACTTTTCTACTGGCTTTGCCCTCACCAGGAACTCCTGTAATAGGGCTGCAGCCCACTTCTGGGTATTTCCCTTCACTCCAAAATTATTGTGTGAGACAGGAAAAACACCTGGCTTCTGGCATCATTTTGTTTTTAGTACCTTATTGTTAGTCTTGAGTTTGTTTTGTATGTCGTCTCCACCTCTTTGCAATCATGTACAAGCCTGCTCTAATGGCTTGAAAGGATTAAAATAATTTTGAAAAAATCATTAATCTTAGCTAGTCTCTGCACAGTTACCATTGAACAAAGGGCCACACTATTTTTTCTTCTTCCCTGGGAAGAGTGTGCATAAGTAGTGACAGCCTCTCACAAGTTAGATCAGCCCTTAGCCCACTGCACACAGAGAGGACTGTAGCTGCTCATATTCTCTGTGATGTCAAAACATGTGCAGCCACTAGAATTCGTTCTGTTGGCCAGAGCTTAAAAAGGGAGGACATTCAATTTATTCCTTTATCCCTAGAAATAAAAAGAGCCTGTCTTTTCTCTGATGCCCAGAATGAGCGAGGCAACTGATCAGTTCAACTTGTGCGTAAGTTTTACCCACCACTGCAGTCTTCATTTCCTTGTCATTAATCAGTCACAAGGCTTGCTGATCCCTCTGCCCTCAAAGTAGCTTGCACAGCAACAATAACGTCTGTCTCCACTCTTCCACCTCAAGAAATGACTGGAACATTTTCTTTTCCTACTACTGAGCTAGAGCCTTTTCAAGGGAAACTGTAATGCATCTTGTTTTGGAAGTTAACAAGAAAGGAGCTGTTTCAAAGTGCTTAGATAAACAAACCCACAGCCACATGCTGGCTCTCTGCCCTCTGCTTCAACTCCCAAAATTTATTCTCCTTCCAAGTACAGCCATTGAGAAGCTCATCACTCCCTCCATAACTTCATTCAAAGAATCATTTCTCATCAAAATCAAAATTGCCAGTAGGAGGAATTTTACATGAGTGGTTCCACAAAATAAACTTTGGCTACAAAAACTTTTCTGTTTTCTTGCAGCACAAAGTACAGTTATCTAACCTCTAATCCTAAGGACAGATCAGACGAAGGAAAATGACAAGCATACTGAATGTAGGTGTCAAGATGTTGGTATGAGTTTGCCTCTGTGGAAGAATTTAGTGTGCACCATGCCAGACACAGGCGGCTCCAACAAGACCCATCACAGGACACAGCTGAACCCATCAGCCAAGTTGTGACACCTTGTGGAAAACATATTTAAGACAGCGAATAATGGGGGGAAGAGGCTGAGGGATGGACCTGTGAACACCTGGGTCAGAAAAGGAGATGGAGGGAGAGATAGAGCAGACCACACTAGAGCACTTAATTCCCTGTAAGCCATGGGAGGAATACACCAGAACAGATATCCACACTACTGGCCATGGAGGATCCCATGTTGGATCAAGTGCTTGTTTCCTGGAGGCCTGCTTGTATGAGTTACCTCACTTTGGAGCAGGGGAAAAGTGTGAGGAGGAAGAAGCAGCAGAGAAGAGCTGTTATGGACAGACTGTAACCCCCTATTCCCTATCCTCTTGTGCTTCTTGGGGAAGGGGTAAGGTGGAGGATTTGGAGTGAAAGACTGAAGTTGTTCCTTGGAAAAAGGGGGAGGTGGAGGGAAAGAGATTTTTTGTTTTGTCTTTGTTTCTCAGCAGTCTATTTTTAAGTGGCTATAAATCAAATTAATTTTACATATGCCAAGTATGTTTTGCTTGTGAGGGCAATTTTTAAATGATATACCTGTCTTTATCTCAATCCAACAGCTTTTTCATCTTATTTTCTCTTAATCCTTTTGAGAATGAGGAGGGAGAAAGCAGATGGGCAGGGGTCTTGCAGCCAGAAAAGGTCAGCCCACAACAGACACAAAAAGAGGAAATTCTGATTTCAAGAAAGTTGCATCTCCAGCATACACATACAAACAGTTTACCTGCACAGTGTTCACCCAAAGTTTGAATAGCCTGATAAGGTAAGAGAAGAAAAAAGTAAAAACACTTAAAAATTAAACCTAGGTAGAATTCAGGAAATATTTCAATAGATTACTGAAAAAAATTAAAATATAAATACTAAATCAAAGTTTAAATAAAACTGATGGAGCCTCTCAGACAGAAATGAAACTTTTAAAACCAAACTTGGATAATGTACAGACTTTATTTTGAAAGTATAAGGCACAGTTTAGTAGCCATTTGGTTTCACAACTGAGAATTTTTTATTTGTACAAAGAGTGAAATGATCAAGACAGAAAACCTTCAAATAAATCCTGCTTCCACCAATTCTTCAACAATCATCTTAACCTATTCCTTTTAACTTTCTTATTAGTAAGTCACTCCTTGGCAATGACACTGAAAGATAACAGAAGGAATTAAGGCATTACATGTTCATGAACAGGCATCTGCAAAAGGCGCTAAGTAACACAGTATGGCACCAGTCTGGTTTGAAGTCCAATCATTACTGTTTAGTTAATTTTATCCAGATATTCTTATTTTGATATGAATGTAATTTTTGCATTGGGTGGAAAAAGAGCTTAAGAAAAGATGTTTAAAAAAGTATTTTATTTGAACCTGAGAGTTGAAGACTCTACCATCTCTTTTGGTTGCTTTGTAGTAACATCAGTCTTTAAAAAAACCCAAAATCTACGTGTTTTTAAATTTTAATTGCCCTGTTTCAGCTTAAAGGCATTTTCCTACTACTGTATGTCATATATAGTTGATAAAGAAACCACTCTTAATTTTAAGTACTCCAAATTTCCCACAATCCCTTTTTCTCAATTCCAAGTATATAAAAATATTTCTTCCTCCAAGATGATCCATTCTTGCTACAGCTTTGAGCTATTCTATTCCAGGATAACCATAGTACTTTCACTATCATTGCAGACACATAAAAACCACAGCAATGCCCCAGTTGGATGGGAGTGTTAATCTGCTGGAAGGTAGGAAGGCTCTGAAGAGGGCTCTAAACACTCCAGTTCAATGGGCCAAGGCCACTGGCATGAGCTTCAACAAGACCAAGTGGAAGGCCTTGCCCTTGAGTCATAACAACCCCATTCCAAAAAAAAAAAAATAAAATGCAGCTGTCTGGGGGAAGAGCAGCTGGAAAGTTTATTAGTGGAGAAGGACCTGGGGGTGGTGGTGAACAGAGGCTGAGCATGGCCTAGCATGTGGCCAGGAGGGCAAGAAGGCCAATGGCATCCTGGCCTGTATCAGCAGCAGTGCAGCCAGCAGAGGCAGGGAAGAGATCATTCCCCTGTCCTTGGAACTGGTGAGCCTACACCTCAAATCCTGTGCTCAGTTTTGGGGCCCTAAAGGCAAGAAGGACATTGAGGTACAAGAGTGAGTGCAGAGAAGGGAAATTAAGCTGGTGAAGAGTCTGGAGCACAAGGTTCATTAGGAGGGGCTGAGGTTGTTTAGGCTGGAGAAAAGTAGATTCAGGGGAGACCTTGCTGTGTTCCAGAACCACCTGAAAGGAAGTTGTAGCAAGGTGGCAGGCAGTCTCTTTTTCCGGGCAACTAGTGATAGAACAAGGGAAAATGGCCTCAAGGTGCATCAGGGGAGATTCAGGTTGAATATTAGGAAAAATTCTTTACTGAGAGAGTAGTTAAGCATTAGAACAGGCTGCCCAGGGAAGCGGCAGAGCCACGGTTCCTGGAAATGTGCAAAAAACAAGTAGACTTGGCACTTTTTGATAAAGTTTAGTGGGCCTGGTACTGTTCAACAGAAGGCTGGACTTGATGATCTTGGAGGTCTTTTCTAACTTTAATGGTTTTGTGGTTCTATGAGTAACTCATCTGGATTTTTTCAGTTCACATTACTTTTTATGATACAGTTATTTTTTAAACCACCCATTCAAACTTTAACGTTTTTTCAGGCTTTTGGAACTTCTATGGTGCTTAATATTTTTTTGAGTTAACGTTGCATAGAATCATAAGATAGTTTGGGTTAGAAGGGACTCTAAATATTATTTACTCACAGCTCCACATTTATATACTTGCAGGTACAAATCACCTTTGACTCTCCTCGAGAACCTCCCTGTGGCCCTGTGCTTTGCAGATACTGCTCTTCAGCCTCGGCAAAGAACTGAGAGGCATGTCAACATCCTGATGACATACAGGGACTATTTTCTGCTTCTTTGCAAATAGGAACACCTTTTAGGAACCACCTCTCTGGAATAAGTCTCTCCAGCATCATTATGAAATTGTCATCATCTCCATTTGGTAATGGTCCTGTTTTGCTGCAAGGGTTTCTTTGTTCCTAATGTACCTGGCTCCTCTTTATTCTGAGCCCATTACTTTTTAAGTATGGGGTTTTTTCCCTCTATCATTTTTTGTCATGTTACATCTCTCCTTTTTTGTTTATCTATTTAGTGGACAGCTTCTCTTTTTGCCTTCCTTTCTTCTTTTTGTTTTTTTGCGATGGGTTTCACTTTTGGTTTGTTTCGATATTGTTGCTGCTCTTGCTGTTGGCTTTTGGGGTTTTTTGAAACATTGTATTCCGACGCATCAGAGAAGATGTCAGATTAATTTCTTTTCACTTAAGAGGACTGAAATCCTAAATTATTCATGAAAGTGTTCAAGTTGGAAAAAAAAGTCTTGCAAGGTGATTCTTTTGTGCTGGATTAGTTAATTGCTGTCTAGGAGAAAAAGGCATATCCCGTCAGCATAAACCTAATCAGAAGACAAATATCTTCTCAGTGTTTAAGGCAACAAAACACATAGTAAATGAGGAGATCAGAAGTTGCAATTCATGCTACACATGTTAACAGCAATAAATGAAATAAATGAGGTTGGCTGTGGGCATATTATTGGCAAAAAAATATGATTTAAAAATTTTTGCAGCCTATGCAGCATACAAATTCCCTCACTACAAATGACATAGACACCAGGCAGACTGAAAAATGGCAATAACTCATTCAATAGTGTCTAAAGGCACCTCTTAATTACTTTTAGACAATGCTTGGTTTTTCTATCCCAGCCTTCTGACCTAGACACCAAATCCCATCTAGAAGGTGGTGTCCTGGGGTGACGTTACGATGCTTGTATCCCCATTCATCTGTTCTGTGCCTTTAAGACTGATTCTGAAGAGTGGAAGTTTTGTTTGGGTTTCTCTTATCAGGGACACAGAGACGAGCAGTACATAGGGCTGTTTTTCACTTCTTGCTTTCAGCTTGCTGCTTTGCTTGCTTGCTTTTCTGCTCTTGCTTCTGCTCTCGCTTTTGCTTCTGCTTATTAGCTAGTTTAGCTAAACAGTCCAAATTCCTTCCCGGACTGTTTCTCCTCTCCTGTTTCTGTGACCATCTCGAACCTGCTCCGGACTGGGACTGGGAACACCGAGGATTCACACCGTTTGGCTGCAGCAGCTGCCCCAGCACCGGAGGGACTGATAACAGAGCAACCACCCCCGAAAGAGACTTGCTGATTTTGTCATCTTTCTCAGAGCGGTGTCATCAGGTATTGTTCATTTTGTGTGCTGGGGGGTGCTGTGCCGGTCAAATAAGCAGGTTCTTTCCACCTCTCTCCAAGGAATTTTTTCCCAAACCGGTTGGGGGGAGGGGCCGTGTGGGTTTTGATTTCTGGGGGGGCCCTCCTTTGCAGATTCTTTAACAAATTTGCCCTAAACCAGGACAGGTGGGTTCCTTATTTGCAGATTTTGACAGCTAAACAAAGCAAAAGCATCAGGTAAGACCAACAAGAGCGCTCCTCCTGCCACTCTTGACCCCTCTACATTGATCTTTCTAAATGGAAAAACCAGGCCATAATTCAGCACTACATTCCTGCCCTTTATTGACAGCAGTTCCTGTCATCGCTTTACAATGTTTGCCCTGCAGATTTGTTCATCAGGTCACCTCTGCTGTGCTCTCAGAGCAGCTGTTCAGCTGCAAAATGCAACACCACTGTATGAGACACTTGTGTTAGTTTAAAGCTGATTCATTCATTTGTGAGCTGACTTGCCATCCGGATATATATATCAGCTTTTTTAATCAGCTTCAGCTTTTTTAATTTTGATCCCTTTCAATGAAGATTCTCATACTTTGGAGAACATTTTCAAAAAACAGGTATTTGGTAAGGGAACAAAGACTTCCATCCAGGTTCTGAATGTACAATCAAAATGGAAACAAAATCATACAGATCATGCAAATTGTGCAAATGTACACCAACAATCAATTAATTTGATAACATTTCCTCCATCTGAAGAATTCGTTTTTGCCTATAAGTGTAATCAACATCACTTAAATAGCTGAAAAGAAAGAACTTAATACTGAATGTGAAAATACTAAATGGGGACAATGCCAAAAAATTGTAACATTCAACTTGGGGAACTTTATTCTCCAATTATTCCTGCATGTAGTGTTCAACATTTCCAGGTGCCTGCTGTGGAGGTAATGCATTGTTTATATTGAATCAGGCATCTCAGCCATGAATCCCCAGGTACAAGGCCCATATATGCAGTTACGTAGTTTTCAGGAGAATTTTTTATCTTTCTCCCAATTATCAGATTTTTTAACTCAGCCACTTAAGCCTGGTTTTGCTGAAAAAAGTTTCCACTTTTCCCAATTCCTCTTCAGAGAGGAAGTCTCAGCACTAAAATACAATATAACACTGCATTTTTAGCAATGCAAAGGTTCTCCCTTTGAGCAGCAGTCACATTAATATTTCCTTTTCTCCTATAACTGCTAAGGCGATGACATCACTGGAAATCATATCCCTCTATTTATTTCATTATCAGGCGAGACCTTCTGCTTAACCAAAGACCAGTTGTGGAAATTAGATGATTTTACATATTTCACTAACAAAAAAAGCAAAGTAGTACTAGGAGCCAAGGCAAACAGGTGAATGTTTTCATACTTTGCAAGGTTTCTGACTTGCAAGAAAACTTTGACTGCGGAGGAAGTGATTTTGATTCCTTCACTCAAGCTAGGAAACTTCAGCTTGAAGAATTTGAGGTCTGCCAAAACTCTTAATGTAGCCGATTAACTTCCACAGAGAAAACACTGATCATCACTCAGACTTTGTGAAAACAAGCTATGTTAGAAGGCTGCCAAATCTGGTTCTTCCAAAAATGTGAATTTAGGTTGTAATAGTAGTTTCTTACTTATATTGATGGGAACACGTAGAACCCTCAGTGAAATCTAGGGACATAAGTTCTTATAAGCTAAGTATGTGCTGTTATCGTGTTTGGCCATATAGAATCAAAGATACAGGAAGGTTAAAGCCTGACTATTCCAGCTTTCAGCCTCCATGGGCTTTCATTTTGACAATGTTTATTGGAAATCATAATTCAGTTTTGCTTCTGCTAAGAACACACAATTAAGCCTTTGATGGTGTACATACATATTTTATCAGCAAATCAACTGGAAAGTTCAATGTGTAGCTCTCAAAACACAACTTTGAAATAATACTGGCTTCAAGAGCTACTTTTTCTTATGAAACAACATTAAAAATTGTTGCGTCTTAGTGACCTTTATAATCTTCAGCATCTGCTCCATTCTCTACTAAGAGTTAATGATAATGATTGTGATTTGACCCATGCCCCTCAGAAAGCACCTGCAATTTTTTTAAGCAGATTTTTAATTCAGCCCAAGTATCTTTACACTGTATAGGTGTCGTCAATGTGCCTGGATAGTGGCACACAAGCCTAAGAGCAGAGCACACAAGTTTGGTGTTATTACACCAGACTGGATGGAGGCATTAGAGATTAAGCTCCTGCTTGCAGACTGCTTTTAATATTTCTGCTTTTAATCTCCTACAGAGTCTGTGGTACAGCCCCTGGGACCTAGCAGAGTGCTACACATATCAGCAAGCACAGAGCAGAGTTTGGTCCTAGGGCAGGCTCCTGACCCCAGCTCACACCTCCCTGCTTTCTCAGCCTGGGGACTCGACTGAAGCACTGCCTGTCACAGGGAACAGGGAGGGAAGACATCCTTGAAGCTGCTTTGAGGTGCCATTAATTTGAAACATTCCCTTTCTAAAGCAATCCTTCCTTCATTTTTATAGATTGTCCCCAATCCACTCTTTTACAGTTAACTGCAATAAAACATAATTTAAAACCATAATTTTGCCTTATACTATGATCAAGCTGCAGGAGTTTTCTCTTTGCTGGATACTTCTGGACGGGACCTCCCCACCCACTGCTCCACTCATACCTAGCAAAGTCCTGCAGAAAGGCTTTGTCTACCAGCATAACTCAACCATCTTTGTGAAGTCATTCTTGCTTTCCCCACAACTCTTGATCAAATATGTCAAAGGGAGATTGTTTTTCCTTACAATACTAAAATCACTTGACTTTCTCTATAGGATAAAAAAACCCAGCCCCAGCAATAAAACTCTCAGCTTTTGTTCATTTATTTTAAGTCACCATTAAAAACTGGATTTAAGTGCATCCAAGACAGAATATACCTTTACCTGAAGATTAAATTCTGAGATGACTGAGCCCAGCAGGTCCCACCTTCTCATGAGACATGAGGTCAGCCAGCCTGGAGATGGTCTTCTGATATAGTGGTGCTGTAGCACAGTTACTCCTTGCAGAATTGCCACCACTGGAGGTGAAGAAGAGGGTAGGATATCTGCCATCTCTGCAGGTGCTCTTGGTGCTCATTTATCTCTCTACTGCTCCCTGGGATGAAAAGGGATCCTACCTGAGCTCAGGCTCACCCATTGTTTGCCACCTCCCTCCTTGGGGAAGAGCGATCCAACTCTACCACCTTTCATCCTCAGGAGAGACAAGGAGGACACATGGCATGAGGGAACTTGTGATTGACATCAGGCTGAGATAGTGGGGAATGGCAAGGAAGGAGCCTTAGAAATTGAAGAATGAGGGCAAAGACAAGAAGAAGAAGAAGAAGGCCTAATTGAAGAATTAGGGTGAAGATTAGGGTAGAGGGAAGGGGGTTCAGTGACAAGAACCTGAGCCTGCAGAAAGACACTGACAGGACTGGCAGCAGGAATTGTTTATGAAGGCAGCTGTTAGTCTGGATATGTCAGCTTCCCATCTCTTCAGCCCCTAGAACACTGGGAACAGAGAGTTTTAATGCTTCACAGTGAGATGCTGTGCCAAGCCAAATGTCATCTTTGAGCACAGGACAAAACACTTCCATTTCTAGTTTTACCCTAATATCATCATCCTGGGATACTCTGAACAATTATCAAAATTCAAAGTGAATTAACTTGTAAACGTATAAGATAGCAGGGGTTTCTGTTCCTCACATTGTTCTTTGCCTGAAACATCAAAAGTCTGAACAGAAGACTTATATATCAAAAAACTGCCGTGAAGGGTCCATGCATATTTCCTTTAAAACAAGATGATATGACAGGAAAACTAGCTACTGGAAGGTCATCACTGTATCACTCAATTTATCTTCCCTATTGCACTCTACGTAAGTGCTCCAAAGATCCCCAAGACTTCTTAGGACCAAAGACAGAAAGCCACTGTCCTCAAGGAGCACACCGTCCACAGCAAATACTGTTGGAGCTTCCTATTGATACACCAGTCCAGGCTTGCCAGGACCCCATAGCTCTTGCTGCTGTGTCCTCCTGAGCAGAGAGATCCTGGCCCCTCTAAAGGCACAGTCATCCTAGTTTGATCCTAGCTTGGCATGCCCAGAAAGCACAAAGTAAAGATGATTAACAGGTGGACATCTGATTGCAGCAATTTTTTTAGCATTACCTACTTACCTTACTTTTGCATACTCCAAAGTGTCTTATCTCCAGTCCACATATTATTATTTCCAACTTATGCAAGCTCTGAGTCTTAGAGGCATCATGTTATATTTAGTTAATTTTCTCATCACTGAGTGGATTTTAGGAGTACTGGTGGTGTATGTCCTCCTCTCCTGTTCAAAGTAAAACCAAACTAACATACATTAGATACTTTAGGTATTGGATACAAGTGAATTCCTATATCACATTCCTTCAAAAGGAGGGACTGAGGGTGGAAGGAGATCAAGCCACCTAAAAAGAAGAAGAAAATAAAAGGCAACAAAAGGAAAACTACCAAAACACCACCAAGAAAAAAACCCAAACTTATCTTTGTATTCTTGTCTCCATGAAAGAGAAAATATATTCAGTTTCTAATGGTTATCACAAATCAATGTTTTCTGGTCTGTGAAACCAGTCCACTATAAGTAACTGTGATATTTTTCCAGTGTACTTCGGCAGAAAACTACACTAAGGGAAATATTTCCATCTCAAATAATTTGAGAGAGAGGTGTTTTACAAACAGAAAAATGCCTGAAAAATGTTTAAGTACTAAAGCCCCCACATACCCTTGGGTGACCTCATTGCATTGTGTGGAATTTCAGTGCTCTAACTGAGAGAACCATTTGTTTCTTGAAACATCAGCAACTATCTGATCAGAGAGTTTCTGAAAATTGAATAGACAGCTGCTTGCAATTGATATGGTTCCAGCTTCACGGTGCTGCAGTGCTTGATTTGTCAGTTATGTAGAGATATATTTCTTACTCCTGCCCCAGTCCTTGGTGTATCAGACTTTCTTGCCTGTCTGCCTACAGCAATGAGTGCTGGTTTTGGCAGCTTCAGTGCATCTAAACAACACCAATGGAGACAATTGTTTTGTAGAGAGCATCATCTTAGCTGCAGAAACTATTATTTTCTGCTTTGAACATCTGCTTTCACCCTAAGGCACCCATCTCAAGGGGAAAAAGAAAAAGGTATAGATATTAAGGCCTGGAAAAAATGGTCACCTTAATTAAGATGCTTTGGCAGCAATATAGGTGTTTTCTAAAAAGACCTGTTAGAAATCAGTTGAGGGATTTCTATTAATCCCTAGTGGCATCAGTCAGCTTTTTCAGATGAGATGTCCCACCTACTCCTCAATCCCTCTCTTTCTAAAGCAGCAGATTCTGTTTAGATACCTCATAACAGCATGTGCAGACACCCACTATAAGAGAATGTTGATGTGAAAGACTGGTGGTGTCCTTATAATTCCCATATGTTGCTTTTTCCTTAAATTTCATATTTTTCAATGTCCTGTAACTTTGTTCATTCCATTCTTTCTCTGGAGAACATACTGATATGACAGAGTAAGAAAAGTGTATACAGGGTACAACATAATGGTGAATGCCATAAAAGGTAAATTGAGACATTGAGTTCAAGACACACTTGAATGCTTGCTTACCTCTTTAGAGCTCTCAGTATTTCAGTCCATCAACATTTCTGGGTAATGGCCTAGGTCATTGTGGCTGCTCTCATGTCAAGAACCTTAAATAAACCACTTGTGAACACTAAAGATGCATTTTTCCAGGCAAAAGTAAGATATCTCTTCTAATGAAGATCTTGGTTAGGTCCTGCTTATGTCTGTCAAAATCTGACAATGTCAACAGTTTGCTTTAGTTTGGACTCTGTTCTTAAATCTTAGTGGACATAGTTCTACCATTTCTTGGGGTGACTTATATAACCTTTCTATGAAAAGATCTTGTGAAACAATCCTGTAGTTACCTTACCAGAAAGACTTGAGGTTGCAGCTTTCAAGTGGAGATGTGACAAAGCACATGAGAATCACCTGGATAGCAGCAATCTTCTTCTGTCCAGCAAATTTCAGACAAAATTCAGTTCAGTCCTGAGAGTTCAATAACCTTGTGCTCATAGACACTCCTGGATGTGACTCAGATACTGGCAGTTAAACACTCCCAAGGGTCCCCTAGCATTCAGGAGAACAGATCCAAAGAAACAGAATGCCAGGGGAAGATCCCCAAAGAAATGGATGCCCATGGGCTGAGGCTCAAAAGCAAGATGTCCAGATAATGTTTGCTTTAACCATTACCCAAGAAATCAGAAGCTGATTGACCAACAGTTTTACTGTGCAAATTTAGATCTGTAACCAACATAAAAATTAAGACAAGACTCAAAAAGAAACTCAGATATAGCAAAGATTTCAGAATTTCATGTAATGACTTGAGCAGCAAAAACCTTTGTGGTTGCTCTGCACAGTTCTACTTTGTTGCTCGTGCATGTGTTTGGATCTGGTGTCAAGATTTATGCTGTTTTTCAATTATAATTTTTATGCTCATGGGAAAATACACAAAAATAACACTGGACCTGTTAAAAAACAATTGTTTGTCCATTTTTTTTCAAAAACCTTGTAAATGGGAAAGCAGAAAGGCCTGAGCTAGAAGTGTTCCTCTTTTTGTATTACCACAACGTTGCAAGCCATGCTCTCCGCATTCTCTCCTTCCTGCTACTTTCATATTGGTGGTATAGGACACTGTGCTGTGTATCTTGAGCATGGCATTGCAGCTCTGGCTGTGGCGTTGGCAGTCTCAGGCAGCTCCATTCTCCTTCCAGCTGTTTGCACCAGTGTCACCATGGAGCTGGCATGCACGGAGCGGGGATCAAGGTCACGGAGGATTGCTGCACACTTCATCAGCAGCCTGCTTTGCAGTCAGATGAAGAGCGGCTGGAGAAGTAGGGCAGCTTTTTATCAGAAAGAGGAGGCTGAACTTAATTGTCTCTGGATTATTTCAGGAAAGTTTTCTGGTTTGGAGCTTTAAACATAGAATCTGAGGGCCTTAATATAGTCTTCAAATCATGGCCAAATGGCACCACTCAATGAAACCCCAACTGGAAAAATCATTTGAATTTCCTAAATTTTCATGCCTGACAATTTGTTTTGGAAAGACACACACACAGAAAAGGGCCTCTCACAGGAAAAAAAAAAAAATGAGTGCATTTAATAAACAAATGGTCATTGTGTTAACAAACCAGTAGGAAAAAATAAAAAAAAAATATATATTTCACACCACTGGTTGCAGCTGGATAAAACTTATGCTCTAAAAACTGAAGAATATTTTCATCTAAGTATATGGAGAGCTGTTTCACTTCACTGTGGGACAAAATTTTATTATTTCTATATAATCCCGTTTAAATGTTGACACTCTTATCCCATCGGTAATTTGACCACATTCATGTTACTTGTTAACTGTTGGTACTGATTTATGGAATCCTAGTGGTTTGAGAAGAAAGCTTGCTATTTCCCAGAACATGAACTGAATGAAACATCCCATATGTACATCTGATTCACACATACAAAAAATAGTTCTTTTGTAGAGTTGAAAGATCTTGACCTAACATAAAGATTCCTGGTTTCAGGAAGAATTTTGGGAAGATTGGATCTTCCTGGTTTTATTCAACAAAAATGTAATCATGAAGATGGTTAAGAAATCAAGGATTGACTGCCTGTCACAAATCAATAACATTAAAACAAAACAGAGGTCTCCTGACCTTCTGCTATCATGCCTAATTTTACATCACAGGAGATGCAGTTCAGATTGATGCCTTTTTCTGCTCCCTGAAATCATGAGCTAGATACAATTAGGTGATAAAAATGCAGCTACTTTCTATGAAAGGCCCCGTCAGGTAAAATGCTGAAATAAACGCCAAAAATATGCCAAAAATGCATATATGACACAGAGGAAATACAGTTCTATAAGTTTAGAAAATCAGCATAATTGACAAGAATCCCCAGTTAGAAACACGGGTGTTGAGGTAATTCCCCCTTTTGGTTCTACCCTCTTCAGAAGCCTCCTTTCCTTGCTAGCTGTTTGTGGGACAGTGTCCTGACCTTCGTTCTCAGAAGGAAGATAGGACAGGGGCCTAGGAATGTAGTTTGTCTTTCTGTCAAACAGGATAGGAAACCTACTAGCACAAATCTATATAGTTATACCATAATAAGCTACAGAGCTACAAATATTTCTGAACAGTATATAAAAGAAAAAAATCGATTAGGCATCAAGATCACCTGTATAATTACTAGGGTTAGTTGAATATGATGAAAACTAAATGTAAAATTTAAATTGAGCTGATTACCTGATTGCATCTCCTTTTGCTCTTGTTTTCCTCCATTTTCAGTGTAAGTAAGTTAAGCCCAAATGTGTGCAAACAAATATGTAAATCTAAACTAAGTATACACAGAATTCTGTAAGTTTTGCCATGCTATCAAGCTACAAGGTTTTAGGTTTGTTCCTAAGATATTCCCAATTATGACTTTTAGAGACAGAAAAGAAAACATAAGGCCAGGTTTGTAGCATAGCTCATTTTTATTGTTTAAACAGTTTTTGCATAGGAAATATATCCGCTTCCAGTAATTGACTGCAGTATGAGCAGCTGCTAGCAGTATAGGCTGGATATAACAGTAACAATCACATTAAGTCAAGCTTGATTTACACCAGTTTAAAACTTGTGGCAGTTGAGTTCATTTGTAACCTAAAAAAAAAAAAGTACCAGAAAGAACACTTTATCCTCCAACCAGGCACAATAAAAACCTTTGTTAACACTCAGGCTAAAATCAGGTCTGATGCCAGAGGGCTCTAATTCCAAAATTAAGTAGCTGTACTGTAATGCATCCTACTAGTGAAGGTTCATTACACAAAGACTCTGCACGCACCTTCTTTTTAATTAAAATGTAACCTTC
The DNA here is from genome assembly GCF_028551555.1 of Melozone crissalis. Lineage (NCBI taxonomy): Eukaryota > Metazoa > Chordata > Aves > Passeriformes > Passerellidae > Melozone > Melozone crissalis. The sequence goes on along the minus strand of NW_026535783.1, from coordinate 42,706,771 downwards.
AGGATTTATGGCCTACAATATGGGAAAAAATGCCAAAAGTTTTAAAATGGATCAACCCTGGTATGTAGCTAGCAAGCAATAACTGACTACTTGTCACCTACAGTTGTACTAAATGTATCTAAAGAAACACACAGCCCTACAAAAGTTTTCTCAGAGAAATATCATTGAGATGGGGTGCCTCTTCCCAGATTACTAAAAGTTCTATATGATATAAGCACAAATTAACAGCTTGATGAAGACATAATCTAATGCAGCTCTTGAGAAGCCTATGCCTGGGACTGAGGAACCCCTCACATTCTACAATGTTGTAGAGATTATTTTTGAAGAAAATGTTATCTGAAACATATTTACAACTGAACTCAACAGAGACTGTGAAATTGAACAGGCACTGCTCATTTGTTTGAGTTTTTGGTAAACATTTTGCTGGTTTTTGTTTCTTTCTCATTTTGTATCAACTTCTATCAGTCCATGCAACTTCAATGCCCTCAATGAAAAATGCATAATAAGCCATACTTCTTAAAAAACTTCCTTCTGCATATAGAGATACATTTGCCACATCAGTCCCTGTAGCACAGTTTTCAAAATCATTCTGTCAAAAATACAGTAATACAAAGACTAGCTTTAGTGTCACTAGCTCACACTGCTCTCCGTTTATTTAGGCCACCTTTTGTTTTACTGTTACGGTATCATGCAATGAAAGTATCAAAGGCTTATTCTATTCATGATGCTAGTGGCACTGAAGCCCTTTTCACAAATTCAACATACATCTGAATTGCAACACACAGATATTTCTAAAGAGTACTAACTAGTGAACCCTTTTATCATAAAAAAAAAAAAAAACCAAACAACTACTTACAACCATTGAAGAAAAAATTGCGACAAAAAAAAAGTAAAAATTGACCGTCTCCAACTTGTCCCCTTTACTATTGACAACGTGACCAACAGAGCTGTGGCATGGAAACAGTACAAAGAGTTGTCATGGCAATAAGTTTGGCTGATGCAAAGGTCATTGTGCAGGGTTAAAGGGCAAAATCAGTGGTCCATGTTATCCTCCAACTGCAGTGCTCCACCACACCCGCACAATTTTGAGGAATTAATAAAACTGGGGAACTAGCAGAAAGTGCAAATAAGAAGGAGGTGGTTTTCAGCTCCTTCAGTATGGAGAAGAATATTCAGCTTTGAGCCTTTCCAGTTTAACTTGGTTAGCTGGCACGGGATTTTACTCTCTTTTTTTTCCCCTAAAGTTTTCTATAGAAACCCAATAAAAAAAAATCCAGGAGCATACAGCTGGTTAATGTTAACAAAAGACCTTGACAGGATCATGTAAACCATAGAGGATGTCATGCTTGGGGCCTTACTGCCAGCAACATTAGAGAGTTTTTCATTAAAAGTGAAAACAGTACACTGAATATGGGAAAACTTTCTGCAGCCTTCATAATCTCACACAGTACATATAATTTAGGTTTAGGTACAGAACACACTCTGGTGTCACAGATGTCTTTGTGCAATCTCTTTCATTAAGTCCTTATGAAGCTACAAGTTGCAAATCCAAAATTCTGCTCCCTGAGGACACAGCTGTGTGAGACTTAAGTACTATTTTAGCTCTCTGCCTATCCTGAATAGCTCTGTGAACCTAATCTTAAATACCATCATGTAGCAATCACAAAAACTTTTGCTAAAGGCCATATATACTAATAAAAAAAGACAGTGGTGCTTCCAACATTTTGAAATGCTCTGAAAACCAACTTTTCCAATACTAAATACAACAAAATAACCTTCATAAAATATAATTTTCTCCATTTACATTTTTAAAGGATTAGTAACCTATGCTTTTCAAGCATAGGAATATGCGAAATAACTCCTAACATGGACAGATTTTTTTTAATACATAAATTAAGAAACTGGAGAGTTTTAACCCAAGTCCAGTTTCTAAACAAAGAATATTCTTGTTTAAAAATGGAAACGCATTTCCATTATAATTGTTAAAAAGTTAGCTTTACAAACAAGGGTATTTTAATTAAAAAAAAAATTCTTAACAAAACTATACAGTGTACAAATTACTGTCTACAAGGTAGGCGGTTTAGTCAGAAGATCATCCTTTCTTCTTGCTACTTGCAGCTTCACAAACTCATTCACATATTTTCAATGGAGCTGCCCACCTGAACATCACCCCACAACTATATTGCTATAATTAATATTTTTGCCATGTCTTTATGTACAGTCTCCTTCACTGCCTTTTTTTTTCCTTAGTCAAGCCTCAAGCGTTCATGTCACTCCAGGGGAAACACACTTCAGTGGCACAGCCATGAGGCCAGGGCTGCAAAGCAACTTAATAAAGGCAGAACAGTGCACATAGAACGGGGTGGCTCAATTTAGTCAGAATACACTTCCTGGTGAAGGAGGAGGCCAGAGACTGGATTTGAGTTCTCAATCTTATCTTAATCTTTTGACTACTGAGCTTAAAAAAAAAACCAACCAACAAAGCCAAACTAAAACCAAGCATAGAGTAAATGAAAATCTCATTATCTTCCAAGCAGGCTTTTCTATTAGAGAGGCAGGTGACAAAAACCCACAGTTGCTGAATAACCCAGTTTAAAGAAGGAGTTTGCTTCTCTGAAAAATTGCATCTTTAAGCTCAAATTTTTTTATACAGAAGGCCAGATTAAAAAAAAAAAAAAATCCGTTAAGGGCATCTTTCTTCCTACAAAAGGCAATTACCATTCTGGATATTTCATGTTGAAGCCTGAACTTGTTCCAGTTTTGTCCCAGTGGGGTATTAAAAGCTTCCAGAGAACACCTTTTTAATGGAACTAATCAAGGATATGCCATCAGCACAGCTCTGCTCCCAGACTGCTCGGCATCATGACATGTGTAAAGGACAATACATAATTTGTTTTACCAGGCCAAGGCCTGAGGCACGTTGTATTTGGGTCTAGCAGACTTTGCCATGTGCTTAGCAAATAAATTTACTTACTGAAGGGTTCTGAAAGAGAACCAAAGAACCTTAAATTTCTTTTTGTGTCTGTGTCTTATCTGTTTCTTTCTTGGTTTTGTTTTTCCAGTTTAGCTAAATCTCAAAGTTTATTTTCCTACAATTCCCATCTCTGTAGCCATTCAAGCTCTGCCTGCACACTCTGTCCTCCTGGAGACATGGGGATGTGGCACCACTACTGCTCTTAACGACAGCTGGAGCCAGAAGGGACTGGTGGTGGTACACCCCAACCTGGGCCCATTGGGGTGGCTGCTGCTGGAGTTGTGCCTCTGGCACTGCTCCAGGGTAGGAAAACCTCCCAAACGCAGAGGCGACTGCAAAGGGATGAATTTTCCCATCCGCGTGACTATACGCTCCTCTGCTTCCACCCTAGTAGAAGACTGTGCTTTAAAGAAAGCTTCACCCTGTGTCGAGCCATACATTGCAGAGATCTCCTGTGTGTAAGAGATCACCAGCAACAGGCCCATTACTGGTCTGCAAAATGAGATCTTACTGGAAACACACTTTTATTTCCACCGTGGTCTAATTCCTTGCGTAAAGAAACTCCTTCTCCACTACACCCCAGAGGTCTCCATCCAATCTCTATGAGAAGACTGCAAACTTCTGACATAGCCTGATCAGTAATTCAAATACTGAATTTGAATTGGCGGGGCAAGAGGGGAGTGGAATATAAAAAAAATTATGTACAGGAAAAAAAGTCAAGCAGAATAAGGGGGGCAAATTCTCTGCTTGAGCATCTCCAGAGTCCACTGGAGTCAGTGGAATTATGCCAGCAAAGATTTTGGCCCTGTACTTGCATTTCCTAGACAAAGCAAACATCGTTGTCATTCTGAGCTAAAAACATTTTCTAACGTGAACACTTCAGGATGCATTATCTTTGCCAGAATGGAAAAGACTTCATCTCACTGTGGGTCTTGACCTCTTTCTCTGTCTGTCTCTCTCTCTCTTGAAAAAAACCTTGAAGTAAAACAATTTCCTCAAGTCAAGTCTGCCTCCAACAGAATTCATTATTTATTTTTTAAATCCAGAAATGATTTCAGCTTGCACCCCAGGTGGGAAGTTAAAAAGAGGGAACCTATTTGAAAGTTTGTCACAGTAGGCAGAACAGTTGCTTTGCAGCCCTTGCCTGGCTAAGGGTGCACTGCTTCACAGCTACACTGTAAAGTGTTAAAAATCCTCCCCCCCCCACCCCAGAATATATATATATGTATGTATAAAAAAAAATCCCCTGTCCACCTCTCAGTACAGAAAAGGACCTCATCACACTGCAAAAATAGCAGTACCCACTTTGGTCAATTAAAACAAACAAAAAAAGCATACATTATTTTTTTTTTTTTAAATCTGTGTACTTACCTATAATAACCAATACAGCTAAAAGCACTACCTACATAGGCAAAACTTGGTATTGCATAATTCGTATAAATTTGTATCCCCTCCCCCCAATATTAATTGGAAGATGAAAAACATGAAAGGTTAATAGAAAAAACACCAAAATACTGAAAATATTGCTGGTCGATTACAATTCTTAAGCGGCAACTATACACAGCCATGATATGCTCTATAAATGTGAGATAAAGGTATAACTGTCTAAAAAATCCATGATGTCACACATTTTTCGCATCTGGAGTACAAAATATTTTGTCATAAAAATGGTAAAGATTTAAAATTATAATAAATGCAGCAAAACAAGTGTAGTGATGTCAATTTTTTTGTAGTTTTTTTTTCTTTTTTTCTTTTTTTCCATTTTTTAGATTTCAAGGCAAGGCACGTAATGTGGACATTATATCTTCGTGCAAATTAGGATTACTGGAAAGAGTATTTTAAATTTTTAAAGAGACATAGAGGCAAAATGTCTGCCCATGCACATTATATTTCTGTCAATATGTGAAAATTGTTGAACAAGGCTAACTTCTGAAAGCACCATGCAAGTTTACAGCACCCTGTAATTAGACTTACATTAAGAGTGCATTATTTAAATACAACATATCCCCATCCTGGTATTACCAGTTTGTAAACGGTAAGCTTTGCCCTTGTGACATGGATTTGCCTATGTCTTTGTCTCTATGATGTAGATTTTACAGAAACATGTAAACCCTATGGGTTCTTGATGCAACAAGTAACTTTAAATAAATAAATCCTACCCCTCTGTGGAGGCAGCAGCTAAACCAACATAAGTGCTGTGTTTCCATTGATTTCTTACTCTCAAGGACGTGATTTGTCTTGACTTAATGCCTTTTAATGCCCTCAAAAACCGAGGGGAAAAATAAGTTTGTTGAAAGTAATTTTCTATTTTTAATCCCCTCAATTTAGAGTCCAAGGGCTGAAGGACTTATAGTGATGACCTCTTAGATATGATTTTTAAATTGCACTTGCCTCTGTTAGTGTTTCTTTACTGGGGAAAACGTCACTTTTTTTTCTTTTTTTACTGTTGCATGAGAAGATAACACTTTTACCTGCGTAGAGGCATTTCTTCCATAGAGTCTGTGTGTTCATACTGATTGAAAATTTTAACTGCATAACACACTAGAAAAAGGCTGAATTAAGGGCCAAAGTTTAATAAATCCATACTGATAACTAAAGGCTACAGAGCTTATTTTTAAAACATTTAGAAATCAGACTGTTGAGAAAATGTCTGGCTCACGGCCCTTGTCCTCCTGCAGCTCTGCTGTCGCTGCCTAGCCTTTGTTTTGTGAGATAACCAGGAATAGTGATCTCATGCGTAAACAACAAGAATACTAAACCAACAGAACTAGCTTATCATGCAAATATTAAGGCATCTAGAAAGTCAGTTAAAATATATTGTCAGAGACAGAACATCTATTTCCCAGCGGACTTCATATAACAAAGGCTACTTAGGAGGAGCTGCATTCTACTCATCAGTGAAATATCATCGACCCTTTGTGAATCATTTCAGTTTCAACCATAAGAGAATTAGTGATTGTAAGAGCTGCAATTGCTGGTCTATTTTTGTTCTTCTTTCTTCAGGTTCTTTTCTCATACTTTCTTCTTTTCTTTTTCCTTTTTGCTTTTTTTTTTTTTAATTTTGCTTTTAATTTTTTTCCCTCAGTTGCTTGTTTCTGCTTGAAGGAAAGGCTCTCCAATTATGTTCAAACCATAATTTGGGACATTTGTTGGCAGGATCGGTGTCCTATTTGATACTTGGAAAGGAACCAAGCTAGCCCAGGTACCAGGACTGTTGAAAAGGGGAAAGAGACAAGGAGGGAAAGAGAGAGAAAGAAAAAAATATTAAACATGTATACAATGAATTTGAATCAAGGTCCAGTTAATACTCATTAATAATAGCTCTACTTAAGATAAAGCTGGAAAGAAAATTTGTGAATGTAACTTGAGATTCTACTTCCTAGTTTTCTTTGTGAAAGTATGAGTTGTTTGAAAGAAAAATAATTGTTTTGAACTCAGTAGCAATTTGTATGATTCCTGAGTTACACTAAGTGGTCTGTTTGTTTATGAAACCCCCCAAAAATGTCATATACAAATATATAGAGGAGACACAACTAAACCATACGAATGAAACTACATAGTGCAATAGATATCATTTAAGAGCTAGTGAAATATACCACAGGGTACAGATGTTCTTTTTTCAAGAATACAGCATAAAGATTCAGTAGTTCAGCATCCTATGAGATTTCCTCCACTCTTACAACACATCATTTTATCTTGTCACCATCCCAAGATGGGCCTCTGAGATTTAAGGATGCCCATAAGAACAGAGGATTTTTATGTTCTGACAGAACTCTGTCAGAAAGGAGCTCAAGTCCCAATGGCATTCACAGGTTCATCAGGCACCAATCAGCAGTACTTGCAAGATGGATGGATACTCAAAGATGGTCTCATCTGCTGTGTTCAGTATCCAGTAGCCTGAGCAGCCCTTTCCTTAGATGTGGTTCTGCCAACCCAGAAGTCCAAACCAAACTATCCTAAGCTATATGATTCTATGACTTCAGAGAAAGTTTTGTCACATTTATTCAGAAGAAAAACAGCCTCATCAAGTCGGCATCATTGCCAAAGAGCTAATACCAGCACTGGACATACAGCATGCAAACCCACCCTTCCTCTGTATTTCATTGCATTGAGCTTTTCCACTGTTTATATCAAACATAAGTGCTTATTTCGAATTATATTCTGGGATTAGGTTGACAAGCTTCCTGATAACACATCTGAAGCCCTTCAACGTGTGTATTGCAGAGGCAAAAAGTTTTCTTCCTTCTATATTTTTTGGCCCATTTCTTCACTGCTCTCTCCCTGGACCAGCAGATGTGCTTTTATGGCATCAGGTATAAAGAGGAAAATTGACCTTTTTTATCTATTTCCAATGTTCATGACATAATTACATTTCATTGGGCAGCCTTTTGTGATCATTTCAGTTGCTGAAAAGTGGTCAACTTATTTGGTGAATTCCAGGGAACATGTTTCTCAGGTCTTTCTAATTAAAAAAATACAAAGGGCTTCTGTAATTTACTTCTGTTTGAAAATACTTACCTCTCTAAACTTGCTAATTTACTATTTTAACTCCTAGCAATTAATTTCAGATGCAATGTTTTACACACACAAAAAAAGTGGAAATAGTTCCTGACCTGCTTCTCTCAATAACGACCATATTCCCAAAGGAGAAGGACTAATTTTATTTCATTAAGAAAATACAATAAATATTAATATCTTAATGCTTTCAATGTCTGAAGTACAAATGCTTTTCAATAAGACAGGTGGTTTTTTTCTTCAGTTTGGTATATTCTCAAAGAACACGTAAAAATCTGCAGTCTTAATTTTTCAGAAAATCTCTTTTTAAAATTGCTGTTTTCAAAAATTTAAGATCAGCAGATGTGTTTAATTTTTTTGTTGTTTTAATTCTACTGAATATTACAAAAAAAAATCTGCTATTGGAGGAAAATGAAAACCCTTTTGAAATTTGGAAATCACAGTTAGACCTCAAATCTTGAAGCACTCACAAAAAACTTAAACCTTGTTATGCTTGAAAGACTTTTCCAAGATGATATAATGAAAAGAATATGTTCCAAAAAGAAAATAAAAATTTAATACCAGAAGTTTGTTTAAGTGGCTTAATTGTTTCAACTTATTCTTCATCTTCCTTCACAATTTGTTGTAAAATGCATTTTTTGTTCCTTCCTCTCTGGATTTCAGTGATGTTAAAAAGTAAATTCTGAAATAATGGACACAAAGCAAATTGCCTCCAAGCATGTGGATTTATAAAAATAAGAACTACTAATAAAAAATAAAGACCCAGTCAGATTTGTTTGCTTGGGATCTGTCTGAGTATATGTTTTACAATGCACAGTTCTTTGCTGTCCTGTTACATGGGATTTACAGTGTTTAGTGACTTCCAAAAAATAGACCACTAACTCAAAGAATATAAATTTTGTTTGAGGTCAACACTCTATTTAAAAAATTTCTGTGGCAAAGGCTAAACACACAGGCTCCAGGTTATCTTTCTGAAGATTTATAGTGCATTTCAATTATTGGATAAATTCAGTTTTGACTTTTTGCTTTGTTTTAAAGTTGCCAGCCCTCTAGAGACTACAGTGGGTGAAGGAAACAAGTCTGTGCTGACTAAAAGCAAATTATTATTTGCAGTGAAATTTTTATCAGATACTTCAAATACCAGACAGAGACCTTGATTTTTATGGAAACAGCTCAATAAAAATAAGTTGTAGCAGGTTCCTAATATGACCGTTGTTGCCATATGACCTAACAGTTTAATATAGGTGTTTATTTAAACCTTTCAAGCCTCCCACCTCGTATTATGACCATGACAAAAATGCAGACTGCAAGAAATTTGTCAGTACTATTTATGAATCCTTAGGGAGTAATACATCACCCATATTAACACTGTGCATATCTCACAGGAGTTTCAAAGCCCCTTGTCTCAAAGCCAAGCCTTCTGCCAGAGTTGTTGTGCAGGCAGCAGAGCACCTGCGGGACCAAGACAGCCACACACTGTCTGCCTGCAGGGCTGGAACAGCCACCTCTTCCCCACCTCTGGATGTGCTTGAAGTCCTGGTCTAAGCACACACACTGGGCAGAGTCTGGCTGCACTGGCCCATTCCCTCTGTTTGCTGGCATTTCCTAAGACACTCTTTTCGAGGCTTGATGAGTTCTGGTGTAGTTGAGAAAATAACATTATCATACTGCAGGTGGATATAACTACCTTGGGCCACCCCAGTCCAGGTACCACCATGAGGGGCTTACTGCAGACAAGGGAAGAAAATTGAATGAAAGCTATTGAGGAAAACAGCCCTAGTGACAGCACAGAGCTCCAAGAACCGCTGTAACACAACTGTGAATAACCAAACACACAACACAGGCTCTGCTAAGCTACATGCATATGGCTGTCTATCCAATATTCCCATGCCCCCCTTTTCATTTATGGTAAATTTAGTTGGACTTTCATTTGTTCTATGAGCCACACTCTGCTTTGTGGCTCCCCAGCACTTCCCCCAGTATGAAGCCAAGCAAGGCTAACTGCCCAGAAGAGCAAGGTCCCCGTCAGCCTTCTCCAGCCTACTCAGAAAGGACCTCACTGAGTATTGCAGAGCTTAGCTTCTGCCATGGAAACCACCCCCTGGTTTTTTTTGCAGAACATCCTAGCAGGAGTGACAGATACTTCGCTGCAAAGCCTGTATTTATCTGTTCAAATGCAATCAAACAGCAAAGGAAAATTCTGCAAGTATACTACGGGGTTAACATTCTCCATTACACTTTCCATTACAGTTTCCAGATGTTAATTCAATCAAGATTTCTGCCATGATTTCCTCTTAAAGATAATAATTGCTGTTTCAAGAACCTCTGATTAAAATATTACTGGAATGGACCACAAGTATTGCTTATATTATATGTATATACAGTCCACTTTGGAGGTTATAATAACATAAAGACCATAATAATGTTAAACAATTAACTAAATGCAATAAAAAATAAATCTAATCTGACCTGAATAAATGTAGAGGTCTTTCATATTCTTATTTTCCACCAATTATTACCTTCTTTCTTTTACAGTTTCAGAAGTCTGTAAGAGTATTTTACCATTCAGAAAGTCCATCTACTGCAGTATTTCCTTCTTGCAGCTTTACTATCATATACATGAACTCGCTAGCTTACAGAAAGTAGAGAAGAGCCTGCAAAGTCAGGCTTTGGACAGACAAGGTAGAAATACCTTTCAATCAATGTTGAGTGAAGTGACAGTAGTAAACCACCAAGCAAGGAACTTCTCTCTAGTAAGTGCTTGCCCACGCAAATACCGGGAGTTTTTAAATTTAAAATTACTTGGATCATAAGAATTTTGGAAATGAAATTTTGCTCATCTTAATGTCCTGGTTAAATTTACACTGCTGCATTTCTGCCAAAAGAATAACCACCCTTCAAACATCCATTTAATGGACTACTTCTGTTACCATTCTGAACTGGCATCCATACGTAAACAGCTTCCAAATTTCACCTCCAAGTTGAGCACTTGTTTCAAAAGATGTATGAAGTATCTCGGGTTAGTTTAGGATGTCTTTTGCAATTTAGCAGGCACATGTCACTCATCTAGCAGACAGAGGAGTTGAAGATTTATGCCCACGGGAGGGAAAAGGAAAATCTATAAGAATGTTATTTATTCTATTCCCTGCAAACATCTTTTTGTGGCAGTGAAACACAAAAAGGTACACAAAGATCAGGAGGAGGCTACAGAACGCATTACTTACAAAGGATACCCACAACAGAGGGAGTGCCCAGAGAAATTGTGCGTTTCCATGCTGTGCTTTGGACCATCCATGTATGAGAATCTGGTGCAGGAACAAGACTAACAGCAGATTTCAAACATGCGCTTGCACAGAGGAGGCTCTGACCAAGCCAAGACAAACCATGGAGAACTTGTGCTTGGTTACCAGAGTCCACTGGGGTGCCCATGAAAAACTAACTCTCAACTTTACACACCTGCACTATATTTTTCTTTTCCCAAATATCACTATTTTCATTTCAAACCATTACAATTTTTACCTTAGCATTAAAAAAAAAAATTAACTACAAGTTTAACAAATTAGCATGACTAAATAATAATGCAAATGATCCTAACTGTACCAAAAAACAAACAAAATAAACCCCAAACAAATCAGTTCTGCTGATTCAAAAGAAACAATTGGAGGTAACATGATAAGGAAGTAGAAAGCTGGAGCAACCAAGGGGTTAAATATAAAGTTTATACTTGGGAATTCTCAGTAATATGCTCCTCCTTCCCTAGCAGCTGCCAAAAATCATCTGACAGGAAACATAAGATTAAGTTTGTCCCACCTAAGTGAACAAAGAGATCTCAGAACAGGCAACCAGTTCACTGCAGAGCAAGAACTTTTCTAATTCTGCTGGAATCTGCAGTGCTGCTCAGAAATTATTACTGAAGTTGTTTTCTTTATTTTAGCATCTTGCTTCTAGATCAACTCATTCATTTTGGTCACACTGCAGTTCTTGTTGCTTCTCCCATAAAGTTTAACTTAAAGCTCCAAACATAATCATGTGGAAAATGGACATTATTGATTCCTATGGTCCATTGTTCCCCCATTCTAAGTCCCTGAAGTTCAAGTTCAATCTGGAATTACATCATGTCTGGTTTCTCCTGGTTACCAGACGGCTTGAGACGTGACCACAGCTACAGAAAAAACAAACAGCCTTCTTCACGCTTCGGCTCCCCTATCGATTCAAACATAAACTTTTTTTCTTTCTCTCAAGTATGCCTCAAGTATGGAGCATGGTTAATTTAGAGATTAAGTTCCAAATTAGATTATCTAATGGCATCTTAATGGATTGCTGACCCATTTCCTGTGGGATGGCAGCATGCAAGTCTGGCTTGAATACAACTAATTTCTTAGGAAGTGTTCTTAGGAAGTGTTTCTTAGGAAGATGCTTGCCTGGATGGGGAGGAAACAATGTTTTGTACATTATTACGCATTACAGAGTTGTGCAAAACTATTAGAATTAGTAATTTATATTTACAAAGATAAGAAATAATTTCATTTTCTCTCTGTGAATATTTTTGCACTCAAGAAATTTCAGCCTTTTTGTTCTTGAATTGTATAGAAATGCTACTTTTATTCCAAACCATTGCTGGGCAGAGGAATGAGGGAGGGACACAGGTCACAGTGTATGAACTACTGCTCTAACAGGTGTCTGTGTTTGCCAAAATTGTTTCCACAGACATGCTGCTGGCTGTGTAATTTTAGCTATATGCTTTCTCAATACCAATTGTGTACAAGATATTGTAAAGCAAAAGCAATATGCATCCATTCTCAATTCCCCGTCGACTTCTATCTCTGATAAATCAGATTGCCTGATTTGATTGCCTTATCAGCACTGTTAGCATAAATACACAGTGGTGCGGGGAGAGTGGGGAGTGGGAGGGGGAGGAATGATGCTTGGAATGCTGAAAACCCCACAGCTACAGCTGAGAAAGAAATTCAGCACTCTGAGAACAGTGCTCCCCTCAGCATCTCCAGGAATGAGCCAGCTGTTGTACTATGCTGATGTGTCAAGATAACAGAATGAAAGCATGAAATTCTAGCCTAGTCCATTTGCCTGGATAGGGTAAAGGTAATGTTAAACAGTTAACGCAGAATGATTGTTAAAATAATTAATATTAATATAAATAAAAATACATTTGTTGGTAGCTGAATTGAAGCGTACACTTTGGCTATGCAAAGTTGTTAACAGTCTGTGGAAGACATGCAAAAATTCCACACGGTCTAGGAGAGACCCGTCATGCCAGCTTTTATGAGTATTTATACTGGAAATACCATCAGTGGTGCAATGAGTGGCTTAGATTGAGGATCAAACTCATGCTATCAGCCTCACACACACACCCCCACTTTTTGCCACTCATTTTTTCTTAAATGTACTTTTTGCATACACTCTTGCCCTCACACAGTGACTGAGACTGTATTTTTCTAAATGAGCCTTACAGATTTTCACAGCTTTTCCTCGCCTTCCGTCTCTAGGAAAACAGAATTGCCATTATCAAAAAAATAAGGATTTGGGGTTTTTTAATGATTTTGAATATCTTCTTCCTATGTACACCAAAAAAATTACCTAAATGATCATAAACCTATTGGAGAGTTTATTTCTACTGATGTGTTTAAATGGTGTTCAAATTTCAGCAGACACAAAAAAATACATTTATGAATAAATATAAAAAGTCATATAACAACAGAATATGTACCCTAAATATTCCAAGTGAGCAATGAAAAAATCAAACCAATCCAAACAAAAGCTGTAGATGGTTTGGTATGAGGAGCAAAAGTAAAAATTGCTACTTTTAAATACTTCACCAAATAACTGGGATAGGAGTTTTTTCCATTTTATTTTGGGATTTTTAGGATGCTCACTGAATGTTTAATATAAGTATTTCTTTTAAAGATACTAGAATGTTTAACTCAGCTATGCAGAATATTAATCTATTTTTTGTTATCACTTTTCGCTGCAAGACTTCTGGTTTTGCCGAAAATGCTGTATCAGTGATCTAATTTTTGTGGCTTTTTGGTCCTTTTTTTGTTAAGTATTATTCATATTCTCTTTTCTGCAAAGTTCAGTCTTTGCATACAGACCACTACAGTTTTATACCTGAATTTTTAGATGCCAACAGACACATAATTTTCTAAGGAAATAAAACAAAAAAAAAAAAAAGAAATTTGAAATCTATGTATTGTACCTACCATGAGGTGGGATAGGCAATTATTAGTAAGACAAAGACACACAGAAATAACAGAAAGTTTTTTGTCATTCACCTTTTCCAAACTTCCATGGTGTGGTTCACCAACAATGCTTGAGAACAAAGGTTTCAACCTGAGCATATCTGCTACCTGGTGTCTGTAGAGACGGAGCAGCTAACACTGAGGGACTGCCAACAATTATTTTTTAAATATATTCTTGTTTTTATACCTGCACAGGTTAAGGAGCTCCTTAACCTGTGCACGTATAATTTCTCTTCTTAGGTCCTTATCTCTGTGGGATTTGAAGAATGTCATCCTTAAAAATCCAACAACTAAAAGCCATCTGCTTAGGCAGAACTGTTTGCTTCCTTGTCCTTCTAGGCTGCGCATAATCCAAGAGCAAGTGGCATAGCCTAGGCCTCGAAGAAAATGCCCACGGCAGGTTTTGTGCCCAGGCTCTTCTGGCAGTGCCTGTGTTTGTTGGCAGGGCCAGAGTAGCAGGCAGCGTTCTGGGAGTGATCTGCAAAGCAGTGGGGTCTGTAACTGCAAATGGATCGTGGAGAAGGCTTTCATTCACCACCAAAGTTTTCTTGACCAGCACATAGAAGTGTTTTCCCCCACTTTTCCTTTCTTTTCACAATTTATGCCCAGGGTGTTGTATGATGGCACTGAAAAACAGAATTCAGCAAACACTGGGAGGGACAGTGCTTCTATCAGTGTAACTGGCATTGCTTTAAGGGGGGGTCGAGTGACGACTGATTAAAACCATGTGAGGATGCTCCTAGCTAGGTTGTTGTGATGTAATTTTCTAATGCCTGTCAATGCCCTGAAAAATGTCACTTTGTAGTGGGAGAATAAATCACCCCCTCTGTGCTATAAAAGCTTGGTTTGGATTCACTCCTGGCAGTACATTGAAAACTCTGGCAATTACTGTGTGATGGGGATTTGTAATGTGAATCACAGCCCTTGAGGAGATGAGGTGAATCCATTAGCTAATTTTTCATTGTACTCTCTAATATAAAGGAAGGAAATTACAAGGTCTTATTTTACTGCCACAATTCTTTCAGATTTAAAACATTGTTTCATATAAATTGAAAAAAAAAAAACAAATACAGAAAAAATTAAATTTCAGATTTTTAAACATGACCAGTTTTTAAATTCAGTAATTTCCTTTCCAAGTTGATACTCAAAGCTCCCAAAACTTCTAGCAATCCATAGTACTATCAGCACAATGCATCAGAAGGCATTTTGTATATACTACATATAAATTACACTCACACACATACTAACACTAATTATTCAGAAGTACATATATTTTCATGTACACATAAATTTCTAAAAAATATTTTAAATTATTTAATGAGTGAGTGGCTTCTATCAGACTTCATCTGATAGGCTCCCAACCTACAAGCCTTACATGAACAACCCTCATTAAGTATTGAGTGCCGCAGATAATCCTGTGCATGAAAAAGATAAAAACTGATGTATCAAAATTATGTTGATTAGTTTATATGCCTATTTAGATAAACACCTTCTGCTGTTATCATAGTCCACTAAATATAAAGAGACGTAAAATCTAATAAATTAATAATATATCAAAGGTTAATGAAGTTTATTGTTTGGTTTATTTGTTGGGGGGAGGACAGGGTGGGCTCATAGAAAAAGAAACTTCTTTTGTAAATCCTTCCTAACTTTTCTGTTATCTAGTTGAAAAATAAGATGGTTTATATCTTACCTTCAGGTATATGTTAGTGACCTAAAACTACACCAGCCAATTGGTAAGAAAAGTCTCTATGAATAATATAGTTATTCTTCACCCAAAACCAACCACCACCTCAGCCATTTATGATTATACTCATCCATACCTCTAAAAGCACCGTTTTCTTTCTCTTAGCAATCAGGTCCCAAAAATATGAGAGAAAGACATTTTTGAAGCCTAAGATCTTGCACACCCTTTGCATAGGACAGCATGATGTTATTTCAGGCGTCACATTAAGGGATCATCTAAAGCCAGCTTGCATGAAAGATAACCTAAATGTGTTTAGGAGAAATGTTACACACATATTTTGATCATAATGCTGTCACATATACTCTGGAGGCCCACTAAAACAGATATTGCCGCTCTATGCAACTTTTTAGAGGCAGTGTAGGGATGGAAATAATTAAAATGTTACCTTTGCCAAGTAATTCCCAATGTATCCTCACTGGCACTGGGGTAAAAATGCCTGCCGTTTTGATTCATGGTCCAGTCACAAATTCTCAGCTGTCAATTGAAACCTAGCAGTCAGATATGGATCGAGCATACTACAGTTTTTAGTACTTAAATGAATACATGCAAACTAGTACTGTACATGGCAAAAGTCTTACTTTCCCAATAAGTAACTTTAAAAAACAAAACAAAGAAAAATAACTTATTTTGAGAGATAAATGCCTATAGACTTGTTTAATATAATGCCACTTTAATATGATCCTCTATTAATAAAGCATAAAAGAGTAACTAGTGTGTAGCACATAACAATTAGCCATTATTAGATTACAAACTGAGCTGGAATAAAAGGAAATGTTAATAATCAATAGTGAGACACTTTAAGAAAGGAAATAATTATGCTGTCTTTTTAAGCAGTGCTCTATATAATGTGTATTTAGTATGGTAAAATATAATCAATACCTTCTAGCATGCTTTTTGGTAAATATAGAAGACATGCAATTTATAGAAAAATTTGTCACCAATTCTATGTTGTTATCTAGCCACTTAAGAAGAGTAAAGATATTTTGTAACTGAAGTTTATTAATCAAGTGTTACTGAAAGTGGTATTACTTAGCAAGAGGTGATAAAATAATCTAATAGGGTTCAGACTCAGAAAAGTAGAATTTAAAATACTTTACTACATTTTAATATAAAGACAAATGTACTAAATATTAGCTGAAACAAATTCTTCCCAGATCCCCAAATCATCAGTTCTTCCTTCGCAGATTGTTCAAGCAACCCTCAGCAGCTCTGTTTATTTAACAGCTGCCCAATAGTGTTAGCAGATTTATTGAAAATATATGCTGCTTATTTTTAAACTTAAGAAAGTGAACTTATCTGGTTTCTGAAGAAAATATATGTTTTATTCTCTGTATAGTCATGTTTATATAAATTGCTGTACTATTATATATGATTAGACACTCTGAAGATAATGTTGCCGAGTTTAATTGCATTCAATGCATTTTCGTTTTCTCTGTCCATGTTCACATTCTTGAGATAGCACAGGCTACAGCAAACAAACTACAATAAACTGTTTTCACAGGACCACAATTTATTGCAGTCTTTTCCTGAAAAATACAAATGCTGAGGACAAGACAATATTGCAAACCTGACCCTGTCTGGCTGTTAGACTAATAAGCTTCCTGCTGTTAAGGTCTGAGAAATGGAAATGTTAGTCTTTGATGTTTTCATAGGGATTGTTTCTTGTTTGTTATCTAAAGAACTCCAAGGGACCTTCTAAAGGCCATTAAAAGCATGACTAAACCACATGAAATTAACCAGAAAAGGAAACATGCAGTTTAAAAGTTTGCTAGAGGTAACTGTGAATAATATATTAAATATGTTTAAAGAAATGGGTAAGTAAACATTTGATTTAGTCACTATACAAAACAGGATTCTGAACTTGATTTTAATAATGAAAACATAATAAAATATGTCAGCCCAGTTATTCAATGTACAGTAGACACATTTCTGCTATTCTCCTTAAGGATGTCATCATCTTCACTACAAATGCATTTTTTAGAGCTTCTTAACTTAGCTATAAAAACTCATTTGCAGCTGAAACAAAAGACTAAAAGGTTAAACCCTCCCACCCACCCCCCTTTTTTACTTCTTCACAAAATATAAAATCTATGCATAAACAACCTGTGGCTGATTAGAACCATTAAAAATATACTAAAATCACAAACTTAGCACTACCAAATTATTATATTCACTTAGTTATAACTCAAAAAATCTGGCAAGCACTTAGCTTGTTATATAGAGCTTAATTGCATTTGCCATTTGGGGAAAAGAGCAAGAGACTGATATATTGCATTTTAGTAAATTAGCTTCTGCACTATATCACTGTATTCTTCCCACAGTCTGTGTGAAAACCTTCCACACATACAGTTTATGTGTTAAATTTATCATTAAGAAAGCACGACAAAGTTTTTGAAGCATATTTCATAAATATTAGAAATGGCATGCTGCTTATTATTCACAGTCACATGTACCTCAATTCACATACAGCCAAACACTGCGAAGAAAATAATGTAACATGTACATTTCATACCTAATCTGTAGGCATGTACATGCACATTTATAAGAAGGTTCATGTCCCATGAGACTCCCAGTTAGTACTGTAGTGCTGTTCACTGCACCATGCTTGCAGTACTGACAACACCGTGGAGAGGTGCAGGTTTGCATGACAGCTGGCTCTGTGGACAAGCCCAGGGCTGTATTAGTTGTACTGAAATACACCTTCCAATGTAAAAAACTGCTGCTCCACATTCCTCATTTGGCTCGCATAGATGCCCCATTGTCTTTAAAAATTAACCTGCCTGGAATTTTTATTTTTTTAAACTCTCCCTCACGTAAAACTTCCTCTCCCAAGTCACTCCTATTGAAAGATGTCTGCAGGTCTAAGGTTTAGAAATACCGCTTCCAAAGTCTGCATCTGCATCCTTTGCTTATGTTGAGTGGCTTCTAGGTAAAAATACTGTAGAATTTAATAGAACTCTGTAAGTCTGGACTCCTTTTGATGGAAGAAGTCTGATCACAGCAGCAGCGCAGTGGGAGGATGCCCTGGAAGGATGTCCACATAGCCTAGAAGGGAAAGCTTGGGTGCATAGACATGACACGAATACGAAGCTTTGGAAGGACATAAGGCACTTCGCTACAGTATTTAAAATGCTATGTATAATCTGGAGTAATACTGAAAGCTTTCTTTCTACTTGTTCTCCTCAGAGTAACTTAGGTACCTCTAAAATCATGCCACAGTGTTAGCTGGAGTGGAGAAGGCACAGTCATTCTTACCCACTATAAGCCACCCTAAAAGTATTTCTCTGCAAGATATGTGAAGAGGAGAGGCAGGAAACTACTTGAGAAAACTTACATTTATCAGTAGAGAGTCATAAGAAATGATCCCCAGGACATATCTAATAGCTGCTGAAAACATTACTAATTTTCTCAAATGTATGTTATGGATGAAAAATAAATGACCTTACTTGACATATGACATGGTGAAAAGTCTTCCCTAGAAGGCTGCTGAAAAGACTTGACCTTCAGTCCACAGTTCTGTGGATTTTTAGCAAAGCAAGCCACAAAAACCTCACTACCATAACATCTTCCACACTCAAAAAATTATCAGTGATTTTCTTATTTATCTCTTATTTAACTACAAGAGAAAGAGGATGAGTCTGTATTATGAAGTGGAAATGGATGCCCAGCCTTACAGAAGATGAGGAGTCCTTACAGGTAGCTCAGGCATTTTCCTAGTCCTGGATCCTAGGCTCTGCCCTTATGCCTGCGATACAGCCCCACTGCTGCACTCATGAAGCAGCCGAGAGCACAAAGCACTGCTTGCATCTCTCCTGGGAGGCAGTGCAACTCCCTCATTCACCTCAGACATTTTACAGGAAGGGAACACAAGCTTGGAAATGGACACAGGCCTGGAGACAAGCAAAGAAGTAGACTGAGTGCTTCTCTTCTGTAGAAAGCCAGGAAATTGATTTTGTTTTGCACCTTCCAGAGCTGTGAGACATACTGATGTGAAGTTCTACCCAAGTGCTAGATTTTACTATAGCTGTCTTCACAGTTTAAACAGCACCTTGCAAGCACAACCATCCTGTAGTGTTTTAAGTATGCAAATCACACATACATTAAAACCCCACAGCCCAACAGCTCAATCTTTAATCACAGTATGAATGACTTTTAGGGGTTAGTATTTAAGCAGATTTTTTAGCCTTGTATGTAAAGAATGGCTAAGACTAACATCCATTTCAAGTTTCTGTGATAGCTAGTGAAAGAAGAATTGTATTTAGGAAAGTGTAATCGGAGACTGCTATAGCTTCTGTTAGTTGAGAAGAGTCCATAAAACTTAACATTTGCATATTGTCATTGTTCTGACTGAAACTTCCTTTAAATGTGTTTCCTTTCCAGCAAGCTTATGTGAAAGGTGACCTCTTAGCCATTTACATACCTCCCTGGCAATCATGTGACCCAGTTTTACGTCAAACTGTCAATTATGATAAGGGACACAATAAGAACAGGCTAAGTGTTGATAACCTGTTTCCTGACTTTACTGACAAGTTCTCTTTAGGAGTCCGCCTGTGTTCTTCTTTCAGCCTGCTGCTGAATGCAAGACTAACATCCACTCAAAACATTTTGTAAACAAATACTCTGTGTTCAGTGGACATTGAAGTTCACAATTTCCATGATTAATAGTATGAAGGGAACTACATTTTGAACTGTGCAGCTCAGTAGCTAAAGGATGCATCTGGTAAGAAGAAATTTCTACTGAAGAGACAGGGAAGGCATTGTAGGAAATAAAAAGCTATCTACAGTTTTCTGAAAATTTTGGAGACCTTACTAATATATATATTGAAAAGGTCTCACTCATAATTTTAAAATCTGTGTGAAAATCATGAATGCAACATACCATCATACCCAGATTGTGCAAGCTTTGGTGAAAACCATGATACTGAGTTTATCAGTGCAAAAATCGGAAGAGTTCATTAACTCCTCAGCAACTGGGACAGTATTAGTTAACACAGTGAAAGTTTTTGAGATTACTGTTAACAACCTTAATAGCTATTCCATTTATTTATGTTTTCTAATTAAAAATAGAGTCATCCATACAAAGCCAGAGGTGCACTAAAATTAAATGGTCAAGAACAAAAACCTTGCAGTTATTTCATTCATTCCAATAGAAACCTTGTTTTTTTGCATCTGCACTTGCAATAAATACAAATGTCCGTCCGTCCATCCATCCATCCATCCATCCATCCATCCATCCATCCATCCATCTATCTTTTTAAACTATTTACACAGGCAAAGTATATGACTAGTATTTCTGGCAACTTTCTAGCATTATTGCCAGAAACAACATGACCTGACTCTAAGTGTTTGTCATTTCAATACCATAATAAATCTATGAAGTTGGAGAACCATGACACAAGCAGGCTAAAGAAATGTCATCACATAGCTATGAGGATCCTGATCATTAGGACTTTGTTACTGCACTAATGATCTGGTCATTAAAGTTACTTAGCCAAAGTAATGCAGGCACAACTAGAATCTGGCAAGGAATTGTGTCCACTTATAGAGGGCAGAATTTGACTGACTTTCCTCAGTTGGTTTGTTTGTTGTTTTTTTCCTCTAGTCTAGGCTTAGAAATCTTCAATAAATGCAAATTAATAGGGAGGAGGAGGATGAAGGTGCACCAATATAATAGCAAAGATTATCCCACCTCACTTTCATTTTATTTAATTTAGCTAGGATGTTTCTCAGCAGAGATAAAGAACAATGAACATTAGATTTGGCTTTAGAAAATACTTCCACCAATGACCAACAATAAAATTAAGAAAAATTATCTCATTCAGGTACTATCTCATAATCTCCCTTGCTCTCTCCCATGGTGCTCTTCCTGCAGTTATGTTATCAACATTTAACAAGTCTCAGAAGCTGATGCTGAATCAAAAAAAAAGAAAAAACAAGTGGTCATCAATAATTTCTAACAGACAGAGGAGGTATGATATGAATTTTTTACAAGAAAGTGCCAAGATATATAGGATTCTCTGATGTTATTTTTTGTAACTATTTATGCCACAGCATAGAAATAGCTGGCATTTCAAGGCAAGTAATGGGGAGATCCACCAGCTAGGGTACCAGAAAGTGGACTGCATAGCTATCATTCCCCATTAGAATCTAGTCTTTCTAAATATCAATGTTACAGGCTAAGTAATCCATATAACACCACAATTTCACAGTATCCAGATCAGTAAAAGCCAAAAAAATTCTCTCACTTGGCTTTATTATGTGTTGTCTTTCAAAGCTTTTTTCAGTGCTTCCCATCTAAATGTGAGTATTTAGGGTATGCTTTGCTGTACATGGTTTACTGGAATTTCTAGGAAGCTATCACTTTGTCAGGAATCCATGTGAGTGTGCGTTGCAAAATACCTGTGTAACTTTTTAATTTATTGTGGTTACTGCAACTTAAATGGGCTACATAATGGCTCTTCTTAACAGCAAAAAAAACCACTCGTGGGTACTTGCTATTATTCCTCATAACCAGAGAAAATAAATCTTCATAAAGACTCCTCCAATGAAGTAAAAAAGGTACTAGTGACAATATTTATTCTTGAGGGGTCACTGTGCATTACAGGGAGGAATGTTTAAAAGATTTCTCTGGAACTAAAACCAATGGCTTTCTAATTGAAAATTTCTCTCCACTAATACAAAATGATTTATCGCCTTATTTCACATACCCCTTGATTTTTCTTTTCATTCATCATGGGTTGCTTAAAAGCAAATGCATTTAAAATCTGCCACAAGAAGACTGGTCTCTTTTGCATTGTTGTAAAGTAATGAAAGGACATAGTAAATCAATCCCATTTCTGCCTTACCAAAGGATAACCTTGGCTCTATTGAAGTTGTTTAGACAATCTCAATGCTCTACGTTACTTTCTACACACGCACACACGTTTGTTTGTTTGTGTGTGTGTGTGTGTGTGTGTATAGTCTGTCATCTCTAGAATTGGAGATGAAGGTAACTAACGAAGGTAACTAGTGAAGGCAACTAATTCATTAGAAACATACCTATACATACTTATATGTCCATATTTATCCATCTGAAAAACTTTAAGTATTCTTTCTGTTCTTTTGGATAGTTTCAGCTGGGCATACTTGTCCTTAACTTTCTACACACCTGTAGGCATTCATACACACAAACACACTCAGGCAAACACAGATATGTCCATTGCATATGTTAGAAGAGAATAGTGAGTTAAGAGCAAAGACAATAAAACACTAATATTTTTAAATATATTACACGGCTCATTGGTCACCAATTGATGCTCTTGAATTAATATAATGAGACCATGAATCAATACACTTTAAAAAGGGGAACATTGGTTTAACACAGTAGCATTAAATAATTTTTCTGCTTCTGAAGTGCAATATTAGATTTAGCTTAGTTTCCCCTTCCCTTTAAGCCATTTGGCCATGTTATACCATGGGAGGGAGTATCAGACACAACACATGTCAATACCAAAGACCTTTGAGATCCCTCTCACTTTGATGTTCCAAGGACACTGCTGAAATTTTGAAATCTATTTTGATCCACACAAAGACAAAAATAAATAGAAGATGCCAAACATCAGCAATATATATGTCAAGTTCAGCCAGGACAAAATTGAATATGCTTCTACTACTTTCTGGCATGCGACAAGACATTAAGAAATCTTTCAATGAGCTTGGAAAGTGGAGTAGGCCTAAGCAGGAGCAGTCTGCAGAAAGAATTGTGTCCAAAACTACAAGGAGGAAAAAACATATTTCGCATCCCTAAATTAAGAGGATGTGAGAGATATTTCAAAGAACGCTGCATAAAACTTCACAAGAACTCTACAAATTACATTCACTCTGCATAAAAAGGAGAGGTGTTGTGTGTGCTTTAAAAAACAATAATCATATGTTGTGTATCTTGAAAAAAAAACATTTCATAATAATTACAACATATTTCATAATAAAAAATCTTTGAGAGGTTTGAAAATATCCAACAAAACAACATGGCAGAAAAGTTATTGAGAAATTAATGGCTGGAAGAGCCACTAATAGTCACTACATATTTTCATAATAAAGTGCATAGATGTTTGAATTTAAGTCTTACTGGTTAAAAAAATAGTTGGCAACGCATCAGCTATTTTGAATAAATTATCATCTTTATGATTTTCTCTAAACTCTGCATGTGGTGACCTTTAAAATGGATATACTGCCTCCTTGCCCTGTGAGTGGGTATGGATAGGGAGTTTCAGCTGAAGCAAGGGTCAGCTATATCTTAACGATGTAGAACAGGTAGTTTTTACTGAAAAATGAAACAGAAATGCATATAAACTGCTGACAGTAACACAAGCCTGAGAAAAAAATACAGTATGACAAATACCAAGCCTATTTAACACCCTCTTTCTTATTGCCACATTCAGCTTTTCTCCTTGCAACATTTCTATTGCTGTGAACTTCAAAGTCCTATACTGTTAACATCTAAGAAGAACACAAACACACATCATAAAGTACATTAAAATACTAAAGGTTCTGAATTTATTTTTGAAATGTACCATTTCTGTATGTGCATGGCCTTGCTACTGACTGCAGCTAATTTATTTGTATGCCGTCATTAATCTCAGCTCTATATTTTCACAGTTTGGGTAAACACTTCATTTGCATTAAATTTGCAGCATTAATGAGATGTGAAATTTAAAATGCTACTTGAAATATAAATGATGTAAGAAACTAGAATAAAAATGTGTTTTTGTCACATTTGGAATCAGCAGACCAATTTAAACCTATTACGCTAGAAATGATGATGTGCTGCCTTGAGAATTCAGTTTTACAACTGATCTTCTAAAAGTAAAATGAATAAATGTGTTAAACATCTGGAGGAAATGGAAACAAAACTTGAAAATAATAAACTGTGTATTTTGCTTTGAAAGTTTTGCTTGTTTTTATAAACTGATTTTGAAATTAGTATTTGTTTCTTAAACACCTCATTCTACTTCCTAAAATCCTATTAAAGATTAAATGTATGAACTCCTGAAAAATAAAATATTGAAAGAAACATATCAGAAGTTCATTAAGATGGGACCAATCTAAGAAAGAAAGAATAGGCTGAACTGATATTTCTTAAAGCATTCAATTTGTTTTGAATAAACATCATCTTCATGCGACAAATACTGAAAACCTCAAGACTTCAGTCTAATCCAAGATACCCGTGGCAGCATGTAGGAAGGTAACACCACAAAAGCTTCTCTACATCATTACACCTATGTGAAACTTGCCCACCTGTTGCTGGTGTAGGAAGGATGGGTCTCTTGGGCTTAGTCCCACATATCGATTGGCTTGGGATGTGCCTGTGGCTGAGTAGGCTGATTAAGGAAGAACAAAACATAATGATAAAAATACCAACCTATCATATCTATTACCTTGTGCAGGTACAGTACAAATATGAGAGATCCAGAGTTATGATTTTGCAATATATAGGAAGTGTCTTTGGCTTTTCTTTAAGAGTAAGCAAAAGAAATATTAGACCAAATTTGGAAAGGCATGTGTAAATTCCTATAAACTTCAATGGAAGCTGCATGTGTAAATCACAATGATGTCTCTTGACAATAGTAGTTGGTTTGATTAATTTTTTTCAAATTTTTTCCTAGTTTATTTATTTGAACTAACCACAATTTTAATTTTCATTATACCAATCTAAAGCAACGGTGAAACCACTAAAATTACAATGCTGACAGAAAATATTCATGTCACGTTATTTTTATTTCTTTAAAGGCCCTGTTTTTACCAAGAAAGTACCAAACAACTATAAAAGTAGAACATAAATTAAAACAAAAATTTTGGTTTGCTTATGTGGCATTAAATGAATTTTTGCAGTAATGGGATATAATCTGATTAATAATTTCCTAAGAAGGGATCTAATTCTTACTGTGCAATATAACAGAAAGTATTCAACCCCATCATACACCAGAAAACAATATTTTCTGAGGGGAGTGACTAAAACAATTCTCTCTCTACCTGCTTCAGAAGATTGAAGAAATCCATTTCTGAGGAGAAAGGGAATGTCAGGGGAAGCTAGGATTAGCCACAGGGAATGGATCCTCCACCTGTAGGACAAATTCCTCTCTGGTCTCTCCCAGTAATTCCTAAAAGTCATTATGTTCTCATGTGGCACTTATCAAATTAGTTAGGTGGTCTTACTCAACCTCCCAGTGTGGAGACGTCCACACTGCAATCTGTAGCATCATAGTCTGGAAATTTGCTGGAAAATTACCAATGACTTAGTAGCAAAATTACTAAAACTGGACAGACATATACAAGCATGCCAGTGAGAAGCTAGATGAGAGTACTTACTAAACTGGCCTGCAAATATTAAGTTCACATGGTAAAAAAACAAGAAAATGTATTCATTTTTCAAAAAATTAAAAATTATATATACAGTAAATAGGCTTTATTGAAAAACTATAATAAGAATTAACCAATTATTGGAAGGAAATTATGATGGAGGCCACAGGGTTCCGCAAACATTATTTGTAAAGCCTGACGTTCTTTCTCATTAATAAAAATTCTGCTACAGCACTTCAGAATGAAAAGCAGTGCAATTCATGTGTCAATTTATTTCCATCACACTGAATAATAATGATAATTTTTTTTCCAAGTTATATAAATATATAACTATATGTATTTTGGACCAATCAATCAGTCAATTACTGCAAATAAAAGTAAAACTATGCTATAAATCATGCTAAGTGTTGATTTTCCCATTAGGTTAACATCAGTAATCTGTGTGGTGGACCTATTATGACTGATAATACAGTTTGACTGATTATACAGTTTATACGTATTCATATATAATTTATATATCAGAAGGACACGATCCCTCATTTTATTGTTATTTTCTTCATCAACAAGCTATATTTCTTCATTTTTTTATGCTCTTACAGTTATCAACCCAGTGTCAAAAGCCTATATCAAGGAGATAGTTTTCTGAGAATCATAACACACCTGAGCAGGTAAGGTGCTATACCTATCTTGTAGGCAGTACGGTCACATTCAAATAAAATTTGCACATAGGGATTTTTTCTATTGTTATTTATGTACTGTAGTGGCAAGAATTTACTTGTAAACTAATATGGAAGCATGGAGGACGCCTTACTTTATGTATCTAAGCCAAGGTGTTCTAAAGGTTCAGCGGGAATCAGCTACTCAGGTTCCCATGAGTTGCCCAAGAAACTGGGTGATGATTTAATTGGAAAATATGATCTAAATAATTCACTTGGTAGTAGGACAATGTACAGATTAGGTATGCTTTCCTGTGATGATTAAGGTCATATAACCAGAAAACATCCCAAAACAGATCTGGCATTTACTGTGCTCTTTTTGCCATTTTTATCAGAAACTGTGTCCTCATCTAAGAAGATATGCAGGTCAAGCACAATCATGTTAAAGTAGAATGAAACCACAAATACTTGTAACTGTACAAGAATTTAATTTTCTCAGTTTTCTGTTCTGGTGCAAATGTTTAGAGCAACAGCTTTTCTTTGCTGCTAAAGCTAACTCTTCTTAAAAGATCAAAAAACTGTACCACAAATCACCAGTAAAGCTACAGACATACTCCTAGCAAAACTATTATACTTAAGACCTCTTAACAAACCTAATATACTGAAAGGACAGATAAAATGCTTCCATATATATATGTATATGTGTGTGTATATATATATATATATATATTTATACTTCAGCAGTAGTTTCTCCAAAAGTTACTACTATCCTTTTATGATAAATGCTTAAAACAGTTTTCTCTTTTACATCTTATGCTTTTGAGTCTCACGTCTTCCTCAGATGCTAATGAAAAGTTTTAAAGTGGTATAACACCTGAAAAGGATAGTTTATGGTCTCCATTAATGGCAGACCAATAGTTAGGGACTGTATTTGAAGTTCAAATATTAAATAGATCTAGAACAAGTAATTTAAATGGTACAAATCCTAAAGAGACTGATACTTTAAAGACTTAAGATTTTTTTCCAAGAATCTGGAAGTGTCTCCTAAAAATCTTCATGACTCTGTTAAATGCTGGCAACATGGCCATCTCAAATCCAAATAACAGTTCAAGAACAACAGAAATTCAGAACACAGTTAAAAAGCAGCATTCTGCACCACTTATTATGAATACTCTGAAGGGAAGATATTGGTCTAGATATTTGCCTGTATTTCTAGAACTGCAATTCCATTGAAGATAATAGGATAAATAACATGATCCTGTATGTAGTAAAGAGATTAAAACATTGAAGTTAGAGTTTGTTACTTTCTATTTTAAAAAAAGCAACAAGCACATACAGTGGATCTACCACCCCTTGTAGAAATGACAAAGAATGAAAATTTTCTTTTGCCACAGCAGTTGTTTTTACTAAAAATGACACAACCTATATTAACATGCAATTATCATAGCTCAGATTCAGTATGTGTTGTAACAAGGTTTGATTTCTGTAGGAAAGTTCATTGAGGAGCAAATTTTCCAGTCCTTGTCTGGAATTCCATCTGTGGGTCATTGTAAAATCTTACTGTCTGGGTGTGCTTCTCAATGTCTTAACAATGTCCACCTCAGATGAAAAAACACATTTTCTTTTTCTTGAATAGTGGTCAAATATGCAGGCTTTTCCCTTTCATTTTGCTTGTCATGTCACAAACTTTGGTTCATGTAACATGATCTATTGGTTGAAATTTTGGGAGGAAAAGCTTTGCAGTCAGACCAGGTTTGCTCTCCATGTAAAATGATGAGCACCCACTTGGTCAAATAGTAGGAAAAGGCGCCTTTTTCTGGCCTTAATTTGAAATAATTTCAAATCTTTGATGGACATTTTTTGTTTCCTAAAGAAATACTTACTGGTTGCTGTAGGTGAAGATGCCTCACCTTCAGTGGATGTAGTGATGGGTTTAGTATCTGTCATGGTCAGGGTCACAGGTCGCACCGCACTGTGATGGGGAGAGGGTGCCAAAACTGGAGTAAAATGGCCAGGCACTTTCCCTACTACTTGACCACTGCTGTTAGGCTACAAAACAAAACCAAAAGAATGCCTTGTGAAACATACATGTTGTGTTTTAGGAGCCTACCTATCTTAGGGATTTCCAGAATTGCCCATCATCATAGCACCTGTGTTTTTGAATGTGCTGCTCTAAATAGGCTATGTATTTCTATGTGATATTTTCACCAGGCAGGTCCCTTTTCAGATAGGTAGTACTTTTTGGGTGCTTAGGTAGCAGTACTTTTTGGTAAGCAGTCTTCCGCATTCTTCCTACCTGGGTGCACATGCATCGGATTGTTCCAAAATATTTTTGCTGCTCATGCAGTGTCTGTGAACCAAAATTCCATGACAGCAGGAGTAAACTGACCGGGCACAGGCCCTAATGTATGAAGTATTAAGAGCAAACAACTGATGTAAAACCTCTGTTTTCACATGCCATACCACTCTGACTTGGAGAAAAACCAAGACTGTCCACAGAGGTTACTCACACTGGAAGGCTAACTAATGATTCACAATTTGGGAATAGGGTAGAGGGTTTGGATATGATGCACTATCATGTACACATTATAACATCTGGCAAAAAGTCACCTACTAAAAACACAGAAGTGTTTAATAATGGGAACTTTGCAAGTCAATAGCATAATAAGTAACACTTCTTTCATAGATACAAGAGGCTGTCTGCATATGACCTTATGGCAGGTATAGGTCATCAAGCAATATGGTACTTTCTACATGTAGGCACATCTGAATATGGCAATGTTGACTGGTAAACATATGTTTATCCAGTGCTTAAATATACCTTAGACATTCTGCATGACTGCAAATACTCTAAGGGTAAATAACTTGCAATAAAACTAACACATAGTAAATAGTTTTTACAACAGCAGCTGATAACTTCTGTCTTAAACTGATTGTGTGGTCTATGAGTCATAAGTATTTTAAAAGAGTCATACAAATATGAAATACTGGGAATCTGTTAATCAGAAGCATCATGTCAAATTAAGATAACCTAAAGATGTGGACTGATAAAGGACACAATTCAACTGATTCAAGGAAAGGTTAAAGGAGGTAAGCATGACGATAATGAAATAATAACTGGACTGACACAATTACCACAAGTATGTGAGAAGTATAAACACACAGAAGAGGAAGGAATTTTTGGAAAATAGAGGAAATGCATACTTGGGGTAATGGAATGAAATTGAGAAGGAGGAAATTTAAAATTATAGCACAAGAAACTTCCTGGCAGTATGATTCACTAAACTTTGCAAATGCACCCAAGGGAGAGTCTTGTTTAGGACATCTTAAGCTAAATTAGCAGAAAACACTAGAAAATACAAGTGTAAATGGAAACCAATATGGTATCCGTAGGAACATAGAGCAGTTAGCTGACTAACTCCTCTCTCTAAAATCACAAGCCTTACAATGAAAAATAACAGTAAAAAAACCACACTAATTATGAGCGGCAAACTACCCCTCCTAACGAGAAAAAGTCACTCTCTAGACACAACTCTTGTCAGGAAGACGTGCTCACTAAGTTGGATGGGATTTTCACTATGTTTCTAGGGAGTCTGCTGCAGATGCAAGCCTCTTCTCCTGTCCTGGCAGCCCAGCTGTCCACAGAGGCTGCTGGAGGGAGTATCACCTCTCAGCTGCATCTGTAGCTTGTAGGTGGAGTCGCTGACCTGCAATCACAAGGCTACCTCAGAATCCTTAGCTTATGTGGTGTGCAAACATCACAAAAGTAGCTGAGAATCTCTTACCAAAATGATCCACTTTTATTAAAACTAAGAAAGAAGATTCTGTGAAGTGTATGGATTTAAACAGACAGTATAATCAGCTTACAAAAGCAGCTGTTTCCAAAGACAGAGAAGAATAAATTAGAATAGATTAAAATAAATTAGAAGATCATGGGAGACCATGATGATTTACAGAAATGTATCTCCTTATATTGTACTGTAGGGATCCCAGCCAGGGATCTAGTGGCTCACATGGATCCCAGCTTTTCCCTTATCCATATGGCCCAAATGAGCAAACACACTCCTTGTTCAAACAAAGGTTAAGAAAAAGATTATACTTATACCCCATTTTCCTCTAAACTAAATTCTTCCCTGTGTAATATCATAATGGCAGTGCAGTGCATCACTCCACTCCATAAAAATAGAGGGTGAAATCCCATGCTTTTTGACAGCCATAGAGGATTTACCAGTGATTTCAGTATATGCAGTTTGTGATCCCCCACACCAAGTGCCTCCATGTCTTTTTCTTTTTTAATTCCCCGAATTTCCTCCTAAGTGGAAGTTCTACATCGGTCTCACATGTAAAAGAGAGTGCAGATGCAATACAATGACACTGAGGTCTTCTATTCAC
Organism: Melozone crissalis; assembly: GCF_028551555.1. NCBI lineage: Eukaryota > Metazoa > Chordata > Aves > Passeriformes > Passerellidae > Melozone > Melozone crissalis. Next base: position 42,675,892 of record NW_026535783.1, on the reverse strand, counting down.
AGAAAAGAAATCTCTGAGGTAAAAAACAGTGAAAACTTGTTACTTTAGTAAGTTTAATACTTATAGGTCCAAGACTTCACACTCTGCATATCAGATTTCAAATCCAGTTGTAGGTAAGCACATACCTGGTGTGAAGTTTACAAATACAATTCTTCTTCAACAGTCGAGCTGTCTTTGAGATGTAAGCCAAGGTCCTCCTTTTGACAAATGTTTTCATAGGAAATGGTACACTTGAAATTTGCTTTAAAATTCAGTGGTTTTCATAAGTGTGCTATTTTTGAAAACAGAGTTTATGAATGGTACTCTTATACTCTCACAAATTCTATTAGAGCAACATCTCTCATAAGAAGCCTTCAAAAAACATCCAAATTTGGTTTTTTTGCATGCAGTGAACAAGAGTGGAGGAATTAACCAAACTAATATTTAAGTTATCATAACTAGTTTGCGGCTTAAGACTGGAAAAATACTCCTAAAAAACAGATCATGTAATTGTCTCAGAGTTATTGCTTTGGCCTGTCTTCAGATTGATGCAGACAGTGCTGCATCAGTTTATACTCAATTCACACTTCCATGGTTATCTTTGGAAACAGAAAATTAAAATGATAGCAGTACATGAACATCGACTCTCTCAAGTGTCTCAGGTTCTCTAAGCTGCTTTAAGTTTTCAATCCAAAAAGGGAAACCCTTTTGTCAGAAACAGCTCCTTCATAATCTTGTTGAAAACAGACAGCTAGAAAGAACTTCTGTGACCTATTCTCCTTTTGCCCTTTACAGTTCTATCAAACAATATTTTAGCATGGAAACTACATATCTATTTGGACACTATCCACTTGAATTAAAAGTACTTAAAAATACTTACCGTATTTCATTTAACACAAATTAATTTTTTCCTTATACAAAACAAATTCAATATTCTAGTTCCAGTTTTCCTCAAGAGATTCTTACAGACAAATGCATTGCAGGTGAAGAATCAGCTGTTACCATCAAATAGGGCATCAATATGTCTATGTGATGGATTCACAGAGGCAATGCCTGAGGCATAAACCTCAAGCAAATTCCATAGAGGCAGCTGTGCTAGATAAACAAGCTGTGCATTGGAAAATTTGTGAGGAAAAGAAAGAAACATAATGAAGGTCTGGGAAATATAGCCCTTATTTATGCAGGCACACATTTTTCTACTCTTGGATTGAACGCTAATTTGATTTTCAGATCTGTTACAATTTTGATCTTTTTTAATTCTACCATCTTGGTTTGCCACAGTTTAATTCATTTATGTGCCCAAAGGCAAAGGCAAGTTGCATTTGCTGTCACAGCTGTAATGTAACTCAGAATGTCAGACTGTTGTTATCCAGTGGTGTGCACTGTGCACATTTTATTTTAATCCTCAGGTGTGAAGTCTGAACAGAAACCTGTAACCAATATGAATATGGACTTTCTTAAAGTCAGGATTCACTGTATCTCTTTGCCCTGATAGGATTTTTAAACATATTTATAATCAATATTTAATCAACCTCCTTTCAGACTTTTGTTCACATACATTCCCAAATACCACCATATTTAACCTTAGGTACAATTCAGGACAGTGTTTTTTCATATAGTCTACTACTTTCAGTGTTACAAAAAAGTATTTCTGATGCTATAATGAAGTAGAAACTAACATCTACAGATGACCTAACCAAACACAAAAAAAGTATGAAACATCTATTAAAAAAATTTACGTGAACTATTTATTGCTTAAATTATAAAATATATTTGATGCTCACATATACACTTTTTAAAAAAAAATTAATTATACTTCTCAATCCCAAATTAAATAATCCAATTTTCCTTGAAATCTTAAGTACAAATCACCTTCAAACAAATAATCAACAAAGGCCAGAAATTATATTAATCTGTGCATGTCCTAGGTATAGCTACATATGATACTCTGCTAGGTGTTTCAGAAATAAGTTTCAAGGCTTAACAAAACATTATATTACCCCATCTAACCATTACACCTGGAGGATAATATATTTGCTTCTCAAAACACAGGTTTTTAATAGAAATTCTGTGTTTCACAATGTTATCATATTATAGCTAGCTGATAAACCAGTGAATGCAGTTTAGTCAAACTGGATATCATGCATTTGGAAATACCATTTCATCCATTTCCTCTCAAGTATTCCCTTTGCTTGTAAAGGCAAATTTCCGGTATTATGGTAAACAATATTACTATAAAAACCTATGGCAGGGTAGTTTTGAGAAGGCTGATTGAATTAATTTTGTTGAAGAAGGTATATGAGATATAGTTTGGGATATTTTGGTCCTTTGTTCTCATACCAAATATCTTACATTAAAAATTGTTTACTAGACACACCTCTGAACCTGGAGATCATAGCTGATAAGTTCTGGTTTTGAGCCCAGGTCATTGTGCTGTACAGTGCCCATGGAGAGTGATGAATGTTTTAGAAAACTTACAACTGAAAGAAATCAGAAATGCCTTCCATTTTTCTAATTTCCCTCTCTCCTTTTTGTCTAGGGTGCCCTAATGCTCTATCACCTCTAAAAATCGAATGGCCATGTTATTCTCGCACCAGACATAGCTGAATGGTACAGCAGTCAGTTTCACAAAATGTGTGAAACACATCCTCAATTTATTACCCATCTGACTAATAATGATGCTTCTGAGACTCTGCTAAGCATAAGGAAATGGCATTAATAGAGTACCACCAGTGTGACTCTAGAAAATACTTTAGGGCATTTTGAACCTGGTGGGTTCCATAAAGGATTTGCTTCTCATAAATCAAGGCTGTACAGGTTTCCTTTCTGCTATTGAACACTAAAGTAGCAACAGGAACGCACTTTGTCTTCTTTTAGTGCCCGTTACCACTTTTCAGCGGAATGAATCACCCTAGCTTCCCTATTAAGAATTTGAGTAACTCATCATGACAGCATATCTTACACAGACCTCTCAAATACCACACCAGAGCTTTATGTGGTATGACATGCAGCTACCTGCACAAAAACTTAGCTTTAGAGAAATACATGTTGCTGCCAGTTCTTGGCTGACAACATCCCTACTGTGTTTTCTATAAGAAATCAAGGTGTCAACTTTGATCTAGAAAGGCCCAAGTCTCATTCATTTGGTGAACTGATGAATGAATTTTCATCTTGATGTAATGCTGCTGAAACTGAGAGCAACTGCAGAGCTTCAGTAATCCATGTTCAGACATGGATCTCATAAGACAGTCTAGAATCCTACATCCTGAATCACAATTTTACCTATGATAAACTTTACCTGGATAAGTTTGGGTGACAGAAGCGTGGGAAAGGAATTCTCTTTGTAGATAAATGTTCAAAATATATTTTTATATTACATAGTATTTCATGCACTCTGGAGACTTAAACTCATTCATTGAGAGAGATTAAATACAAGATAATAATTTACAACTGCAATTAAATCTTAAAACAGCATGTCAGTAGATAGTGTTAACCTAGACTGGACTCAGTCTTTGCCTCCCAATCACAATTAAAAACTGCACATTGCCTTATTTAATCTTCAATAATTTCTTAAAAATTGCAAGGAAAGACTTGCTCAAGAAGCTAAAAATTATTAAACATCAACAAATAAAAGAAGTCCTAGATGTACCAAAGAAACCATATGCACACAATTTTGCATGTTTTGGATAGTTCTGCTAGTACTCTCCCAAGAATTAAGAGGAAACACTATGACCAGCCCAAAGAAAGCCCCACAAGATCCCTTCATCAACACCAAATGACTGTAATTATTGTATTGAAGAATGTAGAACAAAGCATCTGCCTAGCATCCCTGAAGAACGGTCCTTTCATTGAACAAAATGTTCAATATCCCAATCCACTACAGGAGGAAAATAAGTGGCCTCATCAGCTTCCAGAAACAATTATTCTCAAGCGCTACAGATATTTCTGTCTTCAGACAAAGATAAAACCAAAGAAAAGACAAAGCTGCAAACTACCCCCCTCTGCAATAAAGTATGTTTTATCAGACACAGGAATTTTAGACAAATATGCAGTCATATATACTGCAAATATGCAGCAGTTCACTCAGCCTGTATTAAATAACACATACAAGCCATTTTTTGTAGGAAGAAAACAGCCCAATACTTAACTCACATCAAATTCAGTTAGATTTACCATATCATGAAAACAGCATATTTCAACATCAATATCACAACATTTGAGGTAAGGTTACAGAAAAACTGTGCCCTTTATTATGACATACTCAAACAGCTTGGAAGATTGTTTGGTTCAGTCAGAAAAAAAGATAATTCCTACTGATACCAGGATGTTCCTCGGCAGGATTCACTTCCACTGTTTGCTTTACTGCATTTCTTTATCACACTTTCGGATCCTTTTTCTGTGATTTGCCACACCTTCATCAGGAAATTATTCCATTTAATTCAACTGTGAATAATGTTTGGAGGTTTTGGTTTTGATTTCAGCCACACAAGTGATGTTGTGCTTGACTATTTTTTCAGGCTTATTGGATACCTTATTTTGATACTGAATATGATTACTACACTCCTGAGTAATAATGAATTTCATGTGTTTGCAGATTTGTGTGCATGTGTGCATCTGTACTTGTGTACACAGATACAGAGGAGGTAATATTTTCTAAGATTAAAAGATTGACCCATCTGGAATCATTCAAAAAGGAAATACATGCTGGAAATTTGTGGTAGCTTTGAAAACCTCACTCTATGTGGATAAACCCCATAGGAGGATTAGACACATACTAATCGATTAGTTTTTTGATGAAACTTGCATTGAATAATCAGTATCAGTCAGGGGCACCTGTACCCCATCATTATACAGATCCATCCTCACACACAAAATCTCAACCAGTAAATGAGTACCTAGCTAAGAAGAAAAGCTTTGAAATAAATACACTAGAAAGGGCTTAGCAGAAATTCTAAATCAGTGGATAGTACAACAGTTCTCAAAACCCTGGGAACTTACCAGACTACTAGCTTGAGACAAGTCCAGCTCTATATCTAACAAGATCTATTTCTGTTCAGTACATTTGTTTGTTTGTTCTCCATATTGAGCAGGGGATGAAAAGCAGATATTCATGAAACCAGCAGCAACAGCTCCCTTTTGTTTAGGATCATCCATTGTTGAACCATTTTTCACTGCAGCCAAAGGGCCTGTTTGAACTTCCTGACTGTTCATCACACATAATTTGGACTATTTAACATTATGTCAAGAAAATTGCTCAGTGCTTCCCATAATGGGAACCTACGAGATCTCTATATCCTTGAACTAATTTTACTTAAAGTATTCCATTGAATAGCATGACTGTCTCCCTATAATCAGTGCAGCAGTAATGTAATTAATCTCAAAATTGCTGTGGGGAGTACAAGGCATCTCAGTTGCTTGTCGTAACAATCTAAATTAGTGTATTACTGAAAGATGTTCAGGAGGAGCAGTTCATTTTAGGTAAATGCTGTCAGGGTATCCATTCTTTCTATTTCTCCAGCTAAATTAAAACTATCATCATAGTTCTCCTTTTGAAATCCAAATGAGTATGTTTTGAGGTGGGAAAGTATAATTAAATTTAATGTGGTATTCCTACAGATGCTGTTTTGAATTTTATAATAATTAAATTTGTTTGAATAAAAATTCATGTTTTATTTTGAAAAGAAAAACTGGTTTGGATCAAAGCATCCTATTGTTATCAGAACAATTCCCTTTTGTCACTGAAACTTCACAGACAGTTCCATCTTCTTTTCCTAAGCAAAAAATTAATCCTGCTGTTTTACTTTTCATACAGCCAAACTTTAACTATTTTATTTAGTGATATTTTGACTAGGCATGCAACTGCTCAAACCTACAGCAAATCTAAGAGATGAAATTCAAAGAATTAAATTTTTAAAATATTTCACTAATAATAGTGATTAATGATAATAAATTATGGTAAATATATGATGTAGATGACTGAAACTGCATATTTTGTGTCATTTACCCTATCTCCTCTTGTCAGGAACTAAACCAAATCTCAAATGAAACAAAAAAATTACCCTAAAAAAGGTTAGGAAAAGTGATGAAAGCAGTAAACTTGGGCCAGTTAAATCTGCTATTCCCTATGGAGTACACAAAAATATGAAGTCTTCTCAGTTTGCCACTACTCTGTAAAAAATCATCAGACTAAAATTTAATCTTTTAAGGTCAAAATATTATTTTTTCAACCAGAGGTAAGGGAAAAGAGTTGAGCAGAAAGTTGAAAGCATAACTCCTGCTCAATTGATACATTCTCCAATATTAAAATCATAAGACAGCACATTTTTCAACTGAAAGAAAGTCAGATACTTCATTTAGATGTAGTTTTTTTCAGTAATGATCCGAAGTAGGATGTGGGACAATCCAGAGAGATTATCACCTAATCTGCTCCTTTAACATATATAAGAAATCAAAATGTAAGTAAAACAAGCACTGAATAATTAAAGAAATGCATAACAGTAAGGGCCTGATTTAATTTGCATAATTTTTCCCTTAATAGTGCCTAATTAAGACATCAGTTTAAAAAAAAAATCCAACAGAACTCTGAGATTTTCCACACTGAATTAAAGCTAAGGACTTTTAATGGGTGTCTTAATTAGACTTTGTTATTCATGGAAATTTTACACAAATTAAAATCAGGTCCTGCATGCAACATTCCCAGCTGAGTCTCAGAAAAAATGCTATACAGGATTGAAAGAATTTTAATCCATGTGCAGATAGCAATTTGTATTCTGAAGTCAACATACACTGCGTTCAGTTTTTTGTTTAATTTGCAGTAATACTGTAACAAGCAAAACCCACCTAGTCAGAATTTCTTCCTTCAAAGTAAATTTTTACTTTATGGGCCCACCTTTCTTTTTTTTTTTTCTTTTTTTTTTTCTTTTTTTTTTTTTCTTTTTTTTTTTTTTTTTTTTTTTTGTTAGTTAAATATATAGCAAATCATGCAGCTTGACCAGGAAATTAGCCCATGGGCACAATAGCCACCATGAACAGTCTGCACAGTCCTGAGAGAGTTTGATTCAGTCTCAAGTTCCAGTGCTGCTGTAACCAAAATGAATGCTGCAAGGCCTGTCATTATTGGTGAAAAAAAACCAACCTTAGCCCAAAACAAAATACTGTCATAGCAACCCCATCATCCCTGCTAAGAAAGTCCTTCCAAAGGAACCTAACTCTTAGAAGACGGAAAACCTGTCTGCAGTTTACATACCCAAGGCTCTTCCAAAAAAACATGCTAAAACACCAGCAACAGGGCTCCAAAAGAGCCTTTCAGGAAAGGCACCAAAAGAATAACAGCCTCAGCAGCAAAGATTACATTACACTGACATTGGACATACTCCAGGTATTGAGAGACCAAGTCTCAACTGCAGTTTATTCTGTAGTGCAAATCACATGGTAACTGTGCGTGCTGATGCTATCATGGAAAGCAGTTTTGCACACAGACCTTCACAAATGACTTTCCTAATGAAAAACATGTCAATTTCCAATATCAGACACAACTTTGAACCCGTGCAGTTGCCAGGAATGCATCTACTACAGCATGTTCTCTAGAAAGGGAGGAAAAAAGAATTTGTATGTCTCACTATGCCAAGAAATATCAGTACCTGCAAAGAAATATCAGCGCCTATAAGTGTTGTGCTCACTGTGCAAAGAAATATCAGTGCCTATGGAACAGGGTAAGTACTAACTTGCAAGAGTTTACTTTCATTGTCAGGCTATAAATATACCTGTATGTCCACGCATGTACTTGGACATGCATGTGTACCAAGGAGCTCCCCGGAGTGGAGCTTTGCCTCCGGTGGCCCAGCCTGCAGGAGGGTGCAGGACCAGCACCTGCCCTGTTGCTGATGGCAGGGCTTCCAGTAGAGTATTTTCTTACACTTGACGGAGGAAAACAAGTAAATATGACTAACCTGCACCCTCTATTCAATCATGATGAACAGGATAAGTTGTATCACTTTATACAGCAGCTCCAGATTCCTCTAACATCAGAACTGGCTAGGCACCAGTCTAGATGCCTTACACATATTCCCCACAGGGCTGGTTTTGGAGTTATTGACATAATTTTACAGTACCTGGCTGGTCTGCGGGCTGGACGGGTCGTAAGAAGGTACATAGTTCTTCAGAGTATCCTGAGGATTCAGGTGGGGAGGATATCTGATCGTTGGATGAGAGAAGTAGCTAGATGGGCCAGGAGGGAGAATAGCTTGTGCTGGAAATGGCAACGGTGAAGGTGGAGGTGGAGTTCTAGTTGAGATGACTGGAGAAGATAAAATAAAATTAAAATTACTTCGCATCTTGTTTCTTCTAAAATTCTTCACCTCTGTGTTACAGCAAAAAAAATAAAAAGTCAGTTTCAAATCAATGTATTGAACTCCTGCGTAAGGGCATTTTTACAGAAAAACTTAATGCCTTCATATTATCTCAGGAAATGAAAAGTGTAACTGTTTCAAATTCATAAATAGTGCATCTTGTTTTGGTTTTGTGGGTTATGCCATCATAGTATTTTCTTTTTTTTTTTAAACAGGAGTCGTTCTCCAACATAGAGGTTATTCCAATTACACAATTTTCCCATCTGGAGCCCAAAGAAATCAAACCAAATACTAAATAAAGCCCCCACTTTTATTTACAGCACTGCAACACTGAGGAAAATCACCAAGTCCCAAGAAATGAGGATTCCTCGCTGCATTGCAATCTATCCTCCTCTTTTGGGGACAGGACAGTATCTTATCTACTCATTAATATTGCCACGGATATTTGCTGACCGTTATGAAAATGTTAATGAATGTTCAACTTCTTCAGTACCTGAGAATCCAATCCACCCAATAAAATTATCTTTGACTAATAAAAAATTACCTACACTACCCATTTTCATTACTATCATTCTCTTTATTTCCAGCCTCTACAAACATACAATTTTCTACCTAAAGACTGCGTATAGTGTCTAAACTAACAATGTTTTCACAGTGCAAGGAAGGTACAGCTTGTCCTTCTGGTGCCCAGTTGTTGGTCTGGAAGCGTAGAACTTTCTTCTATCACACTGCACAAGAACACACTTTCCACCCTTACTACACACCTAGAGAGCACACACTCGGTGTATGAAAACAAGGGGTACTTAGTTCAAAGGAAATGGAGAAGAGACAGGGAGTTTCCGTTTTCATTAGTGGAAAAATACAAAATCAGGTCTTTAAAGAAAGGTTATTTATACACTGTTCAATGGTTCTCTACTGCATCAGCACAAGCACATGAACACTGCTCTTCTGGAACACCTTTCACATCTCTGAGTTTCTTCAGCTTAATTTTTATAGGACTTCCTATATTTTTGGGCATTGCTCATCAGCATAATAGAACAGGCCACAAAGATTAAAATGGGGTTCCCAACAAGTAAATAATTCACTAAATCACAAGATAGGTTATGATCATCACTGAAGAATGTATATTATAAAACTATACTCTAAATTTAATATAAGGAGATATAAGTGATTTGGGGGATTTTTTTTTTTTTGATTGGCTGGGGTTTTTTGTTTGGGTTTTTTTAGAAGGTTCATTTTACTGACAGCTCCACCAAGTTCAGTTTAAACAAAATACTAATTACTCCTCTGGCATGTCAGAGCTATGAAAAACAAACACGAATAAAGTGAAATCTGTCCCTTCCATTTCACCCATCATCTCTATATGCGTGAGTGTCTGCTGGTAGTGGAAACATCAGAGTGACCAGAATGAGTCCAGGACCATTGTAATAAAAAATAAGTGGATGTTAAGGGGAAAATAGTTCTTATAGATGAGCTTAAAGGGTTCTTATAGATTTCACTTGAAATCATGGAGGAAAAATAAAACAGAAACTTCTCAAAGCAAAACTTCATGTGAAGAAAAAAACCAAAATTTTCAAATCTGTTTTACTCTAGTCACTTAACTCTGCTCAATAAATTAAAACTTTTATAAGTAGTTTATGTCAAGGAGACATGATGAGATGTTGAAGGGACACTTCTGATCATCTGAAAACCAGGGTCGGTCTCACCTATAAAATTAAACACACCACGATGCTGGAATTACCCTGTAACTGATAAACCCTCAAGACAACATGCATTCTGTCACATTTCACATATCTCATCCTTACTTCAAGTGAATTTTTACTACAGATTTACTAATGATTTCAGAAAACAGGTGTTGGAAAATACTTAATCAGGACTTTTTAGACTCAGCATTCAAAAGAAGCACTGGTACTTATTTCATTGTGTCACATGGTGAACATGGTTGTGATTTCTCTTGTGTATTAAATCCTGCCATTCTGGTATTTAAATACAATATAGTCATAGCAACAATAATAAAAAAGGGATTTAGGTGAGAGGATGAAATACAGGGAGCATTTTTCCTCTGTCAGTTTCTTTATGCATTGTACAGTTTATTTTATTCACTAATTAATCCTAAATCCTTTTAAGTGACTTCCAGCAGTCAGATTACCTGAAAAGCTAAATGAGCACTCTTGCAGGGATATCCCAACCTTTTCCATTTTTATTTTCACCAGTATTATAAATTGGATTAGGTCTCTAAGAAAGTCTGCAAAAATGCATCACAATCTGATTATAGCAAAGGAGAACAGAGCAAATGAACAAGGGAGGTTTTTATTTCCTCCGACATAACCCTCACCACTGTGTGCAACTCCTGGGATTCCTGGGTGGTGATGCTGGGGAAAAGTGCTCAGTCTTGATGAAGAATCCTGGGGAGAAGTGGGACTAAACAAAGGCTTTTCAGGCTTCTTCATTGTAGGAGAAGACATATCTACAATAAAAAAAAATATAACAATAACATTAGCTTAGAAGCTTGCCTCAGAACACATAATTTTATAGACTGAAGATATTTCTTTCTGTTTTTCTTGCACAAATATGATATGATGATGCAAATCCCATATGGTGAATAAACTAATTTTAAATTACTGCTTTCAAATTTGAGAATTAAAAATTATGTCTTAACAGGTTCTTGTCCTGCAAGACAGCAACTACATTTCTTTAATACCATAGAAGTCAACCTGTGAAGAAATTTATGTCTTTAGAACCTTCATAGACACCCGTCAGCTCCCTAGTACATCACCAAATCATCTGTTCCTTCAACAGCCACTTAATTTTTATTGCATTTCTCAATGCAACACCTACACTCAGGTGTGTAGGGTAACTGCCATACACATGCCAGTTTATGGTATTTATTATTTTATTACCTCAAAACTTATCCCCTTATCACCAAAACCATAATGAAACAATGTAACTTCCCTAAGAACAAGGGATACTTTAACTATTGTCATATTTTCCATGTCTCAAGGATTGTCTTGTCACTTCTTCCTTTGAGATTCCCAATAAATAAAAGCATTTCTTTAGAGCTCACTATGTGAAGATAACAGACTGGTAGGGACAAATGCATGATTTCTACCAAGTTTACTGAAGTTCTCCAGAGCAAAAATACTGGATTTTTTCTGAAATTTTACATTAATTGATCAATATTTGTTGGACTTTGTACCAAATTATTTCAAACATAATTACAATATTTTTGTAAAACAGACATCAATAGTGTAATTGGTTCCATTTCAAATCAATGGGATTTCAAATCAATTATTTCTGCTTTCAACCCATGTTCAAAGCAGAGGTAATTCCTTAAGCACTTTACTGGATAGGGGCCACATTGAAGTTGACTTCTTACATGGACCACGTTATTTTTAAAATTATTTTGACCCTTTTAATATTGGCACACTCTATTACTCTATTCTGCTAAGACAGGCCTGCAAAAATGTGAATGTCTTACTGAGACCCAATTGGATCAATGTTTTCTGAACCGAACTTAGAGCAGGACAGATGAAACTGAGTCCAATTCCTTACCCTGCCCCATCCTGCTGTCAATCCCGGCACAGGCACTGGCACTAGACACAGAGCAGACTCTGCCTGTGACCCTCCACCATCCCCTGCAAGTCCCACCCTCCACTTTGATCCTGACTACTATGTCTGATGAGTGCCTGAATACCCCGAAGAGTTCATCTCTTCAACAATACTGAAGAAAAACGATTTATTTGTTTTTAAGTTTCAGGAGGGGATTCCAATCCTTATTACTTTGAGAATGAAAATAAAACAGACTTTTGGAAAAAACAATCTGAAATACAGATGAAAAGCAGAAAGATGTCAAAAGCACTCCGACAAAGTCATTTTAAGGTCAAAATTAATCAGACACAGTGTCCTGTCCTGCTGAGAATATTCTTCAAATGTTAAATTCTCAGTGCTGTTCCAAATCACTGTTGTTTTTATTCTCATATTACTTTGGAGGTACAGCACACAGGCACCCAAACAGGTAGCATGTTATACATTCCAAAGCATCACATCAAAGTAAAAAGGGCTTATGCAAATAAAAAAAGTTAGAACATCTCATCTTCCAACAAGGTAAACCAGCCTACGTAGGAGGGCAGAAGAGCTGCTGTGAAACATAGCATATGTAGCCTGTTCGTCAGCAGCTTGCACAAATGGTGCTCCAGATGTATAGCTGCTCAAGACAGCCCAAGGCAACAATTTTGATCAACTCTAATGTGATAAAATGCTGCAGGGAAAGTGCAGAAACATGTTTACATCAGCCTTTAATTAAACTGTTGTTCACTTCCAAGGAACCTTAGGAAACACTAATGAGACTTGAGTTTTGGCAATTTCCTCATCAAAGCAAAGACCCTCTTCCTCTGTCTAAAGCAGCTTGCCATCCAGGCAGTTCCTGGATGAGTGTCATCTTGACACAGCACTTGGCAAGCCACCTGTAAGGAGAACTCAGCTGGAACCAAACAGTGACCCAGGGCAAATTTAAACATCCACCTGCCCATTTCTGGGCACCTGACCTAATTTCTTGATCACCACCACAGCATAGCAGCTTCTCTTTCTTGCCGATGAGGGATGCTTATGAGAAGAGCTAGAAGATTCCATAAACAAATAATAAATATATTTCAATCTTTTAATTCTATAAATCTTCTTATTAGTATATTTTCTACTGCTTGGTTTCATAAACCTTTTTGTACAAGGTACACTCTTGCAAACAGCAATCTGTAAAGATTTATTTACACCTCAGTAGTGTAGCATCACTTCCAGAGAAAGTAAGATGAACCCATATTCAGCTTACAGTTTATCACTGTCATGAAGGACAAAAACCATGGAGTCCATAGCACCACTGTCAAGCTATAAGAGGCATCCTTCCATGCTACAGCTTTAAATGAACTGCTCTTTCCCAGAGGCAGTACTTGGAATGATTTCTGGTGGCAGGATACACTACACACATCACAGCCAGCTTGACCTCAGTCTTCACCTCATCCAATCACTCTTGTGTGAAGCACATGAAAACTTCAGTAAAACTTTGAATTCACTTTGGATGTCTGTATAATGACAAGAAATCTCCCCATGGTCAGGAGAATTAGTTTTGCTTTACACCCGCACATGTGAAGAAGGTGCAGAGCCACTTTGCACAGGCAAAGCCAGCATCACCAATTTTTCTGACAGCTCAATATGATTTCCTTTAACATCGTGTATTTCTCAACTGTGCATTTTAATAAGGCACCTAATACTGAATACTGACAGCTGAGTGACTTTAAACCACAACCACCTCTCCCTTATTGAAAAAAGGCTTTGTTATATCTGCCCCAAACATTTGGCACTGGGGCTGGATGAAAACTAAGGAGCATGAAAATAAAAACATTTTAATTCATTTATCTTCTCCACAAAAGGAAGAAAAGGAGTGGGGACATATTTTTATATGGATATGTGAATAAATATGAAAGAAAGAGAAATGTGCCTGAACAGCTGGATGTTAGAGATACTTGATGTTTGTAACAAAGACTGGCTTAGAGTTCCTGTTCTATACCAAACAGAAACCAGTCTCTGTAACTAGCTCATCCCTTTTACAAATCTGTGCCTAATCCTTGACTTTTTGGTGTCTCATTCCACTTCACTGTAAGTGTTATCTTGGACCAGAGGTAAGGCCTCTTAAAAATTTATTTACTTCCATGAAAAATTCTGGTAATTGACGTTCTCCAGAATTAAAAATCAACAAAATAAAACAGAACAAACAAATCATGGTCAATTCCATGCTATGGATTTCTGAGGCATATTTTAACAATTCTCAAGGTGAGCTTTTGCACTCACTTTTGTGAGAAACAACAGGGTCATGCAGCTGCATGCATACTGCTTAGCAGCTGAGAGTGTTCTGAACTTTAGGACAAGTGTCAAGGTTTGGAAAGAGCTGTTCACATTCAAAAGACTGATCTGTTTTACCTCACATTTTAAAAACTGATCTCGGTTTTACTTTTACTTCTGCATCAAGTGTGGAAAACCATTTTACATATGAAAATTTTATACTGGATTAGAATTTTTCAGTGTATGAAGACTTGATAATTTCCCATTTTCAAATCAGCCTACTTAGTGCCAATGTTATTTTCACAGGCACACCTCTGATATTACACAATCCAGTCTACCAGACTGTGACACCTGTTTTCCCATCAGGAACCATGCCCAAGGCTAATCAAATGCTCTGTTGTGCTATTATGTCATTTCACAACAGATAAACCATTTCAATGTATCATCTTTTGAGATTTGTATTTAAAACCCAAGAAGAGAAACTAGACTAGAATTTCTAGTCACTTTCAGTATTGTAAGCTGTCAAGAAAAACACTAAAACCAAACTGTAATTCAGAACAACAACAGCAAAATTAATAAATTAATTGCAAAAGCAACTGAATTATTTATTTTTTCATTAGTCATATAATTAATTACACTATTTTGTTTTGCTCTCTAAGTATTAATATACATAAGAGAAGAAAGTGATACAAGAACTTCCAGACACCTGAAATAGAAAAGGTCAGAACCCTTTTGATGGAGCAGACATGCCATTCTTCTCATCCTTAACTACATGAACTTGAATAATGCTGTACTCCATTGCCAACAGTATCATTCTGTGGGCTGTGTTTACCTTGAAGATTTTCTTTACCTCAGCAGAAAGGGGTTTGGACAAGAGACAGAAGTGTTTTACCTACCTGCCCTTACACCTCCCTGTATACATGGCAAGGGTGGATATAGGGAGGTAGGGTGGAAAACTCAGGCAAATCCCTATATGAATGAATGTAGGACACTCTTTGCTGGTGTTTGTGACTGTATAAAATTGGACAACTGAAATTTTCCATTGCATTACTGACTATCCTACTTTTTATGGACAGAAAGTAAAACTCAGTACAGTTCCTGTTAAAATTATATGCACTAGCTTTTGGAAAGTATAATCTAGTGCATGGATATTTAAACTAAAGTAATTGAGAAACCTGCATACACATTTCCCCAATTTTTTTTCAATTTTAACAGAACACTATTTATAAAATGGGGGATGACCAAAGCTATGATGGTCAGATCAAATTAATATTGAATATGTGAACACTAAAACTTTCCCCATCCCAAAATAATTTTTAAAAATGTCCACCTATAGGACAGGACATACAGACCCAATCCCATAACTGTTGTTTGACAAGATCATATTACACGTAGGTAATTAACTGCCATACTGAAGAGATGCATGTCTATGTAAACCCGCAGCTATTCCCACCAAGATTAGGCTGAAACTATGGTACACTGTCCTGTAAAGGCTGTGGGCAGCAATTCTTCATTCTCATCTATAAACACACCTCACCACTTCTCACCAGGAAGTAACAGTAAAACACCCAGGGAAGGTTTATAATCAGCACAACTGTGTTACTATAACTGCCCTGTTTCCTGAGAGAAGAAACATACCCTTTTTTCCCATGCATTGACCTTCTAGATAAAACTGCCCAGCCTTCCTCACCTTTCCTCATCTTCATCTCATACCAGAAACACTGTCCTGCTGTGAGACCCCCAAGCTGCAGGGGCCATCACGGAGATCACTGGGATCTGGGATGCTGCTGTTGGAAGGAGGTGAGAATTCCTCCACTCCCTTCACAGTGGTCCCCAGGGACCAGGTGCACCTCTACAGCCTCTCCTGTCTCACATCTTCCTACAACTGCAGACTCAGTTCATCCTACCACTTCTGTATCAACACAGCACATTGGATGTTGTATGGGAAGTACTTGGGACTAGCACAGAGCTCAGGCTACCTATTAAACACGGAGTAGGCACTGCAAGTAATGGGGCTGACTTTGGAAACAGTGATAAAAGACATCAAGCCAAAAATACTGTGTTGCTAGAGCAAATATATATATATCATCACTAAAAAAGCCATTGCCATAAAAAAAAAACCCATAAGCAGCTCCAGTGTATTTCAGGTACTTGAGTACTTTTTTGTTTATCTTTACACTTCAGAAATAGAGTGAGCCATTTCATCTTCTATGAATCACTGTTAAGAGGTGTGATTCATGTACACAGCTGTGATAGAAGAGCATTATGGAAGAATGAGTAAAATGTTCCTAAAAAACCAAAAAAGTTATGAAGACTTTGGAGTACATTTTAGTCATTTATTAAGTTATCCTACAGAAAGTCATCCAGACTTCAAGGAAAAATGTACAGCTGTAACATTTCATTAAGACTGAGACTCCAAGGACCTTGGCCAGAAAATAAAATCAATACTGTAATCATAACTGCCAAAGTCACAAAAGTATTTCCAGTTTCTAATGCAATAAGATTAAACGGCTATTTGAGATAAAATAATGTGATGGAATTTGTTGATTTAGAAGCATTCAGATTATGAAATCTTTTTATTACTATTATCTAATGGTTTCTAATAGTAACAGGAACATTTTAAGAGTTGTGTAACATTAGTTGTTGATCCTTCTGGAGAATGGTTTTAAAAATCATTAAGTCAAACTGAGATATACTACTTTGATCAAGTTTGATATAGATTGTTGGAAAGTAGTAAAAAAGTACCCTTTCAAATATGACTATGTATAAACACAGAAACACAGAATATGTGAATGAAGAGAGGTGCCCAAAAAATGACAATACCTCTTCTTTCCATAAATTACATTCTGCACCACATACGTTAAATTATGCAGACTTAGACATACCCTTTAAGTTCTAAAAAGAAGTGATCCGTTTCAAAATACTTAATCTCTTATTCAGCAAAATTGGAATAAGAAAATTACACATAATAGCTCCTGGGACAAATCTTGCATTAAGACATTCACTGTATCACTCATTTCAATAAAAGGACGTCTACCATCCAGATAACAGGATGTTGCTATGATACAAAATTCATCACAGGATAATGGCCATGAGTATAAGAAAAATTCCTTTTGCACTAACATGTTTCATTGATCAATATGGAGACCTTGAGGTATTCACCTCACTAATCACACATAGAAAACATTAAGTAATAGCTCTTTCCACAATATATTGTCAAAAAAAAAAAGACAAAGAATCTGTAATGAGATTTTTTACAGCAACTTTATTGAGCAAATAACAGTCATTTCCAGGAACGCAAAAAAAAAGCAAATCTTTTTTGTATGCTTCCTATTGCATCTCCAACTATATTTGTCCTTCTGTTTATATTTCTAAACACTCTTCATTCAGTTGGAAACTTAAGTGTTCATGGGCTGAAGGAAAAGTCAGGTCTCTGCTGTGCCCAAAAGAAAAACTTCCTCATCCATTATTCTGAATACTTGAAGATACTTATGAACAGTTGTAAATTTGTCTAAATCAATTTTAAATACAGAAAAACTGATATAATCTTTGTTGCTTTGTTTTTTGAAGGCAGCATAAACTTACCACTCTCCATAATGCAGGATGTCAATTTTCTTGATGTACGAGCAACTTACTCATTCCAAGGTAACATTTTTGCCATCCTGTTCATAGTATGTTTTCCTTTCTCTTTATTTTCATTAAATAAACATTTGGGAGATCCTTCACCTATTTTTCCATACTTAGTGCCTTTCAAGCTTTAAGTGTTTTTCATCTTTATAAAAATAACTTTTGACTTATTCCAGGTCCCAGCAGCTTTTCTTGCAAAATTGTCACTATAGAAAACAAAAGCGAACCAATTCCCTATTGACCTTGGATTTGTTTAAACTATCCCAAAATTTGACATTATTTTTAAGAAGCAGACAAAGTTCATGCACTGAACTCTACCAACATCTTTTTTCTGCAATGAGGAAGAACAAGGAGGACTCAAATACTTGAATTCTTCCTTGTAAGGCTGTTGTTTGTTACCATGATGCCATTTTCAGAGGCACAGCAGCCAACAGGCTCACAGAAGCCATGGCTAAGAGTTTACTCTGGAAATACACTTTGAGAAGTTAGTCTTGGTGAAACATATCTCTCATTTTACAAATGTGAAGTTATGAAAATTTACCAAGTGGTAGTATTTGATTACAGTGCTGAAAATAATCCTATCATACTAGTCAAAACCGCATAAAATTATATGTAATACATAGAGATACAGAGATATGAAACGCATGTGTACGTGTGTGTATACATTGTTTAAAAAGTATTTTGAAATAAAAATATACAAAGGTAGAAGCAACAAGCTACTAATAAGACAGAAATTGCTTTCAAATATACTTTGACATGGAAAGATTTTGAAAATTCAGACTAAGTCAAAAACACAGAATAGCATTTAACAGATATTCATCAGGTAAACCTTTGCAAACTGAATTGATCTGTTAGATGGAGAGTGTGTTTCTAAAGTATTAGCCCTCGGAAGGAGCACCAGGAGCTTGAAAAAATCCTCTACCCTGTCCAACACAGGATACCAAAATGCCAAGGTGCTCTGTTACTGTTCTCAATTCCTGGACTACATTAACTACTTCCTCTTTCAGTTCCCTCACTTCAGAAATGAGAACATCCATCCTCGACTGTTGATGAGAAGAAGACCCGAGAAAGAAGCAGTGATCAGGAAGGACCCCAATGGGGAGGGAGTTTCCAGTGGATGGGGAGAAAGAAAGAGGGGACAAGTGTCCAGAAGAGGAGTATCCAACAAAGGGTGTCGGGACCTGAGAAGTGGAGGGTCCAACAGATGCTGGCCAAGCAACAGGTGAAGGCGGTCCAGCTGTTTCAGTTTTAATGGAATGATGGCATCTTGGCTCTTGACTGTTGGTAGAGGTGGGTGAGGTGTAAGAGAATGAACATGATGAAGAAACTGTAAAATTAAAATTCAGTTCATTGTATATTGATATTCAGTATTTCCAGACACTTGACTACTATGGAAATCCACATGAATCTCTCCACTTTTGTAATGAACAGTGTGCATTGATGACAACTGTTATATTTATTTCCAATGTACACAGTGTTGTAACACTATAACAGTAAAACAGATCTCAAGGACAAACATGGAAATTGTCTGAAATTATGTTAATGAACTTTCCTAAGCCATCTTTCAAAAATGATGCCATAGATGGGAACACTGTCCTTCTCTTTTCTGATATTTCTGTTTCCTTACAAGTTAAGAAAAAAAGCATCTAATTTACTTGCCAGTCAGTAAATCAAGATGTTCACCAACAGTTATTAGCCTATTAATGCTAAAGATCCTTTAGCCACTGCACTAGTCACTAGAGTCATTTTAAATTTTTAGTAACTTCCTCTCCCATATTTTGTGAGGGAATTTTTTTTTTTTTTTTACTGCATAAAATTTCTATATTGCTCAAACACTCATAAATTTTATTCAGGCAGAAAGTTACATCTATCTCACAAAATCTTACTAGTGCAGGAACTTAAAATTTTGTTTGATATGGAAACATAGCAAAGAATTCAGTAACAGCAACCTGGAGAAAGGAAGACTGGGAGAGATCTACAGTAAATTAGTAGACATAGAGGTATTTCTAACTGATGGAGATTTAAGACATGATCCAGATATTATTGAAGTTATTCAGGCATCCAGTTGGAAGAAACAAGCCACAAGAGAGAAAAAATAACTTGTACAATATCTGACAGAAGACACAGCAATTGAAATCCCAATTGTCATGTTAGGGCTCAACTTCTAAGTAATGCAGCATTCTCAGAGATGACTTTTCCCTTTCTTGGGTTGTAGGATTTTTGGAGGACAGTTAGTTACTTGAAAGGCTAATGGCAAAAGTCTTGGGAGAAATCTCTGAAGTTATAAAACTGCCTATTTGCACTACCAGAAAACCTCAAACCTGTTTCAAAAAGTCACCAAATAGAAGCATATTTTTAGCATTTCAACGTAGCAAAAAATAATGGCAAAAACTACAGAATCTTCCCACATTCACTGGATGTCTCCAAAATAAAAAACAACACTGTCATTCCACAGTATTTTTTTAATCTGTTTTTGAAACAGTTACACATACTCTTGTGGTTACATATATTTTTAAAATAATCAAAAACTTTTTTGCAAGCCAGTGGAGCAAATCTCCAGGACAGTATCATGGCTTAATAAGATTTTCTTTTTTTCCATAAAGATCAATAATCCAACTTCAATAAATAAAAATATTTTAAAACTTATTTTTCATGTTAATTTGGGTTAATTAGAGAGGACTAATATTTTTATATCAGATTGGTAACATAATTCTTTGTGGATTTTTTTCTTACTAAGTGTATGCCATCTATAAAGTTACTAATTTTAGGGTACGCTTGCTTATTTCTGCCCAGAGTTAAAACTTCAAAGAAACAGCTCCCCCAAAACAGACTATAAAGCACAACATCTGGAAATCTTATCAAAACATTTTTGGAAGTACTATGACAGGAAGACAGTTAACAGCAAAAGGACAGTCTTGAGTTTTGCAACTGAAAGCAGAGTCTGGTATGAGCAATATTTTACTGTAACTAGGCTAGATTTCTTTTTCTTAGTTCCACAAATGCTACATCCTGACGACACCACAAGTACTCCTGTATTCATGTCCCTGACCCTCATAATGCATGCCTGCACAGAGAAGTTATAAAACCTATAATGAATACAACAAAATCACTCCTCTCCTAAACTCTTCTTACGTACTAAACTATGATTTTTTTTTTTAAGCAATGGAAAGTTAATCTAACCCATTTCACCCTACTGCAAAATTTTCCTCTGTCCTATTTTTAATTTCAGTATATTTCTGTGTTGCCCATTAATTTCTGTCTCATTCTCTCTATCAAAACTGTTAGAATGCCCCTCAGACACCTAGGAAAATCTTAAATATTTTACTCAAATGTGTTTCAGATGTTATTGTTTTATTACAACTTCCAGTTCCAAACTACCACTCATGACATTTCTGTTACTTTAGAAATATTTAAATAAAGATGTGAAAAGCCTTAATGATTAAAGAGTCTTTCAAAACTATGTCATTTCAATTTCCATGAAAATACTTTACATTTAGACATGGTGATGAAGAAACTAAACTTATTTCATTTCAGAAGTTAAAAATCTCTCTCTGTCAAGTCCAAAACTGAGACAATGAAACTGAAATTAACCATGGTATATTTTAGTATCAACACTATTCCTGATGTGGTCTCTCTTAGAAAAGTTAAAATTGCATTTGCATGGTAGAGAAGCTATTTACCCATAAACATGATATCCAGAGACATATTTATTTATGGGTACTGTGAAATGATTTGCATTTTTGGTGCTGATGACCTGTGGATACTGCCTGAAGAAGCAATCCAGTGTGGCCACATGATCATTCCTTCTTGACACTGGATAAACACAAACATGATCCCAAAAGTCCTATTTCTTTTTCATTTATCCTAACCTCATATAACACAGAGATTTACATAGATAAAAGGGAAATAAGACAAGTGAGATCTCTGGCATAGAAACCACCTCCAAAATTTACTTATATTATCTTTGTGTTTGCAGGCATATGGAAGCAGAAAATAGATTTTCATAAATACAATATCATGATACAACATCAGTGTCTGAAAGGAGTTTTTACACAGATACATATAAGTAATTGAATCATCATAGAATATCCAGAGCTGGAAAGGACCAAAAAAAGATCACCATAGCCCTACTCCTGGCTCTGCACGGGCAGCCCTGAGAACCATACGTGTGTGAGCACTGTCCAAATGCTACTTGAACTCTGTCAGGTTGGAACTAGGTCCACTTCCCTTTGTGTGAAGAGCCTTTTTCTAATATTTAACCTAATCTGTCACTCCTTTGGGTCACCCCACTGGTCACCAGAGAGATTAAATCAGTGCCATGAAGATGATATCGAGCCTCTAACAAACTAGCAGCGGAACAAATATGCCAGGAGCTGCCCCACACTCCTTCCCACTGAGCCCGGGCACCAAGGGAAGGGATTGTTTATCAGTTACTACTTATGGTGTTTCTGCAGCAGCAAATAATCTCAAAAAGTGATCAGAGGCAAACATAACTTTTTAGGGGCAAAATGCTTCTAATTAATTCCCCCAGTACAATGCTTTTTGCGCTGGACAGTGCTGCATCTGTGCCTCTGCAGGAATGGAAGAACATCTTAAGGATGGAAAAAAGAAAGTCCATAATAGTGACTTAAAGGCTATCTCTCTGGCAGGAATCTGGTAAAATTTCACTAAGCCCATTATAGATGGAGGACAGGACATTCAAGGAGGGATGCAAACTCCAGGAAGCAAAACACCCTGATTTAAGTCTTTTATCTTCCTCATATTGGAGTTCCCTATTTTATGGAACATATTAAAAGCTATTTCACTCCAGAAGTCTAGCTACCTAATGATACAGAAATTAAGTAAAGGTTCATTGTAAATACACTCAAGCAATTTAAATCACAACATTATTCACTACTGATAACTGCAATACGAAGTTCATACAAACATAAACAAATCCAGTGTTCATGGAAAATAATTCTTTGCAGAATGATTCAAAACCTAAAAAGCAGTTGAGATACTTGAGAACTATAAAGATCACCTGACAAAGGCTCTGTCAGCAGGACTTGCACTCAGGAGTCTATTTGGCAGAGAACTTCCCAAAAGCCCCTACAGCTCACTCAGTAGGACAAAACTACATTGCAGAAATGGGGATACATGTCTTCCCTACAACTATAAAAATAATTTATCTTATCTAGAAAGTAAAAAAATTATTTGAGGTATGGTCCAGTCTTTTATGAAGAATTTTAATAAAGTTTCATGGCAAAGCAAGTAGCATTCACAGAGAAAAATATTTTGCATAAGGAGGAAGATTCTGGATGGCAGATCTGCTATTTATACTGTTCTTAAATTAGATTATGCAAAACCACAGGCAACCTTCTTTTTAAAAAATACTAAAGTGAATGCTTCGAACAGTCAAAAGTAAGTATCAGAGGCTCCCTAAGAAATTATGCAAAAAAGAAATTATGAATAAAAAACTAGTTAACACTGAGTGAGAAGAACAGCCTAATGGAAAGAACACAGACAAAAAGGTAGGCGAAAGCAGATTAAAATGAGACCCTCTATAATAGAAATGTGAAAGTTTGGCAACTAAAAGAAATACCAGTCAGATGTTTCCTTGCACATGCAGATGAAATAGGAAACTCAGCAGGGGGGAAAAAGAGAGTTGGGGGTTTTTGGTTGGTTTTTTGTTGTTGTTGTTGTTGTTGATGTTGTTGTTGGGGTCTTTTTATTTTGGGGTTTTTTTTGTTTGGTTCTTTTTTTGTTGTTGTTTTTTTAAGAAGCTTTAAAACAATACAAAAATGAGGTAAGACCAAAGGGTCACTCAGTTGCGGAAGAACTGAGAGCAATGATCAGCAGTCGATGTGAAAACTAAGGACAAATATTGAAAGATTCCCAAAGGAAGGAGCTGCATGTCTTTTTAACTATTTCCCTTTTACATACTATGCTTTACATGTCACAGTCCCTCCAGACAGCTGCAGTACCTCAGCCACAGGATCCATTAACCAACACTGTTCAAATATATGAGTTTAAACACATTGTCACATAACAAAGGGGAGGGGACAAAGGGGAGAGAACTGCACAGGCACCTAGGTTTATAAAACATCAAGATAACATGAGAGAGAGTTATGACAATCGATTTCACTCTTTTGACTTTTGATTAATTTCACTCTTCTTCTCCACAGTAAGCATGTTTGTTGCTTTGGATAACCCAGAACATGCCACTACTTACCAAGCCCCTCAGACAGAGCCCCACAGAGCTACATGTGGGCTCTTCAGAAAGAGCCTATTGAATCTAATCTGAGTCACACGGTAGAGACTAAATGTCCATGCCATGGTAGTAAAGAAATGGTGTAATCTTATGTTTTAGTAATCATATTAAGGAGATCTTTTGATTTCTGAAAGCACTGGACTCCCAATTCTACTGGGATGATCATGGCACAGACTATATCAAGTACCTCATTTGTCACATGTCTTTTCAAACAATAACGCTAGCACCAGATAGAAAAGATATTATTACTACTACTACTACTACTACTACTACTATTATTATTATTATTATTAGGTATAAAGAATAATGTTGTTTATGGTGGTTGTTTATACAATATCCTGTTGGTTTTAAATACATTTACAAAACCAGCAAATACATACTCCACACAGAAAAAAGATTCTTCTAAAAAGTCATCATTTTATTGCAGCAATGAAATGGCTATATGAGCATAATTCAAGTAAAAAAACTCCATGCTACTCACCTTGATCTCTTTCATGCCATGTCCTACTTCCTGCAGCAGGTGAATTTGGAGAAGGATAGAAGTCTCCTGTGGGGCTTGGCTCCATATTTTCATCTATGGAGATAGTTTTGGGTCTTTTGCTGTTGAAGAATTGTGAGATTTGTCAGTGAATATAATACTCATTTAGTAGTGGTATATAAACTACCAAAGCCAAAAAAGCCAACAAAACCCCTGGATATTACAACTTACATTACCTTGACAGGCAATGTTAATAATATATGATGCAGGTACGCACTTGTGCTATTCACATGACTAAATATTTCAAAGATCACATGAATGAGTAACATAACAGTCCATAGCATTTCATGGAGCAATAAACCAGTTCCTGTAGCCTACCAAAGACAGATTGTGTCATGAAGGTACTAAACGCTATGCAAGAACCATGAAGTGAAGCAAGTCACTGGAAAGTGTTACCAATAACGCCAAGGTAGAACAGGAACTTTTGTGAATGTGGTAATAAGGAAAAAATATACTTTACTGCATTTCATCAGGTCAAACTCCCAAACTTTTCAAAGAGGGCTAGTTTGAAACAAACACTTTTCATTTTTGACTAGTTTAATTAAAAACAACAAAAGGCCCAACAATATTTCAAGTCACATCATATAAAATGAGCCAGAACTTCAAAACAGTGAAGGAAAGTGAATAGCAATATATACTGAACCTGAGTTTACTGACTGCCAAAGAAAACAAGAATAAGCTTTTAATGGTGTGGTATTATTATTATTATTATTGTTGTTGTTATTATTATTATTACTGCTGCTACTACCAATGCTACTACTTCTACTACTACTATTACTACTATAACTGCTATTGCTACAGTATGATAATTAATCCATCTATTCTAATTAATCCATCAATTTCTAAAATGTATTTGGTATATTGCCAAGCTGAAAATATGACAGAATGAAATACAGGAATATGAGCAAAATAACTCAGAAGAATCAAGCGCTGGTGGAAGACCAGCACCCTGATACCTCAGCGCCCTGATAGTCCTATTAAGTCCTGTCCCATTGTGCAGATACTTCCTGACTGATTGGGGTGCAGAATTGTGGGGCAATGACAGCTCCTATAGTGCTTGTGGTTTCATGGTGTAGCAGGCAGTTTCAGAAAACCAAGGGGCCCTAGGGGTCTGACAGACACTACATGATCTGGTAGTCAGGAGGAGGGCACAGCAGGGCACAGCCCTACATTCATGGGCCCACCAGTTTTCCTAAGGGAGGAAATGCGACCTTTTTCTCAGAGATGGGAGAAGGAAGCATGTTGAACAAGGGGGAAGTCAGTCCCTCAGATTAAATCACCTGTAGCAGGCAAAGGGAGACTCTTGAGAAAAATTAACTTGTAACTATCTCACATGCTCCTCCTTCTTTCCAGCCTGTTGGGAAATGCTGCCTGAAGAATTGAGGCATGAAACGTATTTGCATGAGCTGGGCTGTTACGGATGAAAACGTCTTTAGGTACCTGTCCTAAGACCTTTTCTAGAGGAAAGAGTATCTCTCCAAACATCTCTTGCAAGACGGAGGCCCAAAAGGGAGCCCTGAAAGACAGCCCTTCTTCCCCCACAACCACTCTGAGCTGGGCCAGCATGCTCCCAAGTGCTGGACCTTCCTGCAGCTCAGCAGCACTTTGGGGATGTGTAGCTGTCCTCCTGGCAAAATCAATTAGTGGGCACCTCAAATCCTGAAGAAAGCTTCCACCATCTTCAACGTCATGCAAGATGGCAGGCAACAATGACAACATTTCAAATGACAAAATTTATAATTTACAAGTCTGTACAGAGATTATGGTGACATACATAAGTAGCTAGCCTCACAAAATCAGAGGAAATTAACAAAGCAGTTGACTGTTGACAGGATTTGTGAATTGCTTGTCCTACACTATTAAACATGGTTCACATTAGCACTTATTTTGAGTTTTTACCTGCTTGGTGGAGAGGACAAGGACCTCTGTAGGTTTACACCCGAATTCATATCGTGGTAATATGGCTGGCTCGGAAGCTCTCCAATTGGGAAGTTTACTCCACTTCCTTGGGTTATGGGTGCTGAAAAACACATCATCATAAGAAGTCAGAGATAATCTTTTATCTTTTTAGCTATCTTTTCTTTTTTAACACTTGGAAAAATATCAGGATGTTACTACAAGTACCTAATTTTCTGCCTCTTGTGGGAACCAAGTACAGACAAGTTGCATCAATGATTATGTATCTAAAAAGTGAATTGTCTTCTGTAGTATTGCCTTAGCAGTTGTGCAGACAGAATACATTTATTTTATAAGAGATAACATGGAATCACCAATATGGAAAAGATAATACAAACCTCAAGCACTATAATGAATGAGGCTGGGTTTATGCAGCTAGTATTATTTATTAAAGAACTGAAAAAATGGAAATAAGAAACCTGGAAAAACACTAATTACTTTTCCTTAATGTTAACTCTCCTGTATTAAAAATAGCCTGCTGTGTTGACAGCCTGGTTTTCTGCCTTCTTTTTCTTTTGCCCAATGCCACGTATTCTGCTTTGCATATGTACACCTACATGCAAATACACAGAGTCAGTGTTACCTTCACCTCCTTTTAGGGTCTGTGTACCACACAGACTCTGGTAATTCAAGAATAAATTATGTATTATATATTGTGGTGTATTTACCTTTGTTCATTGTCTGTGCATTGTGCATTTTAACTACCTTTGGCACTTAAAAGAATAATTGCACGTTCTGTAATGTATTTGAAGGTTTGTATTTTTCCTGACAGTTTAAGTACAACTCTGTTGTGGCTTGAGGTTAAACAAATGCATGGTAAGATATCCCACAGAAACCACATCCTTTAATGCTTATTATTAGAAGTATATCATGTATAACAGCTCCATAATGCACAGTTTCATAGCACAATTACAATATTGTTTCTTTTTTAACCTGAAGGGCCTTACACTTTAAAATGTACTTAACCACCTGACAACAAAAAGAAAGCTATAATTCACACATCCTCAGCCTTCTAAAACAGCAAAATCATATCTTCAACAGGCACAAGAAAAGATATGTCTTAGCACTGCAGGATTGCAATGCTCACTGTTTTGCTGAAGGATTTAACAAAATTTCAGTTGTTGAATATTCATTTCTGACCACAGAAAATGAAATAACCTATGCCTCTGAAGCCTCAGAAAGTTAATTAAATTCTTCAAGGACCCTGCATGAGTTAACACCTGTGCAAAATATGGACAGACATTTTAGAAATTTTGGAAGCCTCTTTTACTTTTTCCTCACCTCACCAGAAAAGTGATTTTTCTGGACCAGTCAGTCTTTACAATGTTGTATCATCACTGTGGACACTTTTACACTTCTACAACTTTCAACTATTCTTCTTTACTTCCTAATGAAGTCTTGAGAGAAATACTTTAATAGTGTTGATAGTAAAGGAAGAAAAGAAAGGGTCAGGAAGCAATGCAAAATGAAAATGCGGACGTTTTATGCTATACTATTATAACAACTGTTAGATGCCAACAAAAGAGACCTTCTATTCTTCTTGATTTTTCATTCTGCAGTCAAAGCTTCACCTGTACTTTTATATTTAATATTTATGAAGATTTTTACATGTTCATGTGTGTAATATTTCTGATGGCAAAACAAGACAATGTAATTAGAAATTCAGTTACAGCCAATGCTAAGACTAAAAGAAACACAAATATTTCATATATTGTTGATCATTCTTTATATCCATACCGTGATTTTTAACAGTTGCAAATTAAAAAAAAAAAACTAAAGGAATAATCTGATCTTTTAGCAATACCCAAGGATGTGTAGAGCATCCTTAAAAAACTGTTAAGTCTAACAATGGAAGGTTTTGCTACATATGGTAATTTTATTGAAACATCAGACCACTAGGTGTGCAGAGGGAGATATAACAAATTGATTCCATCTTTAAATATCAAAGAGGTAGAAGACCTATTTGTTTTATTACAAACATGTTCAAGATGGACTGTAATACTGTGGTAAAATATATCAAAATTGTGCATTGTTATAAGCATTTTGTATGCATCTTATGTCTTGTGGAGAAAAAAGTTCAAGGAAAAAACCTTCACTTGATTATAGGAGGCTTTGGAAACAATTAAACACAAATATTAACTTACTTCTTGACACCCTCACAAGTTCTGACACATTGAATACTCCAGATTTCACAAAACTGTCCTCAAGGTACACTGAAAAAGACCACAGAACCACAGTCAGTATAATGAAAAGATTAATAAATAACTATAGATAGATTTATACACCAGCTAACAATGGTATTAACGGACTCACAGAACAATAATACAAGATCAAAGTGCATCCAAAACTTATCACAGGATCTAATGTGAGTTGAAACTGAGGGTAAAAAAAGTGCAAAAAAGTCTTAAGGATCTGTGATAGAGGAATTTTTAAAAGAATATGAAAACTGGAAATTTAAGCTACTATTGAATTACAACCAGTATCAGTTGGATAAGCAATATCCTCATAGAGCAGTCCTGTCCTTGCATATGTTTCTGCTAAAGAGATTTTTACTTAACTCTCACCTTGTTGATTGTGACTTTGCAGTACAGCCTGCATTAACAAATCACTATCTCTGAGATAGATGAGGGGTTTGCTACTATTTCCAGGAAAAATAGAACTGATCAAAGTGACTGAGCTATTCAGTGGGGTATGTTTTATACACATGCTGAATTTTATATTTAGAAACCTATGTTTAAGAAAACACATATTATTATTTTGGCCTGTATTCACTTATTCTAAGATAAATGTATTTTATATACTTTCTCTGATGTGAAATTCAGGCATAAGTTGAAGTATTGCTCTGAAACAGCAGCTGATAAGACTTATCTCAGCAGTGTAACTAGTAACCTTATGCAAAGAGAGCCAAGAAACCCAATTTTCTGTGGAAGCCTCGCATGCAAAAGCTGTATTAGTGAATTTGAGATTACATAGCATCATGGCCTTTTATAGGTAATAATAACTAGCATTTACAAACAAAAGTATTGAGATCTATACTTGGTGCACATTGCTGTTTCAATAGTGTTACTTTTTAATTTCTTTTCATGTGAGACTGTGCACTAAGAATTTCTTACTGTGGTTACTCTAGTCTCTTTTCTGAATAAACATAGTTTTTTTCTTTTGGAAATAAACTGCCAACTTTCTCTTCCCAATGTTTGAATGAGCAAAAGTATTTTAGATATCTTAACTAACAAAACAAATAAACAAAAATACTGGAATATCTACTGATTTAGAAAACAGTGGTTTGGTAGTATTCTCTTTGGATTTCTTTTGGAAATTTCTCCTTTTATGTTCAAGTAATTTAGCAAAAAC
Organism: Melozone crissalis; assembly: GCF_028551555.1. NCBI lineage: Eukaryota > Metazoa > Chordata > Aves > Passeriformes > Passerellidae > Melozone > Melozone crissalis. Next base: position 42,646,014 of record NW_026535783.1, on the reverse strand, counting down.
ATGGCCACTATAATCAGAAAAGTAACTATAAAAGCAGCACACACTACCTGAGAGGTCTGTCCTTCATATATCTGTAGAAACCTCTACTCATTTTCCAGGGTCAAAAAGAGGGCAGAGACAAAAAGAGTGGTTTTCCCTGCTTACTAGTCTAACAGAGCTGCCTCATCCAGCACACCTGGTATTATTTACCAGCGCAGGTATAAACACTGCATCAGAGAGCATTAGCTGAAAGAATAGGAACCCATCCGACCAAGCACATTTCCCAACATGTCTGTTATGCTGTCAGTCTTTCCCAGCTGGGAACCATGCCATGACCAAGCACCACGGGTGTACAGAGCACTGTGGGCCTGTGGGATCATCCTGAACAGTGTTCTGCCAATGCTGTCGTCTTCTCATCTCCCAGTCAATGCCACTTCATACACTATTCCCGCATGTCTTTATTCCCTCTGGTAGCTCTTCAGGTCTCCCTCCCTTTTGAATTCTCTTCCTTTCATATTTCTCTATCTCTAATTTTAAACAGATTTTCTCCATATCCATTACTTTTTCCTCTCTTACCATCCTTCACCTGGATATTGCCATCTGCAGTGTCTAAGAACTGAAAGATTTCCCCTTAATTTTCTCTTGCACTGTTTCTCCATGTTTTTTTGTGTGGATGAAAACATTACATAGCTTCTGAAATATCTACTTCTTTATTTGACAGAACTTGGTATAACCATTTAATGAAAAAATGCAAACAGTAAATTTTTGCTTTTCCTTTCCTCCTCACTTGTTGTTTTTTAATCTAAGATCAGGCAAGCTGGATGAATCCCAGTAATTCCTCAAGCAGTGGCAATCTTTCCCTTCTCTGCTTATTTCCTCCAGCAGGAACAGTTTAAAGTACAACACGGAAGGGAGATTTCCAAAGAGAAAATGGTTTCTTGATTTTAGTTGGCTCATAAGTGAAGTGTGGCATAAAGCCAGTGTACAACTATGCAGCCAGCTCTGAAGCTGGTAATGAGACATGACTGAACTTCTCTGCTGTTTATCCAAGCACAACTACTTTGAAGCACAACGTCTCTCCTTCAAGCCAGACTAACTTGAGAGAAGCTCTAGCCAAGTGTAAATTAATCAAGCTATCATTATAGTAAGAACAAGATGTAAGGCTCATATTAAAAGAAGAAAAAGCCTATGTATGATTTTATATGTAAGAACAGAGATGTGTACATGTGTTCATGCATACACACCCAGGCATATATGTTTAATTTTCAGTCTACTCTCATGGATTCTTAGTTTTTCTCACTGGCAATATTAAGAATACATACATAATAGAAAGAGAAATACAATGTTTCTCTCCTTGTGATAATGAAATGAGAGCAGGAAAAGCATTTTACCATCAAGTGGTACCACCATCTCTCATCCCCTCACAAAAGGATGTATTGTTGACTGATGGGACATGTCTTTTTCACTCATGCCTCAGAATGGCCAAAAATAATGACACTCACAGATATATGAAAATGCTTTGGCTGGAGAAAGGAAAGGGAAATTGAAGCTATTTTAAATCTCAATCAACATGAAAAACAACTTTAATTTTTTCTCTATGTATTGTGACAAATTATTATTAAAGAATTAATGCAAAAATAAACAATCAGTGTCATAGCACTGAGAAACTTCACCCTGAGCTTTATGTTCTGACAGGGAAGGTGGACTCCAACATGACTCTGGGTGCATGTTAAGGTCCAATACCAGTGAACTTCAAAAGTTTCACCTAGTTATGAAGGTCACCTGCAATGAGTGTGTTACACAACTGCTACGTGGCTCCCAACTGTACAAGAGGAAAATATTCTGTGACATTAAATTGCTGTAATTTGTTGTGGAAACACATTCTATGTAACAAAGAGCAAAACTCTTAACATGCAGAAGCTAAACAGTATAGGATATTTTCTGTTTATATTGTGAGATACTGCCTTTTACCTAATGAATCTGATCACACCACTGAGTAAGAGTTAACATTTGTATTCACATTATTACACTTCATGAAAGAAAAAAAATATGTAGTTTATATCAATATACTTCATACAATATAGGCCTTAGTGGGTTTTTTGATTGCCCCTTCCTAATGCACTGTTTACATTAATATGTTAAAGAGCCTTAAATTAGCACTCTTGGTGTGTGTTTCTGATCTGTTCAGTACAGAAATTAATGCACTTGATATGTCTATTGTATTGCTCACAGACAATTTACTGTACCATTTGATGGTCATTGTAACACTGCTGCCTTTATCATTCAAACCTAACAAAAGCATTGAATAATGTTTTTTAAGAAAACTTATCCTGCCTGAGAGATGACACTCTGAAATGATTGTTACTAATTGTCCTTGTTCTTAAAAATCTGATTTCTACAAAAGGAGAATGTCTAACAAAACTGCCATAGTGAGACCTTGTACCAAGACTCAGTAACTTCCAAAACCCATAATAAGAGTGGATTTTTTACATTTTCTCCTAGTTTTTGTACATGGAGACTGTAAAATCTTTCTCTCCTTATTTTTTTAAAGGAAATTCACTCATGAAAAATACACTTTCCATATAATTCCACAATGGCCAAGCCAGTGGCATCAACAATGAAAGAACAGGTTAAGCCAAGCAGCAGTTCTGATCAAGCTCCCATATAGAGTCAGTAAAGGGAGAAGCCCGCAGCAATGCCTCCAACTGCTGTAGAAGTTACTGCCCTACTCCTTGCACCTCTCCCACTCTATTTCTGCACTATGCCTTGTACTCTGCCTTGAAGAGATGAGTTACACGTGCAGCTTTTAACTGTTCTAACCACACAAAAAGTTAAAGGGTTGGGAAGGAGGAGGAAATATAGTTTCAACTGACTGAAAAATTTCAGTTTGCTGAAACAATTCCTTAACAAGCTTGTTCTCACATTACTTAAAAGCTTACTAGTGATGTTTAGCTTTGAAAATTTTTAACCGATCATTTTATGTCTTCTGATTTAATTGTACTTTTATGAATAGAATGCCTGTTTATGTTCTGCAGCATATTGGCTACCACCTAACCATAAAACTGTTTCCTGGTATGATTATAAATATGTTTTCTCATTGATACTGCCTTGGTTTTGAGCAACTTATAAAATAAGGGTGAGGACCCAATCAGTACCGGAAATAATTTTTTATTAATATACTTTTATTCCTGGAACTTTAAAAAGAGGAATTATAGAATAGCAAATAAACTTACTAGCAATAAGAAAAATACACAAACATCAGGAGTGACTGTGAGAAGGCTGAAAATTCTGGTTTAAAGCAGACAGCAGTACATAAACTTTAAGTTATGCGGGGTAATGCTGCTAGCTACAGCTTTGTAGAGATATTATTTACAGTCAGAAGTGGTAGTGAAAAATTAGTCTCACATTTTTCATAAGTCAAAATACATTAAGCAGACATACAGTTTGTTTTCTAGTTACTGCATGCATTTTGAAACCAGTGCCTGAAAAACAGTACCAGAAACGGGCTGCTACCAAACAGAATATCTTAAAGACTGATATGGGTGGATAATATTTGCCAAGTAGTGATAAAGATTTCAGTGATGATATCATTGAAACAGTTGAACTAAAGTCTGCTTAGAGAATGAGGCTATTTTTGTTATCACACAACCTTCTGCAGTCATGCAGAATACCCACAGCTTGGTTTGGGCTCTTTTCCCCTGAAAGTTGCAATAATGTTGTAACCGGGACAGGAAACAAACTTGCAAAACGACCCCCTGACTCCACTGAACTTTTAACACAATTAGGATCTAAATAGCTAAATGCGCCATTTTCAGAAACAAATGAGATATTTGACATCCTCAAAATTATAGACAGAAAAATAGTCACCTGTGTCGCATTAATTTGAAGAAGTAAAAACCAGGTTTAATGGATTCTGAAATCCATGGCTAGAATTTAAGAAGTGAGCTGCCCTGAAACCTAGCAAGAAACAGAAAGGGTAAGTAACACATATACATACTGCTTTCTGTTCCAGAGGGTCTCAGGATATACCAAAGCTACAGCCAAGACTTAAGAAAAAGCTGGGGGAACTGCTTTCTAACAGCTATAGGACTAGTAGGTACCAAAAGGGAATTTTCTGATGCCAAAGAAGGTTTCTGGAATTCTAGCTGATAACATAAGATTTTTTTAGTAAATTTTTTCTCTGTGTATGCTTTGAAGTAAAACCATCACATCCACCATTGAACACAACAGCATGTGAATCAGCATGAGAATTGATCACAGCATCACTTATTCACACAGCAGTTTCATAAAGGACAGCCAATCCAAACAAGAATGTAAAAGTAATACTAAACCAGCAGACAGTAATAATTACCCACACCAAATTCCAAACCATCCTGAAAGGCCAAAAACTCTTTCTTTTGGAAAGCAGGACTGTACAACCTGTGCAGCTGGGCACTGACTGCAGAATGCCCCACCCAACCCCCTCCAGCTCACTGCTGGGAAGCTGATAAAGAAAAATATCATCTCTCACCCTCTGACATTGCTAGTTCATAGAACATTTGGGAAAGGGAGAACTTCACAGAAAATCAAGATCTGACCAAACCCAACCCTGTTTTATTTGAAGATCACTATCTGAGATGGCACAGCTACAAGCATATGAGAAACAGCAAGCATTTCAGGATATCTACTTCCATGCTGAAAAAGAGGTGAATATTTGTTTATTTAAATACAATTCTGTTGGAATTCCCTCTACTGCTACTATGCCATCATCACTTCCACAAGAAAAGCTGCTTACAATGATGAGGCCAGGGAATATCTCTTCTATTCAAATTAATTATAGGGCTAATTCTCCACCCACAAGACGGTAGCTTGCAATAGAATAAAATAATGAAAGTATCTGTGGCCTGAGACATTCAAAATTCAAAGACATTTGTTTATTGCATTTCCAAAAGGGTGGAAAGGTTGAGACCATGTTCCTCTTCAGAGGTTATTTCTGAAACTACAAATTCTAAAACCTAATACTGAAATACTTCTATCCGAAACAGAAATATGTAGTCAAATTTATTACACACTTCTAAGGGCTTGACCCAAAAAAATGTTCACCCAATGGCTGCTAGGCCATAAGAAAGTGCAAGGAAAGCCTTTGGGGCTGTACAGCTGCAAGACAGATTTGCATATTGAGAGATGGGTGAGGCTCGTTGCAAGGTTTTTTGCAACACCTTCTTTAACTAAAAAACAAATAAAACAAAACAAAACAAAACTAACTTCAGAGCTGGAGATTTCACTCAGGTCTTCTTTGGAAGTTGTTCCTAACATAAAAATTCTAGGGAAAATAGAAGAGGAAAAAGAATTCCAGTACAGTAAGGATGGTGCTATGTCTCATTCAGATTAAGGGTTCTATCTCTAGGCAAATTCCCTGACAACATACCCTGGATTATTGTGAAAGAAAGAATGAAACCAATGGGGTGTAATGAAAGGCAAAGACACAGAGACAGTTTGTCCATCTCTTCATCTAGAAGTGTTATCCCATATAAATAATTTAATATTTATTAGCACAAAAGCTCAAATCTGAGTTCTCTGCATCCTGACTGATCTTATAGTCATAAAAATTTATGAAAAAAATTTTTAAACCAGATAAAATCGAGTCAATTGTATCAAGAAAAAAGTCAAATAAAAAACCTAGCGTTTGCCACTTGCTAGGAAACATAGCTCGAGTAACCCAAACTCATTTGCTTGGATAAAAGGAAAAATCTGAACACACTCATCTTCCCTCAACAAAAAGGCCCATACCTGTCTGTGTCAGGATATCTAGGTTTTCTTTGCACTTTCTGAAAAGATATCTTTTGTATTCCCCATTGCTGGACAAAAATGGCTCCAAAATATAGAAGGCACCCATTAAAAATTGATTTAAAATTATCTTCACAGCTAATTGAGTCTCCTCCCTGTCCTATCCACATGGTGTTTAACTCTATCAATATTGCTACTTTTTACTCCTATATTAGTTGCTTATAAAGGCGGTCTTCAAAGATTTGAGCAGCACAGCAACAACTGGACACAGTTGTGTTAATGCTGATGTATAAATCAAATCTGCCAAGCAGCAACCTCAAACCAAGGGCAAATGGTAAGAAGTCCTATTAATATCAAGTCATTGTGGCCCACAGGCAGAAACGGAAAGAATAATAAAGCAAAGCAAAATCTAGAAAATCCTCACCAGGAACAACTGGCTAGTAAGAACAGTATCTTTGAAGACCATATTGTTATGGTTGGGGTCAATATCATTAGCTTAACTACAGTTCTAGATATTTTTTTCTTTTTACTCACCCTCATAATTTTCTCAAGCTTAAGAGATTAATTTACTAAAAGATGACATCTTCTGTCTTCAGTACATATCCTGCCACATCACTGCACATATTTCCAGATACACTTGTGAAGACTTATGTTTTGGATTTTCTTAAATTGTATAAAACACCTATGGAACTTGGAGGAAGCAAATAATGATGCAGCATTAGACTGAAACTGCCACACTAGGTTACCTTTAACAGACTGCTTCAGCTGTAGCTCAGAACATTCTGAGCACAAAGTAAGAAACAAGACAGGCCTACAGTACTTCGATTATGTTTGGGTTTTGGTGGCTTGCTGGTGTTTGTTTTTTGTGTGCATAAATATGGGCATTTTCAAATTTCTAATTTTCTCTATCTGTTCAGACACCCTCACTGGGGCCTTTGTCATGTCCATTCTCTCTTTTAAATAATGTAAACTTTTAATAGTTAGGACTATGCTAGTACAGCACAAACTTTTATATACCAGGAACTTGAAGGCTGATGCAGACAACAGTAGTGTTCAGATTTTTCTCCTCTCTCAGTTCAGTTCTGCTCACCTATCTGTCTGGAACTTATTTAATAGTACCTGCAGAGAAGCAAAATTTACAACCCAGCCCTCTGAAAAACATGATTAAGCCTTTATAAAAATATGCTAATACAAATATATATTTAATAATATATTTTATTAAAAAAATAATTCAAAGTTATGGAAAAATAAAACTTAGAGGAGGATACCCCTGGATGTAGCCACAAAAGCTACATACCACTATCACCACAAGCTATACCACAGGTCTTATCACTTCATTGAGCTATCAAAATATTAGGAACATATTGTAAAGAATTCCAACAAATGCTCTTCATGTTCTTTTGTTTGGCAAGTGACATTACCCTCTCTCCAGCTTGTTGTTAGGACAGCAAATTACCAGACACCCTAAAGAATGCAACAGTCTCGCCAAACCTAGGAAAAAACCACTCTTAACACCAACAGCTCTGCCAACTACCACTCAGTTTCCAGCAACCTCTTCTTTGGCAGTATCCTTGTGAAAAGGGTGGCATCCAAAAGCTAGCAGCACACATCCCTTGCCAGCAACCTGGCTCCTTGATATACAGGCACTAGAACAAAACATGCTAGAAGAACAACCCTCCTGGCACTACCAATCCACATACTCCTGGCTGAGGACTGAAAACAAACCTCAGAGTGGATATCCCCCAGGGTTCTGACAGAAGTGACTGTCTGGCTCTAATAATAAGAATCGTGTGAAGTTTAGTAAGAAAGAATAGGACAGTAGTGGTTTTCCCAGAGAAGCTGAATGGCATGCAACTCCTTCTCATTCTCCTGCACAGCCCCAGAAGTCCTGTATTCTGCTATCCCACAAACCACAGCACTTTCACCTTGCCAGTTTAACTCCAAAACAGTATTACACAGGGAAGCTGAACAAAGCTAGAAGGTCATCCTCCAACAGATGACATTCAATTATCCTTCTGTCTCTGCTTAAATGAAAGGTTTCAAGGGAACCAAGGCACAGCTTCTATTTTCTGCCCCCACTTGGCAGCAGACAAAGGGATAATACTGGCTGCAGTGACACCAAATCATGAGAAAGTTCTGTGCTCAGTTTTTAAGCATAAAGTTTCATGATGTTTCAGAGTGATCTGCTTTCTACATCCCTTCAACTTCTGAGACAGTGGAGTTTGTCAAACATTACATCTTGACCCATAAGTCTGCCCACAAGAAAGCCTATGCAGCTTGTCTGCTGCCTGCCCAAGGCTCTGTTACTGGCAACAAGATCAGTCCTTACTGGAGGTAAGGCTGAGGGCTGGGGGGACTGGCTCACTATAGGGTGTGATCCTCACTAGTAAAACACATACTGCCACCTTCCTACTCCAAATGCTAAATGGCACTTCAAAACCAGAATTTTAAAATATGCTGAAGGAGAGTTGATTCTGCCTTCAGCTTCCCAAACCCAGAAGCTACAAAAAAGTCCTTCAAAATCACAAGTGATAAGGTAATGTGCTTGGCTTTTCTTGCACTTTTAGGGATGTTCTAAAAGCAAATAAATTTTCTATGGTTGAATGGTCCAAGTTTCAAAAACAGTAATTATCCATAGAGAAATTTTCATATTTATTTTATGAGTCAATTTGCTTCTTTGGGTTTTTAAACCACTAATCTACATATTTGTGGGCATGTATTTAGTAGAAAAATAAAATTTCACTCTCAAAATCCCACACAGTTTGGAAAGAAATAGCATCAAAGTCTCCAACTGAAACTGATAACAAGCCTGCATGATCCCTTAAAGAAAAAAAAATCGCTTGCATTGGAGCTTAGAATGATATTATTTGACTTATTCTGTCCTCTTACCTCTAAAATACATCTGCTATCTTCAAGTATACATATCTGGGGTTAATGTTACAGGAATATGACTTTATGTATAACAATCTTTGATGGTTCTCCCACTTTTGGATATTCACAGGCAATACACATGACATATTTCACAAATAGAGAATTCTTTGATGATAAGCATATTATAAAATGGTACAACCACAAAGCAGACTGTTTATCCTAATGTTGTAACGGATCCAGAAAATATACATGTATATGTTAGCTGCCCAGCAACACAAAATTACATCTTGGTCAGAATACGGTTCATTTCTTATTTGGAAGATCAAACTGAGTCAGTTGCAACTTGTTTCAAATACACGTATCTTCTGAGAGCTAAACTGAGAAGATACAATGTGATGATGGTGGGTAGAGTCACTCCTTGGTCATTAAGAAGTGATAGTGTGTCTGTCACAATTGTTTGTCTTAGTCTGATAAAATTCATAACGTGGCAAAGGTTTACAAGATTTACTAGCACAGCCCAATTGATTAGAAGGACAGGCTCATAAAAATTCAAGGAACCTTTTGTCTAAACAGACTGTAATGGCAAAAATTGGGTTTGATTTTCTCCTGTGTTTTTATTTTAAAAGAATCCTTGAAAGGACCATTTACACTAACATCTCTCTCAAAGGAATATCAAGTGTCACCAGCCATGATGCATTAACATGTTCAAAGACTGCTCTGAGCTGATGCCAAAAAATAATTTTAAATTAACACATTTTTATTTTATAAAGCACATATGAAAAGTAAAAAAGCTGGTAGTGTAGTCACAGATTTTAAACATAGGTCAATTTTCTTTTGCCTCAGATGAAAGAAAACTAATAGTATTGGAAGACTTTTATAAAAATAAAGTTATTTTGGATCTTGTTTCTTTACTCCCACCTCCTTGCCCATCCCCACTTAGAAAATTCTTAAACACATGAGATGAAAGTAAAACTCCTTAGATAAAATTAATATTGATGAAATAGCAATTAAGGCACTGCCAGTTTAGAGGAACTAAAGTATCACAATTTATCCTGATTATTTTTACCAGCGCAAGATATGTTGCTGAATAATTAAACTCTCTTTAGCCATTATCAGTAGTATCATTGTTCTCAAACAATGTTAGATGCACATGTTCTGGAACTTATATTTACCTGGTGGATTCTTGGCAGGATCATTGTGGCTTGGACTTCCTGGTTGCCCAGAATCTATAAAGAAATGAAAGAAATGTTTTAATAATTTGTTTTGCAAGTATCTCGCAATCTTTTAATACCCTCTATTAACAATTAAACTAATGCTTTACTTTATTCTTTAAAGGTCATTTCCCTGACTTTCTATGTGACGCATTATTGAACAAACACTCTACCTGTAAGCTATTTTATGCAGAGGTAGAAACATTGTGAAAGATGCAATGATCCTCATAAGAGGAACTTGTAGATCACTGAATAAGGACAAGAGAGTCATTCAGTTAAATACTAAAGTTGTAAGCACATTTTACAAGGGTACCTTTTCATTCCTTTTCCCACCATCCCCCAAATATAATATTGCATAATGAGCAAAGCAGAGGTAACTTCTTCTCAGGCAATGACCAGAGAGACACACTGGATCAGGCAATTAGTGGTGCTTGCGGTGATGAGGCTTTTTGCTTTAGCTTCTCCTTAAAGCACAAAGGCCTACATTGCTTCCACAGACTCATGACTGCAATGAGGATATGACAGTCTGTTTAAATACAATATGGTCTTTGTGCTCCTAGCCCGTGAGAACTGCTGTTGTGAAATTAAGATTATGTAACGTAAAAACTAACAAAACTCAAATACTGTAGACTTCAAAGTGTGTTTTTCTGCGCCTCCATGCATGCACCTATTGAATCAAAATCAGAATGTAATTTCATGTTAATACACTAAATAATAAATTATATCCTTATTCATAAAGACAGTTGCTTTTAAATATATCTACTTTTCACTGTATTCCCACATCAATAGTACAACAAAAACCTTCTCCACTGCAAGAAATAAAGATATAAAAAACAAAACATGCAGAGAAGAAGAAAATAAATTAGGCATCACCATTTTTTCTACATACAGGCTGGTTTTGGAGCTGTTTTAGAGTCTGAATAAAAAATAACAATTTTTTTAAATGTAGTGATGCTATTAATAGCATAAGATCACCAAAAGATTGCATCATAGCACCATAGAAACTGTTACCACCAAATCAGTTCCAGTTGGATGTAGAGTTGTTGAATGCATTGCTGCTTACAGTGCCCATATTAAAGAATAAACTTTATAGTAAAGAAGAAAAGTGCATATCAACAAATATTTTTCCTTCAATTACCATTACTTCTTCTTATAGCTGATGTGCTCCACATCTTAGAATGAGAGATTCCCTCTACCTGCTACAAGAAGTTCATTTAATTCTGTTGCTACCCATTATGCATCTTCATAGACATGCCTTGACTCACATGTCTGTCAAACTCTTTAACTTAGCACAAGCTTGATTCTACAGAAGATTTTAACTGAGATGGAAGTCCTTTTCACAGCTCAGGTTCTACTAAGTTGATCTAAATGGCAGTTATCCCAAAATGTATACACCTGGGTAGCTACCTGAGTACTGGAATTCCAAGGCACATGTGAAACGCAGTTCCAATGGTGTTAAAAAAAACCAACTAACTTTTCCAAAACTGAATTAAATCACTCTTGTGCACAATTAAATGCACATTGAATAGGGAATTTCCCATGAAATTTCATTTATCTTCTTCAGCCTTGGGCAGGAAACATGCAGGGCAAGACTATGCGTTGGACTCTGCCCTTACCGTGGCTTGGCACCTGGGTACCCTTAGGTGTCCCATTGTGCAGCACAGTATGCAGCCATTCAGTCTGTTTCTCTGCATGATGTGATACTTCCCTTAAAATAATTAAATCAAGTTAATTTAAAAACTTAATCAGCTACAAGAAATGCTAAGAGTCTAATGTTTCTCCACATATGGACCAATTTGGGGAGAATCATCCTTTTTCCCGTGTGAATTAGAATGTTCTTCTAATAGACATTCTTTGACTCTGCAAACCATACATATCACTATTTAAATTCAAATTATAAGAGAGGATTAATGTTACACAGCAATGTCCAAGTGTAAAACTACAGCAGATATGTGGCTAAATGAACTGTCATTTTGGTAGTAGATAAAACCAATAAAGCTTGAACAACATAGCTTCAGGATCACAGAGATTTGAAACTGAATTAATGAGACCTACCAGAAAATAACTTTTGAAGTTTTCTCCTGTCAAAATTCATTTTAAAAAATGACAAAGTGAAATAATTTTTCAGATCTTGCACAGAAATTTGCCTTTACTTCTAGTTTCTGTATTCAGGATTTAAAGATTAATGGAAGTTTGAACAATTTTTATTATAGTAGGAAATATAGCAAAGAATTTTCTAATTGTAGGGATAAGCAGTTGGCTATTTATTATAATTTTCCAATCAGCCTTAGCTTTGGGTTTTGTTAACTACTCAGTAATCATGGCTTTTATGTATTGATTCTCAATCTGTGTCTTTTGAGATCTCAATGAGATTTGGAGAATACTGAGGAAGAATATGAGAAGAAACTTATCTAAGCCTTCACTAAAAATCAAAGACTTTTATTCTGTATGAGAGCATCAAGCTATGGAACTCTGCACTTAAAACACAGAAAAGCATCTGATCCTCAAGATTAAAGACGCATAGTTGAGATGGCCTGTGATGATCCAAGTCTCCTACCAATGTCAGTAATTACAAAGCACTCTTCTGTTTTGATTGGATGCAAATAGCTTTGCAAAGTACAAAAGAATCATGGTCATTATAGGATTAAATTATATAACTGCATATAAACAGAACACTGAATGAACAGCTACATTGGAGCAATGCTCTTCTAAAAGAGGGAGTAAGAAGCATTTTTGGGAAGCCACAGAAGCTACAGAAGTAAAAGACTTGTTAAGACACTTTAAATCATTCTTTGTCCTCATCTGTACAAGACCACTAATTAACAACATGAGCCCTTTCTTCCAGGAAGGGGAGATGGAGAAAGACATAAAACAAATTCACTGTCTGTCTAGCTGAATTTGCATTCAATTGTCCCAGCAAATAACTCTTACGCATGAAAAAAAATTTAAAAATTAAAAAAAAAACTAACCAACAATCAAAAGCAAAAGAAATCAAACCACCAAAAGAAAACCCAAGCTAGAAGCTGGATAAAAATATACTTAACAAGAAGAAAATCAAATCCCATCATGTTTATGCAATGAAACTGAAATTTTTGTAATTTTCATTTAGGTAGCTCCCAACTGTAAGTTCTCTTAGTTTTGTTGCTGTTGTTGTTGTTGTTGTAGTGGTTGATAGGGAGCAAAATGTCTCCTACACATACCATTTCCCCAAAATGGCTTTCATGTGCACCTCACAGCTACAGTAGCACATCTTCTACTCTGTTTTTCTTGGTGCTGACTGATAAAACTTATCTTTGATAACTTATTGCCCCATGGATGAACAACTCATATGAAACAGATTCAAGCCAGACTTTACTTTTAACAGGTCATGTAACCCTGATGCCCTTTATGTATAACTTATCATGATTTAGCACAGCTATCTCCAAGATATTCAAACTCTATATCAAACTACTCTTACTTCTGGGAGACTGTATGAAAGGATGAGACAAGAAGCTGACATATATTTAATACTTAATTTTTTTCCTATCTTTTCATTTCCAGGGGTTGATCACAATGAGCATCTGTGAGTGCAGGTAACTCCCAGTGCAGCCAGAGTTGAGACTAACTGACTGCTGAGGCCTGCTTCAAGTGAAAAAATAAGCTTCCATTTTCCCTGTGGTACACTAGGAAAAGTCTTGGCTTCATAAGACAGAGGAAAATTTTAAAAAGCTGTGTCCATAGAGTCCATTTAGCAAAGGATGAGATCCTCTCTCCCTTTGAGCCACATTGTCCTTGACAAGCAGGAAGGACACCCATGCCAGCAAAGACAAACAAGTCACATTGTTGCTCACCAGCTTCCTGAAGGGTTTTTAGTACTGCTCATCTCAATAAAACAACCTTTCACTTTTTAGCTGATATGATACTCTCTTTAAAAAGTAAGCTGCTATACCTTCCTTATGCCCCATCCTGTACAAGAAATTTTGGTTTTAAGGCTCTCTGTTAGAGCATAATACCATAGGCACTGAAAACAAGTAGCAGCAGAATGTGTTAAAATCTGAAGATATTTTCTAAAGCCATGTCTTGGGGAAATAAGTAGATTGTCCACAGGCATCACACTAATGAAATTAAATTGCTCAGTGGTTTCAGTGAACACATTTCTATTCGCCACAGGCTATGAGGACAGCCTTTAATCAGCCTCAGCTGATCTCAGCTGATAGACACTAATTTAATCATTCACCACCAGGTAAATACATCCTTGCTCTTTGTCTCTGACTTTGGTGTGAGGGATAAGGAACCACAGAGATGTGGCCATCACCAAACCAGGTATGACGTTGTCCAAACTTTCACATTCATATACAGCACTTGACAGCTGACAGAGTCACTATCATGAACAAGAATCACAACAACCTTCCAGAATGTCAGGATTACTTCACCATCTGACATCACTTGACACAAATGTTGTACCCCTGAAAATCACAAGATCACAGGTTACCATAGTGTGGTAGAGACCTCGAATGTCTTCAATCTCAGCGCCTGCTTGATCTCTCAAAGACTCTCAGAACATCCACAGCAAAGAAAAGTAAGACATCTTCCTCTTCTCCAAAACAAATAACATGAGCCACAAAAATCCATAAAACAAAGAGATAACTAATTTATCCCTGTACTTTAAATCATTACCTTGACTTATAATTACTCTAATTTTACTACATAACTACCTTTTACTGCCTACACTATTTTACCTTGACAAAGCAACTGATTGGTTTGATAAACTTCCCAAACAATTGTAACAATTTCATTTTGAAAAGCAGTGTCTTTCTTAGTGTAGTCTTTCTCTATCAGACAATAGAGACCATCTGTACTATTTTAGTAGCATTATTCACACCAATTCTTGTCATAGAACAGGTAAAAGTGGTTTGATGCATTATCCACTGAAAAGTGGATAGCATCCACTGAAAGGCTGCTACCAACATGGAAATGCTACTGTCACCCTTGTTTTCGCAAGTGTAATAACTTGAGGGGGGGATTTATTTTTCACATCTTCAGAGATCATTACACTTAATTCAAATACTTCTGCAGAAAATTTTGGCTCTTTGAGGTCTTCTGATAAAATGTTCACCACCATCAATTTGTTTGGTAGAACACAAGTCCTGTTAGGAGTTCTGAGGGAACTGACATTGTTTATCCTGGAGAAAAGGAGGCTGAACATTATTGCCCTCTGCAGGAGGTTGACTGGAGGTTGTAACCGGGTGGGGACAGTCTCTTCTTCCATGTACCAAGCGATAAAAGAAGAGGAACACAGCCTAAAATTGCACCTAGGGAGGTTTAGTTTTGACACTGGGAAAAAATTCTTCACCAAAAGATGGCCAGCCATTGGAATCAGCAACCCAGGGAAGTCAGAAAGTGACCTTCCATGAAGGTATTTCACAGACCTAGAGATGTGACAATTAGGAGCATAGTTTAAGGGTGGACTTGGCAAAGTTAGGTTTACAGTTGGACTTCAAGATTTTAAAGGTCTTTTTCAACCTAAAGGATTCCATGATTATATGTCCCTGAAGAGATATGGTATGCAGCACAGTTCACAGAAGGAGGAGGCAGCACCTTAAAAAAACAAGTAGGGCTTCACTGTGAGAAAGACATGTTTGCCCTTGCATCTTTCCCAACAGTGTTTACTTGTAAGCAATATGTGTTCATGACACCCAGACTGGAAACATCCACAACACTGAATCAGTGACTTCTTTTAAAAACATTGTTCTACTACTCTTATTCTGCAAGAACTTCCTCTGTCTTTACAAGACAGCTCTGCTATTGCACTGGGTAACTACACAAAGAGCTAGTCCTATACATTTTTATTGTGTTTCATATTCATACACCTGGTGGTAGATGAGCAGCATAGAAAAGTGACCCAGGAGGCATGGTTGGGACCTCTCAGGAGACCAGTGAAACAGCAGGAGCTACCCTGAAGGCTGGATGTGGTAATCCTTGCAGCCAGGCGTCATCAGCACCCATGTGTCTCACTAGGAGCTGTAAGAGTGACTTAGGTTCTTTACGTCAGAAGAGTGCTGCTGTCTAACCTTCACCTACCCAAAAAAGGCAGCAAAGAACAGAGCTGACTACTCACCCCAGAAGCTGAGCTGTCTGTTGGTGTTGGTACCTAGGCTTTAGTCCAAGCAAGCAAGTCACTCCACAAAGCCTTCAGGGCTCAGCCCATGGAGGCACTTCTGCTGGGAGCTGGTCAGGATAGCCAGCAGACTGGGCTCACTTTCCAATTCAGTTTAAATTTGTTTGCTTTGGACACAGCAAGAGCTATTAAGCCATCAGCTGACCCATTTCACCACATGCCCCCGTGCCCTCCCAGCCCAGAGAAGCTCGCCTGTGGCTGTGTGAAACCCCACGTCTCAATCACTGCAGGAGCATCCCCACGCATGGGCTTGTCGGGGCAATGGCAGTGCCATGGGGGCTGGCACTGAGATGGTGTGTGATGGGCTGGGGCATCAGAGCCCAGCGGGTCACGGCAGGCTCCCTGCTTCACCTGCTCTTTTATCAGCGGATCTGCCTCCGCCAAGTCACCCAACTGGCCATTGTCAAGACAGTAAACTTTCTTTCAGAGTATTTTAATTGAGTAAATAAAAAATGGTAATTAAATGAACATTACGTAATGTGTTTCTGATTTGTAATCTCATTTAAATTAATTAACTGACTCAATCCTTGTTTAGTTTTTAAACTGCCCTAGTTAAGAAGTGGAGCTCTGGGAGTAAATTCAGATTTTATATAGTTGAAAGAAATCCAAGGACCTAGAAGCACTTACAAGAGCAAAAATAGCAGTACACATAGTAGGATTTTCAGCTTTATATCCCATGCATAGATTTATCTTTTTAATTTAAATTCCTTTATTTGTTTATGTGACATAAGTCACAACAATTATTTATTCAAAATATTTCTTATACAATTTATAAAGACCATATGTTGCTCATATTGAAAACTGAACAAATTTCTCCAGCTGTGTTACAAGTTGTGCATGGAATATACACATATGTACACACACACACACACACATTTTTAAGTTAAGAAAAGGGTTACATTTTTTCATGGCCTGAAACAAATATTTCCCATACCTCATAATATTAGTTGAGCTCTTTCTTGACATTTACATTAAGAAGAGATTTACATAGGTATCAAGCCATATGTGGATGAATGTGAAAGAATGACATTTCTTTCCAAAAGTTGTTGGATTCAGTCGGAAAAGATGAGATATAAATGCTTAATCTTCTCCATCTGGAGGATACTGTGGATACTACTATAGTCAGAAATATTCAGAAGTCGGTTTTGGAACTTCTACAATTTTTTGGAACTTTTACATTAAGGTATGTCTCATTAAGAGCTTTTTTTACTGATTCTTCAGAAAATCAAAAGCAAAATGTGGAACACAGTGAAGATTTATCGTGATGTTTATAAAAGGAAGAAATTATATGATAGACTATATTAATTTAACAGTTCATATTTGCAAGCAAATAATAGGAATTTCCTTGCATATACCTTCATCTACATAATAAACCATCCACTTTATTCTGTTCTGTAAGACAGAGTTGACCCTGATGTATATGCAATGCAAATTGCTGAGATCTTTACAGAATCACAGAATCTATTAGGTTGGAATAGACCTCTGAGCGTATTGAGTCCAACCTATGATTGAATTCCACCTTGTTAGCTAGAGACAGCCCATGTCAGACATGGCAGTAAGAGACAGATCCAGTCTTTTCTTAAACACCTCCAGGGATGGTGACTCCATCACTTCCCTGGGCAGCCCATTACAGTTTCTAGACACCCTTTCTGTGAAGAAATTCTTCCTGAGATCCAACTTGAACCTGCTACATAGATTCTGGTTTCAGGGAAGCTAATGTAAATTCTACTGCTGAGTCCCGTGCAATCAGGATATTATTTTCTGTTGAACTGTAGAGCGATAAAGCAAAAAGAGTTCAGGGAGATAAAATTCACATTTCCACAACATTCTTAGGACAGGGATAAGGATGACAGGAGTAAGAAAAAGTCCGTTTTGTTAACATGAATCACAGACAAAGGTTGTTAAAATCAATGAAAAATTGCTCCATCAAGTTTTGGATGAGGCACTTTATGGTGAATTACAGCTTAAAAGAACAAAAAAACCCATAGTTCCAGCAAATACTGTAGGACAGATCTGCATTTTTTTTCCTTTCAAGTGCATTGCACTCTCCACTAAATCATACAATAATAAAAGACAGATTCCTCAGCAGTTCAGACATTTACAATCGTATGCTACTTAACTTACTTCTAAGAGACATGGGACATAAGGAATGCCATAGTTCTGTGGATCTTCAAGTAACACTTTTTTTTATCAGAGATCTTTGTGAAAAAAAGTCTCAAATAGAAGTATATACACATGTTCTTTATAAAGTGGGTTTAATTTCATCTGCTGTAATCTAAAAGTTCATAGACAAAATATGCATCACTGTGCCTAACCATATTCACACACACACACACACACACACAATTAAAACAAACTAACCATGACAAAAGAAGGATTAAATCTATTAGTGGGCGCTAAGTACGTAATATACGAGAATTGGCTGAGAAAATTCACCCCAACTTTTCGTGCCAGTTCAAAGCTTGATTTTAGTTTCATGTGTGCCCACAGGCACCATGTTTACACAGAGGTTTGTAACAAATGATGAGAAAGTATTGAAGCAAAAGTGATAAAAAAATTATGACTTACAAATTAGTTTTCTCTCTACTTTGACCTTTTACAGTAGATAAAAATCAGAAGTAGCTAGTCAAATTATGCGCCACAGCAGAATTTAAAATGTAAAACTGACTAAAGCATACAAATGTACAACCAACTCAGTTTTGAGTTTGTGCAGCAATGTTCTGCAAATAAATGCAAGGAATTATTTTTAAAGCATGTAACTTACAAAGAAAAAAGTTATCTTGGTTTAAAGCATGCAAACCATGACTTTCAAGCAGGTTCCTCATCTCCCTACTAGCAAAAGTACAGTCATTGCTGTCATACTGGTCAAAAGCTATTAAAAAATTATTAGAAGTATTTAAAAAGTATTAATGTATTACATATTTGATCATATTCATTTGTGCCTGCCCAACATAGCTCTGTAGTTTTGTGGCTAATATCACATGCAGCATCTGTTTGAAATTCTATAGTTTTCACTGGATATTATACATCACAGCTTTAAAGTTCCCTAATTTCTAATTTCCCTAACTTTCTAATCATCTATGTAGGTGAAGTTCCCTGGCAGGGACTATTGTACCTGATAGGTACAATACTAGCTGCAGTTTTGCAAGATATTAAAATATGCTTGCCCATTCAATATACAGCAGAGACTGCTTTTGCTCTTTCAATTTTGTTTTATTTACAGAAGTTGGCACATGTTCTTGCAGTACCTAAGGGTATTATATACTTGAAAAAAGGATACTACTTTTTATCTAAAAAAAACCAGATGGCTCAAATTCCAAGGCTTTCATTTTTATTGCTTACTAGTTGTTGGGGGCCTTTTGCATGAGTAAAAATTGAGTGCTAATTAAGGGGGGGTCAGAGGGGAGAATGAAGGAGAACAAAAACCCTGACTCAAAATTCTTGCTGCACCTGGTAATTTGCCAGTGCCTTGAATACTATTTAACCATCCACTGTTTCTAAGGCTTATTTTCTTACCATTACTCTATCACAGCAGGACCTCGAGAAAGTTATCAAGACTGGTTTGGTCTGCAGCTATAAAAAAGAAAGTCTTTGGAGTTAAAAAACCTTGTACATGTTTACTGAAAATATATCAGAAACTCAAGTTTCAGTCTGCATACAAAGCAAAAGAAGTTGTACCACCCAACAGCTCCAAGAGAAGAAGCCAGAATGAGTAACCTTAGATATTCAACATCTCCTATAACTGCAGATTTAAGTTCTTATTAAAGGCCCTCTAACACAAAAAACCCACTCTTTCTGTTTGTTAAATATATAAAATAAAATTCAATCCAAACAGAATTTTCCATTTTAATAACCCTTTATATTAATGTATCTGTGCATATATGTGTGTGTACGTGGAGAAATTATAAATTCATATAGATCCCAGCTTATTTTACTTATAGTCAATGTTTTGGGCTTTGAGAAGGTGGAAGTCTAATGGGTTAAATATGTTGACTGTCTTGTGCATTACTGGAAGAACAGAAATAAACGTGAACAACAGCACTTTCACAACAGCATTCCTCACAGAAATATTTGAGATTTTTCAAAAAAAGTGAGAGCAAAAAATAGCAACTTCATACTTGCACTGCCCTTCTTCTGTGAACAATACTAATCATTTTCCCTATTGTGCACCCACATAGCAGGTTCAAGATCCAGTTTAATACCTTGCATGTATTCAAGCCCCTTGGCAGCCCTGTTTTCCTGAACAAATGGGTTAAAAGCACGTGACCTGAAGGAGCTAGATGAGACACAATGTACTGCACAATAGTTCAGTTGTATGCACTGAAATTATGGCAGACCTTTTTACAACTGATTTCAAGCATGTGACAATACTCTAATGGACACCTGCAAACTCATTTTGCTTTACCTTCCTCCATTCTGCCTGTCTCTCTCTGCTCCACAAAAATACACAACACACCTTGTGTGATTCTGAAATGATTACAGCTCCCTTTTCAGCCCAGCCTTCTTTTGATGTGGTTTTTACTAACACTTCAGAGCAGTGTAAAGTCAATCTGTCTGTGCTGCTTGAGCAACTTAAAGTGAATTCAGAAAAGTGCACAATGCCAAGTCCAAACTTCATTCACATCTGCCTGATTTTGAGCAGTTCAGGTTTCCAGGTTTCCAGTTGCTAGAATTTGTATTGATATGCAGATGAGACCAATTGGCTAGTTTGATATTAAATTTTACACTTATGAACAGCTGTATTAAGCAAATCTCCAAAGCCCCGAAATGCTTTTATCCTTTCAAATAGTTTTCCAGGAGGTGTTGCATCTCTAAACAAGAATTGTATCCCTTTAATGCCAACTTAAAAGTGAAGCGTGAACAACAATGGAGCCTTTTCAGGACAGCAGTATGATATCAGTGATGGCAAGAACATGAGAAAATACAATTCTCACGTGAAATTCACCTTGGCCTAGGGCAGTGTTTCTCCACCCAGTGGGTGTGACTGACAGGCAAGCATTGAAGAGGGCCCACTAGTAAATCACACATCCCACTTGTATAAACAAACCAAGAAAAACAAAACAAACCAAAAGGGGGAAAAAAAGGGCACTGATCCCAGGACACAGCACAGTTAAGTCTGCTGGTCAGAATTCCTCCCAGATTACTTCCCCCCTGCCCCTACCTCCACAAAAGTGTGAAGCTGCCCCACAGCAATAAACACTTCTCATATGATACTCTTCTGTTCAGTGGCCCACATTCATTTGCACATGTGGAAGGACAGCTATGGTGTGTGACCTTCCGGCAGTAAAGCAGACCAACATCAGGATTGGTAACAGAAACACTCCACCAGCAGCAAAGCAATGTCCAGAAACTAAGCATAGACCAGCACATTGTTTGGCCAATTTTTCTAAAGTGATTCTGGCATTACCCTTCCTACATACACAACTGCTAAAATTAAAGCTGTGTAACTACATTAAAGCACATTCCATATCAAGTCAGTTTGTCTCCTCTAAGTCTAAAGCCCTGTGTCCCCCCAGGAAACACCAGGAATATTGTACGGACCCTTTCTTCTATTTTAATAAAATGAGCAATGAAATCACTTCCATACGCATAGCTAATGATAACAGCATGATGTAAGTGTTCAGAAGATGGAAACAGTACATGAAGACAAATAGCCATGACAATAAGAATAAAACTAAGGTTTTATACCAAGTTTAGTCTAGAGATTACCACAGTTTGTTAGACAGTGTGTGACTGTATATAGGAGACAGCCCAGAAAACATCACTGGGAATATTGTTAAGCTTGCAAACCTACAGTGTTTTCATATACCACTTGACTCAGCCACAGTAAGTGCAGGTATCTTTGCATGGTTCTCACCTACACCATTTCAAACAACACACCACAGCCTAACATTAAGTTTGTGTAGAATACAGGCAATCACATGAGGATCTCTCTGCAAAGGCATATGTCAACACCAAAGGGATAGCTGCCTTTCCAAATGTACTAGCATAAGTCTACTTTAATAAGCAGCAGATGGAAAAAAATGTAATCAGTGTGTTGCAGTGTTACAAAAAAAAAATACTAGACTAAACACAGATAAAAACATTCACACATCAAAAAATGACAGTTATTAAGTTATAAGGCATGAAAAAAGAAGTGCACTGATTTTAGGGCAGAACAAGGTAAATTCTCTGGACTGTATTTTTTCATGAGATTATTAGGGAAGAGTGGCAGAAAACTGACATATTTTTGTACATGTGCAATTGTCCACAACCAATATTCGACCCTAGAAAAGGCACAGTTACCCCATTAACGACTTTGGCAGCTCCATTTACCCAAGATCGAGATCTATAATTAACTTTAGGCATATTGCATTGTTAAAGATTTACTGTATTGTTAAATTGTTAAAGATTCACTCTAAGATAACTTGCAACTACCTGTATTCTTTTCCCTATCTCCTATTTACATTGTCTCTCTACCTTCCTTGTGGCATTGTTATACACCTTGGAATATTCTTCAACCCTGCAATTTTTGCAGTGCCCAGGAAAATATTTTTATTTAAACAATGTAAAACCACTAAGAGTTGTACAGGTTTCTTGCTCATCTGAATAAGAGGCAATTCAATGCTGCTTATTATGGAATTATTATTATCATGCCTATTGCTGAAGGCGTCCTTGTGGGTTTTTTTTTATTTTGCTTCTCGCCATTACTTTAAAGAAACACCTTCTCTTTAAGGATGTGAGGGTAGGGGAGAAGCTGAGACAGTGATGAATAAAGTTTCCTTTGAAGACTGACTGAAATAGTAAGCTGTGCATTTCAACATGGGTTTTGATGAATCATCTGAACAGAAGGCTAACCCTACAAGTATGGAACTTTAAAACTCATGGTCAACAGTCTTTCTGCATTTAAGGCTACTATTGTCAGTCTAAGTGTTTAGGTTAAAACTTGTAGGTTAAAATAATAAGTGAATATCATTATCATGATAAGAAACATTACAGGAATAGAAGTGGTAGGTATGTTTTTCTGCTTCTATCTCACAAGGTGAGGAGAGGCTGAACCACAATCAGAAAGAATAATTTTATTCTAGAGAAAATATATAAAACCATACAGTTCAGTTTTCAGATTTATGTTGATTAAGTTTCTTAAAGCTGCATACTTATTATTAGAGTTTTCAAATTATAAATATTACAGAAAGACAAATTTTCTTAGTGGTTACAACAGGGTCACAGATATTAATGCAGCTGTAGATCCAACTGCCGAGATCTGTAGTACAAACTTCCAAAGGAACTTGAATCCTCAGTATAGTAAAACAGCAAGAGTAAGAAAAATCAAATTGGTTGAGGAAGGCGAGAGACATAAATTCACAAAATCAAAAGGTTATTATATGTCTTAAGCACTTAGAATTCCATAAGAGGAATTTTAAGAAAGGTTCAGTGCTCCCTGCCACCATGAGCACTTTTTAGAACTATGGTACAGGTACACTCTCCTGCAAAAACTTCTCTGTATGCCTGTCTCAGCTATGTGGTGTGTACTTTCTATTTAGCCAAATACAGAAGAATAAAAGAGAAATACAAATGTTGGCATAGGTGATTTCAAGCCTTAGTTGTTTGACCTTTCTGTATAAGCTTTTGGCATCTGTGACTTGGCAGGCAGAATGCAGGCCAAGCCAGAACAAAGAGGAAGACAGGAAGCAGAAAGCTGGCCATGTCTCCTTGGCAGTCAGCATTGCAACAGGGTGAAAAACCATGTTGTTGCCAAACCAGAAACAGTGGGGGAAGCCCAGATAGTTGGCAAGTCACATACGGCTGTATTGTACATCCTAAACACTAAATGCTTGATAAACTGAAGTGCTATACCAGAGCCTAATCTATTTAAACTCTTCTGCACTACAGGGTAATACTTCATTTGCCCTTGCTTATGTGTTTCCTAAGGAACTGACACAGCATCGTTACTATCATCTATGGGCTGGCAGGGTAAAATCCTGCTGCCACTGTATGAGTTTCAGCATCCTTCTAAAGAATCCACTAAGACACTGCTAGAGCATGGAATCCCCTCCACACACATCCCTGTCTTGCCCCCAACCCCTGCTCCTGAAGATCCAAGCTTTAAAGTACCCTCAGGATGCATTGGCAGCAGATTGCTAGTTGTGGCAAACTGCATTTACCACTTCGAAAATAGTTTCTCAATTCTTGCCATATCATCAGAACAGTATTATTTCACGTCCAGCATTTGCCCAAACATTATGCCAACATTCAGCTTCAAACCCAGGATGAAAAAATAGCTTTGGTTTTGCGTACTCCCAAATACCTGAACAAAGGGAGGTTGTTTTGGACTCTTCTGTGGGTACCCTGGGCACAGAATTGGAGATGTCACTTCCAGCCCAGTGCTCCGCAGATTGCTGCAGGCTGTTGCAGCCTGGGGCAGTGCAGCAGTGGTGCTCATTGCCTCAAAGAAGAGGCAGGAACGTTGCCAACGTGTGCAGAGGGAGGAATATTATAGATGTTTCCTCCATTGGTTAGTCAAGGTTTCTTGCACTTACAGCAGACCACAAATTTCAAAGGGGACATGGGAGAGTGCGGCAACAGTTGCTCAGCTCCCCAGGAAGGTCTGGCTCCCTGCTAGACATGGAGATTTTCTTCCACATAGAGGCCCTCAGCAGCCAGTGACCCTCAGTGTAGACTGGCCTCTGCTCTCCCAGACTGGTACAAAATCACAAAACCACCTCTTGCCAACCCCAGCTGTTTAGGAACTTATTCATAGAGAAATAAATACAAGGGCTATTTTGTCCCCAAATATCACCCATGGTTCAATAAAGCCTTGGGGAGGGAGGCAACAGGGGGATGGCATTCTATACAGATTATTTACCAATAATCCATTAAAGTACTGGTGTCAAAGATGACTGATAATCTCTTTGTAGGTGTGGAATGCATTTCTCACTGCTTTTCAGATCTTTCATTCCTGTGGCCAGGCTTTTACTATCTTGATTACATGTTATTTTAACACCAATGAATTGCAAAGCATAATTTTTTTAAATGTTGATTCTGCCTTTGGGCCATGACTAGCATTCTTACAGGCTCCCATGGCCAAATAAAGGAGAAAATAAAGATCTCACTCATCACAGTCCTTTGACACCAAACTGAATTTTTATTGTTAACGGAGAGGCCAAAATCTATTAAAAAGTTTCATACCACTCCCCAAAGCACTCTGTTCTGTAATGTAATTATACTCTAATCACAGCAACAATGCTGAACAACTGTGTTCCTAATAAAGGAGAGAGCACTTGAGATAAACAGGTAATTCCAATTTATCAGCAAAATTAATTTGATTGATTGATTGATAGAAAGTAAGACAACTATAAATTTAAAGCAATGATCACTTCCTACAGTAGGAGTGCAAGAAAATGTCATGTGATCATGCAGGACAAGAAGTTATTCTGGATTCCTGCAGTAGTCAATTGTATGGGATCCACAAATAAACTATATTCCCTTCCTCACAGCTAATCTTTATAGCTCAACTGGTTGCAGAGATAGAATTAACACTAAAGCTAGGTCCTAGCTTATGTCATTAGTGTTTAGCATCTGCTTTTGCTGACCTTCTTCAATTAGTTTTTTAATATATCTATGCTGTTATGCTTTAGTACTGAGTAACTTAATCACATTTCTATGATGTCTACTATAAACAAGTAAATTCACTTTTTAAAAAATGCATTTAAGATTAACTCACTTCAATGAAAGTTGGGAAAAGGCAAATCAATTGGAAGAAGCTCTTGTTTTTCTGATTGCCTTTCACTCATATTAAGTACCTAAATTTCTGTAATCCATTAAAAATTTATGTAGTTAATTTCACTAAACATTTTTTGGGCCATAACACACCCATTTAAAAACTTTCTGGTAAAGTATGCCCTCAGTGTTTTCACTTTTGTGTCTACTTGCATACCTTCCCTCATTTGAAGATTAAAGCAAAAATACTACAACAGTTCCCAACAAGTTTCTATATGTCAACTGTAAAGGCACTTTGCTGTCCTTAGCCAGTCGTCCCACTGCCTCACACCGCCACATCCTGGCCCCACACACAGGGAAACCAAAGCTGAATGCTCTGTGGGGCAGAGACCATTATCCAGACTGCAGTGGGACTATCAAAAGCCTTCATTCTGCTGCTGCTATGGCATAATTATCAGAAATAAGTGGCTTGGCCTGGAAATATAAATGTCAAAATTAAAGTAGACAAGACACCCTCTTTTGGCTGCCCATCCAAGTTTCATAACTAAAGTCTCAACATAGTTTCAAAAAAAAAAATAACCAACAATCAATCCTACTCCTCAGTTTCTCCAAACTGAAGTGATCCTTTAAATCCTGAAGTCTGGCACCCCTAGAGAACAAGGTAATGTGATCCTGTGGCTGTGCTTACTATGTGTTGC
Organism: Melozone crissalis; assembly: GCF_028551555.1. Taxonomy (NCBI): domain Eukaryota; kingdom Metazoa; phylum Chordata; class Aves; order Passeriformes; family Passerellidae; genus Melozone; species Melozone crissalis. Next base: position 42,619,633 of record NW_026535783.1, on the reverse strand, counting down.
CTAGCTCCTGAATACAGAGCCCTGCAGACCAGGGACAGCCCCTCTGACATGGTCTGATCCCCCTCATAATTGGGGAGGGACTGTGAGGAAGGACTCCACCTTTTGGCCTTTCAAAGTCACGCTTCTCATTCCCACAAAATGCAAAAGTTATTAGAGAGAGTTACTCTAATTTATTTGATAGTCAATGAAAATATTTTTTTCTAATATGCCTTTTTATATTATAAAAGATTAAGCAATTCACAACGCAAATTAACTCATGCCATTATAAAATAATGCAACCTCCAGCATTCTGGAGTTTTCAGGAAAGGCTCTTTGGCTGCTTTTGCCATCTAAGGCTGAAAAATATTTGTGATAGGAAATTATTTTTCTTTTACTCTATGAGAACAATTACTGCAGCTATCACACAATTATTGCAATTATAGTTGTAAAGACTGCTGTTCAGAGCTATTCTCTTTAACACCATTTTGTAATACCAGGAACATTTGTCTTTTCTAATGATCACCACCAGCACAAATGTCCTTTTGTAGCTCTTTAAGTGATTTCATTTCTTCCTATTAATATCCTGTTACTTGCTTTGGGAAAAACAAAGGAGACAGGCCCCAATTAATATATACTTTTAAAGCAAAGGCTTTTAGTGAAGCCAGAGCTAAGGCATTTTAAAACAGGAATTGACACTTCCCTTTACAACAGCCTAACATTTTCAATGTGCCTTGCTAAATGGATAGAAAGCCCCCAAAATACTTCAAATCTGTGTTTCATAAACTGTACTCTAAGAGAAGCAGCAATAAAGTTTATTGCAGACCTAAAGTATCTGCATAAACCCGGTTAATTGAAAAGTGGGTGGAGAGGGCTGCCAAATTAAATGTTTACATTAGCACAGCTGTATTGTAAAAACATTCTGCCCCCTGTGCTTTGTAATTATAAGATATTTCTGGACTGTGTATCTCTGCAAAGTTTATCTCTACTGCCAAGAGTGTTTTGGCACAGAGTGTTTGCAATTTTTGGCAGCCAGAGAGCTCTCAGCACAGGCAGTATCTAAAATGGCTGCCAAACAGTTATCCCGAAATGTCGTCGATCTAGTGTTGTCCTGCATGAAGGGCAAAAGTCAAAACTGGTTCTAAAACCATCAGATTGTTTTAAGTGGGGCAAGGAGTTGGTTTTCCAGACAAGAGTGGGACCTGGCACCGCAGGTCAGTCACACCAGGCTCACCAGTACACTGTGCACAGCAGAGGGCTAAAAGACATGCTGACTGCTCCACACATACCATCACTGGGGAAAAAGGGGGGAGGAGGGGTTTCCTGAAGGGAAGCTTACTTTATTGTTTTAAATTATGCACAAATCGTCATATGCTTCCCCTGTGCCAGGAGCAGACACACTGGGACACTGCAGAGCACAGCTACTCTGTGCTCATGCACAAGGCGCCAGCAAAGCCCCAGACACTTTATACCTCCTTCACACTGATTGCATTTGCCAGCTTTTAAAGAAAATTCCTGTCTTTTCCAAGCTACCAGCAAAATTTTAAAAACCCTTCCAAACATCTCAAGCCTTTGCTGCGACTGTCTCTATTTTATTTGATGTGGACTGCCTCATCAAGATATGCCAGCCATGGGCAGAATTAGAAAACCTTAACTATTCTCTCCCAGGTCTATATAACAGACAGAACAGTGTTCTTTCATTGTGTCTAATGTCAAGACAAATGTAAATTGAGAGATTCCTTAGGCCTTGTATTCTGCTCTAACCATAACTGTGCACAACCAAAGCAAAAGCATTTCACTGCTTTCCTATGTATTGCTGGACAGTTTCACAAGATTCTGGTGGTTTGGATAACAACAGCTGACACTTGAATGCATCATGATGTTTTCACTGAATTCTCTTTACAAGATAAAGCTCTGCAGGCATTTTAGCATTACTTGGAATTAAAAAATAAAATAGGAAGTGTCCACATAAGAAAAAATATTCCATTAGTAGAAGAATCACAATCTTACAGACACTAAGTTAATATAAAGCTTGTCTTGTGGGTGCTGCCCCTATCTATTTACAGTCCTAAGCCTCCCTATCTACTATCATTAAATAAAAACATCTGAACATGAGCTTTTTGTGAAAATGCTAGTCAACAGATCCATTAAATGCTTATTTCTCATGAAGTCATCACAAGACTTCAGATCAACCCCAGTCAATTATTTATATAACTATATTTCATTTCTAATCCTTTCTACTCTATTGAGAAATTTTTGTACCGCTAAACAGAGAGGACATTCACTTTGATGGTTATGTCCACTCAATATGCTTCTGAATTAAGTGACTTTCACCTTTGTTTAATTAGTAATCAGGGTCGAAGTCACACAGCTGTGTAATACTGATGTCCTTGTAAGGTCCCAGTGAGCTGAGGTTAAGGTTCCAAAGAGCATCTCTTCCATTAATATTTAATAAGTGTATCTCTAAACTGCTCTCTACCAAAAATAAAATGAAAAAAAAGGGGGACAAAACTAGCAAGGGACTATGTTTATCAGTCTCTCATGCAAAGGGACATCTTCAAAAAATCACGCCACTTTCCATCTTATCTGCTGCTTACATCCTCTACAGATGAAGCTTCATTCTGTAAATACCGTGCCACTCTTCTTCCTTTCAAAGACATATATGCATTTTAAAGAAAAATATCTACTTGTTCCCCATTTCTCATCCTAACTGAGCTAACAATGCACTTTTACTTAAAACACTAAAAAAACACAGGCCATTTTCCTCTATGGATGCACTGAGTACTTCACTTACTGAGAATCCCAAAACTTCCCCTGGACTGAAAGAAATATTGAAAGTGCTCAAGAATACAATTCTGTTCATTTATGAGAGACAAAACCCAGATGTACAACAACAGCTTTGTCCAGCTTAAATTCCAGGGTGTCACTTTATCTGAGCATCCTAATACCAAGCCAGTGACTTGGGATAAAGATGACTATATGCTTGCAGGTAACTCAGCACCTTCATGCTATAAGCAGTAAGAAAATGAGATTGCATCCCCAGTCCCTAGGTTCTGCACACTACTGGCAAATTGGTTTACTAAATCCAAAGTGAACAAATTTTACCTATTCCAGCTTTAAAATGACTGTGAAATTCCATTTACAGTATTAAAAAATATTTCATTATACTTATGTTATACTTTTCATGCTGTAGGAAACATCCTTGTATCTTACCAGTATCAGAGTATTTTAGTATCTTAGCAGTTCCACTTGTGTATTTAGAAAGGTTCTACAAATTGGATCACATTTTCACTGGTATATGGCTTCCTGAAGTAGTCAAAGGAAAAAAGGATCAAGATGTATTTTATTATTTACACTTATTCCTACATGATCTTCCTTTAGTTGAAAATTTTCAAGACAGGAAAACTCAGAGTATTTCCTCTTTTAGGAGCACTACCAAAGATGTTTCAGATTTACATAAGTGTTATGAATAATACCTCCACTTTCCTTGTATTTCTTAGCTAATGGCTAGAATTTATAGCTAAATCTCATAAAAATCTCCTGGAAGAGAACACTGAATTGTGTACTTCACTCTAAAGCATGAAGGGGGAAAAGTTATCACAATATAATCCTGGATTTTGCATCAATCTATTATTTGTTTATTCTACAACATCCAGAGGTTCCTAATCTATCTTGCCTGAAGTATACAAAGCTACATGCAAAAAGGAAGTTGCATGGATAGATCCTTGTAAGTCAAGGTGTCACAATCAGTGTTGGCAATATGTTTCATTTTTTTGCTCTCTGACCCATATGCATTTTAGTATTTGCAGTACTTTCTTAAAGTTCTGCATCAAGTAAACCTAATATCTTAAATATACGTGCTGTCCTGATACTCATGCAGCACCTGTGCACATATGTATGTGCAGAATTAAACCAAAAGTCTTTATTTTGCAAACAGAATCTCTATTAGTATAAGAGTTCCTTCCTTTTATACAGAAAATACGTTCCTAAATCCAAATCTCCACCTGGAGACGATCTACCAACTGCAGCATCTCCTTGAGAGCATTGTTAACTAATCACATATGCTCATGGCCAGCTTCAGTTTTGTCAGGCACACAGTTACTCTGTTAGAGGTTAAAGGGAGGAGGAATGTAGGCTGAACTACCCCTGGGATTCTGAAGTGCTATTCGTACAAAAATACTGTGTGCATCACCCACAAACCTAAAATAATCACTGTAACACTCTTCAGTAAGCGTCCCCAGCATACAGTTTTTCTATCTCCACATATTTGTCACAGGAAAATAGTGTAAGCATCTTGTGACAAAAGTCACAAGAACATTCTCTTTTGATACCAAGGGCTGTCTTTCATGAGTCTCCTTGTACATGCAAACCATTGCCATCTTCTTCGCTTAAATTACATGCAAAGCATGACTGCTTTCTAAGGGACCAAGCTTTAAAATTTTCAAGTCCAAATGAGAGGCCTGACAACAGAATGGAAACTTTTATGAGAACTCAACAGTTGTCAACATGTGCTAATATAACAAACTATTTAAACAGACGGAGGCATTTTTATTTAAAGTTTTTGCTTTGCTACTAACTCTTCATTCCATCCCCTACTAAACTTCATTTCCAAATTCCTTTCTGTATTTCTTATTGTTATCTTCATTAACTCTATGATGATTTTTTTCTCTGATAGTATTTGTAGGCTTTAGAAAATAGCATCCAGGGACTGGAAATGGGGATACTTTTTAGTGAATAGGGACTCTGAGTTACCACTTTTATTTTTTAATGATGGAAGAAAAAGTAATGAATCAGCCTTCTTTTAAAAAAAGTGTTCACATATCTCTCTGTCCTTCAGCCCAGGCATTAGAATTGGAGTATTACCTAGTCTTACCTATGTCACTGTTTGAGCGAACCCTAAATTTTAAAGATAGGTCAGAGGAACCATCGCCTGTTGAGAAGAAATATTTGCAGAATAACAATTAAATCACATCAGACAACCAGCCTACCAGTAAATGACTTCTGGCATTAATTTTGGAGCCATTTACATTATGTTAGCTCTTAATATAGTGTGCACAGATTGACAATGTCTCCACAGCCATGTAGCCTTCGCTGTCTTTTACAGTAAAGTCCAACCAGAAACTTTCAATACTTTTTCTGCATGAGAAAGGAGTACTCTCAGGGCAAAAGGTGGTGCTAGCATGGAAAGGAGCATTCAAAACACAAATTTAATATCCGTGCAGGGCAAAGTTTTGCATTATGAGAAGAAATATGCAAAACTGTCATTAGCAAACATTAGGAATATCATCGTCAAAGACTTAACATTTACTAGAAGGCAATTGCTTGAAAACCTGGTTTTAATTGTGCATACATATTTTTATTCATTAAAATGAGCAACCAATAAAATGCCGCACTATGGTGTCCCAGCCTCATAGCACATTAATAAAGTTTCTTAAAGGTTTTGGCAGGGGGCCAGCACAGTCCATTAACTCCTTGCAAGCTGTAAAAGAAGTAAAGTCATTTTGGGCTGCCTTGTGGTTATGAATGAAACAGCAGGCAGTCTGTATGGAAACGTCACTTTGGATATGGCATTGGTAATGGATGCTTTGCTGTTCAATCAAAGCAGCATGGGGATAAGTTAATGCACTGAATCACAATCTAAATCCTGAGAAACTGCAAAACTAATTTAGTTAAAAGTGGAAGGAAAATACCAAAAGGTTCCAAGTTATGAAGCTCTGTGTATTTTACTAGTAGGCTATCACATTGTAACAGGGTAAACTTGCCCACTGTGAAACCAAAATTATATGATAACTTATTATACAATTAGTTTTCAATTATTGTAATGATTCTATTAGGCTTCTTAGTAAGATCCATCACATTTTGGGCATTACTTTTAGCAAACAGCATAATCAAATAAACGACCATTTTGCCTTATCTTACCCTTTTCTCTCTGAATGTACAAAACATTTTAATTTCCTTGTTTTCTTCTTTTACACAAAGGAGCATAAATAACTGAAGCAATTGGTAACTAAGTGGCTGTCTTTAGCTCTGTCAAACAATTTGAATTAAAGTGCTATACTTTCCCCTTAAGCTTTATGCTACCATCTGTTCTCCCTTTTCATAACATTACAAGCATTTGGTTTTGGAGAAGGGATTTAGTGTTTTGCATCCTTTTGAGAGCAAAAGGCAAATTTGAATGGTGTTGAATATTTTGAGAACCAACAAGATTTTCCAAGCAAGGGAACGAGTAAGCTGTAGAATTAGAGCATTTTCCTTAAGGTGTGGCCAATCTTTTCTCTTGCCTTATCGTAAAACATCAATATGTACTTTTTGATTAAAAACATATTCTGAAAAAACAGCATATTGAAGAGGTTTTTGTAAAGAACGGTAAACAGAAAACAACTTGGGGAACAAAAGACTGTGCACTCCTTAGCAAAAAAACTAAAATGCTGCAGACTGTTCATTGATGCTGTAATAATAGTTTTGGGTATTTTGATGATTATTTCAAACTAAAAACTTGAAGGTTACATGAAACTTCCAGTGTGCAAACATCCCTGAAGGATTTGGGAGGGACAACCAACTAATGAGTTGGAATGATGTATTAATCTTTTACCTCTGACAGCCCAGTGCAAATGTGGCTTAAATCACAAAAACAGAAGTTGTTTGTCTAGCACCTAGTGGGACTTTGCCACACTACAAAACCACAAAACATGTGAAAATTAGCAGTATCTTCAGAGGATGCCAAGTAGTGAAATAGATGGGTTCTTGAGGCCAAGGGGGAAACCCAACAGATCTTACTACAAAAGCTTACAAGAGCTTACAAAATAACTTTGATACAATTATGTCAAATTCTCTTTGATTTAGCTGCCACTGGGCACCAAGCATTTCATCCATAAGCAGCAATGACATATATCTGCAGCAAAGACAGCTTCTATTTCAATATATAAGATAGTTTTCAAAAGCTCATTTGGTCATCTGGAAATACAACTAATTTGTTTTTATTGTATGAAATATATTCACACACTTTAGAATCAAAATACCTCCAGCAACCTGGTTATCTAAAGATTTTCCACTGCCTGGGATGGAAAATAAGAGAAGAAACAGTCATCTTAAAATGGCTAATAAAGTCTGTGGCTCCAAAAATTTTTAGAACTTAATATTTGTTCATGTACTTCGTCTCTGAAGTGAATGGCATCTCTCAGTAACTCCAAAGTAAACCAGGAATAGTTCTACAGACATCCTTTGAATTAAAGCAAATTTATTTAGACAAATGAAAAGTTTGGTCCGCAAATTGCATTTCACACACAGCTGAATGTCAGCCATCTCTGAGATATGCTTTTTAAGCCACACACAACTCACAGATGCCACAGTTTATAAACCTAACTAATTAGTCTGTATTGTTCAATACACATCTAACTTCTGAGTTCTTATATTGGAGCCCAATGGACTAATTTAGGCACAAAGAAAAATATTCCACCTGAGCCTTCCAAAAAATTAACTTTCATACAGAAAACAATCTGCAAATTGTAATAACACATCTGTCAACTGAACAAAATGTGCTGTATATTGGAGAAATTGAATTGGAATTTAAGTTGGGTATGATACACGTATCTAGGTTGAAGTGCTTCTATTGTTTGGGCTCTTAGGAACAAACAGTCAAATTGCTTTATTTTTTCCTACCAGCATCCACCTTGAGGGGGAGCAGAAGATTGTCTGTAAAAAGTGTTTTTGAAAATTTCCCCCAGTTGACTTCTGGAAAAATTTATGTGATACCACAGGACATGTTCATCTTCCCAAAAAATACCATATTCAATTATAATACCCAGTCCCACAATGTGCAGGCATAGAAAGCTGTAAGAGAGGATAGGGATCTCAAAAAAATTATTACCCTGGGTATGTTTTCATACTCTAAGTAAACAATTTGTTTTCTGAAATGGAGCACAAAGTTTGTCCATTCTGAGTAGTCTCTCCTTCGCAATGATATAAAGGACACAGATGAACAATCATGCCTCCCAGCATGGCATAGTTTCAAGTGACCATTGCTCTGTAGATGTAGATCAGTCTGGCTGGGCTTTTTGCTATTTGATTTTTATTTGCCTGTATTTCTTTTTAGTGTTAAGCAAAAAAGAGTGAAGGCGCTTGATCTGCACTGAAAATAAAGGACAAGATCTTTCTCAATTTTTAATTTTTTTATTTTACATGAGTTTTTTTAAATTGTTACTATATATTTAGTGATTGCAGTCAGAAGTCTGGAATGCTGGAATAGTTGCAAAAGAAAATTATCATCTTAATGTGGACAACAACAACCAGTCTATGAAAAATAGTTGGAGGAAAAAATCCTGTATTAAATAGTATAGACTTGTTTCCCTAACAAAGGAAAAATGCATATTTTGTTCCTATAATGATGTTTGTGTTATAGAAAGATGGTGTCAGCTCTTGTTTTACCACTCTCAGATGAGCTCCATGGAAAGAAATTCTCAAATTCTCAGACTTGACAACAATTCTCACTAGTTAAAAATAGTGTCTTTTACAGATGAGACTTCTTGAGGTACATCCTGGGCACAAGCCACAGTAAGTAGCTTTGCTAAAATTTAATCTACTTAGTCTCTGACAGTTTTGTTAGCCATTCCTGGCATGTACATGGTAACACTGCATGCCCAAAACATATCTGATGTCAGTCAGGAGGGGAGCCAGAGTCTTCAATGTTGGCTGACAGCCTCATGTACCATTTACCAGAAATGGAAGAGGCCTTTCAGAAGAATAGCTTATCTACGGATGCTCTCTAAAATCACAAGATAGAGCAATGTGCAGAGCAGCTACGACTGCCATTAGACTGTTAAACTACGTCTCATCAGAGAAGCAAAATGGGGCAGGGTCATACTTTGCCCAGACCACCAGCCCTGCAAACACAACTTTGCATGTAAAAACCACAACAAACTAAAAAATGTATGTGAACACCTGTGAAAACCAATCCTTCTCTGACCAGCTGAATTACTCAAACTTTTCTCTGACTCTTCTATTGTTTTATGCCTCTTAGCAGCTCCAGTTGGTGGTGAAGGAAAAAGAGGGCAGAAACTGGTGGAACCTATTTTCCTGCCATACCTCTCTCATCTTGGATCTACTTAGTGTTCTCATTCTTGTTTCTGGGAGAAGAGAACTTTAAAAATGTAAATGACATTTTGTTGATTAGCACAGGAAGAGGATGCAATGAGACCCATCCACTCTAGTGGTCAGACAAGAAAGCTGGAGTCTCCACAAGGGGAAAAATGCCATGAGACTGAGGTTCCCAATGAAAAAAAGAGGTTAAGCAAGAGTGAGAAGGCATGACAGGGATACAGAGAAGACAGCACACAGCACAGAAGATAATCTCCTCCCTCCATCTATTCAGTTCTGCAAGAAGTGCAGAGTCTTAGCATCCTTCCCCTAAACATGGATGAGTGCATCTTCTGGAGATGTGGGCAAGTGTTCACTGCAAAACAAGAACAAGGGTATTTACGCAGTGCCGCAGATAGGTCCATTCTTTTCCAAAGAGAAATGCAATTTCTTTTTGCTGAGTAAGCTGTGCTTTTGGCTTGAGAGCTCTAAACATGCATATTGATAGGGGATTCATTTCTCTACAAATACCACTGTAAGATGGAGTGGCATCATCTCATTAATTAAATCGAAAGCATACTACATAATGCTAATCCCTCAACACTATACTCTTAACTGGGCTTGCATAACTTATACCCAGTTATTACAGCACTCCATTGACTTTTCCATTTCACCACACTTCAGGAATGTCTAATGAGTCACACTTTGTCTAGATGCTTCTGAGAGTCACGATCTTCCCCACAGCAATTCGTATCCAGGTGTAAAACAAAATAAAAAAGAAACTCATTCACTTTTCTACAATATGGTTGCAGAGTGGGACAAGAGATGGAAACTTTAACAGATGTTTTCAAACTCTTCTGAGAGAGAAAACTGTAGAATTATATCTTTTCCTCACTTTTTTTAGCAGATCAGTAGAATTATATCTTTTTACTACACATGGCTAAACTCAATCTTCTTTAAATGTGCATTTGTTAGACATGAATACACAGTAAAATAAAAAAATTGAAAGAGAGAGAGATAAGTCCTCAAAGTGACAAAATATTAGCATGAGCTGTGTGCATTCTACTTTTAATGCTTTTACCACATGCAGAAATCTTTTTTTAAATAATAGCATATATGACTGTTCAAGGGATCACGCAGGGGAACTGTATGTTATTTACAGATCTATGAGTGATATTTATAATCGTTATCAAACATTTCTCCCTAAAATGCTAACCTATGAATTATTTTTTCAGCATGAATTGAATATTTATTACACATAAAGACAAGGATATTCCCAATAAAGCTATAAGTAATTTTTATTAAGAATAAATTGAGAATTCAGTTTGTGGTATTCATGGTATCAGCTGGAGTCTTCCCATCTAGAGATGGAGTTGATGTCTATGTCAAAACATTTATGCCACATGGAAAAAATTAGGCATCTTGCAATAATCTAACTTTCCTTTACAGTTCTTCTGCCTTTGTCTTTTTTCTTTCTCATACAAAAAATTTTCTCTTTCATAAAAGTCTTCTTCATTCCATATCTCCCTCACCTCGTGTTTTTCCTGTCTTTTCTAAATTGCCACACGTTGTCCCTTTCGGAATCCAGCATTTTGATTAGGGTGCTCACCCTAACTAAAAGCAGTTTGAATGCTGGTTGTTTGCAGGACTTCTCCCTTCTAGTGAAAAAAAGTACAGGGGGGAAAACCCCCCAGTTATATCACACAACTGCACAGATACCTAGAATTCGACATGTCCTCAAGACAGAAAAGAAATGCATGTGAAAAGATGTCAATAAATGTGTTTTCAAAAGAGAAACAAACTCAATAAATTCCTTCATGCAGTCTTTCACTAGGGAACACTGCAGAATGCACTGCAGATACAACTGCCTACCCCACTAGGTCACACCTCCCAGTCTTAACTCATGATCATATTTCAAAAAGTGATCAGCACTATGTAATTATGATGATAATTTACAATTTGCCCATTGCAAAATTATGAAATATTAGACCTAGGTAGAAAACTTCCTTTTTCTCAAAGACATTAGTCCTAGAGCATAAGTGCTGATGGCCTTCCAATTTTATTTTTTTTTTTTTAGTATTTCTGTCACAGCTGCCAAAGCTGTAGTGTTTGCAGGCATTATTTCTTGTAGGGTTTTGAGGTCATTTAGCAGTCAGTGGAAAATTATCCAGTCTGCCTCCTTGGCCCTCAAAGCTGCCATAAGAAAAAATGCAAAAACATACTGCTCTTAGATTGGTCTAGACGACTTTACACATACCAGCTGGCAGCGTCTTGTCATTATTCATAAATATGGTGTAAGAAATAACTGCTACCCAGATTTTGATGAATCCCAAATATAAGTGCCCACATTTAGAAGGCAAGTTGATGCTGGCTTATGTAACAGTTGGGGATTTAAATTTCCTGAAAAAGCAGTGAGCCTCTTAACTGGAGACCAAGCAATTTGACTATGTGATTTCTGTGCTAGTTTTAGGCTAATTGGGCCTGAGGTAACCTATTACACTGAAATGATATTTGCACTTGCTACTGGTTACAGTAATTAAGCTCAAAGAGCCTGGAGAAACACCATTACTGCAATGTAGTTGGTTTTATTTGATATTTCTCTCTGTAAAGTACTTTGTAACTCTAGGATATAAACCACACACACCTGAAAGAGCCAACTTCACGTGCATTCTTATTCACTAAGAGTTCTAGTAGAATTAGCAAGTCACACTACTTGAAAGAGTAAAATTAGGGAGCTTCAGAGAACATTCCTACTCTGCAACTGCAAAAGGACCCTGCAATGGCAAGTGTATTTTACATATGAACTGAATTTTAGTTTGGGAACATTTCGCCTCCTATTGTTTTCTCTCAATAGGAAAGGGAAAGCTCCAAAAGTAATTTTGAATTCTGCTTATTTTGGTTAACAAAATTATTTTTCTTATTTTTCTTATTTTCCCCTCAAGCACATCCCTGTTTTGGAAAGCATTCCATCTAAATGTTTCAAAGAGGCAAAAAAGTGCCTGTGGTTTGGCTCCCACTGAAGTTTCTCATGGATGGCTTCTGGAAGAACTAATTTATTTAGAATCTTTCATCATTACTATAATTACTATTATACACTTTCAGGTTTTTTGGATTTTTTTTTTTTTGCTGTAGTTCAATCCTATTTCATACTGTGTGGAAAAAAAAATCTTGTTCAATAGGTTTTTCAGCTGTTTTTGGGGGAGGCAGGGGAGGAATTTGGCATGGCTAAATTTCATATGCTACTTTAACAAGAGATGTTATTTGTCCTCTAATTTTGATTTTGAAATTCAGAGGTTTTAAATGCAACAAGATATCTCTGGTGCTAGAAAGTTTTGAAAAACTACCTGAAAATTGTTTGGTTCTTTGCTTCTATTGTAAGTCATTTAGGAAAATTCTGCAAAGCACCTGTGCAACATTGGGTCGACATGCACAGGAACCCCATTTCCTGAATTTTCAGGTGTATTTAGCCTACCCATCTTCTTGTACAAGAACAGAGCTCTGAAAAGTATTCTCTACTGACCTGGCTGCATTGCCATAGCGTTACTTTTGAAATCAATAGTCAATTTTGAAAATCTCGCCTGAACATATTTCTATTGTATTCATGCCAGGACACCAAGACACTTAGATGACCTTTCTTCCCTTTGCATACACAAAACACAAATTTTGAGTGAGTTCCAAAGGCAAGATAAAATACTTCTGGACATTTATCTTGTGCAGTGGTCTCATGAGCAGAATATGGATGTTATACACTTTATGATACGTGATGGTGCACTACTTCTGAACACAGTTCAGTCCTCGTATCATTCTGCAGCGTAATGGATCGGCAACCTTTTCCTTCCTCTCTCCCAGCTTCTTCCATCCCTTTTGTGCCTTCTTCTCTCTTGTCCCTTTCAAAAGTGGAAATTTATCCATGCTTATAGCAGCCCACTGCATGCTGGTACCAAACACAGGTGCCAGTGATCCCATAGTAAGCCTTCTGCAGAAAAATGCCATTTTAAACATCGACATGATATGAAGGATGTCTTAAATTAAATTCTCACTGGAACATGGAACACTGAATTTTTAATGCTTTCTTCTTAACTCTGGAAAGCTTTGGCAACAAGAAAAAACATCTAGTTTACTAGTTCTTCATCTTTTGGCTTGATGGAACTGGATTGGAAGAGAATATGGTTTTACATAGGAGGCAGTAACCTAGAAGGCACTCCAAGTCTCTGCCTGGCACAAAATAATGTCATGCTTTCCAACAACCATTCTCAGTGCCAATATCAGCCTCCATGCTCTAGGTACAGTTCAGGACAAAACTTCTTAGAGGAAATGAGGTCTGACCAGGGGCTTTTCCTTGTCCATAAAACATATTTTATCCTGGCAGAGGCTGTAAATAGGTGGTGTGCCACCCCCTGTAAAACGCCCTCTATATGGAGAAGCTCTCCACTCTCCATAATACAAGCATCAAAATCTGGTCAACTGCTGTGATTAAAAAAAATACCTTATTTGAATGCAGTGTAGAAGGAAGATCAACCCCATCTGCAAAACACTCTGTGTTCATGAAGCCTTTGGCAGCAGATATGTTATCACAAACAATTTTGATTGCATGTGAAAAAAAGCCCTAAGTGAAAATTATTTTTTCTTCATCTATTGTGCAATGAAGAGATTAACTCCCTTAACAGTAGGTTCTCTTTTTGAAGGTGTACATCCTACTTTCATTGTCTTATTTTTTTACTAATGAGAGGTTTATAGCTGGTTTTAACTTAAGAATGATTGCTGGTGGTGAAATGCAGTAATTACGTGATGCATGACAAGAGACAAAGCTGCATACTAGGGAACTTGCATAAAATACAAACTTAATCTTCCTTATATGAAAAGGAATACTTTACAAGCTGGCAGATCCTCAGCTTTGAGTAATGAGACCCTTTTCTTTTTCTGCATAGAAAAAAAAATGCGTTAACAAAAGCAGGAACTGAAATATCTCTATTTTCTCCTCTCTCTTGTTCACAAATTATAGTATTACAGGAGTTCTGGAATTTGAAATGTCATGATTTGAGAAGTTACGAGAACCAAAAGAAATGTCCTCTGATAGTAAAAAGCCAGTCAAATTTGAAAATGAGTTCATAATCAGTTCATACTGAAGGCCTTTGAGTTCATCATATCCATCATACTAATTTAATTTAGAAGCAAAACAGAAATCTTAGGTAAAAAGGCCAAAAGGCATTATGGGCATGAAAGTTAAACTAACACTGCATTCTGTTGAAAAGAAAGAAAAAAAAAAAAGAGGAGGAGGAAGAGAAAGAAAAGGAGCAGCAGCAAGTAGTGGGCAAGTCAATAGTGTTTGTACGGTTTCTGCATGACTGCATTTTCTCATGCAAGAGGTACTTCTGAACTACAATGGGACTGTGGTAAACCATCTGTTTAGAGATTAAGGATCCATCAACACTGAATGTTCAGTTCAACATAAACTGGTAATTTGTTTAACTCTGCATTTGCCATTGTCCCCCAGAACCACTCAACCAATATTACCTCTTTAATTATGTGGACAAAGAGAAAATGTATTTTCTACATGATCTTGCAATAATAGTGAGGTAGCTATAAATTTTAATGAAAATTAAAATCAATCTCAAAATTTACGTCCAGTAACTTGACTGCAGCTGTGGAATTCAAAGGCCAGTTGGTGGTTGTCAACAGATATTTGAAGCATTCAAATAGTAAAAGTACAAGGCATATCATGAAATAAGAGTGTAAACAAGCTAGGAGTCTAAAAATCGAGAAAAAAATGAATTTTTACTCGCAATTTTAGGGAAAACTTCATTTTCATGAGATATTTAGCCCTGTTTATGTTTTCCCAAAGGAGTGACATAACATACTTTGCCAAACTATACTAGGTTTGTGGAAGTAGGTGTGTTTGAGATGCATATTTCAGTGAGATATCTGATGAGAAAGGGTTAGGTATGGAAGGCGTTGGTCTCCGTTACTGATTAGTACCACAACCCCAAGGACTAGAATATCTACATCATAGGCTAGACTAAAATCCCTACATCAATAATAAGTACATTTTGGCCTTACTGGTTAAAAGGCAGATTTTACTGTTTATGTCACACCAGGGTTACAAAGTTTCCCACAGCCACATGAAAGCTGCTATTCAGCTAGCTGAACTGCTTGCTCACTAAAGACAAAGTATACAAACTCCTGCTAAAAGGCAAAAGAAAACCACTAATTGCCTGAGCTGAGAAAGCAACTTCCCTTATGGGCAGGTTATTCTCTAACTGTCAATTAATGTGTTCTTTGCATGCTGCTATCAAACATGGAGTGCTGCACCAAGAGCTAAGTACATGGACCTGGACCACTGAATCCTGTCTGATATGGTAACGTTCCTGTGGTTACAGCACAGTTCTGTTGTAGCATCTTATGCACTTCCACACAGAATTTGTGACCTCTCCTCAATGGGTCCTCTTATAACAAGCCACTTCTGCCTGCCCAGGGCAATAAATCATGTGTTCAGTTTCCATAAGCTCTGAGAACATACCTCAGGATGCCCTGTAGAGAGAATGCCTTCCTGAGCTGGCTCATGATCTGTCAGCAGTCTGCCTCCTTCCCCAGATGAGGCAAAGAAAAGGGGAGTTAGTGAAAACAACTAAAGAATGCAGCATCCTGTACCCTGAAAATTGGTTTATCTGTTTCAGATATACTGTATGCTTGCTTATTAGTTGACTCCCACTGAATGATATGTTTGCATGGGAAAAAAATTTCTCATCTTGCCAGAATTGTAAGAGAAGAAGAAAACCCTCAATCATTATGTTTTATGAAAATATTATTCTTTTGGAAATAAAAGTTCTAAAGATGTATGTCAGCACTGCTCCTCTGTAGGAGTAGATATATCAAAAACCAGACCATAAACAAGGAGTTAGTTAGCTGAGGCCCAAAACCTCCTGCCCAAAAGTGACTATAATAAAATCTGAGGAATAGAACTGACAGTAGCTCTGTCTCATAAATTCACCAGGCCTGTCACAAGACAGATGACTAGCCATGATTACCAAATGCACTGGTGTTTTTGTTAGCTTCTTAACCTCACTGAATGATGCTGACACTGAGTAGAGTGTTTATCTATCAAGACAGGACAGTCACAAGTTCCTAGAACTACTACCTCTTCCTTGTTCTCACTACTTGCTACACCCTCTCCTGGCATCAAGCCCTGAAATAGTCCATAAACTCCTTAGGGCAGATATTATGTCTGTGTTGGTTTTGCACAGTGCCCAATGTGATTAAATTTTGATCCCAACCATCATTTCTAGAGATTTTTCAAATACACTTTTTCAAGGTGGTTAAGGAGGAGTTTTGAGTATTGTTTTTATCAAGTGTCATCAAGATTTTGTTCACATTTTTCTTGGCCCCCATTTTACTTCCTGTAATAGAAGACTGTGATTCAAAGTATGAATAAAAATATTTTTAAATCTTTATTAAATATTCAAGAGGATTCACAGGTGCACTCTCTTCATGCTTTTGCTGCCCTTACGCCCTCGCAGACATTTTCTATCCATACAGCTTCTTCAGCAGAGGTGCAAATATCACATTCCTAATTTTTCTACTAATGTAAGGGTTCCTTGATGTGGGAAAAACAAACAAACAACAAAAAAATCCTAACCTTTTCTAATAACTTTTTTTTTTTACAAGTAATGAAGCAATGAAAGATCCTTGACCATGTGACAAAGCTTAGGGCTTTCTAGATAACAGTACTACATTTACCTTATTTTCTAAATTATCTAAGCAATCTAAACAATATTCAGAAAGTTTTGTTATTATTCAATCTCAGTCCCCCCAGAATCTACTTTCTGAGGAATGTATCAGCTAGACAAAGGAAGAGAGGCCCTAGGCTTGGCTTGGGCAAGCATTTCTGCTGCCCTTTGTGATTAACAGTGAACTACCTGACTCCTAGGCATCCCAGGGATAATTGCTCAGCTTTAAAACCAGAGTGTCCTAGTCACAAAGTATTGTAAGAAAATTCATATCTCTTGCTGGTTTTATTTCAGGTTGAATGGCTGCAGACTAACAGGACAGTTGTGCTTCACAGTAAAGGATGTGCTCCCAACTGCAACAGAAGCATTTTTTCTTAGCACTGAAGTTCATAAACACCACCAAAAAAAAAAAAATAGAACAAAGGAAATACCAACAGAACTAATTGAAGCTGCACTTCAAAAGAAAATCCAGAGATGAAGTATGGGAATTATGTAATGCAACATCAGAAAGTTCTAGGTTGTCACCTTCATGGAAAGTCATAAAATTTAAACATGAATTCCTAAATGTATCACAGATTGGATGGGGTTCAAAAATCAGATCTACAGAGAACAAGTAGGTGGTTTGCTGGTGGAAAGAGGCAGTTGTTTAACTTGCTGCCAAGGACAACCATGGAGTGTCCCCAGGGCAGAATGCCATTTCAGGACTGCATCTCAAGAACAGGTGGCCTTCAAAGCACAGGTCCCTATTTAATTTTACACACACTGAACTCCTGAAAGTCTCCTCCTTTGCATGAGATCTGAAATGTTTCCATATGTTCTTGAGGAGTAAGGTTTGATAAACTTCGTATCATGGTCTTCTTCCATGCATTTTACATAGTTCTTTATTTTCTACCCAATGTCTGTAACACAGCACGAGGTATTGAAAAAGGTCATCTCCCTTTCTCCAGTTCAGTGACTGACAAAACTGATGGCTAAAAGCTACTTTTGAACCATTTGTGAACTATCTGCTGACATTATTATAAATTTTGGCACAGACTAAATATGTTGTGCATCAATTGAATTTGGCTGGTGGGAAAAGATGGACATCTGTATGGTCCAGCTTCTCTTCTGCCACCCACAGAAGACTGTTTCATCCAACATTATCTGGTCATACAAGCAAAAAACATTACCTAAGGACTCAAAGGTATACTAAGTTACTTTGTCAATGACACTAAATTGGACAAAGTGTTGACTGCCTTGAGGGTAGAAGAGTCCTGCAGACAGACATTGACAAATTAGAGGGCTGTGCAATCACAGCTTCATAGAGCTTTCTTTAAGCTCTATGAAGCTTAAAGAAAATGAGTTGCACCTGGGATGGGGCAACTATAGTTGTGTATAGAGACTGGGGAAAGAGAGGCTGGAAAGCAGTGCTGTGGGAAGGGCCCTGGGGGAAGTGACTGACAGCAGCTGAACATGAGCTGGCAGTGCCCCGGTGGCCAAGAAGGCCAATGGCATCCTGGCCTGTGCCAGCAACGGTGTGGCCAGCAGGAGCAGGGCAGGGACTGACCCCCTGTACTCAGCACAGGTGAGGTCACAACTTGAGTGCTGTGTTCAGCACTGGGGCCCTCAGTTTAGGAAGGACTTTGAGATACTGGAGCATGTCTGGAGAGGGCAACAGTGGTGGAGAAGGGTCTGGAGCACAAGTGCAATGAGGAGCACTTCTTGATAGAGTTGATGTATTTTAGCCTGGAGAGGAGGAGGCTCAGGGGTGAGCTTATCACTCGATGACTGCCTGAAAGAAGGCTGTACGGGTCAGTCTCTTCTTGCAGGCAACCAGCAATTGGACAAGAGGACAGAGTCTAAAGCTGTACCAGGGGAGGTTTAGGCTGGACATTAGAAAGTAAATCTTCACAGAAAGAGTGATTGGACATTGGAATGGGCTTCCCAGGGTGGTGGTGGAGTCACTGTTCCCTACAGTGTTTAAGAAAAGATTGGATGTGGCACTTAGTACCATTGCTTAGCTGATGCAGCAGTATTCAGTCACAGGTTGGATTCAATGATCTGAAAGGTCTTTTCCAACGTAATTGATTCTGAGATTCTGTGATTCTATCCCGGTCAGTGGCAAGTTTAACATGAGTCAGAAGTGCCTGGCAGCCAGGAGGGCCAACCCTGTCCTGGGGTGCATCAGGCACAGCATCACAGCTGGGCAAGGGAGGGGATTGTCCTGCTCTGCTCTGAGCTGGGGCAGCCTCACCTCCAGTGCTGGAGGCTGGTTTGGGTGTCACAATATAAGAAATTAAACTACTAGAGAGCATCAAAAGAATGGCCACAAAGACAATGAAGGGTCTGGAGGGGAAGTCATGTGAGGTCACTCAGTTTTTCAGACTGGAGAACACGAAACTGAGGGGACACCTCATTGCACAGATAGCTCCCTTCTGTGGGGAAGAAGAGGGGCAGGCCCTGAGATCTTTTCTCTTGTGATTGGTGACAGGACTGAAGGAAAAAGTATGAAACTGTGTGAAGAGAGGTTTAGGCTGGATATTAAAAAAAGCTTCTTATCCAAGGAGTGATTGGGCCCTGTAAAAGGCTCCCTGGGGAAGTGGTTACAGCCTGAGAGAGTTCAAGAAGTGTTTGGACAGCGTTCTCAGGCACATGGTGTGACTCTGGGGTGATTCTGTGTACAGACAGAACTCAAAGATTGCTGTGGGTCCCTGCCAACTCAGGATATTCCATGATGATTCTATGGTTCTGATTTTGCAATGTTTCTGCTGTTGCCTTTGTGATGTGAGACAGAAGTCCTTTTAAAATTCACTTTGAAGGACATGTTTAATGATTGAGACAGTAGTCAGAACTGATCATTTGCTCTCTGAAAGACACCTTCCTCATTAACATAAAACCAAAAGAAACACAAAATGTGAAAGCTCAGAGGGATTACAGGGAGAATATGATATAAAATAATCAATGTTCATCTCTGTAAATTACAGGATGCTTTTCTCGAGAACTTAATTCATGTTATGTTATCATTTTTTCATGTGCTGGAGAGCCCATATAATGCATATTTCTCTGTTCCTGCTAAACCTCACAAAATTTTTTGGATTCTGTGTAGAGAATAAGGACGTATTTTCGTATAGTGTTATTGTTTTACTGCTTCCCATGTTTATTTGGACAGATTCATAGCACTGGGTAGAAAATGTATTGGTTGGCAACTTCAGTTTTGGAAGAGAAAGTAAACACATGGTGATTAGCAAACACTGAACTCTACTGTGTTTAATTTTGGCTTAACAAAAACTAAAAACTCATACAGACAAATGCATGAACCGGAGACCCTTTTCTATTTTGTTCCAAGCAGGAGCATTTGTCTGTACACTGCTTCCTAACCCTTCTTTGGAGAATTTCCAAGATTATACTTTTTTGCCTCTTCTTTAAATATGTTTACTAACACCAACTTCACATGCCAATAAGGCACTAGTTAACAAAAGAAATTTGCCTCTGAGAGGTAACTGAAATCACTAAACAAACAAATTAAACACAGTTTAAAAACAAAACAAAAAAAATATTGAAAAATTATGCCAACTATTGTTAAATGAAAGGTCACAAGAGTCATTTATAAAAGACCCCAGAAAAAATATTGGAAATATTCTCAATGGATTTCAAGGCTAAAGATAAATACACAACAACCACCTAACATTCCAGTTGTCATTGTTCTTTTTAGTCCTTGAGTTACCTACCCTGAAATTTGGGGGGTTTAAGGCATTGACTCTTACTACCTGCAAATGCATTGTCTTTTCAGAGATTATGACAAACCCCTTTAAGTGGAGTTAAGTGCTCACTACAGAAAATAGGAGCATGAAGTCATAAAGCCTATTTTTGCAGCAACCATTGAATCTTCAGGCAAGAAATTTTTTTTTTTCTGTGCTTAGTTTCATCTTATTGCTGCCATGTTTCTCAGATTCAAAGAAGGATTGGTTGTTTTACTCACACCTGTAAAACAGCCTCAGAAAGAGTGCAAGTCTTAGAATTCGTTATCCCATCTCCCTTGCCACACTTTTCTAACTACTTGGCAAATATTTTTCCTGAAGACAAAATAACCTCAGAGCCACAGGTGACTATGAGGTATATAGCAACACACAGCAAAGCCTTTTACATGTTTGCCACATGCAATGCACAAAGTAATCACTGAGCAACTTTCCATACTCCATAAAGATGAAAAGCATTTCCTTTCACCAAGCCCTGCAACAGAGGGCCGCATCCGCCAGAGCCATTCGGTTGATTTCAAACAAAGGTAGGAAGTGGCTGTATCCTAGTGCCTCATTGTGGTCCCATGAGTCAGTGCTTTGGAACTCAGTACCTATTCTTCACTCTTTTACCAGAAGAAGGAAAAAAAAAAAAAAAAAAAAGCCCACCCAGAAAAGAAGCAGATAAACAGAAACAGCAAGAGTGTTCAGATAAACGCTTTGCTTAAGAGAGAGCTCCTGGTCCTTAACTTTTCTTTTCAATTCCTAATCTCCAGCTCTGCAATAACATTTACTCACCAGCAGGAAATCACTTGTGGTGAAGAGTTTTCCTACTGCTACAATGGCCCAGCACTGAACTGACCTGTCAAAGCCATGTTGTTGGGGAGCAAGACAGAAGTTCTACAGGCTGAGAAGGTGACTCAATAACCCTTCTGAGTGGAAATCCACTCTTGCAAACACAAACATAAGAAGGTTATTCACAATAGTAACTAAGGTAGCCAAGCCACGAGAAGTAAATTTTCACTTACTGGTTAGCATATTTTTTTCAGGGTTAAGAGACACCTTTTACTGAAAGCATAAGCATGAAGGAACAACGGAAGTGTTGCCAAAACCACATCACACAGCATTGACCATGCTATTCTTCCTAGCTGACAAAACTGCTTATGATGTGGATGACCAGATTAACATTACAAGAGCTGTGGTACAGCATGCTGATATGGTATGCTACTGGGCAAACACCACAGCATTTTAAAAATTCCTACCAAAAAAAAGGTATTGAAAACTTTGCTATTGTTTTACACCACTAGAAAACATGTTATCCACCACAGATATGCAGCTGCCTCTAAGTTGAACAGTGACAAATACTTAACAGTGAAATTAAAAATACTCAGTGTTTCCAAAGCTCAGTATGTCAGAAATACCTCAAGCTGAGTATAATAAACCTCTGCCATTACAAACATTCACAATTAACATAATTTTGTCTTCTCAAAGGTACCTATGGTGACTGCAAGAACCTGCACCATGATTACTACTACATTAGATTACATGGATAGGATACAGGACAGTGACCTCATTCAGGGAGGGGACACTTTACTGTTCAAATGGAGACATCAGTTACATGATCTGTTAGAGAACAGCATTAAAAAGCAAAAAAAACTTGAGAAGTTATAGCATAGACTCAATGGTGCTTTATATGACCATTTCCAAATGTAAAAATCATGTAATTGTTCTTCTGTTGAAGAGATAAAATTTCAACCTATAAATGTATGGGTAGTTTGTAGATTGAAATACTTTTTGAGGTTTCCATAACATTCACTAAATTTTAGAGGTTTTGAATTTTATTAAAAAAGTATTCCAGTTCTCCCTAAACATAGCAGAAGACTATACTTTTGTTTTTAGAAAATTTTGATCTAACTGTTGTTATGGTACATCGTTACATACCCTCTGACTCTCATACTGATAATTGTGGTTTTGCTCATTTAAAAGATATAAGTAATGTCCCTTTGTTTTGTTTTGTTGTTGGGTTTTGGGGTTTTTTGTTTGTTTTTTTGTTTTGCTAACATCTAACAATAAAATTCTATTCACGTCTTTAGGATATTTTAGGTACTCAGGCTGACCATATTACCAAAACTGTATGGAGTGCATAACATCATATAACAATAAGTAATCTGCATGAAATTCCCTTATACTTTGCCAACATATCAGATAGTCAGAACTGTTTACAGAGGTACAAAAACCATGCAGAGCACAGTTTATAAAACAAAAAAGGAAATGTACTTTATGCAACAGGAAAATTAAAACACAGTAACAGCACTATCTTGTTAGAAACACTTGGCAGCATGTCTGAAGCATCATGGTCAAAGGCATGATGCAGTATGTGCTGTGTTCCAGTCAGAAGCATTCCCAAACTCCAAACCTCTCTAGCCATCATCACCACCTCATTTGGCAGTGGTTCCAAAAACTCAGTTCATCTAGTCTAAATTTACTCCACATGAAATAGACACAAACTTACTAGAGCTGTGTTATGTTCATTAAAAAAAAAAAAAGAAAAAAGAGCATTGGCAACAGCAATGCAGCACAAATTGGGCAGCTACAAAGACAGTTGCACTGTATCATGAAAGTCGTCCTCTACATCATGTGCACATCCTGTTTTTATTTTAAATTTTCAGTGACACTTCTCTTTATTTGTCTTCCTTTCTGAGTTCTTTCAGTTTCTCAGCTCCATGCTTTTTTTCAATGTTGCTGCTGCTGCTGCACTGGACAGAGAACCAATGTGTTCAGCATAGATAACAAGCAGTGTTTTGAGTGGATAAAAAGGCGAAAGGACACCAAAAAAAGAACTGACGTATCTTTGATTAGAAGCTGAGCTACAAAACTCTGAAGACTGTATTCCACTTTTCTAAAAGTTATTAACTAAAATTATCTTCTCAGATTCTCTAAAAAAGCCCAGCAAAGGAAATTATTATATTCCGCCACATATAATTCACATTACTGTGAATTCCGTATTTCTGCTGTGTTTCTTAAAACAAACATGCATAAACTGAAAGGGGTCTTTTAAATCAGCTTTGAGGATTGAGAGATTTGCTTTTCAGTACACTTTGTCATTTGTGTGTCACTACTCAGAAGAGTGAGGACAAGAAACAATCTCAAAGACAGATTGGTGCATACCAGAGACTGTGTAGAAGACACAAGCTAAACTATCTGAAAGCAGAGGTGTTAAGGTAAACAAAAATATTTCTTTTTATGTCTTCAACTTGCTTGAAGACAACAAACAGGCAAATTTTTCTATTATCTGTTAAAAACCCTTTGAGCATTCTGAGTAGATGGTTCCTTTTCAGTTCTTTCCTATGAGTTTTCAGACAGAAAAAACAAGAATGTAGGGCTGTATTCCCAAAATTTGTTACTGAAAGGCTTCAATCATGAAATTGCAATACGTGATCCCAGCCTCAATCCAGGACAAAACGTGATGTAGCTCTATAAAAAAGAGGAAAGTGGAAGAAGCACCATTTTGTCATCTTATTAGAGAAGAATGGAGACAAAAACCTTACTTGAAATTTACAGAGTAAATCCTAGACTTCTTCAAAAAGAAGGAAAAAAGTGTTTTAATTGGCATGTGTAAATACCTTCATAGGGAGAAAATAACAGATCATAAAGAGGTTGTCATTTTATGTGAATGGCACAGCAAGAACTTTACAGTGAAGCTAAACAACCTCAATTTAGCACCAACAAGAATGACAAAGCATTGGAACAAACTAGCAAATTACCAATTTTAAGACATATTTTTTGTCTCAGAGGAGTAATTTATTTCATGTATCTAAGCTTTGAAAATAAAATTTTTGCATATAAGTGTCTATTCTTTATTAAAGTAATTAGAGATATTGTTTGAGCCAAGGGCTAGAGCACTCCTGTAACCTATATTCTTCCTCTTTCAAGAGATATGACCCTGACTAACTGACTTTGCACTTCTACCTTAATTTCTTCATCTGTAAAATGGAGATAACACTACTTATTTACATATCTCTGTGCATAATGTGAATTAACTAATGTTTTAAACTGACAAAAAGATGAAAGTCAACTTTAGGCATAGTTTGATTAAAAGAACTATTCATGCCATCTGCAAATTATTTTTAAAAATTCCTTCACAGATTTCTTGCAAAGATCAATAATAATTATACCAACCAGGGAGTCCAGATATTAATCACTTAAAGGTTATTCTGTCATATTCATGAATGTCACAGAAATATCAGTGTAGCTTCTAAAAAGTGACTGAGAGTGGCCCCTTTGAAAATAAAGTGTTCAGGAGTTCAGGACTGAAGTCCTCCCACCTTCACATAAATTCTGTGGCTGTCATGAGCTTTTCTCCTGTTCTATACATCAGATATGTCTGCTTGTAGGAAAAAAAAGACTATGAAGAAAGCCAAGTTTTAATTTAGAATTTAATAAAAATTGATTAAGCATCACAGAGCACAAACAAAGCTGCTCCATAAATCTCTCAGCTCTTTTTATGCAGGAATGAAAGAAAACACTGTCTGCTGAAGCAGATGACAGATGCTGGCTTAAAGATAAGTATTATTTATACTTCTGTACCAGATTTCTTCTTATGCATATCTTATCATGCATGGATATACAATCAACAAAGCAATTATTCTGTATCAGTCAAAGACTTTACAACATAATTTTTCTCCATGGGAACTGATTTTATACAATTCATTGTTCAATAAAAATTGAGAAAAAAAGAAATTTAAGCATTTCAAGAAAATGTTTAAATTATGTCTGAAATACTCTTTCCTGCTGAAATGCTTAAATGAGGCAGTTGAAAAGTCTATAAACTTTCATCTTCAGAAGTGCACTGAGGCTTTCCAAATCACTGAGGAATACCTCTAATATCTGCAAATATCTGAAAGCAGGGAATTTTTAATAAAATTAGCTAATGCAAGTCATTTCTCCTCAGACTAGTCCAACAGACTCTTCCCTCGCTGCAAAATGTAGAGTGCACAGCTATAATCCATGGTACCAAGTTTTAGCATTATTATGGGTATGAACATATATTTTTGATTCATAAGTAAAATTAAATATAACTTCCACACCATATTTTCTTCCTTTTCTTATGTCTTTCCTTTCCCCTTCCCCCATGAACACTCATTTAGTAGTAGTTCACTGAAACACTGTATTTTTCTGGCTTAATAATCAAAAAGAAAAGAGAGAAAAGGATACAGTAATCTAAATGGCTGAAGAAACCTTCCTGCAATGATCTACTCTAATTTGTCTATGACCAGATTTTGAGTAATGGAGACATAAACAGCATGTTTCTGCCATGATATACAGGCACCTCCATCATAATCACAAAAAAGTTGTTCTGAGAGAATTCAAATGATAATTCCTCAGTATTAAACTGGCAAAGAAATTAGTTTCAAGGCAATTTTTTTAATTCAATACAATTGTGTCTTGAGACTCAGAAATTAATAATAAAATATATTACATAAGCCAGCACTTATGCTACAATACAGAATTAATTTTACTTTTTGAATTACGCAGAAATACACCATAGAAGGATAGAGAGGAAGATAATCAATTAGAGAATAATGAGTCTTCGTGAGTTTCTAGAATACTATTGTTCCCCATAAAGATACACCACACAGGAAAGTTTATCTGAGTAAGCAAGAAGTCCTCTTTTCAAATCTGGCTATTAATATCCATCAAAAATATCTTGACAGCCTGAAAAAAGATTAAGATTGAAGTAAATTAAGAGCTTTAGTGCACATGTATATCTTACCTCAATATGAACAGTGTGCTTTTTCATTCATAGTGAATGACACTAAAAAGACTAGCTACTATGTTTATGGGATTTAAACAGTTTTGCATTCTTCCTTTCAATTAAAAATGCTAAAATTTTTGCCATGCCTGAACCCTTCAAAGTGATTATGTGTTCATGCTAGCAGTTATTTACAATGACTGGCCAGTCCACTGATCAGCCATTGTCTGTCAGGCAGACATTTGAACTAATTATGACCTAAACCAAAGAGGCTTAAGAATAAGGTTACTTAAAGTTTTAGAAAATAAGAGGAGAAAGGCTTCTGAAAGAAGCACCAAAATACATTCATTTTAAGTGGTCTAAAGTAGTTCCCAAATTGCCACTCACTGACTAGAATGTTGAGGACAATGTCTTATAAATCAGTGGAGTCCAAGTATTATTTTCACAGCAGAGGATAGGAAAGTGAAATATAAATGGAGTTTTCCAAAATATTTAAATTGAAACCTTCCAAAGGTATCCTCAGAATGTATTTTTTTGTTAATTTCTCTGCCTGCCATTTTCTTAAGTAGGAAAATAATTTTCAAATACAGCCAATCTGAAGAACCAGCTAACTTGCGCTGTAAGAAATGCAAAAGTATGCCAGTGCATGTGACATATACAGATTTGACACTGTGTCTACACATGTAACAGATGAAATACAAAGACACAAAATAATAAGCTTTTATGTTTCTCACAATTGTAAGAGATGGCAATGTCATAAAAATTTTTACCTACTTCAGAAGAATTTGGATTAGCTTCTCTGAATCATAATAGTAACATAGGAAACTCCTTTTTTGAAAATTTAGAAATTTATCTAAAAATTTAGAAATTTATCTTAAAAAGTGGCTTGTTTTATATTATTATTGACCTTAAGACAAATTTGTCTTGGAAAAAAGATCACTATCAAGCAAAATACTACACAAAATAGCCACTGAAAAAATATCTATTCTACAGACCTAATTTTAGCACTTCTTTGTCTTTTGTGGGACAGTACTGTAACTGTATTTCCACCAAGTCACCTGATAAACAGGCCTATTGCTAATATAACCTTTCTTGTTTCAATTTATGACTTGTTCATTACACTTCTGATAGTCAACAGTCTTCTGTTTATGACAATCACATTTTCAAAATTATTCACAAATATAACTCTCCCTCTATGCTGAATATCCCACTTTTTGCTGCTTTTTTTCCCCATAGATGTGAGAACACATCAAAATTTTTATTTAAATATCTGAGTTTGTCTGTCACAATAAACACTAAATGTTCTGGGCCTTTCCAAGGGTTGACTTTTCTTTTGCCTGTCTTTCCTCCAGGAATTTCTGCAGTGTAGGAACTTAGCAATGCTGAGTAACTAGTAGAATGCAACACTTCACTAAAAATGAAACAAACCTTAGACACTGCAAAGAAAAACAAATCTACTGGGATTTATCTGAAAATTGGCAAGAAAGGCATTAGGAAAGCAAAAAACCAAACAAGAAAAGGAGACTCCTGCTCCTTAAGAATAAAATTTATAACAAGTGAGAAAAAGTGGCATCCCTAGTCAACAAAGTCCTCTCTGGCACCCATTCTTCAAAGGGAAGCACTGTCAGGGCTGAGCTGCTAAACAGTTAATCTTCAGTAACTCCACTAAAGAGCACTAGTGGCAGGCTGCCCATCATTCTCTTAGACAGAGCTAGTCAGAGAAAGTAGGGCAGCTTGTCCAGCCCAGCAGTCAACTGATTACTAGCGAGCTCAATGGGGCCGCCAGCCAACTCCTGAGACTGCTGCCAGCCCCTTGGGTATTCAAAGGCCAGGATCCAGTGTGGCTCACTTTGCCAGAATCACATGATGTCAGAGCTGTTTTCTCCAGACCAGAATAACCAGTCATTCAGGTTGCTGCAAATGGTATGCAAACAAATGTCATAAGCTCAGCAAGGCTTGCACCTGCATTAACTTCCAGGGGTTGGTTACAGGCACAGGTCGGATCCTCACCTCTGCACAGTGCTTCTGAGATCCAGATGGGAACAGAGTTGTGTCCCCTCAGGCCTCCTACACCAGCTATAGTTTAAAAAACTGCTACAGCAGTTTCACTGACCAAATACCCCTCTGGAAACTAAATTTCTAAATATTTTTTAAAAAAAGAGATTACACCAGAGAGTTGGGTCTGGTAGAGCTGAACAGAATCCAGCTAGATATTTACAGTTGGATGTATGAAATAGAAATGAAACATCTAAAATGTCTAACAAGAAAATGTATATTCATTTAATATCTAAGGAAATTCAAAATAAAAAAAATTAAACTGATTTCTAAGCAGTATATTTTTCATAAAGATTTCTCTCCCAAACCAATACACAGACTTGTCGACTTCTCATCTGATATACTCAACAGCATATATAATACTGTGAATGTGCAAATGATTGCAAAGTGAAATGCAGTGATGGTAGAAAAAAAAGAACTAAATTTCTACTTCAAAATTTGCAGATTTGTAAAGCTCACAAGCTGCATGGATGCCGTTAGGGTTCTGAACTCTGAGTCTGACTAAGTGAAGAAAAAACAGGCAGCCCATTCCCTGCAGGGTTTTTTGGGTTTGGGGGGTTTTTTTGCGGTTGTGTTGCCTGTATCCATGTATGAAGCCCAGATGAATATCCCAGAGGTATTAAGTGGTGCTGCACCTGGGTCAACACAGACTGGGGGATGATCAGATTGAGAGCAGCCCTGGGGAGAAAGACTTTGTGGGTGAGAGACTGGGCATGACCCAGCCGTGGGCACTCCCAGCCCAGAGAGCCACACGTGTCCTGGGCTGCATCCAGAGCAGTGTGGGCAGCAGGGCAGGCAGGGGATTCTGCCCCCTGCTCTGCTCTGCTCTGCTGAGACCCCACCTGCAGGGCTGCATCAGCTCTGGGCTCCCAGCACAGGAAGGACATGGAACTGATGGAGAGAGTCCACAGAAGGCCACCAAGTTGATCAGAGGGAGGGAGCACCTCTTGTGTGCAGAAAGGCTGAGAGAATTTTCATTTTTCACTCTGGAGAAGAGAAGGCTTTAGAGTGACCTAATAGTGGTCATCTGGTACCTGGACAGGTACTAGGACAAGACAAGGGGTAATGGGTTCAAAGTTATATTATGTTTAATTTAGGTATTAGAAAATTCTTTGCTGTGAGGATAGTGAGACATTGATTGCCAGAGGAGGCTGTGGATGTCCTATCCCTGGTAGTGTTCAAGGCCCTGTTGGAAAGGGCTTGAAGTAACATGGTCTAGTTGAAGGTATCCCTGGTCATGACAGGAGATTTGGAATGAAATTATCTTCAGGGTCCCCTTCCAAACCAAACCATTCTATGATTCTATTTTTAGGAAAGTCCTCTGGACTTCATGGAGAATAACCACTAAGAAGAGTGAAAACTAAGCTGAAGAGTACCTCTGGCATCCTTACAACTTTAAAAAAAAAAAGTGATGGAGTTAATAATTTTCACAAAGCCAAATTCTACTGATTTTGACCACTTTTAGGTAGTATCTTTGTGTCTAAACCAAAAGAAGCAGTGATGCAAGATACAAACGAAGGGGAGTGTTGTGGAAAAATTGGCTTTAAACACTGAGCTAGAGCCTCAGGCCCAACACAGCTGCCCAGAATACTTGAGGAAGCCAGGAATTCTCACAACACAGACAGACTTGGGAACAAAAAAAAATCTCTAGCTGACAAAGTAAGCATGTCAGGATGGCCGGGTGACAAAAGCAGATGGGGTTGAAATGCAGTCCCAAACCCCTTTGGCTCAAATGTCTGTCTCTGAAGATGTGTGCCAGTATCTGCCTGCAAAAATGCAGGGACTCCTTTTAATTTGGAGGATCACTGCCAATTTCCAAAGTCAATCCAATAGTAAGTAACATCTCAGCTTTTGACTTGTCCTTGTTCACTCTAGTGTCTATCTGTGGCAGAATTATGAATTAGAGTTAAATCACACATAACTTTAAACATCAGCCAACTATCAGCAGAAGCATGGCACTCTGAAATAACAACAGGTGTGTGTTTCTCAAATTTCCTTGGCATTAGCAACATCCCCTCCCCTCCAGCATCTGAGACTTTTGACAAGCGGCCCTTCTGTCTCTTCCCTAGCTTAACCAGAAAGGATATAAAGTTGCACCTAATGACAGCCATTTCTATCAACTTGAAGAAGCAGCTATGACCATAAAACGAAAAATAATGTCAAATTACATAAGTTAGAAAAGCAGTGATCCAATAATAATCAAAAGAGGTTAAAACTACCACTCATTTAATTTTCAAGACAGAATAACAAAAGTAACACATGGTTTGTTGGATTTGGAGGAGAAACATATTTTTTTGTCATTCAGACACAGTACTCTTCCACCTGGTGACAATTAGGCTTGTAGTATATATTATTCTAAATCCTAGAATAAAGATACACCTACCACACAGTATCAGAGATCAAATCACAGTGCCTCTTTTTCAGAGTAATGTCACTTATTCTTGGGAAAAGCACAGTACAATAGCTACACTATGTACAAACTAAGCAAAAATACGACTCATGACTCACAAATTAAATCCAAGCACTTCGTGTAAATCTTCTGGAAATGTGAATATCCAGGATGCAAAGCAAGAAGCTGGCATTAGTATTACAGCATTCTCTCAAAATCCATTTAAGCTAAGTGTTGTGCCATATGAGCCTCACCTCCTATGAGCCTGGTAAATATATAAGGCAAATTCATCTCTGAAAAATGTGCGTTTTTAATGAACTGTGATCTTCACTGCCACTAACAACTAGTTCTATCACTTCATTTGGTCTCCTTTGCTATGAAGTATCTCAATATATTATACAATCTGTCATTTTGACATCTCCCTCTTACTACTTATATCACTGTTGTCAATCCCAAAGATAAAATTTATTTAATTAGAGGTATAATACTAGGAGTCGATTTCAGATTTCAAGGTAACTCTAGTTTTGGTTCCTCTAGCTACTGATTTCTAAAAGAATTGTATTCAAGATTTGCATTTCATACAAAGACTGCATACTGTTACTAAAACTCTGTTATTCTCAGCTTTAAAGTGTTAGAGGCATGCCACATGATGAGCCCTTTGATTCTTTTTTTTTTTTTTCTTTATCTGCTGGTGGGGTTCTTTCCTCCCATATTCTAATGTTTACTTCATTAAATTGAATTTAAGATTAAGGAAATGGTGAGGGAAACAGAATTTCATATTTTGCTTAAAACTCAGAGCTATGAAATGGTCTTACAATTTGCTGTAATATATTTATTGTCACTGAAACATAGGACATAAGTTGTAGTGAAGTATCAGTCAAATATCCCCTTCATATAAGCAGGCCAAAAAGCAGTTAATTATCATTTTCACCGTGACAGTGATTGTTTGCTCACTACCCAAAAATTCGAAAATAAGGATGGAAAATCTCTCTGAAAAGTCTACTCAATGGTCATAAATCACAGGAATGGAGTTAGCAGCAAGATTTTGTGGTTTTACAGAGCAGGTAATTTCTTCAACTGGTCTGTCTCTAAGGTACAGTGAAACTGAAAGTTTAAAAATAAGGGAAAGAAGTCATCTTATCATACAATGAAGAGACAGCCAGATTGGACTGAAATAATCCTGTCTGGTGAACACCCTTGCCTTTGGTGTTTCAGTAAGTCAAGCAGCATCCTGGGTCCAAGTCCTCACACACTCACATGGCCAACACAAGCCCAGTCACCAGTTTGTCCTGTAATATAGGAACACAGAATCAAGCCTGGGGTCTTGGGCACAGTCCCTAAGCCACTGCAGTCAGGGGAGTGGGAGACTCAGGAGTCCTCAGCAAGTTCTCAGCAGCCACTGAGGAGCACAGCATGTTGTAGAAACAAAACAGTTTTTTCTGCCCATGCCTTAAAGAAATTCCCCAAACTTTTTCTAAGTTTTCCACGGCAGGCTTTTACGCAATTGCACGAACACACCCAGAGGTGGCAGGCAGCTGAATTGCCTTAGAGCTCTGCATTTTTTTTTAACCTATTTTTCTTTTTAAGTCTACTGTGTGTTTTTTGGAAAGCTGATGGAGAGCAGAACTTTTGGGCACTCTCACTCTCACTTTGGAGAGGGTCATAATTTGACACTGCAAGCCTCATCTTACTGAATGGGAAAAAAAAACCTGAAGAGCAGCCTGGTCTCTTGAAATTCTTCTTTGAAAGTAAATGGATTCCAAGCATATTGAATTACAGTCCTTAATGAGACAATTTAGTCAGAGCCTCTCAAGTTCATAATTTTTCATTTGTCTACACACTTTGCTGAGATGAGGCACCTGCCTCTACAGGAGTTATGCTTCCTTCCCTTCCCCCCCCCCCCCTTACACATACCACTGCAAATCTGAAGGAATATTTCAATCACCACTTTGATAAAGAGGATCATTTTGGCATATAGGTGATCTCCTAACAGATTAAGGATATTTACTTTCTTCCTGATGGAGCATTCCCAGAGATATCAGCACAACACAACCTACGCAATTAGTTTTCACAGGTGGCTGTTTTGCCTCCAGTAAAACTGCTTTCTTTCTCCTCCTGCAAGTCATAGCAGAGCTAATGTATATAAAAACATTTCAGATATGAAATAAACACTTTCATAAAAGCAGCTGTGATGCAATGCATCATTTCTGTCTGACCTGAGCTATGGAATGAACTTTTGTTGCCAGAATCAAAGATGGTAAGGAGAGAGTGGAGGACAGAGGCCAGGACAGGGCTGGGGGAAGATCAGGGCTCAGAATAGCACAGTGTAAAACGACCTCAAACACTCAAAGGGTAAATGCCTGGTTGGTGCAAGCACACACTCTCTATGTGCTCTGCTGCACAATCTGTGCAAACAGGCTCATGCTGCCATGCAAGAAAAACCAAGAGAGTTATCTACAACTGAGAGTGAGGAAAGGCAAGCCCCTAACACATTATGTGCCACAGGCAGCAGTGGATTTCCCCAAGCACAGTAAAAAGCACACCTGAAGCTGTAATTTCACCTTCATATCCTTTAACTGGTCACTGTCTATGAAAGTATAAAAGAAAAACTTCCCAAAACTGCTTTCTGACATTTTCAAGATAATACAATGTCAATGGGGAAATCTCAGACAAAATGTACATTAAAGATGTCTCTATGAAAAGAATCTCAAACTGTTACACAGTAGGGATTCAAGTGAAGTTTTTTGACAAGTTCCTTTAAGAGTACTCTACATGGGAATCTGGCTGTACTATTTAAACATCTGTGAAGCTTATTTGGAAATGGGGGTTTTTTTTCCAGTATTCAAAGAAGAAAACATAGGAGAAAAATCTTATTCTTTTTTGTGAAGTATTTTCTTTATATGATCATTGCAGGGAGCCTACAAAGATATTAGAACATTCAGGCTCCACAACTGATATGGGGTTTTTTACAACACTTCATGAGCGCAGGGTGCAAACCTAGGCATGGTGTCTCAGGTTTCACTTTTAACTGGTACCATCACCTTATTCATATTGGAGTCTACCTCAAAGTGCTGGTTGAACAAGAAAGTTGTTCTTAAATTATTTTTTCTGGAATTCTGTTTTTCTCTCAAAGATGCAATGCATACAGTAATGTTATAATGCGGGGGTGGGGGGGAAAGACAGAATGAAAGAAAGAGGAAGGTTTTTGATAACTCCTTCAGCTTATTGATTTTGGTGAGCAATTGCAATTTTTTTTCCAGGTAATTTTATGCACCATAGCACAGCAAGTGGGAGCTCTCACCAGAGGTTTCAATCTTTTTTAGGGCAGAAGCTTTTGGCATTTTCAGAAACACAAAAAAAAAAAAAAAGAAAAAAGAAAAAAGAAAAAAGAAAAAAGAAAAGAAAAAGAGTAAATGTGATTGTAATTGTGATGGTCTTTCATGTAAAAGTTTGAGTTTGGTATTGATTACTAGGTAGGAATGTAAACCATAGCAGTTTCATCCTCAAATTCAGTGCACAAAATATATGTAGCAAGAGTCTAGAGCTCCCCTAAAAAAACCTGTTACTGATTCACAATTCTTGGGATTGTAGTTCAACCAATAGTTAAAATTATTTTATGCAGCTCACTGAGATCTTATGAGGACGTACTGTATCTGTGGGGATAAACTATTGTAGATTTAAGTATATTACATCATTAACTGCAAAAAGGTCAAAGGCCAAATCTGTCATTCTTCATGCAAAGTATTAATAAAAGCACTTTCTTCTATCGATACAAGAATTAACCAGAAGGGTTTTCTTGTGTAATCCAAATATAAAATTTGGAGTGATAATCTGAAGAAATATTAATAACTGCAAAAATGTGGTCAAATTCTTGAAAATACATACACTTAGTAATATGAACATATTTTTTCTTAGTCTGTAAAAAAAATGTTTCACTAGATTAATTGGAGAGTGATGGATGCTGGAGTGGGGATTCACCTTCAAAAGAGAAGAAAGAATAAGTAATTTTTTAAAAAGTCTGAAAAGACTAATATGAAAATCTTTAAAAATAAGTGGTAAGTTCATTATTAAAACATTAGCAACATGTTTATCCAGGGCCAGCCTACTCATTTTGGAACCTAAGGAAGAATTTTTGAAGAGCTATATAGTTAAGACAGCATGAGAAATAAATTCTAGCCTTCTATTAGAGCTACATTTGTTTATTAAAGTTGCACACCTGTACAGATTGTCTCAAGGCAAAAGTACAATTGAGGATATAATTTGGCATTGGTAGAATATTTTTTACATGAGAAGGAGCAAGTCCCATACAGCTATAACATACTCTGGGTAAGTTTGTAAGTTGATAGGGTGGAAAACAAAAATAATTTACACTGTGCTGCTCAGACACAAACAGAGAACTCTCCTTCTCAGGATAATGTTTAGAGTTTCTGCACACTGTCATACCAGCCTCTTTATATAAATTAATACTGCCATTCACAGCAAGCCTCTAAGGAAACCCAAATTACCTCAACTTCCATGATGTGTTCAAAACACTTTGAAGAAATTAGGGTCTGATTTGGTGCTACTAGGTAGCTTATTTTTCTTCATATCTTTGCCATTGAGAGTCCCTTGCCACAGAAAACAACCAGCAGTTGCTGACTCTCTAATGACTAATGGCTGCTGACCAAACCAGTATCAGATCTGAAATATGCTTCATAGCTCTGTGGCTTCATGGTTTCATAAGCATTTGTATTTCCAAGAAGAAATAAATAATGCCAAAGAGGCAAG
This sequence comes from Melozone crissalis, assembly GCF_028551555.1. Taxonomy (NCBI): domain Eukaryota; kingdom Metazoa; phylum Chordata; class Aves; order Passeriformes; family Passerellidae; genus Melozone; species Melozone crissalis. The sequence continues at coordinate 42,584,185 of NW_026535783.1, read as the reverse complement.
GAGAAATAGCCGAGGTTTGTTCATTCACTACTGCCATTTCAGCAAGCCAAAAATTAATTCCTGTTCCTTATTTGAAATGATCCTAAAAAGACATATTTTCTAAAGCTGTGTCATTTCCATTAAAAAATCAAATATGATTACATTATATTTTTAATGGTATAATGTGTACCAGTAATGTGTTCTTCTTTATCCTAGGTTTTTACCATTCTTCTACTTCTCAGAAGAAACTCCTTATTCCCACTATATTAAAAACAAACAGCTTTTCCCCTCACTTGCCTATTTGATGAAGAAATGAGACAAGAAGGGACAACATATTCCTCTACTTAAATCCAAAGAGGACCTTAAGAGCTGGTAGCAAAAGCTGCAGAAAGTCTAGCACTTTTCCTGAGCTGGAAATGCTCAAAGCACTCAGCACCCTCAAATGAATTTTTCTGCCAAAATCTGATGTGACTGTAAGCTAATATGCAAACTGAATCTCTGCAAGGGCTTACAACTTGGCCACATCCAAGTCTTTTTTTCAGAAGAACAGCAACAGGAATACCCTGACACCTCAATGACCTCTATGCCAAATTTCAAGACTTTGCTCAACAGCAGAGAGAAGGCAAAGCTTGTCAACAAAACAGCTGTAAGATACATTTATTACAATCAAATAATTGATATTTTTTGTTTATGTCATTTTTAGGAATGTCTAGCCCAGTTTTGCTGAAACTTTATAATAAATTTCAGTCCCAGGTACATTCTGCATGGCAAAGTCAAAGTGAAGTTTAACTGATTTATAAACAAAGGGAAGCACACTTGTAATGGGAATATCCTGGCCACCTCAACACTAAATAGGGATACCAAGCCCAATTAGAATAAAAAGAAATAATAAACTTTTAAAGAAAAAAAACTAATCAATTGCAGACATTTTAGAATTGTAATAAAATGAACATAGGAAAAGTCTGTATTTTTGTGAAATATCTGTAGATATTTCACAATAATATCTTTCCAGATTGCTTCCAAACAGAAAATGAACACTAGCCAAGTTTGACATAGAATTTGGATCTTCATGGGGTATAGTGATAGCATTTAGCCTCATCAGGATTTGTCTTTGATAACATCCTGGATTAAAAAATTCTCGGCCCAAAAGGTGTTGACCAGTCTCCTATTCTATCCAGCTGCTTTAAGCAGAAGTCTTAATCACCCTTCTTAGCCCATAAGACACTGCATATTCACTGTTTTTAAGGAACTTTTTGGGTTCAGAACAGTGCCTAGCTAGCTGAAAAATGGCTGCATCTCTCTACCTACCTTCTTCATGGCAATATGGAAAGGACTAAGTCAGATTTTTAAGATTTCCATGATGAATGGAGGCTTTGCTTCTCAGCTTGGATGCACTGTAAAAAGCCCTTCATTAGAGAAATCCATAATGTCCTCTGTCCCTTTAGAAGGCAGGCTCCTTTGTTACTCTTTCCACTGCTGATTAGGAAATCACCTTTCTCCAATAAAATCTACCTAGTGTCATGCCAAGTAAGAAGACCACACAGAAATCTTCTTTTCAAAAGCCCATCATGTCTTCAGAAACAGGGAGCGGACTTGACTCTTCCTTAAGTGATTTACCTAAGTAAATGTGCTTTTGAAAACTCTGGTAAAGAAACAACTACATGGTATAAACATGATATAAAATAGGCGTAAAGGGAACAATGTATAGTAAAAACTTGCTAAATCACAGAAGCCAGTAATTCACATATACACAAGAGAAGCTTTCTCTTTAGCAATTACAAAATAAAGAATTCATACGCTGAAGTCCTAGATCATAAATACATAGATTCATATTAAACTGTCAAAGTACTGCCTCTGTCAGGGGATTTGTCTGACTTCAAGGGAATTGTAGCCTCTTTCAGGAGATTCTGCTTCCTGGAAACAGTGAAGACTTCAGATATTCTAGCTCCACTAAGTACTTTGCATACTGGGATTCTGGATAAATTTATGTCTCTCTCTCTTGTACTTTATGAAGCAGTTCATCTTGGCATGGGATAACACAGAGCTTTTGCTCCTCTTCCAGCTTTATGTACGGTAAAACACAGGATTCAGTTTCACCTCTAGTTATGTTAGTAAGGCTAGAACGGCTGCTGGAATAGCATTTTGGGAAAGGACTGAGGCCAAGCATTTTGAAATGCCTAGATATTAGCTATTTGCCAACCCACAAATTTTAAGAAGTTAATAAAGTTAAAATCTCAGAACCCATGCATTATTATAAAGAGAAATAAAGTAATGTAAAGCTTTTACAGTGAATGTATAGGTCATAACCCCAAATCTTTCCCTATGGTTGGTAATGACACTGACAAAATTTAACTGTTCACTCCTTTGAAATAAAACTGATACATGATACTTATGAAAGCACAATACTTTGTGGACATCAAAACCTGCCAGTGTTTCTGTTTTTATATTCTGTGCTCTTTTGCAGAAACTAATTCAGTTGATTGCATATCATCTTTTCTTCACTAAAAAAATTAAGTCATAGAACAAAGTACTCACTTTTTTGAACTTACTGACTTACTAACCTAGGGAAATGCTACAGAACAAAAGTTGACGACAACACAAACATTTCTGCAGCTGAATTGAGCACAGACTACAGTTTTACTGAAAAATCTCACAGCGTCTAGCCAGCATTATTCAACTGGTAGAAGCTTTTGTTTTATATCTGGCACTTGCCTCATAAGAAGATATTTCACAAAATGTTGGGCTAAAAATCTTACGAGATCAAGACAATACTTTCTTTCTCCAACTGAAGCATAAGTAGTTTAAAAATTGACTGACTTGCTGTATTTCAGCATTTCTCATCCCAGATGGAAGCAGGAACTAGAGAACAATTCCAGAAAAAAAAGTAAGTGAGAATCTTGTTTACTCTTTTACATCCTTGAAAATACATCTGATTCAAGGTTGGCTTTAACTGGCTGTTAGACAGTAGGTCAAGCAGCTCAAACATTCATAAAGAATTTTTCTTCTTGAAGCTCATATGTTAGAGCAGCACCTAGTATATTTCTGCCAAAATTACACCAGTCATTTGCCAAAGACTTTCCTTTTTACATAAAAGTGATTCACACTTGTTGCCACATTCATCTTATCATCTATTATATATTATCCGTTATTCTTCAAAGTCACTGTAACTCATACTTGTGTGATTATTATTCTTTGCTCTATAGAGTTTTATTTTTGGACAGTCCTGAACTAAACAGTAGTGACTGCAATGTCAGTGTTTTTTTGCTATAGCATTTCATTGTTCCTTTTGTATCTGCGATTTTTGTCACAGAAGAAACTTTAGGCCTTGTGAGTACCTTTTCCTATAGTAAGGATCAGAAACACTTACTATAGGAAAAAGACATTAACATCAGAGAAGAGTCTCCATTGATTACCAACTCTATATGCTATTATTTTCATTGTTAACATCTATTACTGGAGTGATTACAGCCATCTTGTATAAACAGAATAACATTTAATGAAATGAAGTTGAACTTTTACATGTGAAGAGACTATTTATTTCACATTCACTTTAACCTCTTTTGGGTTTTTTCCCTTACAAGAGTGCTGAGAGATTAGATTGGTTCCCTAGGGACTGTTAAACTCATTTTAATATATCTTAAACATCTTTTAACTATTTTTTTCCTTGAATCTGAGATATGGTGCATCTGGGAAATTGAAAGACCTTCAGGAAAACAAGAAACCATTCTGCAAATACACAGTTAAATGTTCAGTGCTTTAGAAAGAGTAAACCAAAGCAAGCAACTAATGTCTTCTTTTTTTTAATGTTCATTTGGTTCTTTTTCAGACAAAATTATCACCAACTTCAATATAGGCAATATGATTAAAGGGTCAGAAGGAAATTGTATGAGGCCCTTAGCAGCAAAGTTTTTAATATATATCCTTTGCAGGCTGATGTTCTTTGTGTCCTAGCAGATCTGTGAACTCTTTTTTTTTCCCCTATTGCTAGATATATGATTTTGAGGGTGGTTGGTGTTTTCTGCCTTTTTTTTAAGAGGACAAATCTTAATCCTATCCATGCAGTTGAATGAGATATAAAATAGTGCCATTTTGGAGAAAAGTTAAGGACCAACATCTTAATGTTTACTGGTCAATCAAGGGAGAAAAACTAGGGATGAAATTGAATTAATACTTGAAGGAAAGGAATAATATATGGAGAGTCCTACAACATCAGCTTCCTGGTGCTGCATAAAAAGGTAGAAAAACCAAGATTCCTAGGTCAGTCTGGCCACCATATGAAGATGTATAGAGCTGTGCTTTGCTGTTGTCCCCTAAAGAAATTTAATTGCTCGTGTTTTGAAATGTTGCTGCATTATGTTCTCTTCTTTTTAAATTGCATTATTCCAGACCCTAGCTATAGAAATCCTAAAAGGATAAGGTCAGCAGGTCAGAAAGAGACTTGCTGAAGGACCACCATGAAAAAAACCACTGTTAAAATTAAGGAAAAAAAATTCTTAGACCAGTGCATCAAGGAGTTTCATCCATTCATAAGAGAAAAAATTAATCTTTGATTTTCGGCTACCATATTGCTGTCTTGTGAAGCAAATAAATGTACTGTGTTCAGACTGGAAAATCAAATCTGAGCTAGTAAAAAGAGCATTGGTGTAAATAAAATCTTAGTTTGAGCTTTTATGACTCTTACAATCCTTACCGAAGAACACTAACAAAGTTTACAAGTCAAACATACCAAATAGTTAACTGTGCATATTTGTATAGAATACAAAAATGTCCTTTAAGCTCTCTGTCCTTTTAAAAACAATATTAACTACATTTTAGACAGCAATGAAAGATCATATGTCTTGTACATCTTGTCATGTACCAGTAAATTTCCATGGTCAAAAAGACTGTAGGAACAACTTCCCTCTTAGTACCATATCAGTCTGCAAAAGACTTAGCAAACTATCAATGCAGATAACAAATAAAACATAAAGGCATATTACTCAGAACATCATCCTTTACCAAGTGCAGTCACCTGGATCTTGTGGTATTTTTATGCTGTATTTAGTATAACAGGCATCTATTTCTTTTAAGCCATTTATACTACACAACATACAATCTATTGATTTCTGCCAACAAAGGGATTTTCTTTCTCCACAGAACTACAATCTATGCATATACAGTTTTGAAAGACACGGTGGAAGCTCCAAGTGTTTTAATAGCCCATTATCAAAAATTATCCCTTGGCAATAAAAGCCCAGACCACTGGCTTGAGATCAAGTCAATAAAAAATGGGATTATACAATTTTATCAAGAGAGGGAGAGGGACAGAGAAATGTGTTTTAAAAAAGCCTAGGATCACAGAGGGGGGAAAAACCCAGAGAGGCTAAAAGAGAGATCAGTTCCATTTTCAACCCAATCTACTTGTCTCTCACATACAAATCCTCTGGATTTTGTAAGTGGTTTTGGTATGTTTGGTTTTTTTTTCTTTTAAAAGAATAAAAATGGACCAATGTTTTATATTTGTTTTTTTTTTAATAAAGAAGAAAAAAATCTCACTAGGAAAAAAAAAAAAACAAAACAAGAGGTGACAGGAAACAAAACAGCATTTTGTCTTAAATTTGCACAACCTAATTTATAGTAATAAAGCAGAACCTAAGAGTTCTGGTAAATGTCAGTGCAGTCATGTTCATTACATATGTTGATAGGTATGAAGCAAAGTCTCTGTAGGCCCTTCAAAAATTGCACACAGCCGATTTAATGCAAACCAGAAGTCACTGACTGCTGGATGAACATCCAGTTTCATTCCCACATGGATATTAAGACAAAGCAGAGGGAGGGGGCTTCCTCCACATTTATTTACAGTTAAAGGGTGGGTCTTGAGGAATGAGCATGAGGCCAGTGAAGAATGGATTTGGTTTATGGGAAGACACCTCCCAGCCTGCCATTCTGCAGCCACCGCAGCGAAAGCGCCTGGGTTGTGTGCAACCTCCTCCCTCCCCCATCTCGCATCTGCCTTGCCCAATCTCGTCTGGGCCCGCTCCAATAACAACATCTGCTTGGCAGCTTTTCAAACCCAGGGATAGTTATCTAACTGAGGCTTTTGTGCTGCACTGTTTATTCTATGTGAAGAAATGTCTCCTTAGTTGAAAGAGTACTTTAGAAAAGCTGTGCAGCTATTAGCAAGTGAAGCACAAGGCTAATAACCCCCACCTGCTCATCAAATTAATTATGACATCTGAGTCATTATAACTCAGAAAGAACACATGACTGCAGACTTGTCACACGTAGAAATAAAAACACTCCACATTAGAGGAGGGAAATATATGGGGTGGGTGTAGGGGGGTGGGGAGAGATAGTCCAGGAAGAAAAGAAATCTAACCTTCCCCAATTCAGTTATTAAAAATGTGCCTTACTAACTGCCCAAAGGCAAAAACTGAAGGAGAGAGGATAGGAGTGGCTAGAACTTTCCTGCAGAACACATTTCTACGCCTCTGGGTGGGCTCTATCAAAAAAAGAAGAAAAACATATTAACAGATTGATCTTCATAGAATGATTGTAAATCTGCATGTTTTGTGAAAAATCTTGTTTCCATAAAATTTCATAGTAACCTGGTAATTCTTATCTCTTCTTTCACCCCCCAATTCAGTTACTCCAAATGTAACAGACATATCTTAATCCTAAGTAAAGATATGTTCAGACTTAATGAGGATGAGAGTAAGGAAAATTCTGTGGGGGGAAAAAACTCCAATATATCAGCAAAACTTTAACTATTTATAAAATAGCAAAATAAATAAAATACTCAATAAGTAAAATATCTGCAAGGCAGATTTCTCTTAGTTCAGACTGCAAAGGATAATACATTGCCACAGTTTGTATGCACATGTTGCCCACTAATTTGATTACTGAAGCTACTTTGCCACAATTCACACAGATAATAAGTTCATTTCTTTCAAACGCAGGTATGAACTCAACTAAAATATTTAAATCATACATTTGTTGCTACACTTCTAAATGTCTCCAGCATTCAGACAAAAGACATGCGCTTCCTGTACTTTGTAACACTTTTCTGGAAATCATAACAATTTTTCACTGTGAAAGACAGTCCTGCACCTCACCCTGTTCTTCAGTCTCAAAAGTGGTTTTTAAATGCAAACTGTAACTGATGGCTAATTAATTTTAAATAATTCTCAGACTCCTATCAAAATCAGAGATAGGTAAAACAAATCATTAATAAGTTCATATACAATGTGTTTTAGTTCAGTGAGTAAAAATAAATTGGGCAGTAAATACATTATTGTTGGAAAAGTCTTTTGTCTTTCCTTTCTGATTCACTGTCAATAGTACTTCCTCCAAAACAGAACACAGAGTTGCTGAGTAACATGTCTGTTTAAAAGAGCACACCTCCAAGAAATGTTTCTATCACAGACAAGGCTTTTCAATCAGTTACAGAAATAAAAACCATTTTCAAAGTCAGTCACAAAACACAGCCTGAAAAGTAGATAGGAAATTACTTGTTACAGATCATCTTCATCTACACCATTGCTCCCATCAGTGCATATTTTTCACTGTGTTAGTTAGCAAATACCACCCGTTGCAAGTAAAGACCTCCAGCACTATTTCTGGTGAAAAAATGTTGTAGAATTAGCTTTCAGACAAGATGATACTGGTTGTCTGGCTTCTTCATATTTTTCAAGTAATATGTATGCAAATTACTGTGAAAACCATGTCAAAACCTCATTTTAACTATTCATTTTTATTTGGTTATACTTCAATTATTTTTGCTACTTGAAGGAAAATTTTGGTTGATTTATACAACTTTTTCATTTAGCCCAAAGTTGAGAGGTATAAAAAGAAAGTAAGTACTAAAGAGGAAGTCCCAGCTTTGCTTTTGCCAAATAAGACTGCTACGTATCCTCGAAAATAAATTACTATCACTTGAATGTGTCAATGCCATAGAACCAGAATAAAGAAGAAAAAGGAAATATATTAATCACATAGACAGGCTGTTCTGCACCGATTTTAATGCCTTCTAGGATAAGCCTCACATTCTGTCTTCTCAAAAGCTCCACTTTTGGAGAAATTCTCTTTAAAGGGGGCTTGATGTCTTGGTACTGAAACCTATGGCTTCCTCCACAGTATGATTAGGTCTGTAGACAGAAAAATTACCCTGCTCCTCCCTGCTACACTCGTACTCCCTGACACAGAGCTGTTTGCAGTGCTTCCCACAATCTGTTTCTCCCCTGCCTGATCCATAGGTACATATTGCTCCTTCACATCACAGAAAGCACCAGGAAAACAGTGAAGAAATAAAGCAAGGAAGAACATGGTGCATGCAGGATTCTCACTGACTTTAGTCAAATGGATTATTTGATAAAAAGGATATACAGTTTTTATTCACTGATAAAAGCATGGGTAATTCGATTTGCAGGAATGTACTGCTTCTGTTCTTACTGTAAGAACACACAAATTATATATTGCTCTAGGACATGCTGCCCTGCAGAAGCACTTAAGCATAGTGATAAACCACACTGAATCTGGCCTTCGGCTAATATGTTTAGGGAGTTCTAACAGGAAAGAAAAGGCTTTTTTTTTTCCTCAACTGCTAACTGAATCTACAAGAATGCACACGACCAAAGTTTGAGTAGTACCATCAATTTACCAAATACCTAGTAAATCTAAATTTCGTCTGAAGGCTCTATGGATTTTTCCCAACATTATCTCAGAATCAGAAATTAAAGTAAGTAGAGTCATAGAATTCATGAGTCTAAATTTAAATCCAGAAAACTGTTTGCAAATGCAATATCCAAGTGGAAGAGTTTATGCTAAACTGGTCTAAATATTTTAAAGTTATTTTTTCATAACTAGTTCCCACAGTTAAGGAATTCCTTTACCATGATGAATGATAAATATGTATTCCAGAAAAATGCAGCTAGACCATGAAAGCTTGTGCACCCACACACAGACACATGCACTGCATACACATTATGTATGCTAAAGTGCATGAAGGGAACATTATGGAAAAAGTGTGATCTGTGATAACCACATACGAAAAACAATTCTACACAGAATTTTCTAACAGGTTGCTAGATTTAACAACATTGTCATTGAACTCTTAAAAATGCCAAAGGACACAGCAGTTAAGGGTGCATATGTCTCCAAATTCTGCAGTTCCTAGATCTTTACAAAGCATATTGCTTCTCATATCCACATAATCTCTGCACACATCTCCACCCCTGCTTCCTTCCCAATGGTACGTGGTCTTGAAAATACAAATGTTCAAGTTTCCTGGAGCTGAGTGAAAGAGGAAAAGTCACACTCCCCAGGGGCAAAACTAAAGGTTCTCGGTGCCCCTGAAGTTGTTAACTACAATACAACATAACATGTCACTTCACCATAATTAGTAAGAGGGAAACAGCCTTTTTTTCACCTCCAATGGCATTAACGAGATAAGACAAGGAATTTCAGATCATATCTGAAGGCACAAAAGTGTCTGATCAAGAAAGTGCTTATATGGACAAAGAGTGACATTTTGTGCAACAAGTAGGAAACAAAAACAAAACACACCAAAAAAAAAAAAAAAAATCACAGCAGCACAAATCTGCTCAAAACTAAGACTCCTCGGATTACTTTTTTGTCTTCAATTTTTTTCTTGATAAGGATGTTCTCCATTATTTCTCCTAATTTTATAAATGCTCTTTTCCTCTTCATGTAGATATATCTTTTCTGAGCATGCCACTTTGGGTACGCAAAATGTTTTGCTCTGAAAGGCTCAATTCTCCAGCCTTTTGTAACTAACATAAATTATTTTATTTTGTTTGTCCATCCATCTTTCACTCCTACACTGTAAGTAACTTTCAAAGTGAAGAACCAGAGATGGTACTGCAAACTTTTACTTTTCTGCAGCTATTTATCCTGCAACTTGTATTTACACATTCCAATATTTTAAGGCTTCTACAACAGTTTTGATCTTAAAAGAAAGGGCAGGATGTACTATGTGCTACACTTGTTCAGATTTAGGCATGGAGGAGGGGTGTAAAACACAAGTAAAAGTAGCACATAAAACTGGCCGGCTAATGGCTCAAAACTCCCAAATACAGAGCAAATCACATATAAACAGGGAGAGTGGTTTCCTCTCATGGATCTATCAATGTGCCTTAATGATTTTCTAGAGTAACCACATCAAAGAGAGCAACAATTGCTCAGCAAACCATGCCTATTCATTTTCGGGTTTCTCTGCTGAGATCACCAACCATTTCAATGATGCTTTTCTATAAAACAGTCACCAGTTCACCAGAAACAAGACTAAATCCTCAGTCTCTTCTCCGAGTAAGACCACATTCTTCATCAGGCATTTCTGACAACACTTTTATTCCTGACTTTTACTGGTAAATCACAGTAGCAGCTCCAAGTCTCTTGAATGCAGTTTTTACCATTTTCCAACTGAGATTTGTTCATGTTCGATAATCATAAATTAGTGTGTGCTCCAATGACAACAGTGCTTGGAAAAAACACTGCAGCAGACAATCCTACCACAGACCTCCTCTGAATGTCAGGACAGCAGACAAGAGGACATCCATCATTGGGACAGAGTAAAAAAGGGAAAAAAATTAAGTTTGAGGGGCTTGAGTTTTGAAATTTGTGATTGTTGGGGGGTTGCAGGGGGTGTTCATATTTTCCTATATTTTTCCTTTGATGCGGCATCCTTCACTACCAAAGAGAAGGAGTCACTGTAAACCCGTTCCACCACCGCTAGATAAATTGTGGCCAAATGCGTTGTCCTGCCTTCAACTACACTTTCTGTTTCTGTTCTAAATCACACTCAATTACAGATTATACCAACAGAGTGTATGTTTCTGGTGCTGGCTGCCAAAATTATTTTAAAAAGCAGTGTAACTCACTGTGATTAAGCCAAACCAAAACTCTCATCAGTGCCAGATGTGACACTACTGCCAACTGTTAGACTATACCACCCATTGTGGGATCATTCTTCCTCTCTATCTGTGCAATAAGGTGGCTGGACTTTGTTCTCCCTGAGTGACACATCAGAGCTTTATTCAGAAATGCAAACTCATTTTTGGGCAAAACAGAAGCCTTTCCCCCTGCCCCAGATGAAAATATACTTATGAGATTTTAGACATAATTGAGGACACAAACGAAAGTTATAAAGTGGGACTTATATTTTTACAATGACACTCTTAAAAATGAAGATTTTATTATTTTATATAAGAACAAAACTTCATCTCTTTTGTGGATCTACTAGAGTGCCCAATTTTTCATTTTAATTTTTTAGACTTCAGGGAAAAGGTTTCAGGTTTTCTTCCCATCAGCATAAAACTAATACTATAAGGATAAAATTTGAAAAACTTCCCCCAGTCATCAAGCCAAAACAGAACACTGAATTCTCAAAAATCTGTTCCAGAGATTTTGGATTTTTATATATACTCCTTATCAGGACTTATCGACAGTTCCAAAACCACAATCTGTGAAATGCCACAGTCATTTCCTATTTTAGAAACAAGGTAATACAGCAGTCTCCAAGACAGCACAATGCAATATCCACGAAGAATTGCTGATTTTATACTGATAAGCACTGCACTGCTTTTTATTCAAGTGCTTCGAAGAGTCTTACAAATATGATTTTGCCTTACCATGACTGGAGATAAGCAAATGTGCTAAGAGTTTCAGTCTAAGAGCAAAGCTGAAGAACCTAGCAATGTCCAAATGAGCTTTGCCTTTTAACTGCATTCAGGCAGGAATCAAGGAAAAGCTCACTAATAAAACTGAAGAACCTGATCTAAATTCCCAGAGAATTCAAGTTCCTGGCCATTGATTGACAGGAACCAAGACAGTTTACAGTCTGAATGGATGCATACAAAATGAAAATGGAGATTTTTGACAAATCTATGTGCAGGTCCAAAAACATATGCAAAACATTTTGTTAAGTCAAGATCTCATCTTCTATATCATTTTAATAGAAACACTACAGGAAATTAATTTCCTGCTTTAGTGTTAGGGATACATAGGGATATATAAAAATGGCATTCGTTGTACTGGATGCATTTTTCTGTTCCTACAACAGAAATAACATTCCTACAGCAGAATAACATTCATTGTAATGTTCATTTACTGGTTTTTTTATATACTTTTTCCCAAAAATTTTTAATCTCAATTCTACTGACGATGAATTGTTAGTCTAACTAAAATAACTACAGGAACTTTTTTTTTTCCTATTAAAAGCTACAAGAAGAATTGCTAGATATGAACTGTATATGATGAATTCTCTCTTCAGCAGCCCATCCACACCAGTTGCACAGGAAAATATGGTAGCTTCCAAGTTGTATTTCATTTAACAATCTGTCTACACTGGGCAATCATTGCAGCATTGTCCAGAGTTAGCAATGCCATCATATTTCTAAACTCTGCCACTGCAATAAATTTTTCTGCACAAAGCCACTCAGCACAAGCTAAGAATGTTCACACCAAGAGCTGGTACAAAGCTTTCACTGGAGTGCAGCAGAGAGTAGCTGAGTTTGCAGCTGTGCTTATTTAGCTTACTTTTAAAAGGCTTTCCATACAGAGAGAAAACTCTAAACCCATTTGAAGAATATTTAATATACCACACTGCTGTCCTAAAATTTCTCTATGGTTTGGAGGAGGCAAAAGCGTGGAAGATAAGAATAGCAGCATTTAGGTTGGAGTCTCCAAACACAACAAGAAATTACACAAATGTAAAGTTTTTTGTCACGAGTTTTGAAATTAATAAATGAGTCCTGAACTACTAAACCACAGTTTCTCTCATAGAAGCCAAAAAACTGTTTACCTACACTAACTCAAATTTTCCTCACACCTCCTGATTTAAGCTCATTCCAGACCTCAGCTGAAACAACTGCTATCAGGTCTCATCCTTCTTACAAGTACAGATGTGTTTAAAAATTGCCTTTCAAAACAGTGAGTACAATTGTTATTGAATCTTTTTTTCCACACCAAGTCTTTAAAAAATATAATGCAGAATACATCTGTGATGCTTTGCATATCTGACACATGCTTAGCTTAATGCAGTAAGCTTGAAGTAAGTATGAAGGAAGATACTTCACTTCCTTCTTTTTTACCTACTAAGGAAAGACTTAATGCCCCATGGCATATGCAATGAATGGAGTCTTCTTCCAAGAGGAAACACCTTTCAATGCCATGTGAACTGGGTGTAGGTCGCCAGGAGCTGGCACTGGGGGATGCAGAGCTGGCATCTGTGGAACAGACAGTGTCTGCCCCGGCCCCAGCAGACTGCAACAGATCCACCACAGGGCAAAGCCAGACCCTCCGCCAAGATGGAGGTCCCTAGGAAAATGTATGCAACAAAGGGCAAAACAATGAGGACTGAGGGAAAACAGTGATAAATAACCCTAAAAATACTGAGCTCACAGGAGAAGGATATGGAGGAGGCGCTCCAGGACGTGAGGTGGAACAAGTATTTCCCTGCAGCCTGTGGAAAGGACCACACCAGAATTGTGGAATGAGTAAGTTTGGAAGGGAGCACTGGAGGTAATATGGTCTGACTTCCTTGCTCAAGAAGAGTCCCCTAGAGTATGTAATTTAGGCCTGTGTCTAGTCAGCTTTTGGGTATCTCTGTATGAGGAAGACTCCTCAGTCTTTTTGGGAAACCAGTTTACCCACACAATAAAGTTTCTCCTCATGTTCAGATGTTCACACTGCAGCTGGTGGAGGACTCCACATTGGAGCAGGTTAATATTTCCTAAAGGACTACACTCCATGGAGAAGATGCATGCTGGAACACAGGAAAAGGGTGAAGGAGATGCAGAAAGCAGCTGTTCTGAACTGACCAAAAAACTCTGGTTCCCCATCTTCCTGCACCACTAGGCCCAGGACAGAGAGTGGTAGAAGAGTCAGGAATGAAGGTGTAAAGCTGATCCTGTAAAAAAGCAAGAGGTGGGAGGAAGGTGGCTACATTTTCCCTGTGTTTCTCACAATCTAACTCTATTTTAGTTGACAATAAATTAGATCAATTTTCCCCAAACTGAGTATGTTTACCAATGGGGGTAATCTGTAAGTGACCTCCCCGTCTTTATCTCGACCCACTAGCTTTCTGTCCTCATTTTCTCTCCTGTTCTGCTGAGCAGGCAGAGTGAGACAGCAGCTGGGTGGGCATGTGGCAGCCAGCCAAGGTCAACCTGCCACAGTAAAAAAAGACAAAACAGGCTCTGTCTTTTTCTTGTTGCAACAGAATATGCTGTGCTTGCCTGTCTCTCCTAGTAGTGTCCAGACTAAAAGCCAGAATCTCAATTCATGACATGTCGTCTTTCACCACTATTTATTCATCAAGAAAAAAAAAAAAAAAAAGGTATTTTTGCATTTACAACTGTGAGGTGACAATATTTCCACATCAAAGGTTTTAAAGCCTAAGAAAATTCAGATTTCTCTCAATTTTTATACAGTGTTGGTCATTGTTCTGATGAAAGACGGACATAAGTATGGACCAGAGTACAGACGCACCTACCTCACTTTTTGGCACATCAAGTGTGCAATCAAATAAAAGCTTGTAAACAAAAGATTTGTCCAAAACAGCAGATTTACCAGGACAGCTATTCTGGTATAATACAATACCACTTTAGAAAACTTGCCTTGGAACTAAAATATCCTTTCCTCTTCTAAAGCATCTTTTTTCACTTCTAAACATTTGCAGCTAAAACAGTAATTTATAGTGAAATAGTTCCAACAGAATACACTATTTAAAATTTTGTATTTTTACATTTAGAGTGACAAAGAGGCATGACAGAAATGAGGTTACTGTTTTAAAGCTATAGGGGAAACCTCACACCCCTTCAAAAAATGAAATGGCTGCTTACTCTTGTGCTGTGCTTCTTTCCATTATATTTCAAAGCATCAAATCATTACATCTGCTTTTTGTTAATAGAGTATTTTAAACCAATGTGTTTCCAGACTAAATTCATCCTCTGATTACCTAAACACTTCCCACCAGCACAAAACAGAAATCAGCAAAGACATGAGACAAACAACCAGCAGTTTCAGGGCAAGAGAAGGCTTCTGTGGGAAGCTGTAGGGAGATAGCCAGAGGGGAATATGGATGACTTCCTTAAAAGAGACTCTAAGGTCATCTCAGCTGTTTCATGAAGTTGTACCCTTAAATTTAGCTGAACATTTGAAACACTTTACTGTGAAATAAAAGATGAGTCTAAGACCCTAAAGAGTCTAACATGTGGAGAAGTGGTTACTAAAGGAAGAAAAAGACTGATTTCTAGATTAGAAAATTTATTTTATGGAAAAGGCTTCTATTCTAGTTTTGAAGTCTCTAAACAGTGGTCATACTCTATTTTTAAAAATTCAACAGAAAGAGAGGGAAGTTATAGCAGAAAACAAAAAGGGGTGGGGGGGGGGGGGGAAGCAATTCTGACTAAGAAATAGTCTTCAATACCTGTCCATTTTATGCACACTGCCTCTGTGAATTTTCTCTTACTGAAAACAACACCATTTCTCACAAACACACATACATACAGACAAACAATAACAATAACCACCACAAAAAAACCTCATCCAGGACTCCTGGTAAATTAGTAGGGACACATAATTATTGTATCCCAGAATTCAAACATAACACTTAGCTTTCTGACGGAGCTCATGCTTTACTCCTCCAGACACTCAACGCGTGCTCACAGGCAAACATTATAGAATTTTTGAATCAGTAAGTCATTTGGAAGAATCTCCAGAAGTGTGCCGAGGCATGCTTCTGGTGCTGTGCCAAATTATGTGCTTCTGTTTGTGGCTTTCATATATAGATTAGACAGATGCACAAGCATGTACTATTTGGCAAGCAGTGACAATGGCCTATTCTGAATTTAGCAATTCAAACTTTACTGAAGTTTTACTAGGTGAAAGAAAAAAAAAAAGACATAATATTTGGGCTCTGCCCTTATATCCTTTTGGCGTCTTCCTGCTCACTTGCAAAAGACAAGAAGCCCCTGTAATTCCAGAATGTCCTCTTTAGATCATTCTAATGCAGGAATTTCAAAGCAAAGGTTGAAATGTCAAGTGCAATTAAAATGGCACTCACATTAATTTCCTCTTATTCTAAACTCTCTCAAAATTTCCTGAGATTTCACTGCATAAGTACCTAATACTTCCATTTCTGGCCACAGATCCACCTGGAAATTAGTTAAAGGCCCAATTATCCAGCCTTGTGACCTGACCGTGCCATAGGTAAATACAGACTTTCTTACAATACATACCATGGGTTCACAGGCTTAATAACGACAGAGCTCTTCCTTCCTCCTTCCTCCAGAGCACTTACCACAATGAGGTTGAATGACATACCTGGGGCAATGCTTCTTGATTCTCTACACTTCAGAGCTTGAAACACCGGAATTTC
This sequence comes from Melozone crissalis, assembly GCF_028551555.1. Taxonomy (NCBI): domain Eukaryota; kingdom Metazoa; phylum Chordata; class Aves; order Passeriformes; family Passerellidae; genus Melozone; species Melozone crissalis. Next base: position 42,567,828 of record NW_026535783.1, on the reverse strand, counting down.
AAACAAAGCTTTCTTCTAGATCCTGCAATCACTACAATGTTCTGCAAATAACAGACTTTAATCTTCACTTTAATCTGCGTTTACCAGGAATATAAACACAAGTGCCATTGTCTTCTATAAATCACATATAAAATGTCGTGCAAGGTCAGTCCATTCACAATCTGCCACTTGCCTCAGTTTATAGGTAAGAGTTAGACATGGAAAAATGTACAGAAACCAGGAAACTCTTTTTTAAATTATAGAAAGGATTAGATACTGAAAGTGGCTCATTGTTAATTGAGTCCCATGTGTGAAAGCTACAGGAAGATTAGTTTATACAGCTGCTGCTCTTTGTCAAAACATTGCTAACAAGGTACATATGTTAAATCTGTGCATCTTCTTTCAGTCCCTAAAAAAGAATGACCACATTAAATCCCATGACAAATGTTAATTTAGAAAAAAATCACTGTTATTTCCTGGGGAATTCAACTATTTCAGACTGTTCTTATTTTATTATGATAATAAGCATTTTTTAGGCAATCTTCCATCAAATGAAAACTAAGTGGAGAGCAGAGAGGTAGGAACAGAAGGAAACTGAAGGTTAAATCCTAGTAATTTCTCCTCAGGGTCTTCAAATCTAAGTCTTCAAGGACTGTTTTGAAACAAAACAAAAAAGTAATGTAGCAGTCATTGCCAGCAGAAACAAGGACCTTTTAAATCCAAAGCATTCATAACTCATTAAAAATAGTGTTCTGAAGTTAATGTGAACTTAAAATTTATTCTGATTTTTTACAGTCTCCAAAAAAAATCAGGGGGACTAGAAATTGAAACAAATGAGGAAGCTCCTCGACAAGGAACCAGAGAGAACAAAGCCTACAGCAAGCCTATCTCTCCATCACTCCATGCAAACTGTAAATAGGCAACCAGGCCTTCCTAAGAGGGAAGAGAGTTAGCTGGAGCCACTCCTGCTGCTGCTAGGTCATGTTACAAGGGTGAGCTAAATTGCTAAGTGGCAGCTGGGCACTTCAAAGGGAACCTCTAGAAGACAGTAGCTGCATCTGAAAAGCAACTGGCCTCACCATCCCCCTCCCAGACACATGGCCTCCCTCATCCCTGTCACTTGAGCTAGAAGGGAGCTGTTTGTGAGGTCAGTGTGACCACTCCCCTGTTCACATTGCCATTACAAGTATGGGAGTATATTTGTAGGCAATGGAATGCAAGCCTTGACTGTGCCATGAGCCAGCAGCTGGCCAGAACTGAGTGCCATGTAGTTGCTGCAATGTGCCTGGTGGGCTCAACGTTGTAGGGAAAGTTTGTTAGGTCTGCTCACAAAATGCCGTATAAGTATGTCCTAATCTTGCTTCAATTTTCTTAACCACTGGCTGGCTAAACCACTTTAGCACAAAGCACTTTTCTAGAAGGTGAGTTCACACTTTTCTGCGTAAAAGTTAGGTTGTGACAAAAATGTCCTGCTATCATATGCTCCGCAGCATTGCTCAGAGATACCCTTAAAAATATAATTGTGCTCTCCCTTCTAAAACTGGATGCCAATATAATGGTACCCCGCAAGACTAATGCAAGAGGAAGTTTAGTGGACTCTCAGGGAACCAAGAGGAAACATACTGATAAATGTGGTTAGGAAACCACCCCTGATTTTCAGCCACTGAGAACCAGGTAATGTGGACCATTGGACCATTTGAATGGGCACAAGGACTGTACACTGGAGATCAAAATTTCCTTTTCAATTTTTTGTTTGGCCTAAGCAAAATTGCTTAATACAGTAAATGAAGAAAGTTTATATTAACTTCAGACCTCTTGCTACCTGTTATATCCAATTAGACCCTTCAGTATCTTCAGGTCACTTAGATCTAACTCTTGTGTTCCATATTTTGCTAAACATTTTTAATCATATAGATTATGAAAGATTTTCATCTTTTCATGTGGTGATACTGGTGATGTTCAGGAAATTAAATATTTCTTGTGTTGAATTAAACTTTGTCTCAGTAAGAAAATAATATTTAAATATATGCATGATTATGGCAGGAAGAAAAAATAAAAACATGAACCACAACAAATAAGCTATATTCTACATACAGAGTATTCAAATTTAGCTGCCAAAATATAAAAAAAAAATTATACATGTAAAATAAATATACATGCAAATTTCTGTGCAAAGGAGTTGTATCCTTAGATGCTCAGACTTCCATTGTTAGAGAATACCTGTTGCATATAAGTCTTAATTATACTCATTTCAACCTTAGAGGCCGCTGCCTTATTTAAATATGTTTCACAAATGTGAGCAAGCAGTAGAGAGTAGTGGCTGTGACACTTCACAGTTGAACTCTGATGTATGTGTTCTAACCTTGCTTACGTAATTCCACCACTAAGGGTAAAAACTGCACCGGTTCCACACAGCACAAAGCAGGTCAGAAAGTCATTATCTGGAATTTACAATTTTGTTGAGCCAAACGAAAGAAGTAGCAAATAAGAACAACAAGAAGATATTCACAAAACAGGTAACTTAAACTATCTTTGAGTGTTCACATAAATATAACAGACAGTGGTAAATCCCCCCAAAACCAAATTTAAGTAACAACCATCATTAAACCAAAAGAATGTATAGCAATGATTTTATCCTTTCTTGATGTACTACATCAATGGCATATCTTCACTTTCCTAGTTTACTGCTAAGCTATGAACGTGGAAGTAATTGCAGTTGCTGGCTTCTAACTCTCACTGTAAACTATGGAGAAATAAACTGCTATTATTGCACATACACACTACAAATCAGCATGTTTTGACAATATAGGTGAAGGATAAAAAAAATCTGAAGAACACCAAAAGGAAAGCTAATGACAGCAATCATAAAGATCGTGGCAGAAAGTGCAGGAAGGTCACTTATGGCACATATTAATTTGCTGCAGGCCAAAGGTTCATTCCATTCACATGAAAAAATGCATTCATATTTTAAAGTAGAGGCCTCTCAAAAATCTGGAGTTGCTTAGACGCCTCAGATTTCTTACTTCTCAGCAAATGTGTAAGAATGCTACCTGCCACTTTCAAGTATTAAATTTGTATAGGAAATAAATTTCTGCAACTCATGAAGTCCATACGGCACATATTATTTTGATATTGTTATCTGGATGAGTGCCATGCCAGAGTCACAATTTTGTGGTTTCCAGGATGAACCTCTCAAGTGTTCTGGCAGAAATATGCTATTGTATTGTGTAATTTCTTTTCACTCCTTCCACAGAGAGTCTTCAAAAGAACTGCCCATGCTATCCAAACACTTTTTATCAATGAAGACTCTACTAATGATCTTCACCATTTCTTATGAACTACCATGAACTTTTGACATTAAACATTTAATTTAAAAGGGTATTTAACGCACTTCAGTATGATTCTGTGGACTGGGAGCAGATTACTTAAATGGGTAATCTGTACACTACAGAGTGAAACACCCTCCTTCTGAAGCTTATGCATTTATACATGCCAACAGTCAAACTAAAAACTTTAGCTGTGTCTGAGGAGTTTTGAAAATCAAAAATGAAGAAAGAGATATTATCATTTTAAAACCACTATGAATTCATAAATGAAATTTAAATGAATGCTTGATCCAAAAAGAAATCATAACAGCATATGGCATGATCCTACACTTTCATAGGGTTAGAAACTTTTATAGATTACCTTTTTTGCATCAATAGCAATGACAGAATCACAAGAAGCATCAGCTACTGATCTCTCAGAAAATACCAGGCAATTCCAAAATAATCTACTAGATTAACTCATCCTTTACATTTTTATATATGTTTTTGTTTGCTTATTTTCTTTTGAACTAGTGAAATTTCATCAAAAGCTATTTCTTTTCCTTCTTGGCAACTTTTAAAGCATAATTGTGTTTATTTACAATGTGTCCTATTTGGTTTGGCGTATTGAGATTTTGGAACAGCTATAAAGATTAGGAAATATGTTTTCAGTATAATTAACTGAAATCTGGTTTTCTATGACAAAATTTTAGCTTTCTTCCAGAGTTTCCTCTACTGACAGCCATTTTAACAACTATCATAGGAAAGAAAAGTTTAAAATCTAAGCATTTATAAGCATCAGAGCACAATTTCTGCATTGACTTTAGATTTTATTGACAGAGATAAGATATGCAAACACAATAGTTGTAAAGAACATGATGTAGAACATACTTATTGATTTATGCCCATGAAAAAATATTTTCTTATTCAGATAATTTAATTTCAGAATACAGTACCACAATGAGTATCAGAAATTAACAAACCCAATCAGTTCAATGATTTGTTTTACCTAGCAGTAAGAAAGTGCTAAGAATCACAGCCTGCAGGCTGGGATGCAGCTATACCATGCTGAGTACTGCTTTAGCACAGAATTCCGCACCAAGCATTTTAAATACCACTGTGCACCACAATCTCAACAGAGCTGAAGATCCTGCTGTGCTTGGTGCTGAGCTGAGGCACAGAAGGATGTGGATCTCAAATACCTGCATTCCTTCTCCACTCAGACACTCAGTTGCAGTGTAAAGCAGTCTGTGTAAAGCATCTCTAGAAGCGGCAATAAAAAGGTAGTGTGTTTATATGAACAGTTGTCATTTCTTAAATAGGCATTTCAAAAGTGAAATTCTGCAAAACTCTTTTTTGCCTTCCAAAGGTGTTCACCTTCAGCAAGAGCCCCATAACTTAGCAGAATGATAGGAGATCCTGTTATCTTAATGACTTAACAGGGTACATTGGTTCTGATGAAAAAGAATGTTATTTCTCCTGAGATACGAGAGAGAAATATAGAAAACTACAGAGAATGAGACAAGGAACCACTTGTTATAAGTAGTCTTCTGAAAATAAACAATGAACTATTCAAAACTAACTGATTGGCTTCCTCCTTGTTCAGAGTCAGTTCTACTTTCTTCCCATGCAGTCACAATCTTCTGTAATGTATTGCCAAATTCTGGCGAGGATTGATTTAAACGAGGATTGATTTAAAATATCAGAAAAAATCTCAAACAAGAACAAAGTCCTATTTAAAATTTAAAAGAGCCAGAAGCGTTTGTTACATCTTTTATATTTACCCTTACACAAACAAAAGACAAATTCTGACCCTAAAGAACTTACATTTCTTGGGAGTTGAGACAGGGGAGGCAAATTAAATAGTGTGCACAATTGTATTTCAGCAAGCTTGATCTTATACACTTACTATTTTGAAAATGCTAATTCTGCATAGTTCCAAAAAAGAAGAAAAAAATTTCTGCTAATTTAACTGATTACCACTAGCAAATGAAGATGACAATATCTCAATACAGAAAATTAATATAAGTGCTTGCTTGATATTTTCATAATATAAACAAACTTTCTAGAGATTTTGCTTGCCTTTTTTTTCTAAAATCTTTCCTATTAGTATATATGAAAAAAAATGTGTAAATTGTTTTTCTCTCAGTCTCAAGACCGTTCCCTGGAAGTGAATATTTTGTAATTTTGGTTGACGTTCATCTCCATTCTGCTTTTTTAAGCATAGTATAATAGATTCATGTTGCATATTTAGCATAGGTCTGATCTTTCACAGAGCTCAATTTAAATTCTTGAAAATACTCCCTAAAGCATATTGTTTGCTTCTCAAAAGCAATTACTTCTAAGTAAACTGGTACATTTAAACTCACATTAAAAATAATTAAGAGTATAACTCCTAATCATTTCCTAAAAAACATGAGGGAAAATAACAGGTCTATGACAGGGAAGGAGGAATTGTGATAACCACAGTGCAGAAATACAGGTGACATAGTAGAAAAACCTATAGTAAACTTTTTTCCCCTAATGATAAGTATGCTTAATTATGAATCTTGCACACTGAAGGAAACTTGACTCATAATAATCAGAAAAGATAAGGAGACAAAAAGATGCTGTAAAGTTACAGCTTATGAATAAAAGCACCACCTTAGAACATGTTACTTTCTGAAGTAACTGCACAGAAATTTTATTTATATTCTAGTTTTTGCACATCTGTTAAATACAGTTCCCTCAAGCCTTGCCTATTAGACTTTGAACACTATTTATTCATTTTACAGAGGTAAAAGTATAATCATTAGATTATACTTTAGCAAGAAATTTTGCAAGAATTTGCAACTATACAGAGGAATAACATGCCACTGGTCCACCCACCCTGCAGTTGCTGACAGCAACCTAGCACAGTAGGCATACTTGAAATCTTACTCCTTTTTTCCCACTGATCCCATTAAATGAGTAACAGTAGCTTATTGTCTATTACATGGCTCATGGAAATCCCAGGCCATTGTCCTTGTCATGTGGAGACTGACCATAAATTTTAAGTGCAGGGAATCCAAAGCACGGATAAAGTGCTAGAACTATTGAGCGTGTACTTCATTATTGACAGAGACTCCCTTGGCTTTTGGACTTCAGATCTTTAACCCTGACATGTAATGGCCCAACTGACCGGCCCAGATATTTTGCTATTCTTTTCTACATCTATTTTATTAGAACCTCTGTACTGCAAGGGACAACGAATGATACTTGTCCCTATCTTCAGCTGCACAGCCCAAGGAAAGTTCTTAAAGGAAAGCAAAGGAACTGGACTTTGCTCTTCCCAACATAACCACCTTTTGCTGTTCTTTTTTAGTTGCTTGCAGTATTACCTATTGACCATCCATGCTTCCACAGCAAATGCCCAGTGAACTCTTTGACTGTTATACTTCAGTTAATTCAGCCAAAGTAGCACAGCCTTGAACTGCAAGACCCAAAATACCTAAAAATTTTACTGAAGGCATTTCTTTCTCCAGTTTCCAAAAACTGTAAAACACAATGATAGTCTTTAACTTATGTGCCAAAAGCCTCTTTCAGTATCTAAGCATATCTGAACATCTGCAATCTGGTTCACAAACTTCATACAACATGGGTGTGGGACAGCAGCAACCATGCATAGCCAGATATAGCATTTTTCCTAGAGTAAATAAAAATATGTGAGAAAGGAAGAGAGACACAGAATATAATGAGAATTGCTCTTGGTAATAATCCACCTTATAGCAACAGATAACAGTGTTACTATTTTGCTGTTTTCTTTTAGTCCAGATAAAATGTTTCCTCAGAGATTTCTTTAACAGTCATGAGATTATCACAGTTGGTGCAACAGATGTTGGTCCCTAGGAAGAATGGCCTGATCCTGTAAAACCTGCTTTCTCATGTGCAGGCCCTTTGAAATCAGTGGGATTTATGTAAATAGGGATTTGCAGGATTAGGTTTACAGTCTAGGGAGTCTGCAGTACTTCAGTCATACGTGTTCTAGTTTTGTTGCCTGGGAACTCAATGCACCAGAATAGCTTCTGAACAGGCCTTTAAAGAACATCCTTTACAGAAGAAGTAGGAATCTGAACACAGTCCTTGCAAGATGAATTCAGCATTAGGACTGAATTACTGTAAAACAACCAAATAAGATTCAAAGAGATCAGATGAGATCCATATTAACCTACAAAATACAAGAAGAATGTCTCTCAAATTTACAACTGTGAGGAAGGGGAGGAAGATAAATCAGAGACTCTTTTTTTCTTTCTTTGTTTTTCTCATTGTTCCTAAAGAGAACATGACATTCCATATGTATATTTTCTTCTTCCAGCCTTAAAACGCAGAGGTACAAACATTCTGTATGAAGTAACTTTGGGTTACTAAGGAGACAGAAGAAGAAAGATTACTGTTCAGAAATCAACAGACCTGTCTAGTTCAGGGGTTGCAAAACTGGTGCTGTTGGCAATAAAGATGGCATCTTCCAGCACCCCCTACCTCACACACATTCTGGGGTTGTCCTCATGCAGCCCCTGCCCGCTCCTTCCTAGCCCCACACCCTCTCTCTTCCCTCACCTCACCCATTCCCCACATCCACACAAGTTGTGGCAGGAGTTGGGCTACTGCTGCAGTTTTCATTGGCAAGGAGGCACAAACAACTCAGAGCCACTTAGCACTCAAATAGTGACAGAATCCAAAAAAGCTGAGGAGTGTGAACTGTCTGTGAAAACACTCTGTGAAGACAGGAAATGCTGGCATATTTATTCATCACCAATGATGTCCAGAGATGCAATTACTCTGCCACTCAGCTGTCTGCCCCTCAGGCAATGAGAAATATGTCAGCATGGCACTGGTGGGGCCTCACCTTGAATCCTGTGTTCAGTTTTGGGCTACTATGGCAAATACTTTGAGGTGCTGTAGCAAATCAAGGAAAAGGGCAAAAGAGGTTGCAAAAGGTCTAGAGAAAAACTTCCATGAGGAGCAGTTGAGTGAGTTGGCATTCTTTAGCCTGGAAGTAAAAAGGAGAGTCTCCTCCTGAGAGGAGACTTTGGTGCTCTCTCTGTAACGATCTGAAAGGAGATTGTAGCCAGTGGTTGTCAGCCTCTTCTCCCAAGTAACAGGACACAGGGCAAGAGGAAATGGCCTCAAGAACCACCAGGGGAGGTTTAAATTGATTATTAGGATATAAATCGATTACCAAAAGAGGTTTCAGGTACTGGAACAGGCTGCCTAGGGGAGCAGTTGACCTGCTATCCCTGGAGTCAGTGAAAAGAGGAGTAGATGTAGCACACAGGGATTAGTGGTGAACTTGGCGTTGCTAGTTTCCTAGTTGGATTTAATGATTTTTGAGGTCTTTTCCAACTTAAGTGACTCTAGGATTCCATGTGCCACTTTCAAAGAGGCCATGTGTTACCAGAGACAGAGAAATCATCAACAAAAACCAAAGGCACTTTTGTCAATAAAATGCATAATGACGAGGATGCATACCAAACAGCAGGTACTCAGACTGGAAACTACATATCAAACACCTCATGACAGACACAGTCATATGCATATATTATTATTATTGGAAAATAAAACACACATATAACAGAGACAAGTTCAAATTAATCTGTGGTTACTCCAATGGGCAAATTTTTCCAGAATAGATTGACATCATCCTGTAAGGAACCCAAAGGAGCAGTTTACATGAAAGCACATGAAGATGCCAGATGAATGCAATTTTGCTGCTTTCAGGACCCACATGAGCTTCCTCAGACCTCAGCATGATGTTTCTGGTTATCACTATGTTTTTATAATGCATAGGCAAACTTTGGCAGAATCAAATTTAAAAACTGTAGAGTCTTTTTGGAACTTTCGTAACATGTGTACATTAATCACTAAATTCTGTTCTGTTCGTTTTGACACCTGTTTCCAGGGCATTATCCACTACTACTGCCACTTCATAGTGTCTCAACTGCACTTTTTGGTCTCTGACAAGAGTGCCCATCAATGGCAAGAGAAGTGTCATAAGCACAGAGAAGACGGAATCTCATTCTACTGTAACATGGAATTTAAGAAAACAAATCTATGTATAGCACTCTCTCTGGGTTCCTCACCAGATGGAATAGGGAGATCTGTGTTTATGCTCAACCTACTGTGAAACATGTCAGCAAGCCCAAGTTACCAATAATATGACTTGAATTCTGACAAGGTCAAACTGGCTGGACTATATTTAAAACACTTTTATCTTACTGGAATAGGATAATGTGTTCTAAGACTATATACTAGAGGAACATAAGACCCTTCTGCTGATTTAACCTAGTCTCAGAAGCTTAAGCTCTATACCGTGCTTCAGGTCAATTACAGCTGAACAATGAAGAAGAACAGCACAGGACTTTAACACAACACTGGCCTTCTGATCAGAGACTAAGCAGACTTTGTCCAGAAAATCAATTTAAAGACTGCAAAAATCTGAGAGAAAGTTTGTGTGATTTTAGCTGCTCATTGTTTGAGAAGTCAAAGCTCAGAAAAGGAAGAAATTTTACTCCTGTATTAGCACCATTGAACCCTGGTATATCATTTTAGTAGATGCTCCCTAAACCTGTCCCTGATTAAAAAACCACTGTCCTCATCATTAGAAAGATCCTGAATTTTTTTCTTGAGCATATTCATAACTGATGAAATGTTGTGGCTTTACTTCTTGACCTACCTTAAGGAAAGCTAATCAGAAAACTAGAAAGTTTCTAGCTACCTCCAAATAATTCAGACTTTTTTCTTCATGTACATAGAGCAACCAAAACTAGACAGCATTGGAAAACATCACTAGTTCTTTCAGTTGTATGCAATTAGTAGTGTGTGAGTCCTTCCAACAATTATTGCAACTTCATTCTAGGACTTGATTCACACTACTGAATGATCAATATAAGTATTTGACTCTATGACAATCCTTATCCTGAACCTGAATTACATCTTTGAATGCACATTCTTTATGTCACACAAATATTGAAGGACAAACAACAGATTAATTGCTGGCCCTAATGCTGTGTTTGTGAGTGCTAAGAAGCCATTCCAAATGTTCCAAAAAGGATTAATGCAGTATAACAAGTCTATTTAATTACTGAAAGACCAGTGATCCTCATTTTACTATAAGCAGCTTTTCCTTTATTTGGAGGTTGTAAATAGAACAGAAATCACTACAGGACAACTATAATTCTTGTCCCAGAATATTCAAGTTATATCCACAAAAGAATGGAAAAATGTATGAATGGCCAGGAAGATCTACATACACACACTGATTTGTGTATGGTAAAGCAAGATCAGCATATGTTTTAAAATACACCAGAACTCCTCACTATAAAGTGCAAAAAAACAATGTTATGCTCTAAGTAACAATTTGATATGTTTTCTTAACTAAAAAAAAAAAAAAAAAAAAAAAAAAAAAAAAAAAAAGGCAGCAATTAAGCCAGTTAAAGTAATTATACATAGCTTTAAAACACGTTCCTTTAGGTTTAATAAAACCACCTAAGGCTGTGGCTCCTACAACATAAGCCTCCACAAGTCACTGAACTGCAGGCCGTAAACTCACCTATGAATGCATATATGGCAAAATCACAACCTGATATCCTTTAAATTCTATGTCTGAATCCAAAGGGCCAATCAATTTTTCAATTCTCTTTTCTGCACAAGCTGGTTATTCTTTAACTGGAAGTTAAACAATAGAATAAGTTTTTATGTTAACCCTTGTTTTGCTGTAAACTGCACTGCTTCAGTATCAGCTGGAAAAATGCATGGACACACCTAATTTTTGAAAATTATTGCCACTTCCCACTCTGAGAAGCAGACACAGTAATTTTGTAGGTGTCGGTATGGCTAGCTCGTTACCAAACCTAAAATATCATGATAAAGTAAGGAATGAGGAAAGCAGTGACTGAAGGAGTAAAAGCAGATGGCATACTGGATCCAAAAAACACAGGCTACTAATTACTTAGGAGCGTTTCACTACAATCATTTGGGGCTTCAGGGAAAGCTCAGCCGCCCTCCAAGACTCAATCCTGAGCTAAGCCCCTACAGACCAATGTTGTGCCCATTAGCTGCCTCACAAATCAGACTTCTCCAAGCCTGGGAGATGAAACAGGATGGCCAGCATGTTCCAGATAATAGGTACACTGTTAGATTAGCTTCATGGTGGGTTTCATCTCACACCTCACCAAATTCCTGACCATCCATCCTGAGCATGGGACCACGGTGCAGGAACTTTAGTATTCAGACCTTTCTGTCTGGGGCATATTTTTGCTTCACGGTCACAGGGCAGGGAAACTCAGCGAGCTGTCTGTGCCAGGTGCCATCCCAAGGGCCAGCCCTGCCCTGACGGAAGCAGGGGTGACGGAGGAGCGCTGCTCCCAGCGCCCCGCTCCCCCGTGCGGGCCAGCCCTGCTGCGGGGTTCCGCCCCGACGCCTCTCCTGCGGAGCACTACCACCGCAGGGCTCAGAGGCAAGGAATGCTCCGTGCCCGCCCTCCCTGCTGGGACAAGTTCCTTCTGTCTGGACATGAGAAAACTGGGTACAACATTTCTTTGCGATACAGAGCCCTCTTGGGGGCTGGGCACCAGCACATGGGTTTTGCTTGCAGGAATACAGTGACTTTTTAGCCAGTACTTATCTCAGTTTTTATCACAATCCTCGCTGGGCCAACACTGAAGCAAGAGGTTTTCTCTCTCCCCGGGTCCAGACACACAGAGATATTAATTAACTTGCCTGCAGTCACCCGGTGAGACAACGGCGGGGTTGGGGACCAGGGACAAGGACTTTTAAGTCCTTGCAACTAAACATTGAGTCATACTTTACATTGTCATCACAGCCACAGCATTCAAGTTCCTCTTACACCAGCATTCCCACCCTCTTCCTTCAGAGGAACTATGTAACTGCAATTAGAAATCACACCTAGCTTGCAGAGTTTCACACAGAAAAAAAATGTTTCAACATATACAAGTGCACAGGAATGCTGTATGTAAACATACCATCTGATTTCTTTTTCAAGAAGCAAAAAAGAATAAGTTTACAAAGAAATCAGTTGTACTGCAGAAATACAAACCTGCTCATGTGCTGTGAAAGTCAGTGCACAGTGCTGTGGAAGAATATGGGGTTTAAACTATGTCAACTCAATTGAAAAAATCCATTCATATGAGCTAAGTCTAAGGCTAAGGAGTTAAAAAAAGAGCATACCAATTATGTGATGACCACAGGAATACAAATTTACTTGCTTTACAATGGTATCAGTACTAGTCTATAAGCTTTCTTAACTTAGCCACAGTTTTTTGACAGATCCAGCCGCTGATTTTGAAAGGCTCTACTTCCTAAAAAAGTGTCACAATGCAGCACATAATTAGATGTAATACTCATTTCTACAAAATAAACTGTGCCAGCAGTCAAATTGTTGGTAATTATGGGAAGCACAAAGTCTACATCAAGAAGCTGACATTAGCATCTGAGGTACTGACAGTAGGCAGCCTGTCAGGCTAAGCATCCAATGACTGCCCCCCACCAAGAATAATTCTTAAGGACAAGTAGCTTCCACTAAAAATAATGTATTCTACTTTTTTTTTTTACAGAAGTCACATAAAGATTGTTCTTTCTCCGTTTTACTAAGATTAGATACTGCATCAAGCATAGTGTTTAAAGTCCTCTGCTTTAGAAACCATGACTGCTTTTAAATACAAGTTATGTCATAAGAAATTGATGTTTTGGCATTAAAGAAATCAATAGCCACTTATGACATTGACAGGAAACACTCCTCCATTTCACGCCAAAAATCTATTTTGATCACTCTTGAGTCCTAAAACTTGAAATACTGTGCATACTCATTAGATTTTCATAACAAAATATTTTCAAAGCAGAACATTCTTCCCAGCACATCCCACTCATACAAAACTCACAGTGAAATGGGATTGACCAAGACCAATGGTGTTTCCCCTTGAAAAAAGTAGTGACCCCATGCACCCCAGCACAGGGTGCACAGGAATGCACAGCAGTCTGAGAGGGGATGGAGTTTTCCTCCAGCTCCCAGAAATTCCCTCACTACCTCTTCTACTATGAAGGGCTGTCAATTTGTCCCCCTCACTGTCAGCAGACAATAGGTGGTGACATCACCAAAGGGCTTCCAAAGGAGGATACAGATGCTCTGGAGGGACACTGAAAACCCACTGGGGTGTAAATTCAGGGCCGAGGTCTTCTTGTCACCAACCACCACAAAGAAGCGGAGGAAGTGGCACGGCCACTGAACAATGGAGAGGTCAAGCAGTTCACAGCCATTTCATGACCCAGACAAACCAAGGTCAAGAGATTCAGGTAGCAACTTGGCGTGAGCATGAGTTACAGCGCAAGTGAATTGTTTTAACAAATCAGCTTTGGTCAATTAAACCTAACAAGATGTATTGCATCACATAGCCAGGTTCTTGACACTAAGGCCAGCCTCGTAAAACACATCTTTTAACATGGCATAACAAATTTAAGGTAATCCGTCTAGAAACTGCAGATGTCAGAGTAAGTTGTCTTGATTAGGAGAAATTTTCACACTTTTAAATCAGGGACACTGGAGTGGAGTTATCCCTTCAAAAAGTCTGGCATAATTTTCAATGGCATTACTCAGGCAATGGAAAGCTGACGCTGCAGTAAGTATATTTGCCATCTCTCAGACACAATGTACATCCATAATAATCTTCTAAACATTTCCCTGTTAGCTACTTCACAAAAAAGGCTGAAAATGGTTTGGCATTTTAGCCCAATGCAATTCACAAGCAAAATTATATACTATTTTATTTCATTCAATTTCTAAAGGCATAGAGTTTGTAATTACTGAATTACATGCACATTGTTTTGTTTCTGTTTTAAAAAAAATATGCAAATTTTATGACACCTCAGAAGACAGCTTGTGGAATATGAGGAATATGGCAAGGAAATTGACTGGAAATTAAAATACAATGCTAGTTTTAAGATAAATAGATAACCATCTTTCAGTTGTTTGAATTGATCCTTTATGAAAAAACGTGTAGTAACTCAGGTTAATATTGCTTGGAGATCAAGAAGTCAAATAGGTAAACAATATGTTCAAAAGATGGATACTTATAATTATCAATTGTTAAATAATTCCAAACAATATAGAATATACTTACGTGTGCACACCATTTGTCTCCAACAAACAATCACGAATTTTTTCCCTAATTTCTCAACAACCACACCAAGTTTCTCAGAGTTCACTACCTGTTCATTTTTGCATTTGGCTTTCCTGTTCACTTTCTGAGGAAGAAAATGGGAACAGTTTTGATCAATTTCCACATGTATTTTATTCAGAGGGGAAATAAAAAGCCTACTTAAAGCCACTGAGATGTCTTTAGTGAAGGTGCCTTTATGGAAGGACACTGGAAAACTTGACATGTCCCTTCTACTCTGGAGATTGTGCAGTTACTTAATAAAAAAGTGCAAGGTTTCACTGAGAAAAAAGAACACAATGATTGAAGGGGATTCAGCTAAGCTTTCACACCCTTCCTCATCACAGTAACTTCTCCTTATTTCAATAGTATTTCTTGGGGTAAAAACAAACAAACATACATGTCACTTAAAAATTCCAAACACCAAAGGCAGTTAGGAACAAATTAAGGTTAAAATTACTCCAAGGTCCCCATAATTTTAAGTCACCTTTCTGACTTGAAGAGGGGTCTCATATAAAGTGGAACATAACACACAAGAGTCATAAGGCATGTAGGCAAAAGCTCTGGTCCTCAGGTAATCTAAAAACATTTGAAACACTATGATTGATAAACAAACTTTAGACTATCAGCCGTTTCTGAAAATGCCCCCCAAACACCAAGTGCCCATCGGAAGTGCCCATCTCCCACCACTCTTTTTGGGGACAGGGCAGAGATGGGACTTGGGGGCGGGGGGGGAGACTAGGGTAAAAGTCACATTAAAATGTTGATGTTCCCAAGAAGCAGCTAAAGAAATATGTTTATTTAAAATTTAAAAAGCACAATATACTTCAGAAAAGGAAAGAATCCCCCTCAGAGAAGAACTGGTGGGGAGAGCACAAGTAAACTTTTTGTCAATAAAAAGATGATGGGGGGGAAATATAAACAATTGTGCTAGAAGAATGCTTCCAGGTTCACACACAGCTCACTGCTAAAAGACAGTACAATAGACACACCAAAATGAACTTGGCTTTCTCTACGACAGAGCTAATAATCTGAGATTTACTTCCCTTTTCCTAGTTCTGAGACTTTCAAACCTCTTCTAATCCAGGTTTCAATGCCCTGAGCCATGGTTTTAGCAAAAACTTCTAAACAGAGTTTAAAATTACAAAAATTAAAAAGAGATACAGAGTAAAATCATGAAACCTCCCTATAATTAATGACATCTCGTTTGACATCTGTCAAACAAACTAAATAGTATCAGAGACTTCCTTCCCTTTTCACAATCACTGTAAATCTGTAAATCTGTAAACCAGCTCCTCATAAGGAGCCTTCTTCACCCCACAATGGAAGGAGCAACCCTATTCAGTTAACATAGCCATTTAACTTGATCTGAAAACCATCCTAGTCCCAGCAATTACATCAAAGAAACATTTCACCTTGCTGGTGAGACTGGAAAGTAGCACTTCAGGAAACCTCTTGAGTTACAGTGTTTGGCATTGTGGACCACCACTTCTGAGGGCCACCTGTCCTTGACATGACTATGCTGCTACACTGGCAGCAGGGAAGAGGACAAGGGGGAAACACAGGGGAAAAAAAAAAGAAATCTAGATAAGGAAGTGGACTTGACAGCAACCTCATGCAATTAACTTTAAAATTCAACCTGCAGTGGCATTTAGTGTTCAATTATCTTAATGAAGTTTTCACAGTTAGAGTGAATTCAAATATGCATGAACATTTAAGAAATGTAAAACATAAAATCCTGCTTTAAATTGAGGCATTCCTTTATTAATGAGTCCTCTTGTATATAGTTTAGAATAATCCTTTTTGCACACAGTATTCCATCTGAAACTACCACAAAGCAAGAATTTTCTGATTCAGTTTCCATTCTTTACTTTATCGCTTCTTGTTTTGAACTAAATGTCGCTCATAAATTAACAATGACCTCTATGTTTTCAAGTACCTGAACAGAATTTATTTAAACTTAAGTTTCTTTTATCTTAAACACAATTTATATTATTAACCCTGTGAAAATTAGTGTATCAGGTAAGAAAAATCAGAATTAGGTAAATGTTCCTTCTTGAAATGCACATAAATTTAATTCCTGTTAACAGTAAATAATTTAGCACTAAATAGTGCTAAATAGTGGAAATTTTCCTTTTCTTTTTCCTGACCCACATTCCTGCTCTTAAGAAAGCTTTTTTAGATTAAAAAGAAAAAATTAAACATTTTGAATTCTGCAAACCTACTATCTGAATGCTAGTTCACACATCAATCTTCTGAAAAAATGAAAATTGGTAAGTGGCCTTTCAAAATGTTTCAGTATGCTAGATCTTCATTAACAAAGAAACTATAATCATAAATTGAGAAATATTATTACATCCATATATAGACTGGATTAACCTCCATTTCCTAATGGCAAATGTCTTTCTTGCCCATAATTTTCACTACAATAGAGACAGTCAACAACAAAATAGTTATCCAAAATTTTATGTTAGAAAACTAGAAAATAATAATAACAGTGTCTTTTTCAGTTGACACAAAAAAGTTTTTTTAAATTTGCATTCTCTTCACGCCTCAACAGACTGGAATTGTCCAGAGCAATTCAGTTTTTAAAAGGTTGATTATTCCCTATGAGATTTTTAAACTACTAAAAGCTCTTCCCCTACTAGGGCAGACAATATATAAACTCATACTTTTGGTTCTGTACTGGCTTTCTGATTCAAAATTGAGATTTAGAGCAGGGGATCACACGCCATTTCACTGTGCTAGAAACAAGGTCCTGGAGCATATAGAAGCCTGTAGGGACAGGCAGTAATAAGCTCTATTTCCTGCTGTTCCTGCTGTAACTCATCATTTGCTCTGTAAACTCCCAACAAATCACCTCGCACTTTGATGTGTCCTTCTGCAAAACAGGTAAAATGTTCTACTGCATGTTCCCAGGTAAAGTATTCAGAAGGAGGCAAATCATTAAGATTAAATGAAGTAGAAACAATCAGCAAATGGTTGATTCATCTAAGCTCATTGCTTTTTTATTAATTGTATGTGGGATCATCAGTGCACACAAAAAAATGCGAACCCTCATCCAAAATCTATCTGGGTGGCGTGGTATTTAGGCATATAACCATAATATGACTTAACCAGGAACTGCTTAAAACATTATTTTGAGTGGGACTTTTAAGTGGAAAATTCATGTAGTCACAGCAACCTAACAAAAAACAATTTCATTATCATTTTAAAATATTAACAGAATGACTACACAATAAATTTTCTCAACTTATAGAATGAAAACTCAAATGTAATGTGAAACTACTATGCAAACCTCTTTCAAAATTTGAGCTCCCTATAGACATAAATTGACAAAACTCAAAAAAGCTTTTAAAAAGATTAAGCCATTGATAAACCCACCCAGTCCTGCAATTCAGACATATCTCATTAAAAAAAGAATTACAATTCCTTCTGGAAGAGGGCATGTTTTCCAAGTAAGACAAGACACACGTGTTGCCAGGACTGTCTGAATTGGGAAAGCGATATCCCCACTTGGCTGGGAGATTGCCAGTTTGCTGGCATTAAGCTCAGGGCAGAAGCATTTCAGCTTGATGCGGCGGCAGCACCCTGGACCCAGCTGAGGTTATCTGCAAGCGCGCTCTTCAGGAGCGTGGGCACCACACCGGGGTGTGCCCGTGCCCCCTCCCATGCCCCCCCAGCAGGGAATGGCACCTGCAGCGCAGCAGGGCACTGCCAACCTCCCCACACAGGGCCAGCTCAGCATGAGAACCCTGCATACAAAATTCTCCCCTTGGCCAGCCAGTGCCCTCGCTGCTCTCTAAGCTTTCTCTTGCTTTTTTCTGTTTTCTTCCCTGGCCCAGTACCCCCCCTCCAATCCTCAAGAGACAGGACACAGTCTAGCAATCAGGGACTCACATAGCCCAGGCTTCCTTCTGCCCAGCCCTTTTGGTAGAGCTGCTAATCCTTCTTATTAATTAACGAGATAATAGCAGTTAACCGGAAAGCAATATTAATGTTAACTATCTAGGAAACTTCCAAGAGAAATGATTTATTCTTTCTGCCAATTTCCTGATAACAAAGTTGCACAGCTGGAGCTGTAGTAGCATCTTGATGGTGTAAGAAGTTAAAAAACGAAGAGTGCCTGAACACTACGAGACTAAGGACATCTGCACCTATTTTCTTCCCCACTCTTTTAAAAGAGCCTCTCCTCCTTTGACTCCAGACTTTATTAACAACTGGGAACGTGGGCTCCCCCAGTTATATCACCCTTACATGAGGACAAAGGAGAGTATAAACAGTAACATGACTGTTCAGATAAATGTACTCTGAGAGACACATGCACTAAAAATACTTAAAAATCTTAACATTTACATGTAGCACTGCTTCAGTTGTTTAAACTCTTAAACTACCAAGGTGTACTATGCTTCATTCAGTATATGCTGAATTACCTAACATCAAATTTGCGTTTTATTCATGCTGCAAAAAAAAGTAGTGGAGATGAAGAGGGAATTCAGAATTATGCAGACAAGGCACATTGCTATAGATATTTTAAGTTTTGGAAAAGAATAAGGCAATTTCTAGCTTTTTTTTCTAAAATTAGTCACTGTAAGAGTAAGTAAAATGTCCATCTCAAGGAGAGATTTATACTATCTTGGTTCTGTTGCAGCAAACAAGTACTGCAGCTTTCATTCACTGATTGTCAAAAACTTTCCAATGTGCCCACTGCAATGCGGATGCCAACCAACGAATCAAAGGCATTCAGCAACTAGACAAAGAGGGTCTGATGCCAACCTCGGTGCCACTGGCAACCATTATTGGCATCAAGCACATTGTCTGCCTTTTTTTCCCCTCTCCTGGCACTCGACAAACAAAATGGCGGTTCTTGTAGCAACGGGAACACAGCATAAGCGCTGCGCTGAATTAAATACCATCAAATGATTTTATGGACTGAAATGCATTTCATACTAAATGATAGACAGTCTCTGATGCTCACAGGAGAAAAAAAAAGGACAATTCTGTCAATAGAAACAATGTTCGTACCATTTTCAAGTTGGGGTTTTATAAACAATCTGTGTGGGACACACGCACCCCCCTGATACACACAACACACAGAGCCCCATAGAAGCCCCTTGTGATTAATAGTTATTTTCATGTTAAACATTGATCACAATGTATACTTCCCATTTTCTTCCTCCTTTTCAGTCAAAGGAGCAGCATTGCAACCTATGTCAATCTTCTTTTTTTCTTTTTTTTTCTTTTAAGAGGATAGCATAAAATGAATAGAGGGGAAAAAAGATGCTGAATTTGAGATGAGCGAAAAGTAGCATCTGATGAAGTTCATCAATGATAGGACTTCATAGATCAGTCCTTATTTCTTCTTTCAAGACAGACATGGAAGTAGAAGCTCTTTTTGTTAAGAACTGAAAACATTATTGACACTTCTAGATCTGGAAATTGTCAATATATTGTAACATTACTCTGCACTGCAATGCGGATGCCAACCAACAAATCACAGACATCCTAGGCTAAACAAAGAAGGTCTGATGCCAATCCTGGTGCCACTGGCAACCATCACTGGCACTCGAACTATCCTTCCTCCTCTTTTTTCCCCTAATCTTCTATTTTAAAGCAACAAAAAAAGCAAACTATTTGGCCCTTTTTCATTTTGTGTGCTAATTCCTTCTTCATATTTTGTTCAGTGATTTAAATTTTTTTATGTGTCCACTTAGCTGTTACATGGTGCTATTAGGCGTTTATATGTTCTGAAAGATAAATAAAAAGCAAAATGCCATAAGTATAATGCAACATTTTTGGTTGACTTCACACATATCTTTCACAGAGCCTGGCACTCTTAATCAAGTACCCTAAAAAGTGCCACAATTAACCTGATTTCAATGAACATAGAGAATCAAAGTTTTATAAAATGGGAAAAAATTACATAGACAACTTAATATGACTTTTTCAAGAAGAGAGCCAACAGATGTTAATGGAAGACTTAATGTAAAGCAGCAAAATACAAAAGACATGCAGTTAGCAATAAACAAAAGGGTCTTCTATGAGTGACTTGGAAATAGAAATTAGCCAGCTTCATTTTCAGTATATTCTCAAAGTAGCACTGTGTAACTTTGAAAGTTATAATATTACAACATGCTTAACTTCCTCATTTCCAATTAGACAAAAGTGTTTTAAATAAACTTATATTCTCAATACATTTAAATCAACAAAATCAGCTATGCCCTGCAATTCCTTCTCCCACTTCAAGTTACTGCCTTTCAACAACTTATAAGTCAACAGTGCGCTAAGAGTACTCTGACCCCAGCTTCTTTGGCTCAAGAGGTACTTAAACTGTTTTGCCTCCCTTTGTAGTTTTGACTTTTAGAGACAGGTAAATCCATAGAATTAATCAGTAAGTTATGACTTACGCTATATGCATTCATAATATAATTTGATTTTTTTTTCCTACAAAAGGAATTTAAAGGTAAAAATTACTTGTAATTAAGCTATTTTGTTTAGTGTTGTCAAAGAAATCTTTCTTCCTGTATTATTTGGGATCAGATTTACCAGACTCCGCAACTACTTAAAGTCACTGTAAAATACCTAAACGTGTCTACTGCTGTGGAGAGACAAAAAAAAACCCCAAAAAATACTAGGGGGAGTGCAGGGGTGGGGGGAGAAGCCAATATTTTTTTCACATCAAATAATACATACATTCACAAAAACAGTTCTTCACTTGCTTGAGTAAATGCTAAAAGATAATTACTTAAAACAAAATATTTCATTTTGCAGCTCTCCTCTTAAAAAACGAGTATACACCAAATGAAGCCATGCAATTTCACTTTTTTGTTGCTAACAAAATCAATTCAATTTGTTTTCCAGTTAAATCCCATAGTTATTTACCAAGCATCAGATAACAGCCTGCCATCTGCCCTTCTGCAGGCCATTTCTACCTGCTACCAGGCCAAGTTGTGAAATGGCCCACCATCTGCAGATGGTCGAACTTTCCCTAGTTGAGATCTGTGGCTAAAAAAGAAATGCATCATTACTGCTGATCAGCCAGCATTACAAAGACACTTAGAAGACAGTATCATTATCAGAAAGAACCAAAATGACCCTAACAGAGAAAAAATACTTCAGAAGACTTACAATCAGAGAAAAAAAAAAAAAAGAAAGAAAAAAGCAAACCAACACCTTTATCTACTTACAGCCATTTACAATTTTAGGGAACCTGCCTATGGGTATTGTTATTGAATATCCAATATATGAAATATGGCTAGTAGGTTTTTCCCCTGACACGTGATTATCAGAAGCCCTGTTTTTATTTTCATTCTGTAATACTAAGTTTAAGAAGCTTTTCCATAGAGCTCCTGCAATTTTCCACATTTCCATTACCTGCCAAATAAAAGTATATGAGTGTGATTATGAAAATATACTCTTCATAAAAATTTCTCAAAATGTTACGACCTGGATCTTTGTTTTAAAGCTCAAAGATAAGATGAGCTACTGATGTAAAATATGGATAAAACATTGCATATTGTGTGCTGCAATTCTGATTCTATTTGGCATTTATATGAAATACTGCCGTGATAAAGTATTTTCAAGCTTTGTTTTATAGGCATGAGAAAGTCTACAATTGCTCTTCAACATGATCAGTTTCAGGATTGCTTCTTGATTAATTATAACAACAAAGACAATAATAAATATTTGTAGTATTTATTGTGACTGTGCAATTGCATATACCTGCATCTATTCTTAATAGTACCGGGGTGGGGGGTTTTGTTTGGTTTTTCTTTAGAAACTCAATTTGAAAACAATAATGTTTTCTGAAGTCGCAACTATGTATTGCCACTTTTTCACAATAAATAAAAGGCAACTTCAGTGGAATGAAAGTACTGCCTTGGTACATGTCTCTCTCGCTCGTGAAAGAGGCACGCGTGTCAAATATGCATGTCATACAGGTCTGCAGGAATTTGTGTGTGTTTAAGTACATATGTATATAGGCTGATTTACAAATGGATATGTAGCCACACTCCATCTATGGACCACAGAACACTGTTTCACTGGAAGCCAGCCCACAGGGGAAACAGGGCTGCTTGGAGTCAGAGTCTGACATACTAACATAGAAACATGACAGTCTGCTTCCTACCTTGCTCCTGCACGTAGTATGCCAAAAACAAATCAAGCTCCTTGACCGATACTGTTATGTGATGTGGCTGGACGCAAAGTGCTGGATTTGTGCAATGGGGGGATTTCATGAGACGTTCTCCATCCGTACTTTCCAAGGGGATGCCTTTGAACAGGATCACCATGACTAGATCCAGACGCCAGACTTTGTCAGCCTGTCGCAGGCAATCGATTCTCCTAATCTTGCCCTTCTGGTCAGGATTGGACAATACACAGCATGGGTGCTTCTTCCCAGTAACTGTGAGCACAAAATCCTCCCGGAACTCTTGGCGAATATCTTTGCGCAGCTTGGCCAGGAGCCTGGATGCCCACTTCTGTTTAATTTCAGGCTTTTCACTAAGTAGCTCATCCTTGACTGCTCTTTCCTCATCCTTTGACATTCGTTTCTCATGTTTTTTAAAGTACTTGCGTTTTCGAGCCTGAAGATTGAACCAAGTATAGGCAATTGCACGCACATGTGGAAGAAGTGCCTCAATGAACGGGTGAAATTCATCCTGTGGAAAGAAGTGAAGGAAAAAAAAGAAGAAGAGAACAAGAAAACTCAAAGTCAGCAAGTTCTCATAACCAAAGCACCATCAAGAAACATTTTTGAAAATCTTTAAGTGAATACGAGATGAAGAGAATAAACACGTAAAATTTACACAAATTTCATATTTCGTTCTTTGAAAGAACTATGTGAAAATTTTATTTTGTACTCCTCCCCTCGTTCATCCCACAACTCTGCAGAGACAATATAATTTAAGAGATGCTACCAAGATGTTTTGTTCCTAACATTTAAATATTTGAACAGCTAACATCAAGAAAAGTACCATTGCACAAAGAGGACACTGCACGGTTTTAAAAAATCTGAGCAGAAATGTTCAGAAGGCTGAGGCAAACGCCACAGTTCATTTCTCTTCTCTGTGGCACAGAAACACAAAGCATATACATGCTCAGTGTAATGCCACACAGTTCCCGCTTTTGGAGCATGCTCTCAGCAAGAGACCGCTGGTGGCACAAAGAGCATGCGCCATTAAACTTGATCCATTTTCTTATCAAACGTCCAACATTCCAGCACTGAAACAGCACCATTCCAGTGGTGGTAACTAGAGAAACCAGTATACAGTAAGGAAAAGCAGGCAAAAGACACATGTCATATTCAAATCCTGAACAGAAGCTTCTGTACTTGCAGCTCTTCTCGCTTCCCTCCCACCACCCCCAAGCTCTGTAAAATTAGGACTTTATGAAGGTGAGAACAAAAATTACATTTATGTCCTTCCAGCAGTTCCACTGTGAATTTTGAAGCCCCACAGGGTCAGTTAATTTGCTAACTGATCACATGAGTGTGGCAATTATTCTAAACCCCTTAAAAATCAATCTGAGGTGTACAATGAAAAATGGCAACTTGGCACAAACTTTGCATTCTTTGTGTTTCTACATGCTGTGGCAAAGAGACATTATGAGTCCACCGCTGGTCCAATGCTGCTTTTGTGAAATCCATGCCATTTATTTACAGTTTCAAAATAACCCTTTCTGTTGTCTGGCTTCACCTGCAAGTTCTTATCTTCTGCCTAGCAGCAATATGGATTGCATTAAGGAGGTAATGCTTAGTTGTTGTCTACAGGCACATCCTATAGCAATTAAATTAATTTCATTTGTCTGCTTAAAGTACCATCCTACACATCCATGTTAATATCTAAATAGACCTTCCCCAAAAACTTATTTTCCATTAACAAGTCTGCTGTTTAAAACACTGCAATCTGGTTATCAAACATTACTATATTTTGGGTTGAAAGGGAGACCTTAGGGGAGGTATCCTTCTTCCTGTGTGTAGGGATATTTAGTTTTAAATACCACGCAGATTGCTCATCATACTTAGTGGCACAGTGCAATCAAACTAAAACCGAACCTTTTTTATGCAATTATATTCAAGAATACAATTAACAAACTACTATTTTAGTTACGCTGCTAGACAAGGAATGAATTATGTTTAATCAATAGGCTGATTAACTCCATTAGGTAAAAATGATGAAAGTATAACTAATGGTCTCAATTATAGAGTGCAGACTGCCATTGCAGAAGCTTCAGGCAAAGAATTCCATATTTAAATCTTTGAATTTCAAACAAACTTCAAAATTTCCTGAATGTTGGAAAACCCACTAGATCTAGTTACCTCTCTAACCATCCTCAAATCAAACAGAAAACAACAGAAAAGTTACAAGCAGTTTACCTATGATCATGTTGTCTTCATAGAAAAAAAAATAAATTAAGCAAAGGCGGGGGGGGGGGGGGGGTAAAGGAAAAAAAGAACAGAGAGGCAATATAGGAAGATACTTCAGGACATAAACAATTTCATTACAGTATGATGCTTGTCAAAGACCTACAAAGGCAACAATTAAACTGATTAGTAGTTTCCAGCAGAGATTTGAACAATTCTGTTACTATACTGGTACATAAAACTAGGCCGTGGAAAGAGTTAAACCACAATCTGTTCTTTGTGTGGGAAGGCAGTACTGCTCTGAGCAACCACAGCCCATGATAAGACTTCCCTATCTTCATATGCTTTCTGATGCCATGCTTTTTTCCCTTTCAATTATAACTACTAAAGAAAGTTTATTTTTTCTCTTACAGAAGTCATCTTAATTGAAGTACTGAATTTTTTTTTAATTAGTGGAAGCATAATGACCATACTGTGTTAAGTCCTCACAATTCATTTTAGGCTGAATAAAACAGATTTACTACAGATTTTGAAAATTCTAACAGCTGGGGCTAAAGGTGGGGTGAAGGCAGGTGGCTGAAGAGCTTTGGGAGAAATTAATTTTTGCCTCAATACAATGATTTCTCCTACATCTAAACAGACTTTGGCATTTATAACTTAAAATGGCAATAAAATAAACATGGATGTATTCTACATTAGTAAATTGTTGCACATCTAGTTTTAATTTTGAAGAAGATCATCATAAATTACTAAATTATTTCAGATTGACTATGCCTTGAGGTAATGCATATAGTATTAACAATAATAAACTATAGCACTTTATATCTATGAAAATTTTATAGAGAATTTCACTGATTAAATTCCAGCCTGTAGTACCTGAATGTTTCCTTTTCAAAAATAGGGAGAAAAGAAACCACAAAAACATGCACACCAGAAATGCCAACCTTTTAAAAACTGTATTCAGGTTTTTCTTTCACAGTATTGTTAAGTCCTAAAGACATACATATACGTGAAAAGTGTTGAGAAGAAACACAGCAAAGAATATTCTGTTTGAAAGCAATTTTATCAGATTTTTTGAGCTATTCTTTGTGCATTTTCAAATGAAACTACTACTTGACATGGGGAAGTGCCCGTAAAAATTATCCTAAATGGACATTTGCAATTAATCACACACATTCTCCACCAAATCTCCTAAAAAGATATCAACAGACTTTTTTTTTCTCCTTAATATTCATATAGACAATAGTAAATTATTTTTTATTTTTATGTGACACTTGCTCATGTGCCACAGTTGCTCTTGCAATGAAGCAATTTATAAAGGCAAGATTTTCAAATGTAATATCAAATAGCTAAGGTGAACCATTGTGCACTGGCAATTTAAATTAAAATGGAAGTTACTCTACAACATCTATGTTCCTGGTAAAGAAAGGAAAAAATAGCAGCCATCTAATGACAATAGGTAGGCCAAGTTTTCTTTATTGAAAAGATAAAGAGGATATGCAGTGCTCTTCTCCTATCTTTCACTTTTAAACTTTGTATCAGCCCAGAAAGCTCAAATTGAGGACTGTGCAGTAAATGCACCAGGCAGAAGTAGGGAAATTTTATACAAAAAACTTCATCTACTCAACTTCCTGCACGGATTTTCTCATGCCTAGTGAAACATATAGGCGCAAAAGAAAACACTACATATTATGAGATTTTGGACTACTGCAACATAATAAACCACGGCAAAAATATCACAAGAGAGCTAGCACTAAAAGGCATGCAGTAAACTGCATCCTATTCATGCCTCAGCAAGAGAGATAAATCCAGTTTCCAGTCATTCCAAAACATAGAGAAAGAGGTATGTGGGAAACCGAGGAAAGGGGCCCACAAAATTAAATGGCATTTGGTAAGTTTTCTTCTACCTTGGACTTATTTTCACTCACTAAACTTTTATTTTAAGTGTGATGGGTAACACTCAAATTGACAAGATTTGTCTTAAAGCTGTACTTTGCATTTTAGACTTGTTATTAAAACATGCTTCTGCGCTGTCTCGGCACAAACTGAACTACCACTTTCATAAGTAGTTCCATCCAAACAGGTGTTCTGTGTTTACTTTTACCAAAATATTTTCTTCTGAACCTGTACTACCACAGTCGATGAGCATTGCAAGAGTCCTAGAGACAGAGAATACAAGAGAGAGAACAATTGTGGCAGTAATGCTTTAATGCAGTTGCTACTTCAAGTGAAATGAATCAATCTTTTGCCTTAAACAAATGAAGAATACCAGGTTTAAGTTCTCATTACTGGTGTCATTTTAATTTTTAATTTATATAGAGAAAAAATATCATTTCTAAACTTGTCCTATCATTCCAAGCAGGTAGAAAAATATTTCAAACTAAAATCAATTTATTGCAACTGTGTTACATGTATGTATTACCAAATGTGAACTGTTCCTGCATGGCACGTGGTAGAGCATGGTTGTAAAATATTATGGAGAAAGTATCAATGCACAAAAGCCAGAAACTGCTTTCTTGGATTAATGGCAGTAGAAGTACAACGTAGCATTTTTTTATACACCTGAGTGCAGTATTTTAATACAAATTTGTAAAGAATGAGGAAATCTATTACATCAATGAGCCCAAAAAGAAAAAATAATGTTAAAAAAAAAATTAGAGAAGGAAACAAGATCATGAAATACCGCTGTAAAAGAGGTGGTTGTGAAAACCTGTGTCTCAAATGCAAAAACTGTTTTCTTGTACTGTCAGGTTTATATTCTGATGCAGAGGTCTTATTGCCCATCAATAATTCCACACAGTGGACAGTCTCCACAGAATTAATTTTGCTAACCACAGATTCCACGCTAAGTAGTTATTTCTATGTGTGTACCTGTAAGCATGTGCGTCTCTGTTACACAAAATGCTTCCTATGTTTCTCTTTTGAAGAAGAAATATCTCAATAACACTTTTTTCCAGCTTTCTTCCACTGCAGCTCACGTTTACTTACTGAAAATATCCATATCTAAGTCAATCACACTTAGATGCCAAACAAAATATAAACAATAAAAAATGTGTCAGCCAAAAAACTGCAGGACTGTGTCCAATCACTGAATAAGCCTTATCATTGTTTCCATCTTCAATCACAATTTATGAATACTTTAGTCCTTTCGAATTACAATGGTTTGTAACTGCGGAATAACTTAAATCACACTTATTTATTCACGGTGCAACTGTAAGTGCATCGTTGGCCTCTCCGTAGCAGCCTTGCAGCAGACATTACTTTCGCACATTTTCTGCTTCTTTAGCTATTTGTTGCACCAATGCAAAAGCAAGCAGTTATCGCTTAATCAGTTTACATCACATCCTCCTAAGACAGACTTTCACGAAAGCTGAAAACTATCCGCGAGCTTTGCAGACAGGGTTTACCGTCCGAAAAAGGCTCCGGTGCCCCAGCGCTCGCTCGCCGATACCGTACACCGGCCGAGGACGCTCCAGGGGCGCCCGGAGAACTCCCCAGGCACGCTCCCGAAACCCCTCAGGTTTCAAAATGCGCGCTTTGCCGCGGCGCGGACCCCGCTCGGGCTGCCCCCCGCCCTCCGCGCCCCGCTCCGCTGCGCTCCGCACCGCGCCGGCCGCCGCTGCCCTCCCGCCGTCCGTGCCGCTGACAGCCGCCGCTCGCCACCGAGAAGCGGCCGCAAGCGCGGCGCTCAGAAAAGGGCCGGTCTCTCCCCGTGCTGGGTAGAAGGCACGCTCCTCTGCCGGCACCGCACTTCAGCGGGGAGGGGGAAAACGACGTGCCCTTGTATAACCGAGCGAGAAAACGCTGCACAGCTTGGTCATCCCCGCTCACATCTCCCTCATTGTTGGCAGCCTGCATATTATTAATTAAGCATAAGACGGGATTACTTCGCACCGGCCAGTGGTCGTGTTTTGTCAAAAAAACCACTTTTCCTTTCAAACCCTTTCATTAGGCTGTGTGTAAACAGGCGAGATGAAAAGAGTGCAAATCGTTTGATTCCAATCAAATCAATACTTCTCAAACACGGTTTTTTAGCATAATTATGCTCATTTCCAGTTTGTTAACCTTTGACTTCTTATGCACCAACAATTAACAGTATTTGTATACGGGTGACACTTTGAATGGATCTCCCCAAAACAATGGCGTGGTACAGTTTATTCTTTAATATTCCCTCCTGAGAGAGGAGTTTGGATCTGACAAACAGTTACGACTGTGCTTTAACCCGTTACAACTACTAGCAATGACTCATTAATAACCCACACACATAAATTTTTTTTAAAATCCCAGCAAACACGTGAAAATAAACAAATTAACAAATAAATTAAATAAAAGCGTCTATACCTGAGTGAGACAGATTGGAGAATACATCATGACTTCGCTTTGAGAACACGCTGCCCGGAGAGCCCCTAAGAAAAGCCTCAAAAAGGAATAATTTCATCTATTCATTTTACAGTCATCTGAGACTCAAGGAAGATGAAATCAATCAGGACGGGGCTCTGCTCTGGATCACCACAACTTCACAACAAACCCCAGTCCTCCTTAAATAGCCAAAGATTCAAGTTCACTCCGTGTGCTAGATTTCCCGGGGTGAAATCCAATCTACACTTTTAACCCTCTTGTAGTCGGCGGCGCAGGAGTCTTGCTTTTGCTGCTGCTGCTGCTGCTGGTTGTTTTGCAGATGAGGGGGGAAGGACTCGGGGTGGGGGGGGAGGGTGTGGGGGTGGGCGGGAGGATTTTTTTGTTTGGCTTTTTTTTATCCTTTTTCTTTTTTTTTTTTTTTCCTTTTTTTTTTTTTGGGGGGGGGGGGGGCGGGGAGCGGTGTTTTTTCTTTCTTCAGAAGTTGGTGGTGCTGCCGTAATAACACGACACTGTCACCACGCTTTCGAAAGTTCAAGGTTACAGCCCGGAGCGGAGCAAGAGGCTCCCGAACAGCGATGGCAAGCGAAACTTCGCCGGGCGGTCGGGACCGTGCCGCGGGGCCGCGCCGAGGCGGGGACGCGCTCGGGCGGGCAGGGCGGGCGGCGCGGCCTGCGGGCTCCTCCGGCAGCCTCTGCTCGCCCGCCCGTCCTCTCTCTGCGGGCAGCGGTGAGAGACTGCCTTCCAAACGGCCACCGTAATAAAAATGATCTCCTGGAAGTTCAAACGATAAATCTCTCCCCGGCGCTCCCACCCGATCTGCTCTCAACGTGTCCGTGAGTGTCCCTCCACTACCCCGCCCCTGACTCTGCAAAACTTGGAAGTTGAAAAATTCACCAGTTACACCCTGTGGACCCTACTCCAGCTCTCTCCCCAAATGAGACTTAAGTATTTTTGTTTAATTATTTAATTACACAATCACCGTTTACACTCCTCCTCCTGCAAACACATTCCTTCTCCACCAGATCCCCTTCCTCTGCCCTCCCTCTGCATTCATTACCACCGAACGCTGCAGAAGGAACGAGCACGTTTCGCAAACATCCCTCCCTCATTTTCCCGCTCTTCTGGTGGGAGAAAGTTGCGGGGGCGAAGGGGAGGGGGGTGGGAGGGGGGGCTGCCATCTGCGAGAGGTTTCCTTTTCTTCTTTCGGGGTACGACTTTGCCAGCTGCGGCGGGGCTCAGGCGCCCCCGCTTCCCCCCCACCCTCGGCGGGGGACACGGGGGAGGGCAGCCCCCTCCGCCCCCCTCCCCGAACGGGGGGAGCCTGTCCCGCACCGCTGGAGACTGATGTCCCCGCCCTCGCCGGCTGCGGCCGGGGGCTGCGAAGGGGACCCGGCTCCCGGGCGGCAACAGGGTGCCAGAGTCTGGTTTCATTCTCCGGGGGCGGCTTTAACCAGGGGAGCTGGGAAGGGGGGAAAAACAGTGAGTAAAAATTATTTCTGCTCCTGTGAGGCGGGCTGTGGTGCTGTGCCCAGCTCAGGGGCGTCCGGAGTGTGCGGCCCCCGGCCCCAGCACCGCCGCTGCGGGCACTGCAGCGCTCCCTCCCGCTGCCCTTGCGCAGCCCCCGGCGGCGTGCCGGAGGGACCGCTGACTTCCTCTTTGCCCAAAGTGAGAGTTTATTCACGTCAGGCATTTCACAACGACACATCAAGGAAAGTAAGCAGGTTCAAGTCAACCATGAAATGGTCACTTTTTAACCCCGTCCTGTCCTCATTAGGGAAATGCTCAAACACAGCCCATTTTCAAAGAGGCCCCTTAATGAGGGGAGCTTGCCAAGGCTACCAGCTGCAATTCCCATAAATTTACAAAAGAAGCAGGGGGATGAGTGGGGGAAGGAGAGACCCCATACAAGACAGGTAATGTCAAAGCAAACAGCAAGAGCCCAACGCGGTAACCTTTGCAGAATCCATGCCCCATCCCCACTGCTCGGTTTCTGGCTGGCTACTCTTGCCCAGCACCCTCAGATTTGCAGGGGTCAAACAACCGTCGTGCATCTTCTCTTCTACAGACTATACTGATAAGGGACAAGTTAAGGACATACATTTAGGCAGAGATGAATGACAAAAACTTGGGGTTAACCATAATTAGCAAAACTTATTTTTATATCTGGTGTAAAATACCCCTGAAATCCCATTGTTTTTCCCTCTACCCAGACACAAAAAGCTGATAATGCCAGCTCTAAATTATGGAGTTTCTCTTTGAATAAGTATTCTATTTAACTGGAGTTAATTTACCATAAAAGACATTCCTCTTGGCACAAATGCACTGGTGTCCTTGAACACACCTCTTTGAGTGCCTGAACTCTTACACAACAAACCATTATTGCGGACCTGATTTAAAATGACAATAACTCTCCTCTGTCCCTTTTATCACTCTCTTCCCTCCATAAAGATGAGGGCAACCTAACCAAATCCATAACACCACATCAGCAAGGCTGCCCCTGTGAGCTGCAAAGATGTGAGAAGTCTCTCCTTTCCCAGGTAGGGCTTGCAGAAGGCCCCACTCCCTCCCTTGGGATGGCCAAGGGATTACAGTTGCACTAGGGTCCTGTGCACTAAAAGCAAGAACTACCTGGCAGTCTGGCAAGCAGGAAAAAACAAATGTAGTGAGGTAGTGGCAGAGAGAAACCAGTCACTTTCTACAGCCTTTGCTACTGCAAGGGAGAGGGAGATAGTGTGAGATTGTGTTTGCATTGCCACGAGAGCTGGCAGAGGGTGGGTTTGCATCTCTACCCAGAGGGCATAAGGCGGTAGATGAGCACAGACAGCCCTACAGCTTGTGCCCGTATCCCCCAGAACAGCACTGCTGCAGAGCAGGCAAAGCCAGATACCCCCACCCCCAGAGCCAGTCTGCGGGCCAAGATTGAACAGGCTTCTCATATGAAAGCATCTTGGGGAAAATGGAACTGCCCAGCCGGCATGGCTCAAGCAGCATTTTGTCCTCTGTATGATCTATCTGTCATGGCAGGTGTGGTACATGGTGCCATTGGTTTGCTCACGGGCTTGACCCAAAGGCTCCCAGTATATCACAGAAAGCAGGCTGTACTGGGCACTCAAACATGTGTTTTGGCTCTGTTGCTCCTGGTTAATCCCAGTGGGAACCCATAAAGGACGAAGGCTTTGTCCTGGGAGAACCCTGCTCAGATACACATGTGTGCACATGCTTATGCCCCCTCCATCCTCCTCCATCCCACCCCGACCCCTCAGCTCCTTTCCCAGAAAAGCAAGCTAAAGATCTTCAGAATGGATAAAGAACTACATGAAAATCATAACAAAGTGTAAGTCCCTATCACTTTGCTGCAGAGGCATGTTTAAAAGGGTGGTAACTGGGTTAGCCTGGAGAAATATGGCATTAATGCAGCAAGGACACTAGGCATAGTGGCTGGCCCTTGGCATGCAGGGAGACCTTGTGAGAAAGTGGTTCAGTTGCTTTCAAATTCTGGCTTGCATTATTTCCTCAACCACCCCAAGACCCTTCTCTCCATCCCCACATACTAATGCTGCAAGTTCTCTACCCTTGAAGCTCCAGGCTGGAGGACAATTGCTTTTTGTCTTCACTGCCAGAGCTATGCCAACCTCATGCTGTATCTGGAAGTTCAACTAGCATTTCAATGTGGGCAATTAAAAAAATGAAAGTCACTATCTGACCTTCCCAGTGAGACACACTGAGAGTGGTTCTCTGACACTAATCCTAGCCCATCAACTTCACAAGGCCAGGCTGTGAAGGGATCCCACTCTCAGGTGGGATGCAATATGAGAACAGATAACACTGCTTGGACACACACACAGCTAGGCACCTGCACACAGCTGCTAGAAACCTTCATGTGACAGAAATGGACACTCAGGAAGAAAAGGCAGCTTTCACATTAGTTAGTGGCAGATTCCGAAGCTCACCGTGAGCCTGCACTCTCCAGACTGGGGAACTGCTCCCATGCTCTCTCTGCCCCCACTCAGCTCTGGCAGGGTGGCTAGGATGGGAGGACATCCACTGCCCACATTGCGTGATCTGAGATGCTCATCTCACAGGAAAGAACCACAAAGGTTTTTTGACACTATGGGGAAGATGGGCTCCTCTCCTCCGCCCATCCTAGTTTGCCAGGGCAGTTTCATGCCAGTGGTGCAGACCATAGCATGCCAAACTTGCACTAAATGTGGAAAGGTCATTTAGACCATTTATATCCCACCTAGACCAGAATTTCAGCTGTTGTCCTTTGGCTGAACAATTGCTTAAGTTTTTCAAGTTTTGGAGCACAAGACTATTATTAATGGAACAAAAATAAAGGAGTCACTAATGCTGAAGCGTGAAGCCTAAGATTATCTCAGAATAAATGTGGGCAGTTTGGCCAAATATCTAAACATAGACATACTGAGCTTCTAAGAAATCAAGTTTTCATGAAAATTCTAGCCAGTTTTGTCTTTATAGAAATCAGAAAGAACTGATTCTGGCACATGCCTTTTTGTCTAAAGTATGGGATATCTGAGAACTAGCATCAAAACTCTTATGCGAGAGGTCTTTGTGATCCAAAACATAAGTTTTTGATCTAGTTTAATAATATCATTAACTCCTTTTTCACCCTTTGTTAGAAAATGTCATTAGTGAGTATGTCCATTCGATAAACAATTACTTGAGTACATGCATAAATACTTAGTAGCACAAACGGAGTATAGTTAATGTCCCTTATGCATAACAAGTAACCTAAACTATATTATATTATATTATATTATATTATATTATATTATATTATTTATTTTATATTATATTATATTATATTTATTATTACCTGATGATTATTGTATTTGTATGATTCTATCATGGTGCCTTGCAAGTCTTCTTGTACAAGCATATTAACCTACAAAGGAAACCTCTGCATCTTTGGCATAACCAGAGCCTTGGACAGTTTTTTTATGTGCAGGAATGTTGTCCGTGTAGGGCGACATACATGTATATACAAACATATGTATATGCACAGAAATACAGAGAAAACAAACACATTAACAGTTAAATAAGAGAACAGTCAAATAAGATAACTGTTTGGCTTATAGGGCCTTGATATGCTTCACATGAGACTGAATTTTAAGTTATTTTTGACTTAAAATGTAAACAACAGTCAGTACAACTTCTAAGCCAGTACAGTATCATACAACAATAAAATTATGTATCTTATAATGACTAGCATTCTTTACCTGGTTTTGGGTGGTAGGAAGAAACACATACTGTACATAAACTATGTACATGTATGATCAGATAGAAAGTGTGCATATATACAATGAAAAGGGAAGAAATACACTAGTTACTCTAAACAGAGACACACATACATATGACGGGTGTGTGTGCTTGACCCCTGTCCACATATGGTTTGATGGGGACTACAATACTTGAGTTTCCCACAGCTCCCAGACCAGCAAATAAAAACATCAAACCTCAAGTGTAAAGCTGTAAACCAGAGCATTTTGGGTTACACAACTGTGCAGTTTTTGTCCTCACTGCAGGTCGCATCCTTGGCCTTACAAAAGCATGAAACTCTCTTTTTCCAACACAGTAAATTCTTTAAAAATTCACATGTGCTGATTTCAAATGCCCTGGACGCAAACAGCAATGACAAGACCACAAAATTCCAACACATTTCATTTCTGGCAGTTTATATCACTTGCCAGATTTTGAGAATATTGGGATGGAGTGGGGAAGGGGGCAGCATGTAGAAGCTGGATTTAAATGTCTCCCTAAATTAGACTTATAGTAGTAGTGCTTGATCTTTTTCTTGTGATTCAACGTTAAAATTGCAAGCGTTGCAGCTCAAAACAGCTTCAGAGAATGTTACGAGTTAATCCTGTGTGTTTTGGCGCCTTTTCCCTGCCAGCTACTGTACTTTAGAGAAAAAAAGAAGAAAAAAAAAAAAAAGCTGGAAATCTTGTCTGTCCCGTCACAAGTTGAATGGCAGCACTTTCCAGCAGCGGGAGGAGAAGATGGCTATGTTCACAGAACTAATAATAATTCAGATCACGCCACATCGGCATCTTGTGTCAGAGTCGAAACTGGCTTCCCCGCCCCCTTCAACCTGAGAGCTGCCAAGTCCTCACACACTCCGCATTCAACCACAACTTAATGGATGGGATATTGTGCATTAAAATGTGGCCCAGACACACAGGGGAAGAGAGGACAAGAGGGAAAGCAGACACACGCACACACACATACAAACAGACACGCAAGAGAAAGGAATGAATTAAAATACACACACAGGTCCTACAACAAAACAGCAGTGAAAAAAGGCGGGGGGGGGGGGGGGGGGGGGAAGGAACAAAAAGAAACCCTCCAGAGTAACTTTAAAAAACAAGTCAGTAATGCCACCCTAACACTGCATCCTGCTACATGGCATGAAAGAGACCAGCACAAGCCCCCAGACAATTTATGGAGCAGACGATACACAGCAGCAATGACATTTCCTCCACATGATACATTCAAATTGCAGTCCATTAACTACAAAAACCGCTAAAACAGCCAGAGAGAAAATATTATATTAAAATGTGAGTAAGGAAGCAATTTCTACGGCAACAAGAAGGAGAGGGAAAGATCTCTTACCAATAAAGCAGCATTTGCATTAATCCTTTCCAGCATTTAACTGATAGTTGTCTGCCAGAGAAAAGGGGGGAGGGGGAAAAACTTGAAGCAGGAAACATGCCAAGTTCAGCACTTTTGGATGCAAACTTCCATCAACTGATTTCTGGCATAAAAGTGTGACCCACATGGAAAAGTTGCCAAAAAAAAAAAAACAACTCCAAATACAAACAATCCACCACTTATATCTTATCCTGTAAAGCAGAAGTGGTATCAGCGTTTAAGAATAGGGTATAACATCCACTTTGAAACCACAGAGACACAATCTCAGCCTGGAGGAATTACAAAAGAAGAGTCAATTGAACTAAAAATAATATATATATGTAAAAATACAAGCACCATGTGCCATTGTGGTGTATTGTATTAAATAAATGAGATCTTGAAATCTGCAACATACCACTCGGCTTCACATTTTCCTGGATGCATCTCAATTTTTTCAAGGGCCCAGTGGTTTTGGGGGTTTTTTGGGTATGTTGTTGTTGTTGTTTTTTGTTGGAGGTGGTTTTGTGGTTTTGCTTTTGCTGTCGTTGTTCTTGTGTTTTGTTTGTATTTTTTTATTTCCAGAAATGACCTTTTACCTTTCAGGTAAAACCCCTTTGGGAGGGGGTGTATGGGGGTTTTTTGTTTTGTTTGCTGTTGCTGGTTTGGGACGTTTAAGGGGATTTTTTAGGGGAAGAGGTGGAGATTATTACTAGTATTACTATTACTATTATATCATTATTATTATTTGCTCAGGTTGGTTATTGGCTTTGTTTTGGATTTATTTTGTTGCCAGCTTTTTGCCTGACACCGAGCGGGATGAAAATTCTTGGAGTGAGGAAAGGAAAAGGCGTTAAAGTCACAGCCTGTGGGCAGAGCGCTCCTCCTCCTCTTCCTCTCTTCCCAGTCTCCTTTCCTTTCTTGAGCTGCCAGGCTGCAGAGCACGTTTCAGTGGCGTCTGACTTGAACTCGGCCCAAGAATTCCTTCCCCGCCTCAGCCCAAATTTTAAACTCCTATATATCCACACACATATAGACGTTTATTTTTACGGCAGGGACGCCTCTGCGCGCCGATGCCCGCGTTCCTCCTCCGCCCCTCATGCGAGCGCGGAGCAGAGCGGCCGGGCCGCCCCGGCCTCCTTCCAGCTCCGGCCCCGGGCCGCCCCGGCCTCCTTCCAGCTCCGGCCCCGGGCCGCCCCGGCCTCCTTCCAGCTCCGGCCCCGGGCCGCCCCGGCCTGCCCTAGCCTCCTTCCAGCTCCGGCCCCGGGCTGCTCGGCCCCGGGCTGCTCGGCCCCGGGCTGCTCGGCCCCGGGCTGCTCCTCCTCCTCCGCCTCCTCCATCCCTGCCCGAGCCCCGCCGCCGCCCGCGGAAAGCGCGGCTCTCCGCTTCCGCCTGGCGGCTGCCGCACACAGCGGGGCCGCCGCGGGATTTCGCAGATCAGGGACGAATAATATTTTAGTTTAGCCCTCTCAGGCCACGTTAGGCAAGTACGTATCTTCGCACGTTTTTTCTTTTTTTGTTTTTTGGGGTTTTTTTCCCCCCCAGGAAGGTTTTTGCGCGCAGGTTGTGTAATTTCGTGGTTTCAGATGACACCTTTTATAAGCTATCACATCACACTGCTCGCTCCCTGTTGGATTAACTGCGCTCCAGAGGAATTGTTCTCCAGTCCAAACCCGACGGCAGTAAGGCAGACTCACAGAGGAAGGATTTCACATCTAAAACTTCCTACACAATTAAAGCACTTACATTGAAATAAATAAAAGTGCATGAAGTAAAAGTGTGTGAAGAGTTTTAATCAATCAGATAACAAATACATTCCTTTCTGTAAGAAATTGGCAAGTACAAACTGTAAGGAATCTTCATAATTACTTGGAGGCCATTGCTGGGAGAATGGGGGCCTCTCAGGAAGTTAGTTTTCTTTTGTTTGATTCGAGAAAAACAGTTTAAACGTCTAAAAATGCAGTCTACACTTAACATTAAGTAGAAAATGCCATAAAATAGGGAAAAAAAATTGAAATACAAGCTTTCGTACTTAAGACCAATCACTGTAGAATTCTGCTTTATTTTTCAGAGTTTGTCTTTTCTGATCCTTTTACAAAGAAGGCAAACCTAGAAAAAATGAATGATGAATTTGTCTGTTCAGTGATCAGAGGAAATGACTGTTAGTGCTATGTGTGGCAGATTTTGAAAACTTTACACCAGCTAGTCAGTCGAGTGGAGAGCAGACCTTTCCCTATGACAAAAAGAATTTGCAGGTGTTGTTTTTTACAACATGTTTAAATGTTTTCCCTTTTTTTACAGAATGAAAGTTTTATTTTTGAAAGTTGCACACAATTAAAAATTTGTGCCAGTCATCAATGCTTAACAGAGTTTTTGCAAGAACTTTAGAAATAATTTGTTTAGGTTTTGAGGCATTTATTTTTTACTCCTTATGTTTGACTTTGGTGTTGCTGTTGTGATTGCTCACAAAGATTCAGTTTCTGGTAGACAATCCCATTACTCTCTGCAGCTTTCTCTGTTTTGTTGATTGGTTGTTTGTTTTTGTTGAGTCCATATATTTGCTAAGCCTAACTTGCATGTGATTTACCAAACAATTGCTAAATTGATTTTTATTCTATCAAATGACAGAAATAATGACATCAAGAAAGAAATAAATATTTCAGTCCTTTAGAAAGAAAAATTGTATTGCATGAAGTTGTCATACTCTATCACTTTAGTTTAAACTTAGATGGTCATAAGCAACTTTTGTGAACTTTTAAGTTCAAAATTTGTGTTATGTATAATTTCCATTGCTTTTGATTTCCTAGTTCTGTAGCACTAACGTGTGTTGATTATGGCTTTCTTCTCCATAAATGTAATCAATTCTTATATATTTTGTAACAGGTTGACCTTGATTCTGGAATTTTTTTGCTCTTCTGAGGTTTTAATATCTATATACTTAATACTATTTATCACTCAGAATCAGTAAACCAGGAAAAGACTGTAAATAGTTTTCTTCCATAGATAATTGTTATCAAGTCAGTTACCCATCTGTGTATGAACAGATAGCAATCTGGAGGAAGATAGATTCACTTGCAGAATTTCCACTAAAAAAAATAACAAAGAATTATTTGACATCTTTACGACAGAATTTGTGAGAAATACAAAACGTTTCAAGATATATTATTTTTGAAGATGCTGATGTAAATTTACTTTATTAAAATCTCTCTGTTTTCAAGGTTTGCTTACTACCTGACAGGATAGGAAAATTAAATGAGTGAAAGGGAACCTGGTGAATCAATGTTGCAACAGTCCAGTCTGTGCAGAAGTCCAGTCATGGGATAGACGGAGCAAACAAGGATCACGTTAGAATGCAACAATGCAGTAGGCAGGATCTCAGTACGGTGTGACTGTGTGCAATGGCATAAGCCATTATTATTCATAACAGGACAGCTGAGAAAACCACATAGCTTTGGATTAATACATCATTTTGCGCACACGAAAAAATGCTCTTGACCCACCAGCTTTCAAGTGGGAGCTTCCCACTTTTCATAGAAAGGCCACTGTAGTAAAAGTTGCTGCTTCCTATTCCTGAAACAACTCTTTCAGGTTTGTCTGAGCAGGGCACCATGAAAACTCCATGATTTTGCACATGTGCACAACACTTGCTCATTACTTCTGAAAGTTCATACTTTTGCTGTGCTGCTCTTTACAGAACCCCAGCCCTGCCGAGCCTCCTGCACAGTCTCCTAGCAACTAGGAGAATTATAACTCTCATTTTGGCACTGGCGAAATGATTCCTTCTGCTGCTTCCCCCAGGCAAGCGCTCTGCAGTCCAGGGTGAAATCCACTGGGCAAAGAGATGGAGAGTACTGGTCAGAAGGCTTGCAGAGGCTGATGTCTGTAATTCCCTGTGTTGCCAAGCAAAGCCTGGAGTTCCCACCCGCTGGGGCAGGGTCAAGTGCCAGTTGTTTCCTGCCCTGCTCTGGCATATCAGATGGGGGAGAATTCAAGCAGATTCCATAATTATTTTTTTTTTAACTTTGTGACTTCTGTAAGAAGTAGCAAAGTTGTTGCAGTAGATCAGAGTTTTCATTTTGAATAACTTCATTTTGGAAAGGAAATATGGCATATTGATTTTTAGTCAGCAGCAAGTCTCCCTTTACTTGTCCAGGAAAGCAACTGCTGAATCCTGATGCACAGCATATCTTCCTGTATAATTAATAGTCTCATACTATGTACTTTTATTTGTTTAGACGTCTACTTCTACTAAAATATGGCAGAAACAGTATGACAATATCACCACTCAACCATATCATCACATCATCACCAAAACAAATTGAAAGATTAGGAGATAAGTGAAACACTGAAAGGTAGAAAATCTTGTGCATGTTCCATACAAGAGCCTTCAGCTCTTCAACTCTCCTTAATAATAAAGCAAAGTGTAATTTCTTCCTCTGCACCCTCGTTTCTCTCAATCCACAGGATTGCTAAGGAACTGTAACATCATTGTTTTTAACAGGGGAAAAAAAAAAAAGGAAAGCTGAGGCTTAATGGTAACATTTAAATGGCATACAGAGCCCTTTGAGTTCACACCTCATTAAGGTG
Source organism: Melozone crissalis (assembly GCF_028551555.1). Classification (NCBI taxonomy): domain Eukaryota; kingdom Metazoa; phylum Chordata; class Aves; order Passeriformes; family Passerellidae; genus Melozone; species Melozone crissalis. The sequence goes on along the minus strand of NW_026535783.1, from coordinate 42,527,401 downwards.
AACAGGAAGAGAAGGGGTGCACATCTTTGTTGTTACTTTTGCCTTGCAGCATTTTCAGCCAAGCTATGTGAACAACCAGAGCATATTAACTTTGTAGCAGCTATATTTTTGTAGCAAGTTTTTTTTGTTTGGGATTTTTTTTTTTTTTTTTAAGTTCGAAAATTGCAAAACATTGTGAAATGGAGCCAGGGCAGGCCCTTAAAGGAGAATTATTTTGGCTTCCTATTTTTTGCATGCCAATCTACCAGATCCAAATTTCCTCCCTTATCCAGTTTGAGGCGTTTCTTTTGACTAAACTTCACATGCTCTCCTATTTCTGATATGTGGTCCCTAGCACCAGAAGTGACTTCAATATTTCTTGCCCTGGGCACAAGCATGCTTATCTGAGTTCACCAAATGCAGGTAAATTTGTAAGTTGTCTGTTACATACTCCTGTAGCAAACTCTATGTTGTCATTGCATAGGTGATCGGATTTGGCCCTAAAATAGGTTTGGCACTGGGATCCTTCAGCAAGTTTGCTGACAACAGCAAGCTGTGTGGTAAGGTCACAAGCTGGAGGGCAGGGATACCATCCAGGGAGACCTTGACAAGCTTGAGAGGCCGGTATGTGCACACATCATGAAGCAAGGCCAAGTACAAGGTCCTGCATCTGGAGTTGGAGCAATCCCAAGTGCAAGTACAGGCTGGGCGGAGAATGGATTGAGAGCAGCCCTGGGGAGAAAGACTCGGGAGTATTCATGGATAAGAAGGTCAACATGACCCAACTCCAGAGAACCAACCACATCCTCAGCTGCATCCAAAGCAGCACAGCCAGTAGGTCAAGGGAGGTGATTCTGCCTCTCTACTGTTCACGTCAGACCCCACCCAGACTGCTGCATTCAGCTCTGGGGTTCAACATAACAAGGACATGGACCTGTTGGAGTGAGTACAGATCAGAGTCACTAAGTTGATCACTGGACTGGAGCATCTGTCCTGTGAAGACAAGGCTGAGAGTTGGAGCTGTTCAACCTGGTGAAGAGAAGGCTTCAGGGAGATCTAACAGTACCTTCCAGTACCTAAGTAAGGCCACAAGAAAGCTGGAGAGGGACTTTTCCCAAGGGCAGGTGGTGATAAGACAGGGGTGAATGCCCTCAAGCTGAAGGAAAATAGGTTTAGGTTAGATATTAGGAAGAAATTCTCTACAATAAAGGTGGCAAGGCACTGGCATATGTTGCTAAGAGAGGTTGTGGGCTCTCCATACCTGGAGTGGGCTGGATGGGGCTCTGAACAGTGTGGTCAGGTGGAAAGCTCCCTATCCATGGCAGGGGAATTGGAAAGAGATGATATTTAAGGTCTCCTCCAATAAAAACTATTCTATTGTTCTATGATTTCTGACATTATCTTCCAAGGCTTAGCACATATCAGCTTGAGAGCATGATTCAAAAGAGTCAGAGGAAGGACTTCTGTGCAAAATTCTTCTAGCCTGCGAACCCAGCTTCTCACTTTCATTTCTATCCTTTTCTGTTACATCAGTTGAACGTGGATCAACTGCTCCCAAATATTGCTTTACTTTTACCATGGCAGCAGAGATTAGGGAAGGTAGTAAAGGTTGTTTTCATGCAACTTGACACTGGGATGTCCAGGATAATGGAAGGAGACCTTCTTTTTGCTGGTGGATCTTCTGACTGTCTGGCAGACACTGACAGTGCATGCCACAGTCATTGTGTGTTGTCCTGTAGGCATACCATCATGAAAACTTGTGCAAAAGAAATCTATTCTCTCAGCATGTGGTGTTGGGATATTTAACACTTCTGCATGAAAAAGAAATATGCATGAAGATTGACCATAAACTTTTCCTGCCTCCATCTCCAGGACCACCCAGCAGGGCAGATGTTTTTGTCCAAGCTGAATGGTTTTGACACTCCGTGTCTTTTTCATCTTGACTTCCACAGGTCTTTGTCATTTTGGTGTCATCAAGGCAGCTGAAGATCCTGTGGTAGAGAAGATTTTTACAGGATTGATGATTTTATTCCTGTAGCTGGAGTACTTAAGATCATAGCTAGGGTTTAAAAGAAGGGACTTCAAAACCGCTCTGCAGACAGTGTTAGTTCTGTGGATGTATGGCACTTTACCAATCCCATAGAACACCTGACCATCTCAGCCTGAAAGACAATACAGGTTTCTGTCACCCACAGAATAGAATGATGATCAGAATGCTGCTTTCCCAGAGTGACATTCACCAGCTTGAACAGCAGGGATCTTGCTTCCTCACGAGAGTATGAAGAGTGATAAGATGTGTATGTCATTTTAAGAAACACCTCTTCGTGTACCCAGCAGATTCTCAGCTGGTGGAGACTGGTAAAGTGTGAACTCAGCAGGCTAAAGAAAAGGCAGTCCTTCTTACTGAATAATTTCTGAATAAAAGTATGGCCAGTGCCATTTCTACTCCTGCCTTCTACAGTGTCCTGCAAAATGCCTCTAAGGAAGAGGACCTCCAAGGCTCTCCAAGAGTTTTCAAGGCACAAAAGACCCGAGGTGGCTAGCCAGTGTGCTTGTCATCAGTGGGGCACAGTAAGCAGCAAAAGAACTAAATGAAAGCACTTTCTTCGGTGTTTTGTAATATGCAAGAGAAAGTTTCATACTATGGAAACAAAATGGGAAAAGACACTCTTCTCCAACACCCATGGATAGATTTTCCATGAGTTTTTTGACTATCAGGAAATGGAATATTTTAGAGTCCTCCTAATTTCTTCTTCCGTCCTGCACATTCACAAGCCTGGGGATACCTGTGAAGATTGTCTGACTTATTAAATAATTTTTAAAATATTAGAATAAAACTGTTACAGATAATCTGTTTTATAAGCACTTTTAGAATCATCACAGGCATACCAGCTGCTTATAATAATGGTTTTTAAAGATGCAGATTTGCACTGCCAGTAAGTGCTGGCAGTAGTCACACTAGTGGTTGAGAATGGTTTCTGAAGGATACTGTTTCCCTTTGACCACACACCAATGCACTCTTTCCGAACAGAGTGAATGGGGAGCAGTACCTACTTCCAGACTCGGACAAACTGAAAATCTTGTACTCTCTGGTGACAGCTCTAGCTCTCTGAGAAGATGGTGTGCAGGAGAGGGCACCAGTGAAATATCTGGGCTGATTATGTTCCAGGACTGGAAGGCTCTTGCCTTGGAAACCATGGAACAAGTCACTGCCCCTTTTTTGTCTTCTGTCTTGCTGTGGGCTCTTCAAGTCCTCGTCAGAGAGGTCACTTTAGATTATTTCTTTTATTTTTTCTTTTTTTTGGAATTTGTTGCTGTTGTTAGTTGGTTGGCTGGTGGTTTTTAGGGGTTTTTTAGTAATTTTGTTCTGGGTTTTTTTGGTTTCTTGGTTTTTTTGGGGTATTTTTTGGTGGGTTTTTTGTTGGTTTTTTGTTGGGTTTTTTTTTGTTGGTTTTTTTTTTTTTTTTAGGAGTTGCTCCCTCACTTCACTGGCTTAAATGTTTATCCAACAGATGTTCGGAGTCACAGTGTACTTCATGCCTATATGAGCTCTTTCATGAGCTCTGTTGATTCTGCATAGCTTATTCACTCACTCTAAGTGGAGGAAGGTTTCTTCAGGAAAAATTATGAGCACATCTCTTGTTCTCAATTCAAAGAAAAGAAAACTATGTTCTTTGTATTCTGCGACCTGGTATGACCACAGAGTTCCTCCTTTATCCCTGCATTTTGGCCCGTATGTCATCTGCTAGCAAGCAGGTACCCAGTTCATGAGAGCGTTTTGGGGGGAATTTCAGGTTAATTTCTGATTTTTAATAAATCACTGGAAAGAAAAGACCAGGTGGTCATTCCAGAATGTTTGTAAGGAGAGATTTCTGGTCAGAAGACAAGTAAGTTTCTTGTGTGTAAAAATCTACACCTGACACCACGAGTCACTTAGTAAAGAGCACACCATGATAGAGACAGGGTTGGTGAGATACAGGGAGTTTTTTCTGGCCAAGAAGCCTACTCAATGTTGATATATTAATCTTTAAATGCTAAAGGTAAGTACTGGCATCCTGGATATGAGAGGGGGACTATTTAAGCAGGCATTGACACAAGACTAAGGTGAAGATTAGCCCAAACTGTCAAATTTATTCTCTCCTTCCCTCCTAGGATTTGAGGAATGGGGAAACTCAAGGAAAGCAAATTCCACAGCCTTGGGTGGAGATTTTTACAACATGCAATCACTGATGATCTACAGTCAGGACTTGGAGACAATGTCTCAGGAGTATAACTCCACACTGTTGCCATGTTAATGACAGAGAGTGCTGTCTAGAGAAGCAAGAAGACAGAGCAGCTAAAGAAAACTCATAGTTTTCTTTTAAAAATAAAATATTTATTTCAAAAGCAGGTATTTTTGGCAGTCATGTGGGCTATTCAAGTTCACCATAGTCACAGCTGCGCAGGTGCACAACAAAGTGTGTTGTTGCTGTATTTTGCTGCACTGGATTTATAATGGCACACCCTGAAATCATACAAAGCTTTCTTGTCTTCAACCCTGAACATGCCCCACTAACAGTGTCAATTTTCCATTTGGCTACCAAGCTGAAGCTGTAAACCATGAGAGTAACCAAACCCCTTGATGAGCTGGGTGTTACGACCTGGTTTACCTCAGCAGCATGTCCAAGGTGAGAGAAGTATGTAAAAATGGAATGAGCTACATGACAAGAGATTACATATGCATAAGGCACAGGTGACCACAGGTAATTTGTGTTGCATAGAGGTAAGCCACTGTGAGGAAGAGTAGTGGAACAATACAGGCTCAGGGAGCAGCACTGTAGCCCTGAAGAGTTACCAAAGTGTGGCATAACAGTTTTGAACTTTGCCAGGAGCCACTCACTCTCAAAGCCAGTTTTAGAATGGAAGCAACTCCTGGACAAGCATTCCTGTCTCTCAGGTGCATATAAGTTCAGAGCAAAAAAAATTACTTGGAAGTATATAAGCGAAAATATCAATCCTACTTCATACTTTGTCCTCTCTGTCTTCCTTCTGCTTCTTGCTGAGCCAAAGAAAGGAAAATATGTTTGGAAGTAAGAGGAGCTGAAGTAGCAGACAGATGTGTAAAGGGCATGAAGACTGGTCTATTAGACCTCACAATATGTGAAGGAAAGTAATACATGAGCTTCTCCAAAGAGGTAAAATTAACTTACAGCCCATAAATAGAAATTTTTCAGCATATACATATCTGCATCATAGTCTCTTATAGAGATATATTAGAGAGAAAAAAAAAAAAAAGTAAGCAGTGCTTTTCCATTGGAATATTATTTGGTGTTTTCTTCTGCACCAATGAGAGGAGTTGGTTTTTTTCCTCCAGTGAGGGTTTTACTTTCCTTCACTGAATCCCATTCTCTCTTGTTGTCTGTGAAATTTTGACAGATGAAGTTGAGAAAAGATGGGTTTCTTTGTTTTTGGAATGCATTGTGCCTATAACTCTAATGGTCTCAATTCAGGAGTAGGATTTTTTTAAATGTCTATTTTCATTGCTACTCTCTTTTTAAGACTGAGCTGGGATAGTGGAATGGAAAATATTAGAAATAGGGCTTTTCCAGCACCTACAAAGCTGCAGCTTGTCCCAACACGCTCCTTGAAGGCAGGATAAAGATTAAATCCAAACCACACCAAAAGGACACAGCACCATCCTTAATGCAGCAATGCCCACACAGAGAGGTCCAAATTGCCGTTCAGATCAGGGTGATCCCAACCCCACACCGGGCAGGCAGAGGTGCCACAGCTGGAATGGAGGCAGCTACAGAACAGCAGGACAGGGAAGACGTGGCACTCCTGGGCTCCTTTCCTTGCCCTGCCAGGAGCACTTGTTCAGCATCTCTTTTTTCTTTCTTTTTTTTTTATTATTTCTATTTCTTTTTTTTAATGTTTGTTTTAATTTTATTGTATTTCCTACAATGTGGGAGGGAGCTGCAGCCAAAAATAATTTTGCCAAGCCAAGGGGATTGGCACACACTGCTTGGAGTCTGCAGCAAGAGCAGAGGCTTTAAATAGACTGAGCTCTGGCTCCACGCTGCTCCTGGAGGGCTGGCAGTCTAACCCCAGTGAGCACGGACACCAACTGAGGTGCAGGATAAGCTGCACCTCTCTGTCCCTGTGCCTGTGAGGTGTTTTACTCCCATCTGTGTTCAGCCCCCTCACCACCCCTAGCTCCCTGCTCACCCCAGGGCAGACTGCAGGGCTGCAAGGGCTGGCAGTGCAACCCATCCCCTGGAAATAACTCTAGAGTTACTAGAAATCTGTCATCAGTAAAGCTGTGGTGGTCTGGTGGCAGCACATGTGCATGGTGGGGAAGCCTCTGCTCCAAGTGTTACATGTGTGAAATGCCAAATGTGGTGAGAGCTAGCCCAGTGAGGAGGTATTGGGATGGCTTCACAACCCTGCTGCCACAAAAGCTGTGCAGTATTGCTGTTCCATTACTCATTGAGCACGGGTGAATTTTTTGAGATAAAGAAGAGACATGATTTCTGTTTCATCATCCTTTCCCTGAGCCAAAAGTAATGCTTGTGAACATCCCTCACCACTGCTAATTAAACAAAAACGTGAAAGTTGACCGGCAAGCCCGGTCAACTCTACCCCTTGCATGACAGTGCCAACCATGGGGGCAGGGTGACGAGCTCCGTTTTGTAGCAGCGCATGATAAAGCTGTCTCCTGCCCCTGTCGAAGACATAGGAGGGCCCAGAAAAGAGCTTCTCTGAAGTCTACAGAGTTCTTCGGAGTATCTCTTTTTGCTTAGGGCTTTACGTGCAAAGAAAGCACGAACTCCGGCAAAGATGCAGTGCTGAAGGCTGAAGCGTCTGTTTGCTCCTTTGAATTCTCTCCTGCCTCTCATCCCTTATTTCCTCAGCACCCCGTATTTCTGTCTTACAGCAGCTGCCGATGACTTTGCTCTCGGGGGGGAGAGGCCCCCTGCCCGCTGCCCTGGCTCCCTCCCCTCCGGGGGGCGCTGGGGCTGGGGCCGCCCGTGCTGGGCAGCTGAGGGGGCGGCGGGCGGCCGCTCCGGGCAGCATCTTTCCTCTTGTTCTGCGGCCTCTCGCTGCTTCCGCTTCACACTCTCGCTGCAGGGCAGCTTGGCATGTCCTTCCCTGAGCTTTCAAAGGCTGCCTGCGCAACTGAAGTCACTTTCTCCGCTTGCTAGTTTCATTCCCTAACTTCGGACCTGCTTCCTCCTCACAACCTCAATCTCCCAAATTGACTAACTCCAAAACTGGGAGTTATTATTTCTGTCGTTATTATTCTGAACTGGTATTGCTTCCTCCTGAGAAAGAGTGATATTTTCAGTCTAATACCAATTTCTTGCGTAGGATAAAGAGGACAGCCGTTAACGTGAATAAATACTTAGGATACAGCGGACATATGTTGGTCATTTCCTCTCTGGCATCCCAGTGTTACTTTTACGGCGACGGCAGCACCACTTAGGCGTGTTCCAAAGGCAGGATACTCTTTCTAAGAGAGTATCGTCTAAGACGACACAGAGCAGGTAGGGGTGCCGCTACCCCTCCTTTTAAGACACGACTGTTTATTTTGTCTCTCTCTCCGATGGAGAAAGAAACATAAAACACGGAGGGAACAAGGAAATGTTCAGTCTCTTAGGCTTCACTAGATGGAAACGGAACAAAAACAAAACAAAACAAAAAAATTAAAAATCCACAAAAACCAAAACAAAGCAAGAAAAAAATCACCCTCCATTAGCGCCTTCAGCCCCATTAGGAAAGTTTCCTGTCACAATAGGAGCTGCAAAGTTGGCTGATAGATCGACTGGTATTTGTGGCTAAAATTCACATATTTAAACCTGAAATAATGAATGTGCCGATCACTCTACCACCACCGCCCCGCTCCCGAAAAAATCCCACCCAAACAAACAGCGAACGGGCTCGGTCCGCCGCCGCGAAGCCCGAGCATAACCAGAGCATCGGCAGCAGCAGAGCGGTGCTTGGCTTTTGTCTCCGTACGCCTTCTTCCGTTCCTTCCAAACTTTTGGACGCTCTCTCCGAGCTGTATTTATAGACCTGGAGCACACGGCTGTATTTTTCCTTATGCCTCCTTTGGCTTGGGCTTAAGTCACTGACGGGGAAAATAAAAAAGGCGGCAGGCAGGCGGGCAGACAAACGGGAGGACAGAAGAGGGAAAGCTGGAAGTCCCGCAGGCGGGACGCGAAGGGAGGCTGGGGCAGGAGGCCGGAGGTGCGGGACTTGCTTGCTCCTATTAGGCGATAGAGAGGTAAGGGTGAAAGTCCGGCCCCGGCTCCCTGCGCGGGGAAAGGAAAGCCTCTTGCCCCGGGAAAGAGACAGGCCAGGACTGCCGCCCCATCCCGGTGCAGAGGAGCCGAATCAAGAAGAGCTTGTGTTTGAATCCGCAGGAGGGGAGTGGGCGGCGGGGGAAGGAGAGGGGGGCACACACCACACAAAGTTTGTGTCGTAGAACCAGATGAAAATAAGGTAAGCACGAGGGGAGCCAGGCTGCAGTCCAGAGCCGGGGGGACAGGAGAGCCGGAGCCCCGACCCGCCTGGCTGCGGCGGGCGGCGGCCCCGGAGGCCGGCGGCTGGCGGGGATGCCGGGGCCGGCGGCACGGCGCAGCTGAGCCGGGATGCTGGAGGGCTGCGGCCGGAGCCGCGGGCGGAGCGGCAGCGTGCCCCGGGCAGCGCAGCTCTTCGCGGGGACGGGCGCTGGGGAACAACGCCGCTCCGCTGGGCTGCCGCCGGCTCTGTTAATACCATTCTTCGTCTCTACAGTGCTTTAAATATCAAAATCCAAAAACAAACCCACAAGCCGCTCACGAAAATAGGGAACTAACAGCTATCTGGAAGCACGCTTATTGGAAAAGAGGAAAGCTTTCCCTGCTTGCAGAAAAAGTGATTGGGAGATTAAAAACGTGGGCGTCTGGGGTTTTGATGATGTTGTTTTGCTTTTATTTTCTCCTGCAGCCTGCAACTAAAGAAGCTCTCTTTTCCCACATGGTGGATGCTGAGAGACTCTAATCAAATATCTCGATAACGTGGATGGTGTAATTATCATGTTGTTAGGCATTCCCTTATTGACGTGCACCACACTTAGCGTCTGATCTCCGAAATATACGTCAAAGCAGTTTCTCAGTTTCTGACATGTTTAGAGAGCCTGTCCTGCAGGTAAGTAAAACATGAGGCTGTGGAAGGAGCTTCCTTTCGGGCTGAAAATGAGACTTTCACGTTTGGCTTCGAGTGGCAGAACGGCTGGAGCAGCATTACACTTGGCTGTGCAATTTGGCATTACCATGACCTAGTTCAAACACTGATGTGCCATGAGGAAGGTACAAAATTATTAAGTCTCCCAACAACCCATCAAATCCCGTTCAGAGCCCCGGCTCTGGACTCTGTTTTTTGGGTTTTTTTAAGCACTGACACTTCAGAACTTTCACCCTTCACCTCTTCGGGCAGATTTTTCTGTTTGATTATATTAATAATCTGATTTCTATTTGCCCTTCCAAATGTGAAAATCAAGCGCCTTCCAACACAGGGAGGGGCTGTTATTTTTAGCTCGTTCGCTGGAACAAAATGTTCCAACATTCTCTGCTTTGAATCTCACTGTGGTTTGACTACTCTTTGATATATAAGACTGTCGGTATCCTTGTCAAAGTACCTGTTATAGGAAATGGCCTCCTCAGCCTGGCAAGTCACTCTGAACTAAGTAGACAGCAGCATTTGCCTACCTAAAGAAACGTTTATAGTATTGCAGGAAAATACCCCAAATATTAAACATTAAAATTTTAAATATTAAAAACCATTAAAAATGGTAAATCTACTGTGGGTGATACCTTTATGATGTTATTAATGGTGTGCCCAGCTATCAAAATAAGTAAGAGGTGAATCAAATATTCCTATGTTTTCTTGTCTCCTCGACAGGTATATTTTGTCAGCACTTGGTGAACAGTTCCAGGGAGTTCCATATGCACTTGATAAACAGCACTAAAAATGTGAATCCGATTCAAATATCACTTCAATAACCCTGTTCCCCCCTCTTCCCCCTCCTTACTCCTCCCTTCCCAGTTGCAGTTCTGCAGCCACTGTTGCGGTTACAGAGTAACATTTAAACGCTGTAAAGTGCGTTTAAATGTTCTTCAACCCTGCCCCCTTCCCTCCCGCGTCCGCCGAGGAGTTCCAGATGACGTTACTTCTGTGTCCATTTTAAAAACCTCTCTCGATATTTAGCTACAAACCGTCCAACCTAAATGCAAATAGTGTTATAAGGGGACATAACAAAGTAGGAGAGAAGGAAGGGAAAGGGAGATACACACTTCTATCAAATGATGCTTCCCAAAGAGAGAATTACATTGATCTAGATTTTAAAAGCTTGCATCCTTGAGGTCATAATGCTGTACACATTTCTATGCACGCACAGGTATAGTCTGAGGTGTAGGGGTTATTACAAGAGTTTTCAACTGCAGTCATGGCTGCAGATTTAGAAAGTTCTTTTATCAGTTGCGTCTGGACACCCGCCTGCATTAGCAAAACCACTGCATTGAATCAAGTGCCTGAACATTGCGATCTTCTTCACAGGATTTTCTGTACCACCAGAGTATAGCCGGGTAGGATGCCCTCCTTGGCCAGAGGCCAGCAGCTGAACGAAGTCAAGTGAATAAAATAAGTACAAAGTAGGGCTCTTTGCAAAACGAGGGTGAAATGCACGTACAGGGAGCATCTAGAAAAGATGAACATCGAGTTTTGTAGCTCCAAATCATTACATTCTCGGTAACAGAACACCATCATTATTCACGAGTGAAAGCGACAAAATCCTGGTCATATGGTGATTATTGTTATAACGAGGACCAATAACATCTTTGTTATAAAAATAGTGTTTGTTCTGAAGAAATTGGGTGAACAGCCATCCAGATAAATACTCCCTGTGCCTAGCAAGCCTACAGTCTTCGTGATGTTTTGTGTGTTGCTAACCGCTCGTCGTTTTTCAACAGTTGTGGGCTTTTTTTTCCCTTGTAATTATGCATATTGTTTCCCACTTACCCTAATTTCAAGCACTAAGGCTCCGAAATTGTACAGAGAAGTAAAAGAAAGGTTATGTCTTCCTGCTTGTGCAGATAAATTCGATACCGACTATTGCTGTGCAGTAACATCGTGTGATTCTGCAGAGCCCACTCAAACATTAGAGTCTCTAATTCCTCTCTATTTTTAATTCACCTTAGTTGCCTTTTGATGCTTTTTTTTTTTTGAAGAACAGTGATCAATTATTTTTACAGTGCAACACTGACGCTGTTCTTCAAGTTAGGCGCCTTTCATTTGTATTTGTATTTACTTCGCAGTTACGACATCCCGCGGGACCGGTGTATTTAAAACAAGAGGACGGGCACACGCCCAGGGAGCCACAGAGAGCCCCGGGAGCTCGGGGGCAGCGGGGTCGCGCCGCGGCACAGACCGCGGGCTGCAGCCCCCGCCGGCGCTTCCCAGCGAGGGCGGCGCCGACCTGGGCACCCGGCGGCACAGCGCTCCTCGCAGAGGCCGCCGCGCTGGAACATAAAGCCCCCATAAAGAGGCTAGACACAAAGCCAGGAGCCCACAAACACAGTTTGGGGATGACGGGTAGCGGGAGGACGTGCATCCGGTGTTCACCACGGGAGCCTTCGGGAAGATTGATTCCAACGCCGCGTCATACTCGCTGCCGATGAGCCGGGTGCGGGCGGCCGCGTTTGGCCAGGGCGACGGGGCCCGCGCACCTCCTCGCCATCGCCCTCCGCGGCCGCCTTTTCGCACACGCACAACCAATGCCTCCGGGAGCATGGGACAATCCTCTCCTCACCTTACAGACCATTCCCGCCCACTCAGGCCGGCGGGATTCCTGCGGTCTCCGCCGCCGACCCGCTAGCGGCACCTGGCTGTCCCGAGGCAGTGCCCAGCCCTCCTTTTCATCCGCGGACTGTCTCGAGGCTTTCCCGCATTTAATCGTGCACGCCGGCGGAATCAGACCGCGCTGCCGAAGCCGGCGGGGGGGCCGCAGCAGTTTCCCGGCGGGGACTAGCAGCAGACGCTCCCTGCGCCGAGGCGGGAACGCCGGCCGCACCAGGGCTCTGCGCTGCACCCCTCCTCGCCCCCACCCCAAAACCCATCTGCCGCCTTCCCCCGCAGCGCCGTGACCGCGGACGCGGCCTCGGCCGGCACTGCTTTTCAGGCGCCCGAGATTTCCATTCCCCTTGGGAAAACAGCCCCCGATCTGGCCAGCGGCTCTCGGCGTCCCGCGGCCGCCGGCGACACCCCCGAGCTGCCTCGCGGGGCGAAGCGGGCCCCGCACGCCGCGGGCGCGGCACATGCGCGACGCCGCAGCGCTGCCTCGCGGGCCCCGCGCGCCCCCTTGCGGCCTGCGCCCGCGGCTCCGCGCCGGGAGGTCCGCAGCCCTGCCCGCTGCCCTCTGCCCTCTGCCCTCTGCTCACCTCCCTTACCCTTAGCCGGAGGGCTGTCCTGCCCTTTGTCCACTCCCTTACTGCTAGGCCAGGGGGCAACCGTGCCCTCTGCCCTGTGCCCACCTCCCTTACCGCTCGGCCCGGGGGCTGCAGCCCTGCCCTCTGCTCTCTGCCCACCTCCCCTGCCGCTTGGCCGTGGGACTGAGTCTGCTCGTGTGCTCCTGTGCCCACGGGCCACAACAGCTCCCCAAAGCAGTGCTGTGGGCTCTCCCCATGGCATCCCTGAAACGCCGGCTGACTGGACTCCAGACTATAAGCTTCACTTTACGGAAGGGAACCAATGGAAAAATTACTAAGTTTATAGGCTTTTTTGAAATGATTAAAATCTAGTTCTACTCTGGACTCCCTACTACCGCACAATGATTATGGGCACAAATTTGTATTGAGGCTCCAGAATTCATGTTAGTTTTTAATTAACTGAGTCCTGATGAGAACTTAAAACTGTTTACTGGGTATTGCTGCATGCTGCTTCTTCATTAAACTGAAAAATAATGTTTTATGGAATCATTTTGGCAGGTTTTCCAGAGAGTTTGATGCCTGTAGAGATCTTTATGCAGAACTTTTCCACAGAGCTGTCAGTTTCCTGCAGTCTAAGCTTTGCACCATGTGCTCCAGGATGCCATCTCATCATGGACAGATATCATTGTTTGTGGGGACCAACACCCCCCACCCTTTTCCTGATTTCTTAATCAGCTCAAATCTGACATCAATTGGCTGCTTACAGGTCATTGCTGTTACTAACTCAGTCCTGCAATCAGATCTTCAAAGTCAGCCAGGTGGTCCCATTTCAGGAAACAGAGGTGTTTCACCAGTATGGAACTGTCTCCACGAGGGACAGTGTGCCACACTTGATCTCTATTTTGTTTTAGGTAGATAAGCTTGGCAGAATTGTGCAACCCACCAAAATGGAGAGCATCAGCTCGTACCATAGCTATGAAATAAAGTACAGTTCTCCCCTTACTACAGAACTTTACTAATGGAAATTTAGACTAAAATCTAAAATCAAATTCTTTGATCAACATACATGTGACCACAGTAAAGAGGCATCTTCAAGAATAAGAGGAAACGGGACCTAACAAGAAAGGATGAAGTACCTAGATTTCTTCTTGAAGGTTGAGGAACACCATGGTGATGGCCTATTGCCCCTTTAATCGCAGTGGAAAGAAGAAAGGGAGATGGTGTTTTTCCCTTGCTATTTGAATATGTCCATCCCTAACTTCCCTATGTTTCCGAACAGAGTAGCTATCTGGGAATTTGTCATGCACCTTTGGGAGCTGAGGAACATATGGCCTATTTAGAGATGACAGGTGGGGCAAGGATGACTCTTCTGATGCCTGCTGTTAGAGAAGCCAAATTAGATTTTGGTGTAATTTATCAGAGCTGGAGGCCACCCCATGTTACAGTAGTTGTCCTAGTTATACTTATGGTCACAGTATGCTGTACTTTTATATGCTAATTTCCTTCCCTTTGTGGCCCACAAAGAGAAAGAAATGAATAATGGTGTTTCTAGTCCACCAATAACTGCCGAATAGCTACGAGCCAATATAAAGTGTGAATGAAGACCTCTCACAGGGATTCCAGCAAGTCCAGTTGCCACATAGGCTGTCATGTCTCTGCACATAAAAGTTTCTTCAGACCAGAGCATAGCAGCAGAGACAGACATGAGAGAAGGAAGGTTGTGAAAGGGTTACTCAAGACTTACTCCTATGCAGAAGGCTCCACCCCGTCTGTTAATGGGGGATGTTCAGCACATATTTCTGGGCTTAACTCACAGTATCTTAACATTACCCCTGGGATGAAATATACCCTCTTTTATGAGCTCAGGAGTGGTAAAATAAGAACTTTGGTGAATTATGCAGAGGTCATCCTAATTCATAAATATGAAATGGGCTCCTTCCAAAAATGATTTGCCATGTTTTGTTACCATATATTTGAATTGCCATGATTTTCTATACTTAATTTTTTGTGGTTTTTTTTCATGGGAGTTCACTTCTAGGGAATTTTATACTCCTGCCCTGGTAAAGATTCTAGTATGTAAAGTCAGGTTTAATTTTTTTAGTTTTGTGATTCACCCCTCAGAAGGCTTTTGGATTCTGAGGGAGAAGAATCTCTCCTATAATGTTAAGACAGGGACCAACAGAAAGGAAAACAGAAAAGTATATTTTTTTACATTTATGCCACTCCTTGTGAAGCTTATTTAGAGCAAATCACATGGTAACTCTGAAAAACATACTGACACTACATCCTCACCTGGTTTGAGTGGTTTTCATTTCATTTCTTTAATTTCTTTAGATCCTCTTCACATCCACACCTAAGGACACTAACTTATGGGTTATATATATATAATAACTTATGAGTAACAATGTCGTACTCATTACACAGGTGGTGTAGCCTCCATAGAATCACAGAATAGTTTGAGTTGGAAGGAACCTTTTAAATGTTCACAAGTCCACTCCTCTTCAATGAGGAACCTCTTCAACTAGACCTTCAAGATTGTTTATCTTTGAATAGAGCTTGTTGTACAGCTTGTTTCATTTGCGAGAGAGCGGCAGCTTCGCAAAGGTGCTACCTCTCTCTGCACCACAGCAGACCACACCATAAGGCTACCTACATTCTTTCTCAAGTGACCTGCCCTGCTCTTTGCTTTTATTCAACAAATAAATGAATTCATCATGCCTGAAAGGGAGAGATGCAGAATTCATGAGGGACTTACTGGGAAGACCCCCAACATGTCTTCATAAAAATAATACTAATTGGTCTGCAAGTTTAAAAGCAAAGAGCCCAAGCAAGTTCTACTGGTGGTGAGCTGAATCTGTGTTTGCCTGGGGTTTTCTAGTTAACCCTCAGAACAAAGAAGGTAGCTTTGTTATTAAAAATTCCCTATATCATTCCTGAAAAGGCAGCCAGAATTAGTGGTAACTGGTACTTTATTTCTGAGGCAAGCTCTGCTGAACAGCTGATACTAAACAGGAGGGAATTGTTCAAACATCTGTCTTTGTGGCAGAATTGGAAGCTTCTGAGATGATTCCCCATAACTGCAGATATAAAGAAGAATGAATAGGCTGATTTTAGGGAAAGTGTGATTAAAAAAGAAAAAAAAAAGAAACAAAACACCAAAAGATGTTTGAATTCTTAGACTGTGCAAGACTTTTCACCAGAAAACAGAACATATACTCTCAGGCATTTCTTTGTAATTTCTTTCCATCTGTTAGACATGTAAGTATTAAGACTGCTACTCTCTTTTTTCAGTAAAAAGGAATAAAAATTGATGTGTTTCCCTTCTTTTCATTAAAGGAAGGAAGTGAGAAGAGAATATAGACTAAAGATATATTTATGGCAGTTTGCTGTCATTTCGCACAATTCCAGAAGTGTATGTAAAATGGAAAGTACAGGCCAATAAAAGTAATTTTCTGAGTCCTATTAGCTGCCAAATGGAATCACAATATACAGTTAGCTGGAAATCTGCAAGATTTCACACCTAATTCTACTGGACTGAAATTTTAATTTGCCATCAGAACAAAACCTCTAATTGCAAGCAGAAGCAGCTTATTACATCTTTTATGTGACTCTGACTCACACATTGACCAAACTGTAAGGAAATAATTTTCCTTTGCATAGAGATGATGATCCCACTTGGATGTTCTCTACCTAAGAATTCCTCACAATTTACTAATAAGAAACAGAAAATGAGAGGAAATTATCTTCATCTGTTTCTCTCACCCATAAAGCCCAAAATAGACAATGTGTTAGAGCAATTGCATACCCTTGCACCTTCTCCAGTTAACTCCTCTTGCACAGTCCTCAACTAGCAAGCTGTTAAAGAACTTTGGGGAGAGGAACTTTTATATCTCAGGTATCAGTGAAAGGATTGTAGTAAATGCAGGGGCAAAACAGAAAAATAGTAGAGTTAGGAGTTAGAAGGGTAAAGGGAAAATGGGGGAAAGGGCGCCTACTGAGACTTCTCTCTCCAGACATTCATGATCAAAGCCCACCACTGCCATTAGGCAATCAATCTGCAGTTGCATACATAAAACTTTGGCAGTGTGTAGTCTCCACTGCTTTCAACAGAGGCTTTAGACATCTGAAACTGGGCACTCTCCCAAAATTTAGATCCAGTTGCACTGTACATTCCAGAGAAGGCAGCATCAAATCAGAGGCCCTCTTTTACCATGTTATTTTCAAGCTGAAGTGAATAAAAAGTTATGCTCCAACCTCTCTGTTTAACCTCTTGGGCTGGCCATGTTTGTGTCCTCCAACTTCATAAAATGGCATACACTGCTAGTAGGCAATTGCTGGCTAAATGCATGGTTATTTTAGGAGAGAATACTGATAATGTGTGCCTTTCTTTCCTGACTAATTCTGTCTGGGATCATTCAGTTACCTACTACTTCTTAATTTTGCAAACATAAATCTACTTTGACATCATATCCTATAGGTGTAATGCATGTTGTTTCTTAAGATGAGTGACTCTGAATCTCCTGATTTGTTTTGGTTTTCAGATTTTAAACCTTTCTGTCTTTTGTGGTAGGACATTCTCCTAGACTTCACTCAAAACCAGTACTAGCAGCCAGCCAAAGTTTTAGCAGCTTCCTATTCTTACTCATGCTACAGCCAGAAGTTTCTCAAGCAGCTGCACTGGATTTCTTGCAGAAAGATATACTCAAAGAAATTCTGCAATCAAATTACAGAATGCAGCCTCAGTTACTTGATTGTAGTCTATTTACCTCTACCTCTAGATCTTTCTGCTTTCTTCTGATAAAACACATCTTTAGAAATAACATAATCTCTTTGTATCTGAAAAATACAGAGGCTGCCCTACATTTACTAGATTTCACAATTACAGTGTATTCAATTTCTTGACTATCTATCTATCTATCTATCTATCTATCTATCTCTTTCATTCCTTTATCAGAAAACAGTACTGTAACTGTAAATATATGGGACATTTGCTGAACTCTTCCACATCCACAAAAATGCCCTGTGAAATGTGCAGACTTCAGTGAAGTTCTGCAGAAGAGATCCTTCCACAAGAAAAAGTCAGAGACTAAACACCACTTAATAGGATACACATAGAAGTGTGGTGAGATCCAGAGCATGCCCATGAAATCATCTGTTTATTTATGATAAGAAACTCACTTCCTCTTGGATAACCTCAGGATTGCTTTTGTTAAATCCTTGGCAGCTTAAAAGTCATCTTGCTTTCCAGCATCTGAGACTTCTTCCTTTCTCTTTTCTTCTCTCTTCCCCATACAAGGGCCCCCTCTCTTCACTCAGCTCCCACTCTCCCTCTCAAATGACATTCTTTCGGTACTTGTCTGCACAAACAGCACAAGGCCCAGGCTGTGCTTCTGAAAGCCAGGAATAATGCCTTAGTCTTTTGCAGTGATTGATGCACTATCCATGGAGAATGCTGTACCATGGTCAGAGAGGCTTCACAAAGCCATGCACTATTAAGGTACCTGCTGATCTACTTTTTACTTTCATTGTAACTTAAACAAAAAAATGTGGTGGATGTTCCATGACTGTATGGTCATTTTTGTTGTTGTTGTAAAGCTGTAGCTCAAGATTTCAAGTCACATCCAGACAAGGAATCACACACACCGAGATCTATGTTACAAAAAGGTCTGTATTTAATATTTAAAGCAACTAAAACTGGAATAAAATATTCTGCTTGAACAGAACTACAAGGCAAGTCTTTAGTTCAGGCTGTGCTGCCTAGTCTAATCAAACACACAAATAACCTTACTTTGATTAGTATATCTACGGATATACTAATATACTAATATACATAGCATATATACTAATATGTATACTATATATTTATATATATACTAATATATATATCAGCTCACATTTCCTTTCCTAAACCTTTGACCTGACATTGCACAAGTATACCTTCCATGTGTATCCAAAGACTAGAATACAGCCGAAGATGTTAATACTTGCCCAACTTGAGTGAGTAGAGACAATGTGCTTTACC
Source organism: Melozone crissalis (assembly GCF_028551555.1). Lineage (NCBI taxonomy): Eukaryota > Metazoa > Chordata > Aves > Passeriformes > Passerellidae > Melozone > Melozone crissalis. The sequence goes on along the minus strand of NW_026535783.1, from coordinate 42,508,954 downwards.
TTATGCCTGATCCTGCACCTGAGGCATGCAGACATCTATTACAAGACAAGTTCTAAAGGGTTAAGAGATTTCAGTTTTATTGTGATCTTAGTAGCTGAGTAGCTGAGTTCTATCCTTTAACATTAAAGTCAACCACAGAATTCCCATTAACTTCAGCATTAAATGGGAATATTCACTGAGCATCTGTCAGGGGAAAAAGATATAGTAGAAATTGGAGAGTTTTAAATACCTATACTGAAAACACTGTACAGACATACTGAGATGCTGGCAGTTCAGGAAAAGCTTTATTGATAACTCCTTAAGAAATTAACCTGCTGCTTTTCTCTGGTTATGATTTTGTGCACGGAAAGCTTAACCCTTAGGACATTGACATTTTACCAAATCACCAAACAAACAGAGCACAGCTGGATTTCAGTCAGAAAGTCTCCTGGGCAAGCTGGAGTTTTGAAGGTAATAAGGTAATTGCAATATTAATTTATATAGATAATTAAACAATTTAGTTAATTTATAGTTGCTAATTATATGCTATATGCTATTTTTCTGTATATCCAAGTCTCATGAGTAAAACCTGAAATGACTCTGTAAAGCTCACAAAGGTTTTCCAAGTTTCAACAAAATGTTGCCATCTACTGTTAGTACAATAATAATAATGAAAATGCTATATAAAACTTAAATGGGTGAAACAAGTACTGTAATTGTGGAAGAACTTTGTGGTTATTTGCATCCTATTTTGCTGATGCACAAGGGACTTTTCTTTGAATGCACAGGCAATAACGTGTTCGTAAATCCTTCTGTATGTAGAAGGAGAATAGAGTTCATTGTTTGCAAGATCTCATTATTATTACTTTTCAGCTCTAAAAATGTTGTAATAGTTTCCAGAACTAGCATTTATGGTATTCAGTATGTTGAGAGAAAATAGGCTTAATTGAAAAGCTTGTTCAAAATGTTCCTCATCTATTTTTTTTTTCTTTGACAAAGCACCCAGAAAAGTGATAGTCTCTTGCATAGCAGATTGCCAATTATTTTACTTCTCCTATTAGAAAATAAAAATGCACACATACATACATGCACACATCCTTTACTGAAAAATGCATAAGAGATACATCAGGGTCAGGCAGGAGTATCTTAACTAAGGACATAAAGACCTATCTGTTTCAGACTGCTTCTGGGCCAACAATAGCAAAAATACTGTCAGTCTTTTATGTTATACACAGCTGAAACAGTTAAAAATTGGTTATAAATGTTAAACAGGAATTTATCTCTGAAGCGCCAAAAGTGAAGACAATATGCTTTTTTCCCATATATGATGCCGGAGCAGGACGTGGATTTCAAACAATTATGAGATCTCTGAATTCCTACTGTGTGGACCTTAACTGGCATACTTATTTTCTCATGTCCCAGATTTGCTCATTAAAAAGAAGCCACTGAATTTTCTACATCAGATTTTGATGGAATAGTAAAATCTATTCCACTCACAAAGCCTAACATGTTTCAAACAGAACTTGCCATAACTTAAAAGAGACCTTTGCTCATGTGTTCTTTTATTACAGTCTCAAAGAAACAACCTCAGCTGCCTGTCACAGGTATGAGCTGTGAAAAGGTCAGAGGCTGTCCATACTCTCTAGAACAGAAGGAATGTAAATACCAAAAGAGCAAAACCCATGGCTGGTGTCATGCAGTGCCACCTGCACCAGAAACTGTGAATTGTAAGTGATTTTCCAGTGAGTCTGAGGAGGCTTAGTGCTGCTTCTGATGGAGCATTGATGTAGAATGGCTCTTGATCAGCTGTGTAACACAGTCATGAAATGGAGGGAATATTAGTCATGTTTATTGTTTCAAAGCATGCTTATTCAAGGCACAAGAAAGTGAACTTCTGTGGTGTAAGTTCTGATCCAGCAGACAAGTGCAGTTGTGTGAAGTACAGTCTGGAATGGACTATGTTAAGAAACAGAGAGCAGTAGCTCTGGCCCCTGGAACTCTGTGCTGGATAGCTTTTTTCACCATTGTGTGTCAGCCAAAAGCAGTTTCAGAAATAGCATGCAGGTTTCTTTGTTAAGAGGTTATGCAAAACGGGCCAAAGCGCCAATAACTTTTTGAGAAACAAAAAGGATGGAGTTAGGAAAGCCCTTACTCAGCAGGAGTTGATATGATCAAGGGACAGGAAGAGCAGCAATAAGGGATAGAAAAGTCTAAGACCTTCAGTGACATCATTGCCTTGATTTTTTACTAGTTGTGTTTGTCTTCGGGTCTCTTAGGTCCCTAAACCTATTATCAAGGCCTTGGAAAATGAAATGTCGCTGGGATAAGGGATGATGGAGTTAAGGACTACTTAGGCAGGCTGGATGCAGCAACCCCATGGCACCAGATGGACTGCCCCTCAGGATGTTGTGAGAGCTGGCTGATGCCCCTGTGACACACTTTGTACAACCTTCAAATTATCATGGTGTTTCAGAGAGAGGTTTCTGACAACTTGAGAAAGATAAATAATGTATTGCCTTGCTCAAAAGGGTCAAGGAGGTGGGTGGGTCTAGGGATATCAGGCTGGCCAGCCTCACCTTAGGTCCATGGTAAGATTATGAAGCAAGTCCTCTGGGAAGCCCTGTCCAGATGATGGAAGGAGAATAAAGTGATTGGGAGTATGGACAATGTCCTTAGCAAGGACAAACCACACCAGACCTGCTGGATTGCCTTCTGTACCATCCCATGTAGACAAGAGGTTGAGAAGTGGATACAGTTTCCTCAGCTCAGTGAGGCCTTCCAAGTAACCTCCTGTCGTATATTTACAGATGGATTGGTGAGATATAGATACTACAGACAAACTATACAGCAAGTGGAAAAGGTTCTGGGTGGCCAGGTTCATAAAGTAATGATCAGAATTATGAAATCTGCAGCCAGGTAATTGTGAAATTGTGCAGGAACCAGTCAGGGAATAGGAAGTGCTTAAAGTAACATTTTGCTTGCAGATTTTGTAATTATGAATCTTTTGATTCTAAATAAAAAGCAAAATTTTCTAACTTTGAGACTCTTTAAGACACTGAATCAAAGCATATGCTGTGATTTTTTACTTTCTTTGATACTGATTCCTGTGTTAGATTTGTCAGTCTGTAATTGTCAATCTGTTGAGACAAGACTGGTCATACCAAACTATTGCTAGATGTAATAAAGAAAGCATCTTACCACACATGAGAATAAATGCCTATTGTCAATAGTTTTTCACTTTGCCATCCTTTGCTGCGGCTGTCCTAATCCCAAACTCTTCTGGGAGGTGTCCTGCATTAGCCTTTTCAGTGGTGGCAGTAAAAATTGCTTTAGAATTAAAAAGGCTCTAGCTGTGATTTACCTAGTGCTGGTGACAGGCTGGCTGGTGGACACAACAACAAAAAAAAATCCTGAAGATGATATGGCAATGTCTTAGGACTTCCCCCATCTAATGCTGTCAGTGAAAACTTTTCATTAAAAACCCACAGTGGAAGTATCTGACTTCAGCATATCCATAATGTTGCTCTTCTGTGGCATTAAAAGACATGCCCTGTTCATAAAAGAGTTGTGTCTTTTATTTGCATGAGCAAATCTTCATGGTGATATTTTTGCCATGGTCAGAGCAGAGATACGGCATGAAAAATGAAGCCATGGCCAAAACAGTCTTATCTGTGCAAGGGAAGGCTCAGTGGGAATCTTATCAATGTGTATGAATACATTCAGAGGAGGAGCATGTGAAGAAAATTCAGTGAAGCTCTTTCCTGTGGCGTCCAGTGACAAGACAAGAAGCAATGAGTGCAAATGGAAACAGGGGCAGTTCAATTTGAATGTCTGAAAATAGCTTTCCACTGTGAGGATGACCAAGCACTGGCACAGGTTGCCCAGAATGGTGATGGAGTCTCCATCTGTGGAGATAGTAAAAAACCAACTGGACACTGTCCTGGACAGTGCTTAAGCAGGAGGTCGGACCAGATGACCTCCAGAGACCCCTTCCAAGCTCAACTGTTCTGTGATTCTGAGCAGCTTTTTACCACAGGAAATGGTGGCATAATCTACTAATCCCAACATTTAAGAATAGCACTTTCCTACTTTTCCAGTAGATAGGAGTGCTATGGTTAGACAGGAAGAAGTGGAAAGTAACATGTAAATGGCAGTATGTAGCTATGCTTAAGCACACAATCCTCCTCCAGCCATGTAACCGAGCAAAGGGTTCCTACAGTTATCTGAAAAGACAGCTTTGTCCCTTCTTCACTTTCAGTTTTGTTCTTCAGTATATGCATATTATAGGTCAAAATTTAAATCACATTAATAAAACCCAAAAAGGTCTGGTTATGTAACTATCAGTTATTAGATTGCTACAAAAATCATGGAAGAGGAGTTAAATGCAGTGGGATTTATGAAAACCGATTCCCAGAGGATATAACACTAGATGTGCAAAATAATAAAATTTAATATGAAACATGCTGTCTGTCTGTTTTGGAGAAAAACTAATCTTTCCAAGAGAACTTTCTAGGCTTAATTGGTCACAGTTGCTGGTAAGGACAGAATGTTACAATTGTCTATGAAACTTTGCAATTTGGACCAGAAACATGTCACACTTCTCCTCCTCAGTTCATTCACGTCAGTTAGCATATGCTGAGTCCAGGGACAGCAATAATCCAAAGGACAAACATCTTTTAAAATGGGCACATTTTGTGATAACTGGTTTTTGTTTTGTACCAAACTTTGAAAAATAAGGGCTTTTATGCAGATCATATGAATTGCAGTGTCATTGAATGTAATTGTTCTGATTTTCACGTCTTTTTTTTTTTCTTTAAGCAACTATTGGAGACTGAGGACTATATAATAATTATAGCCACAAAATTATAACCATCTAATCATATTTATAACTATATTATTGCAATTAATAAATACTATTCAATAAAATTACGATTATATTATCATACAATCCTGGAATGCTCTGGATAGGAAGAGACTTAAAAGATCATCTAGTTCCAACCCCCCTGCTATGGTCAGGGACACTTTCCACTAGACCAAGTTGCTCCAAGCACCATCAAACCTGGCCTTGAACCGTTCCAGGAATGGGGCCCCCAGAACTACTCTAAACAAACTGTTCCTGTGTCTCATCACCCTCACAGTAAAGAATTTTTTCCTAATATAATATTCAACACTATTTTAGTAATAAATCTACAACCTCACTTTTCACAAAGAATAAGAAAATTTGCTTTCCTGAAATGAACGGCAAAGCCCCAATCACTGTGCAGCCCTCATCCACAGGACCTCGGCAGATTCACATTCTTTGCAGATCCAGCAGAGGGAGCTTGTTTTACCCAGAAAAAAAATGCTCAATTGAAATAGCAAGCTGTTTAAATTCTGGGGAAAGAAAATATTGCCTAACCACATTAAAAAGTCAAAATTATATGAAACAAGTTAATAAGTCTTAACAGACAAATAATTTGGAGTGGTTTTCATGCACTATTGTGTAATCTAGTGATACTACACAAAAACCCCAAACCAAAGCAAACGAAAACAAAACAAAAAACCAACCAACAAACCCCACAATATGTGTTTGACTGTAATAATTGTTTTCATTGTGTTACATGTTCAGTCAAAGTGAAGTCTAAAATCAAGATCAAGTCTGTCATTTCAATCACAATAAAAATGTATCTCATGAGAGGCATGGCAGTTACCATTTTTGCTTAAAATTACTGTTTGTATATGGCAAGAGCATCTAAGTAAAACTATAAAATTGTATTGGTACATAGGAAGCCTTTAAATATTTACAACCTATTATCATGGCTCAGAGTGTTTTTAGGCATTTGAGTTTGTCACATTTAGGAGATCATTATACGTGCTGCTGTTAAAATTATACACCTGTTGTAGTTTACCTTCTTTCATTTGTTTCATCTAAGATTTGAAAAGCATCTTTCTATCAGTCATGATAATCTGTACTTTTTTGGCTTGATTTTACATATATTAAAAATAATGTTGTCTGGATTTCACACATATGAAAAATTAGGGTTTATTGTTAGATGTCTAGCTGAGGACTGGGCAAGAGCAGAGAGGAGAAATCAAATATCTGGGCTCTATTTGGTTTGCTTTCCCCACAAAACATGACAGCAACAAATGCACTGTAGGCTGAGGACACGGATAGCATGCTGCAAAATGAGGGAAGATAAGGTTATGTTTGATAAACATTTCTTAGTATTGGTTATTACATAAGAAGTGATTAATTGTCTCTGGCTTACATTAATCTTCTCAGGTTATACCCATTTAAGACAACTCATATAATTATTTTTTGGTAATTGCTTGATTGCATAAATATCAGGATACTATAGTTGTGATTGCTACTAATGCATCCTAAACAGAGTTATTTAATTATGCTTAGGAATATATCTGATTTTGAAATGACACTGACATATAATTTATATTATTAATATCTCAATATCATAGGCAATGTACTATCTCTTCTGAGAAACAGAGATTTGCTAACATTAAGAAATTACATTCTCACTGTGCCTTTGAGAGTCAATTTACAGGTGTGTTCTAGTTTTGGACAGGACCCGGAGATTTATTCCATACCACCTTACACCATTGCCAGGGGAGGGGGCAAGGTACCCGCTGTCTTCTGAGAAGAAGAGTGAAAACACTGTGGCATTTTCTGCCATTGTTCTTTGTCTCTGGGTCTATGCTGAGCATTTTTGCATTTGGATCACACTCTTTTCCATTCTTCTGTCGTTAATATTGTTGCTGTTACTATATGTTTTCCCATCTCATAGTTGTTTAAAGTAAATTTTTCTTATCTCAACCCATGGTCTTCACCTTTTGTACTTCCAAATCTCAACTCCATCCTGCTGGAGTGACAAGGGGAAGGGTAATGGGGAAGTGAATGAGCAGCACCTCATTTGGGAGATTCTCTGTGGGGCACTGTGTGAGGAAGTACCACTCCCAAACCATGACAAGGGTCAGCTTAGAGGATGACCACAAGGCTGGTTCTACCAGTGGTAATGACCTGGTTATAACCTCTGGTGAATGTAGAGGGGATTAATGGAGGAGAGATGGCAGCAGAAAACCTAGTTTAATTACAAAAAGAACAGGATGTGACACTGCAATCACTTTACAGCCCCAAACTTTATAAAATCTTTTTCCTCATCACATGTTAAGGATGATTCTGATGTACGTCAAAAAGGGAAAGATAGGAACATGGTGAGAATTATGTGGCAAACTGCGCTACTGCTTACAGAGAAAACCTGATGTCACTTTCCTTTTGGCACCACATACAACTATTTTCTTTTTTTTTTTTCCAAAAATGTATGTATTAAAAGCAAATTTTAAATGCAACAAATCAGATCATATCAATGAAAAACAGAATTTTCCAAATATTCAAAATGTAAACATGATTGGCTAAATCACTATGAAAAAACAATGCTCTCTTTTTAAGGTCACATTAGTAACACCAAACAGATTTTAGTAGTTTTTAATTCAGTTATGAGGTTCAGTTAATAATCAAGTTCCTAGACTCATTTTTAACTTGGTAATATTTTAACATTTTGTTATTTCACATATATAAATTGACTGTTTCAGTTTTTCTAAAAATAGGTATTCTCTAAAAATGTTCAAACATCCCTCAAACTATTCAAATACAGAGCAAAAGGCCATGAATTAGATTTCTGAAGGAAGTCAGAAGCTTGACATTATTGTGCCTGTTCTTTATGAGCTCTTGCTAGCTAAATCTTAATTACCAGACAAATATAAACTATATAATTTTTATATTCTGCAGCCTTGGAACATAACAAAACATCATAAATATGAGATCTTTACCACTTTTAGTTGCATGCAAAATCTTAAATAAGACAAGGATTTTTTTAAACAATATATGTGTGGGGTTTTGTAGAAATGTTATGGCTTATTCAATTGTTTGCATTCAGCAGATAAAATAAAAGACTACATCATGAAGTGCAGTGTCTTTCTAACTTTAGGACTGAAAACACTACAAAGTTCTGCTACCTCCAGAGTCTCAAAGACCTCTGTTAGAACTGGCTCTCATTCTGTCATCCCCTGGGGCAGACTTTCCTTATTCCAAATAGCTTGTTGAAGAACTAATTTGCACTACAAAATCTGACCATAATAATTTGAAAACCCTTGTTTTAATGCTAACTAACCTAATAATTTTTAAAGTCTTCTGTTTTGTTATCAAGAATAGAAAATGCATTCATGTAGGTTTTATAGTGCAGGTTGTTGAGCTGGTTACTTAGGTAGCTTTCACCACACTGCACGCTATATATGAGTCCCAACTGAATTAACAAAAGCTATCTCCAAAAAGATAAAATGGTACATTAAATAACAGGAAACAAAAATTACAGTGGCTTTTTATTTCAATCCTAAAAGTCTCACAGAAGCAGGAAAAATGCTAGCATGTTTGTGGTCAACATCTGACGGTTGCCAATGGGATATCAACAGAGAATTTGAATTCTCATGGACACTGTGCTACATGGCTGTTATGTCATTGATTATTTTACTAGACTGATGCTTTAGATGGTGTCATCATGCAGAATGAACTCGTGATATGTTTATAATATACCATCCACTATGCCTGTGAGGTTGTTTAAAAATTTTTAAGTCTGAAGAAAACATCGAAAACAGATGAGAGAAGACTTTTTGACAAATAACAGCCAAATAACAACTAGAATAGTCCTGTCTAGTTTATGTACAGGGATTTGAACATGGGATGTTCTGAGCAATGCTCTGGTGATATCAAGGTTACCTTTCTTTGAAAGAAACATTTGTAAGGAGTAAGGAGTGGTAATATATCTCTTAAAAGGCTCAGAGAAGAAACCTGAAAGCATCTGTACAGAACTACTTTTCAAGAAAAATTATACAAAGATTTGATCAACTTGCACAAAAGTTCACATAATTGATCTGCTTATGGACCATCTTGTCTTTTACTAATCTCTTATTACACAACACTTGTGTTGTGACTTGATTTTACACTGGAAATCATGACCTACTGGCAGCAGCTGAAAGATAGTAGGATTCTGTGTGAACCACCAGTAATTTAGGAGGTGGTATGTTGGGGTTTTTTTGTTTCCTGAAACAGGAATGAGTGCAGTCTGATAGCTGAAGATAAAAGCTTGGCTGTATCAGCAAAATTTGTACAGTTGCTCCAGCCACAGGTGCCATGAGCTGGTGATAGTAGGCAAATGTTGTTGCCATCACAGAACAACGCTCTCTGGCAGAGACTGGTATTGTTTCTGATCCATGTACTTCCAGTGTTTGCTGGGAATGGCAGTATATTGCTAGAAGGATTATAGGATGCTGCTAATGACTATTAATGTATTAGAGGAATTAAGCAACTAGCCATTAGGATGAAGATTTCAGGAAACCAGCAAAGTGTTTTGAACTGAAGAAGCACAGGACTTGAGATGCACACAATATTTAAAAAAGCATTCATTTTTACTATTGATGCTGAGGGGGACAATGCTGCCTACACCCAGGTGAAATTACAAACTGTTTGGCAGTGGAATTGAAACATAAAGGTCATTTCATGCTTTGTTACATAAGTGTGTTGATGGAAATCTTCATATTGGAACATGTTAGATAAACCTGTTTATTTCCAAGAAGAAAACCTCAATCTAATTTAAAAATGTTCTAGATTTCATATGCACCTTGTTTTATGAAAGCTGAGCTTCTGAGTCTAATTAAATTTTCAAATAATTTTCTCTTTTATAAGCAATATCTTAATTTAAAAATTGGTTTTGAAATCCTTTTCCTATTTTGAAGGATGCCCAGGTACCATCCATGATCAGATTCAATTTTGTTATAGGATTGAAATGGTCTGATTAGTTTTCCCCTTGTAACAGGTGGTCTGAAAATTTTGCCAGCCCTCTGCATAAGAGAAGTGTGTAAATATTTCCTTTATGCTTTTGCCTCATGGTTATCCTTTCCAAGAACAAGCTGTAAATCAAGTTAAGTTCTGTAAAATTTCTCACACTACTGCCATAGTTACAGAATCATAAAGTAGTCTGGGTTGGAAAGGACCTTAAAGGTCCTCTAGTTCCAAGCCCCCTGCCATGGGTTTTCCACTAGACCAGGTTGATCCAAGCACTATCCAACCTGGCCTTTGACATTTGAATGGGGCATCCCTAATTTCACTGGGCAACCTGTTCCAGTGCCTGCATGCTTTTGTAAGTAATCTCTGTCTATCTTTTTTGTAGGCACCCTTCAGGTACTGGATCACCACAATCAGGTCACTATGAAGCTTTTTTTCTCCTGGCTGAACAAACCCAACTCTCTCAGCTTTTCCTCATAGGAGACATGTTCTCATGAAAAAGTTTCTTCTGAATAGATTCAGTACTGTCTGAACAGCCAAGAAATCTATTTGGCTCCTCCACACTCTAACCCCCAAAAGTCAGAATTTTGCAAGTGGGTCTTTAATGTTTGTTCAAAATGTTGTCCTTGACTGTTGCTATCTATGTGTCTATATCAATTGTGAGTACAAAAGGTAGGATTTCAAACCAGAAGACTCCTAACAACAGCCTGTTCCAGTCTGACGTGCTCATCACAGAGGGATATATCACCTCTGAACGGCTTTAGAGCTGGAATAACCTTCAAAAATAAAACAATAAAATTAATACTGGTCATGAATTAAGAAAGGTTTTGGCATATGTGTGTCTGACAGAGTGAAACAGCTGGATGTGATTGGTTTTAACTTTCAGTATTTACCCTTATTCTCCTCTGGCTTCTTTTAAGCATTCTGTGACTCGTGTTTCTGCACCAGAATTCCAACTCAACAGAGTCATAGGATGTTTTATGTATTTCCTCAGGATCACATAGTTTAATTTGCCAGACAGGTTTACTTGAAGGTAGGTTTGTTATCCAGTGTATTGTTTAAACAGTATAAAATTAATAGCTCAGTAAAAAGCATTCACTATCTTTTACATTAAGCCAGCACTAATTTAAAATGAGAAATTAATTTTAGAAGTTTATAAAGATTTTAAACTGTGAGGTGTTTATCATCAAACTCAGGTTATGATAAAGGATTTTTTAAAAAAAATTATTGGAAAAGACACTGACACACTTCAAACCCAAATATTTTTTCTGTCCAATGTTACATTGAATGCATACTCTAAGCATTCTGCAGTCTGCATTGAACTCTCATATAATCTTCTACACATAACAGCTCAGACAACTAAGAAGTAAGTATCATAAGAGGCTCAATTACTACATTTTGAATATTTGCAGAGATAATACTGTGTTAAAAGTTTTGGTTTAACAAATAACTCTTCAGACTAATTTAGCGCTGCCTTGTTATTGGGATGATTGCAATGAAATTTAGTTTATCAAATAATTTACTTTGGAATGCACATGCCTTAGGGAGGCTTATTTATTTTTCTCAGGAAAGTGCACAGGCCTTAGCAGTTGAGTTAGCTCTTCTGCATCCTTAGCATAGCCCAGGAAGAAGCCTCTTGCTCTGGGGCCATTTTTTCTGGAAGTTAGGTTACTATTTAAGCATGCAATAACCCATAGCATGTATCCATGGGCTATTTTTCATTGATATAATGCAAACAGAACAGAGGTTCAATCCGGTTCAATCCACTGAAAATTTAAGTCATGATACACAAGGAAAGACAGGCAGTAAGGCAAGGTGAAAATGGATTACAGGGTGAGCGGATTTAACTAGCAGCAACAACAGGATCTGAACTATAGCAGTAACATTTCCTGCAATATTGAAAACTGTACTACAAATGACTCTGCAGATGCCTTGGGACAGTGGTCTACTTTACCACTGTGAGTTAGTGTGTTTAGAGACCTGAGCAGTCTTGCTGTCCCCTATTAGTTACACACTGAACACACAAAAAGATGACATGACTTCAACTCTACTTGCCTCTGAGTTTTGCTTTATTCTAGAACCCTCTTTTCAATAATGTTGCCTACCCTGATGTAAAGCAGCCTTGCAACCCTATGAGCACAACTAAGTTTCTTTTTCTTCTGCTACCAAGTTAGGCCCAGCCACTGGTTCTTGGACTATTTTTAAATAGAAACGCTAGAAACACAATGTGCCAGGATTATTTCAAGGAGACCTGCTGATGTTCAGGACCATTAGCCCATGATTTTGAATTTCCAAATGAATCAAGGTTTCATCCAAATTTCAGCAACCGCAATCAACTAAAGAAACGTGCTATCAAACCAAGGAATCCCCAGAGCCACATGCTTTGTATTCAGACATGCTGACACAGTTAAATGTGTCAGGTTTTCCCCTTGATGCCAACAGCAACTAGTCACGTTTAACAGTTACAAACGCACAAGATGAGTTAAAGGCAGAAGCTTTGATTCATACCTACTAATGTCACAAGCATGCTTTTTAGTTTAAAATGTTGTAAAAATCATTCCTGTTCTTGAATGACACACAATACCACACAATTAATAGATTTGCATTGGGTTTTCTGACAACAATATGGTTTATTTTCAACAGAAGAGAAGTATGGAGGATGGGAGCAACAGAGAGAGAGATTACTGGGCTGAAAGTAGGCCTTAAATATGAAGTGGATAGGAATTTTATCTACATTAGACCATGCACAAGTATTACAGATGTTAAAGTCTCTCATTTAACTCAGAATCTTACTAAGAATTGCAATTAAAGCTATGCATACATGTTTAGGTGCAGAAATGTGGCCTTGTGCCACATTGATAAAATAATTTAAACTTTTGGATCAAATCCAGAACTGCAAATACTGGGAAATAATAAAACCTGATAAATGAAATTAATTTGCAGCACAATTGTGAATATTCCTATTATTATTCCAGCACATACAACCAGATATGGGGTGTATGTTGTATGTGCACATACAACATTTAGTGAAGATATTAAAATAATAAAAATAAATAAATTTTTAAAAAGAGTGTGGTCTGAATACAGTGATAAACTGACATATTTTTATTTATTTGTGGCTGCTAGATAGCCAGCTTCTTTTTGAATAATAAAATGGAATTTGCCTGAAACAATGTAATGTATATTCATTCACTTTGGCAAAATAAGAAGCTGAAAAATTCCAGGACATCTTGCTAATCTATACCTTTAAACATTCATATCCATCACTGGGTACCTCTAACTCCCGGGAAAAATATAGCACACACATGTGCTGGGCAAGAGGCATGTTATAAGGCCTTTATCAATTCTGAAAACATAGAAGAATGTTTTGCACCAACTAAGATACTCAGTCTCCAGCCATTGCTTACTTCTTTGGCTCAGACAGACTGTGGATTTTGACAGGGAAGATCGTCAAGCTTTCAGTATCCCATTTCTTGGCACTCATGAACTCCCTCTGCTCAATTGCCTGTGCTGTTAAATACATATTTATATTACAAAAATGTTAAAAAAAACTTGTGCAAGCACTGCCATTTTATTTTTGGTTAAGAGGCTTGAGTTGCTCTTATTTTGGTGGGGTTTTTTTCCTTTTCCCAAGGATCAGAATCTCTGAGGCTGGCTGGCCTCTGGAAATGTCTACTACCATGGTGACTTGAGCAGAGTTGGCCAAATCTTGGGCGTGGTCCAAGACCATACTGAGTCAGGTTTGAATACCTCAAGGACGGAAACTCCACAACCTCACTGGGCAATTGGTGTTCAAGTACCCTCACACTAAGAAGTTTTCCTTATATTTAAAAATAGCTTCCTTTTTTTCAATTTCTGCCCATCACCTTCTGTCCTCTCACTGCATACACTCTGGCTGGCTCCATACCTACAGCTCCAGGCATATATCACTGCCTGGTTCCAGCATCTGTACCCTCCCATAAGATGCGGATGCACATTTATAAATTCCTCCATCAAGCCTGCTCTTCTTGAATGTAAAAAGCCCTAGCTCCACTGTTTAAGTTGCAAGCCCTTCGTCATCTTAGCGATTCTTCAGTGGACTTGCCCAGTACGTTCATGTCTGTCTTTTACCCAAGAGCCCAGCACTGGACGCACCACCCAGACGTATCTCACCAGAGCTGAGGACAGAGAAGGGGTCACCTCTCTTGACCTGCTGTAATGTTCTGCCTGATGCAGCCAGGGTGGCTTTTGGTCTTCTTTGCCACAAGGGCACACTGCTGGCTCATGGTCAGCTTGGTGTCCATCAGGATTCCCGGGCCATTTTCTGTCACACTGACAGGGAGCACTCTGTTGGTTAGCCCGCAGCATGTACAGTGCATGGGGTTGTTTGTCCCTGAGTGCCAGGTTTGGCACTTCCACTTGCTGAGTTTCCAGGAGTCCCTGGGTCAGACCATTTCTCCATCCTCACAAGGTCCCTTGGGATGGCAACACAACCATCTGGTGTATACGCCAATTCCTTCCACTTTTTTAACTAATTAACAAAATTCGGAAGATACTTGGTATTATCAATCTTTGCTTGTTATCATTGTCAGACATAGAAGTGAGACTAAATGGCAGGTATGAGATCTTTAATAAGACAACTATTAGAATACCTCTACTAAGAACACTTGTTTTGAAACCTTAACTCTCAAGCCTGAGCAGAAATCCTTCTTTAATGACTCACTGATTTCAACATTTGTCATTTTACTAGACTTTTCTGCCATGTCTGTTCAAAACCTGTCACAATGTGCCAGCTTGCTGTGACAGTCCAGTGGCTGGTACTATGTGCCATGGTTACGGCAACTTTGGTTGAAATCTGGCTTACAGCAGGAGAGGAACATATGTTTTCATGCTTCCTTTTCAATAGCTTTTAAAATAATTGAATGTACTTTCATCAGGTTTTCCCCCATTGCTTTCTGAAAACAGAAAGAAAATTCACAGACCAAAATTACTGTATGTTTGGAGATAGACATTGGCCAGGCTGAAGAAAATGGAAGACTTCATGCACAGGCTGCAGTTGCCGAAAGGAGCAGGAATATTTTCCTGCGGCCATAGCGCTTTGACGGGCGTTGTGCCAGTGCCGCCATCCGGGCCGAGGGTGCCCGCGGGCCCGGCAGCAGCGGCGGCAGGCCCGGGCAGGGAGGACGGCCACAGGCGGCGTGTTCTAGCCAGCCCACGCTAGATGGCAATGCTTGCGCGGCTCTGCAACGCAGGACAGAAAACGCAGCCTCGGACATGCCCTCTGTGGCCTGCCGTGACCGCACGGCGGTCAGCACTCGGCGCTGCGGCCGCAGATAGCTCGGCTGAGGGCGAGCCACGGCCCGCCGCTGACTGAGACCTCCCGTGGGGGGCTGGAGGCGGCACCCGCGCAAACCCTCCCTGCTGAAACCACTGCAGCGTCTGGTGCACGGAAAAAACAGGTCAGAGAAAGCAGGAGCTGCACAAAAGAAAGGCTCATGTGGCTCATTGCTACCTGATAAGTTTGTAGGTGCCCTTTGCAGCGTGAGCTTTTTTGTCTCGTTTTGTGTGATTTCAAGAAAGTCACACAGATGTTGGTGTACTAATTTTGTCTGGGACAATATTTTCTCTGATTTCACACTGTCAATTTTTAAACAAATGCCTTGCATTCTCCCAACAAATGTTAATTTATTTCTATGATCTGTCCCCAGGGATTACTCACCACAAAGGAAAATTCCAGAGGAGTTTTTCCAGAAAGAGCAGCAAAGGAGGCTTTAAATTACATGTGATTTATTTCTTTACTCTGAGACCCTCATAGTATCTTTACTCCAAGAATTATGCACTTATGAGATGAGTCAATGGTAGCAAATGGAAAACATTATGTCTAGGTATAAATTTGATAAAAGAGAAGCAAGACACTGCTGGAAGTTCATCGTCTCCCCCCGCCTTTTTGTGGCGGGGGGAGACGATGATGCAACTGAGAGAATTCTGCCACAAGGCAGAAAAATGGTGTAATAAGATTCTCTGTTTATCAAAGCAATATTCATTCCTCCTGTCCATACTGCCTCGTGGCTCTTTCTGTTTGGGTGGGCGTGCTAGGGACTGGTTTTCCATGTGGGAGTGGTGAGGTAGGGAAGCTGGCTGAAAGGCAAGAGGGAAGAAATTTTCAAGAGACACTTCCAAGCCCTAGTGCTGGCACTTTGCATGCTCACTGAATCATGTAGCAGCACAGTTCTAATTTGTTATTAATAGAATATGCTCAAAAATTTATTTACAAACTTAGATTATGTATCCAATTGGAATTTCATCCATAGATAGCTACACATCCTGATGATTGAAGTAAAAACCGCTCATTTTGACCAAATGATTTCTTCATACTGAAGCAAACAGCCTGACTACAGATAAAAAGAAGAAACAGGTTAAAAAAGGAGGAAGAAACAAATAGTAATTTATGGCAAATGGATTTATTTTTCTAACAGTTGAAGGCAGATTCTCAAGTTTTCCTTACTGAAGATAGTGTATATCTTCTGAGGTCAAACATCAGTCAATCAACCAGAGTATTCACAACTCTTGGCTAACTTCCTCCAGGTGTTTGTCCAGGCCTAAGTAAGGAAGCAAGACAATTTAGAGACTAAGATGAAAAGGGATTGCTTTTAAACTGGGGCTCACATAACTCCGAAGACCTGCAGGGAATATTTAATTCCATTAAATCTATCAATCAGCAAAAAAAATTAAGAATGACTTTAAGGTGAAACAAAGCTGTTGAATCAACCACAAATCTCTTTCTAGAAATTATGCTTTTGTCTTTCTGGAAGACTTCATATTTCTTGTATTAGGATTTCTAGAGTCCTGTTAAAATTATTTTTCAATCAAGCTTAGTTCCTATGCAAAAAAACCCCAACAATGAAGCCTTCAAAACATGTCTCTAGTGAGAATTTTCTGTTCTATGCTAGTTTTCTAACTGTTGCTGCAGCAAAATTATTCAGACTGCTTTCTCAAGTGTAACAGTAAAATATCAGTTTATACCTCATGGTTGTTATACAAATGTATAAAAACATTTACCATAGCTATATGGTAAACTTTTCTTCTCTGTGCCAATAAAAAGGTCAGTACACCTTTTTGCCTTCAGCTGCATGGTGAATAATAGCAATAGTGCAGATTCCAGAATAAGCACATCCTAGTATGCCAGTTTTTTCTCAATAGTATAGATACAATTATGGAGAGTAAAATAAGAGGTTTGCTGCTTATATTAGAGAATAAAAACAACAGCAAAAAAAAAAAAAAAACAAATAAAAACCAACATTATTTGAGGAGCCTGGAAGCATGAGATCTGAACTTGGAATTCAGGAAGTCACAAAAAAAACCTACCAGAAAAATTGAAGGAGTTCTGTTGTTGGCTTCATGCACAGCTCTCAGGTACAGGAGGCACACAGATGCTGGCTCAGCAGCACAGAGATGCTGATTGTGTTGACACTACAGACCATGTTGTAAAAGAATCTTTTTAATTATCACAATTATCACAAAATATCAAAACTATACTCTCCTCAAGACTTTTAAAGCACGATGTTTTGAGATCCCTTTGGATTGAGGCTTTTTTGTGGAGAAGAATGAATTCTTTTGGAAGGAGTATCACAAAATGTCATCTCCTGAGTTGTATTTGGTGCAGAGAAAACATACACAGCATTTCTGTATAAAAGAGTGGGGGAAAATGTTGTAAAACATTAAGCACGAGAATTAATTTCATGAAGCTTTGTAAAAGAATTATTTATCAGATGTGTTTGAATCTGAATGAAAGAGTTGATTTTGTTTCTGTGAGATTTTAAACCAAAAGGTCGCATCTATAGAGATTTTAGAATAAAGCAAAATGAGAACTTGGAATTTTAAGATGAAAACACATAGAGAAATACATTTTTAAAAAGTGAAATATAAACCATTACTTAGATAGTTTTGGACACATTTGGTGGGTTTGGATTTGTGCTGAGCTTTTGATGAAGAAGTAAAACCAGGCCCTACTCAAGTCCTCTAGTTTGAGTTGTAGTGCAAAACATTATAGGACTCAAACCTGAGTCAAAGCTTAACCAAAAGTGGTACAAGTCAAAAGCTTCACAAACTGAACAATAATCCTCACATGTGTTCTGGTGCAGCTCTCTCCATGGCTGCAACTGCCAAAGCATTATGAATAAGAAGCAGTTTTATGGTTTTTTTTTCAAGAAACACCAAAGACATTATGAGAACAGAAGTGCAACATCAGATATTGTTTATGTAGTTCTGTTTACACATCAGGCTCAGGAATTTCTCTGTCTGCCAAATTTTTCCCAATTACTATCCATTCTGCAATAATAGCATGTAAACTCAGAGCTGAATTTCCAGATGTAAAATCATCCCACCTGTGAAGCGAATTCCTGGCATTCTTTGCT
The DNA here is from genome assembly GCF_028551555.1 of Melozone crissalis. Classification (NCBI taxonomy): domain Eukaryota; kingdom Metazoa; phylum Chordata; class Aves; order Passeriformes; family Passerellidae; genus Melozone; species Melozone crissalis. The sequence continues at coordinate 42,490,753 of NW_026535783.1, read as the reverse complement.
AAAGCACAACCAGGTATTTAAGCTTTCAGAAGTTCTTTTTACCACATATTTCTTTTCAAAGACTCTACTTGACCACAGCCTTTTGAAAGGATTTCAGAAGGGATCTATAAAAGTTTTAATATGAGCTACACTCCTGTAAAGAGAATGAAAAAACCAGAATTAATTTGATTTGATGACTGCAAATTTAAAACAGCCACTGACTTCTATCTTGCTCAACACCCGATATGGATATCAGATAGGATACAACCAACTTTGCTGCACTCCTGAAAAAATGAAGAATAACAGAAACCCACACTAGCCTCTATTAATGTTTCAAAAGCTTTTCAAGACATTCTGTTCAGTGCTGCATTTTCAAAAACTAGTTGGTTTTCTCTATAACTTAAAAACTTTAACAGTTTTAGCCCTAATCAACAACTAATGTTAAGATACAATAACAAGAAAGTAATCTTGCCCCAAGAACTTGATGATTACATCCTACTAGTTTTTCATTTCAGTGCCAAGAAGCAAAGGGGTTATGCTGGGGATATGGAGATAGACACCTCCATGTCTTAAAGATTTTATGTTCTATGCAGGATGAGCCATGCATGAGAACAATAACAAGCATGAAATGGCATGGGAAAACTGCAAAGGAAGGCATGTACTCTCTTCTCATGCCTTGTTTTGAAAGTACTATTCATTTCATGCTTGCTTTCAGTTTGCTGCCTAAAGGTAGAGAAGGTTGCCAAAGTGAACCCTTCTCTGTGGCCCCCAAATTGTTCTTAGACAATAAAAAAATTCAGAGCTTCAGAAATATATTTATGTAAACATTTTTAATATTATTGTTATTATTATTAAAGTCATTATTGTTATTATTATTATTTAGACCATGGTTTTCAGCTGGGAAAGTGTTATGTGGACTTATCTGCTAGACATGACAACCTGCATATTCCAGCAACATACATGCAAATCTTTGTGCAATTTCCCATTCAAAATCAGTTCCAGGATTACCTCTTCGTGTTTCCTAGTCTGAAGTCCTGTAATCCTTGGAAACTCTTTTGCAGACAAGTTTTCATTTTATTTTTCCCTAATGAGAAGGGAAAATTGATAAATATTTTCTCAGGAAGTAGAACACTGGGAGCCATCTGCACTTGCATGTTTATATTCCATAATGAACCTGGCTTTTAATTTTCCTTTTCTTGTGAGGAGAATAACTGCAGGGGGAAGTGGTAAGAAAGGTTTGATTAGCTATCTACACTATCCTTGGTCTCAGTTTATAGTCTGACCATTGAGCTAGCAAAACAAATTTTGGTATCACAAGTAAAATAAATCAAACTGAATAACTACTGTTTTCAGTAAGCCATCATAATTTTTTTTTTTTTTTTTTTTTAAGGACACTTAGAATTTGTCTACTATCCTAATGAAATTCTTCAAAATCATCAATAATTACAGTAAGGTAATATTCAGACACAGATGAACACTGGATATAGAGGAGTTAGTTCCAGGTAGGTTGAGATCAAGCAGGGGTGACTTTTGAGTGCTTTAGCAGACTCAGGACGATGAATAAGTAGAGCAAATATATGGTGTGGTAATTTTTGAATTCCTTTTTCAGGACTTAATTCACTAGGATTCTTTAAAGAGTATGTGCACCTGTGATGAGTTAATTTGCTATTTCTGGATTTCATAAAATCTAACACAGCAGATGACATTTCCAAAAGACTACAGCAGGGAAAGAGTACAAAAGATCATCCTAGTCTCTTTCATGCTAGTGCATATTTCTAAATTGCTTTCTTTTGGGAAATCAGTCACATCTGTCTCATCAATTAGACCAAAAATTCACAAGTTAATTGCTCTGACATGCTCCTAAAAGGCTGAATGAAATTTAGACAGGAAATCTAAGGCAAATCAGAGGAATACTCAACGATATTTTGAAAAATACAAAAGAAAGAGCTCTCATGAATCTGAGGAAGGTCTTAACATGCCAGGGGTCATTAGCCTACTACACCAAAAATAGGACATCTAAACCCACAGCCTCTAAAGGTGGTGTGCCCTCCCAGGTTTCTAGGCATGTAGGGCTTTGATTTTTCCTGACTCCAGTGCTAAAAATTATTTGTTTTCCTTACTCACTCAGAAGGATGATAAAGAATTTTCCTACTCCCTTGAGGAGAGAGAAACGCACCTGTCGTTTTCACTCTGAAGCAGTTGGCCTACTGCAGGAAGCTTGAATCTATCTGGGCTTTTTGGAGATGTTATCCATTGTAAAGGGCTGATGTCCTGTTAGATGCAGCAATGAGAGAAAAGCAGAGCTAGCTCTTGAATTGACTCCATATCAAATTAAAGGATCAACTACCAGAAACTATTCAGTAGCTTATAAATACTTTATCAACTTGTAATAATGATGTTTTATTAGTGTAGTTATTATCAATTATGTAATTTTGTTTGTTTGTTTGTTTGTTTATTGCACAAACCGCTGTTAGGTACCATAACCAATTTACTCAATCAAAATAGTAATTTTAGAAGTCTTCATACTGAGAATCTACGCTCGTATTATTCAGTGAAAGAGGACAGTGAAATCACACAGTGTTCCTCCTATAACAACAAAGAGAATCATCAGACAAGTGATGGTTCCTCTTGTCTGTCACCAGCAAAGACCTTCTGCTGGCAGCAGTCCAGGCCTAGGTAAGAAGCACTGTCATATTTCCAAGCAATTCAGGCTGATTGTTTTATTAGCATGAGAAACCAGGAGACATCAAAACCAAAGAGGCTTCATGGCTCAGTCCAGACATTAAGTAGTGTTCTATTGCACTAGAAGTAGCTGTAAGGAGTAAAAATTCCATGACCACTATGAGACTGCATTTTTCACACTATCCATAATAATTTAAATTTTAAAATATCCCACTTGGCACCAGGATTTCTGAACTAATACTTACTTATGCTAACTAGTCTTTTAGAAAAACATTCTTGTAAAAGTTACAAGCTTCTGTTTGTTTTCTCATCTTAGTCTTAGACATCACTAATGGATTACATTTGGTATGCAATCTGTGATTACATTTCCTCAAAAGAGACTCCATCCCCTGCCGTGACTCGGATTTGAACCGAGGTTGCTGCGGCCACAACGCAGAGTACTAACCACTATACGATCACGGCAAGCCATCAGAAAGCTCATATTAAAATGAAGAACTTTTTTTCCCTGCTGCTCTTTAAAATGTTGTATAAATAGTGCCACCTGCAGTTTACAATGAGTGTTAGCAGCAGCTTGGTCTAAACATTCTTACAAGTAATTATCCTCTCGAAATTGCTTCCAGGCTTATTTTACCTCGCTTGTAATCATGCATGTTTATCAGAATTGCCTATAAAAAGGGTTTTGGATTGTTGTAGTATTCTTTCCCCTGTCCTTTAAAAATCTTTTCAGAGATATTTTTGCCTATTTTATGTGGCAGAACAGTAAAACAATTGTTAGTTCTTTCAAATGAAAGCTGTACCAGAAATCAAGCTACACAATATACAGAAAGATTATAATGAGGAAAACGAAAAATGAGCAAACTCCAGGGCACTCAAGTCCTGTTCAGAAAACACAGGCTGCTTTTTCATGGTCACCCTCTCTAGTTATATTCATTGTTTTAATACAAAATGTTGTTACTTAATTGCCTTGGAGAGCACAGCAGCACCACTACTGCAGTGGTACATGTCCCACTGAATGTCTGAAGAAGGAGAAAGACATACCAAAAAACTTACTAGATTGTAACATGCAAGACCAATAATGTGTCTTCAGCATGTCTTCAGCATGCTTAGATGTGGATTTACTCTGGATGAATGTCTGCACAGTGGGATAATTCATAAGTAGACTGTGCAAAAGAAGCACGAGACTGGGAGTTTAAAATGCAAATTTACTAAATGGGTTCTGCTCTGCTCTGCCTGAGGAGCAGAGGCTCTCACTGCCTCCATCTCAGGGTAAAACTCTGATGCCTCTTGCACTCACATGGAGGCCCACCTTGCCACTGGAGCTGCAGGAGGGAAGAAGAAAGCATTTCTTTCTGGTGGTTGGTGGGGGCACTTGGAGCAAAAGAGCGCTCTAATGGTGGTTTGGACTGCTGTACTTCACCCTACAGCCTTCCTCAATGTGACCAGAATAGCATTTTTCACTCAGGAGTCAGCACACCCTTCCACAGAATAGGAAAATGGCATTACTCAACATCATGGAGGTGAACAAACCTAGAAAAATAAGTATTCAGTAATATGTTCTCTGAAGTGTCTTGTTATTATATGCCTGTGAAGGCAGAGCTATCAGAATGTTTATTGCATTTCCATATGTATGGCTTTAAATAAATATGGCTTTAGGTTTCCTAATTTCAGATCTTGTTATTACTAGTTACTTTTCTTGAAGTAACCAACAACTTAGGTTTTGGGTAAGTGCCTCAGAACATGCAGATTTCTCTTACTGACAGAAGTCAAGTAAACATTATAGATATAGGTCTTTGTCCGTGGCATCCCCCTTCAAAGCAAGGGCATTAAGTTAAAATTACTGCAGGACTCCTTGAGGTGCTTCACAACATGATAATCAAGAGATTATGGAGATTTTAAATGTGGTTTAAATACTTGTAGCTGTGATGAGACAGGCATTTTGTAAACTCTGGAACATGTATTGATCCACTGTAGTGTTGCCTCCTACCGCCATCACAGGGTGCTTCGGTTTTGCAGCAGTGAAATTGGTCTGCTAGATTCTCCTCAAAAAATATCATGTGATTTTTTTAAATCCAAGTGTCAGAGAAACAACTACAAAAAACCCACCTCTAGTTTCATCTCATTGTATGAAGTTTACAGTCATCTAATGTATTTTTTAAAGTTGGAGCTGTTTGATGTACAATTTTTTTATTTCAGATCTATCTATAACTGAGACTATGATACAACAATTACATTCATAAACATGTAAGATCAGTACACAAATTTTTGAGTTGACAAAACAAGCTGTAACCACTGGGTAACAATTATAATTTCATTACTTGTTCTACATTGGTACTATTTTTCATTTAATCTCTACACGTCTCAGATATTTTGGCATTCATTATTATTTTTTATAATTTCTATTAGTAAAATGTTATTACTGGTTCCTTTTTTTCCCTGAAAGAATGTTAGTGCACATGAGCATGCTTTGTGAAGTATTTGCTTAGTTGTGCAATTCTCTGCTCCTGGGTTCAGCCTTTTTACCTTAGGCTTAGAGAAGAGCTGTGAAATTATTACCAATGTAACTGAAAAGATAATCTTTCAAAACAACTACTTTTTCAGTTAATTTGTCAGCTTTGGATAGAACATTTCCCTTGTTCATGATTGGCTCTCTGATCAAAAGCAAAAAAAAGTAATCTGAAAATACACCAAGAAGACTCCCCCCCAACAGCCGACAAGTACTTGGGCATGTCTGAAAGAAGAAGAATTTGAAATATATACAAACAGCAAATAGATCTCTCTCATTTCCAAGTAAAAGTCTCTACTTGTTAGCTTATTAATTAATGTAAGATGAGTCTCTGCTGTCATTTACTTTTAACCCAGGCAAACGTTTAATAGGACTAGGCTCCAGACTTCTAACTTGTGTTCCAGTTGAGTGCCCCCAGCATCAAGCCATGGAGTTTTTTGGCTTTTTTACCTTTGTAGTGAATTACATGTCCAAGACTTGACAGAAAACTTGGGACAGACATAGCCCTGCCACACAGAGACCCAAGAGCCCAAAACATACACAGAGGAAGCAGGATAAGCTGTTCAGGTCTCTCCTCTGCTTATTACTACATATCTGGGTTTCTCAGCCTGTTTTGTGCCGGTGTCTGCCAGAAAGGCTGTATTTCTTCTAAACTTAAAAATCAGAGACAAGTTCTATTTAATTTTGAGCAACAAATCTCGATTTCTGTGACTCTCAGAGTAACTTTATGCAAATCAAATGTTTGTTCTGACCACATGATGGACTCAAGTACTAGGTCAAAGCCCAAACTTGGTGTAATATTCTTTTTAGACTACTTTGTTTAATTTGTCACAGTTTGCAACAGGATACTGAATATGTATTTTTTAAATGGTTTTGCCATTTTAGAGTAGGCAGTTTTCATATCAAGACATTTTGGGATATACAAGTGAAAAAGTCTCTTTTAGTACTGGTTTTTAGTATTCTTAGTATATTTAGTATATTTAGAATTCTACAGGCATTTCTGTGCTTGCAGTTTTGTTCATGGATGTCTTCAAGCAAGAAATCCCATCCCCACACACATGTGCATACATTATTTGTTGCAGTAAAAACTAGAACAGAACTTATTACAGGCTAAAAAATTTTTGCTAATGGCTCTTCATCATTAAAAAACATAAAGGATTTAAATTTTATTGCGGCAGCAATAATAAGGACCTTCTATGAAAGTTTAACATTTGTAAAAGGCGCAATCGGAGATGCTGCTTGGAAGAACTGATGCAGTGCTGGCATTGTCTAGATGGACATATCCGGTGCCTTTGTGGGAAGAAGGTGAATGCCATGGTATAGACAGACACTTGACAGTTTTCATTGCAAAGTTACTTGAGGTTTACATTTCCTATCCTCACTGATTGTAGTTTTTAATGAACATGAAAGTAGGGGGGAGATAAAATTATATTTAAATATTGTAAACAATTCAGGCTAACATCTGGAGGTCTGCTCTACTCCTGTGGATGGATGACATAATTTGAAGAGTCTAAAGTCATACTGTTCTGTAAATAGATAGTTCTGGTTGGCAGTATTCCAGTTGCAAGGCACATGGGAGTTTGTTTCATCGCTACAAGCATACATGGCATTCAAGCAGCTTCTGCTCAAATGATTGCTGACTGGCTTTGCTTCAGCACTTTCACCACCGGCACTCTAGTGGACATGCCAGCCATATGGGCTGGGCCAGCTTCCCGAGGGCAGGGTATGCTCCCCTTCTTTGACATGCAAGGAACAGGTCTGCGTGAGCCCAGCAGAGCCCTTTGTACTGCATGGGCACAAGATGCCACTCAACAAAACTGCACCTCCTGCCTTGCAGGCAGCTTTCAGCTGAGTCCAGCTTTCACCCCCCAGTAAAACATGGGCATTGAAGCCACCAAAAGGTGTACAGGGAGGGTGAGAGAACACCAGCCATATCTCCAGGGGAGGATGAACCTACTCTTTCTGCTTCAAGGGCTGTAATTTTGCTGAGCCTAGGATAGAGAGACTGAGTACATGCAGGCAGCTCAGAGTTACTGTAACCAGACTATATAGGAGTATAGAAGAGTTTCCTGTGTTGTGTATGTGTTTGCAGGAAAGTCTACAGGACTTTCTTAGGCATATTCTGCACAGAACTTCACTTTAGTCTGTGTATAGATGGAAAAAAAAATTAATGCCCATTAGAACTAAAGCCTGAACTGAAAAGACTTATTGGCAATTCATTAGACAACTACATCAGCAAGTAGTCTTCTCTTTTCTTCTACTAATATTATTTCTAGGACTAAGAGTCCTATACTAGGACTAAGAGTCCTAGTACAGAAGAGTCATCTTGGGATCTCTCTTTTTCTTAAAATTCAAATACATTCATTGTAGAATACTTGTCTTTTGCACTGTTCACTCACACAATCAGTTAAAAAAGTCAAGATAATGATGGAAATGTCTATTATTTTTCCTTAGCCAGCATCATGTAACTTCTTTTGTGAGAAAATTTCTTCCCCTTCCAATGATTTTGCTTTTCTTTTCTGTTGTTCTTTTCTCTTCCTGCGGCTTTCAAGTTTCTTTTTGGTAGCCAGAGGCCTAGAGTGAATAAAATGAGTCAAGCATTCTTCCACTAGAGCTCTATCTGCTTACAGAAACAGAATAGTCTCAAAGTCACTTTGGCTACTTCTGCAACCATGTATATTTAAATATAGACATTTATGGCACAAAGGGAAGAAGTGACGTGGTTAAAACCATCAAAGTAACAAAATGCCGTATCATCAGCATTACTTAGTTCCAAGCACAGTGGTGAAATAAGCCTTGCAGCACAACTCCTGTGTCAATGATGAGAAAATTGGAGTCAGCTTCCAATCACCCCACTCTACACAAGCTACAGCCAGCAGAGTGCTCAGGTCAGCTTTCTAAAAAGAAGGTGCTCTTCTGTTCATGAACAGCAAACTTTCAAAGTCTGTATTGTAAGTGCAATTTCCTACGCTGTTGTCCAGTGCTCCTGCAGTTCAAACCTGCACTGGCATTTCATTCTGCCTTTTTCTGGTACAAGTGAATGTGTCATCTGCCATTCCTTCATTTTGTAACTTTTATCCTCTTGCAAAATTCTCTATGTTACTGAATGTTCAGGTAGATTGTATTCCTGAAGTTGAAGATCCTTATAGGTGGGATTTTTTTTTCTTAAGTAATTCTTGCTCTTTAAAATTTTTGCATGCTATTCAAGGAAAACATGTAAACCAACTTGGATTATCAAAATGTGCCCTGTGGCTTGCCTGAGGTGTAGCATGAACTAGTACTGATCTCTCCCTAATTTTGGTACTGAATCTGTCCTCAAGGATCAAGAGCTGATGTCCTGGGAGGGGAGAAAAATTTCCCTGTACCTTCAAACATAGACTGAGAATAGGAAAGGTCTCAGGATGTTGTCAGACACAAGTTCTTTTGGACTCTAGCAGGATATAAGTATAACTTCCCATTTAACATGAGTTGTTAGCAAATTAGTTGAGATATATCCAAGGAAAGGGTTTTGTATATAAAGTGTTCCTAAAATTTTGATTTTTTTCTTTATTGTAACACAACAAAGCACTTTGATCTAAAGCCAGCAGACTGTCATGTGTATCCAAACAGTTGCAAACCGTACAACGGGGAGGATGACTGTAAGGCAGTTTTATAGTTTGTTCAGCACCAAGCTCTCTTTTCTAGTAAAGAAAAAGGGAATATGCCTTTTCTAGTTAGGATTTGCCAGTCCTTTTCACAATGCTGCATTTTAACTTACTCTCAGTGGTTTTAGAATGCTGCTCTACGTAGCAGTATTCTCTGTGCACGTACTCTTGCAAGATAGGCAAGTCTGGAGGAAGCACCCAGAGAAAAGCTAAGAGATAAATCACGTCCACATTCAGCTCAGACACTCGCAGGCATCAAAGGATAAATGAAATTTCTTACAAGTAGCTAGTAATAAGCAAGGCAGTCAAACCAACAAAACTGAGCTAAAGTCTCATAAGTTATATGACCTATTCATCATGTTAATGGTCCTTAGACTGAACATGTCTTCATAAGAGTTTTCAACTAAACATGCAGTAACAAAGCAGGTATTTGATCAGTCTCTGTTTACTGTGAGTTCTTTCTTGAAGTACTCAAAAAAATTATGAAGGAGACAAAACATTAGCCTTTTTGTAAGACCAGAACTGGCACAGCCCATACCCTCCTGTCAGTCTGGAGCATCATGCCTTCAGCTGCAAAAGCTCTGGGATATGTTGATCACTAATGGCGCTTATCTGCAGCCTCATAATAAAATAAGGGTGAGTATTATTTTCCATACACCTCCCCAGCAGAGCAAATTACCCCATGTTTCCACAAGGGAAGGGGCAGAGCCACAGGGCTATGCATCCTCACCTATAAGCAGTTGTAAATCTTAGCTAGTCAGATTTTCAGCACACTGTCAGTGCTGATGAGCACCACATGGCTCCCCCAAGACTTGAGGGTATATATCTATCTCATTAATCTTTTTCTTATTATAAGCAGAACTGTTTTATATTTCTTTCACCATGAGTCACGAGGAAATTTGTTTGTGCCTTCTGTGTTCGGGTAGGATACAGTCAGGCACAGGAAAGCACTGAAGTAAATTATCCTGTGAGGGGCTATTTCCAGCCTAAATTTTCAGGCTCAGTTGGATTTTAGCTTGGAGTGATTCATAGTCTAGCTACCATGGACTGGAAGTAACACTGACTGTGTGAGAACAAGTGCTGCCTACAAGGTGAAGCAGAGCTGGGAGCTCCAGTCACATAATCAGAAAATAGCAGCTGATAGTCCTGCTCTTAGCCACTGTGAAGTGATAATGCTATAGCAAAACAGAGGAAGCATCAAAACTAAAGGCTGGCTAAAGAAATACAATAGACTCCTCAAGGCTGAGTTCAAGTAAATAATTTGCTAGAAATGAAAACCTAAGTCAAGCAGAAATTCCAATCAAGAAGCTAGAATGTAGTGGGATGCTTTTTTTTTAGCTGAAACAAGTAGAGGATGTCCCCAGGTTTTAGATCCTCTTGTTTGATTAGATAATATCTATCCTTTAGATAGCAAACTCTCTATCATTCCTGAAAGTTAAGTGCAATCATATTAAACCTACAGAAAATACATATTTTCTGAAGTTATAGAGCAGGCTGATTCCTAAGAATCAGTTTTGTTGATGCAAACCATCTCCTCTTGCTGTCAAGGAGTATGGAATAGTTGAACCTAGACAGATTCCTGTGTTTTCCCGGTCTCAAGGAATGTGAATTCACGCATTACAACTCACTCTCTAGTCCTCCCTCTCCCCATTACTCTCTCTTTCCCCATTAGCTTAATTATTTCATGTACTTATTTCATCCTGTAAACCAGTACGTATTCAGAGGATGACTCAGAATGAGGGAGTCTGTACTGAAACATGTTCACATTACCGTATCAATTTACCTCACATATCATTGCAGCAGATTTTGTTAGGAGTTCATTTACTTGTGTATATGTATCTAAATGGGACAGATGGATGTAGGATTTATGCACGGATTTGTTGTGACACAGCTGAGGAGCATGATGTTAGCTGCACTCCTGTACCAGGCTCTAGCAATTACATGAAGAAATGGATACTGAAAATCAAATAGACAGAGATTCTTTTTCTTTTTTTCTTTTTCTTTCTTTCTTTCTTGCTTGCTTTATTGCTTTATTGCTTTCTTTCCTCCTTTCCTCCTTCCACCACTTCCTTCCTTCCACCACTTCCTTCCTTCTGCCACTTCCTTCCTTTTGCCAATTCCTTCCTTCTGCCACTTCCTTCCATTTCCTCCCACCTCTTCCTTCCTTCCACCACTTCCTTCCTTCCTTCTGCCACTTCCTTCCTTCCTTCACTTCCTTCTTCTCTCTTTCTCTCTCCCTCCCTCCCTCTCTTCCTTCCTGCCTTCCACCCTCCCACCCTTCCTTCCACCCTTCTTCCTTTTTTTTTCCCCCAAAGCCTGTCAATACCAACCTGAATTTCTAGGATAGATGGGCGAAATGTTTCTTGGTCTGACTGCAATCAATTTGTCTGAATCTCATAGTGTCTGTCAATCATATGCAGCTGTCAATTCATCCAGCTATTTATGACTGGATGAACACCGTGGCCATAGTGTGGAAAGTGTGCTGTGAATGTACTCAAACTGTTCAAACTAGTCCCAAAGCAAAGATAACTGGCTTTGAAATGGTGGGTAAGTAGTTGTCTGCTCCTACAGCCGACAAAAGCTGAGACTGCAACTTTGCATTGCATGCTGTGACTAACTGGGGAAAACCAGATTTGACTTCCAGGCTGGATTCTAAGCAGGATTTCATTGGCCAGTGATCCAGAATATCTCCAGAACCACAGGTGAGCACTGGTGCTCTTGTCAGGATTCCACAGCATTGCAGTGGCCAGGAAAAAATTCATCATTTCCCTCATTTGCAGCAGATCAGCTTCCTAATAGAAACAGAGTTAAAAGGCTAGAAAAGAGGTTCTCAAGCCCTGTAGAATCACAGACCTCTTCGACCTTCACCACAAAAAAGACACTGAGGTTGTAGTGCATGTCCTGAGAAAGTCGGTGAAGCTGTGAAGGGTCTGGAGCACAAGTTCTGTGAGGGAGCTAGGGTTATTTACCTGAAGAAAAAGAGGCTGAGAGAGGACCTTATCACTCTGTACAATTACCTGAAAGGAGGTTGTATCTGGGTAGGGCTTGGTCTCTTCTCCCAGATAACGAGTATCAGGAGGAGAAGAAATGGCCTCAAGTTGCACCAGGGGAGGTTTAGATGACATGTTAGGGAAAAATGAATCTCTGAAAGGATTGTCATTCATTAGCACAGGCTGCTCAGGGAAGTGGTGGAGTTACCATCTCTGGAGGTGTTTAAAAGACAGGTAGATGTGGGACTTAGGGAAAGTCCCACAGGCTATGCCAGTTAATGGAGTAAATGGTCTTGGAGGTCTTGCAAGTCTTTTCCAATCTAAACTATTCTACAATTTACGATGATTCTGTGACTTTTTAACATGCTTATATATTAAATGTGTGGATTTTGACTAAAGCAGAAGTCCCTTACCACTTCTGCTTAACAAATGAGAACTTCAAAGAGAAGTTCATTTTTCATTGTTCATTCACCAGGATGACTGTACCTCTCCAACAGAGCTGATTTCCAAAAGTTTTTTCTAAGTGGAGGCATCTTTTCACACATGGGCATGTACTAAATGTCTTTCTTTTTATTACAGCCTGCAAAACTATTTCCTATTTTCCCTTCTCCATGATAGCAGTGTGTAAAATAGTGAATTCATCCTCTTCTCCAGCATTCTGAATGCCATTTTTGCAGCAAGAATGAGGACAGGTCAGCACCATGGACACTACTAAGGAACCATCAGTAAGTGACCACAAGCAAGACAAAGTCAGTCATTGCACTTTTAATCAGATTTTTCATACCTTTTTTTTTAATATATATTCCACCCTAAGTTATACTATCTAAAAAATTCCTGCATGTCTGCAAAGGTCATCAAAAGGAGCTTAATTTCTTTTTAGATGGCTGCAACTTACATTCATGATTTTTAAAAAACATATTGTGCATTATTGTAGGGAATATGACTACTAACAAAATATGAGCATTTACATGTTATTCAGACATGGAAGGGTTATTCAGATTATGGAATAGTTACTTCTTGAAAATCTTACCTTGCAGACCTTTTTGGAAACATCAAAGCCAGGCAATCAAAAAAGCCATCAAATTATACCCCCTGAACCATGGGATTGGTTCTGAAATTCAGTTTTTGGTATTTTTGTTAAATATTTTTTAAAATAACATTTAAGTAAGATTGCAAAGTTACCCATATATAATTATATCCTTATAGGGTGCAGAAAAAATATCTAGGTTGGAGTATAGAACCATAGTGGTCTGGGTCACACACAGAATAAATTATGCCACAAATCAATTCCCTGAAATAGCAATTTTTACTTTGAGAATTTTAGTGTTATTCAGTAACAAATCAGATAAGAGTTATTTTCACTTAATTTAAAGATTGGGTTTTTGTTTTTTTTTTTTTTTCTCACTGCTCTCCATATGAAAAAGGAAATAAAATATAATACACAGCTTGCAGGATTATCAGGAGTGCTGGTTGCAATGCCAAAGAATGACTGAATGAAATTCTTTACATTTTTTATTATTTGCCATGCTTTACTCACTAAAGCAAAACCCACAATTTTCAGTTCTAAAAGATAAATTGTCTGTGTGTGCTTTAAAGCATCTTATGTTACTTCTGCTCAGAGTGCCAGATTCTCATATCTGACCTTCTCCATCTCCCAAAAAGCCATCAAAATTTATTTTCACATAACATATCCTCAGGGTTTAGTCATTCATTCAGCTTTGCACATTTCAGCTACTTTTTAATGTTGTTTGAAGATCAAACAAGGTTTAACCAATCAGTAGTAGATATAGAGGATTTATCTGCAACCACACTATGCTGTTCCTTTAATACCTTTCAGCAACATAAGTGCTTACATCCTAATAGGTTTTTAGCTTAAGATCTAATCATCCACTCTTGAATTAAGATGCTTGAATGAAGCCAACTCATTTGGAACTAAGCACTTTAATGTCAACAGAGACATATGGTATTGAGACTGAATTACAAAGGATCTCTTCTGAGCCATCTATTACGGAAGCAAGACTAAGACTCCAGCATTATTATTAGTTTACTCATTTATTTTCTAGCAAATAATTGAGAGTCAGATCTTCTTAAGAAAGTGGAAATGGTCTAATAATTGCAGTCTGGTGGTATAGTACATTCCCGTGTGCATTGATTAAATCTCCCCCATCCACACATTATAGCACTATGCTCATCTGTAAGATCTCCTTCTGAAACTGAAACAAATAAACAAAATATGAAGTGAAACAACTTTAGCCCAGTGATTAAAGTTTTAATTTATCAGCAGTAATGTCAAGTCCCCTAACATTTATTAAAAACTCTAGACATTTTCTTGTCCAGAATTATTCAAGCCTTATTATCTGACAAAATATTTGTTTAAAAATTGTTAATTACAAAGTTTATAAAATTACAAAGGCAATAAATAACACCCTCCTTTGAATAGAAGGTTAAAAACAGAGGCTCCTTTTTGTTCTCAAACTGTTCCACTCTCTCTAGTCTCAACATGATAATGAGAAAAATGTGCTAATCTCCTGTAGCATCAGTTGAAAAAAAAATTACATTCTTCCACATTGTTTGTTTATGGAACAAAAAGAGCAAACAAACAATATAAACTGAAACTGAAATTTTATTTTTGTAGGATGGTCCTTTTAAGTAGAACCTATCAGCTTTTCAATGTTTATGGCCATATAAGAAAATTGCTGCCAGGATCTTTAAATACCATGTTTAAACATCAAGGTGTTTAAATACCATTGTGTGGCTAATGAAACTTAGTTATAGTACTATCAAGAGATTTTTGTCTACATTTGTAAAGAAGATACGGTTGGACAATGTAGTTTCATTATCTGTTTAAGCCCTGTGTTACCGAGTGCTCCGGTAGACAGTGGTCATCTCTCTGCTTTGCTGTTTATTGCACAAATGCATTCCTATTCCTGGCTCAGTAATGCTGCAACATGGGCTGTCCTCACAGTCCACGTGTTTTCCTCCTTTGGAGGCAAATAGACTGAAGTGCCTCCTCTGTGTCATCACAACAAACACCTGGCAGAATTAAAAAGATGCAGTGCAGTTCTAACAGGAACATCAGCCGCATCTGTACCATAAAGGGTTGAACATAGTTTTCCTTTCCCCAAGCAGACTGCGCAGAACAACTAGAGTCACACATTACACTCTTTTTTTCCCCAAAGATTTTCAGCTCTGCAAATTTAAAAGACCTCCAGTCTTTCTGACTACAGACACCTTCCTACAAGAGCTTGTTGACGTGTTAAAAATTGCTTCAAGTTTCCTTTATATTTGCTAAATATTCCATTGAAGTATTCGGGTTTGCTAATAGCTTGAGAGCTCCATTTTTTGATTTGGAATATATGCTATCAACTAGCCCAGAAACAGAAAAAGCTGTTTAAAAATAATGCCAATTTCCAAAAAGCTCTGCTTTGCAGGCTTTCCTATTAAAAATGTGAGAAAGCAGAAAGGTTCTTGTCTTTGTGTAAATGTAATCATTATGAACGTGACTTTAAGAACAGTCTGTATTGTAACACAGCATGGATTAGTAAAACCCACCTGAAGAACTCCCACTGCATTTCTCCCTGTGAACACACAGTTCTAGTTTTGTTTTTAATTGTGCTGGTTTGCTTCAGCTTACTTTTTATCTTTTCCAAAGCTTATATTTAAGGTGGATCATGAGCTGTCAGCTAAGTTTCACTGAGATCTCAGCAAGGTCTGGCTGCAATTAAGTGCTGTACGAGTCAGACACAATGCCAGGTCATGTTCTCAGTTTGTATTCAGTGCAAGTAACACACAGACAAACACCTCAGAAAGAAATGTGGCCTTTGGCATGCACTAATTTGGCAAAGCCAGTTCTTTAGCCAGGAGAGAGACAAGTGACACAGAAAAGAGAGAGAAACGGGAGCTTTTATTCCTGAATCTATGCTCCACAAAGGAATTGGGAAATGTTTAGCATCTTCAGCTTGAAGAGCTTCTTTTTTCTGTTTTGATCTCTTGTACAGGTAGATTGCAATGCTGAGGAGTTCTGTGACTAGCATGCCTGAAATTTTAAAGAGGACCATGGAGACACTGACATTGTGAGTAAGTTCTTCCCAAGTGGCAAATACTGTATCAGTCACATCTGGAATTTTTTCTTCCTAGGACCAGAGACAAAATTTTTATTGAATGAAAACTATATGAACACCATGTTTGTATCAATCCTGATCCAACTATTACTGGATTCATTCACAGAGACTTACATTACATGTGAAGGAAAGGCAATTGTAAGGATACAGGAGAAATCTGTGTTTCTGATTCTTTTTGAAGAGCAACTAGTATTTCTTCACCACCTAATTTTTTTGTACTTATCATTCAAGAGGTCATGGGAGAGATGAATGCTAAAATAAGAGAGAGAAAAAAGAACAGACTTGAGGGCATGAATAGTAGCTGTGGTGAAGAAATCTACCAGACGGTAATTGCACAAGTCCTTAAATACCCAGAACTTAATCTGAAGCCTTTTCTGCTGTAGAAAGGCATGTGACAGAAAGGCATCGATTCAGCACCACCAGGAAGTCCTTTGTTCACTTCCACAGAGCCTCACTTGCTCAGGAGCTCACAGACAGGGCAGCAGCTTTCAGCTCTAAAGAAGGTAATGGCTCGTGGTGGTACTCAGCCAACACCAACGAATTGAAAGCACAGACAAACAAAAATGTACCACCCCTTGGGCTAGTTTCCTACCAAGATCCTCCTGCTAACTTTTATGTATGAATCTAATACTTTGTGCAGTCCTTAAGAGATACATGGCAACTGTAAACATACAGCAGGACATCTTTTGTGTGTATGGGTTAATTTTTAAAAACATTTTTGATGGTGATTTGCTGAGAGAAATTCCATGAAGTCTGATAAAATTAACTTGTTGTAAAATCAAACTTCATGTTAAAATGCACACAAGATTGCTACTTTTAGAGGAATGGGAGCATGTGTCCACTTTTTAATTTATTCTGAAACACACCTTAATTGTGAGGATAAACATAGGTATATCCCCTTGAAAGATGAGATCATAATGTGCCACAACTGATAAATAAAAACAGACCCTTACTTCTGAGATCAGAATAAAGCCTCTGAAGAAGGAATTATTAACTTCACATGGCAGAAGTCTAACTATGATAGGTTTAAAATAAATACAAAATAATTTACATAACTAACAGCTAGTATTCTAAACTATCTATTTTTCTGGCCAGTCTTTACATTCAAAACATTTTGTTCCACACAAAATCCTGTACTCCGTTCTGAGCAGCAAAGCAGTTTCATATTTTGTTGCCATTCTCACAAGCCACCACGTGAGGGACTCAAGGACTCTTTTGTCTTTGCAAACCAGATTTATACCCACGTTAAACCTATTGCTTACATTAAAATGAAGAATTTTGGGAAAATATCTCTGCACTTGTGATCTAGTAATGCTGATAACATGGAAGATTTTGCTGCATCAAATCAAAATCATCTCTTTATATCATGAGGTGATGTCAGTAGGTGGTGGCAACTTACAGGGCAAAAAATTCACAAAATGAAAAATACTTTTCTAAAATAAAAATATTAATAGTGCTAAAACCACAATTTTTCTTCTTTTTTTGGGCAGAGGAAACCTTAATTCTGCTGAATTTATATGCACAGTATGTCTTTAGCAAATGAAAGCATAGATTTATGACATAAACAAAGGGCAATATGAACAGGAAATACTTGACTCACCAATGACAGGGAAAAATTTTACCCAGAGCTTTTTTGCTATTTTAAAACCAAATATGACTATAAGTGCAGGTTCCTATACTCTGTTCCCTTCTGAAGCTTCAGAGAGAGCTTTGTAAAAGTTAAGATTTTCCTACACGGTAACGGTGCAAATCAAACTAAGGAATTTTGACACAGGCAAGCTGTAAGCAGATGAACCCTTTTGCAGAATACAATTATAGACAATAGATGTCTAATAACAACTCCAAGACCCTGTGGGAATAATATCTATTGTTTCAGAAGCAGAATAGCCATGTCAGCCAGGTGCAGTGCTGTTCTGATGAAGTAGCTCATCTTCACAGTTCTGAAACAGAAGGAATTGCTGTACTAGATTGCATTATATGGCAAGAAAATGCTATTTGATTTCAAGTATGTGTTTAAACAACTGATTTTTCTCTAAAAAGGCATGTTCTTACTTTGAATTTTCTAAATGGAAATCAGATACAAGCAAGAAAAGGCAATACGTAGTTCTCACACTTAATCAGCTGGCTGACTGTTCTTCATGGCTTTTAACCTGACTTGGTAGTTTGGACTAAAAACAAACAAACAGACAAACAAAAAGGTGTCTTATTTTTCAAGGATTTAAAGTAGATTAGCTGACTTCAGTAAAAGAACATACTGTTTTCTCATTAAGACAAATGCAAAATTTTCTTCCAAATACTGGCTAAAATAAAAAGACTTTTAAGTTGAAATTGTTTGGTTGGAGAATAAAACACAGCCAAATGACTTGAAAGTCAAATTGAATAATAATCCAAACCAACTGGAAAAAAATTTAAAAGAGCAATCACACAATTATTTAACTGAAATATGTTTTGTATCTCTTTCTATATATGCACGTTATTTATTAAAAAATAGGAGAACTTGCAAATCTCACAGTCATTTACCACAACCACAAATAGAAAGGCCCTCATGATATCTCGTGAAAACGGAGGGATATAAAATTTTTTCTACTAAGCTGTTCTCTCATTATATACATATATAATGTATATAATGTACATATATAATGTTGTCTCATTATATATATATAGAGAGAGAGAGAGCTAATGCAGGCACAGAGGGCTGAACGCTTTGCTTTCTCATAGATAAATGAGCAAAAACTCCAGAAAAACATCAGCATAGAATTCCTGGAGAGTTTCTGTTGTTCACAATTCTTTGCCTACACTGCTTATAATCTTAGGAAGGCAGAAACTGCTGCTCAAATGCAGCACCATGCTGAGAGACTGAGCTCAGCTGACGTGTATGCCATGTAATATTAAACACTTAGTATTAGTCGCATTGGATATTATCTGCAAAGGACCTAAAAGACAGAAAGATTGATGTATTTCCCAGTCTCAGTAAATCTAAACTTCCGTGTCATAGGGAAAAAAGATTTGCGAAACATAGGTGTCAAATCTATTGTCTGTAACCCCAAATGCAGAGAGATGCCTGGAAATCCAGAGAAGTGAAGATGGCGCATGCCAACAGGTTAGTGTATCATGCTTGGTGAGTGTTCTTTTACACTTCCAGGTACTCAAATGGAGAACATAGTGCCATTAAAACCAGAAAATTAGATAAGAAATTAGTAATTGCTGAAAACAAATCTGTCAGTGCAGATTGTTTAAACAAAGCTGGTATTCATCCACCAGGAAAAGGAAGTGCCATCTCCCTAATGCATGCATGCACCTGTGTACGTGAGAGGCATTTTATGAGGAGATTCATAAAGAATAGCTAAAATTTGATGCAAGCAAAATATTTATCATGCATTCTCTTTGGATATTTACCTGGGGCAGTGATCTAATGAACATTATAAATAAAGCTCTGCAGATGCTCTGTGGATGCACAGGTCTTCAAGTGCTGGCAGACTTGTAACAAAATGTTAAAGTGCAGGAGAGGCAAAATCAGATATGTTTGTGACATTAGTTTTTAATTGTTTATTTGTTTTGTTCCATCTGCTTTTTCTTTGTTCTGCCAGCAAAGATTTGGCAATGTCTGCCCCATCCATGTGAAGGCTCTTATCCTGTAACTGTCATGAGCACCATTTTAACTTTGTCATTTGACTATTTATGAACTTTCCCTTGCTAGTCTTGGTTCTTTTGCTGAACATTTCTTTTTGCTTTTATTTTGTGGCTTGATGAGGAATGCTGAAGGCCTCACAGTCAGCCTTTCGAAAGATTGGGCCATTCCTTTGTCCTGTGCTAAGAACAAAATACTTGGTCCCACATTCACTCCTTGAGGAATCTTATTTCATTTCACTATCTCCTCTGTAGGACTAGATTTCCATAATCAGTTTCCATTTTTATTTTCTTTCCAGATAGGCAACTCCCTTCATGCTAGGTTAAGGGTTTCTCTGAAGTTCCTATGGATCCAGGGTAATATTTGCTTTATAAACAGAAGGGCTTGAGGGTTTTTTTCATAAAGTCTTTCACCTTAAGAAATACTCTTTGTAGCCAGCCTCATTAATAGAGATTATATTTGTAGCTTCTCAAACAATGACCAAGAATCAGGGAAATAAATTTAATATCCACAGGACCAAATGCTTGAACACTACGTGATTCAGAGAACTCTATTAATGTTCACATATAGTTTAGTTTAAAAATCTTGCCTTCTTCTGTAAAAACTTTATGCTTAGCAACTGCTAAATGCTAGTTTTGTTTGTCCTTGCAATTCTTTAATTTTATGGTCACTGAATCTTTGCAATGGCTCTTTAGATTGCTTCATTTTATCTGTCAGAAAGTTTGAAGGACCTTACTCCTAGATTACACTTCCTAAACTTTGTTACAGTTTACCTGCATTAGTTTACCTGTTCCCATAAATTTTCACTGATGCCACAGTTATGCAGCACCTTAAGTGAAGACCATAAAAACATGGGTTTCAGGGCTGTTTCACAGAGGGCGTTTGGTTTATTTTTCTTTCACTTTTCTCACTCGCACACAGGTAACTAGAGAAGCATCTTTAGAGTTCCCATTTACTTAACTGCTAGACATGGGAAGTACAATATGAGGGACATATGTCAAAAAGATTACTTTTTTTACCTAGAGCAGGAAAGATTGTATCAGTTTGGGGTTTTTTTCTCTTTTTCTTTAAAGATCTGTGTAAAGCCTGTTTCGTCCTCTTATTGCAATTAAAATTCTTCCTAAAACCCAATCTGCTCTATTCCTTCCATTTGCAGAATGCCACTCCTCTGGTGTAAAATGTCACTCAGTTGTAACTATAATTATATGATCAAACAGGTCGTGGTCACACTAGAATCTAAACTACCTATCATTGCTTTGAGGATCTGGCTTTTTTTCCCTCAAAAAAATAAACTATGAAAAAACCCTCCGTATTTTCCTCTTCTGAAAAACTAATTTAGTAAGCAAAACTTTCGTGAATTGTGTGGCAAGAATTAGAAGTCTCCACTTTATAGAATATGAAGAGTCTGAGTAGCTGAGTTTAAACACCAATAGACAGAGAAATGTTTCTCCAAACAAAGCATAATGCACAAAGGCAAGCTCTGTTTCTTCATTCATTTGGGTTGTACATAATGAAGAGAACTTCAAGGATCAAGACAGGCATTGTTCATATAGTTATAAATATCTCATTTTAGAAGATCTTCCTCTGTATATATATATATATATATATATAGGTGTGTGTGTGTGTTTGTGTGTATTTTTATACACATATACACACATGTACATATTAGTCTTTCCAGGCAGATGTATATAAGGCAGCTCCTTAAAAACAGATCTTAGACAATTCAGAAAACTCATTGTGGCCAGGATGGGAATAAAATAATGGTATAAATATTGGCATACCTGCCCTGAATCCCTGTGGGGTTTTATTGAATCCTCCATTAGAGAGCTAAGGCACTAATACAATTGCTGTGCACTTTCTACGTACATGTGTTGACAAGGTGTGTATATATATATATATATATATGTATATAAAAATATTTATATATATACACAACTAAGCAAAAAATGCTTCAGAGGCTAACTGAAAATCACAAACGTGAAGGGCCTTTCCTTATAGATGTAACAGTTTAATTAGTTAGAGAATACTGATTTTCTGTAGATTGTCTCATTCTAGAGATATTACTGTGTGATTTAGATGAGACATCAGCTGCTAACACCCTTTTCTCTCCCTCATTTCACTTTACATGCACTTTCACTATGTGCACAAAGAGAGTATGGTTGAGTCTAGCTTATGCCACTACCCCATCAAGGAGGACAAGAAAAACTGATATTGAGTAGAGCAGTCTTAAGCCTGCCACATAAGAAATTAGAGGCATAACCAACGCCTAGTTGGATTACCATTTGACTGAATTTTCTTAAATCTATTCTGGCAATCTTCTCTTCTGGGCTGACTGATGCAAATTTTAATAGAGTCTGAGATGTTAAGGTGCTATAAAATCTCACGAGAGAAGCAACAGTTCCATTTGAATTTAGTTAGCATTTCATTATAAATAAAACAGGCAGACAGAAACCTGTGCTAAATCTTAACATACATGTAGCAGATGTCTCGTTGTACAGAGATGTTAATTGTGCTCAGCACTCCTACCCCAAAAGGATGGAAAACAACCTGTTGCTGAATATATTATTTTATAGACAGCTATGCACAGACATCTTTTATGTCATTCTCTTTTAATTTGTGTTTCCAGTCCTGGTTGCTAGCGAGGTCATATGACTTTTACCCTGCTGGTATGTGTGTGCTCACTTCTGTGTGTTTGTATGCACACATGTGCCTTCAGGCAGCCCAGAATAGTCTTAGCTGCATTTAGAAGGATACCTGCACCTACAACCTGCAGAGATCCAAGTCCTGGTTTGCATCATGCTGTGGAATGGAGAAGGGGGCTGTGTGTGCCTCTCCTCCTCCTGACAGCCTGCCTAATGCCTACAGAGGCCTCGGCTGTGCACCAGCTCTGGGAACAACAATCTGGGCAGCCACAAACACAGAAATGTCTGAGCCATGGCAGTATCTTCATCCAGTCCGTCAAACTGGTTGTAAGAAAGATGGGGATTGTTAGTGTAATCTGCTGATACACCAAGATTATACCAATGAGCCAATGGAAAATAATTGCCAGCAGAGTGATTTTAGAAAGGTCCAAAACAGTTTATAGGAACCTAGAATACCAAAGAGATTTCCAGGCAAACATGACTGACCACTGGAAAGCAGGAAAAAAAAAAGGCAAGCATCAGATTAAGTCCAAAGCAGTACTTGTTTCTGCTCAGTACACAGTTGCATTCAATTGTCTGAACTTTCAGAACTCCAGATGTTTAGACAGGTAAAAAATACCTTCTATGAAAACATTTTTTACTGCTAGGAAAAAAAGATCTAGTAAAACACAGACACTGGAGTATCATAAACATCAAGTCTTTGTAGTTTTTAGGACACTGTCATTTTATGTCAAAGATAAACCATTTACTTCATGCAACTGTATTGACATGAGTCAGTGACTCATTCACCTACTATTCATAAGCATTCTTTTTATCTCTTAGTGTTTTCTAATTTAATTACTACTAGGACAGTTGGGATTTTTTTTGATACAAAGCAAACAGAGCCTTCTTTTGAATAGCATTATTTCTTTGCACTCTTACATTTAGATCAGTTTATAGGAGTAAATTTTTAAGAGGAAGACAACTGAGATAACCGTGACAATACTAAGCCAATACTTCTGCTCCACTGCTTGTAAAAACCTGCTTGTCTGAATTCTTCAATTGATTTTTTTCAAATGCACTATGATGGATGTAGCCTACTGATAACAAAGTCATGTTGAGGTTCTTACTTCAACAAATCCCATAGTATTTTACTGTTGCTAATCCTCTGGCCTTTCAGATGAGACATAAAGTATGAATATTCGTATACACACAATTCACAAATCAAATAATTGACAAATTAGGACTTACATGCAATTTCCAGTTGCAGCCCATATTTTGCAGCCATCTTGGAAGGTTACAGAAGACATTATACACACAGGGTTACTAAAATCGACTAGGTCAGTGACTTGAGGAGAAGTTATGTGAGATATATTTTTTTTTAAATCTTTTCACTTTTGGCAAAGAAAATAATTTTAATATCCAGGCAGAGCGGATTAAACCCCCAAAAGAGGGTTTTCTGTTTAAAATGGAAATATTTTTGGTTTCCTCACTTACCTACTTTCTTGCAGTTCAACCATAACAGAGTTTTTGAAGCTCTGGTATAAATGGCTGATATTTATGTTTGGAAATACAGACTATTCTATAAGTAGCACAGGAAGGCTGTATATGGCCACTGCAATGAAGCATTCCCCTGAGAAACAGTATAATGGGAAACCAAAGCAAATAGCAGAGGGCTTTAGCAGGAAGACATCTCCATTCAGAATCTGTAGTGTTATTTAATATCTTTTGGTTTACAGCAGGTGAGAAACGTTCTTTCTCTGTCTGATTAAGCTCATATGAGCTTAGTTTAGTATCTTGCTCTCTATCAGCCAAAACAAAAAGCATTTGTTCTTACATATGGAAAAATGAAACTTTTACTTCTGATTCCCTCTCAGTGGAAAAATAATTTAGCAATTCAGCTACCACATCTATTGAACAAAGGCTATGAGCAAAAAACCAAAAGTACATTTGTAGCCTCAAGGAGCTTTCACAGCAAAATAGCTGAGACCTATTTGTCCTATTCTCCTTCCCTCTTAAGTCTATTTCATTTACCCTTCACAAATGTTTCTTCTAACTTCCTTACCTGGGGAAAATTCTTTCTAAAGACTTTTGGACACTGTTAACCTTCATTTATGTCTTGACCCTGTCTTGAATCAGTCTAAAGGAGGTCCCTGAGAAAACTTCACGAATTCCTCACTGTTTAACACGCACACACACACACACCCACACACACACAAAACACTTTCATTTTGACTGCGAAATGTTCCTTCTGCATTTCAGATTTACACCTCTAAACATGAAGTTTTGTGTTTTTTATGTATAGTCTCAGCTCCACTTTTGAACTAGTACTTTATATCATTTAGTTCGTAATACTAGATGAGGACTTCACTCTATTTCACTTAGAGCAAACAAACAAGCTTAGTGTTAAACAGAGTATTTTTATCCCCTCCTTGGACCCAGGTAGATTACTGGTTATAATCTAATCAGTAGAAAAACAAACAAGAAGATGAGTGAGGAACAAATGGCTGTTTCCCCAAAACTCTGGGAAAAATTGTTTAACCATCCATTCATTTGGGTTATGATGGTCAAATGATGGAAAATTATTAGGAAAGCATGGCTGAGAGAAATTTCCAGGGTTATTGAACTTGACCTTCTCCTGACCTTCTCCTGGTATAGATCCTCTTTCATACTTGAGCTATACATGCTCCTCTTGTATCACCATAGGCATTGTAGCAGGCTTTTATTTCTTTGCCTTGGAGGACTCTGTGTCTCTGTAGTCCTGGCAGCTTTTTAGATGTGCAGCAGAGGCAAGTGACTTTAACCACCTTTTCTGATTGTTGATGCTCTAAGTTATGATGGCTTTCAGAGTCATAGTGAGGTCGAGACCAAACACTGCAGTGCCCATATGCACAAAGATGTTCAAAATGAGTGAGTAGGAAGCAGTTGTAAGCTGCTGTCACCTATGGCTCTTGCTTGTTTTGAGGAGATTCTGCAGTCTCACTATGAGTCTTAGCATAATATTGTTGCATCAGAAATTTTTCTGCAGCCCTACTGTAAAGGATTGAACTGGTGCAACCATACTTTCTGATTTAGCAGATGTTCTGTGAAATCAGAGTTGAGAATGTTTTAACAAGAGGCCATATTCAAGTTCCTTTTCCTGTTTCCTAACACATCTTCTATCTCTTCTATAGATAAAAAAGCTACATGTGAGATCAGCTGTGCAAAAATACATTTTTTTCCTGTATCAAAGGAGTTGCTGCCAATAGTATATAGGTACCTCTTTCCTGTCAAAGTCTGTTGTGTTCCAAAAACTCTGCTATGAGCTCTACATTTTTAAATAAAAGGAACATCTGAAAAAAGACAAGGGTTTTTCTTATCTGTGAATGCCTTAGGTTGTCCCTTTGCTATTTCCTAAGCAAAAAGACACATGTGGAGCCAATTTAAGTATTTAAGAAAACAATATGCAGTTCATTCACATGTATGTACACAATAGCAATCTGCTTGTGCTGTTGTGAGGATTAAAAGGACAAGATAATTACATCCTGTCTAGCATGCTGATAAAAATACATTAGTCAAAGAAAAAAAAAAAAGAAAAGGTAACGTGTGTGATTAAATCAGAAGGGTCCCAGAATAAGCCATTGGAGACCTGAACTGAGGTCACTTGATACAACTGTGTCAATACTGTCTTTGTTACTTTTAACTTTCATTTTGCTATCTATATGAATAGAAGCCTTTTCTACAGAGGGGTAGCAGTGGCAGTAGTAGTTGAGTTCTCTGAGATCTTTTTTTTTTTTTTTTTATTTAATAAAGGAATTCCTTTATAATTTTCACTTTTGAGGACAGGGCAGAAGTTATAAAACTGGAATTTTTCTCTGAATATAAAGCCTGTCCTTAAAAATAAGAGTAATTAACTTCCCTTTTTCACAGGCAATCAGGTATTATAATAATAAGCCCATATTAATTATCTGTCTAAAATATTAGGCAAAAAGTTACACAATGCACATGTAAAGCAGGAGAAAAAAATAAGCAAGACTTAAGGCAAAATTCCCTTCTTCTGTGCATAAGGAGCTGAGATGGTGAAATTTCACAGCCTAACCCAAAACTAAGTTTTAGTAAATTTTTTCATGAACACTTATCAAGGAGGGAGAAATTTCTCTGACAGGAGAACTCTAGACAAATCAGGGTAATACAAATGAAATTCAGAGGTACTCTGACAACAAATGTGACCAGTCCTGCTGGTACCACATCCCAGCCTAATTTTGGTGCCAGCCTCAGGGCAGTGATCTGAAGTAGAAACTCACAAACACCTCTTGCAGCACTAATACCAAAACACCTTGCCTATATCAAACTTTGCTGGGAGAGAAATAGCTTTCATTCCATCTGAAGTCTCATAGGCTGCACACAAAGCAAAGAAACAGTCCAAGCCCTTGCTCTTCATGAAATGAGAAGAAACTCTGTGGTGCCACTGAGAGTATGTCTGGCCTGCGCTTCTTGCCAAAAGAATGTTGTCATCAGCATGCTTGGGAATGGCAGCATGTCCAGAAGTAACTTCATTTCTATACATTGTATTAGGCCTGCAGACAAAAGCATGCATTAGCAGATTGTGAGTTTGTTCACGTTGGGTGTATACAGCATAGTGAGTGCCCTGTTTTTCATAGTTTCAGTGGTTTACTTGTTCAGCTCGTCAAGCCTCCACTCTGCCAAGTCACACCATCCATCTGTCCCTCCAGACAAACCAAATGTCATACTTATAGAGAACAAGACATGTACAACCTAAAATGTTGTTGTTGCAGAGAAGGTTTGCAGTAAAAGAACTTTGCGCTTTGGGCTTCTGAGCTCCATTCTGCTTCCTCAGAGCTACAGGACCATTTTTCTTAAGGACACAGCGTCTGATAACTCTGCATCTTTGATGTGCATATTGTTGCAGAATGTTTCATATCATAGTAGGTGGAGGGCTTCATTGTCTTTAAGACATTGATACCAATATAACTATTCCAGTTTAATCAGATTTACTTCTGAATTATGTCACTTAAACATCAACATGTCACCAGCTTTGACTTAGGATGTAGTTTAGATTTGATTACCCACCATCTAAAAGCCTGAGTTCTTTATAGGTTTTAATGCAAGACCTTAAAGATTATTTTACTTTTCAAGTTTTTAATTATTTTTGTTTGTATTTTGATTTATGTATTTAGCCTTTGGAGAAAGTTTTCTTTCATTAATTGCTTGGAAGATGAAAAAACTGTTAGTATAGCTGGCAATAGAGGCAGCAAAAAAAGTAGGACGTGATCACTTGTTAGCTACAAAGCAAAATTTAGAAAATAATTGTAAGAGTAGGTCAGACAAATAGAAGGATAAACACAATATCCATTTCCAAGATGAATCTCTCTCTGCTTATAATGTCACAGCATTATGATGTAACTAAATACATAATTTATGTATGGTAATAAAAAAGAAACCTTCTCTTAACTGAAGGCAATTTGGTCATTCTTGGTTCTACTGCTAATTTCATTCCTAAACCAAACAAGTTCAGTAAGCAATGAATATTTGACAAATAATATTCTTTAACCATGCGTTCTATTAGTTAATCACAAAGTGTATCAAACATTAATTGTGTGTATCTCTCATGAATGTATCCCATCCCTCTGAGCGCCACTTTAGTTATGTATAATATAATAGAGTAGAATGGTTCAGCTAGAAGGAACCTAACACCTGATCCAACTTGCAGTGGCATAAATCAGTCACCTTCCTTACAATTTGGAATATTTATATTTCTCTTATATATCCTCTCACTCACCTGCCTACCAGCCTAAGTAACCCTACTCCTTTTAATCTCTTCTCTAAATGGACATAGTCTCCTGTGGCTGTGTAATTTGCTCCATGGGAACAGAGGGAGAGCAGCCAGTGCTTTTCTGAACAGGGCAGAAAAGCTTCTCTTGCTTTTCTCCCAACAGACTTACAGGGCTAGGACATAAAAAAAGGGGAAGGGGGGGAGGTGGGGAAGGAGAATCCTTCTTAGTGCCAGTCATGAGGTGATTATGAACAGTTCTGTGAGAGCATGCTAAAAATAAAAATAACTAAATAACAACAGATAATACTAACAGGACTGATAGGTACTGTGGGTGCACCAAACACCAGAGCACCAGTTTTCACTCAAAGACAAATTAAGAGGGCACCCAAAAGTTTGCCAACTTGGAAGCATCTTTCATAAAACAATCACTTCTCTGGATCTGTGATTGCATGTGTTCAACTGCCCATCCTCACTCATAAGTAGTCGGAAGGAGAGCTTCTAATCTTATTCTAAGCACAGATAAGTACATAGTCTTCATTAGCAAGTTTTTAAAGCAGGGATAAACTTGGCCATTATGATTAGTAACTTTGTAGAAATGGAGAGCAAACTGACTTTGTCTTTGAAATACTCACCTGGTTGTTAGTTTGAGTTTTAGATTAATTAGAGAAGTAAATTCCTGAAGTACTCCTGAAAAACAGTCTTCCACACAGAAATTCTTTCAGTCCCTTTTTTGTTGAGGGTTAACAGGCCTGTAGGCAGTTCAAAATCTTGTATTGCATGCAGGTCTCAAGTTTCATGCAAAATTGAATTCCTGAAGTCTGTTGTGTAATGCACTAGCAGTTTCAAAGTACTTTTTCTCATGTATACCTCAACTCAACATGGGACCATGTAAACACAGTTAGGCAGAGAAACAGCTGCAGTCAAATATAGGACATGACTAAAGAGTGCCATTCACGTTCAAAGATATGTAGAAATATATGTAGATATATAGAAACGTGGAATATTCATGAACCTTTAATAGAAGATATGCAGACAAAAACTCCCTTGCTCCCTTTCCAAAATATACCTGAAGTCAAAATCATTTCGTTCCTATAGAAGTGTTCCTCAGTGCCATGCCCATATAAATTATAGCAGACAGATCAGTAAGTCACTTTCTTAATGATCAGAGGAAAGTGACATTATTCTAAAGAGACTCAGAGATTTCTGATGTAATTTTACTGAAGTTATCATGCAATTTCTTTATAGATAGCAACAAAAATTATGTGAATCAACAGCTAAAATGATGGTCACTCAACAGAAAGAAAGGACAAACCTTTAACCAGTTAACCTACAACCTATTTAGCTATCCTGCTTCAAATGTCTGCCAAAGACAGATCCCTCCCTAAACTCCACTGTTTCAGCAGCTTTTAACTATAGAGGGAGGCTATGACCACTTGCTCAAATGTAGGTGTCTACACCACCGCAAACTGTCTCCACCAGGTAAATCCCCCAAATCCCCCCCGTGCACTGCTGTGAATGAGCAAGAGCAATGTTTTTGTGCATCTTTGCGTCTGGTCAGTTTCCAAGAAAAATCATCAGGTGAAGTTGTAGGAGCTGTGATGATTGCTATTATTAGACTATCACCATGGCATTCACCACTGCATGTTGATTTATGGATATGGATTATTTTCAATTCTATCTGAAGAACAAAATAAGCAAACCTAAGAGCTTCTGGAAAGTAAAGTCATAAATATTATCCCTTTGTCAAAACATTTCTTTAACCTCAGTTGTTTCAAACAAGATTTAGTACCTCTGTTTCAAGCAGTGGTTGTATTA
Organism: Melozone crissalis; assembly: GCF_028551555.1. NCBI lineage: Eukaryota > Metazoa > Chordata > Aves > Passeriformes > Passerellidae > Melozone > Melozone crissalis. The sequence continues at coordinate 42,460,997 of NW_026535783.1, read as the reverse complement.
CACTTACACTTTGAGGCTGCCAAGCCCATTACCATTCCAAAGAGGACAGAATATATCAGCATGTTAAGTGCAGTGAACTAAGTCCTGGTTCAAAATGCTAGGTTTATTATTGTTCAATTCCAAGAGTGGCTTGGAGTAAAGCAACAAAATGTACTGTACTGGCAAAAAGCACATATATTGAAACCAGTTCTGCTCCAAAAGTGAGGATTCAGCTTCCAGGTGAAGAACCAAAATGCTAAAATCCTAAAATGCTTTTTAAAAAGTTGCTTTGATGTCATTGTCTGATCGCAACTCTTACTCTTAGGTACCCCATATTTGACACTAGGATAGAAAATATTCAACTTCTTAAAAGATGTGCTATGACTTCAAATATGTTTTTAGATCTGTGACTGGCTGAAACACTTCTAAAGGTAAGAAAGCTTGCAACCTAATACCATAAATAATTCTCGTTTAAATATTAAATCAGTGATGAAAGATCTCACACACTTCTAATCCAAGCATGGGTTTGAGATGTCTGGGAATTCTTATTGAAGCAGAATTTTTCTCAAAAAGGCCAATTAATCCCAATCAAAACTTTCAACAGAAAATTAACAGTTTAAATAAAAACTTAACCCAAAATAGAGGCCAAATATATCTTTTTTAATGAAATAAGAAAAATGGGGAAAGGGTGGGCAAGAAAAGAAGCAGCTAAGTCTAGGGTTTATCATCGGTGTGGGAAATCCAATTTACCACCTTCATTCTCTTTTAGATGAAAGGTATATCCTCTAAATTTCACTTTTTGTTCTAGTTGTTAAATTTCTTGGTGTGAGTCTCTGATTCCAATTTGTAAGTTTGCAATAAAAGAATAATACTGCATTCACCAACTATGTATCTCTTTATTTCAGGTATGGCAGAGCAGGAAATTTAATCTTGTCTTACATTTTCCTGGATATGAAAGCAACATGCTGCTACATAACATAAGTTACTGTCTGCCCATCTGGGAGCCATGTTCTCTGTCTCTCTGCCTCGCACCTTCCCTTTTCAGTCCTAATGACTAAATAAACAAAACCAGAAACATTTTTCACTGATCTAAAGTAGAAAGTACTTGAAGCTTATTTAGAGAGAAAAACCCCTTATTTAGAGGGAAATTTGGAAAGGAAAACCAAATTAAAATCCACATGTGTAAAAATATTTGCAAAATATGCATCCTACTCCTTTTTATAAAGTAAGTATTTCATAATTTTTAGCTGCAATATTATCCTGTGTCTCCTACATATTCAGCTCAGACAAAACCAAAGATAAGGGTATAGATGTGATAAGATCATCATCTTGGACGGCTTTTGGAGCTTTCCCTCTTTCAGAACAAATGACCTTTCCGTTCAGTGCAAGACTTGGCATAAGGATTCTGGCACTTCTTACTTGCAGATCCATCCACAGAACACTGACATTAGATTCTATTTAAGTCAAAATTCCTGTTTTGTACTTTTTGTGGCACATCAGGAACTCAAGAGTTCTTACGCCCCTTCTTCCTTAGCTGCTTTAAATATATAAACATACTTATATACTAGCATATACATATATGTGTATATATATATACATATGTATGTATATATACATATATATAAAGTTGCTTTTCATTATGGAGGGGAGCTTTCATAATTGCTGTTCTGTGTGCATTTACTAACAGTTAAGGAAAGATGTTTTTATGAGACTTTTCCTGCCTGGCAGGAGGATTCAGCACAAAGCAGAATTAATTTAGATTCAGCAACAGCACTCAGATTTCTTGGGGCATGCTCTTGTGCTTCGGCCATGGACTGCACATATACTACACACTGCAGCACTGGCAGAGGGATATGCTCCACATAAGTTAGTTTAGGAAGTACTAGTATGAGAGATAGAGGTTATCACATTGATGCCTTCAAAATCTAGAAACAAAATAACACATTTTCAAGACAATATTAATGTAGGAAGTAACATAATGGCAGGTCTTCAATTAGAGGCCTTCATGTGCATATATGGCAAAATTCACATGTGATACAGGACTTCTACAATTTTATAAGTTTTAAAAATGTAGAATATTTGACAATCATGTACAATCAGAAGAGCAGTTACTTAAGTAACCCACCATTTCAGTTCTGACCCATTTGAACTACTCCCCCCCGCCCCCCGCCCTGAGTTTAGCCCCATATTTCCCCATATTTATTATTTTATCTAGGATACATAGTAAGAGAAAATAAGACTAAATAATATTTCAGGGATGTAGCAAATGTGTTAGAAGGCTAGCTAATTAATTCTAATTCTAAAATATAGGGGAAAAGGGAAAATATAGGAAAAATATTGGGAGCTACAGCCATGTATTAGAAATCTACAAAGCTACAAATATATGAAGAATACATAAAAAGCTCAGGCATCAACATGATGAATTATCCTGCTTTTCTTTCAGACAGAGTTTGATTATGTTTAAAACCTTTTACATTGTGTTGCCATACATATTGTGGCTTCTCCTATAATGACTATTTAGACCAATATTCTAAAACTGGATTCCTGTTCTGTTTGTTTTGATGACAGAATTATATTTTCTCTTTACAGTCAGAGACCAAAGGAGATGCATTCAATCATGCCTGCCCTTAAATGACAGTCTCTTTTCCTTCTTTCTGTTGAAAAGGGTATTTCCTTGAATATTTTTCCTCATTGGGCTGTTTGCAGAAATACAAATACAAATACAACCCCTACTTCTATATGCATTATTAAACATAACTTTCCTTTCTTCACTTTTTTATGTTTTTGGGAAATACTTATGTATTAAATTTCAGCAGACATCATCCAATTTCTCTAGTTTGGTAGATCATCTCATAAAAGAAGATTAATTTAAAGTTGAATTCTAGCAACATCAAGATAGGCTTTGAAAATGAAAATGTCTGAAAATGAAATGAAAATGTATCCAGCTACTAATTGTCTGAGCACCCTGAAGCACTTATAAGCACATCTACAACTGATTAAGTAGGCTGGTGTGGAACTCCTCACAAGGCATTGCTTGGAAGGCAAAATTAACTTTAGCAGTGCATGCTATTTAAGCTTGAGAAGCAGCAGCCTTGACAAAACAAAAACTTTTTCAGAATGGAGCCTGAACAGGTTTCATATTGCTGAGAAACTGCTCAGGCCCCATTCTGAAAATATTTTCAGAAGTCTGCCAGAGGAAAGGCTGATTTAAATTTTGCATTAGCTCTCCAACCGAATAGATGTCAAAATTATAGGTCATGTAAGAACAGGCAATGTATGTGAGGTACACACAAAACACTGCCCCAGTGTAATACCCCTACACTCATCCAAATTAGATCTGCTACTACACCCTGTAATATCTATTGTACTTTAATTTCAGTTCTAACTAGGCATTACTTTGAAATTACACTGCATAACCAATAGCTCTTTGGTGCAACTGAAGAATTTGTGTACCATAGGAATACTACAAGACTGCATTGCAGCAACAAATAGTAATAACAATAATAACAACAAGAGTACAGGGTATTCCTGAAAAAAATTTGTAAGCAAAGGCATACCTTGCAATAGTTTTCATAATTTGGTATTTAAAATAGCCATAATATCTGCTCACAAAGATTTGAATGACCACTCTGATATAGGAAGAGAATCATAACCTTTAAACCAAAAGCATTTTAAAATATATTTTTAACATAGTCTATAGTATAGACAGTCAACAGTTTTTTTCTTTTTTTTAAAGAAAGCACTCTTATAACCTAGGCATACTTCAATTATTAAGAAAACAGCTGTACCAAATGCTAAAATACAGATGATCAATTACTTTTAACTCATAGCATATGTCTACAAATACTCTTTTTTTCCTTACCCAACTAGTTTATGTTTATTAGTAATAGTATGGATGTAAGCATACACCATCTAGTTCTCTTTTTGCTTGAAATGAGCCTAATTTAAAAAAAAATCTTTGAAGTGTCTCTACTGTGTTGTGTATTAGGCACCCTATCTTTTACAGATTAAGCTCTTTGGCATTATAGGAGAAATCATCTGCTGCATACTGGCATCATCAAGCAAAAGCAGATTCATAAACTCTGCCCTTAATCTCTCTTTCAGTTTTCTTCCAATTAGAAAGAATCTTTCGTTGATACTCTAATTAATACTTACACATTAAAATATTAGGCATTATAGCATAAATCATCTGTTATATTCTTGCATAAAGCAAAACTAGGTTTGTAAGCCCTTGCCCTTAATCTTTCTTTCAATTTTCTTCCATTTAAAAACCATCTTTCCCCAATACTCTAATTAATGCAAATGATATTCATGATTAGTTAGTATTATGCTAATCTGAGCCCCAAATTTCCCTAAATCTACATGGTGTTGTCTGAGTACCAGATTGCTTTGGGTTCCTAAGTAAAATTACATTAGCCTGCCAGCTGTACAAAACACCATGATAGAGTAGAAATCCAAGCAAATCATCAAGATTACATTAGTTTTGTTTCTTAATGAACAACTGTTTGCATTAGGGATTACAGACAAATTATGATTTTCGTCTCTGTACCCAGGCAGCCAGGCATCTGTTGAGAAGTTTCATTTTTTTTCCTGACTAAATAGATTGAGGAGAGCTAAGACAGAGAGATGAGTCTAATATTTCACGTAATTGAATTTTTTCCATTACAAAGCAATCAGCACTCTGTGGCTCACTGCTAACCTTGAATTCTCTCTTCCACTCCAGCCTGGAATGCAGGAGAAACTTGAGCAGCTTTTTTTCAGAAAGCCATCAGTCACCCAGCTTCTCCTCTCTTCCTGCAGAAGCAGATTATGTACTTTGTAGTCATACCTGCTTGCTGTTACACTTCAAGCCTGTTTCCCAAACCGTGCTACCGCAATTCCTGCTGCTCTGGTATATAAGCAATGTGCCGCCAAAAAGCATCCCATATGGAAAACAGAGCACAGGGTTTGTGCCTGTCTGAGTTAACAGTGCACACAGAGAAACTCAGCCAGGAAACTGGGTGGTAATGAACATGGTACCACCAAGACTGCCAGTCTTTAAAGCATGACAACGAAGCGCAGCCCTATACATGTACACCGTCTGTCCCTGTTTCGTGTCAAACTCCTGTAGCATGCTCGTTGTCATGTTCTGCTTGATTCAATTATGCTCCTGGTGTACAGGTTTACTCATTCTTCCATGCGTTAATCTCATCTCCAAAACTCACACCGTGACAGCTCATTATTGTTGGCAAAAATGTAATACACAGACAGGAAAAGTAAGGTTCTGACACATTCATCATTGTGTATCGAGACCTCCTGATTACAAGATACAAGTAGCAAGTTAATCTGATCAGTCTGTAGAATGCAGGGCAGTAAGGGGTAGGTAAATCACCGTCCATATCTTAGGTGACAACATAAAGCAGCAGCAAAATAATTCTGCACAATTTCTTTTCACATATCAAATCGTATTTTAACATTACAGCTCACTCTTGGCCTATGCAGAGCATCAGATGTATAAAAATGTTTACTGAAGGGCACTGTCAGTGTTGTGGAATTTACTAAGAAACCTTACCTGAATATCCTCCAGAACACAACCTTCTTTTCACTTCATTCAAATAGCCAATTTAGTCAGTCATTATTAAGTTTAGCAACAACATGTGAAGTAAGAAAGTAAATTAAACTGAAAATTACCTTTTCTATTTATAGTCAAAATTTACATTTCAGATTTTCTTCTGTACTTTTTCAAGTTTTTTACTGCAAACTACTGCAGAAAAATACCATTCTAGATCTGATGTTATATGCTGTCAAAAGGACATAAATCTAAAAATATCGGCATATAAACGGTACAATAAATGTTATTAGGACTATCATGTTATAAAACTCATTTGAGAGCTTATGGAAAAAATCTAAGTGATTTCCAAAATGCCTTGGAAAAAATATTTATTAGTATACCTAGTCTGAAACAGGTAAGCTGCAGTTCTGTCTTCACTGGGTCTTATTAGCTGCAGCAGTTCAAATTGGAGCAAGATGAAATCAGGCCTTTTACTTGAGAAATTGCCTAAGAGCCAATTCAAGTGTTTTGCCTTCCATGCTTGTCACATATTGTACTTCTGCATGAATATTATTTTGCTTTTGACAATGTGTACAGAAAATTTAAAAAGTCACTAAAATTAGTCAAAGAGGAGACAACCTTCTTATCAGATACTAGGAAGCTTTTAGTTGCACATCAGCATCAGTTGGGATGTAGAGATTGGCAAACACAGTATCAAAAGTACCAGGGAGTACAGCATGTAAGTAAAATCATTCACTCCAAGAAGTAAAAACCTCTTTCAGAGTTAAAGCCCTATACAATTTCTGCTGTGGTAAAAGGCATCAATAAGGCAATTAAATGGACCTGAATAATCGATATGCTATCAAGTGCAGACATTCTGTCAGTTAATGATACATCAGTTTGCTTATAGATTTGTGAAAGAACACTAAACATTAATTATATTCTTCCTTATTACTTTTCCATTAAATAACTTGAGATAATTCTAGTAGCACTGTGTAAGAATACATCTGGGTGAAGCAGTGTGAAGATCACTGTATGATATTAACTTTGGGTAAGGTTTTTTAGTAAATCAGAACATATCTTCCATTTCTATTAACACATTCACATTGCATGCACTAAACTAAGACCTTACCCTCCTTATTTGGGCAGCACCATTAACCAGAGTATAATTTTACCTGAGAAAGAATACAAGAGCTCCCTTCTCTCATGGACAATTACTCCTCATCTGAGGTAGTCTCAGGCTTAAAATACACTCATAACGTTTTCCCCTCTGGAATAATTCCCAGGTTAGTAACTAATTTGAATGAAAATAATAGATTTTTATGAGAAATCACAGCATGAAGTTGGAGCAAGACACATCATTAACAGGATTAAAGTGAAGAACTTGTTGGTGGGAATGAGCTGAAATTGCTAGTGAAGACTTCAATACTAACTTGAATTAAGCAAATGGCCAACCTGGCTCAGACTCTGCCCCAAGAGTCCTAACCTGTCTCTCAAACTTGCTAATTATCAGTACCAACTGTGGGAAACTCTTGGGCTTTGGGACTGCATTATACCCTCGCAGAGCCAAGATTCAAGCCCAGGTGCAAAGTGAAAGCCAGTCTGCTGCTGCTGCATCTGCCATGGTTGTTGGGTGGGTAAATGGCATTCTTTGGGTCAGATCCATTTAATACCTTCTTCTAATGCTGGGCCTCTGAAAGTACACTCAAAAATAAATTTGACTGGCAGGCTAAGAAACTTGACAATATGCTAATACAGACATACGTGGACCATATTCTCCTTTCTTAGCATGACAGGATGTTACATTGCTGCTCTAGCCAGAGAGATGACAGTTCTGTGAAAGCAATAGCTGATGTAATAACAGACCCCAGCAGTATTGTGGCCAGCAGGAAACAAACCACCATTTCCCCTAGTATCCTCAAGGATTCCACTGATAAAGCCTAGATTTACAAACACTCATGCAGGAACAGTGCTATGGCTGGGATGCTGAGGCAGTAAACTCTCCTCAAGAAACATCAGTGTGTCTGCAAAGGTGTTCTGAGAGATAAAAACCCCGTCAGACTTTCAGGATAGTGCAACAAATCTTGGTGGTCTCTGAAACTGTATGAACTTTTACTGTCAGGTAGAACAATGATGCCTTCATGCATGGAACAAGCACAGCCTGATTTATTTGGTGAAAGAATCTTGTTTAATATCTTTTAACAGGTGATTTTTAAAGATGTTATAAAAGCAGAGTTTCTCAAAACATGTATAAGGTAGTTAGAGCAAACCAACACAAGTCAGCCAGAGCAAATGGAATACGACTGGTTAAATGGGACAACCTGGCATGTCGTAATAGGAAGATGAAGCATTTCAATTATTTAACTAGTTTAGTTTAAAGACAGTATTAAGGAATTCAGTTTGATCTTCAATTTTTTTTTAAGGGGAACTTAGGTCCTATATTTTATCCTTGCTTCTCAAGAGAATAGGTTTTGGTAACAGCTTAATTTTACAGATTTCTTGTCCTAAACAAAAGATCATATAACTTCATTGGTTCAAATTTATTACATGGAATAAATCGGAAGTCTTTATTACATGGAAGAAATTAAAACCCCTCTGTCTCATTGTCTAGAGCACTGGGAAAATGTACACCTAGTCTAACCAATCTAAGCACAATCTTTCCTTGACTTGCATAGAATTAAGTTCACTTCCACTGGAAGGTAATATTATTCCATATTCCCTAAGAAGTGAGTCACCATTTAAAATGATGATACATAGAAAATCTCTCCATTAATGCTGAATATCTTTGAGAAACTGACATTCCACAATGACAATCTGAGATGTGACATTTGACATTGAACCTGTGTTTAAAAACATAGATCTATCACTGCGTTCTACTGCAAGAACAGAGAAACTTTTGGATTACATTGAACATTCAATGGAACATTTTGATGACATTGCAAAGTACATCAGCACCATCTGTTAAAATATTGATGGTGTGGTTTTGTTCTGTTTTGAATTCTGAACAACAGTAGTGAAATTTTAAGACAGTTAATTGCGCCACTGCATCACAGCACAAAGTGTTAAAGTTGCTCTTAGCAGTTCAAAAAGAAAATCAAAGTTAGTTTCTAACCCTATTGGGCTTAAAGATTCAAAAGAACTGATTGTATTTGTTCTCAGTGAAGCTCTTTCTTCTTCAAACTATCTTTGCCTTGATGTTATAATCTCAATGCCAGGTGTAGCTAACCTAGCTATCTCTTATTTCCAATAAAAGAATGACCTAATCATTTTTTTTCTATGAATAGCTTCTGTTTCTAAATTAAATTGCAGAAAGAAATTGCAGAAAACTTTACCTGTCTTTATTTTAGCTCTTCCATTTCTCTCCTGATTTTTGCTCTATTCAAGATTGTAATTCTATTGTCTTACACTAGGATTCTGAAAATATATCTTAAAGAGTGAATGTGTTTTGACAGAATTTTCAGTCTGTTAGTATTGAAGCATAGAGAAATTAGCGTTATTTCTTCATTATTTGGATTCAATCATCATCAAATAACATTGGAGGCCATAAATTCCAGCTAGAAAACAATGTTTTTTTCACATAATGTTTTTTTTTAATGGAGCAAAGAAATCAAATATCTGGGAGGGGTAAAGTGAAAGAATCAAGTGATAACTTCAGAACAGAAAAAGCAACTTTATTTTGACTTGCACAGAATTTCTACAGGTCCTACAGAAGATTCAAGTACATCAAGGTGCCATAGTCTAGTTGGAGCACACATTTCCTCAGTCATAATACATGTTCAGAGAAGTTACAATGAAAAGCTATAAATGAATAGCTTGAAACACCAACGTTAATTGCATCTTGAATACTACAGTTGTCTAAATCTCAAGCACATTATTGAAAGTAAAATTGCATTTTACCTGCTGTAGAGAGATGATTTGGAATTACATAGCTGCTTTTTCCTGATATTAATGAGCTCTGGGTGGTGCCTTAAGCCAGCGCAGTGCGCACATATTTAGATACACAGCCACAAGCACACCTTCACACAAAGTAATGGACGTACAGTTTTCACCATAAGAAAACTCTCAACATTGCCAGAAGGAACAGACAAACTGAGGCACTATCAGACTCACAGAGTAGAATCCTGATAAAAGCATGAAGCACAAGCAGAAAAAGTAACTTTGCTGAGAAGGTGCTGCAACTGCTAAACGCCCCACAGTAGCAAATCTAACTGGAAACACAGTCATAACATGTGTCTAAAGACAGAGAAGAGTTAGAGAAGTATGTGCTTGACAATAAGTACAAATATGTTTTTCTTGGGACACATTTTTTTAAAATCAGCAATAAAGGAGTATTGAAAGTGATTAAAACCACCTTAATTCTACATTAGCACATGGTGTTAGTATGTGTGTAATGTATGTGCACTGCTACTGCGTTGTTTGGGTTTTTTTTGATGAAGGGAGATTATTCCCCCATTCCATTAATAAAAAACATTAAACAATAGAGATGAACATGCATTCAGTATTTACAGTTCTCCATACTTTGGAGAACTGTAAACAAATTTATTCCGAGTTGTCCAATTATACAGAGACCTGAGCCAAATATTTTTTATAGACAGAAATTCAATGGTTCTGAACAAGAACTAAAAACTATATATTTATAGTGTCTCATAAGCCTAACAAACACATCTCCCAAAAAAGATATCTTGCGACTCATCATTCAGAATAACCATTAGATAGTCAGTAAATGATCTTGCATTATGTTGTATATGATGTTGCCACTTTCATGTAAAGAAAACCGAACAACTTTTGTGGATATAACCTTATATCCTTCTGCCCACTCCTCCCCCTGAAATTTATAGAATTAAGATCTGGTGTTCTAGGTCCACAAATAAGCACAGCACATTCAATATGTCCACAGTTATACTGACATTTGTTTCTAAATCATTTAATTAAAAGTCATTATTGAGAACAAAGGATTCATTAACAAGCTGTACATCTGAACAACTGATGGAGTTGTTGTGTTATGAATATCATTTTAATCCAAATTAGAAAACTGCACAGATGTGCTGCTGCAAAATATTGACATACTGCAACTCCCCTGGAATGTGATTAACATTTGTATTAAACTAAAAAGTACATTAAAATCTGGATTTACTAATAAATTTAGGATTGGAATAATACTTTTTAATGCTGAAATACAGCATATTATTATTTAACCTCCACTTGTGATTATTTGCCCTATTAATATGCCTTAATACAACATGGTAAACTTTGCATTGACAGATTTTTTATTCCAAAATTTTGTTACAATGTCTTTGATCATCAGAACTGCCATTAAGCATAACAAAATGTGCAGTATTTACAATAGATCAGAAGCTTTTCATTGTCTCTGGTTTGTTCTTAATAAAATCTGTGATTTCAATATTTTTTCCCCAAGAATTTGAAAAGTTTTTCATTATCTCTACTGCAGAGGCATGTAAATTTGTGCACAAAAATAGGATTTTGATATTGGGAAGAAAAGATTTTTCTTTAGAATATGTTCTTTCCCCCTATATAATTGCATGAAAATGATCTGCAAACCAGAGACATCAGTTCAGACTTAGGCACAGATTTGACAAAATAGCTTTCAAGAGATGTGTTAGATGTAAGTATTTGGAATCTTTTCCCACAAGAAAAACCCAATAGCCTATTAGCAATGCCATAAAGTTATGTAAATAGCTACTTAGATTTTAATTTGTGACCTGTAAAGTGATGAATTATTAAATTTGTGAATTCAATCACAAAACCTGATTATGACTATAATCCCAAACTAGCCATTTGTCATTAATGAAGGGTCAATGAAAAAATATCTACTTTTTCCATGGATATCACTCTCTCAATCACCCACATTATCATTGTTCCTCACTTTTTAAGTGGAGATTTTACAGCAAAAAAAGTTTCTAGATTATTTCCCAACTGTACTGAACAGCACTTTATAGAGACAGGTTCTGTCTCTTCATGTCCTTTCCCTCATCACAAATTTTAATGTTAAAATATGATGCACAACCAAGATGTTCATATTTACACAATTACAAAAGAAATAGATAATCAGTTAACAGATTTCCATATATTCAGCTATTTAGTATATTAAAAGTTTATTTTTGTTTGCATTTGGTTGTTTATTACATTCTCAGTAAAACTTTTGCCCTCTTGTGTTTTAGTAAATATGTCTGTGTTCAGGAGAACACAGATGGAGAGCGTGTCATTTATGTTTGTTTGGTTGTTCCCTGACAAACCACGTTTTTATTGTAGCCAAATAAAAGAATATGAAGGAAACAAACAGGAAGGTAGGAAACAAAAAGCACCCTGAAAACTTAACAGTCATTCCATTTAGTTGAAAGAACAAGATAGAATGTTGTATTTCTTGATGACACTAGTTCAATGTAATTACTTTAAAGTTATCAAAAGCCAATATTCTAGGTTTATTCAAATGGAATTTTATATTAATATTTACATGCTGCAAAATAGTTATAGACAGCTTATGCATAATAAAATCCCACTAAGTTTATAATGATGCCTGCCATTAAAACATTTGCGAATAAACTTTTTTATAACTATGAATAACTATCTTATACAAGATTTCCTGTTCTCCATAAGGCATTTACAATTCTGTGTTTACAATCATTCAAGAAAAGCAGAAGCAGAAAGATAAAGTTTATCTTGCTTGTTTTTTCACTCAGAAGTCTTAATATTTTACTTACACTACATATTTTGGATAGGAACATACTGTAAATAATTACACAATAAATTCTGTGATAATATTTTGCACACAAAGGCATTGCAGCAAGAGGTTTTTCTTTTCTGAGAGAAAACAATTTGTATTAGTAGTGCACACACGGGTTTACCTTAGATCTTAGCTGCAAATTTGTATGTTAGAAATATGATGCAAAATCAAATGCAGAGCTAAAATATCATTGGATTTTTACCAATACAGAGCAATTCTTAAACTCTCTTTCCAAAGTGTGCATGAAATACACACTCAAGAGAGTGAACATTTATATTACATGTTTTACAGATCACCATTCAGGATAAAATACTGCAGTGAAAGTATTGATTTTCTTTTCTCTTTGGAAGCTATGTCATCTCACTGAAAGGTATCCTCAGTGAACACTACATTAAACTTAAGATGTGCTCCGTAATAAAAGCAAACCTTCATACACACAATATTAAGGAAATACACTATGCAAATATTTCGTAATATCTATGTCTAAACAACTGTCAGTCACTTTAACAGCTCTACTTAATAATGTACAAAATTACAAGAAGAAAATCTGATTAAAGGTCTAAACATGAATCGAAAGATGATACTAAACAGAGCAACACCCAGCAAAATAACAGTTTAACAAAACAGCTTTTTATCACCTACATTCTACTGTTCTTTTAAAGTTACGCCAGCAGTTCAACAAGTAACAAACACAGAATACTTCTTGTTCCCTGTACTCAGAAACTACAGAAACAATCACAAGTAATAAGCATAATTTAAATTAAATACTCCCTTCAGGTTTGATACCCTCACTGAAAGCACGTATCAACATCCACCTTTGGAAAGATAACGAAGTCCTCGCAAAACAGTGTAGGAAGGCAGTTATAATCAGAAACCTGCCTTCTGTCCAGGCACTGGGATGTGCTCTCCACTGGCGCTCCCCAGACCCCCTGCTCAAGAATAAAGTGCCTATTGTCCCAGCACTGTACTAATTGTAAAAACGCAGCGCATGCAGTAAGCATTATAATTATCCCGACAAACAAGCAAAGGCAATCAATGAAGGAATGAAAGGATAAAAATACGCCACCAGACAAAGCAACCCAAGAATGAAATTAATATTCATAATGGAATGCAAGCTGGCCGAATGTCCCTTTCATGGCATGGTTATTGCATACAAGAGACTATTGTCCACAAGTGAAAAAATCCATATGTGGAGAAAATTTCATGTAGTTCTGCTGAGGAGAAAAGCTTTTCATTCCCAAAATAGTTTCTCCTAGTCCCACTGTTTTGATTAAGTAAAGTTTTGGGCTCCTTTGCCTGGTAACATTAAAAAAAGTTGTCTCTCAGGATCCACCCTTCCCTGAGCTCAGTAAGGTTTGCTTTTTTTCCAGCTCTCCGCTTTCATTTGCAGCTGTATAAATATGAACAAAAAAGCCAGGCTCATCCAAACAAAGAAAAAATGGACTGAATATGCATATCCTCATTAACTAAATTTAATTATGACAAGCAGCATATTAATCAGTAGTTGCTCCAGTTACTGCATTCATTGGTAGGGAGGAGGACTCCAAATTAAAGAGAAGCGTGGGGGACAATCGCATAGTGATTAGGAGGCTGCTCACAACATGATACAATGCACTTTCTAAATAATTATTCAGAGGAAACAGAATAAAGAGGCAGATTGCTCTATTTTTAAGACCAACTCAAGAACAATTAGCCAAGAGCATGATGACAAGGCTGCTTTCTTTTTACCGTGACTGCTTCCAGCTCCACGTTCTCATACCAAGTAGCTTGACAAACTGAAAAATTTACATTTCACAGGGTGCAAGGGTGGGGGGGAATAAAAAAAAAAGGAAAAAGGAAAAAAGAAAAAAAAGAGGAGAGAGAGCTGAGCAGGAGGAGAAATAAAATGGAGAAAGTAAAAGAAAAATCCCATGCTGTACTTGCTGCTGTTTTAATGAGAAGGCCCATGCCCCTACAGCAGCAGAGAAATCCTATCTGTCTCACTGTGATGTTAGGAGCTCTGAATAGTCACGGAGCTGGAGCTGCAAACTGCGCTCTGAACTTTGCAGCACGTGCATTGCAACAGTGAAGGAGGAGTTCAGAAAAGAAAAAAAAATGCTTCCAGGGAGAGGAAAAAAAGTTATCACACCAACTTACCATCCACCAGGTCCTGGCTGACATGTCATAGCAAAGCTGCCATTTTATGGAGCTGTCCGATGCTTTTCCTGCCATTACGCTGTCAGCAACCTTCATCAGATGCAGCTCAATGGAAGATAAGACACCTAATCAAGAAAACATCAGCAGTGGCTTGCTGGGCTACATGTAGGCCAATCCTTATCACACTGCATCATGGGAAAAGCTCCTTTATTAGCAAGAACTCCAACCTCACTGATATGAAGACAAGGATCAGGTCTTTTCTTTTTCTTTTTTTTTTTTTTTTTTTTTTTGTCGGAAGGGATTGGTGAAACCAGCCAGCGTTCTTTGTGTATCATGTGTACACCAGTTTAGTATCTCACAAGTGGGCGGCTGGCTGCATTGCTGGGCTGCACAGACCGAAGTTTATTTGCATTCTTCTCAGTTGTATATTGTTTGACATGATCCATGGTCAGCTCCGAGTGCAAGAGAGGAGGGGGAAGAAATTATTCTGAATTAGTATCTTCCCCAAGAAGGACAGACTGGTTCAGCATTACGGTGGGGCCCTGGCCCAGAGGTCAGAGCACACGTGTGTGCACACGTGGATCTGGGCGCTCGCACACGCGTGCACGGGCGCGCGCCCCGGGAACACACAGGTAGCAGCTGCAGCTGGGGCAGCCGGGGCTGCCAAAGGCTACAAACTCTGCAACTGGACATATGGAAACAGTTTAACTCTTTGCAATCAGCTTTAGCAAGAAATAGGAAGACTGTAAGTCCTCAGCAGTTAGAATTTAAGTGATGCAGACTTTTCCTCCTCCCTTTCCCATGGATGTTCTTGATTTCCTCTGCTCTGGATGATCTAGCTGGGAAGGCGGGAACAAGTGGGCAAGGAACTATTTTAATCACGGCTCCCTTCTGCCCCACAGCTTCAGGTCATTTACCTCTTCTAAGTACTCTCACCCTCCAGGGTGAGAAGGCATTCTTCCTTCAAAGTTTTCCTTGCAGGGCTTTTTCCCTAAATGAAAATCTGTCATTCCCTGAAAGAAGGACTAACCTAGAAGAACAAATTTTTATGACTTTGTTTTAAGGTGCAGAAAAGAAAAAGTACTTACATAAGCACACAGAGGAAATCCATAAACCCTGGCTTACATTTAAAAGCTATATAAAGAAGAACCAGGATTTGCCAGTCCTGCATGAAGTGATCAGCATAGGTTTTACTGGAGTATTGCAGATTCTGTACATACCTTAGCAATAAATCCCTCTTTAGCAAAAACCATATCAAAGCAATCATCTTCTCCACATCTCTAAAATTTTATCCTTAAAATTAACACTTTAGCATAGCAACAAAAACTACAGCAATAACAACAAAGCAACAGCAACGCAACAATTGTTGTTGTTGTTGTTGTTTGGGGTTTTTTTGGTTTTTTGTTTTTTGGGGGTTTTTTTATATTATTTCCACAAGATCAACTCCTGAGTTAAGGTCCCATTTGCTGAGGTCCTGAAACACTGTCAGCATCTAAATAAATGACCCCCTGAGCCAGTCCAGAATGCTGAAAACAGAACAGCTCTGTAGCAGCACCCAGTACATCAAAAGATAAGAGCCGTTTTCCCTTCTCCCTGTGTGCTATTGAGGTTGGTTTGCAGCCTCAGTTTCTCAGTTGTTTTAAATACACTGATGAGGCCAGCATCAAAGAAGTCAGACCAAAATTAATGGGGATTTTGGCCATCCCTATCCCCTAAATCAGCATAGTTCTCTTTCAAGAAGAGTTTCTGTATAATAGATGAGGATGTTTCCTATTTAATTTCATTTAGGTCACAGTGATCAATTTGGATATGAGAAAATTTTTGAATACTGTAAAATCTGCCTATGATCATATGCTATGGGATGGCTCAGAGCACTTAGAGGGCACAGGAGGATTAACTCCAGCTCTGTACCCTACATCCTGCTCAAACAGCCTGGCTTTGTGATAAACATTATAAGGTATGGAGAGCACCAGCAACAGAGTTTTATCCAGTTTTTGGCAAGCAGTGCACAGGCAGATGTCCTGAGGCTGAATCTTTCATGTGGCCTTCACTAACATGCTCATCATGTTGGGCCTACAGAAAGCAGTCAACTGTGGGTGTGAGATAAACCCTGGACATCACCCCTAATTTCCTAACAAGCATATTTGCCAGCTCAAGGGAAAAACGGGACTGATGTTGAAGAGGGAGATTCTCTGCAGTTTCCCATCCACCAAAGTCTGGCCACAGGTGAAGAGACCAATTGCTTCAGCCACTAATCTGCCTTACTAGGGCAATTCACAAATCCCCAGCAGCACTGTGACGGCTGGGAGTGTGAGCCCACACTTTAGGTAATCATGAGCCAGTTCACTGTGCTTAAAAGAGGATAAAAGTTTTATCACACTGTAGCTAGCTGAGAGGTCTCAAGCTGCTCTCAAATGTCCAGCCTACAGCAGATCCAATCTTGCAGCAATGTCTTTTACTAAGTCAGTCAACAGTGGAGATGCTCCATCCTAGAAAGCTCCTGAAGTTTCAGGAAGACTATGCATCTCCTATAGCCACAAGCACCACATGAATATTTGCTTTTGTACATCCAGAAAAG
Organism: Melozone crissalis; assembly: GCF_028551555.1. Taxonomy (NCBI): domain Eukaryota; kingdom Metazoa; phylum Chordata; class Aves; order Passeriformes; family Passerellidae; genus Melozone; species Melozone crissalis. The sequence continues at coordinate 42,444,032 of NW_026535783.1, read as the reverse complement.
ACAGAGTTAATGATAAGCCTCCCTTCTGCTGCTGCATGTTGCCTTCTGGCATTAGCTGCAGGCAGAGTGGGGATTTCTGGCACCCAGGAAAACGATGCCTGCAGTGCTTCCCCCACACACGCTGCTCCCATGCCTCCTCCTGCCTGCTGGGAGGTCTGCCTTTCTCCCAGCCATGTCTGTTTTGCAGGTGGAACTTTTTAAACGCTGTAATATGTGGAGAGACCACATCTCCTATGCAGCTTGAAGATACAGTCATAACCAACATAGGAAAAGTATACAGTATAATATGCTTGTTACATAATAGCAATGAATTTCAAGGTAATTCAGGTTTACATATTGATATAAGTCTGGAGTTTTTTTTAAAGTGGAATAATTTGAATTTTCAAGTGAGCTGGATTATTCAAATTAATTTTTCAAGTGAATTTAACATTAATTTCTTTCGGCTAAGCATTTTTAAAATCTTTTCAAAGGAAAGAAGACATATATGAAAATATAAAATTTGGCAGAACTAAAATCTGCTTCCAATTTAAAATAAATTAAATGCAAGCAAGTTCACCCACTTCTAATATCTGTCTTCCATTAGGAAATAATTGCCAATCTAGCTTTTCCCCAAAGTTTTAGGTTTTTGTAAGGTTTGTTTTCTCTAGGCTTACTCAGCTTTTGATTCTACTCCAGGGAACAGTTCCATTTCATACCCAGAAGGAACCTTTAGGAATGTTTAATTTATTTCCATAAGGTTCCAACACCTACTAATAGGCTCAGAGTAAGAATTCACACTACTCTCCTCTGGAGGATAGGCAGTGCTGGGACAGAGACACAAATTAGTATTGTAGATTTAAGCAATTGTAGAAAACAAACTCATCCACGCTTACACACACTCATTGGTGATGGGCTGAAGCTGGGAGATCAGTCCCAGCTACTTACAGCGACAGATTTTACAAGTTTTAGATAGGTGTTGGAAAGCCTCTTTGGCATTCCCTTCTTTGGTCAGGGGTGCATACAGCCCTGCCTCAGAGCTTCTTGGGAATCCAGAAGGACTGCTGATCTCTAGAACCCAGGAAGATTTCCCCACAATCCTCCTCAGCATGTACCTTTCCTGTTTCTCCTGCTGTTTTCTGGTAAATATTTTAATTCATCACCATTGGCAGCTGCAAAACCCGTTAAAATAAACTCACACAGAAACATTCTTAATGGCATTAGGTCTTTTCATTTCTACTAAGGGAGCAGGATGTGGCTGCAAAAGCCTGACAATCTGCTGCCTTTGACTGAGTTACGTACCCTGGAAAATATAAATTAGATTATTCCTGTATAATGTGGCAGTAATGGGGGTGGGGAGGTGGGGAATACCTGCTATTAACTTTGCTCAGCCTTTCTATTTTTCCTCATTTGACATTAGTGAAGAGACAAATAAAGCTTTTAAAAAATTAATTAAACCATGGCAGTATTTGCCCAAGAAATATCTTTGCTGACTTCCAGAGTGATGAAAAGCCGTCATTCCTATTGAGCTGTTTTCTGGGCATCTGAAAATCAGACACTTCCCTCTAAGCACTCTCTTTCTTGTGGATAGAAATACCTCTTCTTTTGTGAAGCTCCAGAGTGTCCAAGACATGGCAGGATACTTCCAGGAACATGAAGAGCTCCCCAGTTGAGTTACAAAGGTTCCTGGCAGAGGATCCAGGGGAGGCCGCAGCAGTTCCACTGAGAGTAAAAGTGAAGGCTGACAGGCAGGCCGTCTGAGAGCGTTCTTCCAACACTCCTACTCTTTCTCCTGTCACAAGTGCCTGCTAGTCTTCCAGGCCTAGCACAGCACTTTTTGGGACAGGCAGAAAACAGAGGATGGCAGGTACCATCTGGGGTGGACAAGCTGGCTTCCAAAAGGCTGGAGACTCAGTCCTGGTCTGATGACACTCAGGAACAAAAGCAATGCTAAAGTATTTGTTTCAAATAGCTTTTTGAAGTAATGCATCTGCAGTGCTGACTAGCAAGGCAAAGTGAAAGCCCTTGTTATATTCAAAAGCACACATCAGTCCAGCTGAAAGGCAAATATGATTGTTTAACTTGAAAAAGGAATAATGATACAATTTCATTATGTCAAAAGAACTGATGCACCTTGTGTGTATATGTATATATATCCTTGTGGGCTATGGTACATTGCAAATTGGACAGAAGACAGTCGGGTAGTCAATGATGGAGACATGCCCAGAACTGGAATGTTCAAGTGTACGAGAAAAATGTAAGAAAATTATTCATTTGCATTATTTTCATCGAAATAATCAATGTGCAGTAATGAATCCAATGCACAATAAATTGACAAACTAAACTTCTAGCATTTTTTTACATTTATTTATTTTAAAAAGTTTTTAAAATGCAGTATGTAATTTTTTCATGTCTAAAAATACTTTTCCCAAAGGAAAACCATTATTCAAATGTGAAGGTGGAGTTACATTTGCCATACAAAAAAAACCCCAAACGTTTGACATTTAAGAATTATGTGTCTCACACGAGCATTCTTTCTTCAGTAAGTACCTGTTTCATGAGGAGGGTAGCCTTTAATGTTCAGTACAGGATAATACTCCATCCATTGCATTTGGTGATTGGATTTCATCCCTATGAGAAATGTGAGAATCATACAAATCTGAATTGTATCCCCTGAGATGTAGTGCTAAGAAGCCCAGAAATAAATGGAGGTCATTATGCTGCCTGCTCACAATCTCCTTAGAAGAAAGGATGGATTCTTTTTACCTTCTCTTTGAAGAGAGGGGCATACTGATAGGCTTTATCAAATACAGTGCACTTTTGTAACTGGATGTGGAGCAGGCACTTTGCTTACAGCCCATCTCCACTTCAGTGGCTGCCAAAACAGCTCTATCAGCCAAGACCAAAACACTTACACGGTGTTCACTGTGAGCCAGTAAAAGCAGAGGGCTCTAGGGAAAGCAGTGCCCTTACCCCAGACTGCATTGCAAATCTGAGGGAGTGGCGTAGGTACTGAAAAAACCAAAGCGAATTGCTCCCCTCTCCTAGGGCACTGCAAGCAGTAAAGGTTTGGAAGCCAAACCCACCCCTTACAGTGACTCCTTGCCATTTCACTGCCATGAAATGCTGGTCCATTTGCACGACAGTGCCCAAAGACTGCAGTGCCACACTGTGCCCTCACAGCCCAGCTGAGTGCACTCAAGGTGGGCAGGAGCAGTGGGGATGCTGCTGGTGCTCAAAGCCAGCACTTGCCTCTGGAGCAAACATAGCACTCACACTATTGAGAAACCACATTTGCCACATAGATACCGGTTCACAACTGCTGCTCTTCTCTCAGCTAGCTCTATCCCATTCTTCTCACACCTCACAATTTCTAATCAGTTCTTCACATCTCCAGGCTAACTCAGTTATTACTGGAGATATTAAATGCATAAAAAAGTCTAGATGGATTTCCTTTATTTAATATGCCATGGAAATAAATTATTTCCAAACAAAAAGTAGATTGGCGTATTTTCTGGATGCAAAACGTTCCTCCTCTATTTTAGTTCCATTTCACATTCATTTTCACAACTTTAGTTGCTCCCAATATATCTTTCTATGTTTAGCATTGATGTTAGTTTGGTGTGAGATGAAGCTAGCTCCAAGACATTTTCTGCCTTGTCTTCCCTTTTAACTCACGTATTTCCTTTGCTTGTAACCCCTCAGAAGTGGCAACTTCTCCTCCTAATTTGATAGACTTGAAATCTTTGCTAGTGTTTCTGCAGCTCTGTATGGTTTGTATTGGATTTGTGCAGCAGGGTTTTGGTAGCAGGAGGCTACAGGGGTGGGTTCTGTGAGAAGCTTCTGGAAGCTTCCCCCATGTCCAGCAGAGCCAATGTCAGCCAGCTCCAAGATGGACCCACTGCTGAGCAAGGCTGAGCCCACCAGCAATGGCAGTAACACTTCTGTAATAGAGGTGAAAAAGAAGAAAAAAAGAAGTACAGAAGGAAAAAATAGTTCTTGCACAAAAGTGATTGCAGCCACGCAAGAGAGAAACAGCCCTGCAGACTCCAAGGTCAGTGCAGAAGGAGGTGAAGGAGGTGCTCCAAGCACCGGGTGTGAGATTCCCCTGCAGCCATGGAGCAGCTCTGTCCCTGCAGTTCATGGAGGCTCCATGTTGGAGCAGAGATCCACCTTCAGCCAACTGAGGATGCAGGAGCAGGCAGATGCCCAAAAATGGCTGTGATTCCATGGAAAGCTCACTTTATCTATGGCCCTGTGGAGAGAGAAACTAGAGCAGGTTTGCTGGCAGGACTTGTGACCTCTGGGACTCATGCTGTTCCTGAAAGACTGCACTCTGTGGAAAGTGACTAATGCTGGAGCAGTTTATGAAGAACTGCAGCTGAAAGGATGGACTGAGAGTGCAAAAGTTCATGGAGGACTGTCTCCTGTGGGAGGGATTCCACTCTGGGGAAGGACTCCTCTCCTTGAGCAGCAGCATAAGCAACATGTGATGAACTGACCACAACACACATTGCCTGCCTCCCTGCACTACTGATGGAGGGGAAGCAGAGAATCTGTAGTAAAATTGAGCCTGGGAAGGCTCAATTAAGGGAGGAGTGAGAGGAAGGTGTTTTTAGGATGTTTTACTTTTTACAAACCTGTTCTGATTTTGATTTGTAATAAATTCAACTAATTTCCCCAAGCTGGATGTGTTTGCCCACGACAGTAATCAGTCAGTGATCTCTCCCTGTCCTTATTTCAACTGGCTTTTAATTATATTTTCTCTCCAGCTGAGGAGGGGAGAGACAGAGCAGCTTTGGTAGACATCTAGCATCCAGCCAGTGTCATCCCACCACAGGGCTTCTGGGGCTACTTTGCCTAAAGCAAGTCTGACACTGAGTCCATAGTCACCACATATATTGAGTATTCTGCCTGCCTTCTATCAGCAGGTTAGGCATGAGGACTACTTACCTCAGTGAGGGTAAGGAGATGTGGGAGTTGAATTGTGACTGGCAATCATTGTCCCTTAGCTAGAGATTGTCCAGGTAACCTCTTGGTATTGCAAACCACACTTGGGATGGGAAGAATGTGATGGATAACTGGCTGAGGGACAGGGATTTTCCCATGTGGTTAAATACCAGCTCCAGGCCCTCACAGCAAACTCCCCCAGGGCAGAAGGACTGGGCGTGGCAGGTGCCTTGGTTTGAGTGCTGGTCAAACCAGAGATGACACAGCTGGGGCAGAAAATATGGTCTCCACCAGTTTTCTTTGATGAAACAAAACTGAGAAGGTGAAGTGCAAAGAAAGGTGAAGGCCCTGTTCCAGATAATTTCTTCCAAGGATATTTATATTTAGATCCTTTATTTCATGTTGATGTTTTTGGCAGAATGATGTAAAATGGGTTTGTTGTTAGACACGAGGCACAGATAGTGAAGTCTCCTTGGTTTGGGGGACATTGTGTGTATCTGCTGAGAATAATCCAATGGTATCCGTGTAGCTAACTGGCTTATCTCTGAGTAAGGCTTATGGTTATATTCAGTGACCTGGCTGCCCAGGTAGTGATGGTTAATGATTTCCCCATGATGAGCATTTTCATGCTCTTTCACATCCTCATGCAGTTCACAGTCTGAAAGCCCATTCTGCTTGTAAAGAGAAAACTACAAAGGTATGGTTAAGCTTTATATAGGGTGAGGCATTGTAGCATAGCTGCAACTGATTTCACGTGAATGATTTTCAGCTGAAGTGAGAAAAGGGGGAGAACAGGTCAGGACTAAAAGAGAAGTTCTTACTTAAAATATCTAGGAACTCTATTTCCTATTAACTCCACTGGACCAGTCAATGTTTTTGACAGCATTTGTCAGCAAAAGGAGACTTCCTTATATAATGTTGATAGTAATCATAATCCTCTCCTGAGGCTAAGCAAGAATTCTGACTTCACTCAGCACCAGACTGGGTCAGGCCCAGCACCATTCTTTGAAGAATGCTAATGTACTACCTGTATGAGTTCATATACGCAGGAAGGCAGGAAGCACAGGAGGTTTTTAAACAGTGTTCAGCTGCACACTCAACACTGTGAGAGTCTTTACTGCCACAGTCAGTCACAGAGGCTGTGCTGTCCCACAGCTGAGCATATGCCTCCCTTGCCATAAGGTCAATTTCTATTTGATCCCCCAAGAGATCACCACTATGAGTCCCACACAGGCAATCCCTGCAGATGTAAGATGTTAATGTAAGACCTCTGATTTCTCTGCAATTCTTTTTCTGCTGGAGTGTCTGTCCTGCTGTTAAAAGGCTTGCATCTGCCATGATCTTCTCTTCTACATTCTGTCCTGCTCAGCTCTGGAAGGTTGGTGCTGTTCCAGCAAACAGCACTTCAGGCTATTCCTCAGTTTGCCGCCCACGGTAGGCAAGTCAGATGTGTGAAGGGTCTATGCAGACGTATTTTGCCTCAAGTTTTGGCGCCAGATCATTGGAGCTCACACAGGTATCTGTCTGATGCCAGAGGGGAGGATCAAGTTTTCCCAACAAAAGCACTAGCTTTTCAACTGAGTAGTTATCAGTATCCCTGTGACTACAGGTGTGTGATTTAGCTACCTATCCATATATGTGGATAGTTATCAATGCCTGCTACTCTGACTATTGCTATTGTGCACAATGCTATTGTGACTTCATACAAGTTTTGACGTGCCCTGTTGTTTAGGTGTTTTCTTTCATATTCATTGCTTCTGAATCTTCCTTTTGTCCAGTTTTACCATATAAAGATTAGCACACTGTGGGCAGAGTATGAAGTAACTCAACAAACTGACAAATCCTCTGCTGCCCGATTAGACACCACAAACCTGCAGGAAAGAGCAAACATGGGTAATTAGTGCACAGGGAGCTCAGTGGTGCAGCACTATAAGAGGCCAGCCCCATTTCTTTCAGTGCATCATCCTTCTTTACCCCAATGAAGCACAGAACAACGAGCTACAACAGAGAAGAACAAACTGTATATAAATAGAAAGAAGTATAACATTTAACTCAGTTCACATCTGGGAAAATTACTACCTGTCTGAAAACTGCTCCAGGGTTTCAGCAGGGTCTGTTTTTTAAAGCTTGCTTCTGAAAGGACTTTATATAATAATGTAGTTCAATTCATCTGAGCAGCTTAAAATTCTAAGGACATATTAAACAAATTGAATTAATCATTCTAACCACCTAGCCAGCTCCTCTGGGTGATAGTAACTGAAACATATTTAGTTAATGATAAAGATTTCTACCTACAAATGTCCCTGGGGCTTTTTAAAATAACTGCACAAAACATATGGATTGAGATAACATTCTGCAAAGAGCTCACTAAACCTGGACTTGCTGTCCTATTCACAAACTAATTACACATTGCATATCTGCTGTCCATTTTACACGATAAATAAATACAGCTCAACATCCATGGCATTGGTTTTGTACACAACCACAGCTGTAATACAATACAGACCTTCACATTCAAAGACTTTAGGCACTATAACTAAAAGTGCATTTAAGGTACGTTTGCCAAAACACTTATTAGACCTAGTAATGGTAAGTGGACATATGGAGCCTCATCAGTATTCTCCTAGATGGAGACATAGCCCTTTCTCTCCAACCCCTTTTAAGCAATACATTAATATTATTTACTGCCTATCTTTCATGAGAAAACAAACTGCTCTTTCACTCATTCATGTCTTTTTTCCCAAAATTTGATAAAAAGAAACAATGTGCTTAAAAAAGTTTAATCTTTTATCAGAATCAGCTGCAAATGACTGTCAGAAAATTTGCCATTGTTGACTTTCTCAAACAAAAGAGATGTAATTGAGATAATTGTTTCAACTAAATGCTGTTCTGTATCATCTGTGTTTATTAATTCAACATCTATTTGCAAGAATAATGGTTTCATTCAGACTTTCCAAAACTGGAAAATTGTTCCTATGAATCATACATGCTCACTGATTTTAACTGTGACAGATAAATTTTCTTTTTTCTTTTTTCTAAGCAGATAAAGTAAGATATGTAGGGAGTGGCACATCTTAAGTATAACATTAACCTCTGGCTTTTCAACTGCTTTTGAATTAATTTTTCAGAAAACAGCACTTGTATTTTAATGAGAATACTCTCCGAGGTACATAGCTATCAATTTGGCTGGCTAGTACATTCAGAATCATTTTGTTGCTTGAAAAAGACATGCAGGTTAGAAATCTGATCAACTGCACATGACTATGGCTAAACTTCAACAGTTCCATCAGTGCTCCATCTTCCGAGTATCTGCAGCTTTGACACAGTTGAAATGTCTAGTTTTTGAAAAGTAAGATCTCTAGGCAATTTTCAGGAAGGGTGCACTGTATGTCCCAGCCAGATGCACCGATTCATACCTCGGCTATTCCACAGGAAAACTCCAAGGAGTTGTGCTTAACAGAACAAGAGCAGCTGAACTGATGGCAGCAGAAAGGATGAAAAGATCAAGTAAGACTTTTTTTTTCACTGCCATTACTTGAAAATTAATATAAACTTAGCAACAAAAATTTTATCACCTACCCACAGGGAGATGCTACTCTGAGATACGGAGGATTGTGCTACATCTCTCTGTACATCTGCAAGAACAAGCAAGAAGATAAAGGGTCACAGAGCCACATTGCTACTCACAGACTCCTTTGCAGCCTCATCTGCACCTGATGCGCTGGGGCTGCAGTGCTGTTACTTCTGCTATCTTAAAACAACATTAGGTTAAAAATACATGCTTTATTCACCAAACAAGGCTCCTGACTCTCCAATATACAGCAAAAAATAATTAAATAAAAGAACACACTTGGACCAGCAGAAAAGCCATTGCAGCTCCTTTCCTAGTTCACCCATGTTGCTGTGGCTTTTCACTAACCAGGGATATGAAAGTAGTACCTGTTGCATTTGACTCTGTAGCAATATTTTTTCAGATTTAAGAGGCTATGAGATCATTTAACTAGTCTAAAGAAAACACTTCTTAGCTTTTTTGTTCTGGGAGTATTGAGGTAGAACACGGAAACTAAATTCCGATTTTTCAGTCCCAGATTAAAAAACCTTGACATAAAGCTGAACAGTTCATGATGCTGAAGATGTACTACTGGTGAATGGAGAGATGTACAATAAAAATTTTCAGTCCTGGCTGTTAGTGAAAAATAACCAGAATTAGTCTTCACCCATACACATTCTGCATTTATGCTTTTGTAGGAATATGCCCTGAATATGTAACTGTGTAGAAAATAGCCAAATTAAATTCAGAAAGGTATTTTCAATTTCCTTACAAGTACTTACTATTAAAAGGCATACATATAAAGCTTTAATATTTGAAAGCAAAATAAATTTATCTCAGGTGATTTCCCATGACATGCACACCTGTTATTCTTAATTTTAATCCAAATTTGAAGTAGAAAACTAAACAGTTTCTTATGTGATCTCTCTTCTTGGTGTATCCAAGAAGTTCATGGGAATGAGCTGAAAAACACATATGCTTCAAATTCCAGTCACCTATGCACTGCTAGGATGTTAGGGGGCCAAATTCCTTCCTCGTGTGACGTGTGGGATATGGCTGTTTCTTCTGAAGTGTGTTATTCAGATGTCTCTGACATGGGCAGTACACCTTCAGCACTGCAGCTCTGCACAACTCCCTAGTTGGAAACCCAGGTGTCTTTGCAAAGAGAACCACAGGTCACGCAGATGACTGAAGGCAGATATTCTGAGCCCCAGACTTGCAGTCTAACCCAGTGAGTTAGCATCCATCAGCTATCAAAACAAATTATCACATTCCACCTCTAAAGGGCTCAAATTTCTGCACTGTCCACACTCACATATCTTATACTTACTAAAAAAGAGGAGTCCATTATGGCAGCCAACAGACTGGATTTTTGGGGGTTTGGGCCCCAGCTACAGGAAAGTCCAAGCTTCATGGAATAAAAATGAGGTCAGGAAGCATATCCTAAACAGCAAAATCATGCTGTATTTAGAAATAAATTATTACTTGGGCTTGAGAGAGTTGCTACATTTCAGCAGCACCCATCCAGTTTATTTTATGTTTATCTCTGTGCAACTGAAATACAGCTTTTTGGCTTACACCACACAAAGCCTTTGCTCCATGTGTCTGTTGTCACACTAATCTTTCAGCAAAGTGAAGGTTTTTGAGATGGAAAGTGTAATGAGAGAATTATTGTGAAACTAGAAGACATACAAAAAATGTGCTACAACTGATACAATTACGGCCAAGTTTTTTTCAGCTTAGTTTAGCTTCTTTTTATTCAGACTAACACATCCTCCATCCTTCCTTGAGCCTATTTATTCAGCTTGAAGTACACAAGGTCAAATTTTCCCTCCTACTGCACTTCCAGATCAGTATTATTTTGATGTATATTATGATATATATTATTTTGATGTATATTATTTTACTCAATATGAGTAATAAATCAGACTACAGGACTGTTTGCATGTATTTTTTCATCTGTACTACCTGGTCGCCTCTTAAATTTATAGACTCAAAAATACTATTTCATTCAGTTTATAAATTGAGAAAACACATCAAGAAATACCTCCAGGAGCAACACATCAAGAAGTACTTTCAGGAGCCTTAGGCACTAAAAATACTGGAGTGTACATTGTAAAATTACTTTTATGGGCAACTTGGAATAGATCTCAGCTTCCGCACATTGAAAAGCTGGCATGCACTCATACAAGCCAGGAAAGATTGCTATGGAAGTGATTTTTATTTCTGTTATTAGCTGAATCCGGTTCCTGGTTTGAAACAGAAGATGCAAGGCCTGTAGATGCAAGGCCACCACCAAGTAGTTTGTGCCTCCTGATTCATGAAGTGACACAGTCCAGCTATGCTAATCATTTCCTTGCAGACATAACCACTGTTTTTTTCCCTTGGGTTTACTAGTCTTGCAGTGATCTTCCCAGGTGTCTAAAATCTTCCCTGTACTTCTAAAGCTGAGACTACTGCACCACACCCAGCAGCTTTTGTTTGATTGCTCTCTAAATTTTTTCCTGTGGCCACCGCTGCATTTCTTTTTACTTCTTTAATGCCAGTATCTCATTTGAAATAGACCAAAGTGTGTGAAAATTTTCTGCATCAAAATCTGACATAAATTCCCATGTACACAAAACAGAAGAGCTGCTGATTCAGATTCATTTGACTCTATCAAAAACTGCTCCAAGGATGAACAATCTAATGCATTGTAAAAAAAAAAAAAATGCAAGCCGAAGATTATAAACCCCAAACTCTATTTCTGTAATTTGAAAAAGGGCAATTTATATAAATCTTAATTGATACTGACATCAGAAGTTCCTACTTTGGCTGTAACTATAGGCAAGAAAATTAACCAATGCTGTAACTAGTGTTGTGTACCAACATTAGTTGATAGACTATTCCTATCAGAGAAAGATTTTAATGTTTCCACCAACATTCAGCTCTTCTCTTTAAAGCAAACAACAAAGTTCAGATAGTAAGTACCTCACTAACTATTCAGTGATTTTTCACAGTTCAGTTTTTCAGAAGAGTCATTTGGGATTGTAGCTTTTTCACTTGTTACAATAAAAAATATACAGCAGTGGGAGTAATTTATAAACTAATTAGAAAAATCTACAAACATCTGAAAAATATTAGTAAACAATGTACACAATTTTAAATCAATGTAAATGAAATTCAGTGAGGAGAAAAAAAATTTTTATTTTTTTTCTTAAAAATAAGATTTCATAAAAATACAGGAAAAAAAATTCTCAGTAGGAATAAAAAAATAAATCATAATTTTAATCCATCTTAAGTAATCTCACAGAAACATTACATGGATCAAATTAACAAAGATTAAAAAATTACAAAAATTAAAAAAATACAATGCTTATAGCTGAACATACTCATGCATTTTCAGATTTGATTAAAAGAATACCACAGTAAGCTTTCCTGTTCTGATATTATTCAGTCATTCACTTCGTATATTACCATTCAGGCATAATCAGTGTTAGACCTCATAATTTTCAACTCCAGTAGGAACTTCATTCAGCATTATCTGAAAACAGTCAAGATCAAATTAAGAACAAATGAATAAAACTCAACCACATGCCCATGTTTCAGCTACAACATTCAGAATGCTAGTTTAGAAAAATCAGTACTCTTTTTCCTGTTAAAGAGACAGAGTGATAATTTCCTGTCTGCAAACCACTGTGATATACAGATATGAGTCCAGGGAATGTGCATGGAAATCCCCAGAAGGGCACAGAAATTAGAAGTTAAATTTTGTATTTTCTAATTGAAAACCTCTGTACACCATTGATACTTAGATGGCCCTTGTTGCTACAAGAGGTTTTAAACACTCTGCCATAGCCTGGCCAAGACAAAAGATATCACTGGATAATTTCAGCAGAACAGAAATCCCAGGCCTTATGCAGTCCACAGATACAAGTATTTCAATGCCTCCTAAGGGCAAATACTCAGCCAGTGAGAAAGTAGTACAAAAATCTTTGAGGAATGTTTTCTGAAGTATCCCGTCATGTAGTACGTTACCTAAGTATGGACGGTGTATTTAGAAATACCTGTTCTTCCCAAAGGCAGTGCCGACCAGCATTCAGCACCACACTGTTGCTTTTGAGATCCTAATACTTCAACGAATCTAGAATTAGATTCAACTTCTTAGTGGGAGAAAATCACCTCCCTCAGCCTCTTGGCTGCACTTATGATGCAGCTCAGGGAACAGGTGGTTTGCTGTGCTGAAAGCACACATTACCAAGTCATGTTGAGCTTCTCATCAACCAAACATGGTAACATGAACAATTAAATATCCTGGATTCTGAATGCAAACAACAATGTGATCAGTCATAATCTGCTGGTTTGGGATGAGGTAATTTTCTTCAGGGACCTAATGCAGGGCTGTGTTTTGGATTTGCACTGGGAAGAGTGTTGATAGCACAGGAATGCTTTCCTTACAGCTGAGCCAGAAGGAAACACGGTGGCATGGCCTTTTTGCTCCTTACAAGGAGGTGCACAAGGAGGTGGGAGGGGACACAGGTGTGACAGCTGACCCCAGCTGACTCCAGGGACATCCCACAGCACATGGTGTGGCACTCAGCAAACAAGCTTGGGGAAGGAGGAACACATGAATGTTTGGAGTGATGGAGTTGTCTTCCCCAGTCACTGTCACGTGTGGTGCAGTCCTGATTTCCTACAGCTGGCTGAACACCTGCCTGACCATGGGAAGCAACAAATTAATTCTTTATTTTGCTTTGCTTGCCTGTACGGCTTTTAGTTTACCTATGAAACCTAGAGATCTTCTTTATCTTGACCCAAGAGTTTCACATTTTTACTCTTTCAATTCTCCCCCTCATACTGCTGGGGGGAGATGAGTGACTGGCTCTGTGGTGCTTAACTGCTGACTGGTGTTAAACCAGGATACATGACATTCCACTTGCATTTATAAACCAATTAGTCAAAATAATTCTCAAGAATATCTGAAGGACAGCTCAGAACATATTTTAAAAGTTAAATATATTAATAAAGACAGATGAATAGAAAATCTATTCTTAAAACTCCATGTATGTGAAAATTCAAGACTCATAACTCCTGCTCAAGAGTGAAAATTATTGTGTACCTGAACTACTAGACCAGCTGTGTGATGGAATCTCTCCTTCAAAGCAACAGATCAGAGGACAGATTCACAGATATTATTTAATAAAATATCTTTTATTTTAGATATCAGCATTTTTCAAATGAAATCTCAAATCTCTGATTATGAGAAGACAGCAAGTTAACATTTTTCGGTCCTACCAGAAGTTATCCCACACTGTAAATAAACCAGCTACTTCCAAATTTTTTCAGGGAGGAGTTCATTGGTTCTTAAGTTCTCTTTGTGCCTTTCAGGAAATCAAATATTGCCAAGTCAGAAGATAAGATTCACTTTTCTTAATAAAGTACATATTGTTCGGATATTATACTAGGATGAAATTTAGTAACACTGTCTTTAAGATTTTTTTTTTAATGCATAAAAATGACAAACACTAATCAACCTTGAAATTGCAGTTTCTACTAAAAGAAAGAATTCTAGGGAAGACTTTCTTTCCCTATGGAGGGAAAGAAAGCGATGGTTCAAAGGATTCAAGAATTTCAAGGTCTGAAGGATTTTAAATTGGTTGATAAAGTCTGATTTTTCCTGACAGAACAACTCATTCTGAGAATTAATTTCAGAAACATTACTTGGAGAAACTAGTAACATGATAGGGTCCTTCAGCTGAATTAAGAAAAAAATTATTACTTTTACCATTTTAGATGCCTCTCATTCAAAGAATAAAATTTAGTACCTCCTAAAATGTCAAGACTCTCCAAATTCTCCCCTTTGTCCCCCAAACACTTAGAAAAAGAAAAGGGACAAAAACGAGCAGTCTTAATCATGTTGCAAATTGATGCCTATCAATTATTATATTATCAATTATTATGAATATTATCAGTTATGATGAGTAGGAGACTGAGAAAAAGTAGATTTCAAAGGAAATCAAACAACATGGGAACATTTGAGAACATGAAATTGTGAAATTAGCACTTTCGTTTGAGAAACAGGCAAGATTTTCACAGGCATCACTTGCTGGAAAGTATAACTGATACTCCAGCCTGACACAGTAATACTGGGAAGCAGAACACACAGTTATATGCCCCATGATAAATACACCAGAAAATAGTTAAATTCTTGGTTCTCTTTCTGAATAAGGTTCAGAACTGTGCAAACTGCTCTGATAACTGAACAGCATTAAAAACTTCAAACAATGCTTTGCCCATGAAACATTTAAATATTGGCACAGAAAATGAAATATTATTTCCCTGTATATTCCAGAGACTAAAATAGTGGGGGGAAGGAAAAGAAAATAACAGAGCCATTACTTTATTATGTATATCCAGATTCCTTTCAATTTCAAGCATTGCTTCAGGCTTTTCACCCATTTCCTCAAGCTTCTTTTTGTTTAAATATTGCTGCCAATATATCAATACCACTTGAAAGAAAGCCTAACCTCACTACAACTGGCATGAGGAAAATAAAAAGGAAAATAGCTGAACATTAGGCTTGAAATTTAAATTAAGGAAACATTGCATCTATTTTTAATAGGACAGGAAAAGTAAAGTTGGATCAAATGTTAAACATTTACAAAAGTTAAAAGTTCAAGTGATTTTTAAGATGCACTTCTTTGAACTTTCAGTGGATCATCAAAATCTGTTAATTCAATAAAGGGACAAAGGGACACCTAAGATTGGCAGTAACTGTACTAAGACTTTAAGAGAGTTGATCTAAAAATTTTTTGTGAACATCAGTCATGAAAATTCTTATTCTTCTTTTTCGAAGTAACTGTTCACAAATAAACTATTACTTTCTGCACAATCTACATGTATAAAATCCTGATTTTGTGTCTTTTACTGTGTCCTGCTGCATGGCTGTTATTTAAGGGGGATCCTAGTCCTGTTAGACTACTCAAAAAACACAGTAAGCAGCATAGCTGGAAACACCGAGTTGTGAATTTCTCCTAGAAATCCATAGTAGTTTTCACAATCATGAAGTTAATATTTGTATAGATACAGAGAGCTAAAGCAGGTACATAACTTTTTCAGAGACAGGAAGACCGAGCTGGTACTTTGGAAATAATTATCATTTTACCAGATCTGAAAGACGCTTTCTTTGGTCAACTACTTCCACACTTAAAAGCTATCAACATTAACATAGTATCCTATTAAATGTGTTTATATACTTCAATGTTTGTGTTAATAGCAAATCTATAAATATGTATAAATATTAATTAATTTTATTTTAAATATACAAACACTTAGACCAATTCCAGCTAATCAAGACTAAAGAAAAGTAAATATAAAATTTTAAACTTTTATTGACAATATACTCTTCTTTATGACACATTATGCTAACTAACTACATCTAGATTTTTTAAAAGTAATCATTCTAATATTTGCACCATGCAACTTCTTTGTTGATTATTGCTGATTCAAATCCTTGGGATTTAGGGAAAACATGCATAGTATCTGCATAGTTTACCCTGAAATATTTAATCCCTCTCACTGACATAAAGACATGAACACTTTTCACTAACATCATATCTAGGCCAGAAGGTAACTCTAAGCTGTTCTCTATGTAAACACACACATTTGTGTGCCTCTACAAAACCTCTCTGAGAAAGGCTTAGGAAGTACTCTGCTTCAGCTTTCAATGTTACCTTTTATAGTGCAGTGCTGCAGGATTACTTTTGCATATCATAAATAACTCATGGAATCATGGAATTTTAAACATATGCAGCAGGAAAAAAGACATTATTATTATCCAGACTGACCTACTGATAAAAACTCTAAAAAAATTTCAAGGCAGAATAAGACACTTAGTGAGAAAGCTAACCACCAATGTAAACTTCAGTGCTTTCTACACAAAAATTAAAACAGAAGGAAAAAGAAAAGGAAAAAAAAAAGGAAGAAAAAGAAAGAGCCAGTATCAAACTGGATGAAGACTACATTCCAATTGTTTGCTTTTGGTATTAACCTCAAAGACAAAAGGAATCTCTTTGGAAAGCTAGTTTGAAAGAAAATAAGCCTGAAGTTGATTGAAGTATATAAACACAAGACCATAACTAAAATAATGCCCGGGCCACACAGTGATGCCTATGACTGGATTTTAATTGACTTGAAGACTGTCACAGTCCTATTATCATAAAACCTGTAATGCACTTCCAGCATGGAGGACCCATCTGTGCCCACCATCCATCTGTTTAGTCATGATTGGCAAAGTGGTAGGGAACTCGCAGTGGTTGCCGCTGCCTGAAAGGAATAAACCACAGGATCTTCCAGTGAGTGCCAAAAACTTCTGAGAAGGTCTGCTGCCATGGCTTCTGGGGCCTCGATCTACAGAAGACAGCATTATTAGTGAAAGACAGCATGCCCACAGCGCACTTCAGTCAGCTACAACAATGTAGGCTGGCTGGGAGTCCAATACTGGACTCTGATGAATTGTGTCCAAGCATCACAAATACAACTTTTATTTCATTACAACGCACAGCTGAGACTTAACTTTGGAGAACAGAAATTATCTGTGTCATCAATCAAACAAAGGCAACTTTTGAAGCACAGGCGACCTCAATATGAATGAAATGTATGTCAAAATGCTGCAGAAAGTATCTTTTGATCTGTACTTCTGAAAAGAAAATATAGTTCCACTGGCTTTGAGTAGGGAAAGAAAGGGAACAACATGCAGCTATTTTGTGTACAACCACTATTAAAAGATTAGTGAGGTGCTGCTACAGATAGGAAGTACAGTGCACAGTACCATGCAAAATCATCTTAACAAAGAGCTACTCCCTTAGCATTTCAGCAACGTAGGAATTTTACAGAACTTACATGTCTTCACAACAGTTAGACATTTTTTCTATACTTGTAGTGTCCTGTTAAAGAGAAAAAAATCCACAATGAAAAAGTATTTATTTACATTCCAAACTTTTAAAATGTCATTATGATAGCAAGTAACCACACCAGGGAATTAATTATTAATGTACGCTGTTTTGACTTTAGTTCATTAGGATGCATATTACACATATGCCATATTAGTTTTAAATAAATGTGAGATTATACATATAAATTTTAACTCAGTCTGTCTGTTAAATTATTTTTATAGGCATGATATGAAACTATACTGTGTAGTTTGGCTACAGTACCAAAGAATGCCAACAAAAAATTTCAGCATTATTACAGCAAAAATTAATTCAGATATTACAATTAATGCACAGGACATTTATGAGCAATATGTATAAGGCCATACTTTCCACAAGCACTCATTCCAGACTTGGAGTATCCCACTGAGATAACCTCAAAGCCAGTAAAATGCAGTCATTAACAGATGTAGTATTTTGAAAAGCAGGAGCTAGTCAGAAGTTTTAAAACCATTAGCTTTGTGAGTATTATAACACAAACAGCACAACTGAAAATATACCATGAGTTTCTACAGTTCCTATCACTAAATACAAATATAAAAATTGTTCTCTTAAAATGTAAAAGCTAATAATGTGCAGAGTGAAGGCAATCCTGCAGATAAGAGCAACTTAAATTCATACTTTAATTATAAAATGTCATGGTAAGTAACAGATCAGTTTTAGCTTAGCTCACCCCCAAACAAAACTTTTTAAATTACAAATAGTGCTTTTTTTTTCACTTTTCACTACAGATTTCACAAAAAGGCTTCCTTTGTGAGTATCATGTAGGGAGTTTCAATATAAATTCATAGCTCATTACACCCTGAAATCACTTGTGAAGTTCAAAACACAATCAATTGAAATATTCTTCATTATTTCAACTCCTTTTCATTGGTAGTTTGGTATTTCCCTTTACTTTTCACTGATTCAGGCGTGCACATAATGTACCTGTCAAATTACAGCAGAATTTGAATAAGACCAAGAGCTAATCTCAATTGCCTCAACCACATACAGACAGAAGGACTGTGGTTTAATTAGGCTGCTACTTCACTGTCATCTGAAACACTCCCTAGCACTAAAAACCACACTGTGCTCCTTGATTGTTCCTGCATGCAATTCAGTGCTGGAATTGCATGGCCCCAACTCCCTTGCCAACTTTTTGTATTCTGCTTCCCAGCTCTGAAGTGTTTTGGAACAGGATCCCTTACCACACACTAAACAGCAAAAAATCTTAACTCTGTCCATAACCTATCCAGCTGATACAGCAAAGGAGAGAAGTTCATTTTTCTCATGTCAATTCACCAGGATGCACAAGTTCTTGCCCAGAAGTTTGTGTAGAGAAGCCATGCCCAGTCAAGGTTACATAAACCACAATGGCCCCATTGTTAGGTGGGTTTTAACATACACTCAGCAGTGAGGGAGGAAAGGACTGGAGGAGAAAACTGTAAACACTGTTTGTTGTTTTGATTCCCACAGATAAACTGCTGCTCCTCTCACATTATAGGCCTGTCTTCCCTCTCCTGCCACTAGTGTGGCATTACACAAGTCCTTCTCCTTGTTAGGGCAGGACCAACTTCACAGCCAAGGAATACTTTGCTTTCTTGGACTGGCTTTTTACTCAGCCTTTGTCAGAGAAAACATCATCTTTCCCTACCACAAAAATTCAGACATGGCTTTTTGAATAAAAAGAACTAAGTAAACAAGAGATTACTTCCATGGCATTTCAGCAAAGTGGTAATACCATTTTCATGAGATGCTATAGTTCCTTTTGTAACTGCAAAAATATCTCAGTTCTAGGAATTATTCTCTGGTCCACTCAAAGCTGTTTATCGAAGAGTACGAAATAATATTAGCATATTTGAAAGCAATAATGGCAAATGGTCTTTTGTAAAACAATAACATGCTACTCCAGACTCTAAATGGACATGTAGCTATGGAATATTTATTCTACCATTTCAAAAGAGGGGCCTTTAAACCAGTTCTGGGTGCAGAAGTAACATCACCAAATATCTTAAACACGGCTTTCTGCTGTGTTTCTGCACATTGCTTATTCATTAATACACTTGTACCACTCCCTAAAATAAAGGTTTTTAGATTTTTGGGGGGAAAATCACAGATTGAAACCTGGAGATTGTATTTCGTTTTACATGTTGTTATGGCATGTTGTCATGACCCTGAGAACCTCTCAAGAAGTGAGAGGTTCTCAGGGTCTGCTCCCCTCCAAACTGTAAATTAACTAAGTTAAAGAACTAAAGCAGGAACTAACTTCCTTCCTTTCCTCCCTTCCCTTTCCTCTCTTCCCTTTGCTCCCTTCGCTCCTTTCTTTCCTCCTTCTCTTCCCTTCTTTCATTGCCTGCCTGTTTCCTTCCTCCCTCCCCTTACCTTAAAATGCCAACATACACTCCAGATTACTTTTGCTTTACAGCAAAGAAACTGGGGTTGAGCAGCGAGTCCTTTGCTTCTTGGATACTTTTTCAACATGAAAAAATATTTAGAGCCACATTTTAAAAGGTTCAAACTAGCAAAGAAACATTGCTTTGAAGTTTATCTGCTTAACAAGTACTAGTGACTGAACTTAAGAAACAAAATACCTTCCCTGCACCCTCATACCTTCCCTCCCCCCACACTGCTGCCAAACAGGCTCATCTGAAATCTGCTTTCATTTGAGAGTGAACCAGTTTACCTTTTCACATGAAAGTGAAACTTCACAGCACCCCAGGAAAGTCAGTAGCCCCTCTGAAGACAGGAGATGATGGAAAAGGAGAGTACCACAGTTGAGTTTTGACCTGTTATTTAAGGCTTCTTTCTCAGACATGAATTTTTTTTCTTTTGCAGACAAAGGACCAGAATAATCACCATTCTTCTGAATGAAAAGGTGGTCTGCTCATTAAAACATCTCATAAATGTCTTCCAATCATAGTATCATCTCTCTTATGCATTTGATGTGTACCAAGGTTTTGCAGCAACATCAGAATTACTGTGTTCAGCCTAAGAGGCTTTGGCTGTCTGCATCTACTATCAGCTTGGATTACTATTAATACAAATAGAACCGTGCTAAGATTTTTTTTCTAGATTCAAAGCTAATGCTAAAACCTTTTTTGAGTGCTGGCACTCAGCCAAAAGTTTAAAATAACTTGGTATGAGCAAACATCACATATCTATGCAGTCCTAGTAATCTCTAAAAATTTCTTGAAATTTGAAATTGCATACAAGATGAAATTGACAAATACAACTGATTAATTTAACATGATGGATCATCTAGATTCCCAAAGGCATCATCCAGAATGGAAATAAAAACTGCTCCTGCACCTGTTTATTCAGAGATACATACCCAATGATAAGCATCTTAAAGCAGCTACAGGAAAAAAAATCACACCTTAGTGAGACAGGAAAAAGAACTTAAGAGGAAATAAACACAGGAATAGGAAAAGGGCAAAGTTTTCAGATTCTGCTGAGGAGAGAAAAAATATGGGTTTTTTTCACTCCGAGGATATACTACAGATCCATAAGAGCAGTTTGCTTACTCTAAATTAAGTAAGCTACTGCCACAGCTAAGACTGATGTAAAAGGAAGGAGAAGAATGGAGAGAAAGAGATGTACGTAAAAGCACTGACAGAGTACTGCAAACCAACCTCAGATTCACTCACAAATGAATGCATCCAAATTAGCTCCAAAGAGAACTGCACCTTTCACATCTACGCTTCTATTTAGCATAACCAACTGCCAAAAAAAAATATAAATTAGAAAGATCACATGCACTGGTTAACCAACTGTCCTAGAGGATGGGTTTTATCATGAACTAACTCATCATGAAAAAAGCACACGCAAAGGATATTTTTCCCTTATTGATTCACATTTTCCAAAGTATAAACTGTAATTTGTAACTTACAGGATTAACTCCAAAGCATGTAGCTACAATCCTTGGTTCAGTTTTTCTTTTGTGTTTGCTTAAAGAGACATGCAATCATTACAGCTCTATTAAACACTTGCAGTAGTAGAATATAAGCATTATGCCATACTTTTATTATTTTCAAATGTTCACTGTAGGTGAATCAGCAGAAAAGTATGATGAAGCATAAAGAAAACAAAACTTGCAAGCCTTCCTGGACTTGCAGCCTTTGCTTTTATCTAAAAGTTCAAGACAACACATCCTTTATATAAAGGGTTTTTTTAATCTTCTGTCTAACATCCTTTCATGGTGTACATGTAATTGATAGATGAGCAACTCAAGAATAGAATATACTAAACATAGAAAGAATACATCGAATTTGATAAATTTTCTTTTCTTTTGGCATTAAATACATATTGGGTTTACTTCTGGCCAGTATTCTTTCCTTAATCTAGACTTTTCATATAAGATAGTTAATTTTATCAATTAAAACTATGTTCAGTCTGAAAACTATTAGTTCTATTTAAAGGTAAAATCCCTATATCAGACTCATGTACTAAATGAAAAAAAAGCTACACTCTGTTACTTCTAAGGGAATAGTTCTAGACTCTTCTATGTTCTGATTAATTTAGTTAAATAGATTTATAATTTTTTTTATTGGCTATTAGATACTGACTCAATGAAAAGAAACAATCTAAAATGGAGGCACCATAAAACCTCTTAACTTCAGGCTGTTGCAAATCCACAGTATGTTTGGTGCAGATAGCTGCATAACAAGAGACAGGACAAAACATATTCTATTTATTGATCCCTACAAATACCATATGATAAAAATAGAAGGGAAAAATATTTTAGAAATAACTGTTTATCATCTTCACAAAGAAGTCATTTTAATAGTCTGATGTCTAAATCTGACAAGCAACATGCAAACAAATGTAGTCAGCCCCTGGAACACTCAAATATTTTTATAGTTACTTATCTTCAAGTAGTTAAAGGTACTACCTTTACTATTAGTAAAATATATTAGTTAAAGGACTTCTTCTTTAAGTGATAAACCAGGGATAATTCTGACATATCTGATGATATTCTCTACTCCTTGCACAATTTAAAATCCGATTACATTTTCTAACTTGCACTTTTCCCTTAAAATATCGTAAATTATTAATTTTAAAAAAGTTCATATTTACATAAGACCATACAGTGAGCTAATTTAAAGTGATGAGATCTTTTTCTCCCTAGAATGTCTTACACTTCTATTTATTCCTACATTTTAAATAGCTCATAAAAACCAGATTTTTTAAAAATAAACTAGTAAATAAATAAATACATTTTATTTTTTTGTAAATATGTCTTTAAAGATGTCAGAGTACATTTAATAAAAATGCTAAACAAAGTGCAAACCCATTTGAGAGAAATAAGGTAAAGGTGCAAAAGAATTTACACAGTTAACAAACTCATATTCGAAGACCAGGACATTACTAATTCCTGACAATTTAATTTATAGAACTTCATGCAGTCTTCTAATAGGAGATCTAGCTATAGGTGGATTAAAGGTAAAGACAGGAAAAGGGGAAGAGATAAGAATAACAAGGAAGACAGATAATGTTAATATTAGTTTATTTTCTGTTAGTAATTTCCAGTTACTCTTTCAGGGTTATAATTTATGTATACTTTGCTTTCCCTCTGTAATTATTTTGCTCTATATTGTAGCCACATAAAGAATGCAATTGCCTGGAAACCCTAATTTCCCCTACCAACCCTAATTTTTAATATGCTAAACTTAATTATGAGGATTAATAGTTCCTTGATTACACTTCTGCCATGTTTGAAAAAACAGGAAAGCCCTTAGTATTCACTAATCAAAATAGTATTTAATAGATTATCTGATTAAAGATATGACTGCAAATATTTTTAATTACAAGATACTTATTATTAAAGACAAAAAGCATTTCAGCAGAACTAGCTCATTTGTCACTCTGCATATTAAATGAGCATTGGATCAATACTATACAATACACAAATACACAAAGAATTAAAAAGCTTTGATTTTATTAACAGAATAACTGCAGCGACATTTTCATTATTTTGAAACACAATCTTTGTAAAAAAGATTGGAAAACTACCTGGTAAAATACACTTCCTAATTTAAGGCGAAAAAGAGAATCACTGCAACAACAAAAAGCCACTATCAAAAGTATCAACATTTTTAAAAGCTTCTAAGGGGAAAAATGTATGTGATAGGTACCATACTGCACACCAGGCAGGCTGTTAAACACTATTTTCCCTTCCATCCTTCCTACAGAAAATAAAGGGAAATTTCTCTTTTCCACATCCAGAAAGTACTGATGGAACAGGATACTGGCATATCACTGGACACCATTCAAACAGTTAATTAACAGGAAACCCTGGTAGCATTAATTAAATTAATAAAGACACTGTCCACTTAGTTTATGATAATGCATCCACTACCTTGCACAAAGGCCACATGGTATCTATTAAATTTATAAAGGCCTATCCATTAAATAGTTCTGCCCCAGAGAAACAAGTTAATTACTAAATAATTTCAATGAAAAGTTTTCTTCTGCAATACTAGCATAAATCACATTAAATCATATTTAATGGACCATAATGGAAGAATTAAGAAAATTTCTTTTCTTCCATAGAAATAGTTTATTACAACATATGGAAAAATGAAAACACTGTTTAGTGTTTGAGATAAAAACAATCAAAGGTAATCCTTTAAAATTAGGGTTCAGATTAGTCTCTGCAAGGGATGCTGTTTAACTGAAACATCTGGTAGTGTTATGTTGAGAGACAGGCCTTTTTTAACTTTGGAAATGAGATTAGTAGATCAGTTATTTGTAAGTGTCCAAGTAATTTCTAATTATTTTATCTGGGTCACAGATAATCCGCTTTTACAGGGCTCCCACAATGACATCAGAGGATCACTGTTGAACTGATTATCCTGTTACCTTCCACCATCCATGGGAAGACCGGATTTTCCTTTTGTACAGAGAAAGAGAAAGAAGTGGCTGATTGCTTCAGACAGGTGGCAGCCAACAAAATAAAGAATACCACAGTTCTCGAGAGGAAGAAAATCTCATCTATGCAAAAGGTACCAGGTTTAAAAAGCAGTCAACAAAATACTTCTTAGCAGTGTCTGGTGCAATTTAAAACCTCACTAGATAGGAACAAATATCAAAATAATCAGAAAAGCCATTGTTTAAAAAACAGTATGCCATGTCATTTTTTACATGTTTTGTAGTAATGCCTTATAGATCATACATAACCAACAGAAGAATCCTGCAGTATAAACAGAAAAACTGGGCTTATCATCATTTAACTCTTAACGTGAAAGACACAGAGAAAAAATTTCTTAAAACCATAACGGAATATGAGTGAGAGAAATGCAAAAGCCAGGGCTAATCTTCTATTAATATACACACGAGCATCCCGGGCATTCCACCTTTTTTAAAAAGACCAAATCAAAGCACTCTTTTTAAAAAAGCTCTGTACCTTCAACAACCATACATGAGAAACAATCTGGAGTGGATAATACACACTTTTTTCCCTTGGCGAATTAATGCCTTTTCCTATGAATAAATAGGCATGTTATGGGGGCTTTTGAGATAAAAAAACATCTGTTACATATAAAAATAAGAGAAAAATCCTTGAAAAACACATGTCAAGAAAATATATTTTGAGAAAGCAAGCAAGTTTCTGGGTACTATTTGATTTAGCTTCCCAATAAATTGTATTATTTCATGTAACAACATAAAAAAACCAAATGGAAATAAAAATTAGTAACACAAATACATCCTTCTAACACTTTCTTCTAGCTTAAGTGCAAAATACTTTAGATAAACTTTGGTTTTGTCACTTTAATACAATGTCATTAATATGTGCAAGCAACAGATTGTCTTGTATTTTTTTTTCTCCAGAAGATTTTAAAACTGTCTGAAATGAACAAAGTGATACTTTACCTATAAATCATACTTCTATGACTTATGACAAAGCACCAATAAAAACCCATACCTCTACCTTCATGGAGCTTTAAGTGTCTACACTGCAGCTATTTTGTTACCTGCAGTGATTCAGGCCAAAGACTAATCCAAAGTACAAGCAGCTAAAGGAGGCCCTGAAGTAAAGAGTAACAATAATCTTTAAAATTGTTCTTTCTATAGGAGAGTAAAAGAGTTGCACCCTTGTAAGGTGCAACTCACAAATTCTTTCCGGTATGTTTTTCTGTTTTACTTAAAAGTTTGCTTCTACTTTTCAAACAATGCCATTTAAAAATCAGGGTGTCTGAGAATGTAAGAACACAGGCTCCAGTTAAGGAATATAACATTCTAAATTGCTCTACAAGAAATGAGAGGAAACAGAGGAGTGGTAAAGGAAGTAACAAGCACTAGAGACAGGCAGGCCTTCAACATAAATGGATAATCATTTTGGAAATTACCTTTGACGGTGTTTTAATTCATGGGTGAGACCAATTTTTTCCATCCAGTTCTGTAAAAACTTGAATAATTTTAAGTAAAAATACTAATTGTTGATGACATTTTAAGAGGAGTATCTTCTTAAGAATCCTAGAGTTTCTAAACTAGGATTTTAAATTTCTCCCTATTTCAGAGGCTTATGAATTACAGAGAACCTAGTTACCTCTATTTCAAAAGTATCCAAATAAAACTTCCCCAACAGTAATGTAAAGTACATGCTAGAAGAAGTATCAAAGTTCAGGATGATAACAAAATTAGAGGCAAATAAAGCTCAGAGAAAGCAACTGGGGAAGGAAGACGAAAAGAGCCATGTGCCCCTTCTGACAGAAGTGTGTTTCACATATGCTAGTTTCTAGGGAGAAAGCACTAATCCTGTATGCAGAGGCCACCTCAGCTGCTCCCCTCTTCATCAGAACAATTCATGTCAAAAGTTCCTCTAAGGACAGTTTTTGCCAACCAGCTGTTCTCCTCTCATTGTAGGAAGTCACCTCCTTTGCTCTTTGGCTTCCTGGACCTCCAAATGAGTTATGAATAGCCTTGTGCTAATGATACCCTAACAGTGATACCACAGTCACAGTGGTGGCAAATGTACTCAGAGAAATTACTGCGTGGTAGGTTACTTAGACTATTAATCACCTTATCAAGCACTACAGCCTCAGGAACATTCTCCCTGTAAGAGACAAATTTTAGTACACAGCTTACAAAGTTTTCATTCTTACCAGAGAGCACATTTTTTCCAAGCATCTTGAAATAGATATTACCAATATCAACAGATACTGGCTTAATTTCTGGAAAATAATGTAATGATGGTCAAGCAAGTTTACCTTATGGAAAAGCAGGCAGTCTTGTTACAAAAGAGTTAAAGTTTGATTAATCTTAGATTTATATATCTAAAATTTCTTTCCAAAAATTTTTGCAGCACTTGTAATGTTAAACACCATTGAACCTGCTGGGCTTGTTCAGCAGCAGTTTGCACCCACCAAAGTTTAGATCACAGAGCTGCAACACTTACTGTCTATACTATTTAAAACCAGCTTTTTTTTCCAGGAGCTGCGGAATTAATCTTGGTACATGTTAAACTGCAAAAAGGAGGCACAAGAGCATGAACTACAAAAATGTGTATTACCTGCTCTCCCATACAAGCACAAGAATTGCTTTGCCTGTATCAAAAGGTCCATGTTCTTTTCCCTTGCACACATCTCTAGGCAGCTTTAGCAATCACTAAAATTAATGCTTTCAAGAATAGCCATGGAGCAATTCATATGACGTGAGTGCTTTAACTGCATATCCATGCCTTCAAGCATCTTAAGTTTGTTTCAAGGTGCTTTTCTTCATATTACACTTTCATGATTGGGTTCTGCTATCAATCTATACCTTATAGTAAGTTAATTTCATCACAAATTCCACATTTAATATACAGCTCATTTCAGTTCTTACACCACTTGTAGACTAATCACAACTGCACCAAACGGACTTGCTTTGTTTGTTTGAAGTCTGACTAACTGTTGCCAAGCAGAGTTCCTCAAAACAACGGTATTACTTATACTTCCTAATTCTGTATTTGCAAAGAAAGGAATGAAAAGGGAGAAGACAATTGTGCTGCTGGTATGAAATGCTCTGAGTGGGGGATGGACTACATGACCTATATTCTTCAATGAGTCAATGCAACAGCATCCACATAGTGTGAATGAATTAATATTGGAGATACACCAGTAATGGATTTCTACTTCCCCAGCAATCCCATCAAGCCTAAAAACTTGTCCATGTGACAATAGCCCTTCTGCTTTTGGGGCAACAGGTAGGGTGCAATAAGAGGCCCTAATGAAGATCTGTACTTTTTAGCATCTGCCTCTCATAGACCATCCACATCCACAATTACTGTAGCATGGTTGTTTCACAAAGCTCAGCAAAGACAACAGAAAAAACTATCCAGACATACTGCAGCTCAACAGCTATGATTTCAGCAGAAAAACTGGAGGTAAAAATGCTATACCCCACACCTGGTCCAGTGTAGCTGCCAACTCTGTAAGTGAATAGGATGTACTTCATGGTATGTACAACAGACAGAGAAAAAAAGACTTTACAGCAGTTTATAGAGTGCAGCGGCGGCAGAGGCCTGAAAGTGTTAAAGCTCAGGACAGCAAAGTTACAACTGGGCATTCGTGCCTGTTACAGTGGCAGTGCAGTTAGTATCCTGTGTCAGAACAGAAACAGCCCAGGTTTCAGGTATATCTGACAGAAATAGGTTCAGTCTGAGAGGTCATATTTCACATCCAGTAATAGTACCTGAATGGGTGCTGATGGTCACTGCTAAAATTTAGTCCAGCTTCTGGCAGCACACAGAACAAAATTATAAACTTAGGGTCTGGTTTTCTTGTTTTCTTCTGTATCCTATCTGTGGTTTAGTGCAGTCTGATCAGATGAGTTTTTTGATCCTTCTCATATATATATCCACTTAACAGAAACTAAAACAACATCCATATTTCAGTACCTAACAATTAGGCTCACTAAGTAGTTGTCTCTGTCTCACCTGTTACTGGTGAGCAGAATTAACCACATCAGCTAGACAGCCACCTTAGAGGTGGTATAGGAAAACATCCCAGCCCTAGATAATGCAGACATAAAGGCAACATTTAAACAGGGAAGAGAAAACCTGTCAGCAAGACCCCGGAACAGAAATCAGGCACACAGTAAAGGTGCACAAAGGTAAATCTGTTGAGCTGGGGGTTGAGAGCATGTGTAAAACACATTATGGTAGAGTAGCTGGGGAACAGTAATAATAATAGACAGTAATAATGGTAATAATAATAGACAGTGTAACTACCATGACAGAAAAAGCAAAAGGCAGTAAATATGTAAAAGTAATACAGTAAAACTAAAAAGCAGTATTATTGCTTTATCTAACATAATTTAAAACTACACTGTAGGTTTTTTTTTCTTTATTCAATACAAAAGAATTACACCATACAGTTGGGAAGTTTTCCATTATGGACCTATAAAAGTTAATGCTATGCAAACCTTCATAAGTAACATTCCAAAGTGAAATCTCAGGCAGATCTCCAACAGTTGTAGCCGAAAATATGCTGCCATCTTGTACATTATTGCCTTTAAAAAAAGTTCAGCAGGCCATATCAGACTCTTTCAACATGTATATGTAACTAATGTAACTAATGTACTCTCTCTGTCGTGCTGAACAATATTTTAAATATTTGTATGGATTCTCAAGACAACTTCAAAAATTTGCTGACAGCTATTAACTTCTAATGTACAGAACAGGATATTATGCCAAATAAAGGTTGTTTCTTGCAAGTATTTATTACATTATCAAATTCACTTAACTGAAAAATTTTTCCATGCAGAGGGTATTTTTTTCTGTATATGTAAATGCAGAATACCCACCTGGACTGTAAACAGCACGATTACATTGCAGTTTAGCAAATAAAGAGATGAACATAAGCATATTTATCAAAATGCTTAACAAAGATGCTGTCTGTTCTCAAAATGTGATTTATCAGTTAGCCTCACTGTCACATAAATTTTGACCAGGCTACACAAGAGTTTAAAATAAAAACAAGAATCAACTACATATCTTGTACACTGTGCAATTCCAGGACAAGGTATGAGTCCATTTTACTAATACAAATCACGAAACTGACTGAAAGGGATATTATTAGACACTTCTGCTTTGACTAATTGTACTGAAAATAAAACTAACATATACTTCTCAAATTAGATACTTACAGTGAAAATACCCATTAGCTGAGTGTAAAAGAGTCGACTTATTCCACCTAATACTATTAGACCCATGAAGGCAGATATTCTTAGGAGAGCAAGTTCATGTCTAAATACAAACACATCCTAGAACAAGACAAAAAGAAGAGAGAGACTTTAATTTAGTTACAAATTAATTAAAGTCTTTGAATCAAGCAGAAATAAGCTGTAAGAGGCGTTCTCAAAGCCTTAAAGCTGAAGGCAAATATTGGATTCTGAGCTACATTGCACATCATTGGTCTATTTATGTTTTAAAAGCAGAAACCAGTAATATTTTCTTTATACCTGTTAACAGTTGGGGGTTTATGTTGCCAGACTGTTAAAAAAACTCCTTCAAGTAGTTAAGGTTTTGGAAATAGATCAAGCTCAAACGGATTATTTCTGAATCTTCCATCTCAAACTGTGCCAAACTACTACACACAAGCTATATAATACAGGAAAACTACTCCTGTTAAATGGTCTGGTTTATTATAACTCGGCTACCAGGCACAGCTCATTTCATTTTTACATCACCTCTTCTGAAAGAAAACAAACATTCCAAGATTGACATTTGAAGACTGTACCCATAAAGTCCAAGTACCCCTACTAGATTGTTCTTACTGTGGTGCTATCTATTATCCAATATAAACTTATCTCCAACTTTTAAATTTTGGCCTAGAGTTGGATTGCTGCGACTTTGGATAAGGATGAACAGTACAGATGCTTCAGGGCACACAGAAATATGGATGTATTCAATCAGCTGCATTGGAAAGTCTATTCTCAACCAGCAGAAAATATAAAAAGTATTACAGGATGTTATGTAATATCTTCAAAGGATAGAGCACCTTATTTTAATCACAGAAGAACATTTTTACATGGCATTAGGTGTACTGTGAGTTCAGACCCCATTCTCTTATTTTTAAGTTATATTTATGTTCTCAGAGCTGTTGTTCGAATATACACATCGGTTTTTTCACTTACAGAAGTTAGATCATGGCAGGAAAGTATTAAACCCTTTCAAGTGAACTTTATATTACAACCAGAATATAGAAGAGAACTGAACGAAAAAATGAAACAAAACAAAAAAAAACCCTAACCAACAAAAAAAAAACCCCCCCCGTTTATGTTCAACCACTAGAACTTGAGGAAGAGGGATACTGGGTTTTCATTAAACAGAGAACAGTTAATGCAAATTATGTTTAGCAAAAAGAAAAAAATCTAATTTTTCATTTAAGTAATTTCCATGAAGATCCAAAATATGCCTACTAAAGCTGTGAAGAAAGTCAGTATTTAATGAACAAGCAGAAAGCACTAGTTAAGCAGCAAAAACAAAAAACAATCCCCAACAGTAATTTCTGAACTATGGTAATGGTTCATCCCCTCTCCCCTCACTTGTTTATACTGGCCTTTCTTGCTGCTGTAGAAAATAGACTCATTTCCATTTCTTTTAATGCTTCTTACTCATTTAATGAGTTAATTCAAAGATAAATCAACTCAAAATAAAAGCAGTCACACTATTCTTTATTTCCCTTTCCATTAGCTAATGAAAGCTTTAAAGAAAAGCAAGGTAAGACACAACTTATACTAGTTGTATTTCTTCATTACTTTTCAAAGAAGATGCAGAGTGGGCTTAGCAACAACATCTGCCAGCTCCCTCAGCACCTGTGTGTGCAACCCATCAGGCCCATGGATTTGTGGTTTTGTCTGCCTAGCCAATCTCTAAACAAACCTTCAGTGGCCAAGGGCAAGTATTCTTTTCTCCAGCCTTCCTCTCTTGCCTCCAGGGTCTGGGATTCTCGAAGGATGGCCGCAGCAGTGAAGTCTGAGGCAAAGCAGTAATTCACTTTGCCCTCTTTGTGTCTTCTGTCACCAGGTTACCCATCTAAATTCAGCAGCATCTCCACATTGGTGGGGATCTTTCTAATCCTTGTTTTGTTGCTGATATACTTGTAGATGCTTTTCTTGTGGTCATTGATATCCCTCAACAGACTTTATTCCAACGGGCCTTGCCTTTCCTTGTTGTATCCCTGCATTCCCTTCCATACCCCTATAATCCTCCCAGAGGCCCTCTCTCTTTTTCCACATCCCTAGCAAATTAATTCCTAAGCAATTATGAACTGGAAATCAATACTGAGCACTCAAATCTCTACAGACAGAACAACATTTTTCTACAGAAAACCACAGTATATGCAGTAACTGAGCTTTTTGGTAATCAGACTTTAATAATAGAATGAATTACACAATTCTACATGGGAACAGAAATATTTACCTCCATGAAAACAGAAGAAAAGACCATTTTAAAAAGCAATAATAATAATAATAATGATGATGATGATGATGATGTACTCAGGATGCTGCAGCTTTGCATGAAAGCTCAATGCAAGTTGGTTTTATTATCCCTTTTTAAAACTTAGACAGTAACTCTTTTTCAGATGAGAAAGCCAATCAAAACTATAAATAATCAAAACTAGTCAATAATGAACCAATCCCTCTTTCAATGTGTTTTGAACAGATCCTCTTGTTCAACAGTATTCACCAATATCAGTGCAGTGTGAGTACTGACTTAGTGTGATTTTGGAGTTTGCGGTGCAGGCTACTTCTGCTAACAGAAAGAACTGTACAGACTGAGCCATCAAGCATACACACAGATAGCTGACATCACCAGTGCATGAAGATTCAGCTATCATAGCACAACAGGGTTTTGCTCCACAGCAGTTTTTTTCTACATTGTGCCAGGCTGGCTGTCACATATGGCCTTGGCACAGATGCTAAAAGCATATTCTTAACAACATGAGAGCTTGCCTTCACATAGCCTCTTTCTAATCTTCTTTATGTCAGCTCCACAGCCTAAGTGGTCTGCCAAAACTTCATGCTCACATGGGTTGCTGCCACTGCCTTTCTACTTCTCCTACACCACACCACACAGCACTCCCCATTGGCTGCTGCCTGTTCCAAAGGTTTCTAAATTCCATTTAGCTGCTACTTCTATCCATCCAGTAAAACTGCAAGGATTCTTAGTTACCCATAAAAATGCACAGAAATGTGAACAATAAGAACTTGTCACAAAACATGTGTAGGTTATAGGATTATGTTGAAAAATAGACTACAAACCACAAGATCTGGTATCTTTATCTCAACAGACAATATTAATACATTCTACAGAAAGTCTCTGGGGCAGATAAACAAGGGACTTCCTCAACCCCACAGCAGAAAACATGCCTCATCTTCATTTGTGAGCATCAACCACTAGAATCAATGCTACCACTGACTAGAACAACAGCTACCATGGCTTTATGCTATCATACAGGAGAGAGGTCAAAAACCACAATGGGTCCAGCTCTAGATTGTAGTCCATTATAAAACCAACACTTCCAAATTCAACTCTCTTTGTCCCCTACCAACAATAACAACAAAAAAAAATCTTAAAAACATATAACAAGTCCCTGCCATGTGCATTACTGTGTTATTGTTTTCAAGGATTTACAGTATTCTTTTAAAGCAGCATACTGTCCTGAGGACAGAGCTTTTGGCAGGAAACACAGGACTATTGTATCTGTTCCAAAAGAGATCATCTTCATAATTTTTCATTTACAATGGAAGATTAATTTATTCAATCTTTATTTTTTACTGAAATATGACACACACAGATTAATATACAAGAAAATACATAAAAAGCCCTCTTTTTTTCTTGGTGACAATATTTTGTGTAACACATGATAACCTGGTTGTCTGTGCTCAGTAGTAAATGAGGTCAGTCTATCAACTTGGGTATTGCAAAAATAGTGTATAATACAAAAGAAAGTCAGGCTTTCCAGAAAGCAAACTAAAAATACAGACTGCAGGTTTTTTAGAAAGAAAGAGGAAGGACTTAATTCAATATTCATGTACTGTCCTTACAACCATAGTGAAGGACAGCAGGTCTGGGTTGGTTTTGCAGAATGCTGAGAAGAAAAATTTTGATGTTTTTCATTTTTAAAAAGAGAAGAAGTTCCCTTTGGATGATACATATTTCCAGATTTTCATTAATATTAGTCAATGCATAATATTAAGATTACTGAAAAAAATCCTTTTCCAATGCAAAGACAATGATTTGCAATTGCAGAAACAGGAACAAAATAAAACTAAATCAGAGCAAAGGGGCCTAGGTTTTTATATGTTAAGAGGTTTGGCTATGACAATTATTGTAGCAAAATTTCTAGCAAACAGAATGTATCAGCAGAATTCCTTTTGCTTAAAATATTAAAAGCCTTCTATAAATAAGGTAAAATATTCTGCCAAAGCATTTACTTTTGCAATAGGACCAGCTGTATCTAGAATCTGTGCCAGCACAGCCATGGAGAGAGCAACTATGTAGTTGTAAGTCTAGTATTTATTCTTCTCATCTCACTATTCAGAAGACTGACTACTTCCTAAAATACACAGACTTCCTGACATTTTTTCATGAAGATGTAAAATTAAGAATATTCCTGCGTTAACCTCTGTAAATCACCAATGCCTGCAGAAGAACTAATATGCTGATTTTATTCGAACAATATATTTTGTCTTGAGCTATCACCCCACATAATCAATTTAACAATCATCTCCTTTATTTCTAGCAGTAATTGCACTCCTCCTGCTGGACAAACAGAGGTAACAACCATAACCTAAATTTCTGGCAGTGTATGTTACAAGAACTAAGACTACCATGAAGCAATTTTCTGCAGTAAGAGGTGAAGGTGAAAGATTGTATCTCTACAGAAACATCTTCCTCCATTACCTTTAGAGCTTTCACCCTTAACTCAGAATAGTTAATTTAAAATTTTGGGGGTTTTCTTTCTTGACCCTTTAAAAAAAAAAAAAACAACACAAATTCAAATTTGGAAAGAGATACTAACATGCTGGCCAAATTTGCATAATGCCTTAATCAGTACTGTAATAAAATTATCATTTCACAACAGCACTAAAAGCAATTTTAATTCTACAACTTCCATGTTTTGTACTACTTTATATCTGAAGAATGAAAATGTAGATGAAGGCACACTGCCAAAAAATTCACAAGCATTTTAATGAGCAAGAATAAGCTTATTCCAGATGGTTTTTTGGAAAAAAAAATCATCCAGTTCTTTGAATCTGTTCTAAACACTAGTCCCTGTAAATTCAGAAAATGTAAGCTCCCAGTTACAGCCAAAATTTCAACAAAGAACTGTGCTTTTGTGAAAGGCTGAAGGTACCTCTGGAATGCTGTGGTATCTCAGCTTTAGTTGATATAAAGGAGATAAAAAGAATCTTGCAGAATGCTTGCCTAAAACCCTAACTACTACTAAGCCTATCTTTTCACCAGTCCTGTTCCTTTGGTGTCAAAAAGACATAGTTCTGACAAATTATTCCGTGGCACAAATCTACACAGCATCACATCCTTAGCAGCACTTAAAAAAAAAAGCTTCATGGAGTTCTGGTGTTGTTTTCCAGGCAGATATGTTGACTAAGCATGACAACTATTTCAGCTTTCTCTACTTCGCTGTGTGCTCTCCTATTCTACAGCTGGAAAACTGAGAAAGCTAAATACTATTTAGTATTTACACTAATACTTAACAAAGGTCTTAACAGCCCAGACCGGCTGTGTCTACTGTTTTTCTATATTGTATAAACATATTTTTCCTCTCTGGGGCACAGAATACTGTATACTATAGCACAGATCCACTTCGTAAAAGGAAGAGTGCCATTTGAAGTGTTCACATATGGAAAGTAACAAAACAGAGCAAAGTAAGCAATTTCTTCCCCAGTTCTCTGTAAAGTTAGGCAGCCAAATACAAGAACCTGAGCCCCTCTTCAGGGAAACACATTACAATGCATTAAAATAATTGTTGCATATGTATTCTGCCTTCTAACCTGTCACCTGTCAAAGGAGCAGGAGCACTAAAATTAGGCCTCTCTCCAAACAACTTCAAATGAATCCAGTTATACCGGCAAGTACAAGTTTTATACATATTCACACTTGTTTTTTGAACTGTCATTATAAATAATTATTTATCATTACCTCCTTAGGTATTGTAAAGTATCTGAAGTAAACATGATTTCCATTTCCCTCTCTTGCATAGACCACCTCAATCAAATAATTTGGTTACTTTTCACACTACTTTTAAAAAGCAAGGCTAACAGACAGAACTTTGGCATGTTACCTAAAACAGTGTAATTACAGGAAACAATGCATTCCGGGAATATTCACAATAAAAAGGAAATACCTTATCATGACATTATACTATTAGAGTCTAACAAGTCTGTTTCAGTGCCTATGGAAAGATGCTCCAAGCAGACAGCAAATTATTTTCTGTTCCATATTTCTAAAATCCTTTTAATGATTTAAATGGAAGTATTGATGTAGATGGAAAAAATAATTAAATTCCTTTAGAATACAATTTCTTTCAAGAATGAGTTACAAAAATCCTCAACTTTGAAACGTTCTACATAATAAAAACTTGGTATTTATGAATTTGAATATAGCACTTTTATCAGCTTTGGATTAACCAAGTAATACAGTCTTCCTACACTTTCAGCTCTCCTTTATCACATCATCTTCACATACACTTCTATGGGAACATCACACCCAGTTCAGACTGACACAGGAACAAATAAGAAGCTTGGAAGACTATGTCGCATCTTTTTCCAGAAGCAGAATTTTTCACAAAGTGAAATTCTCACATAACATAGGATACAAAATCATATGACAAACTTAAGTTGTTCAAAAAAACGGAATTTTTTTTGTGCCTTACCCACAGCAAAGGGTCAGGTTCCAGTAGCCTGGAAAGATGAGTATGACATCGCCAGCAGAGAGCATGCTGGGGTGTCACATCGACACAGAATTTAAAAATCTTCTGCACTTCAGTATTTTGAAAAAATCTCACCAAAATTTAGAGTGTAATATCTGAGATAATCTTATTCTCGTATGACATTTGGAATGTTACCTAATTTTTAAAATGTTTTAAACTTGTTTTCTAGGTTTTTCTCTTTCGTGTACTTGTATTTGTTATAGTCCAGTACAAATACAAAGTTCATTTCAGATTTAAGCTTGAAGTTCTTATGGTTCTTCATAAGCAAAATAGTATAACAGTTTTCTTATAAAGAAAGAACTTTCAAGCACTGAGCAAATTTCAAGCAACCATCTTCAATATTCTGAATACTACAGATAATAGACATAAATGAGCACCAGATAGGAGCTCTACAATGTAAGTTTCATAGGGGAAGGAAGACCTTGATTTTTTACTCTACTCCAGTCAGTAAGTCCATATGAAACAAACCAAACTTAATTCTCCCTTAACCCACATAACCTTTTCAAAGCAACAGAAAATGCTGCTACAAAACCAATGTATATTTTACCCCTTGCAGAATGATCATGTGTTCTTCTTTCCTTTCTTAAAAAAGCTGATACTGCTTTTTAAAACATCATATTAGGATAGCTATA
The DNA here is from genome assembly GCF_028551555.1 of Melozone crissalis. Lineage (NCBI taxonomy): Eukaryota > Metazoa > Chordata > Aves > Passeriformes > Passerellidae > Melozone > Melozone crissalis. The sequence continues at coordinate 42,407,035 of NW_026535783.1, read as the reverse complement.
TATTCTGCATAAATCTACTTTGGAAAAGTAAAAGGAAGATTTAATACATCTAAAGTACTCTTTCCAGTACTGATAATCATTTCCAAAGAAAGCTAATTGGTTCTTCCCTCCTTTCCCATATTCCTAAGAGAACTAATGTTGTGTTTTTAACACAAAGAACTCATATACCCTTTCATAAAAATATTTTGTTACTTACTGTAAATCAGTTTGCTTACTTAATAACATACAGCTAGTTGAACTGTCTTCACTAAGAGTGAAACTGAGCTACCAAAAATGTGCAGTAACTAAAAGCCAACACAAATTACATTGCAATACTACTTGTTCCCTTCACAGAGAAAACAGGTTCTTACCCAGTTTTCTTTTTTCAGAGGCAAAAAGTAGTAGTAATGGCAGAAGTCAAGTATCAGCGTATAGGAACTAAGGATCTGAGTGTAGAAACATAGCTGCAAAAACAGCCAATGATTGTCTTCACCAACACAATTATTAATCCTGTAGAGAAACAAAGTGTGCATATATAAAAACAGAAATACAAATACTAAAGTTATGATACCGTGAATAGAAAACTTTATGATTTCTTAAGGAGCAAACTACTGGATCCCTTGCACCACAACTTAAAGCATAGATTGCACTACCAAGATCATTGCTTAGAACAGGAGACACAGTTTTCTGTATTTTTATATAGCAAAGATACTGCTGCAACTTTAAGTAAAAATCTAGTAATAAAATTATTTTATCTTCTGCTACTCAATACATTTCACAGTTTGTAAACTACAAGAGTGCAAAAACGCAAACAAATGTTTTAAAATAAATGTGATGACAGGCTAACCCAGTAACAAAGAAATATGACTTAAAAATGAACCAAAGGCACAGAAGACAACAGAGGCATCCATACTCAGAAACTCCTGCATATTCCAACATGAAAAGTGTAAAGGAAACACAAGGATTCTATCTGTATTAAGTACAAGATCAAAAGTTACATGGATGCAAATTCATACAAGCATTGGCACAGACAACAAGCTAAACCAGAGTGACAAAAGCACTATACTAGTACTATCCTCTGAAGCAGAAAAACTTGACAAAAAAAGGTAGTTTGAAAAATGGCTAAACCAATGTAAGAGAATCCTGATGTCATTTTTGTACTCCGCAATTTGTCTTGTAAAAATTATAACTCAGAACTTCTTTCAAAAATGTTTATTTTCACTTACTCTGATTTTTACTGGTAGATATAGGAAAGTTCAAATTTATTACTTCCTTGCTTTATATGCCTAAATGATTAAGCACTACAAGGAAAAAAACCAGGAAAAATGAGCAGCAGTCAAGACCACAAATTTCAGAATGATTCACTAAAACAGTAGATAATTAGAAGAAATGTCCTGATTTTACCATGGACAGTGGTGATCCATCCTCCTCACACAATGTCCACAGCGACTGCAATGGTGTGAACGCTTTGGTCTCATCATATTGCACTTGTTACATAACTCCCAATGTTCTCGCTCTAGGTGAAAATGTAAAGACACATTAGAGAGATTTAAACTCAGTTAATCAATGCGTACTCATAATAAATCTGTATGTTTGTAACTCTAATTAAAAAAACAAATCTTACTATGATCTGAGAAGGATAAGCACCACATAAAAAGCTTTTTCCCACTGTGACCTTAATTAAACTGGAAGATATTACTGCTACTCCATGCCAGTTTCCATCTCCAAAATGCCCTCTCTTCCTATAAATTTCTACAAAGTAATTATTACAGAACAAACCTGTTACTCAGACAAGGAAGACTGTAACTCAATTATTTCCTTACATTTCTACTGTGAAAAAAATTATCTGCTAGGCAGAATCAGGATACAATCTCACTGCTGTTCCAGAACCCCCTGAGGAAATACTGCTTCTGCTAGCTAACTAAAAGATGACACACAGTGAACACTTCAGGAGCATCTTCCATCTCAAAGCATTTTAATAACATGCAAATCACCACATGCAATTTTACATATAAGACATGCAAAGAAAGAGATCAAGATTAGGGTTGTATATACAAATATATACTATTTTTAAATTACTAATGTGAGATTCTTTAAAAGCTAATATCCAGAGATACTGAGTAGCTGAAGCTACCAGGAGTACGATTGCTCAGCTTGTCTATTATTTATCCCAAATGCACCATCCAAATTAGAGGAATTCTTTGAAAAGCAGAATTCAAATTATATGTTCAAAAATTTCATCTTCACATGGGAAACAATAAGATTAACACTGAAATACTTCCAGTCACAAAAGCATATATTTTCTGTCTTTAAGGAAAACAGGTGGATGACTGAGAAATACTTTGACTGTTCAAATTGTTTCTACCTAAACAATCTTTTTTGAGGCACAAAAATTTCTCATATCTCAGGGACAGAGGGAAAAAAAGGGGAAAAAAGCTTCATATTTACAGTAGGACATTCTGAAATTTTCTACTGTAAAAACACTGTCCCAATATAAACAAAATAAAGTTATATTTAGCACTTCTGAGACACCTGCAGGCAGCTCTAATCTGGTTTTTCTTCCTGCAAAATAACATTTGGACACTGGAAGTAAAGAAACCCAATATCTGAGATCATTAAACAAGTAATAATGACAGATGGAAACTGATTTACAATCTGTTTGCATAAATCCAGTGTCACAAAGGTGTCACTCACTAATAGGGTAGATACCAGAAGAGTTCGGAAACACCCCAACTCATTTTTAACACAATTTACACTGTGTAAAAATGTATCCTCCTGTCAGCCTAGAGCACACCAGACAATTGAAGCACTACCTCCAAAAGTACAATACCCTGATATATCAGGCACCAAATCAAAATATCAAAGTCATGACCTAGCCTAAACATTTCCCCTTCGGAAGTACTTATTAAGTATGACTGCCATATGGACTGAATGGAGCATGCAAAGTTTGGGGAGCTATGCAAAGAGACACCTCACATTAGAAAAAACCCTTTGTGTACAAAGGGAATTTGCACTGCTGCTGGTACTTTGACAGTAAATAAAAACTCCAGTATAAATGTAACTGTCTGTAACTAGCGAGGGTCTCCATTCTCCAGCTCAGGTTGCAAAATCCATGTTGCTCCCCCTGCAGCAAAACTGCTGACTCCAGAACCCAAGTCTGAAACACCTGATGTTTTACTGGATCAAAGGATCAGCTGCCAGAAGCAGAAAGAACACTGGCATGAGATTGTCTGCAATTAGTAGTGACACATCTGAATCCTAGGGAGATACACTCCTTTCTACAATAAACTGTCTACTTCATGCACATCATATCATCAGCACTAAGGCTAAAAAGATCATGTCTCCAAACACATCATCCTAGATTTTCAGTAACATCAGGAAAAGAGAACAAAATTTTATTCTGGGCATTCACCATATCTGAAGACAAGACTGAAGCATTCAGCCTCACTGGATGGGACACATTTTCTTCATTCATAAAGTGTTATCTGTTAATGTGACAAAGCTCATGCTGTTTAACAGCCCTACTCCATTCTAAACTCCTAAGTAAAAGCTCTATGCATTAGATAATAGCTGTCCTTTTCTGTGGAGAATCATTAAGGTTTTAAATTTCGTCCAACTACTGGAGCACTGGATACCATACAGGAATTGTGGGATAAATTTGCAAGGACAGAAAGTTTAAGTCGCTACTTTATACAAATGCAGTGTAACTAGCACCATGGTTTAGGTTTTTTGTTAACAGCCCATACAATCATAAGACTCTGGAAAAAAAACAGCAAAAAATACACAGGCAAAAACCAGCATAGGATTACCTTCCAACACCATTTTCAACATCATATAAATTTACTAAGACCAAAGATATAGAATTAAAATAGCTAGCTATCTATAAACATTTTTCATTAAACATTATCAAGTTAGTAGTATATGCATAATGTTTGAAAGTCTAGAATGCAAAAAAAAAAAACTTCCTGTGGAAAAATTTTCTAGCAGAAGGTCCTACATAACTGAAGAATGGTAGAATTTCTGGTAGAATACAAGTTTAAGAAAAAGAAGTTTTGAAACTAGGAACAGTGGTTCCTAGGAAAAGGAAAGGTGCTAGAAATTTACAACTTTAAAACAGTGACATAGTAACTTTATTCAGCAAGGACAGATCATGGTTTCCAATAAGTCTCATAAACACAAATGTATTCCTAATTATTTTGAAGCTATTAAAATAACTTTCATTCAATTATATAGAATCAAGTTAATGTACCTGTAATTGGTATTTCTGGATTTTCAGGTAGTTTTCCTGGATCTGCTACTGAGGCTCTAAATAATGAAGCTATACAAAACAATGAGCAGAAGTAATAACCTAAAAAATAAATAAGCATTTGTTAGATTTTTTCATACGTGCAAAGTACACTGTATCAAAAAATACAGATGCTCCAGAACTGAGCTGGAAAACACTCAGCCTCCTCATTCAATTCCAGATATATTTTTGATATTAAGTACACAACATTAGGAACTCCCCAATAAATAGAGCGAAAAAAGTAGTAAATAGTTCTGATAGCACCAGCAGGTGCTACTTTGACCATTTTTCAGAAATTCCTCCATCATCTTACCATACAAACACCAATCGTATCACACCTCAAAGCCCCCATATGGAAGATATTTCCAACAGTGCATCTTCACCTTGAAGTTTGTTCCAGCCATAATTCAAGACTTTTCCCCAGCAAACCTATGAGCCAAACCTGTATGAGCTAACCCACACAGGGACATATGACAAAACTAACAAAATTTAACTTGTTGCCAGTCATCACTACTATCACACCAAATTCTGACAGGCACTCGCAGATGTGAACCTGAAATCCTGTCAACAAGTTCTAAGTACAGGACCTGAAAGCTACATTCAGCCTTTTCACCAGTTTCCACAAAAACAAGTTCTACAACAGCACTTGCAAAATAAAGTGCTGCAGCTTCTCAGAACACAAAAACATAAGACACATCCACTACATTTACCCTTTATCTTACCTTTTGTCTTTACTTTCACCCTAATTTTTATTTTCTGATAGGATTTTTTTTAATGTACATTAAGTAGAAGCATTATTTTAGTAGTAGAAAAAAGTTAAAATTACTTACACAAAACTGCCACAACTGAAATATTGCCCTCTTCATAATGAGGAAAAAGGATGACCTTTGGGATGAAGATTGTATTGTACAGCCAGACAAAGATAATTAGGCCCATGCAGCACCAACCCTGAGGGTCAACCACAAAGTGAATCCGTTGCCCCATTGAACATAAACAGATAATAAATTGTCACGACCCAAGACAATAATCCTAGAGATAAATAAAAAATATTTTTTTTTAAAAAGAGTAAATTAAGTAGTATAGTGCAACCTATACAGTTCATACATTCAAATTTGTACATCCAAGTAAGAAAGAAAAAAACCTATCAACTGTTGATTTAAGGAATTACATAAAAACTTAAAAAACATTTCACATACATTTTTTAAGCACCATGCAAAACATTTTATGAATTCATTAATTAGATATATCTGGCCAAGAAGCAATATTTATCACCAAGATGCAAGTAAAACCACTACCTGGGAAAACTATTAAGCAATAGGTAAAACAGCAACTGTCAGTCAGGTGGCAGCAGCAAAGAAAACCCTTCCATCTAAGTAAAAAGGTTTTAAAGCAAGTAAGAAATATAGGGAATTATTTATGTTCCACAAAGATTCACCCCACCTATCTATTGCAGTCTCCCCTGTATTTCATGGTTGTTTTCTTAAAGATTTTATGCTAAAATAGTCAAAAGTATCACTAAGAATTCAGGGTTTCCTCGCTTAAAAAACGTCCTTGGTGACATTAACAGCAAACCAAAGGAGAAAGGAGTAATTACCCTGACATCTTTCACACAGATTATTAAAAATATCACACAAAAGAACATTTTCTATTAATCACATTTAAAACATCAAGGTTTCCATCTTTACACTTTAGTGGGCTGATTTCCTTTTGGTTTTAGACTGCAGAAACCTCACCTTGTCCTACAATGTGAACTTCTGAACTTCATAAACCAATCTCAATAACACAGCACTAAGTCCTAACCACTATCCAGCACAACTATGACGGAAGGGGTTATTACTGTTATTTTTTTGTCAGACTACTTTCATACACATATTTTATTACTGCAATGCATATATAATCCCAATCTACTCTCTTACCCGTTAGTTTGCCCAGTTTCTGGGCTTCAGGAATCTTGTTCCATTTCTGATGGTTTCTTTCCATTCCTTTCAGCTCCTACTTGTTCCACTAAAATTTTGTTTATCAAACAACTCTGTTTCCAAGGGTTTTGCTTACTTGTTTCATGTTTGACTGTCCTCAAATGGATTCAAAATTTACTTAATACTATTCAAAAATTTCATTGTCTTCCTTTCTTCTTCTTTTAGATGTCTAATCAAAATCAGGCTCAAACAAGCTGCCATTTTTCCCCACTTCTCCTTTGTGTTATTTATAATCACCCTTTGCTTGTTATTTTCTAATGTAACAGTGTTCCTATTCAAGCACCATACAGATCCCCACCAAGTTCTTGCAGCCACAGAAACCCCCACCACAAGAGGAGGAGCAAATAGAGTCTCAGCTTGTCAAGCCAGACATGTCAAGCCTCTGAGCTCCAGCACCAGGAGGACAGCTCCTGTTCTGCCTGCAGCTCTGATCTACAGAGCAGGGTCTGAGCCCTGGCAGCACACATGGACAGCAAGCTCTGTCCAAGAAATCCGCTGAGCCATCTGTGCCTGAGTCCTGCAGCAGCACCCATACTGGGTATGAGGAACAGCATGGGGTAAGGAACAGCAATGGGTCCCTGCTTCTGGGACAAAGACACCCCTGCTGATCCAACGTGTCACCTGGCAAAGTATGCTGCTTGCCAGGGGCCCGGGTCCTGGATACCACAGACTGACTGCTACTGAGGCTGGTAGTAGTCTGGCCCTCAGTCTATTACCCTTAGCTGCTCTCCCATTCAGGCACCATGGACACAGCCAGGGGAGACCAGGAGTTTACCAAGCATGACTACACAGTTAACAGGATGTTGGCCAAAGTCTAGTAGACAAGTGGTATCTCATTCATGCTGCTGATGAAGGGGAAGAACTTGAGGAGAAGCACACAGATCCTGCAAAGGAGCAAGTGGTTGTGCAGCATTTACATCCATAGAACCTCCTATAAGGCTCAAAAACTGAGGGTGAAGGGGAACAAGATCCACCTGAAATTACATGGGTGAGAGCATCTTTGCCAAGAGGCTGGTTAATCAGCTAGGCGAACACTTAAACAAAGAATGATGACAGAGGAAGTTGGCGGTCACATTTCACAAGCAAAGGATGCAGGATGATGGGGAAAACAGAGATCTTATAACCAACCAAACCAAGGTGAAGTGGGACTGCACCAAGTGTGCGCACACAACTGACACAGGAACACCACTTAGGTGCACTAGGATAGAGCTGGGAAAACCAAGGTCCTCCTAGAGCTGGTGAGAGATATGAAATTCCAAGAGAGATTTGTACAGGTACATGAGCAGCATAAGGAAGGCTAGAGAGGAAACGCCAGCCTGCTGCCGAAAGTATCAAAATCATACAAAAATGTCAAAGCACCTTGTTTATTTTGCTCTTTCATGGTTAAGACCTGCCTTCTGGAATTCCAGGTCCCTGAGACCCATGGGAAAGTGCAGAAAACAAAACACTTAGTCTGAGTGAGGGAGGATCAGATTAACAAATTTTTAAGTGAACTGGACCTGTCACTTCCATGTGACCTGCTGAGGTGCCAATCTGAGTGCTGAGAGAGCTGGTTTTGTCATTGTGAAGTCATTCTCAACTAAGTCTGGAAGTTTTATGCTGATGGGTAACATTCCAGAAGACTCAAGAAAACAAGTGTCAATGAAAATCCTGTTTTCAAGGACAAGAAGGAGGAGCAAGGCAACTAAAGGCCTACTAGCCTTACTCTGGTCCCTGGGAAGGTGAAGGAAACAATCCTGGAAACTACTTTCAAACACATGAAGGACAAGAAGGGGACTGGGAGTAACCACCATGAATTTACAACGGGAAAATCATGCAGACTAACAGAAATATAGAGGCCAAAAAAACCAAATGCAGCTAGAAACACTGCTGACCACTGAGGAATCCATCTGTTTTCCATCTTATCAGAGCAGCAGAGATTCCATGACTTCACAGCACTTCCTCAGAATAACAGCTCAACAAGCAAAACAGAGATATAATTAATGAAATACTTGCTCCTGAGTGACCTACTTGTACCATGTGTGAGCAATAAGCAGTGAGAGGGATTCAGGAGAAAACAGTAAGAATGCCTATCAAGAAAATACATCCCAAATTTTTATCCCTAAGTAACTTACTTTTGCCTGCATGACTATATTCACTTTTATAATTAGAAAACCCAAACAAACCTCAGCCATGCTCAATACCATACCTTGGATGGCAAAATCCAGAATTAAGCAAGAACTACACAAATGCAGATGTCACTCTCAAGACAGGGTGATTTTTCATCTGTCTTCTCTATCTCCTGAAAGTGTGATATGCAAACAACCATTATAATTTGTTTGAAAGGCAGCATGTAACAGGTTACTTTCTATTTTGGTTTTCAAACCCCACCTTACTGAGTAGAGCTGTCTCCAAACAAACATGTTAATTCTAACTAGAATTTCTCAAATCTCAGTTCTAGGCCATTTCAAAAGTCTAATTTTTTTAAAAGAGAAATGTCTGTGTAAAACGGCAGTACTGCCAATGTGTTTCAGTTAAACACACTTGTTTCCTGTTTCCTATGATTGTAAATTAAGTTTTATATTTTTCATTATACTTCAGCAGCAATAGCAAATAAATGATGTCAATATATTGACTTACTCTGGCAAAGTGATTTTTTTCCCCTCTATCCCTTGGTTTATGTACCATGCATAAATATATAAAGTGTGAGGAATAAAGAAAAAGTAAGAGCTTCAAAATCTGATAACGAGGAAGGAAGTACTAGATTAAAATTTAAATCACAAACAAAGTGAATGTATTACTCTTTCAAATACAGTGCCAAAAGAAAGAGATGACTGATCTCATATAATTTTGTTATTCAAAATTCATAATTTCTGATCAGAAAAACTACAATATGCAAAGAAAAAACTCTATGAGAAGGTTAACAACAAATAAATGGAGAGAAACAATTAAGTGATTTATATCTGCATACATCCAGGATTCACACAAGCAATGAAATTCTCCAAGCAAAGTAATTTTCCAGTTAAATAGCTTAGGAGAAAATACAGAGCACTAATGTTAGAGCTTTTGTGGTTTTCTTCCCTTGTGCCCTAACTTATAGCTATTTCTTCTAAATAAATAACTCAAATACAAATAATTTGAAAGCCAACAGTAGCTGTGCCTATGAAAAGCTTCAGCTGCACTAAAACATGACTGAGTCTTTCCTACATTATGGGGAATTTTCTTGCCTTTCCAAAAAAAAATACCTTTATTACAGGATGCGTGGGCAGCATTTTTCCCTAACCCTTTTCTTTCTGCACAGTTCCATCAATGATATCATAAACTCAATATTTTGTTCACTACAATCACCTGCAATATGACTCTTCATGTGACATCCACAGAATACTAAGACTACAGAATGAGTAAGGCAGGTGAAAAGTCAGTTGCAAGAAATGAGAAAGTTCTGTGCTAACCAGAAATGTTAAGGTGAAATATAAATTGCTTTAATAGACTCATTTGAATGCAACCTTAGAAAAATAAAAAGTATACCATTTTGCATCAAGAATGTCCCAAAACATTTTTAGAAACCATATTTCATAAATACACCCAACAAGAGCAGTACTCAATTTCTCAGCCTAAGAAGCACAACAGTCAGCTCTGGGGACATCCTGTTTCTCGCACATTCCTGGGTGTTGCACTGATACACAGCTAGAAACTCTGCCTCACTGTAGCCCTGCTTCTTAAGAAAAGTATGACTTCTGAAATTTGACTTGCAGAAGTCAAGGACTTCTTTTAAGGACTTTTTTCACAAGTCCTTAAACAAGTACAGAACAACACAGATCAGTAACATTGTTTGCTTGCCATGAAAGACAATTTTAAGACTCCACACAAACTGAACAATATTATGCACCATATTACATATTTTGAGAGTGGAAGAAACACCACTTTCTAAAAAGGCTGTATCCTAAACAAGTCAGAAAAAAGAACAGAGAATAGAAACACAAGAGAGGCCACTTCTCATAATATTTGTGATAACTAGGGCAAGGCAACAACAATCAACAGACCTCCCCAATTTCTGGATCCCGCTGCATTTTCACACCAGTGACCTTCCTGAAATCTAAGTAATTACTGCCAAAGATTAGTGACACTAAAACAAAAAATACACTTTAATGGGAATAAACAAGGTGGACTTGAACCAATCAACTGAATTTATTTTACAAACCAGATTTTAAGGATGTCACGTGTCAGAATAGAACTGCCATTAAGCTTCTTGCAAGACTTACGTTTAACAAAACAGAATAGGTATCTGAATGGCCAGTTAACATAAGCAACAGCATATTTGTGCTATGACAAACCCCCACACACCTGGCACTTCTCGCGTTTATAGAACGGATGGTTGCAGCAGAGACATTGGCACAAAGCAGTTGCTAGGTGGCTGTTGACAGGTTTGTTGAGGTAGGCAAGACATTCCCACCCAGTCACTTTTCATTGATAGGATCTAGCAAAGCATACCTGTAAACAACTACTTCATTTATAAAAAATGTCACTTGGGCTTGGAGAGGGATGTGGCTTCACATTCACATACGCACACCTAACCCTCTTTATCACAAGCCCATCAAATCTATCTTCACCCACTGCTGACCAAACAGCCACTTGTAGACAGATAATGCACGTTACTTTAAGACCATTACTGTTTGGATCATCAGTCTGAGGCGAAGACCTGCTTATCATCTCACTAACTGCGAGAGCCGGGAAATGAAAGTGCGAAATACAGGGACGCCAAGGCCATTGCATTTCCTTGAGCCGCGCTGCCGACCACACAGCTAATCAAACCTCGTGCCTCTCCTACTACCACCTCAGTATCACCGAACCCCCTCCTCCTGCTTTACAGGGCAACCAGCACCCTGGACCTGCATAAATAAAAGCGACAGCACCATTTCCTCACTTCACAGCTGGGGAGATACCCGGCAGTTCTGCCCAGGGCTTCCCTACCCAACTCCCTGCACAGACAACAGCAACGCTGGAGGGGAGGTGCAGCGATGGAGGAAGCCCCGCAGGAGCATGCCCGCCGTGGCGGGGCCGTGCCCGAGGGGGTGCCGGTGCCGCCGCCCCCGCCCCTCCCTCCCGCCCAGCCGGGCCCGGCCCGGCCCGGCCCGACCCTGCCCGCCCGCGGCGCCGCTCCCGGGCCAGCGGGGGTCGCGCGCGCCGCCCCCCGCCCGGGCACGCGGCGGAACCAACCCGTAGGCTTCCGCCGCTCCAGCGGCGCGTGCGCGCTCCGAGCGCCCCGGCGGGCGGGACCGCGCCCCTCAGGGAGGGAGCGGCGCCGGCAGAGCCGCCCTTCGAACCCGCCCGAGCCGAACCGGCTGCCCCCATCACGGCCGCGGGGCGTGGGCGTCTGGCCTCCTGTGCGAGAGGCGGGCGCACGGCCGGCACGGCCGGGGTCTGTGTGCTGAGTGTGTGTAGCGCCGGAGGAGCCGCTCTGGAGCGGTGGTCTACCCTGCCCGGTGGGAAACCCGACCAGCCGCATTTCCCCGAGGCTGGAGCTCGCTGTCACTTGCTCGTTCCCGAGCAAGGACTTCAGTCAGCATGAGCCTTTTCCGTTTTTCATTTTTGCAGCGTCCCTTTGCAATCCCTGTGAAAAATGAGCCCTGCAGACAAGGCCTCTTCCTCAGTCTCCAGGCTGCTCCTAGGAGAATCTGGCAGCTGCCCGAGCGAGGCCTCATAGCTTGAAGCTAATAGTATAAAATAACACTAGCTTCATTAAGAGAGACTTGCTTTACCTTGTATAGCACATAACCATGGTTTCACGGGGTAAGTGAAAGGCCCCAGCCCACCGCAAGGAGGAGGACACCTCCCAAGGAGGAGGACACCCCCACCTTGCAAATAAGGACCTCTTATATTCTGTCTCGTCTCTCAGAATCATAAAGCCACCCATGAAGAAGAAAAATGCCTCTGGACTATGAAGATAACATCAGAATCCCAGTAGTTTCAACACCTCTAGCAAAACCCTGCTGTTATCTGGCATTGGTGGTTGTAGCAAGACCAACTCCCGGGACACCTAAATCAAGAAAGAGTCTGCTGGATGGTGACACAGTAGATTTATTGCTGTTTTCCAGAATAGCAGCATGAATGTGGGTTATGTGGTGCGTGGTCAAATCATGTTGTGTATAAATGCATGAAAGTGATAAGAACCATTTGTTAAACACAACCATTTGTTAAACACAACTTCTTCATGCTCATGAAGGAAGAACTACTCTTGTAATTCTGTGCTTTGCATCCTTGCCTCTCCCCTCAATCAGCTCAGACCAGTTGGAACATTTTTATGACATTCAGGTCGCCTGCTGTGCTGTGCCCCTTGCTCACATAGAACCCTTACCTGTCTGCAGAAGCCAGTCAACATTTTAAAAAGATAATTCAGACCTGCAAGGGATTACCTTTGGATAAGAGCCACCGACAGCTTGTAACATACAAAATTTTCAGTGTTCCCAGCTGTGAATCGTGCCTCGAGCACCCATTGCTGATGAACATATATGATCTTTTGGCTATCTAAAGGTACCCCATCTGTCTGAATGGCATAGTTCCCACTGTAAATTGATGGGCTCTTACCCTGGAGCAGTTTTCCTTCACAATGATGGATGAAATAGATGGAGTAATGTTGTGAAGACTACCAATGCCGAAAACTCACCTTTATTACTGATCAGATTCTTCCTAAAACTTAATCATAACATGATTATTCCAGGGGGAAAAAAAACAAATAAAACCCAACAACAACAAGACAAATAAAAATTAAAAAAAATATTACACAGGGCAATTGTTAACATTTCAATCTAAAGTTGCTCTATTTGTAGCAGAAACTGGAGGTTGTCTGGAAGAAGAAAGAAGCATGTTCCAGGTTCAGAGAAGATCAGATCAGAGAAAATCAAATCTTTCAGAACAATCTGTATATGTCAGTAGGAGCAGGTAACACTGAAAATAATGGACTTATTAATTGGACTGTTAATATGTCTGTTATAAAGGGGAAAAGAAAAACTGAAGTTGTTCTTTTATAAATATTTAAAAATAACAAAAAACAGCCTCTGGCTCTATTCCATGACAAATTTCATATATATATATATGTATATATATATGTCTATATATAAAAGACCTAATAAGCTGTGAAAATTTTTCACGGAAGAATTCATTTCAATGGGGAAAAAAAACCAAAACAAAGCAATCAAGAAATTTAAAGAAAACCATGTTCTTGGGAAGTAAAATGGAAATATAAGAAAAGAATAATAGTATGATTTCATATGGAATGAAAAAGAATCAGTCAGTAATATTATCTTCCATTTGAATACCAAGCATTTGCATTTCTGCTGTGGTACACAGATAATGGCCAGTCTTTAGACCTGTAGTCCTGCCAGGCAGGTTATATTTTTTTCTATTCAGGAATGGGATGTATACCTAGGTTATGGAACAAGGGCAGTGGTCTTTTCTTTTAGTCATAGCACAGTATTCCCCTTTTGTTAATTTTTTTTTTTTTTTTTGAGAAAGCACTTTGCAGGAGGAAAAGCAGGCAGTTGTGTGCTGGACTTCCCAAGTGAAAAGTCTTGACCTGGAGATACTATCTGACTCTTTTGCCAGGTTATCAAATCTAGATAGATAGATAATGAGTCTTTGTGATTAACTACATTCTGTGTGGGAAAACATACCTATGGGAGTCCTAGCTTTGCATAATATGGATTTAAATAAAATCCAATATAGATGCATTACAGAAAGATCATTAGAAGTCTGCAAAATTATTCACCTTCTTCAATACTGAATATTGCACAATGGCATAGAATTCCTCTTGGATTTTCTGATGTCTGTGTTGTGTTGTTGTTGCTGTTTATAAATTACCACAGGAGCCACCAGCTGTCGTCCTATAAATTTTATTGGCACTCTGTAAATATTAAATCAGCCTGCTAAAATCAAGCCATGTGCAGTAACAGCTGAGGCTCTGTTATGGGGAACACATGCAAGAAAGAGGTGTGCACTGTGACTCCCATGATTCTTACAGCTTACAAGCCCCTTGCCTTCTTGAGGCTGTTATCCAGGATTCATTTTTAGCCCAACTGTGCCCCTTGACCACATGCAGAAAGGACATTTTTTGTGCACAGATACATACTGAGCTGAGAAGTCTGCCTTCTCAGCAGTACTCAGTTTCCTGGGTCCTTCAAAAATTTGTTGCTACCACATTTCTGCAGCAGCACTGCACTGCTCACTTGTAAACCTTGGTAACATACATAAAATACAGTTGTAAACTCTAAAATGGGAGCAGAATTCTTGAAGTCATGAAGATCTACATCATGTAGAAAAAAGTCTGTGTCAGAGAAACAGCATGCTGAAACAAAACCTGTTGTGGCCCACATAACACTATGTGACATATTGAGGATGAGGCTGTAGATGTTAAAGGAAAATGTGTCTCAGGCTCCATTTTCTCTTTTACTTAATAGCCAGAAAAATCAAAGACAAGGTATGTTTTCTGATCTGCCTGCCTCAATTGTAGACATGGTGAAATCTCCTGATCCTGCAGCCCAGATAGATTAAGGGAGCGCTAAAGTAGACAGGCGGTCTGATTTAGGGGGTTAATTTTCATCTTAGGCACTTTGGTGGTGTAGGAGTTCTGCTCAGATAGTGTCCATCTGCAGATGTCCTAGTATTAGTTCTTCTAATGACTCTCTTCCTCCAAGAGTTGCTGTCTAAACACCAGGCAGGGCGACACACTGCTTGAATGTTCCACATCTACTCAGTGAGGTGAGTTTGAAAAAGCTTCAGCAGATACTGCCTTGTTCAGAAGGCAGCTTAGGTACATGCCAGCTCAGTTTGAACACTCTGACTGTGGGCTGCAGCCACCAGCAGAATGTCAGATTAAATGACTGGTAAAAGCAGTAGTTAAACAAGGAAAAATGAAAATGCCTCAGAAAAACCCTTAGAGAAATAAAAGAAATAAAAACCCTTTTTTATTTCTTATTGCTGTAATTATCATAATTATTTTTATTATTGTTATTATCATTGCCATTATCATTGCCATTATCATTGCTAAATCAGTAGTAGTAGTAGTAGTAGTAGTAGTAGTATTTACCTTCTGGTTAAATTTTAATTTTCAAGTGAAAATGCAGTTTGCTGATGCCATGGAGCCTGAGGTGCTCTAAACAGGACAATTTTGTTCTCAATAAGGATAGTTAACCTGTTTTCAATATTCTTGCATTGGGGCTAGCTACAGAGTCTTTTCATCCCCATTCTTTCTCACTTGAGCAGAAGGATTGTGCACAGCTGTCAGGGAATGATTTCAGGTGAGCTGAAGTTGGTGGTTATATACCGGATATTCAAGGAGTTAGGTTTAGCACAACTGAAAATGCAAAATATTTATAATTCATTACCAGTGTTTCCTGTTTCTACTGGTAAAGTGTCTGATGGAGGACCCAAAGTAGCCCCAGTTCCACACCTCTTAGAAATGCACCATCTGGCACAGCAGATACTTTCTGAGTACATTGTGCAGGATCTGCTGCTCCAGATGGAACCCTGCAAATCTATGAGATGGGATTCATTTGAAGATCCTCACAGAGTTAGCTGATGTCATTGCAAAGCCTCTCTTAATGATTTTTGAGTGGTCTTCGGAATCCAGAGCAGTCCCAACTGACTGGAAGCTGGAGACCATTGTCTGGTTTTTAAGAAGGGCAAGACAAAGAACTTACCTTGCAGAAGACAGAAACCTCAAGGTCCTGTTCATCTCACTTCAGTGCCTGGTAAAGTTATGGTGATTTTTCTGAGGGGCATTGAAATACTCCTGAAGGACAACACAGTCATTGGTCACAGCCAGCATGGCTTCATGAGGAGACAGTCCTGCTTATCAAACCTGATTTCTTTTTATGACAAGGTAACACACACAGATGACCAAGGAGAGACAGTTGATGTAATCTTTTTCGGCTTCAGCAAAGCTGTTGATGCTGTCTCTCACAGGATCGTTCTGAAGAAAATGTGCAGCACACAGCTGGATAAACACATCATGGGATGGGTGAGCACCTGACTCACAGGCACAAGGGGTTACAGTGAATGGGGAGACATCAGGCTGGGGACCTGCCACTGGTGGGGCTCCAGGGGGCTGCATCCTCAGCCCAGTGCTCTTCAGCATCTTCATAAATTACTTGGATGTAGGACTGGAAGGGATGCTAAGCAAGTTCCCAGGTGATACAAAACCAAGAGGAGTTGATGCCCTTGAAGGCAGGGAGGCCCTGCAGAGAGGCCTTGACAAATCAGGGGTCTGGGCAATCACCAACCATATGAAGTTCAACAAGAGAAAGCAGTGCCGTGGAAAGGCACCTGGGGGTCCTGGTCAATGAAAAGCTGAACCTGAGTCAGCAGTGCCCTGGCAGCCAGGAGGGCCAACCCTGTCCTGGGGGGCACCAGGGACAGCATGGCCAGCCAGGCGAGGGAGGGGATTGTCCTGCTCTGCTCTGAGCTGGGGCAGCCTCACCTCCAGTGCTGAGGGCTGGTTTGCTCGGCTGAATATGAGAAAAATACTAAGTTATTAGAGAGCATCCAAAAGAAGCCAATGAAAATAGTGAAGGGTCTTGGAGGGAAGGAGCCATTATGAGAAACAGCTGAGGTCACTTGTCTGTTCAGCCTGACTGAGGAGACTGACAGAGACCTCATTTTGGAAGACAACTTCCTTGTGAAGGAAGGGGGAGGGGTAGACGTTCATCTCTGTGGTAACCATTGACAGGATCCAAGGGAATGGCCTGAAGCTGTGTGAGAAGAGGTTGAAGTTGGATATTAGGAAAAGTTTCTTCCCCCAGAGGGTGGATGGGCACTGGGACAGCTCCCCAGGGAAGTGGTCACAGCAGCAGCCTGACAGTTCCAGAAGTATTTGGACAACAGTCTCAGGCACATGACTCTTGGGGATATCCTATGCAGGCTCAGGAGTTGGACTCAATGATCCTTGAGTGTCCCTTCCAGCTCAGCATATTATGATTCCAGACATGATTAGGCAGCTGGCAGAGAGCTTCTGCCTGAGTAAGGAGTCTTGTTTTGCTCTTGCAGCAAGGAGCAAGTGAGTAAATTTAGGAGATAGCACTGCAAGCAATTTCACCACCTGCCAGTAAAAGCTAGTCAGCTGAGAGCCATGAGGTTAGTTGTGAATGTTTCATAGGCGGTGAAAAAAGTACCAAGCACAGTGTGAAGTGCAGCTTCAGAGACTTTTCCCTAGAATATATGGTTGTGCAGAATTCAATAAAAGTTGATGTAAACCTGGTTGCGTTAAATTGACACTTAAAGGAATAGCATGGATTGAAGATTTCTTTTGCTAAAGGAGTAGGAAAAAAACAGCACTTCACTTACTTTCTACACAAAGCACACCCATTTGAAAAAGAGACAGTGGGACAAATAAATGAGCAGAAGTGTAGAAACTGTGCTTGGAATTGATTAGAATTTTCAGAGAGCTCTGCAACTATGGTCTTGTTCTGTAAGTAGGTTTGCACAAGAAGTGCTCTAAAATAGATCACCTTAGCAGCACTTATCAGCATAGCTGCATTGGAAAAGCTTTCATTACAGAACACATGCAAGCTCTGAGCAGACACAACTAGGATCTGTTGCTATTGTGTTACTACTGAAAGCATTCATATAGTGATACGGATCACACCCCTCACCTTTCTAATCCACAGTGTTCTGCTTGTAGAGGTAATCATTATGCCCAGAGAGCAAAATCTCTTTAGGCCCTCGATAAAATATATTCCTAATTTGGATTTTTTAAATGCTGAGAAATCTGATCCAATTAACACTTTGATTGATTTTGCAAAATACTGTGCTAATTACATGCAACCAGTCATTGCTGAGTTAATTAAACATGCATCCAAAAAACCTACAGCTCTAATCTAATTAGCAATTACTACAGCTGTCATTACCTCTTTTCACCTACTTTTAAACTGTGCAAATTCACACTAAGAATCTCATCCTGCAAACTCCTTACATGAATAGCTTTCTCTGACTGCTGTAATGCTTCAGCACAGAGAGGAACCTTTAAAAATTGGGCTGAATACTTTGCAGTCCACAATATAGCTTCTATTCAGACATCATTATGATAAACTTATACTATATCCATCAGTTTTGTCAAAATTACAAGATTGGAAGATTTTTCTTTTTAATTGACGTGATTTTACTGGGAGTGGTTGTAGATCCTACCTTCAAGTGGTTCCTGCAAATCTAAATGCATACTTGCATTTCAGAAAACAAAAAAAAAGTGGATGAACATTCTTATATATTCAGACAGCTTTAAAACATGTGTCAAAAATTCTGAGTAAAACATCTCAGAACACAAGTTTTTTTCAGATTAAAGAAAATCATCAATAAGGAGAAAAGGTTTGTGAACTTTAATGCTGTGGGTTTCTTCCTTAGGCTTGATTAAAAATGTACACCAATTTTCACACACAATACAGGGATTATAAAACCTTGGTATCTAGTTACTTGGAATGGCATCATATATAGAATATAAACGGCCATATATAATTTTCACAGCAGTCCTTCATATAAAAGAATAGAGAGAAGACTTGCTTGAGTTTTAGTACACAATTTTTATTATTTAAAAACAGGTTTATATGTAATAAAAGGTAGCTGTATACTAATCTTTAGTTCATTCACTGCAAGTGACCTGCAAAAGGAAACAGCTACACATCCAGTATCAGAATATAATTCAGATGAAATTTTTAGTAAATATTCAACTTGGGCCTTGGACTCCAAAGCCATGCTGCGCATGTTTTCTGAAAGAACATTAAGATATTTCTAATTCCATTGCAGTTCAAATACAAGGAATCATTTACCCCAGCCCTTGGGTCACAGCATTTGACCTTGAATAAGCTAAGTCAGTAGTGATTTCCAATACCCTAAAAAAGAGCTTGGACAGTTCAACAACTGCAGCCCAGATCTGAGAGCAGATTTCCAGAGGACTGAAAAAACTGGCATAGAAATATGCTGAACTCTTCTGCTGGAAGCTGATCTCTGTCTGGTGTGCCAGGTCTGCAAGAGGAATCCAGGGTGAAGCAGCTGGAGAGAGCCAGAAAGCCAGTAGTTCAGCTAATAATCACTATTGCTGTGTTGCCTAGCAGTAGACTCCAGTGCTTCCTAGCAGGGCTCTCTCAGCTCTTCCTGTAAAGTTGTTAAGGTATTGCTGTAATGATAAAGCCCTCCTCAGATTTTCTATCACACAAATGCCTTTTCTGCTTTAGTCTAAGAGTTGAGAACATTATTTAAATTTTATCTTAGATTCAGTGACCATGTAAAAATTAATCAGACTGGAAAATGTGCACTGTCTTTCCACAGTGAATTTAAATAATAACAACACTGTATTTATCTGTGATGTTTTCTGTAGGAGTATGGCTTTTTTTTCCTCTTTCTGCAGTTGAACACTTTAAGTAAAAATAAAGGTACAGAGTGAATGCAGGCATGTGGAAAAGACAGCAAGTGGTTTCTATGGCAAAATACCCCTTGCCATTATCTATTGATGTAAATTGTGTGGTATATTAGTTCAGTGAGAACTGAACTCCAACTGAGCTCAATCAGCATGACATTAACTAGTCGCAGCTTTCTATGTACCTCATGTCCATTTATGTTTTACACTCTCCAGCCATTATCTTTCTGCAAAAGTAGACCTGTTTTTGTAGGGAATAGACTAAAATCTCATCTTTGTTGCCAATAGAGCTATATTGGCACTCCTCACAAGGAAAGGCAAAGAAAACAAGTCAACATTCAGGTTTTGCACAGATAAATCATGTTAATTCAGTCTTTGTTGACTAGCATCCAACAAACAATGATAGGATTTTAGTTTTCCCTTGTTAAAGACCTTTACACATAAGCCCAGTAATTTCACCTCATTTTCCTTAACAGCTGCAAGGAAACATTTGTTACACTTTAGGTGAAGTATTGTTGAAACAGAAATCATGTAGAAAGTCTACATTTTTAATGTTTATTTGTACTGGAGTGATGTCCACTTGTTTTTCATTGGCAAATTCTTATGATCAAGTTAAGAGGTTCTTTGCGCAAGTTAATTGTGTTCATGCATATTTTCATAAAAGTCTGACAGTAGAGTCCCAATCACAGGGTCTTTAATCTTCCGACTTTCACATTTACACTCTTCTACAATCATGATTTCTTTCACCACTGGAACAGAATCAGTGCAGTTGAGATCCAGGCGCTTCATGGAGAACTTGCTGGGCAAGCAACGTGAACAGAAGGTATAAAGATGATCTTCTGAACCAGGAACATGAAAAGAACTACATTTTCCAAAACACAGATTATTCTGCACTGTCACCTTCTCACAGTTGTTATGAGTAACACCCTGAAACAGAAAGCAGTTTAATGTTTCTGATGCAGAAATTACTCCATGGACTTTGCTAGAAGGCATGAGCAAAAAAAAAAAAAAAAAAAAAAAAAAAGGGACAAAAAAACCAAAAAAGCTACTGCACTTTTTCCTTCTCAGAACAAATAGTACAGGTTTCTAGGCAACATCTGTATGTATGTATGTCTGTGTGAAATAAATTTAGTTTTGGATGTGAAAAGACGTAGTCCTTGACAGAAAGGACAGAGAATTGGTTACATGGTTACAGAAACACTGAGAATTGATGGTGATTTACAAGGAATACAGCACTTTTACCTATACTGTTTGCTTGTCTTAATGTTACAATGTGACAGAATGGCTTAATCTATGCATGGGACAATTTACCAGTTCTCTGAAATTCTTAGCATAGAGTTAGACATAAGAACCGGTTTTCTAATTAATACAGAAGAAAACAATCCTTGCTTAGGTGTAAGAGAACAACCAGCTTTTCCTGTAAATACTTGTTCTGAGAGTTTCTATATGCACGTGCGCACACACACACACACACACACACACACGTATATCTATACATATATGTATATATTAAAAGAGAGAGAGGTCATAATTCAGATGTACAAACCGTGGAGATATATATTTATTGAATGGATAATTACTCGTCAATTTCCTTCCTACTTAGACCATGTTGAATGTCTGTGCATAAAAATAATAAATAACTCTATAAAAATTGAGTCTGTGGCTTTCCAGTGCTGCAGTTCAACAGTTTGCCTCATCAGACTAAACTTTTTCATCAGAGTCTTTCAGCCACTTTTGATCAAGTGTTCTGAAGGCCTTTGACTAAGTTACTTAAATAACCCACGTCCCTTTAGTTGCTAATTACAAGAGATGGGGGAAAGGCATATTTGTTGACCTTGGATGCTTGTTCTTACCTGGGCAAAAGGCAGGGTTCTGCAGTTTTCTTGGTGCATTTCATTGGTCTTGATTGGCAGGACAACCTCTTCAGATGCTGAATTTTTCTTTAACATGAAATGGTCCCAGAATTTCTTGGCATCTTTTCTGTAGGGAACTTCAGATTCTCTCTTGCTGGAATAATGGGATGGAGAGAGGTTTTCCACAGGAGAGGTCTCTCTGGATGCAACCCAGGTTCTTGGGGTTTGGTCTGCATGGAGTCCTGCACTGGGAAGTATGAATCTGGACATTTTTTTCTCTTCTTTCTTCTCACTTCCAGATGCTGTCTGTGGAATTGATACAAAAAAGCTTGGTACTTTCAGGGTCTCTTCAACTCCTACTGGGTTCTCACTTGTCCGCTCAGGAGAACTTTGGCTTTCAAACAGATTTTTGTTCAGGTAGAGAAAGTGCTGAAATGGCGCTCTGCTTTTCCTTTGCTGTGAATTTCTCTGTAGCTCTGTGGCTCCAAGACATGAGAGCACTAACATCTGAAGCAGAAGCAGTGACATGATCCTGGAAAGGGCAACCTTGTAGAGCTGCTGCTTTTGCAATGAATGTAGTATGCTAGCTTTATACAAGAGGTTATGGCAGAGGAGAGCAGGGCTCAGGAGAGACCCTGGTGGGGCTAATTGCATTCATTTACTGTAGATTACAATTATGATAGTGAAGTTTGTGCTAATGAAACTCTGCTTTCAATCTGAGTTATGTGTATTAGAAGCTCCTATCTGAAATCTAGTAACCCAGGATGTTGTGGAGGACAGAAGGAGTCAACAGGGGGAAATGTTTGGATAAGGTGTCTAGTTTAGGCTGAGGAATTAAGTAAACATTTGAGGTTGTGTATTAGAATGTTCAGTGTGGTCTCCATTGTTTATTTTGACTTTCTATTCCATACAGCCAGAGACTGTCAAAACAGGGAGTGTTATTTCATTACGATAGGAAAAGGCAAAACAGTTGCTGAAACAGTAAGTTCAATCTGGAGACTGTGTTTTCAAAAGTTAAGTCTAACTTTGGACTTTCAGGTTTAGGATATGACCCAAGGTCTGCATGACTAACAGACTGCTGCTCAGACAGTCAGAGGAATCTGTCAGGAAGCACTAGTCCTCACTTCATCTTCCTCACAGCAGGTTTGCAGCTGCTGGAGTACAGACATGCCACTAGCACAGAGCAAAAGATCTTAAGGTGAAGAAACTCTGCTTCCTGGGTTTTCAAAGATTCTCTTACATCCTGTTCAGGCACCAAAGCCACTCCAGACATCCTGTCAAGTGATAATGATAAATGAATATTTAAATAAAATGTGTTAAAAATAGGTATTTATGATTCTAGCTATCAAAGTCTCAACAGGATTACCTAAAGACTATTAGACCTTAAAACAGAGGCATCTTTTGCATAATTACCATGTTATGCAACATGTAAGAAAAAATAATCTGCTAGAACAGCATACAGAGAAAAGCTTTGGGAGAAAGAAAAGTTATTTTCAATAAACATTGCAAACAGTGATGCCAATATTAAAATACAAAAAATAAATTCTGCTTCAGATAATTTGCCATTTAGGTATGCTAATCTTCACAGCTCCTGTTTCTACAAAACTCTATCAGAAGACTCTAAAGTTTGTATTATTCTTGAAAAATTGTGTGTACTAGATGTATGATGTTACTTTACTTTGATTTTCAGGGAATTAATTTCTTGCCTAGAACTGCATTTTGATTCCACACATCATATTTGTGTTCTCCAACAATTTGAACTGAAGCAGTTGATTTTTGTAGCTAAAATACCTTTTGTCTGATGTGTATTGGTAACAGTCACACAAAACTATCCAGCAATGTCTTTCAAACATGAAATTTTTGAAGCAAGATACATATTTGCAGGTCATCTAAGGATGTCTCTGATGATGCACAGATAAAAAGTAAGTAAATTGTAGAACTGGAATGATTTGGCTTCCCAGACTACCTAAACTAAACTGGCCTGGGTGCACTGTAACTGTTAACAAAGAATGTATAAAAATCTTAGTATTGACATATATATAGAAATGTTTTGCTGCTAATGTTACATTATAGTGCAATGGCAATGAAAAAAGCCTCTTCAAGATCAGAATCCACTCCTGTCCTGTAACATACAGCAAGAAGAGAAGCCTTTGAGACCTTCAGATGTAAATGTAAAAATTATTATTTACAGAAGGGTAGGGAAGAAGACCGAAGCAAAGTGGTGTCAGCAAGTCACTCTGAAAGCTGGTCTGCAACCCAAAGGCTGATAAAAGAGCTCTCTTCACTACTAGGTCAGGCCAGTTCTAGTTCCTGGGGTTGGGATGGTGTTACTTAAGATCTGATGAGACCAAAAAGCAGCATGCCAGCTCTAGTTCTGCTAAGAAAGTCTAACACTGTTCCTTCATGCCTATAATATCTATGGCTGCTTTCCACGAGGCAAAAGTGGTAAGATATGGGACGTGGTACATCTGGGCGTGGTTTTCAATATCTAAGTACTACCATAATCTGTTTTGAAGTCGGCTGCCTATATAACTGTGTAGAGGCAGCAGGTCTCTCCTTAGCCTCTCTGCTTAGGCTCTCAGGAAGGCATCCCAGTTCAGACAGCAAGCTCAGATAGTCATTCTGAAGTTAAAAATAGCAAGCATTTGCAAGTCTCTTTGTGGTGACATTGACTGCATAGACCAATAATTGACTACTGGCATTTGACTGGGTACATAGTCATTATGTTCCAAATAGACCTAATCTCAGCTTTCTACAAAAAAAAATGCTGTTTCTTTTCTAAAAAATTGTTTTCCTGCCTGATTGCCCTTTCATATAAGTATAACATGTTTTCACTGTTTTCTAGTTATTAAATCTTACAGCTATATGCAGCAGTGTCTTTCAAGCAGGCAGTAGTTTACCTTCATAGTAGCAATTTATTCAGGACATTCTGTTTTCACTAGAAATAGTCACTGTGAATGTTTGCCCATCCTTTTAAAATTGTCAGGTCTATAGATGATGAGTGCTATGCAAATGCAAAATGGTATCATTCATTTGTTTCAAAGCTGGAGTTTATTCAGTCATTAATGGACATTATCTGCACTGCTAGTTGATGCCTAAAAATAATTCTTGGGCAGTGCTTGAATTATTTGCCTTCTGTTGAGCTAAATAGTCTCATCATACCATGATTGATGATAAAATCATTAAAATGGATTATATGTATACAGTCCAATTCAATATCTTGTAATTTTTGAAGCACATCTGATGTAGACAAACTTGTATCCAGCTATATCTTTCACAGACCCCATATGAAGACCTCAGAACTAATGAATTATCGCTATGCAGTTTATTCTCCAATAATTGTACTTATCAAAGAAGGCCATCTGTGGTCTTTGTTTTACTGAGTTTCAGGGAAGCAGATCACATACAGACCACATGGGAAATTTTTAATTATGAAAGCAAGAGTGTCTTAACAAGGTATGAGAGAAAAGAACAGGCAATAGGTTTGTTTAGTTTTGTACTTCCAGCCTTAGTTACTCTACATCATGAACTCCCCTATGTTTCAAGTCCTCTGTTGCACTGTTTCTTTCTCTACTCATTTATATTTCCTTGTTAACATTTCTCTGTTTCTTTTCTGTGTTCTGGCAACAGAACTAAGAACAGCATTAAATTTTCATACGGCAGCCAAAATGAAGGTGCTCTTACTTTAGAACATTTTTTTATGGCTTCAGTGGGACTAGTCCTTTCACATGTATTGGACCACGTTCCCCTGGCTGTAGGTACATACAGAGGACACAGTGGGTGATTCTGTCTCTGAATGGTACAGGCACTTATGTGCTGCCAAACTGACAGTGTATCCAGTTCCAGACCCAGCCTGATGAGTTCTCCTGGGTCTGTAATTGATTGCAGCAGATTGCTAAGGCATGGGACAGGGAGAAAGACACTGGGAAAACCTGTGGGACAGGGAAAAAGAGTTTGGGCAAAGACAATCAGTGTCAGGAAGATGCAACTTCCTAGATTGTTGCGAATAATTTGAGAGACACAGGTTATTCACTGAAGAATTTGACACCACCACCAAAATTTTTGTAATATAGTCCAAGGAAGATGAACACAAGATTTTTTTTAGTTAATACAAAAATAGATACAAACTTATCTTAAAATTTCTTCTATATGCATGAAAGGATATTCTTTTGCTCACTCTGATTATATGCAATTCTTCAGATACCAGATTCTTAATCACAGAATCACCCTTTCAGTCATTAGGGTTGAAAGGAACGTCTAAGGATCATCCAGCCCAAACCTCCTGCCAAAGCAGGGTCACCTAGAGCAGGTGACAAAAGAGTGCATCCAGGTGTATTTGGAGTGTCACCAGAGAGGGAGACTCTGCAGCCTCCCCAGGCAGTTGTTCCAGTGTTCTGCCACCCTCAGTGTAAAGTTCTACCTCATGTTGAGATAGAATGTCTTATGCTTTAGTTTATGGTCACTGTACTTAAACCAGTTTCTGGGCACCATTGAAAAGAGTCTGGCACCATCCTCCTGAAACCCACCTTTGAGATATTTCTGTGTATTGGTGAGATCCCCTCTCAGTCTTCTCTTCTCCAGACCAAACAATCCCAGCTCCCAGAGTGTCTCCTCATGAGAGAGAAGCTCCAGACCCCTGATCATCCTTGTGGCTCTCCACTGGACCCTCTCCAGTAGCTCCTTGTCTCCCTTGTGCTGAGGAGCCCAGAACTGGACACAGCACTCCAGCAATGGCCTCACCAGGGCTGAGTGGAGGGGGAGGATCACCTCCCTGACCTGCTGGCCACACTCTTGCCAATGCAGCCCAGGATGACATTGGCCCTCCTGGCCACAGGGGCACTGGTGGCTCATGGACAGCTTGTGGTGCACCAGGAGTCCCAGGTCCTTTTCCACAGAGCTGCTCTGTAGGAGGTCAGCCCCAGGCTGTGCTGGCACTTGGGGCTGTCCCTGCCCAGGTGCAGGACCTGGCACTTGCCCTTGTTGAGCCTCACCAGGTTTCTCTCTGCCCAACCCTCCAGCTGATCAAGGTCCCATTGAATGGCAGCAGAGCTTTCAGGTGGATCAGCCACTGCCCCAGTTTGGAGTCACCAGCAAGCCTGCTGAGGGTGCCTTTGATCCCTTCCTCCAGGTCATTGACAAGTAAGTTGAATAAGTTTGGTCCCAATATTGATCCCTTGGGAATATCACTATCTGCAAGCCTCTTGCTGGACTCTGCTGCACTGATCATGACTCTCTGAGCTCTGCCTTCAGCCAGTTCCTGATCCACCTCACTGTCCATTCCTCTAACCCACAATTTCCTAAGCTTACCTATGAGGATTTTATGGAAGACAGTGTCAAAAGCCTTGCTGAAGCTCAGGTAGGCAACATCCACTGCTCTCCCCTCATCAACCATCCTGCCATGCCATCGCAGAAGGCCATCACATTGCTTAGACATGATTTGCCTTTGGTGAGTCCATCTTGACTACTCCTGATGACCTTCTCTTCTTTTATGTGCTGGATCACAGCTTCCAGAGTGATCTTTGCCAACACCTTTCCAGGGATGGAGGTGGGGCTGACTGGCCAGTAGCTTCTCAGGTCCTCTTTGTTGCCTTTTCTGAAGATGGAAGTGACACTGGCTTTACTCTAGTCATCAGGCACCTCTCCTCCATTATTTTTCAAAGAAGATGCAGAGTGGGCTTAGCAACAACATCTGCCAGCTCCCTCAGCACCTGTGTGTGCAACCCATCAGGCCCATGGATTTGTGGTTTTGTCTGCCTAGCCAATCTCTAAACAAACCTTCAGTGGCCAAGGGCAAGTATTCTTTTCTCCAACCTTCCTCTCTTGCCTCCAGGGTCTGGGATTCCTGAAGGATGGCCGCAGCAGTGAAGTCTGAGGCAAAAGAGGAATTCAATTACTGTGCCTTCTCTATATCTTCTATCACCAGAATGCCCACAATACTCCTATAGGTCTCCCATATAACCTCTCCCTTTTTCCATGTTCCATAAATTTCCTGTTTGAGATTTGCTAGAAGCTTTCTGCTCATCCCTGTAGGTCACCTGCCACCATTGTTTGATTTCTTGCTCATGGGGATCCATTTGTCTTGAGCTGGGAGGAATGCTGAATACTGACCAGCTATCCTGGACTCCCTTGTACCTCTAAACCATGGGAATCCTCCTATTAGACGCTGTTGATTCGGACTACTTCTGATTGAAAAAAAGACATTACCTCAATGCAAAAAAAAAAAAAGTCTTGGGAACAAGAGCTATTTTGTTCATATCATTTAAGTGTACTGACACTGAGAACAGTATTTAAGTAACACAGAGTTGTCCATACTACAGTTAGCGTAGCTTCTTAAAGGGTAACAAGGGAGGAGAACTTCCTCTGAAGAAGACTGAGGTTTCTGAGGGACAAGGACTTTTTTCACATCGTTATTTAAATCAAGAATCATATTTAAATAATTTTTATAGACTGGCAGTCTTGCTTGAATTCATTCTTCTTCTTGTATATCTGCTTGCAGACCTATACCTTTTCTTAGATTTATTTCTCAAAATAAGCAGCATTTTGTCTTTTATGTGGGGTTAACTTATGGTACAAATGTCCTTATAGCATTGACTCAATAATCGGCCCAAACAGAAGTAAAAACTGATCAGAAGCTGATCAGAGTAAACAGTAGCTATATTATGCTGAACTATAAGGGCATTTATATTATAAATTTATATTATTTATATATAAAATATAATATATATCATATTAAAATATAATTTATTTATTTATGTCTATATATGATATATATAAAATATAAATAAATCTAAATTATAAAATCTTATATTATGTATAAATATTTATAATTATATATTTATATTATACATTTATATTATTTCTATTAATAACTAAAGTCATTATCGCTAGAAAGTAAGTTTTTGTGCAATTTTGAAATTAAGAAATTCATATTCAATAAAGTATGTTTATGGGTTTTTATTAACACACATTACAGAGTTAAACATGACAATATATATAGTGTTTTGAATAGAAAAATTACCATAGCACAAACCTTGTGATGTAAATAATGCAGAATCACCAATAGTCACTGAATTTTATGCATAATTCTCTCAAAGTTATTTTGATAATTTGAGTGAATAAAGGCTTGAAGTATCCATATGTAGGAAGAAGATCTGGAAAACTTTTCTGATATTTTTCATACTAAATACTTGATATATGTATAAAGTTAGTAAAAACTCAAGTGTTTTAGAATACTTTGGTTCAGAGCAAGTGCTCCTGTGACCTGTTGCCTATCCATTTTTTCCACAATCATTGGTTTTGAGTTAACTACCTCCCTGTAAAATTGGTGTGAAATATTGACATATTTAAAAGATATTTGACAGGGAATGAAAGTGTTTAAAAGTGACAAGCACACACAGTGCTCACACAGCCCATCCCTGTATATAAATCTAATATAACTGCTAGATTCTTTTCACTTAGCATCTTGGTTCTGTTGCTGTTGGGTATGTATTTATGGATAGCTCTGGTGAAATAAATCCTTTGATTATCCAGAAAGTGTGGCATCTACATGTGAACACCAGAATTTCATGCTCCTTTTTCTTAATTTCAGCCTTTTGAAATACTCCTCATATCACTCCTCATAGTGCTGATCCCCTAAATACTGATTTTTCCTGGAGTTTACTCAGCATCTAATTCAAAAATGCTGAAGATGAAAAAATCCCCAAAGCTCCTCAGAACTGTAGGCCCATCCATTTCTAAACTTCTTAGAAGCCATAATTTCCTATGTCAAGAGAAAAAAAATATTTGTGCTTTCCCTGATTTGACTGTGTTTTGTTCTTTGAACTCTAGTATCTAACAATGACAATAAAAGATGTAAAGATCTGTGAAAAAATACCTATTTAAGGACAGGAAAAATAAAATTTATTAATTAAATGTTTGGAGCAGTTAATTGTATTGGAAAAAAAATCAGCAGCCCTTCAGGGCAGAAATATACTTTCTCTGCAATATAAGAATTTTAATTTCATTAGTGTATTGTTTCAGACAAAACTAAGCCAGTAAACTCATGCAGTTCACACAACTAAAAATCTGTTGTGTAGTAAAATTTTCATGCGCAGAAGTCACTATAAAGTAGTTCAAATGAAGTACAGAAAACAGAAAACTTCCCCTACTCTCAAAAGCAAACTTGAGGTCGCTGTTGTGTCAGATGGCATGGGTCATTTATTAGTTACTGATCAAGTAACAAGCACCTTTGTCAAAATCCCCACTCTGTTGATATCATTAATTTATTAAATAATTGGGAGAGGTATTTGAATAATCTCAATAAGTTTTATCAAATTAGCACCAATAAATTCCACATGTTTTATTTTAAAAAGGCCCTAAAAAAATCAAAGTTTATGTTAGTCAATTTTCCCTGGAATTCCAGAATACACCACTGAAAGATACTGAGAGTGCTTTTTTAGATGCTTTGTTTTTTTCTGTAATGAAAAATTTCAGGAATAAAATGAGGTCTAAAACCAGATATTCAGGAGTACTTGGTTTGGAGACAAGTAGCATATCTATGTTGACCTAGAAAACTCCTTAAACAAAAGAGTTTCTGTCTAGCAAAAGTGTCTAAAAACTTCTCACAATTATTACCTTTAAAAAATTTTAAAATAATTTTTTAAAAAATTAAGAAAAAAATTTAAGAAAAAAATTTAAGAAAAATTAAAAAAAATATAAAAATCCTGGAAATATTTTTGTCTGCATCTGTTGATAGCAAGAGAAAAGGTGAGGAGGTTCTGTCCCCAGTATGTTTTTTCTCTGATTCTGCAATGCACCCATATTTATTGGCAGCAGTCCTTTCAGGGAGGCTCTTTCCTGTATACAAAGACTGTTCAGCTGCTCACGTGTTGATATAACTTGTTACAGGCAAGGAGGAAGGATGAGTAACCCATGCATGACAAAGGCAAAGAGGAGGAAGATATAACCCCTGAAAGTGTCCTTTAGCTCAGAGAGCAGAGGTGATTCTACTCTGTCTGTCTCTTGCAGGACTGAGAAATTGGTATGAGTAGCCCGAGAAGGAGGTTTTGCAGCTCTGTTGCAAAACTGATCCAGAGGCTGGCTGAACAGATGAGCAAGGGCGATCAGCTGCCAGCAGCAGGCAGGCAGATGGGAAGCATGAGGGTTCATAGGTGTGGGGCAAATTCACCCTATTCACTTCCAAACCAGCTGCCACACACTGGCTCCTATTGAGAGGAGATTTAATATTTGTTTTTTAGGAAGCCTATGCTTGGATCCTCATTTCATTTTTGTTTGGGTTTTTCATTGTTTTTGTTTGTTTGTTTGTTTTTGTTTGGTTTTTTTGGTTTGGTTTGGTTTGGTTTGGTTTGGGTTTTTTTCATTGGTTTGGTTGACTTTTCTGGGGTTGGTTGGTTGGTTGGTTGGGGTTTTTTTTTTTTGTAATTTTAAGGCTGGCAGTAAAAATTTCAAAAAGCAAGCTTTTGACGGGTAAAATATAAATCTACTATATTGTTACAAAATGGTTATAGTGCAACTGTATTTTTCTAAAATAATAAGTTCTGGCCCGCTGTTTTTTTCCTATTAATTGCTGAGTTTTAAGCTATTCTTAGAAATAAATCTGGATTTTTAAAAATTATTTTTAAAAGCCTCAAAATCCCTAATAAGGACTTAGATTAATACTTTTCAAAAGCCATAGCTGCTTTACTATGAAATATGTCTCATGATTACATTGGTTTATACACACATCTAAATCCTATTGATGTTCATGTATCAGTGAATATCCCCAAATAATATCCTAGGATTAAGTTGTGGGTTTTTTTAATAAATCATCATTTGCTGTAAGACTTGATTTAGAGATGTCCCATTATTTAATTACACTAAAAATTACAACACCATCCTGCAGTTCCAGGAAAAAAAAAAAAGAAAATTTTGCTTAGGAATGTGAAACAGATGCAACTCGGTGTGGGCAGATCCATTAGGTTCTGAAGCTGGCCTGGGGAGGTAGAAGAAATACGAGGCCTTGCTCTTGTTAGTACTCTGTGACCAGGCAATGTCCAGCCATTGGTACTTTTGTAAGATGTACTTGTGTATCCACCAAATAAACTCCAGTAGTTACATGACATCACTCACATCATCACCCAACTGTCTACCCTTATTTCCAGCCCCAGCAGCATTCCTCTTTGTGTAACTGCAGAGTAAAACTTCCTTTAAGAGGCAAGCAAATCAATTGACATGGTACTTTCTTTAAAGAAAAATTACTTTTGCTCAGAAGTGTGATGAAAGCCTTGAGACCCAGCTCTTTGGTATAAAAATACTCATAGGTAAGTGGCAGATCAAAGTTTTTGGGGAGATTTCAAAACCTTAACCTGGGCTTAGTTTTTGCATCTGATCTCTATACCTTCGTCAGTTGCCAGTGCATCTGCTCCTCTGGCAGCATATAAAATAAGCCCTGCTGATGATTAGAATGGTTTTCTAACACAGCTAACATACTGAAATAGCATGAATGTCCATATTCTTTCAGAGGCAACTCCATCCATTACAACTTTCTTGAACATATATAGCTGTTTGGTTTGACCTTCTTGCAGTCAGTTGCTTGCCATTTTCCTCGCTTCTGCACAAATACACAATTTCTTCCTCTCACTGAAAAGTGGTAGGAGCCTCTTCTCCAGTTTATGTAGGTTACAGGCTCTCCTCCATTCCACTCCCAGTGTCCAGGATTGACTTGGTCATTCAAACCTGTGTGAAATCAGTAAGACAAATCAGTGGTGTTTATTGTCACTGGAGCCAGATGCCAAGAGAGTTATGCTGTTCTATAAGTTGTTCTTCATTAAAAAATGCATACAGTTGCATGCTGAGAGAAAACATCTGATAGAACACAAGCAAAACACAATTTATGATTTAATTAGTTCACTTGAATCACAGTTAGTGCCGTATGAATAAAGGAAAGCGCACTTCTCTGCAATAGTGCGTCTCTAAATGTTTCTTTCTCCTTTCATCTTTGCATTTCTATGACCTCATAGGCTTCTCTTTCGATACTTGAAATAGCAAGGAGTCTGGGCAGCATCAGATGCCTTCAGATTTCTTCTGAATATAAAATTCTGCAGATCTTTATGGACATGATTTACACTGTTTAACACTTGTAAAACTAGTTTGTGTTAATTAGTACAATAGAAAACATATCTTTTCCCCTAGTCTCTAAGACCAATAGGCATGGCATAATTTCAGACATGACTTGTCTTCTTGTGAGAGAGCATAATTGACATAACAATCTTGTACTCTTTATCTTTGTCAAATAAATTTATTTCTTTCAAGTTAGCAGAATTATGATACCATTAAACATGACCCAAAACTAACTGTATTTTTCTAAGTTAATTTAGTATACCTAGTAGGTCCATCTCAGCAAATGACTAAGAGCTGATAATCACAGTCCAGAGTCAGAGCGAAAGAACAACACTGAGGACAGTGTAGCAGAAACAAGGTTAGAAAAAAGCAGTACCACTAGTATATGAGCTAAGGCAGTTGTTCACAGAAAGGATGTACTAAGACCCATCCAAATTCTTTCAATTTCTCATTAAATATTAAGTGCCTAATAAGAAGCAGCTAAATCTGAAATGATATGATGAAATGTTCTTTAGCTTATCATCTAATTAATTAATAAGATTTCTAACACAAGACAACACCATTAAATTAGGAGTAACACAAATAATTATCTAAGTTAAAACAAAATAAAAGAAAAAGCTAAATTAGGGATAAATAAAATAACAGTTGAAAGAAAGACAAGATAAACAAAATTGTAGGAGCTGGAACTATTTTCTTCAGCTTGTGTCAAAAGAGGAAAGGTTTCAAGGCAAAAACAGTCCAGCAATAGACATCATGATAAACACATCTTTTTGATAAAGACTTATAAAAGTAGCCAGGTAAATTATGGCTTTTTGGTTTATGCCTTGCACTGAAATAATAAAGCAGCAGAAATGTGAGAACAATACAGTGTTTGAAATCTGGGCTTGAACTGGTACAGCAGTTTCTGCTTTTCAACATGCACAGCAACTGCAGTCTGCAGAGAGAGCTTGCAGCCAATATACTTGCCTATCCAAAAGGGCATCTTCCCACTGAAGTCCCACAGCCACTGCATGTGTTGTTCATTAGCTACACTTGTTAGACTCCCCAGGTACCTAAACTCAACGAGAGAGGGCAGAGTAATTAGCATTCCACAGAGTGACAGACAGCTCCCATCAACTTATCAACAATGGGTGTTGATTCTACTATAAAGCATATAAATAATGAGTCACAGGAAAACCACAACTTACTGGCATGAAGGAATAATTACATGAAGATGAAGTCTTAAAATTGTGGATTACCTGGGGAGGAACCAAAGTCCTAATCTGGTTTCTCTAACAGAAAAATTAAATCAGTTTGGCAACTGAAGGAAATGTATACAGGAAATATGTGCCTCATACTCACAAACTGTGTTTTAAACTATTGGCACAATTATTGATACCTTATTTTCCATAAAATAATAAACATCCTACACTGAAATCCAAGCCACTGAAAGATACAACTTCATCTATCTGGTAGTAGAAAAGGAGATATCTTTTTTAAATCATATTTTGACAATACTGAAGCCTTGAATAATACATTTAAGTGGTAATGCAGTTCTGAGAAGTAATGATAGAATCAGAAAATCATAGAATTTCCTGAGTAGGAAAAGACTGAAAAGACCATCAAAGTCTAGCTATTGGCCCTGCGCATGACAGCCCCAAGAACCACAAAATGAGCCTGAGAGCATTTTCCTAACATTTCTTGAATTCTGTCAGGTTGGTGCTGTGACCACCTCCCCAGGGAGGCTGTTCCTATGCCCAACCACCCTCTGAGTAAAGAACCTTCTCACTATATATAATCTAAATCTCCCCTGTCAAAGTTACACACACATCCTCTAAAACCAACATTCGGGTTGTTGCATCCTCCCCCCCCCCTCCATTTCCTTCCTCTGCCTCTATCCCAGCCCTTTATTTTTTGCATTTTCGTCCTTTTCAAACAGAACATCCTCAACAAGCTGAGATGTTCTGTTTCTCCATCCTCCTGTGAACCTGCACTCAGTAAATGCAGGTATCCCATGGGTTCCCCCAGCTGTTCATCACAAGAAATTTGGTATCTGGAAAGCAACACATTCTTCAGAGGATTATTTGCAGTGGCTATGCATTTAGTTCAAATTGGAGAGAAGTTTTGGTTTGTATTAAGCAGACTAATTTCTGAATTAAGTCAACACATAAGCTCTGTTCTGCATTTGTACTTATAGTTTGTCAGCTCCAAAGGAGGATTTGCAAAGTTTAGCCACTGAGAGGCCTTGCCACTGAGAAGTCTTCCAACCAGTACCAAACATACAAGCACCAGCAGGCTATTCTTAAGCCATTTAGAGATCGGACTAAATCTTTAGGCATTAAGAGACAAATGTCATTCTTCACATTTGCTGAGAACTGTCAGCCATTAGTGGCTCCACTTTCCTATTTATCCATCTTTGTGTCTGCATTGGTGTATCACCTTTTTACATGTCACACCTGGTGTTGCCATCCCTCTGATGCTGAACATCTGGTGCTGACATTTATTTTGTCCCATATTTCTGACTGCTGCTTAATCTAAAAGTGATGCCAACCCCTTCAGCCTCCCAGAATATCCTGAGTGACAGTTGATAGGGCCAGAGCAAACAACACTGTTCATAAAAACATTTTAACAGAGGAAAAAAAACTTTTCTAACATCAGAATAAGTAAATGGTATTGTAAGGATTTTACTAATTTCATTACTTTTGCCAGATAACAGAGACAGAAGATCACTATTGCTCCAGATGAAGTGATAACTCTCTTCTTTAGGAGCTGGGGCAGCAACCAGGCCTGAAGAATGGCATGGCAGACTTGAGCTCACTATGGAGACCATGAGCAGATGTTAGAATGAAAGCCCACCATTAAGCATGCCACCTAGTTAAAGATCCATGCCTGGAGCTCCATTCCCATTATTGCCCTGTATGTCTTCTAAGAGTACTGATCCCATGGATTTCATATGATGCCACACAAAGGGAGTAGGAAAAATTTACATGAGAAGAATTCAAAGTAGTAGTCCACAATATTCTGCACAGTCCATACCGCACAAAATCTGGACCATTCCTTAATCTGGGCCCACAGGGCCAGGACATGAAATAAATTAATTGTTTTTTTCTGAGGGGGTATGCTCCTGCTGCAAAGTCCTCCTCCATTATCCCTGCAGGCCAACCAAAGCAGGAGGGGATGGAGCTGCCCTCTGCTCCATGCTGCACAGTGGATCTGCCAAGGCCAGCAGGTCAGCTGGGTGTTAGCCCTTGCCTGTGCCATCACAGCTGCCCTGGGGCAGGCACTGCGCAGTAACAACAGGCCCATCAGGGGCACTCTGAGTTCCTGGGCCACCAGAGAACAGCACGTAAAGGTTCACACTGACACCTGTGTACACTCTCCTCAACTAAAGGTGTGGCAGAACAGCCTCAAAACTGTCTGGTAGCAGTCAGGATTGTACACCCACTGTGGTAGAGGCCCCCAAAACTGCACCCAGTGAAGGTGTCAGCCGAGCTTAGCTCTGCCTCTCATCAGGGTGAGATGTGCCTGTTCCACCCTTGGGACAGGCTTCCACCCTTCTGGGCCAGTCTGCCAGGCATAGAATCTCTGCTGAGCTAGGAGCAAAGCTGTTATTCTGACAAACACTGTCGGGAATTTTCATACTCCATCTTCTCCTACAGACAGAGTCCGGGAAAGCAGGCATAGCTAATTCAGGTTGTCCTCTCAGGCTAACTGCTTCAGCAGCAGGATTCCATTCTGCCTGCCAGGGGCTGTGGTTGCACTGACCAAATGGACCTGAGAAGAGGTTTGCACAGCAGTTTCTGTGGTATCACTACTAGGTGAACAAGAACAAAAATAGGGCATTTTATCTGGGTTCTGCTTAAGGACACTCCAAACCCAGGAACTAAGTAATTTACTTTAGGTGAGCATAAAGCATTATGCACCAAAAAGCATCAATATGTGTCAGTAACTGCTCTATTATTTATGACATACAGGCATAGTCTGAGCAATAACAGTTTCAGACTTCAATCCACGTACCAGGGAGAGACTTCATCACTGTGAAAGGAAAGCACTACAATAATTATAATTTAACCTAATATTTTCTCTGTAGGAGTGTTTTCTAAGTACAGCTTCACAAACACACAAAATTACTGCAGAGATAACAACTGTTCTAATTGTTATACCTGTTTAGGGGGGTTGTGTATTTTAGGAAAATGCAAACCATCCTGAAAGAACATAGCAGTTCCATAATGTTACTCACTGAACCCTGAGGCATAGGATCAGACACCGGAAATTACAAGATAATGTTATTTATGGCGTGTGCATCTAACACTTCCTAATGTAAATTAGTCAAGATAAGGAGTTATTATGCCTTATTAGGGAAAGAACCCAAACAAAACAAAAAACAAACACCAACCAAAAGAAGCCACAACAAACCCACACACACATCACTTTTTTCTGTGCTAAACCATCTATTTAAAATTGTTCCTGCATGTTTTATAATTTTTGTTATAGAGTCAAGAGCATCCTTTATCTTAAAGCAGTTGCACAAATTAAGGAAACATTTTAGGTAGCTATTGACCTTGAAATATTATATGGAAATATTAGCACAAAGACTTTACTGATTTTCTATTAAATTGCCTGATGCATTTAAGAGTCTTGTACCATTTTGGCAAATTTAGCAATGGCAAAAGCACACTTGACTAAGTATGAAGGTCTCCATGGGACACAACATTTTATTTGAACTGCTGCAGTAAATCTGTGTCCTATCCTGATATTGAAGGGTGTGGGGGGTGACTGAAAGACTGTGCTTATCTCAGTCTTTTGTTTGGTCACCTAGGGAGTTATCCTGATGCCTTGAAATAGGTGTCTCGTGTTGCTTACAACACCTCCTATCATTCAGAACATTCAGATGAGAGTGGCAGACATGATGCAGAGCTTGCAGAAGCCCTGCACTTCCAGACTGGCAGTTGAAAGCCAGACAGCATACACAAGGCCTTTAAAATTACTCTAGGTATCTGGATTCCTCTGCTGGAGTCACACACATATGAGTTAACCATTTAGAAAACCAGTACTAGAAGAGGACTGATGTTCCTAGGGAGCACTGACCCAATCATGAAGTAACTATATTACTTTCGATGTGATTCTGCCTGTAATTCCGAAGGACTGGGGCCGCATGTAGCTGTTCAAACAAAATAACATGTCCTACCTTACACAGCTAGCAGTACAGGATCTGAAACCTAATAATATTTGAGCTTTAATTAAATGTTCAACTTCAAAAAAGATAAAGGTATAATATGACTAACAAGGCAAAAGACACAACTGTGGGTTCTATCTATGCAGTTCTCCCATCCCTTCAGTGGCAGCAGTGAAACCATCTCACACACAAGTGAGTCCTGCTGTACTGACCCTTGGGGAGGACATGTTTCTATTGGATAAATAAGAGCTAAATAAATATAATCATCAAAATTGCTTCTAAATAAGACTGCTGTGGGATCACTCAGCCATAATATCCCCCAGATGCTTCTCTTCAGGTTGCCAAGAGTCTCTTCATGCATACAAACAAAGCTAGAGAAATGAGTTCTTAAACCACCTTTCTCTCCATTGAATTGGAGAAGGGTTAGAAATAGTGCAAGATTTTCACAGCAATTAACTGAGATTTTCCTGTCCCCCCATCCCATTTAACACTGTTATATAGAAACTTGCATCAAGACAAGCACTTATTTTTGTCTGCTTCTACCCTTGAACACGAAAACTAAAGAAAAGGATTGTATACCACCCGCAACAAATGCATACAATGTATATCAATATGAATTCAAACAGGCCTGCATTAGCCCATGCATATGTACTTATGTCTAGACAACAACTGCTTCCACAACAAATACATTACTGTGATGGAACAGAATCATAAACTGTCATGTTGAAAGGAACTCTAAGGATCATCTGGCAAAAGGACAGTCCAGATAAGATGGGCCAGCACTCAGTCTAGCTAAACCTTGAAAGTGTCTGATGTTGGGGAATCTGCTATCTCCTTGGAGAGAGTCTTCTAACGGCTGATCTCACAGTAAAAAAAAAATTCCCTTGTGTATACTTGGAATCTTCCCAGGAATAACTTGTTCTCCTAGCTGTTCATCTTTTCTATGTGACTCCTTGTAAAAAGGGAGTCACTATCCTCTTCTTAGCCACCCTCTAAATATTGAAATACAGTGAAAAGGGCTCACCTATGTCTTCTTTCTTCACATGGCAGGCTTTACTGTGCTTTGATCAACTTTGTGGCCCTTGTCCAGACACTTTTTAGCCTACTTCTGTATACTTTTTGTATAGCCTATTCCCAAGTCCATCATCTCAAAATTGCAAGATTGTCTCAAAAAGGGTAGGGCAGGAGACTGTTAGTAAATCAACTTCAACAATGCTTGGGCTCTTTTTCCTGCATGATAGAAAAATTCTAGCAAGACAAATGAATAGGAGCTTAAAATTATGCCATTTTTTGTAGTAGTCAAAAAATTATTCTTTTTTTCATGAAAGTTGGCTGATTTACTAAAAGTCAATTCTAATATTTTCATTTAATATCTAGTTTGTTGATCTATTGAAAATTGAGGGCTGACCTCCATGGTAGTTTTATTTCCCTGTTGTAAACATTTAAATGTCAATAGAATCCATGTTAATAACAGAAACACCACAATTAGTGGTGGTGATGGATTGCTGGAGGAGCTGGGGAAAAGCACAAAATAAAATTTAATAAGTTATGTTCTTTTACCACATTTTAGCATGTTCCTGGAGCTGTACTCTTGTAAATTAGTTCCAGATGGAGGCAAGGAGTACTCCATTTACTAGGATAAATCTTCCTTAGTCTATGCTAGTATGACATTAATTGAATTAACACTGCCGTAGGATTCATTTCCTTGTGGATTCAGTGATATGCCTTGATTTTCTGTGTAGCTTTTTTAACACTGTCCTTTAGTTACTGTTGTTTACATTTATTTACTTTTATTCAGTTTAGTATCTACATTGCACTATCAAGAAGCTCCCACCTACAAAAAATATGGGTCACAAAGACTACACTCTTTTAGAAGATAGGATACACCTCCCAGAAGAGTGACATATGGTTCCAAGAGATCAATTCACTGTTGAAAACTTCAGAAAAAAAAAAAAAAACAATTTATAGCGTTGTTTGTTAACAAGTAGCATAATAAAAGCAGATAATAACAAAAAATTTCAGGAGCTGAAATATTAAGTAAAACAAGTGTTAACACAATATTTAGGGTTGGCTTACAAGAGGACATGACATTTACACTTTAGTAAAGAATATCTTCCATCAGCTGGGAGGTAGTAGTATCAAGACTTTTCTTTTGCATGTTACCAAGACAACATAATCTGGCATAACTAAGTGGAATGAATCAATGCTTGTTATGCATGCTTGGCCATGATTCACTGTTCAGCATGTCCTTCCATTACTTTAGGAGCATAAGCTGTTTCTATCATTTCCCACTCTTCCCTGTTTCAATTTTCTTTTGGAGTAATGGAGAGGTCTGTTTAAGCCCTTCCTATTTTTCAGATTGGTTTTCAACCTGGTGCTCACAATTCAGGACAAGGTACAGAGCATGCCTATCCTTGGACAAGCTTCATGATATCATGGCTAACATTTTTTTCCAGTGCTAACCTAATACCCCTAAAGCCAAAATCTCGAACATGTATCCAGAAAACAACACTGACAGGTTTTTTGTCTCCTACTTTGAGACAGCTACTATTATTATTACTATTGTTGTCGTTACTGTTGTTGTTGTTGTATCCCTAAAAAGTCAGAAATACACTGTTAAATTGAATGTAAAAGTTTTCAAATAGTTACAGAATCTTCAAATCTGCATCTTCAGAAGAATACAGCGAGGCACACAGGAGCTGGCAATATTTTACCGTTGCTATATCAAGAGGAGGTAGTGCCAAGGAAGTGGTGGGTAAGAGAGGATTAAATTCTGAGTCTCTACTGACTCCCACTTTCACTTCTCCCGAACTAACTCTCCCATTAGAAAAATATCCTCACTGCAGATGGACAGCTTTGGGAAGCAACCACCTGAAGCATTATGAGACTAATATTTCTATCGTGCACTGTGTTTGAATCCCAGGATTTGTGCAGTTTTGGGGGGAGCTGTGCAGAGCAGCCAAAGCTCGGCTTATCCAAATAAATTTGGTCTCAAGAGCAGCATTTGTCTCAGGGCAACAGCGCTGTACAGCAAATGCGTGATGGTCTCTTACTGATCTCTGCAAGCCTGAGCAGCGATGTTCCAGGTGACCTTGTGATTCACTACCAGGAAGTAGCAGCTGCCCTCATGATAAGTCCATCCAGAGGGACATTTCTTCATAGTTACCTCCTAAAATAAAAGAGGAAGAAGTAGAGCAGACTTCTGTCTATGCACAGATAGTCTGTGCACTAGTGTCCAGAATTAAACCAAGCATGAACTTTGGTGTCTATAAATAAAGATAGAGCATTGCTTAAAAGATTTAAACAAATAATGCCTGACAGAGGATCCTACAGTTTATAATTAATAGTTTTGATGGTGACAGTAGAATTGATTTCCAAAAATCTTCTAAAGACTTTCTATTAGTTTGGGCACCATTTTCTGTTTCCTGTACTCTGTACAGGAAAGCAGCACAACAAAATTCAGCATGACATCTTAAGTGGTGGGGGGAAAGTATGTTTACAGAATACCTAAGTAAGCTTATTTTACTAAATTCCGCCTATTCTCCCACAGACTTCATTCACTGACTGTGTTATGTCCCCATTGTCCCAAACACCACAACACGAGTGCTCATGTGGTTTGTCCAGGAGCACCTGTGGATGACAGAGAGAAAAGGCAACCACAGCAGTCAAGTCCTCATCATATTCCTGGGAAACTTTTGTTTCTGCTGAAAGCAAACCTGAATCTGGTTAACTTTTATGCCCTGTTCAAGTAAATAACAGGTCCTCTACTTTAGGGTATCACCAATCGTAGACTCCATGCTCTGATGTAGACACCTAGACATGGCTACATTTTTACCTTGCTTTGGGAATTCCAGAATTTCCATGATATCCCATCACACTGAAATAATTTCTGTGTTCTTTCTTCATAATGCAAGAGACCCTTTAAATCTGGTGTACAAGGCTTTTGAAAAGTGTTAAAGTCCTGGAAAGAGAAAATGTCATTTGAATATTTGAAGGAAAATAATTACACAAAACAAGTGAAATGAAACAGATTAATTAGGTCTTATATTAAAATTGTATGCCATGAAAACTCTTCTAGGTGTTAAATCATTTTGGAAAACAACACAACTGAAAACAGATGGTGAAAATGCCCATGGAAAAAGGATTTCATACCTTATGTCTTGATCTGGGTTCAGCTGCAAGTTCTGCCTTATCAGCCAGTGGGATTTCTGTCTTCCTAGAGGAGATTACATTTATCTGTGGTTGTGCTTTCTTGTTGGTTTCAGCTGAGGAGGTGTAATCCTCTATTTTGAGTGATACAATCCCATGATACTTCATTTTACAGTATCACACAAGAACAGGAGAGAAAAAGGGTTAGTACATACAGGCAGCTCTTTAATTTAGTTTATTTAAACTACATTAAAAATAATAAAAAATAATTATTATAAAAATTATCACAAATAAAGGGAAATTACACCAAAGAAAAAGAAAGATAGAAAAATAAAGTATTAGACATAACAAATTATTAGGAGTGATAAAGCCTAGAAAGAGCAGAATCAGAAAGAAATCATGGAAATATCCAACCAACACCCATAATACTCTTACTTTGAAAATCACATCTGTTTCATTTCTAAATACAGATGAAGGAGGAACCTGAAAAACGTAGAACAGCAGAATGAGATGGGATTATAGAAACAAGACGACTTTATGCAACATTTATCATTAGGTTATACGTCATGCAGAGCATGTTCTTTCTCTTTTAGTATAGAAGCATATCATTTCTGAAAGGAGCCATTAAAAAGCACAAATTACAAGTGTAATGCTCAGTGTTCATAAAAATAGATTCTAGTAATCTTTAAGGTCACAATAGCAGAAAGTTACTGAATACCTAACTAAATTAATATGGCTTTGGCAGGAGAATCAGTGGAAAGGGTTTAAATAACTATTCCGTGTTTAAACCAACAGTATTTTCAGCTTTATAACTTCAGTACCAGATACACAGCTTTGCCTGGTTCCAGCAACTTCTAACTTATCCATAATTTTTATAAGATTGGGAGTTTCATAATTGCTGAAGTTGCTTCATGCCCGTTTCCTCCCCCAGGTCTTGATTTTATTCCTCTCTTGCATACATGGATCCTCAAAACATTTGGTTTGTTTTTTGGCTTTTTCCTTACAGTTTTTTTTTTAATAGCCCCAGGTCTGACTCAGAGCAAACTCATGTAGTTTATAGTTATTGTGTGATCAGATAGAATTGCTACAAAAATGACAGTTAAATGAAGATGTCACATCACAATAAATTCACAAATCAGTTCATCACTAAACTACAGAAGTGTCTTACTATTCTGCCATTTCCAGTTACTCTCAGCCTGGTCCTTGACCGATTCGCCAAGCTGTGCTCCTGCCACAGATCCCCTCCATGCCCTCTCATCCCTTTGGAAGAAGGCAGTGGGATCCTTTCCAAGGAAACATTGCCAGGCCTGGAAGGTGATGAGGAGCCTGAGGAAACTGGAAACAGTGTGCCTCTCCCCCAGACGTCATGCTTGCTTTGGCCAGAAGAATGGGAATAGCTGCATTGACCTGAAAGCATAGAAAATGGCAGATGGTCAGCTTTAACTGCATGAGCAAATAACTGGTCATGTTCACATGGGCACATAAACAGCTTTTCCTTAAAAGTTGGATGATTCTTTCACTTGAAGTAGTTGATTTGCTGTTTGTTCAGTCACCCTCATTTTTGGGGTTATCTATGACTATAACTGCAACTACTATCTCTCTAAGATTTTATATGTGATGCATCTGTCTACCCACAGGTCAGAATTCAACCAAGCATCTGCTGAAAACACCTGCTTTCATTCTTATACTGGGCATCGAAGTGCTGAGGTTTTTGGCCATGAATATACAGGTATCTTTAACTACCATTGATGATATTTCCATCATCTCCAGAGAAGCTTCTTCTTGGAAATCCAGGATACTGTTGTTTCAAAGAAGTCGCTGCATCGATTAAGTCCTGATTTACACTAGGAATATTTAGAAGACAAATCTGAAATTTTAAAGGGGCATTTTGTAACATGAAGCCTAATTCATTGCAATATGGATATTTTAAATATTGTTTCACTAAACACCAGAAGAAGATACACTCTTCAGCAGTCAGAGGCTGCAACTGCTTTTCTAGTTATTTCTATTTTTCTACCATTTTCCTATGATTCTCTTTCTACAATTGCCTCCTTTTTGGTCTGATTTCAGATACTCCACATTTGATTGCTGAAAAATATAATGATAATGCAGTCTTCAAAGACTAAACTATTTGTTGTGAAGTTATGGACTGTGCTTTTTAAGTATTGGAAAATATATTGCTAAGAGATTGATTAATTTGCTACATTTCTTTTTGAGAGAAAAGTAAATCTCTTTTAGAGGGTGTGTAACAACTAAATAATAACTGGGGGCAAAAAACCTAATGGATCTAAACCAAATTTTCCGCACTTTAGAAAATGCAAGCTGAACTCATGTTGTTATGAAAATTGGTTTCTTTCCTGGCATTTTTCTCATTTTGTACTCGTTGCTTTTCTCATTCTGTGAGGATGCATATGATTTTGTGAGAGAATAAAGGGCCTGCAAGTGTCAAGCCTGTTTTCACTAAAAATAAATTAGGCAGTTTGGTCTAATGGTGAATGTTAGGAACAACTCATGGTTGAAAATAGGTAACTATTCAGCCAAGATTGTCTCACCTTTTTAGTCACAAAGATCAAAAGAGAATACCTCCTTTTGAGTCCAAAATTTTCACTACAGCTTTTGTCCGTGTGCCAAGAACAGCATTCACAGGGGAGTTCAGAACAACTTCAAAGACTTCATCATCTTCCTCTAATCCGTCATAGGTAATTGCTATATTCCACATCTTGGTTGACACTCCTAACAGAAATAAACATTTTAATTACTCTTTAAGTGCTATTTCAATCAATCAGGGTGTCAAAGAAATAGATTAATTAACATGTCTGCAGCTTGAGTGGAGTAGATTGTGTATGCT
Source organism: Melozone crissalis (assembly GCF_028551555.1). NCBI lineage: Eukaryota > Metazoa > Chordata > Aves > Passeriformes > Passerellidae > Melozone > Melozone crissalis. The sequence continues at coordinate 42,362,315 of NW_026535783.1, read as the reverse complement.
ATTGTGCTCTTACTGACTGACTGGACTCCTGCTAATCTTCCAAATAACATTAAGTTTGAATTCGTTCCTGGGCAATGATGATTCAGTTGAAGTGCATACACTGTAACAAAATGCTGCTGTAGATGTGCAAAATTGCACTATAATACATTGATTTAGGACTTCCACTGATTTTCAAGAGAAAATGTATCATAGAGTTTGTATCTGAAAAGTTTAACTTTAAAGATTGAGCACTTATTTAAAATACCTGCGAATGGATCAAAAACCATGTTAGACTGAAGTGCAACCATTTAGGCAAATCTTACCATTGTTTTTTCTTGTTTCCTTGTCTTTACTGGGTAACTTCAGTATTGTATGTGAATGAAATAGGGCCTTGGACATCTTGAATACCCCAAGTTGTTCTCAGTTTTGTCTAAATTTGACCTGTATCCGGGGCTTTACCTATAATGATTGAAGTCCTTAAAGCATCCCACAGATCAGCTCAGGGTGAGTCCTATCCAGCCTAGTTGTTGGCAGATCAGGAGACATCATATCAGCACTTTTGATATTTTAAAAAAAGTAAAAGACTGTGGGCAATCTCATGCCAAATAATTAGGATACCAATTCACTAAAGAAGCCCACAGCACTTCCAAAAAACGAGCTCAAGCCTTAAATACTATTCAGCTTCTCTAGCTATAGATATGTAATAGATTTCATTCTCCAAAGCAAGAGGTTGCTCTTCTAAAATCAGTGATTTTAGAATTACTCAGTACACTATTTCATACCTGGATCAAACTGAACAAGCTTGGATGGAGTCACTGTGAAGTCCTTTCCCAGCCTAGCAGATACTTCATTGACCTGAGAAGAAATCAAACAGTAAATACTACACTGTGACTCTTTTCACCCAACCACTGCACTCTGCTGCATCCAGAAGGTACTTTGGATGTCTCAAATAGACAGGCCAACCCATACATATACTTAGGCTGGGGAAAAAGATAAAGAGCTGAAGAATAAACCTTCTTATGTACAACTGTCATTCTGTTCTTGCTTATGGCTTACAAAATTAATCATAAAAAATAAAAATCCCTATCTTAAAGTTTTGCTAATTTCCCTCTGAGATTGCTATTTGACAACACCAGGTAACACTGCTGTTCACCATGCCTGGGGACCCTGCCATACCTGGCTCCTGGAAAAGCACATCCTGTCATCTCAGAAGAGCAGCAACAACTTGGCCATGTTTTCCTATTTGGCCCTTTGTGATATCTTGAAATAAGCTTTTTTGCACAGAGCCTTCTGTCACTCCCAAAGACTCATTAGGATAGATGTGAACCCTACATATGTAAATATAGGGATTCCAGCAACTCCCTGAAATTTCACAGGAGGCACCAGAGCACACCAGTTGCCATACTGTGTATGTTTCCTGCTCTTGATGCTGGAATCAGTTTCACTGCTTCAAGTGACTGCTGGAGTAGAATCACCAAGGTCTGTGAAGGGTAGGACAAGATGTTCCCCGAGGGCATCGTTAGCAAAATTCCCACTCATTTCAGTAGAAGAAAAATCAAAATTATGTTTCTTATTAGGGCTATAATCCTGAGAAGCTCTGAGGGGGAAAAATGGTATTTCTCTAGCAAGGGGAGCTGATAAAACACTGGAATTTCCATTTTATGAGGAAAGATAAAATTTGTGAAGGCAAGTTGCGCAAAACCTGCTTTACAAAATTATAGCCTGCAGCTTTCAGTCTAGTCTTTTTGACATTAGACAGAGGCAGTCATTGAAGGTACAGGGGAATTTCCCTTGGCTGTGGGCAGTAGGGGGTGAAATGGAGAAGGCTGCCATGGCTGTGTAGTTGAAGTACCTATACTTCCTGGGCTCCTGCAGCCTGAAAAGGCAAAATAAAAGCCCCAAGGCCCCAGGCTGCCCAAAACCTGAATTTTAAAGTGGCAGATCCTGGAAACCAAGCTTCTGAGCGCAGTGCCAGAGGAAACTGCCTGCTCTGCTTTTTCATCAAAACTGAAACGCTGCTCCAAAACATTCCAGGTTTGGTTAATCAGCATTTCTACTTAAGACTCAAGAAATTTTGTCAGAAGTATTTCAGCCATCTGTAGTAGCAGAGACAATGTCCCAGTAAGTGTGGATTGAATCACATGGCCTCTTTGATGATTTTTGAATTATATTTACATCTGAGGAATAAAATAACAGGCAGCACTAATTATTATTAAATTAGGTTGTTGGCTTTTGGCTTTACCTTCACAGTTATAAAGGCAGACTCCCCCAGGTGTCCTGTCCTGGTGATTTTCAGAGACACCACTCCTGTGTTTTCACACACCTCATATTCAGTCTGTAGCATTTCAATTCGAGACCACCGTAGCTCCAGCCTGTGGGAGAGAAAAGAATGTGAGTTTAGAGCAAAGCCACCTGGCCAGCTGCCCCCAGCCCCTGCTGCTCAAGGGCTGTGTGAGGAGTCTTCTCTCCCGACTGCTGATTTAGCCAATACACATACTGAGTCTTTGTCTCCAAATTAACATATTTGTGTGATTTAACTGATTAGGAAGAGGCAGTAATAAATCTTCCAGACTAGCCCTGATGTGCCCTAAGCCAAACTTGAGCCTTATTTTACAGCCAGAGGGATTCTGTAGTAACTTTGAGAAGAGCAGTTTGTCCATTACAACAATAGGCCTAGACAAGTTATCACTGTTTATCCTGGTTCCCTTTAGCCTTTCAGTTTATTATACTCTCACTCCCCAGTCTTTCCTCAGCAATATCCTCCTTTCTGCCCATCTGCCTTCATGTATCCTCCATCTCTCCTCCTGAAGCACACAGAGTATGCTCTAGGACTTTTCTGCCTCTGTGCAAGGGACTTCTCTTCTTCCCTTACTTTAGTACCCGGCACACTTCACTCTTCAACCGTTACCCTATCTGATTCCAGGTGTCTTATGCACTGAATTTTAGAATTTTTTATGGAGGATGGGGGCAGTGAACCTCAGAAGACTGTGTGCTGCACAGGATCGCCAATAAAGATCTTTCCTTGTTTAGAGCTGTAATAAAAATTAGTAAGACTCAGAGAAGGATGAATGAGATTGCAAAGGAAAATAAGCTGAGCTATTTACAATTTGTACTTTACTAATACAAAATTCTAGGACTTTCACAGCTGACTAGCTCTATCACCAGTGGAATTTCTCTCCTGTCCTCCTCTACCCTCTGATTCTGATTTTGTGGGAAACCCATTTGGAAGCTGATTTGCTTTATTTTTGCTAAAGAGGATGGATGTGCCAGATGTAGTCCAGCAGCATTCAAATAAAAGCTGGGACATGAACAATAAATTGTGTATTTTGAAACAGTTATCATTAGGTGATAACTTACTTTAAATTGAAAAAATACCTCATAACCTTTTAAATCCAATATTAAAATGCTATTTTTTCACTAAACTTCCCCTTTGATCTACTGGCAGATAACTTCACTGAAACACTTATTTTCTGCAAAAGAGTTTTTTCTTTGCTCTTCTCCTAAAGCTGTGCTATGCACTGTCATTCATTTAAAAGGAGTTGCATTTTCCGTGAAGTGGCATCACATAATGGTGATTTTTCATCTGCAAGCCAGCACAGAGTAGCTTGGCTGTCCATGCTCAGATGTGTTTGTGTATGGGGACATCTTTTGGCACAGCACATAACTGCCTAAATGCTGCCTCCAGCTCAGCTCAGTCCCTGTCCTCTCTCTAGTGTGCAGAGAAGTGCTCTGCCCCTGGGTATACAGCTCTCTGCTTCTCTTTCTTCACCATGAGTCCTGGTTTGTGAGTAGCCATTTTAGCCCAGAAAAAGCATATTGGGTTTTTGGTGGTTTTTTTTTGTTTGTTTGTTTGTTTGTTTTGGTTTGGGGTTTTTTTTTTGTTTTTGTTTGGTTGGTTTTTTTCAATTTTTTCTGATTAAATAAGTTGGTTGAACACTTAGCCCTATTTTCAGGAATAAAAAGAAGCATTGCCTCTACTGAAGAGCTACTTGCACTTCTGGCTTTTATCATCAAAGCCCAGTTCAGATGATATTCTAATTTTTCTACATGAGGCTTATGGTATGTCACAAGTATATATTGGATGGTGTGCCTAAAGCATGCAGTGGATGACAAAGGTGTTGTGTGTTCTTTACCTTCTTTCAATGCTCTTTTGCAGAAATATGGCACTCAGCTTTATCATTTGAGAGCATCCCATCCACTGTAATGTCAAGCTTGTGAAAAATGCACTGCCATCAGCTAAGGGCAAGAGTGACCTGCAGCTGCAGGACCATGTTCATGAAGCAGTAGTCCCATCCTTCAGCATGCAGCATCTCAAATATCCAAATGCCCAACCCCACTAAATGCATTATGTTTCCTGGTGAAGCCCTGAAGGCCCTTGAGAACTGCGACACAGTCTAACCTGCAGCTCAACCCTTGTTGAGATTCAAGAAGGCTTCAAGAAGGCTTCACCTTCTTGAGGAGGAGAAATCTTCTCTACTCTTACAAAAGCAATGGCAGGTTGAATTGTAGCTATGTCCATGTCAGCGTGGCTTCAAGCCCAGCACTTGTTCATTTGCCCCAAGGGGTGGCAAGCACAGTGCAGCACAGCCCATGTCACCAAGGACTGGAGCTACCTTTGGGGTGCTGCAGAGTTTCCACTGGCATCTGTCACTTGAAACTCCAAGTTGTCTGAATTCACGTCTCGTGATTTGTTGATGACATAAAGTATGATTTTGCTGTTTAAATCCTTTTGGCTAAATCCATCCTGAATGAATCCACCTAGGAAAGACAAGTTGTATGCAGGTGAACGAAAATCCTGCTAATAAGAACCATGTAGATCATATAGACTCTTTTCGACTTTTCGTTTAGTTGAGTATCTGAACTTTGAGACATGTATGTTTATAGCTAAACAGCAATATCTGTTCATTATAAGCCCCTGCCAATTTCTTTATTTTTATCAAAAGGCCAAGTTCAATATTAATCTTTTTTTTCTTGATAGAAATAAAAAAGTTTCTCAATAGTTATTAAAAATTATCTCAAACTCTTTGAGGATTCGTAACAAACTTAAGACTCAGGTTTCATTGTCAAAGTTTTGTTATTACAGTCAAACTTTGCCCAAAGTTTGCTAAGAAATTTTGATTCTATCAAGCAAACATTAACAGGGTAGGGTTTGAAGTCTGGTCTGGTATGGCCAATCATAGAGATTATAGAAGAAATCACCTGTCGTTATATTTTCCAGGTAGCCATAATGAGGACCTCGCAAAATCTTAAAAATTATTTTGTCATCTTCTGTATTGGGGTCAGATGCCCTCAGGGACCTGGCAGTGATATAGATCCCATAATTGCCATTCTTCAGCAGTTCCACGTCAGAAAAACAATGGAGATGAGTAATTTTTGGTGCCATTTTGTCCAAATGATCCACCTAAATCAAAGTTAGACATTCATATTATAACATCAGGATATTCTCTGTCCTGCTTTTGCTAAAAGAGCAGTAGCCAGATCGGGGTGGCAATAGCCACTTTGGCTCACAGTCTGCTGCAGACCCCTGAGTTCTAGTTAAGTTGTACTTCACATGAAAAGTTTCCAGGTCCAGATTACCCATCACTTGCCACATGTAGCAGGGTATAGTACACTCTGGGGAGTGAAACACAAATTCTATATACCTCTGCCCTTATGTCCCACATTCTCCATAGCCCTCATTTTTTATGCAATTTTCTTCACAGCAAAAGAAAACTGTGACAAAGGTTTGTCACCTCTTTTTTATAATGACAATTCCATCTTTCACAAATTCTGGTGAACCTTCTAGCAGTCCACAATGGTTGTTGCTGTTCCCATATATCACCCTCTGCTGAAATAGTATTCCTCACTGGTTGTATAACTTGAAACTTTGTCATCAGGAAATATTAACAGTCTCTTCATTAGCATCAGGGTTTTGAAACACAGAATTCTGACATGCAGTGCAACCAGACATACTTTGTGTACTGAACCATACCACATAAATAGATAGATACAAAAAATCACAGCAAACAAATCTGAGCCTATGACAAGGTATGAAGGACTTGAAAACACAGGAAACGGGAAGTGAACAGAAAGATTCTAGCAAAGAAAGAAGAATCAGAGCATCTTACACAGAGAGGAAAGCTCAGAGAGGACAGGATGTCTAGGTGGGGAAGCAAAGTGGCTGTAATTCAGGATTCGTGTGACATGAAGATCAGCAATCATACTCACACCCCCATATGTGCAAATCACAGGATCAGGCACCAAGTGGGAAAGCAGAGCAGCAGAAAGTTCTATCCTTCCCATAGTGGAGATTCCTATGTAAAAATTTTAGCATGCAAGTATTAAGTATTTACTTGCTTATCTTTATGCATTTTGGTAAGTAGTTAGTTCCCCAGGTTAATTGTTTGAGGAACACAGGAAGCAAACATACAAGCTACACAGTTAAATCAGAGGCTGCAGCAAGTACCAGCTGTCATCAAAACTGCTACATTTTTGGCTTTATCATCCTATTTATCTCTCTTAAGTAGGTCTGTGATCACACTTGCCTGAATGGTGAATGTCACCGGCTCGCTCTGCACCCTCCCATTCACAATGAAGCCTTGGTTAGTCCTATCCGAGGCAACAAATGTAAACCTGTCAGTCTGGGAATTCCCACCTCGGTGCTTGTATGCAACATCCCTGTTGTCCACATCTTGCTGTGTGAAATTGTACTGCAGTAGCACAGTCCCATTATAATAGAGATGACCATACTGGGGGAGCTGAGCCAAGAGGAAGGTAAGGTTTTCTTTCGCAGTATCTGGGTCTGAAAGCTGCAGTACATCAGGAGTAAGAAGTGCCATGGCTCCTTCAGTTAATCTTAACCCCATGTTCCTAGATAGAGTGGGCAAAGCCTGGTCAGCTGCCTCCAAGGCAATCTTGAATGTCCCATGCTTAGTCCTCAGTCCATTGCTGATGATGAATCTGGCAAAGAGAGGCAAGGCAGTCTTCAGCATCTGTTCTTGATTCAGCATGTACTGAAATGAAATGATAATGCAGACCTTTACTACAGGACTTGCCTGTGTTGATACTGCAAAAGTAGAAGAGCTGGGTGGAGCACAAACTCAGACACTGAGTGGAGTGGATGTAAAACATAAAAACATGAAAGCAGACAGCCAGGTATTATGACAGGAGTTCCAATGCACTGGCAGGGTTGGAGCAGATGCCAGAGGAAAGGCCTTGAACATCAACAGTCATAGCGGAGCCGATCTCAGCTGGAAGCTGAGGTGCAGGTGGAACAGATCTAAGAGGAAAGGCTGTTGGGGGGGGGGGCTTATTGTAGCTTCTGGTGTACATATTTTATAAATCCTTAAAATTTATCTTCACTTGGTTACCTGGCAGTAGCACCTACAGCTTACAGAAAGATGTATGTTAAGTGCATGACCTGCCAGGTTTGGTTTAGTTTGAGTGTCTTTCTGTTCACTTTTACAAATCTTTTCTACCCAATGCCCCCAAAGCTGTCTGAAAAACCAAACTGGAGAAAGATTCAGCCTTATCTCACTTCATGGGTTTGTTTAGGCACTAACTCTATCTTTAAATTTTTGTCCATTCAGTAGAATATGATTTATGTTTCTTTACAGAAGTCAAGCAAAATTTCACTGAAATGCTAAGATATTGGGCAGAACTGTACAAGTTGATAGGATAATTTTAATAACATAGGTATCCATAGCATAAATTTATCAAATGGTCATATCTGTACAGCTCTTCTTCCATGCTGGGAATTTCTATCAGTAGCCACATAATTTCTTGTAGCTCTCTCTCAAGTAGTGATGTCAACTAGTGATGTTTCTTTAGATACACTAAAGATTTGATTATTCACTACAGATAGTTTTCCCTTCAAAACTAAGAGAAAAGCTGTAGGGAAAATCTGTTGGAAGCTCTGCTAGTTTTGACTGGGTTATAGTTAATTTTCTTCATAGTCATTTGTATGGAATTATGGTTTTGATTTGTGCTAAATACAGTTAAATAGTGTTGATAATATAAGGATGATTTGGTTACTGCTGAGCAGTGCTCATACAGCATCAAGGCTTTTTCTGCCTCTTATACTGCACAGCCAGTGATTGGGCTGGGAGTGCATAAGGAGTTGGGAAGGGGCACAGCCAGGACAGCTGACCCAAAGGATATCCCAGAAAATCTGGTAGCATGCTCAGTGTATAGAGCTGGGGGAAGAAGAGGGAGGGAGGCAGGGAGGGAGGGAGGAGGAGACGTTTGGAATGGTGACATGTGTCTTCCCAAGTCACTCTGTGCATAATGGAACTCTGCTTTCCTGGGGATGGCTGAACACCTGCCTGCCCACAGGAAGCAGTGAATGAATCCTTTGTTTTGCTTTGCTTGTGTGCACAGCTTTCAATTTACCTATTAAACTGTCTGTATCTAAACCCATGAGTTTTTTCACTTTCACCTTTCCAATTCTCTCCCCAGTGCTACCAGGTGGTGAGGGAGCAAGCAGCTGCCTGGTGCTTAGTTGCCGGCTGCAGTAAAACCATGACAGAAGCCTACCAACTGGGTATGGGCTTTTGCCATACGTGTGTCAGCATGGTCTGCAGAAATTTATTACTAAATTTAGTTATGGAGAAAAACAAGGAGAAAGCCAATCTTTTAGCCTTTAAAATTCATCTTTCATTTCACAGGCAAGATAATTATTTATGTATTTTCTTCTGAAAATAATTACATGGAACATTTTCATGCCTGTAACAAAAACTTTTGAGGGTATATGAAACTAAAAATTGCTCTGAAAATGTTTCATCATCCTTCATGTCCCATCAACTTATAGCATGTATGAGTTACTCTTTCTACATAAGTTTCAGTGGTTTTGCTGCACAGTACATGCAAAAATATTTTGTAAGGTGGTTTTTCACCCAGGTTGGTTCTGCCTGAGTCAGAGCAGAGTCTAGTGTGCAAAGAAATTTGTCTCTACTAGAATGGGACAGTTGTTTCAGCCAGTATGAGGGCCAGTCTCCCTGGCTGCTTTCCATGTAACACTCTTCTACCATACTTAAGTGAAATGGGGAGTGGCTGACATTTAGTGGGTTATCTGTTTCCCCTTGGTCTCTTGACTGCAGACCTTGCAGATGTACTTTTAAAATTACAGGGTCAACACCTAGTGTATTGCTGCATGACTTGAATGGGAGTGACTTTCGGTAGGTCATGGAGCAGCTTACTGTGTCACAGAGACTGTCCGTCTAAAACTCCTCATTTCCTTCACCAACACTGGATGATTAGAGCTTGATCACTTGTAAACTGGCACTGGGCCATGAAACAGATGGGAATGAGCATAGGCAGACCAGGGACTATGTAGCAGTTTGAAATATGTTTGCTGAGGATGGTATTCCCAGCTGGGAACCCAGAGACATCTGCCTACACTGACCAAATGCTATTGTGCCAATGGTAAAAGGGTTGTGCTATTTGTAAACTATCTGAAATCAAATATAGAACTAAAATAATGATGATAAATACTGTGATAGGAGAAAAAGGGTAAAACACCTTCAGTCAAAACCTTAACCTTCTCTCAAAACACCTGGAGCATTGCAGCAGAAGTCAATTTTCTTTCATTCTTTTGATGGTGTAAAAAACGTTTGGATGATGTCTCAGACAATATTTAGTGAAAGACTCAGATAATTCAGTTAATTAATCTGAATATTTATCCAGCCTTCTCCAGAATGCCAGATAGGAACAAAGCTCCTGCATGGATACATCAGACTGAAATTTACCATGAATTTCATTCACTGCTCAGTTTCACAGGTGATGAAACTGCCTGTGTCCAAGATGTCCTTCTGCACTTTGGGATATTTTGGTTATTTGTTTATTTCTAGTTTATCTCTGCTTTGTAATTTCCTCGGGAATGGAGAGCAGCCAATATTCTCACTCTGATAAAATTTAGGATACAATTCTCAGACAAAGTTTGGAGGACATGTTGCATGGTTTGATTTCACAACTACCAACATTTCATGCTTTCTGCAGTTTGATGGCAATAGAGTTGGCTACAGGACCTACCATCTGTCATGGCATTTAAAGGATAAAAATGGAATCATAAATAGTGCCAACTCATTACAAAATCGAGCCAGCATGTCAAAATGGAGGACATTAGCATGTTCCTTTAGCATTCTGCTGCCAGCATCTGATGTCAGGTTGCTAATCACTTGAAGTCATCTGTCCAAACAAGCACTGCCAAATCTTTCTTCCAGGCCAACAGCACTAAACAATACAGGTAAATTTATGTCTGAAGGAAGTACTTTAGTGGGAAGTAAAAATCTGGTCAGTTAATTCCTCCTCCTCCCACAATCACCCATATAATTAATTCCTTGTTGAAATAATAATACTGTTCTGCCAGAATATTTATATGTGTAGACAAAACCAAATCATTTTCCAAATGATAACATCAAGGAACTTAATTATTTGGATTAAAATAGTTATCAAATATCAATATTTATTAAAACATCATAACCTCACTTTAATAAGACTGACTTTCTGGTTTGTTTCTTAGCCATTGGCCTAAACAGAAAACATTTGGTTTATTCACACTTGCAATTTGCCTAGAATTGCTTGATCTGTTTTTAATAGTGTGATATGGGAGCCATACTGCCACAAGGCACTATACTACACTGCCCAAACTAGGGCTTGCATGACTGTGACCTTACTTGAATAATCTAATTCTAGTTTGGGTGAACATGTTTCACAATTAAGAAACATAAAACCAGGGAATATTTTCTCACTTTTTCTGCAGTGAGTACAAATGAATTGGACAAATCTCCTAACAAGAATTTCCACCACACTGAATGCAGTGGAAGGGATGGTTAAAAATGTTTAATCTGAGGAAAGTTTCAGAATTACTTTTGGGCTAAGTCTGGACAATGCTACCTGACCCAGTATCATAGGGAGATTTATTTGATGTCTCCATGCCCAACTTGCTTGACTTGTCTGCAAAAAAGTTCTCAAATTGGATGATGCAACATGTTTCTGTGAGGATGATTTCATCATGCCTCACAGAAAAAGCCATTCAGATCAGAAGTCTATTCTAGGAGAGTTTAAAAAGGAGTCTTTTCTGAATTTCAGCTCTTAGGAGTCAATTCTTCAATTTTTAGTAGTCACAAATGAAAAATAATAATCTCTTAATTTTGAATTTTACAGTAAATCCATCTTCTGTCAAAAGCTGTTTTCAGACAAAATTACCAATATTAGCAAATAGTAAGCGCTCTTCTTTTAGAAACATTTTCTTTATTTTTGAGCTTTTTCTTTTCCCTGTTTTTGAACTTTTTACAAAACTGTCCACAGAACATCTGCTCTTTATCTGATGATAATTCATTGCATCATTCTACTTTATGACCAAGAGAGCTTCATTTAAGAACAAAATGAATGCACCCAGTCGAAACTGTTCTAAGTGGAAAATTTCAGAAATAGGTGAAAATAATTATCATTAGGCTACTGAACTGGGCCTGTAGGTAAACATACGGATTTACCTCAAAATTTCAAGAGTCTACATGAATTTCCATGTCAAAATAGCATGCCAATGATAATGTCAAAATAGATAAGGTGCACTGGTTTTCATTATATTCCAGAATACTTAGGGATTCAAAAACCCATAATCAAATTAATATGATAAATTATAACCTCACAGATAAGAAAGCTTTTATTTAATACCTGAATGGACCAGCTTTACCGCATCCAGCTGTAGCAAGAAACCAAAGGAAAATTCCACCAACTATGTTCTCAGTCCTTCTCTCTCGCTCTAATCTTAACAGCTGTGTATGTCCGGGTGCTGTAATAATGTTGAAGCTGGTATCAAGTAAATGTGTCTCTGATTATGTTTTCAGGGTCAATGAGAAAATTCATTTATTTCCAAAGCATTCCCAACTATATTTATTGCTGTAGAAATAGATGTGCTGTATAAACATTGGGAATTCACACAGAGCCTCCAGCTCTTTTAATAAATTATTTTGGGGGCTTTTGGGTGTTATTTTGGGAGTTGCATAGTGCAGGTTTTTTAAATACCTCAAAAATTTAAGGGGAAGAGCTTAGGGGGCGGGGTACTACCCCTTACCTGAATGTATCTTCACGAACAACTGCCTTGGCTCTGTGAACATAGCAGACAATCTGTCGTGCTACATCCATTTGACTGAAGCTCGTAATGGGAATGCCAGGATAGCTGACATACTCTATTTGTCCATACTGGGGTGGGGAGGTTATCGCATAAAGGAGCTCCTCTGGCCTGTCAGTACCATCCAATGCAAGGAGGACATCAGTTGTAATGTAGCTGTGATCTCCTTTTGGCACTCTAAGGAGTTTTGTAAAAACAGCAATGTCTCCTGCAGAATAGACAAAACAACACTAAAATAATCATGTTGAACTGGATGATCTCTTCTGCATTTTTAAGCCACAGGAAAGCCATCACTGGTAAGAAAAACTAAAAGACTTTAAGATTATAGAGAAATTCAGCATGGAAGTGACTTCAGGATATCTTTATTTGACCTTCTGCTCAAAGCAGGGTCAGCCATGAGATCAGCCATTGCCACAATGCTTGGGGTTTTATCCTGTTGGAACCTAAAAGCTATTACCCTTTTGAGGCCAAGGATGAAGAGACCACAGACTCTTTTGACACGTCTTCCAATCTTAGCATTGTCAGGTAAACCTTTATGTTTCTAATAGAGAGGAAATTAAAAAAAGAGAGACCCTAAGACTGTAGAATAACCTGGAAGACAGAGCTGTTTCTGAACAGTCTTTTGCCTACTTTTTATATTCTTGCCATTTTTCTGTGCTGCTTTACTCAGACATAAAGCTAATTTCAGGAAGATATGTTTAGCTCTATTTGCAAAGCAGCTGGTAGTCCTGGGAGGCAAGGTGGAACACATTGTATTCAGTGGAGCCTTTTCAAATCCCAGGACCTGGCCAACAGTGAAATCCGAGCAGTTAAATTTACGGGATCTGCAGGAACACTGGCCAGAGCCTATATAAGGAAAGGATCAGGACACGTACTCAAATATCTTGGTTTCAGAAACAGGCACTGTAAAACATCAAGTTTAGTGGATCTTTACCCTTTTCCAAGTCCTTGATATTTATGTAGAAGTCCACAGCTGGAGATCTGTTGTACCCATCCCAGAGGTAAAATGTGAAGCTGTCTTTTTTCTTGGACCCCGCAGTTCCTGTGTGGACATATCTCACAAGGTTCATATCCAGCTCTTCCTGAGTGCACTTCATTCCAGTTAGGAGAGTAACCCATCCTTGTCCTACCTAGAAAACACAAGCATCCTTCATTAACTGATAATCACCCATGCATCTTTCTCAGTTAATTGTATTTCTTTGTAGTTATATAGGCTGCTAGTGGCAGCTACCTGGCTTTCCTTCTATAGGCTCTTTCCTCGTAGTATGTTTTGAAGGACAGCAAATAACTGGAGTTTTTTTCCAGCAGATATAAGGCTGGAGAAGATACAATGATCATTAATAATGTAGGAATATGGAGTTTAGCCACTTTTACTCTGGGAAATCATTTTATGCACACTTCTCAGTCAGACACCAAGATGAAAATTAAATAGTTCCTGATCCAGCTTATGTTTTCTATTTCTTAATTTCACAAATCTGCTCTTTATCCTATCTGAAATCATAGCTAAAACAGTATGAGAAATAGCTTCAGGGAGCATGGGAGTTTTAAGCCCCAGAGGTCCTCAGCTGCAAAAAGAAAAACCTTTTGGGGATGGTTTTTGGACCAACCAACCAACCAACCAACCAACCAACAAAAAAAACCCAACAAAAAACCAACCAAACAAAAAAAACCCCACAAAACAAAAAACCTAAAAAACCCCCACTTACACCATAAAATTCTGTGCTTTTCTGAAGATAGCCTAGTACCCTAAATTAAACTGATCCATGAAGTTCGTCTCATGTGATCCACAGATTGATGTTGAAATCCAGCATCAAAATGCTTTCCAAGTTCAAAAGATTTGGAAACAGAATTTTATTTCTATCACATAGGCACACTATTTAAAAGTGGCATTTTTTTCAATCTTTGTTCCTTTTTCTTATTTTAGGTCAACAGATTATCATCTCGCCTTCCATTTCTAATCTTAATTTTTGTGATTCCTCTTGACACATCCTTTCTATCATCTCCCTTTTCCCTTCTTTCCCCCGTGCTTTGCTTCTAGTTGATGGGGTATTACTCACTCTTTAACATGCAACGCCTTCCATGCTTTCTGAACCCTGAAGTAACTGAAGTAAGGGTTGGATTTTTTAACCAGAGACTTTCCCCCATTCCCCCCATCTTGATTTTCCCCCTTTGTGGGATTATTATCCCAGAATCTCTCTCAATTTTCACCTCAGTTGGTCTGCCATGTTTTTTACCTTCCATCTTCTCCTGTTCAGGATCTGGGTTTTAATGCCAAAGCCTCTGGGACAGCACCATTGTTGTTGCTCCTTCAACAATTAAGCTGGCCAAGCTGTCTACTTCAGAATATGACAGGCATTTGGGAGAAAAGGAAAATGAACTTCATTTTGCCCTAAAAAGAGAGAGTTCTTTGCATGCCTGCTTTTTGTTGAAGTACAAAGACTAACCTTGAGCTGAAGCTGACCATTTTCTGGAAGTCTTTCAAATAAGTAGTAAATTCTCTCCCTGGGGGTATCTTTATCTTCTGCTGACAGAACAGCACTAGAAATTATATGACTTTCACCTATGTTCACCTCTATATCGTTCTTCCTGAAAAAATTAAAAGTCATGTATTGATGCAATAAAGGAACCTTTTCAACATGTAATTTTTCTGCCAGAAATATGGATTAGCCAAATGCTGAGAGAAATGACGATTTCAGAGAGAATAGAAGAAGGGTGCCTTTTTCAGTTCAAAAGAGTAAAAAAAGCAAGCAGTGCAGACAAGCTTCTCCTTACAATGATAAGAAACAACAAAGATACCTAAAACACTGATTTAACACATCTCTTATTCCCCTGTACCCTATTCTGCTCACCTTTATACAATTTATAGGAATAAGACAATGTAAACCAGTAGATTGCATTATTACTGCCAGTGTAGAGCACAGCAATAGTGGTTCTAATGGACTGATTGCTTATTTAAGAAATGACTGTCTTTCAAACAACTAATCTTCGAGGCTCACCTTTATCTGTAGGAGACACAACCATATCTAAGTGGCTTCTTCTCTGTACTCCTTCTAGCACCCACATCTCATTTTGGGAAGAAGCTCTCAAGAGGAATGTGTGAAGGCTTTACATTCCCCAAGGGCACTCTCTGTTACAGGATGCAATCCAAGAGGTGACAGATTGAGGTTTTGGCAATCACTCTGAATAAGAGGCACTGTTTGCCAGGCAAAAACATCCCATCACAGGTTCTTCAGTCTGTTGACCATGACTAATGGAGATGAGAGCTGAAAATCCCTGAGGTGGACAGTGCCCCAAGATCAAAAGGTTAAGAAAAGCTTTCAAGTACTGCCCAATATTCAGCTGTAAAACTGCACTAGTATAAGGAACTCTGTACCCTATAGTGAACATGTAGTGACTGAATGTGGCAGGCTAAATCACCTCAGTGTCAAATTGAACATTTTCCTAAAGCATACTGCTTAAACACTGGCCACACATCTCATCTAAGTGGAGGGGTAGCAGCTATTCCTTCTTATAAAGGAATAGCTATTTTGGGAGTAAATTTTTCAATCTATGAAATTGTTCACCACAGGAATGGCAAGTGGTGAGACCTTATATTGCTAGACAAGGAAGCAACAGTTTCTGGATCTAGCTGGGCAAATCTAAAAACACTTGATTTCTTGCACTTCATCATCTTCTTTCACAGAGAGGGGGTGGGAAATGGCATATCAACAAGCTATAGCATGTCAGGAACAAATGGGTAATTATCAATAATTATCTGTATATAATATATGCATACATAAATTATACTCTTTATTCTAACTGAAAATTCTCAAATGTTAGCATTATGTGGTCATTGAAAATCTTTTAAGTAAGAAACTGGCATTTGTTATTGCAGGAAGCTCTACCTGGTAAAAAAATAATAATCACTCTGATCTGAAAGTAGGCAAATACCCTGACGGATCAGAAATTCCCTCCTTAGAAGCAGTTGTGATTCTGAAATGCAAACTTTAGAGTTTCAGAGCTATTCCCACAAAACCTTTGGACTCTCAGCTTCCTGTCTGTCAGTCTGGGGCTGGAAAAGAGTCACAAGTATGGAGGTCCTGATGCTCTACGCCAAGTCATCAGCTGGAGATCCCAAGGGATAAACTTCTTTTTAAAATGTCCAGGAGGCTTGGCTCTCTTGCAGCCAGCTGCCTATCTATCTATATGGTCTGCCAGGCAATTTCTTATCATGTCTAATTCATTTATGACTCCTAGCTTTGAAGTGTAAGGGAAGTTAGTGTGTACTTTTGCAGCAGTTGAATTATGGCAGAGAAAAGTTTTAGAATATAAAAGAGAATTATATTCAGAAAGCCCTTCCCCTGCTTCAGCCTTGTGGATCCTCCCATTCCAAAACCCAGAGCTGCTTTCAGAGAGGTATTTTAGGCAGGTCTTTGTCTTAGGGAAGAGAAAAGCAGTACCATGGTGGTCAGTGTTCAGCAGAGGTACAACAGCTGGCAAACACCTTGAAGCAACTTATGAAAGAAACAACCAAAATTTTTCCCCCCACACTTTTATTTTTCCTCTATTTGCTTAATGTAGAGCAACACTAAAGCTCTCCTTTCAGTAAAAATTTTTTGCTAAATAGGCTAATAGAAAGAGACCTATACAGAAACATTTGTATTGGCATTATTCTGTTGATTGTTATGGCTTCTTCTTTGCATCAGACACCAGACATTGTTTAATGGTAAACATGGTGAGATGCTAGACTGGTGGCTGGATTTGATTATCTTAAAGGCTTTTTCCAACCTTGACAATGGCACGATTCTATGATTTGGTGTTTTGTTCTCTTTTCCATCATTTTGTCTAAACATCCCACTGTCAGGAACAGAAACATGTGACTTACTTGCTCAGCACTGGTTTCTCATCATTAACTGGAATGATGTTTACTGAAATGGTTCTGAGGACTTTATGTTTTCCATCTGATAGCTGAATTTTAAAACTGTCAGTGAGATTTTCAGAGTTGTCATGCATGTACATCAGCTTCATCCCTATGTGAGGCAGGAAGAGGGTAAAAAAGGGAGAAAGAGAGGAAGAGGGACAATGGGTGAGATAAATGGAAAGAATAACTTAATCTGACTCCTGCACAATCCCTCTCATCACTTCGCTCTGCTTCAGTCACCTTTCTTCCATCTCCTCTCTCCATATGCTAGGGTAACAACAAACTTGCCTTAGCTATCAGAAGATGAGTTTGATGAGCCATTGCTGATCAGTGATCTAGCAACATACTATTGACTCAGGGTCACCAGCCTGACCTAAGTAAAGAGTGACTGTCCAAAAAAGGAGTCTCTGACAATCTGAAAAAGGTGCATTTCTTCTCCTCTCCTTATTCGATGGGAACTATAGAGAGGATGAAACTGCCAGGCAACACATTCCTGTGCTTTAAATAATCCTCAGGGAACTTTGAAGAAGCCTTTGGAAGGACAGCTGGCTTTGTATCTATGACCATGGACAATCAGATGTTATAGGCTAAAGATGGCTCAATCACCATTGTGGATAACAGGCAGAAGCCAAAAAGAAAGTCAAAACCAAGACTTGGGAAGGCAGAAGAATTTGGGGTGGACTCCTGATATTTCTGGAGGCTCATGTTAGACAGAGAGACAAAAAATCTTTCCTTGGTTTTTGAGGGCTGAACTGAAATTTGAGTGACGGTATTGAATTCATGCTCCTCTATAGTGATAGATTCCATCTTTTACTAAATAGCCACAGTCAGGAGGGATCCACCATATTCCTTGCACTGTTAAATACACTTTTTCATTACATGTACTTGAAACAGATTTGCTGCTTTAAAGCAGGCTGACTGCTCATGCTAAGCTGTGGAATCCCAATTTGTATGTTTATTGCTAGACATATGGTATATTGCAGCCTTTCAATGTCTAAAGAAGGCTTGTAGGAGAGATAGAGAGACTTATTACCAATGCCTGTAGACATAATAAGGGGCAGGAGTAGGTTTAGGTTGGACATAAGGACAAAAAGTTTTACAGTGAGAGTGGTGAGACACTGGAACAGTTTGTCCAGAGAGGTTGTGGAACACTGGAAGTGTTCAAGGTCAGGTTGAATGGGGCTTTAGGCAACTTGGTCCAGTGCAATTTGTGCCTGGCCATGGCAGGGGAGGTGGACTAGTTGACCCCTAAAGGTCCCTTGCAACCTAAAATGTTTTACAATTCTGTGATCATTTCTAGAAACCTCATGATCAGTTAATGTGTTTTTAAATCAGTCTTGCTGTCTCTCTATTCTAGATACTGTAAAACATTTACAAATGTATTTGATGATGTTAAATTATGTTACATTATTCCTTTTATTTCTTTTCAGAATAGATGATTTTCCTACTCATATTACTACCCTTTTCGATACAGAGGTCTCTCAGGATGATTTTATAGACAGTTCCTAAAATCAATAGATAAGGACAGCATTAAATATGGACAACTTCCATTCCTAAACATTGTCTTGAAAATAAACATAAGGCAAGCGAATAAATAAATTATGAAGATTTCTTTGGTGCGCCGCTTGCCTCATCAAAATAATGAAAGACCATTGTAAGAAGAATGCTGCACCTACCATTCCTCAGTAGTTCCATGGAAAAGGCATGAACAAGCAACCCATGGCTGTGGTGGCCATGGTTAATTAACTCTTTATAGTGCAGAACATCACTGCCGTGAACACCATTAATAAGGAACCCGTACAAGGGCATCTGCACAACCCCAAATACCAGAGGGTCTTGAGGCACATCCAGATCAACTGCATTGATAACAGACAGATCCAGCTCTTTCATCTCCCCTTCTTGAACCTGAACGTGAGAGAAAAAACATCCAATTCTTTTACATAAAAAGAAATCATAGAATTCTAGCATGATTTAATGAGTATTTTTGTGTATAACTGTATCTCTTGATTCATCTACCCTCACCAAGGAGATTTTTAACCAACCTCTGATTTCAACCAGTTTAAGAGACAGAGAAAGTGGTTACAGTGACAGAGAGAGAAATTGCAATAAGAAGATCATTTTGCCCACATTAATAGAAAATGCATTAAATCAGTGCCAAATCTAGTGCTCAGAAATGCACAAAGGGGAAAGTCGTTTAATATATAGAGGCATCTAAAAATGTCGATGCATATAGATTTATACATCCACGTTTTACTTTGCAGTTAGTTTACGCTCCGTTCATGGAATTATTTATATTAATGACAGTCTACAGAGAGGGGAGAAGCTATGCAGGAAATATTTAAAAATACTCTATTAAAAATGTGAAAGCTCTTAGGAATGCAGAAGGAGATGAAAGATCTCACTGTTTTCTAGATCACATATTTGTTTAAAGATTTGATCACTTCTTTTTACTTAAGTGCAAGTTTCCAAGATCTATGCACTGCTCCTATCCCACTGAAGTTCTGCCTTATAGGTTTACATGGGATTTCACTGGGCTGTTTCCTGAAGTAGGCTGAACAACAAAAAGTAAGGGAAATATGCAGAGGAACAGATATCAAGACAATGTTCTTATTTATATTAAAGAGTGGTTTCTGGTTAAAGTAGTTCTATGACAGACATATTGCTTATTTCCTTACAGTAATATTCCTGGCTATGAATTCTGGAACTTCATCATTGGTTGGACTGATTAGCACAAAAAATGGAGTCTCTGCTGAGCGATGCAGCCCATCAGTGACATAAAGTACAAATTTGTCTTCTGTTGGCTCCATTCGCACGTGCCTGGCTTGAACGTAGTTTATATTCATGGCTTTCAGATGCTTCAGCTGAAATGAACCTACAGATTTTAAAAAGAAAATGAGTTAGCACAATACTTTCATGTCTCCTAGTCTTATCCAGCATCAAAATAATTGAAACTATGTCTTTTTTCAAAGAATAAGTAACTTGAATTTTTAAGTTCTTTGTCATTTTTTGACAGTAAGAGTTACATTGCGCATGTTACTCCAGGAAACAAGCCCTTTACCCCCCAAAATGCATCATTTTCCTTCAGGTGGGATTCTGAGGCTTCTCACTTTTCAGTTAAGACAGAAAAACTGAGCCCACATGAAACCAACTCAAAAAACAGGTAGGAAAATATCTGAGGTCCAAGATTCCTTGATAGTGCTAGGTTAATCGCCGGACTTGATGCTTTTTCCAAGCCTAATGATTCTATGATTGTATTATTCTAATTACATTTTGAATGAGAGACCACAAAAATGAGAACTTAGGACTCAGTGATTACAGGTTTCCAGCTGAAGATGCCTGGTAAAAGCTGATAGCATTACAAATCATGTTACAATGTGTTCTGCTGAGGGTGAAACTGCCTTTCACAGTTTGAAAGTGGACAAGGGAAGTCATCATCTAAGTCAAACACCACCTCTAGCACTTCTGCAACTTTGCCTTGGAAACAAATGTGGGACCCAGGCTACTGCATTTAATTGGCAGAGGTGTAGGTGATGGGACACTGGAGTCTTTCATGGGGGACTGAAGAGGAAGGCAGGGAGAGCAGATTTGTATCTCGTATCGTGACTTCTAATAGATCTCAGCAGGATGCATTCAACAACTGTTGCCTTGTGTGCTTCAAGGGCCGATTCTTCACATTTGCATTGCTTTAGTCTCCCTTTGAACTCCTCCACAAAGTCCCACTGCTCTTCATTTGTCAGCACCTGCGTTCCTCATAAGTCTGTATGAATGCCCACACCTGCATCTGCACCACCAGAGCCCACTGCAGAGCTTTCCACAAGCCCTCCAGATCTAATCTGCTTGATTATCCTAAATTGTTAAGACTTACCTATGCTTATCCCAATGTTGCTCTTCTCAAAGCCAGGAGAAGGCAGTATGTTTTCAATGTAACCAAACTGGGGAGGAGAAACCAGCACAAACTGTAAGTCATCTGCAGCAGTGTCAGGGTCAGTGGCAAACAAATGTTTGGTAGTAAGGGTTGCTGAGGAGCCCTCCTCCACCACAAAGCTTGCACCTGCACACAAAAAACATGTTAAGAATTATTGGTCATGAGCTGATTTTACTGTTGTTTTTGGTAATAAGAATGGAAATAATAACAAAGGGCGGAAACACAACAAATACTGAATTACTGAGTACAAAAACTATACTGTTTTGTTTTAATGTTTTCTTCTCTGCTTTCACTGACAACTCTGCTTTTGCCATCACAGAAGTAGAGAAGAAGAGGATCATGAAATTATTTTACTGGTTAAGTTATTAGCTAAGGTTTATATACCGCTCAAGAACAGTTGTTACTTCTGTTTGTCAGAGCATTAATTACATGAGAGCTGTTAAGAATTGCTCGTAATGAACAATTTTTCATGCATCACTGCTTAATTTCCCTGCTGGGACAATGCTTTATTTCCAGAACATTACTTGGGTGAGCGCCTGCAAATTATAAAGCTATTCATACATATGCTTAAATAGTCTCTGAGATACATAACATATACCTGATATTTACAAACAAATGACATTGAAAGACACAAGCATATAGAAAACATATTTTTAATATGTACACCACAGACCACACTAAAAAGCCCAGGAAATTGATGGAAAATTCACATAATGGGCTGCAGTTGGACTAGATGTACATTATGAACTATATTTCCATTTTAACTGAATTTCTTAGATTCAGAAGTGTAGTTGTGAAAATGTGGCTTCATATCTATTAATGTATAGCTTTTGTCTTTATTTGCTAAAATAATTAAATATGATGATTCTGTCCCAAATTTCTGGTTTGTGCTCTACACACAAAGGTAAATAAATATCTCTATTTATGGTTATTTATGGTTATGCTTTTGCCCTGTATAAACCTGATAATTGTTGAGCCATGAGTTCAGTTCAAGGACAAGATATAGATCACTTTTACCTAGACATAGCTTACATATGCAGCAGTTAGCATGTAGACATGGTAGGGAGCAGATCTGAGTGCTCTTATCTCTAAGTGCATGCTTTAAACATGCAGCTGAAGAGCAGCCAGCTCAGACTTGCACTGGCAGCTGGATTGGGTGTTTGAACTGTACAAGGAAATGAAAATTAAATTGATGAAAATTCTGATACAAAACTTTTGTATGCTGATCTCAACTAACTATTTCTAATGCTAAAAATCAAAACCAAAAGCAGCCACTCTGAGTCTTTAGCCATTACAGCGCTGGGTAGCCCCCTTTGTACTGCTGTATTGAGAGGAAGCTTTCACCGGTTAAAATTGATGGAGGCTGGTTGTCCACTGGGAGCACGGTGATGTTAAGGTCATAGACAGGAAAGGGATCATCACGTGAAACTGGGGGGGAAGGAAGTCCATCGTAACAGCAGTCTGTCACATCTAGACCAGCCTCGCCATCAGAGACAATCAAGGTCAGGACCTCAATGCAAGGAGTCAGGCCAATCTCACCACCTGTGAAAAAATATTTAGAAGAAATTATTTATCAAAACTTCCTGAAGACTAATTTTTGTCCTGCAAGGACAGTCTTCAATATCAAGTCAGAAGAAAAAGAAAGCAGCAGCAAAATTACTGGAATTCTTAATTCTGAGTGGTGAGATGCTGCTTGGTTAGAGATTTGGTTTGTTGTTAATAATTAATTTTAACCAGCTCTCTTATATGATATAATAAGAGGGTGTAGAAAAGAGTCTTAGCATTGTTATAGTAATTATAATGTTATAATTGCAATGTTATGATATTATGTTATATTGTAATAACACAGTTAATAGTCCTCAAGATTCTGTTCTTTGTGCACTAATGTATGTACAAAATTTATATTATGTGGGGAAAGTGTTTTTTCTGCACTTCTTATCAAGGAATGTAGGAAAATCTGTCTTTTATATATGTTTTCCTCTATGACAAATGGTAATATCCATGCTCTTCCAAAAGAAAAATATTAATATAGCAAGTACTGTATATATTCTTATGTGCTTCTTATCCTTAAAAAATGGACTATAACAAGAACTGTACTTTATTGCTGTACTTTATTACGGTACTGTATATTATGCCTATATGCAATCACATTTAAAATGTGGGTTGATACAGCACTGGGAACTGCCACCCCTTGCAAGAAGCATCTGTGGGCTCAGAGCATTCCAGCTGTCAGCACTTCTGGCAGCCTGTGTCTTGCATTGCTGCAAGATATCATTAATAAGCAGCCTGAAAGGAAAGTGACTCCCAGACTTCTCTTGTAATACCTACTGACAGCACATTTAATGTTAGAAATTTGGAAATGAAAGCCACAAACGCTACATCCTTGAAAGTAAAACTTCATTGCCCCTGAAAAATATTGTCATTGAAATACAGTTTGTGATGTCTTTGGAATGCAGAAGAAAAGTTTGTTGGTGGTGGCCACAATTAAGTACTTCCTTTTCAAATACCAGCTGCTCATTTTAGACAGTGCCAAGCTTGAAAATACCATATCTATTCTCCATGCTAACACAGAATTACAGAATCATTAAAGAGAAAACCAGAATATTTCAGGGGAAAAAAACCACTAAAGCTGCTATTCAAAGACGTAGAAAGGATAAATCAATCACAATGAAAGGATAAATTTAAGTAAGAAAGGAAGTTTACCAGCCCTTGATTTCTGCCAGTAATTAAAAAAAAAAAAAAAAAAAAAAAAAAAGTACTAACAATAAAACCACAAAATAAAGCATTTTAAACATTTTTTTGTCTTTATGAAACTCAGAACTTATCTTTTGGTATAGAAAGACTATGAGCTGTCCAAAGTAGATAGCCTTCTAAATTGGAGAGGCAAGGAAGAAGTAAAAACGGGGGGTATAACTCTCATAAGACACACCAAAATACTGTAGTTTGTACTTAATAATAATTTTGTCAAAAAAGCCCAAGACATTTTGTCAGCAACAGTGAAAGTGTTCCTCCTGGATTATGGTGCTTTCATATACTTGTTCAAATATAATTTTCAGTTCAAGCAGGGATTTGGATAACATATTAAAACATTTGGTGGTTGTCTATCAGACAGCTCTTTTTTAAAGCCAGTTTATTTTTTTCCCTAGTCACAACGCACAGTTTCTAAGAAGTTCCTACTGGAATTCTGCAAAGGTGTTAAGATATTTTTTACTAATACTTGTCTGACCACCTTTCATTCTAATTGTGTCCTTAGCTCACTTACTGGTGTGCGTGTAGGTGACTAAACCAGCGATGACATCAGCCTGGGAGAAACGATCCACGGCAGAGCCAGCTCTCCTCACTAGCCCATGGTGGGGCTGGCGGGCCAGCATGAACACCAGCTCCATGTCGTCGCTGTCCACATCTGTGGCATAAATGTACTCCGAGGAGAGGACAACTTCTTCACCCTCCCGGCAGTAGAGCACGGGAACAAGGCCTGTTTGCATAACAGGTAGCTCATCATTCACAGGCAACACCTAATCAGAAAAATAATTTAAGGTTTTCTTACTGTTCATTTCAGTGGAAGCCAGTTGTTTCAGGACACTGCTTTGCAGCTCAAGCTAATAGTTTGATGCCACTGTCAGAGAATACTGAGCTTTCTCTATGAGCAAAAAGAAACCAGCTGAAGTAAAAAAAAAAAAACAGTTAAAGTACAAAGTGCAAGTCAAAGCTCCTCTTAATTTTGCCACATTAACCTGAAACCTACGGTTGAAATGGAAGCCTAGCATATCCATTATCTTCCAGTTTCCAAGGTAATGCAAGGACTTTCAAAAATCAACCTTTGAACCATTTGCCTCCACACAGACAATTGCTCTCAGAAACGCGCCACACACTGACCTTGACCTGCAGGATGAACTCTACAAAATGGATGCCATCTGAGGCTGCAAAGAAAATTTCATCAGTGAGAGTCTCAGAGCTGTCATGACGATATCTGTGGAAAAAAGATTACAGAGCTACACAAATTTTTCGCAGATAAAAAGAATCCATGCTTTCTGGTCATGCCTTACAATGTGTATCCCTATCTGTGTAAGGGTGTACACCTAACCCTGCTGATTCTGAATCAGAGTTTCTCCAAAGGGTTTTTGGGGTCTCTTACAAGAAGAAAACTCCCAAAATAAACCATCCATCAGTCAGGAAAAAGATTTCCCTAAGGATTTGTCATGTATGTCCTGGCTGCTTGTGAGGTGTTTAGTAAAACGTGTATTTCAGGACTGTGGTGAGTCTCTACTTTCTAAGAGATGGAATAGAGCCAGGGAGCTCTAACTCTGCATGCATGTGTCATGTCTTCTTCTTGCCACAAATAAAGAAGCAAAATTTTCTTCTCTACATTACTTAATGTTAAAAAAGTTTTCTTGTAAACAAACCAAGCTTAATAAACACACAACTTTCTTAAAAGAAAAAAGCTGGCACCAGTGTCTTCTTCACAGGAGCTTCATGGCTGAATACAGAATTTGTCTCCTCACCTGCATGAAGCAGTGCTTTTATAGAGAAATCTATTTACAGCAGACATGCTGACTCCCATTTCCTGGCCACTCAATGCTCATTTCATGGTGACATTACAATCCCAAGGTTCAGCCAGCAATCTTCTGGAGCAGCTCTGCCAGAGCTATGGTGAACACTGCTATGGTGAGCTCTGCACCACTTCAGGCTTTAGCTCATTCAACTGAGAGCCTCAGCTACCACAAAAGACAGCCACCTCTCTTCTAACCTCACTGCCAGGGTACGCAGGTCCTCACAGGAAAGCCTGTCACCTCCATTCATGGGAATGTTATCCAGCTCCACCACCCCATGCTGCGGCTGCCTCTGCAGGAGCAGGAAGAGATGCTCTCCTTTCGTGTCAGAATCAGAGATGAGAATGTGTCCCTCTGTAATAGGGGTCGTGCCACCCTCTTGCACTCTCAAAGGGGTTGCTAAAACCTGCAGGGAGGAGAAATGCTGAGCTTTCCGTGCTGCTGCACCTCTAAACACACACCAAACAGGGTTATTCCCATTTGCTGTGCTATAAGGGTGTGGGACACAATACAAAAAATATGCCAAAGGATATCTCTTTTCTGCTGTGTTAGAAAAAGCTAACAAAATTACCAACAGTGGTCTATAACATGTGCATCATAGTTCTCATCCCATTTCTGGAGGCTTCAGACCTCCTAAGGCAATAAGCAACACAAAATATAGGGATGCAGTTTTGCTAACCAAGATGCAAAGCATATATGTTTTTGTACAGATACATAGATGCCAAAGGTAGTCCTCTGCTTATCAAGGAACATGACTTTGCACACTCGCTAGACTTCACTAGAGAAGTACTCACCTAGTGCTTCTATCCCAATGCAAGCTGTGTGCAAGACTCTGAAACCCTGATACCATGGAAAATTATTTTTTTAACTCAGTAAAATCAGAACATTTTATTTTGTTTGTACCCAAAGCAATTTCCAAGTCCTTCCTTCTCACTTTCCTGCCCTACACACTACCCTACCTCTGGGGCTTGATTGTCCACAGGAAGAATTGTAATATTGAAGCAAATCCCATACAAAGTGCCTCCATGCTGATTGCTGACAGAAAAAACAAACTGGACTTGCAGAGGTTCGGGTCCAATGTCCTGCAGGGGTGGCATGTAAGCAACTTTCATATAGTTCACAGCATGCTACAAAAAGAGAAGAAGGGTACATGTAAGAGAAAATCATGGGGGGATATTCATAATCCATGACATTAGGGATCTTTATCCTCCCCTGTTTAGGTGCTCTCCAGCCATCAAAATAAACTTTAGAAATTTTGTATGCTTTAGCTACTAGCCATACCTTGATTAAATGCATCTTTAAATATAAATTAGGTGAGTACACGTTCAAGTACTCAAACTTCTAGCAAAGAAATTCTGATATGGTTTAGAAGTGATAGCAGATGTCATGGCCTAAACTTCTTTAGGGGTCCCTGTCAAAATGCTGGTCCAAGGACCTTTTCTAATTGTGACTTTAAAATAAACAATTCATAAAACCTAACACCTCCCATAGCAGCTGAATTTGCCCTCATTATTATGAATAGTAAGTGCATGCCCTCTCTTTCATGGCAAGGACAGGCCAGTGATAGGAACGTTAAAATCTTGCATCCAGATACCGATATGAGGCACCCTCTGTAGGGTCAGAGCTCTCATTATGGTTCTGCAATGATCATCATGCCACTTTAACCATACAGCAGGATATAAAACAGGTCACTTTAGTAATACTTATTTGTCAAACTACAAATGCATGAAAACTGAATTACAAAATCCTGAGAAAGTCTGTTCCAGCCTGTTTATCCAGCACTACTGGTATCTACTAGAGGAGACACTGAGATGAAGAAAGAAAGTGTTCAAGATCTCATTTCCACATTTTTCATAATTTTTCATTTCTCTTTCATCATGTGAAGCCAAATTCAGCCTACCCAAGCAACTGTAGCCCCTGCTGCTTTTAGGATATTTGTGTTTACATATTGAAAAACTGAAACATGATAGAAATTTGTTTTAAAATCTGGTACTGGAATAGCAGAGTTTTGAGCTTCTTAAGCAAAGATTGTGATAGTACTGCTCCTCAGTTTTCACCACTCGTTTTCCTGTCAAATAAAAGCTATACACTTGTAACTTTTTAAAATTGTTTAGAACTCATTACGGTATCAGGTAGCATAACAAACCTGAGTAAATGACCGCAGTGCAAGAGCAGTAGGATCCTTGACCAGTTTGGGAATGGTGTCCACCATAAACAGCTTCCCAGCATCTGAGTAGCTACACAAAAATATGTGCGTCACATCTTGTCTAGCAATACCAAAGAACAAGGAAAATAGCCATGTAGCTCAATCTTGCATTTCAAATTATCTTCAAACTTCCACCTGCATTGAAAGGAAAAATATTTTCCTTTCTTCCATCCTTGTTATCCATTTTAACATTACCACAGAAAACTGACCAAAAGAAATACTTTTCATGATGATCATGAAAAGTCATCCCATAAGCAAGAATTACTGTGAGTGTGTCTCTACACACCCCAGATACTATTTACACCACCTGCAAGTCTAGTCCATCACAGTATTATTATTATTACTCGCCCACCTGCATTTATCTTTAAGTGGAAAAATTAATTATTTCTAGTTTCATGCATGCTATAAACTCTGAAATTAACTGGTTTCCAGCAACCCAGCTTTCCAACAGCAGTAACCAGCAAACTGGATAACCATGTGGCTATTTGACTGATTAGGAAAACAGCCGTCTCTCCCAGCTACATAATGATCCTTTGCTGCTTGAGGTCAAAATTGAAAGTGTTAATCTTCAGCTTAAACCATGCAATTTCTGGATTTGAAACTTTTCGTTTAGCAAATTGTTGCTGATGTTCTAATGAGATTACACCACCAGTGATGTAAACTGCTACTGCACCCATTCATTCCATACCTCCCTTGCTCCCATACTGTGTTTTGCCTGTGTTCTGCTCCACGTCTTCCTAGTCCACATTCGGGAGTGTCTGATACATATTTTTGAAAAAGCTGCAGCACCTCCTGGTCTCAGTCTGGGGCAGGCACAGGTCAGCCCCATTCTAACTGTTAGAAGAGGTGCTGTGTCTTGTGCTTGAGGCTGTACAAAATCCCAAAAGTCAGTGTAAAATTCATGTCAAACAAAAGGAAAGTATTTCACAAGGTTTACTCCTTCTTGTTTCTTGTTCAACTATGAATTACCTATTTTTTATTACTCTGAGTATTACTCTCTTGCTTCAGGCTCTAGCTTACCCTTAATCATCAGCAGGAGAACTGCATCCAACTATTGTCACCTGCACTTTCAACAAACAGAGGAAGAACTTGAGGCACCAGTATGTTACTGTCACTGAGGCTGCTGCTCTTACATGGGTTATTCCCCAGTCCCATCTGAAAGGTTTGTCAGGTTGCACCTACCCATGGGTGCAAGAGAAGAATGGGGAAGTGGTTATGGTGTATGTGAGCTCCCGGTCTTGCTCCTCCACATCTATGAAGTGGAGATGTTTCTTAGTTAGGTGAGAAATCTCAGTCTCCTTAACAACCAGGTGGCGGGTCACTCCTGGAGCTTCTCTGGGCAGCTGGTCATCCACAGGGATAATGAGAACCATCATCACCTGCAATTGGGGAGACAGTAGAACCATCAGCCATTGCTCTCAGTAAGAGAGTGTCCCAAGCAGCTGTTAACGAACAAGCACGAAGAACTGGATCACTGGACTGTGAGATACAGGATGTGGCTGTCATGTCATATCATCAACACATGATTAATGGAGGTATTTAACAGTTAAAGGCAAAGCTTTCGAATCTTAGAGGTTTCCCTTTAAATTAAATGCAAAGTTAAATTTAGTATGTTGGACTTTTGCATTAAAAAATAGTCTATTCTCAGTTGACTTCAGGATGGTTGTTTAATTTGTTTGTACTATCCCCAAATACGATTTGTTTTCAACATTTTTTTATAGCATAGGAAGAAGTCTTTTTGATGAACTTTAATCAGCCAGGGAGAATTACCCCATTGAAAGCAAGAACAAGAAATAGCCCTAAAGAACACGAGTTTTGGTGATGACTGTCATCAGAAAAAATCTATACAAGTTTTATTTGAAAGCCTGTCAGAACATGTAAGATATTAGCCATTTGAAGAAAAAATTCAGGAGACTGCAAAGATGCTTCCTTTCCATACCTGTGGCTCTGAGAGATTTGGAGGGTCATGACTATCACATAGCACAAACTCAAGGGAATCTTCAAATACTTCTCCTCCCAAATGATGATAATAAATCATTCCATTAAATAGATCCCTCTGAAGAAAACTGTTGACAGAATACCCTGTTGAAATGAAAAATTCATCTTCTATTGAACACTCCATGATTTTAATGCTACATTAAAGTTATGCAGTTAGTTGCCCAAGTAACTGGAGAAGTATAATGCCCTCTTTTTCACCCTAACTGGAGCAAGTCCTTCAAAATGTTCTCGCATTGTCTTCCACATTCTCTGAAGATCATCATCAAGTTCTTTTCTGTGTCAGTTAAAGATCATTCAAAAATGAAGCAAAAGCCCTGTTCAAAAGTCAGAGCAGAATTTGCAGGACTAGCAGCCTCTACAGCCTAGCACAGGAATTTCTGGGTTATTACATGGAAGAAGAGTTTTCTCATCATTTAGCATAATTAGGATCATGTCTTAGCTCTGACTTTGTCACAGATCCTTGCATGTAAACTAACTCACACCAATACTTTTTCCGGAGTAAAGAACTGCAGGAAAATGGACTCAAAATGGAAAAATTACAGGATAAATTGTGTACATAGGAACAGTTATGCTAGTGCAGAGATCAACATTAATTAGTGTTGGGGTTTTACCCTACAATTAAATAAGTCCAAAATTGCCACTATTTTTCCTGAGCCAAAATAAGGTGTCTGACTGTAACATGTTCTGTATTTTTAAAAGGAGGGGACAAAGAAAAATTTGCGGATGTGCTTCATTACCTAGCAAGTTTGGTCCTGGTTTCTTCAAGACTTCTCCTGCTTGTGGTGGCTTGGTAATATTGAATAGTATGTAGTGATCACTGGAATCCATGTCCGAAGCATGGAGCATGGAGCGCTGAATCAGGATTGTCTGTCCCTCGTGAACTTCAATGACCACATTGCTGATCAGAAATGGAGGGCTGTCATCTTTAGGGAGGATATTTATTGGAAACTTGTGGCGAATACTGTGGGAGCCATCAAAAATTCTAAATACCACAAAGTCCTTAGTAGAATCACTGTCATCATGATGGTAGTGGACAACTCCAGCCTGAATGTCAGAGACAGTGAACATGAATCCTTTCCCTCCTGTTAAAACAGTGGAAGAAAAGGCATCAAAAATGTATGGTTCAGCCCAGAAAAGTATCTTTTCACTAATATGAAGATTATTGAGGGAGAGAGATGAACAGCATGTTGCTAACTAGAAAAATCAAATGCAATTTCACCTATCAAAAAAAAAAAAAGTTGTAGGAGTTGGAATAGCTAATAAGAATGCAAAATTTGTAACTGTGACAGCAGAGAAAATCCTCCAAACGTCACGAAAGGTATGTGGAGACATCAAGGATTTTTAACTGTGATTGTTTCCACTTTAATTTCTATTTTCTTATCAGAGCATTTTACAGGCATTTTAAGCATCAAAGAATATATCAAATATATATATTTATAATTAAGGATCAGGACTTCATTTCAAGTAAAATATAATGATGTAGGGATTTTGGTATATTGAGGTTGTGGTCTGTCATAAGACAGTTTTATACCTCTGCTTCACTAGAAATGTTATGCATACAGACAAATATTCAGGCAAGCTAAAGGATTCATGAACTGCAAGCTGGCACTAAAAGGTATGATCTCCCCAGGGCCACCAAGAAAACAAGCCAGGCTTTCCTCTAAGGTTTTGCCAACAAAAAGACAATTCCCAGAAGGTGTGGTGTTGTTTTCCTTGGCATGAGGAGAACCTAAAGAGAATAAGGCACAGTCACTGGAGATAAAATACCCACCTCTGGCTGTATGGTAGCCTGAGAAACCCTCAAGCTCAGTATGCACAGGCAGGATTGCCACAGGAGATGGGCCCTGGCTGGCGGCACAGCCTCCCTAGCACTGTCTCTGGGGAGACACAGCACTGCTAGCACTGCTGCAACCCACCCAGCACTGCTGCCAGCACGTGGTTCCTGCCTGCAGCTCTGCAGGAGGATGATCTTGCAGACACTGTCTTTTTACTGCCTTCTTAAAACTTCCTGATTTTTATAGATTCCCACACTGGACTACTTGTCCGGAGTTCCCTGGAGTTAAGTTTACTTCTGAATAGTGTCTGTATCTGCTATATTCAAAACATCATCCTTCCCTTCCTTTAAATAGCTTCTTTACGTCTTTAGGTTATGCATGTTACATGAACACATTCAACTATCAAAAAATCTCAGCATTGATAGTGGCAACATGTTCCGACCCTGCCAAGAGCAGAGTGATTTCCATTACATAACCTTTTCCCCAAGCACTGTGATGACTGATATGCTGGAGAGTAGAACTAGTGATATTGATAATGCAGAAGGCTAATGAGTTAGAAATCTAATTTAATTTCAACTTTTTGAAATAAACCTTAAAGCTGCCAGTAACAACTATATCCAAATGCTGTCTGTATTTGCCAACAAAACAAAATCACTTGGCATTCCTTAACATCTGCAAGCAAAAATGTAAGAACTGAAAATGTATTGACTGTGTTTCTCCAAAGTCATGTTTCTCAATGAAAGCATAGCTGATTTCTTTAAAATTTTGCCTTTGGAGTGTAAACATACATTAAGAAAATGAAGGTTTAAATACTGAATTTTTGGAACATTCCTGTTTTAATACCTATGCCTAATACCCATGCCTAGCATGGTTGTAGCAGGGGAAGGCGGTCAGCAGAGGGAGCAGAGCTGTTGTTTTATCACAGAGGAGATTTTTCCAGTCTCTGCAGTTGAAATTACCTACCTCTGACTGAGAGCTGCCCGTGCTGTAAGCCATCGACTGTGACCAAGCGAACATTTTGGATGTCATCGTTGTCTACAATTTGGAAGTGCTGCCATGTGATGGGTCGGGATTGCCCCTCTAGCAGGTTGAGTCCTACAAAGAGCAGAGAGTTACGTCACTGTGAGCATCTAACACTTCTAAAAGTGTTTCCAACCAGAGGAAAAAACTCAGAATATTTAATTCTATCTGCACATCTATCTGTGAAAGGCATTCCAGTGGAGGTTTAGATATTAGGAAAAATTTCTACACTGAAAGAGTAATTTAGCTTTGCAACAAGTTCCCCAGGGCAGTAGTGGAGTCACCATCACTGGAAATGTTCAGAAAACAGGCGGACAAGGCACTTCATGATATAGTTTAGTGGGCGTGGTGATATTCAGATGAAGATAATTTTGGGGGTTCTTTTCAATCTTGATACTTCCATAATGCTATGACTTTAAGGCCACCTAAAAGTCTGACAACAGCTTCTGACATACTTGAATTTTTTCATTGTCTTTAAGGAATCTTTTTCAGAGAAATAACCAATTCTGATGTTGCAAAATGCACCTAGTGCAGGTAGCTTCACGTGTAAGTTGCACATTGTGTCCTGGGGGAGGGAAACATCTGGAGCCCCAGGCAAAGAACCATCAATAGGCATGGGGTGTGTCTGGTCTAAAAGAGGGCATGGGGTCTGTCTGGTCACCCAGAGACTGCAACAAGAACAAATATCACCACTGGAACAAGTACACACAGACTGTGGGGGTATAAAAGATAGGTATTCCTGTGTTTGGGGTCCCTCCCTGCAGACACCCAGTTTGAGGTAATTTTGTGCTGCTGCACCACAATTAAATTACATAAAGGAAACAGACAGCAAGGATTCCAATATGGGAAACCCAGACTGAGCCAGCAGCAGAAACTTGTCTGTTTGTGTGTGTGTGGTGAGTGTGGGAAGTCAAGCAGGACATCCATCGGGTCACTGGAGCCACCTGCTGTGGATGGCTTCAGTCCCAGCAGTGCAATGCCTTCAGTCCTGGGTAGTGCAGTTGTGGCTCACAGGGAGGGGTATCTGAAAGGTAAGGCAGGAAATTTCCTTGACATCTGGTTTCTAATTATCTGATAATCTAATGAGGCACATTTCTGGACATTCGCACTGACAGGAGCATTGCGCTTGAAATCTCACAATGTCTGAAACTGGGCATTTAGATTTTTTAGTGAGTTAAAAACATATGTTGATCTTCCTGAGAGAGGACAGGTGCTCCTTCTTAATTAGATAGTCATTTCAGGTGAGGTTTCTCTGGAAAACATGAGGCGCCTTCTGCTCAGATCCTTTCCTTTTCTACCATAGGAAAACTGCACTTTCCCTGGTGTTAACTTCTAGACGTGTTTGATCTTATATTTTTTCCTTTTGATGATTAAATATCATGCACTCTAGATGAGAGACTCTGTTCCCTTTCCAGTGCAGGCATTATAAATCTGCTTGAATTAGACCTAACCCTGTAAGGTTTCCAGGCTTTAAATGCTGGTGGTATATCATGCCCTTTTTCCTATTTGTTAATTTTTGCACACTTCCACTTTAAATAACACCAACAAGCCTTGGTCTTTCCTATGTGCTACCCCATTCTTCCTATTCCATAGGAGTAGCCCTTAATATTCATACCTTTTTATGTACAGTCCATTCTTCAAGAAAATGCTATATGAATAAATCACAGTTCTCCTGTAACTCTATTTTTTCTTTATTTTTCATTCCAGTTAAGACATTAGATCTTTTTCAAGTTGTTGTAACATGTTCCCTCCAAAATGGATATAGGGGAAAATAGATTTCTGCTCCTTCACTTTAATGATCCTTAGACTCCAGGTGTAAATCTGATTTTTAGAGCTTTGTCAAATATTTGTGCCAAAATGTTATTGATTCTGAAGCAAAATTAACTTAGCGTGAGAGATCTCACCTGTATTCCACGAAACCCGTGGGGCATTTGTATCTGTTGTTCTGATGGAAAGATGCACAGTGATTGGTGAACTCCTTTCAAAGTAGAAGTCATGCACCTCAAACTCCACCTGTTGTGAAAACAGATAAACTGCTTATTGAAAACTGGAAACAAAAACGCATATACTCCAAAACACATATAGTGCATTCTCTTCTGAGAGACCTTACAGGCTATTATCTGATAATATGTTAATAAACAAAACTTGATTTAGCTTCTAAAAAGAGACACGGAAGTTCTGCACAAAACTGAACCTTCTTTGCTCTTCGCAGTGAATTCTGTGAAACTTAGTTTATAGTGTGTGTAATTTTCATTTTATTTGGGGTAGTTAAATCATCAATTAATATGGAGCTTTTTTAAACTAGTAGTAATAAAAAGTGAGGGAGACATTTCCTGCTTCTTTAAGATGCTTTTTTAAGGACTGAAATAGGTATGACAGAAAATATATGCACTAGTACAGAAAAAATAATTTAAAAATAAATCAAACTCTTGAGCTTTCAGATTCCAGAACTGTCAAATTCTTGAACCTGCAATCAGACAATGCTGAAAGCAGAACAGAGATGAGGCACTTAAGGAGCAGATGTTTTGGTAGGATGTCTGGTCCTCACTTTAAGGAAACAGGGAAATGGGGCTCCTGTGAGAGCCAAGAAAAAAAAGGTGAGACAAGTCTTGTCAGCATCAATTGCCAGTTACTGTTGCTGTTGCTCTGCTTTCCAGGCAACCATTTCCTCAGCTTATCTTGCTGATTTCTTGTTTGTTCAGTTTTATTGCTTTAGTACCAACCATTTTGCTTTGATTGGATAATTCCTTAAGTAACTTATCAGACAGTATTTCATAACTCGCTCAAGAACCTGCAGACAGAAACCTGACCTCATTCATCATTTCCATCATGCTCTCTGTGTTAGTGACATGCGTTTACTACTCCCAGCAGGAACTGTTGGGAGCCCTTTTTTGTTATCCCTAAATCCTCATTATCACTGCAGGTAGGCTGTAAGGCCAAAGAGCAATCCTGGCCTTTACCTGGTCTATCTTTCACGACTTTCAATATGTCACCTCTGCACAGGTCACAGAGATCAGTAACATCATGCAGGGATAAAAGCTGTGTGGAAAGGCACCACTGATCTTTCCAAAGCCTCTTGGGTAGAAGTAAAAGCCCTGTCATTTCACTATTCCTCTTACTAAAAAAAAAAATCCTGTTTAGGTATTTCTCAGTCAGAGGGGATAAAAGGTTTCAGTACAAAGAAATTCTTATGGAATGAACAATAAACATGTATTTTGTGTTAGTTAAGATGATGTGTCATAGGAGAAAGTGGTAAAAGATTTTGCCTCTGCTCCTGTATTGCATATAGTTTTCAAAACTTTTTTCTCCTGAAAAATGTTCATTACATGCGATTACATTTATTTCCATTTTACTTAATCTTAAGCAGGTGAAAACCAGTAAATGTTCACACATCCCCCTGTTACCTCATAATTCCTCCTCTCTGTGTGGCTGTTATTTGGAGGCTGATAAGCAATGAGCATGTCGCTGAGATCGTTCCACGTGAAGGAGCCAATAGGTTTGGTGTGGTCAGAGAGGTGAGTGATAAAGCCTCGTGGAGGTGGCTTGGTGATGTTGAATATAAGCAGGGACTTTGGAGTTTCATTGTCTTCAGCATCAATGGTTGTGGTTGTAATAGGGGTTAAAATAAATTGATCTACTTCCAGGATGAACTTTGCCATCGGGGCAGCTTTGGGTCTTTGGTTGGGAACAGCACCTCTAATCTGAACAGGCAGCCATGCATACTCCGTCTACAACAGAAAAAAATGAGACAACTGAAAAGGTAAAGTAAAGTGAAAAAATAAATCAAATTTCTTCTAGCTTCACATAGCAAATCAGGGTACATGTTAAAGCAATAATTATTTTGAAAAGAAAAAATTAAAATATTTTAATTAGAAAATGCCTAGAGTAAATATTGAGACATCAAGAATATGACTTTCAGGTTCACTAGTCTTATTTGTGTCCTTAATTTGAGGCTGAAATGACTTACTTAATTTGATGTGAGTTTAATGAATAACTTTATCTGACAGAAACATGCACAAGCTATTAATTATTATTAACTGAATATGTTCACAGAGCTCTTAACTTATAATTACTGTGTATGCTGAAGTCAGTGCAGATCACGTTGTACAGAAGTTGTGGAATTATGCCAGAATTAATTTTTCTCTCAGGATAAACTAGTTATGTCTGACAGTAATCAGTCAGAGGTGTTTCTCTCTAGCCATAGTGGTCTAATCATAGAGGCATGGAGATAATGCCTTTCATTAACTTAGCTGGCAAATTTCTAAGAACTGAAAAGATTTAAAGGCTCCCTATCTCTCTTCAAATGTGACAAGGAGCAAAAAATTATTAAAAAAGAAACAACAACAGAAACCACAGGATGACATTATAAACTTGCATAAAAACCTACCTTGTGCAGGGTTTTGCTTCTGCTGTCTGAGAGATCCAACCTCACAGGAATATAATCAGTGTCAGGTGAGGGGGGATCAAGGTGTCGATACTGAATTCCCATCCTCAGAAATTCTTCACAGCTCATCTTTTTGTTGGTAATGTCTCCTAGTCCCTGTGCACAGCTCCTGTTTCTGCACTGTTGGCCCAGGCTGTGCTCTGTAACCCAAAAAGCAACAGTGAAATTTACCAGAGCAGAAACCACCATGGGGAACCTGCCCATGTAGCTAAAGCAACCCTGAGAGAGACAGTGTGATGAGAAGTAGGGCTCCTTTCCCTAATTTCTCCTACAGGATTTTGTTTTCCTCTGATATCTTCCAACTCCATCCTACCTTGGTGTTTTGGTTAGGTGCTGCCTCCAGCAACGACCTGTTCTGTTTCTATTGAGTCTTGGCACATACAAAGCTGTCACATTGGTCCTACACACATCTATGGGCCAGAAACCTGGCCAGAATCCAGTCAAGGAATTATTGACCCAGATCTGTGATCTGCATGGTGCCTCACAAAAACTTCATGTGCCTTTCATGCCCACAATAGCTCAAGCTGCTCATTAAATTTCACACAACCCACTGTTACACAGCACGTCTGAAACAGCCCACTGCTCCAGACTTAATCTGCTGCACCTCTCTGGAGGTGCCAATGCAAACAAGAAAAGCACGTCATACTAGTGCCAGGGAAGAAGCTCCATGGCTGATCTCCACCAAACTGCCCTTGCTGCATTTTCCCGGCAATAAGCTGGCCATGAGCAGGCAGGTGAGTTTCCGAAGAGACTATGGAAATGGTGCAGTCCAGGTTTATCTTCCTGTCGTAATCAAAGGTGAGGATGTTCTTGTCAATCACCCTGGACAGACCATAGTATTCAGGGACCTCCAACGCATGGGACCGCATTTTTATGATGTTACAGTCTGGCTCAAGTAACTGCACATGAAGGGTGAATGTTTCTACAAATGTTTCTGTTTCTGTAAACCTGCAAAGGACAGAAGAAAATCAGTTATGCTTCATGCCATCTTCTGTTGCTTTGTGATCTGGGCATTGTCCTCATCTTTGAAACGGAATTAATTGAACTGATTTCTCTCTTTGTGCTCAAGCCTTGAATCACCATAGCATAGATCCTGCTGCCCAAATTCCCCTTCTTATAAGGGGGTGTGTGTGAAGATGTTACTGTCTGTGTGTATGTGAGAGTACCTGTCCCTATCAGCAGGACAACAGAGAGCATACATGCAGTATTCTGAAAGTGCTATTGCCCCTTTCCACAGCATAATGAAAAATCACTGGTTGTGTGTAATAAGCCAGCAATACATAATACACGTTAAATGAGCATATCTGCAATACATGGTGAGAAATGTTTCTGTAAACAGATGGTCACTTCCTGACTAATGATGCAGCTAGTGGATCTAAGTGGTTACATCATGTACAGCAGAACATGCTTTAACTGTAAAAAATGTTCTTCCTAAGGTCAGCTGGGCTCCTGGTGACAGTGAAGTGTGACCTGCTGCTGCTGCTTACCTGTACAGCCTAAGCATGACCATGTCTTCATCTAAAATTGGACATCCATTGTGGGTATATTTGACTTCATTAGGAAGGAAGTGGCAGTCAAAAACCTATGAAGGAGAAAGAATATTCTGGCACCACACTGCCGAAGAAGTTAACTTCACAGCCCCTGTTCCACTTCTCTCTGAGTTCCTGGAACCAGACTAACAGAATGTTTGATATGTAGTTTATTTCTGTGAATAGGTATTCGCCTGTACTGGGATCCCATAGTGAGAGCCAGAGCAACCACTTGGCCTGGGGCTGCCTGCACGCCACAATTAGAAGGGCAAAGGCTGTATGTGATTGTTTCAGGCCACCAAGTCCCTCCCCAGTACAATAAATAGTTTGACCTCACCTTCTTTACCACTACAGCCTGTGGAGTTAAGGCTGTAGATACATCCAGAAGCATATACAACTGCAGTGGAGCTGAAAAGCCAGCAGTTCCAGCACTAAAATTTGAGACTTATTGACTTTTAAAGTTGCTCATGACAATAGCTTGATTATAGAGTAAATCTTGCTTTATGTCCACCACAATTATACCAAAAAAGTACGACACAGCTAACTTAGAATTGTTCCTAGTTTTTGTGATACTGACTTTGTACCAGTAGCTCTTTTCTAGATCAGACATCATCTCTGTGCCATACAAACATCCATCCCCAAAATCAATGTAATCCACAGCACAAAAGCAAGCAGATACCTATGCTTTCCTACCAGCTAATTCAAAACGGACTAATTCTGACAACATACCTGATATAAGCAAAATTTGGGAGTCTGTCTGGCCACAGTTTAACCATCTAAGGCAGACACTTCTTTCAGGCAGATTGATTTATTTAATGGTTGGTTGGTTTGTGAAAGCAAGGCAATGAGGAAATATGCCTGACACAAATAGAAAAAAATTGCTTTGACACACCCGTTCTTTGGAAAAGGGATTTGGATTCTGAGGAATACAATTTCCATGTTCTCACATACAGCAATTGGCAAGACTGGCAATTTAAAATTCCCTTGCAGTATTGTTTCTTTAGTGAATCACCAGCTAAAAGCTCCTAGCATTGATAGACTGTGTTAGCCTTGTGATAAAAGGGAATCCCTACACAGTCCATGGAGGATGGGACATGCTCATGTTTCATATCTACAGAGAGAAAAGGCATATTCTAGCCAGCAAGAAACCAAAATCACTGCATTTCTTAAGTGAATCTTCACTGTGAATCTAAACATAGTTTTCATTGCATTATTTGGGGCAGTATTCACAAATGATTATATGGACTTCCACAGACTAAAGTGAAATTTGTTCAACACTTACTAACAGACATAATAAGGCCATAACTAATAGCAGTTAATATATGTATATGGCTGACTGACTAGCCACCTTTTTTTTTTCAAAAAAGAAGAGGCAATTTCTTAATGACAGTAATTTTTTAAAATATGACAAAAGAATTATGAAAATTATTCTTTGAGCCAATTCGTGCAAATGCCTTTCATGAATTGTGTTCATTCCCTAACCACTTTAGATGATGGTGAAATGGCTGAGAGACTTTAGTAAGGTTCTAAACTTTTGACGGAAAGTGTAACTCATAGAGAAAATCTTTGGATGCTCTGACTTTAAGTGTAAAATTTATGTAATAATTTAATTCTAAATTAGTTGTTAATATATGCTTAACTGAAGCACCTCATGACATCTACATTAAAGAATTTAAGAATTATTGAACTTTGTTTCTTTCTAACCATTACACAGAAATATAACTTACATCCTTCTTTAATGGAAGAATAGTTAGAGTTTCTCAGCTTTCATTATTAGTGAAAGGGTCTACTTCCACTGAAGTCATTCTCAGGTGCTCAAGCAATGTGATAATTTTTCTATATTCCAAGCAATTTTAAAATTTATTGCCTGCTTTTAACTTTCATCAAGAAGTGCATCGTACAAAGTCTTTCCTTTTTTTAGTTGTTTTTTGGGGTTTTTTTAAGTGATGAAATAGTTGATTTTCAGACAAATATATATGTGGATTAACCTCTGGAATAATCTGTGGTTTTATGGAAAGTACACTTGGTTTTATTTGTTGGGTCTGCTTAGAAAGGAAGGACAAGAACAATATGTGGAAAACAAAATTACTCTCATATGATGAAAATTTTGACTATGTTGTGGCTGTTCTGTTGTGCATTATTTTCAAATTCTGTAGAAATATGTGCTCTGCTTTATTTTTCAAACAAAACCAAAAAATATTCCTTTTTCTTACTTAATGTCCTTTCTTTCTTAATACAAACTAATATAAAGGAACATGATATTTAAGTAATAAAATGTATAGTCTTATGTGATAGTCTACAAAAATGGAAAATAAAATTAAGAAGTAGTTATGTGGTATGCTATCTTGAAGAAAGAAAAAAAATTATATACAAAACCCACTCATATGGTAGATTCAGAAGCTTAATATTATACACTGAAAGTAAGATTCTTCACTGACATAAATCAGTGTAGAGCCCTCAAAGTCAGTAGGATTTTGGTTTCATAAGGGTGTTGTGGGGGACACGGCCAAAGGGATTACAGAATTCCAGATAAAAGACACCCAAGCCCTTCCCTTGCCCCCTGATGGAATCACTCCATCACAGAAAGCCAAGGGGGGGGTCAGGCAGGACCTGCCCTTGGTGAAGCCATGCTGGCTGGCTTGAATCACCTCCTTGTCCTCCATGTGCCTTAGCACAGCTTCTAGTAGCATCTGTTCCATGATTTTCCTAACAGAGAACAGAGCAGAGGCGGACAGGTCAATAATTCCCAGGAAAGATCTACCTTTTTATAGGATGGTTACTGTAGCCATCCTCACCTGGCTGCCATGACTTTTCAAATATTATGGAATGTGGCTTCACAGCTACATCAACCAGTTCCCTCAGGACTCAGGGATGCATGTTACTGGGTCAAATCATATCAAAGAGTTAATGTCCTTATTTTTAAGACATCATTAGTTGCACATCTTAATTGGTAACAAGAGATTGGAAAATTTAGAACCTTTCTACAAACATTTGTTAC
Source organism: Melozone crissalis (assembly GCF_028551555.1). NCBI lineage: Eukaryota > Metazoa > Chordata > Aves > Passeriformes > Passerellidae > Melozone > Melozone crissalis. The sequence continues at coordinate 42,320,882 of NW_026535783.1, read as the reverse complement.
CACTGACTGACAGTCAGTTTATATGTGTATTTAGACACAATCTGCTTTGCAAAAAAAGAAACATCTGGTTTATGTTTCCCGATATGTTTTCCTTTTGTATGAACAGGCAACTCTAACTGTCTATAAATTCACTGGGTAAGACAAAAGAAATCTAAATATTTTCCTAATTACTGTTGGGCTTTGGATTTTTCCACTTCAACTGCTTTTCAATTACAATTTATAATTAAATTGTCATACATTCCTAGAACATTACCCAATCTTATGGAAGCAAATCAAATCATACCAGAGACATTTTCTGGCTGCAGAATTTCCTGTAGAAAGACCATGAGTGGCACAAGGAGATCTGGTCTCTGGCACATTTTTTCAGGAACGGTGAAAGCTCAGGCACCACTAGCAGGCACAGTCCTTGTCCAGCCTGGTGCCCTGGGGCCACCAGCCCAACAGAGCTCTTCCCTCTACTTGTGTGCCTCCAGCTGCCACACTCAGCTGCCTGGGCAGATATGCAGGGCCATGAAAGAGCAGGTGCTTAACAGATGTGGGGCTGGGAGAGGGGAGGTTGTTTGGAAAATAAGGTGCAGTGAATGCACATCTCCTGGGACCTCTTGAAAAGCTATGTGCTTGGAAGATGTCAGGTTACACAGGACAAAGTGGCTATTTCAAAATGCCTGGGTCCTACTGCACATAGAAGCTGAGGCAGAAGTTAAAAGCAAAATTACTCCTCAGCCGGACAGATTGCCTACAGAAGAGGTTCACTATGTAAGTCCCTCTTTTCTTCCTCTCCTTTAGCTTGTATATTATGAAAAATTTCTTTACTGAAGAAATTAAAACAGGCATTAAAACAGGTTCCCCAAGGAAATGGTGGAATCACCATACTTGGAAACATTAAAAAATTATATATAAGTAGGTCTTAGGGACGTGGTTTGTAGTGCACCTGGCAGTGTTGGGTTAATGGTTGGACTCATTGCTCTTCAAGGTCTTTCCAGCCTCAATGATTCTATGTTTGTAGGAGCCAAGGACCAGCCTGCACTGGGGAAGTAGAGGTGGGGCACTAAGGTCAGTGTTCCTGGCTGGCAGAAAACAAGTCCTGGGTAGTTTCTGCAGATGCACTACACGACTTAAGGCAGTCTCTAGAGAAGATCACACATTGTCTTCCTGGTTTCCCTGGTATGCCTCTGCTCCTTAGGAAGGCTGATTCAGCTGAAGTACTTGTCAGTGGTTTCTTGCAAAAATATTATTATTGCAAAAATAATACTGAGGACCAAGCCAGAAGTTTTGAAAAATCTATTGAGATTGGTGCTTCTTCACCTATCTTCACAGAAGACACCAAAAACCCTGGAAAGGAGGTTGAAAACTAAATTCATATACAAGCACATGAAAATGTATGCTGTGGCACAAACCAGAATTTTTCAAACTCCAAAACCTGCTTAGTTATGACATTAAAACAATTTATTTTCTGTCTGTAACATTACATCTTCATGACAACTGTGTTCAACTCCTTCCTGCCATAACTCAGGTGGGCAATTTGTAAAGCAGATGAGTAGCAGGAAAGTCATATGTGAAATATATTTCATTATTTCTACAAGCTCGACATTTGAAAAGAAAACAGGGGAGTTTTAATGCATTTGCCATCTGCTAACAATTTGGCTGTTGCAGAGCAGAACAAACAATGCTGCACACAATGTGCTTATTGTATGTGATTATTTTTTCTTAATTGGTCCTTAAGTAGTGGCTCCGTGACTAAAATTCAAAATGCTGTAATGGGATGTGCATTATTCAAGGGGCACTGGCTACCCTCATGGGAGAAAAATAAGCAGCTGAGAGACTGGAGGATATCTCCTAACTGGAAGTTTTGAAATACCCATTCTTCACTTGTGAAAGGAGACTGACCAGACTCACTTCTGTGCACTCATGCTGCTGATCTCAGCTTTTGGATTTCGGGGTTGCAGTTCTCTGCCAGCTGTCCACTTAAGCAAAAGGCTGAATCCCACACACCATTCAGATTCATGCCTTTTAGTCGCTACCCAAAAGAGGAACAAAAATCAATCAAGCAGCCCCTTTTAGTTTCTCCCAGACCTGCACACACCAATACTCAAGGCAGAAAAACAGAGCCCAATTACCTGTGGAGTAAGTTTCCCAACCCTCTGTGTTATTGGCTCATTGATCACTTCTACTTTGCAGACATCTTTCTCTCTGGGGATGGAAAAGTTGAGGTCTTCTTCTGACAGGAAGACAGACTGTCCCTTCATCACTTTCACCCCAAGGTTCACACTAATAAAGGAGGAGCACACAACTCTTAACACGACAGGCAGCAGTAGAAGCAGCCAGCCTTTCTCAGAAGGCTTCATATTACAGGGGGGTGCCAGCCTTCTTCAGTGAAAAAATTTCTTAACAAAAGGAGTCTTCTTCCTCCACCAGCAGACTTTCACCATGTAATTAAGGCATTATTAGTCACAGATGAAAAATGTATGACACATTTTCTATTAATAGGCTCTCCTTGACTGAAATTTGGGCAGTTATTGGGCAGATATTTTCAAAATATCCTTAGGTTTTTATAAAATTGATTGGTCAAGCCTGACAAAATGATGAATGTGTTCTCAAGGTTTGTTAATCCTGAAAAAAAAAACAAGAGAAAGAAATTGCTATAAGGAATCAGGCAATTATAGGGATAAAACCAAAACAACTAACATACAAAATACTTCCACCATTTCTGACAAATGCAGTTTGTTTCAATACCGTTCAGTGCACACATGATCAGAAAATAGCAGACAACCCCTAAGTCTGAGAAAAAATCAACGGAGATAAAGAAGACAAGATAATATAGAAAATAAATTATACAAGTTTCTCATGCCCCTAATTGCAGTGAATCTTCATCTTTCATGTTTATAACCTCATAAGAATTTTTTTTTTCCTGGCATTAAACAAGCACTATTGAAATCCTTTTAAAAGCCTAATTTCTACAATCCTCCAAAGTAACTGAAGCTACAGCACAAAGAACAGGAAGTGATATTGATTTAATTAAATTTGAGAAGATCATAAGAATTCCAAGACAGAAAAGTGTCAACATTCCTTTTTGTAAAATTTTGATGCCCTGACTAATTGTTTGCCACAACCTTACAACCAAAAGGGGAGTTTCCGGGAAGTGAATTAAAAACCAAGTTCTTGTATGTCTTTATTTTCTTTGTTGTTGTTAATAGGTAAATGTTCATTCTACTGTTTCTGGCAGAATGAATTTCTGAGCAGGCTGTAACTGAATATAGGTATCCACCCAGATTTAAATTTCACTTAAAAATAACTGGCAGTTCAGAAGTTCTGTAAAATTATTCACTTCCAAAAGTTAAACAAGACAGATCCACTCACTTAATCACATGTTTAAGATTGAAGATAATGAGTCTCACATACATATAAAGTTAAATGTATGTTGACTATGTAGTCTGGAATGCAAATTTTTACTCTAGTTTTCTAGGTATTTATCTGAAAGTCTTTCCATTTTGGTTTAAAATGTTGAAACCATACCAGTCTGAAGTAAATCTGAGAGACAATGTAGAATTCTAGCCAGTGGAAGAGGAATGAAATCCATTGTAGAAAATTCAGATAAGAAAACAATTAGAAATTTTAGTTTCAGACTAGAACCTGGCAAAGTGCTAACAGACAGTTAATGACTGATACATAGACCTGGTGGTTTGCATCTCATGACAATGCCACTTATTGTCTGCTCCTTAAAACAGGCTGAGGCATAGAAATATGGTGCAAGATAGCTTTATTCACAGGCATTTTCTTACACGGTGCCTCATCAGAAATTATAAAATTAAAGCCTGGATAATTTTGACTTTCTCCACTGCAATGTGGATAGCTATCATAAAATTATGTCAAAGTTGAGAGATAGCTTCATCACCAGTTTGAAAATGACACTCATGCAGAGACATCTGCATCTTGGCTCTGCTTCATCTGTTTCTGGTGCTGCCCCATAAATCCCCAGAAACAGATACAGCTCTAAACCTTGGGTGCAGGCAGTGGCTTCTATGCTGCCCTTTCCTGCATCTAAAACAGAACAGAAAGTGTTCAAGAAGAATCAGGAGCATTTTGATCAATTTCATGGTGGATGTATGAGATATTCTCTCCTACAAATTTGGCCCCTTTGTCACTGTGTATTACAGTCTTGCTTTGACTACTTTAAGGTGCAGACAGAGCTCCTGTATCACTATATATTTGCCCCGCATGTTGCAGCCACTGGCCTCTACTTGGATGCTGTAGGACTGTCTCCTGAGGTGGCCAAGGGAAGACCTTGGAAAGTACAACCTCACTTTCTCAATTACTTACACAAAAAATCATAGCAAGATAAAATGGCAAGAGATTCTTTCAACACATAATGACAATAAAAATGAGAAGGCTTTGGGGTGAATGCCAAGGCATTAACATCCTCCCTATCTGTAAAGAAGGTCATTGCTTCAATGCAGTTATGTGTGTGCTACATGGTACTTATACTGATTGACAGTCTTCTGCTCTTCAGCAGATACACAGCTGCTGGTGATGCCACTGTCACATTTTGTGGCTGCTTTGAACTTCCTTACAATCTCCTTACTTCTCTGCCCTTAATATCACAGCTGAACCTGATTCTCCTCTGCTACTCATTGCCACGTCACCTGTGTCTCCAGAAGGGACATACAACTAGGGGACTGTTTAATTCCAAGTGCACCAAAATATTTCATATTACGTAGTGGCGTAATGAAATAATGGTATTCACAAACAACATGGAAGGAAAACTGAAATTAAGCTGTTTTCTCGTCAGCTTTCTAAGGGTCAGTCTATATGCCAAAACAACTGAAACAACTGAGCAACTCCAGGTGCACTGTGCGAGTACAAGCTCACAGAAAGCTACCAGCTTTGGTCCCAGAAGCAAAACAGTCAGTTCTGTGGTATATCATGTATAGCTGTTATTCCTCAGTGAGGATGGAAGGTTTAATTTTTGAGGAGGGGCCAACACAGCTGGATTTGTTCAGCCTGAAGAAGAGAAGCCTTATTGCTTATTTTTAGACTTCTGACAGAAGAGTGCCTGGAGCACAAGGAAGAGACATACAAACACACTAAAAGAGCAAGGTTTATTTAATAAACAACTAATCAAGGCCCAAGCTGCTTGATGTAACTTTGGAGCCAAATTTTCCAGGTCCTTTTCACCCTAAATCATACGCTGACTCTAAGCTGAAAAAGCAGAGCCATCTGACTGCTAAGATCTAAGATGGTTAATTACAAACATAACAAGAGAGTCTGATTGTGAGCAGAGCTACATTGATGTAAGTAAAAGATTAATACAAATTATTTAGATAGCTATCTACCAACACAAAAGAACTGAAAGTAAAATCTGACACAGCACCAGTGAGTCTCAGCTTTAATAACTAAAACTTGACAAAAATACCTGTAATCACAAGTGGCTTTGAGCCAAGTCTCAATGACACCTAAAGCCTTCATTGGGATTTGGATGAGACTTCAAGAGTTTCTCTGCATGTGACAAAATCTCTGGTTTCCTGGTATATTTCCCTCAGCACATGGATCAAAATTGCCCTAATCTTTCGCAAAGCTGGAAGGGGATAATGGAGAATGATTGCTGTAGGTTGGAAGTTGGATTGACTTGTTTTAATTAATACCAGAAAAAGTTTGCAAGAAACAGAAAGAACATACAAAAAATTTTGAGGACACATTTAAAGAAAACAAGTAAGAGCTTTCCATGATTTCTAGGAAACAAGATTAATGTTATTATAGTAATTAAAATCTGGCACGGGGCAATGAAAGGATCATGAGGTATTAAATTAGGAAAATGTGCACTTAACACAAGCACCCCTTGGACTGTTTGCTATTTAATGGTTCTGTTCCATGCACACAAACAAGAATTACAGGTCACCAAGAAGCTAAGTATCTGGCAAGGTATTTGCTGAGTTAAGGAATGGCAGATAACACCCTGTAAGCAGTTACACCTTGGACCCATGCCAATGGCAGAAATGCATTTTGCCTAAGGTAAAGTGCAATTCTCAGTTAGCTGAGATTGGGACTAGTAGAATTCTCTAACTAGAAAATACATTACTTTAAAAATACCCTTCTAATAACCATTTGAAGAAACAGTGTATAGTTATCTGCAGAATTTGGTGGAATATCTCAGCAAAACACAGTAAAAGCAACTTGTTTTTAAAAGGTGATGATTCCAGACAAATACATAGAAATCAGCAGGAAATGTAAAATCTTTGTAAGCACATACATTAAGGGACACATGTAAACTTTTATGCATGCATATGACTAATAAACCTCTTCCTATTTTAGATTAATCAGTTGTCTGAATGAAGATGAAAATGTAAAAATGCTGACAGTTCCCTATTGCAAAATAAGTGTACCATTTTAAAACATGCATTTAAAAAATAAGTTATCCCAACTAAATGAAATATATCCTTTTTAATGACTTACTAGTATCAAAAGGTTTTAGCATATGTTTCAGAGCTTTTTATCACATTTGTGTCTCTCATTATTAAGACAATTCTAAGCAAATAAATCTTATTTAGCTCTTCCAAGCTTTTAAAGCCACAAAGTTTCATTATATCTGATGAAAAAAAGCCAGCATGGTTAAGAAATTTATATCAACTTAAATATTAGGATAAACTAAGCTGTTTGGAATCCCAACTTTCAAGTTAGCTTCTACTAAACCACTGGCAAAACCCAGTGCCTGCTTTCCTCAAAGTTAGAACTGAGCTTTCATCCATCTCGAGCTCAAAAATTACTGTCTGGGTGCTCTGCTGCAGCATTCAGCAACAAACTGAACTCTGCAAGCTGCTAAGCACTATTACAACCACAAACACCACAGCATTCAGTTTGTAAAACAAACTTGAATAAGATACTTACAGGTAGCAGTGTTTCTCAGTAGCTGGAGGCTGAACATGAGATCATTCTAGAAAAAGAGGAAAAATGTATGTCACTGACCCAGTAATTTCTGTTTTAAAAGGCTGGCAGAGAAAGAAATCCAACGAGTGAGCGACAGAGAGCAAGCAGGGAGGGGGAGGGGAGATAGATAGATGAAATTCCAGTCTTTCTGGTCAGCTTGGCTGTAGTTTTCTCTGTACTGAAAATCCACAATAAACACTCCTTGCTTGCAAGACTGCTCCTGACCGAAGAGTCACAAATTACAAATACTTTCAGGCTTCGTATGATAAAAGCACTCACAGATGCCTTGTAGTGTTTACACTCAGCAATGTTTCTCTGCCAGTCAGCTCCAGATCTTCTTTTCCCCTTCTCCCTGTTAAGTCTGTTGGGACCAGAAACTAAGCTGCTGTTACTAATGTTTGCTCTTTGTTGTTCTCTTTTTTCCTTTTTTTTTTTTTCCTATTTTTTATTTTGTCCCCATTTTTGCTACTTTATTTCCTTTGAAATGCACACAAACACACTACTACAGTAGTATTCAAATTATAATTTTATTTTTTCCCATTCAGAACAACAAGGAAGACAAAGAGTATAGGCAAAATCCTACCAATTATTAAATATCTCATAGGATTCAAGATGTCTCTCCAGCTTTCTGTTATGAGATTCACATCAGATTTAACTGGCTGATGAGATTCTAAGTAAAATTTGCCATCATACAGTGGGTCATTGGTGCACCCTGAGGAGTAAACCTGACAGCCCTAATTTTATGAGCACAGAAAGTGAATTGCAAAATCCCAATACAGGGACAGACTATCCTAATCCATCTCAGCACAGGGACCTAAAGAGTTTTTTAAGTATACAGAACAAAAACGTTTTAAGCCCAGGAATAGGGCACTGGGACAGGGGCAAGAGGGACAGCATGGGGAAGAGCTACTGACTTCCAGGTTGTTTTGCAGGAGTCAAATCCAGCACAACTGTAGTGCTGCAACATTGTCTGCCCTTGTCCCTCTTTGAATCAGCAAGCTGACTTTGACCCTCCTATGGAGACAAAACCACAATATAAAAATGCAAAACTGAAGTCAGTGGGAAGAAAGAAAAGAACCAGCAGATGTTCCTGTGGCATGACTTATGTACAGATGAAGAAAACAGATGACTGTTAAAAATTAAAATGAACTCAAAGCTACACAATGTGTAATATGATACAATCTGGCCTATATTTCCCTAGGGAAAAAACCACCATGCACAAAATTTTCCTTGAGGTACATTGTTCTTATTAGAGTAATGTACTGTCCTGGATTTCGGACCACACGTTTTATCAGGCTTCAGAAAAACTTGCTATAAATATTTGTCCCCTCTGGGTTGTGTAGATGGCTGTGGGTTAGCCTGTATGTTTCTGGTTTTGCGTGCTGAAATGTAGCTTCTAATTCACTGTGATGAATGGCCTGTCTGTACTGTACCATGGTCTGATTGGGAGCATCAGCATAACTGTCCTTACAGGCTGATTAAAACAGTGGCAGCTTATTTTAAAGCCTGTGACACATTAATCAATAATATCATTGCAGAAGCTGTCTTCAAACCGGTTTTATTACTGCAGCAATGAACTTAGCATTCCATTTTTTATTGTACTCCTTAACTACAATGAATTTTTGCAATCTATCAAGGTCACATTACCTAAAGGATAGAACAAAATTACCTAAGCTTTTCTTGATAAATGCCAGAGCACTGAAGAGAAGACAAGCCTTTTGTACAACACTCAGTCTTTCCATTTCAATGTTTGCCTGCATAGAAAATAGTGTAGTTCTGTTTCCCATAGACGAAACTTAGGCACAGTATTTATTTTTTATCAATTATTAGTAAAATCATGCGGTCCAGATTGTTGATATGAAGGTAATAAGTTAAAAGTTTTCTGTAAGCTTTTGTTAACAAGATACAGTCAAAATCAGCCACTTTCTTTACAGGCTTTTATTTGAAAAATTAAAAAAGACCTTACTTGAGGCACAAGGTAGGCAATAGTACAGACACACATGAGACACCTCACACACAGCCCCATCTCTGCTTTTTCATTTTTACTTACATTGATAAGTAAAGGCCTTAACCCCCATTGTTTGATATCTGCACATTCAGTCAACACTCCTGTAAGGAGGATGAGGTTCTCAAAGGAACAAAAAAGAATTGTTCTTATCCTAATCTGAAGGCTGTACAAGAAGATCTGCTACATTGTGAGGGAAAAAATACAATTATTTTCCAGGTATTTACTACATGACATAAATTTTATTGTGTGAGCAACAATACCTGATAGCAGCAGTCCATTCTTCCTACAACTTTTAAAGAAAATATTCTAATACATCAATGTCTTACATGGAGCACAGAGTTCCTAGACAAGTTGAGCACCGTGAAAATATTTAATTTGGCACCATTGTAGAGTAGCACTTAATGAAGACCTAGGAGGAATGGCAATATCCCTGTGGTAGAGGAAATAATTATATTCCCACTAGAAAAGAGCTGGCCTGTTCTTTAATGTACCTAATAAGGGATAGAAAAAGCATTTTTTCACACATCAAGATGCATAGGAGGGAAAGGGTAAACACTATGTGTTCAAAATATAGGCTAAAAAAAGGTTAAAAATAATCCCAAAACACATGAAGGATTGGTTCATGCTGGCAGTCTGCCCACTTCTTGTAACGGTGCTCACAACTGGGCTTCAAAATGCATGTTAAAAATGCCCATGTTTTCCCTCTCTTTCTTTAAAGTCTGTTGTTACATGTCCAAGCATTCCACCAAATCTCACAGACCGTGTGTCCTCATTAATGCAAAGGGGGAATTGTTTCAATTGCAATTTACTTAAAACTGAAAGATTTTTAAGAATATTACATTATTGCTATTAAGGTAATTTGCACTCAGGAAAGGTTCCTTAGTTGTTTTAATTGAGATCAATCAAGTGAATTTAATAAGACTCTGGAGATTTTTATCCAGTCTTTGAAAATTGAGCCTTTTGTGGGGCAGGGCCTTTATTTTGGCTTTAAACCACATATGGATTTAGACCACAGCTGTTAGAAATGGATTTCCATCACAGTTCACATTTCTAAAGTTTCACTGACTTTCCTTATTTAGCTCACTCTGCCACTGACTGTGAAAGATCTGCAAAGAGAGCTTTCCAAACAATGTCACAGATTTTATTTTTGTATTCTACAGAAAGGTGCAAGTTCTGCAAATGCAGAGTACATTATGCTCAGAAGCATAATATGGTAGGTCTAACGCATGGCAGATACTGCTCCTGACCTTAAACAGTAGTTCCAAAAACCTCATACTTTTTAGAATATTGAAGTAATTCTATGCAGAGCATGCAGGCTAAAAAACAAGAAATGCTGATCCTCATAAAGAACCTCCCTTGCCTCTGGAGTGTACGTTTTTACCTGCATCTGTGCTTTAAGTGTTACAACTCATTCCCAAAACCTCTGCAATCCCTAACTGTTCTGAAGGCATGCAGAAGTCTTCAAGCAGAAGACTTAAAGCACTTCAAAATAGTGCTTTAAGCTGCTATAATCCTCTAAAAAGATTACTTCTGAAGAATTTTCATTTCTTGGCATTCAGCTAAGGTATTGTTAAGATGAGAGAGTAATTAAAGAAAATTGAAGGAGCCTTCTGAGATATGAGAGGAAAAGAAACCACACTAGTTTGCACCTGCTGAGGACAGCTTAGGGAATTCTAGGAAGATGTGTTATTTTAATTCTAGCAGCAATAGATCTCACTCTTGCTTCTAATGAATGAAACACAGCAACTGGAAAAATGGGTACTACTCCAGAATATCTCCACTGTACAGGTGGGTATTCCTGTCATCTTTCTACTTTATTATCAAAGCCCAGCCGTGGCACAAGCAGTACCCTCTGTTATCTGGGCAGATGCAGACCTAAGGAAGGTAGAACAGAAAGGGCAACATGAGAGGTTTGAGAGACAAAGCCAAAAAGAAAAGGAGAGGAGAGCAGAACAAAGACTGGCTTGGAAAGGAGAGCTCGAAACCCAGATGCCAGCTATGGCCAGCAGCATCATCTCACACACCTTTGTTTCAACACTCTACTCAACAGCACATTTGTGATAAGACATGATCTGTTGAGACCAAAGAAATGTTTCCCCGTCCTGACACAGATCTGTATCTTTATGTGTACAAGAAGATGGAGATCAGCAAGAATTTTATAAGAAACTATGCAAGTAATGCAATAAAGTTTGATCACTGGAAGCAAGGAACCATACTTTCCTTTTCTTTTCAAGAACTCAGGATTACAGTAGATAGTACAAAGAGAAGAAGAAAATTCTTAAGTAAGGACCTCTAATGTCTGAGAAAGAATCTTGAATAGGTGTTGTGAGTTGTGTTCATAAGTGTCCATATATGAAAAAAAAAACAGCAAAAGACATCACAAAACACTAGACATGCTATGAGGAACAGAGACTTTCTAAAAATTCAGCACCTAGTCACTGTAGTTGGTAGATTCTTTAAAAACAAAATCGATTCTACCTTCTCTTCCTCTTTCACTATTTGCACTATTTTTTGCAGTCTTTCTTTTCTTAGTCTGCAAATGACCAAATGTAGGTCCATTTCAGTTTCACCTGGAAGTGCCTAGTTTTTATTCACAGCGTCTGTTTCTTTCTTGAACCATCCTTCCTGCACTGGTCAGAGGACAAGCCAAGTTAAAAAAAAAAAAAAAACTGAAAGAAGTAAATATACTTCATTTAAAACCTCTTTCCAGCTGAGGTTCTTTACAGAGTGACAGTGAATGATAATGTGAGGTGTCTTTTCTCTTGGCAGTTTGTCCAAACAGGATTTTAAATTAGCCAGCCTAGGTCTGAGTGAAAAAGCACAAAGTCTCAAAGGAGTGTAGGGTGTTGGTCAGAAAAACAGATGCTTGCATAAAGAGCTGGGATATTGTGAAAGAACAGAAATATGAATGAGGGACAAAGAAAGTTGTCCCATTTTCTGCCTTTCCCAAGCCAAAGGTAGCCAAGGTTAGATCCAAACTGAGAGCACTACATCACATATGTTGAACCCGCTGCAGAATTTCCAGGCCACCAACAAGCCTCGTGGAATTCTAGAATGACAGAGTGTTCCAGTTTGGAAGGGACCTTAAAGATCATGTATCCAAAACCCCCTGCCATGGACAGAAGTCCTTTACAGGACCACGTAGCTCAAAGTCTCATTAAACCTCATCTCATAAGGATGGATTGGGGCACACTTCAAGTGTTGTCAGACTGAAATTTACAATAACTTTATTAGTGCAGACAGAATAGAAAGCCAAAGAGAGCCTGGGCAGAGTGATTAGAAACCTACTCAGCCTTAACAGCATTACAGTGTGCATGGCTGTAACTAGGAAAATTAGTGATGCATGCAGCTGTATTTGCATTGTGTGTCTCAGTTGCCCACAACTTTTGAAAATGGAATTTTTCAGACTGAAGTAAATGTCACATTGAATGATCTGAAAAAGTAATCTACCTTGAATTCAAGAATGCTACGTTCTTTGAAGACATGTGTGGCTGCAAGCCCAAAGGAAGCTTGTCCTGTGGGACACCACCATGCTGAGCAAACTCTACCTGGCTGGCACAGAAGGGGCTCACTTTACACCAGAGTTTTTCAGGGGGTGGATATTCGTTCATTTTCTAGTGAGATGGAATTTCTGAACTGAATTTTTTTATAGCTTTTGAGGCGAGATAATCCTGTCCTCTGCAGATGTGAGAACTGACAGGACATACTTCCTAGCAGTTTAGCCCATCACTACATGCAGCAACTGGATACTTAAGGAGACGTCAAAACCTGAAAAAGACATTTTTTAAAATATATCTTGGTTGGAAAAAAAAAAAAGTTTTAATGTCACAAACCTATGGACTGCACGTCAAATTGTCTGGGACAATTACACAATTTCAAATTGTAAACAGACATATTTAAATGTGCATCATTTTAAAAGTGTACCAAACTTCTCTTCACTAATGTTCAAAGTTTGAACCAGGACAAGCCAAAAGACTCACCAGTGGCACTTATGAGCTGTTCAGTCTTGCAGCAAATAGCTTTATTATAACAAGCCAGTGCACACATCAACAAAAACTCTGTTAAGAACCTAGCCAAAAACTGTAGCTTGATCCTTTTAAGTCATGTACTCAGGTCACATCTGTAATCACACAGATGGGAATTATACAGGCAATATCAAAGACCTCTTACCTGTGGTGGCAGATTTGATCTTGACTCACAGTCTTTAATGAATTTCACTATGTTGAGGCTATTGTATTCTGCTAATTACTCTTTCATCCTAAGAAAAGGTAGAAAGAATGGTTTCAAAAAGTTTTATTGATGTAAAAGAGTTTGAAATCAAAAGATAAGTTTGCCCTGTTTTTTAAATAAACAAACACGCTCTTATCTCTCTTTCCATGCATGCAACATGAGAAATTTGAGCCTGGTTGCTATGCTGAGGAGAGGAGAAGTATGTGCTTAAGTGAGGGGGTTCCTCAGGTGAAGCCACTTGCATGGCCATGCATACACTGTTAAGTTTGCAGGAAGAAGCCATGCAAACTCTGTTCAAGGATCCTTCTCTTACTGACTGTTTAGAGCACATCCATAGTGTACATCCTCCAGCTCTGACTTCAGAGGGAAGTAGCCCTGTTGGGTCCCACTGCTGGGAGGCATTTTGTGCACTGCTTGTATCCTGGGAAAGCCCAGAACATGGGCTGCTGGGGCAACACTTCAAACAAATCGGACAGAACTACTCCTTCCACATGTGCTGCATTGGCTCCAGACCAAAGTGGGAAATTCACTGCCTCTGTGCTCACCAGCTTGGGCACAGAGAGAGCTGGAGCCTCGTGACAAATACAGACACGGTGCCTGCTAGGTAGGACCTGGGGGAGCTACCCCCCAGGAGCAGGATGCAGAGCAGGATGCTTGCAGAAATCCCAGCTGTGGCAGACCTAGCTCCTGTGAATGACTGCAAACAGCTTTCCTTCCTCAGGCACGGCTTGGGCTGCTCTGTCCCCCTAGTCTGACAGGAAAACATTCTCTTGTGAACTGGCAAGTCTCACTGGGATGAGAGTGGAATGTAAGGAAACAGCTAACAGTGCCCATTTCTTTCCTTTCACCAAGCCTATTCCCTCCATTAACAATACTGCCATAGCACTTCTACAAAAAACTGAGGTGTCAGATAGACCTCGTCCTACAAACACTCAGCTCAGATGTACAAGCCATGAAATTATATATTGCTTGTGGCCAAAGAAGGCAATGACTTACATGTGCTGTTAACTACCTTGTGCTATGGTCTGAAAAAATAGTGTAAAAGAGCATGGTATTTAGAACCAAATACCAAAACTACTGGATGGAAACGGGAGGTCATTAGTACAACTGAGGGATGCATTGATAAACTGGTAATAACTGTACATTAGTAAATTTTGGATAGTTTCCATATTTTTAACAAAAAATTTATTCTTTATATCTTTGATCTCTCTCTACTGCTGCATCTTCCTAATACAGTTGACTTCCTTCCCAAAAGAGGGACTTGCATGAGCAGGGAATTGCTTAGTCCAGCTTTTCTAGCCTTCAGGGAAGCATAGCCAATTACGTTTATATGCAATGTTTAAGGGCAGTTCTTGAAGTTTAAGGGCAAGTTCTTGACCAGACTTCAGTGTTTAATGTAAACTCTATGTTGACTTCAATATTCAAAGTAAGTTCGTGTTGGTCAGCAGACACCCCTCCCTTCCCTCACATGCCTTTTCCTTTTTCCTGCCTTTCCCTTTTTTCTCCAGCACGATGCAGGATACTGACCAACAAAACAACTGACTAAAGGAATCATGTGTCTGAGAGAAAACATTATCTTGCCTCTAATACTGTGCCTTTATTCCCAAAGCTGACCTTATCAGGACTGTTATAAATGGGGGTGCAGGAAAGCTACAAAACCACAGAATTCTGGTCAGCTTTGAGAAGGAAGACCATCTCTGCTAAAATCAGTAAGACCTGACAATTATTTGAGTTATTTTTTCCTTTAGGGCCAGGATTTACTCCTTAGAATCCACAGGTTTTTATTGAGCATCAAGAAGATGATCATACAAATAGAAAAAATACCTTTTAACCTTAACCAATGTTTTTTTAAAGTCTCTAAATAAGTCAACAGTCTTAGCCAAATCTCATTTTAGACCTCTATTTTTAAAGTATTTATTTGAGTAGACCAAACATGTTGTACCAAAACCAGAAAGTCACTGTGTTTCAAACCAAAAAGAGAAGGTGAAGGTCTTACTGAAGTTATAATAATTTTAAAAACTAAAAAATTCTTAATCCAAATTGATGTCCTGTGTCTTCTGTGGTAATGTGTTCAGCACATGTTTTCTCCCTCCAAGTCTTCATTCAAGTAATAGATAAAACCCTCTGGAGCCTCATTCCTCTCAATCCTGAAGCTGTGTCCTGACAATTTTGAACATCTTCCTCTTTGCAGGAGTCTGTCATAGTAAATCCCTCTCAGTTGTGTCAGTACCAGACAGGGTCAGGAAATTCCCTTGGATGTGGCAATTGGCTGCCCTGTGTTTGGATGTCCTCCTGCAATGCACTGATCTGCAGAGGTGCTGAGCATCTGGCATGCCCCCCTTGCTGGTGCCAGCTGTTGAGGATTTCAGGTGACAGCAGCACAGAATCAGAGGCCTGACAGTAAGATCAGATGCAGTATTTTTAACAGTATATTCATTTCAACCATATTCTATCAACGTGTTCAAAACCAGGAAACTTCAGTTATCTTGATTTTAAGCACTAGTCAACAAACTGCTTACCCTGCAGGCCAAGGATCCAACCTGTAATCCTGTGAAAAATTATCATTGCCTAGGTGGATCTTTGAGCTCCCATGGAGCCTCACTGAAATAAATCTTGTTCTCCCTATTCAGAGTTTATCAGGGGATCCAAAATTCATCATTTATCAAGAATTCAGTAGAAGTACTATTAGCAAACAAAGCAGAAATACTCTCAGTGCCAAAAACCCTGCCAAATGGATTGTTGATTGCGTTTAAAAATTGGATGCAACCACACAGCACTGTAAAACAGAAATGTCTACTTTCATTTTCACAGAGTGTTGAAGAATCCCCTCTATCCTACCTAGGGCTCAGCCAGGGCCCAGCAATGCAACAGTGTGTTCACTGCTCTCATTTCGCTGGACTGTGAGACCAGGGAGGCAGTAACTTGAAACTGGAAAGGTCATCCCTTTCTGAGTTTGTGTTACAACAGATGGTTACAATCAGCTTTTCCCAGTAAGCACAAATGAAGAATGATGTTTAAATTCTTAGCATCCTCTCGATAACATCTCATGTAAACAGAAATAAATTGCATATAAGAAATGTCTTTAAATGTATTTAAAGGGACTACTGCTATTTCAGCATTCCTCTCTGAAACCAAGACCATGACTTCTTGAATATCTACAGTCCAAGGGGCCCCAAGTTTGTGTTCTGCTGTAATAGCCAAACCAGTTCTTGCTAAGAACACTGCCAAATGCTGGAGACAACAGCATATGGAGCAAGTATATCACCCTTCATAAACAAAGTAAATGCCAGAATTACTATTCATACTGTCTTTGCACTATATAATTTAATTCCGTAATGAGAACACTCTCTCTTCACTAACTATACCAAACATTGTTAAAATCAGGAGGCCTGTGTTACACCCATACTTAGCATGCCATTCTCAGCCTTGCTAAAACAGGATACTAGGATAATGAAAAGCACATTTCTGAAAGATGGGAGGCGGGAGGAGCTCGACAGGAATGTTCCCAAAAAATAACAAACTGTTAATAATGGCAAGAATCAACATAGCTGACACCTGTTACATCATTTACAGTTTAACAGCAAAATGAACTGTTTGTTTAGGAAATTAAACATAATGCTACTCACTGCAAACACATTTCTTTGCTAATGCTGCTTTGTAACCTCCTGCTGGCTACATCGCTGAAGCATTTGCTTACTTTGGAAGAAATTTGCTGCTTCCCCATGAGAAAAATGTTTCCTATAATTTTTGCAGTGAGCAGAGGGAGCTCAGGGGTCAGGGGCCCATCCAGAATACTTTTGTAGGAAAAGCCAAGTAGTATTTTGCCTGCTAGCTTACAACCTTATTTTCCCTGTCTCTTTCTTCTCATCTTTTCACTCAAATTTCCTTTAGGGGAATGCGGGGGATAAAAATAGGAAGTTTAAAAAAAAAAAAAAGGAGTTTTTGGATATCCTTTAACTCATAGTGCAAAGGTGCAAGTGTATGAGAGAGAAGTAGGTCTATTGCTGCTGAAACTCTTTTCTAATTAGGTCAGAACATTAAATTTTGATCACTTCAAATATAAGTTATAGGCGAAACTGGGAAAATTGTTTTCCCACTGGAGTCAAGAAAAGGAAGGCAAAAGATATGGAGAGCCTGGGGAAATTCTAAGGTTGGGGTTCTTCTAAGCTTTTGTTCACAGCTTTTTATCCTGATTTTAATAGCAGTTTGGCTAACACTTTGAGGTATCTTCCCATCAGTCAAAGAATACACACAGAAAACACATATGTGAGCATTTTTCTGTGTCAGGACATCCTTCACCTGAACCAGCACTGAGCAGAGCAGCTATTTCTGATGCTTATCAGGAAAGAAAACAAGCAAAGAGACTATACTTAAAATCAGAGATTTTAAGGTTGAGTAGAAAAGGCCAGCTCTTTCTAAGAGCCAGGAAAGTCAAAAAAGTAGATTTGAAAGTTCTTTTATGGGTTATATTTTGGTCCACCACAAAATAAAATAATAATTGTAATGTCAAACTTTTTGTTTCCGGTTCAAAACAATTAAATATTTACTAGTCAGATTTCACTGTATAACCTCAGTGCTTTTTGTGTTTAAACACACAAAAATTCACTTGACTGAAAAATGCTTTTTTTGCAGAAAGAAGAATTGTAGGTTGATAAACTGGCATGTTGATAACATGGCATGATAAAATAAACATATCTGCTTTGTGTTCCTGAACAGTGGATGGGTCTCTTCTCCCATAGAATAGGAAGAGCAGTTGTGTTAATTCAACACAAATGTGTAGTGTACCCTCTGGAAGAGAAAAGTAAAAAAAACACAAAAAAATCCACAAAAAAAAACCACCAAAAAAACCAAAAACAAACAAACAAACAAAAAAACCCAAAAAACAAAACAAAACAAAAAAAAACCACACACAAAAAAAAAAACCACACACACACAAACACACCACACCAAAACTCTTGCTAATAAGATATCCAGAGTTTAAGTGTTGCACTTGCATGGTACATGTGTTTCTTTTTTCAAAACCATGAGTAAGTTGAAGAAGTCATCATGTTCAATTAATTATTTCTGTAGTTACCCTGGAAGTTTGAGCAAAATAAGTAGGAGGACAAACCTAAATGTTGGTGGTAAAAACACTCGTATTTCACTTCCAGCAATGCTATTAATAGTTTCATCTTGATTCACTTTCCTGTGACTGCAAATTTCAGTTTCTGTTGAAGAAAAAGGCTCCTCCCATTTTTTCCAGTCATGCCCAGTTTGTGTGATGGATGTAGCCCTCCCCAGGACCACGATCTGTCTCTCAGGACATTGTACTGCTTGCAATATCCCCATCTGGAGAAATGTCTTCCTAGAAAGTCTTAGAAAGTTTTAGAAGTCTCAACGTAGACCATGACTTCCCTTGCCCAAAGATGAAACAGTGAAAAGTCACCCTATGTACCCCGAGCTACTGAAATTTGTCTGTGATTAGCACAGTCAGAGACAGCTGGAGCTGAACAAACTGCATGGAGACCTGCTCTCACAACAGGCAGCCAGTCAAGCATCATTTTAGTGTTTCCCAGACAATTGCATGGAATACAGATAGCCATGAAGCATCAAGAACATCTCCCTCAGACCATACATTAATCTACTTTAATTGTTTTAGTCAGAACTGGCAGTTTTCTCAGTGTGACTGAGCACATACAGCTTCCCTGCATTGTTTTTAACACGCTGCTCACTCACCTTGTTCTCCACAGGTGGAAGCAAAGGCGTGTGTTTGGTAAGAGTGACAAAGAAGCAGCCCTACCACTTCTGGGGTAACTCAGCATACTGGAAGGAGTCAAAAAACTTCAGATCCTTTGTTTCTTCTGACGGATACTAAAACTCCCAAGATGGTCAGAAAACATAATAAGTAAATGCTCCTTTAATAATTTTCAGTGCATTACATTTTATTAATAATCGTTTGTCCCAGGCAAGCATTTCAGCATGCTGTAAAAATATTCCACATTCTCTAAGACTTAACAGTATTTGTTCACAGCTTTGTGCATACAGAAATTAAAAAAAGCTAAAATAAGGCCCAACACAAATTAAAATAAACCACAAACTTATTCAGAGCTTCAAATCTGTTCCAGAGGAGACAGCTGCTTTCCATGCCAACAGAGAGATCTATTCACATGCAAAGATTTGCTATGTACCTCCACGCATGACATTTTTAGTCCATTAAAGCTTTAAAGGGGAGGAAAGAAATACAACAGAAACCACTTACTTATCCACTTATTGGGGAATGTATTTGGAAAATATGGCTGCACCAGTACCTGAGCTGTGTTTTTAAGGAGCTGATATGTTCCTGCCCTGAGGAGATCACCACACAGGGGCAAGCACAAGGGCTATATTCTGCCATCAAAAGCTGCTAATCTACTTTGCTCATGTGGAATTTCAGTCTTCACTGGATCTCCTATTCTAGTGTTTTATGTAGTGCTACATAGGTTTCTTATAGACTTTATACTTGTAGAGAAATTCAATTTTTCTTTAAAGAAATTAGATGGAATGTTGCCAGTTTTAGTAGTCCAGTTCATTCTGACCCAAAATTACTTTCGTCTACAATGGATGATAAAAAACAGTATCCATTCTAATACTAAAATGCAGCACTGCTACAAAGAAAAAAAAAAGAGTTGGCACAGGCTTCTCATTAATAGCAAAAAATCCTGAGTAAGCATCCTACCACATTCTATGTTTAATGATTCTGAAGGCCACTAAATAAATCCTGTGAACTGATGCATTTGTTTATCTTTCACTCAAATTTATAATTAAAAAACCCCTTAGGAATACAAGAGTGAACCAAAGGTAACAGTACTGAATTGTCAAAGGCAGTTATCTTTTCATCCCCTTTCATGTGAATCTACATCCATACAAGAGGTATTTCAAACATGGACTGTACAAAAGCATTTCAGGTTGACATCTCTGCCCATAACTTGTCTGGTACAGTGGTAAAGCAATTTGTTCTGTGTCAGTAACAGCATTCATGGCTGATAAGGAAACCTAGGATGTGATTTATTCCTAGAGCAGCTGAAGATGAAATTCCAGCTGTGTTACATTCTCTGAGTTAAGCCAGCTGTAAATTACAGCCAGATCCCTGCAAAAGGCAGAGAGATACTGAAAAGATGAAAAAGGAAAGCATCTCCAGAGACACAGTACCTCACAGGCTCCAGGGCACTTGCCAAAAGGCTTGGCCTGGTTAATGATAGTCTGTGTGATAAGGAACATATGGCTTTCACACTTTAAAAAGAGATTTTTTAAAAGCATCTCAGAGAAGGGAATATTGAACCTCAAGCAGCTACATTTGGTGAAGGGCAAAGGGAGGGAAGTGCAGTACCTTAGCTGGCAAGAGCTAAAACAACACCAAAAATTCTTACTAGATCTGGAAACTGAAAATTACAGATAATGGAAATATAATGTTGTTGCAGGGGGCCACACATTCCCACCAGGGGAAAAATTCTTCCAAAGTCATAGAGTTGGCAGAAAAAAGCCTCTAACCCTGTGGTGGGTTTTCACACCTTCCCAACCTGGTGAACCCAGGTGTAAAATGATCATCTGTTTAGCAAAAGTATATGGCCACTGCCTTTGGGAGCTGCTAAGTATAAGACAGAATTTGTAGTTGTCAATTGTCCATGGAAAGCTTGGACAGAACAGAGGGCAGGAAGAGGAACAAAAATATACTTTTGCCTCTCTTTTCTACCCTTTTTTCCTCAGCTGAGGATGAAACCCTTCACAGATCCACTGCAGATTCATTATATTTTTGCAATCTTCTGGAAAATACACATTTAAGATGAGAATGACAATAAAAATAGCTCCCAATAATAACATTATTAGCAACAATTCAGTTCCTATTTTATTAGAGTCAGTGTTTGTTCTGTTGTAGAAAGAGGAACTTCAGCCTGTGTCTTCTGAATAAGTCTTCCTATTTTTATGGAGATACTTTACATCTGGAGACGTAGCTGCAAAGTCACATAAACATTGTCCAGTTGCAGTAGTTATCCAATTTACAGAACTTTAAAACTTTTTTACTCTCTGAAATAAAAATATTTAAAACAAAAAACAAATGAAACAAAACAAAAACCAACCAAAAAATAAACCCAAACTAACAAATAAACAGTTAAAAAAAAAAAAAAAAACAAACAGAAAAAACCCTGAAAAAACCAACACCACCAAAAATACCGTCACAACTCAAGTAAATTGCAACCGAGTTATCTAAAACACCGCTTCTTGGCAGTGTTTAACTGATTATGCTTATTTTCAAGATGCTTTTAGAAAAAAAATCAACAACTTTTTCTCAATTTCTTGATAATCTATTTGCCTCCATTCTCCAAGCCCTATTTAGTTTCAAAATGTATCTCTTGAGAGTAATCACAAGCGAAATCAAACTGACAGAAAATTGCTAAACTGTAACTACAGAAAACTAAAGAAAAAACTACTTTTACATGCCAACCTGAGTACCATTTCTTGTCTCTCACTATTATTTCACCACTGTGAGGGCACGTACATTTGCCAGAGCTGGCTACACGTGACTAAAACTGCTCCTAAACATGAAGGATGCAGGAAGCAAATGCAAGAGAAGATTCTTGGAATCTCAACCCCACCCCACCACTCCTGTTCTCTGTCTTGTGGACACAGCAAGACTCAGTGGTAGACAGATTCCAGTACTAGTTAAGGGTGATATTTTTACTATAAAAGGTTTGAATAACCCTGATGTATGTAAAAAGATTCAATGTTATTGCCTTAAGTATTTCTCAGCTTTTCCAGATGGATATCATTGGCCAAGCTCTGAATTACAGGTACTATGCAAATACCTTGAAAACCCCAATCTCAAGCTTGCTCGGAGACAACTAAAAAATTGCCACTGAAAAATCTTGTTGTCCTGAAAATTTCTGCATGAAAACTCCAGTTGCCACTTTATCTTCTGAAGTCATAAGCGAACAGTGAAATATCTGGCATTAAAAAAGAGCAACCATTGATGACAGACCTTGGAATGAATGTGTTTTACTTGATACCATAAATTTTGATAGGCCTAATAACAGCTTTTGTAAAAGCACCTCATTGGAGGGCAAAGCTCACTATGTAGCACAGATTTCATCAACTGATGAACAAATCCAAACAAAATTATGGTGCAATTGCAGCACTTCCTAGAGGCATGCAGTGAACAAAGCAGGAACTCCCACAGAGAGGGCAGTGATTCCCACCTTACCCTGGAATTGGGAAAATGTGTGAGAGAATAATGTCTCCAGGTTGTAATGAAAGAACAATACCAGCAAGACTTCCTCCTCCTCCACTCTGCAGACCAGAAAGCACTTTATTAGCTAATCAGCAAGACCTCCAGCCAGTGGGAACTGAGGGAGTAAAAGCTGCAAAATTACATTGCCAGTCTTCCTGGATGACTGAGCTTGACTGCTCAATAGGAACTGGAATTCTGATTAAAAGGAATTAAAGACTTATGGGTAAACAAGTTGAACTCTGGCAAACACAAGGCTTGTTGGCTATAAGTTTTGTCCTCATATCAGTGTTAAGGTATACACAATGGCAGGAGCAGTCAAACCTCACAAAGTCATTATCCTGCATTTTATTATGGCAAACTGGGTGCATGTTTTTCTTCACAGCAAATGAAGACCAGTGTTATTCATCTTTCTGATTTTGTTGTTCAGTGTTATTCAGTGTTATTCATCTTTCTGATTTTGACCAGTACATTTCAAGTAAAATATACTGGTCAAAATCAGAAAGATGAACGACACTGAAATATTTCATCTCACCAAGATGCACACGTTAAATGCTCCAAAAAAAGTGTTCATATATTGAGTGTTAATTTGTGAAACTGTGATTGTGAAGTTATTTCTTGCAGTAACTTCCCAAACTGTAAATGCAGCTAGGCCAATCAAATTAACACCATAGTGCACCAACACTAGTTCAGCTTTTTAGGCACTTTTTCGTCCCTAAAAAGCACCTGTACAAGTCTGCCTTTTGAGTAGTGATCCCTGATATACTTCACCCCTGATACACTTCTAGTTATAAGGGTAACATTGACTCTATTCCTCAGGTCTTTCCATTCAAACCTGCATATATTGAATAACTACTAATTTGAATAATCACTAATTATAATTTTTTTTCAAATTATCTAAATAATCCTAGGGAGGATCACAAGAACTGAGGCAGAGAATTCACACAAAGGTTGACAGCAAAGAGTGCAACACTGGAAAACTGTAGCTTTTTACCAAATGTGCGCTAAACAAAGCTATTCCAGAGAAATTCAGTTGCTAGAACATCCCTTCCCAGTGAAGAAATTACTGGTATTCATGGGAGGACATTTAATTAAGTTCTTTCTGAAATTATATCTAATTCCTAATTCCTGTATTGATTTTCTGCAAAGTGACTTTTTCTGATCTTTGTATGAATGAATGAAGTAATGAAATCCCACAGGCAGCTAGGAATGTTGCTTGCAAATCTTCTGTCTTATAAATGACCAGACAGGTGCCTTGTGAATAGTTTCATTACTTGAATGATGCATCTCTATCACTAATGGATGAAGAGCAGTCAGTTGAGCCATGGATAATAACTACAACTCACAAGAGAAATTATGACCAGACTAGCAATAAGTTACTTGCAATTGTGCTTTCGTGCTTTAAATTCCAACAATGTAGTCGGATCAGATTTCCAAGTGGGAGAGGAAGCAGGATCATGAAAACCCAAGAATGCCACAGCAAAGGACAGGAGGCATGGTTGAAATTCAGAAGGAAAATTGGCAATCAGTTACTTGCTACTCTGAATTTACAGAGCTCTGATACTGCACAGCTAATAGATAAACTGAAGGATAAGGATTATCTGTTTAAAATACACAAATAACACCAAACACAACAAGGCAGACAAAATATATCAGAGCTTCTGAAAGCCATATAAATTAAAAATACTACTTTGAAATGAAATGTGTTTGAACAAACACCATGGATGGTAAAAGGCAGTCACAGGTATATGAACATATTAATTTCCACTGTTTCTCTCATACAGTAACACACAGAGTGGAAAAGAAGACTTAAATACCTGGGATATCACTGAGACATACATGAGAAGACTATTTGTATCAGAGTCAACATTCATTCAGCTGTGTGTGACATTACACACTGCCAATCTCAAGGCCACGATAAGGCAGGAAAAGTCCTCACTGTGCTGTTAGTTGCATTCTCTGTGTTCAACCCCCATGGAGCCAGGGCTAAGCATTCCCTTTCTCCAGCATGGACCCCGTCAGATTTCACAGGATGTCACTAAACACCCAATCAGCATTTCTGAATCGTTCCTTCCTTCAGTAAGCACATTGGCTTCACCAGGACAGCATGCAGAGGAAGGAGATCCTGGCCTGTGAGAGCAGTGTATATTGCTTCAATTTCTCCCACCAACAGGCACAGGTCGGATGGGCAGGAACTCCACCGTTGATGTCAGCTGTAAATACGAGCCCAAAGCCTGTGCCAGGGTAAAGGGAGAGACAGCCAAGCCAGCCCTTTGTGAATCTCTGGTTGTCTTGAGCAGTAGAGCAGACCATGGTCAGTGTGACAGGAGACCCCCCTAGACCCTTGAAGCCTGATATGGTTTCTCACATGGCAGGGAACATGGCACTCAGCTCTGGTGCAGGCTGGGTGGGCTGACGGCTCCTGCAGCCACAGGACTGTGCCATGAGGAGCTGGGGCTGCAGCCTTGGCACTGTGCACCTCCCCTTGCTCCCTCCACTGCCCCACAGCTGGCCTGTGTACAGCTCAGGGCAGGCACATGTGGTGATGGTGGCTGAGCTTGAATAAACCTCTAGTCAGCACAGCCCTCAGCCCAGCCCTCTGAGGGACCTTGGCTTGTGCCTGAAGGGACCAGAGGGGCAGAGAAACCAATTACTTTTGGTTGGATATCAATGGGCAGGTGAGTATACTTCAGCTAAATCCTCAGGAAAATGTTCTCTACCTCCCATGGTCACACCATCTCCTTCCACCCTATAAATCATATTGTATTTCCCAAGACACTCGCAGTTCGGCTTCTCATGGGACATGGTTCTTTTCAGCATGAGCTCCACAATAGATGATCCTCCTCACCATCATCTTTCTCAGCATTCAGTTTGACATATGTACCTCAATCTTCTTCCACCCTTCCCTGGAATTTACCCCAAATATTTTTCTAACTCTTTGGTTTTGATGCCCATTTTCCTCATGCCTCTTAAGCATCCGCTTCATCTTGCTTGACCAACTGACTGCATGAGCTAAGTTGGAGCCAGATGGGCCTCCTTCTTTCTTCTTCTAGAGCTGGCTACAAGGGATTGCCCTGACAGGACCCTGTTTCCCTTCTGGCTTGGTGCCCCAGAAGCTTGTGGACATGTCAAGCCTTGATATCCAGGCATCATCTCTGCTTTCCACCTTTTCCCCAGGTGGTGAGTTATAAAGCTCAAGCTTTCTCATTCTTCTTATAACAAGGCAGAGGCAGACCTTAAGGACCATGATTGCAGAACCTTTCCCCATTTCTGAGCTTTGAGTCTTTCTTATTGATTAGGAGAGGAACATTTTCCTTTACAGTAGTATCCTGCACTTGTATTTCACATACAATACTGTTTATTCCTTACCAGAATGCATCTTAGTCTTCCATTTTAGCCCCAGCAGAGCTGGTGTGCTAGCGCAGATCCCTGTGCCTCCTCAGGAAGGCTATGAGCTCCTACTATTGTGCTTTGCTTTCTAGGGGCTGGTTTTCATGTTTGTTAGGGGCTGGTTTTCCCCCAGGACATGTAACTGCCACATCCTAAATTGAGGGCATAGGTGAAAAAATGAGGAGTTAGTTGCATGCAGAAAGTTCATGGGGAAAAAGAGGAGGAAACAATAGAGCCAGAATATGGAGAGAAAAATCTTACCTTAAACTTTAGGAGGTAACATGATTAAGATGAACACAAATTCGGACAGGATCAAGAGGTTATGTAGGGAATATGCAGCATATAGAGAAGCACAAATGAGGAGATAGAAAACGGGGTATTATATTGTGAATATGATCACACCAGGTGATTATGTTATTAGATCTACTGAGCCTGCTGGTTAAAGGATGAAGAAATACATGGTGAGGGAAAAGGAGGGGCCAGGCGAGGGCTGCAAAGGAGAGTAAAGACTTCTCATCCTTGGATCAAAAGTATTAACAGAGTTCTCCCACAGCAAGCCAATATGCTTTGCTCAGTTTAAATGTATGATGTAAGTTTGGGTCCTCCAGTTCAAAAAGCAGATGTTAGGCTTTAAAACAACTCCCATCATTGCTTCAGGATCTCATGGCTGGAAACACAAATAAACACACACAGCGTAATGAAATTATCTGCCACTGGATGCACGGCTTGTCATCATTACCACTCAGAAGAGCAAATTCCAGTTCAGACCACAGCTCCTTTCCAATCTGACTGTTTTCAGTTTCCCCCCCCGCCAAACACACTTCATTCTTGCTAATGAGGAAGCAATCTCTTTTCACAGACCCAGAAACATTCCCACAGAGGACTTGCTTGCAGAGGAATAGAGGGCCTTTGTTCTTTGTCTAAATTCAATGTCGTTAAAAACAAGCCGAACAGCTGCAACAACAGTTTCAACAAAACAGTCATCCCAGGGACTGAACCTCCCTAGTCCTTTTCAGATCTTCATTAAAATCTCTCTATTGCTTCTTGTTTCTTTCCACAGTTTTCTTCACTACCTCTTTCTAGTGATGAAACACCAGAGAAAAAATAGCCACAGAAAAATGCACGCATTACATGCACAGTGTCTTATACTGTGAATGCGATGACAAATATTTCCAGGGTGTTTGGAAAGAGCCAGGTCACAGCCCCTTATGCTTTCAGGTCTTTTCTTAGTGCCCCTGTGCATCAGATACCCACCTTTTTCTTTCCAAATGCTCCTGAGATATAAGTTCCTCTGCAAAGCCCATGGATGGTTAGCAGAAATGTCACTGGTCCATCCCAAGGCATATCCTGCTCTCTATTTCACCTGTGTGAAATGGGATATGTGTTCACTTACTCTGTGTCACTGCTTGAATTGGATTCCATGGTTTCTGAAACACAGGAGTCATTTTTGTTATGTGCCAGAGGGACCTCTTAAGTTTCTTGAAGATGATCCTTGTTTCTGTAATATGAAGAATTTCATGGGCTCCCTCACATTTAACGATACTTAAAAAAATGGTATCAACAGAGGATACTTATTATTCAAAAAAAAAAAAGCAGTGCTTTGTTCTTATTTTAACTAATTGTTGATCTGTCATATCAACAAAGCAACAAACTCAGCCTGTGTTTAATGGATACATTGTTTTTCCTTTTAAATAGCAAAAAGGGAACATTTTTGCAGTTGCTCATTCACTAATCTCAAAAAGCAGTACAGACAGAGAGTAAATACTCCATTGCAGCAGCTATACGCTTTTTCACAGATCAGTTCAGAAAAGAAAATGTTTGAATTAGGAGCAAAAATTGCAGCTTTTTGGCAAGTGAAAGAGGGCAAACATTATCTGGATGAGGTCCAAGCAAAGCTTTCCCAGCACATGTTATTTTATCTGAGGTTAAAGGCCTAAAAAAAAAAAAAAATCCACCCAGCTACAGCTTGTGAAGTTTGCCACCTACTGAGGAAAGCACAGCACAGCAATAACAGAAAAAACAGGTGAAAAAAAAATTTTATTGTGCTGAAGCTATTAGATGTTATAGACATAGTTACTCTCATAGACTATTCATAAAGGCTTCTCATACCTCTATACAGCTTCCAAAGGACCAAATAAACAACAGAAATACTTCTCCTCCATCTCCTCAATACATAAAGTTTTAAAGGCAGTGTTTTACCCTGAATCAGTCCTAGATTTTGCCTTATAAACCTAGAATAAACTGAAAAAAAATACTCCCAGCTTCAGCAAGGAACATAATTTCCCAGAAATCAGAGGTGATGAGATGTTCTAAGTCACAAACTGCTAGGTAATAAAAAGTCCTGCTGTAGCCATTTCTAGAATTATATTGATAATTTATATTTGCCTCACAGGCCCATTAGAAGAAGTACTCTTAAGAAACTAAGAGTCTGCCTTTATAGCAAGAGCATTGAGAAATATAACCTGCTAACAAGTCCACAAAGATCTGTTGTGGTTTGCAAAGATCTCTCACCATACTTTAGTGTGAAACACATAGAATACAACACGGCCCTGGAGCAAGGCAGAGGGTGCTCATACAGGATGTGCAGACATCACTGAGTGTGACAGGGTTGCTTTCATTTCACATTCACTTAGGTAAAATACATATAAATACAAAAATAATATTAATAACCTTAATGGAGCCATGGAAAACAAAACAAAAAAAAACCAAAAACAAACAAACAAAAAAAAAAAACCAAAACAAAAAATGAGAAAGTAAAAGGTGCAGAAGACTCAGAGTCCATCTTAGTTTTCCTTAGCACCTGGTCATGAGGGTACAAATAAAGCCTCATGTAAATATAACCTCCCTGCTTACAGATGAGTTTGCTGCCTGGCATAGCAGAAAGCAACAGCTCCACAGAAGATTTCATCTGCCTCCTGTTGGAGCATAAATCATTGGCCCTGTCTGCTCACAGGAGAGTGTTGTAGGTGAAGTGGGAGCTTCAGACAAAATCTATTGAAGAAGCCCTGCCACTGAGTCACAAGGTGCCAAGAAAACCCCCCTGCTGTATTAACTCCACCTCAGAGAGAGGAGTATTGGGGCAGCTGGATCTCATTTTAGCCTGTCAACAGGTTTTTTTTCATAACTATGTCCCACAAGTTTTAAAGATGGCAAATCAGATATATTAATAAAAGATGAGTTATCTATTAAAAGAAATTAACAGGCAGAAGATCTGTATCAAAATTAATTACAGTACAAAAGTTAAAAAACTAGTCATCTATGACGTAAAATGGAAAAATGCACTATATTAAAGCAATTATTTATTAAAGTTAGCAAAAGAAACTGTAAGTAGAAGTTTTGATGTATCTTGCCACAGTTTTTTAATGGAATATTTCTTCCCCTTTATATAAATCCCTGGGAAGCAACCATGAAGAGGCATCCCAATCCATGGGAGAAACTCCATATACTTCACAAGGAAGAATCTAAGTGAATGAAAGTGTGCTGGACTTCTATAGCATAAAGGATTTGGCTACAAGACATATGCCTTCAGGTCAGCTCAGCATCTTATCTGTCAAACCTTACTTCAAAGGGTTTGAAGATGGCAAGCCAAGTAGGGCTTTTAGGATATCCAACACCAAAAATTACTGGCACCTCCACTAGTTCACCACAAATAGTTTACATTGTTGTATCTTTTGACCAGATTCCAGGCCAAGCAGGTAAGCTTTGTCAGGGTGAGGTATTTTAAATACATGTTTAAATAGCACATATATTTATGCACACATTTTCATATGTATGTCTAAAGCTGCAAGAATGTCTATATATATACACCATGGCAACCAATGTCAAACAACTACATTTTAATAGAGATGCACATGAAATACATGTACAATAAAACAAAGATGCTGAACAAAGTCCCAGGTTCTGGTAAATGAGTAACGTCATTCAAAGTCTTCACCTCTGACAGAAACGATTCTGCAGAATAATATCCACATGGATAAATACGGAGATATATTTCATCATATGCAGATAGAAAATCTGTGTTTGGCTGGTGCAACTTAAAACTCAGAAATACTTCTTGACAGGAAAATGTTACTACTGCAAGGCTCCAGGAACGGCATATGCAACACTCGGCGTGCTTCTAGCCCCACACAAAGGCTAATTCACTACGCACTGAGCTGGTGTCCACTGCTGTCAACCTGTGTGCCAGCGCTCTCAGAGCCCCGCAGTCATCAGGGCTGCACATGGGGCTCTGACACACGCAGGGCAAGAGCAATCTGCTTGCCAGAGCACCAGTAGAAAAGCATAATTGCTGGTCTTCCAGACTGTAGGCTGAGAAAATGACTGGTTGAGTGAATGCCTTACCTTTTCAGGAGGCAAACTGAATCTCCTGCTGAGATGTTCCTAGTCAATCAAATCGTAATGCCAGAGCAAAGCTGGCATACTCAGTCCTCTCATACTCCTCTTCAGTGAAGAAGATAGCAGTGGCTTCTGGAAAACTTGCTTTAAGAAAATCTTATAACTTTGGCCCCTAACATAAAAGTAATTAATTTAAATTTATTGTTGTCAGTGCAAGATTATAATATAGATTTGTACACGCTACATTTCTTTGGGTTTCTTTCTGGTGGGATAATTAAGTTAGGGGAGAATATTTTGGTTTTCAAGTACATTAAAATCTTTATGTAAAATTGGAATTAATTTGCCGCAGAATGTCCCATAAAATCAGCTTCATGCCCATCTGGCTGTAGTGCTTTATTAGCTAATATTTCTTGTAGATCTTCTTTATTTCTTTCAAGCCACACAGTTTGGTTCTCATAGCAAGAGCAGCAAGGAGCTGTCAGGAGATACCACCTCTCTGATTACTGCAATGCTGCCCTCCATGTTCACAGCACACACAGCTCTTTTCTCAGTAGCCCCAGCTTCATATTCCTTTCTCATTTTCAACATCTATCTTTAATCCCCTAGCAGGAAAATTGCAGATTTGAAGCTTTGCAATGCTTGCTTTCTCTTCTGTGGGTGGAGCAAGACATCCACGCACCAGGAACCTTAAGCCCAGTGACAGCACCAGGCTCAGTCTCTATGTGTCCACCACAGTCGTGTTCCTGCTTTTCTCCAAAATGGGAACAGACCCCAGGTGTGAACTGCATGAGATCCAAACGGGCAATGCACAAGACTCAGAGAGGTTTGACCACAATTAACATCCATCTGTCTCAACCACCCCCTCCGATGTTATTTCAGATACTTCTTTACCCCTCCCACCCTAAATGTCCAAAGAAGGCTGTCCAGCCCCCCAGAGCAGCTCCCTGCTTTGGATGTGTCACGTACTGTACCTATGGACCTCCAATCCAAAGTGTCCTCTCAGCTGGCATTTTGGCTGTCATGTACTCATGCACCTGCAGGCAATGCAGCCAAAAAGGCAATGACCAATTTACCTGTTTCTGGAGCCCCAAATCCACAACATCAGTTTTTAAAGAAGTTTTACCAATAGCATTTTTTCAGTCTCCAAATCTTGCTTTCTGCCTTTGAGACTACTGTTTTCTCTGTGAGTAACCTTTCTCTACAACCTTCAGATGTCTGTATTCAGTCCTCCAACTGATTCTCCAGCAATTAGAAGATTGTCCTCAGTAACATTGCACACATTTCTCAGCTTCTGCTAATCTTATTATAGCTACAGCTATTTCTTTCAATCCTGGAATATAACTCCCACAGCATTTTGTATTCCCAATTTCAATTAGCTCCTGTGAAGAGCAAACCCTTTTTATTGTGTAATTTCAGAATCCTTTGTTGTTTGTGTTGTTAAGGGTGAGGTTATCTTCTGGCAGCCAATGCCCTCCCTGAGGAATAGAGTCTTTCCCTTCCAAGAAGTGCTGATCTGCTCATTTAAGTTATTTTCTTGGAACAATATAAAGATAGTAGAGGGGAAGAAAAATCAAGAGGTTGAAAGATCCCATGACAGGTGTTATTCCACAGTCCCTGGCCAGTCACTGCAATTCTGGGACAGCACAATAAGCCTGCAGTTTCTGCTGTACTTATATTGAGAAGCATGTGAAGAGGTCTGGAACAAGCTCAAGGCTCTGCTTTTACACACATGAACATGCTCATTACTTTCACATGACCATCAGTAAATATTCTGATAACAACAAGCTCCCCCTGCAAATTGTGAACAGGGATTAGCAAGAATGAACATTTTGTCATTGAGGATGCTGAAACTGGGTCATTCCATGTTCTGCTGCTGTCTCAGTGTCCTGAATACAGAGCTGGGGGATGTGACTAGGTTATTTTCACTGACGGTGGCTTGTCTCACACTCAGCAGAAAAGCTGCTTTTCTCTGCTGACCTATGGTTCTGGCCATCCTGTATCCCATACTCTGCAGTTGAGCAAGTTCACAGTGTCATTTTTTGCTACTGCATTCTCATTTTGCTAATGCATTCTCATGTAAGTCCAAGAAATGGCTTATGTGACGCACCTCACCTCCAGGCAGGTGCCAAAACAGCAGCTCAAGACTGGAGAGACTGCTATCCTGGGGTGCTCTGCTTAGAGGAAAGTTTCCCCACAGAAACTACTTTGCCCAGCTCCCAAAGTGCACTTCTGGCCAGCAGAAGTGACTGTGATCCCCCAGCTGCTAGAAGGGTCACTCCATTCTAAGGTTTGCAGCAACCTCCCTGACAGATCAGCCCAAGGCCTGGTGAGTCTCCAGTCTCTTGCACATGTGTTGCTGCCAAAACCAGGTCTGTGACAGAGAACACAGGGTTCTTGTTTGCTGGGGTTTTTTTCTTTTACAAGGGCACCTTGCAATGTTTGGCATCTTTTCACTTGTCCCTGCTCATGTTCACCACGTACAGCTGCCATTAAGTAGGGTCACTTCCACACATAGCCAAGCCAGAGGCAATGTGAGCCACTGGCAGGCAAAGCTAGGTGCCAGGATATGGGCTGCTCCCCTGGCTCTACACAGTACCCCTGGTGAATCTGCATTCAATACACGGTGCCAGTTCCCTGCTCTGCGAGCTGCTGGACTGTGCCACTCTGTCTGCTCCCCCCATTCACCTGGCACAGAGGGAGAGCCAGGCAGAAACCTGCAGATGAAGCCCTGAGCTTTCATGGAGTCGGGAGAGGAGAGAGAAGGTAAACTAGGTCCTGCTAAGGGCGGGCAAAGACAGTGGAGCAGAGGAGCAGGAAATTTTCTTTGAGCAAGACCACCACCCCTCTGAGTTCCCTTTTCCAGATCTGAACCTTGGAAGATCCATAAAAGGCACCAGTCACAAAAGGAGGGTGAAATCTACAAGTGATGAAGGGCCTCTTGTCTGCTACAGAAGATGGACAAGATGCCTACAAAATAAGATTGAGTAAATAAAATTTTGTTGTATAACAATTATTTTCCTGCCAAATACTTCTACCCTCCATGCATTCTGGTTGGATTGAATTGCGTAGTGCTCAAACTTCTGCCTCAAGTCTCAAAAAGAAGGGATTTTATGTGGCATGCACTCATGGTCAGCTACCACAAAGGTAGCTTCACACTGTACATAAAAGAGAAGCAATGAACACTATTTCCACTGCTGTTTTATCTTACTTTGTTTAGAACATACATGCCTTTCTCTCATCTATGAGAGACAATTTTAGTGGTTTTAAAGGAATCAAAGTGCATATAGCTGAGACTTGAATTTGGTCCTTAAAACAGTCCTAATTTGGCCCCAAAAAAGCTCAGACACAGCATCATGATAGTTAATAAACAGCTGTTTCCACAAACACTGTTGGAATCAATCCAATATAAGCAAGCTTTTGCTGATGGTATATTGTTTCCTGGGGCCTGACTGCCATCAGGGTACTAAGGGAGGAGAAAAAAATCTTACACCAACAAACTGCTAAATGGCACAGCAGGGCACTCTGGAACTCCATACGATGCCAGCAACAAAATGGGAGCTCCTGGTTTCTTCACAACACCTTGCAGGATACTTCCAAGGCCATTTTGGTAACCAAAGCCACATGTGTGCTGTGCAGTGGTACAGTACAGCTCGTCACAGAAGACCAGTTACCAGGATCAGATAGCCAGGTTGCACCAAGCACACTGAAATCCATACAGACACACTGGGTTGATAATGGTGGATTGTTTGGCACATATAGACCAGGAGTTACAATGCAGAGTCTTTTCTGTGAGATCTAGCAGGGCTACTGACCAGGCTACTACCACGCAATTTGGGTAGCAGTATTGTAGCTGCCAATATTTAATTAAGACAGTTTAAGTGCTCCTTAAATATTCCTGAAGAAATAGCTGGGAGACAGAGCCTACAGCTACACTAATCTATTTTCTGACAAGCAATGTTTTTAATAGTTAACAATACAATTGCTATAAATTTTCATCTATTGTCAGAGTCATGCTACAAAAACAACACTGTAACTTAAGAACTTCCAGATGGAAGAGCTATTTCTGAAATTGTGTAACACCCCCGCAGGTTGTCCTCGTTGCAAAGTGAGCAGTCTGGGGGTTTTTTGTTGGTTGGTTGGGTTTTCTTTTTGGTTTTTGTTTGTGGGTTTTTTGATTTTTTGTTAGTTTAGGACACCACCATCTCTGGGCTACATTGCCTCCATTTAGTTAGCAAGTGAGTACTCTGCACTATAATTTCTCTTCCTAGACACCTTTCTGTCAATCCTTGTGATAGAAGTCCTCATCATTTCATATTATTTTATTTGGTTCCATAGTCTAAGGTGACTGTTGTTTATGCGCCACAGAAACTCCTACCTAACATATTCTTACTTATCCTTCACATGAATTTCTCTTGCATTTCCTCCCTTTCCTAGTGGCTCTCCTCTTTCCCATCAGTGGGGGCAACTGCCACAGCCAGCAAAGACAAGCAGGTATCTCAGCTGCACATTATTCCAGGGAAGCATGGAGCTAGACACTCGTGAAAAAGAGAAGATTTTTCTTTGAAGACGCACACCAATTTCAGACAATCTAGCAAAGAGGTGAGACTTCAACTTTGCTGTCCTAGGAAAGCAGTAAAAAAAATTCAAGGAAAATAAAATTAAAGGAAAGCTTCTTTTTCAGCTGCAGAATTCTTCAGAAGGAAAACAGATGCTGACAAATTCTCACCAGGGTTTCATACACCAGAAACACTGGGCGTGTAACAGTTTCCAAAGTCCATCAAGACAAAATTTCCAGATGACACATTATAGGATATTCAGCTTGCTGGACCTCATCTCATTTAGCTGCATAGGTAAGATTCCTGAAGTTAAGGAAACTTGCTTGTTTCAGAAACCAGAATTCCATTTTTTGTCCTGCCAATTTCAATCAGTAAAATTTGAATTCAATTCTGCAGTATTGAAACCAATATCTTTCTTGCAACATGTTCTTTGGGTAATATATCAAATAAACAGAGAAGCTTTAATAAAAATTAAGAACAAAAAGGAAAAAAAATAGAAAATAGAATATTCATAATGTAAGGCCCACCAATTTACCAAGTAGCACTGAAAACCAGAAGTGGACAAGAAAATATGTAACTTGATTTTAAACAGATTGCTTGACTTCAAACTCCCAAAGGTTATCAAAGGAGAGAGAGATCTCCTAGGGAGAAAGACATGAGGGGATGGCTGATGAACAACTTAGCATGAACTGTAGCCCAGAAACCAAACCAACCCTGGCTGCATCAAAAAAAGCTGCCTGGCCTGCAGGGCAAGGGAGGGGATTCAGGACCTGCAGTGACAGAATGAGTAGAAGAAGGAGGAATGAGTACTAATTGAAGGAGGGGAAATTTAGGTTAGATGTTAGGAAGAAATTCTTTACTGTGATGGCGGTGAGGCACTGGAACAGGCTGCCCAGAGAAGCTGTGGATGCCCATCCCTGGTAGCGCTGAAGGCCTGGATGGACACAGCCTTGAGCAGCCTGGCTTAGGGTGAGGTGCCCCTGCCCATGGCAGGCAGTGGGGTTGGACCAGATGATCTTTAAGGTCCTTTTCAATACGTAACACTCTATAAGTAACTTTTCACATACAGCACATATCCAACATCTTAAGTTAGCTTATCCGGATCTTCCACAGATTTCCTTAAAACTGACTTGTTCAGTAAGAACTGTTATTACTCAACAGCATACAGTATTTTGGGTTGCAGGTTTCATTTTTCAGGCAAGGCTTATTTTTTTTCTGCCTAAACTATTAAAATCTTAGCTTGTAGAAAAACAGTCTGTAATTTGATATTCATTAGATGTGTTCTCATAGGCCTCCAGAGTACACTGCATTTAAAGTAACATCCTGATGTTACTGTTCATCTTCTATGGCCACTCAGAACTCTCCATAACACATTTCACTTTCACCTTTTTTCCTTTTCTTCCAACTCACAAAAGTCTGATTTAAAGCATCTCCCACTCCAAAAATTAATTATGAAGCAGGCACAATGATTACAGTATTGTTAGTATTATTGCTTGCAATAAATGAAGTAAGTTGCTTTCACAGCATATGAACAGTCTAATGAAATTACTGTAAACTACAGGAGGAGTACTTTCCTTTTGGGTTCTGAAAAGCAACCTATCTTGAATTTTATGCATATTATAGAAAAAAAAAGTCTAAACTTTCTTCAAAGTGCAAAACCAATTAATAGTAGGTGAAAGAACATCTGACATTTTTTCATTGTCAAAAGTTTTCAATGTTCCTATGTAAAACTAATACAGATGGATTTGAAGCGACTTTACTGGTATGACTAGAATCTGCAATTAGAGCCATGCACCTTTTTTAAGTAAAGCTTGAGCATGCATATTCTACACCATATGAAATTTTAACTACAGCTAGATTCCTTTGTAGAATACTGCTTATGGAAGTTCATCAAAGCATGCAATACAGAACCTCTCATAAAAGAGAAACAATCTCATCAAGGTGGGTGGGGTATTACAAATGAAAGTTTTATATCTGTACTGAGCATATATAGGCAATGTGTTTTGCCTGGATCTAAGTTCCATGATCTTGAGCAAATCTGTAATGAAAATAAAATCATACTTAAATTCATACTGCCCTTTTTTCTACAACCAAGTTTAATTCTGAAGACCACCTAATGCTCTGGAACAAGTTAAGCCTAACATAAGCTATATAAATAGCATAAACCTAATTTTACACATCCTTCCACCCTGACTGAAAATACTGATGTAACATGTCATTTAAGCATATCAGTAAAATTATCCTTATATACTCTTATATCCACTGTATAGTCAGAATATTGAGTTTTGAGGTCCACATTTACATGCTCAAGCAGGTAAGACCATTAACCTCTCAGGCAGGATTTTAGTAATACCTTAACTTTTCCCAGTCACATGACGTGAACACTAAGTATTTTCCATGCTTCAATGGCACAGATATTGAATCTCAACCACTGCAATTTTCATGGAACAGAAGACCTGACACAGAAAGACAGAAACATCTACTGCTTATGTGTTTGAAGAAGTTCTCTCTTTAGATAAGTGACTAAATCTAGGAAGGTGCTCCTACCTGGGATTACAGCTGACATGTGCTTCTCTACACACTGGAAGTACATGCTTACACTACTACAAAAAGGAAAGTATTTAATTTTGCAATCAATAAGCATTAAATTTGTTATGCTAACCATGAATGCTTGACTTTTTTTCCCAGAAGGTACTCTTCTACAAATTGCAAAGTTTAGAGCCACACTGTTTCTTTATGAAGCTGTCCTATAGCATTTATTACCAGATTACAGGGAAAAATACAAATCAAAACCCAGAACACAATTTTAAAAAAATCACAAAACACAAGTAGCACCACAAAACCTTCCCAAAAAACTGAGAAACCCTGCAGCTTAATTTCTATTTGCTATCTACATTCAAAAGACCCTTTGTTCACTCAACAGACCTTGACAAGAGGTCAGAAGCTGTCCTTGACAGCTTTATACAACCACTCAGTCTGGACTGGTTGTATAAGAACTCTATGCTTAAGGTAGCATTTATAAATTAGAGATCAGGCCTTATGATGATAATGCTTTGGTAAATCTCATCTAGAGGTTCCTGACATACAACTAAAATACAGTGCCAAATTCAGCACTTGGTAGCACAAGCATATGTGATTTATTCCTCTGAAGAGTAAATCCAGTCCATAATAATGAACATTTCTACATGCTCTTTAAAACAGAAGATACTTCATTCCTCATTTTCTGTTTTTCTTCCCTCATTGTTTACTCATCAAGTACCAGATAAGAACATATGAAAACCTCAGTAGATTACAAGCAAAGAGACTGCAGCACCAGGGGAAATATAAACATTCTTTGTTGCACTAGGCAGTGTAAGAAAATACAGAAATAAAAGACATGAGACATTAGGATTAATAATAAAATAACCACAAAGTCTAAGTGGAATTTGTCACAAGAAATTACTTGTTTTACATATTACATTGCAAGGTGTTTTAGAAACGCAAAAAGATCTGATTGTTATACATTTCTATGGCCATAAAGTGCTACGTACAGCTGCTACCCCATGTGTATTAGAACAGATATATAACAATCTTGCACCAGCTTTCTTTTAACATATATTTGCTTTCAATTTCTTTTAAAAACAGAAATTCATTCTTTATTCTGATGAATAAAGACTTACAAACTGTAGTACAATGATGTTTCAACAGATTAATATTTGATTGATATGCACAGACATGAAGGTTTTTGTAATAGTTTCAAAGTAGGCAATTCTTAATCAAAGAGAAGCTTTGTCCTATAAGCAGGCCAATTTATTATTGCTTACCTTAAAAAAAAACCTATTATCGGAAAGAACTATAAACAACATTTTGTCATAATGTAACTGTAAGCTCAGCCTTTCTTGCTTAAACTAAAAAGTTAAATTTGCTCTTGTATATATTATAATTCCTACTATTATCAAGAGAGGCTATAGCATCATAGGTAAATGATCAGCTTTGCTTAGTTAAGTCTCAGCACAATAGTCAAAATTCCCATGGAGGACGAGCATGTGTGGTGAATATCACAAACAGAAGTTAAGACTAAATCAGAGCTGTATTTAAGGCCCAGTACAGAATATAGCAGATTTAAAAAAAAAAAATTTAAAAAGCCACAGACCCTTTGTATGAACTCTAAGACAGGAATCACTTAACTCAGGCATAACGTCCTAAATAATACTGCATCACAGATGCATTGTGTCAAGGAGACATGCACTTTTCTGCAGCATTTGGAAAACTAAGCATCTCTTGCAGCTCTGTGGAGACACACCTTAACTGAAGGGTAACAAATCACTCTCACACATTTGTATGTCCACTGTTAACAACTTGGAAAAAAGCTGTTCAGAATAAAGCTTAAAGTAACAAATCTGATCAGTCAATCTTTCTAGCCAAGCCTGGAACAGCAGCACAGAAAGGAGGCAAGCTCTAAATAGCACTTCATATTGGGTGCTCAAAACACTAGAGGGTACTGGAAATTTTTGTGGATAAGCGTGTCTCTTCAGTCAGCAACATCACCCATGGAAAAAGTACACTGCTTCGTGAAGCTTTGTACTAAACTTTGAAAAAATCAGTATCTAAGGGAGATCACTGCTCATTTTTTGTTAGTTTTGATTTCTATCTCAAATCACTCTAATATTTTAGATTTCTATCTAAAATATTAGCTGTAAGACACTCCCCACAAAAACAAGAGATCGGAGACTACATCATGCTCTGCCCTGAGAGTCTGTAGTCCCAGTTACAACTCTCCTGAAACGAAGTACTGTTTGCAACACAAATTACAGAAGTTTTACCGGTAATTGTTCCCACCACCTTCTACAGAAAAATAAATTAGACCCCAATCCAATAATCAGAATAAACTAAAATAATCCAAAACTGAACATATAATGCCCACAGATGCATCAAAAGTATTTTCTGAAAATACATGAGTTTATGCTCACTACAATCAGATATGTATAAATGGGTAAATCTTTGGAGAAGTCATTTGACAGCTAATCTCTGTTTTGAGGTTTAGCTACAGTCAACTGAATATATTTGAAAATAAACATGCATACTTTATCAGTAATTCATTGTCTTGGGTATTTAAACTTCAAATTCACATGTGTATAATTTTACATAATAACTTAAGTTACACATTTACAATAGGCACAAATTCCAACCAACAAAGAAATACTTTGGATCAGGTTTCCATTTTGAAAGACTCATTATGTTTATTTAGCTAATATTTTTAAACTCTTACTTCTCCTGTAAATATACCACTCTATTACAGAATTCTAAGCAATTAAATGACCCCATTATTTATAAGTCATAGAAGAAAGCTGTGTTCTCAGTAACCTGAGAAGAACTTCTATAAATCATATTGAATGTTTAATTAGAAACTTCAGTTACTCATTTACTGAGGACACATTCTTCACCTATTTCTTTCATCCTGATTTTGTTTAGGTGGTAGTTAAGGGCAGCGAATCACATACATGAGCACAGGTACTATGAATTTACTGTGCAGAAGTAAACATACCAAACATGGATTAAATATGGAAATGGCAAGTTTTGCAATAGCTAGTGAAAGAAGAGTTATTTGGTGTATACTTAAATAAAAAAGATATATATTTTTATTTTTAAGAACAGACAGCTAGAATCTGTGTATCTAAATGAATGGGAAATTCAATTTCATACTGCTGTTTGCATAGAAGCATGAAAGGAAAAATGCACTTATAAGTATCTCAATTTTACTGCACATTTTTGGTAGAAATTAGACTAGAATACGCACATTTTCTTAACAGCAAGATTAAAAGTGGATTCACTTCTTGATGCACAATCAACTTCTGTTAATATGAATTCTAACTTGTTATTAGGAAAATACATAAATCCACCAATATTTTATTTACTTTGGTTGGGATCCAAGAACAGAGAACACCAACTAGGGTGCTAGTCTACAAATACTAAACGATTGCTTTAAAAACGGAAAGAACAATCCTCTCTCCAGATCCATGACAGGGAAGATGGGAAACAATCAGTTTCAGTTGTGTCAAGAACTATTTGGGGTAGACATCAGGCAAAATTTCCCAGTCTTTTCTCACTGGGAAAGACATCGTGTGTAAGTTTCAAAATGACTGTTCTCAGTGCTTTTTTGTTTTTTGTTAAACAGGGGAAATAAATCTGTCAGGATCAACTTAAGACTACTTGAGAACAAGGACATAATGTCCTTTATAGCTCTGCTTTTCTACAAGTGAAAAATATCTCCTAATATGTGTTTCTTTTGAATGAAACAGACCTGCAAAGACATTATAACTGTAGCCCTGCTTAGCTTCATCTGACAGAGTAAAAATATTGCACTTCACACAGTTAATTTTGTTCCCAAAATAAAATTAAGTCAAAAATTACTAATTCTTTCCTCTGGAACACAAATTTCAGAATATAGTATACAAAAAAATGTGGGTAAGGTTATCTGCAGACATTGCATTTTTGTTCCAGAGGAGAAAAAAGTCTCAAGTGCACTGCAGAAAATAAAACTTTCAAAAAATGCAGAAATTATCACCAGTTTCACTGCGTAACCTGCATCTGTTCTTATATAAAAAAAATATTTTCATTAAACTTTATTGCACCATCACCTTTTTTTTAAAAATATCCCCCTTTCATTCAAGTCAAATATTAAATTATTTTTATCAACAAAATATAAGGTCTTCTTTAACAGCATGTAGATACAGTATAGGCGCCATACAGAAAAGTCTAAAAGAATGACATCAAATCAGAAGTGACAAAAAACAATCATTATGTTCTTCTCTATGATTAAAAAAAGATTGTGTAGGCTATCTATTGTATGCATGAAAAGCATCCCTTCTCATTCAAGGTGTTGAAGCAGGCGACACCTTCAAGCTGTCAAGTGCTGCATGAATTCTGAAGTGCAACCTGGACTCCATAGAGTATTCCTTGTAGTTGTTTCTGCAAAACAGACAACTTATTTTAAGAAAAAGATGTCTGGATTGAATTGTTTATACTTCCTATGTTTGTAAGTTAACAATCTTTATTCCTTCAACAGGAAAGAAAAAACAAAGACTGACACACAGATGAGTTAGGAGACATTTAAAACTACATCCACAAATTGAGTGAAGAAACACAGACCAATACTAAAATTAAATGTCCTCATAAATTGAATCCATGTCTTAGCATCTCTTTCACTTATTTTGATCCTTTTAACAGCCGTCCCAAATACTAAAATTTGCTGTTAAAGACAAGCCAAAGCCTTTTCTAACTACAGAAAAGCGTATTAGCAGAAAATATAGGCTTCAACTCAGAACACAATTAAGCCAGAGTAATAAACATCGTATGTACAGAAATCATATTCTGTAAATCCCATTCCCCCAAAACAAACAAATAAGCAAAAAAAAAAAAAACCCATGAGGGGACACTATTACAAGACTGGGCTACTTCTCTGTTAACACTAGGGACATTCTATCTTATACTACAATCTACAGATAATGAAAATATGCTGCTATACAGAACTTAACTAAATTAAACTAAACTAAATCTACAGATAATGCAAATATGCTGCTCTACAGTACTTAATTAAACTCTCAACTGGTCTTCTGCAACACCATGTGAAAGGAAAAAGGGCTGCGATCAGACAGGTGTAGTGGCCTTTGACCTCTCTTATGAACACCTTTAGTGGAACAGATTTAATTCCCACAGCTGCCCTCTGGGACAGAATGGTACATATCCCTTCCCTGGACTCTCCAGCTTCATCCCATGCATGCAGTGGACCCTCAGCATCTCTGAAGCCCATACAAGAAGTGAACATTTTCCCTTCATACTGTGTCTTATTTGAATCTGTCTACTCCACTGTGTATGAATTTTGCAGTTTCATGAAACTGCAAAATTCAACTATATTGGACAAGTCCTGCAAATCAAGAACAGAGATTTATAATTACTTGGATTTTGCAAGGAAGCTGTCAGGAAGAAAAACCAAGTGTCCTCAATGCTGCAAATACACAGATATTCTTAATTTACAAGGTGATAAAAAAAATCCACTTACTTTGCAGTTTCTATGTATCTTATTGCTTTTTCTGTCTCATCCTGCTGTTTGTACAGAAGACCCAATTCATACAGTGTGAATGGCACCAAGTAGCTATCATATTTTATTTGCTTCTCACTAGAAAACCAGAAAAATACAAAAATGGTTACTTACAACCCTGTTTTAAGTGATGAGTTAACTTTAAAAGCAATCACTGCCTGTAACAGCACATAGCCAGAAAACACATTCTGAATCCTTTTTTAATGGTTAATCCTGTACACATTGATAAACAGTCTTGAAGCATCATAGCACCCTAAGCATGTAGAAAATAAAGTTGAACAAAATGTAGGTACTCCATGCACCAGAAAACTTTTACTCTCACCCATGCAAAACACACACTTTATGAAGAATTGCTGTCTTTAGTTTTTTTTTAAATACCTCAGCTACAAAAGCCTGCCCATTGCCAGCTCCCTTTGGAAAAAGATGTTTTAGAAATAGTGTTCCTTTAACTTGCAATCAACCAAACCCCTCTGCCCTGTAACTCGCAATGTGCTTGACTAAACTCATATAGGACCTTAGAAACAGTAAGAGAAAACAAGATGGCAAGAGAACTAAAACACATTAACAAAAACTCAACAACAAATTCTTAATAAAAAAATCCATTATTAATTTTTCTAAATAATTTGTTAGAAACATTGCACATGTAAATATGCTTCTTCAGCCCAAATGCCTAAAAACTTACAAGACATTTTCAACTACAACCAGTACTGGACTCATGTTTTATATCAAAAAGCTATCACAACTGTTATGGAGCTGACACCCGAAAATCCACAGCACAGGAGAAACCAGTCTTCAACTGAAACATGTAACAACAACTTCTCATCTACACGGGGAAGCATTAATTACCGAACTGAAGCGTTAACTACTAAATATTGAATTAAAAAATTAAGCCAAACAAACAGTAAACCTATCTGTATTGTCATTACTTACAGGTAGCTCTGCAAATACAATTCCAAATGTATTTGGATACGACCTGACAGTTTGATTTATTTAGCACCAAACACCACATATACAAAGCTACAGTAAGCGTTTAATTGCTACAGAAAAAGACATGCAAAGTTTTCTGGTTTTCTAACTACTTGCAGAGGTATTTTAATTTCAGATCCTTAACATGATGTTAATTTAGTCAAAATTCTAACATGACAGCTGCAACAAGAGTATCAGAAATGTCACCAAAAACTAGAAAATCTATTTCTGTTATTTTTTTACCTTTGAATTACTTTACTGAAACATAATTCAGCTTGCATGAGTCTTCCCAAGTGTTTCAGACAGAGGCCTTTCAGCAGCTGCAACATGCACACATCATCCACATAGTATTCATTGTGATCTAACAGTGAAAGTGAGATATGTCAAACAATTTGAAGACATCATGAAAAGGAAAATTAGATTTTCAATAGGGAATATGTATTCAGATGCAGGATGTTGCTTCTTATGTTCTATACCTCAAAACGTACATATCCTTCAGGCATGGTTTAAAATACTGCTTACTAAAGAAGATGCACCCATGACATCTGTATCTTTCTCTTAAAAGACAGGCAAAGAAGAAATAAGAAAAATTGAAACATCCAACAAATGGGCAGAAACTTCATTAACTGAAGATTAAACAGTCAATAATTAAATGTATTACATTACATAAATAGCCATTAATTAAAGATTTCTTACTTGCCTTACTTAAAGACTTCTTTATAGCTAAAACTACAGTGAGACAGGAACCATCATATTATATTAACAGCTCCCCCTGTAACAGAGCACTGGCAGACCTCCAGTAGCATCAGTAGCATAAAAAAACCTGTAAAACCATGCCACGACTCTCTTACAGAACTCTTCAAAAGCATCATTTTGAGGTACAAATTCAAGAAACAATGTTTGCTAGTATTTTTATCATCTCTAATGTTTGAGAAGACTCAGAAGTTGTGTATAATATTTGAAAAATATTTGAAAATAAGTAATAGTGTATAATATTTGAAAAACTTCACTGAAAGTCTTATGTTCAATAGAGCT
This sequence comes from Melozone crissalis, assembly GCF_028551555.1. NCBI lineage: Eukaryota > Metazoa > Chordata > Aves > Passeriformes > Passerellidae > Melozone > Melozone crissalis. The sequence continues at coordinate 42,276,129 of NW_026535783.1, read as the reverse complement.
AAAAATACCAGAAGAGGGTGTTTGAAACAATTCAAAATTTACTTAACAAGTGTGATCCTTTTTAGTTCCCTTAGTTTGTAGCATTTGCTGGGTACATGGAAGGAAAAGAAATGAAAGAAAACACATATGGATAGACAGACGGCACCACATACATTAACAATTCAGGAAGCAAAACACTCTCCCTTCAGATCATGTTGTTTACAACTAATTACCAGCTCTCTAAGGTCACATTATTTTTTTTCCTTAATAGTCTGCCAAAGAAATCCTACATAAACAGTTCTGAAACATGCAAGACTAATGCATTTTAGAACTCCGCAAAGTGCTTTGCCGTCATGTTCAGCCTTATTTCTGTCTGTGTTTAAATCCAGAAAGTCTTGATAGATTGTAACTGACAGACTGCGCTTTTAGGGACAGCAGAAGTGCAGCACAGGAGTACTTTGCATTATCTCTAGCCTGTTTTGCTAGGCTAAGGTGTTGGACTCTGTGACTGTCTCCTGAAGGACTCATTCATTGAAATAACTGGGGGCATGCACTCATGTCAGTAAGGGCTCACCAGTCTTTAACAACTTCAACTAGTACTCTAATTTCCCAAAAGAATAGAAGCTAAAACATTAACACTAAATGCACAAATAACAAATGCACAGGCCAATTTAACACAGATAACCTTGCAATAAATGTGGGAGAACCATCTTTGCAGCTGCAGTGGTCTTCAACAAAGGATGTATCAATACCAGGATAAAAAAAACCAAGCAAAAAATTATTTTTTCTTGAAGTTAAATAATCTGTTTTTATATATTGCATATTAAAAAAAATAAAGATTCCCAGAAATCCTGGGGAAAAAAAAATAAAACCACCATCTCTAATGTCCTCCATTTGTTCCTTCTACCATCTCTATTTTCAGCTCTATACAACATAAAATTACTTTCAGTCCTTGAGAGATCTCATGCTGTGCCTGTTCATGTGAAACAAATGAAATAAAAACAGTTCTATGAAGTCTCAATCCCAAAATGACCTTTGTGTATAATCAACATCCTTCTTTCACAGCACCTTAGCAATCCTTTGATATTACTACCACTAAAAACGGTCTATTACAATTTTATTGTAACCTTGTCAGCAGCCTTAATATTTTTATTTTTTTTTGGAATTCAGTAGCAACTCTTTATTTTCACTGAATCCGTATCTTTAAAAGCAGATCAAAATCACATCTATGAAATCCAGAATAAAATAACATCTGACTGAAGTTATTACTAAAAAAAGAACCCAGAAAGTATATACACTTCCAGACTATATCCTATTTGCAAACAGTGAATTTCCATAAGAGAAAACACAGTGATTTTATCTCCATTGCTTTAATTTTGGTACCTTGTACATCTTTCCTCAGAGATTCAACAGGAAAATTTACTTCACTGTTACAATAGATGAGCACTTCTAGTACAAATCACAGCACAATACAGCACTGGATTTCCAACAGGTTCTGTCAGAACTCTCCATGTGGAACTCATGGGAATTACTTTATTTGCAAGTATCTTATATGTCACTACACTTTTGTTTTAATATTACAAGAAAAAAGGAAAACACTTGAGATTTAAAAGGAACACTGTTGATCCTGCAGAAAAGTGAAGGGCAACACAGAAAATAAAGGAACCTCATTCAAACACGGCCATACAGGTTACTCTCATTTGGTTTATTATATCATCCAGATTTGACCATTATAAATTTCATGCACGTCTCTGTATAATTTCTTATGCATCATCTCAATTTGCACTATAAATCATACTTAGGTATATATACCATTTCTGAATTGCTGTTTTAACCACTAAAATTGTTCATAAGTGTGACTTACAGTTTAGTGTTCATAACTACTAAACCATACAACCACTAAACTGCTAAATTGTTCATAAGTGTGAGTAGAATCTGCGTTCAATAAAAATTATTTTAATGAATTATCATTTAAAAAGATTCACATGAAAAATGACATTTATTATAGAAAAATTCAAAAGAGAATTCTCCCCAAAAATTCACATGACAGGTAAAAGAACTATGCTGATAAAATCTGACAAAAATCAAGTACTTGTGCAGTAAACCAGTTGTAATAAATGAATTTAAATTCTTTTAGGAGCAAATTATGGGCTCATTCTCTAAACATTACTCCAGGACGTAAAACCATGGTCAAAGTTTATTCATTAAGTATGTTTAATTTTACAACTAGCAAATGTGTTTTATTTTGCCAGAAAGCAAAACAAAAAACCCTATTCATTCATGCATAGCACTTCATCAAATATTTTATACTTTGTCATATTCTCTGCAGCATGTGTCCTATGTAATAAAGCAGGATATGAATTGGTTTAGAAAAAATATTTTTCAGACATTTAAGATATTAGCAGATTATGGTCCAAGAACACTCTCAAAGACAAGAAAAAACTAAGCTAGACCAGTCATGTTCTGTAACCAATAACCTCATGTCCCTGAGTTTTCTGTATTCTTCTGCAGCATCAATCACACTGCATAATGAACATATTGAAGAACCATGCCTAAATTTCGTGAGGCTCCAAAACTTCCATACTTTGACTTAATTGGAACATTGTCAAAGCCCCACTTACTTCACAGAATATAAGAAGACAAAAGCATAGAAAAATGTCAGCATTTCTTATAAGATTATTAATTCCACCTTAATTGATCACTTACTAGTTTCATTTTGTAGAGCAGCTTCTTCTTTTTCAATTGTTACCAGTAAGTTTTCAGTAAGGTCTGCTCTTTTGCCCACAATTGCAAATCCATTCCAGACATACATCATTTCCTGATTAAAAAAAAATACAAAACCAACCAACCAACACAAAAAGGTGAGAACAACCCATGGAATTGCATAAATATTTAACTAAAGAGTGCTTCTGAAAAGGCTGTTGTGGAACATTTTTGAGTATATAAAATACTACCAAAGCTTGTTTTGGTACAACACATCTATGGACAGGAAAGGAAAAATTACATTGAATGTGTGTTGACAAAGTTAATTCATGTTTCTAAGAGTTGAATGTTTTGATGCCTTTTTAACGGATTCTACTATCATGTAATTTCACAGATCTTCAGAAATTAAACTGAGCAGATTTTATCAGGACAGTTTACCATCATCCATATAACATGTCAGCAAAACCGGATGCTTTAGATTAAACTTGTGGTCCCTGACACCTAAAATAAAGAAGGAGCTAAAAGTAGTTCTTTCTAAAGGATGATAGGTAAATTTGGAATTTGCATTTGAGTGTGTTCTTGTATATACAGCATACTTATGTAAGCATGCACCCAAACCCACGCTCTAAATGCTCTAATCGATAGACAATTACCTTCCATTCAGAGCAAAACTGGAGGTAGATAAAACTTTCTGGATAAAAATGTGATTCCAGTAGGCACATCCAACATATGATTTTACTATAATTTCTACAAAATTTTGTTGGAAAAAAATCAAGGCAAATCCTGGAAACATATCTTCCCAGATGGCTCAGTACAACAGAAAGCAATAAACTTGATTTGATACATTATTACATTGTAAAACTTGAGGAGAATAAGGGTTAATGCTCACCAACAAGGAGCTTTGCCAAGATCTTTACTCATTCATTACAAACTAGAGTATCATTTGTTCTATCATAATTGAAATTACACCTCTGAAATATGATGCCTAATGACATTCTGAAGCTGATTCAATACATTGGTGAAATATTTCCACTTGCATTTGTAGTGTAAATATGTACATTTTCAGACAGAGAAAAAAATCTGGTTGTATCAAAGTCTGAAACAATGTTAATAACATCATCAACTACATCATGCTAGATTATTTCAATTCTGTAGTCCTGTCTAACTTATACTTACTGAAATAAACCACACATTATGTTTGGTTATGCTTAGTCCATGATGAAAATATTCCTAAATTAAAACAGAATGCTGAATTTGACAGCAAGACCAAATATATATATTCACAACTAAAAGCACTCTGCTGTACAAGCCCAAGACAAATTTTACTTAATCCTCTACATGCAATTTAATACAGAATGAATTTTAGAACCAGAGGATTACTTTTATTTAGACTCCTCCATCTATATCAATGAGCATTAACATCACAAATTTCTTCTTGAATTAGGTTTTTCATGCACAGTTGTTGGTAAATTATGCACATACAAAGATTTTAGCATACACATATGAGAAGTATCAGTGCTGTGCACACAGAAGCAGACTGCGCAATACTAATGACTCTGATGTTAAAATACAGGAAATTAGAATAGCATTCATAAAGTTACTTTAGCTTCTGCTTGTTTTAATCAGACTCAATACAAGGGGAATAAAAAAACACAAAAAACCCCCAACCACCACACTTCATTTTCATAAGAAAAACAAGAATTACCAAAGTACTCTTTAACTTCCTAATGAGTCTAGAAGACAAGGACTAAAATCCTACCAACCTAAAGAACATTAATGCAGTTTTCTGTATGCTGAGCTTTTCACATGAAAAATATGGCACTTGTTTTATACTGCTGCTTAGTTGGTAGTATGATCCAGTCTCTAATACTTTTCACCAAAATCACATTGCATTAATGCAGTACTTCTTTAAAAACTTAAAATGCAGACATATAATACCTGACAATATTATTCCTTCCCTGTATAATGAACTATTCTGATTTCTTTTCTCTTTGAAAAGGATGAAAACAAAGCAAGAACAAATACCAAGGCAGGTAATATCAGCTTCACTGGTTGAGGACATGCATAGCGTCGAGCTTTCCTAACTGCAAACTTCTCAGTCGGGATAGATTTTCCTGCAATTCTCTGTTTTAGACCATCCACTTGTCTACAAGAAGGGAAAATGGGAAAAAAAAAAGTTTTTTGTTGGTATTTTTTTTCATCTCATTTTAGTTATAAAGACTTACTGTTATCCTCTGAAATTTAACATCTTAAATTTTTTTTACACCATGGAGACCAGAGCTGCAGGATTTATCTTTGCTGATAAAAGCAATTCTAATGCTAAAGGCAAAGAGAAAAAAATTGAAAGTTTATGGTTATAAGCAAGAAGTAAAACACACAAGATAAAGACATGGGAGGACAAAGAGTACACATTCAGCTGCTTTATAAAAGTTTACCTGAATAAAGACACTATGTCCTCACCAGTCCTCTTCAAATCATCCTCTGGAAGCATACACAGAATTGCTGCCTTCTGGAATACATATATTGCCTGTTTCAAAAAGAAACAGCAACAGATTACCACATCTAATTTTCTGTGTTTAATCAATACATTAAAGACTCAAATCTCTCACCCAATTGCTGTAGCAAAGTATTCCCATAATTCTCAGGCAGATATAACTATAAAAGTTTAGTATTCCCTTTGTCACAGAATTTATGCTATAAGTTTATTTTTAATGTATTTATATTTTTATATCAGTCAGAAAGTTAAAGGTATCCCCTGCAAAAAACAGGAGAATTTATTATGCAAACCACTGTCAAAGAGATGAGGTTAAATGACTTAACTGTTCTAAAGTCCATTACTGTTATTATACGATCTATTACATGTAGACATGAAAAAACCAGACGGAAATATCTGGGTACTGATTCAAGGAATGTTTAATAACTGGGTTTTGCAGGAAAAAAAAATCCGTCATTCTATTAAAGACACTTGCATTTCATGCTGAATATACTATTCTCTTCTTCTTTTGCCAAGAATTAGATGTATACCCTTTTTCATTAAGATAATAAAAGAGTAATCTATAGAGGAACAGATAATAATAATGCATAAAAGGTTACTGGCTTGGTTCATTGCGCTTGCTTCATACCGTAAAAAACGTTTTTACAAGGAAAAGGTTATCTGACAGCCCAGCTTTTCTTGTGAGATCCTGTCCCCAGAAGCCTTTCTCATTTTGTGCCACAAAGCATCTGAAGATTAGGTGTGTGTGTTTCTAAACACCAAACACAGTTTCTTCAGCCAAGTTTTACTAGTGAATATTAGAATTTGACTTGAGACACAAGTTTACAGTTTTCCCATCCCTCTTCTTTCTCCCAACCTGGGTAAGCACCTCCATTTTTGGAGGGGCCAAAGCATTGCTGCTTATGGTTCTGCTGCTTCAAAATGTGAAATAAAAAGTCATCCTTAACCACCCAGTTAAAACAGTTTGGTCCCATCGTGTCTCTGTTTATGAGTTTCTCAGGAAGGCAAACATTACACTTATTGTGCAAAATTAAAAGTGACTTTAACTGTAGAGACCACTGGTATACCACAACAATGTCCACCTGCCCATTTACCTTAGACCACCTGCTCTCTTTGCTGAGCAGGTCTGCATACCGATATGCCCGAAGCCAGTCCTGCTGGAAGGTGTAGCACCACATCAGTTCCCAGTAACAGAGATGATGAATCTGTTTCCACTCCTGCTGGGCTGCTATGCAGTCTTGGAACCTCAACTGTGCCTATGAGTAAGTAGTTAAGGAAGAATGATGAAAACTGGCTCAATTATAGCTCCATGTGAGAGCAGTGTCTAATTACAGGACAAGCTCTTACCTAGCACCCAGGTGGAAAAACACCTGACAAGTAAAATGAGATAAACTTCCCTTTCAGTCTCACTTAGAGAGAGGGCTGGAATCAACACTGACAGTGAATGTGAACAGGGGTAACAGCATACTTATCAGTCCAACTGATACACAGATGAATTAATTGTTTTTCCTCCTCAGGCTAAACACTAAACAAAATTTTTAGAAAAAAAATATCATTTACCTTTTCAAAATTTCCTTTCAGTATATCTATTCTGGCAGCATAAAATAGAATAATGGAACCCTTGAAAAGAGATGAGAAAAATAACCAATTAGGAGTGTGAGCATGTGGAAATACATTTCTGTTATAAGATTTATTAGAAATACGCACATTTGGAAATTTCAGGAGGTAGGGTTCGAGGAGACTGTCTGCTTCCTGAAGGTTGGCTTCCCCTGTACCTAGAAAACGTAACAAACCAACTTCAATGTACTTAAAAGAATCCAAGTTTTCACATTGCATTTGATAGATCAATGGATGATTGCTTTATGTGAAAGCAGAATTATTTCATCATATTGTGTTTCTATAAACTAAATTCTTGTCCCAAAGATACTTTGTGATTTAAAAATACTAAATGTCTGTAAATTGAAAAAAATTACAGACAATATAGGAATATTTTTTAGACTGTTCCATCACTGATCCTAGTTATATTTTTAAATCCCTTTAATTGCTTTAGCAAGATAGGAAAACATCCTCAGCTGCCTCTTCTCCTAATTTTGAAATCAGTAATGAAATACAAGTGATACTGGAAGAAATGAAGTTCTCCTTAATTTCCTGATGAGCCTGAGGGACAAGTACTAAAATACTTAAATATTAAAGAATGAGAAAATATATGGTAAAGAAGCATATAGAATTAATTACGACTTCCAGCTCTAAATGGCAAAAATAGTTAGTTCTTGTTGTATAGCTTTTTTCTGGAGACAGTTTTCACAACATCTGATTTAAATTTATGGATAATGATTTTTCTGTACTTAATAATATTTTGCAATATTTTGCTGTTGAGACAGCCCTGCAAATGGAGCAAGATGTTGGTATAATGCTATCTACCCTCACTATTTCTGCAGACACAACTTTGTCATGGATATTAATTTTGGATCATAATTAAGTATACAGCAAACTCCTATTTGGCCACAATTTTGAAATTCTGTTATAAAAATAAATCACAATATCTATCATAAGGTGTAGCATGACTGAAAAGCTACACAGTGGGTCTCACCAAGGATTAAGGAGACGTAAGTATGATAAACCAACAGGGTGAAAGTACACAGAATGGCCCTCAAACTGCTGCCAGATGCGCCTTCCCGTAGTTGGCAGAGGCCCAACTCCTAAGAAATATCACAAACACATGCAGAATTAACAGTATACAGTTAATCTCAGTATACAGAGTTACTATCAATTTTTTCTGGCTAATGAAAATTCAATTTTCCTTTTAGATGTAAGTATTTCACAATTCAGTACTTATCTCAAATCCAACAAAACCCTCTACCAAAATATTTCTGTCACAGCTAACAGCACTCAGGAAGAAGACTAATCTAACTCTTAATAAAATCATGCAGTTCAGTGCTCTGGTGAAATGGGAACACCACATGAACCATGCAGACACACAGGTCTACAACCCTTCCCCACTGTGTTCTGACTCTGAACGTTTCAGAATAACATCCTTCAATCTATGTTCGGTGGGAAACTCTCTCAACTGTTCCAGTGCTACTTGTTGGTGTGAGACCTCCTCCACTGAAAACCCTGGCTATCCTCAATTCTCTTCCATCAAGTCAGCCATAAGTCAACTATTTTGAGGCTCTGACCAAAATATTACCTCTGCTGATACACCAATGTCTAAAGACAGATCCAGATTCATGGAGCCTTATGCAGATCTTAACACATGAGATTTCCCTTACGTTTCTGTTTAGACCCATTACATAACAGCTTGACTATCTGAGGGGTGTTGAGCTCACAGCTTCCCTAATCCAAAGCAGTGACTCCTCAGAAACATATTTTTGCCTCAAAACAAATATTAACAGATCAGTTTTATTGCATAGCAACTTGATGAATTATAGGAGAATTCAAGCACCACACAAAAAAAATTGTGATGATATTTCAAAATCATTCTTTTCTTCCAGCCTTTACTGCATTTTTAGTCAGGGAAAAACAGGTATTTTGGAAGAGCTTCAGCAAGAACCAGGTTTTACGGAGGAAGAAATGGAATGAACTGGTCTCTACTGAAGTCTAATTTTACAGCAGGAGAACCATATTGTGGACAATCTAACAGCAATAAGACCATATGGTGACTGCAGCTATAGCAATTTGAAGTTCAGTTGTGTGCAGTTCTGTGGGTCACCTCATTACAATTTCTTACTTGAGGTTTTTTTAGGGTTTTCATTTCTTATGGGCATCAAAAGGAGTTTTAAAGAGCTGTAAAATAATTAAAAAACAAGTTACAAATATTTTTGTCATCCATGAGAGAAAGATGTACCTAGAGTCCAGGATGACACATGATATTCAGAATTTTTTTTTTTCCCAAAGAAATGGGCTGGGATTTGTGTGGAAAAATGTAAAAATATGATTCTACCCTCAGTTACTGGTGAGGAATGTCAATTTCTGACTACATCAACTAGGAAAAAAAGCTGATATCCCCTACTTAAGGATCAGCAAAAGGAAAGGATATTGCATTGGCAAAATCTCCTCTTAAGTAAACTGGTCCTTTCGCATGCATGTTAAAGAGTGGAGGATCACCATATGTGCTTTTATGCCTGTATCATCTAACCCATTTCGCTTTTTAACAACAGTAAAATACTGATAAACAATCAATATTATACTTCCAGTGTGGAATACATGGCATTAAATCCATCCAGTCTTTTATCTGAGAAAAAATTAATTTGAAAAAGCAAGTATCAAATTGAATACCCTATTGCCAGAAAATCCAATAAATTCTAGAAGTCGGAGGATCCTTCCTGGTAAAAGTGACAGCATCTGAAATACATTTAAAAATAAAAAGATAACTGTAAACATGTACACTTTAAAAAAAAAAGTTACATTGTTATAAATGTGAACCAAAAAGGCCAGCTACTATGTTAAATGCTATTAGACATTAGTAAAAATTTAGTAAAAATTTTTTACATTAGTAAAAAATTAGAAGATGAAAGAACCTGAAAGTAAACATGCATACTCAGAATTCTGATGACCATGCAGCATGAAAATAGACAGAGTCCAGCTGTGCTTCTTTAGAGAATGACAGATTTTTCTATCTTCAGCTGGTTAAAATTGCTTGAAAACTGTGGGTCTTTTAGAATGAAAGTCTTATCTATTTTAGAATGACTCACAACCTACAACTGCCATGTTCCCATACTATTATTTCATTTTATTGGGAGTCTCACAGATGCTCTACTTGTTCCTCCTGCGGGAGTACTGAATCAGCAGATCAATGAGCATAATGGTTTTAGAAATACTAGCTGTTGCTATCATCCTTTAGCCCTCTATCATAGGCATTTTTGTTCCCTCTGTTACTGCATCCTCCACATCCTACACAACAGAAAATGTACAAACATCATAACCACCTTTTCAATAGCATTAAGAAGCAGGTCAACTTGAGGGTCAGTTTTTAGAAAGCTCCATTCACCCTAATATATTTTGCCCATCAGACACTTTTTCTGTTAAGCCTCCTACTGAGAGGACTCCATGAAGAATAGGAGAGGCAAGAACACTTATGAACACAGTTGCTTGAATTTTAAAGTCAGGTGCAGATAAACCTGAGATTATTCTGACCATACTTAAAATTTGCCATCTCCAATCTAGAATGATACAGAAATTAACATACTGGCAGAAATCAGCTTTAACCATTGCCATGACAGATGTGAAAAGGTAACTGTAGCAAATTGTAAAGAAAAGGCAATTTTCCTTTGCAGAAACTCAGTAAACTACTGTTCATTCTTCTACGTATAATTATCTATGAGAATATAGAGTATGTCACTGAAGTAAAAGAATGGGATACATGGGGGAGTTAAAATTAAACAGTCACTCTAGGCATTTTGTAACCACAGCATAAGCATCTTTAAAAATCCTGCTACACACAGGTAGATGCAGCTCCCTTTTCACTTCAGAAACAGATGTATTAGTTACTCCCAGAGAACTAAACTGTTCAGAATAAACTAACAGAAACATCCCAGAAAGCATGCACACACCCAGAAGTTAATGGTTTCACATTGCATAAAACCTCCAAACCCCATATCTCTATTTTACAAATGTGTAAATGTTAAATCAGTTACAGTAGCACATATACAAAGAAAGACAGTCCTACAGAATAACCCAATGGCCTTTCTGTAGAAGAAGAAGTCATACCAAGTTGAATGCTCCAATTCCAAGTTTTACTCCTCCTTCAAACTGGTAGTACGTTTCATTTTTGCTTTTGTTCCCCTGAGTCGTCTGTAGCACCTGATGACATTCCCTTGTGATGGAGAAAAAAAAGGAGGGAAGGGGAAACACAACATAGAAATTACTGACTGATGACTAGGATAGATACAAAAATATTCCTTTGTATTTTGGGAGCATTAATGCCACTCCAACTGCTTATATTACTTTTGAAGTCAAGTGTTTTCTAATAGCTTACTTGTATATTTGGTAACTTGTCCTAATTTTCAGGCCACCTTTGATAAAGTTGATCATATTTTCATCCTGGAAGAAAAAGATCTAACTGTAAAATATTGTGTGATCATATTACACATAACACATACACAAAAATCCTCCAGCTACATATAAATTTATTAATAAGCTTATGTCATAGTAGGAAACACTAAAAACGTTTTTCAGTCACTAGATGTGTCTCTAAGACTGACATTAACACTTGCTCTAAGTTGTCAGGGAAACATTTCTTTAGTGCACATTACAAATTCTAAAACTGAAGAGAGAGGTGAAAAAGAAAGTCAAAGTGTTAGTTATGGCAGAATTTGTGATGTATCTAAACAAACCAAGAAAGCTCTCCACCAGATGGTGCTGCAGGAACTGTTTCAAATATTTGGAAATGGCGATTCTGACATAGACAAGGAAGCCTACAGAAACTGGCAGAAGACAAACTGAAAAATCCCTCAAACAGATGAAACTATTGCTGATCAAAAGTAACTATCTGTGTTATTCAATTTATGTGCTTACTAACCTCCAGGAAAACCAAAACAAAGCCACAATTACTTGCCATCAAAACTAAATTCCTGAAAAGCAAAATATTGGTTCAACAGGATGAATTTTTTTCTCCTAGAATTCAAATAAAAGGGGAAGATGCTGGCATTTCAGAAATGCAAATTTAAATACTTAGGAACAGTATATACAACATGGAAAATGAAAAGAGCAACAAAAAAAGGTCTCAGAATGATCAACCAAAGGAAATTCTGGCTTTCATAAAAAAATTACCATTTTAAAACTCCTCATCTCTCTTGTCTGCAAGTCTGAACACCCAAATGCAAGTGTTTCAGTACAAGAATTCTATTTCCCTCTGAATGTTTACATTTTTGTTATCATCATCATCATCCTAACACTAATCATGATCAGCCAAAGATGAAAAATATGAGGCAGCACAGCAATCAGCAGAGTAGGGTATTACCGTCAAAAGCAATACAGATGTGGTGTTTTGGAGAAAATATACATCTAATGTTTTTTTATTAATTTTATACTGTCCTAACTCACCACCTCCAACAACATTCTCTTCATGGTTAAAACAGACTCCACCCACCGAATAAAAATAAAAGAGGGTTGCTTCCACATGGCTAGCAAAGGAACAAGCTAGTTACAGGAAAGACTAGCATTCCACTAATAGTATTTCCTGACACTTCTGGCCAAATCAAGTAGTTCCTAAGTCATAAGCAAAAGGAACTTAATCTGACCTTAGTGTATCCTATGTGCCTCACTTCTTTCTCATAATTTATACTGGAAAAGATAATCTATAATATATATTTAATAAACACTTGTTAAACACTCACATATCTTCAAAAAGTATGATGAACAACTCCTGTTTTCAGGAATCAAGTTTCAAATTGAATTTGAAAACTCTGTAGCATGAAGTCCCTGAATTACAACCTAAATCACTAGCACCACACAGTATAAAATACCAGATCTTTCTGTGAGCTGAACTGTTACCTCAGCAATGCTAAGCATGCCCATTTTATAAGCATTCATTACTGTATTATTCCTGACACCATGTGCACACAGAGCAAGATGGAATTGGAAATTACACACGTGTATCAGCTGAAGTTTTGTTAGTTGGAAAACATTCTACTCATTCATGCAAAAAATGACTTGTACTTTCAAACAATACACTTCCTCATACTTGAAAATATTTTTATGCAGGCACTGGACACTGTCCAATGTGATCCAATGTGCAAATCATTTAAACATACCATTTTGTATAAAACAGGAGGTATGTTTAAAAGGTGGTATGTTTATACCTTAGGGTGATACCCTGATATCTGAATATCATCTTTGGTTATCCATACAAACAAAGAGAGAACTTTGCTGAGCAGCACAAGATTTACCATACTTTCAACTGCTGCCATGAAATAACATTCAATAGCAAAAAATTTTTGTTTGAACATCATATCTTTTGTTGAGAAACTGACTTTACCTGTACGAAGGTGAGAGCAGCTTTCTGTAATAAGCACTCAGCATAGCAGATTTCAGCATGCATTTCCTCTATATAAGAAAGAAAAGTTATTTACTATCAGCAATGTCATTGTCAATACTGTCTTCTTGGGGTCAATGGAACAAACAAAATGCTGCCAAGACAAGAAAGAAAAAAAAAAGAAAGAAAAAAAAAAAAGCAAAATTCTGCTGTTGCCATTTCAGTAATTGCTGAGTAATAGCTCTAACACACAAATCCCAGCAGAATTCTTCTATTTCCCTTCTTTTCAGACAAAACATTGTCAGAGCTGACCTCAGTCTATGGCAAAAGCTACTTGACATTCTGGTAGATGGGTCTCCTACAATTTTCATTGGTTCTAAGTTTAACAGCCCACTGCAACTCAGTCTTTCAGGCCTCCTTCCACGTCTTACAAGAAATTTCTGTAAATGAATAGTAACCCTCGCGGAGGTTCAGGCTTTTCCTACATCCAGTGAGACATTATGAACAGGTTTTCACCAAGTCATGCTTAACAAACTGAAAGCCCCAGGCAGACTTTCTGTCTTCATGCAGCACTAAAGTACATTTGATTTAACACACATGACACAAGTTGCTCTGCACCCATGCTGCAAGACCAGCCACATGCACAAGGCTGCTGTATGTACAGTGCATACGTGGTGAGTTTGATGTGTCCAAGTATTAAAGAGGATTCTTGTGCCAGGTTAGAAAAAAATGCATACTTGACTCTGCCTGAATCAGAAATAGGAGATCAGCATTTTCAGAGCCATGAACAATGTACTGATACCATTTCCCAAAACACCTTAAGGCAAAACAGACAAGCACAAAACTTGTTAATATATTCAGATTCCAATGCAACTAATGACAAGGATGTACTCCTCTGCATCAATGGTTCTTAAACTTTTGGGAGCTCTCTTAAGTCAAAAAAAGGAAGTTTCCCTTCAGACCTATAATGTGTTGTGAAAGGCATTCCTTTCTTAATTCATGCATGCTCAGAGACAAAAAAAACCCCATTAGCCTGAATTCTCCACTGAAGCTTTGCATTCAAATTAGAAAAGATTATATACATGATTTGCATGTTTATTACTGTAAGACACCAGTAAAGTCAGAGTTAAGCATATTTGTATACATTGGTAGGGGTAGTTTTGAGCTTTTTTCACTTTTTTATTTTAACTGTGTTATTTAACTACTTACCTTCAGTCAACTGATCCACTGTCTGTTTAGAAACTAGATTGGACAAGGATTCCACCACTGTGCTTCTTTTCCTGAATCTAAATAGGTTGTGCATGGAAGAAAAGAAAGCCATACATTTCAACACAAACCTGAATTTAATAACTGGAATTCTTAAAAACTTCCAACCAAAATTTACAGAGATTCTTAGCAAAACGATCACTTGTCAACAGTTTCAATTCTTTCAGTAGTCTAAAGACTTGTATGCCTCTAGGCTAAAGAGCCTATCCAACATTAAATGCATGCTTGCAATTTCCATTAATCTACATTAAATGCGTGACAGCTTCAACCCCACTGCCACTCACTAGCTACAGAGGTGTCACTGATGCTGGGCAAGACACTTTAACTGGAATTCAAAGTTCTATGAATTGCGTTTTTCTGTTTCTTAAACATGCACGCAAAATTAGAATGAAAAAACGAAAAGGAGCTCTGTTTTCAACAAACATGTTTCAGTATTTTATGGTGGTTTATGCCAGATAAAATGCCATAAAATCACACACTTTACTTCCAAGAGATTTCAACTCATGTTTTAATTTCAAAAATTAATTTTTGGAAAAAAATTACAAACAACTCGGCATTATGAAGAAGCTAGAGAAACAACGCTATTTTCAGAAAATGAATGCACTCTGTAAGCCAAGGAGTCACTGATTATAAATACTAACCATTAGCTTATCATTTTTGTTTACACTACACATTGACAATTGTGGGATCCTGAGAAGAAGATTATAACACTACACATTAACATAATGCACACAAGAAAAGAGTCAATTAAGGTACATGTAGTTATGGTAATTCTTCAACTTTGAACATTTAATTGCCTTTCTCTTGCATTTTTATGAGTTTTGCGACAGACTAGACCAGTGTACTCATGAATTAAAGTTTATATCCTGGAGAGATGAAATCCTATACCGCAGCTGTCTAGACTAGAGGCACATCTAATCTTCAGACACACTAAACAACATAGTTCAGATGAACCTGCAAATTGATAGCACATCCAAAAAAGATGCAGCAACTGCTAACTCCTTCTCTTGTTCAGATAGCATCTGATAACATTTTCTCATTTCTTTTTTGCCATGGCTAAGATGATGATAATGTTAAATGTCTAAACTAATATTTGGCAGTCATTTTTTGGGAAATAATTGTGATAAAATAGACTAACCAATATTGAAGAAGAGATTTGTTTAAACTTTAGCTTCCACAACCCATTCTCTAAGGTTTTTTTTTTTGCTGTTCAAAGAAAGACCAGAAGCAAAATGTTCAGTCTAGATAATTTCTGATGTGAGCAACAGAAATTGCTCTTAACATCGTTAATTTTAAGGTAATCTAAACACATTTGTAACAACAACAAAAAAAACTTATCTGGTTTTCAGCAGAAACCTTAGTACAAGCTTAATTGTATTAGACTATTGGTTCAACCTTTGGAAACAACTTTTTTAAGATGTTTGCATGCTGAGAGGGGACAATTCAAAATATAGGCCTTGAAACTTTTGGAAAAACAAGAAGTCACAGATGCCAATGGCTCAGACAGTTGAAAAATGTCAGTTTATGTGTAGGTCTACACAGTGAAACAATCATTTAACTAAATGTAGTAGCTATTAATACCCCCACAGAACAAGTCTGTTGTTGCTACAACACCATGTAGAAAAATATCTTCACTGGTAATGTAGTGGGACTTACTCCACCTTTACAAATTTAGGCCACTCTCATACAGACAAGAGCCTGCTTTTAAAACATACAGAGAACTGGGGTATGTCACAAATAATACTTTTTGGATTTAGTATCTCATTACGGTTGGGATTGCTTGGGCTCACCTTTGGCAGGTTTGCAAAGCATCCTTCATTGTAGAAATTCCCACTTGTATATCCTGCTGTTCAAAGGTCATTGCAGCTTGCATAACTAAAATAGTGCTGTATCCAAGTGCATGGTACATACTATCTTTGGACCTAGGGAAAACATGAATGTTGTGCATTTAAGCAACACTTTACATTGCAATACAAAATTAAATGCAGAGACACTTGTGTAAATTTGTGAAAAGATGGAAGAATTAAGCAGGAAAGTAACAGATCTGATAATATAATCTACAAATGTTTATTGGATAATTAGGACTTAAATAGCCTTGAATAGACATCATTTTAGCTCACTTTCTCGACTTGTTAGAGAGAGCTCACATCTCATGAGTTCATAATAGATAAGGATAATAAACTTCAGGGTGAGACTTCAAAAACAACGTCTCCTGAGTTTTATTCTCCCTGACCTTGGAGCAAGAGAGATCCTGGTATTCCAACAGTAATATCATCTTCCACTGAGCTTAACTGCAACTAATTCTAAGAGATAATATTCCTGGCCTACTGCCTTCCTCACATGAGCTCTCCAGACCACTAAAAGCAAACACTTGATAGCTGCATCATCCTTCTGATGCTTCATTTAAAGCTGTCTTTGAGCTTGTTTGTACAACATCAACCAACGTTATCACTCTTAATCCATTCTTACTAGTACCAAACAGAGAGAGAATATTACATATCCCTCTTGCCAACACATCCCTCAATACCACGCGCTCCCTTCAGACACAGACAAGAGAAGAATGGTGGATGGGATTCAGATCCCAGTCCTAAAGATCAGCCACTCAGACTGCCTCCCGATGAAGTCACAGGTAAGACAGGTTTCATCTGTGAACTTCTCCATATTCTTTAATTCCCTACATCTGCACTGCCATACTTTTCTTCTCAGTGGAAGAAAGGCAACAGGGGAACAAGGAAAATAGTCAGAACATAAAAAGATGAGCTTAAAGATAAGCACCAGACTCAAACATAATATAAAACATAACCAAAAGACTATTCTGGAGCTTTGCTCCAGCTTTTCTGTATTGTCAAAAACAGTTTCATTTTACAAACTATTTGATCAAAGATGCATTGAATATGGTCTTGCTCCCCAGCCTCTCCCCTCTGCTTGAGGACAGACAGACAGCTAGAGTGATCAACTCTATAACATCACAATTCAGTGCTTCATAAACAATGTTAGATGATTTGAATGACCCAAAAAAAAAGTTTAAAAAACCACAAATATGGAGAAATTTTGGAAAAAAGAGAATAAATTAAAATTACTATCTTCAGACACTTTAAATTAACCTTCAGGTACTAAATACTGTCTGTTTACAACAACTTCAGGAATCTCACCATGGACGAAGTAGTTCCAGCGCTTCAGAGAACTTATTGTTTAGAAATAAGTTCAGTGCCATTGAACATTCTTCCAGAGCACACTTGAGATCCATCTTGGATGCCCTAAAAAACAGATTCTTAGTTTACTCAAACTGTAAATATAAACAAAAATATTTTAAATGCCTTTTCATTATGTAACACAGGTCTTTTGTGGTGATTTTGTTTTTGTAATTAAATTTTTCAAAACAAAAGTATATGCCTGACACTTTATCTATGTTACACAGGTGCATTGCTTATTTAAGTGATGTTTATAGCTCCGTCCTCCTAATCTTACCAGAAAAATTCTCAAAATTTATCATCATGTCCAAGCTCTCAATCTTTCCCATCAGTAGAAATGCTGTTCCAGACTCTGTGCTCATATTAGAATCTCAAAAGAGGTCACAAGACAATATTTCAATCTAAAAAAATCAGTAAAGACACATACAGCGAACAGGTATACTACAAATAGTTCTGTCAGAAACCTAGCTATGCCAATAGCTTTTGTTCATCCTAATTCACTTCAAGTAAAAGCACTTGCACTTGCTTAAGCAGAACCCATCTCAACAAACCCATTCTTTGGCCAGTTCTGTCTGAAATACTCAGGGGCACTCACAAATTATTCCGTGGGCCGAACCTGGGAAAAACTGACAATCATGGTAGTGACATACTGCCAGAGACTACACAGCCATCAATGTGCACAGATGGATCTGGAAAAGATAATCTCTCTACAGCTTTAAAACAACAGGTTTAAACTAGATAATGGGCTTTCTCCAAGTACAGTTAAGCAGTGGTAAGCAACAGATCATGTCAATGAGATAAATATTTAAGTACTGAACTGAAGTGAAGAACTGTAAAGGAGGAATTTAAGAAAAGAACAACAGAGCAGTACAGCTGCTCTAACAGTTAAGACACACACAAAACAAAGAGTGGGGTGGACATGAAAATATGACTGGACAGGGAGCTTTTTTGCCCTCCAAAGAACAGTGTTAAAATGGCTTAAAAAGATCAAAACTTTTTTTAATCATTCAATTTTATTAAATAATTCCAGGAATACCATCTGCTAGCAAAAACATTCCAAATAAGTATTTTTAACTACATTTAAAGGCTGATTTTTTTCCTAGTACATAAGCAAGGACCTGAGTTAGTCCCTTAATAACACATTATCCCTACCCTCTGTGCGTTCCCATGCTTTTGTATCTTCTTTTCACATCTGTGTCTAATGAAACTCTTTTCACTTGGTCATGCCTAGTTAGATTACTCATTCCATTTGCTCTGCCTTTCCTGCTAGGAAGAATAGGTTAGTTGCTTTCAAAAGTTTTTCAAGAAGGTAAAAACAAAAGGTGGGAAGAGAGTGGGGAGGGATTTTTTTCCTTCCTTTAAATACCAAATTGGCACTAGTTGTCTTTAGTGGCAAAATAAAAAACACCACCACCACCACATCAGTAACTGAAGTTCATACCTACTAGACACCAAGAATGAGTTTTTATTTCTTCATACTTGCACACTACAATTATTTTGTGACTAGCACTGAAGCAGTGGCCTGCTCCAGGTCTGTCCCCAAACAAATGCCAAGATCAGTACTAAGGTGTGTGGAATCTTCAAAATTACAGAGGACAAATGGCCCTTTTGGTCCTCTCCTCCTCGCAGGCATGGTTACTAACTTTGTGGTTAGAAGAACCAAGAACTCTGTCAGCCATGGGAACAGAAAAACCCCTTGTGAGGCAATTTTCTGCTTCACAGACTATGGAGAATATGAATGGTGATCTGAAGACAAGAGAGGGAAGAGAATGTACAGTTCATAAAACAATCTGAAGAAACATAGACCACTGGTAACTACAGGTAATTTAACAACTGATGAAAGCCTTAAACACTAAGCTTAAATATACTGGTGCTCAGCCTCAAAACAGTATGCTTCCCACATGAGAAGCATGAGCAGAGAAATAATATCACAGTACTCCACCATTGTAGCCCTTCTCCGAAGGCAAGGACCAAGATCTAAGGGCAACGTTTTGTTTTCAACTGCTTTAATAAGCCTCATCTTAATGAACAGAAATACATTTTCTGTACTTGTATGTGGTAAATCTGCACACTTCCACCTCTGCAATCACAAACTGCTGGAACTTCCACTGGACAGAAAACCTAATCTTTATTTCCTTTAACACACCCATAGACATGACAGCATTTTAGCTGCATGTATGGATGGTTTGCCATCAGGCTCCCAAATCCCATCACACCACCAGCTTGAACATCACCACAGTATATCAGTATTTGCAAACTGATCTCACAAACCACAGTTGTGTAAGGACATAAAACTGTATTTTCCCAGCTAAATGGGTAAGAAACATATCTCTCCAGCACCTGGCTATCATGTTTTTTTCCCTTTATTACAGACTTGTTCCCCTGATGCTGCCTATATGCGCCCAAAGTCTGCAGACAATGCAAACAGTATTCCTTAAGTTAATGTATTTAATGTTCCCTGCATCAAGCATGCAAATGATGTTACTCTGCCACTTCAGACATAAAACTTGGGAAGCCAGTTTTCTCAAACTGTCATTTCTGGTAAGTGAATCATATTCTCTACCAGAAATTTGCTCATTCCTGTTTCATTACTCTTCACATACGTTTTCTAATGTTTTCCTACATCCTGCAGCACAAGAACATAACCAGAAGGATTTGTTGCAACTCAGATTCCTAACTTGATAGCGGAATAGTCAGAAGAAAGGAGCACACTGACTCAGAAGCAACCTGGTTATCTTTGCTGGCATTTCTATGCAGCGGCTCAGAATAAGTACATTTCCTCTTCTACTCCCGAAAAATCACAAACTAATTTCTACAGCAAGTTACCAGACTAGCGAACAGTTCAGTCAGTAATGCTGACTCACACTCTCTTTCTGACTCATGCTGTTTTCCTTCTATCTTATTTTTTCCCCTATCTCCTGTCCTGAAATGGACAGGAACTTTATACATTTTAGTACATTAGATGAACATACTCTTTAATCTAACCCAGAGAAGATTAAGTTAGCACTACTTCCGTGATGTTATTATGGATTTTACACCTAGTGATTTATTATGGATTTTACACCTGGTGTCATGGTTTAACCCCAGGGGACAGTCAAGCCCCATACAGCAGCTCACTCACTTCCCCAGCACTGGGATCAGGGAGAGAACTGAAGGGTAAAAGCTAGAAAACTCATGGGCTGAGATAAATACAGTTTAATAGGGAAAGCAAAAGCCTCACACACAAGTAATGCAAAAAAGGAACTAACTCACTGCTTTCCATGGGCAGGAAGGTGTTCAGCCATCTCCAGGATAGCAGGGGGCCCTATCACAGATAACAGTGACTTGAGAAGACAAACATCATGACTACAAATGTCCACCCTTCCTCCTTCTTCTCCCAACTTTATATACTGAGCATGATGTCGTATGGTACAGAATATCCCTTTGGGGCCCAGTTTGGGTCACCTGCGCCCGCTGTGTCTCTTTCCAATCTCCCACATACATGCAGTCCCCTTGCCTGTGTGACTACACGAAAAGCAGAAAAGGCCTTAGCTGTGGGAGGTGGTGATCAGGGAGGCCCCTGAGCAGCAGTAACAAAAATATCTCCATATTATCAACCCTATGTTCAGCACAAATCCAAAACACAGCCCCATACGAGATGCTGTGAAAAAGGTTAACTCTACCCTAGCCAAAACTAACACTTATCCGCCCCTTATTCCATACCCTTTATGTCACACCAAATATCACACTTTCCAATACCCTATCACCTTCCCTTTTGACTTACCTGTTTTGACAGATATACAGAAAGACATCATTCCCCTAGTCTGTGGAACACCTTTGTCAAATGTTCATAAAACGTCCAAAAAAAATTTTTTTTGTTGAGTCCATGCAGTCTATGACTTTGTCCGTCACCCTTGGTAACAGCCTTTTATCTTAAGTTGCAAATATAAGATGTGGCTGGGGGTGTAAATTCTATTGCCATCTGTCAGAAGTGGGCAGTTATCTTCTGTTAATTGGGCCACTTGCTAAAACCAGGTGGGGCAGTTTTCTTTATCTCTTCCACAACCCATCCTCCCTCCAGGAAGTTATTTTCTGTTAATATGCCATTGAGTTTCACTGTATGACTGATAAAATTAAATCATCCCATTGTGAGATGCTCCACCCAGGGGGAGGAGCCAAGCATTCCTCCTTGGATATAATGTGAGATTTGGAACACCACAGGCAGCCTTTTCCCACTGGATTCCCAGAGGAGCAGCTTTTTCCACTGGATTCCCAGAGGAAGACCAGGCCCATCTACACTGCCACTGGACCTTCAGAGGAAAACTGCACCCTTTTACAAGACCATTGTTTCAATAGGACCACATCTGTCACTGCAAGAGGACTGCAGCCACCATTCAATCAGACTGCTACCAACAGCCTGACCAACAAGGTGTCAGGTTGTGTTCTGACTCTGTCAGTATTGTTTTATATTACTGCATTTTTATTTTTGTTGTTTTTTATTTTTCCTAATAACTGTTATTACTACTCCCATATCTTTGCCTGAGAACCCCTTAATTACAAAAACCATAAAAATTCAGAAGGAGAGGGTTTACATTTTCTATTTCAAGAGGGGCTCCTGCCTTCCTTAGCAGACACCTGTCTTTTCAAACCAATTTTCCAACCAGGCAGCAATGTTTTGCCACAATTTAGCAGCCCAGATGGGTTTACCCCTAGGTTGCCAGTTATTCTGCTTCCACTGTTGCCACCCCCACCATAGGGCGACCACCCATGAATCAGTACAGAGGTATAAAAAAAAAGCATTGGCCATTTCTCTCCTTCAGTAAAGTCTAAGGCCAACTGGATGGCTTTCATCTCTCCTTATTTACTCAATTCATGTTCTCCTCCAGCAATTTCTGTGACTTGTCATAGGGGACTCCATACAGCAGCTTTCCCACAAGCAGAAGGATTAATCAGTAAACAAGGCATATTGCTTCTCAGTTTCTGGGAAATTATTATGTACTGGGGACTCTTCAGCGCAAGCCTGGTGACATTCCAAAAATCTTTGCCTTCTGGCCAGCCCATGATTAATTCCAAGTTTCCTGGTTGAGAAGGGTTTCCTATCCAAACTCTTTATGTGATCAATGCAAGTCCTTTTGAGCATCCAACTCAACGCAGGTAACTGGTGCCAGAAGCTGTGTGTCAGTACCAATCATCTCTGAAAGGTGCCAGTATCTCCTTTTCAGTTAGAGTATAGTGGGCTTCAGATCCTCTGTATGCTCAGCTCCAAAAACATAGACGTCAGCCTCAAAACTTCCCTGGTGCTTTTTGCCAGAGGCTCCAGGTAGGTCCACTCTCTCCAGCAGCAATAAAAAGCCTATTTTTTACATATGTTCAGACTGGCCCTATTCAGACTGGCTCGAGGGCTACAGCATGAACTATTTCCTACTTGATTTGTTCAATGGCTTGTTGCTGCTCAGAGGGCTATTTGAAATCATTCTTCTTCCAGGTCACTTGATAGAGAGGGCTACAATCAGACTGCAAGCTGGAACGTGCATTCTACAAAATCCCACACCACCTAGAAAGTCTTGTCTTTTTCTTGCTAGTTGCTGAAGACATCACTGTTACCTAAATAAAAACCACTGAGATCTGACAATGTCCATTTTGATTCCTAAAAGCCGGATCTCTGTGTAGGTCCCTTTGCCTTATTCTGTTTTATGGCAAAACCAGCTTTTAAAAGGACTGGATTATTTGCTTCTTTTTCTTAAAAACTCCTTCTACTGTATTTTCTCACAAAATGGTATCATTAACACACTGCAGGTGTTTCAGAGCTTCACCTTGTTCCAGCCTTCATCAGTCTGTGGCAGATGATACAGCTGTGTTTCCTTCTGACTGGCAGTCAATTCCAGGTACTATGGACACAGCTCCAAACAAAAGCAAACTGTGGCCTGCACTCTACTCCCAAAGGGACTAACAAAAACACAACAGCAGTATCAATTGTGGCACCACGTGGCTTCCTTTGACTCCAGCTCATATGGAAGTTCCTATAGATCCAGTACACCAGGACTCAGAGGTGGTACAACTTCATTCAAGCCACAGTTTACTGTCAGCCTCCACTCTCCACTGGACTTTCATACTGGCCATACAGGGTTGTTAAAGGTAAGCAGGTCTTGCTGACCACTCTGTGGCTCTCTAGGTGACAAATTACTTTATAAATGGAAATTGGAGAGTGAGATTGTGAGACACTGCTTCTAGTGCACTGTTTGGATCCCTCTGTCATCCCAGAAATCCAAATGGATCCATCCCTATGCAGCTTGATGACATTAGGGTACATTGTGCACCACTGTCTACGGAAGCCTTATACTCCTGTGGGGCTCCTGTGCCAGGTCATCAAACCCACACAGTCCAATAAACCTGGTTATTTCTCCCCTCCCCTAGGTGGAGGCAGGGCCCCTTCAATACTGGTCACAATGTTTCCTACTATTATCTTGCAGAAATGGACTTGTACTTCTCTCCATATGTTGTATTCCATTAAATAGTTTATTTATTTGTTGCTTTGCAATGGGTTTGGTATTTTGCACTGAAGAGCATGTTTGTATCACATGGTTTGTTCTGTTTTTCCCCTCCCCCCCAAAGCCCCTGGTGGTGGTGGTGGTGGTCTCTCCCCAGGTCATTCCTCCTCTTATCCCTCCCATCGCTTCCATCCCATTGGCTTTGACACCTCTCCTCCACCCCCCTTCCCCTGGGTTTAAAAGCTCCCACAATGAGACTCTCAATCTCTTTTTTTCTCTCCCGGATCCCCTGGAATAGTTCCATAATAAATGTGGGACCTTCGTCCCGAGGAGAAAGACTGACACCAGTCTTTTACTTTTTACTTGTAAGACTGTGAAGGGCCGAGGGTCCAGAGCTAGCCAGACTGGACCGCCCCCAAAGGCCCCAGGTCAAGCTTACATCCACAGAGTCAGTAGTACAATCGGACTGAAAAATCTGCCTGAAAAACTGTTTACTGGAGACTGGAGCAGCAACTTCAAGTTATGGCTGTTTTCCCCTGCAATTCCCACACCAGTGCATCTACAATCAAGGTATTCCCATCCATCCCACTTCCTTGTCTCCTCTCCATGGTCCCACAGGTAAAACTGTAGGGTGCCCCATGGTGTGTATCTTCTATATCCTCTCTCTCAAAGAAAGAGGATACCTGCTGTCAGTTACTGAAATGTAGGCTCACACAGATGGGGTGTATGACATATTCCCTCTGAGTTGCTGGAGCTCCTGCATCAGTTCATCAGTTAGCTTCTCCACAGATTCTGTGATGGAGGAAGAAATACTGTCTTTATATTACCCGAGCTGCCAAATATGCATCAATTGCTGTTGGTGGTGCATCATCTTTCCAAATTACTGTTGTCAAAGGCACTTGTTTCAGGTGCCCTTGCTGCACTGCATAGAAATTTCTGCAACATGAGTAATTGACACAAGATGTGGTCGGGCTCTGTGGGGACCTGGGTGTTGACCACATGAAAATACTTCATTTCTTGAACAGCTAATTCCCTTAGGAAGTGAGTCACTTTCTCTACTGCAGTCCATCTGTCTAAATTACGTGGAATATCATCTTTACAGGGATATCTTCTCCCCCTCACACTTGATAAGAATCACGGCCAGAGGTCTTTTCCCCCATTGCTTTGTCAGTGTCTGGGTCCTTGGCAAGTGATCTCAGCCTGGCTCCTTACCCTCTCATTCCACACTGTTGGCTCCATGGTCCCACCAGCACACTAGCTAGGCAGCAATATAGTCATGGATGACTGCTGAAGTCTTCTCATGTCTCCCACAGCTCCCTCAGGGATAGGGATCAATTCACGTCACTTCTGGTTCCTGTGATGGCCTTGATAATGGCTCTGAAAAATCACCCTTGTGATGGTTCTGCTTCATCATCCTCACTCTCCTTGTCATTGACTGTTTTTTGCTAAAGCTTTTTGACTGGGTGATTTTGATGTATCTTTCTTCTGCTTCTGTGCAGGGTCCACCAACACCAGCCCATGCTGATTCTCTCCTTCAGTGGTTTCAGTGCCATCGCCACAGTTGGTGGGAGTGGAGCAGTCACAGTGTCTTTCAGGTGGCTAGAGCAGCTGCAGAGCCTGTTGTCATCTCACTGTCATATTTAGAGACCTTCTTTTTCTCCTGCAGGTACTAAGCAGTGTTGAACATCGTGACAGAACAACTTTTTTCAAAATTTTAGTAGTTTTTCTGGATTCAGCATTTGTTCAGGAGTAAAGGTGCAAGCACACTGAAGGTGCTCACTGCCCTAGGTACTGGCCCATACAACCCCAAACACCCTGTCATCCTGAATTATCCAGCTTTTGGGCAGATCTCATGCTATTAGTCTGACCTTAAACAAGATCTGAACGATATGCAACAACATGCTGGCTCCTAGCAAAATAACCCAGGCTGTTTTGAAGGGCAGTCAAAGGATATTCAGGAATCTTTAAAATCTTGACTACCAGCCTGGAAGACAAGGAAGAAAAAAAAAAGGAGCCGGCAGGTGCTCAGCCATCTCCAGGAAAGCAGGGCCCCATCACACATAATGGTGACGTGAAAAGACAAATGCTGTCACTGTGAATGTCCTCCCCTTCTTCCTTCTTCCCCCTACTTTATATACTAAGCATGATGTCATGCTCTGGTCTGGAATATCCCTTTGGTCAGCTTGGGTCACCTGAACTGCAGAATCACATAGAATTAACTAGATTGGAAAAGGCCTTTGAGATCAAGTCCAATCTATGACCAAACACCACTGTGTCAGCTAGGCCATAGCACTAAATGCCACACCCAGTCTTGATTCTGAAACACCTCCAAGGGTGGTGACTCCACCACCTTCCTGGGCAGCCAAAGCCAAGTCTTTCTTTCTGTGAAGAAATTCTTCCTAATGTCCAACCTGGACCTCCCCTGGTGTAGCTTAAGACTGAGTCTTCTTGTCATGTCACTGGTTGCCTGTGAAAAGAGACTCATCCCCACCTGGCTACAGCCTCCTTTCAGGCAGTTGTAGAGAATGATAAGGTCACCCCTGAGCCTCTTTTTCAGGTTAAACAACCCCAGCTTCCTCAGCCACACCTAATAGCATTTGTGCTCCAGACCTTTCATCAACTCCACTGCCCTTCTCCTAACACACTCCAGCATCACAACATTCTTCCTAAATTGAGAGTGCCAGAACTGGACACAGAACTTGAGATGTGGCCTCACCAGCGCTGAGTACAGGGAGAAAATCCCTGCTCTGCTCCTGCTGGCCACACCATTGCTGGCACAGGCCAGGATGCCATTGGCCTTCTTGGCCACCGGGGCACTGCTGGCTCATGTTCAGCTGCTGTCAGTCACTTTCCTGAGGTCCATTTTTGCCTGGCCACTGTCCAGCCACTCTATTCCAGCCTGGGGCACTGGCTATTGAGGCCAAAGTGCAGGACCTGGCACTTGCCCTTGTTAAATCTCATTTTGTTGCACGCCACCCATCGATCCAGCCTGTCCAGGTCCTGCTGCAGAACCCTCCTACCTTCCCTACAGCTCATCGGTACTTGCCCCCAATTTGGTGCATCTGTGAATTTACTGCAGACATACCTGATCTGCCCATCCAGACTATCAATAAAGATATTTAATGGGGCTGGTCCCAACACTGATCCCTGGGGGACACCATCAGTGAGCAGCCACCAGCTGGATGCGGCACCGTTCCCCTCCACTCTCTGGGCCCGGCCACCCAGCCAGTTCTGAACCCAGTGAAGGGTGCTCCTGTCCAAGCCATGGGCTGCCAGCTTTTCCAGGAGAGTGCTGTGGGGGACAGTGTCAAAGGCTCTGCTGAAGTCCAAACAGACAACATCTACTAGTTGATTCACCTGGTCATAAAAAGAAACCAGGTTGGTCAGGCAGGAGCTGCACCTCTGAAATACATGCTGGCTGCCCCTCTCATGTGCCCTCCCAACCTCCTCACCAATGTGGCATTACAGAAGGTGGAAAAGGCCTTGGCTGTGTGTGAGCCCTGCTCACAAGTTACAAAAGCATCCTTGTATTATCAATCCCATGTTCAGCACAAACTCAAAACACAGCCCCATACCAGCCACTGTGAAGAAAGTTAATGCTACCCCAGCCAAATGAAATAAAAAGGATCAGAAAATTGTGCTACACTGAATGTTACAGCAAGATGATAACGTTACATTACAAGGAGAATAAAATGCTACCGTATTACAGTCCTGACACTTTAGGGATTTTTTTCTTCCCCAACAGATAGCATTTTTTAGGTTTTCCTCTCACTGCTATTTCAAACTTCTTTCAGGAAAAAAGAGGAAATGTTGTGAATCCCAGCAATAGTTTCTGTACTTTGAGTTTGATGCTAAACTAATGAAATTATTCTAATTCACTGGGAATATACTGTCCATAAGCAAGTTAATTATTAGCAACTTTAAGTAGGTTCTTCTGAACCACAACAGAAACAAAGCATAAGAATACAACGTGAAAACCCCAGACATACTGGAATACTCACTTCTTAGGACAACAGTCCTCAAGATGAACACAGAACAAAAACATTATTAATTTAAAGCATCAGAACAGTTTACAACTTAAGTTCCTTTCCCTTTTTCCCCCCTCTGTAGATTAATAGAAAAAAGGAGCATAACTACCAGCCTAAAAAAAGGAAAAGTCAGTGCATTAGTATTTAAAAGTTATGTAAACATGAGTAATGAGTTAGGCAATGACATGCATCTCTCTACATCAGGGCTTAGTCTAAGAGTATTCCTGAAAAGCCATTATATAGCTGAAGTTGAACCTTAACTTGGTATATGTGGCTGTCTTTGTATTTGCAGAAGATTTAGTAAGCTTTTAACAATCACCCCAGGTGCAGTGATTTACCAACTCTTCTCTTAGAAGGGATTTCAGGAGGTAGTAATGGGAGAACTGCAGAAAAAAATTTACCTGTAATCTACCAGTGCTTTACACCTTTTATATTAAATCTTTAAGACTAGGTCCCACATCACCTTTTTAACATCAGCTAGACTCAAGTGTTCAAGCAACACTTTACATGAGTAGGGATTGAAGAATTTAGTTCTTAAACTTCTAAAACATTTTGTTGGCTTTTTTTACAACACAGCCAAAATAATCAGCCTTATCTGATAAACAAGACTGAATTGCCAGCAAATTGGTTTTGTTCAGCTGTTCTAATCAAAGGTAGCCTCACTACAGTTACTAAAAAAGTTTGTAATAATTAGTGAGAATAAAGCAAAATTTTAAGTAATAAAGACCACAAAAAAGTGAAACTAGCAATAACTGTTTTAAGATAATCATATTAAGATGCAAATCTGACACAAACTAAAGGAAAAATAAGGTCTTCTAAAAATGCAGGAAATATGGAGAAAATGCTATTTTGAGTACAAGTATCAAGAAAACAAGATGCATTACAATTAAGAGAAAATTTTCCCAGGACATAAATACTGTAGCCAACAAGTGACCCTTAACATTTAGATGAGCTAAATCAGAAGGAAAGTATTTTAGAGGCATTTACTTTCATAAACTTAAATAAGTATCACCTCGTGTGTGAACTACAGTATTGGCAGCAAGAAGCTACCATATGTAGTACTCTTCTTGAACAGCATTTATCCAAGTGTCTGCTGCAGTATTTACTGCCAAACTAACGATGACAAAAACAGCTTTAAAATGGATTGTTCTCAGTTGGTTCTTGTCTTCTGGAGGAAGATTGTTAAGTCAAATAGTCATAATATGCTGTCAAAATCTGATACTGTCACTATACAGAATGTTTATATGCTTCCTGAAGTAGATCTTTCCCTTTGCAGTAATGAATTGCTTCAAGAAAACTCAATATTGAACTGCTTATATTTTACCATATCAAAAAGAGTAACTATCTTAAACAGCCACAACATGACTTCTTAACAGGAATTAACAGTTGATCCTCAGTAGAATCTATCCCATACTTTCGTTTTCTTGGCTAGAAGGCTCTGACTATTTTTGTAAACTGCTCTACTTCAACTTTAGTGATTCCTTGTAATGTCCAAGAACAGCGATAATTTTAAAGTTTTTTACTTGACAGGAATCCTTTTCTCTTCCCTCCACATACCGAGGGAACTATGTGCAAACCCCACTATGCTTTTTCCACACACCTGACCCTGAGCTGTGTACTTCCATGCCTGCTTAGCATAAAATAAACTCAAATCCAGCCCTCCCTTGCAGAGGTCCCAGGGCCTCCCACTAGGGCTGAAATGCCCCAGACCTAGAGATGCCAAAGCATGCAAGGAGAAACATCCCTCTACGGTTAGGGTGAGAAGTGCCTCCCTCCCATAGGCCTTTGCAGGCACATGTTAATGTCTTGAGTTCTATTAGTTTGTACAGTTGTTCCACCCCAGTTCAGCCCCCGTTCACCATATTTGTACATTCCCTGGAATGTTCTCCCCTCTCCTGATCCCCACTGGTCCCACTTTGTTGCAGTGTTCCATTCCTATTACTCTACTGATTCCCCTGGTTGGCTGTCTCTGCTCTGCACCATTTCCACCTGTTCCCATTGGTCCTTGACCCTCAGATCAACCCCTTTTTCCCCACATAAAATCCTGTGCCATTCAGCCCAAGTTCATCTTTGTCCCTGGACCCCCTCCAAAGCAATAATCAGCTTTTGGATCTCCAAACAAAGACCTTCCCCTCTTTTGTCAGCCATTGTAGCAAGGATGCTCCGGACCACAAGAGCGCTGGTCGCTCTCAGAAGAGCCTGCTGAAGCACACTGCTTCACTCCCAGTCTCCTTGGAAGACTTTCTCCCAGCCAGCATCAAAAGCTGGACTAAAATTACAGTATCAAACATCACAGTTTACAGGTCACAGACATAATAAATCATCACTTCATATTCATGTCTTGCATAACTTCACACTGCGAAAATGCACTTGATGTCCTCTTGCCTGGTTTTACTATACAGCAGAAATCCAAAACATTTGAAAAACTGTCACCACCATATTACTACTCTTTTTTTAAACTGAAATGACTCAGACACCTTGTATTACTGCAGCAAAAGTCTGTTCCTGGCATAATTCTTTTTGCTGTGTTTTAATTTTAAACGATGCTTCAGATTAGAAGCATGTCACTAGGACAAGAATACTAACATCCTTATTTCTGCAACATTTAAAAATCATACATTAAGAAAAAGGTAATTGTTAAGGAACAGGTTCTTTGTTGATTTCTGTCAGTCCTCAAACATTCAAACACTGGAAGTCGTGTCATAATCTACTGTTACTTCAGTCTCCGTGAAGGAGAAAGAGGAATCCTCCTTTGCTGGGGCACAGACTCCTTCTGCCTAGCTCTGTAAAATACTATACAAACCCCATATCTTTTATTTTCTTTGACTATTTTATCTTTCACCGACATGTGTCAATTCCTCTTGTGATTAAAACCTTTCCTCTGTAAGGTTTCACATTCTTTCAATAAAGTTTAAGTAGAAAACACAGACTGTGTGTCTGTGAGTAATAGGAAACATCTCTATCATGTTTATTTAAGGAAACACCAGTGAAGTATGGCTCTTAGTACCTTTTTAATGTTCATCCAAATAGAGGGCAGTCCCCTGTGTCTGAAAAGCTTGCAGGATTGCTTATCTCCTCGTGAACACTTTTTTCTGATGTTTTGTCCTTAAAATACCTATTTTAAGGCAGCATTTGATGTTTTTATATGCACAGCTAGCAACTGCAAAGATTTGAAATGTCCAACAGGAACCACTTTCACATAAAGACTAGCATAGACCCATGTGTATTCACTGTACCTGAGCAATCATACAGACAACTCAGATATTATTTCTGTCTGGAAATATTTCTTCAAATAACTTTCTTCATGTTTTGAAAGCACTGGACTTCTCACCACTAAGTTTGTAATTTTAAAAGAAAAATAGCTTTTACATCTTATCCCTCTCATGCATCACTCATATACCCAACAACAGTAATACTTGTTTTCTGTCTAGTGCTGTACCAAAATTTAGATTCAATCCCTTCTTAAAGGACAGTATTAGATGTTATCACTTTTATTAGTCATTTGCACACACATAAAGATGCAGCACAAGTCATCACACAGAAGGTGAGAAACTTGTAGAACTACCTTCCTGTAACAGAGCAGTGGGTTGCACTAGTGCCCATGGCAAAAGCCCACCAAGAGCATCATGAAATGAAGCAAAATAACTTGTTGTAAAATCCTACTGAGATAGTCTGTTAGATCTACATTTTATGTTCTAGAGTTTTTAGTGAAGGATGGCTGAAGGTATTACAATCCACGCACATAGGAAATGTTCAAAAAAGCAAATGGAAATAGCTTTTTAGTTGTGTTTTATTTTCTTATACAAGGAATTACTCTTATATCTCACAAGTGAGAGACTTCTGTATGATTTGGTTTAAACAAATACAAGCAGAAATGCACAACCTTTAGGAATAATTCCTGTATCAAGTCTGAACCTAAGGAATTCTCATCAATGCACATTATTCTGAGGGACAACTGACATATGTAAGAAATTGAACACAACCCTCAATCCCACACATGCCATACAGCTGGCATGTGTCTTTCAGTATCTTGTTGGACAGGTACAGGACTCAGCCTCTGAAGGGTCATCAGGCAAGCTTCAGGAAGCTAAAATTTTCTTCTTTCACCTATAGGCATGCCATGCATACCTTCCACCCAGAGAATAATTCAGAAATGCAGAATCAAATTGAGTAACCTGTCTCACAGCTGAACATCTCTTGCTGCAAAGATATTAAAGTATATTATGTCCTTGATAATTCTGGAGAAATGTAAGATCACGTGATCAATATTTTTAAAATGAAAACAGAAAAATTGTTGCAAACTTTTTTATCATTTAATCTAAAACTCAGTGTTCAACACCATTTATAAACACACAACAGAAAAATGGCTAAACGCTGTAAGAAAAATGCCTTAAGGCATACCGCTACGCATATGAAACAATTTGCAATTTATATAAAGCATTTCCTGTCCTAGGCTATTACCATTAATACAGAAAGTCTTCAGTTAACTGGTCAGTATAGTAAACAGTAACTTATTTTACCCAGGTATTAAATCCACTAGTCACACCTCCACAGCAAATTCTGCATTCATGATGTATACACTCCTTCTTATGAGAAGCATGAATTTTAGGTAAATAAAATATTTATGGTAAGCACTGAAAAAAAATTTCTTGCCAATGCAAGGCAGACTTTATTCCTTTGAAGGCTCACAGTCTTCACTGTTCCAGAACTTCACCAATGCATGCAATATTCTGTATGCTGACCATTCACTTAAAAAAACCCAACTGGCAGCAAAATTATACAAAACTGTGCTAGCCAAATTTGAAAACAGAAAGAAATTAGTTTAAAAGCCTGGTATAAAAAATGTACCCGACATCACACAAATTTGAAAACAAAGAAACAAACAAAAATAATAAAAAATCTCGCCAGAAAACACACAACTGACAAAACACCCCCTAAACAGTCATTTAGCTTAAATTACATTAGGTTATGTAGCTTGGTATTCAGGCAAAACCATCAGAGTAACACACTTATTTCCACTTATTCCTCCCTTAGGACTTCCTTACACTGTATTTGAAATCTTATTCTATAGCAGAGAGAGACAAACAGCATTGTTATTACCCAAGCCCTTCCTTGGTACTACCTTCCATTTGAATTTTTGGAGACAACCATCTGCCCACAGAGCTGGTAATATGCACGATGCAAAGACCATGGTAGAAAGCAATTCAGATTAGTATTGTTGCACCTCCCTCCTCAACACTACCTCACTATGAGATAGCAGCATTTAGCCAGCTAGTTGTATCTTTATCAGTGAATTTCAGGATCATTGCTGCAATACTAATGGACTTACCCATATAATCCTTTGAATGATCAAGCCAACTCACCACTAGGCCATTTTCCTTCCTTTAATACCACTGGGGGTTTTGTTTCATTGCTTGGGGGTTTTGTTTATTGTCGGGTTAGGATTTTTTAAATAATTTCTTCTACCTCAGATTACAGTTGTGGCAGAAAAGATGATTCAGAGCAAAAAGAAACAGTAGCTAGCTGATATTACACATTTGTATACATAAAGAGAAAGAATGGAAAACTGTTTTTCAAAACAAACAGCTGTGGAAAAGGAGCGAGAGCTCTCAGAAAAACAGTGAGAAGGGAAGAGATAACTGAGGGAGAAAAAAGGAGATAGCTGCTCTATTGAAAACAAATTATTATTAAAATAGTATGCAATGAAATCAGCTGAGAATTACTTCACAGTTTTTATCTATACTTTAGCATTGTTAAAAAAAGGTGAGGCTGATAGCTTTTCATAGACTACTGGAATTTCACTAAGAGAGGACTTTATTTGATCCATTGCTATACATTAACAGGTATAATGTTACATGTAATGTAGCAACAAGGCAAGGGCAAAGATGGCAGATACAGCTTTGTCTTACAGACCAGAGGCTGGGCATAGGGAAAACCTGCTAGTATTTTAGGAAAAGTGTTTGCCCTCTCTTTCTTTTTAGAACTAGAAGTCTCAGTCTTAGCTCTTCTAAACTTAACAGATTTACCTACAAGTGACAACGTTCTATTTTAGGAATTATTACTGCTCACAGCAGCAGTAATGCATTTGTAATGCACTACACAAGTATTGCAGTGGAGGCGATGATTTTTAGCATTGCAGGAGGTTGAAGTTGTGTAGGTGATTAGAGCCATGGGTTTGGGTTGAGGCTACTAGTAGGGCCAGCCCTGTGCCTGCTTTGCAGGTGGAGAATGTTAGTATGAGGATGGGTAGGATGATAGAGGCTGATGATTGTACTTGGATAGGTCATATGGCTAGGGCAATGTATATGGACAGTATTATGCTTTCCAAACATAGTAGGGCTGAGATTAGTAATGCGGTCTTACAAATGAAATGCATTAAAAGACCACCAAACAAACAAAACCTTTCTCTACAAAAAAGCTTCCTTCTTAGAAGTCTCATCAGATCTTGAAATATAAATGTCAGATCACCATGTGTCAGGAGACGAATGTTTATTTGCTTTATATTTTACATGTAAGTTTTGTTTGCAATCTCCAACTTAAGAGGGCATGCACTGGACTGTCTTCCAGTCAGAAAGCAGCCCAGCACCCAGAGTGCTGTCTCATGGGAATCTAACAACTGACTACAAGAAAGCGATCAAAAGGTTCAGCCTCCAAATATTTCAATTACTGAGGGAATGGGGACAGATGATGAGACAAGGAACTTTCCTGGTCGTCTGTCTTATTAAAAACATGGATTTTCCTTATCTACATATCTCTACCAATGCAGTACCTGAATATCACAAGAAAATACTGATTGGTGTATATCCTCACATACTACTCTACAGGGGCAACAAAGCAACAGAATAAGCAGGAAGGAAGAAAATCTAGGCAAAACTGACCATCTGCTTGAATCTCAGGTGCCACAGGATCTAGTGCCAAGATGAAGCTCATCTTGCTGGCTCACCATCAACCCACCACTGCCAACAGAGTCTACTACTCTGAAAATAACACAGGCTACACTTGGAGCCACTTTTCTGTCTTATCTGTATTTTTAAAAAGAAACATGAGCATAGCCAAATGTTCCATTTTTTTACTGACCATTATCCAGATTCAGTAAGCCAATAATCAATTTAGCTCAAGTCAGATGGTTTTTTTATCATCAGAGAAGCATCAGCAGTTTTATATGACAACAAGTTCTTAAGTTCAACAGCAGATTGCATTGCACATGGACAGAAAGAGAGACCCAAATTTACCATAAGGACTCACCCATATTGTGAAAGCAAGACATGCCAATTCCTTAGGTTACTATTTACCCACCTGAATAGGCATACACAGTTCATCTGATCACTAAAATGATTACAAAATAATCCTATTTAAGTCTTTTCAAGCCACTCCAGCATGAATTTGACCCTAAATATATGTAAGCTTAAAAACTGCCAAGAAAACAAACAGATCACAGGCATTTAGAATTGACCACAGTCTGCCTGAGAAAGCAGAAAAATCAAGTAAGTGTCAGTGCTGGTTTGCAGGTAGAAGAAAAATCCAATTTACTATTTCTATTCTAAATTTCTATTCTGTTCAACACTAATGGGAATACACAGCAGT
Source organism: Melozone crissalis (assembly GCF_028551555.1). Classification (NCBI taxonomy): domain Eukaryota; kingdom Metazoa; phylum Chordata; class Aves; order Passeriformes; family Passerellidae; genus Melozone; species Melozone crissalis. Next base: position 42,240,445 of record NW_026535783.1, on the reverse strand, counting down.
ATAAAAGATTATCAGATTTATTGAATGGGACTCAATATTTTTAGATGTAAGTTTTAACACGAGATCTTTGCAGGTAAACTGAGATTTTACTGTATTTGCATACTCCTTATCAGACTAATAGTTTGTATCAAAAAATCAAGCTGAGGTCAATGTATGCAATATGATGTACAAAAATGATCATCTGAATATGGCAGAGAGCGATAGTGCCAAAACTTAATATATAGCATGTAGATACAGACAAGTAGATGTCCACCATAAAAAAATACATAATTTTGATCTGTTGAACATTTCTGCTAGAAAATAGGTCCAAATAAGGCATACTGACAAGAAAATAGGTTGAGAAGGAACCTCCTTGGAGAGCTAGCATATACGAATAATAATGACAGCTCACTACAAGTTTTACATTAAATGAACAGAAATTTCACTTATCTTGCTATGGGAAAAAAAAAAATCACGCTGCAAGTAGGACACCAGATCAGGCCAGATGTTTATGGGACTCACACTGCGTCACACAAATACTGGCCTAGATCCAAAGAGACAATTAGGACATCATGATCCTAGCAAGACACTCTTCCTAAACTTCAAACCAATTTACTTGTATTTATTACATAGTGAACTTACAGCGTATGCTGGAGATATTCTGAACTAAAGTGTCTAAAAGCACACTGCATTATACTTAACACGCAATACTTTGAAAGCACTGCATTGCATCCCATGAAATTAATTATTTATGTTTAAGTAAAAAATTATATAACCTCAAATGGTTAAACGAGCACAGCTACCAAGAGCAGAATACATAGTCTATAAATGGAAAAAGTAGCTCTAAGTCTGATACTGTCCTTAAATTACCACATTTTAAAGAATGGCATCCCAAAATACACACCTTGCAGTGTTCTACAACCTACAGTATCTGAGCTGATTAAGCACTGACATCAGCAGAGAAGCTTCTGCTCTCTAAAAGCATTGTTCACCACTGTGAAGTGCAGAGGAGAAACAATTATTTCATAATTCCATTGTGAATATATAGTTTTCCCTTTATCTTCAAGGAAATCTATATAAAAATAACAATGTTGTATTTTGACATACATTCTAAAGCAATTTTTCACAGACAAAATCCCATAAATCTTGCTACCACATTCATGATTTCAAGAACTATTAGGCAGAGATAATATACTTACAGGATTAATTCAGTTAACTTCAGGTATGTAAATATAGTCCTTGTGTAAAAATAAGCGCTGCTTCTTTCACTCTTTTCCACCGTGCGCACACACACACACACCAAAAAAAAAAAGGCAAAAAGACAAAGAAAAGCATAAAGAGAAAAGTGATTCTGTTTTATTTCTCAATATCCACGAGGTTTCATTAATGAGTTATCAAGCAAAAAGAATAAAAGTTTCCATGCCTGCAGCTGGCAACAGAGGCACTCTCCATAGCCGAATTCAAAAGAAATGTCAGTGAGAGTGGCAGCAGCTACAGTCAATGCTGGAAGCTGATGCCTCTGCAGGAAGAGGATGCTGGGAGATTCTACCAATCTGTGCTGCAGCCTAATTCTAATCCATCACTCCTAACTGCAACGGGAAAATGGAGACATGAGGAACGCAGAGTAATTTATATCTAAAGACAAAAAAGGAGTCACCTTTGTATTTGCTGAATACAAAAAAAAGAAAAAAAAGGCAAAATTAAAGACAAAAAAGGAAAAGTATGCTAATGAAACTGCAGTAAAGTATGTTAAAGCAACTGCAGGAAAACTAGATCAAATATATGAGAGTTCATAGCAAGGAACACTGAAGAAAAATAACTAGCTCATGCTTGATTTTCTTTATTTGACAGCCCTCAAACATCCCTTTTTTTTTAATTAACCCTTCAACATTCTTTCCCCAAGAAATCCAAATTTTTAGCTAGAGTTCTATGACCAAAACAAATCGCTAACACAGACAGCTGCTAAAAAACAATTCTCTTTATAAATATCAGCTGCCATAGAACAAAGCAGGAGTCAAAAGCAAAACAGCTACAACACAGATAGTTTTATCCCCCTTGGTCTAATCTCTCTAGATGAGATATGATGAAAGTTCAATACATGGGAGCTAAGCAGCAGAAAATTAAACAAATGTCCTCCACTATTACCTTCAAAAGGTATTCTTTAAAACTGCAGCAACTGAACTAATAGTATCTAGTTCTAGCTATGCTTACTGTTATTTACTCACAAAAATGAGTAAAATGGAAACTACAGGTTTGCATTTACTTATTTCAGGTGCATGTGAAATAGGTATCAGCAGTAATACTTCAAACCAATTTATTTAAACAATGTACTTTTGTTAAAACATTCTTATTTGTAACATACTAGGAAAGAATTACACAGTATTTTCTACAACACCTTTGTGTTGTAGAACCAAGGGCTATGATCAGGTGGAACAGGTTTCATGAATTTTTTAAACCTTTCAAAGAGATGAAATTGACACCTGTAATTTATGGACAACAGCACCTTTAAAATCGGGACATTCTACATTTTCCATAAAACTTGAACCAGTGGTGTTAAAGACCAAGGAGTTGAGAGATATATATCCAAGTTCTCCCTGTCATTTGAAGGAGTACTTAGTATATTAACTGACAATTTGCATAACAATATTAGGGGCAGGGAAAGTAAAAGTGCCAAGATTTCTGTGACCTGGTTTACACATGAAGAACAGACAAGTTTGAATCGAGGCTGCCCAGTCACAAAGAAGTCAACTTAATTTCCCCACAAAACATAGTGTGTTCTGTTTTTAACACAGGATAAGGTTCAGACAGTCCACATCTGACGGCTCAGAAACTACTTTCTAGAAAAAGCTGAGTGAGTCAGGAGAACACTTCCACAAAGCTGACAAAAACAAGCCTTCTGTCTGCAAATACGAGCCCATGCTCAAACATTTTCCCCTCAACTGACTTAAAGGAAAATGAACTAATACACATACACTACACCTTCCACACAGATTGATTCCCAAAACACTCTGTGACAGCATTTAATCATATGGGAAGAAAGGGGTGGACATGACATAACCAAATAAAACACCAAAGCAACACTATAAAAAAAAAGGTCATTTTTTTGTTTGTTTGATCACTTAAACAGGCAAATCTGGGTTTCAGTCTGTTTTCCTTAAAAACAATCCTGCTTCTCAACACATTCTGACTAATTTATTATTTTTCTTCATTGATGAGTTAAAACTCATCTTTCCATTTTCTTGTCTAAAGCACTTACATCTTAATGGTTGCACCACAAATCCAAAAGTCTACATCACTTTCCAAGTCTCAGAAGTTATTCAGAGAAGGCAATTCCTGAGCTGCAGGGCCACAAATAGTGTTATGCAGTCTTTATCAAAGCACAGAACAAACATTATTTTCCTGAAAGATCTTTAAAGAAAGAAAACAGAGATATCATAGTGCATTCCAGCATAATATGAAGATTCCAACACAACACTTAAATAGATTCCGTAAGTCTCCAGAAAGTCCCACTCTAAAAATTATGTGAATTTAAAGCCACAATGTTGATTTGTAATGAACGAACAAGCCACAGAACTGCAAAGAAATATTTATGCTCAAGTAAGACAGATTTCTTTTGGTGAACGTGAGATAACAGAAAAAGCATGCTGTAATATCTTTTTGTGCACCAGCTTTTAAGCAAAGCCTTGCAAAAAGAATAACAGAGTGTGGAAAACATGCAGAGTTTTGGGCACTTCTGTGTGGGTTTTTTTGAATTTGGGTTTTTGTCTACCTTCTCTCCTCGGTTTCTAAGGAGCTCCAAACACAAGTGGAAACACACATGTCAAAGTGAACAGAAGATCCCAATACAAACAATAGCACAATGTGGCCTGACATTTTCTACTGAAATACAAGCACAAAGAAATCTTAAAGCACAGGCAAAAGGTGTAGTGGGAATAAACAGGTGTTTAGACATGAAAATGTGTAACCATGAAAATGTGTAACCAATGGAAACCTCCCCAAGTTTAAAAATCTATAATCTTAGAACTGTTTGGGGTGAGGAAAGATTGGAGAGATAAGGCTGCTGTATCATTAAAGCTCTTTCAAATCTTGAAACTCACAATGTAAAATAGCTAGTGGGTCATATTTTTATATTTATGCAGCTATGAAAATATTATCTTCTAGACACAAAACCTGCCTTTACTCGAACTTTCTGCCAGTAACCTTGAAGGTCAAACATAAAAAAATAAAATATTGATTATTTAAATTGTCACAGCTGCTTCTCACCATCTCAAGACAATGCCAAAATGTGAGTTTAAACTTAGGAAGACAGGAACTGTCCTTAAAAGTTGTTGGCTTGCTGAATTAAAATTTGAATTTAGAGCCATTTCCTTAACTGTTCAATTTCATTCACGGACAAAATACTCACATGTGCAGGTGTAACTGAAATCTTAACTACACATCTAAGATTACAAGGATAACCTGCTCTAACTTCCTTAAACACTTCTGGCCCTTAATCTATCACCCCAGTAATACCACACAGAGCTGCTTTGGGAGGATCAAGGATTAACAGCACACAGCTTCGGTTAGGCAAAGAAAATGCAAAAAAGAATCAACCAAGTATGTCTCTTTCTGCTGAAATTGATAAAGACAAAAAATCCCAGGAGTTCCATTCTTGATCAAAAATCATCTGTCTGCTTTGCTTACAGAATGCAAGCTCCCACTCTTCCAATACTTAATGTTTTAAACACATTTAAGTGAGATCTCACTATCTTTCCACTGATGACATGACACAGGGTCTGGTGTCTAAAATTTCTAGAAAAATAGCACAATATCAAGACTTCCTCTGCATATGAGCTGCTTGAAGCCATCAGGCAGACTACTGCATTTCTTCCCAAAAACTATGACAGAGCATCTTCATACAGAGCATCTACATAACCACACAGCTATATAGATAGAGCAGTTGCTCTAAATGCTGCTATTCATTTACATAAGCCTCTGATATTGGTTTAGTAAACAAAGGCAGTATCTTTGCCTTTATCTCAAAGAGAAAGACTGCATGGCAATCTAAGGCAGATTGAATTGACAAACATAACTTGATGGCTACTAATTCCTTTCACATACAGATGATATTTTAAGGAACAGTAAGTAAAATGGACAGAAACAGAAACAAAATTATAATTTCATACATGTTCTAAACAAATTGAGAACTTCAGAGCATAAAATATATACAGAAATCAAAATAGCAGTGGCAAGGTCAGTACATGCTAAGCACAATACAGTGATGGTTAAAAACTGTTGAGAACTCAAACCGCTTTCAATCTAGTTGTAAAGCCAAAGACAATATAATTTAGAAAATTACACTTTGACAACAGAAAACATTAATATCTGCAAAGATTCAGAGAGATTTTCAGAATTCTCTATGAAGAGATTTTCAGAATTATTTGAAATTAAAATAGCAGAAATATTTTGAAAAAAATAGAGAAGTAGAGAATTATCTTGTTTAGTGAGACTGAAATTAAAGTTGTAGTTTTTCCACAGTAAGATTTAGGTATTGATGAGGCATTTTTAGCAAGCATTACATAAAAGAATAAACCACACAAAATCTGCTCCATCTATGTATGTATATCTATGTTTTTGTATCTGTAGATGCTTGGCAGGCACTAGGCAACTCAGTCAAACACATCCACCTAGACCGAAACTTGGAAGCAAACACTCCAGTGCAAAAATGGTAAAAAACAGCCTACCACAACAAAACTTCTTGTCAGAGGCTTCAGTTTCCACAACAGAAACCACAGTTTGTCTCTAGTTACTCAGTCCCTTTTACAACAGAATATGCCAATCAAACTAGCTCTGAGTTAACACAAACAGATAATGGTGAATTTACTTTGACATATATTCCACCTATTATCTTTGGAAGATTGAAGATGGCCTATGAAGTGTTGCCATCAAACCAGTACTTTCAAAACTCAGTTACTTTTGTTGGCAGAGTAGATATTAAATGCTAGTGCTTGCTTTAAGTAAAATAGCAGAGTGACCCGCTGTAATAGTCTTTCTTCACCTTTAGTACCAGTAAACAAAATTCACAGTAAATAACTCTGTTTAAAGGTTTCTTCATGTTTCTACAAAGCAAGTATTTTGTGATCATTACATGTTTTAGAGATGCTGCTTATATCTACAGCAACTACCATGAGTAGAAGATGACAAAAGAGAATCTAATACATTTAAACCACTGGAGCAAAGACTGATTTTCTCCTGGGCCTGTCCTCAGACATGACAGCCAGCACATAGAATTTAAGGAAGGATTTTACCATATAAAGGTAACTTACTGCCCTTTCAACATCTAACCTGCACAATCTGGTATCTGTTGGTAAGCAATAATATTAAAAGAAGTTGAAGTCAAGTTGGATTAGAAAAACCATTCACTAGCATCTACTGGTGCAAAATACAGAGCCGTCTTACTCTATAGATATTTTACACTAAGAATTGCAGAGTGGTGTGTGAAATACATGAAGATCTGGTTGTTACACATTCTTTCCCAATTCTCTAAACCACCATGATGATCTGACAGAATTTGAACCAAAACTGATCTCAAAAGTAAATGTGAGCCTTTGTTGACCCAACTCCCTATAAAAAAGGTCCATTTTAGTTAAATTCAATAAGATATAACTAACTGCAACAAAGCACTCAAACCAATGCCAGGCATCTCATCACAGAGCTCTAACAATGTCACCTTCCTATCCAAAACAAGGGAGAATGAAACACTGACACAGAAAAATTAAGAACGTGACTATTAACAACAGCAAAATAAAAAAAACAGACACAACTTCCCAGAAACTTAAACCTCGAGCCATTCATTGCTTCAATATAGTAATGAAAAAACTACAATTAATTCTCTGTTCATCAATAGAGAAAACTCAGGAACAACCAGTATGGCATTAGATTTACAAAGGGCTTTCCCCCAGGCAAACTACTAGCATCATTTGAAAACTACAATCGAAGCATTTCAAGAAAGATAAGATGGAAGACTTTCAGAAAACATTCCAAGATTTTTTTTCAGTTTCTTAGCCACGTTTTTTTTAATAGTCATATCTTTGAAAGAATTTGGGAAAGGCAAGTCTAATCCAGTGAAGAATCCTGCCCAGATACAAAAAAATATACACATTCACTATGTTCAATGTGGTGTTAAGTAACAACACCGTTTTTTGCCCCATTAATATTCTCTCTATCATCTTTCATTGACTCTTCTATACAATGCTCATTGCAGATGGAAGCAATACTAGCCAGAATAAACTGACATCCTAACTTGTGTTCTAAAAAGCATACCTGTAAGCCAGCTATGAACACAGAAGAGACACTCAGGAAGAACAAATTATTTATTATTTATTTTGGCTCTGCATGCCAAAAATAAACAACCATGCCCAGCTCAGACATCAACAGAAAACAACAAAACCACTTTCTCATGGAACAAATGAACATTGGACAAATAGTCTCATATAGCATTTCAGAGTTACTCTTGTCCCTGTCCCAGGGGAGAACAGCAGCTGAAGAGATAAGTAACCCAATCATGGACAAACTGCAAGGCAGTCAAGGAAGAGTAAGTAATCTTTAACATGAAGAATTCCCAACTTGAACATATCAGGTTCTTGTTTCCTTCTGAGTGTCAAGAAACAATGCTTAATTTTTCTCAGTTCTACACAGATCAGACTTTACTATTCTAGGTAAGATACAAACAGAGGGTCTGGCAATATGTAAAATACAATTTTCCAAGGCCATGGATGTTTTGGCCATGAAGTTCAGTCCAAACCTACTGCTGGGTCTAGAAGTGTTTTAGTGATCTGAGGATATCAGCAAAAGTCCATTCCTCATGTGTTTCATGGCATAAAAATGCAATAAAATCCTGGAGAAAAACTAAAACCACTTACAAACAGCATAATGTGTTTTCATCACAGTTTAAGACAGTTGTTGCTTCAGCATGAGATCTTACAACAGAGAAATGACTATCTCACTTCATTAGGGGAAAACATCTGTGCAGCAGTATATTATAAGGCAGAGCAACTTCCATTTTGAAAATCTTGCTTAGATAGTCTTGCATAACGTATGATCCAAAATTTTCCCAATAACGTTAAGTGACTATATTTTTTCACCATGCAAAAATGTCTAAAGCTGTCAGTATGTAACTCAGCTACTAGATTTCTGGTTTAATTCCTTACAATTGTCATATTTGTTGACAAATATTTCATCATATACATCAACCTACTCATACTTCCATTTCTCAACTCTTCAGGACTTTAACTGTTCTGAAAAATGTGAATGTAGTCAGTGCATATAAAATTATATTTCCCTGGAATGGTGTGCACACAGTATTCTATTTCTGTAAAAGGAGTTTCAACAAACATACATTAAAAAAAAATTCTACTTACACAGGGATGTTTTCATAGGCATCTTCAAAGCTTTCCTGCAGAAGAAAAAAAGAAGTTTCAATCTAATGTGCATTTGTTTTGTAGCACAGCAGAAATTTACCATTACCAGATAGCACTTACTTCTAGAATAGACAGTAATCACCAGAATAGTCACAGTCTACTGACTCTTTGCTAAGCTTTCACTGCAAATCATTACACAGAGATATTTCTGATGGGCCTACTACATCAGATTACAGCTGAATTAAACCAAAGATGTTTTCCTTTTTCGATTCTAAGCTTCCACCATGTAAATCACAGAAGGCAACACAGGCTTATGCCTCAGGAGTCTGTGCAGCACACATCAGGATGCACTAGCTGAACAGTATAATCAACACACAAAACAAAAGGTGCATATACCTGATATGCAGGTTGGCCAGAGTACGTACAAGAGGTCTGGAATGAATGACAGATAGCATGCACATACAGCTAGCTCCCACATTAAAAGCTGTTATGTCAACAGCTTAGTCCAGAAATCTGGAAGTTGTTGCTTTCCACCTAGATTCAAAGTTCTTTCAACCTAGATTCAAATTTCAAATTGAAATAAAGGAAGAAATGCACAAATGTAAAAAATGTAAAAACAAGCAGAACAGCTTAGCTCAAAGATCATTTATTTCTGTATCCAGTTTCCAAAACTGGGCTCTAGAAGTGTGTAGCAAGGACAAATGGGCTACAGCACTCCCTCACAAATCCCTCTCCACCTCACACTTTCCAGCCTCTGGCAACCCCAGGTATTCAAGGCCTAAATACAGTCTGATCATCATGTGATTTTCAACAGATCTCTGTTCCTTCCAAATACCAGTTTCCTCAAGCACATGTAGACTCTGTTTTATTCATGAGTTATAAAATTAGTAAGGAATTCCATGAGGCTGATACCCATTTTGTGCAAAATAAGAATTTCTACTTGAACCTGGCTCCAGCTACCTTTGTTTAACAATTCCAAGTTTTATTTATTCAAAAACAATAAAGAATCAAGTTGTACTTACTCTTTTCTTAAAATTTTGAAAGCTTTTGTTACATCATCCAACTCATCGCTCTTCTGAGCCAAAGACTGCTACTTTACTCAGTCACTCTTCAAAAACTATTTCCCACATGTAATTATGTGTTCTGCTCTTTCCTTAAGAAAAACTAGAAGCATGATGGAACAGATTTTTAATATATCCCAGAAGGTACCTTGAGGAGACTAACCCCCATTTCCGTACAACCCTTTTCAGTTAGCCTCTGGAGTCTGCTCCAGGCTAGACACTCTCAGCTCCCTCAGCCCCTCCTCACAGGATTTATGCTCCAGACCCTTCACCAGTTCCATGTCCTTCTTTATACATGCCACAGCACCTCACTGTCTGCCTTGGAATGAGGGGGACTAAATCAGAACACAGAATTTCAAGAGTGGTCTCATCAGAGCCAAGCACAGGGAGAACTTGAAAGAACTCAGAAAAAGCCATTTAAAAGAACTCGGAAAAAGCCAGTTAAATGATCCTCCCGATCTGTGGCGAACTGGAGTTTCAAAAAGCTGAATAGAAACCAACAGGAATATCCTGAACAGAAATTATGTTACCCATGTCTCACCCCAGACACTGACAGCAGTCACCAGTCTTCTAATAAACTCCTTCACTAAAGACTACTTGCCTCCTTTAGACACTTCTGGAGACAAAAGAAGAAATTCAGCAGAACAAACAAGGCAAAACACACTTATAGCTTTTGGAGCACAATTCCATTTCTCCTAAGAGAACAAACCTGAAAAGCAAAAGTCAACGTACTTTTAACTGTCAAGTACTTAATAAAGAATAGTAATGACTGGAAATTCACATGAAAAAATATCTGTGATTTGACTCTTTTGCAGGCTCTTCCAAACCTTCATACAAGGGCAGCACCTCCATTCAGGAAGAAACAGAGAGAGAATCTGCATTCTGTCTAGCTAAACTCCTCCTGTGCCTGGTGGCTTCTGAGTTTTGATTCCTGTCATTCACACTGTTCAAATGGCTGTCCAAACATTTAAAAGGATGAAGTACAACCTTAATCTTTTTCCCCAAACACCAAGGCATATGCATAGGGAATAGTCACAGACTTTCAAGGGACTTCTCAAAGGTGCTGAAAACAAAATCACTGAAGGCAGCTTCTATGTTAAAAAAACAAAACAAAACAACAAAAACAACAAAAACCAGCAAAACAACAAAAAAACAAAAAGCCAATCCATAGGTATTTCTGAATTTTCCCATGTCTTCCTATTCTCACTGCATGCAAAATGGATGTTAGAAAGTCTTCAAATTGATATCTTAGTCCCATTTCCACAGGCTTGTACAAGTTTGCAGTTGACTTTACAGACTCTCAGAAAAAAGATGGGGGCAGTAGAAGAGAAGCCTAGCCATTTTCTACTCCATTCCATGCCCATTACAACCAAAAAGTGACATCATCCTAATGTGTAAAGTTAAGGACTGAAACAAAGGTAACCAGAATAGCTCCTCCCTCATCAAGTTCTAGGAGTGATCTCATTCCTACCACGAAACAAATTATTTAAAAACTAGTCAGAATATATTCACTTTTTTCCAGTAGTCTGTTCAAATCTACTTGTAAATTAAGTCTGTTCAACAAAAAAATTGAGTGAAATGTTACATAAAATACAGAGCATCTTAAAGGCCTAAGTGTGTATTTAATAGGCAAAAGTGTACACATATGCATATGTCAATACAAAAAATAAAATCAAGTGATTGATAATGTTTGTCTGCTCTTCAAAGTACGGAAGACCAAAAACATGGACAGACGCATTCTTGCACATTCAATTAAAGCCTAGTAAGGTTTCTATTTTCAAGTGCTCATTCCAGTACTACAAGTTGCAGCTGAAACAGCTGAGAAGCCACAACAGTTTCCAGAGGTGCTCGTTCATTTCAGTCTACAGCAAAGCAGGCTATTTAATGCAAGGGACGTGTTTTTACTTAGCACAAAAAAAAGGCATTGTCAGGCATTGGCCATGGCAAGTTCCTTCAAGACTGAATGTGACCTCCACACTTTAGCACAAAACACCATTTCCATTATTTACATGGCTGAAGAGACTGAGGTGGATGCATTCATTTACTCTGCCTGATCCAGGTTTGTCCTGCAGCAGGTTCCAAAGATACTGCTCCAGGGTATCCTTGCTATAATGGCGTCCTGTCCACAGGACATATATACAGCAGAAATCCTCAGGAAATATAAACTGTAGTTAAATGTACAAAAAGGACAACAAAGTCTTTTTTCAGACACTCCACTCAGAAAAGGAAATACACGAGCATGTAAACTAGCACCAAGAGAAACAGTTTGACAACTATCTTGCTCAATACAATGCTAGTTAATGCTGCAATCCACAGGTTTTTAGAGCACTTTATCCAGAGTACATCTCAATCCAAGAATTTAAAACACAAATATATGCAAAACTGCCACTAGATGGCATGACTCAGACTTTTCCACAGATATCTGAAAATCATTAGCACAAGATTTACCAAAATAGAGTCGTCTGAAAAATTATGTTTCTTGAATTGCACAGTCTTTGATTTCATTTGTTTGATAATTGCATTATTTCTTTAAATCTTTGTGATGCATCCTTTTCAAGATGCAATCAGGCTTAAAAATTAAGTTTACATAACATAGAGATACTAATGTTTTGTGATGCAAAGAAAGTGAAAATCAGAAACATAAATGGACAAAGTGTACTAATGCAGAAGAAGGGGAGAGTTCCTGCACTCTAGCAAGAAACCACTCACAGCAGACACTTCACCTCTCAAGCTTCACAAAAGCAGCATGTCAGGATGGTTCTTTAACTAATATAAGAATATCTACCTACACTTTTGATCTAATGCACTGAAAGAAAGAAGAAACAACTTGCCTTGCTTATTAGAGATTCTAGCATCAAATGTGAATTCTACTTTCTTCCACATTCATCATAAATCAACTCTAAGGAAATTTCAGACTACATCCTGTGACTCCTCAACTGTTTTTAAGTTCACTAAATATTATATCATGCTAAGCATTTAAACACTGCTCTTTTCCAAGTGAAGCAGGCCAATTTGATCAATCTAAACTATTCCTTTAAAATTCAGATTTATGATAAAATATGACTACCAAGTAGGCCGCGAAGCATCAGGTTCTCCTCACTGAAAACAACATTACTTCAAAAAACTAAATCCAATAGTATCTAGATACAGCAGACACAATTTGGAATTCATACTGATTGGGCAAAGGAAACAAGGCTCCACCAAAAGTTATCCCAAAAATATAAATATAACATGAATAAGGGTCCTTATTAATTCAACAGACAAATGAGACCACATAAAATAATGAATTCCTACCCAGCATTTAATACTATTGCTCTACCACATTCCTTGTCCTTGTCACAGCTCTATTTTGTCAGTATTAAATAAAGAAAAGTTTTAAAGTGAATTGAAAAACCATAAACTTATCATAATACCCTCCTTGGGAAATCCACATATTAAGTTATTGCAAAGCATGGGAATCCATGAAGATAGTTGCATATTTAACAAGCACATGCACTTCAAGATGCTTTTGTTAAAACTTCTGTTCAAGTATGCGTACATCTAACTACTCTTTTACTCTTTTGTAATTCAGTCTCACCCCATGTTTTTCTCAAAAAAGCCATCAATGCTAGGTGAAAGTGATGCACAGGAAACCCAGTCTTTGGCCTCAGGCATGCTGCCCTACATACTCAACTGCCTGCAGCTGCCCATGAAAGCTCAGTTACCATTTTGGAAGTCAGTGACTGAATTCTACATGAAGAGAAAAAGGCATCACTGAGAGGTCTAAATTTTCTTAACCAAAAAGAAAGGATAACACACCTTTCACTGTGTTCACGTTAAAGTTGTCATTCTGTATGTGGATTCATCCCCCAGGACTTAAGGGATTTTAAATAAAACTTAGCTGACAAGCTCAGAAGCAGCTTTCTAAAATTACAGGAGAGGCTTCCTATTGACCCTGGCTAAAAGTTGGCAGACTCAGCCGAAACAGCACTAGCATATACACTGCATGTGGGAGTATGCATTAAACTCTTTCCCTCTGGTAATACTGAACACGGGAAAAACATGCAACCATGGGAAGACAGTGGGTGAGGTATAAGAAGAAAGTGACCTACAATGCTTATAATATGAACGGAGACTACAGAAGACCTTCCATGCGGTCTTCATTTTATTGTAGATGAGTAATGTAATAGCTGGCTCTCACAATTAAGAGGTAGATATTACGTGGATGTTAAAATGTATAGTGATGTTACTGTAATACATCCTCCCTTAGTCCTCTTTCCCCTCCCCCTTGTCAGGACATTTGGAGAAGGCCAGCTTGTTACCAGGAGGCACGGTGTGACAACACCTGACCTCCAATCAAGATGTAAGAAAGTCATCTCCAGCAATGGATGGCAGAGAAGGAGTTGACTGACAAAACTCTGAGAGGGGGCTAAGGATATAAAAGGCAGAGCATCCATTTTGTAGAGGAGCATGTCGCTTATAGTCACAGGGACTCCCAGGACTGCAATTTTTCCTTATTCAGTCCTTTGTTGCAATTTTTGTTAAGGTTTAATAAAGCTGTTAAAATTTTAAAAGTGAGGGTCGTTTCTCACAATTTCAAAGACGAAACCAGTTTCCAAACAGCTTCTCTAAGTTAGCAGTCACCATATACTCTTAATATCAAATGGAACAGAATATAAATATATACACGTCCCCCCTCCCCCTTTTCTGTTAAGAAATTTTGTGACTATTTTTTTCTCCTTATTCTTAGCCAGCACTACATAAAAAATTATTCAAAGAAACTGGTGGCTAAAAATTTTTCATTTCACATCTACAAAAGTGATAACCTAAAAACACTGCGCATTTAAAAGTTACCAAACATTATAGCGATATGAAAGCTCCTTAGAATATTACTCCAGAATACCAAACAACAACATGCTATCTCTCCACTTAGCTGACTTGACTGAACTGAGAACTGCTAACAGAAGCTGGAAAATAACAACAAACACCAACGCAACTCCCAGACAGATGAGTCGGGAAGACCCTTGCTCAGGTGAAGGCCCATCCCTGTGACTATGTAACTTGTATGGAAATCATTAACTAAATAGAGGGGCTGTACTTGGGAGGTTGCTAACACTGAACTCTGCATCTAAATAATGGCATGGGAAGCCTGGAAGGGCATGCTTGACTTGTGGAATACCACTGAGCACCCAGGCTTGTGCAACTCTGAAATAAATAAATAATCAATGTCCCTCTTGTGGAATTATTAGCTTGTTGCACATCAGTTAATAAATCTGGTTTTTGTGGACAACACTCTAAAGCATCAAGTATCAGAAATTACTACTTCACAAAAAAGAATGATGGAGGTGAACAAAAGAGCAACTTATCGGTCTTAAATGACGAAAATTTAGTTTGTGAGACTGTTCAGTCCAAAATAAATACATCCAGCCATGAAAATTGGTTTTGACTCATCTGAAGCTAAGAGAAGTAGGGTAACACAGCTACACACATCTACAAACTGCAGATAGTACCTGCATGAACTAAAAAAAGAGAAGCAGTTCTGAGAACTTGACTTATGAAACCATCTATTAATATGCAGGAAAGGTGTCCATAAAAATTGGATGGCAGTGGACAGAACAACTGTTGCGTAAATGGGCAGTTGCATGAGAAAACCCGACTCAGTACTACGTATTTTCCCATACGTTAGGAAACAAAATACCCAGGATTTTGTTAGGAAACAAAAACACCAAAATTACAGCAGGATCCAAGAGGTTATTTGTGATGTATCTTCAGCTAATTCATAAAGTATTGATGTAAAGAAGATGTATTTTGGTGAGCCAAATAAAATTTAGGTTTCATCTCAAAAATTTAAGATGCTTTTCACTTCCTAGTATTTCTGTAGAATTGACAAAACTTTGCATTATAAAGTGCGTAAAAATCATAACTTTTTAACTACTGCTTCATTAGACTTCATAGCAGTTTCTTACAGAAAAGAGCAATCTACTCTACAAGCCAGTAGAAAATAAAATGGAAGTTAAACTACATCTTTATGTTTACAGGCAAAAAAACCCCCAACATAGGAGAGAAACATCATTTCAATGCTATCTTGGCAGAGAAACAACTTGGGCGAGCAGAGGAAGGAAAAGATATCTCCCAGTCTTCATCTCTGTCACCTACATATGCTTTATTTGACACTTCGACACCAGATCCAGGTATTAACAATTAATAGCCTTGGAAGAGAAACAACTGAATTACACACAGTTCAAAGGGGAAGGAGATGATGAAGTTGTTACAAAACAGGAAAATTATTTCCCCTTGCCAGAGGCAGAAATAGCCTTGAGGCAGCAAGAATGGAATGAAAATGCATAAGTTCTGCTCTACACAGTACAACCAATTTTCACATGAAAAGTAAAAAGTAAAATTATTTCTCTAAAAAAAAGCACATATTTCTGTGGTTACATATTATTTCAGATTTTTTGGTTTGAACTATAAACATAACTCCTCTGCTTTTTAAAAACTCTCAAGATTATTTGCCTAAAATAAGAGTGTTTTTCCAGAGAGCTGAGTGTACAGACCATGGTCGTTGTTTTGGAGAAGCTGTGTTTTCTACTGCAGATGAAGAACTTCAGTAGTCAGAAGCCAAATAACAGACTTGATAATTCAGACTTATTTATTCACTCTCATCTAAATAGAACATGCCACATTCAAAACTTTGTTGGGAGTCATGCTTTAACAACAACAAAAAAAAGAAACTAAAACCAAACCACAAAAACAAAATGACACCAAATATTACAATGCCAGAAACACATCCACACACCAAGAAGAAATGTGGATCTGATAAGGTAAAACTCACTTTTGCTAGAAGTTAGGTTAACTAAAGAGCTGATGAACAATTAGAAATTAAAACAAATTTCAGTGTCATTTAGCTTGAAAATTAGATGTCAGTAACCACAAGAACAAAGGCTTCCCCATTACAGTCTGGAACACAGTGGCCTTTTGATTTTGGCTGCTGATCACCCAAAAATTTCCAGAAGATACAAGAAAATTGAGTCTTTAAAAAATACATATACCCTCCAGTTTTTACACAGAACAGACATTTGCAATGGAAACAACTGTATAATTAAGAGCAGCTAACCAACATGTTACAGAAAGTAGACAGTTCCTATTCTGCCTTCAACTACATGCAGCCAGATGATTCTTAGACAGCCATACTGTAAAAACCAGGGCAAGACCAAGAACAAACCTCAGCCAAAGGAACTGCAGTCACACGTGTCAGGCTGGCTGCATACCAAAGGCAGCCTCAAGATTAAGGTTTTTCTGAACCTACTTGTAAAGATGGGTAGTGACATTTTAAAAATTGGTATCACTCTCACCAGCTATTAACTGGGCAAGCTTCTACTGTTTTAAACAGCATCCTTCCGTCATGACTGAAATGTGGAAAAATCAGCAGATTCAGCTACACACTCACCAAGTAAAGCATTATGACTACTTTAATTGACATACAAATGGCTGCTGTCAACAGTTATCCATGATCAGATTCATATCCAACATGCTGCCCAAGAACGCATAATAGAGTTTCAGTTAAAAGTTGGCTAAACACCAGGACAACTTTACTTAGTGTTGACAGTGGCTTCTTCTTCCTATTCAACCTGCAGTTCTTTCTACAAAGGAAGAACTTCTAAGAGGCAGAAGAATAGGATAGTAGCATAGAACTTTACTGCTGCAATAAAGCTTTCATCTTCCTAGCTGATCACCTTTTCTGTCTATCTCACACAAACCTCCCTGGGCACCCCCAAGACCAAAGGAGTGTCATGTAGCTTCTATCTGTTTGAAAGTGGTACTGGAAAAAAAACCAAACCAAACCAAACAAACAAAACACAAAACCAAACAACAACAACAGAACAAACAAACCACATAATCAAGAGTTCAACGTTAATTACATTTGCACCAAAGCGCACTCCTCATAGAAAATCTCTACAAATATTGCACATGATTCTATTCTTGGTCTTCATTACACAAAACTGATTGCCAAGCAATCCTAAACTGAAAGGCAAATACAATCAGCTTGTCTGGATACATCTTCTTTTTCCTACAGTAGGAAGAGAAATTTGAGAAGAACGCAAAAGCTAGTACGGGGCCTGAGAAGACTGAAAGAATACAAAAGCATTCTTCTCAAAACAGATACTACACAAGGGAAAACACTAAGCTTGTCCTTCCTAGCCATAAGAAAGATTATTCAGTCAAATTAATTCTTGCAGCAGACAAGACTCTAAGTATTTCAAGAACTCTGTGTCAAGCTCATCAGTTTTTGTAAAATCTTGTACCATCATTCAGTCATTCCACAGAAATTGCATAAAACACCACTGAAATCAAAAAGAATTTTAGGATGCCATTTATTATGTTTATAAAGTTAGCAAGAGTTCTTCTACATCTTTCTAGTCCTAATAATTCCAACATGAGTAAGTACTAGTTACAGCTGTTTTTCCAGGACACTGGACACAAACATGGATGAGATACCACCGCTGAAAGACCAATCTGATAAGGCTTTTCCTACTTTAAGCCACACAGCTTAACAATAAACTTCCGATAAACTTCTGTTGGCTTCCAATTTCATGATTATTTTTCATTTGATAAAAGAGGTGGACACAACGTAATTTCAGAGACACAAGCAGAGAGTACTTTGAGACACTAACTGAAGGTAGAGCAGCAGAAAGAGAGCAAGTTAACTCTCTTAACATAGGCAGTCAAGGCATGAGCAACTTGAAAGTTACTAGCCACATTGAACTCAAACCAAAAAGCTTGGTCTTCCACAATCTGGGAAGGTTAGTATTTCCTAGCCAGTGACCTACCACCTATTTTAGTTCAGAATTGGCTCTCTCTCATCAAGTTTAACTTTCCATGACTCAGTAACATCCACAGAAACTTCAGCTCAGTTTAGTCAAAGGATCACTAGACAGTTTGCTGATAATGAAATGTTATCACTTCAAGAGATAGGGTATCAGTAGATAGGAAGCCAAGATACTTTTTGCCCTCACTTGAGTCAACACAACCTACCAAATAAAATAAAAGTTATGTGAAGAGGAAAGAAAAATATGATTGGAAGATCCATTTAACAAACAACAGAAAACAGCTCTTATTGGAGGTGGAGTGTGGGATCTCAGCCTCTCAGAACTGGGGTGCAGGGTGACCAAGACCACCCCTGGGGGGCTCGGGAGTCCTGGAATGTTGCCAGAAATGTCTGGTGGCTGGACTTTGATCCCACATGGGAGATGACATCAGTATGAGGATAGGAGGATTTCACTGGGGTGAACGGTGAAGGGATAAGTTAATTGGAGTGTGAGATAAAGGATTTAAGATTTCTGTACAGGGGGTCTAGAGAAGTAAGATGGAGGAATTGGGGCGTGCCCTTCTCCTTCTTCTTCTTGGCCTCCATCTTCTGTGGTGATGTTGGCACTTTGAGATTGGTTCTTACTGAATGTACACTTGTCAATAAGGGTGAAAGGTATTGGAGAAAAATGATAAATATTGTATACGTAACTCCGAGTATAAAGAAAGTGACCGCCCCGGGGGGCTCAGTGTGTGCCCATGGCTGACTGCCGAGCAGAACTCTGTCAGGCCCAGAGAAAATCTTTTAGATAAGCATTTAATAAACACCGAGACCGAGAAAAGATCTGAAGTCCCTTCTCGTCCTTTGGAGCGCGGGCGGCCCAAGGCCACCTCGGGCCTTCCCAGACCATCTAAACAGCCGAAAATCCGACAGTGGAGTATCATGCTTCCTGACTCACAAGGGTAGGTCTATTTAGCATTTTCATCTAACCTTTCCACGTTCATTCCCATACTTCAGTGTTTGTAATGTGACTGATGAGGCAGAACCTGACAGTTTTTACTTACACATAACTCACACATAGGATGGATTAAACACAAAGACATAGAGAAAGTCAAGCTGCAATTACAATTAAGAGACAGTCCTCACTCAACATAAGAAACAGACACAGTGGAGTCTACTTCCCACTAAAGCAAAATATAGATAGCTAGACGAAGAGCACATTGTGTTGTCCTGGACTTTACTAAGCAATTTCATATAAAGATGCTTGATACTTACCACTTCCAAGAGATGTCTAAAGCTACCTGGAAAAACTCTAATTATGGTTCACCATGCACTTAATATAGACTATGCAGACAAAATCAAATTACAGCTTTCCTAGAGGGCTATTTTGACAGTGTTACAGAATGCTTATAAACTATGATGTAATCAACAATCCTGTATTAAATCTCATTCAAGACACATTACTTTGCCACTGGTGATATTAATACATTACAGAGATGACCCCAAGCTGGGGAACAGAACAGGTTTACCTCATATTAAAAACAATCTCCCTGTAACTAATAAAGGCTAGCTTTGCCTGTAACAAATAAAAAAAGATGAAAGGGGCATTAAAATTATTATCTTAGGTTTTAACCTTCTCCTGTCTTCCTCTGGTTAAGTATCTGCTTGACTATACAGCTGATCACTCATTTGTAAAGAATATGAATTGTAATAGCAGTTGCTGCATATTTAGCACCACAAGGTTCTATTTTATGTGAAAAGCAATTAAAGTTATTTTTCTTAACTGATGCATTTCCTTTAAAAGAAGACCTTGCTGCAGTAATGGTAATTCCAACAACCCTATTTTTGATTAAGTTGTTCTTATTTCAGAACTTCAAAGTTTCTATATTTTCTGATCCATGAGCAGTACTAACTGCAGTAACAGAAGAGACCTTTAGAAATCAACTTTATCTAGAGCTAAAAGTGGCTGTAATGCAAGATGAAAGCAGTGACTTTTTTCCAGAGCACGGCTTGTTCTCTCTGTGCAAGACTAGCTTCCATCTCTTCTGAAAACTACTTTATATATTTTCATTACCAGAAAAGCACTGTCAAAAGGTTGCAGTAATTTAAAAACATTACTAGTATAAAATTAACTAATGATTAACTACTTTATATGCATTCTAGGGAGTTTGTTCTTTCCACCAGAAAAAAAAGCCAGACAAACACCTAACACAGAAATACGGTGTCACATTCAGACCAAATGTCACATTAAATTACACTAAGCAGAATCAGATCTTGACTTAACCAGCCAGTAAGCTAAAGTGTTTGTTCTTCCTGGGCTACTTACAGGCAAACACAAAAAGAACACATTTTCATTTGAAGTTACAGTAATTCTTACAAGAAAATAAAACAGAAAAACCCTACAAGTAACACAAAAATTTCATTAACATAAAGTAATAGTTAGCCTATTAATGCCCCCCTAAATTTTGGTAATGTGCCAAGTGTCCGTGTAAGTCTACAGCTTTACTTCTTCTGTCACATCTCCCCCAATGTCAATTCTTCCTCCAGTCCATCCCCAAGCAGAGCATGGTATTTCTTCAAGTACTGCAGGATCCAGAACACAGACAACAAATGGACTACACAAGTGCACTGAAAGCAGCATGCGTTTCCCAGTCGGAAGCTGTAACATCTGACAGACAGTTGTAGTTCCATTCCCCAGCATGCACACCCCCCAGTACAGCTTACTGACGTCATGGGGAATTTATAGCCTTTGAAAGATCTAGCTGGCATGTAATAACAAGGACAGGATTAATAAGCAGTTGTTACCAGATGTGTCACTCCTTCTACCCAAAGGGTCACTTTACCACAAATGTAAGTTTACAGTTTGTCAGTGCCTCTAGGCAGCTGCTCATGCACACACACTCCCTCCTCCTCCTCCTCCAGAGTACTCATGGGCAATCAGAGCACTGGCTCCTCTGCAGCAAGCCCACACCGCAGTAAGTGTCTCTGCCTCTCATGACTCATACGTTGCCAAAGGAAATCCTGCATGAACCACACAACGGTTCAATCCAAAGCACTCAACCTCCCCTTGCACCCTTTCTTCCTTCCACCAGCACCCAGAGACACAGAACAGAAAAAAAGCCAAAAATGTTATATGAGGTGTAGAGATCTTTTAAATTATGGAAAGGGAAGTATCAGACAGACAATTTTTCCAGGCTGCCAGGAAACTACTTATATCATAGCTGATCTCTACCTATTACCCCTATCCTTATCCATTTTCATTTTAGCACACAGTCATTATATACTAGAAAGTTTTTATCAGTTTGTGGATGCTGTTGCAGAAGTTTTTGAAATTTCACATGGATTTTCTAATTACTCATTCATACAAACACTTAAGGGTGACTATTTTTTAATGTTAGAAAGATACCATTTAGACCAAATTCTGCAACTATTAAAATCTAAGGTCAATAGCTACCAGACATCACATACATAAATTGAAGAGACCAAGTACTATGGTATGATCTACAAAGATATAAACCACAAAACAGATACAGAGTTTACCTTCCTAGAATAAAACTGCTTTATCTCATCTACAGCAAAGACCAGACCTAAAACAAAGAAAAAGGATCAGACACAAAACTTTCAGTCAAAGGACAAGAGGAGCATGTTTCAGAGACAACTGTACAGGCAAGCCCTATATCCTTGGCTGGTATCACAAGATGTAACCTCAGCTTCCCCTTCTTCCTCTCAACATGTCTCCCTCACACCAGAGGACTTCCACAAACATCAAACACAAAGCAACATGTTATGTGGATTTAAAAAACAAAAAGAAACTAAGCCAAAATATTAACCACACTGGACGTCAATTCTTTCAGTGATGTCAGGCAACTTCCTTTCTCTGCTCCACCAGAAGAAGACACCCACACAGAGACACTGACAGGAATTGAAGGCAACTGTACAAATCCCATTGGCCGAGACAAGTTGCTTTTCGTAGAAAAACTAGGTAACAGGACCACAGGCTGTGTTCCCTGTTGCAACTCAGACTGCTGTTCAGAGAAAGCACATAAACCGCTAAGTAATGTCTAGTTTTTGTCCCCATTATGTTTTCTTTACTGTTCCTTCATTTGTGCCCATGCACAGCTACCTGTGATGACACATCTGGCTGATTCAGCATGAAACTAGTAACTTCAACATGTACCAAATAACTTCTTGCCTACTTTCCCTTACAGCCCTGAACATCCTCCTCTTCATTCACACACATTACTATTTAAAATTACAAGCACTTTTTCAGTACTCCAGTGTACAAATTCACAACAAGCACTAACTGAGAAAGCAGTTAGGAGGACTCTTTCACAGTGGAACTCTGAACTGCAGAAGATAATAAATACAGACCATGATTTCCAGGAAGACCCTCCTATGGGGGACCTGATTTGTGACACTAACATGACCCTGTATTTGTTTCCAGTTCACAAAAAAGAACAAAACTGGAAAAACCTGCATTTAGTTTGCACTTCCAATCCAAATATAACTTAATGAACTCAGCAGCTAAAAATCCTATCATTCAAATAAGTAAAATGGACTTTTAAACAACCTACTTTTTTTTTTTTTTTTTTTGTCTTGGATTTTAAGACTCCTTTGGTGTCATTTGCTGAGAAAAATGTTCACTCTGAAGCTTAACTATACAACTTTGGCCATCCCTTCATCTCAACATGACTTGAAATTACATAGTTCACATTTAGCAGAAGATACAGCACTTTGGCAAAGCATCAAACCAAGTATGCCATCTTTGAGAAGGGAATGGCCATGAGCTACCCCATATTATTCAGAGCTATAACCGTGTGGCACTTCAATCGAAATGACATTAAAAAACAGACACTGAGCTGCTACTGAATGTCTCTTTCCCATGGTTTTAAGAAAGCTTTGCTGAAGCTGAGTAGACCACC
The DNA here is from genome assembly GCF_028551555.1 of Melozone crissalis. Taxonomy (NCBI): domain Eukaryota; kingdom Metazoa; phylum Chordata; class Aves; order Passeriformes; family Passerellidae; genus Melozone; species Melozone crissalis. The sequence goes on along the minus strand of NW_026535783.1, from coordinate 42,217,299 downwards.
CCTTAACAAAGCCAGCTACTTCAGTGGTGTGAAGTAGACTATACAGGCAGGTATATTAAACTGTATTTCTCAGAGCTGCATATGTTTTTCCTGCTAAGATTCTCCATCTGAACATGGCATATTTAACAGATTTAAATATTTTTTATCAATATGCTTACACCAAGTCTTACCTTTAAATTCTTTCTCTGGTCCAAACCACACACTTAAATTTAGCCAAATTGCTTTGTCTCCAAAGTTGAGTTCCTAAGCTTTTCCCATTTCTCTTGAAAAGGAACATAATAATTAACATCTTCATCATCTATTAAAAATAATATAATATTTAGATTAAAATGGCTCAAACACTGTTGTTCTTCCTTAATGCAGCTAACAGAATTACTTTTCAAAATACTTTTCTTACTGGGAAGAGCCAAAAAAGCTGTACTTCATTAAGTATTCAGTTATGCTACAGTTTATGAAAAAAGTCAAAAGTACTTAAGTTTCACATCCCATATTATATATTACTTTTCTCAAAGTCATTATTTTAAATTGTTTTTGTAACAAATTACTGATTCCCCAAATTAAGGTGGGAGGGTTTTGTCAAAAATGAGGACTACTTCAGTTTTTGCATGTTTACTCAGCTCCTTCCAGCCAGCTGAGCGAGAAGAATCTTGAACATCTGTGTAAGATGCCTCACTCTGCTGGTTTTGGCTGGGGTAATTTTGTTCACAGTGGCTAGTATATGGCTGTGTTTCGGATTTGTGCTGAACACAAGAGTTGATACTATAGAGATGTTTCTGTTATTGCTCAGAGGGACTTACCCACAGGCAAGTTTTTATTTTCTGCGTTGTTTTCTGCTTTTTGTATTCCAGTTTGCGGAGGAAGTTGGGCGTGCATGGGAGGTTGGGAGGGGACACAGCAGGGGCAGGTGACCCAAACTGACTAAAGGGATATTCTAGATCATGTGGCATCATGCTCAGTATGTAAAGGGAAGGAAGAAGAACAAAGTAGAAGAAGTAGAAGAAACTTCACCATTCTATGGCGTGGTGATGTTTTTCTTCCCAAGTCATTGTCACCTGTGATGGAGCTCTGCTCTCCTGTTGATGGCTAAACACATGCCTGCCCACGGAAGGAGTGAATTAACTCCTTGTTTTGCTTTGCTTTTGTGCACTGCTTTTGCTTTCCCTATTAAACTGTCTTTATCTCGATCCATGAGTTCTCTACCTCTTATCCTTCTGATTCTTTCCTCAATCCCACTGGTGGGGTAGTGAGTGAGCAAATGGCTGTGTGAGCTGTCAACTGGGCTTATACCATAATATACACCTAAAAAGAGATGGATTTACCAAATCCATGACTGGCAATTCTACCACTCCACCATATTTCCAGTGGCCTATCTCCAGTTTTGCCACAGGTCCTTAGAGTAGCTGTTTAACCATAAATTACTATATATGCTAAAGAGAAAAAAAAAAGAAAAATATTAAATATTCTCCAGCCCTGGAAATAGTAAGTTTGCAGAAAAGGGGAAAAAAACAAAACAAAACAAAAAAAACCAAAACAAAAACCAACCAAACAAAAAACCAAAACAAAACAAAAAACCAACCAAACAAAAAAAACCAAAAACAACAAGACACCACCAAAAATGCAAACAAACAAAAAACCAAAAAGTAAAAAACAAAATTACACAGTCACAAAGCCATTAAGTTTAACCAACTGCCCCAATGGATTTACTAACAACAGCCTTAAGGGAGAGAATCCAGACAGAACATCTTCATCTTAGTCCATTATTTCTTGGTGAAAATAAAAGCCAGTGTGATATATTCCATAATCACTATAATTCCACTTCCCTCAACTAAAACTAATAGAAATATTTTTTCTTTCCTCTGGCTTACTACTAGTTACAGACAAGTATTCCTACTCACCTACCCAACACTACACTTTTTCGAAGAACCAGTGCTGCCAAGAGTTGACAGACACATAATTATTTTCAGAAACAGGTTTTCCACTAACCTCCTTTCTGTTTGGATGACAGACTGTCCTCATTCACCCTCCAATAAGAGGATTTCTGGAGAGCAAGAGTGCGTGTGAGGTTGACTTCTGGGGATGACAAGAAATCAGAGGACTGCTGCACACCCAAACACTGGCTTGCAGAAGTTTATATACCACTCTGTGGCAAACTGAATGCTTTAGAGAACTGGAATAAAAGCATGATTCATTCACTGCATCACAACACAAAATAGCATTGCTACTAAAATAGTAGATTATCTTGCCTTAGTATGTGGTAACAGCATTACCTCCTTACTCCAGAATAAGATGACAAGCAAGTCTTTACTGACTTGATAAGAAAACTTTACCATTAGCACTTGGTGTTTGGGCGTAAGTCCACACGTCTGTGATATTTACTGTTGACTGAGCAGAAACCTTTTTTTGAACCGGAGAGGGCTTGTAAAAGCAGAAGGAATTTTCAGCTCTCACAAACTCTCCCATTTCTGACTATTCAAGCGAACACTTGACTAACTGTGGCACACAAGTCTTGGCCATGTCCAGGCGCTGCTAATCAGTATACATACTAGCAGCAATGTGTGTCCAACTCTTAGACTACTTCAGAACTTCAGGAAAAGAAAACTGTACTAGTTGCAATAGTAAGGAAAGTTTCAAATATGTCCTTATGGTCAGGCAAGCTTTGGGAGATTTACTTAAGACAGGAGGCACAAGATCAGGCATGCCTATCACCTACTCCTATATTGAGTCATCCTAGTCCATGCTGCTAAATAATGTATGGTCTGCCAAGAAGCAACTAGGTTCCTTTTCTCTTTCAACACACAACCACTTTGCCAAGAGAGGGGCCCAGCAAGAACCTTTATCCAAGCCAAGGCATCAACTTGGCGGTTTCATCAAGCTCATCAGGTCTAGAGGTTTTTCCAAGCATACTGGCACGAATATGTCAGCAAAAAAAAGAAAAAACATTTGCAGAACCAAATATGTTTCCACAAAGTCATAGCTCTCACATAGATTGACTGGAACTACAAGAAGAAAAACATCCCCCTTTAAGCTTATATATGAAACAGAATGGTTTTCCCATGTAGGTTGTGGAAGAAACAGTTCAGAACTGTCTTAATTTTGAGTTGTGGATGGCTCAACCCTGGTGGTGTTCAAGGCTAGGATGGACAGCACCTTGAGCAACCTGGTCTAGCGGGAGCTGTCCCTGCTCTGGCTGGGAGGGTTGGGTCTAGATTATCTTTCATGTCCATTCAATCCCTTAACATTCTGTGACTCTACAGTGGCTGGCAAATTTTTAGCTCAATTACCAAGACAACTGTACAATTTACAGTTGTAGTGACAGTAACTTTCACTACTCCAAGGAAAGGCTAGATTAAAAGATACTGGGTTCTACTTCCCACACCAGAATAGCACCAGTTCAATATACAAAGAAAACCCAAAACCTTAAGAAAAAAGCTAACTCTTCCTTTTGGTTATACTGTTTTCCATTCATATACAAGTAAGCATTTAAGTATCACCACCTCAACCTAAAAACAAAACAAAAAAAAAAAAACCCAAAAAAACCAACCAACCAACAAAAAAAAAAACAAACTAACAAAAAACCAACAACCCAAACAAACAAAAACAACCCCAAAACCAAATCAAACTTAGAAAAGAAGTAAAAGCAAAATTTACTTCCTTTTTAAAATTCACTTCATAGGTACATAGCTTTCACCATTTACATCAGCTCTGCCTCCCTAAGCGGCACATGGTACTTTTTACAGTGACTCCACCTTTTCCCATATCTTCTGTACCCTTTAACTCTTGCTCTGAGGAGAAACAACTCACAGGTTAACAATAGTGAATATTAAAGAAGAAAATTTAATTGGAATACCGCATACTCCTTTTTCCTTCTAGTAAATCAATAAAGACTCAGGGTTTTTTTGCCTAATCAACTTTCAGATTTGGTCACAGTCAACCAAGGAATGCATGACTCTAGGAAGCAAGTAAGAAATGGAAAAATGCAAAAAATAAAAGTAAGCCATCTCAGAACAACACAGGTACTATAAAATTGAAGTACATGTCCTTATTTTGAATAGTAGTCACAAGGAAACACAGTACCTCTCAACAGGTATACCTATTAAGTAAAGCAAAGTTTTATTTGAACTTAAGAACTTCAGAATCTTGGAAGGACAGACAAGAACCTAATTTTGTTTAATAAAAAAGAAATTACTAGTCATGTTTAGTTTTCCATTTGTGCTGCTGAAATAGAATGGTCCTTATCTTAGATGCCAATGTGCTCTGACAGTAGGAGAGCCCACACAGAACCAGGAAAAATGGATGAGCCATGTGCCAAACCACAACACTTTGAAAAAAGCAGACAAGAGGAGTACAAATTTTACATTCTTCAGCTGACTAAAGTGTACTTCTCAAGGAAACAAAATCATACAAGTCAGATGAGGATGTTTTAAAAAAAAATTATCCTTCAAGAGAGAAAGCACCCCCACCATGCTTCCCAATTCCACATTTCCACCACATTCTAGTTTTTAAGGTGAAAAGGGCACCACAACAGCTTGTTTCCAGTTTCTCAAAGTCTCTGTGGAAGGGCAGCTACCACCATCTCTTACCATTGAGACTGCTGAAGAATCCTCAGTATAAACATGAGTGAGAAAATAGCCAGTGCTGCACATTCTATAATTTATTCTAAAGTTCATTATTACATAAAGCTACTGATGTAAAGAAGCATACCACTAGGAAGTTCTTTAATCATAAGTGCAGCAGCTGCTGCAGCAGTGGATGAAACTCTTGAGTACTTAAACCAAGTACTAACCGGCTTTTGAATTAAAGACGATGCTGGTTTCATTTGAAATTAGCTCTGAAGATAAACTGTCCAGGCTGGTAAAGCCAGCCTATACAGTGTTTATCCCTGCTTGGGCAGTTCAAGAGAGTACAACATGCATCATAAGACCTTCATTACCTAAATTTTCCTTAATAGCTTAGTTTAGAGATGAAGCACAGATTAGCTGAATTGGCCAAGCTGTCCTTAATACAAGTCAGGGCTTGTACCTACAACTAAGCCAGCAACTAAATACCACATAGATGTTCTTTCACCCCATCACACCTCACATTCCCCACCCCATCCCCCTGGCAGGGCTGTGTTTCAACTCTAAGGCAGTCAGTTGCAGGTGTGCTTGACACCTCTCCAAGCGAAAGTGAACTCTGGCCCACACACTGCTGCCAAAGGCATTGAGAAAAATCTGCTAATAATAACAGTTGCGGCACCACTTGGTGGCCGTTGAGTCCAGCTGTTATTCAAGTCCCAGCAAGTCCAGTAAAGCAGCACTTAGAGCTGGCATGACTTCAGTCAGGCCACAAGAGTTCTACTGACCTTTAGTTCCACTCTCCCTTGGACTTGACTGGGTGAGTGGGTCCTGCTGATCACTCCTTGGCTCTGGAGTTTGCTGATCAGCTTCTGGGTGAGAATCATGGTCTCTGCTGGTGCTAGGCAGAGACACCAAAGCACCACTGGTACCCTTTAGGTCCTTGAAATGTACTTTCCTGAGGTAGCCTGTGTCAAGGATGCACAGGGCCTCTGGGGTCATCACAGTAAGGTGCTTTTGCCACTCATTCCCAATCAAGCTCACTTCAGCCTCCAACAGTCAGCTACTGGGATGCCCTTGTCACTCCAGAAGTACAAATGGGTTCTTAATAGCTTGACTCTGCACTGGTGACTGCTAGAGCCTTATACACCCATGGGTCTGACATGCTAGGTTGTAGGATGCACAGAGTCTAATAGTCATGATTGCCCCTCTCCTACCCCTGGCTGGATGAGGGCCCCTCCACTCCTGGTCACTGGACTGTCCACTTACTTTATATAAAGAAAATAAGATTAGAATTTCTTTGCAAAAAATTAGGAGTAAGATAAGATCTTTCACTCTGGTAAACTGGAGACTGGAAGAACAATTTTCCTGGTAAAAAAGCCATTTGGGATTGTATCTTCCTACATCTCAAGTACCAGTGCCTCTAGACTTCAAGGTAGGTTTTCCATCCCACTTTCTCATGTCTGCTCTGTGATCCCTCAGACTAAAACACAGAGCAACCCACAGTGTCTACCCTCCACATCCTCTCACTTGAGCAAAGAACAATTACTCTTAATAGCAGAGATACTGGGCCGTACAGATGGGGAGTAGGATCTGTCATTTTTTCTGTTGCCGGAACTTTTGGAACAGTTTTTCCCATTTCTCAACTATTTTTTCTGGTCCATAGGGACTCAGTATTCTCAGAGCTGACAAGCCACTTTGCCCACCACCACTGCCCCTTCGTCTCTGCAGCTACCGAGCTTTGTCTCATTATCACCAAGAAACAGGCACACAACAATGGTGCGTGGTGTGCTCCACTCATATTGCCACCCCTAACGGTCATGCACACTGAATTTCACCTGGATCTGTGGGTAGCTGCACATTGTTTTGGTCACAATAAATCATCTCTAGCATGGCTGATTCCCTCAGGTGCTAGACATGGTGATCCACTAGCCTGGGTGGCACATAACATCTCCCTTAAAGGGATACCTCTCTCCTTCACACTTGACAGGAGTATCCTCCAGAAGCTGACAACTTGTATTCTTTTCCTAATTGCCTTGGTAATGCCCCCTTCTGTGGAAGGAAATCCCAGCTACTTCCTTACTCTAAAATTCCAGGATGGGTGAAGTCTCTTCACATATTCCACAGTTCACTCAGGGATAAGGTATTGAATTGTTGTCTCTTTTCTGTCTTTTCCTCCTGCTCTTGCGATAGCCCTGCTTCATCCTACTTTACTATGAGCTGACTTGTGTGTCCATTTCTTCTTGTTTATATGAATGACTGATACCTGTAAGAGTTGCTCCACCTGCAGACCCCATCAATGGAGCTAGAGTCTGTCACCTTCTTGACATATTTAAAGACCTTCTCTTCCTCTGATGGTATGAGTAGGACTTTCCGTTCATGAAGCCATACTGGCTCTGACTGACACCTGCATTGTATTTGAATGCTTGCAGAGAAGATTATTCCCAGAATAATCTTCTCCACACTTTTACTGGTCACTGAAATGAGACTGACAGGCCTGTAGTTTCCAGGACCACATTTGCAGTCCCATCTCTTCAGAAAATGTTAGCCAGATTGCAATTGACTGGGACCTCTCCAGATTCCCAAGACCATTCAAAATTCATTTAAAGAGATCTTGTGATGAATGACATTATCCAGCTCTTTTGAGTACTCTTGGCTGAATCCCATCAAGCCCCACAGACTTCTGGGGATCCAGCTACTTTTTCATTCTCATAGCCATGGTCCTCCAGCTCAGGGTGCTGGGACACGCTTAGCCCATTTTCAGGGTTGACAAGAGAGGCAAAGAAAGCATTAAACATCTCTGCCTTGCGTATGTCCCTGTTTGTGAAGTGATCATCCTGTAATGGGCCAACATTATTTCTGCACTGCCTTTTGCTACTGACGTATCAAAGGACGAAACCTTTTTTAATTGTTCTGACAGTCCTGGCCATCTTCAACTCCCTCTGAGTTTTGAACGCACAAATTTTCTCCTTACAACAGGGAGCAGCATCTCTGTATTCCTCCCATGCCACTAATACAATGAATGCTTTTAAAAATGTTCTCTAACATGTTCTAGTCAGATTTGTTATTACCTGAACTCGTATTTGGCACAAGAAAAAGACTGTCCTGGTTTAACAGCAGTCAGCAACCAAGTATCACACAGCCACTCGTTTGCTCTCTGGCCAGTGAGATGAGAATAAGATTGGGTGGAAAAAGTAAAATCCATGGGTTGAGATAAAGACAGTTGAATAACCAAAATAAAGTAAAATTAATAATAATAACAACAGTATAGAAAGGGGGAAGGAGAAGAGAATAAAGCCCAAGAGGAAGAAGTGATCCACAGTACAATTTCTCACTGCTTGCTGACTGATACCCAGACTGTCCCCAGGCAGTGACTGGCCCCTTCCAGCAAACTCCCCCCAGTTTATATATTGGGCATGATGTTCAAGGGTATGAGGCCACCTGTCCTGGACATGGTCCCTCACACCTGCTTGTGCATCCAGCTGCTGGCAGCACATGAAAATTTTTGGCTTAGGGTAAGCACTACTTAACAACAACTAGAAATCACTGTTATTCAAAGGATTCTCATACTGAATCCAAAACACAGCATTACACCAATTAACTCTACCCCAGCTAAAGTCAGGACAAAACCCTAGAGTTTACCACAGCAAGGGCACCAAATCACCTTCAGATCTGTAAATAACCCTTAGTCCAGCTCCCTTTGGCCAAGCAAGGAATTCTTTTATCATCTAGATGCTTCTCAGTCATAAACCTTTCTGTCCAGCCACACCCCTCAGATTCACAAGGACCTGGACTGGGTTTGTGGGTTAATTTTTTTTAATTGATAGGGAATCCCCAAGTAACCAATTAAGCTGGCTTTAAGACTTTGAAAAACCAGGGCAGCAAAGAGTAAACTTAAAGGGAAGCAGATCTGGCCCGCTATTTTAAGTAATCTTTAGACAGTGAGGGGGGATGGGAAAAGGGTGGATGGGGAGAAGAATTAAAGTTTTGATTGAAGACTCTCCAGTGGCTGGGAATGCTACTTTGCCCTTAACATTAAGTATATCTGTATATATATAACTCATTCCAAATGAATACCAGTGTGAATTCTTTTAAGGGGTGAATTGAGTGTCATACAGCAGTTTAAGTGTTGATGGTATATCAGGTTTGAGTTCACAACTGGCCGCACCACAGATGAACGCTTTAATCACATAGTATTTAGGAAACTGCTTCCTAGTAGAGAATGACCACAAACACACATCAACACCACAAAAGCAACACTGCACTCAGGAAAATCCTGAGTTTAAGAGCTATTTTTTTTCCTAGATGGCATACCCACAGCACTATCTCATTGATACAGCCTCTTAGTCTTAGGTCTCTGGTTCCTCTTGGCGGGTTTCTTTTCCTTTAAATAAAAAACCACCAATTGACTAATACACTTATGTTAGTTTTAAAAAATTCAAAGATTTATTTACACTTCATGCCATTTTCTCCCTGTTCCCACCGGAAAGCCACAGCTGCAGCCAATGAGACATAAATCAGGAAAACAAAAACCCAAAAAAACCCCAAACAAACAAAAAGAAAACCAAAAAACTCCAAACAAACAAAAACCCCATGGTATCTGGCACTTCCTTGAGCTGCAAGAAGCATCAGGAAAAGCACAAATTTTATTCAGGGACAGACTACAGCAAGAGGCAGCTACCTGGTACCTTATGCTTGGACTTTAGAAGAAAGGTTCTTGCTGGTCTATGTCCTGTTAAGTAGGAAACAACTTCAAGTTTTAGCTTAACATATTTCTCTTCAAAGCTTCAGGGGCGAAGAAGCATTCACAAGTCCCTGCAAAGCAAAATTCTATGCTAAAAGCTACGTTATATAGTAGTAAGCATGCACACTTAAATCAGGAAGCAGAGCTCCCATCTGCTGTGCTCTATGTAAACAATACTATTTAGATGCATGTAGCTCATAAAAAAGAGGCTTATAGAGGTGTGCTGCTACCTCTGCATCTATGCATCACAGCCTCTGCAAACACCAAAAAAAAAAAAAGCTAAGACATTCAAAAACAATTACCATGCCCATAAAATCACAACAAGCTTATTAGTAAAGAGACTATACTGAACATGCACTGACATACTGACTAGGCAAAGACGGTCCACAGTGGTCTAGACAGCTTTTTTTACAAAAGCAGTGACCATCCCCAAGATAACCACGTACCCTCTCCTCCTGAACTCTGGAATCTGACCAGGAAAAATCAAAGTATTTTCTGCATTACCACTACAGGTCTGTTTCAGACTCCAAAGGATCAAGCAGTAAGCAAATCAGGCACATGCAAAGAGCATGAGGTCTTTTAGGCTTATACTGAGAAAACTTTACACTTTTTGCAAGGTATTGCTCAAATAACGCCCCTTTCATGGTCTTTTATGCCTACCTTTTCATTTTATTTGTCTTTTGCATGGCAGTTTCTTTTCTCTGAAAAAGCATTAGCATTTAACACCAAACTCAAGGAAGTACATTCTTTCCTACTGTTCATACAGAACAGCTGGGCTACAACAAAGTTGCTGAATACCTGTTTCAACAGCTGTGAATTCCAACTATTTGTTCACTGAGAGAGCTGCAAGAGCTAGTCAATAACTTTTTTTTCACCCAACTGGATAAAAATCTCGGCTTCACAGAGATGACTTTATCATTTCGCAGTGATTCGCTCTCGTATACAATGAAATTCAAGCATTTCACATCCTCTTCACTGCTGCCACATGTAGCCTTAGGAAACAGAAACTTTCACAGCATGCTCTAAAATACAGGCTAACATACATTCCCATTCCCGAACCAATTCCCTAACAAGCTAGTTCCACTGAACTGCACGGCATAGCAAGTCCTACGTAGACTTTAGTCACTTGCCACATCTCCATAGTGCCACACCTCAAACACTGCACACTGAAAAAGCATGTATTATTGAGGACTCATTCATAAAGTGTCTTCAGCAAAATTTAGGCAGGTTTGCCTTGCCAACCTTCCTGAAGATGCTGCTGGAAGCATGCAACACTAAAATTGCTCATTGTAGACTGTGCAGTCAAAAATCAAGTCTGTATTCCCACACGTGCCTGCCAGGACTGCGTGTATCTGTGTATCTGTGTTTAAAAGCACGCTCCAGTTAAAACTGCCTCAGTTTGGCAGTACCATTCTCAAAAGCTCATCTAGGACAACACTTTCCAATCACCAGTTTCCGAGAGGTGTTGTCAAGGAATCCTGCTACCGGTGTTCTAGACTGACAGTGTAACAAGGACAATCTTCAAGTTCAAGCGATCGTCTGAAGGGATTTCTGTCTGGGCTGTTCGAAGGACCTTTAATAAAACAACGGCGAAATTATAAATGCATCTTACGCACAGTACAGCTATGACGAGCTGCATTTCCAAGGCAGTGTCCGTGTAAGACCCCAGGCCCACGGGGCGCTCCGGGACGCCCCCGCGGCGAGGCCTCGTTCGGCCTCACGGTGCGCCCCGCCGGGGGTGGCCGCTGCCGCGCACCTGTCCCTCGGCCCCGCGCCCGCCCGCCGGGAGGGACGCGCACCGGAGCGGCCGCGCGGCACGCTCGCATGGAGCAGAGCAGGAGCTGGGGTTAAAGACAAAATTAAAAAAAAAAAAAAAAAAAAAAAAAAAAAAAGAAAAAAGGAGGGGAAAAGGAGAATTGAAGAAGAAAAGAAAGCAAATGAGGGGGATGCGGCAAGGGGCCGCTTGCGGCCCCGCTGCCGGGACAACTCTCCTCAACTCCAGGCGACGGACTCGCCCCTAGACCGGCGGTCAGGCCTGCCCCTATCCTGTCCGGCCGCCCGCCCATCAGCCCCCACCGCGGAGCAGGTGGGCGACCGGGACGGCCGATGCAGAGGAGCCCCTGCCCACATCTCCCTCGCCGCCGCCGCGCCGGCGGGGACGGCCGCTCGCTGTCCGCACGCCCGGAGCCCCTCGGTAGTCGCCCTCCGTTTACCTCCTCGCCGCCGCCACCGCTCTCCTCCGTGCCGTTTCCTACGCTCGCCATGTTCCCTCTCCGTTGCCCGCGCGAGAGATCTCTGCGGCCGCCGCGCACCGTCCACTGCTCACAGCCCAGCGGCGCTACCGCCCCACGCCCTTCCCGGCCGCCCCCGCTCGATCCGGCCCGCTCTGGCCCGGCCCCGCTGCTCCCGCCCGGTCCGTCCGGGGCCGCGCTCGCCGCCTCCTCCCGCCCCGGCCGCCCCGCGGCTCCGGCGGCCGCGCCCCCTCGTTTGCATGGCAGGACCCGCCCCCGCCGGTCGCGCCCCGCCGGCCCTCGGCGTCCGCCCCCGCCACACGGCCCGCGCTGCCTCTCGGCTGGGGCGGCATGGGTTGTCCCGGGGCTGCCGGACCCGGGAGCGGTCGGAGAGTGCAGCTGGACGGGTTGCAGCAAGCGGAGCGTCGTCCCAAACTCGTGCCGAAGCCCCCGTCCTGCAGCCCCACCTCCCGCCACGCTGCGGCTTCGCGCCACCGTGACCGGCTTCAGTGACCGAGGTGCCGCAAAGCTTCTCGCAGTCGTTCCCGCGGTGTCCTTTCCAGTGCCTGGGTTACCTGAGCGGCAGCCGGGCCGGTTCAGCGCACCTGACCCAGCGGTGGCGGACTGGCGGTCTGCGCCGGGCCCCGCCGCCTCCGCCGGGGTGTGCCGCGCCGCCCGGCCCGCCGCTCCAGGGAAGGGCAGCGCGGGCTGTGCTGGTGTGCGGAGGGGCCTCAGGTGGCACTGCGTGCAGACCCTGCCGCTCCGATGTGTCACTGACCTACAGGTACTCACTCTCGGATGTCCGGGAGAAACTTGCGCTTAGAGTCCTTCAGCTCCCAGTGGCCAGGCTCTGGGGAAGAGCGGCTTCATCACCACGCTGGCTATCGCTTGGAAAGAAAGTTCACAAAGCAGACAGCTCTCTGAGAACTCATAGAGTCCCCCACCTCACCTTGTGCTGTCTTTAGTTCACAGTATCATAATGCTCTTTGCTCAAAATCTACCAATATCCGCTTTTCTGTATTCTGCCAGCTGAGGTCAATGCCAACTAAAAGGCAGGTAGTAGCATGATGCCCACGTCCTACTGGCTCTCTGGTTCTCTGTCACAGCCCTTGTTAAGAAATTCATATAGTTTTGTTAGTCTAGCTTCCATTAGAACCAGAGAGAGATTAACAGAGAAAGAGAATTGAACAGATTCAGCTAACCAGGAGGAAGATACAGTTTAAGAGCTTTTTGCAAGATTTGGGAATATAGTCTAGATAGGTCCTGAAGTCTAAGAACAGGCAGAAGTACAGGCTTTCAATGTAAACTGACAACTGAAGTGTCCCTACTAATCTTACATAGACTGCTCTGCTGTATCTGCTATTTTTACTCAGCTCAGCTAAGTAAAAAGGGGAGGAAAACCTAGCAAAAATATGTTCACCTTTCCTGCAAAATTCAGTTAGGGTACCACAGACACACTGTTCTCCCATTCTCATATTGCACTTGAATGAGTTTCTTTACTGGCAACTTGTTGGAAGATATTCCAGTGATATTAATATTTTCCAGGATTGAACTGAAGCATATGAAATATACTAGTCATGCAAAAGCAGAAGACAGGCTCATACATGCTTTGTATTTGACTCACACCACAGTCATGTCTGCCCACATGTCAGCTCCACCTGAAACCTTTTTTATGCTGTTCACAAAGATTATTCTGCAAGTTATCATTCTCTTTTGAAGACATGATTCTCTTTCTGTTTTTCAACTTCAGAGGCAATCCCTTTGAGGTATCCTATAACTTAGAGCAGCATACTATCTCCATTTGAAACCCAGTTTTTAACCACTATTATTATTTAACAGAATACAGTGGGATATGCATTATATGTGTAGGATAACAACTAATACATAAGATCTGGATGAGAATTAGTTATGCCATTCAGCAGAAGCCACACATCTAAGCAGCTATGCACTAGCAACAGAGAATAAAAACTTAGCATGAACACGATCATTTAAGTTTTCGTAGAAACTGTTAATGTACTATAGCACCAATACTTTTAAAGTTAGGTTGGGGAAATCTCATTAATGTGCAGAGTGTTAAGTCATAGGTGGTTGCTGTGTGTGGAAGATGTAGCTCCATGAGTCAGAGGTTCAGTTAATGTACTCAGCAAACTCAAGACCAAGGACTAGTTTATCATTTTGTCAAAATTAGCTCTTGATAGCTTTCATTTATATTACTGTATTCTCTCTTCCCCACTCTTACACTCTTGGGCAGATTGAGGGTGATATATATCAATGGCCTTTCTCCAGTCAGAACAAAGATGTGTACTAAAATAATTGCGGAGGAGATGACTGCATCAAATCGTGCCTGATTGAGGTAGCTAAGGCATGAAAATTACTACTGAAGTCTGAATACAAGCCCTGAGAATGGCAGAGCCATTACTGAGTTTTGCTCGGTCTTTTAGAAGCTTCTACAGTGCTTGCTTTTACTAAAGTAATTTAATAATGTAATAGTCAAATAGTCAAAAAGGATATCTCAAAACCACACCCCAGTTGGCCCAGTTGGCTTTAATCGAGTTTAATAATTCCTCCCCTTCTCACTTGAAATGTAAGCATTAAAGAAATTCCTTATAAATTCCTCTTATGGTTTTCCATTTGTAAAAACAAAATCAAACCCACCATTTCTGAAGCAATATGAACAAGAATAATAGGTTTAAATCCTCTGAGGAGCCTGCAGCAGTTCTCAGCCAGCTTTGGTTTCTAACCATTTGACTACAGGTGTCTTGCAGCAACAACTAAGAAGATTATGAGTTGATTACTAATCTTTCAAAGAGTATTCAGGGAACATTCCAGTGGATGTGTTGAAAGGATTTTGCTGTGATCTGACAGAGAAGGCAAGACCTTGAGAGTCTGTTCTCCTCTGTCAGGTATATCTGGGTAGAATTGCCACACAGAAAAAGCCTGCCTACATTTTCCCCATTTTTACAGACATAACTTGCATGCTTCTGTGTGTTAGCACTGTTTGGACATTTGATAACTCTTCTAGTGTATCCTTTCATAGTATAGCTATTCACTGTGAATTTACCTCATTATAAGAATTCATGGGACAATTTGGAAAAATAAATATCTTTTTCTGTTGTTTTGAGCTTAAGCAATTATACAGATTTTACAAGGATGAAGAGTCCTGTTCTGCCTCTTATGATTAGATAATATAGAAAAACAAAATCCACCACAGTATAAACACTTGGTACTGATACAGTTTTCTTGAGGACTAGAAAATAATCCTTGAGAATAATCTCACTGTAAAAGAAGCCTAGGAAATTGCCCTGGCAGTCCTACAGCTGCTTTCCAGTAGGGTTACTCTTAGACTCAAACAAACAGCAAAGCTGTAAATAATACTCATTAAACAATTAGCAGGTTCCCTGATAGAGCTAGGGCAAGTAAGCAGGGCAGAAACTGACTCCCGCCTAGTTTGAGAAGTACTGTTTCATAAACTACCTATTAGAACAGTGAGTACTCTGAGCAGTACAAACTGTATGTGACTCTACCCACAAAAACACCTTGTGAAATATTTTTGAGAGTCAGAATCACCATATTTGAGGAACACCTTTCAAGATCAAGAGAATGAAATTTCTTACTGTTGCATTGAGTTACAAGCTGGCAAGAAAACTAAAAAATAAAAAAGCAAACCACAGACATATGCATTTGAAGCAATTTGTCGGAGATACTATTTTGTAAAAAAAAAAAAAAAAGAAAAAAAAAAAGAAAAAAGTAAAGCAAGATGTAACAGCCAAGAACAAAAAATTGCTGACAGTGTATTTCCCTTTGGATTACAACTGCCGTGCGATAACTCTAGGCAATTAGGGTTTTTTTAACCAGCACTTTTTTTGCCAGTTGAGGTGAAGCAACACCTCTTCTTGATGGGAACCAGTATGAAAATATTACTTCTTTCCACAAGCTGAGCTAGTCCGTGACACAAACAGTGTTTCAGCCATTACTATAGCAACAGCAGTAATCCCTTTAAAATTAAAACACATGAGAGTGCACTGATGCATATGTGGAGTGGTATGAGGAGGCTAAGGTAGATCCTAAGATAAATTCAATTCCTGCATATACACACACACACTACCCAATCCAGCAACAAGTTTTACCCTAGGCTCTAGAAGGAAAAATAACTCTCGGTCCCAGCACCCATTTTCCCACATCCAACTGAAAGGAGGGTGTAGCAAGACACAAAGCAGCTCACCTAGCTAAGTAAATGCAACAATTGAAGGCACTAGAGTAAGGTAAGTCAGTGTGCTCAAAACACATGGTCTGGCCTTGGGCCCCAACAAAACCCCAAAAGGGCTGAACTATGGACCTGAATCAACACACCAACATACAATTTTTATGAAAAACATGGAAGAAAGTTGGCTTTCCAAAACACCAAAGTACTCATGTTCTGCAGATTTACAGATACAGACATAAAGCAAAGCTTAAAGTACTGAGTTGTTACACTTAGGAGTGAAAGTGTTCTACCCACAGTAAGCTGCTTCATCTAAATCTTGTTTGTTAGACTTCTCAAGAATTTTATTTGGAAGTGAAGAACCTCAGTGTTATTGCTTTCACAAATATATATATGCAGAGATTTTATTTGAATACCTAGACTTTCATAATCTGCTAGGCATTCTTTTAGAGAACCATAGTGGTTTCAAACTCCCAGCTCTTGTTTCCATATGTAAAAGTGGTGGCTATGTTGAAGTAAAGCCTTTTCTTTTTGTCAAACAGACATATTTGCCTTCACTCACCATACTAGCATGAGGCAAATATTACAGAGGCAATATTCAGCACAAAGAGGATCTTGAAAAAGACACATGAGGAAGTCTCTGTTCAGGGAAGCCCTGCGTCTTTCACAAAGCCAGGATGAGGACAACAATGAACTTTGGACATGGTACAGAGGTTTGCCTTGATTACCATGTGACTTGTTTCTGTGTACCTAAGCCAGGTTGTATAAGTGATCCTCAGTGAAAGCATAATGCAATTAACTCACACAGATTTCAGGCAGCCTCTAGTTCTTTTACCAATGTATCTATACAGACATTGTTTGCATAATAGTTCCTATCAACATTTCTGCAGGTGCTATCTCTAACTTGTGGACTATATTTGGATTATTTTCTGTAGACCCTTATAAGCTTCCTAAGGGAGAACTGTGAAAGATGCCACCAAGAAAAGCTACTTAAAATTTCTAGCCCTAGAAACAAAAAATAACCCACAACATTTACATACATTTCTCCTCCTTCAGGTGGGGTCAAGCTGCTTATAGGCTGATACCATTTAAAATGGATTTATCCACAGCCAATGCACAGCTTTTCATAACAGTGTAAGTCACAGAGTATCTGATCCACCCTCTGCTGAATGTACAGCCAAGTTCAAGATTAAAGATTGCACTAGACACACACTTTATGAACAACTAATATACCATGTAAGTACAGACCTCCAAGCAAAACCTCAGAGTACTAGGTCAGACTCAACAGGATGATATATGAGGAAATCAATAAGCCATGCAGAATACTAATAAACAAAAACAAACAAACAAAAAAAACCACAAAACACCAAAGCATTATTATATTTTAGAAGGCTTAAAAGTCTCTGTTTTCTGTGATTTTAAACAACTAAGCCAAAGATCTACCTGGCATTTCACTATATTTCAAAGCGCAGGTAGGCATCCCATCACCTACATGCCTCCTAACTGGTCAACATTCTCTTCTCAACATTCTTATCCTGTACCATTCCACTACCACGCTCTAACATTCCATTCTATTTCATTCTATTCCATTCCAGCACATTCCAACACATTCCCTTTCCCCCCCCCCCAAAATAAAAATTATAAGTTTTCTTTGCTTTTCCAAGCTTTTGTATGTTTTCTTTTCTGTTTTTCTCCTCTTCTGCTCATTTATCCAACAAAAAGCATTTTTTAGTAAGGGATTAAGAGGCCTCCCCTATAACTCCTTACAGCGGGCCTGATGATTAACCCTTTCCTTTCCAGCACCTGATGGAAGTTATCTTGGTGTGTGATCTCTCATCTCACTGTAGTCCTCCTCTCCTCTCCTCTCCTCTCCTCTCCTCTCCTCTCCTCTCCTCTCCTCTCCTCTCCTCTCCTCTCCTCTCCTCTCCAGCAGTTGTGCTATTTCAGCAAGATATTCTCTGTATTTCTCCCACTCTTATCTCTAAGCTTCTTTCTGTTCATGATCACATTTCATCTCATTGGAAGTATTTTGATGGGGTTTTTCTCAACCTCTTGTCAAAGTGCATTTTCACACAATTATAGATTAATAGAGGTCAGAAATTACCTCTGACTGTTCTCATCCAGCTATCCTTTTTTTAAGATATAAAAAGCCACACTACATTATGGTATTTGTTTAGATAATAAAATACATTAATGTGCCATCACTACCCCTGACACTAACATGATGCTTGATGTTTGAATGCCATATTGTAAGTGATACACCTCTTCCTGCAGAATATTTAAATACCCTTAAGGATGTGCCTGCTTTGCTGCACCAAGGTTAATTTTTAATTTGCTCTTTTTTCCCTTTGAAACCTTTGGTCCTATTAACAATCTAAACTGTGTTTTGTCATTTGATACTTTTATTAGCTTCAAGAAATGGAGCAGTTTTTTTCCTGTAAATCCTGCAATAACTGGAGACAGTGACATCTTTGAAATTATATTACTTATGTAGCTGAGTCCTTTCCAATGTGTTTTTTCATCACATACTGTACTATTTGAAAAGCAATGGAAAAAGCTGTAACTGCACCTTACAGAAATGTTCTTTGCCTTAATAACAAAAGTTTTCAAATATATACTTGCCAGAAAATATGTCACATCTTTTGTCTATTCATTTTGTTGTTCTTTCATTGCTCTAAAGACAACATGTTCAGGATTGAACTAGCTGAACAGATGGTTGCTACATGTCCAAGTCATCAGGGAATGGAAATGCCTGAAAGCAACCCCTTCCTTCCCCCCACCAAAATAAAATCACTGAGACAAAATACAAAATGCCACATATACAAATCAAGGTTCTTCTTCCTACAAAGGAAAAGAATCCTCACTAACAGAGTATGTTGTTAAATTGTATTCAAAGGTCTTCCCTTCACACTGTTGGAAAATACATTTATTTGATTTATTTATTTAAGTACTTGTATTTTAACTCTTCTTGATTGACAGATTATTCACATTATAGATGCCTTTTCTAAAAAACACAGACCTGCAAAACAGACATGATTCCCTCCTCTTGTCATGTAGGCTGCCATGTTCAGAAGCTCCTACTGTAATGCTAGGTCTGGTCCATCTTCAGTGAAGAGATTTTGCTGCTGTTTGGCTAGGAACTGCCTCAGTATTTTGCAGCCAAATACATATATTTAGCTGAGAAAAGCCTAAGGTGTCTCATCTGAGAACAAAAACCTTGTTCTGTACATAACAGCATCTGGCTAATATATTAGTAAGAGCTCGTGAAGGTTAAATATAAGTGTTCTGGCTTCAAAATTCTACATTCTACCAATGGAGAAAGAGACATATATTAAGAACAATGTGAATTGGTGTATTCTCTTACTGATATTTGTTAGAGTGAACAGTATCTATTAGTAACTTAAATACAAGTACTGTAGGTTTCAAGTACTTTGCTTCTTAAGTTTACTTTGAATTTTAACTGCATTCATGATTTAATTAGCTCATTCAAACCACCTGTTATTTAAAAGTCCTAAAAATGCAAGACTTGTGTATCAAATTTCTTTAAATCTTTTTATTTGCTTTATTAGTTAGAATGTATTAATAGATTTAGAGTATGGATAGAGTTATAGATGAATCTAAGCCTGCCTTGTCCACATTTTATGTTGGTTGTATCTGATCTGGCTCTAATCAAGAGCCCAGTAGGCATGTCAGGATGATGCTGTGCCCAAACTAATACGCTTCCATGCCACTCTGGTGTGCAGCAGTTTTCCACTGTTCCTCCATTAGGGCTGAAAGTGTGCATTCTGTAGCAAAATGTTAACATTGTATTTTGTGGGAGCTCACTTGTCCACTGATTTGGCAGACTCTCTGAAAGAAATGAAGATAAATACTTCACAAAGGGATTAGAGGATAAGTGGACTAGTGGAGGACTATGCAGAAAAAGCAAGCATCTGGTGAACTTACAGCCTTTTTATAGCTAATTTTGGGCTTCTGAGACAAATTAATGAATCTTGTAGAAACCCCTCCTGTACCTATGCTCTTTGTGAAAATACTTGGTTTAGCCATATGCTGACTACAGGCTACACATAGAAACTGACAGGGAAATCAGTGTATTATGATTATGTATTTACTTTGATTTGAAAAGCCATGAAACCATTAGAAATTATCATGGATGGATGGAATTCATATGGATGCTTCTGTCTGCAATGAAGATAAATTTTCTCAAGTAATTCTGGCTTGATTAATGTCCTCAGCTTGTATGGCACAAGCCCAGAAGTTGTCAAAACAGCAAATAGAGGGTAGACATTTCCCAAATGAGCATTTCATTTACTGGCCACATATAACCTAAAGAAAATTTTCTGTTCATGCATCAGCAAAATGCCAAACATTGAAGAGCATGTAGTATACAAGCTCTAAAGAGAATATTTTCTCAGTGTTCCAAGCTTGGTTTACAGGCAGATAAGAGGAGAAGATTTCATCTGAGCAATAAACTAGCTGGGCACAGAGGTATTCTGACAAAAAAAAAAAAGAAAATTATGTTCTTGTAGCAAGATATGAGATCCTTTGGGAGACAAGGTGATTTGTATTCCTATCAATTATGCAGAGAACAGTTTTTTGTTAAGAAAATTAAGGCTCGTACTGATAAAGAGACAGCTCAGACTTTTCATAGTGTTTACTGTTTCTATTCAAAACCACAAAACTACTTTTATTGAACAAGAAGATATTCTGCTAGGACAGAATAGATTTGGTTTTCTGTGTTGCAGCAGAATGAAAGGCATGAATAGACTAGATAATATTTTGCCTGTTTTTAGTTTCTACGTTGATAAGCTGAAAAAGCTTTCAAAATTAATTTTTAACTGAAGAACGTAATCATTATTAAGAAGAAGAAGAAATATTTTCTCTTTTTATTTCACTTAGAAGGCAAAGTTTAGAGTACTTCAAAGCTTTTCATGAACTGATCTAATCTCATTTCGCTCTTTTAAAAGCCCTAATTTTACTTTTGGATTTTTACAGTTCAATATTTCTCCAGGGTCCTCACTCTGAGAAATAATTCAGCATCACGTGACTGAGCCAGGGCAGGCCTTTTCAACTCCAGTACATGAAGTGTCAACTCATACTCAGAATATGGGTGCACTAACAAAGTACTGTGAGATATGAATGCAAAGTGAGTTAGTTATTATAGGACTACCCATCCAGACACACTTGTTGAAACTGCTGGCAATTACTTCACCAACTGCTGAAGGCCAGTAGGATAAACAACTTCTCATTCTCCATTGCATAAGATATTACCTAAAATATTGTAAATCATCATAGATTTCTTTACTGTAATTTGCTTACATTTGTTTGATGTGTCCTTTTCTCTATCCTGTTTGTTGGTCTATCACAGAATCCCACAGAATCAATCCCACAATCAATTAGATTGGAAAAGACCTTTGATATCATTGAGTCCAACCTGACACTGAACACCTACTCTCATGTCAGCTAGACCATGGCCCCATGTGCCACATCCAGTTTTTCCTTAAAGACCTCCAGGGACAGTGACTCCACTATCTCTCTGGGCAGCCCATTCCAATATCTAATCACCCTTCCTATGAAGAATTTCTTCCTAACGTCCAACTTAAAACCTCTCCTGTTAAGCCTGTGTCCTCTTGTCCTGCTGCTGATTGCCTGTGAGAAGAGACCGACCCCCACCTGGACAGAGCCTCCTTTCAGGCAGTTAGAGAGTGATAAGGTCACCTCTGAGCCTCTTCCTCTCCGGCTAAACAACCCCAGTTCTGTCAGTCACTCCTCTCAGACTTGTGCTCTTCACCAGCCTTGTTGACTTTCTCTGGACATGTTCCAGCACCTCAATGTCCTTCTTGAATTGAGAGGTCCAGAACTGGACACAGGATTGGAGGTGTGGCCTCACCAGCACTGAGTACAGGGGGTCAATCCCTGCCCTGCCCCTGCTGGCCACACTTGCTGGCACAGGCCAGGATGCCATTGGCCTTCTTGGCCCCCTGAGCACTGCTGGCTCATGTTCAGCCACTGTCACCAGCACCCTCAGGCCCTTTTCTGCTGGGCCACTTTCCTGTGACTCTGCCCCAGCCTGCAACACTGCTTGGGGTTGTTGTGGCCAAAGAGGAGAACTCAGTACTTGGCCCTGTGGAATGTCATGGTGCTGGTCTTGGTGTCATGGTGCCATCTCTCCAGCCACTCCAGCTCCCTCTGCAGAGCCTTCCCACCCTACAGCAGATGGATACTGCAACCCTGCTTGGTGTCATTTGCAAATTTGGTAATGGCAGACTCCCCTCATCCAGACCACCAGTAAACATATTAAACAAGACCGGGCCCAACACTGATCCCTGGGGGACACCGTCAATGAGCAGCCACCAGCTGGATGCGGCACCATTCCCCTCCACTCTCTGGGCTCGGCCACCCAGCCAGTTCTGAACCCAGTGAAGGGTGCTCCTGTCCAAACCATGGGCTGCCAGCTTTTCCAGGAGAGTGCTGTGGGGGACAGTGTCAAAGGCTCTGCTGAAGTCATGGTAGCCAGAGCCTTCCCCTCATCCACCAGGCAGATCAGCTGGTCATAAAAGGAGATCAGACTGGTAAGGCTGGACCTGCCTTTGCCCATTCTGGCTGGGTCATCTATCACATGCTCTTGTATCTGCCCAAGATTGACGGCATATTTGCTTTATTTAACCACGTATTTAAGGTAATTCCTAAGTAGTTCTCATATTTAATTAGATTCATAGTGCTTTATTCTCAATACACTTGGGGGATAAGAAATAGTTAAGGCTTAAGCAAGGCAGTTATATTATTCTTATCAGTTCAAGGAAGCCAAAAATGAAGCATGTGGTGAGTAGGCAACAGATTCTGCAGTGCCGTCCAAAACCTTGACCTTTCAAATCAGATCAGTCAATGCCTGGAGGTCACAAAAGACTTAATGAAAAAAAGGGAAAAGTGGGCTGACAGCAATTGGTGAGTTGCTCCCCGTGCCATCATGCATAATATGCATTTACAAAGACTTGTCATGGAGATGTTTTGCATTCAGATTCCCTCTCACCAAATGCCTTGTCTTCTTCCATGGCAGCAGCAATTCACTGGGAGTGGTTCTGCAGGGAATAGTAATGCAGGACAAGCCCAAGACTGCTTCAGGAGCTGCACATGGCCATTAATTCTGTGATGTAAGAATATGCTGGAATTTCTTCATCTTTTCAACAACTATGGAACTTCCTTCCCGGTTGAGTCAATTTTCTTTTGTTAGATGTGGGCAATGTGTCTTTTATGAACAGGGATAAGCCCAAGAGTATTTCCTTGTCCTGAAGGTCATAAAATGTTAAAAATAGCTGTGCTTTACATATTCCACAAATGTGTTCCTGTATGATACCTGAAATGTGGCTGTGCTCTTAGTACCTTATTAAAAATACTGAGTCCTAACTTCATCTGAATTCCATTTTTTGCCAATGATATGTGTGGGGTTAAATTTTGTATTTTAGGCCTTTTGCATAATCATATTCACAAATGTAGGCTAGCAGAAATGTAACAGAGTTACAAAATAAATTTTGTGGCTGTTCCTGGCACCAGTACTGATTTGAAAGACAGTTTGCTGACAGTCTGAAGTCAATTGATATGGAGAAATAGAGAGTTTCCAAAACTCAAATGGAGTTCCAACACCCCAACACCCCTCACACATTTGGGAAACTCATGAAGTTTTCTCATTGGTATTTTGACTGGATTTTGAATATCCCCTGGCTGTCTGAATATGCAACCACTGCTACAGGACCAGGTAGGGTTTTGGGCAGCTAATAAATGCTCCCCTAGTACTAACAACAATTAACTAGCAATTCTTTCATTATTTACTAATATTGTAAAGGCATCTTTGAAGTACTAGCTCAGAGAACTGTTAGATTGCCTAGACCCCCAAAAAAAGGTGTTTTTGCAGACACTTATGTCTTCTATATGAAGACACACTGAAGAGGAGAGTATATATGAAGAGTGAAGGAGAAAAAAATGAAAACTTTGGGGTTTGATACTGTTTACAGACTAATGCATGTGGGCGATATCTTACTGTAAACACAGATGGCTGTGAACCACACTAGGTCATGCTGTGAAGCCAAGCATATATTTGCAGGCTTTTTATTCCCCATTGAAGCAATGATTACTCAGCAGAAGGGCATATATTTGTAGTCCTTAAAATAAAATCTTCTTGATTAGACAGTTTTGAATTAAAGTAAATTATAGATCCAGCAAGCTGAAGCTTAAGAATGGTGTGTCTGATTATGTTTTCTTTACTGGCTGCAAACAAGGCAGATCTAGGTTTTGAAATTTTCTTATAAAGATGGATTAGGAAATGCAATGTCATGTCTCAAATATTCGCAAGATTTTATTCCTGCTTGAGCCAGTGTGCAAGGAAATTCATATTGGAAAACAAGGTAGAAGCACGGGGATGCAGCCACATGAAAAGGCAGATGGATAGAATGGACAAGACAGAAGACAGAGAACTAGTATGAAGCTTGGGTAACTAGTTCTACTGCCTGTCCAGGTACATACTGACTGGATGACCTTGTGCTGGCTGCCCAGGCTTTCCTGCCACAGCACTATAACACGGCATAACAGGACTGACTTGCATAAGCAGGGTGTCATTAGGTTTGATACTGTCACAGGTATTTGCATAACCACATAAGACCATATAATTACCTAGAATATATATATACACTACCTACCTATAATAGGTCTGTGTACAGATAGCACAATCTCCAAAGGTCAATGGGCTTATCTCCAGATTAGTCCTGGCCTATAACTACATATTCCTCTCACTGGGAGCTGTGGGAGGTGAGGAGACCACAGAGACCACAGAGATTCTTGCTCTACTGACAGTTTTTCCTTGGGTCAGTCAAACCACAGCTGCAGCCTTACTAGCTAATAATAACCAAACATCCCCTAGGGAGCAGCAGTAGTACTTAAACCTGTGTTTAAGTTAAACTTGACTTAAAATGTGTGGTTTAAGTTAATGTTTCTGATATGGGGACACCATAAACACATAGGACAGCTGAGACGACAGCAATTCATTTACTTGTACTGGCTACAAAAATAAGATGCCATTGTGTTTCTGCAGAACTTCACATCTGTGAAGTTTCTGCAGCACAAAATTGGTTTTTTCCATAATGGAAAACACAGGAGAGTGCAGGGAAGCAGTTGACCAAACAGTGTTGGTTTATTTGTTCCTTTCCCTTGCACGACTGGGTTGGTCCATGGCTCAGAGGAGGATGTGGAGAGCACCATCAGTTTAGAAATCCTGTGTGATGGAGAGCCAGGCTCAGCCAGCTGCTGTCCAGAGGGAATGTTGCTGCAGGGAATGTGGACAGCAGACATCTTGGGAACCACAGAAGCAGCAGTACAAATGCAACCAGGGAGAGGAGTGTTTTGATGACCAAATTAGAGTCATTCTTTGAGGGCACAAGCCAAATGCAACCATGCTCCTGTTCATACTGCGTATCTCAGTGTCTAGTTATATACAGTAACTCTCAAAGAATTCAATCAGTTGAAATCGTCCATTTACCAAAATGCATATTTTTTAGCACAACAATGAGAGATAATTATTAAATTGTATTAGTTGTAGAAAATCTTATTAATTGAAACATCACATAAGTCTCCAAATTACCATTGGTAAGAAAATGAAGAAGCAACTTTTCAAGACACTATTTAATGTTCAAAATTTTCTGTAACATCTACAAAGCTTACCTGCATGATCAGTGAAAAGAGGGGCACAAAGAATGATCTCCTTGAATTCTTTGCCTAATTAAGCCTCCCTTGAAGCTTAACAGTGATTGTAAACTGCATTCCTCCTTATGCATTCCTCTTCTCTCCCTTTCATTGAAAATAGTGCTGCTCTGATCACACAGTAAGATGAGCTCCATGTTCCAGATGAAAAGAATGCAACAACAACAGCAACAAAACCCGCAGGAATTAAAAACAGTTTTCAAATGTTTCACATGGACTGCCATTTTAGGTTCCAGCTGTGCCATCTGGTCTCACAAAAGATCTGATTTCTTCCAAAAATGTCATGCAGCATAGTTTCCAGGGTAAAAATGAATTGTAACAACTTCCCTTTTTCCTTTGACCTAGTCTAAATCTCTTCTACTATTTTTCATCTGACATTCTTTATTTTAACAGGCTTTAGGGCAACACTTCCTCCTCTGCCACCTTGAGTTCAATTTTTTTTTTCAGCTTGAAATACTAAGTGCCTTTGAAGTAAATATAAAACACTATAAAACTTAGGCAGTCCAGATTTCAGCTACTGAACACTACTTTTTTCCTAACAAAGAGTTATTGTTAGAAGTTAAAATAAAAAATTTAACCTTCATATCCATGTGAAGAACTGCCATGCTGTCCCTATTTTAGAATGTCTAAATCTAGAACACATTTGCAATCGGTGAGTAATCACTAATAATTATCATCACTGGCATTCAATAGATTTGTTTAGAGGAATAGCTTCCAGTTTCTGATTGCAATGTACCTCCCTGAATTATGCCTGCACAATGCAAAATGTGTGATATTGCCAGTCATGTCACTAACAGCTGGTCTTATTTAGTAGATCGAAAATTATTTTGTTGGCAAAGGAGTGGGAAGCCTGTGTTGAAGGAGGTTACTGTGTATTTGGTTCAGAAGACATCAAGGTTTGCTTTTACACTACTCTAGAGGGGCAAATTAATTTGCTTGGCAGCATGAACAGTCTATCTGCCTCACACAGCTGATACTTTTAATAATGAAGTGGGATGTAGCTTTTATGTCATACCATGAGTAGAAAAGAGACAATCTTTCTAGTAGCTTGAACCACAGCAAGATATGAAGAGGATGATTGGCATGATGAATTTAACACAGAATTCTGGAGAAAGTCACTGATGAAACAAAACACATTGCAAACAGGATAAAATCACAGAGTGCTTCAAAACTCACTTTTATGCTTGTGGTTTAACCCCAGCTGGCAACCGAGCACCACAAAGCCTCTTGCTCATTCCCCCACCAGCAAGACTGGGAGGAGAATTAGAATGGTAAAAGCTAGAAAACTCATGGATTGAGATAAAAACAGTTTAATAGGTAAAGCAAAAGCTGCACATGCAAACAAAGCAAAACAAGAAGTTATTTGCCATTTCCCATGTTCAGTCATCCTAAGAAAAGCAGGGCTCTGTTGTGCATATTGGTTACCTGGAAAAATAAACACCACCACTCCAAATATCCTCCCGCTTCCTGCTTCTTCCCCCCAGTTTATATACTGAGCATGATAGCAGCTGGGGTCAGCTGTCCTGGCTGTGTCTCCTCCCAACTTCCCAGGCATTCCCAATCTTCTCATCAGCCGAGGAGTATGAAAAGTGGAAAAGGCCTTGGCTGTCAGTATTAACAAAAACATCTACACACTGTTTCCGGCACAAATCCAAAACATGGCTCCATACTAGTCACTGCGCAGAAAATTAACTCTTCCCCTGCCCAAGTCAGCACATTCTTTCACCACAAGGTGTAAAAAATCACTCAGTGAGGCTTTTTAAAAAATCCAATTTATGAAAAAAACCAAAAAACAAACAAACAAACAAAAAATCCAATAAATAAATTACAATCAGCACGAAAAACACATGTTTTCAGTTCTGTGCAATGACACCAAAACTTACAGAAATTTAGAACCATTTGGAATCACCACCCATAGCTAGAGATTTTTCTGCCTGTGATTGTCTGCATACTAAAATATCAAAAAGACTCACAGGGCAGTTGTTAATAATCAGGATCAGAAGTCATAAGCTCTCAGCAGAACATGCTATGATGAGGATGTGTATTCTCCTTTCCCCATCAACATTTCACTCTTTGCAGCAGACACTTTCAACCAAAAGTTTTTCCCAAAAATTTCACAATTTTAGGATTACTTTTTGTTCCAAAGGAAGAGCCAGTATACTGCAGAATGTTATTTGGCTATTGCTAGCATTACAATCCATGTTAGCCCTGACTTTTCAGAAGACAAGTGATTTTTTCCCAAGCCTGCTGATTTTATACACTGTTTACTAGTGAGATAGAAAGCAGTTTTCTTGTGGACAGCATTGCTCATTGGTAACATGTCTCTATTTAAGAGTTTTGGATGCTATATAGAGTGGAACACTTCATCACATCTATTCAGCTACTAGAGATAAATCAGATTTGCTGGTCTGGACATAAGGATTAATTATACCTTAATATACTTTAAGAGGTGGATGTAAGGGACCAAGACCATGAGTAGTGCAGTGCAAGAAGCAGCCTAAAAGGCTTGAAACACATTTCTCTGGATGTCCCTTCAGGACCTAAGGCAATATATGTTTGTACAGGCAAACTGGCTTGCCTTCATGTTGATGGAGCTAGGAAGCCTCTCACTGACCTAACCAGACAGCCTGATAGCTTCAGTGATGTTTACCAAGCAAAACTATACCTATACAAAAAAGGCGCCCTTACCTGAACCTGCTTGAAGCAGAATTCTTCCAGTCAGCTTTGTTATCTAAACAATGGTATGTTACTTTAAGTCTCCCCACTCAGGATGCCTCAATGGTTGACGCACAAGAAAACACAGTATTGATCCACTTCAAAACAACTTCACCATAAAAACATCAGGCACAAAGCAAGAAACAAAAGTGGTCCCCTCAAAGCAAACTGAAAAATTACACACAATTTATGCCAGATGCACACACGTGTGACCAAAACATTGTACAGTTTGTTTGAATGTACTCTGTTCATTGACTCTTGGCAGGGGGAAAACAAACGTCCATAGACAGACTCTGGCTCTCACCCTGGCAAAATTGAATATTCATTACTACTATTCTCAAGAAATGGCAACAGCCAATTTTCAACAAGGAGGTATCATCATTTGGTGTAATAGAAAGCTGTTTAAATAGCACAAAAATTGTTGCTAGGGGTAATCTATGGAGATGGCACAAAGGGTAAGATGGGGACAAGACCCTCAAGTGCCATCAAGAACAATCATCGTCACACTTGAATAGGGTGACGAACTATTGAGGAACTCTTCAGTAGGACATGACTGCTGGCACTGTGGGCAGAGCACTGTGTCACAGCTGTCTCCTTAATAAATATGCCCTATAGTCCTGTCCTCTTTTCTCTATTTGTTCTGTGTACAGGACAAAATGGTCTTTGTCCATGACTAAGGCTCTTGGGGGAGAAAAAGGTAACTATAAAAAAAAAAGAAGAAAAAGAAGAAATAATAGTTTGTTCTCCAATCAGATGAAGAAAATATTTTAAAGACCATCAGAGAGTTCTATACTTAGATTTGAAAGTCAGAAAAACAGTAACTATAATATAGTCTATAGACTACATCCATCTCTTTGAGTGGACACCTTAACCATAAAAGAATAACAAAATTTATGGTGTTAAAATGCTTTTGTACTAGAGAGAATGCATCTGTTAGTTCACCCTCTTCTTACTTAAAAAGGCTGCAAGCATTCCAAATGCTCATTTGGAGTTTTTTCAAGTTAGTCTTTATTCAGAACCATTTCTTTCCTTTTCTTTCATTAATCTTTTTAATTATGCCAAAGTGCACAGATTAATATCTATTGACTATAGCATAAAATAACTATAGAAATTACCCTGCTGGTACATTGAAATACCTTTCTGAAGTCAAAGACAGAAGGGTATTATCTACCAAATTTCTAGGCTACCAAAATTTCAAGGCAAGTTAGTTGAAATAAGCTCATTTATTTAGGTTTCATGACTAAATTATAACAGTTCAAAACAGGGTATTTTTTTAGATAGATAAAGTCTTCCATATTTCCAAGACAATGACATTTACACTGATATCAAATGCATTTTGATTTTCTTTGAAAGATAAACTTTTTTTTCCCAGCAAAGTATTGAGTACTTCTGTAATCAGCCCTCCAAACATATAAAACAGAAATTACACACTCCAGCCATGAATTATAGATTTGTGTGAGCAGGTTTCCTCCATAGTTTTCAAAGGAAAGTTCAGGACTGGAGGGGGCAGTTACACATTGTGCAAATGAAAGATTTACAAAAGAAAGATTGTTACTGAGTCTTCAGCCAAATGGAGAAGGTGAATCAGGTAAGACAACTTGCAGAAGCTCAGCTATAGTCCTTGATGACACATGAAATCTTTGCATGCTTTGACTAGGAAATACTTCAACTCAAAGAGAAAAAATACCTGGGAGAAGTTTATAGTTCCTTAGGTCTTGTACAAGTACACTGGTAGCTGACACTGAAAAAAAGGCTAAGTAATTTTGTTGTAGTGAAACTTATACCTGCAAATCTGCCTCTTTTATGTACTATTTCACCTTCTTAGGCAAACGGGCATGTAAAACTGTACTAGTAAATATTTTCTCAGTCTTTCATTAGATACGTTACTCAGCTAGACTCACAAAAGATTCCTACGCCATAAACCTGTTGTTTGGTCTCAGAAAGTGAAATCATGTTGACTGTCATTGAGATTCAGATAAAATTTTCTGGAAAGAATACCTAAACTTTTGATGATGGAAAATTTTGGCAGAAATTTCCTGGAAGAAAATGTATATGTGGTATGTGGTATGTGGTATGTGGTATATGGTATATGGTATATGGTATTTGGTATATGTATATGTATATGTATATGTATAGTATAAACCTTTAAAAGAGACCCCACCAAGGGAGATCAAGTACGCAATATATCCTGCATCTTACAATTTTTAAATTTAATTATCCCTATTGGCGCACTTCATTACTTATTCTAATAGTCTACTCAAATTCAGCTGCCAGGTTGATGTGGTTCAGCAACATCTGAAAACTAAACCCCTGTTTGATCTGGTTTGGATTATATGCATCCCTATTATCATCT
The DNA here is from genome assembly GCF_028551555.1 of Melozone crissalis. Lineage (NCBI taxonomy): Eukaryota > Metazoa > Chordata > Aves > Passeriformes > Passerellidae > Melozone > Melozone crissalis. The sequence continues at coordinate 42,186,755 of NW_026535783.1, read as the reverse complement.
TTCTCTTAAGCTTTTCTTCTTCAACTTTCATCTGTTTTAATGGTAGGCAAGAACAAGCATTAGAGATAGATGAAAACCCTTGAGAGAAATCATTCTGACTACTCAACATTCATGAGATGAAAGCATCCTGTACTTATTTGATTCTCAATTAAGTTATGCAACAGAAATATTCAGAAAATTAGAAATTCAGAAAATTCATTCCAAAAAATGACAGAAAAAAATTCAGAAATTACCAGTCACGTTTCCTTTTTATTTTTTTGTTTTCACTTGGTTTGAGTTTTTTTAGTTGTTTCTGTTTACCTTGTGTGAGAGCAAAACAACGTACTATATACTCTGGCAAAACAATGTGCTACCCTTGGGAAGTACTCTCACTTTTGAGACGAGATGCAAAAATCATCTGAACCAAATGTGAACTGAGCCAAAAGTGAGTTAAACATCTGTCTTTGGACAGAATTATATTTTAGTTACAGAGCTTTCAAATTGCCTCCATGTTTTCATGTTTAAACAAAGATCCATGTAGAGCCATTATGATGTGTTACCATACATTAATATTTTAGTGTATTTATTATAAAAGTAAGGTAAGATATGTTTTGTCCCAACTATTGCTACGTTTTAGGAATGCAATTCTTGTTCAGGTGTAATAGTAAAAGATGTTATTGGCTGACTTTGAGAGTCCTTGACGCAAAGATTGTTACACCCCTAGACCACTCTTCATTGTCATAGGAATTTTGGAAGCAGTGACAGGACAGATGTTTCTAGACCTTTCCTTTTGTTTCCACTTCTGGTGGGAAAAACTGTCCTGGTGCACCCCTGTGTGAGATTATCCTATAAACATCACAGCTTAGCATAGGCCAAGTTAGAAAATCCTTGCTCAGAAGGGTTTGGGCAGTACTTTCAACTGGGTTTGATCAGTTCTTTGGGTACTGCTGTCCAGAACAAAGGCCAGAAGTAGAGTGCATGACAAAGAAAAAACTGACAACTGCTGAAAGTTCATCTCCCAAAATTACAGCCCTCTGCATAGTTCTGTAATTGCTGTGCTGACACAGTCAGTGCTTAAAAAACTGTGTCAGTGTTCCTTGCCTGCCAAGGTACAAGGGTAACACAGAGCTCAACCTTGGTGTAACAAACAAGGATGAAGCAAATTCTAAAACACTGAATAAAAATAACGTTCAACACCAGTTTGCCAAAGGTATTTTTAGACTACCTAAAATACTAAGTTTGTTAGTCATAATACTCCTGCTGGAGCTTAAGTGATGATCATTGTGATCATCACTTGGATTGAAGTGCAAGCCCAGTAAATTCAGTGACACGACACAGGGCTGGGACTAGCATAAAATTTAATTTATGATTATGCCACAAAACTAGCCTTTAATTAGCATTCTCATGTCATTATATTAAGGCTATATCTGTTAGAGGAAGTACGGTTCAATACTAACATGGAATGTGATTAGCTTCACAAAATTTATGCGCTTCTACAGTTGTGTGAATCAAGAAAGGAATGAAGGGCGTTTCTTGTGTTAGGAGACTAGCCTGGAACTAAGGGGTTTAGGGTTCTTTATTTTAGATTCACAGGACCATTAAGGATCGGCTTTTCAAAGTTGTTATATATCCACAGCATTTACTGACTGTAGCTGTAATTGAGAACATGGAAATTAGTCTTTCAAGCTCACAGGATACCACAGTACTACAAAATACAGAATACACATAGGTTACAATTTTTCTTGATTCCTCTGGCAAGTACAGTACTTCTATTAGTTCGTTTTCCAGTTATGTTTTATACTATCTTCACTTCTCCAACTCAGTGTACTTTCAATGCTCTTTGGATTTCAGCATGTAAGACAGAATTCAGCCTAATACCTGCAGTTTATATTCCTTGAGTTGTTCATACATCCTTCATGGCTTTATTATTGAATTATTAAAGTATTTCCAGCAGAGAAAAGTAAATACTTCTTGGAAACCTTGAAATGCCCATGGGCCTTATGCCTAGTATATAAAGGGCAGATTAATTCCAAGCTATAAAAATAAACAGCTCTCTTTGTTCTTAAGAGGATTTGGATTGAGTGGAGTGGCTTTATAAGTATATGATTGCTTAGTATTGAAGTTTGGAAACAAAACAGAAAACGTATTATCCATTCATGTTTTAAAATTACCAGCTTTGGTATTTTCAAGGAACTTAGTCATTCCCTGAGCTTCTTATTAAGTCTTCCTGCTTGAGGTCTGTGTATTTTACAATTTTGGATTTTTTTAAATGAATACAGAAGAACTTCAAAATCAAACCCACCACGAGGAAAAGGAAGAGAGGCAGTGAGGGAAATTCATATATCTAACTATATTGTATCTGTCAAAATCCACGGGACTGTGACAAAAACCATGAATACTTACAGCACAGCAGCCTCTAGCTCCTTCCAAACCTCGCTACCCTCTGTGACACTGTTGTGTTTGGCAGCGACCGTCCTTGTGGTGGGGAATTCTGTGATGTCATTTTCACATGGTCTTACAAAAAAACCCTGCCCACTGATTTCCACAGTATTTGGTTTTCTAAGGAAGGTTTTTGAAAGAAGTATCCTATTTCCTTTCTATGGAACACTAAAAATCCCTGATAGATTTCTGGAAGAGTAGGGTTTAATCCTGCAACTCTTTGGCTGAAATTCCTCCCACCTGTTTATGTCAACACTGCACTTAGATCAGTACAGCTCTGTCACTTCCACCCTAGATGTGGCTACATCAGATAAGTGACAGGGTGTTTTCAGATTTCAAGTAATGTTGCAAGTGCACAAAGGGAAATAAAATAAATAGAGCATAGGCAATAACAACAAACACATAACTAGGCAGGCATGGCCTTGGAAATTGGAATGATATTCCTCATGGCACAGCTCATAGGTTTCAGGGAGGATGCAACAGGAAGTGAGGGCAATAGCTCTTAATCAAGAGTTTCTTGCAGAGCTGAGGAGTGTCATGAAGGACAAAGGTGATGGATGAAGAAAGCAGAGGGTGTAACTGAAGAAGGAAACAGAGACTGTCTATACTTACAGGAAAAATGGAGCTTAGCAAAACTTTCCTAATGAGGAATAATGACTACAATTAAGAGGCAGAAGTTAATGAGAGCTAATAAAAGAATTCAGCATTGAAATGCAGTGCAAATCTGAATATAACTGGGGGAGGTATAAGGGCATTAGGCCACATTGTTATTGCTAAGCAAAGCAAAATATGCTCTGGCTGAACTTTCTTACATTCTTAACTCCCCCTATACTACTTTGTTTTGTGAAACTAGCAGGCAAATCTCATAACCTTCTCTCAGCATTCCGCCCATTCCATACAGCATGCAAAAACCCAGTCTCCTTTCATGAACTTTTTCAGGTTTATCTTCACCCCTTGCTTCAACACCATCTGATAACACACATCTTTTCCCAGCATTATTTTTTTAGTTAGAGAAGTAAGAGGAATAGCTGAGATGGCTAGACTTGTTCATAGTTGTTCTCTATGGAGGAGAGACGGCTTCAGGGAGACTTCACTATGGCCTTTCAGTACCTCAAGGGGGCTTACAAAAAGGAAAAAGAGATTTTATAAAGGCAGGTAGTGACAAGAAAAGAGGCAATAGCTTTAAATTGAAAAAAGGCAAGTTTAGATTAGATGTTAAGATGAATACTGTGAGGGCTAAGCACTGGAGCAGGATGATCAGAAAGGCTATGGATGTCCCATCCCCAGTAATGTCCAAGACCAGGCTGGACAGGGTTATTGAGCGACGTGTTCCACTGGAAGGTATCCCTGTTCACAGCAGTGAGTGTTGTAACTAGATGATCTTTAAGGTCGCTTTGAACTCAAGCCATACTTTGATTCTCTGATTCCATTGATATTTTGTCTTGAAGCAAGTGCAAAGGCTGTGGTTTGATGGGTATGTGCACCAGGTATATCAGGTTAGGGCAAGTCAGATTTACCTCTGTTGTCTTCCTTAACAGGTTGTGCTCATGTCAGCTTTGTCACAGTACTTCAGTGGGGAACTACCAGATGATTGGCACACATATATATACATATATCCTTTTTTAAATGTTAGCATGAGCAGTGTTAGGTAATAGGTTATGTATCTCATTAGCCTTTTTCATCGCACCAAGGCATTAAGTTTTTACTTTGGGAGAATAAGCATATTAAAGGAGAGTGTAGGCAGTTGGGGATCAGTCTTTTTCCCCAGATAACAAGTGGCAGAATGAGAGGACAGTCTTAAGCTGTGCCAGTATTATGTTTTGTTTTGTTTGGGCTTTTTTGGTTGGTTGGTTTTGGTGTTTTTTTTTTTTTTGTTTCGGGAGCTGTTTTCTCCCTAGCGAGCGCTGCCCGGTGTTTCCCGCCCGGCAGGAGAGGCACGGCAGCCGCTTTCCCGGTCAGGCGCAGCCTCCGCTCCCGCCCGCGGCCCGTGACGCGTGTGGCGGGCCGGGCGCAGGGCGGGCCCGGCGGCCATGGCGGCCATGGCGGTCGTGGTGCCCGATTACGAGTTGGCCGAGCTGTATACGCGCGCGTTCCGCGTGGGCGCCCTGGGCCTCGGCTGGCGGCGGCTGCTGGGGCCGCCCGACCTCTCGCTGGCGGCGGAGGCGGAAGAGGAGGAGGAGGAGGACGCGGCCGCGGCGGCGGCGCTGGGTTGCGCGCCGGGCACGGCGGCCGAGGTGCGCGCCGTCTGCAGGTGAGGCAGGCCGGCTGTGTGCAGGCTGGGATTTGCGGCTCCGGTGCGAGGGGGATGCCGGTGGCCTCGCCTGGCGCTGGTGCGGGGAGGCGACTGGTGCTGTCCTCGCACGCCGCGGCGTTTCCTGGGGAGAAGCGGAAGGTGCTCGGGCAAAACCGCTTCAGAGCAGCCTCTTCCGGACCTGTGGCACGCGTTTGTTTCTATTTCCCGAGTAAATACAAAGTCATAGACTGTCAGGGGACTGGAATGGACCTAATAGCCCCATGCCATGTGCAGGGACACATTCCACGAGACCAAATAGCTTAGAGCTTCATTCAGCGTGGCCTTGAACACTGCCAGACTTCCAGCATCCACAGCTTCTCTGGACAAACTCTTCTAGTGCCTCACCCCCCTCACAGTAAAGAATTTCTTCCTAATACCCAGTCCAAATTTGCCCCTTTCTCATTTGTACTGAATACTCCTCTTGTAGTACAGTTCCTTATGAAGAGTTGGTCACCAAAATCTCTGTAGGCCAAAAATGCCGTGAAGGCAAACAGTTTTTGTGGAGGGTAGTGCTCCAGTTGTGGAAACCTTGTTACATCTGTGAATTTGCACAAACAGTTTGGTGCTTAAAGTTGCATGGGTAAACATTTAGTAACATGGTACGGGTTAAGTACTTTAGGGCACCTGAACGTCTTAATGGTTTTAGGAGGCAGCAGTTGTACAATGAAACATATACCTTATACGAAGAAATAAGCCAGGCATATGTTTGTATTAACAAAAAATCATAAAATCACAGAATGGGTTGGAAGGAACTTGAAAGATCATTTTATTCCAATCCCTCTGCCATGGGCAGGAACACCTTTCACTAGAACAGGTTGCTCAAAGCCTGATCCAGCCTGGCCTTGAATGCCAGGAATGGGCATCCATAACTTCTCTGGGCAACCTGTTCCAGTGCCTCAACAGCCTCACAGCAGAGAACTTCTTCCTAATGCTAATCTAAGCCTACTCTTTTAGTTTGAATCCCTTAAAAACATCGTTTAGAGTAGGTAAATGTTCAGGTAGCTGGCTGCATACAGTACCAGTTGAGTGTCTCTTGGTCTTTAGCCTCCACTGACTTGTTTTTCTCAGGGCTGGTGGTGAAGTCAGGGGAATGTTAATGCTTTGTGGGTGTTGAGGCAGCAGCAAATCTAACATGCGATGGCTGGAAGGCTTTCAGGTCACGTGGATAGTGAGAATTGTCCTTCACCTGTAGAAGAGGCCTGATTTCTGGCAGTAATTCCTGTAGAAAGCATCACAGTTGGTTATTTACCTGTAGTCTGTCAGTAAGGAAGACATGCCAGAGTTCTGATCCTATCTGTATAACTTTGTGCTTCACCTGTTACAGTTCTGGTGGCTAGCATAAATTTTTACCATTACTAGACTTAGTAAAAATAAAGGATTATATTGGTTCAAAGAAAAAAAAAGTATTCTGAAGTGGCAGAAACTGTGACAATTACTCTGTAAGCTCTTCCAGTCTAGATTGTCCCTGATTGCTCCTGTGCTGTGCCTTATTCTCTGTGGCAGCTCTGTTGCCTGAACCTGTCTTTGCTGTTTTCGTTTGAATTCCAAGGTGGTGGTTTCTTTATTTTTTCCCCCTCATTCCTTCTCCTTTTTTTCTTCTGTATTGCTTTCTTCAGTTTACCTGCTGCATTTCACTTGCTGTCTGCATTTGCTAGTGTTACAGAGCAATGCTGTCTGCTTGAGGCTGAGTGTACTGGGAACAGTGGTCATTTGGGAAAGAGAAAAAAGACTGGTGATCTATGAAGGGGAGAGAACTGATCATCTGGCAGCCTTTTGTTGGCTTTGCAGGAGAATTAAGCTAAACCTGCACATCCTGGTGTGACCTTTCCCCTGTTCAGACTAGAAATCCCAATCTATAATCTCCATGTGCTTTCGCTGTTAAATTAAATGTCCCTAGCCTCTTGAGTCCCTCCTTCACATTTGCCAACCTCAAATCACCACTTCTGATCACTTTCATTCACCGGTCTTGAGCTGCCCATACTCCTGTCTGGAGGAGAGATGAGAACACTGGGCTACACCAAGATCTGTTCTATGGTATCCTGGGATCACATTTATTACTGGTATAAATATAACTTTATAAGTGCTGAAATGAACACATAATGGATATAAACACAGATTTTTCTGACTCTACTTCTGAGGAAACTTCTGACAAATTAAGTAGGTTTTCTTGGGGTAGAAGAGAGATAGGAAGATGCGGATACTCCTACATCTATTTTTAAAATCAGGTAAGATTAAAATAATCTTTCATGGATTCAGGATGAAGTTTTTCAATATCCATCATTAAATCTTTTTCAGAATAGTTGCATAGTGTACGTTTAAGTACTCCTGACAATGTAGGGTCTTCTGGTGAGGAGACAGGGTATCATGTTTAAATGCTGTTTAACTCTTTGAGCACCCCAGTGCAATGTGGTTATTGTGGGATGGTTTTGTGGTTTTTTTTAAACTTTTTGTTTGTTTTGTTGGGTTGTTTTTGTTTATTTGTTTCTTCATTTTTGTTGCTGTTTTGCTTGTTTGGTTTTGGGTAATTATTATTTTTTTTTAATTCTGTTTTCTTCCTGTAATACATTTCTGCAAACAGAATGCAGGAAAAAATTTGTGTCTTCCCTCACTTGCATTTGACTCAGTAAGAGTGCCTTGCATATTGCTCAAGTGGTATGCTGATAATCGTTGTAGAGATTGGTCGTGTTTTCATCTTAAACAGATGTAAAATTGTATCTTTTTCTGGAAGACTCTATCATAATTCTCTTAAATAACCAAGATGTCAAAAAAGTAAAATTCTGAGCTTTGTTCAAATGCCTCAGGAATCTGTAAGTAAAGAAGTTTACCTTGGTATTCGTGATTGGTGCTTGAGTGACTGAAGTCCTTGAATGTTGGAGGTGCTGAGTTATGTTATTCTGTTTTGTCTTCTGTGTGATGTGTTCCTTGCATGTATAGGGCAGGCTAAGCCTCAAATCACTGTGGGTTTTAGGTAGGTCAAGAGAGGTGAGGCTTGCAGGTACCTCATTCAACTTCAGCCCTAATTCACCCTCTTGTTTTATTAGAGGGGGTAGTTGTAAATATCTCTTGGGATGTGTTATAAAGCTGCATTAAGCTAGCATTAACGTCTTAACGTATTAGTATTTAGTGTCTTGTGGTATTAGTGTCTCAAAGGTGATGAAAGTACTACCTTTAAAATATGTGCAATGTAAAGAGTAATATGAACACTGTAACCCCTTATTAAAAAGTATCAGGCCAAATACTAAAATATCTTGGAATATCTAAAAGAGAAAACTTGTTGTGCTGCTAGAATATCTAGGAAAAGTAAAGTCACAGACTTTGAAAACTTCATTGGTAGACTGCTTCCAAGTCTGCATTTCCAGAGAGTTCTCTTTAGCCTTTTTATTTCTGATCACCTAAAAATATCTTTGTAAGGGACACAAGTTTACATAACACTTGGCATTTGACTTTTTTCAGGAGACACTTTCAGCTATTGTTCCTCATTACCGTCCTACACTTCTCCTTAGTTTCCATTAAACAGCATGGTCAGTGTTTTCCCCTCTCTGTAACTGAGTGCACTGGGTGAATTTGTCATGCATGCAGGGAATAGTCTTGGTGGGGACACAGTAATATCCCAAGCTTGCAGCAGTCAGGAGTGAGGTGTTCTTAGTGAAAATTCTGTATTGCACACACTTCTGTGTCTTAGGTGTCTGACACTGACTTAGCCTTCATTTCTGAAGGGATCAGCATATAATTCCTGTTTGTAAAGCCTGGCTTCCTGAGGACAATGGACCAAGTATTGCTTACGTGGTTCCACTGGCAGCAGAGTTATGCTGGGGGAGCTCTGGCATGGCCTGTGTGTACAGCCATGCAGCAAAGCCTTTCCAGGCTTCAGTGCATGTGATACAATACATATGTAATTAACTATTAGACAGATTTTCAATACTAAAAAGGATGCTGTGCTTTTCTTTTAGAAATTGGGGGTTTCTGACTTTCAGGAGTGAGAGGTGGCAGTACCAGTGCTTGCAAGCTTCCATGGGAATTTGTCAGGGGTTCAGTGTCAGTATCCCTTTACACTAGCTGCCTTCCGTTCCTCACAAGGAAAAAGAGAAAGCAGTTTTAGTGTCAGCTATTTTACGTGGTATCTCTGTATAGCAGCTTTTCCAAGAATATTAGTTTTTTCCCTGAAACAGGCAGTTAATGGTCATGGTGTAGATAGCACAGCCAGAGATCCCACCTAGGGCTGTGAGAAGAAAGAAAAGCACAAATATTTTTGGTAGGTTCTGACATATTGTTGGTGGGTTCTGGCACAGAAGGGAAATGGGAAACTGTCACCTTTGATGCAAGTGCAACTTCACAGTGGTAGGTAATAAACATTTTCTGATCCTGCATATAATTCCTGTGATGTTTAAAAAACTGAATACAAAGTCATTTTCTCAAAATGGTATATTTATATGAATATTATACATATTCAAGTGCCTTAGGCTCTTTGGTGTATAGGATCACTGATCCATGTGCCAGGAGTCTTTGGATAACTTGTTCATGTTGTCAGTTTTACAGAAAGGATCAGTTGTGAGTTGATTTGTCTGTCAGGGCATGTCCTTTCCTTGATTATGTGGTTGCTCATAACAGCACTATGCTGCCTGGCGAAGAGCCCCGTCTAAAAGGTTGAACTGTGTTCTACAAACTGCTGTTCTCCATCTTTCTGTTAGTTAGATTAGTATTTCTCAGCTGTGTTTCAGTCTATATTTGATGCAGGATTACCTTGGTTGTCTCTGCCTCCACTTCCTCAACTGTGAATCTAAGGATAAAATCCATTCTGTTTCCAGGAGGTTGTGGTTCATTACTGCAAAGTTCCTTTTAAAATACTGCTTCTGAGAGAATCCCATTTTCTCACTAACTTAAAAAAAATTCTGTTTGAGATGAAAACTGTGAAACAGAAAGTTTAAAATTTTGTTTGTTGCTGAATGGCAAGTAACTGAACAATAGTAAATTTATATTTACTGTCAATACTGAATGACTTTATTGGCTCATCAGAACAAAGCCATCTGTCCACAATCAAAATTTTGTCTCTGACTTTTGCTCATTTGTCAGCTGGTAATAGCTGATTCCAGATTTCTATTTCTCAATTACTTTGAATTCCTATGCAGTTCCACTCCAAAGGGTTATTCATTACTGTAGTGATATTATTGCTGACATGGGGAATGTTATAAGATTATAATGAAAAAGAATATAAAGAAACCATAAATGTTATTGAGGGTAAATGGTATAGTCCAAGAAGTTTTCCTGGACTTCACCAGTGGTAGTTTTGTCCCATAAAGAGATGGGTTTGCACAAGACTTTGCTGGGATCCAAACTGCAGTGGACTTAGGCGCTGGAGTAATCCCTGCCTTCATATGGTTTGCAAAAGTGAGAGACAAAGGCAATCAAGTCTGGTTCAAAGCCGTTCTCTGTTTTAAATATTTTTTCCTCAGACTATTTTTAAGCTGGATAAAATTTTATTGTGATTAATGCAAAATGCTTCTGGGAAGGACTGGAGAGGAGGGGATGTACATATGATGATTCCTGTGAATCTGGTGTGCTGCAGTGCACAACCTGAAATGGGAACTCATATATGGGACCAGGTGGTGAAACCACCTCCAGGTTCCTGCACTTCTACACAGACTGTGAGAAATCACTGCTGTGTCCAAAGGGGATAGCTCTAGATTTAGATTAGATATCAGGTAGAAATTGTTTACTGTGTAGAGTGGTGAGGCACTGGAACAGGTTGCCCAGAGAATTTGTGGATGCTCCATTCCTGGAAACGTTAAAGACCAGGTTGGACCTGCCCTTGAGCAGCCTGATCCAGTGAAATGTGTCCCTGCCAATGGTGCTGGGGGTAGTGGAACAAGATGATCTTTTAGGGTCCCTTCCAGCCCAAACTGTACCATGATCCTGTGATTCTGTTATTTTTTTATTGTTCTAGCATTGATATGTTAATGTCTTCTGAGAAAGAAGAGGACCCAGATGTTATTCCTGAAGATAGCAGTCTGCTCACTCTTCGGTATGCTGTTACAGTGCTCTCACAGTACCCTTGTTTGGGGTGGGTTGGGAAATATGACTGGCTGCTTGTTCCCTTTACAGGCACCCTACAGAAATACCATAAGGGCAGAAACACCAGCTTATGATGGCATCATTGGTATGAGTCTTCTGAATGTTGCTTAGGAACTTTTTTATTAAGATATACAGAATATGTCTTCTTTCTTGTTGGAAAAGGATTTCTGAACCTAGGTGCTTCTGAAGTGGTGCCTAAGTTTGGAGTGTGCAGGGGCCTTCTGGTAATCATGTGTGTGAGGTTCCTGCAAAGAAACCTATCTCATACCTCTAGTAACTCTCAGTTACTCTGTAACAGCCAGACTGTAAGTACTGATGCTGTATCCAGATAACCTCTTTATCTGAGCCCACTCTGTTTTGTTGAGTTTTGGGTTGTGCATGGAATTTATTGATATATCTGGTGCATTTCAGAGGATAACCAATATATGTAAGGTTTCTATCAGCCGACAAACTTGGCCACTTCAGGCCTTTGCTGTACTTTACATAGCACTAATGTAAAGAAATGTGTTTAGAAATGTGATCAGTGTTAAGCCTGATTGTTACTGAAAACCCTTGTGGAGGTCTGGAGGATAAGTAAACTTACCCTGGATGTTAAGGATTGGGTGTTCATGTAGTGGTTAAATACATGTATTTTAGTAGGTATTCTACTTACGGTACTCTTTCTTCTATAACTGATAATGAAGGTTTGGGTTTTGGTTTTCTGAAGTGTCCATGCTGTGGGGCTGAGAAGTAATATTTGTGGGTTGTTTCTTTCCTTGTGCTTTGCTTGAACATGAATTCAATTTTTTTGAAGTGGAAAGAATTGTTGAAACTGGTTCTTTAAAAGTCACAAAGTGTTTTCTCCTAGTAAAACCTCTTCAAACATTTTGCTGTTTTTTGTTGTGAGTGTAAAATTACTCACAAACCACCTGTCATTTGCACATGAGGGGGAAAAAACCCACAAGCTGGCCTGTGCACTCTCAGGTTTTATGAAAGTCAGGAGATGAGTGTTTTAAGTTAGTCTGTCCCACTAAGACAGACAGGAATCCTGCTCTTTGAAAGCTGGTCTGTAGTAGTTTATGTCATTTAAAAATATGAAATTCTTGAAATTCTAAGTGGAAATTGTTGAATGAAATTTTGTCTTATGTTGCTGCCTCTCAGAATTCGGAAGAAGGCCTTAGAGAGGAGAGAAGAAACAATTATTGTGGATCGGGCTTGCAGACAAGAAACTCTTACTTATGAGATGGTAAGCTACTGTAATCTTATAGGCTCTCAGGAGCCAAAATCCAACTTCTGGTTGCTTTTTCATTCACCTCTATGAAATGTACACTGTAAATGTTTGCAGATACAAGTTCACTGGTAGTGATTAAAGATAAAGACATTTTATAGAAAGATAGGACAGGAAGTCTGCTCTTTACTGTCTGTTAGTACTGGATGTAGTTAAGGAGGAGCTCCATCTTGTTACCACTATATGACTGCCTTTTTTAAGTGCTGTGAACTTAGAAGTAGACATAGAGCTAGACAAAATGGGTAATGTTTTGCTGCTGGTGTCCAGTGTTGGAAACAGCTTCAGTGTGTGAATGATTGTGAGCTGATTTCAGTAGGGCTGAGAGAAGAAAACAGTAGCAGCACAGTGGTGGTAAATTCCTAATTCTGAGCTTTGTAAACCGAGTTTTTCAGCCATTCTAAACTGGAACCAGGAACCAAGAGTGTAGTAATCAGCCTCTGAAGAGCCTTATTGGAATTTTTAAACTGTGCTTAATAAGTTTGGGTTTTTTTAATGATTTCTTCTTAACCATTGAAGTCCTAAACAGCAAAACCTCATTTCATAAATGTTCATAGAACCATTAAGGTTAAAAGACCTTTAGGGTCATTGAGCCCAACCATTACCTTTAACACTGCCAGATCCACCACTAAACTGTGTCTCTAAGCACCACATATACACATTCTTTGAACTCTTTCAGGGACAGTGAAGTGTTGGAGTCCATGGGTTTAGCAAGCCATGAAGTGCTGTAAAAATTAGGAACAGAAGTGTAGTGAGGAAAGAACCTCCTGTGACTGTTAGACTTGTTTTTCCTCTTGAGGTTTCCTGGTCTGTTGAGAGTTATCATGTTTCAGAGATCCAGGCACATTATGTAAACAACATGATGCAAGTGCTCGGGCTCTTTGTCTGGGGAATATCTGAGAAAATAATAGCAACAGAAACCTTCATAGAGGGTTTCAGTGAATACTGCAGTATGCATTGAAAGAATGAGCACATGGTTATTTATTGCATTCTTTAAGCAAGCTGTGTCAGAGGAGTGATTCTGTGGTTGGGACCACGATGCCTTTGTACAGGAGGAGAGCAGGAGTTTGGAATGTGTCACATGAAGAAGGCAGGTGCAAAGTAGAGAGCACAGGTGTCTCTGAGTCTTACAGGAGTACAAGTTCCTGTTCCTAAATCTGAGGAATACTCCATGCTGGTGGGAGGTGTTTGTGCAGGAACACACTCTTGATTTATTGGAAAAGGAGGAAATGACCACAGAAAACTACCTTCACAGCTGGGCTATGTCTTAAACACAAAGCAGGATGAAAATCTAGGGATCATTTGTTTCTTTTCTGATACACAGTACTGTGGCAAGGGCAGTGCTGCGTTTTGGGTTTCAGTTTTGGAGAAATTATGGCCTCCAGCTATGTCTAGCTTCCCTAATAAGAGGAAGAGCTGCACTGACTGTAATTTTCATATATATCATTCTGTGTATATTTTGTAGATTAGTGTTTCCCAAATTAAGGGTTGCAATCTCCCTTTACATATGAAAGCGTTCAGTGGTGAAAGTTGGTAGCAGCTGGGTTCCATGAGGGCAGAATGACAGCAGCCTCTAATACCTTTTTGTGGGGCGTCTCAATAGCCAAGGAGCAGCCAGCTGTCTTGCAACAAAGGTGAGAAATGAAGAAACATGCTTGCAGTCAGTAATTGGAGCAGTTTCTCACCTTTCCACCTTGGAGGAAATAGGCTTTTTCCAATTCAGAAAGCTGCATAGTCAAAAATGAATTAATGTTCCTCAGCATTTCTCAGACCATTGCCCAGTGTTTATTCTGTGTGTGTGTGTGTGTGTGTATATTTATGGTTGCCAGTATAATATATATATGTGTGTGTGTGTATGTTTTTCCAGGAGTCACATGCAACTGGAAAGAGGCCAGATGATCCAACAGATCTAATTGAGGAGGGAGAACTACTTTTAACTCTGAACATCTTTTATCCTCTTATATTTCAGAAGGTTGGTATGAAATTCTCTGGGTTGTATTCTGATTATTTCCTATTCAAATAATATCCTGCTCTCCCAAGCAATTAAAATCAGTGAATCTACTGGTGACGTGGTAAACTCTTCAACTCTGATAATTTCTTAAGGCTTTTTCAGAATCTGGCTTTCATTCGGTTAGTGGTTTACATAACAAAACTGTTACAATAATTACACAGTAGTTAATTTACTTTACAGAAAGCTCAAAACTTGAAAATAAATACATGAAAACAAAAGTACTTTTTCTTGATTTCGGATAAGTGAGCTCAGACTTTGTGTCTTTTCTGCACTTTATGATGGAGAATGTAACATTTGAGTTCCTGAATAAAACTATTAAATACCTGTCTTAGGAGAGGCTGTGGCAAGATGCTGTTCAGAGAAGTGATGTGCCAGATGCTGCCAGTAATGACCTTAAGCTGTCAAATGAAGAGCAGTGCTGATGCTGACAAGTTATAATTTATCTGGGGTTTGTATTCTGTGTTCTTTGTAGCATAAAGATCACAAACCCTTCCAAACAGTCCTTGTACTGGGCAGCCAGAAGCTCACTGAACTGAGAGACTCGATTTCCTGTGTCAGTGACCTCCAGATAGGTGGTGAGTTCAGCAGTCAGCCAGATCAAGCACCAGAGCACATCAGCAAGGTAAAACTTTCTATGTGGAACCCTCTACATGTATAGGAGTCTTGAAAACATAGAAGGGGAGGCAGAGTTTTGCTTCATTGTTTTGTCTTCAGCACTAAATTCAGCTGCATTGGTTCTGCCTGTTGGTTGCACTGTAAGTAAATACTTCATAGCAGCATTGCCAAGGTGATCTGTTTTGTGCAATATCAAGAAAGATACCATAATTGCTACTGCTAGGAAATAGAAACAGAAGCAGTGAGTTTTGCGTAGGTATATTTCTGTGAATAAATTTTATTTTGAGCTGGATTCTGAAACACCAGAGGTAATAGCTTAATCCCACTAATAATAAAAAGCCAGACCATCCCACTGTGCTTTGTTGTTTGCAACTGGATGCTAATCATATGTAGGGATGAAGATTATTCTTCTCTCCCAAAACTGCTACGTATTCTCTTGGTATGAGCAAAACAATCATCTCGTTGACAATATTGAAATTGAGTCATTTTGATTATACATCATGTGACATTAGATAGAATATCAACATAGAATGGTTGACGTTGAAAGGGACTTGTGGAGGGCATCTGGTCTGCTCCCTCTGCTCAAGCAAGGCCACCTACAGCTGGCTGTTCATGACCATGTCCTGACATTTTTTACATATCTCCAAGGATGGAGGTTGCAAAACCTCCTTGGACGACCTCTGTCAGTATTCAGTCACCTGTGTCAGTAAAGAAGTGTTCCTTGAGGCTCAGGAGGAGTTGTGTGTGTTTCAGTTTGTGCTTATTGACTCTAATGCTGTCACTTGAACTGCTAAAATGAGCCTGACTCCATCCTCTTTGCACCCTCCCTAGTGGTATTGTGTATGTTAATGAGATTCCCCTACCTGAGCTTTCTCTTCAGGATTCTGACTCGCAACTTTCTCAGCCACTGCTTTTAGGAGAGATGCTGCAGTCCCATCATCTTCATGGCCCCTGTGGGACTCTTTCTCCAGTGTGTCCGTGTCTCTCTTACACTGAGCAGCCAAGAACTGAAGACAGGCCTTTCGGTATGGCCTCAGTAGTGCTGAGGGGAACTGAAGGATTGCCTTCCTTGACCTGCTAGTGGTATTTTATCTAATGCAGCACAAGATCCCATGTGCTCCATTGGCTATCCTTTTTGCAAGGACACATTGTTGCCTCATGTTCAATTTGGGATCTACCAGGTTCCCTGAGTCCTATTTGCCTAGCTGCTCTCCAGCTGAGTGGCCCTCAGCATATGGTCAATCAGCTTGTTTATCCCCAGGGGCAAGACCTTGCACTTCTCCTTGCTCAACCTCACCAAATTCTTGTTGGCCCATTTCCCTGGGCTGTTAAGATCCCTCTGGCTGGCAACAGGATCATCTGCTGTATCAGCCACTCCTTCCTGTTATGTGTCAGCAGCAGAGAGAGTAACAGTAACAGATAGAAGTGAATCAAAGAGTCTGAATGTAAAACACATTTCTACTACTGTGTCTTCATGCAGATGATCTGAGAAGTCCTGTCTTTGGAAAAGCAGCGTCTGCTTTTCCCGTGTTTTGGCAACCTAGAGTTAATAGCTCAAAGAGACCTCTGGGCATAAATAAGCATCCCCAGAGTGGTCTGATAATGGAGTGCCTGGTTGTCCATGGTTTTCCCATTTAGAATAAATAGGGATAATCTTTAGTGAGTCCTTGAAGGGTTGCTGAGGGAGAAAAAGAGGCTCAAGGGAGACATTATCATTCTCTACAACTATCTGAAGGGAGGGTGAGGACGGTATAGCCAGGTAAGGGGTCAGTTCTCATGGGTAACAAGAGACAGGATGAGAGGAAATGGCCTCAAATTGCACCAAAGAAGGTTTAGATTGGTTATTAGGAATGCAAGGGTGATCAGACATTGGAACAGGCTACTCAGGGAAGTGGTGGAATCATCAGCCATGAAAGTGTTCAAAAATGTGTGGATGTGGCACTTGGGATATAGTTTAGTGGTGAACATGGCAGTGCTGGGTTGATGGTTGGGCTTGATATCAGAGGTTTTTTACAATCTTGATGATTCTACGATTCTGTTCCAACCACTTCCTGGGACCTCAGCATACATAGTGGTCGCTTTGGAAGACAAATGCTTTCACCATGAATGCCCCATTCCTCTTTTCCTCCAGCTCTTATTGCTGAGTGCAGCATCATATGATGTGGGATATCCTTTGGGTCAGTTTGGGTCAGCTCTCCCAGCTACATTCCCTCCCAGCCTCTCACCTAGCCCCAGCCCACTGGTCTTGGGGAGACTTGGAGAGACAGCCTTGAAGCTGTGCAAGTACTGCTTAGGAGTAGCCAGGACACTGGTGTATTATTGACTCCCCTTTGCCAAAAATGCAGAGCATGCACAGGGGCTACTGTGGGGAAAGTTAACTCCACACCACATTAACTCTCTGTGCATTTGATCAGAACACAAAGTACTTCTTACTGAGGTGACAGAGAATTATTGAAGTCTTGTCCCCTGCACACATGCATGTACACATGCACACATGCACAGCTACACATGAGAGCACTTCCTGGTCACATCTGTGTAAACAAGTCAAACAGGCAATCCTGGAAGTTCCAATCACCTCACTTCTAGTGTCTCACAAGAAAATCCATCATCCTTCAAAATTCTTCCTTAATTACAAAGTTTGTCACATGTAGACAGTCCATTTGTAACATTCTCTTCCATCAAAGATCATTAACAGTTTATGGCACTCATACCAGCAGTGCAAGAGTCACCAGATGCCAGATCAACTCCATTGCCGTCACTGTGTTCTCTAAACCATATTTCTGAGTGCCACATTCGCACAGCTTTTCAACATTCTCAGGGATGAGGGATGCTGATCTCACCACTTCCCTGAGCAGCTTATTCCAATGCCTCACCATCACCTGCTGATGGGAAGTAGGGAATAAATAACTTTTTTTTTTTTTGCTTTGCTTCTGTATGCAGCCTTTGCTTTTTCTCCTTTTCTGCCTTTCTTTGAACCCATGAGCTTGCTTGTCTTACTTTGTTTCCCCAGTCCTGGTAAGCAAGAGGAATGAGAGCAGGTGGATAGGTATCTGGTAGCCACCCAAAGTAAACACACTGCATCTTGCTAATTTTTTAAAATACTGTACTTTTTTTAAAGTCAGCACCTTGTAATTACTAAGTTTGTGCAGTGATGCCTGTGTTCTTGTTCTGTGTTTTTGTAGAAGTCCATAACTTCTGTGATGGGGACTGAAATAAGAGCATTACAGTAACCCGTACTGGCTTGAGAACAATATCAGCAATATCAGCAGAGTAGCTGCGTAGTTGGCAATCAAATGAGCCCAGTTTGTCACACCAGCATCTACAATCAGAACAGAACTTTTCTTAGACACCTGTAGAATGAGGTCTCTTAATATAATTTAGATATCTAACATGCTTGGATTTTTGACATGTTCTTGTTTAAGGTGTTTATTCTCTCATAACACTAATGGAGACTTCTCTCTCTGTCTCTCAGGATCTCTACAAATCTGCCTTCTTCTATTTTGAAGGCATCTTTTATAATGATAAAAGATACCCGGAGTGCAGAGATCTGAGCAGGTACGATATTTGTAGATGTTGACTGAGGAAGAAAGACCTTAAGGAACATTTGTTTTGTTTATGACTTGTGGTGTTACAGATACTGGAATGTCTAGAGTATTAAGCTGGAATGGACTTTCCCTGCTGTTTTCCCATGATGAGTTGGTTTTTAGAGAAGTTTAACTTTACTTGCTCTACTTATTCTTTCCATTCACTTCCCTTTTGAAAAGAGTATGAATCCATTTTTTAACCTGCAAATGCTGTTTTGCTCTGTTGAGATGGGATTTCTTTGTAAAGTGACAGGTGGCATTTTGTACTGGGTTTTTAAGTGCCTTCGCTACTTGTGATGGGAATCAAAAGACTTGCCTGTAGATGTATCAGAGCT
This sequence comes from Melozone crissalis, assembly GCF_028551555.1. Classification (NCBI taxonomy): domain Eukaryota; kingdom Metazoa; phylum Chordata; class Aves; order Passeriformes; family Passerellidae; genus Melozone; species Melozone crissalis. The sequence goes on along the minus strand of NW_026535783.1, from coordinate 42,168,166 downwards.
AGAAGATGTGTCAGAAAGACAACAAGCTCAGCTGTGTGGCAGTGGTTGTCCTGCTCAGTCTTGAAAATATGCTGAATGCCTTAATTGTAAAGTTAACATGAGGTCTGTGTGACTGATCAGAAAAGAAATTTGATATTTTAAGGAAGCATGATATTGCTGACACGGTAGTGAGATTTAGGAGATCAAAATGTTTAAAATGGTTGGTATGGAAGAGCTGACTCTTGGACCCTGTTGTTCTGCCAACTTTGTATGTGACTTCAGGGAAATCCATATTTTACTTCTTGTCTTTCTGTCTGTGAACAACAATGGTCTTCACAGAAGGGCTTGTCGTAGCGTACACAGCTGGTTAGATGCCTTGTGTGTAGAAGTGTGCTGAAAAGCCAGAAAGAAATTTTCAGTAGCCCTTCCAGTGCTAAATTTTGGAAATGTAACTACACTTGTCAGCTTTGTGTTTTTCCTTGACAAAAATGAAATCAAAAAAGAAAGCTTTTTAATACTTTAAAATGAAGTCATTGACCAAGGGGGCAAAATAACCTGCTAGTAACTTGAATTATTGGACTACTTAAAAAGTATTGTGCTGCAAACACACCTGGATGGGTGCCATCAGGAGCATACACTGACTAAAACTCCTCAGGAAGCTGCCTGGTGAGGACTGAAAGGCAGATGTTTCACAAGAACAGTGGACAGTTCTGTAGTGTTGTAGTATTGCTGTGAAATCACCTTAAATTACTACCAGATGTTTTGATTTCCATCATTTAACCATGTCTCAGTGAAGAATTTTGCATGTCCCCAAGGTATCTTTTCTCTGTATTCACAGTTCATAGCTTTGCTATGCTGATGGCCTTTCTGTTTTCAGAACAATTATAGAGTGGTCAGAATCTCATGATAGAGGCTATGAAAATCTTCAGTCTGTCAAGATGGAGGACTATGTATTTAATGATTTATCCCTCAAAATTGGCTTTCCATACCTTTACTGTCACCAAGGGAACTGTGAACACATCATTATAATCACAGATATAAGGTAAGTAACTATTCTTTGGGAGTCCTTGGGCAAATGAAAGTAAGCCTTCTCTGGACAAACTTCAGACATTAGATTCTGAATGTTTGGTAGACTAACTTATTTGCTGTAAGATTGTTCTGCTGGCTTCTGCAGAGCTTAAATTTTTCTTCCATATACATGGGAGTATCTCTGAAAGAAAGAGAGTAATCTTCCTTGTTTTTTTCTTTTTCATTTGCATACAAAGACTGCTTTGCAATTAGTGTGCTATGACTGCTGTGTAACAGGAATGGCAACCACAGTGTCAAGATCTTTCCATGTAGAGCCAATGTGTGGCAGATTTACATTCTGATTCTGGAGCACCAGGGGGCAGAATGTTGTAGGCTGTGGCTGGACTCAACTGAACAATTAGTTTGAACTTGAAGCTGAGGGGCAGGAACTGAAAAGATAAAAAAAGGAATGGAAATAGTGGGCTGAGATGGATAGGCCAGGAAGAGAAGTGATGTGATAGTGACCATGAGGTGGCAGCCACATCAACAGTAGAACAATTGTGTAGACTTTGCTCAGTGAATAACTAGAGAGAGCATTCCTGTGGTTGTCTGCAGTGAGTAATGTTCTGTTCAGGAGCCTGATGTATCAAAGTGTTTATAATACATGGTGCTTTCCAAAAGGAGCATAACCCAGAGAAAAGCATAGATGTTGCACATGAATTATCTGAAGATTCCCCTGACAATAGTTTCTTAGTCTGCATAGGAAATAAAAGCTTTAAAAAGACCACAGAAAGGAGATGGTCTGAAGACTTCTGTGTTACTGCACAAACTGAATTTACTTGTGACCAGAAAATCCACAGATGATGCAACTAGCAGTCTATCTCCAGATCTTCATCTATGTTAAGAAATGTTAAGCAGAAGTCGAGTCAGAGTTTACATAGGAATTTAAATCATACCCTATCTTCAATGTCCGTGCTTATGTTCAGATAAATTTCAGTATGGCAACATCTTTATTGCGTGTGTTGTATTTATTTATTTCCCTCAAGGCTTATTCATCATGATGACTGTCTGGATAGGAATCTGTATCCCTTGCTGGTCAAGAAACATTGGCTATGTACCAGAAAATGTTTTGTGTGCAAGATGTATACAGCAAGGTATGCTACATTCTTGATGCTATTGTTGTCTCAATTCTTTCTAGGTGCTGCTGCTAACTTTAAAAAACAGTAAAAATCAAAGCTCTGTATGTGTTTCGTAATAAGAATAATCTTCACTCTTCAAGCAGTTGACCTCTGTCTAACCAGGAAAAGGCTTCCTGCAAGTAGTGTTCATTTGGAATTGATTCAGCAGTTTCAAAAGAACTAAATGAGTAGGAGATTAATTATTTGGCTCATGCTCTTTTCCATATCTAGAGACTGGCTATCTTATCAATTACTTTTGAAAATCCTGCTTTTGGGGGAAAAGGCTGTGTTTTCCTCCTTTGCAAGATACATGTTTTAAAATAATTTACCAAAAATCATACAGTGCTTTTGTTTAATCTAGCATCTGTGCAGGTATAGATCTGTCCAATAATAATATACTAAAATCTGGAGATTTTTTAAAGGCATTTAACTTGCCCCAAGGGAACTCCTAACCACTACCTGAAGACTGTGTGCTCCGCAGCTGTTCTTGAAGGAATTCTTTATGATTTTCTGCCTTTTTCTTAAAAGAGCAGAATATTTTTTCTTTAGGAAAACTTATGTTCTCAGCCTCTGTTTGACACAGCAACTGTGTCTTCATTGTCTTGCTTGTTTGGCCTTAGACTTCTCTGGAATCAGGCAAAGACCCAATTCCCCCTGAGATGGGAGTCCATCCTTGTGTTCCTAGCAGAGCCCTGAGGATGCCTTCACAATATAATCTGTGAGGCATTTGGCCATAAGGGGAGGTGGAGCCAAAGGGTCAATATGGGGGAAGGATGGGATGGGGAGGGCATTACCAGAGGTGATGTAAATGCATTAAATTAAAACCAAGATTAAGCACTAAGCTTAAGTGGGGACATGCTAAACCATAGACAGCAGAGCTGCTTTGGCTGGCTGTCCAGTGTGTTCTAATCTGTGCAGATAACATCTGTAATCACCAGAGGCCTTCAGCTGTCGTGGCCTCTTGAGTGCTATCATAAATTAATTACTGATTGCCATGGCAGGCTCTCCTTAAACATGTTAACTTGTGTTCATGTTAACTTCAGTGCTTGCTGGAGTGTGCTGCAATCCTCACCTTTTCATGTCTGCATCATTTGGGTCCTGCTTTTAGACTCCTAAATGGTTTTGATTACTCAGAGGAGCTTGGGTCAGTACACATCTGCTCCATTTCACAGTTTCTTGCATTAAGGAAGAAAAAGATTTATCTTTTATGATTTAGATGGCCAAAGGGTGGACAGAAGATTCCTGGTTTGTTTTGTTTTTTGAATGCACTGTACCAGCAATACAGGTTTAGAGAGTTTCTCAGGAAGTGCTGCTGGAGCTGCTGGGGTTGACATGGAATGGGTGTGGAGTTTGGAAATGAGCTGCATGCATGGGATAGGAGATATGTAATATAGGTAGAACCTTGTGTTTATAAAATTATTACTGTTGTTTGTTGCTGCCATCCCCAATCCTGAGTAAAATGTTGAGATGTTTGCCTCAAGTGTGTTTCACTCATAAGAATACACTTGTGTTTTGTAACCTGCAGGTGGGTAACCAACAGAGACAGTCTGGCACCAGAGGATCCTTGTTTCTTCTGTGATGTTTGTTTTCGGATGCTCCATTATGATGCAGAAGGCAATAAACTGGGAGAGTTTCTTGCATATCCTTATGTTGATCCTGGGATTTTCAACTGAAACTGACATGTGCCAGGATTAATTCAGTGAATGACATTGTTGAATGTGTTACTCTGGCTGTTAAAACCACTGAACAGCTTGGGGTTTGAGCATACTGCTGGGTTTCATGTCAGGTGTGTAATCCTCTCCTGTGAGCAGGAAGGAGCCCTTTGCACTTGAAGACTATCTGGTGTGTTTTTCTGAGTAAGTAAGTATGATTTTTACAGATAAGTTGGCATGCAAAAATGTAATACACTTTTACAACATTCCAGTAGTTTGGATGCTATGGACTATAAATATGGATGTTTGAGAATACCTGGCAAAAGAAACCATGACTTTAAAAAGCTCTGTGTATCCAAGGCTTTGTAAACCTCTGTGGATGAGAACATGGTCTGTATATATCTTACCTTGAAAACTCTGGTGGTTGCCATATTTGAACAAGGATGGGTGGCACTAAATTTGTAGGGAGGAGAACGCTTTCTGAGAGAGAATCTCAGAATGCTGGTTAAACTCTTGGGTCTTTCCTACAAATGAAAGGTTACATCTGAAGGCTTTTGCTGTCCCTGGTTTCTGACTCTGAGGACTGATTCTGTAGAGAAGAAACTGCATTTCACCATTACTGAATTGTAGCCTGCCTTTTAAATAATTTTGCCAGCTGTTTACAGTGTATGAGTGTTCATTGTGCACCTTTTTATTTAGTATCATTCTTTTATTGTAATGTAATGGTTTTTTTAATTAAAATGTGGCAAATTTGTAGTTCCTACAAGTCTCTTGTTAAACTGAAACTTTGTTAAGACAGGATATTCTTTTTTTTTAAGTGTTCTGGAATTAAGAGTATGTTAGTGGCAATATTTGTTTTCGGAAAGTTAGAGCTAACTGCCCATACAGAAAAGTGACAAACTGAATCCTGTTGAAGTCCTGTAGCTGCAGATTCTGCCAGTGCTGACTTGATTATCTTAGATGTCTTGAAACACAGGTATCTGAAGCACTTGCGGGACTCCATTGATCACTCCCATATCTTACTGCTTTCTAGTGGTGTATTAAGTCATTTGAATGTAAATCCATGCTTTTTTTAGGAAAAAAAAAAGTTTCTTTTTCTTCCTGTCTTGTAAACCCGCCAGCTGTTGGTCTGTGTATTTCAATGAACCAACCACTTGTAAAAGGTGGTGATAGTTCTCTTATCCTTCAGGAATCTGCAGAAAATGGAATGCCCTGCCCATGACAACTGTGACAAGTCCAGCTGCTGGGGCTGGACTGCTTTGGGGCGCTGCAGCAGCTGCTTTAAATGTCCTCTACTATACAGCTCTAGTTGCAACTTCAGCATTTGCCTCACAAGTTGCTACTCCTCATCTTTCCCCTATCTTCTCCTCTTTCAGCTGTCTCCCATAAATACACAGCCTTCCCAGTCCTCTTTAGTATTGGATGGGGGATCATATAGAGAGCTAGCTTGAGTTCTAAAGCAGCAATCAGTAGTTTTTTTGTGGGGGCTTTTTTTTTCCTTCTTTAGCCGTAGAGAGAAGGGATTGGCAAAATAAGAGTTTACTCTTTCATTAAATTAATTTGCCTCAAATATGCTGTCTCTAACACAACCCATTTGTCTTCTTAATTAAAAGTTAAGATCAAATATATTTCAAAATTGGTGTCCCTGCAGATTAAGAAATTTTAGTGGGTCATTCCCATACTTCCAGTAAGGCAGAGAGAAGCTAGTCACAGTCTGGGTGTGGGAGTTGAGAGCATTCAGTGCTTAACTACAGAACAGAGAAGAATCGTATTAGAAGCTTGCTGATTGTATGATGTGGTCCTCTTTCATATTCAGTGATGCATCTTGAATGACAAATGGAACAAAAAGGTTACACTAAGTCATAGGTTCTAAAGATCCCAGAAGCTGTCACAGGACAACTCAGTCTGGTCTAGATTTGATAAGTCTTTCTGAATGAGTCCTCTGAGTGAAATCCAGCATTGTGTACAATGCCCATTTGTAGCTAAATCTCTATGACACCAGCTGGTTATTTGTTTTAGCAATTTATTAAATGCTGTGAGTATTTTGATGATGAAAATGTCCAAGCAGGTTTTTTTCATGACAAAAAATGAGAAAAAAAAATCTTTTTAATAATCTCTTGTCTGTGTGTTGCTAGTTGAATCTCAAAAACATTAACCTGAATCTGTGGTTGGCTTTTGGATTTGATTTTTCCTTTACAAGTTATTTCAAAATTCCCAAATCTCTTGCAGATTCTCTCCCTAATGCAAGTTTATGCCTTGCTGACAAGGTGATACAGAGCACTGTATCCTGTATTGAGGAAGAGGAGAGGTCCCTCTGATTGTATGTTAATATGAAGTTCCAAAGCAATACATAATTCATATAAACAGTGCTATAGCATTTCCCAGTGCTACCCAGGCACTTGTAACATTCCCACAACAGTCCTCTATGTACTTGAATGATGAACAGCTCTACAGGACTTGACCATCAGATAAGCAGCATTCTCATTTAGCTCACAAATAGAGGTTAGTCACTATATGCTGGATTTTGCAGATTTCCACATTCCAGCTAGTCATAAAATGTACTTTATTCAAACCTCAAGAAATTCAGACAATATTTTAAGCTGTAGTAAACTCCATTCTTGAAGGAGGGATGCTGTTGTTGAAGTTAACTCTGCTTTAAATTTTGTGCATAGCTGTGTTTTCTTTCTTAAGAAACAATCAGCCTTATTCCTTGTGAGACTAAGTGACTGCCCAGTTAGTCTCAGCTCTTATGTTTGTATCTTTCAATAGACAGTTTAGGGCCATTAAGGCCCATTCTGTAGTTATGTCAGAGTTTGTGTATTTAAGTTATTTCTAGTTTGTAAATGGGCAGTAAATTAAGGCAGCAAAAGCCCAAGCAGCTGTATGGACAGAGTGATTGCATCACACAATCAGGACCTTCATCTCTGAAGCAGTGGCAAGGTGCTCCATTATATCTGAAACAGTTGTGACAGATGAGTTAGCTTATCAATATTTGTGTGAAAACTAGGTGGCTTTGGCAATTCAGCATCCTTGTCAAATATACAGTACATTTTTTTTTTTTTTTGGTATAAGGTTTGATAAAAAGGGATGGTAAAAAATGAGAAATGCTTTATATGAGGATTTCCAGTAACATCTTTACAGAAATACTTTCAAGGGTACAAGTGGAAGTCGTTTGAGTTTCTTGAGGTTTGAATAAAGTACATCTTATGACTAAATCCAGCATATAGCAGCATATAGTGACTAGCCTCTATTTGTAAGCTAAATGAGAATGCTGCTTATCTGGTGGTCAAGCTGTACAGCCACTCCCCTTAACAGTCATCATTCCCCTTAACATCAGTCTGTTGTGAAGTGCAAGAGATTGCCAGAAGTCACAGTCTGTGGAGGCCAATCATCATGGCCATCTGCCAAAGACAGCTTCATACTGCAGCTGCCATGGTGATTGAACTTGCAGGTTTAACTTCAGGTATTATCTTCAAGAGCTGAAATGCAGGAGTGAGCAACCTCAAAATGTCAGAAGCCAACCTGGCAAAGCAGGAGGCCAGGTTAGGCGAGTAGGGGTATTCTTTTTGAGTCTAGGCAGACCAAGAAGGTGTGTGCTTGGTGAGGCAAGGACAGGGGACATGCATGCGAGGAATATGGAGATGGTGCTCCCTGCTGTAGAAGAACATTAATGTGGTCAAAGCTCAACTGGGGTTGAAGCTTCCAAAACTGTGGGCACAATGAAAAGAAGGCTTTTAAATATATCAATAGCAAAAGGCAGTGCAGAAAAAACATTGGCCCACACCTACAGGATGAGGGTGGTCACCTCACCATCTCAGTCAGAGATGTTACTGCTTTCTTTGCCTCTCTTCAGCATGGATTATGGGGCATGGGGGTCCCAATGTCCTGAGCCGGAGGACCAGGACTGTGAGAATGATCAGCTCCTAGTGGACCCTGAACTTATGCAGGATCTGGTGGATCCCTTTAAAGTGTTTGGGGCTTGATGGGATTCATCCAAGAGTACTCAAAAGAGCTGTCTGATGTCACTGCAAGGTCTCTCAATGATTTTTGAATTATTTTGGGAATTTAGAGGGGTCCCAGTCAACTGAAATCTGGCTAACATTGTTCCAATTTTCAAGAACGGCAAGAAAGATCACCCTGAAAACTACAGACCTGTCAGTCTTACTTCAGTGACTGGTAAAATTTTGGAGGATATTATTCTGTGAGTTCCTGAAAACACCTGAAGGACAATGCAGGTTTCAGTCAGAACTAGCCCAGCTTCATGACAAGGAAGTCCTGCTTATGAAACCAAATTTCCTTTTATGACAAGGTAACACACCTAGATAAACAAGGGGAGCCAGAACAAGTAATCTTTTAGGATTTCAGTAAAGCTTTCAATACTTTCACAGTATCCTCCTGGAAGAACATATCCTGTGCACAGTACAATAAATGCCTCGTGAAGTGGGTGAGCAACTGGCTCATGGGTTGGGTACAGGGGATGTCAGTGAATGGGGTGACAGCAGACTGGTGACCTGTCACTATTGGGGTTCCAAAGGGCTCCACCCTGGGCTCTGTGCTCTTTATCCTCTTTATTAACAACCTGGATGCAGGACTTGAATGGATACTGAGTAAATTTGCCAATGGTATTAAACTGGGAGAAGCTGTTGACTCCCTCAAGGGTGGGGAGGCCCTGCAGAGAGACCTTCATAAAGTGGGGAAGGCTGGGCAATCACCAAACATATGAAGTTCAACAAGGGAAAGTGCCAGATTCTGAGATGCACCAAGGATGGGGCAACCCTGGATGTATGGACATACTGGGAAATGAAAGTGCTAGAAAGTAGGGCCATGGAAAGGGGCCTGGGGGTCCTGGTTTATGGCAAGTTGAACATGGGTCAGCACTGCAGCCAGGAAGGCCAACCCTGCCCTGGGGGGCATCAGGCAGTCAGGTAAGGGAGGAGGGGATTGTCCTGCTCTGCTCTGCGCTGGGACAGCCTCACCTCAAGTGCTGGGAGCAGGTTTAGGTGCCACAATATAAGACATGAAACTGATAAGAGTGCCCAAAATAGGGTAGTGAGGATGGTGAAGAGCCTTGAGGAAAGGCTGAGGTCACTTGAACTGTTCAGCCTGGAGGAGACTGAAGCAAGATGTCCTCACAGTCTACAACTTATTCACAAGGGGAAGAGGAGGGAGGCCAGCACAGATCTCTTGTTTGTGATCAGTTACAGGACCCAAGGGAATGGCCGGAAGCTGTCTCGGGAGGTTTAGGTTCGATATTCAGAAAAGTTTCTTCCCCCAGAGGGTGATTGGGCACTAGAACAGCTCCCCAGGGCAGTGGTCACAGCAGCAGCCTGACAGAGTTCAAGAAGTGGTTGGGCAATGCTGTCAGGCACATGGTGGGACTCTTGGAGTGTGCTGTGCAGAGCCAGGAGTTGGGACTTTGATGATCCTTGTGAGTCCCCTTCAGCTCAGCATGTTCTATGTGCATTCTCAGGATTTTCAAACTCCAATTTCTAACCCGGCTGTCCTCTTGTCAAATACTACAAACAAGTTGTTACAGTATTGGGCAAAGTCTGTGTTTCAAGAAACACGCTTCTGAGAGGTTTGTACCCATTCTATTCCCTTTCGTGCCTCCAGGAGTTAAACATTTTACCAGTGTTTCTGTTAAAATTCTAGTTAGAGGTCCCCAAGTTAATGCCAAAGCAGTAAAATCAAAATGGTACTAAACCCAGACTCGTGTTTTTCCTATGAATAGTTCTTTCTATACAAGGATGTCTTAATCAGTTTGAAATTCTTTAATTCCATAAATTGTTCAAGACAGTGTTTTCCAACCATTCTGCATCAACAGGTTCTGTTGTGAGAACACCACACTTTTCAGTATACTTACTATAACAAAAGCAAACCATAAAAGTCACATTGCAGTAAATTGGCACAAGGCATTTTGCAAGAAAGAACTAAAATTATTAAAAAAAAAAACAAACAATGAAGTATACTCATACATTAACATTGTAACAGCTATAAAAATGCCGCTTTCAACTCCTACAAAACACAGTGAAAAGACATCCCCAACAAGAGTTGAAAAACTGCACAGAGGTAAGTATCATAGGAAGAGAGGTTTTATACAAATGAAGCAACTGGAGAGTTAGAAGTATTTACACTTTTTCTTGCTATTAACTAGACAAACACAGTAGTAAGTTAAAAATATACTACAACTCTAAGTCCTGTAACATGTAAGCATTTTCTAAGTGGGACTTTCATCTTTTGAAATGTGTTACCTCTTAATACTGGATATAACTATTGGCAAAAGTGTTTAAATACTTTCAAACCAAGATTAAAGGGACTTTTATTCCACAAAATTTAACTTCAAAATACTATGCTTATAAAATTATTTAGAATTTCAGCAGTCTATAGATTTCAAATGCAAAACTTAACAATCCTCTTTAATTTGTAATTTAAAAAACCAAACAACAAAACTTCAGTGATGTCATTTGTTTTCAAAGGCAGAATCATCTGCTGGCTTTTCAAGCTCTCTCTCTTCACCACATGCCCTAGAAACAAAATAAAGCAATGTTATTGATCACATATAAAGGCAGCAAGCAAAGCTTATTCCAGGTGATTGCACAGTCTAGAGCAAGGATGCTGATGAACACTCAGCAGTACATGAAGTCTGGAGAACTGAGGCTGTTAGTGGTGCCAGCTGTTATGTTACCCCAACAATGCCCTCAAATCTGAAGCTCAGCTGGCAGTGAGTGGCATCGCTATGATGTATGTGATGGGCTGTGAAGGGCAGTCATTCAGAGCTCCATTTGTGTCTGTACTGTTTGTCAGTTTAGGTGGAAAAGTGCTCTAGCTTAACATGCTTTACCTCCTGCCACTGAAATCCACTGTATCCTCGAAGACTGAGGTAACCTTGTGGGGAAGTATGTATTTTTACAAAAAACACCCTGAAAAATGTTCTTAAGTACATTAAGTACATTCTTAAGTACATTAAGTACATCAGATCAGAAATTTTAAGTTACAGAACTTTTTTCAAAATTTCTGAATTACATCTTCAGAAAGGTACAGAGATGTCTTCCCTCTAGCAGAGGGAGAAATGTTCAGAACTTAATACAGTCCTGTGATTTAAGAGGTTTACCAGCTCTTTGCTTAAGAGTGAGCCACACAGGTGTTCTGGACATTATTTATTTTGTTTACTTGTTTCCCACTTATAAGAAACCACTAAAAATGTAGAAAAAATACTGAATGAAAGGAATTTTGTATGCTGGAGAGTATGGAGCTTGAATTCAAACACGTGGATGCATTTCTCAAGATGCACTGTGTTTGCAAGGAGTTAATTTAAAAATGTAGTTTGTTGCTGTTAGCTACCAGTAAGGTCACAGACCCTGTGTCCAAGCAGCCGTACAGTTTTTTTTGGAAAGTGGGTTTCTTTATCAAAGATCATTGGAGTGTGGGCTCAAATCCAGAGCAAACACCACACACACACTTAATATAAATGTTTATTTATTTTGTTTAAGCAGGGGTGTAGAATATAACCTGTGTGAGAACTTACACTTGTAACTCCACTGTGTTCCTGTAGCATGCTGCTTGTTCAGACCAAGTGAATATTTAGCATAACTGGTTGAAAACCCCCAAATCCACTTCAGTACTTCTGAGGCTGCCTCACAGTAAATACTAGGTATTTTTTTATCTTAAGTGGGTTTTTTTTGCTGTTTTGTTGTGTTTAAGTTTACCTTACTGTAAATAACAGTCAATATTTTAACTTGGCAGATAGCCAAAAGAATGCCAGGCAGCTGCAATTTCTCCTGATGTGCATGAATATTGTGGTGAAAGGAGCTTGCTCCAATACATACTGCTCAACAAAAAGAATCTCTGAGTGCAAGGTGTAGAGTGCCTGGAGAAAGCAAAGTGTACTACAAACTTGTTACTAAACTCTATTAAGTGTTTCTTTTTCTGCAAGAGATTATTGCTTGTTGTTTATGTTTACAAAACATTTTTTGCTGCAACCAAGGTTTAAATACTTAATGCCAGACAAACTGAAGCATTCTTCTGGCTTCGTGTTTAAAATGGTAAGTGCATCCACCTCTATAAGCCAGTCAGACTTCTGGAATTTCACAGGTTTAGGTCCTAGCCTGCAGTTTGGCTGATTTGACTGATTCTTATAGCCAAACTGTAGAAAATGATTTACAGTGGGCTGTCTATTGATGACAATCCATGAATTCACAAAAAATTAATAAATATCATTAGTTTCTGTAAGACTTGGTTCAGACTTCCTTTGCTTCCAACTTAATAGCCTAAAACACAGGAAAAAGCTTTTAGTTTGCCGAGGTCCACCACATGCTAATTCTCTCCAATAGCAAGACGTCCTGTAATGTTTTTTAAGTCTCCACCACAGCAGCAAGTGAAATAACATTTAAAATATTAATTCAAAACTTAAACAGAAGATTTGCACACTGTTACTCTCTAAAGCTGAGAGTAAACTCTGTGAAGAAAACAGTAGCTTAACATGGTTAAGTAACTTCAATCTACTGCTGTTTTATTTTACGTGTTTTAAACTAGAGCAGAACAGATCATCAGCTCAATAATGTTATTAACTCACTTTTTCTTACTGCCAACTTCATGCCTATCTTTCCTTTCTTCAGCACTTTCTCCATTGTGTTGTGACTGGTTGGTGTCCTGGGCTTCAGACCCTCCATTCAGAATCTTTGAACCTTTAAAATGGAAGAGCAGAAAAGTGGTACTTGCAGGAAATAAAACTGTATTATAAAAGCCCTCGGTAATTTCTCTACCTTAATCAAATAAAACACTATAAATATTTCCCCCTTCACCTTGATATCCAAGCAGCTGAAACAATACAAAAGACACTAACTGATATGGCTTCAGTTTCTGAACATCCCATACAATGTGCCTCATCCCATGGAAATTGAACAGTTTGTATTTTTAATGCAATTTCTAGTTCTTCCTGTGCTTGCTAGGCTACAGATCATAGGCCTAATGCTTGTTTGTATACTGAGCAGTGAGAGAATATACTTCAGTAGTAAATTCTTTTTACCAGTCTAACCAGATCAGTTAATTTTGGAGATTCTTTTTACTTTAACTAATGAAGTTATTCCATTACATCTCATTTACTCTTGAATCCAACAAATTACGTATAATCAAAATACAAGTTATATAAATAGAAGTGTTTAATGATAGCATGGATTTTTCAAGCAGAAAAGCAGCACTAGGCTGGAAGTAGTATTTAGTGAAGTCAAAGCAGAAAAATTAAACATCTTTTAGAATTTCTGTGATGACTACATGTTTTGCTGTGGTATTATAAGTCAGTGAGTTTTAAGTGAGTTGAGGAACGTCACTCTCTGAAGTGATGGTCCATTTTACTTGAAGTTGCAAATTTATAAAAGAACTCCTCTATGAAACTAAAGAGCTACAGTGAGAAAAAAAGACAAGACGTTATTAATCTGAATTTTTACAGTTTATCTGTTTACACTTGCTCAGAATCAGTTCTGAACTCAAAGGCTACAGGAGGAATTTGAGAAAACAGTAAATGCTATATTACCATGTTACAAAGCAGATGATCTGATGCTGTGCATTAAGTACCACCAATTACAGCATCATTCTCTGTCTTGACTGTCATTGTGAAGATAGTCAAGGTTCAGCAGTTCAGTTTTTAAAAGGGCAAAAGAATGCATATAAGGATCAGATTTTCTTTTTACAGCAAATAAAGAAAAAACTACTTCCATAAAATATTCCTCTACTCTGATAGAACTTATTCCCATTCTCCATGTGACTGGGCAACAACCTGGTATTTCACTGTGTGTGTTCTGCTGAAGTTGTGTTAACCTTATCTGGAGTGGCTTCGCTAGCCAGACTATGCCCAGGAAGCCTCTCAATATAGTTTCTTTCTTAAAGTATTAGTTGTGCTATCACTGGTTTGGGGAAAGATCTGTATGGAACCTCTACTTCATCACATATTCTCTCACCAGAAAATGGTTGGACTTTAATCATCCTTGCTTTTTTAGCAATTACAAGTATAGTGATATTCCTACTATAGTTGTGTTGAATCCTTGGCACCTCAGTTACAGTAATTTGTTTAGTCTTGATCCGTGTGTGGTGTTAACTTTTAAAAGATTTTCTGAAAAAAAAACAAAACCCAGTTCTGCTTCCAAAATTCAATTTCAAAGTAAATGCAGTTTCTGTGAGGTGCGTGTGGAGATCAAGGATCTAAATAACTTGAATAATGAGCAGAACTCCTATATTGCAACATAGCTTTCCAGTGAGTCTGTCTCATTTTGTTCTTCTATTTAAAAATGTATATATTTTAGTACTGACTTAAAGTTATTATTCAGCTTGCTTACTACGGAAAGCTTTTGATATTCTGCTGTACGAGTGCTCATGACTGATGTGGAACTGTACTGTTAAGAGCATAAATACATTCTCCTGCCATAAGTTATTATTTCTTTATTGTCAGGCTGAAGAACTACTGAAGTTGTATCTGGGAAGTAACACAGAAGTGGTTAAAAGTTGCTGCTACATATGGTAGAGCATGCATGATATAGAAGGAGGCTAGGGAAGGAAACTAAGCCGTTTCAAGTTCTCATTCAGTGGCAGAAGCTTAGGCACTAAAAAACTACTAGAGGAATAGAATATTGTGTTGGTCTTGGCTGGGGTAGAGTTAATTTTCTTCATGGTGGTGAATATGGGGCTGTGTTCTAGATTTGTGCTGAATGCAAAGTTGATAATACAGAGATTTTTTTTTTACTTCTGAGCAGGGCTTACACACAGCCAAGGCCTTTTTACGTTCCCACATTGGGGAAGAAACTGGGGGTACATGGGAGGGGACACAGCCGAGACAGATGATCCAAACTGACATTTCAGACCATATGGCATCACACTCAGTATGTGAAGTAGTGGGGAAGGAAGGGGGAATATATTTGAGTCATGGCATTTTTTTCCTATTATGTGTGAGGGCCCTGCTCTGCTGGCGATGGCTGAACACCTGCCTGCCCATGGGAAGCACTGAATTAATTCCTTGGTTTGCTTTCATGGGGACAGCTTTGGCTTTCCCCATTAAACTGCTTATCTTCACCTGTAAGTTTTCTTTCTTTTATGATTCTGATTCTCTCCCTGATCCTACTGGTGGAGGAGTGAGCGAGCGGCTGTGAGGGGCTTGGCTGCTGGCTTGGGTTAAAGTGGGTTAAATGGTAGTATGCCATTCTACCCCACATGTAATGTTTTGGTGTGATTTTTTTTTTAATTCTGTAATCAAGTTAGATAATTTACAGAAGTAAAATTTGCAAGACCTAATTTTTGCAAAAGCCATTTCCTTTAGCCAACTGAGATAAAATGGCCATGGTAAATGTTACATTGAATTTGAAAGTTATTCGTAGCAGTACTGTCCTTGACAACTTCAGATATGAAAATAGACTGGTGAAATTCCTGCATCAAGGATATTTTGAAGTTAGCTCAGAAATAATGGAGACTAAGTCTTTTATGTGACAAGAAAGTAAAGCCACAGTGACTTACCTGTTTGGTCTTTTTCCTTTTCAGTTTTTTTATTTGCTCCTTTCTTCCCCTGTTCTTTGGTTTTATTAGCTTCTTCATGCTGCTTTTGCTCAGCAAGTGATTTATTCAGTACTTGGGAAAGAACAGAATCTCCTTCCCCAACCAGAAACATGGTCTTGAACTTATTATATAGCATTGTAGATTTCTCCATGATAACTTGGCTAATTTTAAATTTCCGTATCTGAAATCAAAGTAATAAAACAGGCTCCACTTAGGTCCTTAAATATCTGTGTAATTTCATTACATGCTAGCTTTAATTAATTTAACCTACAATGAGATCACAGACTTTTGCACTTGAAGCGTCACAGAACTGCCAGGTTGAGAGGGGTCTCAAAAGATCTTCTGGTCCTACCCTTCACAAGAAAGGGACCACATTATCAAGGACCCTTGATCCCATCACAATTTGAAAACCTGTAGAGATGGAACTCCACCACATCCCTGAGGAGGCTGTTACAGTAAAACAATTGTTCTTACTGAAAAAAAAAAAATACTTTTTCAGCATCAGAATAAAACCCTTCCCAGTGCAACTTGTACCCATTACCCTACATCTGGTGAAGACAAAAGCCTCGACCCTCTGGAATAACGTGATGACTTTTCTAGGAAGGAAGGAACTAAACCCTTTACTTTTTGATTAAAGGGCAGGTTCTCCAGCCCTTTGATCTTGATGGCCCTCCTCTGAGCCCTTTCCAGTCTGTCTACATCATTCTTGATCTGTAGGGATCCAGACTGGACAGAGTGCTCCAATAGTAAATAAAGCTGGTATCAATTTAGGAAAACATATACTCAACATTAACTAACACTGAAAATCTCACCTTCTTGAGAGTTAAGATCATCTCTGTATGTTTCTGAGCTTGTTGCATTGTGACTTGAAGGGATGCAAGCTCATCAAGAGCCTCAATGCACCTGTTCACATCCTGTATATAAACAAAGAATTAGTCTGAAGACTTACATATTAGTAATCTTTAATTAGCCATACTAATCTAACTTCTGTATTCAATGACATCCTCCCATAATTAATTCTTCCTGAATTTGACTATGTACTTAATTTTAGAACAATTTATATAGTCAAACTTGCCAACAAAAATTTAACACTAGTTGTCTCTTAGCTAAATAAAAGGCAGATTATATTTAATTAAGTTGTAACATTTAGCAAGAATTTTAAGCTTTCAACATACATAAAAAGCAAGCTTTATGCTGCTTTCTTGATTCGAGAACTTCTAAGCTCAAAGCTGTTCACCATAGTCAGGCTTTACCTTGCACAATTTTTCACAAGTGATTAACCACTGAGAAGGCAGGAAAGCCTGTTCAACAAACAACTGTTCTTATACACTCCCTGCCACCCAATATGCTTTGCCCTCTTTTTAAGTTTTCACAGATACACCACCATCCAGTCTGAGGGGCTCAGCCATGCCCTGCAGTGGTTCCTCCACTGGAGCAGGCTGGAACTGATTAAGTCTAGCACAAGGCAGTCCCCCACCACCTCAGTACCAGAACCTTGCTTCCAACACCCAGAACAACTCTGTGTTTCCCTAGCTGGAACAGCTTCCTGCTCCTCATGCCATACTTCTTCACTCATGCTTATTTTCTTTTCTCTGTATTTTCTCCAGACTGAACACTCCCAGCTCTCTTGGCTTTCTCTTTTTCAACACATGCTCCAAGCCACTGATCCATCTTTGTGGCCCTTTACTGGGCACCCTACAGTAGGTCCATGTCTCTATTTTTCTAGGGAGCTTAAAATACAGTCCAGTATCTCATCAGTGCCAAGTAGAGCACAACCACCACACTCCTTCCACGTTCTGGCAACTCTCTCTAATGCAGCCCAGAAAACTATTAGCCACTTTTAACTGCAGAACTGTGTTGGTGGCTCATGCTAAGATTGGTGTCTACCAATACCCCCAGGTTATTTTCTGACAAACTGCTATTCAGCCACTCAGTCTCCAGCCCATGCTGGAGGCACAGGGTTGTCATTCCACAGGTGCACTACTGGAACTGAAGTTGAGGAAGTTCCTGTTGACCCATTTCTCCAGCCTGTTCAAGTCTCTGGACAGTAACACTCCCATCAAACCTTTGATTTCAGTTTTGTATCATTTGCAAACTTGCTATTGGTGTGGTTTGTGTCATCATCCCAGTCTTTAATGACATGTTTTAATAGTACTGACTAGTGACTGGCCTGTAGCTGGACTCTGCCACCAATTAGTTTTTTTGTGTCCTGCTGGTCAGCCAGTTTTCAGTCCACCTTTTCATCCGCCTTTTTAGTTCAGACCTCTTAAGTTTATCTTTGAAACTGTCCTGAGAGACAGTGTCAAAAGCCTTTTTAATCTTAACAGAAACAATATCCATTCTTTCATCCACCAAGCCAATCATCTCACAAAAGGACATCATTTCAGCCAAGCATAATTTCATCTTCATTATGCTGACAAGTCTCAGAGCTCTTACTGTACTTTATATCACTGGAAACAATTTCTAGGAGGATTTGTCCCATCACATTTCAAGGGACTGGTGTGAGAATTACTGGCCTGTAGTAACTTAGATCCTCCTTCTGCAAGATGCGTGAGACATTTGCTGTCTTCCTGTCCTCAGGAACCAGCCCCTCATCACCATGACTTTTCAAAAACAAAATGGAGTGGATGGATAATGACATCACCAGCTCCTCTAGCACTCTTATGCTTATTCTGTATTGGATCTCTGTCTAAATGTTCTCTAATTTGATCTTTGTCCTCTGAGCATCAAGGTTTTCTTGTTTAATCTTCCCATGATCTCAGGGACCTAGGATTCCTGAACAGAATTGTACAAGCAAACTGAAGTCAAGAAGACACTGGTGACCTCAGACTTTTCACTACTTGTTACCTCCTATTTAATTCACTAGGGTGCCTATCTCCTTATCCCATTCAGCAGCAGACCCACATTTACCTAGACTTTAATATGAATCAACCTTGAGAAGGGGGTAATCCCTAAAAGTGAGCCAGGTCTCCTTGTCCTGTCTTCCTTCTAGCATGGCCTTTTAAGAGATTCTTCCAAGCAGATCCCTGTAGAGGTCAAAGTCTGCTCTCCTGAGTCCAGGGCTGTGATCCTTTTCATCCTGCTCCCTTCTCCCTGAACTTCTCTACCACAGTCACTGCAGCCAAGGTTGCCCCCACCTTCACATGCCTGACCAGATCTTTGCTTTCTGGAGAATCAGGTCTTGCCTTATCAACTCCTTCATCACCTGTGTTAGGCAATTATCAAACTCCAGAAGCTTCCGGCATTGTAGTGTTATGTGCATGTCCTTTCAGCAAATACTAGGATGTTTTAAGCTTTTAGTTAGAATCAAAGGTGTCTCCCCACTATCTTAAGATGACTAAATTCTCTACTTCTCCTTGATCAGGTGATCTGCAGAAGATATTCTCAGGATGTCACTCATTTTGGTTTGCCCATTAATCCTGACCTATAAGCTCCCAGTTGGCTTATGAGCTGTCCCAGTGCAAAGCTCCACACATTTCAGCTGGTCTCTCACATAAAGTTATCCTTCATCTTGTATTCCCCGCTTCCCATCTTTCCTAAAGAGCCTGTAAACATATAAGGCAAGGCTCACCTCACTTCTACCCGAATCTCTGATACCAATAAAACCACAGCCCTGCAATTGCAGAGAGATGTCCAGTTTCCCACAACAGCTCCTCACACTATATGTATGAGTGTACAGACATCCCTAAGAGAAATACAGTTGTGCTGACATTCCAGAAAGGTTATGAGAGTTTTCCTCATTATGCTAGGCTGCCAGTAATTCCTCATTTAATGTGCTGATGCTTGTGATCATGCCACTTCAGTCCTGTTCTGCAAAGAAATTCTGATGATTACTAAGTCAGTTTACATCATGCTGCTGACATCTGTTTACATCTGATTGCCATCCTGCTCCACCATTGCCTCCTCTGCTACCATTCCTAGTTTGATGCTCTTTAACTAGGCTGGCTAGCCCACTGGCAGCACTATTTTTGGGTAGATCCTGCCACCTCCTAGCACACCTATCCACTCCTTTGTGACAGCTTTCCTCAATAAAGGGATCACTACCTGGGTCCCCATGCCTTTACTATTACCCTCAAAGTCACACAGCCATGCTTGATACTTTCCAAGTGTCCCCTGACAGTATCATGAGTGCCCAACCTGAAAATCTGCAGCAGCAAATACTCATAAGGCCAGAAAGCCTCAAATATCTGCCAGTAACATACCAAACCCAAGCCCCTGACAAGCAGCAGATTTCCCTTGACAGTGAGTGGAGTCGGACTGGAGCCCTAATCACTTGCATCCTGCTGCTGCATCCAATGTCCTGGTTTTTCCACATGGCTCAACAAGCTGACCTGGCACCAGATGTTCTATTTGATGTAATTCTATCTGAATGCTTCTGGCAAATAATTTATTATGTAGCATTTTCAAACAAAACAGATTTCATTTGCTGACACTTATCTTTCACTGCCCACAGTAACTACATTTAAGCACTAGTTATCCTTCATATGGAAAAAATGCTTTTCATTTTCAGAGTATTAATTAAAAACAAGAACACATGCCCAGTATTTCCTACTGGAATTTGAAACATGAATCAGTTTAAAAAAACATACTTACAAGATTATCAATTTTCAGGGAATTCTTTATTTCTGCATGTATCCTTTGAAGCCTAGAATCCACTGAAGTTTCTGAAGATTAAAAATAATACTCATGAACATTTGTTAATCACATCGGGCTTGCTTTTGCAGAAATAATTCCACAAGAATGAACCTCATACAGAATGCAGAAGAAAACAGGCAGACATCCTACATGCAGGTCCACACATAAATACAATCAGAAAAAAAGTACACAGCTTTTTAAAATTGAATAAATTGTGTGGCAACCCATGCAATTTTTTCCTTAGGAGTTATAACTGAAAAGACTTTTCTATTCCAAAACACAGCTGTCACCCTCTAATTGTAGGCCAGCTTAATGAGAGGTTTTAATAAATTTTATGAGTTATAAAGCTGGAAGACTCTCCATGACAGGACACCTGGATATTGATGGTTTGTTTTCAGTAAACTTGTCACAATTCAAGTTACAGTCCAAATCCAATAAAATAAAATGTTCCCAGTGCACATGCTTCAGAAGTGTGAAAGATGAATGGACATGGCATTCCTGAATTCAGATGCTGAATACCTGCTTGGATTTAGTACATATTCTGAACAATAGTGCAAGCAAACAGATTTCTTTAAGTCAAACCCATCTTGGATGGGTTTTGATTGCTTTTATTTGCTCTCTTGCTGCAACACTGGGTTGAGTGGAGTCCACTGGATCTGTACTATACCTCTAAATTACAGATTACAGACAGTGGTTTGGATTGGCCTCAAAGTTAGGAGTACTGAAAAAGGAATTCCGTATCCCTGTGAAGGACGGTCAGCAGGCAAGACCATAGTAATCTGAATCTAAGCCACCTACTTAGTGAGAGGTAGTATCTAAATAGTTTTGAGAGGTCCCTCAGAGTATTGTGTTATGAGAAGATACAAAGGAAAAAATTATGGGAATGACTGAAGTGATTTATATCAAAGAATAAAAGCTTTTTTCTCATGTTCACAAACAGAAGAGACTGGGGTTTAAACGATCAAATGACAGTAAAGTCAGAAAAGCAAAGACCTGTTCTACTACACTGCACTGCAGAAAGAACACTGAAGAATAAAAACGGCATTGTTTCACAAACATGAAAGAAGAATCATGGATTAAACACCTCAGACTGAGACCACACATGCCACCCTCAGCAGTACATTATCTTATGAAAGAATGGAAGAAATTCCATTCAAAATATAAAATGATCAAAAATACTGGTTTCGATTCTTTCAACTAACCTCTCTTCTTCTCAATCTTCTTAACTTCTGCTTTCTTGCCTTCTTCTTTATTCTGCCTATCAAAAATGTTGAAATGTTTTTTACAATGTTGTAAAGCCTGCTTTTTTCCCCCCAGTTTTTGGATGAGATGCAATATCGAGGAATTATCTTTACTAAAATATTAGCATGCAAAAATCACAAATAACCAAATCCTGGTTTTGAAGGACAAACAACCTAACAAAAATTAATCAGCTGAGATACTGCTGGTAAGTCCTCCGTACTCATTTTTCTACAAGCAAATTAAAGGATTTTAAAAAACAAGTAATCTCCAAACTGTATTTTGGTTTTTGTAGCATAGTAACATAACATATTAACTGGTGAAATGGCATTATATAGAACTAATTTATGGAGAAAGAAAACATTTTAAAAAGGAGTAGAATTATTTACCATTACTACAGGGAATTTATGGAGAGATCAATTAACCATAATCAGTTCCTATATGACTATTTTCTCAAATAATGAATTGTAATAGTATATATATCTTACAATTGGTCATAAATGTATCAGTAATAATTTAAAAGTTCTTGAAGGAAGTAGTATTACAGAAAAAAAATTATTACAAGTACAGTGAAACCTCCTTAATCTTCCCCCAGTTGTATCACTGAAAATAAAGCTAAAACTCAAGAAAAACAACAAAAAAAGTCTCCATTTCAGCTACAGGATGAAGACAGGCAGAAATCTTTGAAGCAAGCTTTTGAGCTCTTTATGCAGAGAGGATCATGAACTTCTTTTTAACAATCCCTCAGTTTTGTCTGACTGAGGGATTTAAAAGCCTACTTTTAGCATTTTCATATTTCAGCATATCATAACTAAATGTCCTGTGACTAGTTTTCTTCCTGTCATACTAATATGCATACATAAAACATGTAGACCTGCATGTCTTCCATGTTTATTTCATAAAGAACAGAAAACTTGTCTGCTTCAACTCAGCAGCACAATCTCAACAGTACAGATAAACTTTGCATATGTACAGGATGATGTACAAAGCACCTTAACTAAATAAATACTAATGAAGCAGCTACCAGAAAATAGAAACTACAATGATGAGCAAAATAATCAAAACATGTATCAGCCTATACTAGTTTTACCGATATTGAGTTTTGTGGCATTAGTCATCAGCTGTAATTAAATTCATTATTCATTCACTACTTCTCCTTTATCTCACTGAAACAAAACTATCCACCCTCCAATGCATAAAATATGACAGCTATTTAAAAGCAAAAATTTGATTGTTATTACTAAATCAATATATGACAGTTTGATTCCCAAAATCAAATCAGCATGTGTTAAATAGTGATATATTAAAAGACACTAAGGCAATTTATTATCTCTGAAACTAGAAATGCTTAAGTTTGCCACAAGTAGGTAGAGTATTTATGTTAGGTCTCCAGAAGACTGCCAGGAAGAAGAGGAAAAAGGGCTGGAGCATGAGAAAAGAAATACCCAAACAAACTACACTTTTATTAGTGAATGTGAAAAAGATAGGGGTTTTTTGTTACAGGTAAAGGGGACCTTTATTTTATTCCTTCCCTCTAAATTTTTACCTTGTTCTTTGCCTTTCTTCTGCCCTCCCACCAATGGTGGGGATGAGAACATCAAGCTCTTGTGGTGCAGATTCTTCACCCATTTGCAGAATAGTGAATGAGTCAGATTTCTTCCTATTGTCCTACTGTCCAAGTTCCTGATGGGATCTTCTCTCTATTCTTAAGTTTGATTTGAGTAATCTTCTAAATGCAGTTTGTTCTTGGTATCATTTAACTGGCTTTGCAATACTACAGTAATTACCTTTTCCTTGTTCTGCTTGACAGCTTGTGCTCCAACTGTCAGACAGAGAAGGAAATGCTTTCCTGATAACCTATACATTCCATACCTCATCAAAAATCTATAACCATGAATTAACAGGACCTACCAGGTCCTACAATTTTTTCTAAAATTTGAAAGCAAAATATATGGCTGTCCTGAACAGTTTTTCACACGAACCCCTTTCGCATGGATATTCTCAAGTTAGTTCTAAAGAGAACATACCTGTCCTCTGCTAGAGATTCTACATCACTGAAAGACTGACATCACTTAATTTCTATGTTCCATTCTTCCCACAAAGGCACATTTTAGTTCAAGGAGCTTTTCACCTTCCCCTCAAAAAGAAGTAAAGATAGAAAACCAAAAAGGCCAGGGGGAGATAAAAGTAGAACATAGAGCAAAACAGGTTGGAACTTTTTCAGAAGTTTCACCTCCTGTTAGGTTCAAAATATTCCTACAACTTGTAGGCATCACATGTTAAAACAGACTCACGATTCAGATTCTGTCTGTTCCTCTTGCTTACGCTTTCTTTCTGTTACTTCTCTCTCATGTTGGCTTCTTACAGTGTTTCTTCTGTGAGCTGCTGGAAAGCTTCTTCCCCCTTTTTTCTTCTGTGTTTTAGGATTGGAAAGAAATGTAACATTATTATTGTTTCAGTAAGCAGTAGAAACTAAGTATCTTTGAAATAACTGTGCTCCATGGAGCAGCCTGACAAACACTGGCTTTCCCTGAAGTTAAACATAATTTCATTAGTTTTTTCTCCTTTTTTTCTTTTCAAAACTAAGCACCAGAGGGCAATGCTAAGGGCAGTATTAAGCACCAGAAAAATAAAGACATTACAAATTGTTGGCTAGAAACAGTTTTGTACCTTTTAAAAATGTGATTTCAAGCCACATGTTCTCCAGATGCACCCAAGGAAAACAACATCTGTCTTCCAGGGAACATAAAATCAAAAAAAACTCCATAAGCCTCTTGACATTTAAATTTTTTGTTAAAAATACATCTTAGAAAAGATGTTTTTCTTAGAAAATACTCAAAGAATTCCTGAAAGAATTATTTGAGAAAAATATACTTCTGAAAATTTTATTCTATATATCTGTACACCAGCCACGCCAGACTCCTACTGTCATTAAGATTTAGCATTAACTTGGAGAAAGATCTCCAAGTGATACTACTTTCCTCTAAAATAAATTCATCAGGAAAGCAAAATTATACCTTGTCCCCTTCTTGTTCTTCTCCTTCATCTTCAGAATCAGAAGCTGATGCAGAACCCACTTTTGCAACATTTTTCCTTTTTGGTTCAGCTTCTTTCTTTCCTTCTTTTTTATCAAATTCCTTCTTTGATTTCTCCTCTTCCTTCTGACCTTCCTCATCTTTTTTTCCTTGCTTTTTGGGTTTTTCTTCTGTTCCTTTTTTCTTTGTCTTCTCCTCTTCATTAACACTAAAACAAAAATAGTATTTAGGCATCACATCTATTACCTATAGTGACTTCAAAGAACAACATTCTAATTCAGAAAGCTGGGTCTTTTTAACCACAGAATAGTAAAATGATGAAGTTAATTCACTTAACGACTCTCCAAAAATACTCTTTCTCTGAAAATTAAAACCCACTACCTGTGGGGGGAAGAGGCCCCAGCAAATAAATATCAGTATGGAGGGCCTAATGAAGGTAACGTGAACAGAAGGGCATAGATCCTCACCCAAGAAGCTAATTCTTCATGGACTCCCCACACACAGATGGGTCTGTAGGACCCAAAGTGCATACGCTGTAAACTAGGTTTATAAAGTATACTTATTTAAGTTGTTCCTATTCCAAAACCAGGTATCTGCCAATTTATAGAAAACTAAACCTATGTTCAACTTTTTCTTGAGTTACTAGAAGCACTAAACTTGACATAAGAACTGTAGACAGCAAAACCAAAATTCTGATAACTAACAGTGTTGCAATTTCATCAGAAGAGATTTCTGAAACAAAAATCTACAAAAAGAAAAACACTATTTTATTTTTGTATGATGTTGCTTTTTTTTTAAATAAACACCTTTCCTCTTCATTCAGTATACAATAATATAAGGAATTTTGTACAGATTGGACAAGTTAGGAAGATTAAGATTCTTCTCTCTCGTGTTTCAGAAACGTCCTTCCTTGAATGACTCTGTATTAGAAAAGTGTCTACACAAATACTGATTTATACTGAACACTAACAGGGAAAAACCCTGTAAGGAGTAATAATTCACAAGTCTTAACATAAGGAGCAGCACAGTTGACAATGAAAAAGCTTTATAATACGAAAAAACTTACAAGTCACCCTCTGAAAGAGATGATGGCTTCACCAGCTTGGGTCTCCCTCTTGGTTTTGGAACTTTTACTTCAGAAGCTAGGAGGTTAGTAACAGAAGTAACAGGTTAGTCCATAGCCACCATCTGCTCCTTGTCTATGTCTCAAGATACTTACTCAACAGACATAAGCCATGCTTAAATCAAAATATACCCCCTTTGTTACTGTACAGAATTCAAATTAATTGAGTACCAAACTTAATCAAGATCTCTCTGTAAGTTAAAGTGTTGGCAGTTTTTTTAGCTGACTGGTGAATTAAAAAAACTTTGATGGTTTCTAGCCACAGGCTCTGGCTATTAATTCTTGTGCTTTTTGCAATCTATGTAGTTGCAAACGTGAAACATTTGTTTCACATGTTGCATAACTAAGATGGATATTAAATTAGATAATGAGAAACCTGACATTAGAGAATGAAAGGCAGTCACTTATGTTTACATTTATAGTTTGTTGTCCACTAGATTTACCCATATCTTGGGTTTCCATCACTTTTCAGGCTAACAAATCACTGTCAAGAAATTCTACCACCACACTACAGTGCAGATCAAATCTCTACACTTCCTCAGATTCACCATATTGTCAGGAGTAAGCCTTCCCTCTTGGCACTTATGTACCTCAAATGCTTGTCCAGTACCACAGTGATTATGTTGTTACCAGGAAACCTAATATTCAGTGTTTAAACTCCTGTTGGTCTTAGCACAGAGTACTTTTAAGCATCCTATCAACAACAGAGAAAGTTGCATAGTATATTTTCCAAAAAGGCTTTTCATATAGGAGGCAAAAGCATATCTTACAGATGCTTTCCTGCTCTTACTGACAGTATTTAAATCAAAACCAGCAAAAAGTTGTAAAGAAAAAAATACAAATATTAAAAATGCATATTTAGTGCAAGTAATGAAATGGCAGAGAGGAATGAATTTATACTTAATTTCCTCACAGCTTCCATGGCAAAAGTACCTAAAGTCTATTTAATTGTGGTTCCATTGTTTTTATATTGTCAGCAGATAGAGGACTATAAATTATTTGTTTCCCTAAGTGCTCATACAATGTACTTAACTGCTGCAAGGAGTGTCTTCCAAAGCCGTAATTAGCGATCAAGAATATCTGCAAGCTTACCATTAAATTGACAATAGATCGTTGCTAATTTGAAAGAAACAAATTATTCTAACAACATATTCCCAAAAATCAGTTATGTTTTCTTTTTATGTGCCTATAAATCAACACAAACATCTTGTTGAACAAGTCTCTTCAGCTCTTATTTAATTTTTCTTGTCCTCTGAACTTCACCTACAGGCTCCTTGTCCCCCCAGTTCTCATCTTTGTGTTTTATGGATCTTCTAACTCTACTGTAGTATTTTATAGACCTTTAATGAATACAAACTTTTATGCAGCTAACCTGCCAGAGAGCTCCTATCATATATCTACACTTAAATAGTATTCTGCAAAGAAGACTGACCTATTCTAAAAGGTAATACTTATAAACTAGTCTTTAATTTAGAAGATTAAATATTAACACTATCAATTTAAATCCATTCCTGTCCTGAACTCATCAATATGAGATGTTCTCTCACTACAATCTATTAGTAAAATCTGCCTTAAGCATTCAAAAATACTCTGTAGTACTTCAGAGGAAGTACTGCCTAGTTCTACTAAAATACTTCTGTGGTGAAAAAAATTCAATCATTCTTCCAAAGTTACCTGCTGGTCTTCCTCTTTTGGGGCTTACTTTTGGAGACACTGGCCCAGTAGTTGTTGCCGTCCCTGTTGCCGCTTCCTCGGCTTCAGCTTGTTTTTCAGACTAATTTAAAGAATGAATTTCACCGGTGAAAAAACACATGGCACCAATATCTCAATTCGTTTCTTAAACAAAAACCTTTAAACTTCTGGAAATATGTTATTATGTGATTGCTTGTATACACAAAAAAATATCTGAACTTAATGACCGGTTATACTTAGGTATTACTGATTTTGCCCTCTCCAATCCCAAATGGAGAAAATAGTCAAGAGCTTAGCGTCCAGGATAAAGGACAATTGGAGTATAGATACAGCATGCTACTTTTCTGTGACAAACATACCAAGGTCACAGGTACTTCATGCTCATCCCCCATCCCTGCTGTCAGCTGTAACTTTGGAAGGAAAGGTTTCAAACACAAAACTAAGATTTGCCCTACTTAATTCTAGTTTTTAGTTGGGTCAGTGCCCAGATCTGGCTGGGTGTGTGACCACAAGAACATAAAGGCTAGTGTATGCTGAGCAAGCAGCTGGAACTGCCTTTTTCAAAGTCACTCTATTCTCCCAGGTTGTAGAGACCACAAAAATCACAATTTGTGAAAAAGGTATTTGTATTTCAGGTGTTAGTTCAATGTGATGAAGATGTTAAAAGAAATTTTTCAGAGCTTCAATGCAGGCTATTTTATTAGCAGTTTAGCAATCGTTTATGTATTATCTTTCCTTATTTGTAATGAGTTGTTTGGGAAAGACAGGGACTCCATATTCCACATTAAGTTAAAAAATAAGAAATATTTGTAAAACGCTCTGGGAAAACTTTCATTCCTGCAAATCTTTCAGACACTTGAAAAGGGGGAGCAGAGTGTCAAACACTTAAATTTATGCATAATCTGTCATTAAAGGAAATAGCATCCAGTATTATCACACAAAAAAATTCCAGTAATGTGAAGTAATTAAACATATTGTTACCTTTCTTTTTCTTCCTCTTCTAGCAGCTTTAGGAATAGAAGCATCATTTGTTTTCACCACATCCTGTGAAGATTAAAAATGTGCCTAAGAATCTTAATAAAACTAAGATATATTTCATTTATTCTACTTTTTTACACAACTGAAGCCTCTGGCACACAATTTAGACAAGAATCTTGTAATGTACATGAAGAGACTGCATGCTTTTAAATTATTAAAATATAAAATTATTGGACATTAGGAAGAAATTCTTTACTGTGAGGGTGGTGAGGCACTGGAACAAGTTGCCTGCAGAAGCTGTGTCTGCCCCATCCCTGGCAGTGTTCAAGGCACAGCTGGATGGGGCTTTGAGCAACCTGGTCTAGAAAAACATATTCCTGTCAATGAGAAGGTGGATGGAACTAGGTAATTTTTAAGGTCTGTTCCAGCCCAAACCATTCTATGAGTCTGTGATTATCTGACACCTACAACTTATTCCTGAGAGATAAAAAAATAACTTAAATACTAAATAATATTCTGTTCTAAATCAAGATGCTACGTAGTGATGTTTTAGTCTGTTTGGACTCTTCAGCTAGTCTTTAAAAGAGGTTAATTTGCAATATAGTAAGTGTAAGTGGTAAGTGATAAAATACACAGTCTTCCAACTGTTTTAACTGAACTGAAAGACAAATCAGACTAGAAGATTCCTCTCCAATGAAAACTTCAATTTCTGGGATCTTCAGTGAGAGGTATAAATGTGTCTGAACACACAGTAAGTTTAACATAATTAAACATCTCCTGGAACTGCCACAGTAGTAATAATTGTAGTGTCTTAATACTCAATAACAGATCTACAGCAATAAACATAATATTAGGATGTTCTCCGTGACACAGAAAAAAGCTCTCACGTACTTCTTTATTGGTTTTGTCAGAAGGTATATCATCTTCCTTTGAAGTATCCATCTCCTTTTCTTCTGCTTCAGCTTCTGTAGGCAAGTTATTATCCCCTTTAGGGGATAACTGCAAAGCAAGTCAACAGGGGATAAAAAACGCATTAGAAAGTATTTTATAGTGAAAAGAGAACATGCTAATTGCCATCAGGTTGCTTTTCCCTAATGTAGTTTAAATCCATAAGTACACTCAATTCTTAGGTGCCCATTAAAGGTCTAATCGTACTGGACTACTTCCTCTTATGAGGAAGAGTCAAGGGAGCTGGGCGCGTTCAGCCTCAAAAAGAGATGACTGAGGGGGGACCTTATCAATGCGTAGAAGTGTCTGGAGAGAGGGTGCCAAGAGGATGGATCCAAGCTCTGCTTGGCAGTGCCAAGCAACAGCATAAAAGGCAATGGGCACAAATGGGTTCATCAAAGTTCCACCTCAACATGAGGAAGAACTTCTTTACTGTGCAATGACCAAGCAAAAGATTGCTCAGAGAGGTTGTAGAGACTTCCTCCCAGGAGATATTCAAGAACAATCTGGACACAATCCAGATTGTTCTTGAAAGTCCAATGTCCTCTGGGATGACTGCTTGAGCAGAAAGGTGAGCTAGACTAGGTTCCTTCCAGTCTGAGCCATTCTCTGATTTCTGTGGGATAACCCTTCAGCCAGTCAAGGACATCTGTTGTAGCCGTGCTTCCTCACAGGTTCTTGTGCACCTGCTCACTGACAGAGCATGGGAAACTGAAAAGACCTTGGTTTAGAGTAAACACTACTTGGCACAAGCTGAAACATCGGTGTGTTATCAACACTTCTCTCATACTAAATCCTAAACACAGCACTGCACCAGCTACTAAGAAGAAAACAAACCCTATCCTAGTTGCAACCAGGCCAAATTGTAAACAAACCACAAGTAAATTGTTTTATAATCTGTGAGATTGTAATTTATGCACTTTTTCTTGTTTTGTTTTTTAAACCTTTAAAATTCTACTTTTGGTTTTGGGAAAGCAGTTAGAACTTGAAAAATCAAGCATTTATAATTATTTGCTTGAAAATAATTAACATTTCCTTGCAGCCTATATATCTGCATGTCTTTCAGATTATCAATTCTCTCAATCTGAATAATATTGGCTTCTCCCACTTTCAAGAATCTTTTTTAAAATTACATTTTTAAGGAGATAGCTTTTAAAATTTCAACACTAAACAAAGCAACTACTACACAGTATTTCTAATTACACGACGACATGTAACATCACTGAGTCTTTTTACAAAGTACAGTTTTAAGACAGAAAAACAATTGGCTCACTAAAACCAAAGGAAGCCGTAGTACAAGGGCTGACTAATGGAATGTTATAGCTACATTACCACACATAGTGTATAAAAAAAAGAAATTCGCTCTGTATTTTGCCTTAAGATGATTAATTAGGCAAAACTATACAAAAGGATCCAGTCAGGATCTTCCATTCCACCTTTATGTTTAAATGGCTCTATGACTTCCTGTTTCTCTTACACTGTGCCAACATTGAAAAGCCTAGAAGTACTTTTGATGAGAACCATGAAGCTTAAGTCACTGGCATCCCCACTAGCACATGCTGCTTGAGGCATAAATTCAGAGTGAAGCAAACTGATTAATCAATCAGCCCAGTTTAAATGTTTCCCCTCACAGTAGCAAATGCTAAGAACAAATGCTTTTACAGGCAGCATGAATAGGCAAGAGCAGCACTGGTTTGCTAACATAGTCAGGAAATTATGTGTTTCAAAGCACTGCTAAGGTATAGCAAATAGAACCCAAATCATCCTCACATTCCACACTTGCAAAAACTGAAATAAGGAACTCTAGGCAGTAAGAAGTTAGGAGAAATAATCCATCAATAATTCTGCAGGCTCCAACTCACCAAAACCATTCTCAACATAATCTATCACTATACTACCAGAAGACTATTTTTTTTTCCTCCAATCAAAGAATTTTTTTACTCTTGAATAACAAAGTTATTACAGCTAGTGGACACTAATCCTATTTGCTAAGTATCTGACTGCAAATTCTGCAGCTGCAATTGTGAATCACTACTGAAGGACAGCCAGCAACACCTACAGAAAAACTACATTAAACCTTGGCAAATAATCCAAATGGAAACAAAGATCAAGAATAAAGGCAAGTCTATCCAAAGTAGTCTGACATTTAATTTAAGGGCGCTGCTCACCATGTTGAGTAGTAATTTCCAGAAATGAGTTACAAATAAATGAGATACCATAAATGTCAATCCCACCTGCATGACAATTTTTGTCCTTTTAGAATTCTATTCTTAAAACCACAGAGAAGAGTTGACAACACACAGTATCTCTCCCATGCCACATGAGAAATATCCCCATATGAACAAAACATTCAAGAATAGAGAAAAATTCAAAGCAGTATACTACCAAATCATTTAATGTACAGAAAGCTAGGAAGCTTTACCTCTTACAGTATAAATTATGTACTGTCCCAGCAAATTGAAACAAAGATGTTTCAGACTGAAATGAATTTCATTTTGGGAGGTTACTAAGGTATGCACACCTTAACATAGCAAAGAAGCTAAACTCTGTGTAAACTACTGCATACTTATTCCTGGCATAAGAGCTGAATTGATACAGCTATGAGATTCTCTATATCCTAAGTAGTTCATTAAGGGTATGATCTAATTAAAGCTGATTCTTATAAACCTTTTCTGGCAAACACACTTAAGTACCCTTTCACCCATGACAGAATCTAATGCTCAATTCTAGTTTTCAATATAAATTATCACAACTGAAAGTGAGTCATACCTGTCTATAATATGAAAAAGTCTTTAAAAACAGAAGGAGAAAAGGAAACCCAATTCTTGATCATAATTATAGTTTTCCAACTTCTCCTGCCTAGGAAGTACTGTATGAGTTTAGTATGTATTATGATGTGGAAATACAGGCTGGTAAAGAAATTAACTTTGAAAAAACATATAGAGCACTAAAAGGAAAAGAGAAGGACAAAAGTATTACTGTAAATATATCTGAAGAGAAGCAAATACAGGCAAGTTACAACATTAAACAGCTGTTAGTTTAAAGTATTTAAGGAAAGACTTGGCAATACAGTTTTGACTTGAAAATATTTCAGGCAGAACAAAGCAAAAATTCAATCACTTACTTTTAGGGCAGAACACTTTTTTCTTTTGGCTCCTGCTTTTTCTTCACTTCCCTCAGCAGGCTCCTGACTGCTTTCTTCAACAGTTTCACTGATAGGAGTGTTAATGGCTGGATGGGGCTTCAATTAAAAAAAAAAAAAAAACCACCTCAGAAATGAGATCTAAATCCCCTCCTCACCTGAGATGTATTCTCCTACACACTACTTAAGAAAGCACCACATCAAGGAGCCCCTTACTAGATGGACAAGAATATTAAATACACCATATTTCATTAATTTCCACTGTTTTCAATTTAATCTGCAATTTATTTAATAAATTTTTAAACTCTAATGCTGTAACAACTCATTTTCACATTACTATACTGCAGTGTATTTTCTTATGCATAATATAACATATCTTAAGAGATAAAAAATAAAAAAAATTGTTTTAATCAAATAAAACTTTTGATGCTACTATAAAGAAGTGCATTTTTAAAAATGCTATAAATCCTTAGTGGCTCGACTACTTGTTCCTGAAAATGTAAGCAGAAAAAGGATTACAGTAAGATAATTAATGAATTAACACTTAAAACTATAGTTACAGAGGAGATAATGCCTGAATTACACTTTTTTCTTCCATTACATTGTACATGTCTTTCTCCTTCTTACATACTAGCTACTTCAAATAAAGCTGGCAGAGCTCCCCTGACTTTTTTTATCCCTCCACTGGGGAAGTGGGTTTGGGTTTCAGCTAAATCTACAATCTCCTTTCTGCCCTCCAACTCCCTTACTAGCAGTTACAAGCAACATCTGCAAAGTATCAACACTGCTCTTAGAACATTCCAGTTCTGGCAATGAAGCAGAAAATACAGTTCTCAGAAGGCCTTACTAAGATAAAAAATGCAGTGGACAACTGCTAGCAAACAATCGCTTTTGCCACTGCTTGGGTCCAACCACGACACCCAGGTGCCAGAGCACCCTGCAGCTGAAGATGTGGTGCAGCAATGGCCCTTGAGAATCCATGGCAGTGCCACTGCCAGGGATGAGGTGTATCCCAGGAATGTGATGCACCTCGGTGCACATGTGTCCTGGCTTAAGGCAAACTTCCTGCCACTTCGCTCTAAGAAGCAGTCTTAAAGGTGCTAAACTTATTTCTGGGCTAAACAGATGAATGGGGATACAAATCATAAAGTCACTCCAGGACTATGTGCCATTGTCATGGCTCCCCCACTGCAGTGAAACTGCTGAGCCAGTGCCACAAAGCAGCATCCACCCAAGACAGAAATGAGTGGGCAGCATGTCCCAACAGAGCTCTGCCCACCAGAGGAAAGAAGGATCTTCACAGGATGCACAGATTCCTGGTGGAGACTACCTTTCTCACTTTTTGCAATTCTTCACTTTCCTCTACTTTTCTATTTTCTTCCTTGCTCACTTCTTTGACAGTGAATAAAACTGAATTACTGTTTTGATCACCATCATTTGACCTCTTTGGTCACTTAATCTCGCTCTCAGTTTATTTGAATTTCCCCACTTCCATGTTACGGGGGTGGACAGCTTAGGGCACACAACCACACTGGACCATATGCCCAGCAAAAAGACAAAAAAAAGAATAAAAATTTCAAGTGAATGCCTTAGTATAGAGACACTAAGAGCTGACAAATCTGCTCCTTTAATATCATCTTGTATTCAGATTAAAAGTTCAACTTTGCCTAAGCCTTCATGTGATCACCCACTTCCCTCTGACCATACCTGCTACATGCCTGAACACAAAATTTCCTACTCATCCTAAATTTTTAAGCTCTGGCTCCTGAGCTGTCCTCCCTGCTATTTTTAAGTGTGTAACTTTGCTCTAAGAATCTTTAAAATCAAAGAGTTGTATGTGGATAAAACATAGAGATCAAGGAATATCCCAAGATACAGTCACAACCAAGACCACAGCTAACGAAATGTGTCCGTTCATCTATGCACTGAATAGTGCAATATATTAAGTGGAATAATGTATTATGGCATGCTAAAGATATTGTTGGGAAAACAGTATTTACTCATCAGCATCTACATTACTTTACTCTCAGTTTTTATAAGCAACTGCTTGCCTTCCCTTTCAAGATCCCTCACTGACTATGCACATCCTTCATGCTTGTGGGCAGGTGCCAGTGACATGGGCGGAACCAAGTCCATCACTGCCTGGAGTTGATCACAATTGGCTGGCAAAGGATGAACTGCCCCACTTCAACATCCCATCTCACCTGGGAGCAGACGGTACTTTCACCCAAACAGCAATGGGAGAAAGGGGAGAGGGATAGAAGGATGGTCATGCACAGAACAAGATGCCTGCACAGGGCACATGGAGTTCCGAGGCAAAAGAGATGCCAGTCAAGGAGGGACAATGAAAGAAGAGACACATAAGCCATTGCCTAAGCCAAAGAGAAGTTAAGGACTACATTTAGTGAAAGTAGTTCTGTCATTGCAGACTGAGCTGTGAACGGCAGGATCTGGAGACAAGAGATCTTGAACTTTGCATACAAAGGGCACAGTAGCCAGCCAGGTGAGTGGAAAGTCAGAGACATCAGGAACTAAGGATTCAACTAAAAGACCCAATAGTTTCCAAGCTTAGCCTGTGAGGGTACAAATGTCCAGGGCTTCCTTTGTCCAGGATCCCTCCCAGGCAACACCCAGCTCAAGCTGTTATTCTGGAGTTACATAATGATTAAATTATTTTATGGACCCAGATGTCTGAGACTCGGGGTGCAGCCAGAAAGGAAATGTTGTCTGCCTGTGTGAGTGTGGTGAGTGCAGGGAGCCAGCAGGGCACCCAGTGGGATCACTGGAGCTGTCTGCTGCAAAGGGTGTCAGCCCCAGCTCAGGGGGTGTCATAGCAGCTCCTGGATGGTGAGACATGGAAGCTCTCTTAATGCCAAGCAGTGGTAGAGAGGAGACAGAAGGTTCACATTGGGGTAGGGCTGAAGGCCATGGAGGAGCCCACACTGCACCTGCTGAGTAAGAAACAAGGAACACCAAAAACAAAGTAACCACTTCACACCTGACTGCCTCCTATACCACCACTGTCTTACCAGGGAGCACACTGAAATGTCCAGAGAGGATACTGGGATCCAACAAAGCTATAGTAGACGTGGCCGGAGGGAAGCATGTTTCTTCTACTCCATTTTTTGTCCTTCTTTCTTGTTACCAGAAGAAGTAACAAAAAGTGTTTGTCAACTGACTAAACTACACCAAATTGAATGCTTTGTTGCCTATTCCATACCCTTTTTTGGCAAAGATGGTAGAACCTCAGAAGCTGATTTCAGGCACTCTGCCACCCTTAAAACAAATTCCAGCTTCCCCACAAACTCCCCACTAGACCCAGATTCAGCTGAGATAGAGGTAATTCTCTTCTTCATAGCTGGTACAGTGCTGTGTTTTGGATTAAGTACGAGAATTATGTTCAAAACTCACAGATGTTTTAGTTGTTGCTAAAAAGTGTTTACTCTTAAACAAGGAAAACACTACTTAGTGAAAATTAAAACACTGTTATCAACAGCATTCTCATACCAAATGCAAAACATAGCACTGCACCAGCAACTAAGAAAACTAACTCTATCCCAAGGGAAATCAGGACATTGCATACTTAAACATCCAATCTTTCCATTATTTAAAATAACCAGAAGTCCTACTCCTCAAAAAAACCTTAGCTGTTAAATAAAGCCTTTTGCAGATGTACTTTATTAGCACCAACAAGGACAACACACAAATAAACCAAAAGCTGGCTAAAGGGTTTGAATCACTTCAAGTAAAACTTGCTTTTAATAATGCCTAGCAGAGAGTACAAGGAGAAGACTATGAAAAGTAAACTTTTTTTGCAGTTGAATGACAAATTCAGAAGCAAATTTGCATTTGCCTTATCCATGTTCTCCTTCAAACTAGAAACACAGTAACATGGGTATCGTATGAAGCTGCAATTAATTGGTGCTGCAATGACAACCTGGCATGTTGTGAAAAAACAGCAAATAGAAACAGAAGATAGCATTTCTTTTTATTATTATTGCAGCATTGCCTAGAAGACTCAATGGAGCCAAGGTCAGAATACATTCAGTGTACATAGCAAAAAAACTAAAAGCTTACAGAATGCCCAGAGCAAGCGAAGAAAAATGAGCATAAGAATTTGTCTTCATAATAAATCTGGGTCCTTTTATGGGTAGCATTGTATAGCTCTGGTTTAAGCTTGGAACTTTTACAAATGGGCAAGAAACAAGGAACTACTGATG
Organism: Melozone crissalis; assembly: GCF_028551555.1. NCBI lineage: Eukaryota > Metazoa > Chordata > Aves > Passeriformes > Passerellidae > Melozone > Melozone crissalis. Next base: position 42,131,802 of record NW_026535783.1, on the reverse strand, counting down.
AACAAAAATTGAATTAAGTCACGTGACAGGGGCTAAAAGGCAAACATCACATTGCCTCCAACTGCTAGAATGAAAATACCACACACTGGGAGAGCATGTACTGTGATCTTACAAGGATACTTGTGGACGTAGGCAATTGGTTTTAGAACATACACAGCAGAGTGACTGAGACCCCAAAAAACCCACCACTTTTCAAGCAGTCACACAATTACAAAGGAATTTCAGGAATATAAATATAATTGTAAGTATGTATGTATCTCCAGTTAAACAACCCCCATCTCTTCTTATCCTATCAATAAAAGACACCAAACACAAACAGTATTTATTTTAAATTTTGTCTAACCTGCAGTTAAACAGCAGCAGTAAGTCATTACTCTGTGTCAGGAAAACACTTAGTACATTTCCCCTCCTCCCCCACCCAAAGCAACAAAGATTTGTAGAGTCTGCATAGCTTACCTGCTGATGAGAGAATTTCACTTTGGGATTATTATCAATTTCCCACAACCCTTCATTAAAACCCTTTCTTTTGTTTGGTTTGCCATATTTATCTTTATTTTCTGAATAAGGGAATATGTCCTTTGGCCCCAAAAATGCCCTTAAGGAAAGAAAAAACAAAATTTACATTTTAACTCATTAGTTTTTTCAAAGAAGTAAGCACCAAGTGTTATTAAACATTAAAGTCATTAGTACTATAACAGCTATTCTACTAGAGTCCTTAGTTTTCTAAACTTTGTCCTGCAACACCCCAAGGTCTCCATAACTACCACCACAAATAGAGACTTCCCTCCTTACTGAGGGAAGGGAGTACTGAGAACCAGTATTATAGTTTATGCTGAAGAGAATCAAAGACTATTTCATCTGCCTTCATGGTCTTTTGTAGTTAGGATTTCAGCAGGTACCAATCTACCTGCTGCTAACAGAAAAATGTACTCTTTGGTAGTACATTCTCTGTTTCAATCCATGCCTAGACATTGTGTTACTGTAATTATATTACATCCAACTACTTGAAAGTTGCACATACTTGCTTTCTGAAGTAACAGCTCATGGTAAATTAAAACAGATACTTCTAAGCTCCATGCCACTACTTCCTTCATTATCCTTAAAAAAAAACCAACTACCTCAGACTTACACCGCAATAAAAGGAGGAGAGAAAAGAGAAAAAACATAGAATCTCATTGAAAGCTTAAGCATTTTCTACTCCAGTTGTAAAGACTCATCTATATGCACAAAGTATTAAGTAAGCCATTCAGCTTAGACTGCAAATCACCCACCTCTTGGCAAGTTACAGTTAGAGAGGGTTCAGCCAGTGTGGGAAATGTGCACCTGCCAAGCTTATTTACCCAGACCAAAAAGACGGGTAGGCAGATAGAGCAACTGGGAGAGACAAAAATAGGAAAAACATTGCCTCCCTTGTTCCCTATTCTCTAAAAGTAAGCATTTTTCCAGTCTCTAAGCCTCTGCCCATATTGTCAGGCACTGAAAAACACCTGATAACAGCTACTGTGAAAAGGTAATGAAGCTAACTAGGCTGCTGCACTTTAGTCCTCATGTACCAATGAAGAAAAAGGGACAAGAAAAATTGAATGAAAAGAGATTACCCTAACACAGACAGTCCAGAAACTAGAGTTCAGTGTGACCTGTTTGTCTGTGACCAAACAAAATTTGTACTGATATGATCTATTGCCATAACATATCCAAATAAAGTGTTTATTTAAATAGTATTCATTTTATTACTCTCCCTAGATAGAAACACATTCAGTTGGGCCTTTTACAAAACTTAAGAGAAAACAAAAAAATGCAAAGTACAGGTTAAGACTTACTCACAGTAATTTCATAAACTCAATTAATAATATTTCTAGAAGTCAAATAAGAATTATTCCCAAACCAGTCTTGCTTTCCTTTTCCCCTATGGTTCCTTTTTCCGGCTGTAACCAACCATGCAGCCTGAAATCCTGTCATCCTTTACACAGGAGTTTTTAGCATGATAAAGTGATTATGTGAGTTTTCAGAGTTGCCACTACTTACAGTATGATAGACTATACACACACAGGCTACTAAAATGCTGAAGATAGAGTATCTAACTTTGCACAATGTGTAAATCTTAACTGTGAGAAGCACAGCACTCAACAAGTTTACCAAATTTACTTTAATTCCCAAGAAAAAAGTATAAGAAATTGTTAACTCTACATAATTCCTGATGGATCACTGAAGTCACTACTTATAGCTAAAAACCTAAACAAAATGACAGGCCATGGAACATCAGTCTCCTTTGTCACCCAATCAGTTCCTTCCTATTGTAATTTATAGGTATCTGCTGTAAGGAGTAAGCAAGACTAAGAACTTGAAAAGTTTCACCTATCATCACTCTACAGATCTTAAGATAAGTAACATGCTTAACAAACACCAGGAGACAGCTGGGTCATGGAACACCATACACTGCAATGTGTGTGAAACAGAGGCAAAACATTTCTCTGGTATTCCACGGATTTCTGAAACGTAGTAACTCGGAACCTAGAGCCTAACAAAAACTAGATCACAGCAAAACTTTATTTAGTAACTATACCAGAGTGAGGAACAGCCATTTCAAATTACTCACACATTAAGCCCCCAATTACCAAATCTTTCAAACCCAAACACCTCTTAAAAGCCCGATGCTAAATCTGAAGTTGGACAAAAAACTTCTCAAAACTTGCTGAGGTGTTTTTAAGCCTTTAAATGAGGAGTTATTTCTGTCTTCCTTACATTCAGCCTGCATTCCCAAACTTATTTGGAACTGCCCAAAACCCCACTGCAATCCAGAATGACACAGGAAGTGCCCAGGGGGTCTCTTTGCAGGGGTAAAGGGTGGGCAACAACACCAACAATAGAACCAAAGCAGTATTGTGTTGCAGTTGCCAAAGAAAAAGTTTTGTTGTGTGAAAAATTTAAGAAAAAAAAAAGAAAACCTAACACATCCTAAATGATAATTAAAACAACGGAGAAGACAAACCTTGCAACCTTGAATCGAATTCCAGGAACTCTTCTTAACCCACAAAATTACACACAGAGAAAAACTCCAATCAAAAAAAATTTATCATTGAAAGATGAGATTAGCTAAAAAAAACCAACAAAAAACCACATGATCCAAGCATATAGGTATCTTTTTCATCACAGAAATGGCTTTTTAAGAAAAGTAATACCAAGTAATGCCAGCAGCAGGGGATGCTTACTCTTTAACTCAACAGGACAATGTATCATCTTAGCCAGATACTTACTTGCTAAAGATGGATACAAAGTACCATATTTAAGCAATTTCAATAGGTTTAATAAGATGAAAAAAAGTAAGATCCTTCCACGAAATGAGAGAAATGGACAACTTTTGCACTCAACTTAAATCTGCCATTTTTTAAAGAAAAAACAGAAGAATTAAAAGCACACTAATACAGGTTTAAACTGCTTTGGTTTCTTTTGGCAATTCAAACAAAAAATAGAGCACTGAATCTGACGGTGTCTTAAATCTACAGTAACCCAACCAGTCATGCTAAAAAGCAACAGAGTAATTTTCAAAACCAGATAACTACATAAACCCCAGGATATTTTCTATTAAATTCAGCAGTGGAAGACATACAGTCTCTCAAAGCAAATACTGTATCACCACAAAACACTGCTCAAAGTACCCAAAGATCTGTATTTTGCAGGTTGATAGGTATGAAGCTAACTGTACTTCCTCATCTCTGTCTCCAGATCTCATAAACATAAGATCATCCACAACCCAAAACCTCATCAGGAAAAAAAAACAAATACTAAAAACAACTCCAGTACATGATTATCTGTCCATCTCTCAAATTTTGTCTATTGCACTTTCTTTGAGAATATAGTACTGGACTATAATTAAACTCATTACAGATAAAAAGAAAAACCAATCATCCACATCACTGTGGGTACAATTTTTTTCCTCTGATGAGCAAAGCATACATGGTTATGGTCTACCATTCACTTGAAGAGTTTAAGTAAAATTTACAGAATCACGTGTTGACAAAACACATCAATTTAGGAAGATGTGCTAATAAATACAATAGCTTGAAATACACTACATTGAGAGAAGATAAGTTTTTGTCACAGCATTTTAAAATGAAAAAATATAACCCTGAAATATAAAGTACTTACGTCTCATGGGTGCCAAAAAAGAAAATAGGCATTTTATTCATAGGCGGTTTTACTGCTCCATCAGGAACTTCATCCACCTAGGAAAAACACAGCCTATTATAGTTCAAATCAAGTAAGAGACAAGAACAGTTTAGGGGGAAATATGTAAAAAATTAAGCATTAAAATGGGAATAAAAAAAGCTACAGAAAAGTAAATCAGGAAATTAGATCTCTTTTTAACAGTATGTAAAAAAATAAAGCAGAATCAAAACCAGTACAAGCAACAATAGAAAATTACATTACATTCAGTTTACGGAGATACTTTTCACATGACCACTTCTCTTAAAAGGAGAAATTACAACGTGTTACAGGTAAAAGGCACAATTCAATTTCATCCACATACTGCCCATCCTTAAGAAAAAGCAACAGGAAGACTTCCTACCCTTATGCTGACCTGATAACTTATAGAAGTCCAAATGTGAAGTACTACCAAAAGGGTAATAAACTTTAAAAGAACCCCAATTTACAAGTCAGCATAAATATCTTTTTACCTCCATTCCCACATCCAACAGTGGTCCCAGAACTACAGCATGTCCCAGAACTTTGCATGACTTTTCTGCTGGAGCACAGAGAACACAAAAAAGGACTGGACAAGTTACCACTTACACTTAGCCTATTTAACAGAAACAGGCGCAGTAGACACAGCCCACCCAGGAGTAATCTTGCCATAGATTCATGGGGTTTTTTTGCCAAGAGCAGTTATTTGGAGACACTGTTATTGAACAGCTCAAGGGGCCTGCATATGCTCCAGTGTCAGGCTACCTACCATACAGCAGTCTTCATTCCGTAAAGCCGCGTTACACAAATTAGGACAACTAATGACTAATTGAGAGGGCTACTTTTCACGGTGCGGATCTGCAATGTGACTGCAAAGCCGCTCGTATTCCGAGAGCCCAGCCGTGTCCTCCCTCCCAGGAGGCGAAGCTGAAGGCGCTGCTCAGCACAGGTGTGTGAGCGCACCCCGTAGAGAAGGAGGCGAGGCAGGGGGAGGAGGGCGAGCCTTACCCTGGCCGGCCAATGGGGGTAACCTTTCATCTTGGCGAAGATCAGGTCTCCGGGTTTGAAATCTCGGCTCATGTTTTCTCACCGACGTGACGCCCTGTTGCCGCCAGGCGAGCCGGGCTCAGAGAAGGAAAGGCTCTGCGCCTCCAGCAACCACCGAGGCACCGCCAGCCACACGAGGTGCCACTCGCTGCCGGGATAAACACACCGGGGTGGGAGAGAGCAGAGAAGGGCAACACAAGAAGGCACGTCAGAAGGGGGGGCGGCCCCCGGTTGAGGAGCGCTGCGCCGTGCCCGCCCTTCACCCCTGCGAAGAGACCCCCCGAGCACTCCGCAGCGTCAGGGCCCGCCCGCGGGCAGGGCCAGGCCGCCCCGGCCGGGAGAGCCGCCCGCCGCCCTGTCCCGCTCTCCCCCCTGCCCGACCGGCCGCTCGCCCCCTCACGCACGCAGGCACGATGGCGCGAGAGCGCTGCAGGGGGGCAGGGGGGGCGGAGGGAGGGGGCGCGCGGAAAAGAAACTCCGCCCGCCCTTCTCCATCCATCCCTTTTTCTCGCTCTCTCCCTCTTCCCCCTGACCCATCTTTCTCTTCCTCTCTCCCTCGCGCCCTCCCTCTCCCTCTCTCCCCAGCCCGCCCGCCCGCAGCTTCACCGGCCGTAACGCACTCGCCGCTACCAACCGCACTGGCGTCCGGCCCGCCGCCCGCCGCGGGAAAACACAGCCGCGCCGCCTCCTCCCGCCAGCGGGCCGGTACCACCCGGCAAGCTGCACAGGGGAGGCGGGGTAGCTCAGGATGGCCGGCCAGGACTCGGCCAGCGCCCCGCCCTAAGACAGACGCCTTGGCTCCAGCCTCCACCCCTGGAGAAATGCGGGAAGCCACGAGAGGAAAGAGACCGTCAGACCCGAGGCAGGGTTGGAGAAAGGAATGAGAAAAGTCTCGTTCGCTCCCACTCCCCGCAGTAAGAAAAATGGTTCGTTCCTCCTCCGGTGGGGGCGGAGCGGCTGAGACGCCGCTGGAGGGAGCGGAGGCGGCCGGGGAGGAAGAAAGGAGGAGGAGCAGGAGGAGCTGCCGCCGCAGCGGCGCGGCTGTGGGACCGCCCCCGGCCGCGGTGGCGGCGGGACCCGAGCTGAGCATCGCCGCACACGGGGGAATGGGCCCTGCTCAGCCGCTGACAGGCTGGCGTGGTTAGTGAGCGCCAATCTCCTTTCCAAAACGGGCCAGTGCGGCTGTCCCCGCGGGGCCCTTTGTGTGTCTCACGCCCCACGAGCTCTGCTACAGAGCCGTTCCCTTGCCGGGCTTTTCATCCCTTCTTGCTGCCGGACGCAAAGCTGCCCGTGTCACCCGGGTACTCCCCAGCCACTTACTTGCTTGATATCCTGACTTCCCCCAGCATACAACAACTCGCGGTTGTTTGATTTTTCTTAAGTTTGTAACAGAATCTTTATTTGCTACTTAGTCGCCATTATTTCCTGTGTTTGGTGGAGATTTTTTTTGTTGGTTTCGTTGATTGGTTTTGTTTCCTAACTAGTATTGCTACTAATTCAGACTATGTTACTCCCTTTGTCCTCTCCATATCTATTCTCTCCTGGTTTACCAGTCCACATTAAGCTTCCTCCTCACCTAGCATTTCAAGCCACTGAGCCCTCCTCTCCTGTTTCTGTCAGCTGACCCCCTTAGTGAACACATCAGCCAGCGCCAGCCGCCCCACAAATACCTTTCTTTCAAAGTGAAGATCTCAAAACCAGATATGAACCCACTACCTTCTTTCTTCCGGCCTGCTTGTCCTGCTGTCTAATTCCAATTCTGCATCAAAAATTAGCTTGCCTGTCAATCCTCTCTGGGTTTAGTCCTACGTGATGGCCCCACCTGCAAGTCACAGTATGGCACAAAAAATTACTCCTTACACTATTTTGCAGGGGCAGACCTAGCCATTTTATGCTCAAGTTTCCATCTTTGGTGTGTGGTCTGATGCACAAGTTTTACAGGTCAGTTTTCTGCCAGATCTCCTCTGTGCCACTCGAGCATAAACGTAAGTCCTTGTGAGAAGAATTATCTTACTCCTTTCAGTTTTGATAATGAAACTCAAGTCAGGCCCAAAACATCCACTGCAGTTGCCACAGAGCAAGTTGTGATTTGTTCTTGGCTCTCTCCTCCTTAAATGCAAAATGTTGTTTAATAAACTTTAACTGTAAAATTTCACACCATCTGTGTTATCCACTTTGTTCTTGCTTTTTTCTGATGGCTTAAACAAGTCAGATCTGTTCGATTTTCTTGAAGGTGGCAAAGGTCATATCCCTGAAATCAACTTTCTCATAAAAAACAGAAAGTCATCAATATGTTAAGACAGATAAAAAACTTTCTTCCTATGCAAAAATGAATGATCACTTGGGACAAAAGTCCCCAACCATGGTGATATTTAAAAGACATATAGATGCAGCAGTTAGGGACATGGTTTAGTAGTGGCTGTGGCAGTGCTGGGCTAATGGTAGGACGTTTTGATCTTAGATATCTTTTCCAACTGAAATAATTCTATATATGACTCTATATATGATATGTATTTTTCAGTATGAGAGGAAGGAAAAGTGTTTAACTACATGCATGCAGCAACAGTATTTGTCTAAAGTAATTTTTGTGAATCAATGTAAAAAACAGTGTGTGGGACATTTGGGGCAGTTAAGCTAATATTACCACTGGTTCAGAATTTCCCAAGTTTTTATACTGCCAAAACCTATCACATTATTCAAACATGATGCCAAGTCTCTGCTTCCTTTCATATTATCACATAACTTATATTTTTTCATTAACTGAGGCCATTTTTCATATTAATTTTTGACTACTCATCAGACAACAGCAGAGAGGACATCCTTTTCACTCTGTATTTTTGATCAAAAAAACCCTAACCATGCTGTTATTAAAAGAACTGCAACATAATGAAATCTATTGTTGTGAACCTGGGCAAAGAACTTAATTCATTTGGCACTAGGCATTTAGAATAACTGCACAACGGAGAAGCACAAAAACCATCAGTAAAAGCCAATTATAGAAATCAAGTTAGAGACTAGAAATTAAGTTTTGAGTCTTTATCTCAGAGGGCGAAAATATTACAGAGCTTTTTAATTTTTATTAAAACTTCAATTTGTACCTTGAAGGCCATACCACTGACATTACTGCTATTGTCCTCTTTTCTAGGGTATGGTGGGGTGGATTTTATTCACTCACTCGCTTATGCTGCTGCTGTTTGACATCATACATGTTTACACCTGGGTCTTGAAATTGTCAGCGGAGCTGTTTCAAATAAACCTTTCCCTTTGTGCAGTGAGGCGACCAGAAGGGCAATGCCAACCTCGTTACGATCTCCCTCATCCTCCCTGCTGTGACTTTCGTCCCAGGGCCTCTCGAAACCATTTCCCTGTTGGTTTCTCTTGATAATACGAGGGAACAGCGTGCTGCCCCGAACCCGAGGCCATGCCCCCCTGAGCCCGGCTCTCACGCCAGGCGCTCATTCCCGTCTCCTATCGCACGTTCTGCTTTCGGAGCCCGCAGCGCCCGCCACAGCCCGCGCGCGCCGCCCGCCCGCCCGCTGATGACGTCGCGCCGTGGCCGGAAGTTGCCGTTGCGGAGGCGCGGCGCGCCGGCCGCGTCCCTGCTGGCGGGACCTGGGAGCGGCGCCGCGCTTCCCGGCGCTTCCCGGCGCTTCCCTGCCCTTCCCTGCCCTTCCCGGCCCTTCCCGGCTGCCCGGAGCGGCCCCGGGGTGCTGCTGCTGGAGCTCTGTTCTGACCTTGTTCCCTCAGCCCTTCCTGCCAGGTAAAGCGCCAAAGCCGCCGTTACGGCGTGCGCGCAGCCAGGCGCGCTCCGGGGCCAGCGGTGCGAAGGGATGCCTCTACTTTGGTTTTTAGCTCGCTTAAAATTTTTCAGCTCGCGTTAGTGGAAAGCTGGTGGTTCGTTCAGCCGAAACTGGTGAGCTCTTGGAGTTGCAGCCTAGATGTGGTAGTTCCGCCTGGCTTGGTGTGTTTCAAGTTAGTACATCTTGGTTAGATTCAGTTTGCTGAGGGAACCTTGGAGATCCTCCAGTTCCATTCCTCTGCCGTGGGCAGGGGACACCTCCCACTAACCCAGAGCTCCATCCAGCCTGGTCTTGGAGCACTTCCAGGGATGGGCATCCACGGCTTTTCTGGGCAACCTGTTCCAGTGCCTCAACACCCTCACAATAAAAAATTTCTTCCCCGCATCCATTCTAAATCAATGGCCTTCATAAGGCTAGTAAAGCATATTCAAAAGTTCGTGAGGATAATATGCCACAAATTTTGTAGGTAACATCCGTCTAATGTATTACGTCCTCAAGCAAAAACTCCCTAACTATTTTGTTTTATTGTGGGGCTTTGACGAGCCACTCCACGCCCCTTCAATTTTTTTTCCCCCTGATTGATATAGCATGCTTTTGGAGTGTATCCATTTGTGTGGTAGTAAACAATGGATGTGTGTCTTACCAGAGAGATGTATATTTAAGGTGATTAGCATTCCCAGAAAACAGTCATTAGATATTCCCTGTTTCCCTCCCCCGCAAAGTAATGAAAATACTTAAAAGTAATTTCAGAAAGTTCTAAAACTTCAGGGTGGTATGAATGTGTCAGAGGAGATTCTGCTTATATTTTGAGACAGATTTTTTTTTTCTGCTGCATCTATTTAATTGCACCTTTTTTTTCATTTTCTACTTTTCAAATTTTGGTATAAAGCCACATATATATTTTTGGCAATAAATATTAAGAAAAGAGTGGTATAAAAAACTAGTTTTTTAGTATTCAGAGCTATGTCTGAAGGTTTCAGCTCCAAATTTTCAGCTCCACTAACACAAGCTGAAAATTTGGAACAATTGATAGAGGATACCTCATTTTTCTTGATACCAGGATACCTGATTTTCTTTTTTATCGAAGCAATACATCGTTGTTGAGTACTGCAAGTACTTTGTCAAGATTTTCTTTTCTCACGTAAAGTTAAAGTTTTCAGTATGCAAGTCACAAGTAATGGAACTTAACCTGTGTCTAGGTTAAGTTCCTAGGCTATACTTTGAAAATGAGGTTTTCAACTATTTTCTCATTTGAGATGAGAAAAAAAGCTATGCTGTTTTTTCTAGGAGTGCAAGCTGCATGGCAATTGTTGTGTTTTGAGTTTTATGAACACATGTACCAAGGTGAATTCCAGTGTGTAGATGTTAAAAATCACAAAGGATACATGTAGCTATTCTATATGAATATACTGCTTTTCCATAAAAACAAAACCAACAAAGAAAAAACCCAAACCAAAAACTTAGAGTTGTTAGAAGTAAGTTTATTTTTGCTGCATCTTCTGTTAAAATTACAGATTGAAGCAGAAATTTTTTTTTCTTCTCCATATTTCTAGTGCAGCCACTGGAATTACTAAAATCAGTTTATATTAATATATTACACCGACTGCTGCCATTGGACACTACAATATAAAATATACATTAAAGTATTGGAGAGCATTGAAAGGAGGGCTGCACAGTTGGTGAAAACGTTGTGAGGGATGGCTAAGGTCACTTGGCTGTTCAGCTTGCAGGACACTGAGGGGATATCTCATTGCAGCTACAACTTCCTCACAAGGGGAAGGGAAGGGACAGGCACTGATCCTTAATCTCTGGTTATCAGTGACAGGACAGAGGAAATGGCCTGAAACTGAGTCGGGGGGTTTAGGCTGGATATTCAGACAAGGTCCTTCACCCTTAGGTGAATGTGGTTAGACCCTGGAACAGCTCCCCAGGGAAGTGGTCACAGCACCAGCCTGACAGAGTTCAAGGAGCATTGGGACAATGCTCTCAGGCCCATGGTGTGACTCTTGGGGTGTCCTGTGCAGGGCCAGGAGTTGGGACTTGATAGTTCTAATGGTGCCTTCCAACTCAGCTTATTCTATGATTCTGTGGACATGTGACTGCAAACCAGGGATGGTTAAAATGGAGTCCAGGTGAGTTTCCTGTTTTGGAACTTTATTATGGATGTCCATCTGCTATCATGTTCAAAAGGAAACCTTTATGGCTCATCAATATTGACTGTTGAATACAGCTTATATTTCATGTTATCTTGCTTTAATTAACGAAAAGAGGTCTTTAATGAGTTGACTGTGCAACTTGACGTAAGCAATGGAATTTTTTTCATCCATTGCATTATAAATATGTTGTCTATATTGATTTCTTTTTTATTGTGACACTAAATTAATGATTTTTTCCAAAAGATGAGTGGAGTTACAGTTCCATTTAGAATTCTTTCTGTTTAGTCCTAAATATTGCTAATTTATCTAATACAATAAAAATATGTTCAAATAGAAAATTCCAGGTTCGTAAAACACTTGGAAGACTTGTTGTGTTAAAGGCTGTTATCAGACAGCACACTAGTACATTCAATCATGGTATACACTTTTATCTTTAATAGAATATTTTGAAGAGAAATGGAGTTTGTAATATGTTTACAAGATAGAGGATCAGTGTGTGGGAACAAAATACTTTTTACTGATATTCTGAAAACCTTGGCAGGAGATATTCTGCTATGTTACTATATATGTATATATTGATCTACAGTATTTAAGCTTCAAGGATTAGAAGTACAATTCTCATAGATGTCTAAAACTGTAAAATTATAGTTGGTAGTTCACATGACATAGTAGTAACACTGTTTTCTAACTGCTTGTGACTATTAACAAATGATTCTTTCATTATGTTGGCAAATAAATTAAAGCATGTCTCTGTTACAGATTGTAATGTGTTTATGATATGGAAGAATCATCTTGGAAACTTGTCAAGTAAACGTATATACACTCAACAATTCATTCTCCAGAGTTTATGGTTTATGCAGCTTGAAAAGCTGTCTATTGGCCATCATGAGTTCATCCTCTCCAGTCAACTACTCTGTCACAGAAGATAGAAAGTGAGTTTCATTTCTGGTTTTTTTAGTCTAGCAATATAGTTTTCGTTTTTGTGGTTTATTTTCTAGATCTCTGAAATTGTGTAGTTCAGACTGAAAAAAGAACCAGCCACGGTGTGATATATGCAAGCTATACCATGTCAATACAGTTATTAGATCTTCTAATTATGGAATGGCCAGGGTTGTAACAAACCTCTAAGATCCTTGAATTCCAACCCTCTGCTCTGGACAGGGACACCTTCCACAGGACGAGATTGCACAGAGCACCTTGGTCTTGAGCCAGCTGCCAGGAATGTGGTGTCCACAGCTTCTCTGGGCAACCGGTTCCAGTGCCTCACCACTCTCACAGTAAAGGATTTTTCTAATATCTAATCTAAACGTTCTCTTCTTCTGTTTAAAACCATTCTTTATTGTGTTGTCACTACATGCTATTGTAAAATGTCTCTCTCCGTCTTTCTTGTAGACTCCCTTCAGGTGCTGGAGGGCCACAGTTGGGTCACCCTGAAGCTTCACTTCTCCAGGGTGAACAAACCCAATTCCCTCAGCCTTGCACCAGTTTACCTCAGGAGAGGTGCTCTATCCCTCTCATCAACTTCTTGGGCATCCTCTGGACATGCTTCAAGAGGTCCATGTCGTTCCTGAGCTGATGCAGCCCTGCAGGTGGGGTCTCAGCAGAGCAGAGCAGGGGGCAGAATCCCCTCCCTGGCCCTGCTGCCCACACTGCTTTGGATGCAGCCCAAGACATGTTTGGCTTTCTGAGCTGGGAGTGCCCATGGCTGGGTCATGTCCAGCCTCTCATCCACCAGCACCCCCAAATCCTTCTCAGCAGGGCTGCTCTGATCTGTTCATCCCCAGCCTGTGCTGGTGCTGGAGCTTGCCCTGATCCACATGCAGCACCTTGCACTTGGTCATGGTAAGCTTCCTGAGATTCCCATGGGCCCACTTCTTGAGCTTGTCCAGGTCCCCCTGGCTGGCATCCTGTCCTTCAGGTGTGTCAGCTGCACCACTCAGCTTGGTGTCATCAGCAGACTTGGTCAGAGAGCAGTCAATCCCTTTGTCTGTGCCATTAATGAAGATACTAAATAACATGATCCCAGTATGGATCCTGAGGGACACCACTTGTCATTGATGTTCTTTTGGGACTCTGAGGCATTAATTACTATCCTCTGGATGCTACTGTCCAGCTGTTCTCATATCCACCAGCAATGAGTCCACCCATCAAATCCATTGCTCTCCAATTTAGAGAGAAGGATGTTGTGGAGGACTGTGTCAAAAGACTTTACAGAAGCCGAGATAAATGCCATCTGTAGCCCTTCCTTTGTCCACTGATGTTGTCATGTTACTGGGTGATAAATTGTCTACACCAGGTGAGCTAACACAGTGATTGTTCTCCCACAACCATTGGCCTGTGGAACTGCACAATGCCCATTGTGTAAGAAGGAGAACTGGAAGTTCACCCAGTGCCCTGCCAGCTTGACTCTGTCAGCTGTAACATTGGTGTCCCTGACCACTGTTACCAGAGAGACTCCTAGGACAGAGGAATTCGTGCTTAGAGGAGAGGGAAAATACTTAAATGATAATGAGTAAATTATTATCATGTGCATTTTTATTCTGGGACAATCAATGAATATGTATGTAAAATACAGTATATAATCAGAAATTTTACTATACTCAGCATGCAAGAGTGTAGGAGGAGCTACTACTTGTGCATCTGGCTGAATAAAGAATGCCTGCTTCTTAATATTACATTGCTGTTAAGGAGTTTGTTATTTTCTTGAATTTTTGGCAGCAGTCACTCCATCACTGCAGATGTGCGTACTGGCCATCTGATGTGCAAGAATTGTCACAGGGGTATAGGAGACATGACAGAGGTAGTTTTTGTCTCCATTTGGGAACAAAGTTGTGGAGTTCCAGAAGGGTTTTCTACAGTAGCTGTGGATGTAGAGGTTGGTTATAAGTGTGGCACATGGCTCTTATTTTTTTAAACCTGATATGTGTTTGATCTTTGGCACAATTAAAGTAAACTTTAATTAATTCTGTTTATCTTAACTGAGAGAGCTATTTGTCACAATTTAAAATCTGATTGTAAGAACCTGCTGGTTGTATAGAAATAGCACAATTCAGTGAATAGATACTTTGGTTAGGAAGTCAGGCTACGGACTGCTTCTTCAACTGGAGAAGTTTGGCATAATTACACTGCTACATAGTAAGTGAAAGAAAGTTTGTCTGATACAAAATTACTCTACATTTTCAGCCGTATATGGAAGACAAGCTAGTGAAAACTGTTTCCCTATGATGTTCTTTGTTGACTGTAATTAGCTGACTTGTGAAGTGAGTGAGAATTTTTGAGCATTCTGTGTTGTAGTACTCAAAAGATGTTTCACTTGCTGATATGCTTTCTTAAAGAGTCTTAAAGTACTACCAAAAATGGTGTCTTAGATAAAAGGTCTAGCTCGTAAAATATGTATTTTCCTTCAAAACCAATGATCAACAAACTATTAATATGTGAAAAAGGAAGTGCAAAGCAGTCTCTGATTTCCTCCTAGAATGAAAATCATACATGATTTCAAACTTTCTGGGGATTTTGCCTGATTTTGTGACTTAAGCTTCCAAGAACTTTATGCTTGTAGCACTTCTACTGGTAAATGAATATGGAAGAAAGACTCTTCTACAGCTGGTAGTATGAGGCTTTCATAAAGTACTTACTGCATGTGCTGATGATGCTGTGAGGATTAAGGAAAATACCACAGAAATAAGGTGGCTAATTAAGGAGAATTCTTATTTTATTTGAAAATATTTAAGTAATAAATTAGTGAAGTGGCAACATAATAATATTCTGCCAGTTTTCTTGTCTTTTTTTTTAAGTTGCTGACTTTGCTCTATACTGAGAACAAAAATAGGCTTTTCTGCTTTGTATTTTTAAGTGCTTACTAATAATATTGTAAGTTTAGAAGCTGTGCATAAGAAGTTATTTTCAATGCTTTTTTACCCCAGTACTTACAGTTATGTTGTTTGTCTTCATGCTCTTATGCACATTTTTCATTTCTATACCGTCCCTAATTTGCTATTGTGGTATTAATGTAACTTTTTTTTGCAGTGAGTTTTTTTTCCCACTACTGGTCCAGTTAAGCACATAGTTAAATTTTTCCCTGAGTAAGTTTTATTGTGCAGGTATCTCCAGTACACTCTTTTTTTTCCCCTGCGTAATTAATAGAAGAATTGAAAGGAAGAGCTTTATTAAGAGCTGATTGTCATAAAAACCAAAGTAATTTCCTTTATAATTTGAAGGTGGGTTTTTTTAATTACTTTAAAAAAAGTACTTGTTCCCTTGCTTTCATTTCATGTGCTCTCCTTGCAAGAAGTATTAAATATCAGGCTTAAGTAAGTAGAATGAACCTTCCTGCTGCCCACAAACTATCAAAATGGTTACCCTTTTTTTAATCCTTGTTCTTTGCATTAGTCACCCCTAGCTTTCAGTTCAGGTCCTGTTTTTCCCTCTACCTGGTGCTTTGTTAACCTTGGTGCCACCAGGTTTTTGGCTGTTTTTTGTTGAGATAGATACTTCTTGTATAATCCTTGAATAAAACAACCTACTTTTCATCTGTTTTCCCCAGCCATGGGAAAATAAAGGTCTACCAAACTTTTATATGATGTCCACAACAAACCTTTTATATAGTTTACAGGTGCTCTTGATACCGAATTGATTTTTGCCTTTTTTTTTTCTTTTATATACTTTGTATGTTCTTTACACATATATTTGTAACTCTGTAGCCTATCATAGTATTCGTAGCTAGCATTTTACCTACTCTATTAGACGGAGAGACAAAATAAATTTCCCAGTAGCTCCAACCTGGGGGTCCAGTGTTAGATTTTTGTGGACACCAAGGTTGAAACTAGGTCTCCGAGACACATTTTCATAAACCAAATTTAGTTCCTGTCTAAATTAGGGGACTACAAAGAAGATGAACTGTGAGGAAATTACCTTACCACTTACATCTCTAATTGGGGATTTTTGTTAGATATGCTAATTTGCTAAACATAAAAGTTGTATACGTATTATGTTACACTTGCATCTTCAGTGTTTTCCACCTGGAGAATTGTGCACCTAAGGATCCTTATAATGGTCCCCTTTTTATCACCTGTGTCTGGCTCATGATTTTAGGATGAGTGAAAAAGTATCACTCGCTGTTCAGATTCTTTTTACTTCCTTCCTGACTTACCACCTTATTTTCTTAATTGCATTAGCTAAGAGTTGCTTAAAATAATTATATGGGATTTTACTGATTGTTTGCCCTTTGAGATGTGTTGGTTCCTCTGGGTATGTAAATACTGAAAGCTAATAATGTGCCAGTGATTTTCTTGCAGTACATGTAGGTTTTAATGATCTTTCTCTCCTACAAATATTAAAAATATAAAATGTGTTAAGTACATGGCACCCTGTGGACCAAGTACTGATGACATACAATTATTCTGATCACACAGATGAAATCCATCTTGGTTTTAAATGAAGATTTGACAGAATTTATTAAATTATAAAGTATTTATAGGCTGCAGCTAAAAACTGATATTTCATCATTTGTTGTTATTAATATCTTTAAAGGCTATATTTAATCTAGAACACTGTTCCACTTGTTGATGACATTTGTGTTAGTCAGCTCATGTGAGAAAACATATCATCAGGTAAAGGTTTTAGTTGTGAAAAATGTTAATGATGCCTGTGCATAAATCTAGGAGTAAAGCGATAATTTTTTTATTTAGAAAAACCCAGTATACTGGAATTTATGAAACTGTTCTTTCTGTAATTAATTAAGACTTCATGTAGACCAAGGTAAGCTATTTTAGTATTTTCAGCTCTGCATGAAATGATGCCAACTTTTTTTGTTCAGTTTAATCATGTTTCTTTTTACAGTTTAATTCATATTTAGTGGCCCTTTCACTTTTGTGTGGAACAGCTGATTAGTAGAGCCATTGTTACATAGCTTTAGTAATTTGAAAAATTATGTATATCAATAATGTAAAGGCTGAGTTTCAGTTCCTGAAATACTTTGAGTTGTCCACTTTGAAGTTATAATAATTGATTGCAAGATTATTTAGCTAGTTAATTAAATATGTATTTTTATACTAATTTTTCACTCTGTACATGAAAACTTGTTTTGGTTATTTTGATAGTGCTTATGATGCTCAGAGGCAAATCCTGTTACCTGCCAAGTAGATTTTCCTTTGGCTGAAAAAGTAGTGGAAATAACAGAGTATTTTACAGGACTACACCTTTAGTTTATTTTTTTTTTTGTGAACAGTTGTTTATCTGTAGTTTAGATGTATATATTTTTGAAAACAAAATGTGGAAGAGTGAGATTTATTCCACATTTATGCATTTGTTGTATGACAGTGATGCTTTTGAGACAGTAATTCATGTTAAAAAATGAGCCTTACTGAAGAAATAGACAGAAACTTGCTAGTCATTTTAATATATATTATTGAAATGATGTTTTTAATCATCCTGGAAATTTATTGGATCAATAATAAAAATAATGAAAAGAATGCTTAAATCGACTTAGGGAAATTAAAAGTGCATATCTAATGTAAGTTCCTGCTTTTACATCTCTCAAAATTTGCATAATAAGCAACAGTAGGCATAGCTTTACTTAAGTGAATGTATAGAGCTTTGGACCCACAATCTGACAATTAAATAAGGGAACATTAAAACTTACAAGGAATGCTTATGTTTTCTTTAAAACAATACTATTTTGCAGCTTACATAATGAGGAATTTGAGCTACTGCAGAAGAGCAATAAATCGGAATTGGATGCTGTTTTAGGTCTGAAATGGAAACTTCTTCAAGCTAAAAAAGAAAATTTGGACTTGGCTATTCAACACAATCAAGAAGTAAGGATGTCTTTTTCACTTGCCTTATTTTACTCTTGGAATAAATGTCATCTTATTGAAGTAATATTCTCAGATGGTGGATCAAAAGCATAGTCTGTAACTGGAAAATATGAAGAAAGGTATCACTGTACAGACCTCTCATGTCTGTTCATAGATACTGTTAGCACCTCTGCTGTCATTGTTAATAGTTAAAGGTGAGGTAGGTAACTCAAGCGCTTCTCAACAGCAAAGTGCAGAAGACTCTTGTGCACCTTGAGCTCAAAGTAAGAGATTGTTTGTTTGTTTGTTTTAATCCAGATAGTTCCATGGATCTATTTTTTGCAATGACACCACAGTTGATAAGCCAGTGGGAAAATAGCAATTTAGCTGAAGCACAAGAATAAGTCATTGTGGGACAAACAGGCTTCTCTTATTTTGGGTACATACCCACATAATAAATGTACACGGAACAACAAACTTGTTTTATTGGGTGTACTTAGCCAAAACCAGATGAATGAGCATCCACATCAACTTCTCCTGGGAGATTGCTTAGAGCAGAATTGCTACCTACAGTAGTTATAATACTTCTTCAGCAGCATAGTTTAAACCAGATTATCAACTGCCAGATTGTGGGAACTGTGCCTAGCAGCAATATACTGAAACTGATTACAACTCAGCACGCACCTTTTCCTGTATTTGTTAGTCGGGGAATTGACATTCAGACTAAAGAAAAGATTAATTGAGTCTATTCTTAATGCTACATCATTTCAGTACTAGTTTGCTGCAACAACATCAAAGAAATCCTTTGTAATGTGGGTGATTTCCCATGTGTGAGGTTCTCGTTTACAAGAATATTGCTACTTTGTAGATGTTCTGAGGTAATATGTATCTTACTTTCCATCTTCTTGTGTTGGAATGTCTTGAACTTGGTTTTCTGAATCCAGTTTTTGGCAGCAAAGATTGTTTCTCAGCCTATATAAGATCCCTTTTGGAAGTGTTTTCTATTCTTAGTTTGTTGTGTGTCAGCATTAAAGGTATCTGTTTGACTACTGAGCACTATTGGACTGAATTTTATGCTTGTATGTGTATTTGCGAGTTACTAGATGTCTGGTGGTCTAGTATCCCAATATGACTGTTCTGAATGTTGCCAGAAAATCGTCTGGAATATAATGTTTTTCTTTATGGCATTTTTTTCCTCTGAGATGCAGGAAGATGATGGTAATATATGCTAAATTTTTTTAAGGTAGTATCGTTTTTGAAAAATGGGAAGGTATGTTTAAGGTACATGAAATTCATCTGGGAAAAGGATCAGTTCACAAAAACCAGTATCAAAATGTGCATAAGCAAGCAGTTGCAAGATTGTATTTCAAATTCAAGTGGAATAAGATGGCAGTTGTGGATGTGATTCCAAGTATCTTTAAAAAGTGTTCTATTGGTGTGTTTCTGTTACATATTGCACATCTTCAACGGAACACTGTTAGCAGTTTTGTGAAATTTATTTTCTAGGTGTCCAACTATGAAAAACAGATAATCAAATTACGGTCAGAATTTGAGAGAGGAGAGGCCATTCGACAAGGTCTGGAGTATGAATTGGCAGTTGCCAGAAAAGGTGCCCATCTGAAAATGTGTAGTGCAGAGGAAGAATTAAGTGATGCAAAAAACAAACTTGTGGAACTGCAAGGTAGGTTTCAAAGATGTAAAGATGGAATGAAAGCTAAGTCTGTTTCATGTCATTAAGGTAAGTCAGAAGCAGGGACTTAATTACATTTTCTAGTTTATTGCTGTTTTTCTTGAATTTGTCTTATCTTCCCATCTCTTATCCATCTGCTTTTGAAAACTCATGAGAGTTCACAAAGCTCTTACTGTCTCATGTGTGGATTAGAACTAACTGGCTAACCCTTCCAACCCTTCTTTCCTCTTTCCCATCACCTTCTGATATTTCTTCCTTCAGTGCTGTGCTGATAGAACTGTAATCATGGTGGCCATCTTCACATCCAGGTTATCCCTGTGTCCAGTAGTTCTTCCTTTTCCATTTCAGAGGGAAAAAAAAGGAAGAAAAAAGAATAGGAAAAATTAACTCCTGCTCATTTGTTTGCACTATTTCCAGCAGCTTTTTTCCAGAAGTTCTCATCATACGTGTATTTCCTTTCATGTTTTCAAATGTGTCAAGATTTTTATTGTTCATGTCTGGTTTATTTTCTTCTCATTGTTTTTGTTTCTTTTTTTTAATAGTAATGTGTGTTATGACAATAGTATGTGGAAGGTTTTTACGTAGACTTTTTATTTCTTGCTACTTTTCAGAAACTCAGATGTCCTTTATACTCCTCAAACAGAGAGATTTCTCATTCTTACAAGGAAATGAGGTGCATTTTTAGTTACCTAAACTACTCTATCTATTTCATCTAGTACAGGAGATGTATCTGTGAGTTTGATGAGCTGTTGATATTCAGTGAAGAGTTTGGAGTACTCCTTGAAGATTTTAACCTTCCAAGAACCAAAACAGTCTGGATCTTGCTAGTACTTAAAGTAACCAGTATTTTTAAGATGTTTGGAAAGCTGAACTTTCATTCCTTTGGAGAACACATGAATAATCAAAAATCTTAGGGATTGCAAGCACATGAAAAATCATGAATCTTAAGGATTGTAATCTGGAAAAAAGCTTTTTTTTCCCCTTTGGAAATTTCTCTGTGATTACAAATGGAAGATTTGAATTGCTAGTTTCTCACCTAGAGCAAATTCATGTTTCTTTTCATGTGTGCTGGTTTCCTTGCCAGTATAAGAGTCATGCCATGGAGGTACCAAGAGGCCTGTTTCAGGAGGGGCTGGATGAGGATGGAACCACAGCACAGTGAACCTACTCTGCTGGGCTCACTGTCACTTTTCTGAATGGACTGGACTGTGAGGCTGTGGTGAGGGGACTGGAGAACAAAAAGGGGATAGGAGAGGCTTTACAGAGGCAAGGGATGTCTTCTTAAATGCACATGTGTGTTAGTTTCTTTCAATACCATAGTCAATAATTTGCAGTCTGTCAATTGACAACAAATTCTATTGGCTAAAATTTCTCAAACTTTTTATGTCTGTGACAAGTGCCATAGAAACCAAATTATAACTCTGCTGCTTAATTTTTTAGCAATTAGCAATTTTCTGCTTCTTTTCCTTTGCCAGTTGGAGGCTTTCTCACTTCACAGTGTGCTTTGGTATGATCCCAGCATATCTTCTCAGGCAGAATCCTTCATTAGTGCCTTGTACCCTTCAGTGTTTGCTCCAGATTTTTTTCTGCTGTTCTTTTTCAGAGTTGATTTTCTGCCATTTGGCAGTCCTTTTCTGTCATTGTGTCCACTGATTCTCAGTGTCATCTTAATGTGCTCTCTTCATTTCATTCTCTTCTGACTAGGAAGAAATGTCAGAAAACTGGGATGGATTTGAAATAAAATCCTGTTGCAAAGTGGTGATGACTTAAGTGCCAATGCAGCTAGTTGTATTCAGTAAAATAAAAAGCTGTTGTAAAATATTTTCTCCTATAAAGGTTATGAAGGTTATGCTTACAGGTTATGAGATTTCCATAGCATTTAAGCTTTCACTGAAGTGTGTATACAATGTTCCCCATCTCAAGTCATTTATGGGCTGAAGATTTAGATGTCTTGAGGAGCAGTAACCGAACCTACCTTAGGTTTATCTACAGTCTCTTTCATGGAACAGGTGCCTATCTTTACTGTCATTTAAACTGAGCTCAAATTTAATTTATACAGACTAATACCTATATCAAAAATGAAATATTATTTCAGATTATTTGCGAGATTATTTGGAAATAATCTGGCAAAATATAGAAATCTGAAAATAAGTCTTCCATTCTATAAAGATGTAATTTCATGGAATCACAGAATATGCTGATTCACAAGGGATCTACAAAGAATTATCTCAGGTTTTTGTCCTTTTCTAAGAGAAAAAAGTGTTTTAATTTTTAAAATCTGTCAAATATTCCTATGTTCTTGTGGGAAAGATGTGATAGAACACAAAATTTGCTGGTTTCTTCTTAGAGAAGTTGGTGCTCTCCAGTGCTGGAGAGTTAATGTTGCAGTGTTCCACTGGGTATTAAAATACACAGAAGAACTGATGATCATTATGTGTTTGGGTTTTTTTTCTGGATATGTTTTGCCATGCTGCTTCTACCTTTTTTCTTTCTCTTTTTCTGTAAACAATAGTACTCAATGAAAACCTTCAGCAGAAAGTGACAGAGACTGAGGAAACATTTCATAATGCTCAACAGAAGTGGGAAGAAGAACAGCAGAGACTTGCGAAGGCAAAGGATGATATCAGCAGAATTTATAACAATGAATATGTATTCCTTCTTAAAGAAAGAAATGGAGTAGAAACTATTTTACTGGTATGGTGTATTAATAGTTGGAAAGTTGCATTAGATAATGGCTGGAACTTTTTTGGTGTGAAGTGTGTAGTGGATTGAGGTCTTTCTAATGTAGGAAAACATCCCCCAAGTAGCTAAATGCTGCACGGCATTTCTGAAGAACATAGCCTTATTAAGTTACACTTGGCATGTCACAATCTTTCTTGCTTTAAAGAAATGTGTTACGGCTGATTTTGATGGTAAACACCAAAATGAAGTTACCAGTGCACAGTCCATTTGCACCATCATGATATTTGATACTGAGTCAGTAAAATCAGGATGCCTAACACCCCCGATTCAGTTTCCCTGTTACTTCCCCCAGTATGACATCCAATGGCCTGTGAATATGAAAACCGTTTGTATAATATGAAGACCACATACTTTCAGGGAACCTGAACAGTGATGATGGGATTTCAAGCTGTGCATTGTATGTTATTCACTCCATACCACATAAGAAAAGTAAGCATTTATTGGAAGTTGGAAATTCTGCCTTTTGGTTAGATAAAAATCACCTAATAATAAGAGATGGCATTATAATCTGTTCTACAGTGTGGGATTTTGTTATTTAGTAATTAATTTCATCGTATTTCATGATTTATGCTGATATTTATATATGCTTTGGCTGTTAAATGTGTAAAAAGTAATAAAAGTACAAACTTAGTTTTACACCTTTTTTAGACAGTCAAGTGATTCAAAACTGAAATATGTTTAGAAGAAATCATGTAGCATTATGGTGTGGAAGTGCTGAGTGAACATACCTAACTTTTGTCTGCTTCACAGGGACACAAGCAATTACACCACTGTACTTCAATTAAACTTTTGTCTTTTTGAATTACAAGTTACATATGTTGTATCTTACCCATGTGAAAATACGACGTGATGAAAAACCAGAATGTATTCAGCTGTAGTTATTCTTCATAAAAAGAGGTGTATGCAGAGACTTTGTTAAGGCTGATAGACATTTGAATTTCATGATGTATGCAGAGAACAGATTGCTGCTGCAAGATTAACTTTTTAATATATTTCCTTCCTTTTAGTCCCTTCTAAGATGTGACAGACTTGTCTCAATTGGAATGGGCATTGCTCAAGCAGTAGAAAATTTTCTGGTTACTTTCTTTCCAGCTGGTCAGCTCCAAGCCTGGGACAGTACCAGTCTTCCTAAATGATGCTAAATTTACTTGGCAGCTTGATAGCCAAATTCTGACAGCAGACCTACCTGTTAGCATGCTGTTGCTCAGATTCTATATGGCATCTGTAGAAGCAGCTCGCAAAACAAAACAGGGCAGAGACACTCCCTGAATTACCTATATTTCAGAAGTACTGTATACTGATCCTTCAGCTGTTTGAAGGCAAGGTCTGGAAGGAGTGGTGCACTAATGACACCCAGGCAGTGTGTGGATGAATAGTGTTTCTATGCATGGACTGCAGAAGGAGTTGCATTGTGCTGTTTATCCTAATGATAAGAGATCTGATGGTAGAAAAGGACCCCACTGATTTGAATTTTCTCTGAATGAAGGAGAAAAAGGAAATTCCCTTATCCTCTCAATAATTTTGTCAGTATGTTGAACAGTACTTTGAGAGACTAATTGGGAGAACTGTAAAGGTATAGTTAAAAAAAAAAAGAAGAGAAAGAGAAGGTTTCAGAGTAGAATATGTGAACTCATTGACAGGTGATACCCTAAGATCCTTCTCAAACCAATAGAAACATGAATCAGTTTTCATTCAAAGTCAATGCTTGAAAAACTAAGGTTAGGTTTCGGCTATGAGGAAACTTACTCTTAGACACAGTTTTCTTATTAAGTTGCCGGGTAAAGCATGCTAAGAGTGGTGCTTTGGCTCTGTGTTCTGGCTAACAGTAGACTGACTTAAGTTGAGGAGCATTTGGAAGGGACTTTTCATCTCTTGTATATAGAGTTTAGAAATGTTTATTCAGTGCATTTAATACTGTATGAAAATAATGATGTTTTAAGAAGTATACTGTACTCTTAGAAGTGATGTTTATCCTCAGATGAAAAGGAACAGTGGGTTTCTCGGGTCATTGTATTCCTTGTCAATGTGTGTGGATTTGGAAGTGGAAGGTGATTTGTAGAAGCAGTGGTTTGGTTGGAAGATTGTACTAAAGCTATATAATTGTTCTCTCCTAAAGTATGTGATTCATTACTAGATGTCAACTACCAGTGTTGCTTTGAATAGCAAAATTTTTGGATTTAGTTCAATTGCAAATAGTTCCATTTTTCTGCTTTGTTTTTGTCGTGTTCCCTTGCCCATTACCCTAGTTATAGTTCCATATAGTTGTAAAATTCCTGGAAATAAAGCATACATACATGAATGTTAAATCTGGACTTGACTATCTTAGTTGTTGTTTGAAATCTTAACTGACTTAACTTGGCAGATAAATATCAGATGGGTCTAGGTTTGTAAACTAAAACTTCAAATGTGTTCCAGTCTTTAGTGTTGTGTATTTACAGTCCTGTTTTAAATAATTCGTAATTATTTTGAGTTATGAGATGAAAGCTACATAAAGTGGTCTTGATATGTATGAAGAAGTAAGATTCTAAACCTGGATGGCAAATCCTGGTTCTAAACCTGCACTTTGTGAACTACAAGTCTGAACTTAGCTATGAAAATGCTCAGGTAGGCGTAGAAATGAAGTCAATTTAATCTACTAAAATGTGTCTCTATGATGTGGACTTAAAGTAATCCTCTCTGCTTTCTAAGAGAGGAAGTTTTGTATTGTGCTATATTGAGTGTGTTTAGCCTTGTGTTTGGTACATGGAAAAGATGTTGGAGTTCAGTAGTAAGTGCAATAGCATCATCTTGTGGTGAGTCATAATATAGTATTCCTTCACAGAAGCACTCAGTTTTTCCTTGGACTGTTTGTGAAATTGTGTTGTTTATAAACACTCTAAACCAACCAACCAGCCATGTTTTTGATAAGGAGATATGTATAGAGAGTGTGTGAGTGACACCCAGATACACATGTATGTATATAGGTGTTTCTTTTTTCGCATGGTGAAGTAGGTTTCCTTCTGAACCTTCCAAGTGTAGGTGACTGCTGGAACAGGCTGATACAGTTACACTGTGTCTGATAAGTTCAGAGGCTTCAAGATTTTGAAGTCATGTTGACTTGTTTAACAAGCTTGATGTATTGTTGGTTTGTCAGTTTTTTGAAGTCTTGACATAGTTCTGTTAATATGTGGAAGATAAGTCTGAAGAGAAGTATTTCTATATTTTTCCAATATAGAGAAGATGATAGTTGTGAATTTGAGTAAAAGTATTTGGGTTTTTTGCATGCTGATGGGAAGAAACCTCTCCATTGTCTTGGTATTACAGGAAAAGTTAGAAGATTACCTTAAATTTATTCCATATCCAGGTAGATTGTTTTTGAAATATTTTGATTCTGTTTTTGAAATGTTTTGATTTAATGAGGTTCCTGTTTTTTAATTCACTTGTTTCACAAGCATTCTCCTTTTTATCTTTTCAGAGAATGTCAAAAAATCATACCATAGTGCCTCCACATGAAAAAAAGTGAAAATTAATTAATTTTTTCAGTTACTAGTCGGTGATAATGGAGTGGCACTAGGTGTAAATAAGGGAGTCATGAATCCCTTAGTGTCATATTTAAGAGGCCAAAACTTTCTACCTTCAGTCATGAAGAACTTCTAAAATTTGTTTTAAACTTTGGAAAAGACTCATATTTCTTTGATCTTCATGTATAAACATGGTTCTGTCAAATTTCAATCTTCCGAAGAATCATTCTTTATTAATAATTCATTTTCTTTTCCTTCTCCTCCCTGCTCTGCAGATGCCTTATGATTAGTAATTTTCAGGAACAAGACTATGTGATGTAAGAGTAATAGCAGAATTTGTAGACCAACTGGCTTATTTTCACAAAATGTCTCTTGCCATGATAAATGATAGGAATAAATGAACAGGAGGACTTACGATAATCTTTCTGTGTTTTGTACAGAAAGTAATTGGCTTTCAAAAGGTCTTCCAGCTAAGTCACTGGATTTGTAACTTGTTTCTGGTGCTAGTTATGGAAAAGCTTACTCCTGTCCACTAGACCAAAGCTATTCTTTTTCAAGGCCTCTGGAATGCCCAGCTTAAATATGCACTAGGCTACTGGGGGCTCATTATTTGGCTACTTAATTCCGTGTCTGGTGTAGTATAAATGAGGATTTTGTAATAGTGGCTCCACAGACCTGCTGAGTCCAATGGTGTTAGTAATTATACCAACCTGTATCTTGGTTCAACTTCCAAAAGCAGAAATTGGGGGGGGGGGGGGGGGGCAGCTTTGTTATTTTATCTTTCCAAGAAATTCATAGTTCATAGTAATTTTCAAAATTCATAGTAATTTTATAATTCAGTTTCTGAGAAAAGTCCTCAGAATAGTAGAAATTAAGAATATTTCTTCTATGGGAGTAACTTCCAACATATGTCTCATTACTTTATTTGAAGTTCTAACAGTTAGAATAACAACAGACTTCTAAATAAAATTTCTGTCATTTCATCAAATGCACTTAACTGTTTCCCTCTCCACCATTGCCATTGAGCTGCAAGAGAGAACAGATTTTAGGAGCAGCCTTGTACTTTAGAGAAAAATTTCCTGTGGAGAATTGGCTCTGATTTTAGTATTACTGCAGAAGGTCATGTTTGTAGTGAGTTGTGAGCCAACATATGTTATTTGGTGGTGAATGAAGAACGTCTGTTGTTGGGTAAATGCTTGACATGTGCGAATGTGTTAGATTTTATTAACCTGTTCTGATGCACTCTTTCCTGTTTTGATCCTTCTACTTTATTTTAGCAAAAGTAACTCTTAATACCTTATATCTTTTCTAGGAGCTGAATAATGAACTGCAAAATATACGCAAGAAATTAAAAAATGTGGAGGTGGAACACAGTGGCTGTAATGAGGTGCTGAAATGCCAGGCCAATGAACTTAAACGCAGCACTGAACGAGAGAAGAGACTTTTAAAAGAACTTGAAGTAAGGTTTTTTGACTATTGCTATTAGTCTCAACAAGCCCTGTCACTGAGCAATTTCATTTTTGAGGGATGAAACCTTCCAGTTAAGCTGGAATTCTGTGTACTTGATAAACAAAATATTGAACATCTGTTTTACAGAAATGGCTGAACAAGTGAATGCCACTTTTGTGATAGGAAAGGGCTTCTTTAAGTGTGAAAAAACGGCTAGCTTTACTTCAGGAAATCTGAAGTCTTAATTTGTCTATCTTCTTATATATTTTGGTTTAATGGATTTCTGGTGAAGAATCTACTGGACCTGCAAAAATTGTCAGATGATGTGCTAGGTGAGGGAGTAGGATATTGGAAGATCACAATGGTCTTACAGTAGCCTCCTCCTAGAGTTAGTTACTAGAGTTAGTTACTGCACATTTAGTTTTCCTTTCTGTTGAGTGACAACCATGGTTGAGAAGTCTCCAGTCTTTGGAGAATATTATCTTGTAAATGGGCTCTTTACACTAACCAGCTAGTTTCCTCCTAAGTTTCAATATTTTATTTGTCAACTGATAGGTTTTATAGTAGTTATGTTAAATGTTTGTACGGTCTGGACCAAGACTTTCTTCCTAGAATATTTGTTATTGCAGAAAATCATATTGAGTGGACAATTCTTTATCCTGATGTATGTTTTCTACCAAAGGCATCTTTAAATATTTTCTGCAATGAATTTAAAAGAACTGTCACTTCTTAAATGTTGAACCCTTAAAGGAACAAGTAACACAGTTTTCAGCTGTGTTTTTTCTTCTGTTGTTTTTCTCTTAAAGGTAAAAGAAATGTTTTAAGTGTTGATTTTTAGGTAGGTAGAGTCCTGCATTAAAGATTAAGCACAAAAGAAAATTCCTACAGGGAAGATCAAAGCTCATCAACTAAAAACACTGACTTATTGACCAACAAGGTAGACCTTTGTGCCCTCAAAGAATTCTACAGGAAATCTATTGTCATGTATTTTGAGCTGCACTTATTGGCCTAAGTGGAATTGCCTTCAGTTGGAATGTGTTGCATACTGTGAAGTTCCAATAGCCCTTTTAAAAAAGCATCAAGTTTTACTTCCCTGTACTTGAGTAAGGACTCTTCTTATGACCTCATGGCTTTTTGTATACTAACAGAAAAGTCATGAGCTTAAAGGAGGAGGAGAAAGGCAGCAAATTATTTATCTTTTTAAATACTTTGATTGAACTATACCCTAATGATGGCCTTATTAGGGAAATGCTACCCTCTAACCATAATCAGAAAAAATATTTTTTTTATTTTCGCTTCTAAATTTTGTATTACTATTTTAACTTTCTGAATATCTTAATAATGTAAGAAGACATATTCAGTCAGCAGAAAAATGAGTCTTCTGTTACTTATTGATAAGGATAGCTATTTAAGCAGTGATCAAGGGAAAGTATATGATGAAACCTCTTGCATTTAAAAGTTAAAGAAAATTAGCACAAGTCTTTGAATCAAAAAAAACCCAAAATAGGTTAGACTTCAATACATATCCTGTTGGCAGCTTGCATCTCACTCTACCATCTTAGAAGTAAATTACATATATGTAATTATCTGAAAGGGCCTACAGTAACCTTGTAGATGGTGATTCTACCACTTTCCTCAGCAGCCTCCTCCTATGCTTTGCAACCCTTGCCATAAGGAATTTTTTCCTCGTATCCAATCTAAACTTCTACTGGTACAAGTTGAGGCCATTTCCTCTCATTCTGTCACTTGTTACTTGTGAAAAGAGACTGACTCCCACCTGGCTACAGCCTCCTTTCAGGCAGTTGTAGAGAGTGATAAGGTCACCCCTGAGCCTCCTTTTCTACAGGCTAAACAACCCCAGCTCTGTCAGTCACTCCTCATAGGACTTGTGTTGTAGACCCTTCACCAGGGTTGTTGCCCTGCTTTGCACATGCTCCAGCACCCAGTGCTGAGCCCCTGGCGAGTCTCACTGGTGCCAGCTGGATGTAACTCCATTCCCACCAGTCTCTGGGCCTGGCCATCCACCCTGCTCTTTACCTGGCAAACAGTGGTCCCGTTCACACCATAAGCAGCAAGTTTCTCCAGGAGTATGCTTTGGGAAATGGTGTCAAAGCCTTTCTTAAAGACTAGATGTATAAAATGTACAGCTTCCTTCCTCCACTAAGTGAATCATGATATCAGTAGCCAAGCTGAATTTCCATTCAGATATAGAAGTCTTAAAGTAGTACGCCCCAGACAGAATGGTCTACATTTTTTTCATGAAGTAGATCTGTATTTTTTAAATCTCTCTTAATAGAATTTTTAGCTTATAGATTGAAGTTGGTAGATATAGGATACATATCTTCACTTTCCATGCTGAGTAGCTCATGTTAATGATGATTTGGTTAGCAAATATGCACTTAAGTTCTTGATTACAAGAAGAAACTTCTTAAGGTGATTGTGTGAGGAGTAGTGTACTTCTACTTAAACCCCAATCTTAAAATATTTTATTATATGCTTCTTTTTGAAAAGCAGTGGAGATGAACATTTTCTGGAATTCACAAATCTGTTCTTTTGCTACCCTCTGCTGGACATGAGGGAGAAATCCATGGGAAAATACTTGTATTTTGGTAATGGAAGGAAATGTTAAATTTAAATTTTCTTTTTTTTAGTACAATGACACTTGTAGGAAGAATTATATCTAACAGACTGTTATAAAGAAAGGAATGTGCAAAAAGCCTGCCTGCCCCCAATTTTGGTGGCTTTTTTTTCATTCCTTTTTTTCTTAAAATATTAGTTTGGTTTTATCCTTCAGTGATTACTCTGATCGTGGTCAAAAAGAGGTATTCCTGGTTTCCAGCGTTAGAAATTAAGAGAAAGAATAATGGCAAGTTTCTGTGGACTTTTCTGTTGAAAGAGAACTGTTGCTACACTATCTAACCTACTAGCTTTCCAGTTTGCAGTGATACCAATGTGCTGCACAGATTGATTTGGAGTGCTTCTGAAGTAGAAAACACACTGTGCCAGAAAAATTGAGATTGAGAACCTCAGATATCATTCTGCCTCTTTAGCCTGAGAATTCAGTAGCCAGTTAAATTAATGATCTATTTCTATTGAACTCATCAAGATAATACTATTTATGATTATCAATTTTCCAGAACCAGTGTCTTTTATTTTAACCTTTAGCTCAATTGCCTATAAGGATTCTTGGGAAATACTTGAAAAAGACAAGAAAATTTGTCATATAAAATTAATGTTTCTTATGATGTATTCAGCCAAAAAGATGGGTGGGAAATGGTTTTGCAATGAGAATATGGACTTTACCACAAGAAACAAAATTATTAGTTTACACATTTCAAACTCTTTGCCTTGTTCCTATAAATGTAATGATTTTCTGTTATTTTTTAATGTGTTTGAGGCTGTCAACTCTGAACAAGCTGAAGCTCAAGGTCTCTCAAATTTTTAAGTCTTTCTTATGAGGCTTGAAAAATGTTCCATAACTTGGTCTATTTAATTTCTGAGACTGAGTGTATTGTCATATTTCTGAGATTTCTAATTTTCATTTAAAGACTATTCCCATAGCTTTCACATTGCCTTTTTTACTTCCCTTGCCTTCACTATGTATATTGACATGCGGTGCTAAACATGTATGCTTGTATTAGCTTGGTAATGCTGCTATGATGCAAAGAGGACTTGGGGAATGGTTAATATCTGTGTTTGTTTGAAATATATGTATGTGCAATACTTGAAGGCTGTGGGCTTATTTCTCACTCTCTCTGTGTTAGTGAAATATGAAATTTAGATCGCAGCCAAAACCAGCTTACCCCTCCTTAATCTTCTGCTTTCTAGAGTGTCCACAATGCATAACTGTCATCCAGAAATTCTAGGTGCTGTGACTGTCATATATTTGTTGCTACATGCTTAATATGTAGTATACTTATGTGTGTGTATATATATATATATATGTTTTATTTTATGTATATATTCAAAGAGATATACTTTCTCTAGATAAAAATATATAGTACCATATACTTAGTGGATTGTAAGCATCACAGATTTTGTAATTGGAACTCTCTGGGCTCTCCAAAGTTATATTTCTTGTGTGACAATCTCACTGACATAATGATTTATGCAAAACATTTGACAGTGTCCCATACTTCTTTGTCTCGTACAACATCCTTATCTCTAATATGGTGAGACATGGATTTGATGACTGCAACACTTGGTACATAAGGAATTGGCTGGATAACTCTCAAAGAGTTGTGGTTGATGGCTTGATATCCAAGTGGAAAGCAGTCATCAGTCAGGGATTGGTATTGGAACCAGTGCTTTTTAACATCTTTGTCAGCGATATGGACAGTGGGATCAAGTGCACCCACAGCAAGTTTGCTGACAACATCGAGCTGTGTGGGGCACTTTACACACTGGAAGGCAGGGGTGCCATTCAGGGAGTCCTTGACTGGCTTGAGAGATGGATCTCTGCAAACCTCTTGAAGTTCGGCAAGGCCAAGTATAGGGTCCTGCACCTGCCCCAGGGAAATCCCGAGTACACATACAGACTGAACAGAGAATAGAGTGAGAGTCCTGTGGGGAGAGACCTGGGGAATTCTGGTGGGGGTGAGAGGCTGGTCAGGACCCAGCAATGTGTACTTGCAGCCCAGAGACATCTGCATTCTGGGTTGCATCCAAAGCAGCGTGGCCAGCAGGGTCAGGGAAGGGATTCTGCCCCTCTGCTCTGCTCTGGAGAGACCCCACCTGCAGGGCTGCATCCAGCACTAGGGTCCCAATGTAAGAGGCACATAGACCTGTTAGAGTGAGTCCATAGGAGGGAGAGCCACAAAGATGGTTAGGGGACTGGAGGGCCGGTCCTGTAAAGACTTACTGAGAGAGTTGGGACTGTTCAGCCTGGAGGAGAGGAGAGAAGGCTCTGGGCACAACATATGGCAGCCTGCCAGTACCAAAAGGAGCCAAAAGCTAGAGAAAGACCTTTTACAAGGTTATGTAGTGATAGAACAAGGAGGAATGGCTTTAAACTGAGAGTAGGTTTAGATTAGCTATTGTGAAGAATTCCGCTACTATGAGGGTGATGACGCACTGGAACTGGTTGCCTGTAGACATTATAAATGCCCCATCCCTGGCAGGGTTCAAGACCAGGTTGGATGGGGCTTTGAGTGAGATGGCAGTGGAAGATGATCTTTAGTGTTCTTTTGCACACAAACTAGTTTATGATTCTATGCTAATGGACTTCATCTCAGAGAGGAGCTTCTTCATAATCTTCTGTGTCATTATATTAATGAAGTCCAGTTTGGAGACTGCTTAGTCTTATCTTACTTTCAGATCAAACTTGTTTCAACAGTGTTTTATGTAGCTCTCGTGAGGAGTTAGAACAAGTCACATAAGTCTTTTGTCTATGTGCTTGTATAGAGTAACAGTGTTATTTCATGTAAATGTCTGTACTTAATCTACTGGGCATGGAAGTGCATTTCAGATAGCTTCTCCAGCTGCAACTCCGTAGCAGATCAGAATGGACTTGGACTTTATCCAAAGGCAGCCAAACTGTGTCATTTAGTTGTCCTAGTTGTTTTTACCCTTTCTTTAACCTGAAGTCAAGCACATGGCTTATCTTGTACCTCCCATACCAGTGTAATGTTTATCCAGTGTCATGCAAGTCAAGCATGCCTACTCTGTCACACATATTTCTCTAGACTTTAAGTACAGGAAATATGTACTTAATAAGTGAGGATTATCCACATTATCAGGCTGAAAGAACATTTACTTCAGTGGTTAAGAATTGTTAGTATTTAAGTAACTTCATAGTTACTAAAGGTTGTTTATTTTCTGAACAGGAGATGGCTCCACCTTACCATGATCAAGCGGTATCAGTGTTTCTAACGCTAGGTGGAAGTGGTCAGCACATCTCCCATAGAAGTATTTAGACCCCCTGGTTTGAGCTTTGAGCTGTAGGGAAATGCTTTTAAGTAGGAAAAAGATCTGAGTCTGAATATGGAAACACATAAACAGAATGGTTGAATGGTGATCCAAGTATGAGGTATATGTGTGTCCTCTTCACTTAAAAATGTCTTGGCTGACCATTTCCCATAGTGATTGAACCTAAACCTTCTGTAAGTGTAAGTATCCTGATAAATAAATCTTGCAGAGGGGTTTAAAAAGAAGCAGAAAAGAGAAAAATTATTTCCATTACTGCATCTAAGCTTAGTAAGTGTTGCAAGTGTATCTTTGTCTATCCCCCTCCCACTCCCCCACTGTTTGCTTAAAAGGGTATTTTTTGTAAATGTGGATGTCTAACAGCAAATGTGTTGAATAAGGTGTCATGTAGGATACTAAATCAAGGCTTTCAGTTTGGGGTACACCAATACTCACAAATATTGCAGCACTTCAAGCAAGTGTGAGGGACAAAAAAGTGGAAGCCACAAAGGACAGTTTGGAAAATGGTGTTGCAAACTGTAAGCTTAAAGAAAATGTCTCCACATTAGCATTGATGTGTCACACATATGTGACACCGAAAAAAGTGACTGAACCTCAAGAGATTTAACATGAAGCATGTTCTTTGCCGACAAGTTTGAATGCTGGCATTGAATTTTTCTTAGTCACTTTTTTTTCTCCAAAGTCAAAATTCTCTCTGTGCTATCATGGAAACCAATCCCAGCTTTGTTCTTTGTGGTAGATCAGTAATGCAGTCATAGACTCTCACAATTAACAGACAAATATAATGTATATAGGTTAAGAAAAGTTTTACAGATTTATAGTCACTATGGCAAACAGCTGACCTCTAATCAGGATTTGAGGAAGTAAACTCCACCACTGGACAGCAAAGAAGGAGTCAGCGGACAGAATTTTGGGAGAGGCAAAAGGGTTAAAAGGTGAAACCGTCATTGTGTTGGCAAGCACATGTTGGGAAAAATCCTTTGCTTCCGGCACCATAATATTTTCTCTATTCGGTCTTGTGTTGTATTTTTGATAAGGTTTAGTAAACTTCTCTAAATTTATGAAAAGTGTGTAACTATTTCTTATGTTCTTTAAATTAAGGCTGAAATCAATCAGCTTGAATATCTAAGGAAACTTCAGAAATTCCGTGAGTTTGTGGCTGCTATCTTAAGTAAGATGTCTGCCTTCATATATCTTGTTAGGTGCACATGAAAGTAACAAGTGACTGAATGTTTTTCAATAACCAATGTTTTCTTTGTTGGATGAGCAAGCACTTTGTAATCAGTCGAGAACTCACTTTGTGGTCCATCTTTGAGATGGATTTGGTCCTGACAAGAATCTTTCCATGTTAAACCAGTATGTATTCCCATTTGAATCCCAGACAAGCCTATGATCTGGATATCTGTTGCCTGCAAGTTTATTCTAGATGGTTTTCACACAGCTTCTTTTTTGTAAGGCATTGTGTAAAATTTTCAGACATGTGATTCAGTAAGGATACTGATTCTCACCTTTAATGTGATTCAAAGAAGTTTGCCTGTCTAATGGGTTTCTGATGTCAGTGACCTTCTGTTTGTCAGACAGGAAAACAAAACTCCTTCCCGTTTCTCTTTTTGGAACTTTTATCATGGTTTTACAGGTTAGCCTCACCCCTGACATTTTTCTTCTACTCACAGAATGTGTAATAGATTCTTCTCACTTGTGGAGTATGCAGCTTCTCACTGTGAAGGGAAGTGCATATAGGTATCAGCAGAGCCTGTTTGAACCTTTATCAGCAAAATAGAATAGATTTTCTATATGGCATTTTGTTGCAGCTGTGTTCTTCCCAACTGAGTCTTCAGACACAGCTTTGAATACAGGTGCAAGTTCTGTGGCTAATGTGCAGTTTGATAGACTGAAATACCAAGATTCTTTTCCTTAGAGCAAATCTGAATTTCTTTCTATTAATAATTCTGTATTGATTAGCCATGCTTAAGCAGTAGTGTCTGGTTTAATGTCTTTCATGAAGTATGGGGTTTTTTTCTGACTAATTTCTCAATTGTTTGCTGGCATCTGATTTGGTTTAAATTTGCTAGGGCTATGGTGAGCCATAAGCTTTAGAAAGGTAGTCATAGAGCAGAGGAAAAAGAATATTCAGCTGATGTTTGGAAGACTATAAAGGGTCTTAATCCAGCTATTTGTGGCAATCACAGTCACAGAATGGGTACGGTGGGAAGCGACCACGGGGGGGTCGTCTGGTCCAACCTCCCTGTTCAACCAGGATCATCCTAGAGCACATGGCACAAGTTTGTGTCCAGACAGTTCTTGAATGTCTTCAGTGAGGGAGACTCCACAATCTCTCTGTTCAATCTGCTCCAGTGCTTGGTCATTGCACAGTAAAAAATTCTTCCTCATGTTCAGGTGGAGCTTCCTGTGTGTCAGTTTGTGCCCATTGCTTTTTGTCCTGTCCCTTGGCAGTGCTGAGCAGAGCCTGGACCCATCCACTGACACTTTCCCTTCAGATACTCACAGACACTGATGAGGTCCCCTCTCAGCCATCTCTGCTTGAGGCTGAGCAGGCCCAGCTCCCTCAGCCTTTCCTCCCAGGAGAGATGTTCCTGTCCCCCGATCATCTTTGTCACCTCCACTGGACCAGCTCCAGCAGCTCTGTGTCTCTCTGGTTCTGAGGAGCCAGAACTGGACACAGCGCTCCAGTTGTGCCTCACCAGGGCTGAGTAGAGGGGCAGGATCACCTCCCTGACCTGCTGGCACTGCTCTCCCCAATGCACCCCAGGACACCATTGCCCTTCCTGGCCACCAGGACACACTGCTGGCTCATGGATAGCTTGCTGTCCACCAGGAACCCCAGGCCCTTCTCCTCAGAGCTGCTTCCCAGCAGATCAGCTCCCAGCCTGGGCTGGTGCCCGGGGTTCTTCCTCCCCAGGTGCAGGACCCTGCATTTGCCTTTGCTGAATTTCAGGCAGTTCTTCTGTGCCCCTCTCTCCACCCTCTGAAGGGCAGCAGGGCCCTCTGGGGTATCGGCCGCTGCTTCCAGCTCTGTGTCATCAGTGAACCCTCTGAGGGGGCACCTGCCCCTTCACCCAAGGCACTGATGGGGAAGTTAAACAATAACAGGCCCACTCTTGAATCTGGGGGCTCCACTTGTGACAGGCCTCCAACCAGATCCTGTGCCACTCATAGCAACCCTCTGGGATCTGACATTCAGACAGTTCTCAGTTCACCTGTCAGTTCACCTTCATCCAGGCCCACTTCCTAGTTCGTCCACAGGATGTTGAAGACAGTGTAGAAAGCCCTGCTGAAGTCCAGGTAAACAGTACCCATTACTCTTCCCTCATCCATCCAGGTAGTTGTCCCATTATAGAAGGCGATCAGATTGCCTAAGCATGATTTCCCTTTGGTGAATCCATGCTGGCTTCTCTGATCACTTTCTTGTTCTCCATGTTGATAGGGATGGTGTCCAGAAGGAGGCACTCCATCACTTTTCCAGGGATTGAGGTGAGGCCTGACTGGCCAGTAGTTCCCCGGGTCCTTCTTACCCTTTTTGAAGACATTCTTAATTAAGAGAATAATCTTAGCAGTATGAAAATATAGTAGCAGTGTTCGTGATTTTTTAAAATTAAGTATGTTAAGCAGATAAATTTTTGAAGAATCTTCTCTGTCCCGTGTGTCATTTATGAAATTGTAGATGTTCTATTGATACCTCAATGTATTTCAGGACATACAGAGTTATGTTGCCACAAGTGAGCAAATAATGGGGCAATAGGAAGAATATTTAACTTGGTTTATTTGCTTTCTGACCCTAGCTGATTATAGAAAATGCAGCACTAACATAATACTACATCAATTTACTAAACTAAATAGAAAATATTAATTTAATAATCCATATATGTAAAAAATGTTGTTATATGTGTTTCTTGCTATGAATTGTCACAGTTCCAAAGAAATTCAGACATATCAGGTTGAAGTACGGAGTCACAATATGCTTAATGAGTTGAATAAACCTGGTGTCATATTATCTTCTCTCTGAACTTAAATATCCTCAAAATGTACTTCTAGGCAGCTGCAGTGAAAGCAAAGAAACTGGAAGAAGACATTGAAGCAGAGAGAGCAGCACATTTAGCATCCAATTTCACTTCAGAGATAATCCAGGTAAACTTTTTGTTAAATATTTCATAGAAGTTTATAGTAAAACAGTTGAGGAAGTTGTGAAATAACTAATATCCAAAAATATGAAGAGCACTTGCTCCAGTGAAAAACCTAACTAGATTTATTACAATAAGTGTCAAAATAATTTTATATATATATGTATATGTGTGTATATATATATATATATACACACATATACATATAATATATATATAATGGGGACAGAATAGAAGAGTATCTGCTTTCTTTTCAGGGAACTTTGAAGTTATTAGAATAAATAATAAAATAAGATGTCATATTTGTAATTTTGAGAATTCCCACCAGTATTTAAACAGTTAGGGAAAAGGAAATGTTTAATAATAATTAAGCACTATACTACTGTTTAAATATGCTGCCCTGTATCTTCTGAATGGCTTCTTAGAGCAATTTGGAGACACAGTGCATGCATCCAACTTACCTAGGAGTGAGAGCATAATGCATCCTGAAACTGCTGTTTTAAACACAGTTTCTCAGAGTACATTCCAGCTCCAAAATTATCATACTTGCAGTTACCAGTAAAGTTTGATTATATGAATAAATCTAATGTATATACTTGAACTACTTGAACATTAATTTTTTTTCTATCTGTATCACACAGAGTTATATTCAATAAAAAAGTATGGTTTAGTAAAAAAAAAGTTTGAAAAAAAACTACATGGTGATTTCTTAGTAATATCATAATAATTAACAAACTTAGTGGACTTCTGAAAAACTAAGCAAAAAAGAGGGGAATTTGGTATCTTTTCCTCCCTATTTTCTGAATAACAAAAATAAGCATTGCCATTCTTCAGTCAGACTTATTTTCTTATTTTCATGATCTTCTGTATGTACAGGCTGTTAAATTTTAAAAGTGATAATTTAACTAGAAAAGATTTCGTTTGCTTAATTTCCTTGATATTTCTGCAACATACAAAGGAACTGAGAGGATAACATTCCTTAAACTTAGAGGCTTGGTTTTTATGGATGAATAACTGATAAAGTCTTTTTCCGTGTTTATGTACATGAACAAGCTAGAAGTATGCTTTGTTCTGAGAGAAAGTATGGCCTTTATTGCTGGTCCCACTCTTCATGAGTCTATTTAAAAACTAGAATTTCCCTGGAAAGCTTCAGTATTAATAAGAACTGAAAATGTTCAGACACCTCCAAATGAGAACAGGACGTACTTTTCATTGTCATATCTATTTGGCTCCAGTTTGAGTTTTATGTATGCTTACATTTTTGCATGTGTTCAATGATTTTTACATGTGTATATGCTTTGATACTGAATTATTACAATATATTCTACTGTAAAG
This sequence comes from Melozone crissalis, assembly GCF_028551555.1. NCBI lineage: Eukaryota > Metazoa > Chordata > Aves > Passeriformes > Passerellidae > Melozone > Melozone crissalis. The sequence continues at coordinate 42,093,043 of NW_026535783.1, read as the reverse complement.
CAGAACAGACCATAGAAGGTCATGTAAGTGTTTCCTAACTTGCTTTAATTGCTTTTTTATCCCTTGGTGTAGTTAAGAATTCGAGAACTTGAAGAAGCTGTGCGTGTGGAAAAGGACAGACGAGAAGAAGCTCTTTCAGATTTAGAAATGATGAAGAAAGAGTTCAAAGGGTTAGAATATGCATATGAGAGAGAAAAACAAAATGCCCAGGCGAACTTGGAAAAACTCAATATGTAAGTTTCCATCTAAATTCATTGTAAAATGGCAGTAGACAGCTGGATTACCACTTACAGCTTACATTTATATACTTTTCAGTCAGTATAAAACAATTAAATCTGATGCAATTTCCCAAACCAACCTGTAGTTCAGAACCTGGTGTTCCATTAATAACATTAATATCATGTCCATATCAGTAACCATATGGGTGGGTAAAGAAAATAACTGATCTGTTACCAATTAATTGCCAAAGCAAAAATGTTGGAAATTATAGTAATGGCAGGGTCCTGTCTCCTGTATACTTGGGAGGAGTGTAGGAAAGCACACATGGCAGGGGTAGAACAGATTTTTTGCTTCTGTATATACTTACATTATTTTGAAAATATTATTTTTCACTGCAGTGAGCTAGATCAATCTTTAAGACTCCTGTTGAAAAGTTGTGTATCATTTATAGTGGTGGATCTTAATTTTCAGCTTTTGAATGATTGTGGAAAGTGTTGACTAGCTAATGAAAATAGAAGAGTGGATGAAGTGTATGAGAGCAGATGAAATTACCTGGGATTCATTTCCTGCTCAGCACAGTATACTGTATCTGTGGTAACAGATCTTTTTTGGAAGAAAGATTTTGCTCTATTTCCTGGGCAGATATAGGATACACTGTACTGAGTCTTGTTCCTTAGCTGAATAAAGTTGTTATTGGGGTGAGAAAATATCAGGAAGAAGAGTAGTGCTGGAAGACAGAGAACTTGAAGTTCATGAAATAACTTGGAGGACATGAAATAAAGGATAGTAGTTTGTGAAATTTAGGGAAAGAGGGGCTTTAGAAGACATGAAGCGGGTGGCACACAGTGAGGTTGTGGGGAGAGAGAGGTAGTTGAAAAAGACAGTTTTCATCTCTTAGTTTAGGATTATGGGGGTCTGTACATAAAAGTATTTGTGTACCGACTTGCTCATACACGCAGTAGAGAAAAAAAGAAAATACTAAAAAGGGAAAAAAAGAAACTAGTTTCCGTACAAAAAAGGACTTTTGTGGCCTAAGTGTTCCTATATTTATGCTTGCAGAGATGTTTTTAGTTTCAAACAGAGTTGAAACTTGTGCTTTATTATAAACAACTTAGAGCTCTTTGTTTAAAAACAGTTCAAAAGAGGCACATTTAGGTAAACCAGAGTCACATTAAAAAGTGAAAACTTTTTTCTCAAAGAAAAAGATATAACTTTGATGATAAAAATTTGTGAAAAACATTATGATAGTAATTTAAAATTATTCTTCAGGAAGACTGCAGTCTTCACAGCTGTGAAACTGAGTAAGTATATTTCAAGATGCTCTACTGTTCTAAAATGACATCAGCTAATTAAAGTGTAATCTCATCCTGCCTGGTTGTTTTTGCTGTGAGCATTTTTGCTCTGTCAGTAAATACATGACACTAAACTGATACAAAGTTCTTTGCCTTTCTGTGAAATGGAGAAGGCCTGAACCATTGATTTGACATTTAATTCCCTTTTTATCGTTTTGCTTTAAAAAACTTCTTTGTTTGCAAACCAGCCTTTTTTTGAGGAATGGTTGTTGGACCAGTAGTTTTGCAGAACACAAGTTCTTGTATGTAACCTTTTATTCTTACAGAGCATATGGACTATGGTTCTTTTTTTTTCCAATCTTGGTTTGGTTTTCTTAGTTTTTAATTTGGTGTAGTGGGTTTTTTATTTTTGCTCTGGTTGGTTCCCATTAGTGGTCCAGAAGTTATGGAAAAATTAATGTTACGAAAGTTTTCTTGAAGTAGTGTTGAAACACTTGCAGTGTTTGTTCTTGAACCATTTATTCACTTGTCCCAAGACCTAATATTCCAAAGTTTGTCTTTGTATTGATGTTAGACCAGAAGAATTAATCATCCTTGATGAAATGTGGGGCTTTATAGTTTGGTTTTTTGAGTAATGCTTGTTAAGCCATTGCAGTTTTCGGTCTAGAAAAAAACTATCCTGTCTTGTCAACATGCCTGCCATAACGTGGCTTCCTGTAATGAGTCAGGGAGCTTTTATTATGGATGTGTACTGGGAACCAATAGATGTTAATAAAATATTAGCTAATTAGCGGCATTTTTAATGTAACTTAAACATCTGTTTAGGTATTTTCCAAATCATTATAATTTCACAAGTTTTACTACAAGATCTGTTTTTAAATTTTTGGATTAGTAAATTTGGTTAAAAACATGAACTTCTGTAAGTAGTAGTTTTCCAGTTAAATCTCTAAGAATCTCTTAAAGATATTTTTCTTAATTAGATTATTTGGACCAACATAACAATAATGGTTAGGTGTTGAATTGTATTGTGCATTCAGTAATGTTTTGTTCCTTGTGAGAATATTGCCTCTAGATGTATGAAGATATTTCTTTGAGCATTGAAGGGATTTGAGTTTAGGGTATTTTTGATCCACAAAAGTTACATCTTTGAAAAATGTTATCATCAAAAAATAAAAATAAGGGTTTTTTTAGAGAGTATATTTCTTTGTTTGGAATTACTGTATAGCAAATACTTATATTTTTGCACTTAAGACTATGAAATACAGTTTTACAGATGTGGTACCATTTGCCTTAAGAATTTCGATAGTAGTGCTTACAGAGAAGTAAATTGAGTTGCTAAAGTGCAAGATGAACCTTAAGAAGCCTTCCCTTTTTGCTCTGAACTGGACAATTATGTTCAGTGTTTCTTTTTCAGGAGGGAAATTTGCCCTATCCTTGGCATTTTTTGGGGATAAAACAGAATTTATGCCTGAGGCCTCTGTTCTGTGTGTTAATTGAATATGAGAATAAATGTTGTCTAATATCCAAAAAGTAGTTTTCGCTGCTTGCAATCATGTGTTGATTCAGGCAGTTACTTCTAGCAGCTTCTGCTAGCTGAGTTTTTTGAAAGCAAATTGTGTTCTGTGATTTCAGAGAATGCACACCTTTCCATGAAAATTAAGACAGTTAAAACACAGGTAAAATAGTTGTTGGTTTTGTTAAGAGATGTTGAAAAACCATGAACAGCCTATCCTCACAATTTTGTTAGTCCAGACATCAAAATTTCCAGACGTCTATTAAGATAAGTAGCGAAGGTCAAGCTTTTTCTGCAGTGGACATCAGTCTACTCAGTTCCCTTGAGGTAATTACATGGGGTGAGCCGGTACTGCCTCATCTGTTTCCTGTCCCCTTTTTATTCTTTGAAGCATACAAGTGTCAGTAACATTGCTGAAAATCAGTGATTGCTTTCACCGGACACCTTCTGAGAGAATACAACAGCCTTTGATCTACTTACCTTTGAAGGGTCTGGTCTTCGGACTGCAGACAATGTCAGGAGCTTGGCTTTTTTTTTTAAGACATAGTTTGGCATCCAAACATATTTTCTCTTTTTCTGGAGGACTTGCATGAGTTTCTCTTTAAGCCTTAGCCAAATGAAGGTCTTAGAGACTTTCATTTGTTGTGCTAGAACACTTGTATGTGTCTTTAGCTGGACTTGATGTAGGTAAATAATGCAAAAGTTGGAAGCTATAAAATGCTGTAAGAATTTGTTTTCTCAGAAAAAAAAAGTAGCTATAATAACTGAAACCAAGCAAATGGGCTTTTCTGGATGGCATAATTTTTTATTTTCTTAGAAAAATATAGTTGTAATAACCAAAACCAAGCTAACAGGCTTTTCTGGGTTGCATAATTTATTAATTAGCTCTGAACCCAGTAGCACTATGTAAATTGGAAGCAACATGGGATTTTGGTCTCTGTGTGGATTTACTTTTCTTGAAGAGCGAGAACATGACATGGAATAATTTGGAACTGCTTTTGCTGTGTTTCCGAAAGCTGTGAGAGTAGAAGCTACTTTGGGGGACTGAAATAGGCAGATTTTGAAGAATAAGAAGTAAACATCTGCAGCTACAGCAAAAAATCAGCCAGGCTGATGCAGAAGCACATAGGTATTTGGTGGACTGCTGAAGCAGTCCTTCAGCTAAAAAGATACATTAATCATTAACAAATAAATTAAAGTCAGAAAGTGACAATATTGATTCAAAAGCTTCAAAAATGCTTTCAAAAAGAGCTTTCAGCCCTTTGCACTGCTTTCAGTTCTTGGGAGACAGGACTGCTAGGAGAAAAAGAGATGATGTTTCCACTGGATGTTTCTACTGTTGAGAGCTACATCAAATAATAGTTCAGGTTGAAAGGAATTGCTGGTGATCCATAATCCGACCTGCTGCTCAAACTATATGTAAGCTGTGAGATCAGGTTCTTCAGTTAGGCCGTGAAAACATGGAGAATGGAGATGGCACAATCTCTCTGGGAGCCTTTTCCATACAGTTGGAAAACATATCTCCTTGTTTGAACCTCTCTGGATTCAGTACTTGTCTTTTAGACAAGCACTGCTGTGAAGTGATCATCTGCGTTTCCTTGCTAACCTCCTTTTAGATACTGGGAGTATCTGTTGTACACTGTGGAGTTATCTCTCCTCCAGCTTGAATATACCAAGTTTCCTCAGTTCTTATGTGTATTTCTGCTGCTGACCATGATGGTGACCATTCCCTTAGCCCACCCCAACTTTTTTCCTATGTTGGAAGGGGTGCATGTAGTTAAAAGTAATCATTATCCTAGATGTGTGAAAATGACTGCCAAATACAAGGTGATTAATCACTTCCCTTGATCTGACTATGCTGCTATTAATACAGCCCATGATGCTGTTAGCTATCTCTGCTCCTGTGCTGTGCTGCTGATTAGTGGCTGTTGGTCATGGTTACCAGGTTCTTGTTAGCATACGTTCTATCCAGCCAATTACAACTACACCACTTTAGGGTGGCCTTCTTTCCTAAATTTTGGTCTTTGCACATGTCATTGTTGAATGTCAGAAGGTTAATTCTGGCCAGTTCTTTCTCCATGACTAGAGAATGGCAGCACTTCAGTTGAGTGTATCCATTGTACTGTGTCGTGATCTACCCACACCCAGTTCACTGTTCACTGCAGGTATTGTGAGACTGCACTCTTGGCTTACTCCCGGTAGAGGTTGAAGCTGTTAAACAGGTCTTAGACAGACCTCTACAGTATTACAGCCATTCCAGCTACTACCATCTGGGCTTTTTCCCAATCACCTTTGTCTCTTTCATGAGCCCAGAAAATTTTCCTAGAAGGAATTGCTTTGTAACCTTTCATGACTGAAATGAAGCTCAGTGGTTTATAGTTCCTTGGCTTCTCCTTTTTACTTTTGCCAAATATAAGTGTGACATTTGCCTTTCTTCATTTGCCAGGGACCTCCCCCAATCTTTGTGACCTTTCATGATGATAATGAGCAATGTCATTCTGAGTTTAGCCAGCTTTATCAAAATCTTTGAATGTAGGTGAGCTGACCTCTACAATTCTATGGGTTGAGTTCTCACAGGTTATCTCAGACATAATACTCACCTATTGCTACCAATTGTTTTCCTTTTAGTGTCCTTTTACTGACAGTAGAGTCTTGGGAATAGACCATGTCATGGAAAATGGAGGACAAAAAGGCAGGGAGTGTGCTGACTTTCTCTCTCTGCTGTTGGTAAAATTGCTGCTTTGTGTAGAAGTCTGTTCATGTTTTCTTTCCTACCATAACAGTGGTAAAATCCCTTCTCATATTTGTCATCTTTTGTGAATTTTAATTCTAGGTGCCTTTTCTGAGGCACCTTCTTTCCATCCCTATGTACTTAGGCAATCCTTCAAAATTTTTCCTTGGCTTCCTCTCCCTGGCTCTGTCTCCTATTTGCTGTTGTTTGGCCTTGTAATTTTCTCATGACACACCTTTTTATCATGCCAGACTTTCTATACATTTGTTTTCTTGAATACCAGGAGGACTGAAGTAGTTCGAGAACTGATTGAAATTTTGAATTGTCTGCTATTGAAATAATGAAATTCTGAGTAGAATTATCAGGGTTTAAGAATGGTATTCCCCAATTTAGTGTTCCTACAGAGACACTCCAAATGATGTGCTGCTCAATCATTCCGCTCTCTTCTTTCTCCTTCTGTGGCAAGGTGGAGAGGAGAATTGGACTCACAAAAAGTAAAGATCATAGGCTGAGATAAGGACACTTCACTGGACACAACAATGAAATAAGACAATGAACTGTAACAGCAACAATACTAATGACAGAGTGCACAAGGAAAAAAAGTGATTGATCACCTGTGATTGCACACTGTGGAAACACCCAACCATACCCAGTCCCTCTGCCACACTACCCACAAGGGAGCCCTTCTCCTGTCCCCAGAAAATGACATGAGGTGGTACAGAATGACCTCCAGGTCCTAGCCATGGCTACTCTTGGCTACTGCAAAAATTAACCCTGTTCTGGCTAGAACCAGGGTAAGAATATAGTCAGGTATTTGGAAGCTTCAGGAGCAAGCTTTGTACTTTAAACCAGTGCTGATAATGCAAGATGTGATATCTTTCTGAAGAGAACTAATGTGTTAATTAAAATATGATGACTTCTGTTTTATTACATGTAATCTGGAGACCCTATCCAAATTATCAAATTAGTTTGTGACTGGAAGTCTAACACAAGCCTTGGTAATGGAAAAGAACATAAACATAACTGAGAAGTTTTTCTTACAAAGAATATATAAATTTCTTGACTTAAAAAAACATAAGGCAAGCAGCTTCATAAGTCATTTGATGTGCTGACATGATGTGATACTCAGATTGTCTTTTAAAAATATGTAGAATACTCAACATAAGTATTTTTGATTAAAATGCTCTAATGTTGAAACTTTCCAGATTAGAAAAAGAGTGTTTCTCCTCAAACAATCAAATGAAAGAAGTGATTGAGGAGAAGAAGAAGGTAATTATGGACCTCTCTGCAAGACTAGGGAATGCTGAAAAAAGCTGCAGTGAATTACAGAGCGAACTTGCAATGGTAAGACAAAAATGGCACTTGGCACTATGGCACTTGTTTTGGTTTTTTAAGCGTGCTCTGAACATAATCTGCATTTGCTGTGCTGAGCTGTGGAATAAATCTGACTTTGCGTTACTCTGATTTTTTATTTTTATTACTTTGTTTTGTGAAACAAGAGTAAATATAGATAAGATATTGGAGAAACTAATTCCAAAATGCATTTTAAGTGATACACTAAGTATTTAATTGAGGAATTATTTGCAGAAAACAGTTATTTCAAACAAGCCTTTGCATTCCTAATGAAGAAGGCAATTTGTAAATATGGACTGTAATTTTTTGTGAAGAATGTTCTATCTTCCTATCCAAGCTTTTTTTCCTCAGGCTTGATTAGTTACCATCGTAGACATAATTATTTCACATAATGTTTTTCATGCAAGCATTTGACTGCAAAAAATTTTTGAAAATGTCTTCTTTGAAGGTAGCAAACTTTTTAGTTGATTGGGGTTTTTTTTGTTAGTATGCATTTGTCCTGTTGGGTGTATTTTACAGGATTATTTTCTGAAATATGTTTCCTTTTATATGACCAGTTGGTGCCTTCCCACTGTCTCTACATATCCCAACTCTGAATATCAATTTTGCCATCCTCTTTAATAGCATGAGGGTCAAAACAAAAAACTTAGGTTACCTTCATTAATAGACGTAGATGAAGGGATGGAAGTGCGCCCTCAGCACATTTGCTGATGACACCAAGCTCAGTGGTGCAGTTGGCACAGCTGAAAGACAGGATGCCATCCAGAAAGACCTGGACAAGCTGGAGAAGTGGGCCCATGAAAATCTTCTGTTATTTACTAAGACCAAGTGCAAAGTGCTGCATCTGGGTCAGGGCAACCCCTGGTGTCAACACAAGCTGGGGATGAACAGATCAGAGGAGCCTTGCCCAGAAGGGCTTTGTGGGTGCACGTGGGTGAGAGGCTGGATGTGACCCTCCTGGAAGAAAGAAAGCCAAATATGTCCTGGGCTGCATCCAAAGCAGTGTGGTCAGCAGGGCAGAGGAGGGGTTCTGCCTCTCTGCTCTGCTCTGGTGAGACCTCACCTGCAGGGCTGCATCAGCTCTGTGATCCTCAGCATAGGACAGAGATGGACGTGTTGGAGAGAGTCCAGAGGAGGCCACCGAGTTATTACAGGGATGGACAGCTCTGCTATGAGGTAGCCAGGAGAAAAGAAGGATTTGGGGTGGCCCAATTGTGACCTTCCACTACCTGAATAGAGACTTTCCAGAACGGCATGTAGTAAGAGGACAAGTAGACTGGCTCCAAACTGAAAGAAGGTTTTCATCAGATATTAGGAAAAAAATTTTTATTGTAAGAGTTGTGAGGCACTTAAACATAACAAAAATTTATGAAACATAACAAAGAGACTCATAACAGAGAAGTTGTGAATGTCCTATTCTTGGAAGAGTTCAAGGCTGGGTTGGAGGGGACTTTGAGCAACCTGGTCTAGCATTAGAACTAGATGAACTTTAAACTGAAAACCTTATCTCTCTTCATTGTATAGTAGCATTTGTAGTATTTCTATACTTAGCCAATTTTTTTTTCAGTTGTAAATTTCTGCTCCTGCTTCCTCTTGGACTTATGAGTCTAGGAGATGACCACAATCTCTTTCCTGCTACTAGTAGGCAATTGTGCTATTCAGTATATAGGAGCAGAGATCTGCATCAGAGAGTTTTCAGATTTGTTGGTGTCTACTCTTCAGCTGATGGAATTACTTCATACATTGTCTTAGTGTTATCCACTTCCCAGGTAGATTGTTAACTAATAAATTGAAGAAAAATAAAACTAAAAAAACGTTTTTTCCTTTGGGAGGACACATCTTCTTCAATGCAAGCATTTAAGTATTAAAAGACATTTGCTGCCTTCTTCAATGCAAGCATTTAAGTATTAAAACACATTTGCTGCCTCAGTAAACCTGAAAAAATAATTGTATCAGGCACAAAAAGAATACTAAGAAAAATTCCACAGTAAAATATATGTTATGCCTGACAAGAATTCAGGACAAAAGTCTATTCATGCTTCAGGTTTATTGGTAATTACAACAGTATTAAATGGTGTACTCAAAATGAGCATTGTGTAGCTGAAAGTAAAAGCAAATAGATTGCCCCACTTGAAAGAACTGTCTTATTCATATAGCAGATTGTTTTAATTGGTTTACTGGAATTGTTTCAAGCCACAAGACTGTCTTGAACAGGTAATAAAAATACTCATTTTCTGAAGAGTTGTATTAGTGGTCCCCTGTGGGATTAGACTTTTATCACCTTGGATGGCCTTTTATTTTTCCTGAAGACTTTTGTATTCAATTGGGAAGCAGGAGTGCCTGTGTGTGGTCTTGTTTACTCAGTATAGGCAGCTTTTTTGTTATTTTTCTTCCCAAAATAAAAAACAGAAGGCTATTGTAGAAACTAAGTATAAATAGCATTCAGTATACTGTTATTAGGCTTCCCCTTACTTATACTAAAATTGTGTGAAATTGTCATTGTAGAAACTAAGTATAAATAACATTCAGTATACTGTTATTAGGCTTCCCCTTACTTATACTAAAATTGTGTGAAATTGTCAGTACATTCTTTTCCCTTTATTTCCACATCCTGCTTTCTTGATCTGTTAATTACTTCCTTGTATTTTGTACTATTATTGACATCCTGAATACATCTTTTCCATTTCAGTCTGGTAATCTTCAGTTGGTTTCTCACGGTACTGTTAACATACAAATTAATGTTTTCATTTGTAAAATATTTGTAAGATACGCATAATACATTATTTTGAAACTTTATATGAAAAAGTTTTTTTTTTCCTTAATGGATCAGTTGAATGTACAGTAAAGTAGTTACTTTGCTTGTAATTTTAAATACCAGCATGTTGCAGAGGTTTGCCAGAAACTTGCATGGGTCAAATGTGATAGGATCTGTTAGTATCAAACAAAATTTCTTACAAATGCTCAGCATGAGGAAGCTCTCAATATTTGCATCATGTGTACTTGAGGAAATTGGTCTCAAGCTTATAATTATCTAGCTAGGGTTTCTAGAAATTTTTAGATACAAGAACAGGAATTTAGAATAGCCATTGTGATTTAACACTTTGTTTAATTTGAAACAGCCCCAGCTGTATTCCTCCTCATGGAAAGAACAAGAGCTATCTTTAGGAGTTTTAAGTTACTCATGATATTTACATTTCTAGTACCTAGTAGTGGATGATTTTAGCATGGGACAAGCAGGAGATGTTAAACCTTTATTTTATGAGAAATGCAAATTGAAATTTGGGAAACTTGTCAGTTCATCAGAATGCATATTAGGAAAGTGAAATAATTAAAATATTGTGTCTTAGTATAAATTCCTTTAATTTGGAAGGTGTATTTATTTGCACTCCTTTTAACAGATTCTATCAGAAGTAGCATAATTTGTATGTAAGTTGTGTAATAGATTGCACACAGCTTGTGTTTTTCCACATGGCTTGTAAATCTTTCTTTTACAGCCAGACCTGAAGTCATGTTTGCACCTCAGCTGTCCATAAACACCTTGTAGGTTGTCATACGCTGAATGTCAGTACAGAAATATTTGAGAATCTAGTTCCAGGATGTACACATTAAGCATTGTTCTTTAGCAGAAGTTGCCTAGGTATTGACTTAACAGACCATGAAGGACCCTGAGGATTATGATTCTGTTCTACAACTTCTGTGGAATAGAAACTGGTACACAGTGGCAAACATGTAAATATCATCTAGGCAATTTAATGTGGACAGTTTATTTCAGTTTAAAAAAATATCCCAGTCATGATACACACTCTTCTTTAATTTTGTGCATTAATTGTTAAGGGTTGTTTTATTTTGATTGGTTTTTTCCTGCCTTAACACAGATGGAGAGTTTTTCTTCCCAGCTCTTACTTCTGTTATTGTCCTAATGTAAGAAGACTAGTTATTCTGAAGCATGTGCTTAAATGATCTTCTGCAAACAAACCACTTTTTAAATTTATTTTGAAGTGCAGAGGTCACTCAAGCTGTGATGTCCTGGTGTTGGAAGACAGGCGTCTAAAATCTAAATCTGCAGTTCTCAAAAAAATTTCTCTGACTTGGACAAAAAAATAAACGTCAAGACCCAAGGAGATACTTCATAACATTCTCTTCCAGCAAAAGTTGTTACAAATCTCTTTTTGTGGGAAGGACAAGAAGGATTTAAAAAAAACTTGAGCATTTTGATTAATATGTAAGACTGAGATATGAAATTTCTTGAGAGATTGTATTTAACTTGCACATGGCAAGACTCTTGTAGAGATTTTTGAATATTCCAGATATAAGAAAATAAAAGTATTCAATAGTTTGAGAACTTGAGCAAAAATAAATAGAAGCCTGAGAAGAGAGTTTGTCAGTGATGGTTTTGTTTTGTTTTTTATAATACAAGTTATGCCTGTTTACCGAAAAATTTGTGCCACTTTTCTGCTTTACAGAGCATCACTTGAGTAAAATCTGTGTTTTGTGAACTGTGGAGCAGTCTTTTGTATTTCTGTAAATGCTTTGATTTGCTGCCCCCAAGGTCATGCCTGGTAAACATTCTGATACTTTTGTAAAGAATTTACATAAGCACTTTTCAAGGCATATCTGAACATGCTGTTGCTTGGTGGCTATGTGGATAGTTCTGGGTTTGGCTCTTATCAATCACCAATTAGAATTTGTACTACAGACTGAGTGGGTTAATTAGTCCATGTGAAAGAGAGCCTCCCCAGGAACCCCTTGTGACTGCAGAAAAAGCAGAGAAAATTTCTCAGGAATTAAGGCAGTTCATTGTACATCTGGACCCTAACTCCCTGATTACTACTGCAGTGGTTTTGTTAAGGCAAGGCCTCAAAGTCCCGCCCACATGAAAAACAAAGTTACTGACCTTGAGATACAGATTCACATTTGCAGCATCAGATTCTGTGGGCTGTCCTGGAACTGTGTATAGAGTTCACATTTATTTTAGTCAACCATGGCTTTTGCAAAATGCTGCAAAAACAATGGGACATCATTTCTATATGGGAACAGGAACAAAAATCAAATACTGATAGTTAAGGAAAATATGTCTACAATCAAACTAGTAGGAACTTGTCCAGATAAATAAAAATACCTTTCTGGAAGATTAACACAAGTCTGACAGTGAATGGAAGAATTTTATAAGCAGTCACTTTTCAGGATAGTTCAAGTTATCCTTACAGATAAAGATAGAAAGTATTTGGAAAAAAAGATTTTCTCCTCTTTGGAGTTTACAGTATTTTAAATGAAAAATGCTTAGCTTCTCTTTATTTCCTTAAAAGTTCAATTTTGTTTTGAAATTGGTGATTAAATTAATATGTTGCCAAGCATATTTTCTACTAAAATGTTTTTGTCCTCAAGTGTTGTTTTATGATAATAGGAACCTTTTTTAAGGATATGAAGTTTGTTTCAAGGAAGCATTTTATATGGTAAAATTCAGCATATGTTCTGGGTTCAGGAAGTATGATTTTTCTTCCATGTTATTAGTTTTTTTTGTTATTCAGTTTGGAATATATTGTGAAAAAGAGAATTGTCTTTAGGGACTATGGGAAATACTATTATATGTTGAGAATTTTAAATTCTCAAGTGTTCATGGAAATTTCACTCATCTTAGGGACCTGGAATTCCCAAAGGCAGGTTCTTTGAGTGAAGACTGAGGTGAAAAAAAGCAATGAGAAGGCCTTTTCTCTCTCCTGATCACTGCCTCATTAGCAATGGGCCACATTTTGCCTTGTCCTTCTTTTGGAGGTGATGTACTTCAGAAATCTTTTACTGCTGCTCTTCATATCCCATGTCAGATTCAACTTCAGCTGAATTTTGGCATCCCTAAAGATATTCCTCTAGGCTTTAACGATGTATCTGTATTTTTCCAAGTTTAGTATGTCTGAACAATCTTCTTTATGCTTCCTTATTAATACTTGGTCAGGAGTCCCCTGCATATCCATACAAACCTCACGTTTGATTTTTAAAGTTGTTTTCAAGGATCACTGTCTAGGTCAAGAATGGTCCATTCTGGTGTAGAGGAAGTCAACAAAGTCATTAGAAGACTTATAAATTTTAATTGAGTTTATAACTATTTTTCCACCCGTTTACTAATGTGATCTGTGAAGCAAACTCTCCTTATGTAAAGGCTTTAGCAGTTTTCTTGTCAACTGATTTCCCTTTTGAAATAACCTAGGAAACAATTACACATGTACTTCTCCAGTAGTTCTACAGGAATGGCAAAACATGTGATGGATGGAATTGTTGAGAAGGATTGTAATCACATATCCTGGAACAGCTGAATCTGTCAGCTGCAATTGATTGTGTTTGACTCTATACTTGTACACTCCATTTTCCTTTTCAAAGTAAAGTATTATGCATACTCTCTGTGTTTGTTCAGACCTAAGAAAACTAAGCAAATAATAGCTACTGCTGTAAACTATCAAGTGGCTACTTGTGGAGAAGATGGAGGTACACTCTCCTTAGATCTGTGCATTCGAAGTAGAAGAGAAAACAGGAAAGTTATAATTATCTGTAAGGGGAAAACAAAAAACTTCACAATGCAGATTGTGAGATATTGGAACAGGTTGCCTGGAGGGTTTGTTGAAATGTCATCTTTGAGGATACTCAAAACTTGACAGAACAAGGTTCAGAGCTGCCTAACCTGACTTCGACCATACTGTGCTGTGAGTGGGGAGTGGGACCAGATGACCTCCACAGGTCCTGTCAGCTTAAATTCAAGATTTTATGACTGTATATGTTTTTATTAGATACCTGTCAGTGAGACATAAGAAATCAGATCAATAATAGATCCTTTTGGACTGTGCCTGGATTTTTAGCAGTGTAATTTATGGCAGATTTTTCCTTAAATTTCTGATAATGGGGACAGTGATTGAAAATAGAAGTTAGAACGGAAAGATACTAAATATTTTGCAGTTCAGGTGTAGAGAGACTGGCTAGTGTAAGTAATTTCCTTTTGATCTTTATTGCTGTTGAAAAAGGGACTAAAATTGACTTCAGAAGTATAGATGTAGTTAGCAAATAAAGCATAGAGAAGCGGTGAAGGCTGAATAGACTGGAACACACTGACTAAATTATGGTAAATTAACTAAACAAAATAGAAAAATTGGATGAAAAGATTGAAAAAAAATTCTCACATTTTACTTTTCCATAGAAAATGTTTTTCTGGGAAGATTTAGTCTCACCTTCTTTGTGCTGGAGTATTTTATGTAAAAACAACATTTATTTTATTGTGATGTTTTCATATTATTATATTTCCTTATTTTTTATTTGTGAGATGATGTCAGTACACAAGAGTAAAATACTTTATTGTGCTTGCATCCCATAAAATATTTTTACCGGATCTCAACATTTACAAGTTCTATTTATATAGATAATTTTATGGAGAAGGAATTAAACCTTGGTTATTTTTCAATATATAGAAGTGATTTGGAAATTCTTTATGAAGTGTAATACAAACTCTCACACAAGGAAAAGCGTGTAAATGCTACAGGGGACCTAACACTGGAATACACATATGAATAATATATTAGTTGATATACAGTACATATAATTAAAATTGAAAGAGTAAAGCAAATTTATAAAATATTTAAAATGAATAGTAAGGAACACTGCAGAGAATTAAATGCATTTCTTGTTTTTTTAGTCTTGACAGTTATCTGCTACCAGTATGTAGCAGTTTTCCTAGGGAGGATGTTTCCCATACATAAGAAATTGCCTGGGTTCTTTGACATGCAATGAAGCATAACTAAAGCAACAGTCTCTAGATATGATAGAAAACAGTAGAATTTTTCTCAGTAAAAAAGGTTAACTTTCCATTACCAAGTGGAAATGAAATTACACAAATATGTGTTACAATTTAGAATTTAGAAATAAATTGAGCAGTTAGAAGTCATGAGACATCTTTGACCAGAACCTCTGTCATAAGAAAATTGTGAAGTCATTTAAATAGTTTCCTCTTGAGGAGGGATGGAGGAATGGTTGGTTTTCTTTTTTTTTTTTTTTTTTTTGCTTCCTTTAGGTTTTCTAAATTGCTGAATTTTTGTCAGTCAGTCAGCAGCTAAAATCAGACATCTCCTTGAAAAGTCAAAACTCTGTGTACTCAAAAAGACCTTGATCTTGTCTGGAATTATGGATACATGTCTTTGAAAACTGCAAGTTATCAGATATAAATTGAAGGATTTATTTGGTATAGTCTTTCTATTGTAGTGATTTAAAAAAATCTGATGTAGAACTTTTCTGACCTCAAAAAATTTGGTGTCTTGATTTGAACAATAGACTGCACTTAGTGAACAGCTTTCTTTAAGAAAATTTGGTGATAGGGGCTAAGAACTCTGTAGTTTTATGTTCCATGCACAAGGATGAGGTTTTGGTATTGAAGAAATCCCTGTCTAGCATGGAACATATTAGCAATTGAACTAGGCAGGGTTTGCAATGAGAATAGGTGTGGGATTTGACTGAGTGCCAAATCATGGATTTCTAGCCTGTGTGCCAGTAGTTGGGTGTCTTTCTGGATGCCCTTGTAGGATGTAACAATAGATTTCACTGCTTGCATAGATGGGCAGAATTTAGTGTCCATTAAGATACTTTTAAAGCAGAAGATTATGAAGACTATGTTTTTGTACAACCATCTTTTGTTTTGCTTTTGAAATCCTTTAGTTTTATGTTGTGTGTTACAAGGTTCTTATTTGTTATGTCATGCTAGGTCTCTTGGCTTGAGAAAAGACATAAAAAGAAATACAGTAGAAATTTAAATTTAAAAAGGAAATTTAAAAATTCTGTTTACTTATTTTAATGTATTTTTCCCCATCCCCTCTTGTCTTGTCTGTTCCTCCTGTCAAATAAAGGCCAAGAAACACCAGGTCTTTCTAACAGAGACGTATGAAAACAACATGAGAGAGCTGGAGTTACTCTTGGACAGCTTTGCTATGTCAGGCCAGCGGACAGCAGGTTAGTTGAAGGTATAAAATGACAGATGCATCTGTCAATGTTCCAAAGTCACTACATTGTGGGAATTCTGCAGATGCCTCTTGCATTCCCTCTTCTCAACATGCTTTGATTTGATGACATGATAAGAGCAGTTCTCACAGCAGTCAAATGGCCTTGCTAGCTGAGAAAGGGTGACGGATTGTGGACCTGCTGTTGTCAGCCCAGAGCTTGATTTACAAATGCTGGGGTGTATATGATCGGTCAGAAAAGGGCTCACTTGCTGTGCTCTAAATCCAACTGAGAAAAAAGTCCTTACAGTATACCTGCAAAGGGAACAGATGTTTTGCCTGAACTGAGCCAAATTCTGAGGCAACCTTCAGCAACTTAAAGGTCATATATTCAAAAAGGTTGTGTAGGACACATGATGCAACACAATACTTTTTACAGTTGATTGTGGATGTGTACTATGTTGCATTCATTTAATCTGATACAGAACAAATGTTTCCCTTTCTTCATTAAAAAAAATTGTAATTCAGTGGTTGTCACTCTGCTACCTGGCTTTATATATAAGTAGTGTATCAGACTTAACAAACTGCTGCCTGGTTAGAAATTTGAAATAGTGGCTAATATAAACAAGTTGAACTGTAATGTCAAGCTAGTGATTTTTTTAAAGCTGAAAACTGGCAATTTAAAAAAATTTCATTTAAAACTTAGTTCCTGTTAGAAAAATTGCATACTAGACACAAAATGCTTCCAATTTACAGTGAAAGTAAACAGGAAGAAAACAAGTAAAATGGAGTGTTCTGGCACTTTTTAACAACAATAGACATAAATGGTTTGCTAAAAACACTTTGAAATGAAGATACACTTTCTTGTATCTTCACAAAGAGTTTTTTTTAGGGCCTGGTGATACTGAATTTCAATAAAGAAACAACTTCTTGGGATTTCTTTTATCCTTAAAAGGTGAGCTTGGATTCTGTCATGCATTGATTTCCTTGCATAGGCCATATGCTTCATTGTTTGGGACTGGTATCAGTTTTATTCTGTAATTATAAATGTGATAATACCTGTAGGTTTACAGTTGAAAAGCTCTTTAAGACTGTAGGTTTTCCACAGTTTTGCCAAGTTCCACGTGCTTTAAAAGGACTTGAGTAAATCTGGGGGGAGTTACTTAAGCAAGTAAGTGCAATTTACAAAGCAGCAATTATCTTTTGGATGGTAAGCCTTGCTAAGAACAGCTTTCACTTGTTTCTATAATATGAGAAATTTAATAACAGTACCTTTAGTACTAATTTCCTTTGTCTGAGATAAACTTTTAAACTAATTTAAATTGATCTTTTTTTTCAAGCTTTAGGATCTGTGAAGAGGCTCTTGAGGCAGATAGTAGAACTTAGCTTTGCAGTGGATTGCCTGAGTCCTTACAGTCAATTCCAGTTTTTTACTATTAGAATAGACATTGACTAAGACTTTTGTCCGACATATTTGTTATGCTTTTAAGTTTGAAACTTAAATTTAATGCTTTGCATTATTATATTATCACTGTGGTGTACTTACAAATTTTTGTATTTAATAGCATTTATTCAAATTTTTTAAAATTGTTATTATATTTGAAAGGGAATACCTATGTGCTAATAAAAGTAAAAATCTTAAATAAATCTTTTTAGTCTAATTACTAGATGAGGGGCTACATTAGCCACAGTTGATAGGGAAGTCTTTCTTGTTCTTGTGGTCAACATTGAACTCAAGGGGTTGAGAGATCTACTTAAAAATCTATCAGTATTAAAGATCCAACACTAAAGATTCAGCCCCTTAATTCAAGTGCTGAGCAGTCTATGATTATTAACCTATACAGTAAAGAGAAGATAATACTATCTTTTTATTGATAGTATTGATCATTGGCCCAGTTGATGTGGGCTGATGCCAGGCACCTATGAAAGCTGCTAATTGTGCAGCTGGACAGAGGAGAGGAAATTTAATGTAGGGTTCATGGTTAGGACCAGAAGAGTTCACTCATCAAATACCATCACAGGCAAAACAGGCTTAACTTACAGATATGAACTTACTTACAGATAAGAACATCAGAGCAGGATAAAGAGAGGTAAAACAAGCCCTTTAAAAACACCTTCCCCCCATCCCTCCCTCTACCTCCTTTGCCAGCTGTACCTCCTACCCAGCTGGCACGAGGAGACAGGGAATGGGTGTTACATTAGTTCATCACCTGTGGTTCATCACCTGTGGCTTCTCCTGCTGCTCAGGGAGAGGGAGTCCGTCTCCTGCTGCACTGCAGGGTCCCTCCCACAGCAAACAGTTCACTGAGAGCTTCTCCAACGTGGCTCCATCTCATCAGCAACAGCTCCCTCCAAACTGCTGCAACGTGAGTCCATCCCACAGGCAACAGTTCTCCCAAAACTGCTGCAGCCTGGGTCACTGTTCCGTGGGGTGCAGTGCTCCAAGGACAGGCTGCTCCAGCCTGGCAGCAGGAGCCCTCTCTCCACAGGCCTCCCACAGGATCTCAGCCTCTTCCAGGGTATCTGCCTGCTGCAGTGTGGGGCTCCTCCACAGGCTGTGGGCAGATCTCTGCATCCCTGTGGCCCTGCATGGGCACAGCTGCTTCCCCATGGGCTGCACCACGGCCCGCAGAGGAATGTGGGCTCTGGTGCCTGGAGCACCTCCTGTCCCTTCTTCTGCACTGACCCTGGTGTCTGCAATGTTGTTCTTCTCACTTGTTCTCACTCCTGCTTCTCTGTACTGCCAATTACAGCAGCCAGCAACATGTCCATCTTTGGAGCCACGAGGGATTGGCTCTGCTGGACATGGTGGAAGCTTCTAGCAACTTCTCACAGAAGCCACCCCTGAAGCCTCTCCACCATCAAAAACCAGCCCATGCAAACTCAATGCAGATTAAAACCTAAATAGTTTTAGAAAACTTTTTTTTTCCTTTATGCACGTCAAAATAACAAGCAAAAATCCATGTTTTCTCCTTTTCCAGTGACCTTTATATATTTTCCAGAGCATTGTTATTCTCATTGGTTCATTTGCATGAATTCACTTTGTATCTTTTCAGTTTATCGCATTGTGCAGTTATTCAGCAATAGGGTGTGTTCTTAAGAGTCTTTGTCCTCTGGAAAAAGTAGTTATGGTCGTAGTAATCTGAAAAAAGGGTGAAATGGGTGCGAAGTCCTAAGAGTGTTAGCTGCTTTGAGTTAGCATCACCTTTTTTTGGTCAAAAATTGAAAACACAGCACCATATGAGCTGTTCTGAAGAAAATTATCTCTTTTCCTACCCTTGGCCCAGTACAGCTAGCAGAAAGTCTGAAACAGAAGATTTAAGAGTTTGTTCACTTGTATACTTCTGCAAGACTCGTATGGAACTTGGCATTTTTCCCCAATTCTTCCCTCAAGCTCTTGGGCAGTACTGGGCGCACACTTCAAGAACTGGGTTGCGTTTTTTATCTCATTGCTGACATCATGCTTCTGCCACAACAGAGTGTGTTTGGATTATGCTGCATGTCTCCTGCACAGTTGTATGAAGTCAGACAACATTTGGGCAGCATTAAAGCCACAGGTCTGTTTTCAAATGGTAGACTGAATCTGTATTTCTATTGGCAGATTGAGCTGCCTAGAAGTAGGGTTAGAGCAAAGGGAAGGAATGACAGCATGAAAAGCTTACTGGCAAAATTCTAATTTTGGCAAACATGATATTAATCCAACATCATTGCAGGTTGGGACTTAAAATATGAAAATACTTTATGTAGACAGTTTGACAGAAACTATGGTATGGAAGATAACTCTTGGATAGACTTAATACGCATTGTTTTAAAGTGAATGAGAATTGTTTACCACTTTGCTAGAGCTACAAGTATGAAAAAATAGTGTTTATTTTTTTGTGCAATAAGATCAACGCATAATGTTCCTACAATGGGTAGTAGTGAGAGGTTGGTCTTGTAAATAAGAAGATTGGACTGGAGCTCTCTGCATTGCTGTAGCTGTGGTTATGTGATAAAAATTATCCTAAGGTCACAGTCAGCACTTTCTTCAATGTAAAATCTTCTCAAAAGAGGTCAGATTTTATGAATTCTTCTTAGGTTGGTTTTAAGTGTAACACAGTTGTTTGGGATATCTCTAGGATTCACAGGGCTCTGAAGTGTCATTAAGAAACTCTTGTTTTTTCCCTGACTCTACAGACTTTTAGAAACTGTGGTAAGTAGTGGAGTGGCTGATAGGACAGAGGTCAGTCCCTGGGATGTGCATGCTGTAGAGCCGATCTTGCTCCTGCTGCTGAAAGCAATCTTGCAAATATGTGTTGCTTTGAATAGGTGGGACTTTGTAACACCTAGTCCAGCCTGAACAGCACTTTATACTTTCTGGTATTATCAAAAGTCAGGAGAGAAGAGGCTAACTAATTGAAAGAATTTTGTAAACACCAATTGGCAATACGTTCTGACTTGTGCACTTAAGTACGTTTTCCACTGAGTTCTATTGGTGTATTACATGTAGCCTACAAGAGGAATTTAATTATTTTTATACAATGCCGTAGTAGAATGTCGTGCTTATTAGATGACACTAATTATAGAATATTTTTTAAATGCCCAGCAAGTATGTAAGTGGACCTCCTCTGATAAAGTTTTATGGAGAGCCAAAGAAAAGTCTCAGACTTTAGTACCTGATTTGACTTCATGAGCCACCCTGTGTAAATTGCTTAGTGACACTGGTGATAAGCGCCTCTATCATTGTTTAGTTGTGCTGGGAGTTTTGATGATTTAGCTTTCCCGGATTTAAAATTCCCCAGATATTTTCACTTTTGCAAAATAAGGCTGCTATTATAGTTGGTAAAGATAGTTTTCCTTAGAGAACATGTTAAAAATTGTTGAAACGTTGATACTATAATTTGCCACACAATAAGTGATAAAAGTTTTTTTCTAAGAATATAAATAATGCTGAGAGGAATGGTCTGTCAATAACCTAGTATTGTGGTGTAACACCAGGAAAAAAGAAAAGTTTGTTCTTGGAAACTGAATATCAGCTGACATCTTGTGACCTCTCGATCAATACAGTGTTGTTTTGCTTTCTTGGCACATTGTTCTATGCACTTTGGAATGGTCAGACTTGTTCATATGTCCCCAATAAGGGCAACAAGATCAGAAGTCTCAATCTAAAGGTTTAATAAATAAGTTTAGTGTGTATATAATTGTTATATCAGATTTATAATTGAACTGTTATATAGGACCCTACAGACAGATACTATTTTTTTTGTCATATCCTTCAGAATAAAATTTAATATAATTTAAAATGTTATCAAGTCCTCTCCAAGCATAGCATAATCATATGATCTTTGGCTCCGTAAGGCTTTGAGTAAATGAAGTACTGCATTACTATATGCATGCTCAGTCACAACACCAAAATAATGTCAGGAAAAGTGTAACATTCTTAAATTTCAGACAACATGTTTTTCAAAGTATATAATTGTGTGGTTTAAAAGTTGGCTTGTCTGACTGAATGACACAGGTTTGACCACAGTAGGAATAATATGTGAGACTGCATACCAAATGCATTAGACATAAATGTAATCCAGAATTTACAGTTCTGTATCTTCTATTAAAGCTTTTAAACAGATGCCTTTTAGCTCTATTTGCTATGAAAGCATGGCTATACAGCTGTATCTCTCATGGCAAACAAGGCTGCTCTTCAGTGTTCTGTATTGTCACTGAAGCCCTAAATAATTCTAATACCTCACATCCAGGGTGAGTAATTTTCTCTCTGTGGCTTTAAGGCTTAATTTTTGTTCTGTGTTTTCCTTCAGGCACTTGTGAGGACAAAGATAAACCTCTGAGCTGCTCTGTCGTTGAGACTTTGAGGTGTACCTTGACAGCTTACCAGAACAAGCTGGAAGATACGTCTAATGAGGTAGCACTTGCAATGTTTGGCTCTATATGTATTGCATTTGGCCTGCAGCAGAACATACACTTGGCTTGTAAAAAAACTGCAGAAGAGTGGGAATGTTGAGTAGACAGCTTCAAGTATGCCTGAAGAAAAAATCTCTGTCGCTACTATTTCTCTAAGCTTGCCCTACAGTAAAGTTTCACATTTGTGGGGACAGGGAGAACAGTTTTTTGTCTTTCTAGTTTAATTTGCTTTTCTAGTTCAGTCTTTTGGGGTTATTTTCAAAAAACATTTAGAATAACAAGCCGCTCATATATAGAATGTTAGTTAGAAGATAATGATCTAAGAGGGCAGCTGCATATACTGCAGCGTTCCTAAAAACACAATGGTTGAGCCTCATTAATCACTGCTATCAGGCATGCTCCCCTGTACTTCTAAAACTGGTATAATTTTCTGAGGAGAGTGTTTTCAATGGATTCTCTTTGGGAGCTTTTTTGCTATAATTTCAATAAAAATGTTAGAATACTGTCTTTATGTTATCTAATAAAATAATGGAAGTATTTCAATTTTGGGAAACTTACCCTTGAAAAATATCAGATGTTTTCCATGCAGTCCTTTTATAACACTGACTGAGAAGTTACAGTTTTGCATTTCTTTTCTTGTGTTTTTTGCTAGTCTGACTAAATTACTCCTCTTGGGTGTAAATGTGTTATTAATTTGTGGCTTTAAAGGCTGTACAGAGAAGTTAACTGCACCATTAAAACTTTTTGTACAAACATGTGATTAGACTTTGAATAAAACTGGCAAATACAGAAAGGCAAGGTGTGATGAGATTGTAAAGTGCCAGCACTCTTATTTAATTTCTAGGTTTTGTCTATTATTTTGACAAATGCATCGTCTAGCTAGTCATTCAACAGGTTTAAAACAATTAAAAATTAAAAATAAAAAAAGAAAACTATATTAGCTTTGCCCTTTTTAGTGGAAAAAATAGGTCTCCCACAAGACCTTTGAGTTTGTTCAAGGGGCACAAAAATAAGTGACCATGGTAACAATTACACTTTTTAAACAGCAAGCACTGTTAAGTCTCTCCCAGCGAGATAAGACAACTGATGTGTATAGTCATTATGAAACTCTTCTGAGACCCAAGTCTGGAAGCTGCAGAGTAACTAGGAACATATTGCCCACCGCGAATTGTTATTTGGGAGGAGGAGCATCACGTGATAGACAGCACAGTTGAAAAGTCGACTCAGCAGGCTTTGGCTTAGTGATGTGCTTTGTTGTGAAACTGTGCCAGAGACAGCAGTGGGGAGACCAAGGGGGTGGCTTCTAAGAAAGCAGAGAGAGTGTTCTGACAGAAAGAAGAATGAACTGTCAAGGAAAATAAATCGCAAGCAGAGCAGGACCAACAGATGACCTGCCACAAGACTTCCCAGTAGGACTGTGTGTGACTGACCCTGAAGTTGTCATATGGAGCCAGAGATCACTGAGCACCTTCGTGGTGCACAGAAAGGGCAGTGCTCTGTCCTTCTTGATTACCCCTGCCCCCACAGAGAATGCTGCTTTTGGCTTTTTATGTGTGAGATATGTTTAATAATAAAACTTTAATAATACAATAATGCACAAGGGGACTATGAAGGGCACTGTGCAATAAAACTAGGTTGTTTTAATACACAATAAGGAAGGGTTTTAGTAGCAACACAACAGTAAGCAAATTTTAGTGGTTTCCTTTATAAAAAGATTTTCAACAAGATCCCACATATTGATGAATTTATTAATGTATGTGTACACCTGTATGTATATGTGAAATACGCTGGTAAACTTGTCATGTGTCATCTTTAACTTACTGTGTTAAACATTTGATTAAAAGATCTGGTTAGTTTGTGTAGTCACACAAACTAACAAACAGAAAGGTGTAGAAGTGTTTTGGGTTTTGAAGATAACTAACTTCTGACTTTCTGTATAGTGCAGATACCAGAACATGTTTGGATAGAGGGAAATGATTAGTAAACTAATAAAAAGACTGGAAATATTCCAGTAGCATTCTTTAATTTACTGTAATTATTTCTAAGGATTCTGTCAAGTTTCCTGACATCAAAATATAAAAATAAACATTTTAAATGTAATTCATAAATTTTGCAAATTAGGTGTTCTATTTCTGAGTTGCTCCTTAAATGTCAGGCGTTAGCAGCATCATCATAAAAACAGAGATACACATTATTTTGTTATGTAGTTACTGTTTTTGAAAGCGGAAAGTGAAGCCAGTACACATGGTAGTACCTCAGTACATATTAAGCAACCTCTGAGATTGCTTTTGCTTTTAAGCCTAAAAGTCATTGTGCCTCTGTGGTACATTGATGCTTTTTACAGTATGTGAGTACTATCCAGTGCTCTGTAAAGAATCAAGCTTGTAGCTAGACAATTTCTGCAAATGGCCACTGACTTGAAAACTTGTTTGCTCAAACCACTCCCCAGATGATTATCTGAATTTACTATACTTTCAAGTGCATTTCAGAAGCTGTGTTTTTGTCAGATATTTTGAGAGTTAATAGGATAGGTAAGAATGGACTCAGTTTGGGATTCTGCCACTACTCTTCATTTTAAATCATTGTAAAAGATTATTTAGGGTTTTGTAATGGCATATTATTTAGATGGTATGTAGTACAAAAGCTCTTCAAGGAATTTAAATAAATTTTGTTTTTTACTTTCATGTATGAAATTCTTCCTTTATATTATATTGAATAGATCATTGCACCCTTTCTGTAAAAGCCTCTTTGACTTTCATATTTTTTGCAGCTTGAGAAAATGAAGGCTTTGTGTAAAAAGACAACAAAAGAACTTGAGGTATCTGAGGAGAAAATGTGTGCTTTAAGACAAGACCTGAAGGTAGGTTTAATGAACTTAGCATAAAATGTGAACATTTTGCAAAACCTATCTTTCCGGATTAAAAGTATTTTTTTTCTTATCAGAGTAAGTCCTTCTATCATTGTAGTCTATTGAGCAAACTAGTTTACCTCACAAGTTTCTGTGAAATCATGCTGCTTTATCCTAGTTATCACTATAAAGCACATAATTTCAATGATTGCCCTTCTGAAATAATTAAAATACCTTGATAAATTTTCAAGTATTGTTTTATATTGAAATCATTATCAGTAATCTTTTTTGTTTAACTGTTTTTCTCAAGAAAAGGGAAAGAGAATTTAATTATCTCTATGCATATGAAGGTATATTTTTTTAACTATGTCAATTCTTTAGTTAATTGTTTTGTTTATGTTTGTCAGAAGGGTCAATGCATGTGATACATCAAGTTCTCTTTAACATCTGTAAAGTATGCAGCCTAAAATTTCTTGGAGTAAAAGTTACCTGAGATAAAAACACTTGAGAGCTCTTTCCTTTAGTTTTGGAAATATTTTTTTTCTTTCTGTTTTTGGCTGACACCACTTTTGTAATGTCCTTTCTGGTTAAATCAATAGCCAAGGGAGTGAGCAAATCCTGAGGTTGTGTTTTAACTAAATCTCCCAACTAGCACTGTATTGTATTACTGCCAAAATGGAATGTCTGTAAACACAGCATTTTTCAGATTCTTTTTCTGAGGATATGCTGTTTTATGTTTTATGCAGTGCTTTTCTCTAACATTCATTGAATCTTCACATTAATGGATATGATGTGTTGTCACCTGTTATGAACTTTCTTTACTAATTTATGTTCAGAAGATTTAGGACTTCTACTTCTGTTACAGCACTTTTTTAAGTCACCTAAAAATTTTGCAACCTTTGCAAGAGATACTTGTATTCTTCATGCACAAACTGAGCTTGCTACACACACAGGGTACTGGTTTTTATGCAATATGCCAGTTTTCAATCTCTCTAAATTTTTGGTAATAATATTGTATAGATGATCAAAATCTAGATCTAGTCTGAAAGCATTTCTATTGGAAATTTAAAATTACTTTAATATTTTAATGTTTCTATTTAGAAGAATAAAGCTTGTCATTTTCTGATTAATTTAGCGGTATGTTTTGTATGATTTTATGGTCTATGAAGCTATGATTTTATGAAAAATCAACAATGCTTTCAGTTTGACCTTTTGCAAACTTTAGCAGTGCTGGAAATCCAGTGTAACTGCACCATATTTTGGCTCAGAGGGGGTATTATATTAAGTTCTATGTTTACCTGATGAGATTTTGATGTTTGTTACATAACAGTATTTATGACTACTTCTAATTACTTATTTCCCATGGTCAACCTCCAAAGAGAGTCCTCACTTTTTTTTATCTTGCATGTAAAGAATACAGTGCACAACAGCATCTCTGTTGCTTGCAGACTCAGCCGTAACAGATCAGGGATTCACTTAAGAAAATAATGTATCTTTTCAATGGGTCTAGAGCTTTGTGCTCTGCAGAGGATAAGTTGCATTCTTGTGTTCTGCATGTCATTTGTGGGGGTAGAGGGGACTGTGAAGTTTACTGTATCATGGAGCCTTTACCTGTCAGAGATGGATTTCCAATGCTGTCTGGTTGCAAGCTGTTCAAGAGGCCTATTGTCAATTTTGAAACTCTATTCTTGAAAGATAAAGTCCACCCAGCCTGGATTCTTGTGAATACATGTGGTTATATGACTGTTTCTTTCCTCAGGTGATGAACACTTGGATAGGGTATCATTTTATAGAGTAAAATTTATACCAGCTTTTCTGTTAAATTCCTCTGTTTTACAGGAAGTTCAGGATACCATGGCTGATACCAAGAAAGAGTTAAACTATCTGCACACTAAGTGTGCAGACAGAGAGACCTTAATAGAAACTTTAAAAATGGAACTGCAGAATGTACAGCAATGCTGGGAGAAAGAGCAAGTACGTGCCACAGAATCTGAAAATGAAATCCAGAAGCTTACCAGGGCTTACCAGAAGGATATGGAGGTATTACTAGAGACAAGATGACTGTCAAAGAGTCTTTATTTAATCTCAGCTTTATACATTTACATACATCAGATGGTTACTCTTAGTTTTAACAGATTTATCCCTAAAATATGATTTTAAGATACGTATTTTGAAATATGTGTTTAATATCTACAGGATTTCAGGACATATTGGTTCTCCTTTCTTCTGTATCAGAACTAATAGCTTAATCATTCCCGTATTTTAAATTTTTGAAAAACAGACTTTATTTAAAAAGCTATGCCTGACGAACAATTCTTTCTTTATTTCAAATTAAAAGTTAGCAAAAATGTTTTACAATTGAAACATGTAATATTGTCATTATCATGTGTTAATTACTGATCCACGTGTAAAATGATAGATAGCAAATATGGAATTGAGGTAATTTTGCATGCATGCCACAAAACCTAGAAATTCTTACCTTTATCTGTTACCTAATTGTAGTGTGCTATATGTGGGAATGGGTCTACAATGTCTTAGTTCAGAACTATTATCTTTCTCCTTATATGTATTAACAGATGTTAATTTTGTTGCTTTTTCCGCCCAATAAAGTGGTTCTGTACTATCAAGGGCAATGATATACTTGTAGTTGTTGTGCATATTGAGTTCATTACTTCCACAAATTTGGACATGGATGCCAACTGAGTAAAAAGGAAACATTCTTTCCACCTCTTTTACAGTCTGGTATTTAAATAGGGTCCACATGAAGCAGCTGGAATTGTTACACACATCAGATAATGATTAAAGTGGAGGAAACTAGAAGTCTGGCTATATTGTAAAGTCAGCATGTCTACAACCCTGCGGTTGCATTCAACATGTGTGAATTGATTTGGGGTCTTGGAATCCTGTTTCTCATGCCAAATGGATAATTATCGTCCTAGTTTTATCACAGCTCAAACATCAAATGTAATGATGGTGGCACACTGGATTTTCCTTGGGGAATTTGTAGATCTGTTAGAAACAAAGTTAAACTAAACTGAACTACAATTTATTTTTAATTGCCTAAAGCACCATGAGATAATTGTGAGAAAATACACCTAAGTGTAATGGAAAGAGCTCAGAACAATTCTACTTTCCAATCTTGGTCATCCGTATTTTCTTAATGGAAAATTTCAACCAAGGCCCCTGGAAAATAATGGGAACCTTTGCAATAGTTTACAGACTTTGTCCTTATGACTTTTGAGGTACAACTTGCTATTGTTGTCTTAATCAAAGTTGCTAAGTTGCATATATGTACTGAAAGCACTAAGGATGAATTTCTATAGCATTCTATTTTTGCTAAAGTTTATTTATAACTTGAATCAATTTATTATATTACTGACTAAAATCAGTGTAAATGAATGAGGCATGGCTTGTGGAATTTAACTCATGAAGCTATAAGCCTGTTTTGTCTGGCCATTTGGTCTCATATATAATCCATACAAAAACAATTTAAAAAAGACTTCAGAGTGATAGTTGTATAAATAGTGTCTTGTGCTGCCAAGCCAATCAGAGGATTTTCTGCATGCTCTGCAGTTGTTGTAAGTGGATACAGTTAGAGTATAACTGAAAGTTTTACCATAAATAAATAAATTGCATATACTAATAGCATGGAATTTTTTATCTGTATCAGATAGTCATTGTGATAACAGCAGGACTGTTCTGTATTTATATAAACTATTTATATATTATGTCTGAATAGACACATTTTGTGAAAACTGTTTTCTTACATTCGCTTCAATATGTATGACTGCAAATATTAGCAATTATGGTATTTTGAAAAAGGTTTGTGAATGAGCTATGTGGGCTTTTTTTCACTTGCATGTAGTTCGTATTACTGCCCATGTGATGCACATCTTTCAATTCTAACACTGTTCAGAGACATCATGTAATTCTCCTTTTGTTTCAGGAGAAACTAACCTTCCTTCACAGCTTATACCAGCATTTGATAGCAGGCTGTGTGCTAATAAAACAACCAGAAGGCATCCTAGATAGATTCTCTTGGCCTGAGCTTTGTGTAGTCTTGCAGGAGAATGTTGATGCCCTGATCTCAGACCTCAACAGGGCTAATGAGAAGGTAAGTGTCCTTAGGCACCAGCTACCTCTATTAAATTCAGTGACATTTGTCCACGTTGCAGTATCATTAAAAAGGACTGACATTCATCTTATTTCAAAAAGAATTTGGACGTTAATAATTCAATACCATTAATTATGGCTTGTCTACAACTCAGTTTGATGCCATTGCTGTGGGCATGTAAATGTGACTGAAGTCTGTATGAAGTCTCTAAGCTCCACTTTCAGTGCAGGACATGCTAATAGTACTAGCCAATATTAGCCACAGGGACCTAATTAAAAGAAAATAAATTAATCTTACTGATGAAGCAATTCAAAGAACTTAGTCATTTACACTAATAAAGCAAGTCTTTATTTTACCATAAAACTGAAACAAAATGCCCTTACTCAAGGAGTGTCGTCTTTAAATTATATGTTTATTATTCAGAGTTTATTATTTCATTTGAAAGAATGACAGTGTATTTTTTCATTTAATTGCAACTCATGGATTATAGAATTATATTCAGTAACACAAACAGAAAATACCAGTTTTTATAAAACATTTCAATATTTGCTATAGAGAGGAGCTGTAATTTTCAGGGTGCAAGTAAGCTTATGTGGCCTTTCTCTCCATAAATCCCTGCATTTTTAGGAAAGAAAAATCTGCTTTTAAATAAATAAAACTGACTTCACAGACTAACATATGACAGTCTTTAGAATTTCAGTTCATTTTCTGGCTCCATTGATCAGGTCAGTCCTAAGACTAGTGCAGCAACTCCAGAACTTGTCTCTGCTGACATTTTTTAAGACATAGTAGGGGAAAATCTTATTTTGACATTTTTCATCTTCAGGAGTGACCACTCTTCTGGTCTGAGTAAGATGCAGGGCTGGTTACAGTGAATTGTTTTAACTCTGCCCATCAATTAATAAATACCTCAGCAGTCAGTTGGACCTACCTCCTTACCGATGGGGTAGGATAAAATCTGGATTATGAACATTTGATATACTTTTTCATTTTACTTTTGAAGTAAATGAGGAAATGGGAGTGGAAGAGAAGGGAGTGAACATTATTGGCAATGTTTGAGGATACTGTGTCATATTGTTTCTTGCTTTTTAATTTAGTATGGTTATTGATATTGACTGTGAGGTCTCTAGGACTTTTTTCATATACTCACCAGCTTTTCAGGGATTTTGAACAGTATGTCACTCATGTTGTAACTGCTTTCTTGGGAGCAAAATTTTCCTCTTGCATTTCTGTGTGATGCATTTGAAAAGTAGCTTGCTGATACTCTCTAGTAATTAATTGTAGGTGTGTGTATTTCACAATTTTTCTTACCTTGATTCATTCCTTCATTTAGTTTGCATGGGAGCTACTAAGTTATCCACAGAGTGAATCCATTTGTACTTGTCGAAAACAACTTCTGTGTGCTAAAATGTTCTGAAATTCTTTTAATGCTTAATAGTATTTGGAATGTTTTGGTTTTCCACTAAAACAAAAATTATATTAAGGACTGTTTTTTTTATATATTATCTACAATTCTTGCAAACTTCTAAGGGACTGGTATACTCAGATTGGTACTTTACCATCACAAGATTTAATGCTCTTGTTACAAAAAGCCAAAACATAGGAGACATGTCCAGTTCAGGTTTTCAACAAAGAAAGCAACAAGCATCTGCAGTATGGTACGGCAATGGCAAAACTGAATCCAATTTTTTGTTCATATTGTTGCACAACTCAAGTAAATAATCTATCATGAGAGGCTTTTACTTAATTTTAATGAAAATAATGAATAAATTACAGTTTAGATTTTATGACATCTGCGGTTAAACTGATATACACAATAAAGTAAAAAGGTGCTTAGAGAAATAAAATAATTTCTTTTTAAATGCTTGTTACACAGATATCTCACCTGGAATATGTTTGTAAAAACAAGTCCAATACTATGAAGGAGCTTCAGCAGAGCCAGGAAGATGCTTTTAACAAAATGGCTGAACAAATGAAAGCACAGGCAAGCTGTTGGCAGAATGAAAAAAAGTATCTGGAACAGCAGTACTCAGGTCTCCTTGGGGAAGTTCATGCAAGGGCACAGGTATGGTGCTATGAACTTCTGATTTTTTTTTTTCTTGTAAATATTTAATGGATTATTTCCATAGTTTGAACCCCTAACCAGTTTAAGGTTGTTTAAAATTAAAAAAAATCTGCAAACTCCATGCTAGTATTGACTTCATTTATAATAAGAAATAAATTTCTTTGTTAAAACATTCTAGGAGTGAATTGCCTAATTTGGCTTTTTGGTTTTTTTTTTGAGAATGTTAAGGCTGTAAGATTGAACTTGCTTGATTTAAGAATTATATAGGGCAGCAGTGATTTTTTTCAGTGTCATGCTTTGCAAAGACTGTGTAGCGATACAGTAAAATGGTCTCATCTGGGGATAAATTTAGATATATACGTTCTGACCCTAAAAACCAATTAGCAGTGGTAGATTTCAACAATATTAGAGGATGCTGTTACACAGATGAATCAGTGAGCGGTGGGTCAAAAGTGTAATGCTATTGTTACTGATTGTTAGACAAGTTCTTTGCAATTTAAAATGCTCACTATTATTCTACAACTACCATTCACCATCTTTTCAATCACATTCATTTACATGTGTTTCAATAAAAGTGTTGTGAAATTGAGGAGATAAGGTATGCCTTGTTACTTGTGACTGCCACCTGTGACTTACTTTATCTGAAGAATGCTATATTTGATGCAGATTTTAGTCTTGGAAGTCCTTGTGTGCTGAAAAATACATTTATGAAGCATTCTATTTACAGAGCAATTTATGGTGAGTTCTTAGGACTGAGTTATATTTTTTTAGATTTTTTTGCTTGATATTTACAGTTCACATTGGATATTGACAAGGCTACAAACATCAGGGTGAGTGGAATAAGTGGCATCCAGATTTATATTTAATTTCCCCATCATCGTGTAGTTTCAGTTTATGGTTTTCATTTGCCAACAGAAAGAATGGTAGAATAAGGAAGCTTCATTTTAATTTTAAAAATTACATTTCCTTCTTAAATAAAAAGTGGAGTTACACAATTTAGATTTCTTCCTCCTATGCATGATGGGTCATGTCTTTAAAAACTCTTGTGTTTTGTGAAAAATAGGTGCTCCACAGTACTACATCATTCTTTGGGATGGTGCTAAACCTCCCAGTCTCTGCAGCTGGATTGTACAGATAGCATGTAAAGCATGTGCGTAAAAAAGTGTCTCCTTTTTGTGGCGTGCACTTAGGCACGTGTTTTGGAAAAAACTTCATCTGTCAGCTTCCTGTACAGGACTAATGAATCACTAAAACGGGAATATTTTTCCTTAGAAAACATCTGGGCTTGTTTTCTAACACAGGTTATGTGATGTTGGAGTGCAAGCTGGTAGTTTTGTAATCTAGGTAGTACTATGTCTGTATACACTTAGATGATTCAACAATCTCTTTTCCATCTTGTGTTCCAGTTTGTCTTCCTTACCATTCAGTGTCTAACTCTCAAGAAGACAGTCTAATTTCTTCTTGATTTCTAATTTGTGACTGACTTTCAATTTGCAAATACCAAATTAAGCCTTTTATTTCCTGGCACCCGTAGGGCCCATGAATGTCTACTGCTAAGGCTGTTCTAGTCCTGATTGCCCATTTTTCCTGGCTTAACTGTATTTTATCTTTTGTATTTTGAACCAGTTAGCCATATTTGTCTGCAAGATCAGTGCTTTGTTTGATCAGAGGTGTACAGACAGACTAATATCATAGCCTTATTTCCAAAGAAAACAAGGGAAAATGTGCCACAAGTTACAGAATGTCTTCAAAGGATCTTTAAGATTTGCCGACTACCAGTGATTACATAAAGAGGCAGAACGCAATATTTAAATTTAATTATTTTAGCAAGCTTTATTCATTAAATTTTATAGGAAACATATAATCAGTACAAGTGGAATACAACTTGCCAGTATTTCATTGTACAGCTGGGGGTCTTCTCACTC
The DNA here is from genome assembly GCF_028551555.1 of Melozone crissalis. Lineage (NCBI taxonomy): Eukaryota > Metazoa > Chordata > Aves > Passeriformes > Passerellidae > Melozone > Melozone crissalis. The sequence goes on along the minus strand of NW_026535783.1, from coordinate 42,060,125 downwards.
TAGGACACTTATTCTAGCGCTACAAGGAAACTGTAGCAATTTGCTACATTTTTCATCCAAAGATCTGAGTGTTAATTGCAAGCACTTCCGTGAAATAACCCCTTGTAGGGTTTAGTTCCATTCTGAAAAGGGAAGATGAGTGATTTCTGCTGTCCTGCACCAACCTAATGGTACATCATAGGATGCTTCCTTTTATTTGTAGCTTTGTCTTCAACCAGTGTTCCATGACTTCTTCTGGATATTTTCCCCTCAGAGGTCCTGTATTGAGACTTCTTTAGTTTTTCAAATTGTTGACATGTCTGTGAAAGCAAACCATAGAGTGTCAATTCACACTCTCAGGAGTTAACAGAGAGCTCTAATTGCACAGTAGTATAAGCAATGTATCTTGAAACTTATTGTTTTGGTTTATTAGAACAGCAGTAGAGAGTCAGGGCTTTTTAGAATGGTCTCCTTATAATTAAAACACTGCAAAATCTGGAGGTTTTAGTGGCATTGACACCTGCTACTGCTTCTGTCCCCAGCTAGTATTGTTCAGGGTCCCTGGTTCCACAATAGGATGTGTGAATGTTAATAGGTACTACCTCACAGCTGGTAGTAGGTACTACCTCACAGTAGGTCAGATGGATGGTGTAGTCAGAAAGCAGTTTTACTGTTTTTCTATAGGAAAGAAATTCCCAGAGTAGCCTTATCAGAGATCAGCGATAAACAAAGCTCTGTAGATACCACTCTTTGTCAGTGGTCTCCATGTTTGGAGAGTCAATGGAGCTTAAAATGTACATCCTTTTTCTTTGCCTTTTGTTGCAGGAGTCTAGTCCTCTTGATTTGATAGTGTGCCATTTTGAAAATGTTACTATGCCTGCTCCTTAGCCTCGCACAAATTATTTATTATTTATAGTCCCCTAGGAAATGTCCTCTGAATTTTAACTACCAGTTGTTGTTTGTTTATAATATAGACATTTATTAATCTGTCCCCATTTTTTGTGGCAACTGCTTAAAATAGAAAGGTTTTGTTCTTGTATGCAAAAACATATTATAAGAGAAAAATACTTTAACTACTTTGAAATGTCAATTTTAACAGAAAAATCAAAGATTTGCTAAACAGGCAAAGGAAAAAGTTCCCTGGGAAGGAAAACAAAAGTGTTTTCTTTTTCCTTGGTTGGAGGCCTTTTACAGCAAGACAGGTGAATTAGATAGAGGATGGGATATATTGCAATTATATGAAAAATCACTATAATCGTTGCAAAGGGAGGAAGATAAATGTATGTAACTGTACTGGTCCTGACCTCTCTTTCTTTGGTAGGCATGTCTGGCTCATGTACTTAAAACACAGCAAAGAGAGGCCAGTTGATGTTGTTTTTAGATATACCTGTGTGTTTATATATATATTTGGAAAAATAAAACAGCTGAATGACAGGAATCACTGACTAACAGAATCACAGAATGGGTCAGGGTAGAAGGGACCACAGTGGGTAATCTGTTGCAACCCCCCTGCTCAAGGGAGTTGTCCTAGAGCACATTGCACAGAATTGTGTCCAGATTGTTCCTTAATATCCCCAGAAAGGGAGATTCTACAACCTCTTTGGGCAATTGGTCACTGCACAGAAAAGAAGTTTGTCCTCTTGTTTAGGTGGAACTTCCTGTGTGTCAGTTTGTGCCCATTGCCTCTTGTCCTGTTTCTTGGCATCACTGAGAAACCCTGGATCCATCCACTGACACCCTTTCTTTAGATACTTGTAGACACTGATGAGAGTCACAGAATCGTTAGGTTTGGAAGGGACCACTGGAGACCATCTAGTCCAACCCACCTGACAAGGCAAAGTCATCTAGGGCAGGTTACATCAGAATGCGTCAAGTTTTTTTGGGTTTTTTTTTCTTTTGAGTGTCTCCAGAGAGAGAGACTCCACAATCTCGAGTATCCTGCTCCAGTGCTCTGACACCCTCAGTCTAAGGAAGTTTTTCTTCATGTTGAGGTAGAACTTCTCATGCCTTAGTTTTTGGCCACTGCTCCTCATCCAACATCAGTGCCGGATCACTCCACTGAAAAGAGTCTGGCACCATCCTCCTGACACCCACCTTTGAGATATTTCTGTGTATTGATGAGATCTCTTCTCAGTCTTCTCCAGAGCAAACAATCCCAGCTCCCAGAGTGTCTCCTCATGAGAGAGAAGCTCCAGACCCCTGATCATCCTTGTGGCTCTCCACTGGACCCTCTCCAGTAGCTCCTTGTCGCCCTTGTGCTGAGGAGCCCAGAACTGGACACAGCACTCCAGCAATGGCCTCACCAGGGCTGAGTGGAGGGGGAGGATCACCTCCCTGACCTGCTGGCCACACTCTTGCCAATGCAGCCCAGGATGACATTGGCCCTCCTGGCCACAGGGGCACTGGTGGCTCATGGACAGCTTGTGGTGCACCAGGAGTCCCAGGTCCTTTTCCACAGAGCTGCTCTGTAGGAGGTCAGCCCCAGGCTGTGCTGGCACTTGGGGCTGTTCCTGCCCAGGTGCAGGACCTGGCACTTGCCCTTGTTGAGCCTCACCAGGTTTCTCTCTGCCCAACCCTCCAGCTGATCAAGGTCCCATTGAATGGCAGCAGAGCTTTCAGGTGGATCAGCCACTGCCCCAGTTTGGAGTCACCAGCAAGCCTGCTGAGGGTGCCTTTGATCCCTTCCTCCAGGTCAGTGATAACAAATTCAATGAGATTGGACCCTTGGGAGCATCACTGACTGCAGGCTTCCACCGAGATTCTGATCCACTGATCAGGTTTTTTGAGGGGACAGGGAGTGTGGAAGGGAATTGTGAGGATTACATTCTGCATATCCCCTTTTGTTGGATGGGCAAAAGGGCATATCGCCTTTTTGCTGGAGCCTCTTCTTGGAGGAGATTTTGGGGGCTGTGTCACAGACTGGTTTCCACCACTGATGTGAAGTGTCTTTAAAAAAAAACTTTGTTGCACTTGCAGCCTATTGCAGCAGACATTGCTTTATGTTTTAGTGTTTGGCTAGTTCCAGCTGTCACATCAACCTGAGCTTTGAAAATCATTTTTCCATGTGGATTTTGTGCTCCCCTATTAGGACAGTGTCTTTACAAAGCTACTAAGCTGTGCAAATGTCAGTTCTTGATTCACCCCAAGGTCCATTCATCTAACCCACATTTCCTGAGCTTAGCTGCAAGGATGTTGGGAGAGACAATATATATATATCTGAGTTTGCCTCTCAATCATTTCTTCTTGAGGCTGAACAGACCCAGGTCCCTCATTCTATTTTAAGAAAGATGCTGCAGTCCCTTTGTCACCCTCTGTTGGAGCTAGTAGCTCCTTGTCTCTCTTGTAACAAGGAGCCCAGAACTGGAGAAAGCACTCCAGATGTAGCCTCACTAAGGCTGAGTAGAGGGGCAGGATCACCTCCCTTGTCCTTGACATGCTTGGCCACATTTAATTCCAGATGCACCTTGACCTCCCTTGTCTCATTTCTACTTACTCTGACAACCTGTCTATCTTCATTCTAAGTGACCTCTTTCCATCTCCTGTGTATTTTCTGCCTGGGTAATGACAGCTCTTCATTTGGTCATGCAAGTCTGTTACCCTCTTTGCCTGACTTCTTGCACATTGTGATGTGTTGTTCTTGAATCTGGAGGAGCTTATCCTTGAACATCAACCAACTCTCATGCCCCAGCAAGGTCTTCCCTGTTAGTGTGAGGTCAAGCAGCACAATATTCCTTGTGGGATCCGCCACTACCTGTGACAGGAAGTTGTCATCACTGCTTCTCAAGAACCTCCTGGGCTGTTTGTGTTTCATGGTGCTGGTTCTGCAGCAGATGTCAGAATAGTTAAAGCCCCCTACAAAAACCAGTATCTGTGACTCTAAGGCTGCTTTTTGCTGCCTGTAGAAGATGTCATCCACCTTCTCCTGCTGCTCAGGTGGCCTGTAGCAAACACCCACAAGTGTTACCTCTGCTGATCTGCCTTTTTATCCTGACCCATAAGCTCTTGACTCACTCACCATCCACCCCAAGATAGAGATCTATACATTCCAGGTGTTGCCTCAAGAGAGGGTAACTCCACCACCTCGCCTTCTTTGTTTGCTTCTCCTAAATAGCATATACTTATTACAGCATTCCAGCCACGTGAGCTCTCCTACCACATCTCTAATTGCAAAGGTCAGAGTCCTTTGACATCACACAGATCTCCAGTTCCTCCTCTTTGTTCCCCATTTTGTGTGCATTGGTGTACAGCACTCCATGGAAGTATTTGATTGTGTCAATATACCCAGTGGGAGTGCACAGTCTGTCTACTGGTTATGTCTTTGGATTCATGTACCCTCAGGAGGCATCCCCTCCTAAGCATCCTTTTGCTGCTTGGGTGATCACTGTAGTTCTCCCCTTCCCACACCTTTTCTCTGTCGAGCCTGGCCTTGTTCCTGTCCCCCTTTAAATCCAGTTTAAAGCTCTTTCAGTGAACCCTGCTAAGATCCTTTTCCTTCTTTGAGCTAGGAGGATCTCATTTGTTCTCAGCAGACTCAGTATCATATAAACTGACCCATAATCAAAACCCCACAAATTCTGATGGTAACACCACCCTTGAAGTCATATATTCCTCTGGGATTTTCCTGGGTTTTGCCCTATCATTCCCCACAACTGGAAAGAGAGAAGAGAACACAGCTTGTGCTCCAGATCCCTTGACCAGTTATCCCAAGGCCCTGAGGTCCTCTTGATCATTCACAGCCTTTTCATTGGGACTTTGTTGCTACCCACCTGGTAAGCAGGAAATGGGTAGTGATCAGTTGGCTGTACCAGTGGGCAGTTGGTGCTGTCTCTTATCTGGGCTGCATGGAGGCAACATACTTCTGTATAGGTTAATTCTGGTTGGCATATTGGGCTCTTCATTTCTCTAAAAAGGGAGTCACTACTGCCATTCCTTTTTTTCTTAATTGAGGAGGTCAAAATGTAGGGAGTAGGCTGCCCTGTCCTAGACAATCGGTCCAGCCTAGATGGACTTTCATCCACATTCTCATTTCCCTGATTCTGAGATTCCAGGGCCCCATACCTGCTGTATAAGGGCACCTAGGAAGGTAAGTAGTTTGGGAGGAGATTCACCTGCTCCCCTCAAGGAGAAATATGTTTCCACTCACCTCTGTCTCTAAGGTCCCATGTTGCCTGGTGGTGAGAGGGTGGGGGATCCATTGCTTCAGGTGAAGTGGACAGTGGGTGGATTTGAGGTGTGGCAGAATGCAGCTCCACCACTCAGTCTCTTCCTCAGGCTCCCTATTTCTTCTTAGTTTTTCTACTTTTTCTCTCAGCTCCAGTGTTAGGCTTTGTAAGTCATCCACCTGATCACAATTCACCCAGCTGTTGTCTCTGCTGCCCTGAGAGCAGTGCCGGGCTCCACAATTCCCTGCAGTCTGAGACCCAGACTCCTGCATGGTTTCATGGGCACTCCATCTGGGTTGCCACTTCTTTTTTGATGTGCACAGAGGAAGTAACTTTTGTCCAAACAAACACCACACCTCAGCTCAATAACTGAGAGTGAAGATCACCAACTGAGCTAAGTGCTTGAGGTGGCAGTGCTTCAGTGCCCTTCCTGCTTGCCCTGCATGTGCAAACAGTGTCATGGTGCTCTGGCTCATGTTTCATGCTGTTTGCCCTCTCTGTTCATTGTGTTGCTGCTTGCTTGCCCTCCCGGGGGGCAGCTTTAGTGCGTGTGGGGGTGGGCCCTCTCTCCTCTACTGCCATCTATGCTCAGGTCTCCAAAAGAAAAACCTTTTGAAGTCTCTGTGTCATTATATTTCTAGTTTTCAGTTCTGTTTCCATGCCAGAATAAAGGCTAATGGTGTAGTAAGAAGTAGGATAAAATAGTTTTGCAGTAGCACCTGATTTTTTGTTAAGGTTTCTTGGAATGGATAGAGCTCTGCAACTCAGTGAGGTGCCCCTCAAAGCTCAAACACCAAAGGAAACCAGCTTGCCAATGTTTAGGAAGAAAAGTCCATGTCTCTTTCAAGAACTGTGCTTTTAAGCTTTAAAGAAAACTCTAGAAACAGTGTCTGGTGTAGCAAAAGAAATTATTAGCCAGTAAAAGAGAGACGGTCTATTTTCTTGCAAAACTTACATTTCTGAAGTCAAAGGTTGTCTCATTTACTTTTGCATATTACCATATCACAAAAAGCATTAAAAAAGCTCCTTAATTAGTAAGAGCACTGAATATTGGTATTGCTGCCCAACAACCCTGTAGGGATCACAGTTTGTTTACTTAGATATTGGCCTTTCACCTGTGATGGCCAGAAACCATAGGCTGTTTACTAAATTTGGCTCACCTTTTCAGTTCCTTCCAGTCATGCTATCAGTGTTTTCATCTATAAAAATCAAACACTGTAAATAATGCAGTAGCACTGAAAGTATTGTCCATGTTCATACTTTATTTCAGCATAGTAAAGTGACATATGTGGCCTGTTAATTGCATTTTGAAATTAAATATTTTAGTGGCCTACTCTATTTTTGTATGGCTTGAAGTATTGTAATAGCATTACAAATTCTTTCCCTTCCAAAAAAATTATAAAATATTTATTTGGTCAAAGACATTTTGAACTGACTAGGGTACATCTCTATAGAAGCGTGGAATCTTCTATTTTCATTCTAGGGATAGCTGTGTATATTTTTTCCCTTTTGTGCTTGATGGAGGAGGTAAAAGAAACTAGGGTGCCTTGCTCACCACTAGTTGGGACCTGTACCAAATAGTAAGCAGGAGAATATGGCTGGATAATACCATTTTGCTTCTTTTTGGACCACTGCTACAGGAATAATGTCACTCTGTGTTCAACAAAATTGTCCATAGCTCTAAGAGAGGCATCTGAAACTTAAATAAAATCCTCAGTTTTCATCATCATATGGACTTGTAGTTGCATCCATGTTTGCCTTTTTGTGACCATGTGTTGTAGCTGAAGTATTAGCGTTTAACTTGATCTTATGCAGTCTTTGTGAGCAGTGCCTAAAATTTATTATCTCCCTATGCCAGTGGAGCCTGTTTAAATGTAGTCACTATTTCAATCACAGCAGGTTTTTATCCATCAAAAACCCAGTTTAAGTCTCTGAGGTCACTTAGAACTCTCAGTGTAGCGTCTTGATTCCAGTACTGCAGTCTGTATCCTCTAACTGTAGTCCTGGCATTTCCTGACTTGTTACCGTCTTAATTTCTCTATACCAGCTTGCTATTTTAAATCTCCCTCTTTCCCTATTTCAGGGCATTTAGAGGAAAAAAAATGTTCTGCAATTTAAAAAAATCTATTATGGTACTAGGCAAAATAAAAACATCTGTATTACACTGTTCTTTTGAAAACTCACTTCTGTATGAGACCTAATTAATCTGTGAATATATAAGTAGGGGGTTGATTACAAAGTAATTAAGAGATCACCTTTACTTCCCCTTTTCCAGCTGCTGCCAATCTGTCTACGTTTATGTTCCAGAGCCTTCCTTATTTTTTTCTTCTCCCTTATACTAACTTTATTTCTTCTTTGTAAAGCAACGATCTTTCTTAAATTGGAGCATGTAATTCCTTACTAAGCAATTGTTGTTAAGTCAACTGATAAAACTGCATTGTGGACAACCAGATGCAGGCTATTGGAGTACTAAGGGTTATCATCAGGAACTAGGAATCCATTTGTAACTGAAGACTGTGCAAACTTTACTTTGTTATTTTGTTTTCATGTATTTCATTGTTTAACAGTTTTTTAGGAGAGATAGTTTTATCATCATTACTAATAATATTTGTTCCTTTAGTGTGTTACTTGAATGTGAAGAAAAAAGAAAGTATTTTCTTTCATCTTTTGTCTAGGTAAAAATGTTTTGTTAAGTAAAAAAACTTTTTGTTAATATTTCTTCTGGGTTTTTTGTTTGGTGTTTTTTTCTCTTACCCCAGGAGTACCAAGAAGCAGCAGAGAAAAATAAGGAAAAAATTTATGTCCTTGAAAAAAGTCAAGAGAAATTGGCTCTTGAAAACATTTCTGTGAAAAAGATGTTAACACAGTTTCAAAAGGAGCATTCCTCCCTCCTGGCAGCCTGTGCACTACTGGCAGGGGCCCTGTATCCTCTGTATGGCAGACTGTGTGCTATGTCTTCCCAAAGAGACCTTCTCCAGGATCAGGCAAACATTTATGAATTAGTGAACCAGAAGATTAGGACCTTAGTTCTTGCTCTCTCTGATGATAAGGAAAACAATCAGGATGAAGCAAAACTAAAGAGAAGAAAATCTCAGGGCCTGATTTATGTATTCCGAAGAGCTGTGATTGCAGTTTTGGCAGCCAACAGACTTAAGGTTTTAGCACAGTCTTCTAGTTCCCTCTTCACCTGGACAAATGGCTTAAAAGAAGGCATTGGAATTCCTGTTTGTGTAGGAGAATCCAAAGGCAAGCGTAATCTGTTAAGTAAGCTGATTTTTTTCTTCTTTTATAAATGTTGTGTCAAAAGACATGGCTAGTGAATAACATATAGTAATATTATTTATAATAGAGTGTAAATACAAATTTAATGACATTTTAACAAATGTAATTTCTGAATTTGGAACTTCTAGATAACTTGATGCATGTAATTTCCCCTAAAATGAAATGCTTAGTCTGTTTGACAATGCAAGTAAAGTTGCAACTACACACGTGAGCTCCCATGGTTTAATACCCTCAATATTTGCACTGTAGATTTCAGAACTAGGTCCTACTGCATCTGCTCTATGTGATAAATTTCTTGAAATGTTCCTACATTATTTGCCACCAACATTATTTTTGAGAATGTGTATTCTTTTAGTAATAACTTGTAGTACTTATTTCCTATTGAAAAATGCGAAAACGTTTCTTACTGATTCAGGTAAAATATTAATGTAAGATTTCTGGATTTCCTTTAGAGGAAATACATATCCTCTTAGTCCCTTTCTGTTACCAAACCAGCTTATGTATCCCTCTACAAGGAAAAATTGTATAAAAAATGCTTTTGAATCTAGAAGATTCATCCAATTTTCTGGTTTAGTGCTAGTGGAAGGATATTTAATACAGTCTAAATTGTCCTGAAAATAGTCAATGGCTTATGAACTTTTAGCTTTAGTCAGTTTCTGAAAGAGAAAGTAGTGTGCCTCATTTAAGTTATTGAGTTATATTGGTAGCTACAATTCTATTCCATAGGTTGTGAAAATGAAGAGCTTGACTGTGTGGAAGCACTCAGCTGGTTTGCTAGTTCCAACCTCCTTGCTGCAATAATCAGTTCTGTCACTGAATTGCAGGATGTTGTCAACAAACCAGGTAATTTTAAAAGTATATTCTTGTAGTTGAAGATTAAAAACATAATCAGGGTGGTTGCATCATCTCCATTTTTAGGATTTATTTAAACTATTCTAGATCAAATCTCCTGAGAGCTGTATTGATGGAACAGATTGAATTTTCTTTAATTGGTGATGTGATACTTTATCCTTCTGGTATATAGAGTCATGGGAACAGAAGGCTGGAGAGTGCTTTTAGAAAGCATTTATATCATTCTGCCTGTTTGACTGTGAGATATTAAAAATAATCTAAACCACACAAATAGATATTTGGCTAACCTGTTTTTAAAAGCTTAGCCTAAAAAGTAGGCTAACCTTTTAAATTAAGTAACTCTTACAAGGTTCTTGTAAGAACCTTGAAGTAACTCTTACAAGGTTCCCAGTTATCTTCTTCATCTGGTCTAATATTCAAGAAGTGTTTTCCTGGAGCTCAACCTAATATTTTTTTCTATGAAGAAAATCTATGTAGTTTTGTTTTTATTTGATTTGTGTATTTCTTAAGTACAGGCTCTAAAACTGGCATGTCTTCAACTTGGAACATTACAGCTGCTGACTGAAAGGAAATAATTTCATACCGTGTTTTATATTATATGAATTTAATAGTTGCAAATCTGAAAAACAGTGAATTTCATAGATAACATTTTCATGTGCTTTATTTGCTATCTTACTGTTTTGGAGAGAGAAATAAAATGCACTCAGTTTCTACAATGCATAGCAGTCCTTATTTTATGTCTCTGCAATGTTTCTTCTCTAAGTTTATGTTTAATTAGGTATGTGTCTAGATTTCCTAATTTTCCCAGTCTCTGCTTCTATAGAATTCTACAATGCCTATGAAAAATTGTAGTGTCAGTCTTTGGAAATATCACCTCACGATTCCCAGCTGTTAACTATTTTCCTTTATTTATTTGCAGAAAGAACTGACCTAAGAGTTTGCTTGGTTCTCTGCATTGCTGCCATCCTTAGTTCTTTAGTAAACTGTAGTTTTAAAATACCAGCACTTCTGTCACAGAATAAAGGATGTTTAAGGAGAGATAATTTATATGAATAAATGGAAGTAGCAGGACAGTAATAAGATGATTCATTTCCCAGAAGCCCAAATAACAAACCGATCCCAGAAGATGATGAAACAAAATTGTTTTGATTCAGTTTCATAGCTTTCTTCTTTGGTCATCCTGTTTTCAGTAACTTAAATTTATATCCTTACAAAGCGAAGTTTGAACTGTATTTCAGAGTATTTACAGGGTTTATACTGCAAGTGTTCCTGTGTACAGAGTATTGTGTAGGAACAGCAAATTGGAGAAGAATTGAGAGAAATGGAGCAGCAGCATGGATCTGCTGAAGCGACTGATTACAATACCTTAAACATCATGATATTTTGGCAGTTTGAACAACATGGGAATTCTACTGGTCTCTCTTTACTAGATATCTCTGCACTCAACACAGGCTTGATTTTGAGAATTAGGAAGAACCATGCTGGGAATGTTATGACCACAGTCAGTTTGGTGATTCTTTAATATCTTATGTCTATTTAAGTAATTTCCACAGAATCTCAACGTCTATCTGCTCATGTTTTACTTGGAATTCTGTTGCTCATGAGATCAAGTCTCCTAAGAATTTCTGGGTCCAAAAATAGTAATAAATAATTTAAAGTTTGATATGAAATTTCCAGAAATGTTGAAGTAATTAGGCTCTGAAGGAATATATTTGAAAGCTTCCACACTTAGAAAATTACATTATGTTCTATAAGTAATAGTTTAAGTAGAACTTAAATCTTCAAACTGACTTCAATTATGTTGAATTTCTTAAAAAATTATAAATAGGCAATCCTTTCATGTCTTTAAATAATGGCAGTTCCAGATTAGACTGTATGTCACAGGAGAGAGTGCTATAAGAAGGTGCTGTCTGGATCATCGAGATGGAATGATTCAGTGTTTTAGAAATTATGTTTAAAAATGGCTAGGCTCTGGGGAACCATTTGAGGCACCTTTCTCAGTCTTTTAAATAAGTGGTTCTGTTTTGACATTGATGATCGTTTCTCTTTATAGTGTTAGTTAGTTTGGGACTCATTCCAGCATGCCTTGGAATGATCTCTTTGCTTCAGTTTCAATGCAAATTCATTGCAGTGTTGGAGTTTTTTTGTTTGTTTTGGGTTTTTTTGTAAAGTTAGATTTTAGGTTTGTTTGAACAAAATCTGTACTGTCATAAACCAGAGACAGTAACAGCCAAAGTTTTCACTACAAATATCATCAACTGTTAAATACATAAAGCTTTAGAAGTTTGACATGAACATTTAAGTCTTGCATAGTACAAAGTTAATCCTGCTGACTGGTGTTCAATTTCACCAAAACAGAATAAACAAGAATTGTTTTTTCATCTTTCAGTGAAGTAATATTTGACACTTTTTTCCATTTACTTAATGTAAAACTTAATTGCTTTGTTGTATACCTGTATTTGTTTTAATAATTTCTTAGAGACATCATAAAGTACATAATTTAACACATAATTTAATTTTTATTGTAATTCTTTCATCCTTCATGGCAGGTACTTAAGATATATATACTTAAACAGTCTATTATCCTCTCAGTTATTATAGATGCAGTTCCTTGTGGAACTGATTTATGTTTTCATTTTATCTTTCAAAGCAATCAGTAACTTCCTTCAAAATATTTCTGTCTATTTAGTCAAAGCTACTCTTCATAAAAATAATGGAGGACATGACTATTTATTGCTATCCCAAGAAAATGCCTTAAGCTGTGATCAAGCTGTGTCAGGGGAAATATAGGTTGTATATTAGGAAGAAGTTTTTCACAGAAAGAGTGATAAAATATTGGAATGGCCTGCCCAGGGAGGCGATGGAGTCCCCATCCCTGTATGTGTTCAAAAAAAGACTGGATGTGGCACTTAGTGCCATGGTTTAGGTAAGGTGTTAGGGCACGGGTTGGACTTAATGATCTTTAAGGTCTCTTTCAACCTGGTGATTCTGTGATTCTCAGATATCTTGAACTGTGCTGGTTAAGGGGAGTGCTTGTTGAGAAGTGGAATGATCATTTGAAAATGCTACAACACATTTGTCTGCATTATTATTTTAAATTTACTTTTGATACGTTTAAACATGAGATTCTAGGCATAGGGAAAGTGCTGCCATGCTAGGTACTGCACATATGGAGAAACAATATGTGCTTCTGACAGGAAAACAATATCTCATAACCTGAGACAGCAAGTGGAAATACTAGGAAAAGCGAAGGAGCAGTAGCTCATTGAGCTCCTTTATTCTATATATTCCAAAAACCATGGCAAAGGACAGTTTTTGAGAAGGTTTTGGCATCAGCTTACATAGAAGGCCATAAAAATGTTCTAGTTTTAATTTAGGTTAATTTAACTAAACATTCAACTAGTGAATGCATTCTGACTGGAGAATTGAAATAGCAGTTTTTTCTGGGTATGAAAAGAATATTTTTTTTTATTGCAAAGGATGTTTAGTTAGTTGAAGTGCAAGATGAAAATGCCTCATCAGAATTTTAACCTCAAAGGTGCTATTTTAGTCATGAAGAAATGTCAGATCTACTAGTCACTGAAGTTATGGAGAGCATGTACTCAAAAATGATACTCCAGTTAAGCACTGGATTCATTGGAGTGGTGCTATTTCAAACCTGAACAGGAAAATGGCTTTGAAAATAAAATATTTGATTTTATCATGTGCTTTTTTTGTTATTGCTTACAGATAAATCTCAGCCTCACATGTAAATGATCTTCTTTACAATGAGATTTGTAATAAAAACACATCAATAATCATGTTCTGTTTGCTTTGTACCTCTGGCTTTTTCCCTCACAGTCTATAAACAGAAATTCCTTAACTTAAGCCAGGGTTATTTTTTTCTGTTTATACTCTTAAGCAAATATTTTAGTTCACTGCAGCAACAGGAGATCTCCTGTACTACTGAATGTAAATAAGCTCTTCCATGCTTGTCATCTTACACTGATAGTATCATAAGACAAGTAATGACAGATTAAGACCTGCCTAGCAGAGGGAAAACTAAATTACAAGACTTTTATTAAGGCATAAATAAACCTATTAACTGTTATCTGGAATACCAATTAGTGGAAGGAGCACTGACAATTTTATTTATCAACATTAAACACAATTATTAATTACAGACCTGACGAATCTAGCAGTAAGCAGGACATGTTGGGTGTGCTGGGGCCTTAAGTCCATTATATGAGAAGGATGATTACCAAAATCCTGTGGGGAAATACGTAATTGTAGCTGTAAAATTTTAATTGCCTTGGAATAAGGTAAATTATATTCTCCTGTCTCAGAATATAAATAGTATGGCATTAAGGTACCAAGCCTCACTAATTTTGAACAGCAAATGATTTAGACATCTGTAGAGGGGAGGGAGGAAAAATCAGGAAACCCTCAGAAGTTTGCATTGTAAATATTACAACAAAGTGTTTCACCATGTGCTATTACTTCTGACTTATTTGACTTGACTTCCATTTGCTTGCATTTGTCTTGCATGTTTTCTGAATTACAAAATTAGAACACTAAAGTCTTTAGAAAGGATGGTACTGGAGAACATGATAACAACTGGACAAGTAGTCTGTGACAAAGAAATCCTATTCTTTAGAATCTTATTCTACCCTCCCATTTGCAAATTGATAGGATTAGGATTTTCATTGCTAAATACACAATTTGTCTTCAAGTCTCTCTCTGAAATATTCCTTTGAACTCAATCTTCCAGTCCTTAATGGAAAATTTCTATTGAGTAGCTTTAAGATCTTCTTTATTGTGGTTTCTTTCACTGAAAGAAACTGAAACTAATAACCTACTTGATGTTTCTTTTCTGTGTTTTGATTTGGGTTTTCTTGTTTTGTAGGGGTTTTTTTGTTTGTTTGTTTGGGGGTTTTGTTTGTCTGGTTTTTTTTTTGTTGTTTTTTTTTTTTTTAAGGTACAAAGTCCTGGCTTTCTGGAAAGTTACTGTTAAATGCAGCCAGGAATTCATTTTCAAAACTTATGGACAAGCTGAGTGTTATAATGGAGACGGTTCCATTAGACCACTGCAAATGCATTACTTATCTGGAGAAAGACTCCTTGGTACAGAGCCTGGCTCATGGACTCAATAAAATAAATACCCAGGCCCTGGAAGATGGATTGTGTGACAGAGTATCCAGTATGGTATGCATAATTATAGTCCTACTTTATGTAAGCAGTAGGTTCATTGTCTAAGTGTTGGGATGAAGCTATCTGGATAGCACCATAATTTTGTTTCAGTTTATGAGACTGTTACATTGAACAATTACAACTATGTAGACATCAGATTCCCAACACCCGGAAGCATTAGAGCACCAATGTACTTTTTCTTTTATGTCAAAGAATTTTAAGAAGATATTTGATGTATCTAAGAAAAAGGGTTTTTAAAGTTCTTTCAAAGTTGTATTTGCTTTGGAAGAACTAATTTGCTTTTGGCTTCAGTTAAATGTTACGGAGTTGTTTCTTTGTTGTGGTTTCTTTTTTGGGGGGTGGGGGGTGGTGTTTCTGTTTTCTCGTGCTTTGTGTTCCATCTTTCAGTAAAGATAGCCTTTTCCCTATAATCAGAGGGAAAGGAGAAACCTGAAATAATTGGTCTTTTATTGTGGGCCTTACATTAAAATAGTACTTTCTTGAAAACAGAACTTTCAGTTACCCTCAAGAGTACGAAGGTGAAACAAGTTCACATTTTGCACTCTTGCATCTTAGAGATGATGGACAAAATGAGAGTTTTGTCCAATTTGCTTGGGTATTACATGTGACTCTTTTCTTGATAAAATAGTTCATGTTAAAGCATATAAATTTCTTTCTGATTATTAACAGAAAAACATAGAATCCTTGCAGAAGCAAATATTTGAATTTACACAAAGACTACATACAGCAGAAGTGGAGCGCCTCTCACTGCGCCTACAACTTGCAGAATTCAAATCAAATTTCAGTGAGATGAAAAAAGAAGCGGACAAAGCACAGAGGCTGCAAGAGCAATTAAATATGCTTAAGCAAGTAAGTATATTTGATTTAGAGGTGACTGCTTATAAGACATGTTTGTGTGTATTCTTTTGAAAATAAGTATAAAATCATTCTAATATTAAAAGAATTTTCCAGAAGATTTGCATTGTAAGGGTCACTAAACTAGAAGTCAGATGTGTTTAGAAAGGCTTCCCTTCCCCAAGAGTTTCTTTTTGATTTGTAGAATGAGATGCTCTTGTAAATTATATGTTTGGTCTTCAGCAACCAGGTTTTCTTCTGTGTGTTGAAAATGTTGATGTGATTTATGTACCCCAAAAACATCTATCGATCTCATTTCAGCAGATTAAAGTCAGCTGCCATGAGGGTATTGAATAAGTGTGTTCATGAGAACTTCAAGAAGTATAAACTCTGTGTGGATATCGCTGAATATTATGATAGACATTTTTTTGTATCTTTGATGCTGGGTTATGACCTGAGCTAATCAATGCAAATTTTAGTGTGGCTGTTCCTCTGAAGGACTAAGTTTATGGAAGGGGAAAAAAAGGCTCTCTTCTACATTCCTGCTAGCATGTATGCACCAAATTCCTCTGACTTCTAGCTGTCACTGATTTATTTACTTAAACACAGTGCATTCGCTAGCCTGTAAATAGGTTGTCCAACAGGAGCAAGAAGACACAACAAAAAGGTTCCTTAACTGCTTGAAACCACAGTATTGTGACTAATAGACATGGTAATTAAGGGGTAATGGTATTTGGTGGGTTCTCAGTTAGACCCCTGTCATATGTACAGAACTGTGTCTTCAGCCCTTGGAGGGGAAGAAACTTGTTTTGCTTTAGCATGCTGGAGGTTCACTATGAATCTTGCCTACTATGCTTATTTCTTGTAGGTTGCATTCAGAATTGAACGTATGTTTGAACTATTTGAGATTGTTAATGGTTAAGAATTAAGAATGGTTAATGAATTCATGTTCAACAGGTACACTGTACAGCTAAAACAGCTGTGGCCCAGAAAAAGCTGTGTTTTCTGTGGCTGTGACCTGATACTGAAGCATAGTTAGTAGACTCATCAGTGTGTCCCAATCAAGATACTTCCAAGCAGAGAGTATTTAACAGATAGTGTCAAATCAATTCTTCTTCCTATTCCTAGCTGGTAAAATATTGGTTTTTCTTACTCAAACGGACAAAATTATATCTGCTTATCTTCAGTTTTGCTCATACTGAGTTTTAATGCTTACAGTTCTGGGAAAATTGGAAGAAATTATCACAGTTTAGATTGCCATTCAAGTGTTGACAATTATTTTCCTTGAAGAACTATTTTGTCTTTCTGGAACACTTTTGGAAAGTGAGAAGGAGTTCAGGAAGATGCTTACAAGGATTGGCAAGATATGCACTAAAATGTGGGACATTTATCTGCATATTTCCTTCTAAATATTGGTTCTTAGCAATCTCGGGTGTTAATTTGAATAGAATAGCAAATGCATACTGTTTACAGTAGTCTGAATGCTGTTTTGAAAAAATACAGTGAATAAAGTTGTCTGGCCATTTCATTGCTTGGTGGTCTGTCTTTGAGTTAAAAAACCTAAATAAATAATAACCTTTAGCATACTTTTATTTTAGAATTTAATGTGCTCCCAAGTGGAACTTGGGAAGTCAAGTATGTAAACAGGTAAGTATAGTAACATAATCAAACACAATTTATTTTTCTTATCAGAAATTAATCACCCATGAGAGGTTTGAAAGTGTATGTGAAGAATTAAATAATGCATTACATCGGGAGCATCAGGCACAATTGCTTTTGAATGAACAAGCACAACAGCTACAGGAGTTAAATAATAAACTAGAATTGCAATCCAGTGAAGAAGCAGATAGAACCCAAGTCTTAAGTGAATCTGTAAAGGTAAGATGATTAGGCACTAATTAGGCACCTGAAATTTTTTTTGGTGAATAAGCCAAATGTCGTAGTTCTTGTGTAAATAAAATGTAAATGCAACATACTACATAGCCCATTGAAATTTTAGGGTACTTAGAAACACTTTCAAGATTCTTCAATGTATAACATCACTTTTCTGCTCTTGAAACTGAGTGGTGTGCACTAATATATGTGAAGTGTGTGAAATTTATAGGGGACATAAGTGACAGATCTAGCTATCACAAGGTGTTTACAATTTATAGAAAAAATAAATGAAAAAGTACAGGGATACTTTGATTTTTGATAGAGGTCACAATAATATTTTAAAACCTGGATTGTCTGTTTCCTGAATATAATCTTAGGATGGAGCATACATTTGTCAGTTTGGAATATGCAAGGTGACAATAGAGATATATCGTTTTTTCATCAGAATTTAGAACTTTCTGTAGATGTAATGAGTAATGAGGGAAAAGATGATGTTATCAGAATCTCTGATGACAAACAAAGGAACAGAGAGAGTATTTGAGGTATTTGAGAGTATTTGAGTATTTGAAACCAGGTGGATCTCTAACATGGGAAGAGAGAAAACTTTGTGATGGCAAGTCAGTAATGGGTGGTGACCTGAGCTCGGCAGCTTTTAGTTATTTTCTATTTAAAGCAAGCTTTGCTGCTTGTGTGTGCTCTTCAGCCCTACTACTGTCTTTTCATCTCCCAGTTTTCCTCTGTGAATTGATAACTGAGCAAAGGGACTGCTTCACCAGTATTTTGAAAAATACAAGCACTTGTAATTCTGAGAGAGGAAGTGTCAAGTAGGAGGAGAACCAAAATGATTCCAGCTGCAAAAGTAGTAGGAATGTCATAAATATTGAAAATATTACAATGAAAGTACATGTCAAAGAGGATGAGTTGCAGCAAAGTAGAGATTTCAAATGATGTATAGTGGAGGATGCTGAAGGAAGTTGTTAAATTTATTAAGGAGTGTTTTCACTGGTGTTATTATTTACTAAAAATGCCTTACCTCACTAAGGCTAAAAGATCGTGACATTTCCAATTTACCTGTTGGTTTCTGTAGGTTTTTTTTTCCTCCCTCATAATTCCCTAGTCTTAGGTGTTTCACTTGATAAATAGCTAGTGTTTTCAGTCAGGTTACTTGTTAATACTATTGCTATTTTCTTTCTGATATAACTGCAGTGTATATATAAGATGTTAGTCTTGTGTTTCATTTCTTTGAGAAATGCTTGATTCAAGATTTTTAAATGGCTATTAGGAATATAAAGAAGGCAATGTCTAGAAGACAAATCGTATTTGAAATCTTCATTTCTGTCTACTTTTTGTACATTAATACATGTTTTTTCACCATGTTTTACTTGTCTAAAACACACGTTTTCATTTGTTCAGAGACTGTGAAGAGAAAGGTCAATTGCAGGCAATCAAAATATAGGAAGAACTTTTAAACAAATAGGTTACATAGATTATTGGATACTGAATTACATTTCACAGCTTCTGTTTTTTATTAATTGAAGGCTACATACAATTTTTTTTGAGACAGTCATGATCCTAAAATGCATCCTAATTCTGCAGTTCTTTAACAGTTGTTTGCTACTGGAACAACTTAATTTAGTGTAAAATGCTTGGTTATTGCTCAAATCTTTCAAGATACAATGCAATGTAATAATATAGGTGATAGAATAGAGGCAAAGAACATTGACAAAATAAACCTTAGGGCTACAGTTTGCTACTGACAGGTAGACTGGTTTGGTTTATTACTTTGTAAGTATCAATCCTTTCCATTGAGGAGTTTTAAACCAAATTTAAATTGTAGGCTTCTTACTCTGTACTGTTCCTCAACTTAGAAAATTAATTGATATATCTTAATTTCTTCATAATATTTACTACAAAATGTAGCACAAAATTGCATTTTTGTTGTAACGGCATGTATCTGTGACTGAATCAAAAAAGGAGACAGGTAAGTTGTGGTAACATGTCAAAACATGAGAAATATCTTGTGGTCCTTGATTTTTTTTTAGTCATGCAGATACAATTTTATAATGTATGCATCCTAAATCATCATTTCACCTTCACTTTTTATCGTTGTTTCTACAATTCCAAACCTGTGTTGTATAAGTACTTTCAAAATTCAAGTGGCAGTCTAATATAATACATTGATACCAAGGAGTAAAAGTGGTTCTTAAATTTTGAGCCCTATATATTTTGGTTTTTAAAATTAAAGAAAAAGTCTCTTTTCTTTCCCACAGTTAACCACCACCCAAGCTTGTTCATGCCTTTATTCACAACAGGAAGAAATGGTCTCTGCCCTGGCATCTTAATTGATAGACTCTTTTATTTAGCTTTGTTGGGTTTTGTGACTTAAAATGTTTGGGGGTTTTGTGGGGCTTTTTGTAGCTTTCATTTTTCAGTACAGTGAAACAATCTCATCTTTGCAATAATCAACCTTGCCCTTGTAAAACAGTGTTCTTAAAATTGTATAGGGTTTCAAGTGAATGCTTAAATAATACAGAAAAAAGAAGAGCATTTTTACTGTTGCACTGTAAAAAAACAAAATATAAAATAAATGCCTCCATCTTTATTTTAAGATACAAAATAATATTACTTGTATAGACTTAAGTGTATATAAAAATTTGGTGAGTGTGGTGGCATACAAGTAAAGTCAGGTAGATAGACATGGTGTGAAAAAAAAACCAGACATGCTTTGAATTCTTTAATCATAATTTTTAAACAGGTAAGAAGAAGAAAATTAAAATATTAGATACTTCTGCTTTTGATAGCTTATTTTTAAACTTATTCACAGTTTGACAGCAATCAGTAAGGAGATATTTTAGTATTCACGTACTTTCATAAAGTAGGCTTATTAAAGGAGTAATACTTAATTTCTTAGCTTTATCAGTTCAGATTTTAATCCTGTATATTTTTATCTTCTTAGTGGCATATACCATAGAGACATCCAAAGTAGCCAATTACATTCAAGGTCAGCTGGAACTAAGCAACTCTTTAACAGCACTTCTTTTTATTAGATGAGGTGAATCATTTGCTCTGGTTCCTTATTCTTTGAAGAGAAACTCTTACACAAATAACATAAACAGGTATCAATAACAGACATATTTTTAATTCCTGATACCAGCTGGTCTTAATCAAGTAAAGTATTTATGTTTCTTATTGATATGCACAGCCTATATATTTATTTCTTTTTAGGTATGGTAGTACCTGTATATTTTTAAGGTTCTATTTATGGAACAATTTCTATAAATTGTTAAATAATAGCTCCAGTGCAATAGATGTTAAATCATATAGCTTGATACTGATATGCCTCAATATAAACTTCAATACTTGTTTTAAAAGAAGGTACCCTAAATTTTGGGTTGTTTAATCTGGTGAGTTTAGTGAAGCTGTGATTAGTTTATGACACAATAAAATTATGAGGAAAAAAAATTTCATACAGATGCTTTGATAACACTCACTAAAAGGTGTTTTCTGGTGGGAAGATTTGAAGTGTTCTTTTCAATACCTATGCCATTGAAATCATACATACATATTCTTTGTTCAGTGCATCCTTCACTAAATAGATACATCTGAATTTACTAGATTCAGATGAAGATTGGGATTCCTCTGTTTGTTAGAAGTGAATGTTTCTCTCATCAGGCTGTCTATTCTTGGGTGAATTTGAGGTGAAAATGATACACAATTTTCTGCTTTTACTTGCTTTTCTTCTTCATATATTTATAGACATATATTTTCTCTGAAAGACCATTTCAAATATTTACACAATTTCTTTTACTAATACCACTACACATACTTTGTGAGTGAATTTTTGCAGTTATTTACGAAAATGCTGCAGTATTCTAACTTGGAGAAAGGCTAAAAGACTTCACTTACCTGAGGAAGATGAAGTGATTTTCATGCTCCTCAGAAAGATTGCATTAACAGTAAGAACAGAACTAGGATTTGAGATTTCTTTTTCCTTCGACATCTTAAGTTGAAAAGATTGCTAGAATTTGGATGCACTGAGGGATACAGTTGGTTCTAAAAACTTGTTTGTCTCTTTGTCAAGAAACTGCATTTCTGTGTATTGCCGGATTAAATGTAAGGCTGTTCCTTAAAGAAAGCAATATGGCTGATTACTGCTAACATCTAACTTAACAGAAGATTTATATTAGTGAAATTTGGCATTTAAAGAGGAGCAAGCCTCTCTTTAACACTTCTAACCCTCCTGAATAGGTTAGAAACTAAAATTCATAATTCATTAATTAAATGTGGGGGGTTGTTGGGTTTTTTTTTTAAAATTCCATACTGTCTATGTTCTGAACGCCTAAATAACTTATAAAGTAGGTAAGAATGGATTAGTATTGTCATCTGCTGTGTTCTTAGTCAAAAGTGGTAATGTGTCTTCTTAGTACAATAAATAGGAGGTTAAGGAGATTTGTCAGGTACTTCAATTTGTGTTAACACTATTTGTAAAATAAATAGAACTGTTCATTCTGCTCTATTACATAACTTCCACTACTGCTAACTTCTTAGTCTTCAAAGATTTATATGTTACCTAGAAACTTGTCATACAGCTAGTCCTTTGTGCTATTTTTTTTATAGTTTGCAATGCATTGCATGTGGAATTTAGGTTTATGGGAAGGGATAGTCTTCCTTCTAGCAGCTGCTGTCTTTACATAATAGGAAGACACATAGATAGCACAAAATTGTGGGTTAGATCTGAGAGCTCTTTTTTGCAAAAGGAAACAGAACACAGCCTAAATAAAGTCTGCACTCTACTATTATTAGTGAGTCTGTGTTTCAGATCTCCGAACTTCACTTTAAATTTCATGCTTCTGTGGTTTGTTCAGGGAGTTAAATTCACTGAATTACAGGAAATACTTGGTTAGAAAGGATTTACAATGATTATCAACACCCAGCTCCTGGCCCTACACAGGGCTATCACTGTCACACCATGTGCCTGAGAGCGCTGTCCAAATGCTTCTTGAGCTCTGTCAGGCTGCTGCTGTGGCCACTTCCCTGGAAGCTGTTCCAGTGCCCAACAACAAATGAGTGAAGAACTTGCTCTTAGATAGGTTTTTTAATCTGTCTATTTCCTTTGCTCTGTATCTAGAACATTCATCAATATTACATTAGTCTCAAGGGACTGAAGTCAGTACATGGTTTTTAGATTTGTTTTTGTGCTGTAGTCATCAATGAAGCAGCCAAGCAACTATCAACCAAGTTGTTGAAGGTCTGCATTAACTTAGTTCTGAGTCAAACTTTCTGGAAAATATGTAAGTAATGACCAGAATGGGAGGAGGAATAAAGTTAAAGTCTGTCAAAGTTAAAGTTAAAGTCAATGTGATTTTGAATTCATTGCATGTTTGCATTAACATGAAGGTCAATGCAACAATGCAAAATATTGTAGTATAAATCACACAACCATAATTTAATTGGAAGCTCTTATTTTGAAAGGATATTGTCATTACTGTTGTGTTTCTGTTTCATTTCTCTGCATTTCCTCCTCCGTCCAGTTTAAAAGTTGAATGTCAGTTAATTTTTGAGCAATGTGTTAAGGTTTTGGAATTTGAACAATACATTGGAATTTGAACATGTATTTACACCAGGTGAACATTTCTTTTTTCCTAAATTATGCCACTATACAATATTTTATTTATTGGTATTAAGAATGTTATTCATGTATATTATTTACTACCTTTAAATAGCAAGAAAATGATAAAATTGTATCCAATGCTACTTTACATTGGAAGAAGAATGAAAGCAATTGGCAATTTATGACATTTATGTTCAATCTAATCAGATGTAAACATTATTTATCTGATAAATAAAAACATCCCTAATTAAGAAAAACTCTATTTTATTTTTAACTTGCTGAAGAGTTTAAGATAACTCTGAGAAAATGCTCTTACTCTTAAATCAATTTGTATGTAATTTAGATACTAAGAACACTGGAATAAGTCATGATTATGTAGCATCACTGTAGTTAATCTTTGAAAGCTAATCTTTGAAAGCTACGACCACAAGTTGAATTCCAGGTAAGAATAGGTTACCCTTCTCCTGAAAATTATGGAATAGGTTTGTTCATGCTAGTCTGATTCAATAGCCCTATTCAACAGTCACTTTATGAGTCATGTACTTACATGACACCTTGGGATTTTAGGTCTAATGTATGACTGACTGGCACAGAGTGAAATCCAGAGTGCTTTGGTGTTAATAGTGTAGTAATGTTGCCTATTTCAGAGAACTCTTTTGATCCTGAGTCTGTTTGCTGCACTATAGTATTTAAAAAAAAGATAAATCTGACATTCTGTCAAAGTTTAGATAAAGAGAAAAGATAACTTAAACAAAGTAATTGCACGAACGAGCACATTTTTAGTCTTTTAAAAGTAGCTTCCAATATTTTCTGGGTATTTCATTTGTAGGAACTATTCACCTCCCCCTTGGGGAAAGGAGAGAATAAATAGAACAATATCAGGATCTAAAAGCTTAATGGTTTTATTTCTGCATTGTAATTATACTAATAAATACCTCTGTCCATGACCCTGGAATTTATAGTGCAGTGAGAAAGATTTATTGACAAGTAATTTGGAAGAAAAATGGGATTATTGTGTAATTACAGCATGTGGTTATTAAGCATATGTACTTTCATACCACTTATTCCTGTTATTTCAAGACCTTCAACTATCTTTCAGTTTCCACTCAAAAAGACCGAAAACCTTCTTGGTAAATCCAGTGCCTGGGAGATCTTTGTTACATTATTGGATCAACTACAAAGTAACTGTATTACCTTGAGATGTGCAGAGGAGATCAATAGATCTTTAAAACAGCATGAGATTTTTTTAAAGAAGGTGTTCTATACCCTATTTTTCCTGGTTGTATAGATATCAATGTGTAGTACTTTCTACTATACACATTCTGTATCTTCTTGTTATACAAGTCTTTTGTAGGTAGATTTCCTTTTTGCTGCTGTTTATTTAGGATATCTCCAGGGCCTCATCATTTTTCACCTGAGTCATGTTTTCCTATGTTCTCCCTTTCTCTTTGTGTGCAACTAATTCTGCAAATATCTTTGTATCTTCTTGTCAAACCATAGGTAAAATCTTTCAAATAGCTATTGAAATATAATTAAACTCTTGGAATATAATTAAGTATGTATCTAAGTGGCATAAGACTAAAACAAGAGATGCATTCCTTTGCACCTGTATTCCCTTGGCTGCATGCTATGACAGCAGCTGGGCCTATCCTTCATATAATTTGATCTTTTAATTTAATTTGATACTGCATTAGGTATTCAGTGGTTTTCAAGGGGAAAGTTTTTCAAAATTTATACCAATTTCAGCTTCCAAAATCTGTACCTATGCTGTCCTCTAGTAGAGCATGGAAGCTCTTCAAAATTATAGCAGGGCAACAAACTCAAAACAGATGTTATATTTTATGCTGCCTAATTTTTTGTGTTGTCTTTCACAATATGTATTTGTGAAAAATCCAGTGAGATTCTTGTTGCTAGATCATTTTACTTCTCAGTTAAAAAGACTTTAAAATGTTCCCAATTCTTTCTAGTTAAAGTAAAACCACCTTAAGTGTTGTATTTTGGGGGTTATGTTTGTTAGTGTTTTGTTTTGTTTGTCTGTAGACTTTTCGATAAGAAATTGAGTGATTTTAGAATTATGACATTAAGATTCTCAATTCTAAGTAGCAGTTCCGACATTTCTTTATAAATACTACTTCATTGTTTATCGGAAAATTTCTCAAGTGTGAGAAGGAAGAAATAAGTGTTCTTAGAAAAAGTTAATAATAATATACTTAGTTTACTAAAATAATTGCTTGCATGGTATCACCTAGCGATAGGCATATTTGTCATTTATAGTGAAGTAGGTAACTTTCCAAGTTTTGTACCATCATGGCGCCATTTTGTCTTATAGTTAAGAAATATACCAAAAGAGAAAAATAGAAATAATAATTCAGTTTTCACTGAATTCACTGTCACTGTTTAACTTCCCTACTTAAGGATCTGTATTTGCTATGCTCAGAGAAGCTTATACCTTGTTTATTAAGCTTTGTGTTCTCGTTTGGCACTTGGTATGACTCAAAGCATATCCAGAAGGAAGTGAGACATCTAATCAATATGTCTTTATAGCACTTTGATCTCCTTGCTGAATATTGGGATGTAATATATCTTTGATGCTTTTTCAATAGAATGATTTAAGAGTTGCCTTTTATGTAAGTTAAATTTTGTTTTACTGTATCTGGTTTTTTCTGCTAAGGTGACTACTCTCCAGTTTTTAATAAGTGAAAGGATAGGGGTGACCTATATTGAAGAATAGACCTTTTAATATAAAATTGCATCTTTTTAAATTCTTTCTTAATTTTTTGAGGTTTAAAAAGTAAAAGGGGTGTGTGTTTTCTCCCTGCTGGTACATCATGCAAGATGTAGCTGTCCTGATGGTCAAATAAAACATTAATGCACTTAATAAATTTGGGGCTCTGTGGAAACACACATACCTTGCATGTATGATTTGGTCAGAACTCATCTGAAGGGGAATGCAATATTTGAATGTAAATCATGTAAAATGATAACTCTTTTGTGAAGCCCATGTTAATGTTAGTGCCATACTAAAAAAAGAGATTTGTCTAATTAATTAATTAATTAAAGGAAATAAAAAACTCTTTATGAAGCAAGATCAAACCTTTGCGTGGCACTAATTGACATTCTTGTCATTGCCCCTAATTCTTCAATGTGATGGCTCACATTAATGTACGCGTGTCTGGTGGAATTGTGCAGCAGCCTCTTCCAAGAAAGGGCTTCAGCATAAAAAAAACTTAGCTGGGGTCACCAGTACATTGAGGTTATGGACAGTATATTTTTGCACTCAGAACTGAACCTTAAATTCTATTTAGAAATTTCCTTGAAACTGTTCTGAAGACTCCTAGTATCCCTGTTTTTTAACCAGTGTCTGAAGAGAAGACAGAGTACCATAATATTTGTTCTCAAATTTAGTTCTGAGGCAGAATGCTGTGTCATTTAGCCTGACTCAGATGACTTTTTGTCTGTGTCATGTATTCAGATTGTATTCCTTCTTAAATAAACAGTGGGAATTAAATTGTGGTTATTTACTTTGTAAATAAATTGTTGTCATTGTTAATGTTTTATTGCTGTTATTTCTTCTTCTTCCTGAATTGTTTTAACTGACTGTTACCATTCAGAAATATTCTAAGCAAATTTCTGACACAAAGCAAATGGAAGAGTATTTCTCGAGAACTTAAAATAGTCTCTTACAGGGCTTAGAAATGTCACTGGTAATGCAAGATCATTGAGACCAGTAGGACATGATCAGAAACAGACAGTTTGAGGCTGTGACTGATGAGAGAGGCTACAAATGAAATGCAAGAAATTGGTGCAATATGTTGTGTCCTCATAGAAATGCAACTAAATATTTTTATGTATGTACATGTGATAGATTATTACTTTTAAAGTGAAGATGAAATCTAAGTGTTGGTTGTGTTTTTGCCTTGCATAGTGCGTGCTTATGTGCACATGTAGATAATGTGTAGCAAAATTACCAGTATTGCAGACAGCAGTGCTACAAAGCAGCATCAGAGTTTGCTTGTAATATTAGTGCCTCATTTACAGGTACATGGCAGTTTTGAAAATTCATCTTTTCTAATGTAATCCAGGTGTAGACCATCTTTTTGAAACCTTGGAACTGTACCAACTATAAGGCTGAGAGACTACCAGGGTAAAAAGTGTAACAGTGAAAACCCCCATTATTCCTTTTTGGTGGCACTTAAGTATCTGATTTAGAGGCATGGCACTGCCAACGAACAGAAAATCTGCTAGATATGCAGGGCTGAGTCTTTTCTAGTCTGTTACTGCAAAGGGCTAAGTGTTGTGGTGGGAGAGAAATTTGCATTTTTAAGGAGAAAAAAGAAACATCAGTCCTAAGGTAGTGTGTCAGAAATCGAATAAGGAGTGAATGATCATGTACTCATACCACCATGCACATGATTCCAAAAATTTATTCTCACTTAACTTCAAGGATTATTCTTAAAACTCATAGTGATAAAGCCTGAGTTTTTACAAAATTGTGTTTGTCCTATTAAGCGATATAATCCTCTGCAGCTTTCCAGTAATACTAATTCACTTAGCTTAGCAGATGATTAAAAGTTCTAAATTATAATGTGGATGGGTTTTATAATGTATTTTATCATTTCCCAAACCACAGTTTAAAAGTAGTGTTCTCTGTTGGGATTAGTGTATGTCTGAAAGGCCCAGAGCATCTTCTTATTCAAAAGGGTCTCCGTCAACAGTCCATGAGGATATAGGTTTTGTGTGGGAAGTTTATGTTTTGTAATTACTTCACTTTAAAAGTTTTGTTTAGTTTTACTTTGGAGCTGAACGAGCATATAATGTGTCCTCTGAAAGAGATTTTATTGTGTGAAATTATTCAGAAAAAGCTACTCTGTTTAAATTACTAAACTCTTTTAATTCACAATAACTTTAAAACATACACAACTCAATGACTTCACAAAGCATTTTCAGTCATATTTTGCTAAATATCTTGAGCTAATGCAGTTGAAAAATAGATTGCTTTCTTGTTGATCAGAATAGATTTTCTATTGAGAAATGTTTGCACTATAGCAAAGAGATATATTAAACGTAGCTGAAAGTCTTTGAGGCACTGTAATCCAGCCTGAATCACTGCAGGTGAGGTGTTTGAGGTGCCTAAACTTGCTTGGATGTCTAAGGGCTATGTTTCTGTCAATAAATTGGCTGTTGTCTACACGTACATAGGTGATGAATGTCATTTGCTTTCATGACATGAGTGCCTCAAATTTCAAGTGAATTTTGTAAGAAAAATCTCTTACAAAATGTAAATATGTGGATTTTCCCTTCCCCATCTGTTGAATGACTCTCAAATAAAATTTTATTTAAATGTTTCTTAGAAGAAGCATAATTTCTATTTCTTCTTGATAAATAAAGATTCTTTTCAAAAAACATCCCATGGAATTTCAGCTGTATAGTTTGAGCTGATGTATTTGATTTGCATTGCAGTGGTGAAGACTAAAAATATGGTAAACATTAAATATTAATGTAGCTTGTTGTACCTGTTGGATTTGAACCATTTGAAACTGCTTTAGGTTATGTGTACACTTCTGGGGGGCACTCAGAGATCATTATATTTTCCAGCAATAATAACGGGAAGTGTATTTAAACTGGTGAAGGAATGGATGCTGGCTAAACTTTCTATACTTCTTTTCATTGCGAAATTTTATTAGTTGTGGGTGTAGGACAGCTTTCAGAATGTATTTTTAAAAAGTAATATTTTGCATCTAAATAGAGAATATGCATATAAAATTTCATCTGAAAGAGAAAATCTTCAATTTCACAAATTAGTTCATTATACACATACTGCAGTGTATTTGCATATTTTATACTGCTGTGTTGTGTCTGTGTAATTTAAATCTAATTTACTAAGCAGTTTGATCTAGCTTTAGTTGATCTTGGAAAATACAGTCTCAGTATAAATGTGTCACACATGCTTTGCATGAATTTAAACTGTATGACTGTCATTGTTCATCTGAAGTGATTGTCCATCTGTTATCTTTTGAACAGAGTCCTTTTTATGTGTAAAGAATTACAATATTAAACTTTGATTTCTTTTTGTAATGGGCTTTGAATAAAAAGTTTCCTGACTGCAAAACCTAAACTTGTTAAAGGAAGCCTGTGGAAGGACCAAGCCAACAGACAGCCAATGAGATTTTTCTTCAGTGCTATCAGTTGCTTGCTGTTCTCTCCAACAAATGTTTTTTATGCTTAATTTTTGAGGGAAAATAGGTCAAAAATCTAAATGTCTCTAAAGGAAACTCCTTCTAAAGATTCTGATGAAAACTCAACTGATCTGTGAGAATTTGGCAGACTGGAGAGGAAGGAGTGCAGTGATGTCTGAATTAGCACCCAAATGCCTAAAAACCCGAGAAAGACAGATAAATGGCATTTTACAGAATGTTCATAAATTGGAGTTTAACTTCTAAGGTGGTTCAGAATCGCTTGTACTTGAAAGTGAAAGCTCAGCATCTTCACAGAACTGTGTGCAAACACACTTGGTTTTTAAAACCTTCATTCTTCTTATCACACTTAGCCTCAACTTTCTAACAGTTGTAATTGTCCACAGAAAACATTTCAAGATAAATGCATTATCAGGTTTTGAAATTTTCTTATTTTTGTAAATACTAAGACCTGGGGGGCAAAATAAGGGCTATATTGTGGATTAAGTGAAATATCTCAAGGCTGTGCTTTTCTGATAACTGAACCTGAAGTGACCTTTCTCAGACACAATTACAGAGCTGTATGTTTTTCCTTTAATTTCATCAGGGGTTTAATTAGTATACAAATAAAACTTCCCTTATCTTCCTTTCTACCTAATTGGCTTGTCTTTGCTTATATATGAAGAATGTGAAAATGGGCTGTAATTAGGATGACCGTGTTAACCTTTTTTTCTCAAATGTACTGTTGCCTAAAGGCCTCAAAGCCTAAAACCAGTGCTTTGGATTATTGCTTTGCAATCACTATGGCTCTCCCATAGGTTTTCTCATGAGCAGAAGGGCTTTGGGTGCTGCAGGTTCCCACTGCTTAACGGGATCTTCATTCTTCTCCCCACTAAATGTTTATTGATTATCTCACTGCTCCACACTCAGCCTCCAACAACTTAATATCAGGTGACAGTCAGGAGAGTTCTCCAAGTAATTAGAGTGGAGCATTGAGGGAACAATTAGGAGCAGAGTTATTAAACTTGATTTATCCTATTCTCTCCTGAACACTTTCTTGGATATCAGAACATCACACTTTCACAATCTACCCTAGCTGAGAAATTAGTGGCTAACCTGCTGCTTATCATTGTTGCCTTGCTGCCTTGAGGCACACCCTCTTGGTTTCAGTCACTCAGCTGGAAATATTAGAGTCCATAAAGTTTATCAAGGGTTTTAATTAGATCAATCTGAAGAAGCAAAAAAAGAGGCTTACCAGCCATTATTTTATAATACACCACACTGTATTTGAACATTTCCAAGGCTTGACTTTAACCCACAGTAGCAAGAAGCTTCAAGTAATTGCTGAAACTGCTTTTGGAGTGCTAAAATCAGTTTCCATTTTGTTTAGATATTGCATTGTTACTAGATAAAGTATTAATCCTTTAGAGATTTCTGTAAATAATGGGGTTCTCTTTGAATTGCTCTTTGAGCAGCTCTTCAGTGAGATACTTGATTTAACCATTTCTATATTGCTTCATCACTAGCTAGCATGGATTGCTGACCATGCTCCTTAAAAAAGTTAGACCCTGCTATTGCCTCATTAATAGGCATGTGCTTGCAATGAGTAACCTAGGTTAGTTAGCAGCTCACAGAAGATTTTGACTAGTGGGTCTTTTCACTGTTCATGGTCAGTAATGAAAGATTTATGTCGGAGCCAACAACTCTTCTACCCCTGCAGATGGATAGCTATAATAAAAATAAAATAAATATGCATAATGTTCCTATTATCCTGTCTTTCTCTACCATGGCTGCTAGGATGCTGGGACCAAAATCCATTCAACAGCATCTGCATCAAAAATTTCTTGCATCAAAATACTAGCAGAAACTTCTTAAAACCAGATTTTTCAGTCAGGTGGGAAGCTGGGTTGGACCAAACATTGGTAATAGAGACCTTGTTCTGTGTATAGAGACCTTGTTCTGTGCTCAAATATAGTCCATTTTTCAAAGGTGGGAATATGGGCAGGGGGTTACTTGACTTGGTTTTCAGAACTCTTTCCTCAATGTTGAAAGCAAACAGTAAACAAAATAATTGGAAGAAGATAATGCTCTTTGTTTTTGAACCAGAGATGGATCCTTTTATCCACGCTAATCCACATTTCAGTTCTTGGAAATAAAATTTCTGAAAATCTGATAATTCACAAAGTCATCTGTTTAGACAGGGATTTGATTAGCTGCCAGTGGCTTAAGGGTAGAATTTCTGAAAACAAGGCTTCTGGTTTTGAATATCCTTGTGCAGTGGATGAATGCTATCTGTGTGTTTATCTTTCCTTAGGGGAAATATATCAGTTGTTTATTGAAAATAAAGACATAAGAGTCAAAATAGAATTATTCAACCTGCAGTCATTTGAACAAGAATAATATTAACATTTCTAGGTTTAGAGTTTCTTAAATAAACTTCAGCGTTTTTTTCTTACAGTTGTGATTAATTTCAGCTTAGATTTTGTAAATTCCTTTACAAGTCTTCAAGTGATGGTGCTGTACCTTCAAAATACACCACTGTTGAAGTACTGGTTGCCTTTTCTCTTTAGGAATGTAAGAAGAAGACTTATGCCAGTCCAGAGATGACAGTTTATTTTACAGGACTATGCAGTCCTTTGCTGTAGATTGTTATTTTATAGAAAATTTCTCTATCATAATGCTTTTTGAAATGCCTCTGACCCTTAAAGAGGTCTGAAACTTCTTCAGGTTAGTTGAGTTTTCAGCACCCTCCAAATTTTTATCAGCATTCTATATATACTGTTCTTCACACTCATCCACAGCATAGTAGATCTCCATGTTCCAGAGTCAGGACATAGTACTTCTCCATGTTCCATGGTACTCAGGACATGTACTGAGTACAAATTATGCACAGCATTTTTGGAATTCAAGCAGAAAATATACCCATAAATTTTGAAAAAAAGGTGTGTAAGAGCTCAGTCTTGCAACTATGCAGCCTTCTCTTCTGTATTTTAGGATCTATCAGGAAATATGCTACGTGTAAAAGTATGCTTATAACCACTGATTATAATTTCTTTCTAAAAAGGCAATTAACAGCTATAAGTGAAATGTAACATGTAACAAATTA
Source organism: Melozone crissalis (assembly GCF_028551555.1). NCBI lineage: Eukaryota > Metazoa > Chordata > Aves > Passeriformes > Passerellidae > Melozone > Melozone crissalis. The sequence continues at coordinate 42,028,061 of NW_026535783.1, read as the reverse complement.
TGAAATCAAATTATTAATACTCCAGTCTATAAATGTATTGATTTATCCCAGCAGAAAGGATGAGAAACCAGCCAGATTCTATATTAATTAGTCCTGTGTGCTATTTTTCACCTATTGGATTAATCTGAATTGATTAAAGCATGTTGTGTTAATTCTATGCCAGAGAGAAATGTTTAGAAAATATATATATTATTTTGCATATTGGGAAACTAATATTATAATAGTGAAAGCACCATAAAATAGACTGTACTTGATGCGCTAACAGAGAATATGAGATTATCTATTCTACTGAAATTTCTGAACTGTGTAAAATTTTTAAATAAATATTTCTGTGTTTATTCCCTTTCATTGTGGATTCCTTTCTTTAATATTTATTTTAAATTAGGTTTTGTGAATATTCCGTGTTCTTTAAAACTGTACTCTTGATACTTCCTTTGCATTTAGATCTAATATTTGTAAATTTAGTACTTGTAGCATAGTGTATGTCCCTGCTTGATCAAAAAATAATTTTATTTTATAAATATATTTGTACACAGTCAATATACTAAAAACTGGAGGGTTCTAAGTTGGTAATATTTTGGTAGAGAATTCATAAAACCTTAGTATGCAATGGTCCAAATCTACTACACAGTGTAGTCTGTTTTCCCCTTTGTTTAATAGCCTATGGCATAAACTGAAGTTAATTATTTGCGCTGACAAGTAACTCTGTTTTCTGTCTGCTTGCAGAGTCTCTCCGAGGCAACGATGGAGCTGAGAAGAAGAGATCGATTTCTGCGTCAGCAAAATAGACTTCTTACCCAGCTGGAGCAGGACAAGCGTCGACTGAGCGAGAGCATCCGCGATGCAGAGAGTGCCCTCTGCACGGCAGCCAAGTGAGCCCTGGGACCTGGGGGAGATCACTTAAAACAGACAAAAGATCAATTCTCACTTTCATGCACAGGGTTTTAGCCTTAGCTAATGTAATGCTAGAAAACAAAAGTACATCTGTCTCTCTTTGAAATTCAGTGATAGACTTCGAAAAAGAAAGCTGTTCAAGACACTGCACGTTATGTTTTCTGTAGTTATCCCATAATAGTGCTACAAATTATTGGTCCAAAATGCATAAGCATTTTGTCTGCCAATTACCTTACTGATTTGACAACATCTCTTCGATAGATCCTTCACATTCTGTTTGTTTAAGGAACGATTGTTTGTTCTAAAGGGGCTGAAACCCATTTTGGACCGAGGCTTATCTGTGGAATAGTATAGATATTTCTTCTGATTTCAGAGAGCTTTGGATTTAGATGTAAGCCCCATGCCTTTTTATACTATAACTTGAAGAGTGGAAGGAAATGTTCAGGGACCATTTCTGAAAGTATTGGTAGTCAAAAGCTGTTCCATTGACTTGAATGAGATTATTAATAACCTCTTAGAGTTATGTAGTCAGATAAAATTATAAATCCTTTCAGACTTTGTTATCTATTCCTGTTACAGTAGTATGCACTTTGAATATTATTGGTCCATGGCCAAGATTTTAAAAAAGTTCAATTTAAAATTAAAATTTCTCATTATACGTGGGGTAGATTTGACCTCTGAAGAAGAATAGCTTAGAAGCTTTAAGGGGCTTATGCACCAGCAAAATAATGTAATTAATATAGTTATCAGTGATATGTTTAACGAGCTAATTAAAATGACAAATATTATTTAGTGTAAGTGTATCAAAGCAGATTATGGCCCAAAGAAGGATTTGTTCTTAAAAGCCTTCTCCTTTTCACCCTGCCCCAATCTATTTTATGCACTCCACTAAGGAGTGCATATGCACTCCACTAAGGAGTCCCTATGGCCATTCTTATATTCAGAAAAGGTTTTTTTGATGTGAAAACTTCCAACCATCATTGTTCTCACCATAAGAACTCTATGTTATGTTCTAACATAAACTGTTCTACTTGTACTTCATAAAAAGTGCAAGTGTCTTTTTCTTCCTTTGGAGCATGTAAGCAAAGTAGCTAAACTGACTGTGGTCTTATCTGGAAACTCTGATTTTAATATCAATTCCATGACCTAAGTGATTGTAGGCAATGCATGGGTGTCTTTCAGTTTCTTTCCTAAATTTTTGTAGTGCTGTAAAAGACAGCAAGATGTCTAGCTTGTTCTGAGAATGGCTGACTTGATTTTCTTTAAGTGGTGGCTAGCAGTTCTTTCCACTTTCCTCCTGAGTAAGAAGCAATATTAATAAAAGTGTCTGAAACAGTAAAAAACCAGACAAAAATACAGTAGTCTTTTGGTAATTTCTCTCTGTTGTGGTTTAACCCCAGCCAGCAACCAAGTACCCTGTCAATCTAGTCCAAAGAAAGGTAGGATCCTGAAAATAGAAAAGTCTATGTGACTTTATTAGGAATGTAAAAGCCACTTTTACTCTTCTGGCCACTTTCCTGTATTTTCTGTTAAGACAGTGTGAATCAAGAGATGAGAAAGCAGCCATCATTCCATGGGGAAGAATGCCATGATTTTGACTGGAGAAAAAGAGGCTGAGGGAAGTACCTGAAAGGAGGTTGTAGTGACGTGGGGCTTGGGCTGTTCTCCCAAGTAACAAGTGATAGGACAAGAGGAAATGGCCTCAGGTTGTGCCAAGAGAGGTTTATGTTGGATATTCGGAAAAGATCCTCTCCTGAAAGGTTGTCAAGCATTGGAATAGGCTGCCCAAGGAAGTTGTAGACTCTGGAGGTATTTAAAAGATGTGGCCCTTGGAGACATCGTTTAGTGGTGGGCCGGGCAGTGCTGAGGTAAGGGTTGGACTCAGTGACCTTAATGGTGTTTTCCAACCTACATCATACTGATTCTATGGATTCTGGTATTGTAAAAGCTCAAACAAAATATACACATAGCTGGCAAAATGAGAGACAGTTGTGGAATATTAAATAATCATTAATATTAAATAAATAATATTTTCTGGCATGGATTCTATTTGACTTCCTATGGTCATGCTCTCTTTTCTCCTAAGTCATATGGTATTATGCAACTTCAGTTCTATTTTTGTCAATCATAAGTTGAGGCCAAGGTTTTTCATGACAGCATAGCTGATGAGAGCTGTCTTTCTTACTGAAGTCCTAATCTACAAAAGGGCATTAGAGAATTGTTTCATTCTCCAAACCTCCCTATTGTAAAGATAGGATATTTGGCTGGACTTTTAGAAATGTAAGAGAATGTATTCTCTTCCTGCTAGATAACTCCACTCAAGATGCCTTTTAGATGCCTTTTACATCTAAAACTCTTCAAGAAAATGATATTTGTTAATGAATATGTCCATAACAGCAGCTAGTTTGATAGTCCACAACAGAAACAAATTTCATATGGAAATACTCCAAATAGTGGTACATGAACGATTGTTTAAGGTTTGCATTGGGGATATAAAAAAGAGAGACAAAACCATAATACTTTGAGTTATCAACAATTATTTGAAAAGACATGATAGTTAAAAAGTAGCAGAAAATTAATTTCTAAATCAGATGAGTTTCAGTTCTATGATCTACCTCTTGTTTTTTGTCTTGTAATAGAGATAGAGAATTGATCATTAGTCATATGAAAGCTGTAGAAGACGCTCTTCATAAGGTAAGAATTTAAAATTATTCCTCTGATTTGTACTTCTAAATATATCAAAGCTTTACCACTGCTTTCGCTCAGGAAAGGAGGGAGTAGAAGTTGTAAGGTGGCTTCCTTTTCTTAGAGTTTATTTCCACCTTCAACTTCTTTTATCCTAAAAAACTGTTCATTATTAGTGAAGTAAAATACAATTTTATAGTACACGAACTTCTTATTTCTTACTACAAAACTTAACTACAAAAATCCACTTTTCTTCCCTTAATAGCTGAGACCACTATTGCTAGTTACCTAGTGAAGACAGTTGACTATCCAAATACTAACAATTTCTATGGAGCTAAGTCCATGCCGTGTAAGCCAGAGGTCATTTGGTGATGTCACATGCATGTTGGCCATAAAACCATATGGCTTTGTGCATGCTACTTTAGTCTTTGATAAATGATAAAACATAAGGAAAGACAGTAAGATGTAACCTGTAGTCAGAAACTTTCATGATATTTTTAGGGCATTTTTTAATTTGAGTAGTAATCTTAAGTATTCTCTTTGACTTGCACAGTTTTGCTGTGGTATAGCATTATTTGAAAGTCCAACAAAGCTTATATATTAATTATTTAGGCAAAAGGACTGTTTTAACTGTAGCTCTAGTTGTTGATTGTTTTAGAACTGTTTTTAGTCTAGAGCAAAACAAAGCAAAATAAGTGTTTTTATTACCTTGGAGTGTTAATTTCCCTTATCACATCTTGAATTCACAGCAACATGGGAATCTATTCTTCATTTTAGTTTCTGTGTTCACCAAAACTAATTTAATTTTCAGATACTTTTTTCAAGTCTTTCTTTCCTTTAATGTTCAAGAAAGTGACAAAACCTAAAACTGTGTGGTTTAGCTGCAGCAAACTGTGCTGGTAGAAACTATCTTGCTTTTTGCCCCCACCTTTTTCATACTGTCTTCCTTTAAGCATAAAAACGAATGTCAGGCAGAAGGTGTTGTGTTTTGCAGTAAGAGATGCATGTCCTTGGCATTCAGAATTTATTGTCCTGGATTGCAAGGTTACATTTTAGTTTTGAAAGCAATGCCATTATGTGCACAACGATTGAAGTGTTTGGGGAAAGGCTATAGAGAAGGCCACATGCTTAGTACTGATTAACCTGATGCAGTGATTTGCTTGAGAAAGAAACAGCCATCTTTCTTCTGAAAATTTTAGTTACCATATTGCTTCTTAATTCTTGATGTACATAGTTGTTAAGCCCTTGTAGCACGTTAGTGAGTAGCAAACTAATTTATCCTTTCTGGTTTGTCAACCTAAAGAATAAGAAAACATAAGAATTAGAAATGTCAGGATGCTCCTTTCAGCAGGAACTAAAAAAATTGATTGTGAATAATTCAAAATTTTACATACTATTTCTTCTAGAAGAACAAAGGGAAAATATTGATTTTGTTTGGGAAGTATCTGAAATGTAAACCCTACATCATAATGGTAACTAATTATCTAGCATTAGTGAACATGGCTGAGGTATAAATGATAAAGTTTACACTGTTATTCTTAAAGGGTTTCTCACCCAGTAAAAAATCAGAACATAAGAAATGGATTATGTACTAGTAAAGGAACCATAAGCCTTTCTTTCTCCACTAGAAATTCTGAGATTTACTTTTGTTTTAAGAAAGACATCAAAAGAAAATGGGTAAAGTTCAGAATCAACTGAAGTACTACTAGTAACTGCAGCTTTACTTACAGGAGTTTGAAATTGAAGGTTTTGATATTTCTGTGTTGATGTATTCATGAGCAAATATCCACAAAATTCCACTGTATCACTTCAGGATCTGTACTATTAATTCATAATGCTAAATTTTTACCTATAGATCTCAGAGGGATTTTTCAGACATCCTTAGTAATCTTAGTTAGACTCAGGATAAGACAGTGTATTCTGATCCATTAAAGTAGCCTCATTCCTCTCCATATTCTATCCCTTCAAAAATTCCAGAAGTCAACAATGTGGGTACTAGATCATCTGCCTTTGGGTATATAGGGGTGTAACATTCTGCAAACAAAAGCAGGAGAAATCAGAGCCAAGGGAAACAATCTCTGTGTGTGCTTCTAATATGCCCCTGGACCAGAGATAATTTACACCACTTTCTGCCCTGCACTATGAGTGGATGAAACATCTAGTATCATACATTTTACTTTGCCAAAAAGTGCCTGGGCATGCTTGTGCCCATAGTGATTCTTTCAAGACCATTGTGGAGCTACCTTTTTAATCTTTGTGAATATTTATGAAGCATAACCATTGAAGAACTTGAGCACTGGATATGCTAAGAGAGAAAATATTTTTAGCAACTAGTTTCCTGTCCTTCATAAATACAAGATGTTCTTTAGAAGGTTATTTTTTGTCTTACCCTGGGTCTTGTCACATTAGCTATCTTTATCCTATGCCTGGAGCTGAATTATTTCCACAAAAGTTCCTGATAATATAAGAGATCTTTCTTCATCTTATACCATCTAAATATTATGGACAAATACCTAAATGCAAAGTGAATGTTTTAACAAACTAAAAAAATCAAAACAGAATATTGCCAAGGACAAACAGAGACCTCAAGAGGATTATGGTTTGGTTCAGTTTTATTCTCAAATACTGAAGATGACCAGAAGGTAATAGCAAAAATATAACAGAAATAAATAAAATTTTACTGAAAGAGTGATGAAAGGAAATTCCATCTACTTGAAGTTCAAACATAGAAAGTTTTCTCAAAATGTCTTCTAATAAAAAGAAAAATAATTTAAGAACATGTCTTATTTTAAAACCCATGGGCAGTCCTTTTTTATGTATGAAAAATAAGTTATTTCTCGAAACACTTTCCTCTCAAAACGTTGAGGTTATTTTTTGTTATAAAATAAATCCTTGTTATGCTTGCTGATAAACTGTGTTCCATTATTAATTTTCTCTTGATTTCTTAATGTTCTGGTTGTATAAACAGGTAAGAGATATTAAATCTATTCATTTCCATTACTACATTCTTTAATGTGTAGTTAATCATTTATTAGTTATGGTAATAATGCCACTGTTGTGGGTGCAATCCTTGTATGGGCCAGTGATTTAAAAGTGGACTTCATGATCTTTGTGGGTCCCTTCCAGCTCAGAATATTCTGTGATCCTGTAATCTCATCAGAGGAAGAAATAATTTTACACTATCTCTGCTGAAATCTTCAGCTTTCCCTTGTATTGCTTCTCAGTTTGAGTGCTTTTTTGGATTAGCCTTGGCCAGCAAGCCAGATGCCCACCCAGATGGTCTCTCAGTCCTCCTCTAGAGGACAGAGGGACAAAACAGGATGAGAAAGCTCATGTGTTGAATCTAGATAGAGACATTGCATAGTAGTTATCATCACAGGTAAAACAGCTGACCTAGGAAAACTATTTTAATTTATTTTTTGAAGTAGATTTGGAGAGGTAGAAACAATTTCAAAATTAGCATTACCCTGCCTTTTAATTTCAGCTTCACTTGTGACTGCTCTGCTCATGCTGTGAGGCACAGGGGTTTGCAGTCAGTCCACACCAGCTCCTCTCTGCAGCTCCTACCTCCTCATGCTGTTTCCCTGCCATCACTGTGGGCTCTCCATGTGGGCTGCCATCTTTCAAGAATATCTGTTTCGATGTGGACTCTCCATGGATATTAATTCCTTCAGGAACTATCCTGAAGGATTTCCTCGACCTCCTCTGGAAGGGGATCCGTCATGGAATATGGTGTGGATATGCCCCAACACAGCCCTCTCTCTGTGCTATGAGGAAATACCTAATCCAGTGCCTTAAGTGTTTCTGCTTCACTTCTTTTCTGACTTAGATATTCAGTATTTTTGTTCCCTCCTTCTCTCCCTGTGTGATGGGTTTTTCTCAAATTTTCTTAAATTAATTTTCACAGAGGGGCTGCCAGCAGAGCTGTGGGGCTTAGCTGTGACCTGTGGTGGGTTGGGAACCAGAGGTGTCTAGAACCCACTTTGTCCTGCACGCATCCGTCCTCACAGAGACTGCACCTGGTACACTGCTATAGGTGCCTCCTTTTCAGCCTGCCTAAATCTCTGTTCTCTACATAGAGCCTGTGCTATACACCACCATGAGAAGTCATTCTAGTGAGCCAGTCTTCAAAGTGACAGAAAATTTTTTGTTTTTTCTTGTACTCTTAACTATCAAAATCTTGACAAGTTTAGTCTATCATAGTCTGTCCTGGCTGCTTAGGATTTGGCTGTTTTAGCAGATTAATCAAATACAACGTGCTCACTGTTTTTCCCAATACCACAGTTAGCAACCTACGCATTCTGACACTTTGGGACACACCAGCACACCAGTGCTTTGATCACTTTGGGATCAAAGCACCTATCCAGTGTGCTCCTTTCCTTCTGGCACTTGGAGAGAAGAATTATTCTTTGTCCACTTCTGTAGTGCACTTCACTTCTGCTGATTGAAAGGTTCATATGCTAGCTAGCAGAACAACTTCCATGCAGACGTGTCAGCAGTCATGCCTTGAAATCCATCCACTGTTGTGTTTCATTGCCTCGCTGCGACCCCTGTTGTCTCCTTTGAAATGCCCCTAAACTGCTTATGAGATCTGGGTCCCATGACTCTATCATTGAAAAAAGTATGAACACTGTATCATCCATCCCATAATATATTTTTTAAAATACAAAGACAGAACTATATTTCTTTATCTAATTTAATGGTTTGGTTTTTTATAATACAGCACATATAATACAGTTATATAATACAGTTGGAGATGGGGTGAGGCCATTGAATACTTGAGAATTAGTAAGGTTGTAGCAGTAGGTTGTTATTTCTGATGTGGTCCATAGCAATCAAATGCATTTCCTTATGATGACAGTTTTATGGCCTGCAAGGAATAATTTGCAATAGGTTTAAGTCCATATACAAGTGACTACATCGGAAAAAACACTCAAGTGTAAGTGGCAATAATTGTTAGTTGCAGCAATGAGACCACAAATTGATCAGGTCCTGGAAGAAGAGAACACTTATGAGACTTAAGTTAGCTGTCTCTGTCAGACTGCAGTAGATATGACCTGACACATTCAGGTATACTGTTCAGCCACATTTCTCTCAGTAAACTGGGATCTATAGTCCATCATATTGTTTAGTTATCTCAATAATGATTTAAAAGCCCTCATTTTAGAGATCTCAACTTAATTCTTTTTTGCCTAACCTAACGACACTCCCAAGATGGTTTATCTGTGTGTTAGACACATTAATATTGTGTGAAGTCTGCTTTATATGTGTACTCAAAGTCTGTCCATCACTGTGGTCCTGGGTTGTTCTCAACTGGCCCTATCACAAGCCTATTGAAACAGTGAGTATGTGTACGTGCAAAAAAATCACCAAGAAAACCCAATTAGGTTGTTAAAATTCTAAATAATTTCTGTAAGAAGTTTGCAGTAGAAAACCAGCTATTATTTCTCTGTAATAAGAAACAAGTGCAATAAAAATATTGCTTTTTCTCCTCCTGCATCTCAAATGAGTGCTTCTTAATTTCAGTGTTTGATGAATGACTTTTGTTTCCCCTCCTAGCAATCTGACTTTCTTGATCCATGTTCCTAAAGATCAGTTGTGCAGGACATACAGGTGTTAGCACAGCTGGCTTGCTGATGACAACCCTGTCCATATAGCTGTCTAGTGTGTCATCACTCATATTGTTCAGTGTCATTCTGACCTAGCCAAGCTAAAAATGGTACTCCAGCTCAAGAGGGATTTAAAAACCTTCACAAAGTAAAGATAAGACATTACCGAATGTCATATCCATGTGCTTAACTGTTTTCAGTTTGGATGTATCTAAGTAACTAATTTCAGGATATATTTGTTTCTATATTTTGGTTTTCTTTGTTGGTTTTAAGGTGATTTTTTGATTTTATTTTGAGTAGATTGTTTGGGTTTTTTTGTTGGTGGAGGTGGGGTTTTTTGGTTTTTTGTTTGTTTGTTTGTTTTGGGTTTTTTAAAAGGCTGAATACTTATATATAATTTGCCTTCAGTAAAGAGAAATCCTTGTTTTGAGAATTGTGGAATTATTGACTACATTAATGGTTATTTTCTCCTGACATAAGTTCATTTTCAGCCCAAGGTCACTGAAACCTTTTCATAGGGGATGTATTGTAGTGCACATCTTGCAGCTATAGAGAAGCTTAGGTGCCGTGGTCAACATTTGCAAAAAATCAACTGTGGATCAAATTAATATCTTATTCAACTGACCATGCAGTGTGTGTATGTAGTAATATCAGAAAGCTTGAATTAATCTGATAGGTAAGTCTGGGATGGTAGTCTGCTCTGCAAATTTCCATAATCTTGACTAGTCCTGAAGGGAGGAAAAAAAAAGAAAAAAAAAAAAGTCAAGCACACCCAAAACATCAATTTTATGAGATATATCTCCTTTACACAAACACTGTTATTCAGTAATTAATGCTCTCTTAGAAAGCACCTGTGAAATGGCTTGTTTTGTAATTAAATACAAATTTGTATAGCAGTAATCAGAAAGCATAGTCACTGAATCAGTATGCTAATACAGAGATTTTCAGTAGTTCTGTAGTTATTGTATTGAGGTAAATATTGGGTATAACTAATTGCAATAATGTATGGCCACCTACACTAAGGTATATCAAAATCTGTTTAAACCTCCACTATCAACAGAAGTGGACTTGAGGACATATTTCTTTTGATGCATGCATGTGCAATGATCTGATGGCTTTTAATGATGACTCAAACCTAACTGTGATGTAACAAGTATCCATTAAACTGTTTCCCTTTCTGTCCTATAAGACACTCTTGTCTGAGCAAAATATATTGTGATTTGGTAGTTTGGTTTTTATCCCTCTCGGGGAAAAAAAAAAAAAGGTTTGATGCGGTGTTTTTGAAGTTCAATTGACAAATTTGGTTCCAAATACCATCCCACACCTCATTGTCTCTCTAATTGTGTCTATAATTTCCCAGTTTTTAGGTGCTTGATTTAAAGTGCCTTCAGTTTAAGATACGCAGTCTTGTCACAGACTTGTCACAGGCAATCTTTTGACTTCTGGAGTGATCCTTGGTTGCTGAAACATCCTGATGGAAAATGTTGTATCTGAAATTATATAGGCCCTCATTCGATAAGATGAATATACACTTTTTGTAGTAATTTCCTTACTTTCAGAGCAGGCTCAGACTGGTATTAACAGCAACCAATATTAACAGATTTACTTTACGATCTGACAGGGTGCTGTGGGAGGTACTTCTTTGGATATTACTTGTGCAAAATCCTGCAGCAAATAATTTGGGGTCTGTATTCCATTAAATGGATCACACTTAGATTGATCACTTTTTTAGGTTTTCTAGAGAGCCCCAAGTATTAAAATGTATCCTGAGGAAAATAATCTGTATCAGTAACTTACTTGAAGAACTACTGTTATCAAGACTATTCAGTATTATTGTTGGGGGAACTTCTTCCTGTACATTAATTTGTATTTTTAATATGGAGTCAGAAAACTTTAGCAATTCATATTAAATGTGAAAAAAAATAAGAAGTGTTCGTGAAGGTTTAATTCTATCCAACAATGTATAAAATATTATTCTTCTTAGTCCTATAATCATTTGTATAACACTGTAACAAAGACTTGCCCATTCAAAGCAGTTGTAACTTATTTCTGTTAAAATGCTTCCCTTGGCAAAGGACTGTGGGTACGTGTGCATGTTTTAAACCTGTGTAATATGGCCCCCACTCAACATGCTGCCCTGGAAATACGGACACTATGCAGCTAAATCAGCCACAGACTTGCAAGACTGTGGTTAGGACTAAGATTTGCATTCAAACTGCTTTGTTCTACTTAAAAAGTTCCAAACTAATTTTTATCTGTTGTATGTCACATGCAGAACACATAGCAGTGTGGTAGAAACCATTTTGCTTGTTCTCTTAGAATGATTTCTGTATTTGCAGTTGTATCAGCAATATGGTGATCTTAGACAAACAGATTAAATCACTATTTTCCATTCGCTTATCACCAAATCACAGTAGATCTTGTTCTGCTCTTTAAATTGCAGATAATATGCTATTTAAAAAGTAGTAGAAAAGAAAAATAAGCATAAAAATAAGTATTTATAATGTAGAATTAGTGAACTTTGAACTTATAAAATATTCTCATATATAGCTTACATTGTGAAGTTTATATCTATAAATTATTTTATTTTATTTTCACCATAAGAAAGCATTGAATTAGGAACAAAATAAAAACTAAAATCTCAGGTTTGTTGTACCAGTCAGATAGCAACTGGGAAAAAACATTAGGAAGGCTGAGCACATTCTAATACCATTTACAACTTCCCAGCATTTAGTATCATGTCTCTATTGGCATAACTGGATATACCACATCAAAATGTGCACAGAAAAACCAATGTAAGCACCAGAGTGGACTGCAGACAAAACTACTATTATCTTGAGCAGCAGAAAGTTTTAAAGTTCATTTTTGGACATGTAGAATTAGCCCATCAAATTCTACACCTTGGCTCAGTCAATAAGGTAACTTCAGTTTATTATTCAGTTTCAGCTTTGATCTGAATTAATGAGTACTTTATTGATTTTAAATTGAGTGGCTATAGTGTTGTCTTCTTTGTTGCTCTCCTAATTAATTAAAAAGTTAAACACTGTCATAAGTCACTCTTCTTCTTTATTTTAAAATGCTATGAGTATTGCAGTAGAGGGTGGATTTGTGATTTTGCCTGTTTTCATATAGTATTTATATGTGTCTAAACTGAAAAATGTAATGATCATATTTAGAAGCATGCTGTCATGATACGTAACTATACTCTGTATAAAATCACTCTTGAAACTTTTCCCAATCTCAGATAAAATTATGTTTACGAAAATCAGAAATGTCCAAAACCTTCACTAACAATGGCTAAATATAAATTTATATAATTTTAGAATATAGAGAAATGAAACTGATTTTAGACATTTTTCATCACTGCAATAAGCCTGATTAGCTGATTAGATGTTTTAGATTTTAACATAAAGCTCTCTAGCCTCAGGAGACCTTTCGGACAAAATGGTCTTGCTTTAGAGATCATATGTAAGAAAAAAAAATGTCATTAAATACAAAAAAGCTCTAAAAATTGCATTTTAAATTAGCTGCATAGGATGGTTCTTTTGCCTGTTGAGCTTCCAAAAGTACCCTCTTTTAAAAAAGAAATTAAATTACCCATTTTATCTTTGTCTCATGGTTCTGTAATGTAAGTTTATATGTGAGTACTGTTTTTACTGCATTAGAAAATGAGGAAATAAATACAATTTACCAATTCCTGTTGTTTCTTTCTGGATCTCAAAAAGCCAATAGACAGAAGTTATTAAATTAGTTTTTTACTAAGATTTCATACAGATCTGGTCTCTCCAACATGAGTCCATGCAGGCATGACCATTATCGCTTTCCAGTAGGTAATAGGTAGGCAGCTTGGAATGTTTTCACTTCTAGTGAAACAGTATAGTATATTTGTACAGCATACACCCAGTCTTTTGTTCTTACAATTTTCCTGATCCTCATGAGGATTTTGCAAAAGAAAAAGTTTGTATTAATTTTCAGTTTCTCGGTATGCATACTGATAATGAGATGTACTCTCTGCAATCTAAATATTTACAAACACAAAAAAGTATTTGGTTTGTTTTTTAATTGTGAATCCTCATATCAATTTTTTTTTGATATTTTCTTCTCTTTAAGAAGCATACTTTTCTGATGCAGTGGTATTAATGGCATTTGTACACCACAATGCAGCCGTTTTAAAAATGGGGTTTATATTTTATTATTCAGTGAGTGTCAGACCCCAATACTGAAATAGAGAGTTTGAAACTAATAGGGTTAAAAGGACTTCTACTGTCTGTATTGTGTATATATTATACCTACATTGCTTATACATTGTTTTTTTCCCCCTAGTATTAGCAATCTGCTTTTGTACTTTGACATAGGGATTTCCCTTGTGAATTTTGTCACAGAAAAAAGAGAATCATCAATATCGCAGTTAAACTTGACTTTCAAAGCTAATAGTATCTCATTTGGGGGCTGAAATTTAATAAATTTTCTTTGATTCTGTTTGAGTTTTTAAACATCAAACAATGAATTGGCCAGGGTGCAGTAAAATATTTAGATCTATTGACTACGGTTCAGAAGGGTAGAAGGCAAAACACTGGTGGTTTGATGTTGATAAATTCTTAGTACCTTAATCCACATTAATGTTTTCTTTTATCTGTGTGCATACTGCCAGCAAAGACACCGAAAAGTTGCTGTGTATATAAGCTATAAAAATGTAAATCAGGTGTGTGTGTGTGTGTGGTGTGCGTGTGTGCATGTGTGTGTATTTAAAGCAATGTATTTTGTTATCTTCAGCAAGGTTAACATCTGACCAGAATTACACATGCTGACAGAACACTCTAGAGAGTGTGTTTGTTCCACAGGACTGTGTATCCTGAACCTAGTGCACTATGTGTGCAAAAAATGTGTAGAGGACCTTTCCTGTTATAAAAATTGCATCATAGTGCATATGTTTGGCAGCCACAGGTATTGACAGGAATTCTTTAGGTCAACTTGGGAAATGTAGGGCTCCCTATTCCCACAGAACAGAGGAACGAATAAAATAAAATCTCCTCTTCTTTGTATCAGTAGATTTACACATGCTTCTTTCAATCAGAGCAGATTTCAAAGGCTCTGCTATTATTTGAAATCTGTTCACTCATAATCAAGATTTTACAAGAATCTAATTTTGTAAGTGGTTACAGAAAAGTAATCTGGGATTTAAATGAATAGATTTATGTTTTAATTCATGTTCAGTGCATTCTTGTGGGCAAGGCAGCCTCTAAAAAACCCTGACATTTATTAAAATAGTACTTAGTAAATGGTATATCTGTTGATTTATATGTATTTAGAATATATCCAGTATATGTTTTAGAATATATTTAGTGTATGTTTTAGTATTAGACTGTGTATTAGATCATTAGAACAGTAATTTTTTTTTGCAGTACTCACTATTGCTACTCAACAGATGCAGTGTATGCCAAATGAATTGATTTAATCTTTTCGTTTGTACTAACATATATTTGTATATGTGTCTATCCGTCTGTATTAGACTATAATCTGACTACTGGGATCTCCAGGAGGCGGACATTGTAAATTTTGTACTAAATAGAATGAAAATTGGGTGTGTGGCATCATATGGCGTGTGAGCATAAGTGGTGTGGCTGCGGAAGGCGCGCGTTCGATCCGCGCGGCGGCGGGTCCGCGCTGGCGGACGGACGCACGGACATGTCGCGATGGGCAGGGCAGCTCGGCGCTCCCTGCCCGGAGCGCTCCGGCATTCCCGCCGCGCCGGGCCCGAGGACAAAAGCGCGGGCGGCGCTGCCGCGCGCGGCCGGCAGGTGGCACTGCGACACCAACGGCGCGCGCGGCCAGGGGCAGCCTGCGCTTTGTGCCGAGCCGGGGAACCGCGCCAAAGGCATGGAGCCCGCGCAGGGCCCGAGTGCCTCCCGCACCCAGCCCGCAAAAAGCAGCGGTTCTTTCTTCCTCCCGCTCCCCACCCCCTCCCCCCCTTATTAATTGAAAAGCTGCAGGTTAGTTCGTTTTGCTTTATTTGTGGATTATTCATTTAATTTTGACTTTTGACTGAGTTGTTTCCAAATGAACCTTATTCTGGAGGATTGATACCAGAGTAGACAGAACTCACATGCCAGCTTCTCATTGATGTGATCACATGAACTTTTTAATTTCACAGCTCATATTTGCTCAAGTTAGAAGTACAATTACAGTACAACAGTACAATTGCTGTTTCTTTTCTTACGAGGTTTTTGCAGGCGACAGATCTGTGAAATGTATACGCCAGCTGGGCTACAGAGCCCTTGGTGTCTTTTCTTCTCATTTCAGACGAGGGGAAGATGCTTTTTCTTCTTAACATTCTCTCCCAGCACTCTGAATTAGAGATTTATTTGCAACGAAAAATCAATTAGTCCTAAATTTATTCATGGATTTCAGGTCCAGCGATCAATGCAAGTCCACTCAGTGGGCTCAAGGGGACCCAGTTCATCCCAGTTAATGTGTCTGAAGGGGAATTACCATTGATGCTGTTTTTTTCCCTTTAGGTCAGAGATCAGGCCTTGCTGCTGTGTACTGCAGCAGCCACGAATGACTTCACCCTGGAGCTACCCAAACTGCACCTGGAGACCTTTTCAGAGGAAGGGCTGAAGGGCAGGCCAGAGGCTGCAGCATTTCAGGTTAGAGTCTAAAATAATCCTGTTTCTTGTTTTCATTTTTGCAACTGAGAACAAGAAGCTAGACTGCTCTGAATGTGTGGAGAAGAAAATGCTTCAAAACTAATGTAGTCAACAGTTGAAAGAGAAGTAATTTTCATATATACTGTTGGATATGGTATTTCAGAGATGATGTGAACTTTTTATTTGGCTGATGTAATGTTAAATAACTGACAGGGATATGACCATGGAAAACCACAAATTCTGCATTTGAAAATTAATATCACTCTATCCCACCCCCTTTCTCTGCTTAATTTAAGCAAGACAAGTAGAAATTAAAAACTGGGGAGGGGAGGCAAGATTTTATGCTGCTACTTGGTCATTATCAGATTTTTTCATATTTCAGTGTTAGAATTAACAGTGATCTTTAGCACTTATAATTTAGAAGAAACTTCTATTTGGAATACTTTAGTACAGGAGATGTTTTGTTTATGTAAGTTTAAATATTTATGTGTTTCAAAATACTAATTTTATTAGGAGGAAACTGGGGAAAAGAAGAGAAATTAACTAAAAATGTACACATCTTCAGATGTAAAAATGGATTCTGGACAATGCCTCCTTATTGTTTCTAAGTTTGTTATGTCTTCTCTACAAACTATGCCTTAGTCTTTATAGCTGTGCAGAATACATTATTGTTAAAAGCAGAATATTTCGTTTTCCCAGTGAGAGAACAAAAGGCAGAGTGAGTACATATTTCTTTCGTTGTGTTCTTCTATCTAAATCAGAGAGTAAAGGTAGTCAAGTAAAGTGCACAGATATTAGGAAATGAAAATGTTGCATAATGTGTATACTTTTCTGTAGTAACCTTTTTAAATTTTTTGTAGATTTTCAGTTCTAGATGCAGTATATAATTTCAGGAACAGCATCACAAAACCAAACATTCAAGAAGGGCTAAACTGGAAATTTTTCACTGTTGCCTTTTTGCATGCATTTATTTCAATACGAAAAATATTTAAGTTATGTGTGTATTATCATGTTTCATAATAAAGTAATAATATGCAACTGCATGAGATTCCTGTGCACCTTAGGAAGCATAGCTGTACGTCTCTGGCGGACGGTAGGTTGCACATGCTTCCCCATACAGTGATGATCACTTTTAAAGCTGCACAAAAAGCTCCACAGGTGCGTCTTTAAGAAGCTGTCACAGAAATCACCAGCTTTTAAATACTACTTTTCTAATTTAGATGCCTGTTTGGTGATACCTGCTTCTTTTTTTTTTGTCTCATCCCAACTTCATACTTGTTTGACCTTCCAGTGATTGCAGAAGCATTTCCAAGATAGTCTATTCTGTCATTATTTCTAAGAATAGAGGCAAAAGTATAAAAACTGCATTTCTCATTTGAACAGAGTACTTGTGCTATAGCTAACCCATAGTAATGCATGTGCTGCACGAGTAGTGCAGTGATGTAAACCTACTTTTTGTTTACCTGACAGCTTCAGTTACACTTGGTTACTCTGTGCATACACAAACGGTTCCAATTGTTCAGTTTGTATCACTGTGAGGTTCCTTTCCTCCTTCCCTTTCTCCTTTTCCCTTTTGCTTCTCTTCCTCTTCTCTCCCTATCTCTAGTTACATAGTGCCTTTTTGATAACTTCCTAAGCACACTGTAAAGATTTGCTTATGAAATTTTCCTTTTGTAGCTGGGCATCAGCTAATTGATGTTAATTCCATGCAAAACTACATTAAGAGCAATCCTGTAATTTTGAATGAAGTAAACTGTGAGAAATGACTTTATGGACACTTCTCTTTAGAACCAGTGGAATTGTTTGCCTGCATGTTCTCTAGAATTGCCATATTTAGTCTGTGGTAAGCAGGACTCAGTTAATGCAGTGAGGCGTACATGGCCCAAGAGGTCACTGTCTGGCTAGCTGAGGGTAAAGGCCGACACCCAGCTGCATTCCCTGCCAACACCCCTCGGCGTCAGATGGCCTTGGGCTGTGCTGGCTGCGGACAGGCTCTCACTGATGATCTGATGATCTGACGAGAAAAGGAGCAGGACACTCTCCGGGGGTGAAGTCAGTTTATTGATGGTCCTGAGAAACCAACCAAGGAGCAACCAACCGGGGAGTGGCCCCAAGGGGAGGGTGAAACAAGCTTATAAAGGGGGAAGGATTCAAGGGGAAGGGTTTACAAAGAACCAGTCCTGGAAGGGAAGGGAGTGAACTAAACATGACAAACAGCATAAGAGAACCAATAAACCTAAAGTAAGGGAGGGCCCCGGGACCACAGCCAACCATAACCCCCAGAGAGAAGAAGATTCTGGAAACCTGGGAGGGGTGGGGGGTGATTGACTGGGCCCAGGGAGGGGAAAAAGTTTACATATAAGGAGATAAGGGGGAGGAGGAATTATATAACTTAAAGGACTGACAGTACAAGTGGCGGGAAAACTGGGAAGGGCAGAACCATTTACATAAAACGGGGGGAACAATACAAAAATGGGGGAGTAATACAGTAAACTTAACAAACACACTACAACATCTCCCCGTTTTTTACCAAATAAATTAGAAAGAGCGGAAAAGTCCATATAAAACTTAAAACGCAGGGACCCGCGGCTGGTCTGGCCAAATCTCGTCCTCATCAATTCGGAGTCCGTCCGCCCATAGGTGGTCGAAGGGCAGCGCGGTTGCCCCCTCCTCATCCACAGCTTCTCCAGCCTCCGAGGAGAGGTCCTCCAACTCGATGGGCTCATTAAGGGGAACGGTGGCATGGTTCACACTTGGCGCTGCTACTCTTGCCATCAGTCTTTTGACCAGTCCGTGGATCACAGTAATGAGAATCAAAAGTATAATCAAACCTAAAACAACCTTACTAACTGACTTAAACTGAGCTGGCCCATCCACTAAGGCCCCAACCCTTAAAAATGTCCCCCAGCCAGTCAGATGTTTCTTGTTTTACTTGATGTAGAAGGTCTTGAAGGCGTTTCACGGAGTGTCTGGCGTCCTCGGCTCGTTAGGACAGATTCATGCAGCAGAGGCCCTCAAACTCCTCGCAGTGGTGGTGGTGAAGCAGCAATAGAAAATCTATTGCTGCCCTGTTTTGGAGCGTCGCCTTCCTTGTTATTTCCTCGTCTGTGAGGAGGTCGTATAGAGCAGCTGAGGTAAGATTGGCTTGTTTAGCCACCCAACACTCCAGGCGCCCCAATTCACCCAGAGATTTCGCCACTGATACCCACGGCAATAAGATGGTAAAAATGACGGATTTTAAGTGAGACCAATGGGTAATTTCGTCATCACAGTTCTCCGTGAGATCCTTAAGATCTCTTTTAGACCTGGCCAATTCGGACGTGATGTTTGTCTTTCTCCAGTTAACAATTTGGGTGATGTTGGGGGTAAACAGCGTCAGCCTGCCAAAAGTGCACGGCCCTCCAATCAGACCAGAGGGGATGCCTGCCCACGCTCGGTCGCCACAAATCAAAAACGCTCCCCTGGGAAGGGCATAAGGGATCTATCCAGTGGTGGTGGGGCCGCTGATCTTTAATATGGCCGTGCACCACTGATTTACTTGATATTCTTTTTTAGTTTGCTGGACCACCTCACTGCCCCTCTCTATAGGAGCATAAGTGTAATCGAACTGAAAACAGATGGAGGAGTTGGCAGAACTGAGAAGATGTAATTCTGTGGGCTCGGAGGCTAAAGGATCCAGCCTAAACACTCCGTCACTCCAGGCGTTACTAGAATCAACACTGGGGAGGATAGTAAGGCTCTGGGCCAAAATAGGGGCAGAGGATGACTGAAAGGCAGGGGAAACTCGCCTGGAGCAAAAGGGATCCCCACAACACAAGACGACATCGGGTCCTCTGCTGCGCCGGTGTCGAGGCAAATGTGGTCCTGTCCTAAAGACTGAGCCAAGGCATGCCAGACGTTGACCTTCAGCTGGAGGATGACCCACGGCTCCGAAGATGGCAGCAGGAGTCCATAGGTCGCCAGCAGTAGCAGTAGAATGCCTGGGTGACGATGCGGGAGCAATCGGGAGATGTACCGAAACAAAAGAGAAATGGTGGAAGTATAAGGAAGTCACTCATATGGTTCTGCCCCAAACAACAAATTTAAATCTGAAGAAGATGGGGAGGAAACAGGAGACGAGGGTCGAGACTCATACACCAATGGAAAGTCGGAAGGAGAAGGATAAGAGGGAGAAGAGGGCTCTGCTTCGGGAATGGGAGAAAGTTCGGAGGAAAAGGAAGACGTTATAGTGGAGGGTTTCCTCTGCCGCCGCCAACACGCTACTTGGACCTGTGGCACAGCCCCTTTCTGCGTCCTCTGCTTCGGGACGAAGGGCCTGACCCATTTAGATGGTATCCAGCGGGGGCCTGAGGGAGTGGACACGCAAGCGTATCCTCTCCCCCAGGTCACCAGGTCAAATGGCCCCTCCGTCCGCCAGGTCTCTGGATCCTTGATAAGGACCGGCAGCCTGGCTTTAGGCTGCAGCTGCTGGTGGCTGCCAAAGTGCCGGACTACTAGAGGGTTGGGGCTGTCAAAAGAGCAATTGAGGAAATTGAGGGTGTAAAGGGCTCTTGACAACCGGACGTGGGGTGTCTCCACCTTCACAGCCGCTTGCTGCCGAGCTAAGGTCTTCTTCAGGCTCTGGTGGGCCCTCTCCACCATGGCTTAGCCTGTCGGGGAATAGGGGATGCCGGTCTTATGTTCTATTCCCCATTGCTGCAGGAAGCTCCGCAGCTCCTTGGACGTGTACGCTGGGCCGTTGTCAGTTTTGATGGCCCTAGGGATGCCCAAGACAGCGAATGCCAGAAGCAGATGCTTCTGACATCCGTGGCCTTCTCCCCTGTGTGGGCAGAGGCGTAGATAGCTCCGGAGAAGGTGTCCACTGAGACATGGACGTAACACAATCGACCAAAAGAAGGGATGTGTGTTACGTCCATTTGCCACACCTCACAGCTCGCCAAGCCCCGGGGATTAGCCCCCGAGGCAGTGGCGGGCATCTGGTCGTGCTGGCATTGGGGACATGTGGCCACGATCGCCTTGGCCTGGTCTTGGGTCAGATGGAATTGCCGGACCAGGCTGGACGCGTTCTGATGGAAGAGCTGGTGGCTGATCTTAGCCTGGCCGAACACATCTGGGAGCGGGCCCATCATAACTTCAGCCGCGGCCAGCAAATCGGCTTGACGGTTGCCCTCAGCAATGAACCCAGGCAGATCTGTGTGCGACCTCACATGCATTATAAAGAACGGATGCTCGTGGTGGGAGACCAAATCGATGAGCCTCCTGTAGAACTGCTGATTGAGCTCTGGACATCACACCGGCAACATATGCAGAATCTGTTACCATATTGAAAGGTCCAGGGAACCTCTGGAATGCCCTG
The DNA here is from genome assembly GCF_028551555.1 of Melozone crissalis. Classification (NCBI taxonomy): domain Eukaryota; kingdom Metazoa; phylum Chordata; class Aves; order Passeriformes; family Passerellidae; genus Melozone; species Melozone crissalis. Next base: position 42,006,870 of record NW_026535783.1, on the reverse strand, counting down.
ACGACTGCGTCCAACTCAGCGATTTGTGGAGAACCCTCCACAACAGCAACATCTGTCTCCCACTGCTGAGTCTGAGGATCCTTCCAAGTCATCACTGACTTGTGGGATGCCCCCAACGCGTCTGTAAAAACTGTTAGTGCATCCAGAGGCTCCTTACTCTGAACCTTTTTGAGTGATAATTTAAACTCCAAATTAGATAATTTGTGGGCCGGCTGATTTACTGCAATGCGTCCAGTGTAACTGTCCAGTGCAAACTGAAGGTTCTCATTAATTTGCAGCAGTTCATCAAAGGTACTCATTTTTAGTTGGCTCGACTCCAATTCAACTGGTGTGTATATGCATGCGAAGTCACATCCCGCCAACTCCCTGATCCTCGATCTTGCTTTGAGGATCAGTTTGGCTACTAGCTCCTGTGGCCTTGTCATTCTTTTGGACCGATGGTGGCTGAGAAAGACCCACTCTATGATTAAGAGCTTATCTCCCCAGCCCTGGTCCTTCAGCCTTCTGTCCCACTGATGGATAATGCCATGGAGGTGTGGCAGCTTTCCCAGTATGATAAATTTGAATGGCAGGCCCGGATGGTAGCGATGGGCCTGCCTGGCCAAAATGGCTTTTTGGATCCCTTCCAGTGCTAACTGAGCCTCTGGGGTGAGAGTCCTAGGGGAACTAAGCCCCTCTCCCCCTTTCAACAAATTGAAAAGGGGGGCCAGGTCTTCGGTGGATATCCCCAGCCAGGGTCTCACCCAATTTAAAGACCCACACAGTTGATGAACATCCACTAGGGTCCGGACTTTCGTCCGGATAGCCAATTTTTGCGGCACAATGGTCTGCTTGGTAATCTCAAGGCCCAGGTACCTCCAAGGTGGCATCCTTTGAATCTTGTCCTGCTGGAGCTCAAACCCTGCAGCAACCAACGCATAGGTTGTCAGTTCAAGCGCATGGGCAAGCAGATCATCCTCGGGTGCACACACAAGGATGTCATCCATATAATGATGTATCACGACATCATCCCTGAGGGCTGTACGAATGGGGGACAGCAGAGAAGTGACATACCACTGGCAGATCACAGGCGAGTTCTTCATTCCCTGAGGGAGGATCCGCCAGTGGTAGCGCTTGCGTGGGGACTCACGGTTGATGGAAGGAACCGTGAAAGCGAAACATGGGGCATCGTCAGGGTGTAGAGGAATTTGGAAGAAGCAATCTTTGATATCAACAACAGCCAGATTCCAATTTCAGGGGAGCATTGCTGGGGAGGGCATCCCAGGTTGGAGAGACCCCATATTGACAATTCTTGCATTAATTTGACAGAGGTCGGTCAGGAGCCGCCACTTATCCTTGTTGGGCTTCTTGATAACAAAAACTGGAGAATTCCAGGGAGACATTATCTCCACAATATTGCCCTTTAGCAGCTGCTCCTGAATGAGCTTGTTGAGCGCCTTCAATTTTTGTTTGTTTAGTGGCCACTGCAAGACCTGTACTGGTTCATCAGTCCTCCATTCCAGCTTCCAGGTCTGATGCTCCTCAGTGGCCACTGCCCGAAAAACCTGGGGAGCCTTTGGAAGGTCAATTTTGGCTCCCCACTGGGCTAGTAGATCTCTTCCCCAGAGAGGCTCGGTGTAATCTAAAACGAACAGACGTACTGAAGCCAATTGCCCATCTGGCCCCGTGATTTGCACAATGCTCCTTGACTGCTTAGCCAATTGGAGCCCTCCTACACCTTGAATCGTTCCGGCCACGTTTTGCAAGCCCCAATGTGATGGCCACTCCCGAGAGGGAATGATCGTCACATCTGCCCCTGTGTCCAAAAGACCCCTTACGATTTTACGGTCCCCGCCCAACGAAAGTTGACATGTCAGGCAGGGCTTCTCCCTCCCCACTACTTGCGCCCAGGCCACTTTCAGAGGCGATGAATTTCTTGACGACTTCTTCCAATGATCCTTGTCAGGAAACGGAATGGCCTGGGCGATGATTTGACCTTTGGGGAGGAAGAGTGGGGGACCACGAAACGGTCCCGGTCTGTGGTGACCAGTCCCGGGACGATGTAAAGGTCTCGCGGCGTGTGCTTTGTGTCCCTGACGATGGTCCACCTGCAACATCCTAACTTCCTCCAGAGACCAGGATGTTGGAGGTCGACAGACACCAGCTGTAAATCACTATTGGGGAGGTGTAGGTCCCTAGTGAGCTGCAGCCTGTATGGGGAAGCAGAGGACAACGTGTTAAGTGCAGGTTGGGGCTGAATACCACAGGTGTGATGTGTTGAATCCGATATTAAGAAAGACAAATCCAGTAAAGCATGCGGCGGCTCTCCCTTCTCTCCTCCCCCCCCCCAGCTAGGTGTTACCATGCCCACCACACTTTTATCGTTGTGCAGGGAGGGGCTGCGCTCTGATCTTAGTTTTTTGTCCTTTTTCCTCTTTCTTCCTCCTATATTCTAAATAGGCCTGTTTCATAGGACACTGGGGCATCCAGTGCCCCACTTTACCACAGAGGTGGCAGGGGTGAGTCGCCGTCGTTCTTCTGCCGGACCCAGGTGTCATCAGTCTGGTGGCAGCAACAGCTTCGGCATCTGGATCTTCTGGCGTCGGATACTCAGTGAAGGCTACGGAAGCTCTTTTGGGGCGCGCTTTCAGATCATGTATTGGAACCTCCCTGGCACACACTTCAATCATCATTTCCACCGTAGGTCGGGGGTTTCGAGGGAGAGATCGGATAGCTCGCCTGCATGCCGTATTGGCATTATAGTAGGCCATCTGCCTAAGCATCCCCTCTCTCTCCCTCTCCCCCAGAACCTGCGCTTCGACAAACCAGTAGAGTCTTTCCATGAATGCCAGGTAAGGTTCCTGCGCGCCCTGTCTTATTTCTTCCTCTTCTAGATGAGAGGTGGTAGTTGCTAGCTTATAAAAAGCGCGCTCCGCAGCCTTCCCTGTTTCGATAAGTTGCTCAGTAAATAATGCCTTGGCCTGAGCTGCCCCGCTCGCCCACTGCCCACAAGATGGTCTTCGGATATTACCAAGCCCTCTGTGTCATGAGATGTGGAGGGATTCACCCAAAGCGTTGGGAGAACCTCCACAATCTCCCTCCTCCATTCTCCCGCCCAGACCCTGAACTCCATGGGCCCTAAAAGGCTGGAGAAGAGAGCCCTCAGGTCCGCGGGCACCAGATCTCCCTGTGCAAGGACCAGGCGAAGGAGCCCCCTGAAATACTCAGATTCCTGGGAGTACTCCCTCTGGGCCTTGCACAGCTCCTTGATCCGGGCCTGGGTTATAGGCACCCATTGGGCCTGAGCACTCCCCTCCCCACTGAGGTGGTATGTAACCAGGGTGGCTTCCAATAAAGGCACCTGTCCTGGCTTCCGGTCATCCACCCCCACCCCCCTTCCCCCCCTCCTCCCCCGGAACATGAAGCGTGGGGACTGGAAGGGGGAGCGTGGGAACCGGAATTGGAGGAGATTGAGGCGGGGCTTGGTTTCTGGGCAGGGCAACAGCAGGGGCGTGGCGACTCTGTTTTCTCCACCTCCAAGGTGGAGTTAGGAGGCGGAGCGGAATAAGGAGGAGGAACTTGGGAGGGGTCCACAGGGGGTGGAGCTGTGGTTGGAGCGAGGGGAGGAGCTGAGGGAGGAATCGAGGATGGAACCAGGGGCGGAGAAACAGAGGAGCAGGAGGGGTCAAGGGAGAGGAAAGGGTTGGACTTAGAAAGAAAGGGATTCTGGGGAGAAGAAGGGGTAAGGGCGGGAAAAACCATGTGGTTGCCTCCATTTTGGGCTCCATGGGAGCCATCTTGGGTAGTTTCTCTAAACCTGACAACTTTCGGGACCGAAACTGGGGACTTGGGGACAGGGATAGAGGGATCGGGGAGAGAACTCCGAAGAGCTTGGCCAGGGCTCTTCAGAAGGGGAGGCCGAGCCAGTCGCGAGGGAGCAGTGGCAAGGTGGACCCCCTGCTTCTTACTGGCCTTAAGAATCCCCTGAGAGGGCTCCTGCTTAGGGTAAAAGGGTAAGGAATGAGGGGTAGGGACACGACAACCGGGAGAACTGGGGAGCAAACTAGAACAGGATGGACTCTTTCTCAGTTCCCCGGGCGGGCTCAATGTAGTCAGCACTTTGCCCGCCCAGTACGCCACAGTGGTAGTTTTGTTTCCCCGGAATTAACTTCATGTTCTAATTTGGCCACAACAGCTGCCCAAAACTGTGGCTCTTTTGCAACTTCTGAGGAAACTTCGGGAAAGTGAGAAAAAGTCCATTTTATTAACAACTTTAACTCCTTCTTGGGGGCAGCTAACCCTCCCCCAAGCAATAAACCCTTAACTATGTAATATACTCCTTTTTGAGTTGCGCTCAACCCCATGCCCATGGTGGAACACTCAAGCCAACAGGAAAGTCCGTTAGACTCAAGTGCGAGCAACAACTCTGATGTTACCACTGTTCACCGGAGGGAAAACACAAACTAAAACAAGCCAAATCACGCCACCAACCCCTGCTGTACGAGCTGTCCCCAAGTCTAGGGTTTCAGCACGCAGAAAAAAGGACGTAAAGGTGGTAGAAACTGGCCCCAATTCTGGGGAGACAGCCCCTACGGAAAGGGAAAACAAAAAACCCCAAAAGCCTGGGGTTACAGCCCTCAAGGGAAAAAAGGGGCTGGGAATAGTCCCCGAAGCAGGGTATCCCCAGGGAGATATTAAAAAGGCCGGGGGGAAGACACCCCAGATTGGGGGCTTACCAGAATCAGCGATGTGGCAAAAGAAAACCTAGGCGAGCAGGTCTCATCAACAGAGTCCTCCTCGGGTGCGAGAAGTTGTGACTCCATGTCCCCCAGGAGTGCTACCCCTAAAACGGGGTCTGCTACTACTGGGGGTAGTCTGGCGGCCAATAGAATTATAAAATCCTGTTCCCGGGGTCCGGTGGTCCAGTGTCCAGCTGTCCACTCGGCCCCCGCGTTGGGCGCCAACTGCAGCGAGGCGTACGTGGCCAAGAGGTCACTATCCGGCTAGCTGAGGGTAAAGGCCGACACCCAGCTGCATTCCCTGCCAACACCCCTCGGCGTCAGATGGCCTTGGGCTGTGCTGGCTGTGGACAGGCTCTCACTGATGATCTGATGATCTGACGAGAAAAGGAGCAGGACACTCTCCGGGGGTGAAGTCGGTTTATTGATGGTCCTGAGAAACCAACCAAGGAGCAACCAACCGGGGAGTGGCCCCAAGGGGAGGGTGAAACAAGCTTATAAAGGGGGAAGGATTCAAGGGGAAGGGTTTACAAAGAACCAGTCCTGGAAGGGAAGGGAGTGAACTAAACATGACAAACAGCATAAGAGAACCAATAAACCTAAAGTAAGGGAGGGGCCCTGGGACCACAGCCAACCACAACCCCCAGAGAGAAGAAGATTCTGGAAACCTGGGAGGGGTGGGGGATGATTGACTGGGCCCAGGGAGGGGAAAAAGTTTACATATAAGGAGATAAGGGGGAGGAGGAATTATATAACTTAAAGGACTGACAGTACAAGTGGCGGGAAAACTGGGAAGGGCAGAACCATTTACATAAAACGGGGGGAACAATACAAAAATGGGGGAGTAATACAGTAAACTTAACACACACACTACAACAAGTTAAAGGCCTTATTATCTACAAGTGTTAGACATCATGAGTTTTTTCCCAAGTTTAAGTTTATTGGTATTTGATAGTATATTTTTTTTAATTGCATGAAAAATTAAGATCTTAAATTTGACAGTGTGATAGGAATGAAGCACTGGCTATTGGAACTGTTGCGTACTGACAGAACATGACATTGTCCTATTTTTATTATTCATGCACCCAGTTTGTAGTAGGTGATTCAGATCAATAATTAATTATATATCCATTGGTCTGGATGTATCACTTCTTCATTGTATGGAAGTGGCATGTATCTTTTAAAAAATTGTACCCTCTAGTTTCAGCCTTAAGGTAATGAAATAAAATATTTGGAGACACCATTCTGTATATCTTCTCCAAAGCCTGCACTTCATGGAATGGCTCTTAAATTGCAAAGTTATGTAGTAGGTTGAAATGTTAAGTTATTCAACAAGCATATTCTTGCACTAAGCATCTTCTAAAGCCCCATGCAAGTAGTGAAAGTATGACTTAATTTGTAGGCATTTGTTAAATTCTTGAGGGCTGCAGAAGAATTACTATAGTAGTTTGAAAGTGTCACTTCAGTTGGATAAAAAATGAAAAAGGTGTAATATCTTTAAGATTAAAATATGATTGCTATAGCTTTGAAAAAGTCTCACCTGATATTTAATTGCTGGGAAGAAATTTATGTCACAAAATTGTGCTATTTGTTATTTAAGTTTGAAAGTCGAAAATTATCTATTGTTTTCAAGCACCTGTAACACAGTGAACGCAGCATTTAAGGTGTGCTGTTCTGGCCATGCCCTGATGTTCCTACTGGAGAGAAAAAGTGGACCCATATGTGACGCCTCCTATGAATACAGGATATAGGGTTCAACAGGCAACTAAAATGGTATTGCTAATTCTGGTAGTCATGCTTGGCAGATGACTATTTAAATTAACCAGTAGAGGTTATCAGCTCTTTACGAAATACACAATTCAATTGGGTTACATCTTTAGAATGGGAATAAACTTAATTAATAATCTTAACTCTCTTCTTTTTTGGCTCACAGAAGAAGTGGGCATTCAGAAAAATAATTCTGAATTGTCTCAACTACTTTTACATCGAAAATGTAATTGATACTAATGCCAAGCATTATTACCTAAAGACAATTCATAAATCCCCCAAATAAATCCAATGGGATTTAAATGTCTATGTATAAGTAATTAAGTTTACGTTTCTTCTGTTTGGAGAGGTAGACACACAAAGGTAGAAACTGGTACGAAAGAAACTTCTTGAAGCAAATTTAGCTACTTCAGACACATATGTTAATGTTGCGTTTTAAAGGAATTATATTTGATTTCTGCTAAAATGACTTCTAAATATTTATCAGCATGATCCAACCTATCTGAAGACATGACTTCAGATACTAGTTGAACACAGAAAAGAACTGGGAAAAGGATCTGGGAGTGCTGGTTGACAATGGCTTCATACAAGCCAGCAGTGCCCAGGTGGCCAAGAAGGCCAATGGCATCCTGGCCTGGATCAGCAACAGTGTGGCCAGCAGGGCCAGGGCAGGGATTGTCCCCCTGTACTCAGCACTGGTGGAGGCCATGTCTCAAGTGCTATGTCCAGTTCTGGGCCCCTCCCTCACTCACTACCGGACAGACATTGAGAGGCTGGAGTATGTCCAGAGAAGGGCAACAGAGCTGGAGAAGGGTCTGGAGCACAACTCCTATGAGGGGTAGCTGAAGGAGCTGGTGTTGTGTAGCTTGGGAAAAAGGAGGCCCAGAGGATTCCTGTCCTGATTTAAAGGACAGGTGTCTGTCAAGGAAGGTGGGAAACTCCCTTTGAATGGAAAATCTAACCCCGTTCCCTCCAAATTATTACAACTTTGAAATTACGGGGCTTTCAGGCGAAGATATAGGAAAAGGAATAACAATTCTTTATTACCGTATGTGTGTGTGCATAACAAGACAAACCAACAGCAGCAGCTCGGTGCTGGCAGCAAGCAGAGCCCAGAGCTGCTCCTGGCCCTCTCTGGGCCGCAGGCGCCTTCCCCGCCGGTGCAGTTCCGCTCGCAGCCAGCAGGGGCGCTGCTGGCTCCCGGCAGGCAGGGCGGGTGCGGGGACTCCCCGCGGCTGCAGGGGGCGCTGTGCGCGAGCCCGGCCGCTCCCCTCATGCGGGCAATGGCAGGCAGGCCGGCGGAACGGGGCTTCCTTTACAAACCCCAGTGGCAGCCGAGCCCAGTGCCCCTCTGGATGGCAAAATGGACTGCAGCAGGACCCTTGGAGCAGCCAGCTGGAACAGCAGAGGCAGCCACTGGCCACACCTAGGGTGGCCACCAAAGACTCCAAAACAAAGACTCCAGAGCCGTGGCAGGAGCTGCAGAAGCCCTGGCGAACATGGAGTATCAGGTTAAGGTGCAGCAAAAAACCCAAAGCAGTGGCAGAAAACAGCAGAGTTGGGCAGCATCAGAAAACAGCAGGGCTGGGGAGGGGCAGGCAGGTTGCTGCAGGCAGCTGCTACAAGCCTCCAGGAAAGTCTCCCTCCGGGAAATGATTGGGTCCCCTTCCCAGTGAGGTCGGATGTTAGAAAGCTCCCAGTTCAACAGTTGCTCTTGTAAGTGGACCCTCACCCATGAAAAGGAGATGCAGTGAAAGACAAAAGGTCTGCAGAGGCAGCGAATCCTCTGGCCTAACAGCCCGGCACAGAAATTGTACGCTCAGGAGGGAGAGAGTGGGAGCGAGGCGCGGGCCCAGCCCCTCGCCCCCAGCCAAAATCTTCTGGTCTCTCTGCACTTCCCAAGAGAAAGCCCCTCAGCTAAGAGACAGTAGCAAACTGCACCCTTCCCTCTCCTCTTCCTCCCAGCCACATCCTTTGTCTCTTAACTATTCTCATTAACATCTCATAGGCAACAAATGGGAGACAATTTCATGAGAGAAATAAAAAAAACCAAAAAGTCCTAACCTCCAGCAACTCATTGCTCTCCACTGCTACCTGAAAGGAGGTTATAGTCAGGTTGTAGTCAGTCTCTTCTCCCAGGCAACTAGCAACAGGACAAGAGGATATAGGCTCCAACTGTGCCTGTGGAGTTTCATGTTGGACATCAGAAAGGTGGTAAGGCATTGGAATGGACTTACCAGGAATATGGTAGAATCACCATCTTTGGAGACGTTCAAGGAACAGCTGGATGTGGGTCTTGGTGCTATGGTTTGTTGGTGTGGTGGTGTTCAGTCAAGGGCTGATGATCTTGGAGGCCTTTTCCAGCAATTACAATTCTGTGGTTCTCTTCTCCAGGTGGGTTTGAGATGGTTAAGTTTTCACTTTGTCTTGCCTCTGTTTTTGTCTCTCTCTGCCACCCGCTCTCTGCTGCCTGTCCGTGTATCCTCTCTGCACACTCCCCACTGCACGCATGTGCTCCTGGCTATGCACTTGCTGCTGTGTGCACACTGACCACATGCACCCACTCTTGCTTTCCCTCTCCCTGCATGCCTGCTCTCTCTGCACTGTGGATTCTGGAGCTTTCCTTCAGTCAGTCCCTATGTGCTACACTGCCTGGGCCTCTCTCTCTCTTCTGCCACAGAGTGGCCTCTTTCCCACTCTGTCTTGCTTGCTCTGAATCAGTCTTTCTGTCCCTCCTGTCCCTCTGCCTCTCCCTTCCACCTGCCCCATCTTGCTCCCTCTATTTTCAGCATGTATCCATCCGTTCATGCAGGTTTAGGAAGTCAACATGGGATTTATATGTACTTCTTTGCCATTCTTACGTGTTTTGAGGTCATTTAAAATAAAAAGTGCAGTAATAAAACAAAGGCTTGTAGTTTTAGAAGTAATACAGTCAAGTACTGACATATATTCAGTGTTAGCATTAATCACTATAAATTTACAAAGAAGTAGGTTTTTTCCATTTATGCATTCATGCATGATTTAGTTATGCATTATATAATTGTGCTGTAGGTCCACTTTTTCTAATTAATTGGACAAACATAAATGTAGTTTTAGGAGCTTCCTAATTTGTATTTATTTTCACTTGTTTATTAATTTTAGATTTATGCTTGATAGATTAGATGGTGAAAGATATGCATAATTCTGCTGATAATTTTCCTCCAAATAATAAACACTTTCTCATTTGTGTGTTCACTTGTCAATAAAAAAGTTCTTACCAAATTGAGGAAGCAAGTGATTTCAAAGGTAACATTATAATTCTGTCATCAGATCTTATCCTGTGCATAGGGCTTGTCTTTCAAACATAAATCAATTCTGGTAAGAGGATTTAATGAGCTGAATCAATCGTAGAGCAGCTGCTTAAAAACAATATTACTAGTATTTTAAATCTTGTACTTTTGTTTTAATTTTTTTTTTCTTTTATTAACATGGCTGTTAAAAAGGAAATTATCTTAATACTTCAGAAAGAAGAAATGGTTTCTAGAGTCTTAAAGATGCACCATGCACACTCTTGTAGTGTTTTATTTTTACTTACATTTATTACTTTTAATTTTACACTGTTTCACCAGAGAAGGAACTATCAATTGAATTATAGAGGCCAGAATGCTGCCTCCTCTGGTATCACATTGCTGTTTCTTGTCAAGTAAAACTGGGTCTTCATTGTCCAGGAGTTTAGCAGCTGCTATCAGCTGGGCTGCCCTCCCATCTCCAAAAGGACTAATTTTTTCTTCTGCTTGCCAAAAGGACTACTCTCATACCTAGTGTCAAAATGTGGTGCTTCTGGACTGACCACAAGGCTGTCTAAAATACACTGTTTAAAGAGAAAAGTGATTCTTTATTACGCTATTGCTACTTTACACTTTCATTTTGAGTTGAAGTACTCATAAATAAGTAAATGTTTCAAAAGCATTAGAGTGGGGCAACACTTCTTGCAAACCTAACCTATTGCTATCATCAATCTAGGAAAATAAAGTTGGTGTAGGACTTTAGCAATGATTGACATCCAAGTAAAGTCTGAATAACCAGGCTGAAGAGATGTAAAGTGGAGAACTCTAATTTAATGTTCATGAAAGAGTTCAGCTGGTATTTGGGGTCTCCAGATATGTTGTATCATGCTGCTAAATATTTGGAAGCCATTTTACCATAATTCTGTATAATTTAAAACATAAGAATAATGTATATTAGGAAAATATTGTTTAATATGCTAAAAAATGAGATCTCTTCTAACTGCCAGTGATGTTGGAAATTTGCCTTCTATAATTTGAATTTCACACTGTTTCTCCATTCCACCACTTAACTGCTCAGCTTCCTTTCCTCGTCACAGCATTTCTGTTAGCAGTCTTTTTTTCCTCTCCCATACAGGCCCTCTCTCCTTCCCTTTTTTCTCTGCTCCTTATCATTAGCCTGTTTCCCTCACTTTTTCAGTCACCCTAGCACTTCTTTATTTCTTCAGTTGCCTTTCTTCATCCTACTAAATTAGGACAGATTATATGAAGAACCTTCTCAGAGGGTGTTGAAGTTAGCTGGAACACTCTTGCACTCCAGCCCTGCTAAGTCTCGGCCTTAGGGACCATAAATGTCAAAGTCAGTGTCTGTAATCACCAATTAATCAATTACTGAAAACTCTCTTTGTGCCTGTGACACTACTAAATCTTGTCCAGCCCCTTTTGTAAGCACTATCAGTTTTGTAAAAACTTTGCAGCTGAGATGATGATTTTCATTATTATCTTGAATGACAAAGTTAGTATATAATCATTTAGCCTTTCAGTAACCTTTCTCAATGGAAGTTTTACTTTTTTGGCCTTATCAAGCAATCATGTCACTATCTGTCTTTGTCAATTTAGACTTTTTCATATATTTATATCTGTTGCATGTGGGTGATGTCGTAGGAATTACCTGTGCTAATATGCAAAAAAGCTCTTTAAGAACTGTGTAAAATACAATCTTAATTAACTAAGTTTATTTATTTAGTTTTGCTTCTGCTTGTAATCCTGAATTTTTTTTTTTCACCTGGCTACCAGGTTGCTGCATGTTTTAGCAGGAGGCCTTTTTCCTGTTTACTAGTCAATGTCCTTTCATGAGAAAAATTACTCTAGAGTCATGGTGATCCCAATATGTATCCAAAGCTGCCTCAGTCAATAAGAGCAGACTCCTAATAGCTGTAATTGAAAAATAAAGCATCATTTTATCACAGATGATATCAAATATAGTTCTCATAACACCTTGTTAGGCAGATATTTTTACTTCAGAAATCCTGTCTTTCAGAACTGCATGCGTTTGTCTGTGAACAGCATCTTCAGAAAAGGAGTAGTTTTCACAGATAGAACAGTGTAAATTTCACTCATTTTTAGAGAGTGTGTACTGTGTACCATTGCGATGCAGACAAGTCCATTAAGAAGCATAGATATTTAATTGTTGGCAATCATGTGGGTTACAAATTAAATTCATGAAGTGAAGACCATGAATGATTGGAATTGTCTGGAGTCTTACATTTTTTGTACTGGGTCTTTTAATTTCAAAAACTAAAAAAATGCTGAGCAAGTGAGCCTAAACAATAGAACTTAATAAGACAATAGACTATATTACACAAATGTTTAAGTAACAGAAACAGAATCAGACTATTTTCTATTCTTACATTACAAAAAACCTTCTTGCTGAAATGCTGAGACTTGTTTAGTCTTTTTTTTTGCTTAACTGCTTAGTAGTCCATTATTATAAAACATGTCTTCTTGTTATTCTTATCAATTGTTTACAGAGGAAGAAGAAATTATTAAATATTACACTATATTAGTACAAGAATTTTGTAATGGAATCACAGGAGACATTGCTGCCCAGATACTGTATTTTGGTGGACCTTGTAGTTAAAGACCTGGGAGAGGAAGGGTTATCCACAACTTGAGTGAGTTTAGTATGGCTTAGTGATTTGCTGATTGATTTCATTTGCTGTCAGTTAAGGCTCTCTTAATGTCAAGCTTTCTTTGCATAATGCCTTGAAATAAAGACTGATGAAGATTTTTCAGATTGATGCTGCTTATATAAACTGACCCTGATTTGCCCTTCTGCATGACAATATAAGTGACAGCAGTTAGACAAAAATATAGTAGTGAATATGCAACTTAAGGATTATACAGTAAATCTTTCAGAATATAAAACTAGGCATAAAAAACAGGCTGTTCTCTTATTACCACATTTATCATGTATTGGAGAAGTAGACTGGGGTAGCAATACAACTGAGGTAAAATTTGAAGACAGCAAGTTTTGAAAGGATTGAAAGTTAAACTGTTTTGTTTTACCAGATCCTAACAATTGGTCACGAATTAATTTTGGTGGGGGGTTTTGTTGCGAATTTTGGTGGTGTTTTGTTGTTAGTGGTTTTTTGGGGTTTTTTTGGTAGAAAGCGTTGTATAAATTTTGGCTTATGTATCCACATATGTTATTACCTGCAAATTTTATTTTTTACATTATTATTTTGCAGTAATCATAACGAGTTATTTTGAAGCTGCTGTCTTGATTTTTCGTTTACTGAATTGATTGCTTGTCTAGTGACATGTGTTGGTAGTATCCTAGGATCATAAACTCCAACATTATATTGGACTGTGAAAAGCACAAATTCTTGGATTCATAACATCTGTGCTATAGGTGGCCAGGACTAATGTGTTTTAAATAGGGCACTCAGTACTTGTCCATTGCAGTATCTAATTTCATTATATGATTTTAGAACTCTCCCTTCATTATGGTCTTGTCTCTCATCTTTGAACTCTCCCTGTTAAATGCAAAAGGTGGTAAGAAATTAGGGGGTGAGGAGAGAATGAAGACAGCTGGAGAGTGCTCTAATTAATGGAAATAAGCTGAATGTGTACCTGTTGTGTAAATCTGAATAATAAGGATACACAGACTGCATGTTGGCAAGTTTATATGTAAAGGATTGGATCTTCTATGTCTTTTAAGAAGATAATATCCATGGAATGACAAAAATTTGTTTATCCTCCTGGAACTTTGATAGAACTTGAGATTCCTCTGGATTGCTTCAACATCAGGATTTTTTTGGTAAAAGAGCAGTTCTAAACTAAAGATTGGGAGAGAAGAATAATCCCTACCACCTGTGTGGACAAATTTATGATGTACATTTAATGCCTGGGGACTATTTTAGTTCTAATTTCTCTCTGTTAAGTGGCAGATTGTTTGTTCTTTTCCACTACCAGCACCCATTGGTGGATCCCCCTCTTTCTCTTCATCTTAATTGAAAAATACTAAAGGGAGAGACCTGCCATTGACACAGTGTATAGTGCTAGACTTTCCCTCCATCCAGTTTTCCAATCTCAGATATTTTTGTTTTTTGGTTAATAGTGTGCAAGCAAAAAGTTACAAGTTGAAGTTTATATTCTCAGGTTTTTACACATGCTTCCAAAGACCACAGGACTGGGTTTTGAGCAGAGATTCCCCTACATGACAAAATGTGATGTTTGACTGGACCTTGGAAAAGGTCACTGTCCTAGATGCTCAATTTTTTCTGTCTTACTCCACATGAGACTTGCCACAAATTTTACTCCTTTGAGATATGGACTGTGGGATTGAATAAATCTTTTATGCCTAGAGGGCACATAGAATAGCAGTAAGCTGGTTGTCCCTGCTTAGAAACAGATTTGGCAGGGAAAAGGACAAAAAAATAAGAGTATAAGAAACAGTGCTAAAATGTCTCCAGAAGTTTTCCCAGGCTTCACCATTGTAATTGGCAGATGTTCTGAAAATAGTAGAAATCATCTATAGTTTCTGGAGTTTGTAAGCTATGGAAGTGATTTCTCTGTTACCAACATTCATAGGCACAATTACTCATAAATTACCTTACTGCAAGTAGTGGCCCTACTCTGAAAAATGGATAAAAGAAATAGTGGTGAATTAACATCAGAAGTAGTTCGAAAAATGCTACTCTCTCGGCTCTTTTTAAGTTAGGATGGCCTAAGTTAATTTAGGCCTTTCAGTTAGGATCCGTGGATAAGAGCCGTCTGCTTTTGTTTATCCACTATTAAGGTCACCACTCAAGTACATGATACTGTGATGCCAGTCATTACCAAATTCAGTAGAAAGATTAGAAAGGGCCTTCTCAATCTCATTACAACACCCCATGGTATGGGATGTTTTACTTCTGATTCTATTACTGAAGGATACTTTATGCTTTCTAGGCAGACTTACCTCAACATTGCCTATCCCCCTTAGTTTTCTCCTAACATAGTTGCTATAAGCATCCAGTTTTATAAATAGAATTCAGAAAGTCACTTTATATCTTATGCTTCTAAGGAATTAGATCTAGTTGTTGACTCTTGGCCAGAACAGGGAAATGGCCTTACTTGCCAGGCTCCCAACCTAATAATCCAAATGACATTCTGCAGTCTTATCATAAGTTCCCACTTACTGAAAAGGCACTTGGTGCATTTGCTGAAGACAAAGCAGAAAGTCATGTCTTCCAAAATAAGAGCTCTACCATCAGAAAAGTTAGTGTCTTCTTCTCTTTTGTTAAGGAAACTTCCCAGTCTGGCCATTCATGAGACTCTGGCAGAGACAATTCCCAACATCAGAGGCTTTCACTGTTGGGAGTGAAGCCCTTCACAGTGGATGGCTCTAGTGAGCTGATGGGTGCCCTGCTTGACTCCTCACACAGCCCACCCTCACATGCACTCAGATCAGTTTCCTCACAGGTCCCAGGTGTCCCATAGCAGTGTCTCACGTGTCTCAGTCCATCAAGCCATGTATTCACAGTGCAGTAACACAGAAACGGCTCAAGCTGGTCCCTCTGGGCAAGACCCCCAGCAAAGGAACCCCAGATCTTTTACAGCCTCAGTCTCCCCGCATGCAAGTCTTGCTCTTCCTCCTGAGTCATTAGCTTCTGTCCCCACTCTCTGTTTCCATCCTCCTAGATGGTGCCACCAATCTTCATCTCCTTTGTTATCCCAAAGGTAGGCAATTCCCAGGTCCTGATGTGTCTGTCGCCATCCATTCACCTGGCTGCTGTCATCCATATTCATACTCCTTGTTATCCTGAAATTTGGCAGTTCACAGGCTCCCACCCAGAGCTCAGATTACATCTCAATCTGTGGCTTGCTTGTCCAGCTTGTCCAGCTACCTGGGCCAGCTCTTTCAACCAAAGTTGCTGTTGTTCTAAGTGAAAAGCATTCTTACTTAGATTCTTGACCTCAGAAGCCAGACTTCAGTATAGGGGAGTCTCATTCATCCATACACCGATTTTGAGCTTGTGTTGGTTGGCATATATACTTTTCTGAGCTGAGCTAATCTGTCATATGACAAATGGCAAAAAGACAGACAAACACAATCACTTTTTCCCAACAAGAGTTTTCTTCAGCTGTAAACCCATTGTTTTAGAACTAAATATTCAGAGATGATAGGGATAATTTTATTTGATCTTCCTCAGATTATAGTGGCTAAAAGCAAACTTTGTGAAAAAATATTTTATTTATATAATACTAGCCTGTAAGGATAGCAAATTTTCAAGCTCAGTGATGATGCCCCTTCTGTCAGACATTTACTTTGGAAAGAGAGTTGCTAATGTTTGTGCTCATCGTGAGATTTGGTATTAGGTATACTGTGTTTAAATTTCCTCCTCATATTTTGGAACAAAAGCTGTTGTCACTGAAATTTCTAATAAAACATTTTCAAAGCATAAATTAAGTCTCGAAAGCAAATGGATTACTGCTTTTTCCTGTACTGCCATCATGAATTTGTGTAATTAATTGGAAGCCAAAGTGAAAAACTTAATTTGTGATCCAACCAAACAGGTATACTTCAGAATTTCCTTGCAAAACTACAAAATATTGCTTTATGTAGGATTAAATACTTTTGTTGAATTAAAATGCAGTGCTACCATGAACATTCTTAAGAAAAACAGAAGAAATGAAGCAAGTGTTTCACATAACTTTGCACAGTTTTCTAGCTCCTAGGCTCTTTAGACTTGGGCATTCACCTAAAATCTGGTACAGGGATTAGGACTCAGTAGTGAGTATTAATGTGTGAGCCATACAATCACAGTTGTCATATTGACTAAACTTGCTGAAAGAGACCTTGGTCTCTCTTAGTAAATGGCAACTAGATCATATACTATGCTCAGCTTTTTGTGTGGAAAATAAAAAGTGGATGCATTTCCCCTTTCTATCCATATGTAAAATATTTAATTCACTTTGATTGTATTTAAATTGTATTTAATATACAATTTTATTTATAAATTGTATTGAATATACAATTTTAAAGCTGCTTCTTGTGGCCAGAAGGGAATAATCTATAGTACTTCATAGCTCTAGCCAAAATATTTAAGGAAATGTCTATATGAGCTCAGATTTTTTTCTCTTGGAGTCAGCAACAGGCTTTTTCTACAGCAGTTAAAACTAAGTCAGTATTTTTTTCGCAAACATATTTCTTTTCTAAAAGTAATTGAAATCGGTCTTAGTTAAGAGAGTACTATTTAAAACCAATGAAAAATAATATTCTAATTTTCAGTAAACTACTATCTTAGCAAATAGTTGAATTAGTTACTTATGATGGACAGTTTGTAGACAGCATTTCAAACAGCAGAAGAGTTTTTCAGATCTCATATTTACCTCACATTTACATTCCATGTGAAGTTGTTTTAGATTTTTCTACTTCACAATCTGATAGCTTAACATCTGCTTCTGTCCCCTCCTTGAAATGTTCTACACATTCACCCATAGTAAATCCACAGATTTTAGGCAATTAAGGCTTAGTGTTTAGGTAACATTTATTTATAAAAATGGGTTTGTTTATATAAGATATCCATATGTAAGATATGAGGAATAATATGTCATTTTAAGGAATGAGAAAATGAGACTATGCTTTTTAAAATTTATTTTAGTAACATATATTCGGTTTTGGGAAACAGAATTCTATACTTCAACATTTGTATGGTTTTTTCTGGTTCCAAGGTGTCACTTCAATAGGCCAAAGGCAATACCATCAAGTTTCAGACAACTTGTACTTTACTTGACATTTCACGTGAATTTTGATGGGAAGTTTTGCTCTCTTCTTTTCCTCAACACTGATTGTGTGATTGGATACCATTGTGTTTTGTAGCAAGACTGCATCCGGACTTTTCTGTAGCAACTGTTGCTGTTTGGCTCTTCTCATCAGTGATAATTCATCATGCTTGCATTAGGTATATTTTCATGCTCACTTAAAGTGTAGGCTTTATAGTAGTGTCAGTAACTATCCTTCTCTCTTTCATCCCTGTCTAGAGTATACACTGCAAAAGAAGCTGATATACACTGAGAAGAAGACAGGATACCAGCCTGAAACTTCTTTCAGTTTCCATTTCTTTCTCACTAAAGTCACTTCCTTGAAAAATTCTAACCTTTCTTCACAAACTTACATATTCATTTTGAATCAAGACTCTAAGAGGATGGGAAGAGTGGTAGCATTTTCCCCATTTGTAGTTTAAACTACAAATTCTTTGGGGCCAGAATTGTTTCTCCTTTACATTTTGCATGCAACTATGCTTGACTTTGTGCAATAGACAGTGAGAATGGTCTTTGCATATAAAGACCAGGTCTTATTGGCCTTTAAAAACTGCTATTTCCTTAATTTTGTGAAGTGACAATTTTCTTGCATATTCCGGAGTTATTTCTAAATAGTCAAGGCTGCAGGTAGCTAGCTCCTTTTCTATAAAATTCTCAGGATGCTTTCTGCCTGGTCATACCAACTAAACACATTTGTCTTAA
The DNA here is from genome assembly GCF_028551555.1 of Melozone crissalis. Lineage (NCBI taxonomy): Eukaryota > Metazoa > Chordata > Aves > Passeriformes > Passerellidae > Melozone > Melozone crissalis. The sequence goes on along the minus strand of NW_026535783.1, from coordinate 41,988,608 downwards.
TTTATCAGTTTCTAAAAGATTGAGGTAATTTCTGAAAGTCTTACACTTTAGAATAATTTTCATGGCAATTGTTGTTATGCTCATCCACTGTGGTTTCCAGTAGAAGCACTTTCTCTAGCGTCCCTGTCAATTTCAATGCTCTCTTTCAATTTTCTTGTAGGAAGTCGTGTCATTACCTCTTGCAGAGAATCTAGCCTTTTATTTAGAGCTTCATTCCCTTGGGGTATCTGCTGAGACCTACAGGGTAAAGTAATTGTTATTGAAGCGAAGGGGATAGAGTTAGGCCCCGTGTGTGGCACTGAGTCAGCTTTTGTTGGGGGAAAAAAAAAGTTGTAACAAAACTGACCTGCTTTTTGGCACATTTAAATTGTGCATGCCACGCTTGAATGGAACTGAACAAAAAGTTTAGTGTTGAAATGAGATACAAGGAGAATAGATCATTAAAGAAGTGCCAAACAGCTGCAAAAGTGCAATTTTGCTGAATGCAGTTTCCCTTGAGGTTTTTTCCCCCCATTCCAGAGAAGCTGCTGTATTTATATCCTTCACTGATGCCACTAGATGTTTTGTACTATGGGTCAAGGCAGCCACGATGGATTTTCAAATGCTCCGATGTATGGGGAAAACTTATTGCAATAATTTCATCTCAAAATATAGCTCTCTTAAAGATATAATAATTATCCTGAAATCTTGTTTCTGAAAACAAAAACTAATTGATGTATGTTTTGTTTTCTGGACTCATTTTAACGACTCTTATGTATGTTAGTTCGAAGCAAGGCAGTAATGATACACATACAGAACCTCACTCCATGGAGTTTTGTTTTCTGCCAGTTGTTTTTGCCTGAATTCCACTTCAGCCAAACTCTGTACCAGGAGTGAAATTCTCAGTCTTTTCAGATTCTTGTGTAAGTAGTTTGTTAATTTAGTTAGCCAGTGTTAATCTTTCATTCCTATGAAGTTCATTCATTATTCCCTCTCTTTTTCTTTTTTATCTTTTTGTATACATAGTCCTGTGGTAATTTACTGTGTGCTAACACTGTTTAGTTGAATAATTCCTGAAAGAAGGGCCAAGCAGTCAAACATGAATTACAACTTTTCTGTATGTTTCTGGTTTTTAAAGTATGTTATATAAAGTAGATGGCCTTGTTATTCTGACTGCTCCATCTGATCTTACAAAGTCAATGCTTATATTGTCAGGCTGTTAGTCTTTTTGACACCTTTTAATAAGCATCATTTCAGCACAGTAAACCTTCCTTTAGGTTTATTTTTTTCGAACATGAGTTGCAGTTCTAGGATAATAGCATGCCAAATAAGTCCTGAGATAATGTAATAGCACTGATATGAAAATAAAGAAATTGATTTTTAATAATTTAGTATTTTATTTGTAACTTTAGAATAGTGGAAAACTTTATATGGAAATTTTCATTAACTACAATTTGTAACTCATAATCCAAATAATTTTTTTAAACTCTGTTCTCAATATCCAAACACTAAGCACAAGGGAGACAACATGTTTAGTGTTTTAGGTGGGAATTTAAAAGGTCGTTTTTATAATGTATGATAAATACATTAACACTTTGATGAGAGGTCTTCTGCTAATTTGCATATGCTGATCTCTATTTCTTGTTGTATGTTTCTACTATGACTTCAATGAGAACAGCTAAAGTTTGAATAACCTTTGAATTTCAGAAATTAATTTTTTAAAAAGATTGGTTTTCTTTTTGTGTTTCCAATTTCTTGAAGATTGTTATGTAATTTGTCAGTATTAGCCATTTTTCACTTTAAATAAAGTATTTCAGATGAAATAATACTTGAAATAAAGTACTGGAGATTGAAGTCTTTCAGTCTTGTAGATTTACAGGCAGCAATGCATGCAAATGCAGTTTTATGGCATCTATAGCACCATCCACCTGAAAATTATTGGCTATAGAAATGGTGTACAGAATTAGACAGTGACTGGTTATTCAAAAGTGCATGCATGGGCTGTTACAAAACATGGGTTTACATGTCCCCTGGAGAACTGTCCTAAGCTTAAGTGTTTTCAGTCCTTTTAAAGATTAATATGGGGAAAGAAAGCGTGACTTAAATGTTGCTCTTTTGCTCTGATGTTCACTGGTTTGTAGCTTATAAACAGCATCAACTTAGTTAATTTTATTTTTCTCTCAACTTCGGTTTCTCTTCCTCAGCGACTTGTAGCCAAAGCCAAAACTTTTTATGCATACCCTCATATTACAGATGAGACCTCTCTGAAAGGTCATAAAGGCCTTCTTCCACTCAAAATCTTCAGAGGCCTTTTTTCTAATTGAGTAAAGATATAAAGTTTAAAATACTTAGTTCCCTTATGATGTGACCTGATTTTTTAAAAAACAATCTGATTTTGCTCTCAAAGACAGTTAAAGTCTTAGGGACTCCGAAGACTCTCCCTCTTAGGGGTTTTCTGGATAGGGATACTGTTTTACAGCTACTGTTCAGTAGCTGCAAAAAAAGAGATTGTCAGAAGTATATAGACTTAAAATAATCTGTCCATTGAAAGTTATACTTGAAAAGAGAATTTGGTCACTTTTGCACATTTTCTCCCTGGTCCAACATCTTCAGCCTAAAAGCATCCTTTTTCCATGCCAACTCTAAGAATATAGTTTTATCTTGTGAGTTGTAGCCAGTTACCTGGGAATTCATGCCTCTGAAGTTTTCATGAAGCTGCCTGTGTCTTGTCTGAGTGCTGGAGCACAGGTCTCCTCTCACAGACACTTTTGGATTAAAAGCACTCCTACCATTTGCTTCTGCCATATCAGTACTATGTGACATAGGATATTGATGTCATAATTGATATTGACATCCTCTATACATTAAAGCATTGAGTGGAGTGAAAAGAAAGGAAAGAGATTGCTGTAAAAAACCCATTCAGCATCTGATTATTTCTTCTTTTTGTTTTTGATTATTGTGAAGCAATTATGTACAATTTTTGCTCTTAAATTGACAATCCTAGGTGAATTTCAGTCACTGGATTTGTGTTCAGTCTCTAGGATGACTTTGTACTAACCGCTGCATTTGCTTGAGGTTGGAAGGGACCTCTGATGGTCCTTTGGTCCAAGCCCCTTGCACAAGCAAGGAGGAACACCTAGACCCAGTAATGTTTAAAATCAGTATTCTTCAACTCCACTGTTTCTGTGACCTCCTTAATTAAGTCTTCTCCCCCCAAACTTTCCTACAATTCTCGTCTAAAAATGTTTTAGATTTCAGAATGAGTTGCGGTAATATTGGTTCCTGTAAGTCTGGGGATCGCTATGTCTTGCCTTTCTGAACAGAAGTCATTTTCTGGTGTGTGTTCTTGAAACATTTTGTGTGTAACTGAAGACAAATTTTTATTGTTTTATGGTCTGTTCTCAGTTTTAATGTCACACTATTACCAGCACATTCAAAATGAGAAATGCTTGCTTAGATGCAGACCATGCAAAAGTGTACAAATGCCAAATTTTATGTTTCAAAAATTAATCAGGAGTGTTGCTGAAACATCTTATTGTTATGTATACTTAAAAACTATATATATATCTCTTACTGCTATGTGTACTTGAAAACAAAAGAAAGCACTCATTAGGAGGAGTGGAAGAAATTTCTGCAGAGCCAGATTTGCATTCTGGGAAATTCTGTCATCTGACTTTCTTGAACAGAAACAGTTTCCAGAGCTGCAGATATATGTGTATCTGTAAAGTTCAAATAGGGATCTCGTTTGAAGTTCTGAACTCCTACACAGATACCTTTAAGGTGTAGGTGACAGATATTATAACTTGCATGTGGCCGGGTTCTATGCCCATTCCTTGTGTATCAGGCTTAACAGTAACTTTTGAATTGTTGAAGACAGATCTCTCAATCTGTGACTGACATAAGTTTCTTAAAATCATTTGTGCGTTCCAGGGGCACATCTGAAAACCCAATATACTTGCCCTTCCCCAGATGGCATTTAGAATAAGTATTCTTCATGCTCATGCCACCCCTGGAAGTCCTAAAAATAATTTAGGCAAGAAAGGCCTAAACTAACTCTGACTCTTTGCTAGGGAGTTGGGATATACTGGAAGGACTGTGTACAAATGGGTGCATAAATGCCATCTTCCACATTCATAAGGAACCATTAGTAACTGCAAAACTACTTTCTTCTTGACTAAAAAGAAATCTAAGCTATTAAAAAAAATTGCTATGTGTGAAAATAAAAGTTTGTGAATACATTTTTTCCTAGATTTAAAATTTTAAAATTCATTAAATGAGAGAACAAATTAAATATCTGTGTAAGTCAGCAATGAATTAAAAAATGCTGTTTCATATAACTGCATGGCCTTAGAGTACCTGTGGATATGTAGCATGAAGCTGTATGACTTAGCGGATTCACTAGCTTTGTAGTAGCAGAGGTAAAAGGACGAAGTTAAGGAAATGTCTCTACATTCTAGTTCAGTGAAACTTTTAAATATCATGTGTGAAAGGAACACATGAGATTCTTTCTATGAGATATGAGACACAGCTTGTTATGCAATGGGTCACAGGCCCAAGTAATAGTCCTATTTCAACACATATGATTTTTGATGTGTTGGCTGTTGCCATTTGAAGACTCTCAGGCAGTATTATGTGGTGTGAGATATATCCCCACTCCTTCTTGGTATTGTTTCTGAATAGATGCAGCATTTTAGTTGTGTTGAATGTGAAATAAAAAAAAATTAAAAGCAGGACTAGAGTTGACAGTGGCAGGCTTACAGAGCTATGTGAATACACTATCAGGGTTAGAACCATAGCATTTAAAACATTATGGATATTTTCTTTCTGATAAGAAAAGATAGGGTGGTGTTGACTTGCCATAGCAGTTTTCTACACTTAACAATAAAATAACCTGATAGATTTCAGTGGTTACCTTTATTCTGAAAAGCAGCAGTGTGTTTGAGAACAAGGAAAGGAAAACAGTTAAAACCTTAGTGAATGTCTGGCTGTGGTACCATAGTTTATAAGTCTGTACTACAGACATATTCAGAAGGCCAATTTCATTTTATCTGTTATATGTTCTTACAGTTGTAGCTTGCTATGGCTTATTTCAAAGGGGAAAACTGTAACTTACAAAATGTGATTAACCAGTTGTAAAGACCAATAATCTCAAAAGTGTTAGACTATTTAGAATATATAAAGTTACCACTATTGTCAAATCATTTGTTCTCTCTTGTGCTGATAACTTTATTATCAGTCTGATCAATATTACACAATTGGGACATTCTTACACTATATACGTGAAAACAATTATATTTTCCCTGCTGTACTGTAATTAGATTATTTGCTTCCAGAGATCTGTAGCTTTACAGTATTTTTTTGTTTCTGACAAATTAATTTTCTTAACATGAATTGGGAGGACTCATTTTGAAAGTATGAAAAATCACCTAATTGTGTAGTGATTCTTTATAAACAAATTGCATTTTCACTGAGTTTTGTAGTTAAATAAAATAAAAAATAGTATCAACTGTTCAGTGCAGTACTGCATGTTTGAAAATAGCTCACTTTGTAATTGGAATACACAGTCATTTGCTTTTCCTCAAAGCTATCAATATTTCAGATTTTTGAAGAAGTACAAAATCTCATGTTCGACCTCTGGTTAAGTCCTTACTTACAACCTAAGTGCCTGGTTTACAACTTTGGTTTGATTTTTCCAATTAATAAAAATTAGATCTTCTCTAATGATGTATGCTACTTGGCATTAAGTATAGCTTGTCTGGCACTAAAGATTTGCTTTACTTTTTAAAGGCTGTAATTCAAAGTTTCATGGAAGTCTACCAACTTGCAGTTTCCAGAGTTGAAATATTAGTGAGAGAAGCAGAATCTTTTCAGCTTGACACTGCAGCTCTAAAGTCCAGGCTCCAAACAGCTAGTCTTCATAAAAGGGACCTTACAAATGGTAAGTCTTCTTTTCAAGCAATTTTTGTCTTACCAGTGTGGCTTCTTACGCAGCATCTCTCTTCATGCAGTATAGTTTCTGCAGGGGAAATACAGTAATATTTATGTGTAAACGTAACAGAGCAATAAAACCAGTGTGAACAGAAACTTTTTCTGAAGAGAAATTGAATGGTAAAAGTTAACACAGGGTTTAATTTTTACTATTGTATCTTCTACAAGGACCTGTTCACATGCTAGAAAAGTACACATTGTGAATTTTACCAGTACAGTAATAGTTGAACTTTGGACCTGAAGAATTTTACATCTAGAGATGTTGGATGTTAAACCAGAATGTTATTAGCTTCATGTAATCAAAGTGTTTCTTAGGAGATCTGAATTATTTTTAGACAATTGTGGTTATGAATGATACTTCTCAGTAAATTTACAAAGTTAATTTCAAAAATAATTTCTGGTCTAAAAATATTGTTGCCCACAAACTGCTTGGATATATTTAAGGGTAATAAGGTGGGCCTTCAGATTTGATATCTGTCTCTAGGGGAATTACTAAATGCAGATTTATTTGTGTCACACAGTCTGGAGGCCAGGCACATAAACTGTCATAAATATGTAGCCAAGTATCTCTGGAGTGAGACTGTGTAGGATGTGCAACACTCAGTGTATTTCTCCCCCATCGCTTCTTAGTTTTCCACAGAGGATAAAGGAGAAGGCTTTAGAGTTCATTTTATTGGTGGTGGTTGTTGTTGTTGTTCTTCCCTTCCTACTGTCTTTTCTTTTAGTCTTGTGTAGTAAATGGCCATAAAGAAAATGAGTATTGTTTGTCTTTCTTTTTGAAACAGGAGACCTGTAAGAAGAGAGCTGTCTCAATGCAAATGACACAAATACTGTAGCAAACATATAGGGAAAGGCTGTGACTGTGGCTTTGGCTTTGATTGTTTCCAACAGAATTATATTAATTTCTCATCCTACTTCTAACAACACTATGGGAAATTACTGCAAATATAAACTCTATTAATCAGTGCTGAATTTGAGTTTTAACATCTTGAGGTGACAATTGTTGAATGAAAACTTTGTTTATTTCTGATTACACAGCCTTTCTAAGAAATGAAATTACTTCACTGAAATTGCTTTTTTCCTCTTCCAACCAGACTCTTTTGATGTCTTCTGCTATGTTTATGTGTGTCCTGCTGAGCCTGTGCCCAATGTAATTGGACTTCTCCTTTGCCTGTTATGGTTGTTTTTGTTGATGACCACTTGTTTACTACAGATTGGGAAGTCTGCCAAACTTGCAGCAAGGTTTGCTTTCATTTGCATTGAGAGGGCTTTTAACAAAGATTATGCTAGTCCTGTCTATGAAGGGCTTTGCAGTGGCCTGATACATTACAGTGAAAACCAGCTCTTGGATGTTTGTGTAAATGCAGTGTTTTTTAAATAGTTTGTATCTGCATGCAGTGCCAATGTAAAGATTGCATTGTGGAGGGATCTCTTAGCCCTCTGGGGAGAACAGTAGTTCTTCCTTTAGATGAAGTTTAATTTGAATCTAGGCCTAAGCATTAATATGAAATGTTTTAAAATTTTAATGTAAAAGTGAAAACATTCAGAATGAGAATCTCAAGTTGCCATGAAAAAGTGATTATGGTATATTTTGTAGTATCTGGGTTTTCTGTAAATTTGTCCCTAATATTTGTAAAAGTTGCATTAAGCATGAATTTTAATAACTTCAGGCATCACAGCTTTGCAGTGTGACTTAGATTTTAAACGTTGTAGTTGATACTGTTTTGGTTTGATTTTGAGAGAGATCTGCACTGAATTGCTCTCTCTAGTGAAAAAAGTAGAACCGATTTTTTTCCTTATTTTAAATGAAAGGGAGCAATGACTTCTTGAGTACATATGTGGTTTCAAAATTAGACTAGCTGTGTTAGTTTTAATTCACTGTCTTCAATCATATTTCCATTGCAGACAAAATTTTACATGGAGGTGGCAAACACAGCAGTTGGACTGTATTGGTTGCAGGCCTTTGTATGACATATGTTTGTGTTTCCTGAAGAGTAACTACTGCTCAGTGCTGAAATACATTTTTTAAATCTTCCAGTTGTGTATCATGTGTGGACTCTTACCTTATCAAATTGGGATTTATCTCACATGTTGTGGCTGCTTCTTGAAGTCTTTTATGCTAGTCGCTTAAGGATCTTGCCCTGTCTTACATTGCATGCAAGTTTGGCTCATCCATGAACATTGATATTTTCCATGCTTATTGCTTTCCTAATTGACCGGTTTCTACTGAAATTTCTTAACTATGTCACCTTTCTTTCTATTCACACCACTTCTCTCTTCTGCTGCTTTGGGTTTTGCTAATAATTTTAAAAACAAAATTGATGGCATGAGGCAAAATTGGTGATTCTAACGCTTCATCTTTTATCTCAGACTCCCAATTGACATCTCCATCCTCCAGCCCATTTCTAGTCCAAGCATTTCCTTCTAGTCAATAGAGTTTAGATTCTGAGATTGCTATATGTGGTCATGCTAATGCCAACAGAGGGGAACGAGAAGGGATGTGATTATGATGGACAGAGGTGAGATGAACACTGGAAACATTGCTTATAGAGAAGAGAATTATGTAGGGAGAAGTGAAGTCAGTGGCAGAATGTCTCTGTAGTCTTCATTAGTGCCCAGTTATCTATCTGTCGTACTTGTCTTTGACGATTCTTTCTCTGTGGAGAAAAAGGCCCTGTGCATTTTTAAATCTTGCAACTCTTTAAAATTCAGTATGGCTGAAAAACAGCTTAGGTTTTCTACCTGTCTTCCTTTCTTCTTTGCTTCTTTCTGCTCCCCCTCCCTTCCTCCTCCCCTCTCCCCGCCCTCCCCTCCCCACCTTTTTCTATTGTTCTCTATTCCTGAGGGTTCTTGGTTGGCTGGTTTCAGTTTTTTTAACTTCTTCTGATTTTTTGTTTGTTACCAACTGCTTCTGAAATTTCCCTTACATTTCTAAAATGTCTCTTTTTTTTCTTGTTTTAGGAAACTATCAACATTTTGTAATAGTCCTTCCTGCCTATTTCGTTTTTAGAAACATCCAGTAATATAAATATCATAAACTGGACTGTGCTGAATTCTACTGTCTTTATTAATTTTTATTCTTCCTCAGATACATTGCTTTATTATTATACTTGCACATTCTTTCAGAGTTGCAGTAATAAGTAGACCTTGAACTGAGAGCTTAGAAGTGCTTTATTGTGCAGTAGTGCAGTCAATAGGCAGTTTCTTTGTGGGTGCTGCATGGCAATGTGTCATCATATTTAGTCACATGGCAAGTATTTGAATCCATGGTACCCAAGGGGCTTTTGCTGCAAGTGCAGGGTTGCAAGGTGTGGATGCAGTGACACTCTCTTTTCCAGGGTGACTGGACACATTGAAGGAACAGTGAACAGAATTCAGTTCATTATAAAATGTTTTCAGAAAGTCTTCTTGTAGCTTCCAGCCCTAAGATTTTATACCTGATGTCAGTACTTTTGTCAGAAGTTGAAGAATGTACAATAATCTGGTTTCAGTTCTGGTAAACAAAAGAAGTTACTTTTGTGCTTCTTGTCAGGTGCTTCTCTGAACCTGCATGGGCACTGATCTGGTGATACTCCTTCCTTTTTCTGTTTTCATCTCAGAATCAAAGGAGAATAAAAAATGAAGAGCAAAATACAGTAATTTCTAAAGATTATGAAGAGAGAAAAGCTTTGTGTGTGCTGGAGAAATGGAAATTGGGGGACCCAAAACCACAACTTTATTTGAAAGGGGGAGAAAGTGAGTTTCAGATGGATGAGAGGGGTGAAGTAAAGATGTCTGTAAATGTACTAGAATTCCCTAACTCTGAAAACAACTGTTGTCTTTTGATGCTCCTAGCTGACATGAAAGTAAAGTCACTCATTGGTTTAATGTGGCTATATATTTGTGTCATATCTTTTTCACCACCGTTGTGTTTGTGTCTATCCTTTGTCTAGAAATGTCTAGTGATATCACTTAAAGTATTGAAAATACAGAAATGGTGCCTTTTGTTGAGGTGAGAGAAGCAGGCAGAATGATCTTTTGCATGAATAGTATGTATTTGTTTTTGAGATCCTAGTGATTGACATATCGTTTCATACTTCGGTGTTGAAAAATGCATTAAGCAAGATGTACACTTTCCTCCCTACTCAAAGCAGTCAGCACTCAGTTCTCATGATCTACATGAAACCCTATTCATAGATGATAGAGAGAAAAGAAATATTTAAAACTCAAACTTATCAGCTAACTATTTCCTGACATTTTCTCCCTACTTAACCAGGCTGATCCGGGCAGTGGTTTTACATATCTTTCCCCCATATACTTTGTTTCCTTGTCACCAGTTCAATCTGTTATGGCTAAGACCTGCATCTAACAAGGATGCATTGTCCTAAATACAGAATTATGAGGATGGAACTAGAGAGAAAAAAAATCCTAACTATTTACCTGTTCTCTTGCTGCATAAAGGGAAGGTATTTATCAGTGTCATGTTAAATGTCAGAGCCTTATTTCTGATGTAGCTGGAGGAATTCTTCCCAGATGTTGCAAGAAGCAGGTAGGTCCTGAATGAAAACTCTCTGTTGTGGTTTGACATGACAAAGATGCCAGGCACCCACAAAAGTCTTTCACTCACTCTTCCCTACCACAGAGGAGAGGAGAGAGGGCAGAGGAGAGAAAAATTTAATGAAGGCTTCATGGGTTGAGATAAGCACTGGGAGAAAACACTCCAGGGACAAAACAGGTTCAACTTAAAGGTAAAACATGAATCTATTACTAACAGAGTCAGGGGAGGATAATAAGAAGTAAAATAGGCAATTAAAACCACATTTTCTTCCCCCACCCCTCCCTCCTTCCCACCAAGAGTGCAGGGAGACCGGGCGTGGGGGTTTGGTCAGTTTGTCACCCCGGATCTTCCACTGCTGAGGGAGAGGAGTCCTTACTCTGCTGCACCATGGGGTCCCTCCTACAGGGGAAAGTTCTCCATGCACTTCCCCAATGTGGCTCCAATCTCACAAGCAGCAGCCCTATCAAAGCTGCTGCAATGTGAGTCCCTCCCACCGGCACGCAGTCCTCCCAAAACTGCTGTGGCGTGGGTCACCCTTCCATGGGGTGCAGAACTCCAAGGACAGGCTGCTCCACCCTGGAGGCAGGGGCCCACTCTCTCCACCAGGTCTCCCACTGGATCACAGCCCCCTCCAGACATCTACGTGCTCCAGCATGGGCACTTCCCCCAAGGGCTGTGGGTGCATCTCTGCATCCCCTGTGGGTCCCCAGGGGCTGTGGGTGGATCTCTGCATCCCCTGTGGGTCCCCAAGGGCTGCAGGGTCACAGCTGCTTCACCCCGGTCTCACCACGGCCTGCAGAAGAACCTCAGCTCTGGTGCCTGGAGCGCCTCCTCCCCTCCTTCTGCACTGACCTTGGTGTCACCATGTTCTTTTCCTCACATGTTCTCATCTTCTCCTCTTCTCTGGCTAGGAAAGAAACTGCACCTCACTTTGTTTTGATTTTCTTCTTAAATATGTTATCACAGAGGTGTTACCAACCCCACTCATTAGCCCAGCTTTGGCCAGCAGCATGTCCATCTTCAGAGCCATCAGGGATTGGCTCTGCCAGACATGATGGAAGCTTCAGCAGCTTCTCACAGGAGCCGGCTTTGTGGCCTCTCTCTGCTACCAAAAACCAGGCTGTGGAAAACCAACAGTCTCCTTGGCTTTTTCACTACCTCACATAGTCTTATGCACATTTGAATTTGTTTCATGAAAGAGTTGGAGATACTGGTTTTTAAATTGCCTTGCAGATAGTAATTAGACTTACTATTTTTGTTACTGAGTTGATGTGTTTTCCTGGAAATAGTTTTGGGCAGAATTCAATAAATATGGACCTTAATAATCATAACTTTGCTCAGTATTGTTACTTACCAGTGTTTAGTTGCTGTGGAACATGTGAATGTTCCTGAAGTGATAGTAAGTAAAGAAAAATATGACAGGCCCACAAGGAAAATTTCCTGACTATTGAGATGGTCATAAACATCAAAGTGTGGGAATATCAGAAAAGTGAAAATAGAAGTTCATAAGATTTACTAAGTTTAATGTCTGTGTAAGACTGAATCCACCAATAATATCTTCCTGAAATTCTGTTTTTATTGAAATAGTCACATTTATTTCCTGACTTTAAGTAATTTGGCATCACTTTGTGAGAAATTACTCTCACTTTCAAAGGTTTATTAAACCCAAAAAAAATACAGCAAAGGACTGAATAAGGAAAAAGGACAGCACACTGGGATTTGGTCATTGGCTGCTACAAACTCGTCCTTAAAAATGGGAGTTGCATCAGGCAGTGCTGACTCCTCCTAAAGTCTGCCAGTCAGCTCTTTTTCGCCATCCATTGGTGGAGACTTTCTTGTACTTGATTGGAAGTCAGGTGTTGTCATATCTTGCCCCCCTTTCCCCATTCTCAACTTCCCCATGCAAGGGGCTCAAGTACAAGCCTTCTCTCCACATGTTCTGCACAACCCAGGCTGTCCAGTGGCAGCAGTACAGAGGGGGTGAACGGGCACTATAGCAAGAACAGAGGACATCTAAACAACAAACCACAATAACATAACTATACATCAATAAATCTTCTCTTAACATACACACAATATTCATCTCTTAATTACGAGAGGCAATCATCCCATTACTTATCTATAACAACTTGCCAGCCTTACTGCATAGCCAAGGAATGCACATGTCCTAATGCAAATGATCACTTGGTCACCTGGTGTTGCTTACACAAGTAATAGTTGTAACTAAACAGTATGTATTATATAGTTTAAAATAATACTACTGCTGCTACTACTAATAACAACAACAACAACCAGTATTATAACTCACATTCTGCAATTTAGGGTAATGTTGTGAAAAGCAACATTACCCTAAATAAATAGCAAACAACATGTTTGCTATTTTGTAAAGAATGCTTCCTTTTCTATGCAAAAAATTTTTGATACTCAATATTCTAGGTACATGAACTTTAAACTTGTCAGACTGTTATATTTGAATATTATAGTAATTTGATTAAAATGTTGCCTATAAGGCAAAAGGTTCAGTTAATAGAATCCATATGTAATTAAAGTGCATAACCAAATGTAATCAGACCCCAGTGACTGGTGCCTTCATACTGATAGTTTTACAGTGGCCTCTGGGGTTGAAAGTTTATGTTACAGTTACCGATGTAGCTGTGCTCCAGAAAAAAAACAAGGCAATGTAGCTGTTGAAGCAGGTATGACAAGGTCTCAAACTGATAATCATACAAGAAAAGTAGCTGATAGTCTGAATTCTGCAGCTGTCTTCCACTTGGCAGGTGGAAGAAGCACAAGACTCCTGTATTGTACTAGTCAAAGTGTTGCATTCTGCAGCACCACTGCTATGTAAACATTCCTATATGAGGGAAGTATGTCCAATGAGAGCAAGTAACAGTGTATTTTTTTAATAATATAGTTGCTTGATTTGTGTGAATTCATGTTTTAATCATCTGAAAGTTATAGACACAACACTATGTACCAAGCCACAAAAGAAGTTTAAAAAAATTTCCTGAACTTAAAAAAAAAGTAAAATATTTTCTCTGGACAGTTTTAAGAGTTGACATCCTGTGTTAGAGTTCTCTAATCATCACCAGCACAATTTACAATCAGAACACACAGAGAGCCAGTTCAGACCAGCTCATCTGTTGACTTTGGCAGAAGCCCTTAATCTCACTGTGTGTAGCTGCCACTTGAGAGCTGGGGACTCGGCAGAGAGCCGAAGCAGGGTGGGATGCAGGGTTGGTCAAGGCATGAACACATAGGCCTGCTTCATTTCAACAGCCATATACTGCTTTTTTTTATACTCTTTTCATTTTACAGCCTTTTTTTTTAAAACCTGAAATTAAATGAGGACCTCTCATGAGCCACTGCGCTCCAGGCATAAGAAATTGTAATGTCTGGCTTCCAGAAACTGTCCCGTCAAAATGTGCTTCTGATTAGGTGGCTTAATTACAGCTGTGAAAACAATGTTGATTTAGGCCTCAAGATTCCAGTGCATGTCAGCCGTTATTAGCTAGCCTTGGACTGAAGCCACCATTTTAAAACTCTGTACCACTAAAGTCACACACTGCCTGACAACTTTTTATTTAGGCAGAAATGTTGCCAGAAGCAACACATTTTATGCAAAATATTTTTCATTGCACAAATTTCAAATGTGACACAGTTGATGGACATAAAATAGGTAGTTATGGGTGGACCTCACCAAGTCCAAAACCTAACTTTTGCAAAAAAACCCTACCCCAATACATCCCCCTCCCCCATTTCAAATAGGTTTTTCTAAAGTTTGACTGACATAATGCTTAATTTTAATTCCTTTAATTCAGTTTTATTCCAAATCCAGCATGTTGGTTTAACCACCCAATTTTATTGCATCTAAATTTTCCTGACAGTTTCATTTGCTGTTGGGAAATAAAATTGCCATTTTTGCAACATGGGAAATAATGGCTAGTTTCAAAACCAATATGTTTGAAACTTCCTTTGCCTGAAGCAGGTTAAGGCACACACTCAATTTACTTTAGGGGAAAAAAGCTCATTAAATAGTTTTTAATATTTTAATATAATTTAAATAACAGCTTTCACAGTGGGAAGGCTTATTAGGCCCATGTATTTACACCTGCAGAGAGGTAAATGTTTGGGTAATTAGGTGGTTTCCAATAATCAGTTTTTCAGTTGAGGGTTAGTACTGTAAACACTGTAGATGGACAGAAAGAGTGCTGCATTTAAACATTACATTTCCACTTTTAGCATTTTACTTTCAAGTGCTTAAGAAAGAGGCTTAAGTAGGGTTGATTTGGTTTTTGTGGGATTTTTTTGTTTTGTTTTGGTTTGTTTTAGTTTGGTTTTTTCCTTTGTTTGGTCTGCTCTTCAGCTCTCCTTAATGACATGAATTGGCTAAGGAATGTGAGAGAATGTGTGTGGGTGTTAACTCTCAGCAGAGGTCGGTACTTTTGAAAAGTAAAATCTACATTCTCACTTCACTGTTGCTATGAAATTCCAAATGTCCATGCTGTGTGGTTTAATGGAAACCATGAAGTTCCTAAATGACCACAGGTTTGTTCCGCTGTTAAGCACAAAACAAATCTTTCAAGTCATTGGCTAAGTCTCAAAAAAGGAGGGTCATGTTTTCAGGAAGGTAATCTCCTTTCCTTTTTTTTTCCTTCATGGTTTGCATTTCTATGGCATTAGAAATGTGTTCCTAGTGAGGTACTGGAACTACCAGCTCGCAAACAAAAATCCTCAGTTCCCAGGACTGAAAACAAGACACTTGGAAGCTAAAGAGGTATTCATCTTTTACCCTAAATACGGGCCAGTACAGCAATAGTACCTTCAGGAGCAACTAACTGGAAATTAATTTCGAGAAAATAATGATTTGGATAAGGAAGCAAGTCTAAAGTGTAGGTTCAAGTTTGTCCTGTAAAAAATCATCGTGCATTCATTCTCTGCCTGCAGCAGATTGGTGGAGAGCAAGGCAGTGTATGCCTACACTTTATTTCATTCAGTTTTCAAAGGAGAAATACTGGAATGAGCTAGTCTTCTATTTTCTTTGCAAATACTAGGTGGGGTTTCCTGAAAAAGAATGTTTCAGAAATGCCCGAGTTGCTGTGGAGGGCAGCTGTAAGTCAGGAGACAACCATGTGATGGCTTTTTCCTTATTAGATACCTTTGCACTAGTCTTTTGAAATGTGTTTCATTGGTAATACACAATGAGTTTAATTCATCAGCCACATACGTTTTCTTCCTGTTGGCTACACACTGCTGTTTCTTTTGCCTTCTTCCCGCACCTATCAAAGGAGCATTTCCAGGACATCAAATTAAAAGAAACATTCATATATTATTACATATATTGTTAATGCTGTAGTAGAAATGAAAGTATTGGGAGTGCTAGGGTGTTATTCTGAGAACTGGGTATTATAGACCAGGACATTTAACCCTGGGAAAAAGTTTTTACAAAAGAACAGAGCTAAGGACACCATTTTACTGTCTTTAGAGAAGAAAAGGAATATTCTCTACAAAGGCAGACAAATTCACTTCTTTCCAGACTCAAGGACTTTTACTCAGGCCAGAAGGTGCTTCCTCCTCCCTTTTGAAGAAGTTATTTCAAGAAAGAGAGCCGGGAAGCTTCTATTATTCCCTGCTAAACTGTGGGTTAAACATAAAGGGAATGTCTGTTTGTTCTGAGACTCTGAATTTGCTGAGAAATTTTTGGAGGGGATTAAAGCATAGCTGTGCCTGAATGAGTCTAGCATAGATGCTTAAATGGTGAGTGAATCCATGCAATCCAGTCTGTCATCTTTCTGATATTTTCTTGACATTTTAAGTTTAAATCCTACAAGTTATACTGTTGTGAATAATTATTTTCTTGTTTTCACACCTGTTTGGTTTTATGTTTCAAGCTAAGTATTTAAAGCACTGTTTATAAGGAGAAAATTCAGTGCTGATCTTCAGATATTAACTTTGATAAAAAGTGCAAGATGTGTAGATGCACCCTGTGGTTTGCAGTTCACTTGATCAGGATGATAGATAATAGAAAGACAGTTTTTGTTGTCTTTTTGCTGTTCTTGTTTACTTTATACTACTAGCTCACTGCCTAGATCACAGGGGGAAAAAAAAGATTAGAGTATGACCTAGGGCAGTGTTGCCAGGAGCCTGTCTCTTTCTCGGCTAGTAATGCGTGTATGTGCAGCATGCGCTTGTAACATGGTGTGGCTAATATTACATTCACCCATTAAGAAAAATAATAATTAAATTAAAAAACATATATGTGTACACACACACACACTCTTTTGTGTTTTGTAAAGGTAAAGCTCGTGTTAAGAGGTTTGTGTTTCCCTCTGGGTGGCAGAGAGGTACCTCGCAGTCAGCCTTCCCTCGACGGGACACAACTGTCTCTGATGCTCTGTCTCCTCTTGGTTTCTGCTTCTGGTGCAGTCTGTACTGGGGGTAAGATCATGGGAGCACAAGGAGCACAAGGAGCACAAGTATTGTCTCTATTGTCCCCCAGCAGATTTTACTGCCAGAACTAACCTCACTAGTCCACACAGGGGAGGGTGGATCCTCTTTAGGCCAAAGGGTGATTGATAGTGAGTGGAGTAAAGAAGGGTAGATGCAAACCACAGCAGTCAACTTTATTTTGCACCTTTCTAGAATTTATGAAATTGTTTTCCTGTTGAATTGTTAATGCTCTTTTCACCTGCCTTCTCCTATAATTGTGCATGTTTCCATCCTTTTCAACTGTGAAAAAACTTTTGCATTCCATTCTGTGACATGATTGCAGAAGAGTAACATATTTCTTCAAAAAATAAATATGTTTGCCTACTTCCATTTGCTTGCATTTTGTATTTTAAGCATAAAAGTTAATGTGACAAATGAAGAAAAACCAAACCTTTGAAATATATTAGAGAATACAACTTGTGGAGATAGACAGGAAATTCAATTAGTGCACAAAGCATAATATTGTTCTTAGCACATAATTTTATTCCTGTAATGTTGGCGTGATTTAAGGGAATACAGACAGCAAGTTACATCTTCATCTTTCTTTTTGCTGAGTCTTACATATTTAAGATACACTGTTTAATATTTACCCATCTGGATTATTTATTTATTTATTTATTTAGTTGCTGTTGTTTCTGAGTTATGTGTAAAAATTTTTAGTTGAATTCTGTGAAACCCACATCAGGTAGAGAAGGCACAGTTTTTATAGTTGATCATAGTGAGGACCTGTTTTCTCCAGAGACTGAAGTCTGGGAAGCAGTTCGACCTGTTGAATAAACTAATCATTGAACAACTTTTTAAAATGGGAAATGGGCACTCCACAGGGTAAAGAGCTTTACTGTCAGCTAAAAAGTTGTTATTATGATTTATTGTGATAGTGATCTTGATTATTCAAATAACATTTGTTTTTTCTTCAGTTTGTTTAACAGTTGAGTTAAAGAAATTGATTTAGAAAGAAATGTTCTTCTTAAAGTGTAATTTCACTTCCCTATTTTACAAGAATTTGAGGGGTTTTTTGACTTTGAGAAATGCAACCATTTGGAAAGACAGGAGCCTCTTTTGCTCAAGCAATCAATTCACCCCCCCCTCCCCCTTTTTTTTTCTTCTTTGTGGTGGAAGGGAGGGTACCTTTAAAATGAACAGTGAATAATAAAATTTGCTAAAAATATGGTCACAAATAGTGTGGTAATCACCAGCAGAGTTTCCCTGATAGATGTGATGATACTAGGAAAGCAGTGACATTATGATGGCACAATGATTCCATTTCATCCTTTTCAGGTGGTGTAACTCCTTGAATTCCTAAAAGAACTCCTGTTTTCAGAGAAGCCTATAGAAATCTTAAAGCCACACCTTTGGATGTGGGTCTCAACTGAAATTTGCCCATAAACTCATAGTTGATTCAGTTAATGTTGCCACAAAGCTAACATTGCAATACTTGCCTCTCTTGAATTTGTATGTTCAGCAGTACCTTGTAAGACTTTTATCCTATCTAGGTGATGAAGATGATTTGACACATACAGTTTCTGAAGGCCAGAACCACAATAATGAAATAATTCACTAATTTTTCAGCTTTTGTTAGCACTGAGGGTCTCCTTTGATCACAGAAGGATCATCTTGTATGGTGCTTATATGCTTATGGTCAGGCATATGCTATATGCTCCTGTTAGTCTTTCAAAGCCTGTGTGACATCAGATTTCCTTTCACAAGGCCTGTTAAATCTCTTGCATTCTTTTGGGAGTCTGAACATTAAACATTATAACTTAACCAGGGCTTTGCGAAGTTTCCTGACACATCAAGTCATACAGTTTAGTTTTAATTTGCATATGTCAAAACATCCTGTTGCTTTAAGTATTTTGAGTTTAATTTAATAACTTACTGAAGTTTTTTGTGCTTTAAATATGAGATGTTTTAGAAGACTGTAATCTTAATGGGACCTCTGAGTAGAGAAATTGTAGGTATAATTCTGGAATGTACAAGGCACACCAAATTACTGAAACATCCCTGTTCTGGGGGTTTTGTTGGGTTGTTTTAGAAAACCTAATTTTTTAAACTTGTATTACACCTTTCTGGTTTTACAAACCAAAAGGCTGAAAAACATTTTCCCAAATCTTCCTCTATGCTCTTCATGACTGATGAAAGTTTGGAGTGTTGTATGTGTTGGTAGTTTCTGGGTTTTGGGCTGTTTTTATTTCTTTGTTTGTAGCATGTGGTGGTAGTGTCTGTTTTTTGGGGTTTTTTTGTTGCTTTTAACTTTGCTATCAGAGTACAGATTTGGCTTAAATATATATGAAAGGATGAAATGCCATTAGCATTTTTTTAATGTTTATTCATCTAAAATATGATTGGTATGCAGGAAATATTAGTTCTGTTTGCCTAGTGGGCTCACTTGAACTGCATATTGAGTCTCACAGAAAGAGACAATCTAGTACCTGAGCTAAGAACAATTCTTGGAGGCTTTACTCAGGAGGCTAGTAAGTAGAAAAAGTACTATTGAAGTAATTATTAATTTTTTTAATTTAATTTCAGTCCGATATATAATTGCATATATAGATTTGGTCAAAACCAACAAAGACAGTAAACCTAGCTCACCCACACTCAAGTTGTTTATAACTGATAAGTTTGATTTCTGGCCCAGTTACTGTAATTTGGATCTTGAATTTACAGAAGACCTACATATCAGCCATCAACTGAAACAAAGCCTAAAATATTTTTCTCGGCTATTCAGATATCAACTGATACTTCATAAGCAATATTGTTGGAAAGCCTACTGTTTTCCCTAATCATTACTGTTATCAAACTGCCCTTTAGGACTCTTTTGAAGATACACTGCTTCAGATATTGCATGTAATCTGTGGGAGAAGGAATAATTCCCTCCTAAAGTTACCTCAGCTAAATTTTACTGGGGATCAATGAACATTAAAGTACTTGCCTTGAATAAGCAAACAAAACTTAGAAAACTATGCTAAACCTACAGGGAGCCAAATGTACCTCTTTGTGGTGAATCTGTCTGTGATCTAATTTATGGTGGAGTGGGATGGAGCCCTTATCAGGATTTTGGCTAGGAGGTAGAAGCCTGCAGATCTGCAGTGGGCTATCCAGAAAATCTACATGTATTGGCCAGCGCTAAAAAGATAGAATCGTTTGTTCTCCTAATACCTTGATGATTTTAATAATAAACCTCCATTTTGAGAAAATGAAATTGGCAGTAACACTAGTTCACTTTGAAACATGGTATAAGTCAGTCATTCTTTGCTCCATCACTAGAGGATCTTTTTAAAGAGACTACTCAGTTTAATACAGTTATTTAGATTAACTGAGATTCAGATTCGCATGTAGTGCAACTGCGCAGGTGTTCTGACTCAAAATGCAAGTGTTTGTATTTTATATATGAGATGCCAATCAGTCTGCTTTTCAAATAGGTGCAGATAGGTTGCATAAACCATTTCTGTATCCCGTTTATGGTCCTAGTTCCATTGTCTCCAAAGAGTGAACTTTGATCTACTCCTCAGTAGCAGATAGTAAAGGCTGGCAAATCTTGACATCAGCATTTCTCTTGTCATTTCAGGATTACAACCACCAGATTAAAATCTCAATATCTAGTGAACCAAAATAATATTTGTTCATTTACAAGATCTACAGTAATATTATTCACTATGAGGGCATGCATGTCCCTGACACTTCATTTTAATTCTGAGTAATGCCAGTTTCCTACATGGAATCTGATTGAGGTGTTCACTGTATTTTCTTCATTGCTACAAAGCTATCCACTTCTGCACTAGCAGCCTCTTCCAGAGGTATGTGAGTTCCAATTCTTTATGATTTGCTGCTTTTCACCACCTTTCATAAAGACAGGTTGGTTATGTTCTTCCCATAAATTCCTGTCATGAGAGGAGTCTGCTTTACATCTTAATCAATGTATTTCGTTTCTTTTTTTCCTTGCATCATGCTTAGGACATATCTTGAGCTTCTACTTTCTACAGTCTTGATGTCTGCTTCTCTTTGTGAAAATAAAAATTCTTGAGTGGAAAAAATGCCCTTTCAAAGATTTTTAAAGAGAACTGCAAGGGTACTTTCCCTGTAGATAGGAAAGAAAATAGAATACATAACCCACGTGAGCTTGCTGTAGTTTAGCAAACCAGAATCTTAAAGGGCTATGTTGATAGTTTTTGAGCCCTGTCTTGCTGGAATTTTGGTAGTTGAAACCCATAAGGGCAGTAGAAGCTATTTGCTATAGTGGTTTTCATAATTTCACTGTCCAGACACCAGTACTCAATCCACTTACCCTCTTCAGCACAGAGCACTTGAGTGTCATCAATACTTATTACATACATATTGACTTTTTAAGGGACTTTTCTGACCTACGCCGTGTATTTATATAGAAATATACTTGGGAGAACTAGTGAGCAAATCAAAGTATTCTCAAAGCATCTGTCAGCAAAGTAACGGTGAGTTGTGTGTTCGGTGTTATTTTTCTACAAGCTATCAAATGAATCCTAAAATGTTAATTTCCAAATTCTTAATAGATAATTTGTTTTATTAGTTATACAGATCCATATTTCTAAAAATACTCCTAAAAATATTGTGTATTTGGCAGAAATGCATAGGAAAAATTAATCTTCTGCATACCTAAAGATTTTTTAATGCAAGAAAGCTTAGTCATAAAGACACTTTCATTGTTTGCAGCCTTCCTCCTCTATGTTGTTAAGTGCTACTATTGTAAATAAATTACTTTTTTCCCTCTTTCCCCTTGAAACAAAATTGCTGTTACAGTATATTTTTGCTAAGTATAAAGTGATTGACGTATTTTACTGGATCAGTGTAATTTCCTTTTTTGCCAAAATTGCTGTGATTATCATCTCTAGGATGGTTTTTGGTGAGAGATTAATAAATGCACTGCTGGCAAAGGTCCACTATCCTTGTTCCATTTAGTAGCAGAATGCCTAAATTGTAGTTGAGCCGGTTCGTCGCAAACAGACAAAAAGGAAGGTAGCATTTTGCTGTGCGTGAGCAGTTAGAGGGCAAGCAGACACCGTGCACCTTGACCACCTATTATGAAGCTTTTTGCTGCAATGTCAAGTGAAAGCGAGTTAATTGGGTGAAGCTGTAGAGCATGTTAGGGGCATGGTAAAGGGTTGCTGTCTGACAGCTGAATGTCAGCAGAAGCTAGTGAAGTGTGGCTGAGAGACAGAGACCTGTCACAAAGTTCATGTGGACTGTAGCACTGTTAGGGAGATGAAACGTGGTTCTGTCTCACTTTCTCCCTCATTGCATTCAAGCACCTTAAGATTTCACACTGTATGTGTCAACCCTTGTTCTCTAAGCTGTTTTCTCCTAACACTTCTGCATTCAAATGATTGGACAGAAGATGCTAATGTTTGGCAAAATGAATGTAAATATACTTCTTTCCTTTTTCTGCTAGAGCAGCAGTATACATCCAACACAGATGAAACTTTGAAGGCTTACGTCAGACAGTCTCACTGGATAGGAACTAGGATGGTGGCTGAATACATATCTCGTGAGAATATGAAGTTTAGCACTTCAACTAGTGCAATAGGGACTGTTTTCCCAAAAGAAAAGGCTAAGTAGAGGGTGGACTACTTTGTGAGCTGCTGGTGCCTTACCATGGCATTGTGAGTCTTTTAGTCTCTGATTGTAGTCCCCTCCTCCCCTTCTTGCTAGAAAGAAGTGGAGTGCTGAAAGGGAACCATGAATGACATACCGATGTAAGGCAATGAGAAGCTGGGGGAAAAGTCACGTAGTAGAAAAGCCTTCCTTGGAAGCAAGAGAGGCATCATTTAAAAGCAGGGATGATCTTACACACTGCTATGAAACATAGAGTACCTTTCAGTGTTGTTTGCAGCATGCAGCAGAAAGTAAAACAGTAAACATTTGGGTTGGCCACTCAGATTCAAAACAAATAAATAAATAAGTAGAAGTTGCTTCCGGTCATGAGAAAGTGGAAAGACAGTGGTAGGTATCGTGGGCAAAACGTACTAAGAACTTAAGTTCTAAAGTAGTAAAAGCTCTAAAAGTACTAAGTACTCAAGAATTTGGAAACTTGGATTGAAATTAAAACAGACCAATAATTTCGCCATGAAAAAAAGAGCATGGCTTTGTTTGTCTAATACCTTGGTATTAATAGCGTCGTGCAGAGAATTTGACCTAAAATTGGGAAACTTCCCTGTTTCCAGTGAAGCATCTGGAACAAAGGCTTACAGTATTGGCTGTGTGTGGAATTTAGCCAAAACTTTTAGAAAACATCAAAATTAACAATGCAGAACCAAGTTATTTGTCTTTAAGCCAACCAAACATTGAAGATAAAGTGTTTAGCTGGCATGATAATGCATCCAATCTTGTGTGTTCTTCAAACATACCAGGTTTAAATATGTTTGAATGAATCAGGATTTTCTTTAAAAAAAAATACAATATATAATGAAATCTTTGTCTTAATTGCTTTTAATTAAGCCTCCAGAGTGTGATTTCACTGAATGAATTAAATGCAAGAGCATTAGGAAAGTAAGAAAAATTTTAATTTCCCTGTATTACAGACTCATACTTGTTTAAAAATTGAAAGTGGAAGAGGGAATTCTTGATGATGAAAAGAGCCATTAGTATTGTTGGCTAGCAGCATCCAAAGTATGTTGTGTGTCTACCTTTCTGACTTAGTATGGCAGCCCACTGAATTATTCTCTGATAGCAAATTGTCTGCACAATCCAGGCAGGAGTGCTGACAATTAAAATTTATACCAAATGTTACCATTTTCTTACACTGTGTCAGATCACCAGTTTTGTCCTACAGCCTCAGCATACAGAATTGCAAGATCACTGACACGGGAAGCAAACTTTCCAGTTTCGGTCATACAATTCCTGCTTTGCAGAAGTTTGTAACTAACATTGCATTACACTGACATCCATCCACAAGTAATACTTTAGTTTTAAATACCCATTTGTAGTATTTGATTATTTCAAATAAGTCAGAAAGTAAGAAATGGCTCTTGGAGCTACTTTTAACAGATAGAAAAAAAAAAGGTGCAGCATACTGGAAGTCCCTTGGCATTATCTGGCAAAAGGCAAGTCAGTTTTGGAAATAGCGGTCTGAGTAGGTTGTGAATTTTCTGAAAAATGAACATCTTTTATGTGGAAATAGGGTTTTCACATAAGTGCTGCAAAATGGTTATTGAAGACAGTGGTTCTTTTTTAACACGTACTGGAATTGACATTGCACCAGTGAAGTTATGCAAGCTGTAAGGAAGCATAGGTGGCAAAAACTGAAAAGAATATTATCGGCCATTTGATTTGCTGTCTACTGATATTACTTTGTATTTGTATGTTGTGGAGTTGGGCTGCGAGGAGTGAGTATCACAAATCAGTTGTGGAGAAATATATTGACCATTTCTCACTTTCCCTCCACCATTCTCTGCATCTGTGTTTAACTTAAAGTTCTTCCTACTCTTGAGAAACTGTGCTACTGCAATTACAGAGATTTTAGGAGTTGCTAGAATTCTGAAGAAAGTAAAGTGGGTCCTCCCTCTGCATTTCTGTTTACTGACAGGCATCCTCACACACCTATGTGTCCTGTATTCTGGCAAATTACAGATCACTTTCTGGCCTTGTAATTCAATTTTGTTTCATTTACATTGAGATATAACACTGAACTTGTTATCATACCTACACCATCACATAGATGGGGAACTCTCATAACTTGTATTCAGTATTAATCATCATGCCCTTTTGTCTCTTATTTGGTCTCTTCTGATTCTGAGCAGTTTCATGGCTTTTTTTCCTCATTTGGAAAGCCAGTTGTTATTGCATGCATAACCCAGAAGCCTTAATGCACAAAAATCCTATCACTATTATTCTGATTTTCTAACAATGTATTTTTTAATAAGGTAGTATGCTACATGTCAGAAGAAAGCACTAGAGGAGTTTGGGCTACTGTGTTTTGAAACTGAGTATTTGAAAGCAGTTTGAAGTGACAAAAATTAGTGGCAGGAAACCTGAGAAGTGGAAGAAGTTTTTGTAATAACATACGTAGCTGAGGGAAATTGAAAAGCTGTGAAAATTGTCCAGTAAAATTACCTTTGTGTAGATTTTGAAGGCTGAAACTGTTCTGACTAATTCTGCAGCTTCAGCTGTAGATTTTTTTCCTGCAATTGAAGATAAACATCATACTTGTAACAGTTTATTTCCTTTTGTAATTATCTGCACCACTGTCATAACATGTGCATGGTCTTCTAATTTCAAGTGTCCAACTGTGCATGTTATTCCACAAATATGGATATACAAAAGCAAAATGGGCATCTTTGATCACAACATGATGCTTTTGGGTAGGCTGACATTGCAATAAAAACATAATACAATGATATAATAAATGATGGTATCAAAATATTCCATCACAATATCATCATAATGAAGCAACCCACTATAAATGAGTTTTAACTGTGGTAAAACAGCTCATATGTCATGAGACAACCTTTAAACTAGATCTTAAATTTGACTGTAAGTTAGTTACAGAGCAACAATAGAGAAGAAATGTTTTGGAAATCTTTTCCACGTCTATTAAAAAATTGTTTGGGTTAACTAAAGTTTAGAAAGCAATTATTCCATAATATAGAGTAACTTTTCAGATTTTGTCTTCAAAAAAACACGTTTTGTAAAATTAGGTGATCAAAATTTGAAAAATGTTCACAGGACATGACCAATTACTATATTACATAAATATTTTGAAAGCATGTTTTTGCTAGACATATGTGTCCTAGATATTTGTTTATCTGGTGAAGTGTAACAGTTCAGATGGAGTAATGTATGGCCTACAGGGTAAATAAAAGTGCCAAACAGACACCTGATTTCAGATAAATCATTTCTCTTTGAAAAATTACCTAAATACATATTTATATGATGGATTATCACTACAGCTCTGGCATAGTCATTTGAGTTTGTAAATTTAAAACCCTTTTTAAAAAGGTGTTTAAATATAATAATGATGAAAGTGGTCTGTTGGGGAAATTATAACTGCCTTTAAAATTCCTCTCTAAAGGGATGTGTTCAGAAAATGAATATTATAACAGATCTATAACAGAGTATTTTTTCTTCTAACATATAGAGTACTATCTTTTTATTCATCATGAAGGTATATAAAGATATTGGATCAAAACAGATCTTAGGACTAAAATTGTTTTTTACACCAGTCACATTGATATTAAATCTGATTTCCCTTCTGTTCAATGACTAGAATTCTGTTCTTTGTAAGAAGTACAGCACAGGGTCTAGATAACTAAACCAGAGCTTTTTTTTTTCCCCAGCAATGAAGCTTTTACTGTAACATAGTCTATTGACTTGCTGCCAGTCATTAAGTTTCATAATTTTTGTTTTTGCAACTCTCAAAGGAAATCTGATTTCTTACCTCTTTACTGGATTTTTTATGCCATATTTTTTTAAAAAAAACCCTCACTACAGCTTGGAAAAGAGTAATACGTGAGTGTAATCATAGTATGAGATTTTTCATTCATTGTGGTATGCTGATTACTTGAGGTGTTGAAAGCAGTATGTTTAAATTTGTCCTCAATATTTGTTACCCAGAGTCAAACCCATTTGTAGCTTGAAGCTTATTGATTTATTTTTTTTTACACATAGAAATTTTTTTAGAACATCACAAGTTGTTTGTGCATTTCAATACTGCTGTAATGGTTTTAATGAATGATTCTTATTTTAGAGAGAATTTTGCGTGCAGTCAGTTGATTATAGTGTACAAAGAAGAGGCTGTCAATTGGTGTATTAGCCTTCACTGAATTCTCATTTCAGGTTGGCTGGAACACTGAGATCTCATTTTAGGGGTTCTTATTTGGTAGGGTAGAGCTCAGAAGGACTGAAAAACTAGAGTATTACATATCTGACTTCCTAGTCCTGCTGGTTATTTCATCCTCGTCAGACCTAACATTTAGAAAAACTCAGGGCACTACCTCATTTTAACTATGTACTTGAAACCGTCATCTAAATTTGCTTCCGTATGAGTTCTTAATGAAGGTCTAGCATAGCCTAGGAGTTTAGAGTGGCTGCAATATAGCTTGTGGTGAAATCAGGAAATCAAAAGTGTTCGTATCAAAGGGACCTGTTGAAGTAGGTGTTAGAGGCAACAATTGGTTTTTCTTCAGCAGTGGTAACTGAGGGAGGGGGAATCTTTCACGAATGTGTCTTTATACATATAATTGAGACTGGATTTGTTGAAATATGAATATACACACACCCTTCAGCCTCTCTCCAAATTTATATGAGTTAGTGTGTCTGTAGATACGGGTTTCTGCCTCAATGTGTGTGTGTTTATATATGCATTTATACTCTTCCTTAAATGATGAAAAGAAAGTGTTCTAAACTTCAGAGATACTGAAATGGCCATTCAGTGTGTTAATTTTTTTATTCTATAATTATGCTTTGCATATGATGCTTTCATATATTATAAGACCTGATTAAATTTTTGTTATTTTCACACAATGCAGTGCATTGGTAAAGGGCAGAAGAGCTATGTGTCATTGATTTTTCTTTTCTTTCTTTAGGGGAATACAGAATGTCGTTCTTTTACCATTTTCAAAAGAATTGCTAGTATTGATATACTGATATTATCCATAATCTGTCAAAGTACAATGCCTGATGTTTTAGTGCTGGAAGTTCTTTAATGTTGAATTATCTGTTTGATTGAATGTTGAGACGTATTGAAATATGAATCGTGTTCCCATCAATGTACATTCAGTGTGTGTTTTCTGGCCATTTTCTTACAGGCTAACATTTGAAGAGTATTAAGTGTTTGATTTCAATTGATGATGATATATATTTTAATAAACCCAAATACATTCTATAATTTGCATGTCATGTGTTTCCTAGTAACAGTGACGGGGAGACTGGAAAACATTTCTTTATTAGATGAAAAAGAAATCTGGTAATTGTAATGAAGAGGGGGTAAAAGTTCTCTATAAGTATTTGTAGCACTTCAAATACAGGAGGTTATTTTTTTCTAACACTTACTTGGGCAGAATACCTGAGAAAATATGCCTTGTTTCTTTCTATTAAATATGGCTATTGGCTCTCAGGTACCAAAGTAAGTGTTTAAAACAAGAAGAAAACACTTGCAAATACTTCATATACATACTTTTGTGAAAGGAATTTAACACTAAGTGTAAATTCTCTTTGTGCTTTGTTTTTTTTTTTTTATTTTTTATTTATCATTCCAGGAAACAAGAGGTAGTTCAAACATCAGCGTGGCTCCAAGCTAGAAATTCAGCCTGACCAGAGTTCTGTCCTAGACTTTTTGGCATTGCAAGCTGAACTTGACACATCCTACAGTGTTATGCAAAACAGAGACAGTTCTCTGTCTTCAATCTGTTTCTTCACCCTGGATGTCACATCCAATCCCAGAAGAACAATGGAAAATGAATTTTCAGATTCTTAGTATCAATAATCTTCTAGAAGGGAAAAATTATATTAATGTAAAATGATGCAATTAAAGTGTAATTTTTTGCTATCTTTGAATTGTAGCTCAGCGTTTGTATTTTTTGACATTAATTTTATGGTATTGTGAAAATGTGCATTTGTATGTTCACATTTCTGCACCTGTCAGTTTTGCATACTGAAGCAGTTATTTCTTTAAACTTTTATTTATTGCAGTTGTTCATTTTTTATGTAGTATATTTTTAAATGTTAAAGAATGACACATTTTGGGTAATTTTCCTCAGTCTTAAAAAAAAATCAATAAGCCATTTTAGTCTCTATCTATCAAAGTTGTTTCATACTTGTCTATTTTAAAGCAGGACTGCAATACTTTAATAGGATTGAGAGAGCTATTTGAAATGTATGCCAATGATTCCTGTCATTTCATGGCAGCCCTGCCATGGTTCACTGAGCCCCCTCTTTTCTCTTGTCAGCTCAACTGAAGACAAGCATTTAGTTGCAAACTTTAAGCAGGTTGTGCAAAACAGAAATGATGTGACTGCTTCTCTTCCTGCACAATAATGTCACTGCTGGTCAATGTGAGAAGGTCAGGTTGCTCCTTGTAAAGCTACATGATACCACTTGCCTATTTGAACAAGTTAAGTTAACCACTGAATCTGGTCCCTGCAGGCGCTGAAAACTCACCCTTTTATCAAGTCTGCATTTCATAAGAAAGAACAATTGTGGAGAGAGGATTTCTGATGATATGTTTATATACTTTATAAGGACAGTTCCCAAACCAGTGTTGCAGGTAATATATTTAGTTTAAGCTGAAAGACTAAAAAGTAATGGCTGTTTTGACCTTCAAATAGACTCCTTTTTTGTTGTTGTTGGTAGGACCCAAGAGTGACGCCCATCTTTGATGCTGACAGAATTTAAAGCAAGGCCATTGCCCTGCATTTTCTGCCTTGTAGCACACAAAAGTAAAATTGTATGTCAGGCCGAGATGTCGGGGAGCTGACAAGATGCCCCAGTGACATTTCAGCTGGAAAGAGCAAGTGTCTTGCAACCAAGTGGTCAAATATCAAATAATAGGTCAAGCAGGAAGGAGCTGAGTTCTAACCACAAAGAGGTTTCTGGTAACTTACTTGACAAGCTTTTGGGTGCTTTGTGGCTTGACAAAGTGATGTTCTGTTGGGTATCGCTAGACAGACTGTTCTTTATCGCCTTCAGAAGATCAGACATTGACATTGATTAAACTCTTTAACCCTTAAAGGTTAAATCCTAGCATTTTCATCCTTGTGAATGAAGAACAAAAGAAATTTTTAATATACCATTTGTTTTCATATTAATCACAGAACTCCCTAGTGATATTAACTTTTGATGTGCTGTGTAGTTTTTGACAAAAAAATTGAATGCAAAATCTATATAATAGATTGTTTCTCAGTATAGGCCAGTGGTACATTAGAAAAATAATATTATGCATTATGGAATTTGTAATTTCATCTAATATGTCAAATGTAGGGTTTGATTTTAAGGCTTCATGACTACTACTGAAATTCCATTTTGGATGGAAAAGAATATATGCATAAATGTTTTATCACTTAAAATGAACAAATCTTCCAACTACCCTTGTTTTCAAGTACTCTAGAATCGTAGAATATCCTGAGTTGGAAGAGACCCACAGTTATCATCAAGTCCAAATCCTAGCCTTGCACAGGACAATCTCATGAGTAACAGCATATGCCTGAGAGCACTGTTCAAATGCTTCTTGAAGTCTCTTAGGCTGGTGCTGTGACTACCTCCCAGGACAGCCTGTTCCAGTACCCAACTACCCTCTGGATGAAAATCCTTTCCTTGATATCCAACCTAAAACTCTCCTGACACAACTTCAAGCCTGCAATTCTCTTGGGTCCTGTCACTGGTCACTACAGAGAAGACATCGGTGCCTGCCCCTCCTCTTTTCCTCTTGAGGAAGTTGTAACTGCAATGAGGTCTTCTCAGTCTTCTCTTTTCCAGCCTGAGCAAAGCAAAGCACTCCTAATAGGCCTTTTAATTTTCAACGGAAGACCTTTAATCTAAGGGAGGTTCAAATGTTCAGATATTCTCTTATTGTGCAGTCCATTGCTCATAGCCTTTTTGTACATGTATGTTTGTATAACAATGCAGAGCCATGAAATGCCAAATAATAAATCTTGAAGAACTCTTACATGTAAGAGTCAGCTGACAGAGGAAGAACATTCATTTTCTTTGTGTATTTAGTCTTGAATAGGGAAGAAGGAAGTTTTCATTTTCCTCCAAGTGGGTTGGCTCCACTCTTTCATGACTGTGACTGTTCTTGAAGGCACCACAAGTACTGTATTCTGCTTTTTCAAATTTAATTTCAAAGATCTATTAATATGAAGAATAAAAGAATATATTTCATTGATCATTTTCCTCTCTACTGTGTATAGATGCATTTAAGCACTTTTAAAGGTATATTGTCATGGCACTCTACAGTTTGAGAAAGTAAGTGCCTACTTTTTGCTGTGTGGTCTCAAACTGCTGAAGATTTGCAGTCTACTTGTACCTTTCCCATCATTGCGAGTCTATGTGGTATTGTGCATGTAGAGACAGGAAAAGGATTTCTTTCTGAAGTCCCTATCTTACTGAGATTAGGAATATCTCCTCTAGTTACAGCTCCAGGCATGGTTTTGTCATTTCACAGGGATCATAGCAATAGCAAACTGAGTGTAGTTAATAGGATGATCTAACAAGCTATCATTTCTCACAAGAACTAGTTTGTAAGTTTTCATTGAAGGAGAACATCTACCTCATTCACTCTATTTAAATATTGACTGAGTTATGTACCATTTCTTTTAAAGCCATCCACTTTGAAGAGACTTTGAAATATATTTTATTTGGCTGTCAGAGGTCCCATTTGTAATCAAAATCTCCTCTTTCTTACATTGTGAAGAAGCTGAGAGTAGTAAACTGCATTATCTTTAGTGTGATACCCCTGAGTTGCTTTTTCTTCCATTTGGTAAAGTGAAATTTGATATAAATTCCAAATAAGTAGAAGATTCCCTGTTAGTAGTTTACAAATGTAGTTTGTAGCTTACCAAAGCATATCTTTCCCTATCATTTGGGGACACAATAAAAGTCATGCTTGTATAGAATGTGGCAAGACAGTGCCATAACAGTAGCTTTCAACAGACCATCCTGTTTTCTACCATCTGCTCTGCCTTGCTTTGAAAATTACAGAGCTTTAGGTCTTGATCCTTACTTTCAAAGCTTTTCATTTTTAGCCTGGAATTTAAAGGGGACTAGTTCCACTTGTTTCATCTCAGCACTCCTTTGCAAGAGCAACTAGTTTCCTTAGAAGAAAGACTGTATTTGGTGGGGTTAAAATAATCTCCATGGTTTTTGAATGTGGTGCAACAAATTATTGGCTTTCTGGTCAGTCTCAAAATTAATATTAATTTATTTACTAACCAAGTAACACATGTCTGAAAAGAGATTGTATAATACATTATTTTTCCCTGCAGTAAGTTTTATAGCTCTTAATACAAGTTGTGTTTGTGCCTTTGTGCACACTATGTATATCTTTCTCAGCAAAGATTTTGGTTATTGGACTGACGATATTATGACTCCACATACTCTAAGCAATTCCTTAGAGTGCTGTCTGTACTACACTAATAGTACAGACGGGTTTTTTGGCTCCTGTCTCCCACAGCTATTTTTTTAATTCAGCAGAATTCAATGACTGTCAAGTTGAATAGGCATTTATGGGAGTATCGTCCATTGTAAAAGATGTTGCATGCTTTTACCAAGTTAAACCAAGGGAGCTGTGGTTTCATGGCTCTGAAAATCATCTGTTCCAGCACGCCCCCTTAGTCAGCTACAACAGGTTGCTGAACATTGCCTTTTCTCCTGTCACTAGGCACCACAGAGGACAGTGTGGCTCCATATTCTTTACAGGTATTTACACAAGTTGGTAAGATTTCCCTGAGCCTTCTCTTCTACAAGCTAAAAAAATCACAGCTCTCTCAGCCTCTTCTCTTATGAGAAAAGATTATGCCTCAGTCATTTTATTAGTCATCTTTTTGGTCCTTCACTGGACTCACTTCTCTATTTCCATCTCTCTCATGTTCTAGGGAGGTCTGGACTGGAGCCATTACTACAGATACAGAATCATCAATGCTAGATTAGGGGGGAATGATTGCCTCACTTGACTTGCTGGCAGCTCTCTTCCTGATGCAGCCCAAAAGGGCTGTTGGCCTGCTTTGCTGCCAGGGCACATTTCTGCCTCATGGTAAGAAAGGAAGACCAAGAACCTCCAGGTACTTTTCTGGTCCCCAGACAGTTGGGCCCCAGTCAGTCTCGGTTCCTCATCCTGTTCTGGTGCTGAAGGTAGTACTCCCCAGGCAGAGCAGCCTTTCTTCTCTTTACTTTAATTTCATCAAGTTCCTATCAGTCCTCTGGTCTGTCAAAAGTCCCTCTGGATGGCAGCAAATCCTTCTGATCTGTCAACCATTTCTCCCAATTTAGTGTCATCTGCAAACTTGAGGATTTTGCAGTGGCTTCCATTATCCAGGCCATTAACAATGTTATGAGTCTGTATTGGTCCCCATATTGACCCCTGGGGTACATCACTAGTGAGAGGTCTCCAGGTGACTTTGTGGCACTGATCACCATCCTTTGAGCTCACTAGTTCAGGCAGTTTTTCGGCTGACTTACTGTCCATGTATCTAGTCATGGGGGGGACTAGTGGGACACTTTATTTTGTAAAGGGCTCTCCAAGTTTCCAAACACTGCTAAAACCCTGGATTAAGTAAAAGGCAATATTTTACATAACCTCTTTGTCAATTAGGTCAGTCTGATCATTTGATCACTTATAAGAGCATCTGATCATTCTGCAGTTATTCTGTACTTGAAAGGTTTTCCAATGCTTTCAATTTAAGATGAATTTGCATGTACTATAACTAAGCTCCTAAAAATATTTAAACTCTTTTCTGATATACAAAATTGCTTTAGTAGCATTTTTCTCCTGATGTTTTTTGTAGTTCTTTGATTAATCTCCAGTGAATAAACCCCAAAAAGCCCCTGGCAGGTTCAAGGTTTGGATGAAATCTATATGGGAAGAGCACCTCTCCTACCACTCGTGATGGAATGCCAAGCTTACTCAGCATTTCTTTCTCCATTCTGTTGTTGCTTAGCCTTGAAATCCAAACTAACAAAGGAATCTATTAGGACATTCTGTCCTATTTTTTAATCTTGCCCAGTATGAAATGACTAGATTTTGTCTGACTTGACTTCACTTTGGTCTTTGTAATCTGATAATTTTTGGACAATCATTTTGCATCATAGTCTCCATATGGCCTAAAAATGTACCTCAGTATTTACTCAGAAAGTGTTTCACTGTCTTCTTTCCTCTTTGCTGAGTATTCAACTAAACCAGTGGAACCTACAGTGATTTTTTGCATAAATTATTTAACATCTTTATGTACAGAATGAAACTGGAAAAATAACATTTTCGTATAGGTACTCTGACTCTACTATGACTTCAGTTTTACAGATTTAGACGTGACTTTCACTTAGGTCTCTGCAAATTGTCCTTCAATGGGAGATGGAAGGTGACATGCTCTTTGTCATGCTCACATGGATCTGATTGCTGTCACGGGGAGCATCATGAAGGAATTTTGGGCAATTTATGTAATTTTATGTATTGCAGTTCAGTGCTTTGCAAACCAGCCATTCAGCTATGCATATGAAACTGAATCTTTGTCTGCTGTTTCTGGTGTCCAGTGACTGATGAATAAAATTGAACCAGGACAAAGCAAAATATGAGGAAGTGTCTGAAAATGAAATTGTTTCCAAGGAATGCTCTTCAGGAGGTAGGGAGATCCACTGAATAATTTTCTTCAGTTCTTTATTTACCACTTCCATTGTACCATGTTTCCTGTCTCTTCATAAGCTAATAGTACTAAAAATTATTACTGATGTGAGATTGCCTTCTCATGGCTCTACTATGCCAAATTAAAGCTTCATAAGTGGTTGGTCTTAGTTTTGACTAATTTCATGAAAGTCAGCAATTAAAAAATAGAAGACATTAGATTAAAATGTTAGATTTAAAGATTAGATTTTAAGCACAAGTACTGTCACCAATATTGTATAAATATCCTATTTTTTTTCTTGGTAAACAAATTTTTTAATCTTCCACTGCATGACAGTAAGAGGAGATTGTTCAAAAATAAAGCAATGCTAATAATGTTTAAATAATTACATTTAATTTTGTGTGAAATACAGCTAACCCACAGAGCAGTCCCACTAACTGACTTGCAGATATCTGAATAGTTTAGTCCACACTAATGGTGTGGTCCTAAAAGTTGTGGAAACAAGGATCATGGATGCTGTATTTGTGAGCAGTATGGTTAAGAAAGGCATTTACCTTCTACACGTTACAGGAAAAATGCTGTTAGGCTTAAAAATCTGGCACATGTGCATTGCAAAATAAGTGGGGGCAACTTTTGTATGCATCAGGTGAGAGTTTCAGTAACCTTCAGTGTATGTTGTGTTGACTTGCCATTAGAACTTCAAACAAAAAGTCCTTAAAATGCATGGGATTCTACTGGCACATATGGGGAGGAACCCAGAGATACACTCTATCCTGTGACATTCATATATATAGCATTTTAGATTTTTGCTGACTGAAAATCTTTTGAAAATAATTTGTAAGCCTCAGTTCACAAGGTAACTATCAAAAGAAAAGTGAGTGAATTGTGAATTAAATATGAAATCCTTTCCTACCTCAACACCATATGAAGGTTAATAAAATTTGTTCCCATGAACAAAAGTGTGGGAGAAACCTTAGTTGTAATGTTTGCAGTGGTAGATAAATCCTGGTTTCAGGCTTCATTCTCAGTTGGCTTACTGAAACAAATTTATGTCAGACATTTGGGGTGGGAAGCTGTATATGTTAAAGCACTGACCTTAACAAGAGTCATGCAGCTAAAATTCTGCACTGTTCTTTTAAAATGTCAGAGGTTAATGTTATTTAAATGCAGTATTTGGTGGTTTAATTGAGTCATGCTTCGTTGTCTTTTACTGCACATTAATGCCAATGAAACACTGATTGTTGACAGAAAGTTCTCTTTAGCAAAGTATACACTGACATATAATAGTGCTATAGAAAAACCAGTGTGCAATGCAGAACAGTCATACTCTGCTGGCATAGGAATCCTGCACTTTCTAAATGGTGGCAATATCCATTATACACTGACAGGAAACGTGAACTAGGCTTGCTTTTGTTGTATGTTTTCAGACTGCCTCTTGAGAGAACTGGTGAGACAATTATTAAGTCTTTAGACAAAGAAATTAATCTCAAGGGGTTTTTTTTGTTGGGCGTGTCACACAAGTTAGTAAATGTATGTTGAAAAGTACAATCCAACTCCCAAAGAGAGTTTTGTTATAGAAGTGCCTTCTGACAGCTTTTGTAATCTGGCATTAAGACACACCAATAGGTTTTCATCTTGACTTTGTCTAAGTTTGGAAAAAGTTAAGTTCATGTTATTTATCTGAATACTTCTCAGTGTTAACTCTTCCTGCCAGCTTAAAACCCCCAAGAAGGAATAGATGCTGACTTGGCAATTGAGATGTAAAAAATAGTGCAAATTGTGCATTCAAAAGCTTTTGAATGAACAGGAATACAGGAGGGAACAAACACTAGTGAGTTTACAAGAGCAGTGCGCGCACTGCGTAGGATATATTTGGTGTTGTGCTTTTGCACGATGGAATAGCAATTTCAACGCAACTGCTGTCATATGGACAGCTGCTTTGTACTTCCTTATTTTGGCTGGAGAAGTCTGCGTGCTGTTTGTCTAATCCTGTAGGACTTAGTTACACTTTTGGACTCTGAGCTTTCCAGGATTTTTCTCATGACTGCAGGGTGGTTTCTGGAAGTCATTAGAATTCTGTCTTGGAAATGAATTTGCAAATGCTCATGAGTTATGACTTGCAAAATTTTTTTTTCAAGCCAGTGTTATTTTTCAAATTGATATCAGCCAGCCTGGTTGAAGCATGCAACTGTAAATGGACCTAGCTTGTGTGAAACTTTTGATGCATTTGGGGAATTTCCTGATCCTTATAGTGTCTTATTAGGTGCCATTGGTACATCACACTTGGCCTTCTAAGGGAAAAAGAAAGTGTTTTAATCTTGTGTGAATCACAAGTAAATCACAAAGAGTGATTTTGTGGTAAGTCGTAATAGTCAGCTTTTTAGTAGCAGCATTTAAGCTCATTTAAGAGCCTGCCTTAATGTGTCTAGCTAAATATATTTCATTTTCTCCTCATATCTGAGATATTATGAAAGTGTCTGGAAGCAGATTAACTGCTTCACATTGGAATGGCTGGTGACATTTGCAGATCTGTGCCTTCTTCCAAGATCTGCACTGAGTCTGTTGTATGCTATGATAACCTATATATTCAGCAGGCAAGACCTATAGACTTCTGGCCTGTGCAGACTTAATTCTCTCTACCACTGGATCAAGGGCAAAAAGTAGATCTTTCTAGCTTCCAGAAACTCACAACTATGC
Organism: Melozone crissalis; assembly: GCF_028551555.1. Classification (NCBI taxonomy): domain Eukaryota; kingdom Metazoa; phylum Chordata; class Aves; order Passeriformes; family Passerellidae; genus Melozone; species Melozone crissalis. Next base: position 41,951,624 of record NW_026535783.1, on the reverse strand, counting down.
TAAGCAATATGGTATTGGGAAGCCATAAGGAGACTTGTGGAAATCCCCTGGAGTTCAAAGTCTAATTATCCATACAATGCATTTGTATATGAACATTTGAGTTGGGTATTCGCTTTTTTAATGCTATATTTTACTTAAGGTATTTTTAGCAGTTTCTGGTGTATGTGCACATGTTGTGTGCCTTTGCCCTTAACTACTTATTTTTCCCAGAAGCTCTTGTATGAATCAGATAGAACCAGCTGTTGCTTAGTGAACTCTTAGGACTCCATCAGGCATAATGTATTAAATTATAATCAAGGAAAATAGGGAAACTCAAAAATCAACAGCAGAGTGTGATGAATTTTTTATTTGGCATTATAAATAAACACATTTTTAAAGAAGTGAGCCAAATATATCTTAGATTAACTACAAAGCATAGCTTTCGTCAAAAAGCTCCAAGAAAAATGTAAAACCAATTTAAAAATTGTCTTAATATTTTCTTACTGTACACTCTAATTTAGGAAAATAGTTTATAACAGGAGACAATATCTAGAAGCAACTTTAATTGTGAAGGATCAGAAAGAAAATAAAAGAAAACCAATGGATCTCTGATTAGTTTCAGAGGACATCTGTAGCCTTGTCCCGGGTCTTATTATTTCCAAAGAAGAGGCTTCTGCAACTTTATCAATAAATTAGGGTTTGGACACACCCTGTAAGACAAAGAGAAAAAACCACTTTATCTTTCATGTCAACTGCTACATGTAAAACCAAAACAAACCCACAAACAAAAAGCCCAAACAACAATGACAATAATGAAACAAAAGAGAAACAAACAAAACCCCTCCCAGTTTACCCTTAGAGATGGAATCCCTTTGTCCAGGAGTCTACCTGTAAATTCTCATTAAGACTAAACTCTACCAGTTTTACTCCAATACCATAAGAAAATGTTTTCATTCTCAGATGAAAAATGCTGTTGATCTGCAACATCTTTTCATTGTTATGTCTACTGTATTAATATCCTGAAGCCTGTGAATGTATCTTAATTTACTGAAAATGCAAATTTCTTCCAGTGTGAAACACCCTTTTAGCTGTAACTACAACAGAAGTTTTCATTAAGTATTTGTGGAATACTTGTTTGTATTGCACTTTTGTGTCTGTATTAGTGGCTAAGCACTGCATAGGGAATGGTAGGGAAATTAATAAGTGTTGCTACTGATATATTTGCTAGAATTTCAAACAAATTGCTTAAAACCTAGCAGCAGACAGCCGAACTGGACTGACTCTGGAGTAATAGTAAATTTAAAAAGAACTGATAAAGAGGATCTTGTTTGAATAGCTCAGAGTTGTTTTTCTGTAAGCGAAACTTAGACCCTGTTGCTTTTCTACTTAGGTAAAATTTAGTGTCTTTGTTAATGGATGTTGTGTCTATTTGCCTACCGTGGTCCCCTGTGATCACAGGTTCTAACTAGACTACAAAAGGATGAAGACTCACAAGCCATATAATGCCATTCTCTGCCAAGGAAATGTACTTTGCTTCCCCTGTAAGAATCGCGTAGTTTTACAGTGGGTTGAGGGGAACTGTATCATTCTTCCTATTGAAGCAAAAATGTTTCTGTCTCACGTACGCACACAGCTTGACTTCCGAAAGGGTACAGATTAAACAGTTGGGGTTATATGAAAAGTGTCTGAAGTTCTCTTCCTAGCCATAAAGAATTGCACTATAAAGATTTATAATTCGAAAGGGAGGAGTTTCCTCTTTTCTGCTGCTGCCCAAAAAGACTTGGTTTCTTTTAATAACTGAAATGGTTTCTACCTCTGTCTGAGTCTACAAGAACCTCTTAGAAAGTTCACAGAGCAGTTACAGTTCACCATGTGAGCTAGTCAAATGCAAACTTATTTCTTTGAGCAAGCACTAGTGATCTTTTCCATTAAATCAGTTGTCTAATGAATATTGAATTTAGATACTATAATTTTTATAGACAACTCCGAGGACCTCAAGAAGATATGAAGCTTAGGGACATGAAGATGAAGTATATAGAGGTACTTGGGTTGACTTTAGACTGGAATCTGGACTCTAATCCTAAGAAGAGTCTTGTTATAGAAATTTCTACATGGCTTCCACAGGCTTCTTTTTTGCTCTAATTTCCTGTTCTCCTTTTCCTGTACGTCTGCTTTGTGTCTTTTATTGTGTATGTATATGTATATTTATTTCACAGTCAAGATTCTTTCTTTGCCAGAATGAAGGAGTACTCCGTGAGAATGAATGAAGGAAGAAAGTAGATCCAGGTGATACAACTTTGAGTGTTTCTAGAATTTCTCCTATGTTAGAGCAGAGTTTAAACATCCTATCAGAAATACAGCATTAGTCAATTGGGTTGTAAACCTGATAATACAGTTTTCTTGTTTTGACCACCAACATAAGTCAATTCTAAGTAATATTTTAATGCATTGTCTTTGCTCCAGTTATTCATATTGCGAGGATTTTGTCTTAAAACAGGTGCCATGTCCCCAAAGATGGCATTATTTTGCCATTATTACATGAACTCAGGTGCTTTACTTAGAAGAATCAAATTCTGCCATACACATTACATAGAATCCCTGAATCACAGAATATGCTGAGTTCGAAGAGATGCAAAAGGATCACTAAGTCCAACTCCTGGCCCTGTAAGCACCATCCCCAGGAGTCACACCATGTGCCTCAGAGCACTGTCCAAATGCTTCTTGAGCTGTGTCAGGCTGGTGCTGGGACCACATCCCTGGAGAACATGTTCTGGTGCCCTGTCACCCTCTGGGTGAGGAACCTTTTCCTGATGTCTGACCTAAACTTCCCCTCACACATCTTCAGGCCATTCCCTTGATCCTGTCACTTGTCAACACAAAAAAGAGACTGGTTCCTACCCCTTCTCTTCCCTTCAGGAGGAAATTGAAGACTGCAGTGAGGTCTCCCCTCCGCTTCCTCTGCTCCAGGCTGAACAGATCAAGTGACCTCAGCCACTCCTCGTACAGCTTCCTCTTAAGGTCCTTCACTATCCTGATGGCCCTCCTTTGGACACTCTCTAATAGTTTAATTTCTTTCTTGTATTGTGACACTCAAACCAGCCCCAGCACTGGAGGTGAGGCTGCCCCAGCTCAGAGCAGAGCAGGACAATCCCCTCCCTCGCCTGGCTGGCCATGCTGTCCCTGGTGCCCCCCAGGACAGGGTTGGCCCTCCTGGCTGCCAGGGCACTGCTGACTCAGGTTCAGCTTTTCATTGACCAGGACCCCCAGGTGCCTTTCCACGGCACTGCTTTCTCTTGTTGAACTTCATATGGTTGGTGATTGCCCAGACCCCTGATTTGTCAAGGCCTCTCTGCAGGGCTTCCCTGCCTTCAAGGGCATCAACTCCTCTTGGTTTTGTATCACCTGGGAACTTGCTTAGCATCCCTTCCAGTCCTACATCCAAGTAATTTATGAAGATGCTGAAGAGCACTGGGCTGAGGATGCAGCTCCCTGGAGCCCCACCAGTAGCAGGTCCCCAGCCTGATGTCTCCCCATTCACTGTAACCCCTTGTGCCTGTGTGTCAGGTGCTCACCCATCCCATGAAGTGTTTATCCAGCTGTGTGCTGGACAGTTTGTTGCCAGAAGGTTTTGCTGAAGCCCAAAAATATTACATCAGCTGTCCTTGATCACCTGAGTGTGTTACCTTGTCATAAAAGGAAATCACGTTTGATGAGCAGGTATTTCCTCTCATGAAACCATGCTGGCTATGACCAAATGCTGCATTATGTTTCAGATGTTTTTAATAGCTCCCAGAATAATGTTGTCTATAACTTTACCAGGCACTGAAGTGACACTGAGAGGCCTGGAGTTTCCAGAGTCTTACTTCTTGCCCTTCTTGAAAACTGGGACAATGATCATGTGTTGGTTGCAATGAAAGATGTGGTTGGGGGTGTGTATTCTATTGCCATCTGTTAGAACCAGCTGGGGCAGTTTTCTTTATCTCAGTTATCTTCTGTTAGTAGCTCAGCCGTTAAAACCAGCTGGGGCAGTTTTCTTTATCTTTTCCACAACCCATCCTCCCTTCAGGAAGATATCTTCTGTTGATGGGCCATTGAATGTCACTGCATGACTGAAAAAATTACATCATCCCATTGTGAGATGCTCTGTCCAGGGGGAGGAGCCAAGCATTCCTACCTGGATATAATCTGAGATTTGGAACACCACAGGCAGCCTTTTCTCACTGCATTACCAGAGGAGCAGCTTTTTCCACTGGATTCCTAGAGGAAGACCAGGCCCATCATTGGACCTTCAGAGGAAAAATACACCCTTTCTGCAGGGTCATTGTTTCAACAGAACTACATCTGTCACTCCAGTAGGACTGCAGCCACCCTTTAATCAGACTGCTACTAACACCCTGACCAACAGGGTGTCAGTTTGTATTCTGACTCTGTCAGTGTTGTTTTATAATACTGCATTTTTCTTTTTATTTTCCTAATGAAGAACTGTTATTCTTACTCCCATATTTTTGCCTGAGAGCCCCTTAAATTCAAAATTGTAATAATTCAGATTATGTCTGAAGTATTCAATTATTATATCAATTGTCAGAGGGAGGGGGTTCACATTTTCTATTTCAAGAGAGACTCCTGCCTGTCTTAGCAGACACCTGTCTTCTGAAATCAAGATAGTTCACCAGGTTCCAGTCAGCTTGTACTGCTCTGGATTCCCAAGACCGCTCAAAAATTATTGAGAGAGGCTTTGCTATGAGGATCAGCTAGCTCTGTGAGGATTCTCAGAGGAATCCCATTAGGCCCCATTGATCTGTAGGGATCCAGCTGGAGCAACAGATCCCACACAAGTTCAGGTTTGACTGGAGTTTATAATTCTCACAGTCCTGATCCTCCAGCTGAAGACACTGGGACTCCCTTAGTCCATAGTACATCATTGGTGTTGAAGGCAGAGACAAAGAATGCATTGAACACTTCGGCCATGTCTGTGTCCCCGTCTGTGAGGTGACCATCCTCATCTTATAAAAGGCCAATATTATTTTTATGCTGCCTGTTGTATGAGAAATCTCTATTGCTCCCACAATTCTGGCCAGCTTCATCTCCAGCTGATCTTTGACCACATGAATTTTCTCCCTACAATGGTGAGCAGCATCTCTTATTTTTCTCATGCCACCTGACCTTGCTTCCACTAGGCAAGATCCCAGTGGAAAGGGCATACACCTTCCTTTTTTTGTCTTATTTCCAAGAGAAGATTCCTGCTCAGCCAAGCCAGCCTTTTGCCTCGTCTGCTTGACTTCAGACATTTGGGAATTGCCTGCTTGTGTCCTCTTAGAGAGTGATGTTTAAGAAGTGACCAGCACTGATGGACCTGAGTGTCTGCAAATACATTTTCCCAGGGGACATTACTCTCTAATTCTCTCTAATGAGCAGCTTGAAGTTTTCTCACCTGATACCTGAATTGCTGCCTGCATTTTTCCTGCTGTCAGCTGAGATTTTAAACTTGATCTCTTTGTGGTCAAGACAGCTGCCAGTGTCCACTTTGATCCATGAGATTCTCTCTGTTGACAAGTAGAGATGGAGGAGAACATCCTTCTGAGTCAGCTCCCTTAGGACCTATTCCATAAAGTTGTCATCCAGGTTTTTTAAGGATCTTCTGGCCCAGGTTGTACCTGCTGCATGATGCTCCCAGCTGATTTCTGGCAAGATGAAGTCCCTCATAAAGACCAGGACAGTTGACTTGGGAGTCTCCTTTAGTTCCTCAAAGAATAATTTGTCAGCATCATTGTCCTGGCTGGGAGGTCTATAGTAGAGTCCCATGATAACATCCACATTATTTTTTTCTCTTGACTCTTATCCAGAGGCTCTCAACTGTGCCATTGCCACCTCTCAGCTCCACATATTTTGTCCTTTTCATTACATACAATGCCATCCCCTAGCCTCTTCTGCCCCTGTTTCATCGGAAGAGCATGTAACTGTCCCTCAGGGCACTCTAGTCACAGGACTTATCTCACCAGGTTTCACTTATGCCAATAATGTCAAATCTCTGGGACAGAGCCAGGCTTCCAGCTCATCTTCTTTGTTTCCCATGGGGTATGCCTTAGTGTAGAAACATTTCAGGTGTGGTACATTGTAGTCAATGAAGCTGATTAATAGATTCCATTAGTGCTTGTTTCCTTAAGTTTTGTCATACCATCCCATTGCTTACCATAGCGGGCCTGGTTTGGTCCCTTTTCCCCTTCCAAGCTAGTTTGAGGCTCTATCAACAACTGCTAGCTCCTGTGCTAGAATTCTTCTTCCCCTCTGGGAAAGGTGAATCTCTAGTTCCATATTCCTGCTCTGAAAGGTGTCAGTAGACCAGGTTTTGAGTAGAATATGGTCAAAAGCAGCAATTTTTTTCTGATTACACCAGCCTGAGAACCACACATTGATCTGATGGATCCACCTGTTCCTATTAATAATATTTGTTGTTACCAGAAGGAGCAAGGAAATCACAACTTGTGTTTCTGATCCTTCTATCAGTCTTCTCAAAACACTGATGTCTCTTTGATTGCACTTGGACTTCTCTTTGTTATATCATCACCATTCCATTGAACAACCAATGAAGGATAGGAATCACAAGGCCTTAATATACTGGGGAATCTTCCAATAATGTCCCTTATTCATGCCCCTGTGAGCTGGGTCCAGTCTACATGTCAGGCCCTCCATTCCCTTAGAAGGGAGTCTCCCATTACAACTACCCTCCTTTTCCTCTTAACAGGAGGTTGTGATGTGGGGTACAGATGGTGTTGCGTTAGGAGGCCACTTGATCCCAGAAGGACCTTTACCTACCTCCTCAGTTGTCTGACCTTCTTAATTCCAAAGCCTTACACATGCTAGAGAAGGTGCCAGTGCTGCTTGTCAGATTCTGAGAAAGAGGAGGAACTTTCCTCCTGGTGCACACTGTGAACTGCTTCCAGTCTTCATCTCGATGGACCCTGGACTAACAGACCCTGGGCTAATTACTGTGCAGGGTTCCATCTGCTTCTCCACTGCAGTGTAAGTTAGAGACTCCCAAGAGCCTTGAGACCATAATGTCTCTGAAAATAATCCTCAGCCCTTCCTCGTGTGCTCAAATACTACACAGCCTTCCTGTTCACTTCTTCCTGTAGCTCCGTCCTCTGGTGACACAGCTCCTCAACCACAGCACTTCGTGTGCAAAGTGTTTGCCAGCCCCAGCCTTGCAGAAAGGCACTCCTGGTAGCCTGTGACCTGGAGAGCTCCATCTCCCTTAAGCATGTTTGTCTGTCTGGAGGCCTCTGACGTGGCTGGTTCAGTGACTCCTGCAGCTACACATGATCAAGCTTGGTGTGTCAACACTTTAGCTGAGGAAGGTTGAACTAGTATGCTAAAAGGATTGGGACTAAAAGGTGCTGTTCCTTACCACCTATTCAGTCTGTTTGTTGCCTCTATTGGCTGCTCCCAGATGGTGGGAGAGGAGCCCCTGCTGTTTGCCCTGCTCATGTGAGTTGCCATGCAAAGTGCTATCCCTGCCCTTTCTGCCAAGCCACACCCCTGTTCTTCATGCTCCCTGGGGCTGTTTCCATCTCTTGTGAATGGAGATCCTCCTGTACAGCCTGGTCTAACCCTCACTCCCAGAGTTCCTTCAGTCACTGCTGCCTCACCAATTGACCATATTAATGGAAACATTTCAAGATGGGAACTTAGAGGATGGCAAAGGTGACAGAAAAATTAAGGTCGTTAAAAATTGTTCATTCACTTGGTACAGATATTAAAAACATTGTGTATAACACACAATAATGATGAGACACACCAATACATATATGAATGGCTGTCAGTCTAGTAAAAGATTGGAGGGGAAATGTCATCATTTTGAAAGCTGAGGTTTGTATCCACAGCAAATGAGAGGTTGAGCATATCCTAAGGCTCTATAGTTCATTCCTTCTATGTGTAGCTTACAGTACCCAGGAGCATTTGGTTTGTTTAAGTAATGTTCCTATTTTACAATAATTATCTATTCCATGATACTACTACACGAGTGATATGACCATTCTCATAAATCATAGAAATGACCAAATTAATAAATTTTTGCAGCTTATAACTGTAAACAGGCCACTGGCTTACAAATCACTGAATTGCAGAATGGCTGATGTTGGATAGGACATCTAATATCTAGTTCCATATTCCTGCCAGAGCAGAGTCAGCTAAAGCTAAAGGTTTCCTGGACAGTGTTCAGTTGGTCTTTGAATATCTCCAAGGATCCACACTTCAGAACCCCTCTGGACAATCTGTGTCACCTTCACAATGAAAAAGTGTTTCCTGATGTTCCAAGAGAATCTTGAACCTCCAGTGTTTCAGTTTGTGCCCATTGCCTCTGGTCCTGACACCAGGCACCACAGAGGGGAATCTGGCTGCTTCATCTTCATTCTGTCCTGTTGGTATACATGTGTACAAGGTCTCCCTTGGGCTGTTTTTTCTTCAGGTGAACAAGCCCTGCTCTCTCAGCCTCTCCTCATATGAAAGTTAGTATAGTACATACAGTATCTTTGTTACCCTGCACAAGTTGTTGCAGTGTATCCATGTCTCTTTTGTACTGAGTAGCCCGGATCTGGCCACAATATGGCTATATGTGGCCTTGCCAGTGCTGAACAGAGTGGAAGGTTCACCTTCTTCAACCCGCTTACCGCTCTTTGCCCAAAGCAGCCCATGATACTGTTTACCTTTTATGCTAGCTACCTAGGGGTTATTTCTCCTCAGTTATGGGATTTCCAGTTTCTCTTTGTTGTACTTCTGGTGTTTTCTCTTGTGGAATCACCTCTAATTGTCAGCAAAATGCCCTGGTGTATCAGTCACACTGCCCAGTTCTGTATCATCTGTGAACCTGCTGAGGATGCGCTTTACCCATCCTCAAGGCCATTAGTGGAGATGTTGAAGAGCACAGGGTTGATTATTCAGCCACTTTTTAATTCACCGTTCATTTATTTAACCTGTTGGCTTGTCTGTAATGATGTTACAGGAGTCAGTGTCAGACATGCTGCCAAAGTCAATGTAAAAACCATCCATTGTTCTTCCTTCATCCACCAGGCCAGCTACCTCATTCTAGTTTCCAGGAGCAGCTGTTCATTGCTTTCCTAGAGCCTGAGGTGATGCTAAAGGACCTGTTCTCAAATTTTTATTTTAATTTTTTTTTAATTTTACATTTTATTTTTTCCCCTTGTTCTTGGAGTGGTGTTTTTTTCTTTCAGTCCTTGGGAACCTCTTGTTTGATTTGTCATCATGGCCATTCAAAGACAACTGAAAGTGTCCTCACAGTGACATCACAGCTCCCTCAGCACTTTTGAGCTGGTATATGCTGCTTATTTGCTCTCTTGCCCAGTCCATCTTCACTAAGTGAGTCTTCCTTGTTCCAGTTCTCTCTGGTCTCAGTGGCCTAGGATTCCTAACAGCAGATTTTATTGGCAAGGACTGAGACAAAGAAGGCATCAACCATCTCATCCTTCTGTATGTCAGTTGTCACCAGTTTTCCTGCGCCATTCAGCATCGGGCTCACATTTTCCTTTTGCTTTTCTTATACTTGTAGAGTACTTCCCTGTTGTCTTTCATATTCCTTGCCAGATTCAACTCCAGATAAGTTTTTGCTTTTCTAAGTGCAATCCTGCCCAACTGGACAGCAAAGCCGTACTCTTCCTTAGTCACTTGACTCTGCTTCTGCCTGTTACTCACTTTTGTTCTATGTTTGAGATCAGTTGCATGTAAAAAATTGAAATGAAAGGCCAGTGAAAGTGGCTGTAGCTATTGATTTTGTTGATTAATAGCGAGGGAGACAAATATGAAGCCATATCAACTGGTATTGTGCTCTGCATGCGACCAAAGATCAGCAGAAATATGTTTGCTTTTTAGTAGGCTATGACTGACAGACCTTTAAACATTTTCATTTTCATGGGCTAAATTGTCTCCTCAGGTTAAAATGTTAGACTAGATCTCAAAATAAACATCTTAATTGTGTTTGTGTCAGGGAAAATTACCATGTTTCCCTAATCCATATTTTAGGTTTTGTAGATAGATATGGAGTTATATCTACAACTGAAGGTAATTCCTATTTTTTTCCATGTCAAATGAGAAAATCTGAGAATATAAAGGAAATTGTATAAAAGAACTATTTTGTAATCCTGGTTAATAGAACCTCTGCAATTTTAAAGAAGACTACTTCAGAAACAAGTGGTGAATAAAAATGGGTAATATAACACATGGATGAAAGTGGATTTTATCGAAACTGCTGATGTTCAGAAAATGAAAGAGCTGGTAATAGCAATTAATGATTGTGAAGTCTGCTACTGTGTTCTGTGAGATGTTAAAACCATGTCTGAAAAGGGAAGAAGATTAAAATACGTATTGATTAGCTGGTGGGCAAAAGGTAAGGTTTAAAAGCAAAGAATTGATGAATATGTGTGGTATTAATTAAACTCCTCTCATCATTGTGAATAAACAAGGTCTGATAACCCATATCTGTAAATTCCTGAATTGATTCCAGATTGAGTGTACTTCAAAGGTATATGCCATGTAAACCAGAAATCACCTTCAGAAGGATCTTTTCCCGCAGCTCAAGAGAACTGCAAGACATGATCTTTTCTGCTGCACGGTTTTCATTCTGAGTTTTCCTGCTAATTTTATAGGAAGTACATAGTGGGTGGATGATAAGTGTTTGATAAGACAGGCCCTGAAGTGCACATGTTTGCCACAGATACCTATGTCTTCCACGAGGACAGATCACACAGAAAAGGTAAATATGTTGTCAATTTGATCAGCTGTTGATAACCAGATAGGACCAGTTATAAAATATGTGGACTAAACCTGCAAAGGTGGAGATGCCAGAAAGGACTGTAATGTTGGTGCTTTGGAGGTAGACTAAAAAACCAAGCATTAAGGTGGGATGCTTCCTGTGGGAAATCCTGACCCCATTGAAGTGAATAGGAACTTTGGCCTTTTATTCACCAAGATCATTGTACTCAAGCTGGATTACTTGCCTTCTGGATGCACAAGGCTTTAAGGAATACTGCTCAGGCATTATGTGCTTTTCAGTGTTTCTTCTGCTTTGGGTGGAGTTCTTTTTGCTAGGAGAATTAATAGCAATACTAAGCACTTATTTTCTCTGACACTGAAAACATTTTCTAAAATGCCTTATCTCATTTTAAGATTTCTCTAACTATGGCCTAAAAGAGTTTTAAAGTCTAAACTAAAACACTCCCTACTGTGAGACAAATTGAGCCACATATACTGACACCTTATCTTATGTGGGTTCTATTTCCCTTATCTGTGGTTTTCTTAGATTGGTGTCTCACATTTTGGAAGTTGAAATAAAATTTAAAAAGTAGAAGAACGAAGCCTGGGTTAGAGGGGTTCAGTGAAGAGGAAAAAGTGTCTGCCTCATGACTACTTGGTGTCTCCAGTTTGTTATATATAGCAAAGGTTATATATCCTTTTCCCCATTTTCCTTTCTATGTCTTTTCAAAAATATCTTCTATGGATGTTAAACACTATTCCATCATGGAGTTTTGCACAAACAGGAAAGTTCTGTAGCACAAGTAGCAAAGAAATACAGTAGGAGAAAGTGAGTTACAGCTGAAAGCACCATATTTTTACAGTTTAGCCAAGTCCTTAAGAAAAAAGATTTAATTTAAATACAAGCTGAATAAGTAAGGTTGACTCAGCTCTGTGCAATAACTCATTAGGGTAGGTTTGGTTTTTTTGCCTTTTTTTTGTTGTTGTTGTTGTTTGGGTTTTTTTGTTTGTTTGTTTGTTTGTTTTTTTAATTTAAGCAAAATTTGGGTTTCCTAGAATGTCAGAAACCCAGCTGAGACATCTCCACAGCACAGATCCAGAGAGAGCTGCAAGGCTGCAGCCTCCTGCTGCTGCCTTTGTTGATGAAGCAACTGCTTCACCCAGAGAGCTGTCCCTGATCACTGAGGGGTCTCTGAAGCATTGACTGAAAATTGTAATAGCTCTTTGCCAAAGCCATCCCCTCTTAAATCAGTCGCTTTTTCAGTCAAGCCTTGATGCATTTTTGCGTTTGGGGATCCTTGCAGGTAGGAGGCTGTGGCTGTCTTAGCTGGCTAGTCATCTTCTCTGAAGTGCTGGCTGTTCCATATAGTGTCATATTGCTCTAGCATTTGTGAGGCTCAAATGGACTGAAACCATTGTGAACTGCTTGTTGCTTTGTGCATTCCCATCACATATTTGAACAGTAGTGCTATGTTATTTACAGTCTTTTTCACCTGCTCCCTTTCTGAGGGCATCATATCTGATGTCCTGAGTGTTTTCTGTTGATTCTGCAGTTGCATCATGCGGTCAGCACTGGCCAGTACAAGGTTTTAAGGGCCATGGTTACCCCCTGTTGCCTATAAACTGTTCTGGATTCCCTGCTGTTTGTTTTCACAAAACATTCAGTGCAGTTTCTGGAAAAGCCAATTATCTCAATAGCAAAGTTGCAGTGGTAGCATAACTATGAAGATTTCTCTCTATTTCTTTTGCCCAAGTTCCTGTAAAACCTGAGGAAACTGATTATCACACTGTTTTCAGTACTTAGCACTGCTCCATATCATGCCAATATGTATGAGGGAGGGGAGCTTCATGCTGGCATGCTTAGGCATGTATTTCCAAAAGCATCAATTAGCAAATTAGCAATCATATCTCATCAGAAAATTGAACAGGTTTTCTTTATTTTTACTATCATAACTATATGACTACCTAGTGCTTTTAATCTAGAGAGCCTACTAGCGCATTAGAGCCAGTAGAACATCAAAATCTGTCATTTGGAGAAGTAAGCTGAGGGACACAGTGGTTAACTGACAGCCCCAAATACTGTTCAAAATAGGCTTGTGGGGATCCATGTTCTCAGCCTCCTTTCAAGATACCAGATTTCAGTAAGTCTTTTTGTATTGCTAATTCATTTTATTTTCCACTAATTAAAAAAATGCATCAAATTCAGTCATAACCTGTGGTCAAGATCTGTAACAACCAAGAAACCTTACTGACAACTAAAAAAAATTACTGTTTTCTTCATAGGTAGTTTCAATCAAAGTTAAACTGTAGCTGGTTTAAAGATATCCCTGGAAGAAAAATGAAAGATTAAACTTAGCCCTGACAATGTTTTTATGACCTTTTTCTTCAGTGTTTCAGAGAACTAGATTCTTCACACAGCCATGTTATAATTCGTTAGACATATTAATTCTCCATTTCTTTTTTTTTAAATGTAGTTGTATAAAGGAGGGAATTAGGATTGTTCCTGTTGTGTCTTTCCAAGTGCTTCAATGTGGTTATTTAGTTTCTTGTGAGGACCATCAGGAAGGAGGTATGAGTGGAAAACCCGTGTGTAATATGACTTTTACAATAAACTGCCTAAAAATGATGAGTGAATAAATATTTTTGAATGGAGCAAAGTGCATTTGCTTGCCCTTTAAATCCGTTTTAAAAATTGGCACCAGTTCCCATCTTTGTTTGGTTTTCTTATTCTGTCATGTTAAGGAGTGGCCTGTGCTTCTAGTGTCTGTCAAGCTCCCTCTTGTACACACTGCAGCTTGTCCCACTGGAGATGTTCAAGCATATTGTATTTAAATGCCTGATGTTCACCAGGCTAATGCGAGGAATAATAGGAGCAATTATGATGAAATCTATCAAAAGAAAACCTAAGAGGAGTTGCTCTTAAAAAAAAATTGTATTCACAACTGATTTATTTCTTTACATTTAGGGCATCACACAGTCTATAGGAAGAGACCCTTGGACTAAATTTTCCTTTTATTTATCACCCCCAGGTGATCAAGGAGAGACAGTTGATGTAATCTTTTTAGGCTTCAGCAAAGCATAAAAAACAGCTTTTGATGCTGTCTCTCACAGGATCGTTCTGAAGAAAATGTGCAGCACACAGCTGGATAAACACTTCATGGGATGGGTGAGCACCTGACTCACAGGCACAAGGGGTTACAGTGAATGGGGAGACATCAGGCTGGGGACCTGCTACTGGTGGGGCTCCAGGGGGCTGCATCCTTGTCCCTTGCTCTTCAGCATCTTCATAAATTACTTGGATGCAAGACTGGAAGGAATGCTAAGCAAGTTCCCAGGTGATACAAAACTAAGAGGAGGCAGGGAAGCCCTGCAGAGAGGCCTTGACAAATCAGGGGTCTGGGCAATCACCAACCATATGAAGTTCAACAAGAGAAAGCAGTGCCGTGGAAAGGCACCTGGGGGTCCTGGTCAATGAAAAGCTGAACCTGAGTCAGCAGTGCCCTGGCAGCCAGGAGGGCCAACCCTGTCCTGGGGGGCACCAGGGACAGCATGGCCAGCCAGGCGAGGGAGGGGATTGTCCTGCTCTGCTCTGAGCTGGGGCAGCCTCACCTCCAGTGCTGGGGCTGGTTTGAGTGTCACAATACAAGAAAGAAATTAAACTATTAGAGATCATCCAAAGGAGTGCAATGAGGATGGTGAAGGGCCTTGAGATGAAATCATATGAGGAGCAGCTGAAGTGAATTGGTATTGTAAGATATGTTGGGAAATAATTCATGTTATAAAGGAATGTATTTTATAAAGATTGTGAAATCTAAATGAGTCTCTGACCACAAGCAGCCCAAAAGGCAGACGTCTATTCGAATTCTGAGATTCCTGAAAGTGGCAGGAGAACAATCGGCATTTAGCCCAAGAATAGATGCACCCAGCGCAATGATCACCGCCATCCTGAGCCATCAGAAGACGCCGAAGAGCGATCATCATCTTGTTGATAACATCGATCAAGATAGCCAAAGTCGCCAGAAAGATACATGTGAATGGCCGACTTCCCGGGATTCGATCAACACTGGCTATCAACCAGGAGACGATCTTTGTCCAGCTCTGCACAGTGAAAGAACCAACTATAAATATGCAGAGTTACAAAAGAAGCACAATAAACTGTATAAAACATCCCCACTAGAAGCCGCTCTCGTGAACGGGTCGGGGGTGGGGCGGTGATAGCGGTGGGATCCAGGTTCACCCAGCGCCGATCCCGGGCTCGATGCTGTCTCTTTGGCTGTGGTGGTTTTGAGGACAGTATTTTGGTTGCGCGAAAAGATAAATAAATATTTTCGCATTTTTGATAATTTGGCTTCTCAATTGATAATTTATAACAGTCTGTTCAGCCTGGAGGAGAGGAAATGCAGGGGAGATGTGTTTGCAGTCTACAACTTCCTCTTGAGAAGGGGCAGGCACTGATGTCTTCTCTGTGCTGACCAGGAGTAGAGGGAATGGCCTGAAGCTGTGTCAGGGGAGGTTTAGGTTGAACATTAGGCAATGCTTTTCACCCAGAGGGTGATTTAACACTGAAACAGCTCCCCGGGTAAGTGGTTGCAGCCCCAGGCTGACAGAGTTCAGGAAGTGTTCAGACAACTACTTTCCCAGGCAGGGGGTTTGATTTTTTGAGTGTCCTGTGTTGAGCCAGGAGTTGGCCGTGATGAACCTTGTGGGTTCCTTCCAATTCAGGATATTTTGTGATTCTGTGAAATCATCTAGCCATGCTTCAGAGCAGAGAAAAAAAGGAGTAGACATGCAGGAAAAGCTCATGGGCATTCTGTCTCCTTGAAAAGATGCCACACATCTCATGATTGTCTGTCTGAACATGTGACTCAAGGATACAGGTGTGTTTTCACCTTTCAGTGCCAGACCCTCAGTCCAGCCTGTACCTATCTTTCTTGGAAAGAGCTTTTTCCTACTGTTAGGCCTACATAGGAACCAGTCCTACTAGTGGTCAGACCTAGAGGACATTCAAAGTTTGTTGTTTTTTGCAACAGAATGCCAGGACTGGGGGCCGTGAATAGTGCAGGCTGAAGACATACTGAAGGGAAACTAGGCACTAATGAGACACAAATGTTTTCCTTTAATGCAAGAATGAGGCGGTGCTGTGGAAGACAGTGTTTTACTGCAAGGGGAAAGCACTAGCTATGAGTTTCTAAAACTATGTTGAGCCAACTCAGCATGTCTCTTTGACCCGTGACAGTTGGATTTCTGTAGCACTAGAACACAGCCCAGCTATCTGCATACACAAGACACCCACAGTGCCTGGCAGGATTCTGCTAACAGGATTTTTTTACACCCATCCCTCTTACAACAGAAAACAAAGCAGAAGTTTTCGACTGTACGACTTTGTTTCTCTTTTATTCTTTCTGATCATGTACATCTAGGTTTTGGTTGCTGTAAAGCCTCTTGTGCCTTTTAACTATCATGCAAGAAATAGCATATTTAGCTGAGCTATTCCTGTGTTTTACTTTGTCTGCATTTTTCAGAAATATTCTGATTCAATAGCTGTTCTTACATGGGCAGGGGAAGGAGAACCCTAAGTGCTGTGAAGTCACTCAAATGTAATTATCAACTGAAAGACGAGGTGAAGATTGAAAAGTTGCTAATCTGAATAAAAAAATTGTATAAATATACAAAACTGTACTGTCTTCCTACATGTTACTTCTCCCCTTAGGGATGCTTTCCTGAAGAGTCACACTTCTAGAAAAATAGGGCATTTTCAAATGCCCCAAATTACACCAGGAAGCCAAAGAATTAACCAAAATATTGAACTTTTCCTAGGGAAGCAGGATGTAGTCTGTCCAACAGGCAGCAGAGCTGTTCCCAGTCTTCCCAGAAAGAGCGAAGAACTTTGTCGTGGCAGGACTGCTTGGAGCACTGTCAATCTCAGCCAACTTAGAGAAGCAGATTCCCCAAATGCTGTACATTCAATCATAGTTTGGAGTGGAAATGTGCTGCAGCTTAGAGTTATTGGGGAAGTACGTGTCATGGCAATTCAGTGTTTCTATAACACTAAATTTTAAACATACCAAAGCTGTCTCTGTTAGTAACTCTGCAGAATCTAGCTGATAATGCTGGTGCCAAGGCTTTTACCATGCTTCAGGAGCTCAGAGCTTTTTGTCAGAATGTTGCAAACCCACAGATCAGTTAATTAGCAACTAAAAGCTGAAAAAATGCGTTAAACAGAAAATATGTCATGGTGTGGATCTTTAAAACAATTTTTTAAATAGAAGCATAGGCACTAATTCCTGTGAGCTGAATATGACTTGGAATGTAGACTGAAGTGTAAGGTAAGTGGGAATATATACCAGGAGCATGCCACAGTGCGCTCTGATAACCTAGTGTGAAAACGTGCAGTTGTTGCTGCAAATTCACATACTAATGTGTGTCAGAGAATTAGCTCGGAGCAGTAAACCAAGCCAGTTTGGAGACTTCCTCTGGGAAGTAGCTGCAGCGAGCACACTGCCAGCTTGGCAGGCTGTGATGTGCTGCCCAGGCAGGCAGAAGGATGGCTTGGTCTGGGGAAGGAGCCGGGGGCCGGCGGCTGGGCATCCCATGCTGGGCTCTGCCTGAGGTCCCGCTGAAGCGCAGCGTGGCGAGTCCCGTGCTCCTGTGTAAACAGATGTCCATGGGATAATTCACAAAAATGTAATTACGCACAATAGTGCAAATGTTTAATTAATCAGGTCTCATGTCCTTATTATCCCCTCACTGGCTTTCACTAATAATGACCCAGAGGAAAATTCTGTGCCTTCTGTGAATTATATTTTATTTACAAGGGTTTCATTTCTTAGATGATTTTTCTCTTTCGTTCCTGGTTAGCACTACCAACAAGAAAATATAATTCTGATGTCCTTTACAAGTAAAACTTGTGACTGGCCTAAAATGCAAAATTAGGGAAGGCTTTGTGCTAGCTTACATGGTTTCTTTAGCTGAATAAATTAGAATAACTTAGCACTTAATACATCTCTTGCCTCTCAATCAAAGGATGCATAAATATTTGGCAGTAATCCTATGACTAAAGTTGAGAGGAAAAGAAAAGAGGTCTTGAAGGAGAAGCTTTTCTGTTTGAGCAGAGCAATTCCTTCTGAGCTGGTTTTTAATCTATGTGAAATGTTAAATCGCAGAAGGGTGTCTGGAGCCAAGAATGGAGTTCCAGCCTCCTTCCCTGAAGATGCCCCTGCCTCCCCCAAAAGTCAGCCACTGGAAAGAAAGTGTTAGAAAGTATATTGTTTGCATTAGGGGGCCGAATTTTCCACTGGGTAATCATCAGTGAAACCTAGTCAAGGGCAAATGAGGATGGCAGGCCTGATTAATTAATATGCTACAGTGCTAAGAGCAAGATTTATGCTATTAGTTTTACATGAGTCATTGATATTAATACTGCTAGTAAAAATTTTGTACTGCTGTTTACTGTTTCCCTTTTTTATTGCAAATATGGTATTAAAACTACAAATGACCTAATGTAACATTGTAGCTTTGCTGTCTAAATGTTACTCCTGCTCTACAGAAGAGCTCTTGCAGAGCTGCTATTATATGAACAGTTGCATTATTTCCATTGTAATGTGCAATTTTGGAGGCCTGTAACCCCGATCAAAAAAATTTACTTTGGGTTTAAATAATGTTTTCAAAGATCTCTATACAAGATGTATATTCACTCTCATGTAAATGTGAGTGTGTTCCCACTTGGAAAGAATTTTATATGGAGTTTTTTGAAAAATGGAAAAAAAAAAAGTTGTGTATGCAAATAGGTATTCAAGCCTGAAAAAGACAAGTGTCATTACAAAGTATGGAGTAGAACAAAATAATGTTTTGAGGATAACAAGGCCTACTGTAAAGACCTTCATTCCTCTAAACAAAACCAAAAAAAGGCTTATATGAAACTGTGAAGTATTTTCATCACTTTCAGGCTGATACACAGCACATTCAGAAGTATCTATTTCATAATATGTTAGTAGTGAATGAGCTCAATGCCCTTGCACTGTAAACACTGTTTCAGAAATGTGTTTATATGCAGTTCTGCTTTTGTTCATTAATATGCCACAGGAAATACAGCAGTAAAATCTGAAGTGTGGGGCGTGGATTGTTTCTTGGGGTGAAAGGAGGGGATTGTCTGTTGGAAATAAGTTTGCATGAGCATGAGGGGCACCCACCCAGGTCAGTGTCACTTAAGCATTATTTTCCTGATAGTACACTTATGTGTTTACTTTTCCCTTTACAGTAACAGGGAACATTTTGTTGGAATTATGCCTCTTCCTCTGGGGTTATTTTTTTTCCCTTTCTTGACAAGAAAGTCTCAGTAGTCATGTATAGCTCAGTAAAGCCTTAGACCTTACAGTAACTTTCCAAGGTCTCAGTACTGAGGCAAACTTGCCAGACTTCCTGGGGGGTCTTTTTGGTCTGCCTGGAGCTTTGGTTTAGTTGATTAAGCTATAACAAAGGTTTCACTGATCAGGTGACTAATTTGTTTTACTTTTGTTTTTCTCTGTACAGTCACAGAATAACTTTAATTTTGTATAAAAGTACGTCCATGGTACCTGTTGTTGTCAGAGGCCCAAAACTGCACACAGGATTTGCGATGCAGCCTCACCAGCCCCAAGCACAGGGGGACAGTCTGTGCCCTGGCCCACTGGCACACTATTGCTGATAAAAGCCAGGATGCCATTGGGCTTCTTGGCCCCACTACCAAGCCACTATACTATGTATTCCAAAATACTGAACAGGCTAAGATAGTAACCTCAGGGAAGGGTCTCCCTTGATTTAAAATGAAAAATTTTATGAGGATCTCAGAAAAAATTGAATCTTCAAGCAAGCTCAGCAGCTGTAAGCACATGCCTGATGGTGGAGCATCTCACAGTGGTTCTGAAGTTACTGGTACCCAATATCCTCACTGGCCCCTGTAGCTTTCTGACTCCACAGTATCCTGCAGAGCTCTGTGTTGAGCAAAGACTCAGTGATGCCACTGGCAGAGTAACCTGTGGTCTTCCCAAACCCTCTCCTAGGGTCATGCCTTCGTTTGTTGCGTGAGCCACATGTGCACACTTGTCAACACCTATGGGTACAGGATGCCTGGTGCTAAACCAAAAATCACTCTGGGAGGGAAACTAGCCTGAGACCCAGCTTGGCAATGATGCTAGCACACCAGAACTGTCTTGCAGTGATGACAGCTGTTTTTTGTGGCAGAAGAAACGAGGTGCATCAAAGCATCTGGTGAGTGCAGACCCTTCCTAATGATAGTGCACCTCTGATGATTGATTACCTGCAATGTGTGCAGGAGGAATTTCATCTCCCTTGGACCTTGATTTGTCTGTCTGGGACTACTAGGTCACTAATGAAGCTTTGCCTTTGTCATTTCCACTTGTGAAACACAAAAGAAGTTTCAACGAAATTATGACCTTGCCTGCCTGTAAATTAATGCAATCATTTTCATGCAGCAGGACATAATTTTCCAGTTTGTATGGGTATGGCATTCCTGCCTGAAGTCTTGCATCTGTCAGTTCACCATTGACAGCACATCAGTGGATAGAAGCATGATTGCTGATTTCAAGTATTTGGAAGACCTTGGTGCATGGTAATTCTTGTTGTGATGGGCTTAATTCCTTGAAAAGGTTTTGTAGGAATTAAGCTTCTCACTTCTGCATGGCAATTCATTCAGATGTATTGCCATCAAGCACTGGGGTGTTCCAGACCACCGAGATCACTCACAGGTAGGCACCTGTTTATGGTAGGCACCAAATATGCTACAAACCAAGAACCTTGCTAACAAGCTACTTAGTAATGTTAAACTAGCTGACACTTCTTTGACTTGAAAATTGATTTTTGGTTTTATATAGCACATAAATATGGACTGAAGGGTCACCCCTGCAGTATTACATCTTCTGCGTCAATTGCAACCCAGACTTGCTGTTCAGCTCTCAAGGAATCAGTCCTGGTGTGTTGACAGTTTTGCATGACACTGTGATGAAATAATTTCACTTCTCTGTATCTTGGTTTTCTTCACTTTCTGAGGAAAAAAAGTGAAAAAGTAAAAAAAATTACATAGCTTTTCTACAATTATATGACTCCATGACTCAAAAAATTTGGTTACAACTTCTATGTTTTCAAAGGAGCTCTTTTCAAAGAGCCTTGCATGTATAAGCTTGGAGTATTTTTTATTTTTATCTGAGTGTCTGAAGAGTGTTAAATATATTTGCATCTTGGAACAAATAAACAAATTTGGTCAGGTGAACAATGCTGTTAGGTAAAACTTTCAAGTATCTTTCAAACTGAACTGTCCTGTTGAAAAACATTTTCTTGGGAAGTTTAGAATAATATCTTACTTATTTTGTTAGTTTTCCTTCATTTTTAAACCTTTTTTTTTCTTTAGTATTCGGCAGCTACCATCCCACTGCCCTAGCACCTAGCGCAGTGACGCATGTCACCCTTAATGATCTAGGAATTTGAAAATATTATTATTAATATTGTTCTTGGTGTTTCTTAAGTGTTAGGCATAGAGTTGAAAATATTTTTTTACTAAGATATAAAAATTATTAGAGAAATAGAAAATAGCACTGATGAATGTGAGTGAAAAGGTGGGAAAACCAGAAAAATTATGAGGGAAACAAAAGTTTGTAAAGGTGTTTATGGAAAAATCTCCTGACAAACAAAATAAGGCTGCAATAATCCGTTGCTTATTGGTCCAGTTACTATTTAGAGTGCAGAAAACATGACAATTCAATAACTGCCTTTGTTGCAGACTTGATAAAAGCCCCTCCTTCTCTCATGTACTGTTAAACGCTTCTCAGTTCCAGTGATAATGAAAGATGATGTTACAGAACACCTTTGAAAATCAGATTGTTTAATCACCTATTGAGCAAGATGGCTTAAAACTCTTCTGAGGCACTGGCACTGACTTTTTTCCTTACCATGTCTCATAGCCATTCCCAGAGACTAAAGCAAATACTGGGCAAGAACAAAAAGCAGTATCAGCCAGCTGTTTTGGACATCTGTACCATATAAAATAATGGACAATAAGCTTAGGTCCTAAATGGAAGGATGACAATTCTGTTAGCAATCAGCATGGGTCAAGAGAAAAGGTATAAGCAAATAACTGATATGTTTAAAATATTTTAAAATGCTGTTTGATAAAAACAGCTTGTAAATCCAATAAACTAAGAAATCTCTGATGCATTTTAATTTGTACTAACATGTCATTGATTTTAAAGCCCAGAATGGTACCACACCATTATTGCACTCAAATAGGTCATGGACAAGGGACAGGTCTCAAGAACATGGTTATGAACATTTCCTTTTCTCTGGCCACAGATGTATGACCCAGCCTTTTGCTATTTAACTTTTCCCTCAGCAATGACCATAACTGATAGCTGTTCATTCTCCAAGAATGGGGAACAAATAGCAGTATTGGTTATTTACTATAGCTAGTGATAGACATCTCCATGGCTCTTTCATTAGAGGTAATCTTATAATTAAGGGGCTCTGTAATGAAAAAAACCCATGGTGGCTTGTGGTACTCATGAACAAAGAGTGTTGTACTGTGTTCACCACCTGTAAGACTGGCACTGAGCCTGCTGGAATATCGCCCGCCACTGGACTCGTGGTTCAAGCTGTGATATGGAGAGAGTTCCAGGAGAGGCCTCAGATTATGCTGGAACCTGAGTGTGATCTGCAGTGTGGAGAGACGTGAAGGACCATTTTCTCTATTCACCAAACTCCTAACAAGACTAAGGAATGGGAAATTGAAGTCAGACAAATTCTGGCTAAAATGAGGACATTTCTTCAACATAGTAGTTGCTGAAACAACACAGGCCATGATTCACACTGGGGAAAATTATTTTGGTCAAGATTTCTTTTTTTCTTTTTTTTCTTTTTCTTTTCTAAAAGTCTGCTTCAGTTCAAGAGCATGCATTGTGCAGAATCAGGCATTTCCTAAGGGAAGTTTGTTGTCTTTTGTTATGATATGTCCATTCTGACATTAAACCCTATTGATCTAATCATAGGGGCTAAAGTCAATATTTAGGCCTATCGATAACACATCTGACTTTTCAAAATTCTTCGTTTGATTTCATTAACCTTAACTTCTGGATGTTACTCTACTTCTCATTGATTACTTGTAAATATAGAAGGATGAGGCTGCATTAGTGATTTTGACTACTGAATTATTATCTGTACTGTTATCACAGGGAAGTAGAATTTCATGTGTCCAGAGTTTTGTATATAATGGTATTGTATATTTTCAATTTCATAAAACAAGAACATGACAGTGATAGAGAATATTTCCTTTTTGAGGTGTGTAAAGTTGTTACCTGATTAAGTACTATATTTCTCGAGGATGGATGTAACAACCCTTTGGCAAAAACCTGAAAATCTTCCCTTCAGCTTCAGAATAACTCCCCATAGGCTGAGAGCAAAAGGTACACTTCCCCATGTCATGATGCAGCCTCTGATATCACTGGCGATGTTCCATTGCCAATGAGCTGGAACACCCACTAAAAAGAAACCTCAGGGCTTTCCTTCTCAAGAAGGATTAGGAATTACATTATGTAATAAAAAACCTTTATGTAATATAAAGTTGAGTCAGATGCTTGAAGCCTGTGGATGATACTGTCATCATCATAAGGCACAGGTTAGGAAGAAGCACCACAGGATTTTCCTTTCAATCAATAAAAGTGGCCAATTAGGATTTGCTTGATCTTTGAATTTATCTTGTCTTGGGGTAAATCTGAAGCATTTGAAGGCAGCTGTGCTCCATCAAGTCCAGATTCAGGAAAATTTTATAGTTTGCATAGCTAAAGGAAGTTGTCACCTGTCATTACAGAGTCACAGAATCACACAGATTGGATCAGGTTGGAAGGAGCTACTGCAGGTCATCTGGCTCAACTTCCCTGCTCAAACAGAGTCATCTCAGAGCACATTGCACAGAATTGGGTCCAGACAATTCTGAAATATGTCCATTGAGGGAGACTCTTCAACTTCCCTAGGCAATATGTGCTAGTGCATTGTCACCTGGTTCTTCCTCATGTACAGGTGGAGCTTCCTGTGCACAGTTTCTGCCTGCTGCCTCTTGTCCTATTGTTTGATACCACCAATAAGAGATTGACTCTGTCCTCTTTGCACCCTCTCTTCAGATACTTGTAGACATTGGTGAGGTCCCCTCTCCTCTCCTCTCCTCTCCTCTCCTCTCCTCTCCTCTCCTCTCCTCTCCTCTCCTCTCCTCTCCTCTGCCATCTCTTTTTGCCTTTCCTGACTGCTGGCTGCTAAGCTGACTGCTTGCAGAAGAGATGTTCCTGTCCCCCCATCATCTTTGTCACCTCCACTGGACCAGCTCCAGCAGCTCTGTGTCTCTCTGGTTCTGAGGAGCCAGAACTGGACACAGCGCTCCAGTTGTGCCTCACCAGGGCTGAGTAGAGGGGCAGGATCACCTCCCTGACCTGCTGGCACTGCTCTCCCCAATGCACCCCAGGACACCATTGCCCTTCCTGGCCACCAGGACACACTGCTGGCTCATGGACAGCTTGCTGTCCACCAGGAACCCCCAGGCCCTTCTCCTCAGAGCTGCTTCCCAGCAGATCAGCTCCCGGCCTGTGCTGGTGCCCGGGGTTCTTCCTCCCCAGGTGCAGGACCCTGCGTTTGCCTTTGCTGAATTTCAGGCAGTTCTTCTGTGCCCCTCTCTCCACCCTCTGAAGGGCAGCAGGGCCCTCTGGGGTATCGGCCGCTGCTTCCAGCTCTGTGTCATCAGTGAACCCTCTGAGGGGGCACCTGCCCCTTCACCCAAGGCACTGATGGGGAAGTTAAACAATAACAGGCCCACTCTTGAATCTGGGGGTCTCCACTTGTGACAGGCCTCCAACAAGAGCCTTTGCCAACACTCTGGGATTGGTTGTCTTAAAATTTGAAGATGACCAGTAAAACTATTTCTTCACATAACTCTGTTGAAGACCAAGAAGGTACAACAACAGAGCAATTAAACCTAAGCACTGTTTGGCACTATTTAGAAGTGGATTTGAGAAAAGACTTCCTACACAGTGTAACACAGCCTGAGTCACTTAAGGAGGAAACAGGCAGCTAATGCTTTTTTTGAATTGGAGCTTTGCCACAGCCCTCTGTTGAACTGGAGGATGTGTTAAGTGAGGTTTTCCACAAATACTACAAGCAGGTAAATGGGAGCAGTTTTATCACAGTTGTTTGCTTAAAGTAGGAAATAGGTTGTTAAAGGAAGTGAATGGGATGTCAGCCTTTGATGATGCTGTTCTTCATATGAGAACTCAATCAGAATAAATTTCCTCTTTCAGAGAAACTGAAGGGAAGCCTTTTATGATGAGGAGAAATGGGCAGTAGCTCCAAGTGACAAGATCATAGACAAGACCACACTCCTCCAATGTAGTAAGACTGTCTGAAGCTTTACCCTCTGAAGTCATAAGTAGTCAAGCTGAAAAAAACCCCCACCACTACAATAAAAAGCAAGCAAAAAAAAATCTGGAAGAGAAATCAATATCTATTAAAAAATAAAATGAGTAGCAGCAGAAACAACAGTAGGGAAAATTCAATTAAAATAAGAGAAGAAATGAGCCAATGACCTTTTCTATGAACTCCAGTATTCAAGTTTTCTATAAACAACATCTAACTCGTCCAAATATGTTGTGCCAGAACCATTTGAGACAAACTAAAAAAATAATTATCAAATGGAGATTCAGTTGGTCACTATGCCAGAACTAAACTTTGAAACAGGCTATGGTTCTAAACATGGGAAATGGAGAAGGATGGGAAGAGAGAAAAAGAATAAAAGACCTTTTGTTTTCTTTACAGAAGAGAGAAGGCTCATTGCTCCAGACAGTTTCTGGGAGAGTTTTGCTGTTCCAGGACACTTTTCTACCACAACATTGTCGTGGCATTGCTAGGTTCCTGCTCTTTGTCATATTCCATTGCAGTCTGGGACCTGACAGCAGCAAAGGATTTTTCTGAAATGAATTCAACTGGTTAGGATTGCATCCACCCACTCAGATGCAAAAAGTCCCAAAGTATCATCAGTCACAGATAATTTTCTGAAAAACATGAACTCCTTGACTCTCTCAGGAACCATGACAAATCCCCACTGCTTTAGCAATGATTTAGTCAATGGAACTCTGTTTTTTTCATGACCATTTTTCCTTTTTATTCTCCACAGTCTGAAAACACAAAAACATTCCAATTCTTTCTTATCTGAAATAGAGTGGAAATCAAGTCCTTCTCACAGTTTTGTATACTGGCATCACATTTAGGCATCCCTCTTCTTTTCTCAGAACCAGGTAACTAAATGTAAACCAACCCACCACTTCTGTTTAGGACCTGCTGTTAGAACCTTCACACATGACAGAAAGGTGGATGTGCCTTTCCTCATGTTACAATAGGGTTTTGACTGATCTGCTCAACTCCATGCTTGCTGCTGTTGAATTAGACCATTGCAATCACAAGTATTTCTGATGGCATTGATAGTTATGCTTCAATACTAGTGAGCTTTGTGAGAGCCTGGCAGTCTGTGCAAGGATACCCAGTTGCTGATCACATTATGGATATAACAGGAAACCTAACTCCACACACAGTGTGATAAATGTAATGGTTAACCCTCGCCCAGCTATGTGTTCAGGGATGGGAGAAACTGAAATACAGGAAACTGCATTTCCTGTTTCTAGGCCAGAATGAGAACCTAACCCAATAAAATAAAAAGAGAAAACCTCACTTCATGGTTCAATGGAAGTCCTAAATCAGGTAGTTATAATCACTGAAGACTGCAGGTTATGAACACACACACACACACATACATATATATATATGTATATATATATATTTAAGTAGGGAAAATTTATTTTATATTGTTCTGCTGACTATGAGTCTGTGACAGAGAAAACTCTTCCTATTGTGATGAATATATGTGTGTAGCCTAGCATCAGCTGAGCAAAGACATAAGAGGTGTGTGGAGGGGAGCAAGTGGGACTGAAAGAAAGAACTGAGGAAGGAGCATCTGGGGATCCTCAAACAACACAATAATTTCAAGGGATATAACTTCACAGCATGTATTAAAATTAAATCAAGCGAATGAGTTGACTGTTGAAGAGGGAAGCTTTAATGCTCATAAAATACAATGAACTCATTTAAATTGTCGGGGGATATGTAAGCTGACTGACTTCAAACCAAACAACCGTTTGTCTCCTTGTTTGGCAATTATTAAGTTTTAGTATTATTAATGTTTGCTAAATCTTAGGGTGGGCAAAGCCAACATCTGCCTCCATAGCTGTGTGTTCATTGAAGTTGGTTCAGGAGGAGAAAGTTACTGGAATCTATTGTTATATTCCAATCATCTGCTAAATTCTTAGTAACGAAAGTGTGTTTAGGCATAAAATTAAGCAATTCTCAATTATGGGAGAGATCCAAGGGAGCAGCTAGATTCTTGAAGTTCTCACTCATTTTCCCTAGACGAAATTTTGAACTTTGTCTATGCAGAGGATACTTTTCTATTGTGAATTCAAGTTAATCTAAAACATACTGAAAACCAGGTTGCATTACATCAAATTTGGGTCAGGTGCTTGCTATAGCTATGTATTGCTCAGCTTTGCAGAAAAGGACTTGGTGATCCTGAGGGACATCAAGCTGAACATGAAAAAATATGCCTTTACTGCAAAGAAAGCTGATGATATTCTGGGCTGTGCTAGATGAACTGCTGCCAGGAGGTCAGGGGAGGTCATCCTTTCCCTCTCCTCAGTGCTGGTGAGGCCTCACCTGGAGCCCTGTGGCCACTTCTGGACTCCCTAGAACAAGAGAGTCATGGACATACTGGAAAGAGTCCAGGAAAGGGCCACAAAGGTGATGAAGGGAGTGGAGCATCTCTTGTGTAAGGAAAGGCTGAAAGAGCTGACACTCAGCCTGAAGAAGGGCAGGCTCAGATGGATCTTATCCTCAAAAAGAAGATGCAGACAGAGATCATTCAGTGGTGTACAGAGGCAGGACCAGAGACAGTAGGTGTGACCTGAAACACAGGAGGTTCTGTCTGAACAT
The DNA here is from genome assembly GCF_028551555.1 of Melozone crissalis. Taxonomy (NCBI): domain Eukaryota; kingdom Metazoa; phylum Chordata; class Aves; order Passeriformes; family Passerellidae; genus Melozone; species Melozone crissalis. The sequence continues at coordinate 41,923,823 of NW_026535783.1, read as the reverse complement.
CAGGAAACAATATTTCACTGTGAGTGTGACTGATCCCTAATACAGGTGGTCTGAAGAAGCAATGGAGTCTTCATCCTTGGGATACTCAAAAGGTGTCTGGGTGTGGTCCTGTGTGACCAGCTCTGGGTGGCAGCAGGGGACACTGCACTAGTTGCCCTTCAGACACCCCCTTCCATCCTCATTCAGTCTATAATTCTGATACATGTGAGAGATTCCTGGAAGGCTATTTATTTCTTGCACTATAGAAAATCTAGTTCAGCTGCCTCCAAATAATTTAGTATCTTCATAAGAGGGATCAGTTGCACCGGGACTGATATTCTATAGTTTTGATGGACTTCTGAACACATGGTAATTTATTTTGCATTCTACAATATGATTTTATTCTTAGACAGTTTATGGAGTGTTAATAAATGCTTACTAGAGGTAAAAAAAAAAGTATAAGCCTTGCAGTAACGAGTGGTATTAAAGCTTATAAGCATGCTAAATGAGGTGTAATGCACATTTTTTAATAGTGGTTAGCAACCTATTGACTGCCTAGATTTTAAAATGATTGATTATTTATTACAATTTCTATTATTAATTTATTTTTTCTAACCATTTAATAACTTTCAATTTTCTGTTTTTAAACTGAAATTTTATATAAAATCATAATTCCAATGAAAATAAAGAAACTAAAGTAAATGCAGATTATTAGAGTCTGGCTAATGTATGAAAAGAGTGATTTTTAATTATTCTTTGTTTGTGTCTCAATCTTGCTATACCAAAATGTGTAGGCATGATTAATTTTGCCTCACACAAACATTTATTCGGTGTACAAGCACATTTCAGTCCTTGAACTTATAAAATTTAAATTGTCCCCAGAAATTTTTCAGCAATTCATTTTATAAAGGAATTAGGGAATTCTTCTCAGCATTAAAAAACTTGGTTAAGAATCTAGGGTGTGATCCTTTTTTAAAAAGGTGAAGAGAGATATTTTTTGAAGTTACGGAAAAAAAAAAAAAAGCTTTGCTATTTAATCAAATATGTTTGATTACTGTTCCAAGAGGAGTTGTTTATAAGCACACTAAGAGCCCAAACTGATGCTGATCAGGGGCCTGATTTAATGGGAATCTGCTGTACAGTCCATTTGTTAACTTTACAAAAACATTTGTTAAGAAGGACATCTAGTGGGTCATCTGGTTCAGCAGCCACAGTGTTATTTGTGCTGAATTCCTACTGGGTTGAAAGGTAGAAGGGTTGAAGGACAGAAGGCACAGAGGTGCGGCTGAACTGCTTGCCCAGCATACCTCTTCTCCCTGTCCAGCTCTTTGTTGTGGGCACAAAGGTTTGCCTGCAAACCTGTTCTCCATCCTGAAGCTCTTCTCTGTTCAGAGTGTTGAGATGGTGTTGATTCCATCTCAGAAGTAGAGGCATAGGCTCAGTAATTGCTTTCTATTGGATGCTATTTAGGTAGCAATAGTACAAAGTGAACAATCTTAACTCAGTCTCCTTCCCCATTAAAATAAACACGATTATAGAAATATCTTCAGTTGGCCGGACTAAGGCCTGGATGAATCTTTGGAGAAGAAGGTCTTTCTGCCATTGCCAAGACTTGTCCTGCTGTGGTGGGAGTTTGACTGTGTGAGGTTTTCATCCTGTGTCCTGGCTGCTCTGCTCTATTCTGGGATGCAAGAAAGGTCTATTCTGCCCTAAGTGTCTCCCATTGGCTCCCCCTTAGGGCTTCATTTTCGGGCCATGTAGGAAGGAGACCTTTTCCATGAAGTGCACCATTGACTGTTTGAATGATATATGTAGGAATGGTTCTCTCCTTTGCAGCTCCTACTGCTCATAGTGGTGGTTTCATGTTTTTCTCTGACAACAGGTTGCTAGAATCTTCACCAGGCTTTGTAGGCATGTGGGACATTTCTTTCCTACTTCTTAGCACTCCACAGCCAGAGCACTATTTGAGCCTGCAGCTGTTCTGCCACTGCAGGCTCAAATAAATAGCCCTATGTCATGTTTCCTTTGACAGTAAATTCTGCAGTACACAAGGGCATTGCTCAGGAGTCATAGCGTAGCTCATAAAAACCCCTCACTGGTTCACAGTGTCCTGATGTGGCTGCCATGAACATAAACCCAATCTTTGCCCTGCTTTTCCACAGCACTGTGATGAGCTTACAAGAGTCTTGTTTCAATGGTTGGTATAAAGCATCCTTCTAGGACAAGAAAAGTCCTGTATACCAAATCAGAAGGTCTGATTGAGTTGGCTAATTTTTCTAATGGCAGCAAAAGCAGCAACTGTAGAATTGATAAGCAGAAATTCCCCCACAGCCACCACTCTTTTTCATGGTTTCATTTGGGATGAAGACTAAGCCCCAGCGAGGCACCTACTCACTTTCCTCCCCCTGGTGGGATGGAAGCAAGAATTGGAAGAACAAAAGTGAGTAAACCCTTGGGCTGAGATACAGACATTATTTAAAAAAAAAAAAAAAAAAGCCACAGACACAAACAAAGCAAAACAAGGGATTTGTTCACCACTTCCTATGGTCAGTAGGTGTTCAGCCACCTCAGGAAAGCTGGCCTCTAGCATGATTAACAGTGACTTGGGAAGACAAAAGCTGTCACCCTGAACATTCCCTGATTCCCAGGAGAAGCCTGTCCCCAGGTCTATATGCTGAGCATGATGCCATATGATACAGAATATTGCTTTGGTCAGTCAGGGTCACCTGCCCCAACTGTGTCCCCTCACAAATCCTTGTGCACCCCCAGCATACTCACTGCTGGGGCTGTGTGAGCAGAAGCAAAGCCCTTGACTCTCTGTAGGTGCTGCTCAGCTGTAATAAAAACATCTCTCTGTTATCAACACAGCTTCCAGCACAAATCCAAAACACAGTCCCATACCAGCTACTGTGAGAAAAAATTAACTCTATCCTAGCCAAAACCAGCACACCATTTTAGTTTGAGATTCTGGACTTAGAAAAAGGTCTGGATTCTTTCACTTTCCTTTTCACTATCATTTCCAGGCGCTTAAGACTCCAAGTCCACTGTTTTGCCAAGTCAAGAAGGAAGACTAATGTTGCTTCATTAATAGTGCTTCCAACATCATGCTTGCTGAAGAGAATATCCATGTAACAGACAGCTTTAATGCATGACACTTTTAATCCAATACCAGTCTTTGACCAGAAGGGAGCTAATTTCCCCATGATGTACTTATCCCTCTGTAAACCTCAAATCATGAAGTGTGGAATGCTCTTAGTGGACTTTATTTGAGCTAAACTTGGCAGGATTGGTCCTCTAGTTATAGGAGAATACAGCTAGCAGGGTCAGAAAGAGACACAATTAAGTAACTTGATGAAAAATGGTGGTGAAGAGAGGTGGATTCCTGAAAAGAATGACTCTGACAGTTTAACAGAAAAACAAAACCCCACTGCTTCCCTGCTCTTACTAGGTTATGGTTCAGCTGCTTTGGCCTTAGCATCAGTCTACATGGAGCTCCCTGTCAGTTGCCACGTCACATCTCATTCACTTCTGCATTGTGTCATTGCTGTCATGGACAGAACAGGCAACTTGGAGAATTTCCTTTGCTGTTACCTGATATACCATTATTCACCTCTTATCATTTTAGCAAAGTAGTTACACTGCTGTCAGAGGTAATGGAGAGCATGCCGCTAAGAAAATTGGCTGTAATTTATTTATCAATTGTTTCTGCATACCACACAAAGAGACCATCTACTTTATGGCTGGGTCTAAGGTATCTGAGAGCCCTTGAAGTTCATGGTTTTCCGGTATTCTAAGTTCTACTTATGGCTTTTCCTGTATATGACACACAACACCACCCCTGTGGTCTTCAAGGCTGATTTCTTCTTTGCTTTCTTTAGTCACAAATCATTCTGAGGCGTCCCTTAAGTGCATTTGTATTGTTAAGTGCACCGGCCTGATTTGGTGTTAATTCAATTTGAGTGCCCTTAATATCTTGCGGGAGTGAGGCAATGCATGAGAGCTGTACCTTGTAAAAACAGGTTCCAGGTCTGCCTGAGAGCAAAGCACCTTTCCCACAGCAATTTACCAAAGTTGCTGATAAAATTTTCATAAGGAAACCTTTTTAGTCTGACCCTATTGTGTTGTTCTACCATTAAGAGTTGGGGAACTGAGACTATATTCTGGTGACAGTGTATCACTATCTCCATTATTTTAGAGTATAGACAGCCTACTGATGGGTCACAGCCTGCATCCTGTCCTCTCACAGTGTGGAAATGGCTTTCAGAGCTGGAGCCCAGAGGCCCAAGTATGCCAGCTGCTGCATTCATATGTCAATACAACTGAAGTGAACTCTAGATAAACCAGTCACCCCTAACCTTCAAATGATGGGAGATGGGACATTTCAGTGCATTTAGGGCCAAGCAAAAAGAAGAAAAAGCAGAAATAGGAGTAGTTAGCCCTAAGGAATGTGTGGAAGAAACTGTATCATATTTTCATTGAAGAAATCACTAACAATCAAGATATTAAGCCAGTTTTAAAGATGAAAAGCCAGTTGCAAGGTAATTGTGGAAAGCAAATGCTATACTCCTACAGGAGGACTAATTCTGCTCTCAAATAAGTTGCTGTAAATTCTAAAGAACTCCAACATTAACTGAAAATATTTATCTTATAAAGGTGAGCTTCTGTCTAGTACCAAGAAAAGTGTCCATCTCCCTCTACTCTACTTTCCCCCAACATACTCTGGAGAGCAGGGGCTGCAGCAAGGGAGTCTGAATGAAGGGTCCAGCTGCTGCATATGTGATATTCCAGAACCTGTATGTTCTCTCATGCTGTATGAACACATATTTTTCAGCTGTTATAGAAAGCTTAACCAAGTTTATGAGACCCAGTATTTTGAAGGAAAACTGAGAAGAACAAGAAAATTTGGAAACAAGGAAGGAAAAGAGAAAAATGAAAGAGAGATGGGGTCAGAGAAATGGTAGAATGAGAGGGGGAAGAAAAAAGGAGAAGGAATGAGGAAGAAGAAGAAAGAAAGAGAATAATAAAGTTATAACAGTTGAAGAAAGGAAAAGATTAAAAAATGAAAAAAGAAGGGAAAAGAAAGGAAATGAGAAAGAAAGGAAGAAAATGAGGAAGGGAATGAGGAGGGATGAGAGGAAGGAGGGAAGGAAGTAAGAAAATTACCTCTGAGTTTTACACTGAATTTAACAGAGACTGAATGAAAATTTTGGAAGTTTAGCCAGTGTGGCATGGCTGTTCAGCACAAGTACTGAATGATGAGGCTAGATGGCTTGATTATAAGGAGCATCTTCTGTAGCCTAGCACACAATGATAAATCTGTTTCACTCTAAATTGCCTTTGGGAATCTTGTCCTCCTCACCAGCATGACTTACTCTCACTCGCTGGTGGGCAAAAACTTTGATCCTGTGTCCCATGGAAGTCAATGGGAGCACTGCCTTTGACATCAATGAGTGCTGGATCACACCCCAGGTGAAAAACAATAGCTTTGCTTCTAGTTGGACCAAATGGATTAATAAATCAGAGCCTTGTGTTTGTGGAATCAGGACTCATGTGTGTTTCTTGCAGAGGAATTTTACACTCCATGTATGTGTGACCAAGGCAATCTGATTAATTATTGGATAATGCTTGAGGCAAGCACAGAGTTACAGATACCGGCTAAATAACTGTTTTATAGATGAATTTATAATACCTTTGAGCATCGGCCTCTTGATCTTCAGGGGTATTCAAAGAAGAGAGAGATAAGGCAATTCTTTCTATGTGTTATTAAGAGAAAGAGACAGGAAATACTTACAGAGCAAATACTTTTACATTTTTCTCTCTCTAGCAACCAGTATTATGCTGTGTTCTACTTCCAATTACTTTTGAAGAACTGTGGAAATTTTCAGCAAAAACAACTGGCTGCATTTAACATTGAGTACTTGCCCTTCATCGAACCACAGCACTTGAACTGCTCCACTGTGTTTGCGAACCACCCTGTCACATATAAATGAGGCAGAGGTGGCAAAGGGCAGAGTAAGCATCATGGTAGGCCCTGTGTGTCTGTGCCCTGTTCTGCTTCGTCTGCCTGCGCCACTGAGGTCAGTAGCAAACCTGGTACTGCAGGATGCTGTGGAAGTGCTGGGCCACCTGAGGAAAGTGCCTGGAAGCCTGATTCAACCTCAGCTTTCTTTGTTCTATGATTTATGCTGGCCCTTCAAGCCACCCAGTCTCCTCACAGCTTTTCCTGGTATCTGCATAATGCCTTGTAACAAATTTTTGGGTATCGAGTGAATACAGTTTGACATATCTTTCCTATTCAAAACACTGGGAAAATGGTTTCTTCTCTTATTTTTTTCCCAAGCTGAGCTGAACATGGAGAGTTAGTAATTTAGGAGAGGAGGTCTCGAGGATGTTCTGGATGACCTCCTTTGAGACATGTTTCTTTGAAATGCAGTGATCATGTAGGGCTAGGGAGGGAAAGTCATGAAGATAAAGTGGCACGTCCTGTGCCACAACACAGTGGGGTCAAAACTATGTGGTCCTTTAAGATGCATAGGTAAATTCCACAACAGCAGCTGCAGCAACTCACTGTGAATGGGTTAGGAGGTCCTTTCCGATGGATCAGCAGCAGATCAAAAAAGGAATAAAAGAAAGAGTTTCACTGTCTTGCTCTCACACTATAAAGCAATTTTAGGGACACAGATGGTTATAGTGATTGCAATAGGTCCTGGGATTTTTAAGAATTAATGGGTAAATGTTATTTACAGTGAATTTCAGGGGTGGAAAATTTTGTCTGTGCTGGCAGGATTTGTGCTACCGTTCAAACAAGAGAGAGAGAAAGGGATATCTATGTGAGAGATGGGACACAGCAGCATTCTCTAGAGTCTTCCAGCATTGCTTTGCTTCCATCTTAGGATAAATAAATGCCTCTGTGTATGGTGTTTTTAGAGAAAGCTCCAGTTCAATTAGGCAAATAGTCTTTGACTTCCTAATCTAGTGAGAAATGGAAATGCTCTTCTGTTTCCCTTCCTCTTCATTAGTTTATGTACATCAGCTCCCATCATGTTTACCCACGAAGAAGTGGTTTCAGTAGGACTGCTATCTTTGTAGCTTTTTCTATAAAGACTTCAAGCCCCATTGTATAACTTAGATGGAAGCAAATAAGCATTCAAATGAAACAGAAAACCTCAGGAGGTCTTTCTGCCAGGACATAAGTTGCGAAGTCAGGACAAAAATAGCCAAAATAAGAAGCTATGGGCCATGCTTCATGTTAACAGAGACACGGGTGTTTCCCTTGACTCTTTTGAAAAGAGGCCTCAGCCAAGCCCTCTCCACATGGCTTCAAGTGGGAATGTATCTTATTGCTTAAAATGCGCTTCCTCTGTTAATCATACATAATCCAAAACAATGGCACTCTCTTTGTGCACCACATTGGAAGTATCTGTGTATCATATATTCAAATTAAATTGTGTGCTTGAGGGAGCTTGTGATCCCCAGCACACTTCTGTGGCAGCATGGTTTGCAGGCTCCTCATGCTGCTTGTGAACAATCCATTGTGTATGTGACGGCAAGCTTGAATCCCTGCCTGGGATTATCCGAAAACTCTGGAACTTGCCAGCAGGAAAATTTACAGCTAAACAATTATATTGTTGAAACTCTGACAAATCCACCCCGGTTTATGACTTTGAAAATAGGGCTAGGTGTATGCAACTGAATATATTATACACTGTAACTCAGCCTCCTGGGGGCTGCATTATAGAGTCTGTTTACTTTGACTGACACATTTCATTTTTCTTTTCTTCCAGACATTATTGCTGCAAATGATATCTCTGCTCAATATGGATTTTCTCCTCAAAAAACTAGTTAGGTATTTGGATAAACATCTTCTGAACAAGTTCTTTTATTATTATGTTGATGATTTTTGGAAGCAATCCAGCAATAATGCAATACCCACCCAACACAATTTAAAAAGCAGCAAGCAGACCTGCATTACATTGGTTTGTCAGACTACACGGAGGTGGGATTTCCAGATCTTCTCTCCAATGGAAAATAGTTCCAAAAATTCCAAAGCTTTCAAAAGGAGAGCAGATATTCTTTTTTTCTACCCATCATTTTTCTGTAAACAGAACTTTACATCCCCCAAAATAAACTGGTGACTTCTTGCCAAGGGTGAAATTTATTTCATTCAAGCACAGAATAACATTTCTTTTACATAAGCAGGCAGACATGTTATTGCAAAGTAAAACTACTTGGAAAAAAGAAAATTTGTTCTTAAAGTCAACCACAGCTTTTCCCAATAGAGTCAGCACTGGGTCATGCAGGATGGCAGCACTTTTTTTTTCCATGCTGTATTGGTTCCAGAAATGGGAAATTCACTACAATTTTCCAGTTTCTTCAGAAATTTCAACATCTCTGATGGTGAATGCCAGAAGAGATGGCAGAGACGGGTGACCATGTTGTGCACAGGTACATTAGCCTGAAGAGTGGTGCTTTTCTTTCCGTGTTCTTCCAGAGAAAAACTAGAAGAGCAAAATTTCTTTTTGGGATTATTCTCTGACTGACAAATAAATCATCCTTCATCTCACTCAGGAAAGACCAAAGAGTACCTTTTATATCAAGAGATGGCTGAGAGATGGCATTTTTATCAATGTGGGCTTGAGTTGTAAAACACAAAGTATACCTTTTAAATATAATTTTATGAACAGAAAAAGTATATTTTGGTCTGATGCATGAATCTTTTATCTACCTTACTCCTGCCATTTGTATTTCCTGCCATTTGGGAATATCCCAAATGGTCTCTGCTTCTCTTTGTTGTTTTATAGTTCCTTTTGTATGGCAGCCAATGCTAACATTTCTTTCTGAGTGCAAAAGTTGCTTATGGTTTTGATGTACATGTAGTGTACAGTCCTTGCCAAGTACTTGGGGTGGACAATGTGCTTTCTGAGTTCATTAAGAAGAAAATTTGACCTTGTTCACCTTGAGGAGAGATAATTTCTGTGCTGAGTTCTTGCAGGATGTGAGAAATGTAGAAAAGCTGCAGAAGCAGAGGGCCAATGAACTCCAACAATAAACGTATTTCTCTAGTGCCTTTACAGCTATCAGCAATGGACCTTGCTGTGCAGCACATGGGGAACAATGAGTGCTACACAGTGGTGTGGGCTCCACCTAGACACTCAAAAACCTGTTGCGATTTTTTCAGAAGATACTCAGAATGGATCTTGGAGACGCCTCAGTGCCACCTGCTTCCTATGCTCTGGTGTAGCTCTTGCTCTCTTGTAGAAAGCAGGGATGACTTGGGCTCATTTATTTTTCCCTTGTCTTATCAGTCTAGTTTTCTGTGTGCAGGCTCTCTCTGGCTGGATACCAGCATCATGCTCTGATCTGGGACAATGTGGCCATAGGGCTGAGGACGCTGCTCTCTGGACTAAGGGACATTGTAGGACACACCCCCATGGAATTTTTCCCATCACCAGGGAATCCCAAGAAATTAACTTAGGGCAACACTGGTATATATGCAGCACGTACAAAAGCTCACATTTCTTTACTTCACTGAATTTAAGCTGTTTATTTGTGTCTTATAGTGTAAAGGGGACTAGAGGTTTAGGCAATAGCTAGCGTCATGTAAATAAAAATGTACAATAGGCGTGTTATGCAGTCACCCCGTATGCATCTTTACTAGAGGTCATCAAAACATGGAAGGAGAAAACAAGGGGCAAATCCCTCAATGATCTTTTCTGGCAGTGTCTTCAACTTATTTACTGCAGCATGAAAATTTTCCAGGCTTTCTATGCATTCACAGCTCTCCCTATCCTTGACCAGTTTGTGCTAAATCTGACAGTTTGCTGAGGACTGACAAGAAAAAGATACTAAGCACTTCCTGTGGCAGAAGTGGCTTCCATTTTTGGCTTAGAGATTGAGCAAATTAAAGCACAGGCTTTGCAGTAAAGCACTGTTTCACCTAAGAATGTTTTACTGTCTCAGCAAGTGCTCTGCACTCCATAACTGCAAGTAGCACAGATAATTTACTTCATTCTGCAAAGAAGGGTAAAGTTGTAGGGGAACTGAGCAAACTTGTCCTTTTGAGAGAAGCATACAGTTTTCTGACTGACCCTGATGATAATTTTTTTAGGGTTTTCTGTGAAATTTTAATTTTGGGAAAAAGTGGGGTACTCAGCTGTAAAAGAAGAGTAGTCCCAGTTACTCTCAATTTGCAACCACCTCAGATTCTCTACCGTGTTTCATTTTTGCACCTTCAGTCAGTAGAAGGATGGAAGGTGAAAGTAGACACTATATGCAATTATAACTGTTTGTGCCTCCACCCCCTAGAACCCACAGAAGCTCAACCTTCATGACTGAATGGAATGAAAAGGGGCCCAGTCGTTCCTGCCTGGTGGTTTTGTATTTTGTCTATGTAATTTAGGGGAAAAGCTAGAAGCAGACACAGATAGTGTAGGGATCTGTTCAGAGTACGTATGAATAGTGTCTTACTTTCAATGGAGTCCTTAGGAAGAGTCTGTGCAGGATCTCCTAAGACCTAGACAGTATTTGAAACCTGCCACTCACACCAGAAAGCTACTGCTCACTTTGAGATCCCATGTCAGCTCCTTAAATCAAACCCTTCAGACTCAGGAATGAAGTAAATAAATTATAAGCTTTATTGATTGTGTCTGCTGTGTGAATGTTCTTTAGCATTGACTAAACCATTCAAACCATTGTCCCAACATGGATCAGGCTCCCTGTAAAACCCGAAATGGCTGCTCAAGAGGGAGCAGAAATGTTTTCTTTCGTTCATCCAAGATTCTGTCAGGGAGGGGTTTGATCTCTGCAACTTTACAACATCCATATGGTCAGGAATGAATTAGTTGGCTCCTTTGACTGGGATATGTGATCAGAGTCTTAGATTGGACAGCAGCCACGGTGATACAGCCTTTTTTCTTATTTTTTTTTTTTTTTTAAGTATTACTGAATTTCTCAAGATTTTTGTAGCTATGGCCCCAGTTTGTCCCTTACTTGGTCCCGTGGTCTGTTATCCCATCTGAATGGCTCCGTTGACTTCAGCTAAATCACTGGTATAAATGCATCTTACTTCTCTTCCAGCTAATGGAGATAGTGCTGGTGATTGCTGGTTAGGGGTTGTTTTGGGGGAAGGGATTGTTTTTGCTTCTGCTTTAAAACAAGGAGGTGTGGTAAATCACAGGCATCTTTCTTGGGATGGAGATTATAAATCACTCTTCCCAGGTGAAATCTTTTATTTATGCCTTGGGATTCCATTTCATTGAGGAAAGGTATGTTCTTTCGACTTCAGCCAGACTGCACTTTAGCGAGTGATTCAAATCAAGCTGACACTTATTAGTGAGCATGCTGAACACTTTGCTCCCAGGCACTTCACTGTGCTGCCACATTCTCCATTCTTCACAGATGTTTGTTCTCCTTAGGTTTCATCTGGAAGCAAAATCACTGCTTGCTCCTCATGTTAGTGGGAAGTCAACTGCAAAAAGCAGCTTGATTTTAGAGACAATGGATCACTCCCATCAGTTAAAAAAAAAAAAAAAAAGAAGGGGAGATGAAATAATACACTGACAGATCAGCTGTAATACACTCCCAAACCAGTTTGAGCTCATTCTTCTGGTCTGAAAGTGACCAAGCAAACTTTCTATTATCATTTATTATGTGTTGAGCCCTGCCACCACGCTTAGTGTTAATTAGAACACATTCAGTAACAGTAGCTCCACAGACAGTACCAGTAACATCATATAGATGTCAAATTATTTAATTTCAAAGTGACAACTTTTACTGCAAGCTTGTGTTTTTTGTGAAAAAAAAACAAAAACCAAATGAAACCAACTCCAAATCTTGAACAGTGAAAAAATTGTGCAGATAAAGTAGTTCTGGGTGCTTTTCTTTATCTAGTAATACTCTTAAATTAATCCCTACACACACCATGCTTGTATTTCCTTTGCAGTGCATGCACTTATTTACCACCCTGAGAAAGCGTGGTTCAGGGGAAAGAGCCAATGATGAAGTCCAGCTGCCAGGGAAGAACTGGTAGCTCACTTACACGGCCTCTTGGTTAAATGTAGATTGATTTGTGTCTAGAAAGAGGTGTAGCACCTCACCAGATCACAGGTAAGTGTGACAGAACAAAAAGAGGCAGCAGTAAACTTCAGAAGGTACCTGGAACATCTGCCCAAGTTGAGTTTCTGGTGGTAAAAAGCATCTCTCTATGCAGGCTGCATGTCACAAGAGAGGGGTGGCTACTGTCAGGTCTGATACCCTGCGTGTGCCCAAGTGACCCTGTGAGATGTGTCAGAACTCCAAGCCCTGCTGCCAAAGGCAGGAGTGTGGGCTCATCCAAGCTGATATGGCAGGGATACTTTGCACTGGCCATTTCTTACTGCTTGCTTTCTAACCCAGAATTACTGGCAGAAAAATGAAGGCTACCTATTACAAAGACCTGACTATTTTCTAAATTCACTTTACTTCATGGCCATTGCCAGTCCCTTTCTACACTAAGAGGAGGAGGCATCTTGCTGCTTCTTTCATGAGATCTTTGGCATCACTGCTGAAAATGGAATGCCTGTAGTAAGGAAACAATCAGCAGCAGCATGAGTCAGTGAGTGCTGGAGTTTGAGCCCTCAAGACATATTTTTACACAAAGATTTACTATGCTAAAATGCATGATCTGCAAAGGTGACCCTGACATTTAAGTAGTTGTGCATAGCTAATAAACAATGGAGGGGAAAAAAAATCCCCTTTTCAAAAATACATTCTTTCCATTTCTTTTAATTTAGCATTATAATAATCATTAACAGGAGATCAAACCTGCAAAGGGAAGGATAGTGTTTCTTCTTCTCCTTAAATATTTTACAGTATTGCAACATATCAAATGTCTGTCTAATATGCCAAGTAATTTAGAACATGAATATATATACAGTGTTTGTATAAAACTGTAGCTAATAAACCTTTCAAAATAAACCCCCTATATTTTAGCAGGGCACAACACAGCAAGGCTATGTTGCAACAGGGAAAGAGAAGGTCCCTGTGAGATGGTGCCTATCCCAAGCTCTTTCCCCAGAAATGTCACAGGTGAGCTGGCTGGCTGCACATGCAGAGATGTGAACCATGGTTCATGAGAATCTTGTTAATTGCTAGGAAGCTGAACAATAGGGAATGCATTGTGGAGAAAGCTGCAAAATGATGTGAGGATCTGCTAGGAAAGGAGGAAAGTGACCAGTTTTCATGGACTCCTGTAATGTTCTTTTTCATATAGCCTTAGGAGTCAAGAACATTTAGGAATGATAGATGATTCCCTCCTTGGGCTAATATGAGTAAGAATGGCTGTATTGAAAAAAGTAAAAGGATCCAGATTTCAGGTTTTGCAGTAAGTTCCACTACTTCCTTCATGGAGGAAGCTGCTTTCTTTATATCATAGTGTGATGATCTTGAGAGGTCCTCTACCACATTCCAAATTCTGTTACAACACATAGATTCATTCACCTGTGGCTCTTTATTCTAACCTTCTTTGCCATCTTAAGCTGGTAATATTCAGTTGAAATCAGTGAAGATACAGCACCATAACAGGTTGTATCCAAAGCAGTGGAAAATACTGTAAGCTGGAATCTATCAGCTAGAAAAGAAAGTGCACATTGCTATGATTACACTAAAAGGTCTGTTCCTTTGAATCTTGACATTTGTGACTTTGTTCATACATTACCATGAATAGCAATGGCTGCCTATATTATTGTGTTGATAGCAATATTATTTGAGCAGGAATTTTTACTACCAAATATAAATATAGCATGCATTCATTTTTTTTTAATTACGTGTAATGTTCAGTAAAGTGATACATTATTAAGAAAGGTCATTGATTATTCCCAGGATATGGCAGCAAAATATATAGTATGTACTAAAATTGCAACTAGTTTTAGAGCAGTGTAGTGTGAATAATGTAAAACAAAAAAAAAAAAAAGGAGCCAAAGTTAACAATAAATCTATGAATAGAAAAAGGAATGAAGAGGATGCCTTTTTATCTGACAATAGCTTGACTAGAATCAGAATTAGAAATGCAAGCAGATTTTATGAATTTGTACTTGGTTTTGGTAAGATAAGAACATGTTTGTAGCCGGCAAAACATTTTTAACATTTTCATGACTTGTTAAGAAAATGGATCACTAAGACTGTGGACCTAAAAAATTATTAAGTGCCAGCTCCAAGGAAAAATCATTGCTTCTCAGCTGATCATGCTGTCTTGGAGATACCATATTAAGCATTTGAGATGCTTCCAAAAGAACAGAAATTATCTGTCATCTCCAAAAAGACAACTCTTAATATCTCCCTACCCTTCATGTTATGTCAAAGTCCTGGTTCTGTATCCCAAGTTTCAGCAGGAGGTTGTACCCATGGAGCAGCATGTCTGACCACTATCTTGAACTTGATGGGGTGAAGAATTTTTTATCGTGAGACAGCAATTAAGGCATGCACAATCTCAAAATATTTCATAACTCTTCCTAAGTAGCTTTGATGGCTCTAAAATGCTTTTCAAATATTCAAAATAATTTCCTAGCAAAAAACCACTGAAAACCCTCAAGAAGCCCTATCTAAATTAATAAACATTTAATGAAAACAAAAAGAAACATTATCTTACTTTTTCTTTTTCACTTGCACTTTTATTTCATATAGAAGGTTGAATGGTCTTTTTTTTTTTTTTTTTTTTTTTTTTTAATGTGGCAGACTGTGGTTTGAATAGCATATTTCATTGATTAGATTTTTTTCCTGCTCTTGAGCTGACAGGATCCTTGCCACAGCTCACAGCATTTCCTTACATGGGCGATGAGTATTCGGAAATGTACCTTTTGCTCTTTAACGTGACCAAGCAGCTGGAAGCAAGGTATTAAAGCAGTTCCATGTGATCAGCAGGTTGTCTGCAGAGCGTGTGGATAACACCTGCTAACATGTACTGAAAAAAAATGCACTGCAAAAAGCAGCAGAAGGCCATGACACGGGTTACAAAGTTGCCCACAGTGGAAGAACACAAGCCAAATCTACGAAGATTGAAAGGATTGTAGAAAGTAAATTGTCTATTTAACCTTTCTCTTAAAAAAAAAAAGTTTTTTTTTTTTCAAAATGAAACAGTATTTTACATGGTGGAAGTTCTGATGGCAGTGCCTTGTGGTAACTTCCATTTTAGTCATTGTTATTATTTGTTCTTGTTGGTTTTGTTTCTTTTTCTAAGATATGAAGGCCTGGAAGCCGTCCTTTCTGGATGCTGTGATCCTGGGAGTCCTGAGAGGCTTTCTGGAGAAGGGAGCCAGCTGGCCCTGCCTCACTTATCTGCATGCCTGGTGCTGGCCAGGTGTTTTGCATGGTGCCATGGGACACTGCCAGGCTGAGAGATACTTTAGAGTTCCATAGGAAAAATGGGAGACCCCTGGGTCTATGTCAGAGGATGTCAGGGGGCACCTGGACCCTGGGAAGGAGTGGAGGGGCAGAGTGACGCTTAGGGGGGGTTTCAAGGCTATGCACAGGGTTGGAGAAAATGGGCTATTGTAGGCTTTGCTCCTTTAAGATAACATTTTGGGTGGGTTTGTGGAAGAGGAATTCAAATTTCCACTCTGTAAAACATCGGAGCATGCAACTTTACCTGGAGCACTGTCCAGTGTCTGGGCCAATGCAGCGTAACACTGAGATTAAGAGCATAATAAGCTCTATCAAAGCATCAGACTGCACAGGGATAATTACAAGATCCATCATTATTAGGCAAGAAAAACAAATGTGTCTTATAAACCCTAAAGCTCTAGAGCAAAAACCACTCACTAATTGAGCAGGGGGCTAGGTGCAAGCTTCTCTTGGGGTCAGTTTATTCTAGGTTAGTCCATTACACAGTTATTACACCTTGCTCTGAAGCACAAGTATTCAGTGAGGCTAGTGAAGGATGATGGTAGACCTCTCTCTCCCATGATCCATGTTTTCACTTCATGCACCCACACTGAGCCACTCTCTGGGCTCCTATGGTTGCTTTAATGAATTCTGGCCTCACACTGAAAAAATCTCTTCCCTCTCTCTAATGCTAATTGGTTTATTCCTCCCTACTCTCTCATCTTCTTCATAAGAAATGCCTTATCCCTGGAAATCATTCATGTATTTGCGTGAAGCAAATATTTTGGCACGATAATTGATTGGATTGCATGAATTAGGAGTTGCTTTGTGACAAATTAGCAGAGGGACAGTATTGCTGTGTTTCTCTTGAAGCCTACTGTGCTGTGCACTCACAATGGCGCTCCTTGAGAGTGCTGGAAATCTCTTTTCTTATGTGAAGGAATGAGCAAATATGATCTGTAAATTCATCACTCTCTCTCTCTCTTTGTGAGGCTTGAACTGAAGGCAATCATCTTAATTTAGAGGCAAATCCTAATTTAAAAGACTGTCAGTGGAGTTTGAGGCATGATGAAGGAACCTTTTAAAAAATGCTGACATACACCTGACTTGGTCTTTCAGTTCTGCCTCGCTCTCGTCTTGGGGAGGCTAAGAAGAATTGAAGACTTTTCCTTTAGTTTTAGACCAGCGGCTGGTAGACGAATACAATCAGTTGCAGGACTAGGACATCTGACTTGTCTCTCAGATTTGAAATCATGTTGTGATCAGGTGGCCACTTGTCTCTGCCTGTCGACAGCAATGATGCCCAGGGTCAGGTCAGCAAACAGCCAGGTGTCCAAACTGCTGTTCCCAGGAGCCCTGACTCTCCCTGCCATGCACACTAAGATGAAATCTTTCCAGTATCCTTGACAAGTCTTTCTCTTGGTACTCCCTGTAGTGCCTCACCACCCCAGAGGGCTGATATTTCTTTTGTTCTGTCTTCACATATAAGAAACTTTGGTTTGGGTCAGTATGGTGCAGTAAAAGGATCAGAAGATGCCCGACAAGGAGAGAGGTGTTCCTCTCACACCAAGGAGAGGTGGTGCAGCATTCCGTGGTCTAGGGCCCAGGAAGGGAGACTTGCCTGTGTACTATGGCACTCTGCTAAGCAAGCAGCAGAAATAATGAGCATCTGGAAGCCCTGGCTGCCCCCAGTGCCAAGCTATCTGTCTCTCCACCCCTTGCTGGCCTCTCTGACAGGTCCTTTCTTTCCCTGGCTGTGCAGTGACCAGTGTAAATTGTAGAACAGTATGGTACACTGTGGAGGCTCTAGGGGGCATCCCCTAAGTTACACCCCACGGGCTCCTTCCCCTGCTCCTACGTCTGTTCCTATGTTCCTGAGCCACTCCTTCCCTATTCCCTGATTATCTTTGTACTGCCTCGAGACCAGGGTCAGCCCCCAGGCCCCTGGGGAGAGAAATCTGGACTCTCCCTGTGTGTGTGTCTGGGACCTGAACATCTCACCGCACAGCTGAAATTAAACATCTGTGGATATTATGGAAGGGCCCTTTTTACTTCTTTACCCTGGACTTTACTAGCAGCAATTCAGGCTGCTACATGCCACCTTCTCAGCACTGTGTCAGCAGGTTACACTAGTCTTGCAAAGGATGCTCACTTTTGAAAAGGCTATTATCTCTATCAAGAAGCTCTTGATCAGTAGAAAGGGTTCAGAGACAATCTTAGGTTGAACTTGCTTCCCTTTCCACTGGAAACCCTCTTTACAACCACCCTGGAAGCTGTAACTCCTTCCCCTCTTAAAGTGACATCTTCATCCAAGAGCATGTCCCACCATTTTTCCTTTCTCTGGAATCTGGCTCAGGGCCTTCCTCCTTGGATGGCCTTCCCTATACAGCCCCAAATGTGCAACAGTTCCCAGCCCACTGGGTATGTAACAAAACACAACAAAGTGGCTTGCCTTTGTGGGTCATGTAAATAACAAGGCAAGTAGGAGAACTGGAATCATGACCTTTCCAGAGACCATTGGGTAGAAGGAATAGATAGATTAAAAACCAAGATGAAAATTCACTTAATTAGTGTCTAACACACACATCCTTTCTGTGTTCAAATGCATACATATGGCACTGCTGTCACAGAAAGAGTCTCTTTGCAAGGTTAATCCCCAAAAACTGGCTCACAGTTCATGGCACCCCAGGACTGTCTGCTTAGAAAAATAAAACTGCAAGCACTTGAGAAACAAAGGATACCCCAGCTACACTAGACTGTGCTCACACAAATTGAGCAAATAAAAAGAGGGAAATGCTAAGCCACAAACACGGGCTGTTGGATGTGTCTTTGTGAATTTTTTTCCTAATTCTGTGAATAAAGAGACTACTATGACCACTTCTTTAAGGATGTAAAAAAAGAATTTCACTGTGTGGACAACAAAAGAGGAGGAAAAGATAACCACCTTCAACCCCGTATGGAAGCTCCTGTGGGACTCTGATGTCCACCAGCACCAGTCCTGCCTACTTATCTCCACATCTGTTGTCCACGTGAGTTCAGTCCATCAGGTGATTGAAACACTGGGTGTCGTGGGCTGGGATGGCCACAGTCATTTCATGAGCAGACTGCTGCGTTCCTCCTGTCTCATCCCTCCTGCCAGGAGCTTGGTGCAGCTAAATCTCTCATCTCAAAAACCCTTTACTCTTCCTGGAGACGTCTTCAAAACTGCCTTCAGTGTTATTTTTCTCCTTTATGAAATCTGTCAAACTTGCCAGGACATTCTTGGATGATAGTGCCAGGAACACAAACTCCTAAACCAGGATTGCATTCCCACCCATAACAGCTGTAACCATCTTTGCCAAGGATAAGGGGATGAATAAGTTTTCTCATCTTAGCACCTCACTTATCTCCAACTCACTGGTGCCCATGAGCTTGCAATATAACTAGCTTGGACAACTTTTCAAAAAGACATGAAACTGCTGCCACTAACTGCATGAAAAAGAGACTGCAGGAGTTTCACCTGGTCCTGTTGCCCCTTCACAAACATCCCTTAGACAGCTTGAATAAGCTATGATGATAATATGGTTTTAGGCAAAATGCTGCTTACAGAATTAGTAGTTATGAGTGTTCATGTATTTCTACAGCCCTGATAGCTAGGTCTTTAAGCAGAGAACACATATGCTATGAAATGAAAGCTGAGGGGAAAAATGGCAATTGACCAGCTGTTCCCTTGCAGCGACTGTAAACTCTACAGAAAGCCAAATAAAGGGAGAAAGACTAGTGTTTAACACAGGACAGATAGGAAACTTGGCTTTTGTTGGTGTCTTTGACTTGCAGCCCCCTCATATGCATTTGAAGAGAGCATATCTTACTGTTGAAATGGGCAAGGGACACTGGCCATGGCCTGAAGGATTAGACATTAGCCCAGTATTTCCAGTGCTGCAGGATAAGAAAAAAATGTAAAGAACAATTGTCCTCCCACAATTTCATGTGGTTCTATATGGAAGAAAAGTTATCCTGTTGCATTCTTACAGGCAGGACTATAAGGTATCGCAATGCTACATTTGTTTCCAGTGTTTGCATACACTGTGAGCTGAGAACAGGCTCCAGTTCTTTGGGGGATTTTATTGTTTGATGACATCTTCATTGTTGTTATTACTCATTCCAAACAGAATTCTGGGAGTGAGGTCATTCAATGGCAAATCCATCACAAGCATTTCCCAAAAAGTGTGCCTGGAGAAATCTTTGGATGCAACTAGATTTTATTAACAAGTTATAAATAAAAGAAGCTGATGTTGTTCGTGATTTGCAAAAACTAAGACATAATCCTTTCTGTTTTCTTTTGCATGTTTCACCCCTAAAATAGTCAAAAACAAACATCCCAAAACACTATGAATTTAATTTAAAAATGGAAAACTATTTATTCAAAAGTAGACTTCATCCTGAAAAAACAAACTTTGGTTTGAAAATAACCCCAGATTTACCTTTCTATAGGACTTAGAAAATGAAAGACAATTTAGGAGGTACATTGGACTGAAATGAAATGATGACCACTGAACACAAATGCTGACTCTTGCAACATCTGATGTAGACCCTGAATCTGTGACTTCCAAACTTGCGCTAAACTGGCACCAGTGAGCCATACAGGCAAAAGGAACCTTGTGTAAAACTTGCCCCCTGATGATGTGGAGTTATTTTTCTCGAGTTCTGCTGGCTGTACATATTTCCAAATGGAGTCTCGTGATACTTGCAGTCTAACAGATTAAACATTTGGCCTTGAGCCTTCTGGGCCTTTGGCCTTTCTAGCTTTGGCCTAGTCTTTCCCAAACATAAAGAATAATTAAGAATTCTTTTCTGTAAATAAGGTTAAGAGTTGATATAACTTTGAATATCTGTGCTGTTTTCAGCAAAGTTTAATAATTTCTCTTTTCTGTTAATAAGACAGTTCAGATATATTTTCCTTAGTTGTCCAGGAAAGTGCAAATAGTAGGGGATTTTGTATCAGAGTTTGCAATGTCCCTTTATATATTTACTCATGATACTGACTTCTGTTCTACATGAGTTACGTTACGCAAAGTTTTCCTTTTCGGATTAAAATAATACTTTAATTTCACACAAATATATGACTAGTTTTGATTACAAAAAATGCAGCAGTGTCATTAAATCATCTTATAATTGGAATGGGGGACAGAAATTCTTATCTACTTTGACACTTAAGTTTGGATTATTTGTTTGGGATTTTTATTTTGTTTTATTTTGCTGCATACTATGCTATATATATTTTTTTTTTTGGCTGTATGAGCAGGAGTACCCTGACAGCAGTAACTCTTTATCAAAAATTAAAGTAAAGTGAGATAATGACTCAGGATATAATTTGTAGCAGATGGGTTGTCTTTATTCTTTTTCACCTACTTTTTTTTCCATTGCTGAAACATTAAATAATAGAGACCTACACAGAATAATCTCAAAACTTTGGTCTTCAAACTCAGTGAAGAAATTCTCCCATTTTAAGCATTGTGTCTTCCCAGGGGTGTTGTCTAGGGCTGTCTGCTGGCTTGAGAATAGAAAATGGCATTGTTTTACAACTGAGTCACATGCTGAAAGTTAACTCTGATCTTCCAGGAACTCAAGAGCTTGGCCAGTCTTTACTAATATAAATATTTCACTCCAGGCTACTGTAGTTAGTTTATAATTTCTCAGCATCTGCATTTTAGTTTTTAGATATAGTGAGCTGCACAACCTGTGATGACTTTGCACAGGACTATATGCATATTACAGGATCTGCTTTGTAATTAACAGAGATTTTGGCCCTTACCTGAGGGCAAGAGCACAAAAACCCAATAACCACTCATGGGGTCTGTGAAATCGTCTGCAATTTTAATAAGAAAACTAGTGTTTTTAGAAATAATAAATGTGTTTTCTAACTGAAAGACTAGTTTACATCTTGTGTAATAAAGAGAAAATAAAATTTCAGCCTCAGAATGCTCATGTTAGGGAATTTTATGGGGTTACTTTAGCTTCTTTCTGCAGACAAATTTTCTGCACTGTCTGTTTCAACTTGTCTCTTTGGTCTTGTTTGTGTCACTTCCCCACAAACCAAACCCTATGTTGCTGCCAGGCTCCACTCACTCTTCTTTCTCAAGAAAGACCCTTTTTTGTGTTCCAGAAAAACTCCATTTCCATTACTCTACACTTCAAATCTGCATCCAACATTTTTACAGACTCTCCTTGTCTTATTGCATGTTTTACTCCAGAAAACTTTTGGAACAATGCTGGGGACTGATTTTCTTTCTTTGACATCCCCTTCATCCTTCCATCCATAAGTGCAGATAATACTGTCATCATTTAACAGTATTTCTGGATGAAACTGTTTCTGAATGTATTTCCCTGTCTGCTTTTAATGCTTTTTACTTATAGCACAACACAATATTAGTAAGATACTGAAAATATATTTTAATGAGCTGTTCATTATGTTGGGAAACTGACTGCTTTACAGTTGATTGGCAATACCACCTCTGTTTCACACACGAATGTGAAAAGCTGGCTTCTGAATTTCTGGAAGCCAGACCAAGTTCTGAAATGGTAACCTGCATGTTGGCCTTAGTTCACCTTACCCACTTTAAGACATTCGTAGAAGCATCTAATTAAGGGGCTTCCTCACTTTGGGTTAACTCTTGCTGCAGATGGTGAAAACATGGCTGTGCCCCTAACAGGTCTGAACTGCCCTTTGAAAAGATCCAAATCTGTTCAGCACTTTAAGATCTATCTCCTAACTTTTCTGAATTCTCTGGAAGTTAAATGGTTGGTACTAGGGTCCAGATCCCTTGCTTTGGCCATCAGTACTGTTCAATGACCAAGACCTGTGAAGAAGCAAGTAGAAAAGAAAGTAGAGGAGAAGGTCTGACATTCTTTTCCAGCCAACATTGAACATTGAGTTTGTTAAAAGAAAGCTAGCTTGTGAGAAGGTGTGACTGTCATGTAAGCCCGAAAAAAAGAATTGTCACACAATCAAAAATTATTGTGTTTTTTACATTTAAATAAGTTTGCCATTCCACAGAACCTGCAGTTAACACTAAATACTGTGTCAGCAAGGTAAAATTCACTTGCATTGCTTTGTGTCTTTGACAATATCACTGGAATTCTGCTTGGACAGATACATGGCAATGAACTCATCCAATGGCAAACATAACACACATTTATGCCAAGAGAATTTTTGCTGGTGAAGGCATTCAAAAACTAGCACTGCAATGCAAATAAATAGGCCAGACTTCTATGAAAAAACTCAAGATGCTTAATCTACCTGTTGGTAACCTTTCAGAAGGCAAGCCTGAGTCTATTGCTTAAGTAACTTAGTATTAATCCAGAGCCCTATTTAGGGCAATTCTCAGTGATTCCCCATGTTTCAGTGTTAATTAAATCTGCAAAGCCATGGTGTTTCACCCATCATGAGGTTGAGTTTACTCACTTTAAAAATGATGGTTTTAGTACAAACAGGAGGGTATCTTAGCCACTTGCTGTTAAAGAAGGGTTTCCTTCTCATGGCCTTCACTTTCCATTTTAAACCTCTTGTACAACTTTGCTGTCTGCTATTAAATAGTGCCAAGTTACACCATAAGAGAAGCTGTATTTCAGTGTTGGATAAAATGATCCTTTAACACCAATATCTTGAGGAGCTGCCCAAGGGACCAGGAAATACACCAGTTGTTTGCACAAGGCAGTCTTCAGGATAGAGGGAACCACTGGAGATGCTGCAAAGTGATACCTATGAGACCGTAGAAGGCTACCTACTGCCTCAGTCTTTCAAGGTACTGAATGCTGTCTTTGTCAAATAAGAAATGAGAATTTTTTGCAAATGTCTCTGTAATACTTGATGTGTTTCAGACTCCTCTGAATGCAAGTCTCACTGTACTATGTTAATCCTTCACTAGTACTTAGATACAGGCTTCAGCTGTTCTAGCACTAATGGGGTGTTAGTCTGTGCTCATGTGTGGAGTTTCCTGAGTTCAGTTTAGTTCAGCAGAATGTTCCACCATTGCAAATGCTCTCAGGGCAGGGTGACTTCCATAAATGAGAAATGTTTTCAACCTCTGCACTGCTGAGCTTCTGTGAGGATTCAGCGGGAGTCTCAAATTCGTCTATGCCCACAAGTTTGAAATTCCTGAGAACATATACATAATTCTTTGACTTGAAATTCAAATCAAGTCAGAAAGTATTTGGTTTACCTTGGTGGACCTGCATGTGTCAGATCCCAGTTGCATGAAGAAGGTTCATGGTGTTTTTATCCACTTCTCTGCTTAGCTGACTCCTGGAATTGCATAGTAGAATGGCTCATGTCATCTGAAGCTGCTCTTCTTCAAAACCACTGTTGATTCAGAACTGTTGGTGTCTGGCATTCTGTGACTGCTGCTGTTTTCAAATTTATTCAAGAAGGATGTGAAGGTCTGTTCTTGAACCTCATATTAGACATAGAAGCTGGTTTAAGTTTGCTTAGAAATAAGTCAGAATTCAAACTTTACAGATGAACATCACTTCAGTGTTCAGTCTGAAAAAAACAAGACTATTTTTCAAATGTCATTGCCAATAGATTTTTGTTCAACTTTCTAAAAATTATGATATTATTTCTTTACATCAGGTGCAAGACCTTTTGCATACAGTGGGGCATTTAATCATTTCACCAGCCTAAATTGTTGCGGCAAGTTGCCTTTCAGCTGATATGGCGTTGGGCAAAAAACTTGTCATCTAGGGAAGTTTTTATGGAATGATGATGCATTGTTGACTTATTACATAGTATGCACTAACTGAGGTACTTTTGTTTGAGAACTCTCAAGAGCAGAGTCCAGCTCTTTAGTGTTTACTAAAACTCCCCAAAAGAAGCAAGACAGGTAGAAAAGCAATGAAGCTTCACCTGCATTGCAGTTTCACTGCTGTCTTTGTTAGTAATGAACTTATTATAAACTTTTAACTTGCCTGTTAAAGGCCAGCTATTTACAGCTCAGGATAGAATGAGGGTTGATGACAGCCAAGACTTAAAATATTACATTATGTGAAAATTTTTTATTCTGTATGATAAATCACAACCTAAATTATCTATTTTCCAGATCAGTTGTGTTTCTTTCTTCCTTAGTAGAAGTTATGTTTATGGTTCTGGGTTGCATATATTTTACCACACCGTACAATTCCCAGTCTCAGTTAAGACTGAAGTTTCTGCTTCATAGAAACCAGCTCCTTTTAAACAGGGAAAGAGAAAAGGAGGCTTTCTTTCTTTATACAGACTGCACTAGAAATACTTGGAGTGGTAAATTATTTTCAGCAAATATGTTCTTAGAAAATTAGGTTGTGTGCATTTTTGGTATTGGTTCTCTGTGTGTGGGGCTGGTTTTTTCCCCCTTTTTTTTGATGCAGGGATGGCTTCCAGATCAGGCACTAGACAGCAGTCTAAATATACTGTTGTTCCTGTAGCACTGAATTCTCCCCTGGATCATTCTACTGTGTGTTTCAGTAGCCACACTGCATGAAGCATGCACTGCTACCTCCTGTATTAGCAGCATTAGACAGAGAGTACCTTTTTCTCCTAGAAGTGGCAGGCCAGACCTGTAAAAAGACTGGACTAAATTACACTCCTGGCATATTGGCATATGCACACCATACTCTTTATGCTTCCTAGAAAAAAAAAATACCCCTTAATATCTGAAGTATGAGAAAGAAATTCTGTTTTATTAAACTTCATAGACTAGTCAATGCTGTTTAATTTGAAAATTTCCCCCCCCAGTTGATAATATTGCCTACATCTAAGCAATCCAAGCAAACCCCTGTGGAGTCAAGACATCTGTACCCTTTTCCTTGCTCAGCAAATCCATAAAGAAGGTATTGTTTTCTGCAAGATTTATCTCAAGTGACAGAAGAGAGGACAGATAGAAGGAACTACTGTTATAATAACCACATGTAAAAGGAGCAGAGCAACAGTCATTGAGCGACTTGCCTGTGATAACTGTGTCCAAGAAACCAGAGCTTTACCTGCTACCCTACATGTAGTACAGCACATTGTAGTCATGTTTCTGCTTTCTCCTAGACCAAGTCACTCATACCAGTTTTGTAGTAATGCCAATGTGTCATTGCTGCACTTAGAATAACTGTTTGGAAACTGTATCCTGATGGCTTCCAGAGAGCAAACACGGAATAGAAAAGGGCCCTGTCAGAGTGATTTTGCAACCAAGACCCCTGCTGAACCTGAGGAATAATAGTATTTTCTGGTGTTATCTGGAGTTCATTCTTGTGCCACTCAGAGATCACTGAAAGCCTCAATCTTCATTCCATTCAAAGATGCCACAAAACACAGTTTTATTTACAAAATTCACAGATCAGTGCAACAAGGTTTGCATATAGGTGAGTATACAAATCCTGGTTTGCAGTATATTTTCGTTTTCTTGCACTGCAAAATTTTAAAGAATCTTGTGTTAAGGAGAAGCACCCATCTGACAGCACTAGAAAATGTGCTCATTTTCTTTTCTGAAGAACAGGTATAGACCAAGAAGCAGTATCAGCTTCCTTTGACTGTGTCCACACATCTGGCAGCAAGAATTTCTGGAAAACAGAAGATAGCTCAGCCTGTATATTCAGGTCTTGACTATCTTTCCAGGAGTTCATTGTGCCGCCCTTGTCCTACTGTTCTCTCACTCTTTATTAAAAATAGAAAAGGAAATAGGTTTACAGTAATTTTCAGGGTTCCATGTTTTCAGAAAATGTATGGAGTTTCTGCAGCAGTGAAAATGATCTTTTTAAAATACAGAAATTTAAAATCCCTGCCTAGTTGCAACCTTAAAAGAAATGAGGCTTTATGAATAGCAAGAAATTCACAAGTCAAATCTGTGAAGACTGTAACATTTTGGCTGACACTTCTGATTCAGTTCTTTTTCTCCTGAACTTGACCTGAGAACAAAAATCCATTTTGCATAGTTCATTGGAGGTAAAACAACAACAACAACAGCAACCAAAAAAAAAAAACCAAAAAAACAAAACAAAAAAAAGAGAGAAGAAAAGAACTAAAGAACTTCAGTTCTTCACATCCAGGAAATTGAATTTGAGCTAAGAGCCACAGGGTCAGCCCTGCACTATGCTACTGACACCTCCACAAATCCCAGGGTTGCGAATTCGATCCCCATATGAGTTGTTCACTTAAGAGTCGGACTTGGTGATCCTTTAGGATTCTTTCTATCTCAGAATATTCTGTGATTCTGTGACTTGCTGCTGCTTCATCTGTCTCTGAAGGTATATAAGGCATATTGCCATAAAGGATTTACAGTCTCTTTATTTTGTTTTCCCTATACTTGTATTCTGGTGTGGCTCACAAAGCCACCACTATCCTTTTCTGAAGGCCAGCAAAATCAGTTGTCTTGGTCAAAAATGTACACAGTTGTCTCTCAGTGTAGCCTGGTCTGAAAAGGAGTCTGGTTAATTAACATTGATTACAATCCACCATCTGCAAGTAAAAATTGATTGCTAAGGTTCCTAATATGAATGCCTCTCTGTCTTGATTTTAAGATTTCTGTGAATTTCCAATGACAGAAACAGGGACAGAGACTGAATCCACTTCTTAAAGGTCCCAGTTATTTGCAAGCTCCCCTGAGAAACACATTGGTGATTCTTCTGGTCCTGCTTTATCACCCCATGGGAAGGTCATTTGTTAGCACAGCATCTAATTGCTAGAAATTGTCAGTGAGCACATTTGGACCCTGTTCAATGCTCCATTTTTTATTGAGAGAGGAGCAATGGTATTGATTTTGGATAGTCAGGGAGAATGCCAGGGATATTAGTAAGGAGCTCAGAGGACACAACACATAAACTTTTATGACATGATGTCAAACTGGATTGCGCAGGCATAAATGAAAAGGACAACATCATCTGTAATTACTGCAAACATATACCATATATCTATTAGAAAAAGGGTACATTTCAATGAAAAAGAGGTCCTGCAAAAAGTGACATCTCAGAAAATTTGTCTGACCAAAAGGGACAAGGGGTAAGATGTTTATGTACCTTTTGAAATGACAGTGCACAGTGCAGGAGCTGTACTTTTGCTGTTGCAGTGTGATTGAAGCCTACTGTGTGAGACTGGTGACCCTTTTCCACCATGCTTGAAGCTTGGATATGTAAAATTCCATGCAGTCTTAGTTCTAGTTAAGTGGATGATAGTGTGAAATGCAGCACAGCTGCTGCCTAACTCTGCTAAGTGAGCTTTGTCCTGGTTCTCCACATCAAAAGCAACTTCATCGACATAAGGATGATACTGCATATCCCCAAGAAAGAACCAGTAACCACTTACTTTAGTGTGGTGTGCAGAGTTACTGTTGTGCTGAAGTTTAAACTACATAGCAATTTAGCCAGCTAGGCCAAGACCTTTAGTGATCTTCAAGCACTTAATTCATAATCACAGGTGAGCTGTTGTATGCTAGCCCGTGGCTTAACTCGCTCCTGAGTCACGACTTTTCTGTAAAGTGGTTGCAAAACAGTTGTAAATATCTTGTGCAAATCAATGTTAAAGACATTAATTCAGAAGTTTTGTCTCCTTGTGTCTGCTGCCATCCTTGTCTTCTCACTGTCTCTTCATGGTGCATTATGGAAGTCAGCATGAGTAGCTGTGATTTAGGAACAACACCCATGGAAAGCTCATAGCCTAAATTTAAGAAAACCCAATATTCTATGTGCACAAACACAGGTGCCCAGGGATGTTGTGGAGTCTGCATCCTTGGAGATATGGCCTGGGCAACCAGCTCTAATTGTCCTTGCTAGAGGAAGTTGGTTGGACCAGATGACCCCCAGAGGTCCCTTCCAACCTCAGTCACTTTGTCGGTCACAGTTGCAATTCTGTGAGGCAATATGAAAAACATAAATATCTTTGAAGGTATTGTGCAATTATTTTCCTGCTTATGAGTTTGTTTATGTGTTTATTTGAATTTTTAGTGCCCTTAATTCACTGAGTGAAAATTTTGGAGGTATCCATGACTACTGGATTTAATTTTTGTAGTCATCAGGCAATAGGAAAGGTACAGCAGTTCCCAGAGGAACTGCCCCACTGATTGAGACCTTTCCCCCTCTTTGAAATACAGCTTTAAACTCAGAACAACAGTAGATGAATGGCAATGAATAAATGATGTCAACAATTTGTGTGGAGGCCAAAGAAAATATGAGGGGGCCCTCAATAACTTAATCTCTGAATATGCTGCAATGCAGCTGTGAGCAATAAGTTCACTTTCTTTTCAGGCATTGTACACTACATCTGAAATAGTTTCTGAACTTAGCACACAGTTTCCTGACCATCTATTATTTTCCTTGGGGATCAGGAATCTTTCAAGCATTGCAGTGAAGAGTTTGATATGAGCAGATTGTGCATCAGGGACATGGGTGGTGGTCTGCTGCCTGATCTCACAAGTTGCAGAGCTTGGGGGAAGTCACTATTTAGACATATTAATATAATTTTATTGCTGGCCCTATCATTTATTTTGACTCATCTGAACAGTGTCCAATTTCGTACTATTTTAAGCATGTGTGCAGAGAAGTCATGCAAATACGTCAGTTTTCTCTCTGTGTGTGTTTAGAAGTATCTCATTGGGAATTTGGAACTAGATAAAATCTGTCTTCTACAATCTGTTCAAGGTCTGCATTCATAGCAGTGGTTGCCATTTTAAGAGGTGAACACACAGCAGAAAGGTGTCCCTTCATACACATGCAAAGGGCTATTTTGTAAAAAACTGCATTTATGATCATG
Source organism: Melozone crissalis (assembly GCF_028551555.1). Classification (NCBI taxonomy): domain Eukaryota; kingdom Metazoa; phylum Chordata; class Aves; order Passeriformes; family Passerellidae; genus Melozone; species Melozone crissalis. The sequence continues at coordinate 41,894,749 of NW_026535783.1, read as the reverse complement.
AAATCAGATTGATATTCTAAGCAGCAGCATTTATCTCTACATTGAAAGTTTTCATTAAATCCTTAACACATTTTGAAAATTACTACGTAAGTGAAATAACTTATGAAGAAGCTACCTAAGTGCGGTTTGAATTAAATAATTCTATGAAATAAAATCAAAAGTAAGCAGCACTATGAAGCTCAGACAAAGAAAAGATAATACTTCTTTTGATTCTGAGTTGTGCTGCTGCTTATAGTGGCATCATCCTCTCCCAGCAAAGTGCACTGCTGGACTCGTCAGCTCATCAGCTAACAGTTTTAGAATAGGAGAATTTTATTTCCTAACTCCTTTTCATTTTCCTAAAGCCTTCATTTCCCAAGATGGCAAGTGCAGCCTACAACCTAAAAGCAACTAAATGTTTAGTTAGGACAAGTACTCACTACTTACAAGACTGGTTCCTCTAATCCCTTCCATTTTTCTTTCCTGTGGCAAAATCTGCTTTTTGAGTCCATTTGGTAGCTTGGAAGTTTACTGTGATGTATTGTGATATTTTGTTGATGATGTGTGGAATGGAAGTTTTAAGGGCCTTTCACAGCAAACCTTGTTTCTTTTGGATGCAGCAGGCCAAGCTTGGTGAGTCAGAAGCTACCTTCAAGACCTGCAAGGATGTATTTTCTTCATTCTTTCTTCCAGACATAGAGTTCTTATTTCCCAGCAGAACCCCTTGACTATGCACTATTTGGAGGAAATTAAAGGGCTTTGCATACCTATAATCCTAAATGACTGTGGTGTAGGGACTGCAGGATGCAAAAATTTTGGGGCAAAAAATTTGTTTTTTTCACTTGTGATGTGCCTAGCCTATAGCATGCCTTGCTAATGATGAAGGATTGAAAGACATTGATGATAAACAGAATTTTGGGACAAAAATAAAGGGCTCATTTGGAATTTTGATTAGTGAGAGAAAGAAGGACTAAAACCACAGAAGCCAAGAGAAAACATCTTCAAAAGTAGAAGACAAGACATATTGCCCCCTTCCACCACTGCCACAACAAACTTGAAAAGGAAAGAAGCAATCCTATCTAGGAGATTCAAGTGGTTAATTTCTCAGAGAAAGGTATAATCCCACGATCTACTTGGAAGACAAAAAAGACCCAAAACCAACCAACCAACCAACCAACCAACCAACCAACCAACCAACCCCCCTACAAAAAAAAATCCTGAGAAACACTTGAGTGAGGTGAAAAGCAGAAATTCAGACATTCATTCATTTGGTGAAAGCCAAATGGGATCAGGGATAACAGCCAGAGCAGTGAAATTTCAAGATTTGATTGGCAAGAATGTGCATTGCTGAGAGACTTTAGGAGCTTTGAATTAAAATTTATTTGATCCTGAAATCCTACAAGCAGAAATTGAAGCAACTTCTACTAGAAATCAAAGCATTCACTCTAACCCTGTAGATCTTCAGTCTATGAATATCTTCTAGGATCCAGCCGTCCTTTCCCTTCCTTTTCCACTGAGCAATGCAACTCAAACACCAGGCCTTGCCAAATGGCTAGTCTGAATGTTTGCAAAAAAACTTGAGTGTTGTCTGTGAAAACAAATGCATATCTGGCACAATTGCCATTTACATCTTCACAGCTGGATCTTGAATTTGTCTGATGTCATTAGGTCCCAAGAATAGTCCACACACTTGGTCTATGCTGAACTTGCTAAAATCTACACAGAGGGAGATAATGAAAGGATTTAAAACATTTAATTGCAAGCAATATTTAATTAAAATATTAGTAATAAACTTTCATGCCTCCCCACACAACACACTGGATAACACAAGTTGCTTAGCTTATTTTAGTGAGAACAAGTCACAAAAATCACTACCTTATGAAAACTGTGTTCTTCTATATACAATAACTTCCGATCTTCCAGTCTTCCAATAACTGTGATTTTTAATTTTACAAGACTGTATTTCTCTATAATTCTTTACATTTTTTAATTCATTGTGCACATATAGAAGATGAAATAATGCTGCTGTATGTGCTGAGAATTTCCTTTAAGAATGTGAAATTTAGATATGGGAGTGATTTTGAAGTCTAGAAAACTGAAAAATATAAGAATATTTCTTGTATAGGAAAAAAAAAACCCAAGAGAATCATGTCAGTGTCCTAGAAGGGGACAAGTCTTCTCCTAAAGCAACAGGAAGGAAGAAATTTAAAGTTTTCTGCAGTCATAACTGCAGCCTGGAGTTTGTCAGCTGAAAGAAGAATAGACCCGCAAACATCTTGACAGATCAGCCATAAGGATTTTGCACATTCACTTCCAGCATTTAGTCAGCACGTGTGGTTTTGTTAATGAACATAAAGCATTTTTTTATCTTCTTCTGTGCCCTGAATGCCGAAGTTCTGGTCATTGGTACCTGAATAGTTAGATAGTTGTTTCTGCTTCCAAAAGATGTTCAGTTGAAATTAAATACAACTTGAAATAGATACATTTTGATATAACTTGCAGCAACTATTTCTTTTGCAATTTATGATATCTTCACACTGAAGAGAAAGACAAGTGTGAGCTGATTGCTGGGTACACTGCATGCTCTTCTCCTGACACTCTCCACCAGGAAACAGCTTCAGCTGGAGCAGGAGCGGGTGAAAGACAAGGCAAACTGATACAGCTTTCAGGTGACTCTGCTGTCAGGAGGATTTACAGGGAAGTTCCGGGAAGGGAAGGGAAGGGAAGGGAAGGGAAGGGAAGGGAAGGGAAGGGAAGGGAAGGGAAGGGAAGGGAAGGGAAGCCTGAGGAACAGATGAGCAAGGAGCAACATTTCAGAACAACTGTGTGAACAGCTGTGCGAGCAATTATGTGAAGTCAAAGAAGAAAGTTTGACCAAGTTCTGTTGTGTGAACAAAAACAGATTTCCTTGAAGGTCTGAGTTTGTGCTGTACAGCTTTGTAGGGACTGTGCTTGAAAATGGGAGGGAGATGAAACCTGCTCCAGGACCCATCATAAAAGCCTCTGGAAGTTTTATATTCTTGTAAGCTAAAGAGTGAAATCTTTACATTAAAAAATGTGATTACTAATGTTCTGATAATTTATAAAATTGACCTCTTCTATAAGCTGAATACTACCTGTCCTCTCAGATTTTTCACTTGTTCCCACTATAAGAGTTCCCCATTTTGCTGAGCCTCCTTGTTTTATCACACATCTTAGCCTTTTATATGTAGCAGTTCCTACCTCACTTATTCTGTAATGAGTACATTGTGCTGTATGATGCATAGAGATCTCAGAGATTGCTCTAAACCCCTTGTGCACCTCTACAAAGAGTTTTAAGATTACTGTTTTCAAGAGAGAGAGCTTAACAGGAAGAAACTGCACAGAGGCTCAGCTAGGTCTGTACAGTACATCTGCCCCTCTAGGTGGAGTTTCCCCCCCAGCTGGCAACTATTAAAACTGAGCAGATTAGATATTACCTCCAGGGCCAGCTATTCATTCCTTCCCAGCAAATGACTTGTTGTTATTCCAAACCCAACCCACAAATTAGCAAATGAATGTGACACCAACGAAAATAAAACCAAGTTCCAATTTGTGTGTTTGAATTATGTATCTTTATTATGCCTCCATGCGCAAGGATGAGGTCTAAAAATTTTAAACAAATATCAAGATTCTCCAGTTTCAACAGATTTTGCTGCATTTCCATTAGCTGCAATGACAAGGACTGCAATTTCTTCTTCCCTGGTCAAATCAGTTAATTACATGTCTACCTAGTGCAGTTGGTAGGGCAGAGACCCCATGGAACAAACAGTATTGGATAAAATAAGGGCAGGGATAGCTAGCAAACTTTGATGCTGGTCTGGAGGGTGAACCTACATCCAGAATGTTCTTTTGACAGCTTTCATACCCATTAGAAAATTGTGTGTGTGCAGACTGATCCACTTCACTCTTGTCTTGCCAAAACTGCTTCTTCATCTGACATTCTATGCAAAGTTGGAGTAGGAAAAAAAAAAAAAAAGAGAGAAAAAAAAAAGAAAGAAGAAAGGAAAAGATCCTATCCACAGTCATTGAAGAAGCATCCTGCTGCTTCATTGTGAATCAACCCTCTGAAATCTCTGGATGGTATTTTCTTTTTCCACTAGGGTATTATGGAAGATGGGAGTAAATCTTCATTGACTTCAAGTCCATTTTTCCAATTTCAGCAGCACTTTACCTGTGAAAGCCTGACTAGAAGCTGAATTAAGACTCCAGGATTTTTTGTCAAGTGTTAATGATGGCAGCTGCATTAAACTGGCTACCTGTACCACCAGAAACATGCTGGCAGTAGCTCCCACCTAATGCAGTCAGAAGAAAACAATAATGAGCTTAAGTCAAGGCAATTATTTTAAACAAACATATGCATTCACCATGCCAGACTGGCTTCCAAATTTTGGCTCATGATGGCGACAGGGAAGGGTGTGATATTTGCACCTGACTTTCTCTTTGCCATTTCCTGCTCAACTCTTGCTTTGATCTCTGTCTCAGAATATAATTATGAAGTCTGAATCAGAATCAGGCTCTCATTTCTGCTGCCTCAACTTGCCCTTCTCTCTTGCTCTTAAGGAAGACACAGTGATTTGCAAATGCTTGCCTTTTATTTTTAGTCCAATAAAATGGACCACCTACAAATTCAGGTTACTTTTTTTTTTTATTACCTGCTTTTTATAATGTAGCCAACCTACCCCAAAAGTACCCAGTAGGTGCATATAAAACATAATTAATCCTCTGAAAAGAATCTACCTTCTTTGCCTGAAACTATTTTACCAAACCCTTAGGTGGTATACGCTGGCAGAGCTCCACTGAAATCAGCACAGCTATCTTCACTTACAACAGTCTTACATTTGGTCCAATCTTTTTCTCCCGGTGATAAGTGCACTCTGAGCAGGACCTTCAGTATTAAAAGAATCGGTTCTTGATTACCAGTGGGGGCCAGTTAGCATAGCTCTGTTAGTTTAAATTAAACTGCTCTGATTTACAGGTTGCACATGTGCACACACACACAGACACACACACACACATCAGCAAACATTGTCTCAATATTTGATGTTTAAAAATATACTTAAAACAGAAAAACCTGTTCACATGGCAAAGATATTTTTTCTAAGACTGCGCTAATGTCTGGAGACTAGAACCTTGACGTTCCATGTCCTACACACCATGCTCTATGTAAGTGGTTTTGTAATTACATTATGCTATATTGGTTTATTTAATAATGATAACCAGTTCCTGTTTGCTGAAAAGAGAGTAAATCTGAAGAATTACCAACCAAACCCCAAAGGAGCTGCTTCCCTTAGATGGATTTCTTGGCAAAATTACGATGTTTTTCATACTGTAAAATTTTGTTCAATCAGGATCAACAATAATAAGAAATCTTATGTTAATCAGGACATACGTATTTATACATATGTACACACACATATACACAAATGCCAGCTCTCATACTGATTCCTCTTCTAAGCTTTTCACTCATCTAGGTGCCTTGTAAAAGAAAGATAAGCAAGGACAGAATCATGATCTACCTCTAACTTTAGAGCTTCCATTTTGTAAAAAGATTGGTAATGTTTGCTGCAGACAAACTTTTGCTGACAAAGAGTGTAGAGTTTCATCTTTATTAACCAGAACATCCTAATGTAGCCAATTTCATGTTGCCATCACAATCAGCACACGTCAATTGCTTGTGCCTGTATGGTAAAAGTAGTAGTCTTGTGGGAGTGGTAAGACTGTAGAACAAGAACATTAAATGCATGCATAAAAAGGATGAGCCAACAGTTTTCAGCTTCTACATTAGTGTCCTCCTTATGTTTCCTTTATGAAGTGACAAGCTAAAGGTCAAATACCCAGCAAATACCTGCTATTCCTGACCTTTGAACCAGAGCAAATTAAATTTAGCTAATCCTCAATCCTTCCTATTGCAGAGAAAGGTGAAGTCTGGGAGGAGTAAACCAAACACTTATTTTTCTTCTGTAGTTTTAGAAAAACTCTACAGATGCTGGAAGATCAGGCATAAATCCAGTGTCAAGCATTTCCCCAAAGTTATTGTATTCAGCATAGCTGCACAACTTCTACAATGACACAAGTGATGAAGATCTTGAACCTGTCCTAATTTATGTACAGATTAGATAATATTTTCAATATCACCAGGATAAACTTGCTATTCTTAAACATTGTCTGAACCAACTCTATCCTGTTATCCTTACCTTCTGTTGCTGTAGCTCCACTGGCCTTTTAAAGACAGACCTCTTCATTAAACTGTGAAGCACAGAGTTAAAGGAAAAGCATTTCCATCTCATTTCTCTGAAGTGGCTCACTTTGAAGTTTTGTAGTGCAAAAGATACAGTTCAGACTGGAGTCAAATACTCGCCACAGGAACTACTGTTCTTACAATAGCAGAGGGTGTGTTACAATGGAGATTTGCTGAATATACAGACTTTTTGAACACAGTCAATATATGGTGTTCTGTTAACAAGTTGATCTCTTCCTGGAGTCATCCTTTAGATCCTTTATTACAGGAACTAGTGCAAAAGAGTTTGACTGAAACAGGGTAATTCCTTTGACAGATGTGATAACAATAACTATATTTTCCTTTTTGATGCAAGGATTTTGGTTTCGCTTCATATATCTGTATTAAGGGATTTTTTGATGGCCATTTTATCGTACTACTAGATCTTAAGTTGGGATCATTTTGTAACTAGTAGTATTTCAATCTGACAGAAACAGCAGAGAAGAGCTGAGAAATAATAAGGCAGGCTTCTGTAGGCATATCACAGAAGTTTCTTAAGTACTTAGTAACTCTTTGAACAGGATGCAAACCACATAGGAAGATGCCTAACTTTTTGCTCTAAACTGTTAGTCTGTTAAATTTTCCTAATGAAGGGTAATACAGAGAAATTCTGGCCATGTTTCCACAGTTATTTCCTTAAGGAAATGCCTCTATTCACCAAACTTGTAGGGAATATTTTAATAATAATATTTTAATAAGACAGACTCCCCCTCTAGGACGATCTATCAGTAAATGACAGTGTGATGTTAGTGTTGTTTCTCACAACAAAGATAATTTAGAATTTCTGTAGAAAAGCAAATTCCTAACCTTCCTCTAATCCTTCTGTGCCTTCTCAAAGAGCTCATGTCCACTTTTTAGCCATTTTTTCTCTAAAGTCCACTCCAAGTAAAAAATAGTTGGGAAAAAAGACCCTCTATTTTTTCATATACTTTTAATAATTCTTAACAGTTAAAGCAGTATATTGACAGTAATATATATAATTTATATCTCATTTCACTGTTAGTTGGATAATTTCTATCTGTAAGGTAAAGAGTCTGAAATTGCCAAACCAATTTAGTTTTAAAGTGCACACGTGCATGCACTCACACACGCAGTCATTTCTCCATATAAATGTATACATATCCAGGGACATATCCTTTTCCCATTCACAATTCTATATTAAAACAGAATATTTGAACAGTCAAGACAGGACAGAATAATTCAGTCATTGGTAGGCTAAGACACAAAATGGCTGGCCCAGGCTCATTCAGTCACTTCAAGTTCTTTTGGGCAAGTCTGTATCAGTTCAGTTTTCTTCATTTGAAAGTAAACACCTTTCTCTAATTTTGTTCTGCTAGAAGAGGTGGGTTCTTTTGGAAAACTGGTGACAACAGCCACCAAATGAACAAGCAAACTGTAGCTATAAAGAGAAATTTGATCAATGACAGCCCCTCCTTAGGAAAACACACAGTTGCCACCCATTAGTACAGCACAGGAAAATTGACTGTATGAAAGTAACACCCTTAAGATGATGCAAGAACAACCAAAAATGGAAATAGCCAGCACATATTTACCGGAGTAGCACCAGGAGTCAAAGAAACAAAAAAAATCAGAAAAAAAAAGGAAACACAAAAGGAAACACAAAAGGAAAAAAACCGCAAGTTTATAAGCTGCCACTCACAACAGAAAGGTTTTTTTCTTTCTGATTCATTCCTGCCTCAGCTGTCAGAGGCTATTTCTGCTTCTGCAAGGTTTTCTCCTAGCACATGAGGAGTCAGTCACATGTGTCTACCCAGTAATGAATTATATTTTGGGTGCAGAAATATTCAGTATGATTGAGAAAAATACACTCATAGGGTATTATAGTGAATTATTCAAAGTTTTGTAACATTTTAGAAAACTATCAATCTAAATCTTAAACTTTTATACTCTGCAACTTCTTGTTATCTGTTTGTGAAGGGCCCTCTATATATCTCACAACAGTGGCTCTGAAAGCATGGAACCCAGTCCTATATGCTTTCAGTTCTTCAAGGTCCTGTTGAGTGAAACAGGAATATTTCTCTGTGATGATGATGCTGAGGATTATGATGACAATTTAGTGTATATTCTCCTTCTTTGTACATCTCCAAAGAAAGCAGAAATTATGCATTTCCCCTCTGCTGCATAGCTCAGTTTCTTGAAAAAAAATTATTGTGGAAAATTTAATTCTTCATGGCTTTTTCCTGGGAAGTAGGTTTTATTAGACAAGTATGTTAGACAAGTGTGTGTCATTAAATTTTACCTCGCTTTTCATAAGGGCTTTCATATGCATCCATTTTGGTTTTGCTGATAGAAAAAGTGAAGCTGAAGAGTCAAAATTTGTCAAGCAGTTTGACATAACCAAAGTACTGCATTATTTTTAAATGCATATTTGTTTTCAATATACAGTTCCCTGTATATTAACTCAGTGTGTACACATGGTTACAGATATGTACTGTTTTGCTAAAATACAGTCGTTCATGATAACAAAGAACAACACCTGGCTTAACAGACAGGCACCTGCTGGTAACATTTTTGATGCAGATAGACATATCCTTCCTCCTTTGGTAATATAAAAAAGTGAAATACAAATTAGGAATGGTCTTTAGCTGATGGCAATTGCCAAAAATACTACTATTATCCTTTCCTAGCCCATAATTTTGAAATTGATAGATTAGGAAAAAAATCACAGGACAATATTAGTCTAAATACTGATGTCCTGACGCACGATTGCTCCGTAAATGAGATTAAGGGATTCTGTGCTCTGGCTTGTAGACACTTAATTTCTGATTAGATGACTGGAAGAAACTGTTATGTTCAGAACAGTTAACTGGAAGAAACTGTCAGAGTGTTGATGTTTTCCAGGGACTGCGGCTCCACAATGCCCGTTAATTCTATTTGGTTTTGTGAGAAAACAAATGGGTTGTGTATACTTCTCTGGGGAATTATGAGGTTTCCTTGCTATTCTGCAACTTTTCTTTAAAAAGTCACTGATATATAAATTATACTGGCATACAAAAAGGCATAAATAGGGCCTGATTTCATATGGTGACAAAGGTATCCAGTAGCCCTGAAAGTGAAGCTTGCTGACTTCTCCACTTTGGAAGTCAGAAGACAACTAGAGCAAAGAAAGAGGTCTCTCTTTAAAAGAAAACACAAATGCCAATTCTTACTTCTCCATCTTCCTATAACAGACCCAAAACAGCTTTACAAATCTTGCATCCATTTCTGAGAAAAGCTTTTGCAATATCTATCTTCACACCAAAGGCACCTTATTGCCTGAATACAGATTTATAAAACATTGAAATGGTATTCATCAAATAAGCTGCCAAACAAAAAAGAGAAGAAAGTAAGTTATCAAAACTAATGGAGACCCCAAGTATAATCCAATTCTGACCTGCAATTAAGGGCCTGAAGTTATAACCCAGGAGATCTGAGAAACAAAGATTCAACTTTCTCCCTGGGATGTAGATATCTTTGATACCCAAAAAATAGATGTTCATTACAAGCCAGCATACCTTTTCTGCCCTGCCTTCTTTAGCAATTTAAAAATAATCTGGCTTTGAGTTTGTCACTTCCTACTGTCAGGGATATATACCAAATGGGATATGGTCTTTTGTCCTAGAACATAAGATGCGTGCCAGGTATTGACATGGAATTGCTTCTGAGAACACTTACACGTGGGGATATTGCAGTAATTATCCATTCCCAGCCACCCCACCAGGGAGCAGCTAAACCAGAAGGTGAGGAGGAGATCTCCCTTTCACTAGAAGAAGGCAAACATAGAGAAATACTGCTCTCTTGGAGCACTCTTGGCTATCAGCCACACCCTTACCAAAGTGAGCTACAATCTATAAAGACTCCTCTCACTGCATCACATATTTTTTCTACTATTCCAGCACACCTTAAAAAAGAAAAAGCCAACCCTTACATACTTACTTGCTTCCTAAAGTGATTTCAATAGTTGCAGCTGCTGTGAAGTGTGTGCTCTCTATTACAATTATCTTGAGCTCAAGAAAGCTAAGAAAATAGAAAAGGATTTTGTTCTCCACTGGAGACTGTATGATAGTTGGGATGTTTCTCATTAAAGAAAAGGTACATGTTTTAAAACATGTCAGCAGCAGGAAAGATCTGCGCCTCTAAAAAGTTATATTTAGAAAGTGATGGATTTGCTTGTAAAGGAATCACTTAGGGAGAGACTCAGTGTAGCTTTGAGCTAAACCAGAGGATGAATTAGTTTTGTAGCAACAAGACCTACAAGAGGGTTTAGTATGAAATATTAAACATTTCTCCATTAAATCCTGAATGGAAATCTGTGTATGATGGATTGATTGAAGTAAATAATCATTCATGTGGCCATGCAAAAGATTTTAACTTTTATTTCGGTCTAGAAAGACAACTTGCTGCTTATGTTAGTTCCTGGAGTCTGACAGAGCACTGCTGAGCACACAGGTGGGCATCACCCTATGCTCAAAGTAACACACCTAGCCTTGGAGGACTAGAGGAGAGGAACCCCTTTCTCACCATAGATGGCAATCTTTTGGTGAATTCTTCACCTTTTTGAGAGCCGGAAAGACCAGAGCATGCCAACACGTTTTTTACTTTCCAGAAAGAAAAAATGGCAAATTAGTCAAGAAAACTTTATGGGATGTTTCCAATGTAACAGTTTCTGAAACCATTGCTTCATTTGTCATAGCACTCTAAAGGTTTTTAACAACAGCTTTCAAAAACCAACTCAGATTTCTTTAAAAAGAGGCTGATGTGACAACATTGTCAGCAGCTACTAACTCCTGTAGACAACTTTGAAGGCCAAAGGGAATGGAGTCTTTTTAAGCAAAAAAGCCTTGAGAGACCAAATCTTAGAGTATTTTAATGGAAACTGAGCGTCTAGGTCACACAATTTGCATCAGAAAAGCCCTACTTCTGGTCACTTGGTGCCTGCAAACTATTCCGAGTCCCTTCCTCCCTAAATCCTATTAACTCTACCGTTTTCAGAATCTCTTCCAGATAAATCAGTTTTGAGCTGATCAGCATTCCTCTATTAATAATTTCCAGAGCCATGCTGTAAGATTACAAAAAATCTGAGCAACTTAAGCCAGAAAACTTGTAATGAGTTTTGTTTTGTAAGAGATGGCGAAATGGCAGAAGCGTTAAACTGAGTAGCAGGAAAATTTGTCTGAGCAGCAAGAAGAGTCTCCTACCTTTAAATTGTTTTTACTCAGTGTAAATTTAGATGTCCCCACTGGTTCACTTGGATCTAAGCTCACCAAAACCAGCCCTCTTGTTTTAGAGGGATTGAACCAAAGGAATGCTGGTTCTGGCTGCTTTTTGTCCGTTTATTCTAGCACAAGCAGCTGACTTCAGTTGATGCAGCTCTAGTTGCCAGTGTTGTGAAATCCTTTGTTATATATCTCACTTTCTCAGTTACATCCACCAGATAAAAATGTTTATGGTAGTTGCCAATAATTTAGACAGCTGGTCTTTCCCTTTTGTTTCTCCAAAGGGCCACACACACTAGAGCTGAGTTTCATCTCTTGTGGTGGGCTAGCAGTAATGGAAATAAGCTTGAATCACTGTGTGGGTAACACGTGGGTAACTAGTAGGCTAAAATAACCACAATTGTGTTGTCTGGTTTATATGAGATGGATGGAATATTTTCTTAAGTTGGCATTTATTTCACATTTTTTTCCAAAGAACATATTTGTTAAGGTAAAGACTGAGATAATCCTTAAGGTATTTCAGGCTTCAGTTTACCAAAATGCCCATCCGTCATAACAGCCTACCACTGTTGTCAAATGAGGTGTCTAGGCTTCTTCTTCTTCTGCTCATCCTCCAAGCTCACATCTGGTACCAGCTACCATTGGAGAGTGGAGAGTGACTGAGCTATCAGAAGGTACACAGCTAGAGTGTGACCCTTGCAAGGAAAAATGTAAAAAGGAAGGAGACCATTGCCATACCCTTTTCTCAACAACAAAATGGTGTATTGACTCATCTCATTTGAAACAGAGCTCTCTCTAATTCAGTTACTTCTCTCACATTTCTTTGCTTGGTGCAATGTTGTGAGCCAGGTGACAGAAGCTTCCCCAGCCTATATGGGACTGTACTCGGTGTGAACCATAGAATCCTAAGCTCCTAGAACATCAGCTAGAAGGAACCTCAAGGCTCATCTGGTCCAACTTTCTTGGCAAAAGCCCAGTCCAAACAAGATGGGCCAGCAACATGTCCAGCTAAACCTTAAAAGTTTCCAATGTTTGGGCTAGGAAGATTATGCCAGTGGCTGACTGTTCCCATTATGAAAACTTTTCCTCTTGTGTTTAATTGGGATATCCCAAGGAGAGACTTCAACCCACTGCCCCTCATCTTTTCTATGTAACTCCTTGTGAAAAGCAAGTATTCATTTTCTTTATAGCCACCCTTCAAATACTGAAGCATGGTGATAAGGGCTCCCCTAAGCCTTTCCTCACATGATAGGCTTTCCTGTCCTCTGATCACCTTTGTGGCCATTCTCTGGACCCTATCTAGCCTGTCCATATCTTTTCTGTATAGCAGAGATCAAAAGTGAACAGAGTATTGCAGGTGTAGCCTGACAAGTTCTGACAACAGTGAGTTCTTCATCTCTGCTGGTGATGCTCTTGTTGATACAGCCCAGGATTTCACTGTCTTTCTTTGCTGCAGCAGCACATTGCTCATTCATACTGAGCTCAATGTCCACCAGGACCCCCAGGTCCCTTTCCATGGATCTGCTCCCCAGTCAGATAGATTCTGGCCTGTGCTGCACTCCTGTATTATGTTTTCCCCGACGCATAACTTCACACTTGACCTAGCTGACTTTCATGTGGTTCACTCTCCCAGCCTGTTCAGGTCTCCCTGCAAAGTGGCTGTCACTTTTACAGCATCTACTCCCCACTTAGTTTAATATCCTCAGCAAACTTCACCAGGGTGGATTTGAACATATCTTTTACATAATTTATGAAGATAAGAAACAGTGTTGGGCCCAAATCAATCCCTGGGGAACCCCAGCTGTGCCAGGCTGCTGGTTGGAAAATGAGCCATTGGCCATCCCACTCTGGCTCCTCCTTTCAGCCAGTTCCTCACCTCATGAACCACTTGTCCAGACCACAGTAGATCCATTTCTGTAGCCAGAGGCTGTGGGAAACTATATCAAAAGCCTTGGAAAAATAGGACTAGAGACTGTCCATCAACTGGGCAGGTTACTTAGTCATAGAAGGCACTCAGTCTTATGATCTGCCCTTGGTGCATCCATGCTGGCTTCCCCCAAATCGTGTGATTCATTTGACTTGTGATGGCTCCCAGGAGGATTCATTATGTAACTTTTCCAGGGAATGAGGTAAGACTAATGAACCTATAATTTCCTGGGTCCTCCTTTAAGCTCTTCTTACAGATGAGGGTGGCATTACATGTCTTCCAGTCTTATGGACATCTTCCAGCCTCCACAACTTCTCAAATATTCTGGAAAGCAGCCTCATAATGGCACTAGCCAGCTCTCCAACACTCTCACATGGATATGGTCAAGCCTCATGAATTTATAGGGGCCAAGCTTCTGTAAAAGTTCGCATCCCAACACTCCTTAACTAAACTTAGAAACCTGGGCTTTTGTTCCCAAGGTCTGGGGCCCAACTGTGCTAGTGATGACATTGTTAAAGGAACTTTTGAGAACCTCTGCCTTTTCAGTGTTGGTGATGACTAATTCCCCCTCTTATGTTTAAGAGAGGCCCAATATTTTCTTTCTGTTTCTGCTTGCTGTCTACATATCTTGTGTACCCAAAGAACCCTTTCTTATAGTTTTTGACATATCTGGCCAATTTTTAAGTGAGATTTTGCTTTTCTAACTGCATTTCTGCATGTTTGGCAATGCCTCTGTAGTTCTCTGGATACTTGTCCTCTTTTCCATCACTGGTAGGTTCCATCTTTGTTTTTGAACAGAATGAAAATATCACAGTTTAGTAAAGGATGTCTCCTGCTCCAGCTACTTCCCTCATCTTTAAAGGAGAAACAATGTACTGCCAAATAGATTGTGTAGGAGGCAATAGCAGAACTATTGCCATTTGAACAGATCTGAGGGCTTATCTAACCTTCAGGCATGGATTTTATTAGCATGGATTTCATTAGTGAATCTTTGTCATTTAATTAACAGTTCCAGGAAACTGTAGGAAATGCAGTAAAATAATGTTTTACTACTTCAACACAGTCCCTGGTTCATGGCTAACATTGCTTTCTCAGGTGATTACCAGGAAGGCTTCAGAAGCTATCACAAGCTGACTCACTCTTCTTGGAGGCTGGGAGAATTCAGTCACTATGGATGTGATTTACCCTGAGAGACAAATTTAGCATTGTATAATTATTCATACATTATTGTCTACGTGCCTAATATGAATAAATTTCACTATATGCTCCATCTATTTCAGGGTTTGTTGTTGCCTCTGGTGTTACTAGCATTGTACATCCTCAGAGTGATGCTCAAGACACATTTACTATCTTTCTCCTTGAAGCCACAGGTTCGTCTGTTTGCATTTGTTCAGCCTCTGCTGACTTGAGCACCACGGAGAAACTAAGGCGGAAATTGCTCAAAATCTTTGCAGTTTGCTCAAAGCACCCTGACTTGGAAGCACCTCCACCTGGCTCTGAACTTCCATTTCCTTGAGGAGCTGATGGTCCACCCAGCCTTCCCACTCCCACCCCGCTTCTGGTGTTTTCCATCCAATGGAGCTAATGGAAGGGCTGCAAATCTTCAGCACTTGTCCTCCATCCATTCACATTCTAGTTCTGCTTTGCTACTGAAATAAAAAAGGGAAGGTGTCAAGGAAGAGAAAGCAAATTCTCAAGGAAGACATCAGTGTTGGTAACAAAATAAAACATTTCAGTAGTCTTTAATCACCTGTTCTGTCTAAAGTATGTGTCGGGCGAAGTATATTTGCCTAACATAAAACCAGCTACATTAATATTTTGGCAAAGGAAAAGAAATGACTACTGGTGAAGGTTCTGTGGTCTAAATTTCTAAAGACGTGTGAGCAATCTGTATCTTCAAAATTGTGTTTTACATCATAGAACACTTATTTAAGTAAACAAAAATATATCTGTAAGGCAATTTGCTCTTTATTTCTGCTGTTACATATATAGCAAGCAATGTCAAAGATCTTCACGAGAGTGTGAAGGTTATTGTCCATTTATTTTGAGTTTCCTCTAAATTGAGGTATCTTAGTCTAAAGCATCTAAAGAATGAGGGTTAGGGATGCTGTCCATATTGATGTAATGCAAAATATTAGTATAATAAAATCTATGCTTATCAAAATAACATAAAAAGGAACATAGTTTCAATTGCAGGTGTCTGCTTTTAAGTAGGGGTGTTAAAGAATTCTTTCACAACTATAATTAATATGTAAATGCTTTGTTTGTACGAGCTAGATCTGCCCAGTTACCAGACTCACACTATGCTTTTTGAAGGCTTTGCTCTCATGACAACATTTGTACAGAAAACAATTATAGTATCAAGCTACACATCTACCCTCCAATCAAATTGTGTCTGCCATGACAGACAAAGACATATGGAAACCCATATTCAACACCCCTAGCAGAGGGCAAGAGCTTAAGTGGCTTATTCTTTGACATTAATAGGATAACTTGTGTGCTTTGTAACAAACAGCAACTTTGAGAGTGATACTGTTGATGGAAGATTGGTGTAGATGGATGTAAACACAATCAGAGATCCCTGCTTGCAGATAAATATTTCTAAAGATAGAATTAGATCAAGAAAAAACCTGATTTTGTCCATAATTTTCTAAACAAAAAAATTAACAAATCAAAATCAAAACTCATAAAGTTTAAAGCTAGAAAGTTCTGAGCTTCATAAGGCCCAGTGTTGACCCATGAGATTCCATGGCAAAATTTTCATCCACCTCCACAGGGCAGTATCAATGTTTAAATGCTAACTGACCTTTACCTCCTTATATTTCAATAAATTATTCTGCACCTTGGAGAATGTAAAAACCACTTAGCTGACTTTTCCAGACCAAAAGAATTTTTCTCAAAAATGTGAATATGTATGAAACATTACAGGACAGTAACACACTGCAATACAGGGGGCATTGGAACATGCTGCCCAGAGAAGTTGTGTATGTCCCATCCCCAGAAGTGTTCAAGGCCACAAGTGTTAAATTAGGGAAGACAGTTAAGTTTTAACAGCACTCCACTAAAATGCCAGAGCAATTTTACATTCTCCATTATTCTTAAAGCCCTCCCAGGGAAAGTTGTGAAAATCTGGGGACTTCCTGTAGATGTTTCTCTTTCTAGAAAAAGACATTTGCATGTTTCCCCCTGTACATTTTGAATGCTATAGTTTCCAGTTACAGAATCATAGAATGGTTTGGGTTGGAAGGTGCCTTAAAGTTCTAACCCTCTCTGCCATGGGCACGGACACCTTTCAGTAGACCAGGTTTCTCAACCTGATATCCAACCTGGCCTTGAACACTGCTGGAAATGCAGTAGCCACAGCTTCTAAAGGTAAACAGTTCAAATGCTTCACTCACTACCCTCACAGTAAAGAATTTACTCCTCATATCTTATTAAAACCCACCCTCTTTCAGTTTCTTTTAGCTGCTTGGGTGGTGAATGGCTTGGTGTATCCCACTTGGTCTGTGGCTCAGTTCCGCTATTTTTTACTGAAATCTTAACTCTTCTAGGAATAATAATTTTCATATAGTTCCTCCAAAGTGAGGGCTCAGAAGGGGCATAAAATTAAATATTAGGTGGGGAAAATGTCAAAGGTATGAGGCCAGTTATAGGCACCTCTGGGGCTTGAACCCTCAGATCAGCAGTCAAAACCTACTAGAGGAATTTGTCAGCCTCAAGACAGCCTCTGTACTTGAAAGGTGGGGGCAGGCTGTCTGAGGAAATCCTTCTTCAAGTATCAACAAATATAAGGCCATAAACCATCCTGGAATCAATCTGAAGCAAGTCAAATACCAAGACCCTCTGGATAAGAATGCTGTTTTTAAAAAAACTCAGTAGAAGAAATTTTAAAATAAAGAATGTTAATAAGAGAGCTACAGAACAGAGGAATATCTGCTGTAATACTGACCAGTCTGTGTCTTTTGTGAGTCAATGTTATGTACTTGATCACAAAATCTACTGCTTCCTGCAATATTGTGTACTTGATATTACATTTTATTTCACAGGCTTTAGGTTTTGAACTGTAATTTCTAAGAAAGTGCTCATGTATGAAAGACAGCCTTCTTTTTAAAAACTAATGATAAATCTTTATTATCAATATAATTCTTATTGAGATCGATGATAATTTTACCAGAAGCATAAAACTAACATGTTCGTTCTACAGTTTGAAACTTCCTTTTGCCCTTCTGGATCATAAATCTCATTTGTTCCCTCCTTGTGTGCTGAAGTCACTGAAAATGATGCAAAGTACTTTTACATTACCAGTCCAAAACTTGTTGTGCACTGAAAGACAAGAATATAAGAGAGACACGTTTAAACTTAAGTGAAATTAAGTAGCAGTTATGATTATAATTTGAGTCCTGTTGCTCATTTTTCATTAAATACAGTAAAATCATTTGAATTTACCATCAGGTTAGTAATTTGCTCTATCTGGGTGTGAAAGAAATCCACAGACAGTTGTCAGTTTAGGTGCCACTTTTCACACAGTATTTAGAATCACAGAATCATTTAGGTTGGAAAAGACCTTTGAGGTCATCAAATCCAATCTTTGTCCAATCACCAACCTTGTCAACTATACCCTAGAACTATGTGCCACACCCAGTGGCTTCTGGAACTCCTCCAGGGACAGTGACTTCACCTCCTTGCTGGGCAGACCATTTAAAGCTTAACTATCCTTTCAGAGAAAACATTTATCCTGATGTCCAGCCTGACCCTCCCTGGTAAAGCCTGGAGCCACTTTCCTTTGTCCGGTTGCCAGTTGTCTGGGTGGAACAGCCGACACCCAACGTGCTACAGCCTCCTTTCAGGCAGGTGTAGAGAGTGATGAGGTGCCCCCCAGCCTCCTTTTTTCCAGTCTAAACAACCTCAGCTCCCTCAGCCATTCTGCGTACGACCTATTCTCTAGATCCTTCGCCAGCTTCGTTTCCCTATTAGGTACAACCGTTAGGCATGTGTGCTATACAGCTGCACAAACACACACAGAAGCACACTTGCAAGCACCTTCCATGCATCCTTAGGAGAACCAAAGATCTCAAAGGTTGTGTTTGGCTACTATTTATGTGAAAAATGTATGTAAACTATGATGAAAAGCAGAGAAATATTTAAGTTACACCCAAGCAGCGCAAATCTGTAAAGCTTGAAATTTGTCATTATTCCTTGAGGTGGATCTGATAGCTGAATAAAGCAATATTTTCTTTTCTTTTCTCAGTCACTTTGATTCAGAGTATGAGGACAAAATGAAAGACTCCATTATTATTCCTAGAAGTCAAATTCAGAAGCTCTGAAAGATTTATATATGCACATCGAATGGCATATAATTTGTGCTTTTATATCCTGACTTGGGACAATGACACACACAATGTCTGTGCTGTTGTGAATAAAGTTAGGCCATGCAGTCTGCTTGGATTGAAAACTGCTGGTTTACCTTGTTTTCATTTTTACTTTTCTTTTAATCCTGTGTGTGCATGAAGAATTCTTTCTTTTAAAAATTATTATTATTCAAGTGCATGCTGAAATTGAGTCATGCTATTCTTATATAATTTTTCATTGGATTGTTGCAAGCTGTAAAGAAATCCAATTAAAACTTCCCTTGCAGGCACAGGGCCTCATTCAGGATGCCTTTATAAAGCTGGCTTTTTGGATTGTATGGCATGCCTATGAATTGAGAACCACTGCGACCCTGTCCCATTCCTTGTCCTGTGTGACATGATGGAGAGAGAGGGAGCTAACAATGTTTCAACGAGCTTTATTATCAGAAAAACATAAAGGCTATGCCATCATTTCTGCTGCCATGGTTTAGAATATGCATGCGAGTGTGTATTTGCAGACAGCTTTTAGCTCTGTGTGGTTCACACACTATCCTCTGCATCTGACATTCAACTTCTTTATACCAGGGACGTATGATTCAAGGTTTTATTCAAATGCTGAAGATGATGCACACAATCTCTGTTGAAGACAAGGTTAGTGGAAGCAGTTTTTAGAATAGCATTCTAGTTTCCCAAGTTGCACAAATGTAGTGCACTCTTTTCCTATCACAAGGAAACTGACTGCAAAATTTCTGGAGTTATATTACACAGCAGTCTGACTGCTGTACTATTTGTCTGTGTGCCTTGCTTCTCATTTAAACACCATTGAATGATCCCAATGATCAGCAGGCTTACTCTGGTGAACTTCAGTAGGGCAAGGCTCACCTTCATCCATGGACACACATCATGGAAACATACAGAGCCACCTTCTGTCACTATCAGACTTTGCCTTCAGTATTTGTAACCACTGTGTATCTTGCATGTAAAGGATATTCTGGCTTGAAAAATAGGAGTGCTTTGGCTTGATCAATCTGCTTCTTCTCATTGCTGAGAAAGAAGGGGCAAACCTTGTTCTGTAGGCTCCAAGCACTTTCCACATCAGAGATTACTTGTTGTAAGGAACAGAAGTATTTATTTACCCAGTAACTACAACTGCCTCCTTTCACCTCCTCAGACTTCTATATCCTGGAGCTGGAAATAAGCTGTAAGATGTGGAATGCAAAGATGATAAAGATCAACCACTATATCTTCCTGTTAATGTGGAATTGATTTCCGTGCTATATTTCCTGATGTTTTTCCAATCTACTTTAAATGTTCCCAAGTGTTCTTTTCCCTTGAGAAATTATTGCACTGTCTAATGTTATGATGATGATGATGGGCGAAGGGTAGTCCAAATCTAGTTCAAGAACTGAGACAGAGATGTATGCAAATAGTCTTACTGCCTGCAATTTTATTCTGATAGTCAATCTAAATTTTTCTTCTTTTAATTTCTTCTCATTATTGCTCTGGTTATACCCCTGAAACTAAGCTAAATAATGAATTGTCATTTTCATTTGCTTCAATGGGAGCCATTCACACATATCAGAGGACAAATTTTAGCCCTTAATAAAGAAATGAACTATTGTCTCATCAAGCAGATACTGAAAATGCTGGCTTACACCTGGTCACACAAGAGAATTGAGATCTAACTGTTTACATAGATAATTTTTCCTAAGAGTCACCTACAAGGGTAGTATTCTATAGATTCTTTATAAACTCAGTCCAGAAAAGTAATGTAAATTAAGTCAGAGTACTCGCCCCAAAGCCATATTTACACACTAATTTTGCATTTCTTTAGCACAACTTGAGTTTAGTGTCATTTATAGAATGGTTAGTGTGGATGTGGTTTTTCATTTTCTAGAAGCATGACACCCAGATATCCTCTTGACCATCTGCTACATTATTTTATAACACAGAAGTCTATCCCTCCTATCTAGGTCAGGACTGTGCTGAAAAAATTAATTTGGAGCAAGTTTTTGACAGTAGGTTGATCTTAAAAGGATACTCATTGGAATCCTTTTTCGTATTGGCTGTATCAAATAATTAATTGTTATTCAACAAATCATGAGAAGCACCGCTAACAGGTAGGGAGTGTAGGGGATCAGTGACAAAGCTGGAAAAATAGATAAGACAATACGTTGTTGAATTGAGTAATGCATGTTGACTGCTAACAAGAAAAAGGAGAGAATGTTTGTCACTGTTTAAATGGAAATTCTCAGGCAGTCATGTAACCAGAAGTTATTTCAGACTCAAATAGACTGTAGTCTGTTTTAGCCACTATTCTGTCAGAAAAATGCAAATAGAAACAATCTGGACTCAGTACGTAAGAACAGAAAGTGTCCTTGAAAATGGTATAGTCATTAAACTGGTCAAATGTCACTGAGAAAGCTGTGTTTATATTTAGTGTACATTTCCATGGGCTGAGGAAAATACTTCCTTGGAAGGAATATAACCAAGGACAAACATGACTCATAGCAGACTTTAATAATGTCTGAGATGAAGGGCTTGCTTTTTTTTTCATTCTCAGAGGATGAATTTAGTGTAATCCTGAGTTGCTCACTGACTTGCTGGGCAGTGTGTGGTAGGGAGGACTGTTAGAGACAGAGGGGGAAGCAGTGCATCTCCCCCAGCTGAACAGATTCTGGGAACTTGGCCTTTTCAGACCCTGCATACACTGTTGCTGACTCAGTTTCACCTTAGACTTGCTTTCAAAGACAAGTTCAAACCAAGGGTTTAGGCCCAAAACAGGTAATTCTTAGCTTTACCTGGAGTTTTCTTGGGACAGACTATGTGTAACCTTGTGAAGGACATGGCTTGCCCCTGCTCTTCAGCCTCTGCGGCTTTAAGCACAAAGGCTGAAGTCATCCCTTTTGAGTCTGGTGCTGGAAGGTGTCAGAGTCTTCCCCTGGGAACACCGGGCCATCAGGAATTAGAGTGATGAGCCATGCAATCAGCGAGAGTAAAAGAAACAACCTAAATGAGAGAATATGGAGCACAGAAGCTACCACTCTGCCTGTTTGCTTCAGTTCTTTATGCTGGATAAAATGACACCAACAGGATTAAGTCTTGCACTTTAATTTGGCAGTAGCATAGGACAGTAGCTTCTGAAATTTGGAATTTAAATCTTCAGCTTCTCCCACTGCCCAACACCATGGTTGCACCTCCCCACTTAGGAGTTAATAAATTTTCCTTTTTAACTTTCCAGGTCCGACAGGCCAGCCACGTCTCTTGTAGCTTGGATAACCACCAGAGGTCAGCAAACCACATTCCAGGGATTACCGAAGTGGTAAGATAAATTACTGGGTTTGGAGCCACGTGTTTTGTTTTGAGTATTCAGAATACTGTGGTGGGCCCCGGACAGAGTTAGAGTAGCATTGCCAGTGGCAGAAAAGCTAGTTCTGCAAGACTCAGCTCTGCTGCAAGGGTAGAAACACCGTGCTTTAGCCTGCTTTGCACAGGCTCCCACAGGCCACGTCCTTTGAAACAGGCTGAATTCCACAGAAGTAGTCTAAACCAGGAATATTCAAAAATAGCAATAGCACTCAATTTTTCTGCAGTTCCAGGGGAAGGAAGCTTTTCAAGCTTGCTAAACTTCGTCCTGGCCCACCATGACATATTGTCCGAGGGGAACTTGAGAACACATCGTGTGGAAAGAAGCTGGGAAAGATAAGGAATTTCTTCCACTTCCCCCATTCCCAGAATGAGAATCTTAGAAGAAAGAGTTGCATGGGGTCAGATGTGAGAACTGTCCCTTTGCTGGTTCCTGGCTCATGTTTTGCCCAGTTTTTATATGCCAATTGGCCCTATGGAGAGGTCTGATTAAAGGCACATCTATGTCCAGGACATATAAATATTCTTCACCATTGCTAGAAACTGGGCTGGGAGTCAGCTGTAAGTGTGTCTTAAAAACATACATGAGTGAATTGGACAGAATAAACATCTAGCTGAATGGGTGCCTTTTTGACTCTGTAGAAAGATTTAGAGGTAATATGTAGCAGTTAAAAGATACAGGAGGCTGGAAAAGAAGAAAGAAGGAGGGGGGATGCAGGGCTGGGAGAATTTCTCTGAAATGTGTTCTGCATAATCTAAAAGAAAAATGTATGTAATTTGGACCCCAAATGCAGACCAAAGCGACAGCATCTGATAGGGGAAACATGATTTAGAGGTCAGTTTATAAACGAAACAAATTTACTGAGTTTCATAAATGAATCTCATGGCAAGATCCCAAATTTTTTTAAAAGTTGGATAAAAAATATTGTATGTTAAGGAGGGAAATCAAGATGGTTTTTAAGCTGATGTCTTTAGAAATATATGTATATAGACTTTTTTATAGCTCTTGGCATATAAAATAAGTCATTATTCTAAATAGAAAAATATTGATGATGTCATAGGAGCCATTGCCGGACACATCAAGCTGATCTGATGAACTGGGAAATCAATAGATATTTTCCAAACGAGATGGCATTTCTTTTAATTGGTTGTGTGAACGCGATATACTGCAGAGGGCAAACATTTAAAGTTAATTTTCATTTGGCTTGGATTTGTCTGTGTGTGGTTTTATTATTTCTTTACATAGAAGTTTTTTAGTTTAAGTCCTGATTTTTTCTATCAGTTTACATATAAATTCCTTATCAGAATAGATGAAATAGCACCTATGTATTTTAGACACTCAGATAGTATAGCTTTGGGAGCTATTTGAATAGCTACCAAGATTAGAAAGTATTGAAGATTTTACCCAATAATTCCGACACTCCTTCAGACCAATTGAAATTTTTAAAGTCAAATAAGTCTTTTAATTTCACCTCCATAACAGATACATAAGCAGTTGTCCTTATGTCCCATAGCAAGTGAACATCAGAATTTGAAACAGAAATCCCAGCTGCTTAGACTTTAAGCTAATTGCCAGGTTGTACAAATGGCACACATCGTAGATCAATATACTAACATACAATTCAAGTGTTATTAAGTAATATTGCATGCCCTCCAGAGCCTCTAAGACTCAGAATTTTTCAAGGGCGTATGGTAATGAAACCCTTGTAAAAAACCACTGTTGATCATCAAAGGATGCTGGGCAGGGACCTTATTTGTATGAAGTATTTTAGCTTTATGGTTTTGCATGTCAGATTATAAGTAAAAGAATCTGACAAACATTTGTTAATTCTTCAGACAGCTAACATTTTTTGTGTAGTTGGTCTTTCATCAACTTCGCATTTCTCCCCCTGAAGGGGGCTAAGAAACAGAGCTGGTATTAATCTACATGTGCTAAGGTACATGCAAGTATATGGTATAATATCTTTTTTTTTTTAATTTTTAAATAAACTTTTATATGGATTTTGTTAATACAAAATTCCTTTTGTTAAAGGAAGGTATTCAATTTATTTCCGCAATTATAATGGCAGAGCAATTTTGCTGTTTCAGCTGAAGTGCTGCTAATTCATGCAGATACTTTAGACTTCATATCTTACGGAATTTGTTTGCTGATTATATTCCTAGAGAAAATGGCAGTTACTGTTATTTGGGTGGTTTTGTTATGAAGTTTTCTAATGCTGTCAAATGTGAGCATTGTGCCTTCACTGGGCTCATTCTGCACTGGTGCTAAACACTAATTTTATATTTACTTGCCATAAATTTCATACATTTGCCCCCAAATTTTGCTGCCTACCCTCCTGCTGTTTTAAGTCTCCTGAAATAATTTAATTCACAATTTAATTATGGTTTGCCTTCTCCTTATGGATAAATATTAATTTATTAAAGAAACTCAGTCATTCCACTTACATCTCTTCCCTATTTGATACTACTGAATATAATAATGTGAAGTACTATTATTTATTTACACTGCAGTAATGGAAGATGCTTTGAGGACATTGCTTTGTCTGTGTCCAGGTATGATGCACTTCATCATTAAATTGCATGAAAGCCATAAAACATTTACATCTCTTAAAACATGTGAAATCTCCACATTTACATCTCCTAAAACACATGAAATCTCCACAGAATTTAGCAATACTTTGAGACCACCCAGTTATACTTTCTATTAGTTATTTTTTGCTGATAAGTTTCATGTTCCAAAACATCCATTGTTTACACATAACATGTCTAGAGCTGCTTCCAACATTTAATTAATTTTCTTAATACGTAAATAATATACCTAAGCATTTGTAAAATGTCTGACTACAGCATCTAAGTTCTTAGTATGTGTGACTTACTAGGGATAGTGATTTTTTTTTCAGCTTCTGAGGAGATGAGACCAAAAGCAAGATACATCTATTATGGAAATTTAGTAGAGCCACAGTGCAACTTTCCGGGAGCTCAGTTCTGTCTGGATAAAGAAATTCTGTTTGCTGCTGTTAAGGACATTAAAAAGTCAATGGTTATAACCATGGACAAAATGATCAAAACTGCATTCTAACTTTGCATCTCTAAAATTATACAAATTCACCTTTGTGCTCACAAAATCTAGCCATCTTAGTTTATAGCGAAAATAATTTCTGAGCTAACTGATAGTATTTCAAATAAAAACACCTTGGAGAATAGATGTGACCCTTGCACTTACACATTTCATAGGAATCATTTTTCTGGCTATAACTTGGAACGCTGGATCCATATTTCATAACAAAGAAGGGGTGTTGGCCTCACCCTGGCAAATACTTGACCACCTCAATGAGTTAAGATGCCTCCATGTCCCTGTTGTGCAGCATCTGACAGAAAATGCTAAGTTTCTTACTCTTGGTATCTCCAAAGCTTTTATTTCTTCACAAACCATGAAGGTAGGAGTTCTTTTTCTGAACTTCTAAAAACAGCAATAGCTGCATTCCTTGCTTATCTCTTGTTTATTTTTAATGCACCTTGGCTGCATTTTGCTGGGCATGTTGTTTTGTACGTGAAACAGAAATTTAGTATCATATCTTGAATCTTTAACACCACTCCTTTGGAAAGAAACCCATTCTCTTAAGTATTCTGAAAATGTAGCTGTAATTCTTGAGTGACTCTATGTAAAACCACAGCTTCTTTTTCCACTTGGGAACAGATGAGGAAGGTTATGTTTATGTGGTATGAGGAAAAGGCAAAAATTTCTTGTAGTCAACAATAGCATGGTTGAACAAGTACAGTAACTTCATAAATAGCTGTACTTGTCAATGGCAAAAAAAGTTGTTCAGGTTAGTTGAAAATCACAATATTAGAGAGATGACTCAGACTTAAACAAACCTTTTTTTCCATTGATTTTATGGACTTTGCATTTCTAGGTATGGGAATGATGGGTGAACAGTGAGGTGTGAGGGATTATGAAGATTTTGCTGCAGCTCAAGGAATTAGGCAGCAGCCAGGGCGCCAGTTTATGAATCACAGCTCTGTCACTTCCTCCAGAGAAAAGTGGTTTTAGCCACCGGTATACACCTCTGCCTCTATTCTGCCAGCCAAAGGAGGTCTTTCCCTTCATGCCCCTGCTAAACCCCTTCACTGTAACTGCTCAAAGATGTGCAGAGGACATTGGGGTTGTTTGTTGCTTTCCTTTTATTCTTCGCAAACCTGCTTTGCTGCCTAATCAGATGGCTAACAACACAAAACTCTCACTACAGGAGTTATTTGCCATCATTATTCCTTCTCTCTACGTGAGTGATAAAAACCCTTGCAGTGGAACTACAGTCTAAAGAAAATAATAAATACATCTCTCAAATTACACAGAGAATGACCATTCATCCAAGAGTTAGGGATTTCTTGGCTCTGTCAACAAATTATCCATCAAAATACTTGCAAATTACAGGAAACTGAGGCCTTTAATTGACTGCAGAAGGACTGTGTCACTTGCTTTTGTAAAATAATTTGGGAATTGCTTTTAATATGTTTTGGCTATACTATAACTTTATAGGTTGAGCAGCCAGTGTAGAAATCCCATTCAAAGCTGAATTGCAGGGGAATGCAATGGGTCATCATCAGCATGCTTCTCCAACCTCCTCTTCCTCAGGATTTACACTTCCTCAAGTAGGAGAGTTCTTAAATTCATTCAGTCCTGCTGCCTGAAGCCCTGGACTCCAGCTGTGCCGGGAATCAAACAGCAATCTTTCATGTGCAACAGGCTGTACATGTGAGGACTTTCATATAATATTGATGAGGTTAAAGGGTCTTCTTGACTGATTTTGAAGTTTTAAAATGGAGAAGTAGGATTAAAGAATCTTGCCACTGTTTCAAAGAGAAGTCCTTCCTTCCTTCCTTCCTTCCTTCCTTCCTTCCTTCCTTCCTTCCTTCCTTCCTTCCTTCCGACACTTCCTTCCTTACGACACTTCCTTCCTTACGACACTTCCTTCCTTACGACACTTCCTTCCTACACTTCCTTCCGACACTTCCTTCCGACACTTCCTTCCTTCCTTCCTTCCGATACTTCCTTCCTTCCTTCCTTCCTTCCTTCCTTCCTTCCTTCCTTCCTTCCTTCCTTCCTTCCTTCCTTCCTTCCTTCCTTCCTTCCTTCCGACACTTACTTCCTTCCTTCCTTCCTTCCTTCCTTCCTTCCTTCCTTCCTTCCGACACTTCCTTCCTTCCGACACTTCCTTCCTTCCTTCCTTCCTTCCTTCCTTCCTTCCTTCCTTCCTTCAGACACTTCCTTCCTTCCTTCCTTCCTTCCTTCCTTCCTTCCTTCCTTCCTTCCGCCACTTCCTTCCGCCACTTCCTTCCGCCACTTCCTTCCTTCCTTCCTTCCTTCCTTCCTTCCTTCCTTCCTTCCTTCCTTCCGACACTTCCGACACTTCCTTCCGACACTTCCTTCCTTCCGACACTTCCTTCCTTCCTTCCTTCCTTCCTTCCTTCCTTCCTTCCTTCCGACACTTCCTTCTGACACTTTCTTCCTTCCTTCCTTCCTTCCTTCCTTCCTTCCTTCCTTCCTTCCTTCCTTCCTTCCTTCCTTCCTTCCTTCCTTCCTTCCTTCCTTCCTTCCGCCACTTCCTTCCTTCCTTCCTTCCTTCCTTCCTTCCTTCCTTCCTTCCTTCCTTCCTTCCTTCCTTCCTTCCTTCCTTCCTTCCAACACTTCCTTCCTTCCTTCCGACACTTCCTTCCTTCCTTCCGACACTTCCTTCCGCCACTTCCTTCCGACACTTCCTTCCGACACTTCCTTCCGACACTTCCGACACTTCCTTCCGACACTTCCTTCCTTCCTCCCTCCCTCCCTCCCTCCCCTCTCTCTTTTCCTCATTTCCTCCCCCCCTTCCCTCCCTTCCTTTCCTTGTTTCCTCATTTCCTTTCTTGTTTGTTTCCCTTTTTCTTTGTTTCCTTTTTTCTCTCTTTTCTCCTTCTTCTTCTGTGTTTAATATGCATTCAAGACTATCCTATCAAAAGAATTATTAATTAGACAATCATTTAGATATTGGATCTCATTTTATTTTTTTTCTCAAATATTTATGAGACATGCATATTTATGAAAATGCTCATTTTGTAATCTGTAAACTTACTTTATGAGTTTACAGTTGGAATTCAGTCTTCCCAGGTTTTTGCAAAATTCTATGGCTAAATCTGACCTAAATCTGTTAAATATTGACTCCAGACTATTAGACAGAAATGTTATCCCAGTAATAACAAAGCTCTATTAAAGATCATTGATATTATAAGTGAGATAACTTCACAATGAGTGTATCGGTGTTTATATTAATGAAACAGATTTTCTGGCACATTGTCAGCTAAATGTTTTATACTGAGAGCTGCCTGAAAAAAAAGACATGTTAAAATTAGCCTATAACAGGGCTTGTGATTTTGTTTTTAAGTCTTTGCAACTAAAAGTGTAAATGAAACTGCTTTCAATAAAGCACAATAATTTATTCTAGAAATTAGCAAGCTCACGTTCCACCTATAAAATCATTCTCTGTGATGTGCAACTGGCCTTCATTTCAGTGGCCTTGATTTATAGATAGAGTTTGCTTTATTTTCCAGAGGAAGAGACTGGGAAGCAGCCGGACAGAGCTATTAAACCTGTTGTGCACAGCAATTTTTCAGGGGTTTATTAATTCTTGCAGAGAATAAGCCAATGAACTGAGCATTATTCAATATGAGAACACCTTTTGTACAAGAAGGGTTTCTTGATGAATAGATGTAGACTAAAACACCAAAACATAGGGATGTTGTTATATGAAGTTAACCAATTCTGTTTGCCACATTTTCCGTTGCAAGACTTATCAAAATGAGGTTTCACATTTAGCCATCTTGTAATTTCACCTGTGTCAATGGTTTTGGTCCTAGGTTTTCTTTGATGCTTACATTGATGCCTGGTTTTTGTGCAGAAGAAATACCAAGATTGCTACAGACAAGAAAGATAATCATAATAACTTAATTCCAGTGAGTGGTAAGCACAAGTTCTCTCTAAAACAGAAATGCTTATATTTTCAGATAAATTAAGATGAGCTCTATCTTTTTGGTATATAATGTATGAAAGTGAATTCTAATTAAAACATTTCTAATTAAAAAATATTTCAGTCAGTAAATCTATTAAAAATAAAATTGTGTGTCAGCTACTCCAAAACTGCAGCATTTGCTTAAAATATAATTTGGATTTTTTTACTCTTTCTCACACAAGATTTTCTCATGTGCCTTTTTTCTGAACATAGCAGCTGCTTTGGGTAGAAGTTTTTGAGGACTTCAGAGAGAGAGAGAGAGTGGATCCAGGCAGTCTTAGGTTTTGTTTCATCACAAATATGTTCAAATCACATGTCATCCATCAAGTGTGAGCAGTTCTCCTGGTCACAAGTGAGGTGTCAGGTTCACCTGTTTTGAACGGTGAGAACTGCAGGGACAAATATCTGTGTATGGTTTGAACAGATTTGTAATGCTGTAAGTCATGCTAGCAGATCACTCAGATTGCGAAGGTCTTGCAAAAGGTTAAGTATTCTTTTAAGTTACAATTAAAACCACAAAAGACCACAGGTTTGTCAGAACAAGACTCTTAATTCATGTGGTTCAACTGTAAATGTGTACAGAATTCAGAGTAAAAACACCATATCACAGTGCACTTAATATTTTATTAGAAACTTCCTATGCTAATGTGTAAAAGATGGGTGAATCACTTGCTTCTCCAATAACTGAAGCTCTCTTTTCATGAGATTTGTTTTCACTTTTGTGCTAAAAGACATCCAGGCACTATGCACCAGGTTCAACCCAGAGACCTGAAGTGGTCTCAGACCTCACTGCTGAGGACCGTATTTTGTGGCGCTCTCTGGATTCAGCACCACATTGCAATGGGAGACAGAGATAGCTGTGAACAGCAGGGATCCATCCTACTTGAACAAATCAATCAGGCAGACAGGTTGCAATCCTACACTTGATGTACTATACAGTCACACCCCTGCCTTTGTGGGTACTGCAGAAGCAGGTGAAGAGACCTGAAACCACTGGAATTATTCCTGTGTTGATAATGAAAAATCACTGCAAATGGTAGGCTGAATAAATAATTTATGCGAACAGCCTTTCTTCTCAAGCACTGGTTATGGAAAGTGTTCAGCAAGCTGCATTTTTGCAAGTCTCCTAAATGTTGTGCTTTAGCCTGTATGTAACTATGTGGTGCTGTATGAAGAGTTCAGGGCACACACCAGGCAGGATTGGAACAGCACTGAGAAAGAAAAAGACATGAATTGAGCTCTGAGAGAGAGACAGACAAAAAAAGAGGATAATTTTCTGGTTCATAGTAATCCCAATTGTTTTACAATTCAAGTGTATGGGACAAAAACATTCTTATGTTAGTGATACTGCAATAAGGTTAAAGGTTTTCGAAACTAGGTAAAATGATCCCCCAAAATCATCACATTTAGACATTTTAAGTTTTCTGGCACTGTTTCAAATTGTATGTGTATGAATCCTTCAG
Source organism: Melozone crissalis (assembly GCF_028551555.1). Taxonomy (NCBI): domain Eukaryota; kingdom Metazoa; phylum Chordata; class Aves; order Passeriformes; family Passerellidae; genus Melozone; species Melozone crissalis. The sequence continues at coordinate 41,864,112 of NW_026535783.1, read as the reverse complement.
AGTTGTCAGCAAAACTCCCAGATGTCTTAAAGTTTCCTTGAGGAGTCTTCACATTGATTTGAAGAGAAGACAGGTGCAAGCATTGAAATGAGTCTTTCTGTCCTTTCCTTTCTTTCACCTACATGAAGTTTCCTCTCTGAAGCACATAGTATTTTAGCAAGAAGCATAGCTGTGCCATATCTGTCTCGTATCACCTTTAGTATCATGGTAACATTTTACATTATCTTACAGCCAAGGCCCATATTGCAGATTCAAACAAGGGATGTTAAAGTTCATTGGTATTTTCCTTTGGTTGGGCCAAAAGAAGACTGAAATTGGTAAGAAAGAGAGAACTAGAGGTGAATGAAGTAGATTGACTTACAGTACATCTTTCTTCTATAATGAAGGCATTAACTTGTAGGATTGGTTTAAAAAAAATGGGTTGTATTCTTCCTTCACAGTACATAGAAAGACCTGGATTTGCTGAATTTGCCTATCCCAGTTTCAGTCTGCCCAGATATTAGCTGCGTGATTATTAGAAGCTAAATAAAAATGTGCAGCCTTAATCTCTCCATGATGTTTTATTTAGACTCTTTGCCCCTGGTTTTTCCAGCCCACCTTCAAGCTGGTTATGGCAGCAGAGTGCTTCCCTGAGGAGCTGCTCTGCAGAAAATCACACATGGAAGCATTTTGTTGTGAAAAGCAGGGAAGGAGTCTCTCTGCGCAGGTCCATGTGTCTGTGTGATTTTGTGCCTTTGTTGTGGTACGAAGCCTGGAGCGGGGTGAGAGACGTTTTCTGGCAGAGCACTGGCAGCCATGCTGGGCCTCCTCAGCTCCACCAAACTGGGGTGCAAGCGAGGGTGCAAGCGAGGGTGCCGAAACTGGGGTGCAGAGCGCCCTGCCCCGGAGGCCAGACCCTGCTCTGCACAGGGGCCAGCGAGCGACTCAGAGGTGCTCAGGGCTGTGCACCCGGGCTCTCAACAGCCTCAAAGTGCACACTCCAGAGGAAACCTGGTCTCGTAACTGAGTGTTAATTATGTCTGAGTGGATTCTAGAGAAAAGGAAAACCATATACTGTATCAGCAGAGAAATGGTTTCACTGCGAGGAAACTAATGATGCTTTTATCAGGAACAATATAAAGATTGCTTTTTTACTAGTGTATGTCCCACAGGGTTTGGACTATGAGATATTTCTGTATCTGGCTTTAGGTTCCTCTGAGCTTTTACATAATCAAATCAATATAGCTATGATTCACCCTCTGGCAACAACTGCTCCTTGCAAGTTGCTGCTGCTTCTTTAGTGACTGAAGAGGAAATAAATAAATAAATAAATAGAAAGAAACTTATTACAAATCCGTAAACATTGATTTGTTTGGTCTTAGATTTTACTTTTTTAATTGCTAGGAAAAAAAAAAAAAAAAGAAAGAAGAAAAAGGGTGAGGAGGCAGGAGGATATATGAATTTGCACTCAATGGGGCAGACAGACTGCTAGCCCGATACTTTGAAAAGAGTGGATTGATAGGATTTCATGAACCTACACAAAGCATTGTCCAGATACAGACTGAAATGTGACTGAAGGGCAGATGAAGCAAAGAAGGGCCAGAGGCTGTAAAAGCCAAGGCAGGCAAAGAGTCCAGAGACAGGGAAATTTGATTTTGCACTAGCAGTACTGTATTGTTTAGGTCTGCATCTTAACTTCCAAACTCGAGTTACTCACCTCCACTATTTAGAAAAACAAAGGAAAGCAAAAAACCCCCACAATATTAAAAATGGAAAGATAAAAATAAAAAATAAAAACCCTACAAAAAGCCAAGCAAAAAAACCACCAAATAAAAACCCCCAAAAAACCAAAATGAAAACCAACCCACCAAAAATAAAAACCAAAAACCAACAAAACAAAAACCAACAACATAAAAGCCCAGAAAAGATCTCTCTCCCAGATGCGTTTCTTTCTATGCTTCCACCTTGCTATTCATGCTCCCAGCCCTTGACCCCTAGCTAATTCTCTTCATTCCAGAAATTTTTCCTGCCTCGACTCCTCTCTTTTCTGGTGCCACACTGTTATTGTCACAAATATTTTCCCCTTATAGCTGCTGGTCTAACAGAGCACTCTGGCTCAGTCATCACACACTAGTGGAATTGACTTGTCTTGGGATCTTGATCATGTTTCATTTTTCCCTTGGCTGACATCCTGTTGTACCAAAACAAAGGAAATACTGAACAAAAGGATCACTGGATTTTTCACAAAAGAAATCCCATCTTTAAAACAAACCTAATTTCATTCTTTCTTAATATTGTGTGCTGTCAGGCAGGATTTTGGAGGAGGGTGTCCAAAGAGGGTGACACTGTCAGAGTGGGAAAGTCCTCAATGGTGGGGCAACCATGGTTGTGAATGTGTCAACTAACTTCACAGAATGCTGTTAATCCTGAGCTAAATTCCTGCTAATGATGCTGTCCTCAGTGACAGACATGTCAGCTGATGTTTGTAAAGCGCCTTGGGAGCTTTGGGCAGATGATGTCTCTGGCATTAGCTTTTGGGGTTTTCAATTTGCTTTTAACAAAAAAATGAAATGACCACCTTTCCATACATCCTCCTCTTCTCGACCCTCATTCTGTATGAATTTTCTTGAATTTTTCTACACTCTCCTTTTTTTTTTTTTTTTTTTTCAAAAAAAGAGAAAGGGTCTGTCCCTTACTAAGACCTGGAGTAAAATTTGGTAATTTCCAAGTACAGATAATAACAGAGGAAATGCAGGAAGCTTTTCCTGTTACAGACTTGTTCACTCCTAGCAGAAATTTTGTTTATTTCTGAAGATCTAGCAGCAAGCTTAACATGATTTCACATGCTCCTAGTGGTTTTTCCTTCACCCTAGAAAGGCACACTTATAAAAGCTTGGGTGCCCTGGGATAACCTGGGAGAACAGCCTAAAAGCAATGGAACTGGCCGAGAAACTTCAAAACTTATTTTCAAAACATTTCTTGAGATTCAATGAAAAAATATTCAGTAAATGTATTTTCCTATACTTTCATTGAATTATGAAAATGGTTTATTATGCATTGAGTAATTTCAGTGAAACCATTTTTTTGTTTCAAACTCATAATTTGAGCTCTTTCAGCCATTACTGATCAAATAATAATGATATACATCTTGCGCTAGAGGAATGGATTATCTTCAGCTGTAGATACTATGCTGTTTAAATTTTAAATCTTGTTGTTTTTTTCCAGGTGTCTGATGATAATGACTACTGCTTGTGGTTAAGCCCCCTTCTCTTGGTGTGAACCACAAGGATGATCTCTCTTTGCTCCCTGTTCCTTTAAAGCTCCAGACATCGCAGGATTTGAATTACAGGAAAAATAAAAACAACTTCAGTCTTGAATGCTGGGGAGCCTTTAAGTTTTCAGTTCTTGTAGAGATAGTGATAGCACCCTTTTGTAAAGTCATATCTCCCTTGTGCCCTGACGTGGTCTTCCCAGCCTCATTTTGGTGAAGTTAATTAAAAGTTTTATCCTGATCACCAATAACATAGACCAAGGGGCAGCAAAACTGTTTTATCTGTTTCTACTGCTGTAGCTACTATCTTTATTCTAGCAATGTGAACTTTCTTTTCTCAGCCCAGATAAATATAGGTCATGTGCATATCAAAAGATTTGATCAAATATGAAAATTATGTGTAACATGATCTTGGTGTCTGCACTTGTAGGAATGAATGGGACAGTGTGCAGGCATGGTCCCTGCTGGTGCAAACAGCCATCCCTACCAATGGACCAGTGTCAGTAAACTGCTTCCAACACACAGGTGTGCACACACGCCCACACACCAAATTAGAAAATACACACTAAAAATCTAATAATACTTACTTGGGGCTTTTAAACTGTTTAGGGATAGATAGATTCAGGGTAGTAAACCAGCAAAAGGAAAGAAAAGCAGTTAGAAATAATAATAATAAAAAATCCTATAGGATTTTCCTTCCTATAGGCAGGAAGCAACACTTCCCTACTAACTTGCTCCCTTTACCTTCCCCCACACCCCCATCCACTTCTTAAGGGAGAAAAAAATTAAACCTGGGCTAATTGTTGTGCTTGCTGTGGTGGCTTGCCTGGAAATGAGCCTATGAGTCGGAGGCATATGGTGCTTATGTTGGAATTGTTTTCTAAACAGACTTTTGCCTGTGTGTCTTTTTCACCTCTTTCAAATATCTTGTGCCAAAAGCAGTAAAAACACTGCTGCATTAAACATAAATCAGGGCCCTGTGCCTGCAAAGGACCTCTGTTGTTGGAGGGGGGTTGTTGGACTAGGGATGAAAGGAGACCTACCACCGCATTGATCTGAGGTGATTGTGGGGAGCATATTCAGCTATGGTGCTTCTAGCTAGTTAAGACAATGTAGAACATTCAAGCAATTAATGAACACATGCTTCAAGTGGAAAGGCTGAACAGGGGATTTTAGTAGATGTGCATGTTTCTTGCACTAAATGTAGTCTAAAATAAGACAGTTTTATGCGTTTGTTTTGATAGAGTATTTTACCTATCTAGAGTATTTTACCTTTCCCATTACAAATCAAATATTGAGTATTTCTAGAACAGTGTGAAAATATTTGTTAGATGTTTTTACTAAATGAAATGGCTCTGCGAGTTAACATAAATTCACTATAAATTTAGTGTGGGGCAAGCTGCACTATGTCACGCCTGCAAGCAATATTCAGAAGTCTAAATTTAACAATTTGTTTTCTGTGTTGCTAATTTGCAAGTAGGTTAAGATTTTAACCCTTCCATGCTAAAGGCATAGTTTTTACTTCTGTGATCTCTTTAGAGCCCCTAATTATGAGGTGCACCTATTCCTAATTGCAGCAGAAATTGTCAGTGTAGAAGAAGAGTGCTTGAAATTGTTTTTTGTAGTTTATGCACTTACATATGTAGTGCATGACCAACTACATATAGTAATGGCTATGCATGACCTTTACACAGAGAAAGCAATGAACAAACATCTGGAGCTTTTGTCATGTGGGGTGTAGTTGGAAGTTAGCTTAAAGTTGAAGTGTTTGCCCTTATAATCTCCAGATATTTTATGCAAATCTTTAATGATTAGGCATATTAACCTAGGTATCCTAATCTGTGTATTTAACCAGCTAAATTCCACCCAAGACAGAAATGAGGGACATTACTTATCAAATCTCCCTGTCAACGGGTGGTTTAATTTCTACAGGGTGTTATACAGACTGAACACTGTTTATAAAGTACTTGGGATTTATTTCTGCTTTTGGAGAGCAGGAGAAACACATCCATAAGGTATACCTCAGGGAAGGAGGATGGGTACAGTACTGATGCTGCACTAGTGTCCTCCCCATCACTCAGTTCTGTAGAAGACTGCTCAGGGACCTTTGCTGAGATTATGCTCAGTCATCTGTTGAGGCATATTTCCTTTGAGGACAGACTCCCAGCTACAGCACTGTCATCTCTAGCACTGCCAGTGTCCCCTTGAGCAAGGGGAATAATCCCATCCTCCTCAATGCCAGGGATGGAAAGTGCATGACACATGTGGGTGAGTGTACTCCCTCAGGAGAATGGGAGCAGCATGCAGGAGAGGGAGATTTCATGTGCAGAGGAATACAGGAAAGGCAATATGGCTACTCAGAAAACAGTGCTATATTGGGGCCCAAAAAGGAATGGGGCTCTACTGCTGGAGCCTTCAGCAGTACCTAGAAGATCCATCATTTTTAGAAACTCACAGCCCCTGTTCTTCCATAAGGAACAAAGCCCAGGTGGAAACTCTGACCTGAAATGTATAAAATTTCCTTTCTTCAAAGTGCTTTTATTCTCTTGGCATAGGGACAAATTGTGCCTTGAGGGCCAGATCTGCAAGTGGATCCATATGGAGAAATCTTTATGTGTTGGGAACATCATTCAAGTCAACGGGACGCTGTGAGGGCACAGAAGCTTGCCAGGTCCAAGCTGCAATTTGAAAAGTGTTTTGTGTTCCTTCAAGGTAAAGGCAGACTATAAACCCCAGCAATAATTTTTTAATAAGAAAACTATTGTGCTTGTGCTTTTATTAGCAAAATTCAAGAGAAGACCAAAACCAAAATAGCTTCTATACAATAATTTTTTTTTTACCAAACAGGTGGAAGGAATTTTATCTTGTACTTTGAGCTACAGGGAAGAATAAATCTGGTGGATATCTTATCCGTAACACAGGTATAAGAAAGAGTACAAGTCCTAAGAGATCTAACCTAGTTGTATAGTAAAATTGAAGGCATTCTGGGCAGTGCAAGATATGCTGTGTCTGTTCAAGGGACAAGATGACAAATTCTTTTTACAAAAAACCACCAAACCCTATAAACTGTTACTTAGTGATCTTGAAAGTACATTTAGGGAGACCTGACTATGGTATGTGAGAGCAATGCGGAACCATAAAGATAGTGTTGTATTTATTACTTTTGTGTTTTCAATGCACTGTTGTTGGCTACAACCAGACCTGATGGAATGAGCATAAATCTAGGAATCAGAAACTTCTTTGATTTTATTTTCTGTTCTATTTATTTGCTGTATCACCTAAAGTGACTCAACCTATTTGGCAGAGGCTTTATTTGTAGTTGCCTGTTTGATATGTGTAAAGGGTTTGCAGGTCAGTTGCATAAACCTTAAAGGCTCAAGAGTGAAGGTGTTCCTCACCTTCACAGAGCAGCACTAAGACTATCCTAGCAGTCTCCTCTCCAAAGGAAGGAAGTTTCTCTGGCCTGCAAAACAGACAACACAATTCACGTTCAAAACAGATTCCCCCTTTGCCTTCCTATCCAATGTTATAAAATTGATCTAGATCTTGCATCAACTAATTTGAGTCCTTCCATTATGATTGCAATATAAAAGGGAGTTTCTTAGCTTTGCTTTTCATTCAAAGCATCAGAGGGATCTTCTATCTAGTGGGAAGCTAAAAAGGTTAAACAAGTCTAATAAAGGTTAAATGTTATTTTGTTAGATGTCTGTCTCCAAGAGAAGTCCAGCTTTTCCCTTGCAAGCCCATATTTCCCTGTGAAATGCTTCCTCCCATTATATATTTATTGCAAAACAGATGCTGGTTGTTGACATCAGTGAAAGCAGGACTGAGCCTAAGAGAGTTGCCTATTTTTACTACGCACTGTAAGTTCATCCCTCACTGGAACAAGAGGCACCAGATGGGTGGTAGTGGTTTGGATGGAATGTGTACCCCACAGTCTTTTTTTTTTTTTTTCCTCTTTTCTGTTTTCTTTTTTCTTTTTCTTTTTATTTTTTCTTTTATCTTTTCTTTTTAATTTCTTTTTTTTTTTTTTTGTTGCCTGCTCTTGATTTTTCAAGAAGTATGTTAAAATGACTACAATCCAAGTAGGCATATTGTATATAAAATGAATGACAGCTCCTAGCGCCACCAAGAAAATAAAATCCTTTGTTTATTTAAGATTTTTAAAAATACATCTGGGAGTAGAAGTCACAGAGTTATAAATGAGCTCCCCAACCACCACAAAAAAAATAATTATAATAAAAATAATGGCACCATATTCCTGATAAATCTGTGCCAGAAAAACTCTTGGGAATCAAGTTTTTGTCAGTCCCCAGCTTTTACCAATTTAAATTCTTGGCAGCATATTAAAACAAAATGTAGAAGGTATTTGAGACTGCAATCCCTCAGGTACTAAATCTAGTGTTTCCTGGCACTAGATGAATGTTACTGGAGTTAAAACCTAGCACCATAGCACCAGATCTCCATAGCTGTTCATATTTATACTTAACAGACAAATATGTCATTCTTTCAGTATCCCTTTACACTGCCAATTTTTTCTCACATTTTTTTCTCTGATAAAAACAAAGGTGAGAAAGTTTGATGCAGTGACTGACATCATGCTATTTTTATTTGCTTTTCAAATGTCTAGGCCACACCTTTTCCAACCTGAACATGTTGTGTTACACTACTTTCTAATTACCTACTAGGTAACAAAAACAGAAGTAGGAGCACATTATCTGCCAGCTGTATGCACATCCTGAACACACCAGAGCAAGTTTCCCACTCTGCATAGGTGAAAACAGAGTGTTTTTCAGGCTCTTGCCCTGAACCTTCTGATCAGTCCACACTGCCCTCTGTCATGGTACACAGTAAGACTGTACTGTGGCTGAATTAGTCAGCTGTTCTCCTCCTGAAGTCAAGCACCACATGGAATTTTCTCTCTGATAACACCATTCTTATTTTCTCCTTCTGTTATGCTATTCTCTGTCACCCAAGATGGGGGATTTAAAAATCCAAGTCTAAATTCAGAGGCACTCCCAAGGCTGAGCCTCCTCATAGAGAGACCAATGCTTTCTACTCACTCTGCTCCGCAGGGGTGTCACTGAGAATACAGTCACATCGAAGATTATTTTGAAGACTAAATAGATAGCCCGACCTGTGCCATGGAAATGATTCCAAGTATTATAGCTGATTTCAGGGCAGGTCCATAATGCCCTCTCTAGAGGCTTTGGTTTATTTCCAAAAGAACATCTTTACCTTAGTGTAACGAGCACCTACCATACACAGTCTTTCGTACTATCTGATCAGATTACACTATTCATTCTTTTCACACTAATTCATAGAAACCACCTTTCTTAATTCTCTTTTTCTTCCCCCATATATTTCTGAATCTTCAAGGGCATAAAGAAGTGCTTCTGCTGTAAATCAAGCAAGTGAAATATTCAATTCTCAATGTTCAGTCACTGCTCTCACCTTCCGACCTTTCCATTTAAAATTGAACTACCACAACTGGCTGAAAAATTAATATAAAATGCCCTGTTATTTGTAAAACTAGGTATTGCACATATCCATGCTGTGCTGCCAAAGAACTGATTCAGTTCCATTGACTTTGCTACCCAAAAACCCCAAAACAACAAGCTCAGGAGCAGATAAAATAGCTGAAGTAATTTCTACTATGAAGATATTAAGTCAGCCATTTATATGCTTGCTTCATTCATGCATCCTGATCTCTTTTTCAAAACTATGGAACTGCCTAGAATATAAATCTAGATAGTGAGTGACCCAGAGAGCATCCTAGGTCCCTTCTGTAAAAAAATAGTTTTCTCTACTGCTTGCATTTCCAGGACTCAGTAAGAGCATTGATCTGATGAAACCTCCAATAGGGAGGAAAACAGAACCGCAGGTTTCTAAAGGATGACACCTTTTCTTTCAAAGGGATGCCTTTGGAGCCACAGAGGGGCTTTCTCCTTGGCTCTCAAGACAGAATTTGGGCCTTTGCAATCTGTTCAACTTCTGTCAGTTTTGCTGTCTGCCTCAATAGCTGCCCTTGCAATATAAAAGAGAGAAGAGGCATGTATGAATCTGGCCCAGGAGGGAATAAGGAGGGAAGAAAGGCTGGGTAAGAGTGGATGGTTACGTATTTACTATATTATACTCAGCTTTATATTGATTTCACCTATTTGGTGGACGAAACACGAACTTAATAATGAGATCCTGCTTAAGCCATGTGCTCGCTTCCCCATTAATTGACTCTCACATATTGATTAAGATGTTGACGTATCCCAGCATTGTTCAGTCGTAATGCAGCTGAGAATGGGCCTTCTCTCCCTGCATTCTCAGCACTCTCTGTACTGCTGTCACCACACTCCCTTTAATGGATAAAGCTGTCATCCTAAAGCTAGAATGTCTTGCAGGCACAAAGACGAAATTAACTGTTCAATAATTTATGGGACATGGAAAAAACTTTACCCAACAACTTCAATTGATTACTGTAAGTGTTTTGACTGCACTTGCCTGCTTTGCATAAAGTCAGCTACTTTGCAGAGCCTGATTACCATTTACAGTAGTTTCTTGGCCCTCTTCACATTACAAGATTTTGAAGAAGTTTGGCTTGTTTCAAGGGAATTTCCTGTGCTATACAGACCTGACATTTTTTCTCTTCACTGTAGATTCATGAGAAAAATCAAGATTTTCAATGAAAGGTAGTTGGTGAGGAAGCAGGGTTTAAACTCAAATGATTTAGATTGGTTTGAGGCTGTCTGTTTTTCCAACTCAAGTATCAAAAATACAGGCAATCAGTAGACCATCACAGGCAAGAAAATCTTCTGCTCCTCAGATAAGTTCAAACCAAAAGTTTTTATATATCTTGTTGTTTCAGAACCCCTGAAGTGAGCTGATGGACACAGTTCAACTTCTGGAGATAAGAACTCATATCACATAAGCAGAACACAACAATTTTAGCAAGAAGGCCTATGCAGCAAATGATGTTCCTTCTCAGAATGATAGATGTTGTCTTTTTGCTGGAGAAGCTGACAGTATATCGTGTATTAATCAGTGGCAACAAGAATTTAATTCTCCAGTTATTCTAGTTCCTTTCGTTATTGCCAGAGTCTTTAAAAACAAGTGCTCTTCCCCATCTGGCAGTCTATTTGTAAAATTAATTTTGGGGTTTTTTTTGGTAGCTGACATATTCAATTTCATTTTCTTTTATTTTTTTTCCAGTGAATTTGGTGTTCAAGAAATACAACACATGTAATGGTTGGCTAAAGTCAGGAATAGCAGAAAAAAAGATGGTGGACCACCTTCTGAGGTAATTTTCCTAGCATGTTTCTTTTCTGTCTTATGATATCTCTTGCTGTATTCACAGTGACATTATGTTTCCATGGTGGATTATAAATTTACCATTAGGAAAACATCTTTCTGTTTTGGAAGGAATGAAACATGACAATCAATCCAAAGGACACCCATTCATTAGGACCTTAATAAAGGAAGAAGAGTCTGCCATCTTCTAGAAGTGACAGTGAATGATAAGCATATACTTCTCCAGAGATGTTCAGTTTTGGGCAGCTATAGAACTGTCAAATTTTCCTGATTCAAGCCTAAGTGGCTAAAATATTCTTAATTAATCAAGGTGAAATTACATTGATCTTCCTATTTATCCAAAGTGCAGCTTTCCAATGGAACTTTAAGATCAGCTAGGTTGTGCTGAACTTACTATAATGATGGTGCAAGGATTGTATCTGTTGTATTAATTTGAGCTGGTAAGGTCAGCTATTAGCATTTCTAATGGGTATTGGATCCAAAGCAGTAGGAAAATGTCTTTTATGTTAGATGTTGCAAGTTCTTGACTTGCTGCTCTCACAAAAAAGCAGTTGGCCACAGACTGCACTGAAGTGACATTTTGGAAGACATGAGAAAATTTAGATTTCCTATCGGAAAAGAAGAATCAGTTTTTAGGGTTTTTTATTGGTCAGAATCCAAAGATTTAACACATAGTTATCTAGGGCCACATCTAGAAGAAACGGGTACATAGTATATGCAACATGAAGAGAAAATCAAACCAGAACGAAGCAAGTAATGAAACCATATCCAGTTGTGTTTATTTGCTTTTCTCATTTCAAGGTGTTAATCCTGTGTTACTGAGAACATTCCTAGAATATTTCCCAGATGGAGACACAAATGCACCAGTATTTCCTGCCTCTATGTACTTTCAATTTGCTCTCCTTTGAGAAGTTCTTTTTAAACCGTCCCTCCAAGTGGCAGGATGTGTTGATTTCCAGTTTATTGTAGTGCTTGGTAGTTCAGCAGCAGCCGTCAGAATTTTCAGTAGTCTTTGCTGTTTGCTGCAGAGCCTGTTCAAAGTCCAAGCCTCTGGAAGGATCCCCAGGAGGACTACAGCTGGGCCTGTTTGGATATCAAAGTCCAAATTAAAAATTTATGCCAGTGTTTGAAAAATATCTGACCAAAATCTTGGTATGGATTAAATCTCCCTTGCCATGCAAGCTTATCCAGCTGGGGTTTGAGGATTTATTTTTAAAGTGAAGAGAGGACCAAATAGCTGCGTAAACTGATTTGGGTCAGATGTTTTTTAGCTGAACTATCACTGGTAATGAAACTTTCTAGACATCACATGGAGGCTAAATGAGCCTTTCCTTCCTTCCTTCCTTCCTTCCTTCCTTCCTTCCTTCCTTCCTTCCTTCCTTCCTTCCTTCCTTCCGACACTTCCGACACTTCCTTCCGACACTTCCTTCCTTCCACCCTCCCTCGCTCCTTCCCTCCCTCCCTCCCTCCCTCCCTCTGTTTCCTTGTTTCCTCATTTCCTTCCTTCCGTCCATTCCTCCCATCCCAGAATGTAAATTCAAGCTAGGTGATCAAAAATGCAGCAAAAATATCTTGCTGGAACAATTTCTTTGGCCCTGCAGTTCAGAGGTGAGCTGAAAGCAGACAAGAGCTTGCTCAGACACCATTTAGTAATGACTCCTGATTTCAGGGCTACAGGGCAATGCTTAGCTAAACTGGTTGAGAAATCTAAAGGTGCTGTAAAAGCACAACCACTGTACATTTTGATAATTAACTTCCTTGCATCTTCTTGCAATACATTGTTTAGTGTCACTCATGTATTTGCTGATTGTTTTTTTTGCTAAAAGGCTATAGGTTAAGGCAGGGGACACACACCTGTGTGTTTGTCAGACCATACTCTGTTGATTTTTTTTCCTGCAGGAAGCACACCTCTGAATTAATCCAATTATTTAACAGAGTCTTGGGTAAAAAATAAAATGTCTAAATTATCCCAGTTAAATCCACATGGCAATAGTGAATCAGCAGAATTAGTCTGGTTTGCATCTTTTCTTTAGAAGAGATCCCAAAAGTTTTTAGAGATTATCTCCTTCACCCCAAAATCCCATATGGAAACAGAACTCCCCAGACTTGGTCCTGCTCCATAAGAAGTCTTTGTACTCTTCACATGAATACCTTTTACTTGTTTTGACTATACTTCCCACTAAATGTGTTTGCCACTCCCTGGTTCCTGTGGTGAAAAAGAGAGCAATTGATTGCTATCCACCTCCTCCTCAGTGTCACCATGATTTTACAGATGAAAGAAAGAAGAGATTCCAGCCTGCCTGAGAACAGTATTTGCAGGCCAAGTGTGGGGTTCAGACTAGACAAGCAGATACATCTGCCCTGCAGCTATGTCTAGAAACACCAAGCACTGTGTCTTACAGAGTGAGAATAGAATCCAGCCCAAGAAACCTGCAGCCCCTTCTGTGTAGCCTTTGCCAAGCCCAGAGAGGCTTTGCTGTTCCCCAAGACATGCTTGCCCAACTCCTGTTGGGCAGGAGAGCATGAGAGCAGGGAAGCACCACCACACTGGGGGTCTGCAGGGCATTCTGGCCTCCAGCAAGGCACCTTGGAGCATTTCACCCAGGGCAATGGAAGTTACTATTCCCCAGAGGAAGAGAGGAGGAAAACCCACCAGAAACATATGCAAGGAACAAACAGGAACTCAAAGTCTGAGGCCCCTCAACAGTAATGCTGTTCACAACAGCACAGAGGAGTCTCCAACCTGAGTCCTTAGTGGGGTGGACCAGAGAGCAGGATCACTACCTTCTGCTCCCACCTGTGTCTGCCAAACCAAACCTCCTGTGACCTGCCAGTGCTGAGCACCCCTGCCCAGCCTCCAGCTGCCCTTACAAGTGTTGTCTGGAGTAGCAAAAAAGCACCCAGGCAACTTTCTGTACAGCACGTGTGTGCACTGCTGCACATGGGCTCTGATGTCACTCAGAGCACCCCTTGCCATGCTGGTGACCCCCAACACACTCTGGTGGTTGGCCTATTAGCTGAGGGTTAAAAAAGCAAAACAAGGGATGGGTTGACATGTGGCCAAGAACCGAGAGGTTTTCTGTCAGCCTTGTGGCTTCTGTGGAAGTTTTTCAATTATTATTACTAATTTTTTTACATAAGACAGGATGTGCTGTGTGCCTTTTCTTCCTGACCAGGCTCTCTAACAAGCATACAGACAGAGATGTCCAGCACACAGTCTGGTGGCCCAAACCTGTGTGACAGAGAGGGTTCATAGCCCTCAGTTTGTGTGCTCTGCTCCTGCAGACACGTAAGGATCATGCCCCTGGGAAATACTCTTTGTCTCTCACATGCCTCTGAGGGCCAGACCAGAACACAGACAATGTTTATGTTCCCTGTCTTTCCCTGTAGTCTATCCCTGGGCCCCAGCTATGCTGAACCTTGGTGTGTGCAGAGGGTTTGCAGCTGGCTCGTGCAGGCTGGGGTTGTCTCCCCTCCATGCCCTCCAGCAGACCTGTCCCCAGCCCCAGCCAGCCCCCACGAGTGAGAGATGTGTGGTGGAAAGCCATCTCTTTGCTCTCTTGAAGGCCTCTGATGAACTGAAGGTGGCCTAACACACAAGGTGTGGGGGCTTTCCTTCTACATGGTGACTGTGTTATGGCTTTCTTGAGCCGGCTCCCAGTGAGAAGCGATGGACAGCTTTTAAATGTTTTATCTTGTTTTTTTGGCTTCCCAGGAGGGCAGACAGACTCTGGAGAGTAGTTAAAGTGTGAGCTGGCTTCCAGGACTTTCTGCTAACTACAAGTCTCTCCCTGTGAAGCCAATCAAAACTTGCTTGCACTTCACAAGATAAAGAGATTTCTTCACATGACAGTAATAGAATATTTTGTCACTTTATAGCATGTATCTCACCTCTCTGGACCTCCAAACTTTGGGGAAGGGGTTTATTCCTGTAATTTCTTTCCTTTCTTGTTTGCACTTTTTTACAGAGCTGTGCACTTGAGGGGCCCATGCCTGTTGCATGTTTGAGTAAATTGTTAGTTTCTATAGGGAGAGGCAGGGTTCAGGGACACAAGCCTAGTAGGGTCATTGCATAAATAATTTTTATGGGTTTATAATAATACAGAGCAAGGCAGATGACAAAGATATTAAAGAGGTGATGCAGGAAAAACTGAGTACTTGAAGCACTGATGTTCATCTTGCATTTGGTTAAACAGGGAGCAGTTGTTCCTGGAGGAGAATTTTTGAAGCAATGACTGCTCTGAGGAGAAAAGGGAATCATCCACTCTCACACCACCATAGCTGAATGGTAAGAAGTACATTAAAAATATATATATTTTTAAGTTCCCAGGCAGGGAGAAGAAGTCGTTTTTCTGCAGCCGAGCAGGGGAATCTGGTACAGAGTAGCCTACAGGCATCAACAAGAGATACAGATGTTACAAACTCGCATGAACTACATCTTTCTTAAGATTGTCTTGTGTGGCGTTGTTAGGACCCCTGGGCCAGTAGAGCAATGTCTTTTTTACAGGAGTTTGACTCAGCAGGAGAATGATGGCCACTGTGGACAGGACTAGTGTGGCCATCTGTGTGTCTCCCCAAACGGCTTGTTTGATCCCTGCATTGCAAAGATTCCTTCTTGTCATCAGAAGGTCGTGGCTGCAGCCCTGCAGCGTGGCTGGCGTAGAAATGTGAGTCCTGCCTACAGCAGAGCCCAGAAATGAACACTGCCATTTCACTTCTTCTCTGAAGAAGGGTACATACTTCCACAGTTATTACAGACTTCCTTATTTATGCCTTCTTGCCCAAGCCCAGTGGAAGTCAGTTCTGAAATTCCCCTTGGCACCTTAGGCTCCATGGCTTACTTTCCCTCATCACCCTGCAGTCATGACACTGCAGTCTGCCACAGATGGAAAGACAGTCACAATGTGAG
Organism: Melozone crissalis; assembly: GCF_028551555.1. NCBI lineage: Eukaryota > Metazoa > Chordata > Aves > Passeriformes > Passerellidae > Melozone > Melozone crissalis. Next base: position 41,848,651 of record NW_026535783.1, on the reverse strand, counting down.
TCTTTATATGTTCTAGTGCATGTAGTATATATGTCTTTATATGTATCAGAGTGGACACGAGGGGAGAACCAATGCTTTCCAGCTTAAAAGAGGGCAGGTGATTAAAACTGGGCACTACCAAGAATAAGCTTTCTTACTGTAATAACTTATGACAATGAAAAGTAGGTTGAGTTTTCATTGGGAGGAAGTTCTGTCCTCATTGGATTTCTTCTGGATAGTTCTGCCCACCTTTCAGCATATTTTAGGATTTGAGAATGCAGAGAACTTTTAATTATAAGACTTGAGATCTCTCCCAACATTTTTATTATTCCTCCTGGTCTTCTAGTGTCACTCATAATTTTGCCTTTTGTGAGCACAATTTTGTTGCTTTACAGGAAAACGTAGAGTAGTCTATCCTCCACTGGAAGTCTGTCTTCCCCACTTCACTGTATTTGGATGGAAGCCAGACTGGGTAGCATTAGTAATCAAAGATCTTAAATTGAGCAATTAATCAAAAACATGCTGGGACATCCATGTATTGCAACCTTCTCAAAACTACCATTTCATTCTCTTCTGCCCTGTCTTACATTTCTTGAGAGAGACAAGTACTGCTCAGGAAAGGTCTTGGGAAGGAGTGTAAGGCGGTCTTTCCTTGAGTTTCTTAGCTTCTTGTCGTAGCAATTTCCAAAAATGCATATTCATTCTGCTTCCTCAGGCTTCCCAGGGTTTTTTTGGAAGTAGTAGATACTACTGTTTCTAAACCAGGGGTATACAAAGGAAAGATGAATCTTTTCTATTGAGAGAGGATACACAATTCTGAATAATTTGTTTTGAGATGAAGAAACAAATGAAAGAGTTGAATAGAAGAAAGAAAGTGTGCATGGTAGAGTAGATTGTAGCAGTGCCCTAGGCAATCTAGTACAGATCTGAACACAAGGGCAGGCCACAGGAGAGAAATGATTTGGGCAAATACAGTAGGACCCAGAGTTGCAGCCATTTTTTTCACCCTTATCAACTTATCCAATTGCCCTCCACCCATCCAGTAGCTATTTCTGTTCTCTTACTCCATGAGTGCCGTGGCAAATCTTTTCTGGCATTGGAGTATGACAGGCAGGAGCTCTTAGTACAGAATTTACTTGTGGGTCTTGGATCTGGCAGTTTGTCCTTGCTCTGATTGTTGCTTCCTGGGAAGACTAGAGGGACTTCGTAGACAAAAGGGGCCAATATCTTTATAGCTACACACAGCATAGGAGGCAAGAATTGTGTACCAGATCTCACTGTACAAGGTCACTTTTTGCAATCATCCAACACCAGATCATTGTGCCTGTTACTGGTCAGATAGAGAATCTGCAAATATAGGTAATCTGACAAGTCAATAGGCTTAGCAGATGTGTGCATATTCTCACCTGTGAATCTTAGCCCAGCTCTCAAGTGGGACTGCAGTGGTATAGCACAGGCCAGATTCTGATCTCATTTACACCCGTACCAACACAGAGCAACTACACTGATGCCAAAATGTGGGCCTAAAAGCTGCCTGCCTGTAGCCTCAGCTGGAGTTTCATTTATGTCCGGCATGAGAAAAAGTTGCATCTAAACTGTTTTCTGCAGGGCGGTCTGCATGAAAAAACAGAATAATTAGACAATTGTGAACCAAAGCAAAGGCAAAATTAGAAACTCTTTTGTAGTGAATGTATAGCTATTCGTTTGCTGGTGGTTGGTTTTATTTTGTTAACTCCAAAACATCCAGAGTAAAGTTTTGCTAGGTCTGATGTTAAATGGGATGCTCTATTCAACATTTTCTCATGAGACTTTTGATCTGTATACGTAGAATACACAGGACCATCATCAGAAGTGGTAAATCAGATGGTATCCAGGTCTCTCTCCGAAACATAAGGGAGAGTTTCTGTTTTTTGCAACACAGTGCCCAATATCTAAGTGAGATATTTCATTTAGGTCCTCAGGGTGTTAACTACTTCAGCTTTGACTCACTTAGATCTTAGCAAAGTGGGTCACAGAGACTCAATATTACACAGCTGTTGATATCTTCCAGAATCTTCTGATTTGATCCCTTCAGTCTGGATTGAGGTTGAAGATCTGCACAAGAGTTGCTTATATGTAAGAGACAGGAGCTTCAGCTTTGTAGTATATTGAAGAAGGACAAGGGAAAATGGAGAATGGAAGAAATGGGGAGAGTGTGAAGAAAAATTTAAAAGCAAGAGGAAGACGAGGAGTAAGAAGACTTCTCAGGGTCAGACAGAATCTGATAAACTTTGAGAAAGGACTTAAGATACTTGGAGGTGTTTTCTAAACCTTCCAACCTTGCAACATTCTCCCATCATAGTCTGGAGGTGAAGTGATTTATGAATATACATACTTACACAGTTCTCTGTGATCATCTTGATAAGGTAAATATATCACCCAGCAGGAAGCTACACTACACACTAGTCTCCTTCCTGAGAGAGAAATTCAGTGCTCTGGGCCCCAGCTATCCCTTTCTGACATATGCAGGGCGTGCAGTTTAGTTCTTCATTAAAAAATGTCCCATCGAGATGTTTAAACACAGATCTCCCTATAAGGATGAATGCTTTGAATTGCCCTCCATCCAATTCCTCTCCATTTAATTGGTATAAAGCAGCTTCCCCTTGGCTATTTCCCCCCTTGAAATTACATAAGTAGCCTCACTGGAAAGGCATAGGTAAATATTTCACACTGCACACCATGGATTAGGAGCACAGCTCCCATTAACCGGAGCTGGAATCACTCAGCTGTTCTCCCCCTCACGCCGTGTTAAAAATGTACCCTACAGGACGGAGAGACTGGGCTCCCAAGTGTCACCTTATGAGGAAGGTGCAGAACACTTTCATTTAATACTGTATGTGTTTCCATTAGTAGAGTCAATTGCTCTCTGTCCTCAGTTTTAAGACTCCCTGTTTGTCTCTATTACAGCTCTGTTTCCACGTGCCTGCCAATCCTCCCTAGCCCTTCCATCTGAGCCTGCAAGGTTTTGATGATACAACACCACAGCATCTTGGCTTTCATTTGATTTAAAATTTGTGATTGCAATTATGGACTTTGCATTTCTATGGGCTTACTGCTGCATAGGAAGGCTTTTGTGCCCAAGGTATTGTGTGGCATGGCAACTTAAGGGATGCCAATACAGCAGAGGCCTGAATGTCCTGAAACCTGTGAAGTACGCGGGGAAAAAAACTTGACTACTAATTTGATTCAGAGTACCACAACAACTGTCCATACTGGCATGACTCCTTCAGGGTAGAAAATCTATGTATCTGTGTAAACACTAAGCAAAAAACCAGAAGACATTCATCACATATGTAAAAATAGAGCTGTGGTTAATATGGTGTACGCTGTGGTCTGTTACTACTCTGGGATATGGTGTCTCTGCTGCTTACATGGCTATGATGTATCTACTTGTGAGATACCAGCATTCCTCCTTTACAATTATGTTGAATGATACCACTTTGTCTTTACCACACTCCTCCTTGCCCAGGAAATGTATGAGAAAAATGGCCCTGTTCCAAGTGGTCAGTGCAGGTGAGATCATGTCATGGCAGCTAGAAAGAAACTTAAGTTTCTGCGTGTGAAAAAAGTGAAAGTTATTTAAAAAACCTAATTCAAAATTTTAACTGTCAAAAAAGGTAAAAATTCATTTTTTGGCAAGATTAATAAAAGAAAAAAATATGGATTGGAGAGTTGTACTTTAAAAATGTAAAATTTTACAGTGGCTTAAGTAACCTGAGTGCTTTCCTTTACATTTTGAACTCATTCAGAAATCATTAGACTTAATATTTGTATGAACATGTTAAGGGAAAAAATATTTCAAAATTAGAGAAAAAAATCAGAAAAGTATTTTTATTTAAACAGTGTGATGTTTGTCAACTTTGTCAAACAGCAACAGTGAGGTACTGGTTTCTTCCCCCAAAATTTCACTGATAGAAGTGTGCATTTCGAAGATTTTTTTATTTTTTAAAAATGAAATTATTTAACAGAAATATCTATTAGGTATTTTCATCACCTTGATCTTGCTATGAAATTCTATATATGAACCACTTTCAACACAAAAATCTTTGCTACCTCCTTCTGATCTGTCTTTTGTTTCGAGTTCTTTTCTAATAAGTAATGAAAATGTTACGGCCTTACAGCTTGTTTTGTGGTTGCAATTACGTAATCATTATTAATGAAGCAACAATGTCAAAACTGTGTGAAACCGAACTCACATTTAAGTACTTACAATAAACAGATATAAAACAACAGATGTCTCAGTTTTTGTTCTCCAATGATTTCATCCCTTGTTAAAAATAAATGTCTGGTTTAAAAAAGAAAAGGGCTTTTCTCAACTCTTACAAATTAATTGAATCCAGAGCCTAGTAATAGAACTAAAGACCTCTCTTTTTCTTTTTTTTTCCTTCCCAAAATTTGTTTGTGAATATATTGTTATTCAGTAAGTGATAAATTAACTTCAAAGCAATCCAGAAATCTAGGAAGTCAATGGTGTAATGGTCATCTGTCCCAGCTGAAGTGTTAGCCCCTGATAGCAATCAGACATGTAGCCAAAATGCTAGGCTTGCCTCATGACTGGAGCACCCTGGAAAGGTTTTATGACAGAGATGGTTTCTGTCCCTGGTTTTGGTTCAGACAGTTGATTCTGGTTAGTCACAAATGGTTCAGGTTTCAGTCAGAATTTGTCAGTAGGTGCAGGGAGGTCTCTAGATCTGGGGAACCTCAGAAAACCAGCGCTTGGTTTTATGTAAACATCAAAAGTCCAGATGCTTGTTTGAATCGTCCACATCTGTTGAGACTGCAAAACTGGGCTGGATATTTAGCTGGGATAAGTTTCCCTGGAAGATTCATAGACTTCATAGCTGAACTTGTGGCCAGAAATACCAGAGTTTCTTTTGGTATTTAAGTACTTTTTATTCCGGTGCTAAATAGGAATGTGCTACATTTTATGAGTGGGTTAGATATGCAAAAATTTTAAAACTTTGCAGAAATCCAGATCTAGTGAACAGACACTGTGAATAAAATACTTACCAGGAAATGAAATCTCTAGTAGCAATTTATGAAGAAAAGCAAAAATGTATTAGAATTTGGATAGTGTTTTTATTTATCTGAAGAAGAAAACTCAATCTACTCTTAAACCACCTTAAAATCTTTGATAAATTATTCTTTGTAAAAAAAAAAAAAATAGAAAACCACCATTATTTTAAAATTTTTATTAAGCTGCTTGAAAGACAGTGTTCAAATATAGGATTTGGAGAATAATTTTTTCTCCCAGTCCCTCTGGCACTGGAAGAAGCGCAAAACAACTGTCTTTGCACTTTATTGCAAATCTTGCACAATTTCAAACACACAAACTGAGGTTCTTGCAAATTGCATTCTGAAAATACAGCACATTTATGCTTACAGCACTATAAGCAATGACAAGATGTTTTGAACAATCTGTTTTCTCAAATTAGATTAACATCATGGAGAAGCACAATCTGCTCGTTGACACCGACGGTACAAAAAACCCCCAGTGCTTTGTGTCCTCCTTCAGGACACTGCTTTGGCAATAGGCATTCACTGCCTGTGTCATCATGAAGGATGTGGTGCACTTTTAGAGCTGCTGTTCTTTAGAAGAGACATCGGGGTCCATACAGCTCTGCTGCTAATCAAGCAGTAAAAATACAGGCAGCAATTGAAGGTCCTTGTCAGCATTGTGCTCTTTGGTCACAAAACACAATGGCCTCGATCCACTTTTAAAGGTGACGGGTGAAAAACTACCTACCACATTTGTCTGTATTAAACTAGCAGTATATTGTGAGCCTTAAGTCACTATTTCCAAAAACAGCCACAGAAATCACCAGTACAAAATATTTGTTAAGAGCTAACACAACGTTTTTGTGCCTGGTGCTCTTGCACCTTTACTGAGGAAATACAGACTTCCCCACCATAGGTGAAAGTAAAAGGAAGATTCCCCTTTTGTGCAGATATTATTAAAATCATATCAAGTTTGTGCATAGTATAAGTACTTTTGCATTCACATTTTCCTAGAAACTACCAATTAAACATTCTTTTAAATTTATTTATAGCAGATTTTGTTCTGCAAAGCACATAATTTTTATTATCTGAGAGAGCAAACCCAAACCTCAGGAAACTGAAACTGAGAGTGACCTATGATTTTAACCTTCAATCAACATGAACATACATGACTGCTTTGTTTTGCTGGGTTTTGCACATTATAATTGTATTTACAAAGAAACTCCTTGGAAGTATGTGTCGTGTTGAATGATTGTATGCAAACAACTTTGGAACTAGGGAACTTTGATCTTTGACTTACAGACTACAGGGCAAAGGTTAAAATCATGAGCTTTGTTGTCCCGTTGGCAGCAGTTCTTTTTGAAGCTTCCTGCTTCCAGTGAAAGTGATATACAGTTGTATACACAAATCTCAGCCTTTAGTTGTATTTGTAAAGGAAAAAAAAATCCTGTAACTTTTAGTATTTGATCAACATTTTTAGATAATATGAGCAAGAATCTGGCTGTTCTTGCGTATATATATGTAGAAGTGAAAATGGAGCTATTCTCAAAAGGCTTATTTGCATGCATAGGTAATGTGCAGAGAGAGAAGCTTGCTGGCTATTTGCAGATTTACATAAGGCAATTTGGTTGTTGTGCAGGCAACGACTTATTTGTGGAAGATGAAAGCCCTATATAATAATCCAGGTTAGAAAAATTTGATCTTAAGAGATATTGTTGAATACTTAGACATTGTCATTCCGATGGGTTGTAGACATTTCATAACACCTCTACTGAAATGAGGCAAAAAATGAAAAGGCTTTTGTCACTGTAATGGGAATCCACTGTGTGAGACTTCACACTGCCATGACCAACCTACATTTATATTGCCTTTTACATAAAAAATAATTAAGTGTGACGAAAGAATTTACTGAAATCTTATAATATCAGGAATTTTGAGTGCCCTGGCAAAGTAGAAACTTCACAGTTACTAAGATCATAAGGCTGGGATATTTTCCTAACCCCCAGCAAAGCCATGAACAGCATCTACTCCTTAGGATGGTGTCTGAGACAGACCTTGCAGACTATGACACAGAGCCACAATCAGTGGTGTGAGATTCCTTGCTATTAATTGGCAGAAATCTTGTTTACATGTTGCTAAAGAATTACAGCTGCTTCATACAATGGGTAATAAATGAGTGGGACAAAACAAATGACTGGAGCAGTCCTATCCTGCTCCACCCAAACTCCTGGTATTAATTATCTGGTCTCTCGCAGCATGTCAGTCCCATTAACTTGAGCTGGGGGTTTTTGTGTGCTAGTCTTTTAGACCTGAGCAAACACACTGGTGACATAAGCAGCAGCCAAACAAATAACTAGTAGTTAATTTTCTGAGAAGTTGTGACTAATCAAAGCTTCCTAACAATCTCTGATTTTCTCCATCTCTTTTAATCTGACATCTTCTCAGTCACATAGACTGTTCCACACCTTTATTTTCCTTCAGCACAGAATGTTACAAACACTAAATGCCAAAATACGGCATGAAATGTATCCCATTACAACTATTTTCTAGCAAGGTTTGGCTACTGTTTTACTGATGAATTTGATGTAAATGCATACATGGCTAATACAGTAGTTTTCACTGGTTCTGGCTTTGCTGTGTATTTTCCAGCATGTGTTTTCTCATTGTGATGGCTGGGTGGCTCTCACAGGAGCCCCAGGTTGCACAAAACCCTTGTTTACACAAAGCTCAAATGGAAAAAATCCAAGCTGCCTTCTAAACACTTGAAAATAGCACTTTCTAATGCTTCCTACAGGTGATGTTGACACATTTACAATGTTGATTTAAAGGGTAGAGGGAACACAGTTCTTTCTGACACCCCAAATGTGAAGTTACTGGCCCACCCTGTCACTGAAGCCGCCCTGAAAGGGCTGCCAGCAGGTCTCAAGTACCAGGTACATAAAAGTGAGCAAACAGGCAGACTGTGACTTCTGTGGTTGTGAGGAAAACCTTTGAAGTCTCCCCTACTTTCTGTCGCTCTAGGGTGGAGTCACAGTCATGAACACTGATCCCGCAGGTCCTGAGATACTTGGTTCAACAGTTCCTGAACTTTCTGTGAACCATTTTACCCCACTTTTGCTGAACCACAACACAATCTAAAGATTCCCTTCATTTCTTTACCCCATCCTTCATTCACTGTTTTTTATTGGAATTAATCTGACTGTAAAGCTTTGTCAGTCTTCAGAAGTTCTAATTTCTCAATCACCTGGTCTGACATGATCCTGATTTTCTTCAATATTTCGTCTTCTACCCCAGGGAAATTTATGTCTGTTCCTGGCATTTGTCTCTTATCTTCCTTTGTGAACACAGAGGGGAAGAATTAATTTAATTTCTCTCTCTCTCTCTCTCTTTCTCTCTCTCCCTCTCCCTCTCTTTCTCCCTCCCTCTCCCTTCTACAGTGAAGTCTTCTTCTGTCAATAAATTTCTCCTGCCACATCCTGGAGGCCAGCTATCTCTTCTTTCTTTCATCCCTGTATTTCTTTTGGGTGTGTTGTTTGTTTCTTTTTTTTTTGTCTGTTTGTTTGTGGGGGATTTTTGTGTTTTGTTTTGGTTCATTTTTTGGTTTTTAAAGTCTTCTTAATCTTTAAATCTATAGCAAGATACATTCAGTTTCCAGATATCATTTTCAATTTTGGTTTTTTTCCTCCATTATTTCCATTCCTTTCCATTCCTTTCAGTCCTTTCCATAGTCTACCTTGGACTTGATCTTTTAAATTTTTCACATGTCCTTTCTTCACCTTTGATTAGTTTTTCATTTCCTTGTTCTTTATTAGGTGTTGGCAGCTCAGTACTGTAGGTGGCATTTTACATTTTTTCCTCTCCCTTCCCTCATCCCTAGTCCGTGCTGAACCACAGCCCAGAATGATGTCAGGAGAGCATTTAGACACCTTTCCAAGGTTTGATACTGACCACTCAGCTCATTAAAGGTCTAACAATATATTTTGCAAGAATGGGTGCATTAACCCCCGCATTCTGGACCAATTCCAAATGCAATGATTACTTACTGCCTACCCAGACTCCCCTTACAGTTTCAATGGGATAGATTAATCTTTACTTGACCTGTAGCATAGCATTCCTATCAGTATGTACCACTTGCCACACCAAAGGTGGCAGAAGGGAGGCTATTTTTCTGTTACAGGAGGTTATTTTCTAATTTCACAGTGCAAAAAATTTTGAGAGGAAGTACTGCTTTTCCTTCTTGTTCCATTTTTTTTAATTCCAGTAATTTGTAGACAGAATTCTTGCATAGTCAGTGTCCAGCAGTACTTCCTTCCTCCTCTTTTTCTCGATCCCCACATATACTGCTTGAAAAGAGACATACACCATCCCTATTTTCTCCTCTTTAGACTCTTTTCTTACACAGTCCAGATGATGTGCAGGTCAGACCCCTTGCATCCACCACAGCAAAATCAGCTTCAGACAGCAATTCTTGCAGTGGCCTCCAGGTACATGCATTTAAAAGGAACTGCAAACTTCATAGAAAGCTTTAAACTCAAAATATTCATCCCATGATTTCATGTATCAAGCAAGCACTTGCAGAGGTGAGGGAAGAGTAGGAGAAGAAAGTCCACTGGGGCATAAAGCTTGTGTTGTCAGTCCATATAGTATAAATGGAAGCAGCAAGCTGTTTCCTCAGAATAGGTGTTTGAGAAAGGCTTCGTGAGTGACAAGAACCAGAGAGAAAACACTTCCAGGAGTGCTGAAAGCATCCCTAAAGGTTGAGAGTGAACTAATAAGGAAGTAGTTTATTTAGGTTCAATTCCCTTGACTGGTTTGTGACCTTTCTGCTCTTCTTTATTGTTCTAAAATAAATGGACACAAGTGTTCCTGTCTGAATTGCTATTGTTACTAACAGACACATTCTGTCCACATGGCTCCCACCATGATCTGACTGGACTGTAAAAGTGACTGACACCAGATGAAGAAGTTTTCTATTACAAATTCCTTGACTTCTTTTTCACTTGATTCCACAGTGTAGCATTTTGACTTCTGAGATGTTAAAAAAGAATCAACCTCTTTCCATACTACTTTCCTTCCTTTTTTTTCGTTTTTCAAACTTCCTGAACACAAGACCTGCTTTACTGGCCTGTCCCAGCATGATCTAAAGTATACAAGGCCTTACATGACCACTATCCATGAACACTCATTTTTCATCACCCTTCCCAATGGGCTTTTATTTTTCTATTTCTCTATTTTTCAGCTGCTCACACACCTTGCTACTTTATTCCCTTCTGCTGTTATGTGTGTTACACTTCTTCCTTACATATATCTTTGCACTCTCCTTCCTCAGAGCCTGAACTCGGCATTATAGTTCCTTCTATTCCTCATTGTATATAGTCCTTTTTGTCCTTTGTCTGTACTGATTTTGTGTTTCCTTCCTTCCTTCCTTCCTTCCTTCCTTCCTTCCGACACTTCCTTCCTTCCTTCCGACACTTCCTTCCGACACTTCCTTCCTTCCGACACTTCCTTCCGACACTTCCTTCCTTCCTTCCGACACTTCCTTCCTTCCGACACTTCCTTCCGACACTTCCTTCCTTCCTTCCTTCCTTCCTTCCTTCCTTCCTTCCTTCCTTCCTTCCTTCCTTCCTTCCTTCCTTCCTTCCTTCCTTCCTCCCTTCCTCCCTTCCTCCCTTCCTCCCTTCCTCCCTCCCTTCCTCCCTCCCTCCCTCCCTCCCTCCAGCATTGAAAGTAAGAATTAAAAGCAGCACCAGAATAGATTATGGAGAAGATTTTCAGCAGAACTGAAGATCTGTTTTACAGTATCTTACTTCCTGTTTGGAGTAATTGTTTACATAATCCATGGTGTGATGAGATGTTTCTTGAATGCATTCAGAATTCCTTGGCTTATTTTACAGAGTGAAGGATCATGCTATGTTATGTGTCATCACACTGTTAGTGAACAGAACACAATACTGGAAATGAAACATGACAGTTAAATGGCAAAAGACAAATACTTGTTTTTAAATTAGGAATACACTATTAACTTAATTAGCAACTCTCAGCACTTTCTAGGTTTTATTTACAAACATGCTGGGCCAAATTCTTTGCTCAGTTGTAACCATGCAAACACCTATTGTATATGTCTGAAAGTTAATTTTCTGCTGTGTTTGCACTTCATTTTTATAGACAGTGTCAGCTATATTCCTTTCCAAGGTGTAATGAGAGAAGATGAAATGTGATTAAGATGGGGATTGAGCAAGAAGCATATTGAAGGCACCAGTGTGAGGTATGTGACTGCAAGCAATGAATGCAGAAAGCGTAGTTGAAAACAAGTCTTAAAGACTCAACCAAGTTTCATGATTTAAGGGATTATGAAAGAAAAAGTGATATATCTGAAATAAAAGGAGGTAGGAACTGATAAAATGAAAGGGACTCTTCCCTGGCAGCCATTCTGATGTATGCAGCCTTTATGCAGTGGCAGTGACTTCTCTAGCTTACCCTGACATTGTTTTTATGGTCATTTTGAAGAAGAAGTACCTCTGAGCCAATGGTCACCAGGCTCAGCAGTACTTTTTCAAAGAGGCCACATTATTACAGGATAAATCTTACTGGAGGGTGAGGGGACATAGACTGTGGTAGACTGTGGTGTCATTGAGGCGTGTCTGAGAAAGTTAACCTTGTTAACCTGAAAATATGGGCCATCACCTGACCCTGATGAGATTGCATATGTGGGTATGTGTGATAGTGCGTGTTTCTAGCTATCTTCATCTACCGGCACCTATGAGTCTTGTCCTGTCTTGTCAATTTCTCTTCTGAAAGTTCACACTGCTCTGCTTCTGAACAAACCAAATCCTGGGAGACAGCCTTCACTGCTGTTCTTTGTCAAATATGCAATCCTGTGGGAAAAGGATGCAATAAACCTGCAGAAAATCTTGAGGATGGAGTATTGGTACATGCTTCATAGCATGAGGTGTATGTATTTATAACAACTTAAAACCATAGTGAAAGGGTGTACTGTACTCACCTACCCTACTTTTTCTTGAAAGCACATGAAAAATGCAGCCATTCTTTCAGAAGGTCTCTGTCAAAACAGGTAACTTTTTTAAACTTTGTGCTTTCTATAATTTTTAACATATTAATGAACAATTTTAGTTTAAGTGATTTCCTGGAGAGTAACTATTATAAGAGGCAGAGGGAAAGGTTCTGATGAACACAAAATTGCTATGTACACTACATTTTAACATCTCCTAAGAAAATATAAAATCACAGCCCTTCACAAAGAAGAGCAGTTGAACTGTAAGGCACATAAAAATGCTTTCAGAAAAGTTTGATCTTAGCCATTATTTTAGTTCATTAAAGAAAATTAAGTAGTTACTTTTTAAAAAGAAACATGCATAAGCACATTTCAAGTTGAAATACACATAGTATGAATACTTATAACTGTTTTTCAAAAAGGCAGGCAGGATTTAACTGGGTATTTTTTTCTTTTAAAACACTTCAGGTCTGTTTTCATGATAGGTTCAAAATTCTCAGCAGCTATCTTGTTGTGTGACAAGAGTTTACAGCATTAGTTTCACCAGACAAGGACTGGTGGAGTAAAATTAGTCATGTATGTAAATTATAATCATGCTGAATAGTTGTATGTGCTCATTTAGCCATTTTAACAGTGTGTGATGTTATCCTCTCTGCAGGACTAATAAGCATTAGCCATAATGAGGTCAGTCAGTCAGTCAGGCATTATCATGGGATTTAATTGGGACACTGGTCTCTGCTGAAGTGAAAATTAATAACTTTTGTCAATGTTCTGGTGAAATGTTCTGTCTTATTAAACTATGAGGGTCAATTAGAAAGCATTATGTAATAAAGTCCCCAGCAGCAGAACTCAAATTGAGTTATACCACAGTCATTATTCCAGGACGATTGCATTTGAAAATGGAAAACCAGCATGCCATATGGAGGGCGCAGGTTATATTTACAAGCATTGCATGTTAAAGCTTCGGCAAGAAGGAAACAATTAAATGTAATACTGAAATAAATCAAAGCACTGAAAGTGCCATGTTGTGCCAGGCGCTTAATGTAGCCAGCATACCCCTAGATGCAGCTAGGCAAAATGGCACCTGTTTATAAGCCTTGTTTGGGTTCTGTCAGACAACGTCCTCCCTCTGGATTGCTCCGATGATTCAAAGTCTGGGGCACACCTGGAAGGCTCAGCCAGGCACATTGACTCATATAAATAACAGTTTATTGTATGGCTATTAAGACCAGAGATTGCTTTTATTAAAGTGCAGTTATCATGATACATCAAATTAAGGAACTTTTAAAGCATGTTTAACGGCCTCTGATATTCCCTGTTCGGTCATGTTTTACAGTACTTTAAATGGGGAGATACAAAGACTCTGTCGGCTCTAGTGTCTAAAGTCAAAGCCAGCAAAGATGCAGAAAGGCCAAGAGGGAGGCAAGTAGATTTTATAGGGACAGTGACAACGTCAGAGGAATGCACAGTTGGCCACTTCACTGTTTCTAAGGATTCCTTCTTACCAAAAAATTATTAGTATTTCAAGCAAAGCTCTTTTCCCCCAGAATTTACATTCCATACACAGTTGGAAAAAAGTCGTACCATGTAATCATGGAATCGTTAATGTTGGAAAAGACTTCTGAGATCATTGACTTCAGCTGGTAACCTAACACTGCCATGTTCAAGACTAAACCATTTCCCCAAGAGCCATATGCCTTTTAAACACTTCCACGCATGGTGATTCCACTACTTTCCTAGGTAGCCTGTTCCAATGCCCAAACACAGAGAAATTTTCTCTGATATCTGACCTAAACCTGACCTGGTACAAGCTGAGGTGTTGGAGTACCCACACATTGAAATGGAGAAGGGCTGCTCATCCTCTGCTCTCATGCAAAGACTCCCCATGAGTTCATGCCAGAGCTGGGCCTTGCTTGGGGTGACAGTGGGACTGTGGAACCCAGATTCTTTCTGCAAGGGGAGGACACTGGTGCTACTCTTGAGGAGCACACTACCGAGCAGGGTGTCTGCCCTTCAATGGCTCCCTCCTGAATTTCTGCATGGTGCAGCTCCAAGAGTCAGCAGAGCTCTGAAAATCCACTCAGCATCAGCCCCGCCAACCCAGAGGGCTCATGGCCATCTCCTCTCCTGCCAAACCAGAGCAAGCTGGGATCTCCAAGAATGGGTCTTCCAGGAGTTGACGGACCTCCCGCTTGCTCTCTCACTGCAGGAAACTGCAAGCCTCCCTGCAGAGAGACGTTGTGCTGGAGAGCCGTCCTCAATCTGTGTTCCAATTATTATTCACAGATGTGAGGATAATTTTCTGAAGCACTCATTGTTTGGCCTAACACAGCTGCCAGAGACAGCCACAGCATATCTTGCCCTGGATTTTACAGAGCAGTGGATGAATTGTGCAAGGGCTATGCATTTCTGGGGGCCATAGTCCTGAGGGTGAGCTCTGATCCCAGCTTCTGATACTTCAGAAAGGGTAATACCATCTTCACCAGGAGGATGTGTTGTTTTTTTTTTTTATCTGCAACTTTACAGTCCCACAGGATTTTACCTGATTATTGCTGACAGTGCAGGCTAGGTTAATTTTTGCTGTGGGGTTTGAACAAGCTGAACTGAAGCTCTGTTTCATTTAGAACTGTTCAATTAGGGCTAAGCATGTGATTTCCAACTTAGCTGTAAACTGACAAGCAGAATCAGGCATGATTTTCCCTTTGTTCATTCCAATTTGATGACAGCATGGCTTATGTTGACTGTTTTGGTGTTGCTTCTGATTTACACTGGTGTGAGAAGAGATACAGGCTTGTTAGCAACCCATCCCTCATGGAGTGAGAACATTTTGCAACTTAGCTCAGAGCAGCTGAGAATGTCAATATATTTGATAAGCATTTATGAACAGAGCCTCAGTGCTACCCTCAGGAGTTCCTCTATGGTGGAAAAAGGTCATCAGCTACACCATTAAAGAAGCACTAGTAAGTTTCAACGCTTTATTTTTCATTGCCAACTTCACATCCTAGGTTGGGAAAAAAATCAGGCATTTCTTCAGCTTTCCTCCTGATGGTGATCAAGGCTGCTGAAAACCCCTCTGTCATAGTCCCAGTGTATTGGTAAATGTCCCTGACAGCCAGGTGGTCTCCAGCAGGGGACTTGTTCTGGCAAGACTGGTTCCAGCATGTAGAGCTGGCCATATGCAGTTCTGTGCCTGAACCACAAGACTGTGCTTTCTTCCCTTCAGATACTGCAGGACAGCCTGTCAGCTCTCCTCTCTCTTTAGCCCTTTGCATGTCATTTTATCTCTGATTTTCTTTCCTGGACAGGAATAACATATGCAGAACTTTTCTGTTTCTGTCAGGCATGGCTGTGTGTTTTATGTTAGACTCACATCTACACATATGCTCACACAAACATGCATACACACACATCCAGATATACAGATGTATATCTCTACACCCACAGATGCATGTGCCTTCGTGCTCGCTTGGGGAACACCACCCAGATGCAGTGGCTCCAGTTTGCCTTTTGAAAGCAATTAGTATTTATTATTGTAAGCATTTTCAATGTAGGGAATACTTTAAAGACAACAGCCCCTCTAATTACTTTCAAATGGTGAATATCAACATTTTCACAGTGGTGCAGCATAGGCTAGGATGCATGGATGCAGAAGCCCTCTGCCTCAACATAGATAAGGGCACATTCATTCACAAATGGACAAACTGACATACATCTCACCTCACCTCCTCACTGAAAAACCCACAGACATTTCCCAAGGAAGTTCTTTTATGATTTTCAACTGCACAGGACATCAGAACTTTTATCTTCCCTCTGTATTTTTCCCCATTAAAAAAAAAAAAAACCACTACTTTTTAAAATTTATTTTTTATTCTTATGAGAATAGTGTCAGGCGCTTTTGTTGTTGTTGGAAAGACTAAGTAGTTGGAAAAGTGCTGATTCTCTCTAGTCATTTTACACCTACAGCGTTTAGGAGACCTTAACACAAAACAGTGCCAGGTCTCAGTGCTGGGCTGCCTGCTTCATTCTTTGGCAAAATGATAATATTTTGGCAGAAGTGCCCTATGTTAACAAAGAAAAGTTTGATTAATCAGCAGGAGGGAATACTTGGGAGAAAAGGCAGTGGGAAAGAGAGAGAGCGAGAGACAGACACATTCTGAAAAGCCTAATCAGTTTTAAAACAGCTTTAAAAAGGAATAAAAATTCTTAAATCTCTTTGATGACATTCAAAGAGCCTTTTTTAATATATGAGAAGGCACATTCTAAATTCTTAACACTGGTAGTGTCACCAGTGCTTTTTTCCACTAAACCATTTTAATTCCATAATTTAGAAGGTCTTGAAAAGTAGCAGGATCAAACTGTAGTGTAATTGGATACACTGTGCACTTCCAGTGTGAATTTGGGTCCCTGGTAGGCACATGAGATTTCTTTCTTTCTTCTAAGATCACATAGAGTGTACTCATTTGAAAGGAGAGAGATGCAGCAGCAAAGTAAGCTTTTTATAAGGTGGATTAGCTAAGTGTGCTGCTGGAAAACACTTGGCAATTTATTTGGCACTGATGGTTTCTTTGTGATTGGAGGGAACACTATCAACAGGGAAATCAATGTGGGTTTACTAAAGAACGCTGAGTGATCAGGGAGCAAAGAAGCAGCCAGACAGGAGTGGCAGCCCTCTGCACTTCCTTCAGAAACAAACAGATCCAGACATTGCAGTTTCTTCTACTGCTCTTCCCGCTTTTCACAACCAATACAAAGTGTCTTTATGCTCAATTATTAGCTCTGCTGATCTGAGCCCTGCAATAAGTGAAACTTCAGATGTCGTCTGTTTCTCAGAAGCTAGGTACAGTTGCAAGCCTGGGGTCCTACAGGGCTTTTAAAGACAGAAGGCAACAAAGACAGAGGAGAGTGGGAGAAGAGAAACATCTGAACATCTGCTGGAAAATCCTAACTGGCTTGTTCAGCTGAGTTCAGCAAGAGCAAAAGCAGAGGAGTTGGCAGGTGTCACCATGCTGTAGATGGAAATCACTGCAGATGATCTCAAGATATAAATCAGAATGTTCTGGACATTCCCTATACCTCCTTCCCTCCAGACTTTCTTTTGCTTCTCAGTGACAGCAACTTTATTGTGTGATAGTTAGCTCTGGGGAGGTATTAAAATAGCTAAGAGCAGGCTGTGCATGTAAGCAAATAGCTGCATGTATCAAAGATACCCTATCATAGTATATACTGTTTCCTTTAAAATTACTCGGGGGGGGGGGGGGGGTGAAAAGTAAAAAAAACTACCAGTCCTCCCTTCAGGAGTGCAAATATTCACCCCTCAGATGAACTTATTTAGGATCAGGGTAAGAAGAAGAAGAGTTAATAATGTTGCATCCTTTTTTTCTCCAGAATTTGTACAATAAGAAAATACTAGCTTTTTCTTCACTAAGTGTTGCTATTCCTCTCTCTTCCCCTGGTGCCCCCCCCCCCCCACCCCCACCCCTTGCCTCCCCCCCTGCCTTTCTCTCTCTAATTCTCTCTGATTGTACATATTTCTTCACCTCTGTCTCAGGTAATAAGTGTCCCTGTCACTATAATATCAGAGGAGTTCACACATATATATCTAATTTTAAACAGAATCTCTTAACCTATCCATTCATTTTCCCTAAAATTACACTATTCCTGGCAGAAACTTTCAAATCTAGTCAGTCAGCAGCACTAGTCAGGGCTTTTCACCCTTTGCTCAGCAGTTCGCAGGTATGTTGGCTTCATATAGTTTCCCACTGTACCATCTCTGTTCCACAGCCTAGCCGATAGGCTCTGGACAGCAGGACAGCTAGATCCAATAAATCTGAGACCTGTCTAGGTGCTTCATTTATCAAGAGGCCTAATTTACCCAGGCCCTTTAGACTAATTGCAGATTTGTAAAAAATGCTGATAATGTAGAACAGTGCATTGTGAATGTCCCTTGCCATATTTCTGCTAATGTGTTTCATCTGGAGTACATAAAGAGACAGGGATGCTGATTTTAGACACAGCACTTTGGGGCTAATCCAGTTAAATGATTATCCCTAAAAATCTGCAGTGATGTCATTTTCCCTATAGAACTCTGCCAGTTGCCTTGTTTGCTTTATTTTGAGAAGTATGTGATCCCAGGCTTTAGAAATTCCCTCTATATTTCTGTTCTAATGCATTGTAACTCTCTCATCCCACTCTCCCAGCTACCCATCCCTTCTTGTATATAATAACTATGTTGAGAGAAACTCCGGCTTGGACTGTTGGCTTTTGTGTGTATACAGATAAGGAAGAGGTACACTCCTTTGTTCGACATATGTAGATATATGCAAGTATCCACTTTGTTTTTCTCAAAGAAAAAATTCTTGTTTTCAGTCCCCTAATTTCTCATTTTCCTCCAGAAACTACTATTCCACTGTGTTTTTGTCACTTTTACTACCAACACTTTGCTTATATTTGGCCCCCTTTTCTGCACTTTGCTCCAAGATTCATTGCCACAACTTTTTTCTAAGCCTGTTGTCTTCCTATCCATCTTCTGTAATGCTGCTCCATGGATTTGCAGCAAACTCAGCTTCTGTGTTCTTTCTTAGATATCTTCTCCCTTTCCTTTGGTCCTGTAATTCCTTTGTGCTTTCATTTGTGTTCCAGGGAACTCCAATTGGACACACTCAGACTCTCTTTGTTGTGAGAAGAATCCAAATTTTGTTTAGAAAAATCTCTCTGTCATATAAGTGATACAGTGCACCCATTGATCCAGGGGCCAGCTGACCTATAATGCAAAACATTAACAAATAACTCTATAATAAAAAATCAATTATTATATATATAATTATATCAATTTTATATAGTAATAATTATTATTAATTAATATTTAATAATTAATAATTATATTAATAATAAATTATTATTAATATTAATATATCGATTATTATATATATTATTATATAAAATAATATATATTATTATTATTTAAAAATAAAATCTTCATAAGGTATCTACACAATTTGCACTAATAGCTGAGGGCCGTGGCTGGGCAATTCTAAGTGTACTTCACTCCTCCATTGATATGTAAAATTTTTGCAATGTGGATTTTGAGGGGAGACCAGGATCTGGAATAAGAAAAACATCAAGAGATCCTTATTTTTCAGGAACTGGCTGTACATGTCTGGGATAAGGCAGCCTCAAGAATTTGACACTATAAATATTACAAAACTTTTACAAACAGTCTTAGGATATTTTTTTATCTGACATAAGGTCCTTCAGAAGGCTTCCATGCAGGTAGAGGAAAGTAATGAGAATGTCTTCTCAGGCATCCCAGCAAGGCTGTATGTGATCTATCAATGTTCGGCAGACAGATGCAAATCAATTCCACTGCTGTGGTATTAACAAGGAGCTTGCTTTAAAAGTTTACTCCTTGGGGGTTTTTTGTTGGGTTTTTTTTGTTGTTGTTTTGGGGTTTTTTTAGTTTTTTTTTTTAGTTTGGTTGGTTGTTTTTTGGTTGTTTTTTTTTTAATGCCCCTCAAGTACAACCTAAGAGTTCAATGAAATCAGTGTATGATGAGATAAACCTGTCCAGACAAGGCAGGTGGATTGTCAGAGTAGAACACAGAGAGACCTTTCAGGACAAATAATGTAAGAGGCTGTTTTCTCTCAGGAGGGGAAGATCCTCTCTCAGGGAAGTCCCTAATATTTGGAGACTGTCAACTAAGGGCCACCCAGGACTCTCTGCAAAGATGCTAGGTAAGGTTTCCTGTTACTACGTGGCTTCTAGTACTTTAAACGATGGTTAAATATTCTTATGCAATCATGCTG
The DNA here is from genome assembly GCF_028551555.1 of Melozone crissalis. Classification (NCBI taxonomy): domain Eukaryota; kingdom Metazoa; phylum Chordata; class Aves; order Passeriformes; family Passerellidae; genus Melozone; species Melozone crissalis. The sequence continues at coordinate 41,828,820 of NW_026535783.1, read as the reverse complement.
CAAAATGGAATAAACCAGCAGGATTCTTAACTAGAAACAGTGAAAGAAGAAAAATTAGAGGCATAATTTACCATAATTTTGGGCTATTAAACACCCCAAAATGTCCTGCTAGCCAAAAGTTCATCTCTGCCAAGCTGAACTCTGCCAAGTCATTAGGTTGATGCAATGTGTATCCCATGTAGCATGATCTCCAAATGGCTGTCAGACAATATATGTGCACACACAGTGAGAACCTCAGAGTTCTCATTAGTGTTACAGGGGTGAAAGGGAATTAGAATCTTAGAAATATCTTTTGCTCCTCTCCAAAAGCTTTCCTTGTAGCTGTGCAATCTGGATAATCTCCACTTCTAGACTCTTGCAGGTAACTTCTAGACTGTAGAAGAGCATTCAAGGGGGAGATAGAAACTAATGAAAGTCTGGCTGACATTTTGATCGTACTCATGCATTTATCAAGATTATCCCAAAGGCATATGTCACAGGAAGAGAGTAGTTTTTCCATATTAAAGATGACATTAACCTTCTATCCTGTCTTGCTCCCTTTGCTATTCCCAAACTCTGTAAATATTTCAGATGTCTTCTGCCCCACTCCTGCACCACTTGGCTGTAAAAAATGGCAAGACGATGAAAAACTCAATTTAATCCACATCATTTTCTGGCTCTAAGGTAATTAATTTTCCTTCATTTCTTTGTGCTTAGAGTCAATGGTAGCTGATTGCTAAACACCCACTTTAAGTTGCTCTTCTGCCTCCCAAAGATGCACCAGAACTCAAATAATCCTGATACAAGTCCCTCAGAACCCTGCATCAGTCAGTGTCTGTTCCATTCTGTTTTTCATGTTGCTTTGCCATTCACAAATGTATTGTGGGGAAAAACTAAATAAGTAAACGATCCTCTCTCTTTTGAGGAAGGGTTGAGACTTTGGGGAAAAAGCATTTTTTTTCAATTCTGGGGTGGTGCTAATCCACACGGATAGCTGAGAAATGTTCACTACTGTTCATTTTTACCCATTTGCCCACACTCCATCTGTGGGAATGCTGCATTAAATAGTTGTAGGGGACTGTTGTTCTGTACCAAAATATTAACCAGGAGAGGAGAGAAATCACTGAGCAACTGAGTGAGAGTTTTGGTAGTAAATGATACAGTAGCTGTCATGGAAAGTCAATAGGAATCTTATTGTAGCTCTCATCAGCAACATATATATATATTAGTAAGTCCTCATCCAGCAAATACTTTAATTTTTGACCTACCAAGAGGAAGATATTCACCCTGACTAGGGATTTTGACACACTATCCTGCCATATGTAAACTTTACCAATCAGCAGCTAGACCCTGGATCAAAATCATGTAGGGCCAAGTCAGGACGCTTTAAGACAAGTTTTAACCCAACTGTCACTTACTACGTGAGAGTAACCCAAAGAACTGTCACTTACTACGTGAGAACAATGGCTCTCATCAGAACCAAGATGTGAATATTTTGTGCCCACAAAAGCACCAGTAAACCAAGCAGACTAAAACTGTGTCTTAGAATGATTCTACTTCAAAGTAAAGTGAGTCCATGTGTCAAGAAACTAGGTAACAGAAAATAAAAATTATGATTTGAAGCTTCAGAAGTAGTTTTCCTGTGAACCTTTTAGGCTGTATGTAAGTAGAAGAAAATCATAGCGGCAACAAGGTTTTTTTTCTTATATTGATTTTTGTTACATTTCTGGTGACTTACTGAGTAGGTAGCCAGAAGCAATTTATAAATACAGTAACACCAGCAGTCTCCAGAGCACTAGTAGAGAAGTGCCACAGGTTGTACACAATTCAAGAATAATGCAGCGCAATTGCTCCACCATACCTATGTGGGTGAAATTCAGTACTAGCCCCCTAATTTCAATGACTTAGGGCATTTTATACTGACTGAGGAACTGGGTTGAAGTACTTTCAGCAATAGACTTCAGTTAATTTTTTTCTGGTATGAAAGTGAAAGAGTTAAATAAAATGCAGGTTATAATTTTACACCATTTTAATAAGAATTAAATAAAATGCAGGTTATCACATTACACGATTTTAATAAGAATAAGACTGTACTTGGTAAGACTGTAATTTTTCTTTGTACCTACTTGTACTCAAAATTCTTAAAATTCCATCTGTCCTTCAGAAAGCCCACCCATTACCTTACACATAAGTTTACAGCTCAAGTAGAAAAAAGCCCAGCAAAATGAGTAAATTAAGTTCTCTTCATTCTTTCACTGACAGAAGTTTTAAGCAATTTCAGAGATGAAATTGATTGTGATTGAAGTTATAATACTATTGATGAGCTTTTCATATCTTACAGAGATTATATATTAATGTAAGATTATTGCCTTTCATGTGGATTTCTGTGGCCAAAATAAGTAAAATACCTTTACTCAAATGTTTGTTAATATCATTCATTTATTTGTCCTTGCAAGACAGCATGAGAAAAATATTTGAAAATGCTTTTTTTTGACATCCAGAACTCAGAAAATGGAGTTGCCTTTTAAGACTGGTTGTTAAATTTGAATCTCCTAAATTATAAGTATAAATAATATATGGGAAGTTTGACCTCCAGACAAAAAAGAAGGATGTGAAAACTCTAGAGACTGAAGCTCAGGAGCTCAAGAAGCTCTGCCCACACATCTTGGTGAGCAGGTTACAGAAGTTGCTTCATCTGAGAATGAATCCTGCATAGCTTCTGCTAGTAGAACTGACCACAGAAAATGAAAGAACCTTTTCTTTTAGTGGGCTGAAATGCATGTTTTGGCAACTCTTACTATCTCTCTTCTTACTGAGAAGACTCCCTATTGCACTTCTCCCTGAAAACTGTTAATCAGTGTTAACCCAATGTGGTCATCCCTGTGCTTACACTGGTTGAACTTGACCCCAGCTCAAGTGGGGGAGTCCCAAGGCAGACTTGTGTCGCTGCTCAGTGACACATCCTGTGTCAGCCACAGGGGCCAAGCGAGCTCCAAGACTTTGCCTGCCTGAATCCAGATGGCAAGGGAGAAGGCAACAGCTGGGATGTGAGGGCAGAAAGCAGGAGCCACAGCCAAAAGTTCAGTGGAAGAGGTATCTATTATTCATACAACTGTTTCTGTGTTGAGGTTTTGGTACCTTCTCAAACCCTAAAATTTTATGTGTTCCATGCATAGCTCTGGGATTAGCAATGGCCAAATATTGCCAGTTAGAAAATCCAACAAAACTTTTCACCAATTCAAGATATTTTGGGAGAAGGGCTCAAGATAGCTATGCTTCTGACAATACAGGAGATGCAAGGTTGTTTAAATAAGCTCTGTGAGTACTCACAATATCTGACTAAAGGATTGAAGCTGAATACACATACAGGTGCATAAAAAACTTTTGTCCTGATTTAGTGTCTTTGTTTTCATCCTTAGTTAAAAGACAAAACCAGGTGTACTGTTTCAGGAATTCCATTCCTGCTCTTTTGATATTTCAGCTGGGTTTGTCTTGATGTAGTCTGTTGAGAACTTCAAAAGGAACACTGTATTTTGAACCTCTAGATGTCATTTGTATTCAAGGATGGTAGCTGATGGCATTTCACCTCTTGAGCTAGAAATTTTCAGATAGCTGAATTTCCTACTATCATATTTTATTCTTACCAGGAAATGCATGAAAAACCTAGAAATTTTGTTAAGGACAGATACAGACTCAGTTTGCAACTCCTGGAAGATTCCCTCTCCCATAGCTCTCCTATTACAACAGAACTTTATCCTTGAAAGTGCTGGGGCCTTGTGCCTCAAAGGTTCTTTGACATGTAGAGAAGTCTCTTTGCTTGCAGCTGGAGGAGTCTCAAAACCTACCACCAACTGGTCACCAATGCCTTAGGCTTTGGACTCAGCCTTTAAATCTTTGCTTATGTGTGTCATCTTGATAAAGTTCCATGGGACAACTCATATGAGTAAGTGTCTGAACAGCTCACTTTCTTTGTGTTGCTTGTTAGTGCTTGTGTGCTTTGATATTCAATGTGTCTAAATCACCACACAGCATTTTATTTTTATTTTCATAAAATACTTGAATTAAATTACACTGATATGAAATATGCCTCTGGCCCCATGCAGATGTTTCCAAAAAGCCTAATAACAAACAGATCACAGGGCAGAAGATCGCATATTCTTACAGTCATTTCCAAGCCTAGCTGTTTTTCAGAGTTCTGATTACAAGAAAAGCCATGCTGCTGATGTTGCTTTAACTGTGATGTTAAAATGAAAACTCATTGTTGCGTCCTGGGGGGATTCAGGAACATTGACTTTGCTGCCCATCTGAAATGGTATAATGTTCACTATTTCTATCATGTGGGTATCAGTTCCAAGTTGGAAACCAGCCTTCTCTCATAATTCAAGCTGGGGCTATACTGCTGCAAACCTTCTCAGATATTATAAGCCAGTATGAGCTCAAAAAAAGAATTCACTGCTCAAGGCCAAATAGCTTCAAAGCTAACAATCCTCCAGAGTCAGTGTGAAAGTGTTGAAACTGTCAATGTCAACTTACACCATGCATAGTGAGTGTAAAACTTCAATAATGACATCATGGAGAAAAGGACAAAGGGCAGGCACTACACAGAAAAGTGCCAGTGCTCTTCAAATCTTTGAAACCTTCAAGGATTTATCTGGACTAACACTTCTACACATAGTCATTGGGGTCTTAGGCTATACTGATTAAGGATTTAGCTTATTCAAAGGCTCTCACTGATAGCAAGGATGACAAGGTTTCAGCAGTTATATTGGATTCCATTAGCTTTCACTTAAAAAAAACATACCCCAAAACCCTCAGGAACCAGGTCTTTTTTTCTGCCTCTGATTTTCTTTCTTTGAGTCCATCTTTATTTTTTCGCTTAACACACACACATGCACACACACATTAATATATATTAATGTTTGGGTTTGAATCACAAACAGGTTTTGCAGCACTTGTGCTCTCAGTTCTCAGAATGCAGATCCCAGAAGAATTGAATCAATCCTTCAGGAATTCCCTGAAGCACCACATAACATGTTCACTCATTTCAGCTGCACTTAGGGCAACAGATACACTTTTAAAAGGGGAAAAACATATCAGAGAAGGAGGGAGGGGTGTTCTAGTTTAAAAAAAAAAATCAGATAATCAAGAGACAAATTAAAAAGTGAGACTCTGTGGTTTTGATATAAGTACCTAACCTAAAGCTTTTAGTGCGAACTGCAGAAATAAGGGTTATGGAGGACAGGGATGCTTTCTTTCTAACTAGAAAAGAAAGAGAGTCAGAGAGTCAGATGAAGAGGAACGAGATGGAACTTGAAGAAGGAAATGTTCCCTCTGTCCTCCCTCTCTTATTTGTGAGAACTGTAAAAGAATCCATGTTGTACTTTGCAGACATGCAGTAACAGCTGGAGCCCCAAACTGAATATCTTCTAAATATCTTGGAAAGAAATGACAAGTATCACCTGTTGTTAAACACATGGCAAAAGAAGATGAAGAACGATTATTTAAATATTATTTAATAATTTAATTACTCTCCTATTATTCAAAAGCTTGTGACAGGGTACTGGATGTAGGCCGCCCAACTCTTAACCCAACACCTGAAGCCCCAGCTCCTTCCTCATTCTTGCATTTGTCATTTCTACTTTCTTCTAATTCTGCTGGAGGTATCACCAGTTTCTTGTCACCTCAGCAGCCCCAGCACCCCTGGCACATTTCAGTTGCTTAACACAGGACTTTCTGTGGTGCTGTGTAATCCATTCTGGAATCTGTGCAACCCATGACATCAGCAGGGAGCTGGCAGATCTGACACAGGGCCTATGGAGACCTGGGACCATCTAAACCTGCAGGTGCAAGCCAGGCAGTGGCTGAAATGGCACTAGATGTCCCCATCTGGCAACTTAGGTGTTCCATACATACTTCAATGTTGCTTCCCTGAGAAGCTGTAGGAACTGTTGCACAATATTACCTGCTGCACAAAGATCCTGATCCCACCCCAAAGTCATGAGGGATAGGTAACCGTTTTTGAAATATTAGCTCAGGGACCCTTGTGCCACTCTTACACAATTACCTAGGATATTTCTTTAGGATTACCTACATTGTCATGGAAAGAGACTGTACTCATTCCAGAGTCTGAGCCATTTAATGATATGGTTGACAACACAGCACAAAACTTTTTTTAATCCAAAGGCATCTATGTTTACTCAGTTATTACAGCCCAAGTAATTTTCTGTGTATCAATTCCACTCATGCTAGTCAAAAAAGGCTTTTCAGGAAACAAACCAGCTGAGAGTTGTTTCTTTGTTAGAAAAATTTGAGATGGGAGACAGTGGAGGGATCTTCAAGTTATTGCAGCCTTACCTAGCTCCAGAATGGAAAAGAGTAAAGCTAGATCTGTGGGTTACTCAGCTCAAACTAGTAAGTTATACTTAGAGGAAAGGTTTATTTTTAAAATATAATTATCCTACTTTGAAGACCTGAGGCAGTAACACTCTGGGGGATACATCTGCAGGCCCACACTAGCACAGAGGGGCTCTCTGATATTCTGGGCAGCAGCAGTCTGGAGATGCTCTGTGTGGTTTGCATGTTCACCTGGAAATGGAACCAATTCACAGCCACAGTGGCCACCTTTAAATCTGGAGTTTCTGCAGACAGATTAGGATCATGGGATGAATTCTGCAGCAATAGGATTGAGGGCTCCCTGCCTCCTCTACCACCATCATTCTCATCTGGGCCCCACGCAGAACTCACAAATTTGCTACTGAGATGTGGGCTGTCCTACTCCAGCTGCACCAAAAGCCATTGCCTTGGGACTTATGACCTCTGGGTTTTAAGCAATATCCCAAGGGTTTATTTTCCACTTTCTTCTTGTTGTTGTTAACTTAAAACCAACTGTTTATTTTCCTTGGTGCCCTTAAAAAAGAAATTAGCTTGAAAGGATTGAAGGGGCGAAGGGTTATCACAACCACGCGAGTGGACAAGAACAAAAGGGAGGAGGGAATACTCTACCTCTTTTACGAGCTGCTCTCTTCTCTGCTAATGCACTGGTTTAGCTGAAGGGACTGTACCACTATGCTGAATTTAAACTTTTATGAGAAAGGTTTCACATATATTCTGTGAAGTGATCTCCTCAAGCATATTTCCTTTTGGGGTCGCTATAGTGATTGTGTACCCAGGCATCCACCGAGCCAGGTTAGCTGCTGCTGGACTGTTATTTCACTCTGAATTTACATCCACATTAGGTCACTGACATCCTTGGATCTCTCCACAGCTTGTATAGTGAGATTAGAATGGGGCTATTCTGGAGGGGGCTGGTTTTTCATTTTTCCATAAAGCCTATACAGCAGGAGGAACCCACAGCAAAATCAGAACACTGGTCTTGCAATTTAAAACTGTAATAGTTAAGTTTCATTATGAGAGAAGAATTTAGATGCTTGGGTTTCTTTTCCTGGGGTAATTCTTACATTTTCTCGACAAAGTTATTACTTTGTGGCAGCTATGAGCCTAGTTAGTGGACCCTTTCTTACCAGAGCTTGTCACTTATACAGTTTCACTGTTGAAGGACTTGCTGAAATCCTCTGTTATACCTCTGCAAAGAACAAAATTCTCCTCGGGGCAAAGAGCAAGCACAATGTGAGACTGCACTCAAATGCCACAGGAGGATAAATACTTTTTTGTGACTTGCAGATCTGTACCCATTTTTCCATAAAAGGCATCAAGCATATTGTTTCTGCCTAGGTAGCATTCCATATTTCCATCCAGCTGGAAGAAAAGGAGACCAGACAAAACCAGTCAAACTGAGGGCGTCTGCTTCACTGATAATACCTCACCATTAATCCACTAAAACAGCTCAGGCAGATCAGAATTTTAAGAAACTCCTGCCCCAGCTAATGCTTTGCTCTGATCCAAAGTTTTAAAATGAATGCTGCTCAATATAATTCAGGCTTCAGCCTGAACTCCCCCCTTGTCTGCAGTTTTCCCAACATTTGGTGTAGGAACAATCCAAATTTTGAAGGTGATCTTTCACTAGCAGTGCCTTGTCTTCTTCTTACCACAGCTCCAGTGTGACTACAAGAAAAACATTTCATATGCGATAGAGGAAGGGTAGATGGATATCTAACCTCTGAACAGCTGCATGGAAGTCAGCCACTTTCTCAAGGAGTTAATATAAGGGGGTAAGCATAGATAAAATACCCTATCTCCTTGTGGCCTTTCAGAAAAGAGGTGGCCCATGCCACAGTAAGCCCCTGAGAGAGGGCAGTTACTTTTTTCTCTCAGTCCTAGATCCAGTGCTTGCTGATTTATTTTTCTGTGGTTAATGTCCATCGCTGCCTTATCCACCTAGCTGGATGTCCTGTTACTTTTCCAGTCATTTATGAGCAATATATTCTCTCATACACCTCACAAAGACACACCCATCTGGAAGCATTACATCAGCTAGGGATTTTTGAGTGACAAAGACCTCACTAGGATTTTAGAAAGGGTGAACTGTGGAAAGCATTGAGAAGGAGTACCACAGACCAAACACATATGGTCTAACCTTTAGTTCACTCCCTTGTCAGTGCAATGATACTGAAATTTACAACCTCTCCCCACTGCCCTAATATGTTTCCTCTGAAAAACTCTTATTAGTCTTCACAACAGCGTGGCAATCTCTATTGAGAAGGCAAAATGAGAAGGCCAGCTAGATAGTGTCTATGAAAAATAGACATGGAAGAGATTAAGATATGGAGCACAATACCAGAGAGGATAGCAAAGAGCTGAGAGCGGTTGTATAGCATTCTACATCCACTTGAGATTTCAAATCTTTGCAGCAGTTTTGCAAAGCAAAGCACTCTCCCCTCAGAATGCAGTAGGACACAGGAGTATATTCACAAGACTAGTCTTATGACTCTAAGTAATCACAGTCTTGCCCGTTGTGTAATGTCATCACTGAAAAGGCTGGTTGTACTAATAGGAAGTGATGGCTGATCCCATTTAGAGAAACATTTCTAAGAAGCAACAAGCAGTGTAATATCAGGAGGACTTTTAGATTTCCACATCTCTTCTCCTGGGGGCGCCTGCAGATAAAGAAGAAGTAGGCAGGAAAAGTAAATATTTACTTACTTTTTTTTTTTACATCACTTAGTACAGTGCTGCAAATGCAGTTGCATTTGTTCTATAAATCACGTAATGACTCAATAAAAGCAAGAAAGACGTGTAGCAACAAGGGAGGATGAAAGAGTGAAAAATTCTATAGGCCAATTATGGGAAGTTTGCCTTTCTCCTTTAGTATGGAGGCTGTCCACAGCATGTTCATGGTCATAGTCTGTACCTAACTCTCCTGAGATAAGCTCAGAGAAGCTCAGCTAAAAGAATGATTTCTCCAAATTTGTCCCCTTAGCTGAACTAAGTACACAGTTCTTATTTGTAAAAAGTGATTAGCTTGCACATCTTACCACATCATTTACAGATGTTTTGCTGGAGGCCAAATTCTGCTTAATTTGCATAACTATTTCCACCATTGTTAGCTTTGGATTTTCCATGACACTGAATTATGACATTATTAGAATGTCTTTGGTCCATAACCTACCATGAAGGCCCAGTAAAATACGTTCTGTACTATATATGTTATCTCATAAACAACAAAGAGTCAATGTGGAAAAATGAGTTGCCCACAGTCACAAGAAAAATTATCATCTGTCAGAACCTGCCAGTTCCTAAAAATCATGTTTATACTATTCTTTTCTTGATCTCCCATTTCAAAGTCTAGCTGAGATGTGCACTGGTGGAAAAATCTTGTGGCTTCTCCTTTCCTCAACGTCCATCAAAACCCACTATATTGCTGTTGGGGGAGCGTGTCTCTACAAGCTGTACTTAACTATCTTCTGCATGCAAATCATCAGCAGCATGTGAGCCACCCAGAAACAGCTGCAGCATGCATATGATCTTGGAAATGGGAATTGCTCCTACTGATCAGCTTTGTTCAAGAGCCTGTGCTCACTGAGAGCAGTATCTTTGGATACAGCTGAGTTTTGTGGTGTTGGAGCTGAAAGGCATGCCTACCTTTGTCTGGATGATAAGGATGAAGTACTCAGGTTGCAGTCAACATCTTTCTGAAGCTCTTTCCAATGTGATGTCTGCATCAAGTGGTGTCAGGCCCTGAAAACAGAAACCTGAACCAGAAAATTCTTTCCCCAAGCCTGGACTAATCCTCCATGTCCTTTCAGTGCCATGCCTGCCAGTTTGCTTTCCCCAGCAAAGACTCTGTACAGAGCAACAGCCATAAAGGCTGCTGTGCCTGTTAACTATTCAAACTGAATGTGCTCTCACCTTCACACCCACCCCAGGGCACACATATACCTCCTGCATGGAAGGAAATGCTTTGCACAAGGAATTGCAATGGACATGCAGTATTTCATACTGAAGTGTCCAAGTTGCCATCTAAATCAGAGACATCATCTACTGACTCCAGTGCTCTAAGTTACCCTTTGAAACAGATGTCTTCCCTCTTGAGTTAGGTTGATGGCCTGCTTGCGAAGACAACGAGAAGCTCATCAAGACCTATGATAACTGCTCTGACAGATATTCTCTCATAAACCTACTTGCAGTAGTTTTACAGATAATCACCCCCTCCAGCTGCGGAGATGTGTGCCCATACATCAGGTGTTCCAGTCCATGTCTGGTGCATTGATTGCAACCACCAAGCTGTGAACTGCATCAGCTGAGGCATCGGCACACCTGCGTTTTGTCCATTTTGCTGACCCTGCAGTGAGAGTATCCCCAGTGGCAGGGATAGTGAGGCACAGATAGTGAGGCCTGTATCACACTTAGCAGATAGAATTTGATTTGCCAGGGAAGGCCTTTCAGGATCCTTGGGTACAAAGAGCAGAAATTTTTATTCAAGAAAGATATTTGCATAACATACATCAAAAGAGGATGTGCTTTTCCCTCATATAGTGGAAATAATAGATAGAGGCTCACCTGCTTCTTGTGCGGGCCACCTTCAGAGGCACCTGCTGATACAGTCTCATTCTCTTTTCTCTCTGAAACTCTTGTCACACAAATGGGTTTTTTTTCATTCCTCACTCATGCCCTTCATGAAAGACAGCAGTAGTTTCCACGTGCTGTAATTGGACTGACTGGCTGGCTGATTCCTGTTCTCCCCTTGTGTAGCCCTGGAAACCTGGGAGGAAAAATGTGGAACAACCAGCCACTCAAAAAAACCCCAGTCTATTTAAAAGGTTAAGGAGTAGAGCATGAAACTTCTGTCTGTTACAGACGACTGGGCATTGCAATTTGGATGTCTTGTTCCTAATACTTCCATACTATGATTATCACAAGGATAAAAAAGGATGGGAAAGACAAACCATTCTCTTTGGGTACTTTTAAAGGGGGTTTTTGTGAGTTGAGTGTTACACTTCCTTTTTTTATCTAGAATATGAAAATGCTTGAAAAAGCAAGGTACAGTATGCTTAGCTTAAACTTTCTGAAGGATCTTAAATGTTGTGCATGTTCAAAAAACATTCTGGGTGTGCACAAATGCATCTAAGTCAAGAAATCCTTCTATCATTATCCTGGGTGTTGCTTGCAGGGAAAAGGGAATGCTTACATAACCTCAATGTCAGTAAGTCTGAATTGATAGTGATGTTCTTGTGTTAAAATGACGATTACAGAAAATATGCAGTTAATCTTACAGGTCAGCTTCTCCTCAGCTCAGCACACTTCTTTCATTTACATTTGCTTCATCCTCTCCCAGATCATAAACAAAGGAGCTGCTGGTTTTGGTCACCATTACCAGAGCATTTTAGTATTCTAGTAATTCTGCATATTTATATCCTTACTGAACTGCCCTCCTTTTTTTTTTCCCCGCACCTTTTTACTAACCCAGCCTGCACCAGACCTTTATCTATTCTCCCTCCTCATTCTGGTCTTCTGTGCTTCTCCTATGTGGGTTCCTCAGCAAAAGGAAAACATCAAGAAATTCCTCTAAATTGGGAGCACAGACTCAGCTCTCATTCATTCGCAGCAATCCTGCTGCAGTGCTCTTGAGCATATATGTCCTCTGTGCTTCCCCCTTTCAAACAAAACTTTGACTGCATCTTACTTATGTTATTACAGAGGCTAACTAGAGTTCCAGCACTCCAGAAAACTAAGGCAGGTAAGTATGTTCTTCTGCCAAAAATGTGTCAGTCAGTCACAAAGTCAAAACCTCCTCCATCTAAATATGGTGCTTTCATTGTATGATTGGTGCAACATAAAAGAGGATGGAAATTATGGATTCACTAAAAGGCTGCCTTCTTCATTTTGCCAGTCTCTAAAATGGGATTGTCTATGTTTTTATCAGAGAATCAGGAGTCAGAAAGAGTAATATTTTGATTTTTTCCCACTGCTTACAATTCCAGATAAGAAGCAATAAAAATTATTAAAAATGTCTGATAATAAGGCTGTTTTTAAAGCTTACAAAACATTTGTAAGCTCATAATAGCTCATAAAAGATTATATCTTCTGAGATCTGAGCTTGACTCAAACTACATTCCAGAGCATACCTCTGTGCTCCGAGCTGTATTGTCCATTTTTGCTTTTTGCTACCCTTAGAAACTTTGCCTATCCCAGGGATAAATTTTGTGCTAAAGAAAAAAAAAAATTAATAGTCTCTGCTTCAACCTCTATGGTCTGAGAATCTTGTGAAAGATGGAAGGTAGTCACTGTATTAAGCAATGGGCTTAGCCCTCTCTGAGCCATGTGGTATAGCCGTTAAAGACATTATGAAGCAACCATCATACCTTATGCCTTGATTTTGTCATCATCTCACGGCAATATTATTAAATTGCATCTTGTTTTCCCTCTTAGTCCTTCTGATTTTGCCTACTCATAGGCTTAGCATATCAGAAAGAAAAAAAAATCTTCTTTACAGTGTTTTACTGGCTCTGAAAAGTTGATCTTTCAGGACTGGTAACTGACATATTGAATTTGGCTCTTATGGTAATTGTTTAAATGTTATAGAAGCTTTAACATGTCATCTGTTAAACTTATTGGTGATGCAGCTGTTCAACGTGCAGTATGGATAACATTTACATGATTTACTGGGTGACGTACAGTTTTTGATTCAATAGTAATGTATTTGATTCAATAGGTGATGCATCTAATTCAACTGGGATCCCAGGTAATTCAAAGGTGATGCATTTGATTCACTAGCTGATGTACCTGATTTAGAAGGTGATGGATCTAGTTCACTGAAAATGATTCCAATTCCCCCATGCAAGGTATTTACTTCAGTGTGTGATGAATGAGCTTTAATAATAATACATGTTTCTCCAATAGTGGATGTATTGACTTCAATTTATATCCCAAGCTTCCCAAATCTGGAGTGGAATGGAAGTGACACCCTGCAGCCACCATTCAGCTGAGGATCACCAGCAGTGTGAAACATTAGCCACTAAAATAATGGGAGCAAATTATGTGGTAAAAGCTGTGTTTCCCAGATGAAATATTTTCACCAGATGTGATGTGAGGATACAAAAGCCCTGTCACTGCTGTTATTGCTACCACAGTACATGACAAAAATCCCCAAATCCATTTACCTTTAGTGTCATTGCTGGGATTACATACTGAGTACTTATTTCCCCAGAGTTATGTGAGCTCTCAAATAGCAGCATCTGAACTAACAGCTCCACTTACCTCATTTTTGTGTGTGCTTTTATTTTGTTAGAGGTCGGCAAATATTTAGCTCTGGTGCAAATGGGGGAAAGGGGGTTGGCAAAGAGCAGTATCACATGGGCTAAGGCATGTGGGAACTTAGTCCTGCATAGCATACTGCTGATCACCATGTCTTCACTGGAATCATATCCTGGTAAAACCTAGGGAAGCTTCTTATTCACAAGCGTCAGTTCATTGTTTTTCAGCTGGTTATTGCCCACACTAGAAACACATTTCTGAATAGGTCAGTCTCATTGTCCTGTCCCCCTTGGACTCCACCTCCAAAATCAGTGGAAGAGTTTTCAGGTGATGTTTGAGTTATTTTGCACATGCAGATCACATTTTCAGCCACAAATATGGAACCTTTGCTTGCACTCCTACAAAAAAAAAACCCCAACAAACCACACCAAACCAAACCAAACCAAACCAAACCAAACCAAACCAAATTAGAAAACAAAACAAAACAAAACAAAACAAAACAAAAAAAACCCCAAAAGCAATAACAAACCAACCAACCAAACAAAACCAAACAAAAACCCAACAAAACAAAAAACACCCCCCAAAAAACAAGCAAACAAAAAGCAAACACCTCCCCCCTCCAAACCAACCAACCAACCAATCAACCAACCAACCAACCAACCAAAACCTCTAAAAAGCAAACAAAATGATCCAAAACCACCAAAAACTCCTCTGCTGGACTTGTGTCTCTTATCTGTGCAGTGTCCAGCTCCAGAGCTGCAGATATTGTTTATTTTTTTGTACTGCAATAGCACATAGAGAGGGTGTCCCATTTCAGGAGGCCTGGGATCAGTCATGAAAGAAGATACTCTTTAAGTTTAGATGCAGGTTTGGTTGATGTGCATCCACCCATGCACACATACAAACCTGAAAGATTTTCTGTGGCATCTCAGACCCCCCAGAAAGCCAGTTCATAGCCTAAAGCAACTCTCTCCTACTTTCCAATGCTACTTTGTGGCTGCTTCCTCCTTATTACATTTCCCTACCCTCATCCCCAGTGAAGAACTTCTCCTGTGGGGCAAAAGCAGGAACTACAGTCCGTCCAACGTACATGCTTCCATTTTGTGCTCCACTTGATAGGGTTTCCAGAGCATACACCTCATTCTTTGTGTCCTTTTTACAGATCTTGGAGGTGTATTCATTTTCTTCTGTGAATGCAATTTTTCTTCTTGTGGCTGATATGTCTGCCTTTTAAAGCCTACTAACTGTACAAGTTAGAGTCTCCAAATGCTAAAAATAATGTGCTAAATAGTAGAATACATATCTAATCTTAAAATAAATAAATAAATAAATGAAAATTCTTTCATACTTTATTGCTCCAGGCTGTGTCTAGAGATGCACTGAAGTTGTTGCAGGCTGAAGCAGTCAGCTTTTTTTCTATCCACTGAGTTTTCAGGATTGAGATTCATGCACCTCCATTTGGTATCATATGTTCAGAGAGAATACATTAACACATTGGTATCTGATCTGGGGGAGTAGGGCTGTTTTCCCTCCTCTCATTCCTCTCTACATATTTCTTTCCCTTGCCTTCCTTCTTTCTCCCTAGTCATGGCAGTGACTGAAACGCAGATACCAATTGTATGAAATTTAACAAGAGCCAGTCCTGGAACCTACATGTCCTGGATGCCAGTCCTGGATGTATGGACAGACTGGGAATGAGGTGCCGTAAGCAGTGCCATGGAAAGGGACCTGGGGGTCCTGGCAAGTTGAAAATGGGTCAGCAGTGCCCTGGCAGCCAGGAGGGCCAACCCTGTCCTGGGGTGCATCAGGCACAGCATCACAGCTGGGCAAGGGAGGGGATTGTCCTGCTCTGCTCTGAGCTGGGGCAGCCTCACCTCGAGTGCTGGGGTAGTTTTGGATGCCACATATAAAACAATATTAAGCTGTTAGAGTGCATACAAAGAAGGGCCATGAAGACGATGAAGGGCCTTGAGGGGAAGATGTTCGAGGAGTGGCTGAGGTCACATGGTCTGCTCAGCTTGGAGAAGAGAAGAATGAGAGGAGACCTCATGTAGTTTATGGCTTCCTCACAATGGGGAGAGAAGACGCTGATCTCAGTAACTAGTGACAGGACCTGAAGGAACAACATGAAGCTGAGTCAGAGGAGGTTTAGGTTGGATATCAGGAAAAGTTTCTTCTCCCAAAGGGTGGTTGGGCACCAGAACAGTTCCCCAGGGAAGTGATCTTAGCATCAGCTGGACAGAGTCCAACAAGTTTTTGTACAATGCTCTTAGGCACACAGTGTGATTGTTGTCCTGTGAAGGGCCAGGGGTTGATGGTCCTTGTGGGTCCCTTGTAACTCAGAAAATTTTAAGATTTTATGGTGCAATGAAATCTATCTTTTCCATTTTAAGATATGCAGTGACATCCATTTGCTTCACCTTAACGCCCAGTCAGTAAAATATGTATTCTCTGCTTGGAGAGTAAATGTATTAACTGCCCCTTTCTGTTTTAATGAACAAAATGAGGAGAAATAAGTCTGGAAAATTAAATGGTTTAGAGTGACAGTGTCAGCTCTTACATAGAGTTCAAACTTTGGCTACTGCTTTGAAGATTGCAGATCTGCAGTGACAAGCACTGCTGAAATACTTGGTAAGAGCATCTCTTAAGTTCTTGCTGTTGACACAAAATACGTTGACACCCCTCATTCAACGTAACCCTTGGTAACTTAATCAGACAATTTCTTAGTGATGAGAAAGCAAAACAATCCAGCCTCAAGTCCCTGGAATTTTGAAATGACCCAGATGTTCTAGAGAATTTAGAAGAAAAACTCTGCAAATGTTGCTTTAGTTAGAGTGTCTGCATATTACAGACACGTGTGTCTGTATAGGCAAAACAAAACCCACTATTCAATTTTCATGCCATCAGGTGCCTAGTCTGACCTTGGTGTATCCTTTCCTGTCCAAAAGGATATACATTTCCTATTTCAGCTTTAGGTGCTGTGAAGATCTCCTTTAAAATTAAAGGACAGATCTTTAAAACTAAAGCAACAGTTCTTGTCTTGAAATTTTCTCCAATTTTTTGGTTCTTTCTTTCTTTCTTTCTTTCTTTCTTTCTTTCTTTCTTTCTTTCTTTCTTTCTTTCTTTCTTTCTTTCTTTCTTTCCTTCCTTCCTTCCTTCCTTCCTTCCTTCCTTCCTTCCTTCCTTCCTTCCTTCCTTCCTTCCTTCCTTCCTTCCTTCTTTCTTTCCTTCTTTCTTTCCTTCTTTCCTTCTTTCTTTCCTTCTTTCCTTCTTTCCTTCTTAACTTTATTCAAAATACCAAACCATGTAGCAAGGAACTCTGAGGACAAAATAGCCTACATTGCAGGGAACATTCTGTCTGCCTACTCCTTCACAGACTGTTAGTGTTCAGGTGGGCTTCAAGGCCCAGATTTCTCCAGTTAATACCATTTTATTTACATGCCTCTACTTTAATTTTTTATTTTTTATTTTTAATTATTATTTCAAAATTTTTTTTTTTTTTTATTTTTGGGTAACAATTAAAATCTGGGTGAGAAACGGGAGAAAAGGCAAGTTGCCTTGGTGCCAGAAATGACTAGATATACAGCTAATTTTTTTGGCTACTTTTTAAAAACTTCTCCCAGGGGCTGAAAAGCTGATCCCACCAGCAGGCAGGTAACCAAATTAATTTGTCAAATGCTTGATCTGTGCAGACTCCCAGAGTCTTTGCATCTTATAGGGCTTGAAAGGTGATATGCATTCCCTCTTCTCAGCACTGTGGTTAGTTGAATGCTGCCATTTTTACAATTACAAACCCTGCCATGCTGCACAGAGGAGCTGCAGCTGCTGCTTCTTGGGATACTGAGTAAAGCACGCTCCTGTGACGGCCCCCAGAGACCCCTGCACAGCACAGCTTATTGAAACAGATGGGGTGAGTGAGGTATGCTTCATCAACAAAGCACATTTGTCCAAATACAAGAAGAATGAAAACACAGCACTTACCACTGGTGCATAATCTTAAATCTGGTGAAGTTTGGACTGGGGGAGACGAACGTTGTGCTTGTCATGGTGTAATACACAAACACATTAAAAACCCTTCCTCATTCGTCCTTGATTTTTGAGTACATTTGCCCACAGAAAGCAGCCAGGCTGCTCATATGAGCAAGCTGGGAGATAAAGTAGAGCATTTAAATAACTGTGAACTCATTCTAGCTATGTCCCTTCCCACCACGTAGCAGAGGAACTATGCAGAGTCCTCACTATGATGTGCAGAAGCTGCCCACAGAGCTTCTTATTTTTGAAGCCTGGAACAGAAATCCATTTTCTTTTGTGCTTCAGAGTCTTTCACTTGAGACTATGACAATATTCATGGGCATTAGAGGCTAAGCTCTGTGAGGTGTGGAGGCTATCATCCCTATAAGGATGTGGAAACTAAGGACATACGTCATGGTAGTTTTAATAGGAGCCAGAGGTAGACCCTGCAAATAAATTCTGCTCTTCCACCCTTATTTTGGTCTTCAGCATGTATTTTTCTGCCATTAGTGAGAGCAAGTCCATCAGGTATTAGTCAAGATCAATGAAGATCAGCAGGTAAATCTTTCCTCTCTCATGTGGTGCATTCTGTTTTGGGAACAAAGAACACTTAGACTCATGGAAATTCTTCCTCTCACACTTTTTCCTCTAAGGTAAGGGAGAATTTTCATCTTTGGAACAAGATGCTTTATGATCACGGTTATTTTTTGGCATACGTTTACCAAAGCTGCTTATTTTCTGGGTTTGGCTAAGACTCATTGCTCTGTTGTTGCTGATAAAGACTGGTTGTATTAAATGCTGGTCTAGAACAGGTGGGAAGATGCAGTCTAAATCAACCTAAAACAAGATGTTCAAGCATGATCCTAAATTAAAGACTAAGAAAAAGTCTTACTTTCCTAGATTGCTTTTTTAGTTTCTCTGGTACCATGCATGATAACATAAACCTTCACACCTGGACTGAGATTTATCATTTGTGGGGCTTATCGGAAATTCTGTGCTTTCACTCTTTGAGTGAGTGGATTAGAATTTCTTGGGACACAGGCTTGATCAGGTCTTAGGAGAAGGAATTTGATCAGATGGAAGTCAGAACAGTGTGAAATATCTCTCAGGTAAGGGGCGGGGGCTAAATGGATGACTCCATCCACAAGAACTGCAGGATTTTGTGCTGGGTGTCTTTTCCCACAACTATCCTTACCTTCTTGGGGAGGGAGAGTAAGGATATAAATACTTAAAAGGACTTGGAGTCCTGTTAGTTTTAAACATATCCCTTTCAGGTACAAAAATCGCACAACAATAGGCCAAATTATATTTGTCTCTGGTAGACAAATAGCCATTGTCCCAGTTGCACAGACGGTAGTCATTCCTGAACTAAACACATTTTCACTCTTCTGCTCATATCACTCCTACACAAACACATCTGCCATCTTCTTTAAACTTGCTGAGCAATTTGAATGGCAAAATAGTACATTTTCAATAGGAAAATTATCAACAATGGTATCAGGATAGCAAAGGTTCCATAAAACTAGCTCAACAAGCAAGCTGAGAATTTCTCTGGAGAATTTTCCCAGCTCTTGGCATAGGGGACATCTCAGGGATATGTCCAGGAGGCAGGGAGTAAAGGGGCGTGAACTGTGGCATAATCCTTGGGGCTATTGTTTGTTAAAACAGCCCCAAGGTTCCCCTTAATTGTGTTGTGGGCTGAATTGGCTCCTAACCAGCTGCTGGGGTGTGAGAACTACAAATACAGCAGAGATACTTTTCTTTCCTCCTCCTGCCAGCTGCAGAAAGCACAGTTCCGCACAGAAAGCCTGGGTGCACGAGTGAGCCTCCCATCTCATTCTTGCAGCAGAGCTTTTGTGCTGTGTTGTGCTGGTGGATTCTAGCTCAGCCCTGGGAGAGCTACCAACCAAACAAACCCAAATATCTCATTTCCTTAACTTACGTCCCTTGATAAGTGAGCGCACATATACATACACACAGAAACACATACAATTCTAATGTGGGTGTCCACATGTACACTTTCCACAGCAAAATAGGAGAAATAAGATCACTTAATATTTTATAACTGGTGTATGTAGGGATGTGTTAATTAAGTATAAAAAAGAAACAAGTTTTTGTATTACACAAAGAGAGAAATCATACCAGACCTAGAATTTTCAACACTATTCTCCCAGATAGTGTTTTTCGTCATCATCTTTTACTTCATTTTGGGGAGCT
The DNA here is from genome assembly GCF_028551555.1 of Melozone crissalis. Classification (NCBI taxonomy): domain Eukaryota; kingdom Metazoa; phylum Chordata; class Aves; order Passeriformes; family Passerellidae; genus Melozone; species Melozone crissalis. The sequence continues at coordinate 41,808,963 of NW_026535783.1, read as the reverse complement.
ATTTGTGAAATAATTTTTGAGAAAATAATTTTTTCACAGGCTCTACATTTTGCAAGAGAATAAATCTAGATCCCACTAGGATTTTGTACAGGGATACTTGTGTGGCATATATTAAAAAAACTTGTCTCCCCAATAGCATGTCCACTCCTCTTCCTTTTAACCTTTGTGGGAGGACATATAATGTAAAAACAAATCCATTAAGCAGAAAGTCTACCAGTGTGTTTTGCTGCATATGCAGATACCAGTGAGCCAGAATTTTAACCATGCCATAGGATGGAATGTCACAAGCAGAAAGCCCAGTTTCACCATCACAAGTCAACAATCAGAACAAAGTGATTGCTCAGGTTTCTAAAGTCCTCTCTGTCCTGTATCAGTTACCATATTGCCATGAAGAATAATTTGTATCTAACACCTATGCCTTAGCTCAACCAAGAATGGGAGACCAAAAAGGAAAATTAGACATATGCAAACTTGGGGCACCAGACAGCACTAAGCACACTAGTTTGAAAAGAAGAGTATCATGGGCCATTACATCAAAGACCATGTCAGAGAGCAGAACTTCAAATTACCTGACTTAACAGAGACTAATACAGAATGATAGTAGAATCATAGGAATGTTGAAGCTGGAAAGGCTTCTAAAATAATTGAGTCCAGCCATTGACCTAACACTGCTTGTCCACCACTAAACCATATCCCTAAGTTGCATGTCTGGGTCTTTTAAATACCTTCAGGGATGGTGATTCAACCACTTTGCTGGGCAACCTCTGCCACTGCTTGGGAACCATTTTTGTAAAGAATTTTTTCCTAATATCTAATCTAAAAGTCCCCTTCAAGCTGAGACTTTTTCCTCATCTCCTGCAAGTGAGAGGTACACAAGGAACCTACCTTGTTACTTGTGAGAAGAGATCAATCCTACCTTGCTAGAGCCTCCTTTCAGGTAGTTGTAGAGAGTACCAAGATCTCCTTTTACTTTTTGTTCTTAATTTTGTTTTGCTTTTTTGCTACAGCTTTTACTGAAGAGACTTCACTATGACGAAAATGAGAAAAAACCACAGGGACTGTTTTAATTTGCTAAATTTTCTGACCACTTAGGGTAATCTTGCCTGAACACAGTCTAAGGCAAACCTGCCTAAAGTTTGTCTCTCTTACAAGTTTACAGGAAACTCCTGCCTACCTCCATTTGACCTACACCCTAACACCGAGGATAAAGATTATGAAACAGGGAATCTATCCAAGAACAAAATTGCAAATTTTTTTTCCATCTTCCAGAGGTAAATAAAAAGTCAAGCCCATTTGACAATGGGAAATGGGATTCAAGGCAAAAATAGAAGCCCATATTTTGTCAGATATCCAAGTTTTTTTCCTGGTGAGAGATTTTCACTAGAGTTATAACCCCTTTTGGTGGGGTTACACCACCATTTGATCTAAACCCCCACAGTAAGACTACATCTGCTACTAAGCTGTGTTGTAAATGTCTTTAATTTTTATATTTCATCTGAAGGGAGTTGTTAAAGTAGGTTTACAGGGTGCTGGATCTTTGAATAAAAGACATCAGGACTGAAGCAAAGCTCTGCATGACACTTAATTTTCACTCTAATAAGCCCTCCTAAAACATTACAAGATTTTGGCTTTCCCTGAACTTGCTTTCTCTTCCTGCATGATTAGGGTTTTTTTTTTTAAATTTTTTTCTCCCTCCTTTTTTAAGGACACATTTGAGGAGAATGGTTTTAGTTTTTGCCCACATGACACCACTTCTCTTTTCACCCTAAGCCAGATGTTCTCCTCTCTCTAAGCAAATCTCTCTGAAGTCCTTTTTCAAAGCCATTGCTTTTATTTAGTTTTTGTTGGGATTCTTTCTTTCTTTCTTTCTTTCTTTCTTTCTTTCTTTCTTTCTTTCTTTCTTTCTTTCTTTCTTTCTTTCTTTCTTTCTTTCTTTCTTTCTCTTCTTTCTTTCTTTCTTCTTTTCTTTTCTTTCTTTCTTTCTTTCTTTCTTTCTTTCTTTTTCTTTCTTTCTTTCTTTCTTTCTTCTTTTCTTTTCTTTTCTTTCTTTCTTTCTTTCTTTCTTTCTTTCTTTCTTTCTTTCTTTCTTTCTTTCTCTCTCTTTCTCTTTCTCTCTCTCTTTCTCTCTTTCTTTCTTTCTTTCTTTCTTTCTTTCTTTCTTTCTTTCCTTCTTTCCTTCTTTCTCTCTTTCTTCTCTTTCTTTTCTTTTCTTTTCTTTTCTTTTCTTTTCTTTTCTTTTCTTTTCTTTTCTTTTCTTTTCTTTTCTTTTCTTTTCTTTTCTTTTCTTTTCTTTTCTTTTCTTTTCTTTTCTTTTCTTTTCTTTTCTTTTCTTTCCTTTCCTTTCCTTTCCTTTCCTTTCCTTTCCTTCTTTCTTTCCTTCCTTTCTTTCTTTCCTTCTTTTCTTCTTTCTTTCTTATTTTGTTTTTAACTGTTCTTCTGGACTCTCTGGGGCCTTTAGTTTGACTTTTGTCCTTAAGGATGAGAAGGGATCCTCCAATATGTCAGTGCTTACATTTTAGGTTCCTTTGGATGTGTTCTCCAATACATGAAAATGTTCTTTGCTGGCTGAGCGTAACTAAGCGTGGGACCCTTCTTGATCACTTGGAGGGGTCGTTGTAGAGCAAACATGAAGTAGTATCTTTCCCAGTCCAAAGCACTTTCATTGGCTCTTTTTGTCCTGTATAACAGACTTAAGAGAAAATGTGGAGTCCAGGCTTTTGGCCTGACCACTCAGATCTGAGAATATTTCCACACAGCCTTCAAACCTGACTGGCTTGGTTTTTGTTTGGGGGTCTTGTTTGCATTTTGGAGAACAGAACCAATGATTACAGACTGCAGACCTAGGTCATACAGCAGATAGATGCAAAAAAAAAAAAAAAAAAAAAAGAAAATATATCTGGAGCCCAAAAAATAGAACGTGGAAAACCAAGCACTCTATCTGCAATGTGATATTCATCTGAAAAAAGAAGGATATTGTCAAAATGTACGGAGATTTTACAGAAGTTACAATAAAGGGAATTACATGCTTGTGTCCCTTTGGAGAAGTGGGTTTGAAAAGAATTCAAGTATGTAAGAACAACATGAGTCGTGTTCAACAGGCAGGTCTGAACCCAGAATTTGATGTTGTAATTCAAGATAGAGCTCCTGGATTACTTGTTGCATAGAAAATACATCTAGATGTGAAATATTTTGCTCTGTTTTAAACTAAGAAACTGTAACAAGGTTCCTAAAGGAATATCATGATCACTATTATTATTATTGCAAGGCAAAGGTATTGAAACCAAGCACTCAGAAGTCAGTAAATTTCATAAACAGATTTTTTTTCTGCAAGATTTATACAACCATATTGTGTATCTATTTTTGATTCACAATTTCATTGTGAAACATATATTTTAATGGATTATATCTGTTGTTAGTGCACACCATAAATACAATAGTAATCGTCAGTTTCATAGCTAGCACTCATGCAGAGCTGTACATAATCACAATTCTCTACAAACATACTTGCCGTGTGCTCAGAGTTCAAGTGGTAATTCCTGAATAAAGAACAGAGAGATCAGACTTGTGTAACACTCAGAACCATCTGTGCTCTTGGGGCTCCAGAGTGCAGACAAATGCCTGAATAGCTACTCCAAAGTACTTCTTGTCTGGACTCTTTTCCTATGCCAGTATATTTATGTTTTCATTAAAATCAGCAAGAATATCTGGAGCCTAATGTGTGCACCAGTCCCTAAAAATGCAGGGGCTTACTGCCCATTTCTCAGTAAATAAAGTCTGTAGAGATACAACATTAATTTTATTTCTAGCATAGATATAATCTACTTAGATTCAAGCTATTCTCTTTCATGCAGTCCTTTTAATGTGTTTGGATATACACCCTTCCCCTGCTTCAGAAAACTTCTGAAAACCCACCTTTCTGTGAGGCATGCCAGGTGCTGGACTACTCCTGCTCTGTGGGTGTTCTTCCTTAAATTATTTTGTTTGTAATGAGTTGTGCCTTCAGGGCCTTATCTCGCATTCCTTGCACACCCAACGTTCACTGTAGTTGATGGAGGTACAAAAGGCAGACCTATATATTGTGCTGGGATCTACTGAGCTTTCTCCTAATTATGCATCCTGTGTGGGCTCCGCTGTGTTTTCCAAGTGAGGTGCAGCTCCTCTTCCTGAGTTCAGCACCCTCTTTCCTCTCTCTCACTCCCTCCCCATTCCCCCCCCACCCTCCCCCCTTTTTTTGGGTGGCATCTAAGTAAGATGTTGCATGTGCTACTATCATGGACACATCTGTTTCCTGAACACAGTAGGCACTACTGTTTGTTTCTCCAACAACCTATACACTGCTATCCAAGATGCTGAAAAACTCTCATCCCATCCACTTACCACCCTCCAAAAAAAAATCACTGCTTCAATGTTTGTGGTGCATGTAATATATTATAGTCTTAGTGATTCTTTCATATCTATCCTTATTAAAAACAGACTTAGCAAAGTTAATTAGGGGTAATTTGCATTTAAGCTATTCATTATTTACTTAGCTTTGAACTGCAAACTTTAGGAATGCCATTTGTTCATTAAAATTCCCAATCTTTGCCCACTTTCCCTTTGATAGCATAGTGGTTAAAGAAAGCTGTGCTTAGCTGCTGACTAACTATTCTCTGCACACTTCAGAGATGGCTGGAGGCCATTATTTCAGCATTAGAAAATAGTTAATATTGAATGACGTGAAGTTAAATTTGTGTTCATTTACTTATTATGTTGAAAATCAGATGTTTACTCGGTGTAGATTTCTCAGCACTATCCTCTGCCAAGTTTGCAAACTCTGAAAAAATAGAGCAAACAATAATGAGAAGGTGAGGAGTTTTGAGAGATGGTAAAAAAGAGGACTGAAACAGATCTGTAAAAAAGATATTGTTGCTTTCCCTCTCCCCCACAAGTCTTAATTCTCACAGTTCCCACCCTTGTTAACTGCTTTTAATAGTGTAAGGGGAAAGCAACTGCTTTTTACTAGTTAACCACTAATCAGAACAATTACACATCTGTAGTTCCTCAGAAGCTGTTGCTGCGTACTGCTAACAGATACTGTAAGTTGAAAAAAGATGTAATGACATTTGTCTTAGAAACAGCAAAGAAAGATCCATTTCTTAGTCACTCAGTGGGGATTGTTTCTCAAGTACCTCTTTAGTAACTTGGCTATGCCTGTCTAAGAAGCAGGAATGATCCCTTCACAGCAAGAACCACATAGGTTAGAAATATAACCTCTGTAGAGTGCTGCAAGGCTGGCCAGATGCTGCTGCGCTGTGTGGGCTGGGACAAATAACCTAGAACGAGTTTGGACAGTTAGTGCTTACTCAGGGATTGCTATTTGACAATTCCTCTGTTTGATTTTTCTTCTTCCAATGCAACTTAAAAATGATTAGATCTTCTAACACTCCCTCCCCCATCCCTCTATCTCTTGAACTAATGAGCAAATAAGGAAAGAAAATTAAAGAATAAAAAATGTAAGCAGTGATGGGGTAAGATCAATAAACTGTGGATTGCTAGCACTGAGTAAGCTTGACTAATCTTCTGCATATTGCATGTTGAGTTAACTTGCAAGAGAAATATGTTCCCTCTTATTGTCCTGTGTCTCATTGTGGGAAAGGAAGCAGGGACTACAAATTAAAATACCCTTGATTTAGGTTCTGTAGGGAGTGCCCAGGACTTCTTCCTGTATTGCCACATACTAGAAATCGAACTCTCTACACCCTTAAAATAGAATGAGAATATTTGATTATTGTTTTCAGCTTGTGACTTCTTTTGTGCTATTCCCCCCCTGCCTCCAACAAAAAGTTTGCCAAGGATGTTCTGAGTAGCATCAGCACAGGACTCCACTGTTTCAGACTTGCCGCTACAGGGCAGAAGGTGAAAGGTGCCTGAATAGTAACCCAGGTAATACTATACAACATGCTGGCATAAGGCTTCTGGGGAATTCCTGAGCTGCAATATACTATGCTGAGGATTATTCACTGGGTACATAAAGGCCTAAGAGGAGCTCAGACAGAAATGGGCAACTAAAGAAAGTAAACTATATTTATCAATGTATTTGCGTTGCATGAGTTTTACACAAATAATGAGAAGTCTCTGAGTCACCAGTCCAGAGAAAATACTACTCTTAGGATGGCTTCTTTTCTTCCACAATCAAAAATTTTACTTGGGCTAATGCTGGTGATTATCAGTTTCCCCAAATCACAGAACAAGGTTGGAGGTCTCTTCAGTCCCAGGGGAACCTATAAGAGAAATTAGAGCAAGAATTAAAAGAAAAATGCTTGACAGGTTATTAATTTTATATACAGAGGGTAAATTTATATAGAATGTGACTACCAGAGTGACAAGTTTGTGGTGCACCAGGCCCACAGCTGAAAGCAAATAATGTTTAAGCAACTCTCAGGAATAGACTATTTAGTATACATGTAAAGTTTCAGTTCTCATTGTAGCACAGACATAGAAATGTACTCTTCTTTTGAAGTACAGGTATGATAGTGAAGGATGTGAGAAATACCACAGACTTCAGAGTAATTACTCAGATGAGAACCCATGTTTACAACTCCACCTGCAAGGATCAAATTAGTAAGCTGGATTTTCACATCTGCAGCTGAAGGAATTGTAGACCTTACACTATACATGGTGCTGATAGCCAGTTATGAAATAGGCTGCAATTTTTCCTTCTTTCTGAAAGAAAAAATCTATGCTTGAAAAAAGAAAACTCATTCAAACTCTGCATGTAAGACAATTTTCAGCAAATGGTGTCTACTTACACTTTTTTTCTAAGCTCTCTCATGTCAGAAATCACCAGTTTGTCACAAAGGGGAACTGTAAAGGGCAGCTGAAGAAATTAAAAAATCTGTGTGCTGGATCTACTTCCGTTTGCATAAGAATAGGCTACATTTTAATCTCCTGAGCTTCCAGAGGAAATACTCATGAGAGTCAAAAGAGAGTAATTTAATTACCTTAGAGATTCACAAGAAATTAGGCTTCAGTGATGCCTAGGATTGGTTAAATTATTAGGGAATATGCTTCAGTCAGAATATTTGACAGTTGTGCAGTGAATTTCTGGTGCCAGTGCATTTCCAATGGCTTCAGTAGGGTCAAGATTTCACTCATGTTAACTGTGAACTGAAGATCATAATTGAATGTGTTGATTCAGGCTACTGTTAGTGTCCTAGAAGAGGACAGCACACTGAGGTCAATTCCATCAGCTAATGTACATGGAGCTACAACTCTCAACTAGTCAAATGGAAGCAATATAAAATGCTGAATATAGTAATAATTGATTGAGGGTTGGGATTTTTTAAAATTCCTTTTTGGGTTTTGGTGTTTGGTTTGGTTTTAAGATTTTCTTTGGCTTTTTTTTTTTTTTTTTTTTTTTTTTTTGTCATTGTAGGTTTTTATTATTATTATTTTAAAAATTGCTTAAAACCAATTTTGAATGTCCTGGGAACTATAATGTTCAAAAGGAAGACCTTGGTAATAGATAAAAAGAAAAGCGTGAGAAGTGAGAAATACACAAATTCTGATCTCTGAGTACAGAACATACCCTGTACTATGAAATAAATTTTCTGTGGATTTACACTGACATAATGTGACCCAAAGTGTAACCATTTGTTTTATCATAAGCCTAAAACCAGATCATTTTGTTTTGACACCTAGTTTTGACTGCAACTGGGCATGCATGTACCCACACACATGCACTCATATTCTCTTCAACAGCCTTATAGCCATGCCACAGAGAAGTATGGTCTCTCTTGGATAAGCTGTGTTAAATTAAAATTAAACATCACCAAGCTTTGTGCTCAGCCTGCCCCTGTGAATGTTCTGCTGTGGGTGTGCAGGGGGTTAATATCACAAATGTTCCACAGGAGGTTAGTGGGATTCAGTTTCAGCTAACATTTATTTTGCCAGCTCCTGTTCACTTTCATCTCTGCTTATGAACACTATTATCTTGTTTGTAATAATATATATAGATTACTGCAGCTGCGCTCTGCAAAATTCATCCATGTTTTGAACTTTGCAAAAAAAATTTAAAAAAAATTCTTCAAGTGTTTTAGCATTACTGACCCACCTTCCCAGCCTTGTCTCTCATTTAAATTGTAAGCAAAACATTCATTAAGAGTGGACTATCATGTTTCTGATGTAACCCCACAGCCAATGTAGTTTTTGTCTTTTCACTCAAGAATAATTGCCAGCTTTTTTTTTTTTTTTTTTTTTTTTTTTTTAAGAGGAGTTGGTTACTTCAGCTCCTCTGCTTTGTTTGTTCCTATTGTTAATTTTCTGTTGCATGCATTACCTTTGACACGTGTGACATGTGCAGCAGGTCATCACACTTTGCCTGAACCGTTCTGTCACTTGCTAGGTAGATTGCCAGCAATAATATTGGTATCTATACTCTTACATAGCACTTTTCCTGTCTTGCAAACATACAGCTCCCTGTCCTGGAATCAGTGGTGCTAATAATTGATGAACACTGGAAGGGCTATCAGTGTATTTGACACGTTGTTTCACAAACTTACAGGAGCATGCTAAGTGGCATGATTTTCCATAGACATGATGTAAACTCAGTAATATTTGTACTTTAAAATCCAAACAGCCTAAAGAAGGAAATGGGGTTTTTAAACAGCTTGTACAGTATAGATACATTGAAAAGCAAATGGAAGACTGTAAAGATGACTTGAATTTACAGCAAAATTTTGAGCAGAAGAGCCTCTTCTTGTATGCTTTCTATGGCCTGATCCTATGGCTCCTCCCTGGAAAGGCACACAGAGCAAACTCTTAGCTCTAAGTTCTTAATGTTTACCTATCTCCCTATTACTATAGTACAGCTTACAATGGAACTATTATGCCAGAAATTGAATGGTGTGGTACAATAATTGCCTTCTTTACCAGTTTCACAGTCTTCCTCCTCTTCAAGAAACAGAACTCATTGAATGACTAGGTCATAACTCTATTCTGCTTTTCTCATTTTGAGACAGAAAAAGGCAGACTAACTTTCAAAGCCCCTACCCTGGGCTTTCAAAAAGACAGAGCATGAAAGGAAGAATAGAAAAGGAAACAAAAAGGAAATGAAATGGAGATTTAAGTGGTTAGGCCTTGTGCTCAGCAGTCCTCAAGATCAAACTCACTCCTCTCCATGCAGCAGCTGGTATCAATGATCTTGCATTGTTAAAACAAGTTCCAGCATTTAGGGAGCTGGGATGCTGCCTTCTGCTGCAGTTCTGCAGAGGCCGCCTGTCTGGTTGCAATGGAAGTGTGCCTTCCAGAAACAGCTTTGCATTACTTTGACAAAGCCAGGCATCACCTGTCCTCAATGTTTAAAAAAAGGTAGTAAAGGGAAAGACAGAGTAATCTCTCTTAGGCCTCTGCTGCTATCACTCTCCTTTTATATTTCATTTAGAGCACAATGTGAACAAAGAAGGAGTGTTAGACGTGCACACTGTAATGAAAATCCATGACTTGACCATGCATTCATAATTATTTTATAAATAAATGGCTTCTGGAGAGCCACATCTGTCTCTTCCAACAGAGTGTATGTCTTTCATTAATGTATTACAGGCTGAATGAAGTCAGCCTGAGTGCTTTGCTTGCATCTTCCTCTTCCTCTCCATCATTGTTCACGGATAGGTTTTTGTGGTTCGGAGAGAGCTGCATGCCCCACACGTCTCTGCAGGACTGATGGCTCGTCAATAACATTAGCCAGCATTATGGGCTGCATTGGTGTAGAACAGAATCAATATGGCCAAGTAAAAAGTCTAATCAGTTGACATGACCATCTTCAGCAGAGCTTATGTTACAAGAAATGAGTTTTCTTAAGGAATCAGCATCAGCACTGGTTATTCACTCCACACCAAGAACACTTGACAAAGATTTATTGTTTCTTGTTTTATTAGCACTGCCATTACTTACACTGGTAATAGCAAAATAATAATTCAGATGAATATTAAAAGAATAATAAAGAATGGACTCTGAAAACATCACCCACATTTTCCTTAGAAGATGAAAAGAATCTTTATAGGGTATTTTGCAATGTGTAAGGGAAGCTATCTCACTAGGAAATACGATTAGTTTAAGGACTTGGACAGAAGGATTCATGCCCTTTGTCTGGCTGTGTTGCACTTGGTTTTCTCACCCTCTTTTTTTTTCTCTCTGAAGGGGCAGAGGCAGCTCTTACTTTTACTTGTACAAATTGAAGACACTTAACTGAAAATAGGATTTTTCCAGGTTTCTATCAGCGTAAGTGAAAACAGACTTTGGCAGTCATGCCTATGGCAATGTACATATTTTAAAACAAGTTTCTCACTGATGCATAGCTTCATCTATGTGGTAATTATGGAGCTGTTTTACAATCAACTCCCTTTCTCTTCCTGCTCACCCCTCTGCATGCAGATTCACCCATAACACGAGACCAACAGGGGTGCAGCTATAAGATATTTCACTTTTATGAACTCAGCTGATCATCTGTTCTCATTTGTCCAGTCATCTGAGGGAAACCCTGTTCAATCATGTGAAGGTAAAGCATTAGTGAAATCATTAGTGCAGCATGGTCAGGTTAATAGGCCCATGCCTCAGCCATTTTTTTGGAGGCAACCTCCCGCCTCCATCAGAGATACTTCAGCAGTGCTATTTCCTAACAGGTAAAAGAAAGTAATTGCATTTTGGAGTCAAATAGCTTGTTTGTGAATGGGCAAATGGACATGTTAACTACTCCCATCCCACTCTGTTAGAATGAAATAGCTAGGAAATTCTCTTAAAAAATTTAAAAATCTTGAAACAAATTAAGTGCCTGTTTAAATTGGATACACAATCAGAGGAAGTTAAAGAACCAGTGGCATAGAGGCCTTTACAGACTGGACACGAAGACAGGAACAGAAAATTTGCTTAAGGCTTTTCTGCCACTGTCAGGAGAGCCTTGATGCTCACTGACCAGTCTGTGGTATTTAAACGCATCGGTTTGATGTGACAAATCTGGTTACCTTCTGGGCAGTGATACACCTTCACTCTCAGCGTTACCAGTCCATGCAATACTCTCACTAGCAGTGAGCAGCCACACTGCCAAATTTTGTCTCATTTCCTCCCTCTGAGTCATATGTGGAGACATGGAGACTCTCTACTGATTTCATCACAGGGGGCACACTGTTCTGGATTTTTAACATTAGAATAGTAACTATGGGTTTCAGTCAAAATGGAGATCTACAGCAACGGGCACAGACAAGACAAGTTCTTCATCCCCAGGAGTCAGTGTCAAGTGCACATCCATCCATCTCTGTTGCAGAATTCACCTCTAAGTTCCCAGTAATTTTGATTGACAAAAATAAGACCCAATGAAAAAAAAAAATCTGGAAAAATTAGCCTAGGATCTGTGTGTTTTGTGATTGTCCTTTTTGGTTCAGCATGAAGAAAATGAAGGGGCTTTTAGCCTAATTTTGATTCTAAACATAAAGTCAGTTAGATATTTTATATTTTTTTAAATGGAAATCCTGCTATGGAATATTAATACTGTGGTGTTAATTTAAATGGTTTATTAAAGTAAAAAAAAAAAAGAACAGTCAATTTTTTTTAAGATTCCAACATTTATAGTGATTCAAGGGAATATTCTACCCTCAGAGCCCCAGGATCTTGGTATATATCATCCTCATTTGTGTTAATGGAAACTTTACCTCTTTGAATTCATGAGGACTGAAAAGTTTCACCAGGCACACAGGCTCTGTATAAATAAGCAGCACACAGCAAACATACTCTCTTAAAAGGATTATCACTTTGACAGCTATTCAGTTGGGGTGGCTTTTTCTGTCCCCTGGAATTCCCAGCTTGCTCTCTTAACTACACAGAAGGTAAATCTGTATAATTCTTCACAGCTGCCTTTACTGGGACCTGACACTGAGCTTACTGGATGTGCTTTCCTGGTACAAAGCACCTTGTCAAGTTTCCTGCTCTGGATGCAGTGAACGCAGCTGATGAGCTGTCTTATTAAAAGTTATGAGAAAAGGATGCTCACTCCATTACTTTCTGAACTCCTGGACAGACACAGTGAAGCTGCTGAGCCAGTAAGTCCCTCAGAGTCATTCCTTCACACAGAGGCGGCATTATAACATTTAATATCACATTGCTCCCATGGTGGTCACCGTCAGATTTTAATTTTATGTTTTGTCTTGTTTTGTTTGTGCTGGCATTTTTTATTCTGATAGCCTTATAATGAGGTTCCCACATCATGGCAGCCCAAATTTGAGCCTCTCTGTCCTGCTGGCACTAAGCACACTGACAAACCTCCCAGGAGGTTTAACCTGGGACTCTGCCATCCTTCTGCCTGTAGGGATGGGATCAGGGCCGGGATCCAGGCCTCCCTGAACCCCGCCTGCTTCAAAAGGAAAGGGCAGGGCTGTACCATGCTTTTTGGGAAGCCAATCCCTGATAGCCAGAGAGAGGATAACACACAAGGGGCTGCACACAGGAAGGTTGATGAGACACAGGTGGTCAAGGACACCAGAGATGGGTATACTGCAAGGAAAGCTGAAATGTCAGTCTACTGCATTCCTGCCCAGGTTCCCATTGAGGATGGGCTTGGGAGAAGGGGAGCAGGGACAGAGCTACAGCAAAGAGCAGCTAGGAGAGAGATAAGGGCCATAAGCAGGACTGAGAGAGGGCCAAGCTGCTGCAGCAAATCTGGGTTGGAAAAAACAACATAAAACCTTCTTTTTGAAGACCAGTACAGTTGATACAACAGTCGCTGCATTCAGGGTTCAATGGGCCAGCCTCAGTAATGCCATGTGTGGAGCATATGCCCATGAGTAAAAGAATGAGCTATCTTATCAAGTAATTCAGGTAAAAGCTGGAAACAATTTTTTCCTCCAGCACCTGCTTTGGAAAACTGCTGGCACTTGGACTGGAAGAACATAGTTAAAAGATGCAGTAAAAATTGACAAATCTTCATATGGGAAGCTGAAAATACATTACAATTCCAATAGAACTATAAATTAAAAACACCTAAATTAAATAAATCTTGCACAATTATAGATTAAAATATATTTGGCTTTAATGACTTAACACATACAGGCCTTGATTCTTGAAATTGTTGCTGAGACTATGTGGCTTGCATAGGGATGCAACAGTAAACAAGCTGCCTGATGCTGTAATGCCATGTAGTGGTGACTAGGGAAGGTGGACCTGCATTTCGTTGGTTTTCAGGTCGTTGGTTAAAACTCCTTCATGGGATCTACTCTCCATGCAGAACTGTGGCCATATAGATTCAGTAACAGCTAGCAGTGTCAATAATGGACTCAATAATGAGTAGAAAAGAAACCCAACCCAATAACAACAAAACCTCTGGGGGAGCATTAGCAGCAATTGCCGTCAGCCAATGTTGGGAAACTGCCAGTCTTCCCTGATGGAAGCCTGTCAGCCACAGGATGCTGGGCTGGGTGAGCTAGCAGTTGGGAAACCTTGAAAGGGTCAGGCTTGGTGGATGGCAATATGCTACTCCACCAGAGCTCAGCTGAGCTGGATTTGGTGGCTCAGAGCTGCCCAGAAAGCTGTGAGATTTGGAGGGAGGTGGTGGTAGAAAAGGCAGGTGTCCCTCGTTCCCCTGCCCCCTGCTTGCCCCAGCTCACGGCAGTGGGTCTTGGGTGTGAGTGCTGTCCTCAGCTTTTGGATGATAAGCAGGGATCAAAACATTTCAATAGCCAGCCACGATAGTCTAAGGAGATATCAATTCCTTCTTGATAAAGGTGGGAACCAGTTGAATGACTCTGATGTAGCTGGCCCCAGATGTCCACTGTGCTGAAACGATGGTGCCCAGAGCTTCCCAGGCTTTCTGGATCTGTGGATAGCTGCCCAAGCCCTAACTACAACTAAGCAACCTCACCACACCACTCCTCAGAAAAGAAGGGCTGAGCTTTAACACAGAAACAAAAAAAACCAAAACAAAACAGCCAACCAATCAACCAACAAAAAACCCTCAAACAAACAAACAAAAACCCCCAAAACAAACCCCAAACAAAACAAAACAACCCAGAAAAATTATTTCTATTGCCTAAGTAATTTTCTATCAGGCAAATAGCTCTGTGAGAATTAACTCAAAGTCTATTTTCTCCAAGATGTTATTCCTGGATTGGAGAGTAGAAAAAAGGAAAGTTGTTCCCCTTCCTGTAGTGATTCCGAAGGGTAAAAGACTCTTTTTCTTGTCCTGTCCTTTACTACTACACCTACTATCTTGGAGTTTCTAGCTTTTTACTAAATTTGGTTGAAATAAGTGTATCCATTCATAGTACTGGGGAGAAGAAAGGCACTCACCCAGGCAGATCCAGATGCATGCAGTCAGATGGTGTAACTCATCTGACTAGGTTAGAAATAAAATTACAGTTTTCTTTTTCAGGCCTTCCTGTTCTCAGTTTCTCCTACTTTTGAAAGTTATGGTAGCTTAAATAGTTTCCATGCAATATCTAGAAACGTTCATGTTCATATGCTTTTGTTGGATAATGTTTCTAAACGATCTCCTGATTTAAAACTTAACTGTAAATGATCTATTTTTCTCCTCCAACAACTTTCTTCTAGAAGATCTGAAGCTGATTATATTTGGATTGTGATTACTTAGTGTTAGACTAAAGCTATTTCACAAGTCAGCACTGATGTGTTACTTTGAATTAAGATGAGAAGTTCTCTCATTTTATGTTTTACAGAAAGAGCCATTCTAGAATAAAGGAGTTCAGTGCGTACAAAAATTCCTCCTGAGAACTTGTCTTAACATGATATATGATTGTATTTTGCAAGTTCTCTAGTCATGCATTATTTTTGTATAATTAGCTATAGTTGACCCTTTGATCTCAATGAATTAATTCCTTTACAGAGTCCATGAGTTTCTCTTGTGCTTGTTGACACTGTTTTCTTGTGACCTGGCATTTTTAATCATGCAAATTCTTGCTATAGCTTAATCATTTCAAATGTGTTCATAAAAATTGGCATCCCTGACATCCTCTTTGTGACTTAACAGCTTTGTCTGACTTTTCTGTATGACTTAGCTCTTGGAGCTTGCAATAGTGTAACAAAAGGTTCACCTGCATTTTTGCAATTTACTGTCTTTTAGAAATATCTGCTTTGGGGTCTTAGACATCAAGAAGAAAAAAAAAAAGGAAAAAAATTATGAAGCTTTTTCTGGGCTGTGGCCAGCTTAAGGAAACATCAAGTTCTCAGAACAAAGTAGATTTGTAGAGAAACTTGAAAGACTGTAAACTTCCTGGCCTGAATTCTTGTAAACCAATATGCAATGCATATATACCATAATGAAATTCTTCAGTTGCAGTTTGCATTTCATTCATGTAGCATTTCTCACTGGCATCAGTGGACATTGACTGCTGTAGCTCATTAGGGGTTTGACCTTTGTTATTTTGATCTGAATTACAAGACCAGAGCTAGGATACTGAGTCCAGTTTCCTACCAACTTCAGGCATGTCAAACTGATTAGAGCCTTTCTTCACTAGGCTGTGTTGAACACACCCAGGCCAAAATGGAGCTCAGTGAGTGTAAAGTTATGTGAATGGATGCCAGAGGCCATGGGAACAGGATGGAAAAATTTATACAGCAACTGTAATGTTTTATATAATGCAAAATAACAGAGCAGCTAGAAAAAGATTTTTTTTTAAATACAAATTTCAAGACAAACTTTGTTTTTTCTCAAGTCAAGGAAGATAGATCAGACAACCTGCAATATCGAATGTCTGATTTGATGCCTCTTAGCATCTTTTCCATATCACTGGAAAAGGTATGTTGTTAATTTTATTCATCTCCAATGAGAGAGAATCTATCTAAAGTATATTCCACTGCAAAAAGCTCCTGTGAAACACTGAGGACAGGACTTCTAGAGGAGTACAGTCTACGTGGAAGTCCTTTGCCTTAGATTTCTTAATTCTAAAATTTCACAAAACTATGGTGCAGCAAAATTCCGCAATTCTTTTACAGAGAATTAAAACATATGGGACAAATTAAATCAAATGTTCTAACCAAAAAGCTTTCAGTGATCTTAAAATGTACTATTAAAAAGGTAAAGATAGGAAGGAGAGAGAGCTGCATAAAATACCATCTAGGAAAGAAGGAGAAAAAGATCTCATATAGCAAGGATACTTTTACTGACCCAAGAAAGTGCTGATAAGGAGCAGAAATCACCATCAGATATGGTAGAAATGTAGATATTTCTTTCAGACATGAATTGGCAAGATGCATGCATTTAGTGTGCACTGTGGTACAGATGGGAATACCAAAGGGCCTTGAACTTATCCTTGTAACAGTCTGGTTACTTAGTACAACACCTCTGGGTATAGATAAAATAAGACCGAAAGGAAGTCCAAGCCCTGCTTTTGCAGATAACCATATTTTAAATCTGACAAACTGATTCTCTATCATCTAGCTAGTTCTCATTTTGGCCTCTTCTGCTGATATTGGAGTGCTGGTCCAGAATGTCTGTGCTCCAGCAGTTAAACTTGTTTCCACTTTCCAGCATAACACTATACATAACTATTTGTTCTGGTTAGCATACATAGGTCTTTAGTGTTTACACCCTGATCCGTTGTTATATGTTTCTACAGCACAGTCATTCTTCTCTTTCAGCTCTCATTTATTTGGATATGGAAAGCAAGTTCTCTTAAGTTACCATTGTAAAAGTGCCTATTTTGTTCTCTTGAAGCACACACAGACTTTGAATTTTTCTTTTTTGTCCATGGGCAACTAAACAATATGCAGTGCTCTAACTGAGTTTGGGGAAGCTGTCCTGGTGCTGTCCAGACTCTTATGAAAATGACTTCTCTGATAAATTCTGGAATCACATTTGACCAAGAAATTCTTTGTACCTCATCAGAAAGAATCTTCATGCTGTTGCTTGGTCTCACTTCATTTATCCAGTGAAAGAGCATTTTGCTATTTGCTTTAATTTTGCAAAGCTCGAGTCAGTTTGACTTCTGGCAAGTTCCTAAGGTTTCTAAAATGTGCATTTTGGGCTTGCCAGTTTTGGTCTTCTTTGTAAATTCCTTTTCATTTTTTTTTTCTTATTACTAGCATTCCTTTTGGCACATACTGGTAGGTGATATTTTCTCTAGCTACTGCTAGAGTGTTTAGGAATGGAGCTGAAAATAGGGATCTAGACCCTACATCAGTAGCACCCTGCTCTCAAGAACTTGCCTTGAGAAAGCAATCCAGAGCAGTTCAAGGAATGTCAAAAGGGGCATTCAATGAGTTCCATGTGGCATAATGCTCAGATTGCTCAAACTTCCTGGGAAGCCAGCATTCGGGACTAATACTGCACTGGGGTGCATTACCAGTTCAATGGCATTACATTCATAGGATATTTTGCTGAACTCTGTGTTGGTTGTTGTGGGAGGATCAGCAGAAAATTGCTGACAGAATGGAAATCTAGCTGAAGCACTTGAGCAACTTAAAGGCTATACAATTTTTATTATTTTGCTAATTACTGGAAGATGCCACCTGAATGCAGGGCTATTCCATGTACTGGGCTCCCATGGAACCCACAGCACACATGCAGTACCTAGCTACCTTGGCTCTGCCACAACAGACAGGAGTGTAAGCAGCAATGCTTATTTTGTCTGACTGTCATTTCATGTTCTTTACAGAGAGGTTTCTGCTAAAGGTCACGGGAGAGCCACTGTATATTTTTTCTTCAAATAAAATCAATTGAAGGACCTAGAACACAGTAAGTTATGTTCAGGGCTGCACTTCTATGTATTCCCATTGGAGACCTATCAATGTGAACTAGCACTGTTGGGAAATATCTCCAGCTACCCCAGTTAATCAATATCTGTTCATTATACTGTCCCTGATGAATATGGGTAAGGATTGGATAAGCATGAGTCAGGTGACTTAAAAATAACTGTACCTCACATAAGATCAATAGAAGGAGGGTTTTTTTTTTTTCCCAGTATCACTTCAGGCAAAATAATATACCTTTTATCCTCCTCTCCTCTTACCACCCCTTGCTCATTGTTGGTATATCAACATCAGTGCAGGAGTGGCTTTTCAAAATTAGTAGCACTTAATCTACTGTCATTCTGTTGGCTTGCAGGGAGTGAACAAGCAGACTGCAAGTTTCAAGTGGCCCAGTGTACTTCAAAGGGCTCTTACCCAAGCAGTCAGTTCAGAGCTTGCCAAAAGAAGCCTTTCTGGGTGCCTGGTAATATCTCTTCTCTGAGTATGAAAACCCTATGCTAGGAAAAAAATTGGTTTAGGGGAATTCATGACAATTATAGATGTGTTATGACAGATTAAAATATTATAATTATGCTTGGCTTCCATGCAGAACCACATTAACACATCTATGACATTTAATAACACGGGAGGATAACCACATGCCTCAACAAAGGTTGACTTTCACCCAATGTTGCTCAACTTTTTTTTCTCCCTTCTTCCCTCTTTTTCCTGCCTGCTGAAATAAGGAGCTGCATGTTCTTGCAGTATTTTGGAAAAAAAAAAGGACAAAGAAAGGAAAAGTAAAGAAGAAAAGAAAGGGGGTAAAAAGACAAAAAATATGGGGAGAAAGAATGTGTTAGAGGAGAAGGAGAAGGAGCAAGAAGCAAGGAGCAAGGAAATGAAGTTCTGGGAAGTTCTGGGAAGGGAAGTTCCAGGAAGGGAAGTTAAGGGAAGTTTCGAGAAGGGAAGTTCTGGGAAATTCTGGGAAGGGAAGTTCTGGGAAGTTCTGGGAAGGGAAGTTCTGGGAAGGGAAGTTCTGGGAAGGGAAGGGAAGTTCTGGGAAGTTCTGAGAAGGGAAGTTCTGGGAAGTTCTGGGAAGTTCTGGGAAGGTTCGGGAAGGGAAGGTTCGGGAAGGGAAGGTTCGGGAAGGGAAGGGAAGTTCCGGGAAGGGAAGGGAAGGGAAGGGAAGGGAAGGGAAGGGAAGGGAAGGGAAGGGAAGGGAAGGGAAGGGAAGGGAAGGGAAGGGAAGGGAAGTTCTGGGAAGGGAAGGTTCCGGGAAGGTTCGGGAAGGGAAGGTTCGGGAAGGGAAGGTTCGGGAAGGGAAGGGAAGGTTCCGGAAGGTTCGGGAAGGTTTGGGAAGGTTCGGGAAGGGAAGGGAAGGGAAGGGAAGGGAAGGGAAGGGAAGGGAAGGGAAGGTGGCATGTAATTTAGTGACATGAAGCTGACAACTGCAAGTCAGTAATAGATTAAAGGCATTCACCTTGTTATTGAGCTGTTTATGTCAGGCTGATTAAAAACAGGCAAATTAAATAAACATTCTCAAGACTTTATTTGGTGTACCTGCAGCAGACGTCTTGTATCATCATAGCTCATGACTCAACACATAAACTAAATTTAAGCTGTGAAGTAGCTGGATCAGAAGGTGAAGTCCTGTTTTTAGAGCTAGATATTTTGCAGAAAAATGCCTCTTCGGGAGGGCTGGGGTTCTGAATAGAAAACACCTTAGGAAATTCCTAAATGTATACTCAAACATATGAGTATGTATTACTCACCAATAACTTTTCAAAATTCACAGTGCTTAGCAAATTCTGGTTATTTGGCTTTCACATCCCCCTCTTTCCCTGCCCTCACATTCAGCTGGTGGGTCCAGTTTCCTCCATTTTGCTGATCAGGAAATGTGAGACAATCAAAAAAGTGTGTTTGACTCTAGTCAAGAACTGAGTGGGCTCTTTAGAGGCTGTTTGAAGAGGGGCTCATTTGCAAGCAGATATCTGTTCCCATCGTGTCCAACAGGACTGCTTGAATTTCAGCACATACCTGCATGCTTTGAGGTATCACCACCCCAGCGCTCAGCATTTTGTGTCACTTAACAAGCTGAGTTTTATTTCGGTCTTCCCTTGTAGAATGAATGAATATGAATCTTATTGCACCACGTTGTGTTCAACATGCTTGTAACATGGCCTTTTTGTCTCTAAGAGTGCAGAGCAATGGACAAAACTATCCTCTTATGAGGCTACCTTGTTGCCTTTATTGATAAGAGGTACAGTATGTAGAAATTTACTAGCACCATAAGAGGTGAAGCCAAACCAAAAGCGTTTACTCCAGAAGAACCTTGCTCACATTTTCCTAGCTGACACAGATGTCCCTTAGAAAAAACCAAAGATTTCTTAGCCAAAGGAAGTATTCAGCCATGCAAATGGGTTTTTGAAACATCTCCCCACATGCACCCTCTTCTAGTCAGCATGGAGCACAAGCCATTCCCAAGGACTCAAATTTGAATCCTTTGGTGCCCTAAATTTACAGATAAAGTTTGGTGGGGTGATACATTTGGCCAGTGTTCTCACCATTTTAAAGTATGAGAGAATTCTTACCTGAACACTGAGATTAGTGAGCTGTGTACCTCTGCTTCCAAAAGCAAAAACCAGGACTGAGCTAGGACACCAAAATTAGAGTTTGTCAAGACCTTTCACTTCATCTGTCAGACATATTTAAGTGTGAGCAATGTCCATCTTAAGGGTTTTTTTGCAGACAGTCAGATGACTAAATTAATGAGGCTGTAGGTTTCTGGATGACACACTAAGTATGACATTTCTAAGGAAATATGTACAAGCTAGGAGGTAAAACAATTATCTCCTTTCTGAAAAGCCTTAACCTATTCAATTTCTGGGAAGTATGCAAAACTCTCAAATGTAGTGTGCAGCTTTCAAACTACAGGAGGCCATGGGCAAACTTTGCAGGTGAGCATCCTTCTGTGACCATCGTCTTTCCATGGAAATGTGCATTGCTTGAATCAGTAAAAAATGAAAAAAAAAAAAAAAGACAGACAAAAAGATCAGTGAGTGATAAATCTTTAATATAAAAATTGTACAAGAATTTTGATACAAATTACAAGAGGTATTTGGACAAAGTATGAGTAAAACTCCATTTATATCCCCAAAACCTTATGCATTTTATGCAAAAGACATATTGTAGGACTGTTACAGTACAGAAAATACAAGAAAAGAAATGTCAAATTAAAACAGGACTTTTAATTCCCTCAGATTACTAATGGAAAAAAACTTGTTTAGACTACATACAATATTTATGAAGCTACTAATGTCACGATTATTAGATCAACATGATGCAAATTTTTGTATCCCCTTGTACAGCTATATTCCATAGTGCATGCTTTGGTTCTGCAGGCAGGACAGCAGAGCATTCACTTTTTGCTCACATTGAGATCGAACAGTGAAAATTAAAAGCTTCCTCTACTCCAAACAGAGAAAGACCTTTGTAAAAAATGTCCATCAGGCCTTGACTCCACTCTTTCACGTGCTTGGCTGGAGTACCCCAGGAGCACGTCTTGACAAAGTCCACTGGAACAAGCCCAGCTTTGCCAGCCCTCAGCAAGCTCTCCATTCTCTACACAGCAGCCCCCTTGCTGCTGCTGCTGCATCGCTGGTTGGCACAGGGGGCTGCAGCCAGGTTGTGAGAGCCCTCCCATGCCTACTGAGAGAGGGGTTTCCAGGCTTTATGCCTCTGTGACTGAACACACTGCCAGACCACTAAGAACTTCCAAATACATGAAGGTTCAAATCCAGTTTATCTCAGTTTACATCTTCACATGAATCCCCCAGTCAGGTTCCCATCTTTCCAGTTCAGGAGAACTGAAACACAGCAGACAGCTATAGAGGAAATCACTGTGCTTGACCTTCTATGTTAAAAGCTGTTAGAATGTCAACTGTGACAGTGAGCAAGAGACTTCAGTCAAACAATGAAACTTCAAATCGCTTCAGCCATCTCTACAACACGTTATTTTTATAGGTACAAACAGGTTGCAGTGAGCTGTTTGTGGCAAGTAAAAGTGTGTGGAATTTCAGACAGGGTAAATTTAGATTGTGCTCAGATTCAGATCAACTTACTTACACACCTGTTGCACATACATTGCTCTGGAATGCAGATCACTCTTATAACCTGGAGGCAGGAGGCATGAACTGAGAACACCAATGCTGCCCATCAGAGACAAGCCATGTTCTGGGAAAGGAATCCCATATGATATAAGAACCAAAGTTTGCACAAGAAAAAGCAGCATGCTGAATTTTGTATTTTTAAATAGCTAAATGACACACACACACATAATAGTGGCCATTTTATTAACTTGCCACTTTACAAACAGTAACCATTTTTATAGATGGAATGCATAAAACCTTCCAAAATGAAGAACACTAGGAGGATGTGTTACTTTTCTGAGAGAATTTTAATGTGACACTCTCCTGGAATGAAAGAAAAGGGTTGGTAAAGAATATGGGAAAATTAAAGACAATGGCTGAAGGTTGTACAAGTACTTGTTAAAAATAATACTTAAAAAAAATTCCAAAATGTAAAAGTATAATTGAATAATAATGAATTAATCTGCCTGTGTACAGCTTAGGTGTCCCTATTTATTTTGTAGGTCATGGGGTAAACTAAGAAGAACATCTTCAGAATCACAGTTCATGTGGCTACCGTACCATTTCACATGTAACTGGGGTGGGATGCATTCTGCCCCATCAGTACAGGAGGTGGTGGGGGCATGGGGATGTGAAAATGTCTTGATCTGGATGTGACGACTGCATAATGGTCCCATACTCAGGCATGAACACATGCATGCACAACTGCCACTGGTGCCCCAGAGCTGCTGTTCATAGCTTCTTGCATTTTGTGGCAGAATTGGACAGGTTGTAATTAACTATTGATGAGTTTGCCATCCTAACTGTACATTATCCTCTGATCATTTTCAACCTTTTGTTTGACAATGGATGCCTTATAAAACCTTTATGCATCACTTAGCTAGTCTTGCTCTCTCTTTCTTCTCTAGAAATATAATTGTCCTGGATGCTTTTCTTAATCTTCCTAAAATATTTGTCTCCAAATGTTTGAAGGAAGCAATGTAAAAAATCTGTAGAGCACCAGAAAAATCTCTCTACACATTAGATATTTGCTGCCTGACTCTTCCTGTTCTTTTATATGCATGAGGAAATATATATATATACGCTTATGTAAGTGTGATGGAAATTATAAAATTTTGCTCACTTGTAGTCTTCATTTTAAGGCTCCTTGTTCTGACACTGTGTCTGTTTCTCCTCTGTCTGTCACATTCACACTCACACACACATATTCAAAAACACACACAAAGGACACAAATTATTTCTTCAATCTGAAAGTCCTCAGTTTTCACAAAGAGCCTTGGAAATGGTACAGCAAGAAAGGCTACCCAGGCTCATCATCGCAGGTCAGCTCATCCGGCTGCTTCAACCTCCGTCAGTGCCATGCACACATGGAGTTGGCAGGGGAGCAGAGTCTGGGCTCAGCCTTTAGACTTCTGATACAAACAGGCCTCAGGAATTTGTCTGCTGGTTTCACCCTTGTAGCTTCTGATGAACTCGGAAGGAAAAGGAGGGAAAAGATCAGTGACCTTTGACTGGTAAAGGACCTTAGCATATTTACGGTGGGCACCATCACCTCTGTTGCAGCAAACATCAAATTACCGCACGGCGCTGTCTGTCAACAGCATTAGCATCTGGAACCAGCAAAGAGGTGCTGCAGCCAACCAATGCCATTAATTGATCCCAAAATGGCTGTGTTTAGATCTCTTGGTCTCGGGCTTTGTCTGAAACCTGTGTTTGACTTTTTGGTGCTGCACTGGCTGCCAGCACTGTTCAACCCACAGTGCCCAATGCTCACAGGTACACGCAGGACCGGCATTATGATCTTGGCATGGGAATGCTGCAGACCCTACAAGGAAAGCATGCTTCAGCAGCTCCTCTGCCTACCTGAATTTTTAACTGCCATTCAGCAGTCAGAAAGCACACAATAAAATAGAAGGGGAGTGAATGCAGCCATGTGCACTGGCCTTCATGCACTTAAAATTTCTTAAAACAAAGCATGTGCTCTCAAGTTACTTCACTATATAACTCTCTCTTCTGATGGTCCATCTGAGAAGCACTTCTGGAGCCTGTACTTTTAGCAGCGTTCTTGCAAATGAAGGTATAAATGAGAAAAAAATTCCTCTTTTCACGAGATCAGCAGATTGTGTCTCAGATACGTTTATCGAAGATAAACTGTACTGAATTTCATAGTGACCTCAGCAGGAGATTCTCCTATGACAATAGAATGGGACATAGGGAATTGGCATTCATGATAGGAACCCAAGAGGATGAGATTGATCTGAAATTTACCCAGGGATGGGCTAAACCAGTCAAAAAAATAGACTGTGCATCTTGTTTGACACTGAACCTATGCAGCAAGACATGTAGCAAATTCAAACAACTATTCCTAGCAGGCACAGTATGGCTTATGCCAATACAAAGCAATTAGTTGCTACATAAGCAGACAAAAGTGCCATTACAGACAGTATTTCTCAGCTGACCTTTTGCTAAGAAGCCATCTTGTTACTGTCTACCTGATAGCTCGATACAGCAGCCAGTGGCAGCCTTGGGCTTCCCAAAGACAAATCAAAGTGCTCCAGATGGGACTTCCCTTCACTCACTGCAGATGTGTGTGGATGTTGGTGTGTGTGTGTGTGTGTCTGCATGTGTGTGTGTGTGTGTGTGTTAGGGAATGGGGAGGGAAAGCCTGGTTCTTATACTCAATTTCACCTTCACAGGGGATAAACAGGCAATTACACATCCTTTTATATTTGATGGCCAAGTGCTGAACTTGAAAGCACACTATTAGTTTGTGTCCCTTCAGGGCCAGTGCAATAAGTAGCCAGGAGAGCTGGGGCTAAGGAAGAGAGGGTGTTGTCTGCTGTTAGTGTGACAGTCTTGTCAGCAGCATTCACATTACTGGAAGGTAATAAAGTGACAAGTAAGTTATTAGAAAGATATGAGGTGAAATTGAACTGAAGCTTCTTTCTGCTCAGCTCAGTTTTTTTCCTGCTTTGTAATGGGCCACTATTTGTTACAAAACAAGCCTTGTCTTGAGATCTTATATAAAAAAAGAAATATTTATTCTTTGCAGGAAAGGTCACATGAATTTACAACATCACACTTTAAAGGAGAGGAATGGGAAAATAGTTTCATGACAACTACAGCTGCTATTTAAAAAAACACAGTGTCATCATAATGAACAATAATACTGGCAAAAGTCAGAGGACTTGTCAAAAACATGTCCATTTTTTAACCCTTTGGTGGTCCAGAACCATTTTCATTTAAGTGTCAGTGCCAAACATAACAGCAACAGTATTGGGATATACATGATCAATATACCTTGATCAAAAAAAAATCAAAGCTGTCATTCAATATCATGACTTGAACAGAGAAAACAAGCCACACAAGACTGGTTAACTACAGACTCAAGATAATACTACTTATGTAAAATAGTTGCTACTTCACTCTGTTACAGCCATTTTAAAGGCAGTGATAATGCTGCAGTGTTGGCAGGAAGAGACAGAAACCATGAGACTGGAACAGACATGTATTTGGGCAAACATGTGGGTGAAAGGTTCAGTCCATCATATGATGTTGCTCTGTTCCTGAAGTAGAAATGGGCATGGAAAAGAGTTCCTTTTATGTCCCTACAGAACGGGAGAAAAAAGCCAAACTCATCATGTGGCAACAGCAGGATATGCTGATGCTTATCTAGCAAAGTAGCACTACAGTCACTGTTTTGTTGAGTTACTATAGCAGCAAAGTCTTTTCCTTATGTCACTACATAAGAAAAAAGACAAAACTAGAAAGAACTGAAATATACCAGCTGCCATCATGTGTCTGCCACTCACCTTTTCCCCACAGAGAACCCCTGCTGACTTCTTGCCCTCAGTACAGACACCTTTGCTTCTCCTTTCAAATAAAAAGAGTGATTCTGTTGACCCAAAGAGAAAAGTGACAAAAACATTCTGGTGACTGAAGAACAGTTCTGTTCACATATGTGGCAAAAAAACTTGAGAGGAGCATGCGTCCACTCCTTGACCACACACTTTCCCTTCCTTATAATTTACTCTGCCACCAATGTTGCTGTGAAAATGTCCTGCAGAATTTGAGTACAAATACATTTCTAAAAATATGTCCTATTTTCTGACAGCAGCTGACATCCTTAATGACCACCATGTGAAAAATGGGTCCACATCAAGCATTTTGATTACAAAATATCATACACATTGAAGGAGAAATTTTTGGAACTAAATCCCTGGTCCTGAAAATGGTTCCTATCTCTGGAACAGATCAGACCTTGAAATATCATCTTTCATGATACCCACACAGCTCTTTGTCTTGTTGCTTTTACATTCCTACCCCATATATTTAACTATGTTAGATCCTCAGCTGGGTGGAAAAGGCCAAAACTCAGGGAAAACTCAAGTGCATCCTGGGAGCCCCACTTCCTATTAAATGTACTAGACCAAATCAACTGAGGTACTGACCACTGCTGGCAGCTACTTCACAGAACCTGACGCGACTAATTTTTCCTAAACAGTTCCTTTTTTGGGGATGGAATAGGAAACATATAGGTGATGGAAAATGTATAAACTTGCGGAACAGGCAGAAAAAGTACACTTTCAGTTCCACAACAGGAGGAAGGGAGACAGGGAAGAAGGGAGACAGAGAGGGCAGAAGGGATGTTAAAAGTGAAGAAGGGAGGGAGAGACTGAAGAAGGCAGGAAGGCAGGCAGGCAGGCAGGCAGGAAGGAAGGAAGGAAGGAAGGAAGGAAGGAAGGAACATACACTGAAGTTTACCCATGGCAAACATGCTACAGAATTTCTTCTGTGTAAAATATCTACAGATCCATAGGAAACATACAAATTTTATGAGCTCAGACATGAAAAGCCTTTGAGAGATCTTTAAGAGCAGTGTCCATGTGCTATTAAAGTTTTTAACCTATACCTTTCACATTTTGTCAAATTGAGTTGTGACTTGGTGACAGTGCTTATACCTTGTGTGCGCGTCTACAGTGTCACCACAGCATCAGCTAGAATTTCAAAGGCAAGGTTAAAATCTCATCTACAAAATAAAATGTACCTGATTGAAATATAGCTCAGAAAATTCAACTAAATATTTTAAGGTGTGCAAAAATATTTATGAGTTAAATTAGCTCTTTACTAATACCAGCTAATTGGTCCTTACAGAAGCACACTTATGGGCAAAATCATATTAGTATTAGTGATAGCCTAACAGACTGAAACACAAGTGGGTAAGTGATATGATAGGTATGAGGCTAAAAAGTTAGAAGGGGCTACCGGGGGTATTAAAACTCATGGTTTCCATTCTTGTGCTTTGATTGTGCTGTTTTCCTTCCAAATTTTCATACAGTTTTTCAAAAGATACCTAGTGATTAACCATTAACATATGCTTTCCTGGCCCACCATATCCTCCAACCCTCACAATGAAAAGAAAAATCCTAAACAACCTCCAGACAAATAATTCAGTTTCTAAAGGAGGTTCAGTACAGTTATTTTCTAATTGCAGACAAGGTTTTTTGATATTTACAGAAAAATGCAACTACCTTGAAAAAAACAGTGAAACAATATGGGAAGAGTGACCACAATAACTACAGGAACCAAAAAAGAAGGAACAAACTCCATGTAAAGGAAAGAGGATCTTCCTCAAAGCTGGTCTAGTTCTTGCAAAATGGTTTAGACTGATAGGTTTGGAAACCAAAGGGATAGCCACAGATTTGTCATAACATAAGCAACTGCACAATACTTATCATGTCATCACTCCATTACAGGCCATGTTCTGTGCTGAAGAGATGAGATGTTTGGTCCTTATTACTGCACTCTGGGTGTCTGCTGAGATCACCCAGAAATGCTACTTTCAGTAAAACCAAGCTGCTACGCCAGAGCCCCTTTATGAATTTTTCAGATAATGTCAGATGATATAAATTCCACCACAAGAACAATTCTGATAAATACAGATTCTCATAGAGATGCATGCTGAGGTGAAAGGAGGGAAATGCCATTCAATTCAAAGTAACTGTAAGTGCCCTTCTAAAAAAAAGAATGTCACTTTTCTGACATTAGTATCACTAACACTGAAGGAACTATTTTTGCCTAGATTTGCCTAAAAATAACAGTAAGTAGTGTTCTGTCCACAAGACAGAAATGATATCTACTACATAGATTAAGCAAAATCTGAATGAAATTAAAAATAGGACTTGTGAGCTCCTAACAGTTTTTTGGAGGTTTGTCCCTTCTTCCTTACTTTTTAGTATGTGCTGTTCAATTTTATGTAATAAGCAGATTTTTTTTCCTTCTATATCAATGATCTTCTGAAGTTATCTACAGGTGATGTGTAAATTTTCAAACAAGCTTATCAAACCCATTTGACCTCTAACAGAACCATAGTGAAACAAGAATGCTGAACAGTGATTCATTCAGTGAGGAATTCTTTATATACCTCAAATGCGTTTTTCATTAAAAAATTATATTTATTTATACCGTGCATACTACAAAAGAGTGGGTTTTTTCCTGTATATATAATTCCATTTTCGTTCTTTTATTTTTTAGACTTTCTGTATTACTTGTTCCTATTAGCCTGCGAGGAGAGATGAGAGTGCAGTATAGGTAACACTACAAAGGTTCATGTGTTTTGGAAAAATGCACCCTTACTGTTCTAATTTACCTTTCTCACAAACACACTGAGCTTGCACAATATAAAACAAAACAAAGCATATCACTCAATTTAACAAGGCAAAGTAGTCGAGGTTTTGAAGAAAATAAAAAAGATGAAAGAAAAATGTCAGTGAAACAGCTTACTTTTTTGCTATAAAGTTTCTTTTTGATAAACCAGAAGGTAAATTTTTCTTAAAGTTTCTGTGGAATTCACAAATGTTTTCAGGGCTTCATGAGTGCACAAAATAAAAAAATGATCAGAGGCTTGTAACTCATAGGAACATAATGAGAATTCATAGAGAAATACTTTTCTTTTATTTTCTACAACTGGAAATACTGATTTATTAGATACTGATTCTTACTTTTGGAAACAAAAATATTGAAATGCATAAAACATGCTAAAAAAGAGGAAATCTATATTAAGAGTTTCCTCTAGAAAATGTAATAGGAGTTAAGTACTCAAGTGGACCTAAAAAGTAAGAATAATCAAAATGCACAGCAAAACAATACAGCAACAAGCTGAAACAATGGAGCATTTCTGACTCTTTGCTAAGAATAATGTTCTGGGTCAGTAAATACAGAAAAGGAACACATTCTCACTGAAGGAATATTTTATTGTATGCTGAAATATCCCTTAGGGGTTGCTTTGTTTGTTTGTTTTTTGATTTTGTTATTGTTATTCGTTTTGTAAAGAAAAGAGTCTACAACACACATCCTAATGGCTTTGGCTGTAGATTGAGCTTAAGTAAATACCATCCCTCTGTCAGTATGTTGTGGTAACTAAGGCTGCCAGTGTGGTTTACCAGCTCAAGCAACATGTGTAAACACAGGAAACAAAAAAATTCAGAGGGCAGCCTCCTTTCTCTCTGCCTTTCATAACTGCTTGCTCCTTCTCTGTCTCCTGGTTGGGCTCACTCTCTTGCTCACTATATTTCTTGGACTTTTGTTATTTTCTGACAAATCATGCGAGTGAAACACAAAACATTAACACAACTAGACATCCTTTTTCTCTGTCTTCTAATTTTATCCAAAGGGAAAGTTACCCAATAAAAAGTCCAGCATATATTTTCAGAGCTACTAAGTGCTTCTGTCATTAATTTCTTTTGATTGTTTCTATAAAACATGCCTTAATCATACTACAGCACTTTCCATTGCAAAAAAGACAACTTTACAGAACAACATAGTTAACATTATTTCCCTGTTCATTTTGATTTTTTTTTAAAACACCACAAAAATCCAGGCTATAATAAGAAGCACACAAAATTATATTCATCTTTGTTCTGTGACAAGTAGTATCAGCATTTGTATCCCCAAATATTATGCATGTTTGACAAAACAAAATTTCTACTGGTTCACATGACAAAATTCTGGGGATTTTTTTTCACTTTTATGCAATGTAGTATATAAGGAATAAGGATGCACTATTATTTCTAGTAATAATTGGCACTTGAAAAAAGCACCAAGAATTCTGTATTTCACTTTACCTCTGTTCCCTCCCCAGTATTTTTCTGTGTGTAGTCCAAAAACTACAACTGTGGTTATGGTGTACAACTACATTTTCTTTTTTCAAAATGTGTGCAAAGTTGGCACTTTTGTATTAACACTAAACACTAATACTCTTTGCTTGGCATTCATGCCCTCATACTGACCAGATCACTTTTATCTAAGTGTATTTTTTTTAAAGACACTTACTGAAAATATGGCAATAGTTTAAGAAAAAAAAAAAAGCATGGATATTATTACACATCCCCTTGTAGTGTACGAAAAAGTGCATGACTGGATTTATGTAATAGTACAAGACAAAAAAACTGTATCAAATCAGGTACTGTAAAGCATGCCAGCACCTCTGTATTACTTATATCTAGCAGGTAGTTAAAACAAGACCGTGGTTCTTTTAAAAATGTGCATTAAAGCTAACATAAATGAGTAAAACTAGGCAGCAAACTATTTTTCCTGCTTATCTAACAGCTGAAGGTAACTGTAAAAATTAAGCAAAAAAATTAGAGTTAAACCACCATCAATACAATTGTTTTACATCATAGGCCTGTCAAGGCTCAATATATATATACAAGTGTAACAGCCATGCTTAGTAGAACGTTATCCCCAATGCTTAGAAGACACAAAGACAACTAAGTAGATTGTTTTTTCTTTCTCTTTTTGTTTGTTTGCAATTTTTTTGTATTTTTGGGGGGATTTTTTGTGTGTTTTTTTGTTCTTTTTTTTGTTTCGTTTTGGGTTTGGTTTTTGTTGTTCTTTTTTGTTCTTTTTTTTCAGGCAAAAGTTATGGGAAGAACAAACTGGCTCTTTGGAGATGACCAAAAACATTCTAACAGAACTAGGGAACAACTGCAGTTTTTCTATTTGTTGTTTGTTGTTTGTTTGTTTGGTTTTGTTTGTTTTTTTATCAAGAATCTCTTCCCCCAAATTAAAGGTCCTACGTTTTTGTTTCTACTAAAAAAGAAAAAAAAAAAAAAGAAAAAAACCCCAACAACCAAGAAAGGGGAAAAAGCACCTGGTGTTTTTTTCTTTCGCTAAAAAAGAAAAGAAAAAATTATATATATATATATATGTATATTTATGAGTGTGTGTATACATATACATATACATATACATATACATATACATATATATGCATATATATGAAGGGAGACTGTATATGGCAGTTCAGATGTAGTGGGCCCTCTCTGAGAGCTGGCATTATGCTGTGTCCATCCTTGACCTAATCTACCGAAGTGAAAGGAATGTTTTTATGCAGATTGGGGTTCTGGCTGTGCCGGTTTCGGCTACGGACAGAGGAGAACATCATGTTGCACCCAGGGACTTTGCACTTGTGCATTTCTCGCAAGTGCACTGTTTTGTAGTGCACTCTGAGGGTTCCCTTGTTGCTGTACATTTTGTGGCAAATGTTACACATTATCCCACCGTTGCTCACCGAAACACTGTTGAACATGAGGGATCCTGGGACATCGGTGCCCATACCTACAGCTAAGGCAGGGGCATCTGCTTTGTGGGCAGATTCCCCGCTGTCACTTGCCCCATCGACGTCGTCCAGGAGAATACCCTCATCGCTTCCTGCATCGGATTCTCTTGAGGAATGGATACTGCTGCTGGACTGGATGCTGGAGGTGGTGCTCAGGTCTAGTACCATATAGTCTTCTGCCATGCCCCTGCCGTACCCATTCATATGGGAATCCTCAGTGCCAGCAGGCGAGGAGGTGTCTTCCCTTATGTCAAGCCCCATCTGATGCTGAGCGCCATATATCTTCACCAAAAATTCATCGCGGAGGTCCTTACTAAGGGAAGGCTGTGAAGTGTCCAAGCCCATGTCATCCAGTTCTTTGGTCAACAGTTTACGGTGCAGGTTTATGTTAGCACTGTGTCTGGGAAAGGAAGAGGGAAGGGAGAAAAGGAAAAATGTACAGTATTTTTGATTAAACATACAGTCAACAAGCACCAAATCCAAATTATGATTTACTGATAATTTCGCATAAAAATATCCTCTATCCACGTTGCTTGGAAATTTCAGTCTTTTTATAAGTGGGCAAATTGCAACATAAAAACTAAACAAAACAAGCAAATTCCCCCCCTTATTGCTTTTCTTTTTAGCTGCTGCTCCTCAACATTAGTCTCCAACAGCAGCTACAGCCCTTTTATTTGAAATTTAAAAAATAATAAATTGTACTAGCAAAAAGTACAAAATTATCTTCTTGATTCCTGAATCCCTGCTGACTTTCTTTCTCTTCGATAGGCAAAAATATTAATATATGGAATGTGTGTCTAGCCATGTTTTTATATACTTATTCATACATACATACATAAAAAGATGTTTATATTTATATATATATATATATGTATTCACATAACTCTGTAAGTGAAATATCTGAGCAAAGTAAAATAAAGGTAACCAAATAAGACATTGTCAGAGGTCCTGATTCTGGTAATTTAATTCTTGTATAAAGGGATTCAGAATCAGGCCAAACCAAGATGAAGAAGACTTGAGGGGTTTAAGAGAACAAGTCTTTGAAATCTACATGTAAGTTTCTGAAAATCTTAGTCAAAGTTAGTGATTTCATCCTTCTAAGTTGTCACTGCCACTCCTCCTTGTCCTCTTCCCTGCACTGTCTGCATGCAGTGCTGATTGACTCAAGCAGTGTAATGTCCAGTAAAAAACCCCATTATTGGCAGTGAGAATTTTGCCTCAAATCAATCAAAAACCTTAAGCATGGTTTGGTTTAGGTATTTGCTGAAGTTACTGCAGATATTCAAGGCAATGGAAAACTGTCATTGATGGAGGTGGATTTTAAACTAGATCCCAAGAGCTGCAAATTAAAAAACTCTAAAGTGTTTCACAGGATCTGGGCCTTTGCTCTCAAGAAATAAAGCTCTACATTTGCAAACAATGTAAGCCTTTCGGTTAGTAAATGTGTAAAATAGCCTATTATTTGAAACTGCATTCTACTCTCCACTTTTGGCATTGGCTTTATTAATCCACTGCAGTAGAACCTCACTGATTTGCAGTAGTGTCAGGAAACCCTCTTTGAAAAACTGCATTTTCTGAATTAATGATGCAACCAACAAACATGACGGACATCAAAACCTCAGAACACAGAACATGCTCATTTTGCTGAAGTGCTTAAGTATAGGATATCAGTGCAAAGTTTTCAGTAATAGAAAACTTTAGGGTTCAGTTTTCAGAATGTGCAGCATTGCTAAGGAAATGACAAATATTTATTCAGCTTCTTTGGAGGGTGACTTGAATTTCGAGTCAGCAAAAAAAGAATTAGCGAAGTTCTACTGCATAACATTCTTTGCAAGCTAAGGACCCAAACCCGCAATTTACAACATGCAGACTCACCAGTCTGTCTGCCCATTATAAATTGCAGATCAGAGCCCAAATGTAGGAGGGAAAAGAAGAGGGGGGTGGGGAGCGGGAGGAGGGTGGGGAAAGAGAGAGAGAAAGAGAGAATTTTAACATAGGAATAGCTTAATTTGCAAAAAGCACTAGGTACAAAACTGGCAAGGGAAGACACAACAATGATCAAATATTTTACAGACATTCAGGTCCTTCATTAACAAAAAAGGGAGAAGAGGAACAATAGCTATTAGCAATATGTCCTTATTGGAAGCTTTTATTTTAAGAAACCCTTTAAAACATACCTCTCAACCAACTGAAGTCGCAAACATGGTACAGCAATGCAATGCAAATAAATAAAACAAATGCAAATGTAGGAAGATTAAATTGATGTGGAGTAAATCTCTGTAATTTTCTAACACTTTGTGATTAATTTATCTATTGCATGTAACTTAAGGGAATAAACAAACAGCAATAGAACTAATATGTCCCATTCATCTGCAAATGCAAGTAACTGTTATCTGACATAAAACTGATACTAAAATGTAGTTTAATTGAATTGCGTGTGCTTGGGATACAATTATTCCAGTAAGGGGGTGGTCTAGAACAGAGGATTTCTCTCCTAATGAGAGACAGTTGAGAGGTATGGGCAAGGGTGGAAAAAAAGTGGAGAGTATTTCTTGGTTTTGTCCCACATGGGAAATACTCTTTTCACACAAGCAAATATAGCACCATTGCTTTTTTGAGGCATAGAAGTGTAATTATGCATATCCCCACACTGCACTTAGGAAGGCTGAGCTTACCTTGTGATAAGATCAGCTTTCTAATCTTTTGCTAAATTGAGATCACAAAAGAGAGAGAGGAGCGGAGAAAAGAGAAAGAAAGGGGAGGGGGAGGAGAGATAGAGAGAGAGAGAGAGAGAAAGAGAGAGAGAGAACAAATTCACATTCCAATCCAGACATATCTGGTTAAAAAAAAAATCTGAAACCAATAAAACACAGACTTAAAAAAAAGTCTTGATTGTGAACCTGGTTTTTGTCAGCTGTAATATCATTTATACTGTTGTCCTGATGGATACTGACTCAATCACACAATACAGAAAACATAATGCAAATTAATCAAAGTATATTCACACCATACCGATTATTATCCACAAATGAGTTCTGAACAGATGCATGCAGTGCACATACATGAATTATAAACAGTAGTCCTGATGGTCCCTTGCCTTCCTGGTTTCAGATGGAATATAGCTCCGTGTAAAGTTGCTAAGTGCAGTACAGGAAACGCTTACTGTGAAGGCCTGTCCACACTGACCAGAGTTATTAAATGACTGTAAAAGCACATTTGTGCTTATCATCATAAGGCTAACTGCAAACTATTCATAAAGTACTCATGTGTGTACTTATAATTTCTCCCCTTCTCTCCCCTCTTCACTCCTGTGTTATGGGAATTTGTTTCAGCATACAAGCTAGTTAGGATAACTGTAATTGTTGCTTCCATGCATTTGTACTTTCTATTTCCTTGGTTTTCTGCTGAGAAAAACAACAGTCAGGCATGCAGTGAAAAAACCTTCAGCATTCACTAAATGAAGAGATAAGAATGAACTGCCATGTTAAAGAGGGGGCACCAAGCCCCACGTAGACAAAGGCCATTCTGAGAAAGACCAGTGGAGGGATGCAAACTCTGCTGATGCTCTGATAAGAAGAGATGCCTCCCTTATTAAATTCTCACTTACAGCAGTAACAATCAGTAATCTAGTTAAAGTATGTACCAGCCCATAATATCTGTCAGGCAAACGATGTGCAGAAATGTGCGGACCAGTTCTGGCACCCTGCTCAGTAGTGTCCCTTTTCCGCTGTCAGCAGTACTGTTGGATTCTCCTAATATAATTACATTGACTTTTATTCAATTAAGTGCCATTCCTAGCCTTAAAAAGAAGCTACTTTATCAATTGATTCAGGTGTAAT
Source organism: Melozone crissalis (assembly GCF_028551555.1). Classification (NCBI taxonomy): domain Eukaryota; kingdom Metazoa; phylum Chordata; class Aves; order Passeriformes; family Passerellidae; genus Melozone; species Melozone crissalis. The sequence continues at coordinate 41,773,651 of NW_026535783.1, read as the reverse complement.
GCAATAATAAAGATGAACTCATGGCAGTGCATTAGCTCTGCTGTTCATAACTTCTGAACATAGGTTCATTCATAGCAGTCGATTTCCATTATGCAACCACAGTTCAAAAGAATTGATTCTTTTACATTCATTTCTTAATCTATTTCACTTGTGCTTAATACTGTCCCTAAATATCATTTGTGAAAATATTCTAGTGGAGAAGGAGGTATGAGTTGTGAAAAAAATTCATTTATTTAGATACTGAAGTTTTGAGATCTTATTAAAAACCCGAAAGTCTCAGACCCCCTTTTGCATACCAAACACACATTTTCCATCCTAATCCTACCCTTTCTCCTCTGCTTTGTCACTCCCAAACCCTAGGAGACCCCTATGAGCCCTCAGCCAATGCTAACCACCTGTCATCTTGTTCATCTGCTCCTCCCCATGACACCTAAAGTTTCTTGCTTCAGCTATTCTGTTCCCTGATGTGATTTACAGAGCTCCTTACGTCTTCCTCCTCTGCTCCCAGGTATGTGTAAACAGTGGTCCCAAAGTAAGCCGAGGCACAGCCTGGGCAGAGTGATTTGTGCCAATACATGAATACTGCCATCAAACAGACAGAAAATCTTGAAGCAAAATATGCCAAAACCTGCTGAGCTTCATCTTGCCATGGCTTCATTACTTCTCCTACCTCAGCTAGCTAATTTAAGGCCATCTCTGGTGTCATTTGCAACACTTCAACTGCTGCTGTATCTGCAGGGAAAAGAACTTAAAGAACCTAAATGATTGGGAGAAATAAATACATGTGTATGAAACAAAATATTTGACCTTATTAAATCCTTTGAAAGCCTCTGGACTTCCTAGATTGTTCATTTGTACATCAACTACCAGAATGGCATTTGATCCTCACAGTGGAAATGTTGTGTAGAGAGAACTGGTGATTGAAGTCTTCCAGACAGAAATATGCCATCAAATGAGTTTAACTAAAGGCATATCTCACTCTGCTTCATTTACTATACCTATCAGTTCCTAGGCTACAAGGGATGGTGAGGAGGGCTGGTTCTGAAAATACCGTCTGGGGCAAAGAATTTCCAAATACCTGTTGAGGTCTGTAGTACATGTCAGATACTATAAAAATGAGGAGTGTATTTTTTCCAAGATGCTTTGAATTGTAGCTTGGTGTGGCAAGGAAGTTTGAGCAAATTCTAGGACCCAGAAGATCTGATTTTTTTTAACATAAATACCACACTTTCCAAGTTACTGTTAATTAATTACTTAGATGGAAGGCAAAAGTGTATGCAAAGCTCTCACTAGAGTGAATTTGGCTAAAGAGTAGAGCAGTTCTGCCATGAGGATAATAATGATAATGATCATACACATAAGATGTGTGGTTGTGGTGAAATGTCAACCTCTGAGTTCACCGCTGCCTTTTCAGACAGGAACTTCAGCAGCAATGCAATGCAGAATCCCACAAGAGTTACAGAAGCTCCCTGATTCTGGGCATGATCTCACTTGTGTTACTATTTTCCTCCTCTTGCGCAGTTCATGGAAGTATTCTTTCTTTACCAGAATTCACTGTTGGTTACACTCCACCTACTACTTGCAAATTTTTTAGTGACAAATGCACTGTGCACCAACCGAAGGACGGGGATTATAAGCCTAGGAAATATGGTAAATTAAACGTACATTCTATTTACACAGATCATAAATCCTGACTGGGATCTCTTTAGCAGTTTCCTTCTATACTTGTCAAGGAATCTGATTTTGTTAATTTACTGTCCATTTGTTGGAAAGAAAAAATGTAGTGGCCACTTTAGTTTAGTTTTTTTTATTTAGTCAGTCTTTTAATTTCATTCTGAAGTGAGGGAGAAGGAATTTATCAGAGTAGAATTTGTCCTGATATAGAAATTGGCATGAGTCCTATGGATGACTCAAGGCCAAATTTGGATGTGGCCATAGCTGCAGTCCTATCTTCACCACGGCAAACCTCATCTCTGATGCACAGAGCAGAAAGAGAGAATTCAGATTAAGAGAGCTGGTTTTTTTAGATGTGAGCATTTTAGAGCTGTTTATTTAGATGTGAGCATTATAGAGGGCACAAAACTAACTGCATGAAAAATTAGAATGTGTTCACAGCTCAGAACAGGACAGGGGGTTGAAAATTAAGCATATGGTATTATTTTATTAATTATTTTAGCATGAAGAAAGTACGATTACACTTAAATATTATGGGATGAGGGAGAGAAAAGGAGTGAGAATGAAAGAGATGCACATTTGTTACGAACTGTGTAAACCCATTTTCCACTGCTTCATGCAGTGAGACAGAAAAGCCAAGCCAACTGATGTCCCAGTTAAATGTCCTAACTACTACTTCTTGTCTGACTGTAAATGACAAAGCTCCCTGATAAAGATCTCAGTCAATCATCAAAGTAAACTGTATTGTTCATTAAAATTCTGAAACTATTCCCACATTTCTAGTTGTATCCAGCCACAACCATTCTTCCTATATTTCCAAGAAAGCCACCGTCCCAATTTCTTACATTTCAGATATTCTGAACATGACTTTTCTGGCAAACACATGATTTGATAAATTAATACCACCTAGCCCTACCATTCTTACACTGCAAAGAAATCACAAACAGAATGTGACAGCAGGAGGCCATCAGTCTTCAGTGGGCTTTGTTTCAAGATCAATAAGTGATCCCAGCATTAAGTAACACTATAAAATTATATTTTGAGACTTAATGCATGTAAAGACAGCATAAAATTATTTTTTGTCTAATTATGTTTTTTCTGAGTGACAGTAGATTTGTTTTTTTTAAAGAAGACAAAAGCTACTATTGGGTTGTAAAACCTGAAAACGCAAAATCTTCAAAGGTTTGAGAAGATTTTGTTAGAAAATCAAAGGCCAGAACACAATTGGCTGGTGATTTATGTATAAACTGATGAACCACTGATTAAAGCTAGATATGGAAGTTACTGCTCCAGTTGTACAGGCCCCATAAAAGCTATCCTCCTGCTATACTTAGTTTACAACTAAGCTCTATCAATCTGGTTTAAAATATAAACAATGAAATTTTCATTACCCCTCCTCTGAGATTTTTTTCTTCAGCTCAGTATTCAGCCTTCATTTTTACCTTTAATGAAATGTTAAAGGAAAATTTTCTTTGTTTCTCTTCACCTCAAAGGCAAAGAGAATTAAGACTTTTGGTTTTGTTTTAAATTTTCACACAATTTTAGTTTCTAACACAATTTAGTAATATGTTCTTACCTCAATTTCATGTCCCTTTCCTGCTTGTTTAAGCCTGCAACCCATAGAAAGGCCCAAAATAGGTGAACACTATGGAAAGTAAACCCAGAATTTTATGGTTTCTCAGAATCTCTGCAGACTGAAAGTGCTGAGTTTCATGCAGCTAAAATCAAAGAACCAGAAAGTAAGACTGACTCTGGCTAAATATAACAGTGTACATATTTATGAGAAAGAAATGGCCTCAATTCTGATACTTCTTCAAGAAAGAAGCAGCAATCATTTCTCCCATTTGGTTACGAGAACCAACAATAAAACAGTTCCTGGTATTTAATTAGTAGCAGAAACTGTTAAAGAAATTATTGTCTCACTTACTGTTCTAATTTTGGCACTCTATCAGCAGTCTTTGATACAGGGTTTGTTTTGTTTTGCGTTCTTTTAATTAAAAAGAAAAAAAATCCATAAATCTAAGCAAAGATTGTAACAGTTTGAGATCCTGATCTGACCTAAATTATAAAATTCACATTCATCTGAACAAGGACAAAGTTTAAGTCTGGACATTAGTGCTTCGATGTATTAGATCATATTTGATTTGCCTCTGAGTGTTAGGGGAAAAGTAGGTATAGAGGCTACACTTCAGAAAGAGTCAAAGCAAAAATACTATACTACCTGATAAAACCATGGCATTTCTACATGAAAAAGGTAATAGCATCAGCTCTTAAGGCCTAAAATTGCACAGAATCTGAAAAATATTAACCTTTCATAGGAAGAAAATTCAAAAGGTAAAATACAGTTCAGCACCTATTAAAAAAAGTAAAAAAACCCCCAGTGCTTATTAAATACAGGAAATAAAGGACAAGCAAGTTCTTGCAAATTAAAGATGTGGAGCCCAGTCATTTCAATCCCTTTCAATATGAAACAAATCACTCACACTGGTCACGGAGACAGCTCCCTCTACACTCAAATTATTCACTTGAAGATAAGCTCCTATCAAACTCTTTAGGGGTTTAACTAATTTACTGCACAGATACGGCACGTCTGTTGTAATAACAGGTAGGATGTATTGGGGTCGACCATTTATCAGAATTAGACTTCTTTTTTCAATTCACAGTGAATTATGCTGCCTACACTGCTCCTCTTTCTCAGAGCTTCCCATCCCCTTATGGCCCCTAATGTGGCAGGCAAACAAAATTGACAGTCTCATCTTGTCAACAAGGGGTGATTCTCCTGAGAAGCGATTTAACTTTGCAGAGGAAGCAATGTATTAATGTGCCTGTCCCAGGAATGTTAATCATCTTCAAGCTCCCTCTAACTTTGACATGAACAAAATCACCAAATTTGTTTACTAAATGAATTGTAATATGCTAATAAGAGAGCATGACATATATGGTAAAGCCAAACAGATGGTTTGTTTACTCCACTTTGCAACTTTATAAATGTTGTAACTCTGAAGATGCTAGTGAGAATTATTGGTTTGTTGGCAGTGGCAAACATGCCTTTTGCATACTTAATCCACAGTTAGAGTCAGAAAACAATTTATCATCACCATGGAATGCATAAAAAATGTTAATGCAGTGATAGCATTTAGGAAGGCAGGATAGTTGATTGTGTGGGCAAATAGGTTAAATATGAAACTGATATTTGTTGGCAATTTTTGCTACCAAATAATTAGAAAAACCCAATCTGTCAGGCTTGGGACTTTTGAAAGGTGCAATAATTCAGTACACGCCTGTTGAGGTGTTTAATGAAATGGTCCTTATGGTGTGAACAGAATTATGCATTCACAACAGTTGTGCATGCTCAGAAGCATTGAGGTTATGGTGAACTCTTTAATATATTAATATTGTTGTCCATTAAAGATCAAAAGATGTTAAAAACTAAAAGCACAACGACTGGCATACTTGCCAAAGTTGCTGAGAAACTATCAGAACTGTGTTGCAACACTTCAACCTCTCACTTTACTAGCTGCCTGGAAGCAAAACAGACTCATTACAAAATAGCCAGCACTGTTGGACGGGCTGAGAAAGTTTAGAATAAGAGGATTTATCTGACAGAATATTTTCTAAGTGAACTAACGCAGTGTCACAATGTTACAGGCACAAGAAGTCGTTATACATATGACAAAGTCCTTTGATGGGCAAAACAGGTGCTTAGCACTGCTGTCGATCACTCAAAAGCTTTTTCTACAATTTACACAAGCTCTACAGAGAAGTTTAGCTGGTGCAGTGTACTGCAGTCCTGCATGAAGTGCTCATATCCACTCTGTGGAAGTATTTGCTAGTCCTTGACACAAGATGCATTTTCCCTTAAGATATACTAAAGGAATGAAGAATACATGCATTAATATTTCTTTTCAAACCTAAATGATCTAAATTTTACATCAACCCAGTTTTGCAATCAGAAGTTTTCATCCTTCATTTAATTTTACTGCTAGAGCCAAAAGTGATAATTTTGCAAGTTTTTGACAAACACACCCTAAAGTTCAGCATGCCACTCATGAATTTTACTGAACTCCAAGTTTCAGTTTATGCAGAAATAAAGAAAAAATTCAGATAGATTTCCTAGTTTTCCCCTAGCTCTGATTTCAAACCAAATATTTTCTCTAGATGTTGATGCACAGCAGCACATTATCTCATGGTTTGCTTAGGAGATTTACAGATTCTTTATTGATTGAACCTCAAGTTCAAAATAATAATAATAAAACCTGAGGTCGAGGGATAGTTTTGTACAATTTCAGGTGCCACAGCAAATCTGTAAACCATTTATTTTGATGAAAATACAATAGTAATTCTCATTCCTAATGTTTGTTTGTCTAAAAATGCTGTTTTTATTTATATAATACCAGAGGAACTATAAAACCAAATATGATGTGGCATTTCAATAGGGTTCCTCTTTAGTAATTTTAAATTACTAAATAAGGACCGCTATCAGGTCCACAGATAGCTGATTATCCTAAAACCTCCTTTCATCGATGCCCCAACTTCTCAATAATTTCAATCCTCTGAGATCTTTCCATACATGCTATTGTCAGCATTTATTAAATTCTCAACTTTTTACTCATCCACAGGAGAATGTGCAAAGATATCTAAGTTCAGTTTGCTGTCCAAGGATTATTTTGGAAGAAACATTAGTAGCTGTCCCAGCCTGGCGCTTATATCTCATTTGAAACATCTACTCATTCCCGACCAACAAAAAAAATTTCAATAAAGTACTTTTACTGGTTTAACAGCAGTGAGCTCCTGGGATTGTCAAAGTGCTCAGTCTTTTCCGAGGAGAGAAGGAATCAGCAGCTCAAATATAATTAACCTTCCATTCTCAATGCAAACTGCCACGCACAGGAGCTCTGCAGTCTATTAGTGAAGTTATAACGGCCAACAGGCAGAGGCAAAATTGGTCAAAAAGTTGGCTGCTGCTGTCATATTTTTAGAATTATGATTAATGACACTAATAATGCGGATGATTACTGATACGTGTATCTCCTGCAGTTTATCATATTGCACTGGCTGCCTACGTCCACAATAAACATGATGCTATCATTTACCTCTTTATTGAAGGCAATCCTTCTCTTGAAGGAGCACATTCTAATTACTTTGTAATGTTTTATGTCTTAAACATTTTGCAGCTCTGGACCTTGCCAACTGCTTCATGTCTACCATTGATTAATTACGGAATGTTTAATCAAAATTTAGAACCTAATGCAGTCATTTATGAATGCGCTGCAGTGCCAAGATAGTTAGGCTGCCGTCCCAAGCTTGGAGAGTGCTGGGTTCAAAATTAAATCCCAGAAATCTGGAAGATGCCAAAGATTTTACCTCGAGTGATTTGAGTTAAAAAATCTTACTTCAGTGGATGAATGACAGGCACCCACTCAAAATGAAAGGTCTTTGTTGTATATGTATGTATGCTTGCATTTTCCTATCACATTTTTCTTCTTCTTCAAATGTCTTAATTTTTCTCTTTATGCCATTGTTGCTGCAGTTGCAGCCCCTTTACAAGCCTTCCTTGCTGCTAAAGCTCCTGCAAACACCAGTCAAGAGAGTGTAGTTTTGAAGTGGTTAAACGAGTGAAAAATAATTTGCAGGGACAAATACATAAGTTTTTTTTTAATGTGGATTTTTATGGTACTGTCATACAACCATTCACCGTTGAAGTTAAGTGTTTTTTTAATACCATTACTGAACTGCTGAAATGGATGCTAATATAGCTTGGAGTGCTAATGTCAAATCCTGGTAATAAAAAAGACAGACTGCTGAATGAAATAATTTCAAGTAAAAAATAGAACAAAAGTGCTCTCACTCTCGCTCTACACTTTTATTGAATTGGGACTGACTGAGCCAATTGCTTTAGAAGTCTGTAAAACACAATTACTAGTGAGCTGACTGACCCAGCAGTGCCCCTTCTGTGACAGAACAGACTAAAAAGGCTGCAGAATTAGAGCTGTTCCCCTATCTGGCTATCAGACCCGAGAGATATCCAGTGCAGGATCTGTTATCATTCCTGCCAGGGCCCCTCCTCATGAAATCTTGCTTCTCAGTCTTGCATAATACATAATATATATATTGTAGATATATCTGTGTGCATCTTCATCTTGAAACAAGGGCTCATTTACCATCTGAGAGGGAATCCAAGTTCTCTTTCTATCCATTGTACTTTTACATCCTTAACTAATAACATAATGTATGTCTTTCTTTCAGTACGCGCATCCACAGGCACACATACCTTTGGTCTATTTTTATTTCCGCATATTGTGTGTAAAACACAAAACCTTACAACCTAAGGTTTACAGGCAGCAAAATTAACTATGTCCCATTTGTATTTTCTGTTGTAAGTAACTGTAATTACTTTCTTTATTCCGGCATAACAAAGAAAAGGAGAGAGGGAGGAAGAGGGAAAGAAAGGGGAAAAAAAATGTATTGAACTGGAAATGTGAAACACTTTTCCCTAGTTAATAAAATAAGCAATAAAGTTTGTAAAGCACTGAAAAAAAATTCAGTAACACTGGAAATAACAACTTATAAATCCTATAATTTACATTTGGTGTTTTAGACTCTTATAGTTTGACACAGACATACAGCTTGGGACTTTCTTACCCCTCTTTGTTCAAAAGAAAAAAAAAAGAAAACCAAAGTGACATCAAAAAATATCTTCTTATTACAATCTTATTCTTTCCTTCTCTTCCTCTGCTTTCCCCACACAAAACAAACCATTTTACATTTATTCACAATGCCAACAAAGTCCTGCAATTCTTTCTCCTTTATGGGAGCATACATTTCTGGCAAATCTAAAACCCTTTCATTTCTCTTCCAGGTCCATTTATATGAAGCTTGAAGGTGCCTCATGGCAAGAATGTTAAATTATTTCTTAGACAGATCTTTTAAAGCAATGCTATTCAGGGCAAACTTAAATGTGAAATAGACTCTTAATTAAAAAAATAATTTTAAAAATAGTTTTCTCAGCACACGGTAAACTGCTCATTTAGAAGATGTTGCTGGAAAGCAGGAAACACTACAAAAAGCCTTGGATTTTTTTTTAGAAGCAGTGGGCTTAAAACTGTTCTCAGGAAATATCCAGTGTTTGCCATTAAAATTTTAACTTGTGATGAGCGATAAGAGGTATCTCACCTGAGATATTCCTGTATTACCTCAGGTCCCAAAAGACCATCTGAGGTACCTCTAGAGGTACCATTAGAGAACATTTTATGCGTACGTGCTGGACGTGAATGAGTGGTTTCTACTGAGGTACTACAGCATAGCATCACAAATACTGATACATGATGTGTGGCACTGCTTGCCTGAAGAGACAAAGGATAGCAAACTTCTAGTACTGCTAGTCAGGATTAAGGGGTAGTAAAAAGCTGTGCACAGTGTCTTGCAGTGCACTTGCAGTACCTACACAGTGCTCTCTTCCTTGACACTGTGGAGCACTTAATTCTCTTTCATAACTCTGTGTGTCTTCCTTCAGGATCACTCTGAGATAAGCAGTGAGCAGCGTTTTTAGCTTTACCACCAATATTTTCTAATTGAACAGTATATTTCTGAAACGATAGGCTCTACTTCAAAAATTTGCTTTTACTCCCTGTCATATTTGCTAATGACTAGCAACTTGTATAATCATAAAAAATGTTCCAGGTTTAGAGAAGTTGGATTTTGAGTTTTCTTTCCCCAGAGCCCATAAATTGACAACTGTTTTTGAGTAACATATTTTCCTATGATGTATTTCAGTGGAAAATTCTCCTGTCTCACCTGCCTCAGTGGCTAAGATGTATTTTGTCAAAAAGCAATGGAATAGAAATCCAAATGATCTTTGTTTTAACATACTGATCACCTGCTACATAATTCTACTTCAAAATACATTTTGAAATGTCAACCTCTATCTAGATATACTGATAGAACTGGCACACTATCATTTAACAAAGCGTTATAGCTATTTTGAGGCATCTACACATGGTAAATTTTCCCTCTTTCAGGTTTTTTTTTTTTTGTGTGTGTGTGTGTGCTTGTTTGTTTGTTTGCTTGTTTGTTTTCATTCATAAGACTTGCCTCACCAATTTTCTTACTCACATTAATTCGTATATGTCCCAACACAGTCACTCAGTTCATGTTCCAATGAATGAAACAGCTCAAATCTAGGGGAAAGAGCAGCATCGTCATTATGGGGAAAAGAAAATGGTCTCAGCTATTAATAAGCTTTGGTCAGGGTATAAGAGCTGATGAAAAGTTTACCTCTTGAATTGATAGTTTCTCTTTTCAAACAGACATGCACAGCTGACAAATGAATGGATCATGATTGTATGACAGCATTTACCTGCCTGTCTCTGTCCTTCACTGAAAGCTGTAAATCCAAAGGGCAGTAATAAATTTGTTTCCCTCACTGTTCATTATTTCTCCCCAGACTCCTGCACCTGAGAGTGTGCAGTGTCTTGTTCCACCCAGATTTTTGGATGCAGTGTCCTGGTGTTATCTTCTATCTGTAAACCACAGCTTCTTTCACTGCAGCAGAAATCTTATAACCTTCTGCTCTAAAGTATAAAAGAACAGCTAGAGGCTTTTCCTGCAGGAACTTATGTAGGTAGATGTTTTATTCAACCCACTTCCAAAAGACTCTAGGGAAGATGGGACATCTTCATAAATGGGAAACAGCTTTAGATTTACTCAGATGAATGGAAAATAATTGTCTCCCACTCTCTGGAAAATTTGTGGTTCTTTCAGTATTTTCCAGGAACCTAGGGGCAACCAGGATATTATGATAGGCTGTCATGTTCCCTGTCCTGTCTTCCCAGATAACCTTATTCACCAAACAGAAAACACACAGAACTTATGCAGGAAACTTGGACAAAACACATTAAACATTTACACTATTTGTCACAATAAATACCAGGCAAAAATATTGTTCAATACATGTTCTGCTTTTGGCTAGTCTTTTCAATATTTTACTTATGCTTCCCACCTATGTTAATCCTGGTGTAGCAGTGTGTTTAAATAAACTTTTCAGGTCACTGAAAATATCTTGGCTCATTTGCAGTTCATATAAAAATGAGGCTTCTTGAACTGCATAAAAAACTGTATTCTCCCTCTCTTAGTGACATGATTTTGTATACCAAAGCAGCACAAGAAAATGTAGACAGCAAGTTGTTTTAAAAAACAACCACCACCTCCAATTCAAATCCCAAATAAATGACTGTATGTAGTTGGAAAAAACTCCCTCCACACCAGAACTGATGCTTCGATATTTGCTCACATAAGCAGACTCGTGCTTCAATTTTTTAATTTTCTTTTAAATTTAAAAATCTTATTTAAAACTGACTTAAACATCTTTTCAAGACATTTTTATATGCATTCTAGTTTTAATTCCGCTTCTTCTGTTCACATTGGTGAGTATGCAATATGACAGGCAGTCTGTGTTCAACATGACTACTCATGGAAGAGGTTAGATCAGTAGATCTCTGTTAGGGGTGGCACAAAATGTTTCTTTATGATACAGCTTCTTTTGGGTAAGGAAGAGTTATGTGAACATTAGCAATGACACACATCTTAGTGTCTCTGCAAGAGAAAACCTAATGGTTCATTCAATTGTATTGGATATGCAGCTAGTCTCTTTGTGAACTGCATCACAACCAGAAACAATAGTACAGGTGTAAAATGTGTTTATATTTTTTAAAATGTATCAGATACAATTTTTGTCTCTTCACAAATGGTTCATCAAATACCCAGTGTCTTAAAACTGGATTTTCTTGTTCTTATTGGAGGAAATTCAAGTTGTATGAGACAGATAATTATATTTGGGGAATACAGTAATAATTATCATGGACAGATGCAAAGTCTTATATTTCTTGGAGCTAGAATTGAGAGCATTTATAGAAAACAGTTCTCTAAAAAGTTATTTGCAGAAGATTCCAAGCCCAGTAGGAAGATTGTGTCAAGGAGGTGATAACAGGAGGCAGGTAACAGATTTCTCACATCTTCACCTCCCTTGATAATGTTTGCAGTGGCTCATCATAGGTAACTGATGTTAATTTATTCAAGCACACCTGTACAAGGGCCGGAAGTCAGGTAACCAGACAAAAAGTATCTCTCTGCTTTTTCCATACAGCTACCCAGAGGCCCATATCTGCACAAATTTAGTTCTGGAAACATCAGCAGGTTTTAATAAACCACCTACAGATGTCTTGCTCCATACAAATCAAGGAGTTTACGTTTCTAAATCTGGACTGATTTAACTTGCAATCAAATGGCATGATCACACTTGGCATCAATAGTTGCCTCATATTTATTTATAAGTCACCCTGAACAGATATTATTTTGTTTTAAAATTTATTCATGGGGCTCAATTACCTTTCCCATCTTGTGGAACACACACACACATGCACGCACACACACATGCACGTGCATATGCATGCATGCTCAGTTTTTGAGAAAACTTAAACCTAAATGACAAACCTGAGTAATGAATAGTCCTACTTAAGTAGCAAACAGACAAAAAATAAAAAGTTTTGGTTTGTTCTTCTGAACAGGTACATTGAGAATTAATTTATTTTCCATACTTTGAGAGAAAGGAAAACATATCACCTATTGTTATTAATGTTGTATCCTAGCTTGAACTCCTTATTTAAACTGGTTTTAATAGTGTCAATATTGATGTTCAATGGGGATTTAGCATGCATTAAGTCCAACTGAGAAGATGGCTCTATTTCTCCTCCAAAAAAAAAAAGTTTCTCAGCAAGACCTAATGAAGGCAAAAGGTCCACCTACCACCTGTTTCATCACTGGTTTTGACCATAAAATTCTTGGCTCTCATAGGTGAGAGACCAAAATGAAGCCAACCACTCTAAGTTGCACCTTTCAGACTTTTACTTCTGACTTAGATGAAACTCTGGCATTGCTTTCCCCTTTGGTCAGGAAATAATTCTTCCCCCCATCCACATGTCTCATCCACTGTTCAGGATCATTCTCTGAGCAGCTGTACCCTGTGCTGACTTCAAGGATTATCTACACCCATCTCTTTGTAAGGAAAACTCATTGTGTGCTGGGATAAAACTCATAGATGAGGCTGGGAAAGAGATCCCAGGGGAATCTGACTGTGGCCACTGGCCCTTTCTTCTCACTTGCAGGCAAGATTTTCTCTGACTCCAGAGAGAATTCAATCCACAATGGCAAATCATTCCATTCAAATGGTCAGTCCTCAAGGGAATGTATCTTCTTCCCATCTCTTTCCTGTTTAAAAAGTTGCTTGAAAAGATGTCTTTCCACTCAAAAGGAGGCTTATGACATTGTTTCTAACAAAATTTTTAATATTGTCTCTTTTCCTATTTATTCTCCATAGTCTTTTTGCAACAAGACTTAGCCTGAACATCATGTCTTCAGAAGAAAGGACATCTGAAGTAAATACAGGAACAGAAATGGATGAACAGATATTCAGGAAGTGGTTGCTGAAGTATGGAAGAAAAAGTGGTTCACTCAAGTCTAGTGCTTCCAGGTAAAGAAGTCAGAAAGACTACTCTCAGGAAAAGACCAAAAAAATCTAGGCATTAGGGGTGATTTAATGAGTGATGCTACTGGTAACTCAGAATTGAAAAAAAAAAAAAACACATGCAAAGTGGGACTCTAAAATCTTCTGGTGATCTTGACCATAATTTGCAAAGATTAGCAGTGGTTTAAAAAAAGTGGATATTCCAACACTGCAGGCAGAAGGATATTTATGCAGGTGTTGACCTTGGCAGGAATGATGCAGGAATGATAAAGATAGATTTGGTCAACCTTAGCACAAATCGCTACATGATGCTTTCTTCAAAGGCAGGGTTTTCAGCTCTGACACAGATAAAACCCCTCCGTTGTCCAAGCAGCACTGCTTTTTCTCCTGATGCGATATGCTACCTCTGGTAACAAGCAGTCTGTATCACAATTCCTGCTTTCCAAAGCCCCTTTTACAGCAGCTCCACTCGCTGTAAACAATCTGGGGGTTTGTGTATGTACAAGGGGGAATATTTGATTAACCTTTGATTAACTAGAGTTGCATTGGTAAAGGACTTCAGACAAATCAGATGCCTCTAAAGGAAACAAAAGTAATCAGCCAATGTTATCTATCTTCACTTAAGCTTGTATTTTATTATAGAACATAGCTGGAGTTGTGAGTTTTAGATATCTAACTAGTTATACTGGGATTAACAATGTAACTAACACAATGCTAGTCATAGGCTTCATAAAATGACAAAAAGAAAAAAAAGGATAAAAACTTCACAAGACTGTAAGCTATGGAATAGCAAGAACTCTGATTTCATTACAGAGATAGTACTGGAAGTACTGAAAAAAAAATTTCATTTTAATTTTTAAAGCAAAGACACTCCAGCTAATCAAAGATTATATGACTCATAGCACAAGCAAATCACAGAGACTTTTGTAATGAGTGCAAAATGGGACACAAATCCATTTCAAATATTATCCATGAGTTATTGCGTGCTGTAGGTAGCTAACCCTTATTTCTCATACAGCAACTGTTAGCAAAACACTCCTGAGTTTTTAAGTGAAATTGATTTAAGAGGTCAGAAGAAGTTCTCACTTTGCAATCCTATTAATCTAATTATCTAGTTATCTTTTTGGTGGTCTCCATAATCTGAAAAGCTGACAACTGCATATACTCCCTCTTGAGAAAAAAAAAAAAGAGAGAAATATATATATTCAAAAGGATGATGAGAAAAAAATCGAAAACAAATTTAATGGAAAAATTTTGGAGGTAATTAAACAGATTGCAAAAGACCCCCAAACAAACAAACAAACAAAACAAAGAAGCAAACAAACAAAAAATCACTCCCACAACAAAAACAAAAATACCCAACCCAAACACCCCCTAAAAGAGGGGGCAGGGAAGAGAATACATAGATTTAATTTTTACTTCCTAGTTTTTTTTTTTAACAAAACTGTCAGTTTTTGGACAAAGTATTAGAAAATGTTACTTAAATCTTTCATTTGCCTTCTTTGACATACTGTACATATGCTTTCATTTCTGCACATTTCTAGATATTGCACTTCTAGATAAAAACGGATAGCCCAGGGAAGTTTTGTATATGTTTCTTGCTCAAGTATCTAAAAGAATTATCATGAACCATGAGAGAATTTCCTGGTTCTTTAATGGCATTTCCTGACTACTGTTATGAATCAAAACTGATACACAACTAATAAAAACTAGTAGGGCACACAAATTTTACCATGCATGCTCAGTTTTTGAGGAAGGTTTGTAGGATTATTCATTACTCAGGTTTGTCTTTTAGGTTTTCCTCTTTTTGAGGAAACCTAAAAGACAAACCTGAGTAATGAATAATCCTACTTAAGTAGCAGATAGACAAAATGAGAAGTTTTGTCCTTGAATTTTTGAATTACCTTTGAATTTTTTTAATTACAGAACCATTAAAGAATATAATATGCAAAAAAAAGTCTTTTGTCCCAGGTGCAGCACATAACTGAATCATATTCTGAATGTTACTAATGGAATGATGTAAGAAGAGGGCCTTGTCCATTACACAAGTCAAAATGATATGCAAATAATAATTTTATCTTTAAATCAGCAGCCTGCAATTTAAGACACTAAATAATTTTTTTTATTTCATGTTTCTTTCAATAAGCTTAATAGTAGTATCCTATGTATATCACAAAAAAATTCAAAATGTGCCCTATATGCAGGTTCTTGTCTTGGAAAAATTTTATGCATGTCGTCACAGTCACTCTTAGAATATCTAAAACTTTACTATGCTAACTTTATTACTACCTTGATCTTTCAATGTATTATGGTTGAAATTTAATACACTGCATAAAGTTCCACATCCTAAAGCTAATCAACTCTTGTATCACATGCTCAATTCAAAGCTGTTTTGTGGAGTACATGACTGATTTTTCATAATTCATTTAAGGAAACAGACTGACTAAACCAAATTCTTGACTAACAAAGATTATGATTTCAGGAACTGAAAGGGGTTTCACACATCTAAGCTTAGCATAGATTTTGCCACTGATTCAAATACTTCCCTTGTCAAATTCAAGACTCATAAAACTTATCAGCACACAGCAAGAAATTGAATCTTAATTTAGATCTACCTGCTTTGTATCCAGTAGTTTAACCTACTGAAATGCAAGCTTCCTAGATTGTGCCTCTTAGGTGTTTTGAACTTGTATTCTTATATTTGTTCATATTTTTCTGTTTAATGGATTTCATAAACGATAAGAGAAGACATGAGATATTTAGGGACGGTATTCTTCATCAAAATAGTGAATTTTGGCTCCGCAGTATCCTTAACACTAACTTACTTTCATTTTAAAGGATGAGAAACATTCCCTTTCAAACACATCAATTTCAATGAAAAAAAAGCAAAAACGAATCAGGAGCTGTGTATGAAATGTTTAGCTAGTTTTACTTTCCTTCCTGTGTCTGCTGAATTTTTACAGCCTAATGAAAAAATATGAAATGTAAGTAAAAGAAAAGAGGTGACCCAATTTCACCATTACTCCATGAACCGGAGAGATTTTGTTGATTTGAGTATGATTATCAAATGAGAGAGTTGTTATCCACAAGTATAAAATACCTGTGTTATCCTATCACTTTGACAAATTCCATTTGTATTACATTCTCCTCAGGAATCAAAAAGAACAGTCTATAAAAAAATCAACCAAAAAACCTCCAAAACAAAACAACAAAACAACAAACCCTAAACCAAAGATTTTATGGACCAGCTGCTTCTGTTTAAGCCCAACTGCTTTTGTATTGATGCAGCATAGCTCAGGCATGCTGTCATCTGAAGGGCCAGTAGAATATACCCTAATTGATCTTAATAATATGTAGGGGAGCCTTTTCTCTCTGAATGTGCATAAGTTCCACTGGTGGAGAAGGCAGTTGCTCACAGGCAGAAAATAGTAATGTAATCTAAATTGCCATAGTGGATAGAGATGTGTGTAGGTTCTACTAAAGAAACAGACAATGATTTTCTTAATTCTTATTATTTACTTGTTCTCACTACAACATAACGCCTAGTTTTAAAACTTAAAAATAGCAAAGAACAACCTTCTAACACTTCTTGTTTGCTTTTGTATGAACCTATGAGGATGGAAATAATTCCAGTCCTTTATTACCTATCTCCATCTTTTCATTCAACCACCCATCCACCTTCGCCCTCCTTCCCAGTTCTATGGTTTGATATGCATGCAATGGAGATATTTATATTGTATATAATTTACTATATTTACTTCTAATAGAAGATTTTCTTGTTTTAAATGTTGCAGAAAGGAAAATAAATGTAATGAGGGCTGTAGCTTATAAACAGAAGTACAATACACATGTTCACAGGAATATAGAAAGTATAATGACATTTATTATCTAGGCAGTCACTTAAGACGATGGCCCAATATATACCATTCTGAATGCCAAGGAACAATGAAAATCTTAAAGTGATAAATCTCTTTCAATGTCATGGGAACACAATTGTCACTTGTCATTACTGTGCATCTCTCTATTTCTTCATATAGCCTAAACTGCCTATTCTTCCATAATTCAACACATTTAATAATGCAGAAAATCAATTAATATTTACTGACCTGTCTCTGCTTCTCCGTGATGGGAACGCGGCGTTACAGCCAGCCACTGTGCAGACATGCATCTCTTTTAAATGAACATTTCGGTAGTGAAGCTTCACACTGTAGGAACTCTTGAAACTTTTCTTGCAAACGTAGCAGATCTTGGGGTCTGGACTGGAGCACATTTCACCTTCTGGCGAGAACTTCTGCGGGCTGCTGTAGTTGAATGTAGAGGCAAAACTTTCATGAAGAGCAGCCATACTGGCACTGCCTCCATTGTACAGTCCATATTGGCTCATATAGAACATATCATATGTAGGGTCTGTATACTCTTCCTTCACCTTAATGACATCCTGGTTGGAAGAGTCATTGTGGTTTTCATCAGGTCTGTCACTGTGCATCATAGATTTTTCACCAGGTTCATGGAGGCGATCATCGCTTTCCAGGGATTCTTCACACAATTTGGGCTCTGATGACTCTGACTCATTTTCATAGTCTCTCTCATGCTCCTGGTCTTCTGATGTCATGCTGTCTGCCCTTCTTATGTCTGGTCTGGACACACATCTGCCTCTATCACTTTTGGAAAAGTCTTTAACAGACAGGCCTGGGCTCATTTCCTCCTGAGAATGGCAGTGATTGTCATGACCAATGTCATTCACCATTGCGCTTCTGTCATTCACCTCTTCGTCTTCATCATCAAACTCATCAGCAGTGTCAATAACTTCCTTTTCAATTTTTACTGGCATGCTTGACTTCCTTGGCTTCTTCTTGGGGGCAAGATCTGCATTGGGCTCTGGGGTGGGCATCAACACTGAAGGTACCGATGACTCTGAAGGAGGAGGGGGATGCTGCTCCATGCCACTCACAGCTGGTATTATGGGACTGGTCGGGAGTGAGGTTGGAGGACTCACCATCTCTCCAGGAGTAAGTAAATTTCTGTAAAACGGAGGAACAGGTTGGACAGTCTTTAAAGCCGGGAAGACCAGCTGACTGGGAAGAGGGTTCTGTAGTACTGGGTCTAGAGGGGGAGTGGTAAACCCCATCGGTGGACGCCCAGGGCTTGTTAAAGTTAGGTTGGACTTTGTACTTGCTATGACAGGAGTGGCAGCACCTGATGTAGCACGAATTAGATCTTTGTCACGGTTATTCCTTAGCATAGGCATGTGGAGGCGGGGATTTGGGTTAGCACTGTGGCGATTGCGGCTTCTGAGGGAGCTGAAGACCATATTGCAGCCTTCAATAGTGCATCGATGCTTGATTTTCAGGTGCACAGCATTGTAGTGGATTTTAAGAGTACCTTTGTCGTAGAAAGTTTTGCCACATGCATTGCAAAACACTCTTCCTTTCCTGGAGGCTGACCCCATTCTCCTCATTCTGTGAATTCGGAATGAGCTTTTTGTGTGCTCCGTTTTCGATAAATCATTAACTGGTGTAGGTGTTTGAACAGGAGAGACACAGGCTGGCTCAGTTTTGGGCTCCACATTTGTGATGCTGGTCAAAGCATTCCTGCTGGATGCTTGCTCATTCTTGAAAGGTGTAGGGGAAACTTCAGATTCACTGCTCTCATTATATTCATTTTGGGTTGTAAGGCTTGGTTCACGGAGCCTCATTGCTGGCTGTTCCAGCAGGAGGCCATTTGGAGGCAGCCCCAGAAGTGGAGCAGAGACTGGATTTATGTACTGGAATGGAAGCAGGAATGCAAGGCTGTTCGGGATGTTTTCAAAATGATGAATGCTGGAAGGGTTGCTATTCTCCAGGTGAGCAAGGAGACTTGGGCTCCTGGTGCGATTATTGCTTTCAATAAAAGTCCTTATATCTGAATCTGTCTTTGAAGATGGCACAGCCACAGCCTGCCCTTCTTTTTCTTGAATTGCCATCAGCTCCACGATAGATTTCGTTTCTCCAAATCTCAGGAACTGCTGAAGGGTAATGATCTCTTCTTCCCTGGACATGATGGCCCAGCGGTCCAGCACCTTGCCTGCAGCATCCTAGAGGCCATATCAAAGAAACAACAAAGACAAAACACAAAGAAAAGCTTATTGATTGTGCATAATTATTGAAGAAGGTGCTCTGCAGCCTGAACATGAAACACTAAGCTCAAAAAACAAGATGCAAACAGTGTTAATAGAACTTGACCAAACAACACAAACTTTCCATCCATGCAAATACTGTAATTAGAGTCACAGTTAGAAAACCAGATTGAGTTTAACAGTGTCAGAGTACTGTTAGACCCTGGGACTCTGTGATCTAAAATGCTTTCAGTACTTTTATTTTAAAAACAGTGATCTCTGTAGAATGCTACTGTTAGAATAAATTAGTAAAACATGAACTGTTGTGCATACCATTCTAAAATACAGAAAATTGTACCTTAATCATTATTAAATGGTAACACTATTAGGAAAAGCTAGATAAATACAATTGATAGAGTTGCTCCTTAAATATGAGCAGATATAAGACTGAACCATTTCATAAGAAACTTTGATGCAAGTGAAAATGTCTTGGAAACAGCACTTAACACTTGCACCTTAATGCCTTTTTTCCTGGACTATTACTGCCAATTGATTGGTTGCAAACTTGCAACCTTGGTATGGTTTAGACTTGAAAGATTACTTTTTTTGTAACCTTCTTACAAATGACAGTTAAAAATACGTAAAAAAGTAAGGATCTGATGGATGTAAATAGCATAAATGTGTAAAAATGTTGTCTCTTAACATTGCCTTCTGATAGCAAGGGAAAAATCCAGAGAGAATACACATCAGTAATCACAAGACTATCTGTTGTTAAATATACATTAAAAAGCATTTCACACTTTCATTTTTGCTAGTAAGCATGAGATTTGCCTGAAGGTAGGACTTAAAAATTCTGCAATGTAATGTCAGGCAATCCATTCAAGCAAGTATTGATAAAAACATATTAAAATACTTATATAATGAATACATCATTTTATTGGCATCTTTCCTTTTGGGCAAATGCTGGACATAAAATTAGCACAGTAACTATAACCAACAAGAAATATGGAAGGCCATCAGACCAGAATTATTCCAATGCTTCCTCATGCATAAGATAGTTTGAAAGCCTTAGAAGACACACCACCATACTGCCTCTGATATTTTTACATCTTGAATCTCACATTCAGAACCTTACCTGAAGACTTTGGATTACACACTGCTGCAAAAATCATTAACACTTGTTTGATTTTGAAGTCTGAAATACCTTTCTTCCCCTCCAGCCCCTTCACCCCCTGGATTTATTTTTTTATTTATTAAATTAATTAATTATTTTCAGTCTTCAGATGATTGATACTTCTCTTCCCTCACATTTCCTAGAGTACCAAAAATATAATTTTGCAATGTCAAATAATAAAGCACGTATTTAATTGATTAGAGTTGGTTTTATTATTTCAGTTTGAAAATGTTCAGTTCAGTTCACCTCTCTGGCTGATGTATGTTTCAGTACCTTAGAAACAACTACAAAATCTTTATAAATGCTTCACACATGAACTTTTACAGTCAAACCCTGAAAGACGGTAAAACCCTCAACAGCAATTAACTTGGAAAATCTTACCCAGTTAACCCAGACGGAAAGCCCCAAAACCCATCTATGTGTAGAAAATGTTCATTCCGTATTTATGGTGATGAACGAAACATCATGATGCAGATGCTGGTTTTGGTTTGCCGCATTAGTATGGAAATGTGTTCACCTTTGAACACCCCTAAGCACAGTGGACATGTCTGATTTCTATGTCCTTACAGTTCTTGATGTACCAGTATTTTACAGGCAGCCGGTACTATCTAACAGAAATCATCTGGAACATCAAATATCACCCCCAACAAGAAAAATAAGTGAAACAAAACCAAACCTAAATAAGGTGAGGTGTGGGAGGAAAAAAACACCAATGCCATAAAAAAAAATTAAAGGACAGGTTCATATTTTAAAGCTCCAAAATTATATTTGCTTTTTTCCACCTAAATAACTTTAGCTACTTTCCCCTTGGGTAAGATCTAAGGTATCTTACAACTAATTCAACAACTTCCAACCAACCATAGCAGTTCAACATATGGGTAATTCCTACAAGGAGCTGCAAAACCAGATTTGAATCAGATTTTGATCTCCAGGCCTTCGCTGTCATATCTGACATCTATCTGCCCACATTTCCCATCCCAAATGACAAATATTAATTTCTTCTAACTGTAACTCCCATAGTTTAAAGAAGGAAATAACATTGTCTAATTTACAATGCTTACCTGCACTGAATTAGGATTCCTGTCTGCCAGCGGCTGCAGGCTGCTTTGTAATGTACTACTGCCACATTTTATGTTGGTTTTGTTTTCATTTGTAAATCAAGCTTATATAACAGATGGATGCTTTACAAAAACCGATATATAAGTAATTAAAAGTTAATCACAGCTAGCACAACAATAACTCATGAGAATAGTAGGTAGAGATCCTGTAACAGACTCCCACATGTAAGGGGAAGGTGGTGTCACACAGTCCCTCCCTGATGGCAGCTCTCTGCCAGCTCTCTGCATACACAGAACAGGCAGGCAAACCTATAAATGCAGGGGGTTCCCTTTGTGCTTTCAGGGAATTACTCCACATCTTAGCTGCCCAAAGCTGGCACTTAGCTAGATGAGTTACCTCTTGATGAGGCACCATCACCCTTTGTTTCACTTTGTTTAAGAATTTACAAGAAGGAGCACCAGACCTTCAGCAGCTGCTCAGTCCCACTGATCAGAGAAACTGGCAGTTTAGGGTGTGACAGTCATGGGGGTACCCTTGCTGTCACAGAAAAAGCAGGGAACGAGCAAGTTGCTCTTAAATACTCCTTGTCTACTCCTACTAGCTATAACAAGCTTCATCTTTTTAATTTTCAGCAAGAAGTTGTCTGGCCTTTTTTACCCAACAAAAACAGAGAGAAATATGCAGATGCCTGTATTTCATAAAATCCTCACTGCTTATGGATACTGTCTAGCATATGCTTCAATATTTACACAGTGAAAACTTTCCATAAATCATTGTAAGCATGTATTATGCAAAACTAGATAAAGAGTGAATAGGAATGTCATTTTTTGATAAAACTTAAAATTAGCAAAAAAAAAAAAAAATCTAACCATTATCCCATTTGAATTTAGCTATAACTAGCTAGGGATCTTTCTGTATATGGTAATACTTGATTAGAGGTTCAAGTCCTTTCTTACATGTAATCGATTTCTTGTTTCTTACAATCTCTCATGCTAAATTTTCTCCCCGAAGCCATTAAAGCATATCAACATTTAAATACTTCATGACAAAAGGTTCCAATTTATATTACTTTTTTCAGCTCACAACTGATTAAGCCAAGCCTCCAGTGACAATGTGTACAAGGAACTCAGTGAGTACCGAGATATCACTGCATGCAAGCAGCTCTAAGTCAGGCAGGAGACAAGTAAGCCAAATCTGTACAGCATACACTAATGTTCTTCCTACTTGTCCAAACAGCCTTGCTTTGATTTTTAATTTAATACATTTGATATTGTTTTATTTATTTATTTATCTATTAAATTTTATTTTACTGTGTAGATCTCTTTCGCACAATTTCAGTGGGAGAAAATCTTTTAATCTTTAAACTATATTAAACTGACCTCCAAAGATCCAGGACACAACCCATAACCTTTTCTAACTCTAACCACACACCCAAGCCTATTTGAATAAACAGATCCACATACACACATGCAACATTAGATCTGTAAAGTAATGCCATGGTTTATCACCCTGAACCTGCCTCCTCAAGTTTGGTGACCATATGTTAGGAAGAAAGATGTGTGTCAGGATATGATAGGGTACATTTCGGCCTAGACTTCTGTGTCTAGAAGAACACATGGTGGGATCAAGATGATTATCTTGAATGACACAAACCACAAGAGAGGATGGATACAAAGATAGTTCTAATTTTTAGGAGCTTAACTGGGAAGGGTCGTCAAGGTGAATCTTCTTTTCCTGAAGGCCTTCAGCCTTTAAATCTTTCAACTGAGCTTTAAAACCTCCCAGTTTAAAAACTGCCTATTTAGAAAATAAGGGCAGTCTACACAAGCATGCACCATAAACATACACTGTAAACGTGGAACTTCTATTATGAAATCAGTTGTTTTAAATTCAATTTTTGTGAGACGCTCCCATGACTGCATTACAGGCAGAAATTTTATATGTTTACACACAGAGAAACACATTGGTATACATATACAACACTGACTTCCAGTTCTATGCTATCTTACTGATTCCCTTAGAATAGGAAAAAACTGATATATACACCTGATTGGATACACAGTGAGAGATGCCCATACAAGGCTGAGATTAATAGAAAGGTTAAAAAATAAATGGCTTCTAAAACTCGTTTTATGTTCTGGGAGACACTCAAGGATTATTTTCAGGCACTACTGTGATAACTTCTGAGAACCACTCAAAGTTGTTCAGAAAAAAGAAATAATTGCTAGGCTTCATATTTTAGTAAGTTTGCATATGCACCTAAACAGTGGATTTTGATGCATGACAATGAAGTTTCCTTGTTACAAAATGTTGCATAAATACATGTTTGATTAAATCATTAAGCTAGCTCAGGGTATAGCCTGAATTTTTCAATTTTTCTTCTAAGGATCTGTGTATTTTCTAGCTGATCTCAAAGAAACATTTTGAATGCAGCTGTAACAGCTGAAAAGCAGACAAATATATTAATTTGGTCATAGTATAATTGCACAGGATGGTTTTAATTAGTGTGTAGACCAAAAAAAAAAAAAATCCACATTTGTTTCTAATAAAGAAAAGCCCTCATAATTTCCATGATTTAGGGTTTGTTGTTTTTTGTTTGGCTGAATTTCCCAGAAGCATCTCTTTGCCTCACAATTAAATTTCAAGCTGCTACACTCTGGGTAGTCCTACTACTCCTGGGGTAAGAGTTACCAAAACTGTGCAGCACCACACCAACTCACATTAGTACAGATAAGACAGTGTACAACATTTCTAACTCATTTGACTAACTCCCACTGATCTCAGTAGGACCAAAGTAAGCCCTCTATCTAGTTTTCCATGGAAATATAGACTCACACAGGCAATCAGATACACATTTTCTTGACAGGATTTTTTACCATGCTGAATCTCCCTCACCTTTGCTCCTGTAAACATGAAGAAAAGATGTGCATACTTGCTCACTGTGATTTCACATGTGCAACTAATATGAGATTTAACACACTAAGTCTGCAAAGAGGCATGGTTGAAATTTTTTCCCCTCAGCTGTCACTTTTCATCCACCTCCCACCAGCCTCCCTTCACCAACAGGAACCGTATGAAAAAATGAATGTTTAAGTGTCAGCAGTCCTTTCCTTGAGTTATACTGCTGCAGCAGGAACAAACAGCGCAGCACTACTGAGTTCTCAGTCAATAATGGAAATCTTTATCTTTTGACTTCACTGCAGCCTCCATTTTGCTAGAACTGATAGATATTCTTCCCTTCCGGCACCCCCTTTCTCTTACCACTTTTTTGCCTTGCCACAAAGACACAGGGTAGGCATAAGGATATCTCCTGCATGTACAGGAGAAGAGAAGGTGTCTGTGTCTCCCCAGAGTTTCACTGAGAATGACAATGGCAGTGTGTGTTCAAATGAAGAGTTGCATGAAGGAGACTTTATTTACTCACATACATACATACATATACATACATACACACATATATATATACACACCATATATGCTTACTTTGGTGCCAGGTTTTTAACAGTATTTGCCCTGGTTCCTCTTTCTTGGCCACATCTCTTTATGCATTCAGCAGCAAAACATTTTGTGTTTTCATCAAAAGAACCCCCAAAGACCTTTGCAAACTTTATGAACTGATATTGTAGACACTGGGGCAAATCTGGCTGCACTTTAGATCAAGAATAATTGCACCATAAACCTGGAGTAATTCCATGGACCATGCTGGAAAGTAATTTTGACCTAACTTAGCCCTGAAACAGTATGTGGAGCCAAATCTGTGTGAATACATAATGGGGGCGTACCACCATGGTGGAGCACAGCAGCTGTGTAACAACGCACAGGAGCACTGCTCAACGGTTTTGGAGTGAAAGTGAGGAACACCATGTCCTGCTGAAACTGCAGATGAAACATAAGGCAGTGGAATGCAATAACCACAGCGGAAACCTGGCCAGGGCACCGCCGTTAACCACCCACACTCTCACTTAATGGCCTTCAGGGTCCTTATTGACCAAAAGTATGCAGGTCTTCTGTTTCATATCTTATCCCAAAGACGCATGCCAGGAGTGCAGATGCCTCCCTGCACAAGCAACCTGCTGGGGTGCTGGTTCTGGACTAAGCTGCCTGGAATGGTATGAAAACACCAGATCCTGAAGCCCTGATTCCTTTTGGGGACTGAGCTTACTCACAGTGTACCCCAATCCCAGGATGCCTTTTCATTTTTTGGGTTCATAAACCTTAAAATTCCCTTGAAATCATTGCCCTGAAAGAGGATGAGACTCTCATTTGCCAGCTGTAAACTAGCCACATGGATTGGGGGTAATGTCTCTTACTGATTCCAGAAAAACCCAGTAATTTGAACTCTTTCCCCTCTTCATTCACCTCTGCAACTCCAGTGAAATTATTAGCATGCAAGGACACTAGTTTTAAATGCTTTCTCTGATTTTCAAAACATATTGTTTGACTTGTGATAAAATATTCTCTTTGTTATGGATGATTATGGACCAGATAATATGTATATATGTATAATTCACAAGACAGTGAGTATTTTTTTTTCCTGAGTAACACTGCACACAGTATTTTTATTTTTAAAATTATAATAGATCACTGTGGGGCTACAATGTATTTAATCACAACAGCTTGAGCTTTATTTAATCATAGCAAATACATCAAGTCTCTTTATATTTGGGTGCCAGACAACTTTTTTTTCACAGCAGATGTCTGTCTATACTTAGAGGAAAAAAAATCTAAGCACAACCAGAGTCTGATACTCTTCTTGCATTTACTAGTTTTCACAGTGGTAAAACTGCTGTGGTTTAACCCCAGCTGCCCCACACAGCACCACACAGCTGCTCACTCACTATTCCCTCTGTGAGTGAATAAAATAAAACATACTAATATTACTGGAAATGAAAAGGAAAGAGGAATAAAACCCAAGAGGAAGAAGTGATCCACAATACAATTTCTCCCTGCCTGCTGCCTGATACCCAGACTGTCCCCAGGCAGGGACTGGCCCCTCCCAGCCTACTCCCCAAATTAATATATTGGGCATGATGTTCAAGGGTATGGAATGTAACTTTGGCCAGTTCAGGCCACTTGTCCTGGCCATGCTCCCTCAGAGCTTCTTGGGCACCTGGTTGCTGGCAGTGCACTGAGAAAGCTTTTGATTTAGGGTAAGCACTACTTAGCAACAAATAGAAATCGCTGTTGTTCAAAAGATTCTCCTCCTAAATCCAAAAAAGAGCACTGCACCAGTACTAAGACAGTTAACTCTATCCCAGCCAAAGCCAGGACAAGGTACTGTGATGTCAACAACATTTGCTTTGATTTACAGCTGTTGTGTTGATGACAAGTGTTAAAAGGCAGAAGATCCCACTATGTGATGACAGAAGAACTCCTGTTAGCATGGATATAAATTGACACTTTGAACTTTAAGAAGATCCAAAGCAATTTTTTAGCAGGTCTCCTAATCTCATTTATTTTGAAGAACCAGGGACATTTCCCAAATATTTTGTCCTTCTAACTGCAAGAACTGCACAAATTTTCAAATGCCAACATTTATTCCCTTTACCATCTGTTCTGGTTGCGATGTCCAAAAGACTTTTGTAAAGGGGAAACTAATGTGAGGTGAATATAGATACTTTATGAAATCTGTTCAAAATATTAAAATACTTTTAATGCACACGAAGGGTAAGCATTTGTTCTCAACATTCTTGAATTATTGACTTGTTTATTCAAATTTCTTAAATGGCTTTGGAGCCCATAACTTTGGACCCAAAGTGCAAAGAGTATTTTGATGCCTTTGCTTCTCTACAACTTGCTAGAGTGGAAAATTCATTGAAGTATCTGAAGAAGCTTTGCCACTAATTTGTGGCAAGTAACAGCATGTTTGTCCTTAGGCCAACATGGCTACTAGAGGTAATTAAATCACCAAGCACATGGTGTATGTGTGTAAAATTTAGAGTGCATGAGGTACTACGGGCACTTTTCAGATACCATGTAAACAGAGACACGAACATGGCAAGCCACTTAAATAATTTCAGCTACAAAATAATTTTAAAACACAATTTTGCATGTAAATGCATTGGAAATAATCATCATTCATATAACAATAGCATATGTAATACTGATTGATTTTAATTCTCACTTTCTACAATTTTTGCATATATATTTGCCCATATTGGTATGGTATATAAAAAATTTTGCCTTGATACTATCACTCACTAAAAATCACTTGTGTTTTTACTTTTTGCAAAACTCATTGAGAAGTAAAATTATATTTTCTCTGGTTTTCTGTGCTCTGGCAGTCTTTCAGTAAGTGTACTAAGCACTCTCCTAGCCTCAGTTTCACTAACACTGAAAGAATGCCACATAGTTTTTATGAGAAACAGGAAATATTCACAAAGAGCACTCATAAGGTATTGTATTTGCAATACACACAGCCACAAGAGACACCCAGCCTCTTTTCAGCTGAGACTTTTCCCAGTGAGCTATGTGATAATATAAACAAATCGTGTCTGATATCCTTGCTCTACTAACATGGACTGCACCAAATGCACAGCAAGAAATCTAACCAGTCAAGTCAAATCAAATTATCAGTCGGTCCTCTCCTCACTTTAAATCTAAACTGACTAAAGCCAAAACCCTAACTGGAAAACATAACCAAGAAAGTTGAATCTTTCTGTGCTTGTCAATAAAACTTCCAGCTAAGTCAGTAAGAAATTTGCCTAACCAGGAGCATTGCAAGGAATTGAGAAGTTGTCCAAGGCCATAAACACTGGAATGAAAGTGCCAATGAGTTATACTCATAAATTGGATTTCATTACATGCTTGGTTTTCTGATTGAACCCAAATTGTGTCTCAATAAGGGGATTCAGCTGTACTATATGCAGGATATATGAATGGCAGCAGAATCAGGAGATTGATTTCCATCTTTACTATTCATTAGGGGACTATGCATTATTACTTGCAATATATACTACAAGACCTTAATGAGGCTTTTTTTCTTTTATTGCTTACCGAAAAAATTTACACCAATAAAACACAGGTGTGTCATAGGTGACAATGTGATGCAAAAGGGAGGCAGCAGGGTGCAAAGTGACAACAAAACGGCAAAGGTCACTGGAATATAAAAGGGCATGAAGCGAGCTATCAGTTTGAACCTATTAGAGGCAGTGAAATGCAAGAGAAAGTGGGGAAATTATATTACAGTGTACAAAGTAATAATAACTGTGCCTTCATGTCTTAATACCCTCTTGTCCCAGCAGTCCTGACTTTCTAGGCAGCCCACTTCTCCACATTAACAGTAGTCATTTGGAGAGCAGCAAACGTGCCATTAGAAGCACTTTTACAAGTGTATATTCATCCACCAATTAGCTTAATGTGGCTGCTTTCTGCATATTTTCTATCCAGGCTTGCACAAATCTTATTAATATTTCCCCCTAGCGCTTTGACAGATTACCTTGTCATTATGCATCCTGGAGCCTTTTAAACAATATGGGTAAACTACTGTTTGCGAGGTTAATGACAATTATCCCCTAATTACTGCATAAGTCACTCAGTCCACTTTATCTCATAGGCAGGGTTCTGCTCTGTGTATCTGCCATTGTGTCACTGTAAATGAATCTTGTATAGCTATGTTTATCTGTCGTTGCCTTGTAAATTACACTGACAGAAGAATGAACAAATTACTGTGTATCATCACTTAAATACAGCTTCTGATAAAAAAAATGTCCCACAAGCATAGCACTTGAATTTTACCCTGATCACAATTAGTAAACACATATTGAATGTTTTGGGAGATATATTAAGACATGGATGGGACACTGCGGTGGAAGGTTCTGAAGTGCTAAGTCTAAAAGCACTAAAACAGAAGAACTATGGAAAGCTACACTAGTAGTAATTTGATGATTATCTCCTGAGAACTCTTCTGTTAATTTAACAGTTGATAGATGAGCCTGTGATGTTTTTCAAACAATCTCATATTCAGGGCTGTGCTGAATTACACAATTTCTATTTCTATTGTTTCTGACCACAGCCACATGGGATACTTTTTTAGCTGAAAAATCCAAATAAATTTGGAAGAGAAGTAGCATTCATAAAACCACAAACAATGTTAATTTAATGCATGCATTTCAGAACAATATCTGCATCAGGAAAGGAACGGAGAATTGGCAAATACAACTTCCTTGTATATTCCATTTTTCTGAGGCAACTTTGATGATACAGTTAAGAGTACTCTACTGGTAGGACATTGCTGTGATCAGTATGTTCCTCTCTGAGAAAGAAGGTTGAACTCCTTATTGTGCTTGATCCCTTCTCTAATTAAAGACATCGCAATGTCTTCAACCAGAAGTGCCTACATAGTGAGTGATCAGAGATAAAATTAGCCTATGGTAAAGAACATTAAAACAGCAGCTACTTTTAAAAATAATGCCTCTTCCTATATTGGTCTTGGGAGGGTACCCTATTCATAGTCTTAGGAAACACAGTCCTTTGCAAACAGTACAATAAAGAGAAGGCAGCTCCACTCTGTCTTGGGAAGGTCCCTCCTTGAGTCAGAGAAAGACTTTTAGTACTGGCTTGTATTGCTGGCAAACGTGGTAATTGCACAGTGTTAGTAATGAGATTACACATTATACATTTTATCATATTTGGGGATACACTTTATGCACTTATACAACACAGCCACAAATATCATAATGCTACAATTTTTGAAATTTGAAATTTATATGAGATTTGAAATTTATTTGTGATTTTGCCTTATCTTTTGTATAGCTCCTCCTATAGTAAACCTTGTCATTCTACACATGTACTAAAATATCCCCAGCACCAGCTCCTGACCAATGTGGTACAAAAAAAAAAATCTGAAGTAAGGAAATTGGAGCAGAATTATGATTCCTGAATGGTAGCAATGTAAGATATTTTAAGTCACTGTACAAGAAAAAGAAAATGTCAGAGCTCTCCAAATATGGTGATTATTTACTGCAATTCAGGAGGTTATACCAACACTGAAAACCCTTTTATCAATGTAAAGTGTAAATTTCTTTTGTTGTATTATGATAGTGTCACATCCAGAAAGAATGGGCAGACTGAAATGTAGCAAAATTACTGATATTACAGGAAATCACTGCGGTTTGAATGGAACAGAGATGAGGGCGGCACCTTTGACCATGCTCTCAATATAACTTGGAAGAAAAACCTGAAGTGAAATGGTAAGAAAATGTAACAGCCATCACTGCCAGGGACAACTGAAAAGACTGATCGATTTTGAGTAAGCACTACCTCAAGGGTTTTGGTCCCACTAGGATTGATCTTTGTGTCTCTCCTGTGCTCAGTCAATGCAACTTTCAGCAGGGTATCCACTGCAAAAATAAATAAAAGTGCTGTAGTAACCCTCCACCCTCCCTCTAAGTATATTATTTTCTCTCTATGCTGAAGGAAAAAAAACCAAAACAATAATGTGGTAGATGTTAAAGTGCAACACATGGTTTAAAAAAACTTAAGGACACAGAATGCTGTTACTTCCATGTACAATCTTATTTGGAAAAAAAAAGCTTCTAAATTATCTAGATTTCTCTTTGAATTTTAAGCTGCTTTGGCCTCTGACTTTTGTCAATAGCAGAGAAATTGTCAAAAACATTACTGAAAATCAAAAAGATTATATCAGTTGGTTTTTCTTGTTCATCTAGGTGGGTTACCTTGTCATAAAATGAACTTAATGACACATGTTGACAGTGTGGGTTGAATGGAAGAAAAAGCAAGAGAATGCTAAGTGTTGGAAATAAACAAGCACCATTTGCAGGCCTAACCCCGTTTACATGTAAAACTTCTTTTTTCAAAACATAGTGGGAATTCTGACTGAGTAAATTCTCTCAACTTGAGCCACACTGAGGCCTCTGCCATCCCTCTCATTCTTCCATTTAAAGAGCCTGATATATGATGGACATGAGCACAGAAGGAAACTTCACTCTTGTGCAAAAAATGTTTGTTTTGGTTTTTTTTTTAATGAGTTTACAGCTTCAGATTTACTATTTGAACTATGTGTGCAAATGACCTAAATTTATGGAAATTCAAACTGAGCAATCAAACCATACCTAGTCTTAGGAGGCTTTAAAGAAGGATCTAAAACATGAAACAGAAATCTCATAATCTATATCACATGAAAAGAAGACCAGTATTTTTACATTTTTAATGCCTTGTCATACAGTAATCTCAGATAAAAAGGTGGAGGTGGGTATCCTCAAGGAAACTGAAGCTCAATTGCTGGACTCACCAGCCACTTCTTATGTATTCTGGACAAATCATGGTCTTTCCATATCTCAGATCCTTGTTTTTAAGATGGAAATAGAAAACATTTCCCCTTACTTTATGATTATAAAGAAAATATGCCACAGACCTGTGAAGACACGCCTTTGAAAGGCTGAAGTCTATGAGCATAGAGTACTACTCTATGACTCTATATGTAATACAGAATTTTGTCCCTTCTCACCAACCTGATCTCCTTTTATGTGAGGTGATATAACTAGTGGATGAGGGGAAGGCTGTGGCGGTTGTCTGTCAAGACTTCAGCAAGGCCTTTGACACTGTCCCCCACAGCACTCTCCTGGAAAAGCTGGCAGCCCACGGCTTGGACAGGAGCACTCTGTGACTGAACTGGCTGGGTTCAGCCAGCACTCAGAACTGGCTGGGTGGCCGAGCCCAGAGAGTGGAGGGGAATGGTGCCACATCCAGCTGGTGGCTGCTCACTGATGGTGTCCCCCAGGGATCAGTGTTGGGACCAGCCCCATTAAATATCTTTATTGATCATCTGTATGGGGAGATCAAGTGTGCCCACAGTAAATTCACAGGTAACACCAAGCTGGGTAGAGTGTTGATCTGCTGGAGGGCAGGGAGATTCTGTAGAGGGATGTGGACAGGATGGGTTGATGGGCTGAGGCCAAGAGCATGAGGTTCAACATGGCCAAGTATCAGGCCCTACACTTTGGCCACAACAACCCCAAGCAGTGCCACAGGCTGGGGCAGAGTGACAGGAAAGTGGTCCAGCAGAGAAGGACCTGGGGGTGCTGATGACAGTGGCTGAACATGAGCCAGCAGTGCTCAGGGGGCCAAGAAGGCCAATGGCATCCTGGCCTGTACCAGCAAGAGAGTGGCCAGTGAGACTAGGAAAGGGATTATCCCCCGTCTTTGGCACTGGGCAGGCCACATCTCCAATCCTGTTTTGAGCCCCTCACAACAGGAAAGACATTGAAGTGCTGGAGTGTGTCTGGAGAAGGTCAACAGAGTTGGTGAAGGGTGTGGTCTCCCCAGTATGTGAAGTGGCTGAGGGAGCTGGGGTTGTTTAGCCTGGAGAGGAGGAGGCTCAGGGGTGACCTTATCACTCTCTACAACTGCCTGGAAGGTTGCAGCTGGGTGGTCTTCTGTCTCTTCTCCCAGACAATCAGGGACAGGACAAAAGGTCATATCCTCAAGCTGCACCAGGGAAGATTCAGGTGGACAACAGGAGAAGAGGTGTAAGAGGTGTCAGGCATTGGAATGGCCAGGAAAATGGCAGAGTCACCATACCTGGAAGTGTTCAAAATATAAATGGATCCGGCATTTGATGTGATGTTAACAAAGTGGTGGTGATCAGTCAAAGGCTGGACTTGATGATCTCAGAGGTTTTTCCTAACCTGATTCTTTGATTTTGTGATTCAAGGTAACCTCAGTAAAATTCTATATTGACCTGTCTCCATGAGTATTCAAAAAAATCTGCCCCACATCAAGGTTAAAAGCAAACTAAGCTACAGAATAATTGAAGGGAAATGAAGACATAGAAAATGTTACTAGACAATTTCAGTAACCTTCACACTCCTTTTTCCAGTGGAGGACGGGGACATGGCTGTAAGGATTCACTTCTATGATAGGTAAGCTTGCATCAGCCAGTGAACACCTTTTCTAGTTCATCCTCTCAGAGAACAACCTTTACTACACTTCGTTGCAATTGTTTCATTCATGCCTATTATTTTCAAGGCTTCCCAAGTGAAATAATTCTCAAATAAAAATACCAATCCCTCTTCCCCAAATGGACATCAATGAACTGTCATTAGAGTACTTCTAGCACAGCAAATTCTAAAGGAAATAACCATGCTCATACCTACAAGTTTCTTTTGATAACTTTACAAGCTGCCCTCTTACCCCAGGGGGCAGACTCTGCCTAATGCAGAAGAGATCCCCTGAACAAAAATATTTGTTGCAAAGCAAATAAAATGAATTATTTTCATTAAAAAAGAGAAGTAGGATACCTTGGCAAAATGCAAGCAGAAAGTTAATTTTAATGTCTTTGGCACATCTACAGCTCTTAGAAATGGCATCCAAAGTCAATCCAAGGCTTAGACTTGCCTTTCAACTTTCACTTTTTAATAATAAAAAAATCAATATATGGAGGATTACAAGTCTCTTGGTTTTGATTTTTTATATCAAAACCAAAAGATGACAAAGTTATGGTGGTATATGAAGTTCAGGCCACAGCCATGATGATGCAAATATTTTATATCCCATTTATTTACTGCATTTTACAGCAAGAGTGAAATAAATTATTAAAATAAAATTAATTCTCTCATACACACACACACACACATACACACATACACACACATACACACACACACACACACACATATATATATATATATATAAATAAAACACAATCCTTAGTATGCATTCTGAAACCCAGAAAATTAACAGATTGCACTTCAGATCTAAAATGTCCATTTTAAAATAAAACAAGGAATAGTCTGGATAGCAACATGCCAACCACTGTAAGCACTTACATGGAGTCAAATGCATCGTAAATTACACTACAGAGTGAAGAGAAAGTATCATGGTGTACAGAAGAACTAAGCAAATATCTCAGCAATCACAGTCTCCCTCAGCTGTTCCTAAGTGATGACAAAGTTTGAAAAGAAATTGTTTAAACAGTTTTGTGAGGGATGTACGATTCTCTGCTTCATTGTTTTCAGGCAGACCAACTGAGCTTGGCTCAAGCATGACAATAACACAGAAGATTTTGTATATTCAGTCCATATTCCTGCAGTCTTTAAAAGAGGCAAATGGAAACTGAAGACTACAAGCCAATGTCAATTTTGCCCACATAGGACAATAAGGTTAGACATCTATAGGGATTTGCAAAACTCACAATAAACAGTTATAATTTATAAGCATTTAAAAGCATATCTGTATGTCTTGCACTCCTCTCAGCACTGCATAATTGCTGCCAAGTCATTAGAAATGCAACATAGTATTGTTATGTGATCAACTCCCGGAATTTTTTTCTTAATTTTTTTCTTAGGTGAACTACAGTAATTAATTCAATTTGGTGGAGCTAAACAAGCAAGGTTACCTATAACACGGTTGTCTCAAACCACATGAGTTTTAAGGAGGGGACTATACCTTCAAAAGTCCATTAATCAAATCAAATTACTATGCAGGATTCACCATAGGCACATCACAGCAGTGTGAGCATGTTTAGACAATTACATTGTGGTACACTCATAGCAGCAAGGACATAGCCAACAGCAGCAGAAGTAGGCCAGAACATACAGAAATGCAGTGGCTTACACTTGTCCTTTCACTGATCTGAGGAAGTGAAAAGCACTGAATTTACACAAAAAGGCACTATTGGTTCTGCATGACTTATGAACAACCTTTAAACACAAGATGTTGTCAAATCAAGTAAAAGCCATTTTTCCTTAAGTGCAGTTGTCAAAAATAACTTAGACATAAGCAGACATAGAATTAAGCTGTGTTTTTTATAGATTACAGGACAGGTGAGGTTTGGAAAAAAGAAGTAAAAAGCTGTGCGTGAGAATTTAGAGAGAGGATAAAGCAACAGCAAACCCTCTTTGCAATCAGGGTTTTTATCCTATTTTTCAACCAGAGCAGCAAGCACTGTGGCTGAAGAGCACCCATCTATAGTATAACTATCCATAAGTGAACACAGACTGGGCTGATGCCAAAACAGTAAAAGCAGCACTCACTTTTTATTTTTTAAGCACTTTGTATTGTACAGAGCCCTTTAGGAAGATTGATTTCCATAAAGCCTCATTTCCATCTCAAGATACTGATGATGCCATAAACCACAAGAGTTTCTCCACTCAAAATCCTGCAGTGGAATTTCAGACTCACCACAAGAAGCCCATGTATTAGCCAGGGCTTAAGGAATACAGGCATGTACTGCAAGACACAGTGTTAGGTCAGCCACAGAATCGAAGAGCAATAAACTAAGACAACAAAGTGTCCAGCTTTAAAGTAATTGCACATATATGCATATACACACATTTCATGCATTTTGCCTACATTTTCTAGACAACGCTACCTATTATTTAAAGTTTTTTGATCATCACATCATCTTCACTGTCCAGGTAAATCTGTCTAGTTGAAGAATGCGAGGCAGAATTCCCTGAAAGAACTGTAATTTTTTTCTTGGACTTTATTGTATGGATGTCTTAGTGTTTGTTTGTTTGTAGGTAATACAGTGGCTTTTGATAGTGCTCTTCCATCACTTCAACTCTTCAAGCCATATCTGGCTTGCATTTTGTCTTGTAACTTGTCTGCTATTATACTGGAGTAAAAAAAGTCCTTCTCCTGTCTTGTGCCATACATAGCTTTGAAACAAGACAAAACTAATTTACAAAAGAAGGAAAAGAGAAGGAGCGATTAGATATTGGGCCATGCTTAAGATAAACTGAAAACACAAGAGTCACAATCGACTTAATGTATTTAGAAATTAATTAGTGTCGGCATGATGTTATCATAAGAAGAACCAGTCTCATTTGGAGCATGAGCACAGAACTCCTGACATTTGAACAGACAACCCAGAACTCGCTTTTTAATGACTCCTTCCTCTACACTCAATCAACATATAAAAGCTGTTGTCTTAGTTTTAAAAAAATACACTTTTCAAAGCTGGTGATGAAGTCTCAGTGACGCACAGCTCAGCATAACTACGTAAGTGTCCCCTGAACCTCAGGTGCAGCTGCTTGTCAGGAATGCAGATGCTAGTGACATCTGCCTCACTAGGGACTGAGCGCTCCACTGATTCAATAAGGCTACACAAGTGCAACAGGCCTTGATGTCAGTTACATGGTTTTACATACCTACCATGTCAGTGGTTCTCAGCCTCCCTGGGAATTTATTCAGATATAAGTGTATTCAGCCCATAACAATGTCTTCTACCTGCCAGAGAGCTAGAAATATTCCCACCTTTTATGAATCCACAGTGCATGACTGCTGGTATTTTTTATGTAGGGAGGGGGAGGGAGAAAAAAGCAGACAGAAGAAAGAAAATGAAAGAAAACGAGAAGGGGAAAAGATGGAGAGAAAGGAGGGAGGAAGCAAAAGAAAACCAGGGAGAATTAGAGTGAAAATAAGAGAAAGGGGAGAGGGAGAGGACACTCTTCTAGACTTGTCTTTCCATCTCCATTTTATCTATTGCTCTAAGAATAAATCCACTTACATACCTAACAATATTTGTCCAAACACTGTTTCAGAAGTGCTGGAAGCATAGAAAACCAGCTATCTATCACGGTGCTTGACCCATCCACTGCCTTTCCTCTTTTGTTTAAAAGACATTTTTGAAATTAAAAATTTCAAAACTCAAAAACTCAATTGTTTTTGCGCATTACGTAAGCATCCAATGCAACTACTTTCTGATGTAAAACTGCACAAATATTATATGCTTTGAGGTAAAACTGCACACAGTAGCTTAAGCAACTATGGCCCAAATCAGTTAATTTTTAGCTGCAGACATAAAATACAGACATAAACTAGGAAAGGCAGGAGCTCTGGGATCACATTAGATTTCTGTACACTATGCATAGTGAGGCTGGGTATCAATAAAAAACATGCTAATGGCATTAGTGGTGTACAATGTCCTTTACCCACTACTGACTGATAAATTAATACATAGAGTTTGCACTGTGTTACAGTCTCTTCTTTTTCTGCAGGTTTAATTCTGATAGTACTGTCAGGAACAAAGACTGACAGTCAAAGTCTCTTGTTTAGAGATGTTCTATTTTTTTTTTTCTTAAAATCACTATATATCTATGAGATAAAATTAATATGGAATAAGATTATCTAGCCAAAAATATACTTTTTGTCATTAACACTCCACCCAGATGACCAAACCTTATCAGATACTGATACAATGAAACATTCAAGCATATTGACTTTGCTGTTATTATTTGTGATGGGAAGATCATAAATATAATAAGATCATAAAAAATAAGTCCTACTTTCAAGCAATAGCTGTAAAACAATCCTCATACATTCAGTCACCTCAAATCATGCAACAGTTAAGAAACAATGCAACTTTTTGCAAACACTATACAAAAAAGTCTTACAAAATTGCACGATATTTCCAGTATCAATACAGATAACTTGGTAGTAGTGTAGGAATCTGGAATGCTTAGCAATACAATAGGAATTAAGTATTTTAGTATTGGCCCTTATGCATACACGCTAAGACCTAAGTGTGGAAATATGGAGGCGATCATAAATGCTTATCACTAGAAATGTTATGTGGCAAGAGACACAGCAGTTAAAAATTCAACACTTTGAAAATAAAAGAAAACGAAAGTAGCAATCTACTGTCAAAATGATGTAACACAAAAGAATTTTGTCTGGGCTTTATGAGTGTTACTGGCCACAGTCTTGAGGGCATAGATGACTTTCTCATTATTCACTAGTGACTGCATGTACCATATGACAGCATTAGAGTTACAAGTGTGCAGAGAAGCAGAAGCTCTCCTTTCTATCAGGTCTACATGGAAGGAATTAGGGAGGTCTCAGAGTCATTCAAACACATACATACTCATGTTAGAAATCTAAAATGGCGAACAGGAGTTTATTGAAAGCACATCCAAAGTTTAAACACATAGGAATACATTTTGTATGATGAGTAGGCAGTGGGAATCAGTTTCATATATGCCTACAAAGTAAAATAACCCCTTTACTCTTCCCTCTCAAGGTGAGATCCCTTTGAAAGTGTGAACCTTGATATCCATTATTTCAGAGCTGCCCACTCAGGATGTATAAGCATTACTTACATTTTTCATGCGTGTCAACAGAAAATAAGAACACTATTGCACTCATACACTTTTTGTAAATTCCTCCAACTTTTTTTTCTTTAAAGATTTTTTTTTTGCAAGCCCTAGGACAGATCTGGATCTCCTGAACTAATATATTAGTGAAAAGCTTGGGGACATAAAGATAGTAAAAGTGATACCAGTTGGAAACCTTACCCATGCTTGGTATTTTTTGGTTGTCTTGATGTTTCATTTTTGAATAGTTAGAATTATGGCATGTGGTGGGCAGATAATAATTTTATTATCACTGTTTCACTTAAATAGTACAAAACTAGTTGATAAAGAAATTGCAGAAATATGAGATGTGTAGTACTTTGCAGAATTTTATAACCTATTACTTGTCAGGGTGTATTGTTTTCTCAGGTATTTTTTCTAACACCCTCAATTCTGTATTAAATAGTAAGCAGTCACAAAATCTCAAAATAAATGCTTTTAATTTAGCTGAACTGGATAAAATTCTCTTCCCTAGAAATATAAATATATTTTTTCAATAACTTCTTTTTTAAAAATTACATTTCTTTTGGTTTAAATAAATAATCAAGATATGATTTCTTCACAAGTAAAAGAAGAAAAATGAGACTACGAGTACCATGTTAAACACTGCATATTTAATCTTAATATTAAATATGTTATTGTCTTTTGTTCTGCACCTTAATTGTTAGATGAATGCAAATGGATCAAAAGTTTCAAATAATCAAAATGTATGTGACTTAAGCCATAGCTGAGCCATGTTCTGTGTCCATGAATATTTCTGAGGTACAACATGCCTGTTGTATTTCTGAATACAACTGTATTCACAGAGGCAGTCCATGTGTGCAAATGCATTCTGGATTGGACCCTTCAGATCCTTGTTTTTGTTTCTTCTGCTATCTGTCTGAATGTGAATTTCACCAAATATGGCTAAATAAACTTATTTCCTTCCAGTGGCTAAAGCAAGTTAATGAGAATGCCTAAACCTGATTTGGAAGACTGGTCTCCCTACAACAATTTCTTGCTGTAACTAGGATTCATTTCAAGTATCCATTTTTTCCTGGTAATACACTATTTGTGATGCAAAAGAAATAAAACACTCTACAAACCCAGTAAGTGAAACTAAAATTGGTATCAAATGGAATCAGTCATTTATGCGGCAAATGATTTGTAGATATATTAGGGAGATATGCAGGATATAGTTCTCTGTGCAGACATAAAACAGAGTTTTATTTAGTATAGCCTCTTACAAACAAGCTGTATCCTAAAATTCTGCACAGACTTATATTCTAGTGTTACACTGAAATTGTAAATAACAGCAGAGGGAGAAATTAAGAGTCACAGGCAAAAGGAGTGTTTTCAACTGAGACCTGAGAAGAAACAGAGATGCCAACAAAGCATAGACTATATCTAATAGCAAAAGCTAGAGAAGAAGAGGTTGCATGAGCCATGACAAGCAGCCTGTGGTGGGAGATAGAGGAAATCATTCACTGTTGAGCTGAGCCAGCGGAGAAAGAAGGAAGGGAAGCAGTGGTCGAATTTCCCCAGCACATATAACGACTTACAGTTTCTACTGAAGTAGACAAGACATACATGTGAACATGCAAGGCCAGAATTTGTCTCTGTCCTCAGAATTCAGCTTATTCTCTGGTATAGACTGTCAACAATTCTGTCATCTTCACAGGATCTCAAACTATTTTTCCTGTGAATCTGGATCTAAAAACTGAATTTTGTGGATCAGTCTGACTGAACAAAGGCATGTTTTACTGTTGTTTTGGATTTGTTTGGTTTGGGTTGGTTTTATGAATAACCATCTAGTCTATGGTATATTTTGAAGGGAATGCGAAATGGATAAAAAGGGAAGATTGATCAATTTGATTGTAGTTTTTCAATGCACATGTAATAACATAAAAGCAATGATATATGCTGGAACAGGTTGGCAGAAAAATAATTTCATAAATGTGACTGAAAAAGTCCCTGCCCTGAAGTTCAAATTCTGTAAAAGCTAATTTTTCAGGTACAGTCAGTCAAAGAATCACTCTGTCTCACAAAACCGTCATGGATTCTCACTAAAACCACCTAAATCAAGCAATAAGCAGAAATTAAAGTTCTTAAATTAAATGGAAGCTAACAGAGGCTTAATTAAGTAGATACAGAGGAAGCTCTCCTAGGTTTAGGGATTTTTTATTATGAGGCTTAATACCACACCCTCCTTAGGTCATAGACAGCAATCCTTTTGAAAGAAATTTCCAGTTATTTCAAGGCTCACAATATGTTGCTATGGTGCATGCTGCCGAAGAGAATAAGCTAATGGGCTCTCTCTTTAATGTGATTAGACTATTATTGACATAATGCCAGAAGACGCAAAACCATTAGCATTACACTACAGCTCACTTCAGTCACTACTCAGATTTAGCATTTGATCCACAATTTTAATTTTGCTCTGCTCTATTCAGGGCTGCATTACACAAAATGCATAATTAAAAGCTGATGTGATTCTCTCTACTTCTCAAATTAAAAACATAGCAAATATTTGTAGTTCTAATCCACTAGAAATTAATAAACCAAACATTGTCTTTTATCCTCATTCCTCAGTGCAACTCAGGATTCATGTTGGGAATATTTTACAATGCAACAGAAACTACACTGAGAGTCACTGCTCAAAAGGAAAGAACAGTGTCTAAAACCTGTAATGTACTGCCGTGAGAATCTAAAGGATGGCACGATACTGACAGCCTCACAATTCCTGAAGTTATACTAGGAGATGTTTCCCAAAGTCATATTCCTGTAAGTTCTTACAATTTTTCATTGTTAGCTTTCTGTGGTCACTTAAGAAGAGTAAAGTTATGGGTGGCTTTGATTTTGAATAATCGCACAACTTTTGAATGTAGAGCTTGCAAACTAAATTGAGAGTAGTGCTCGTCCTAAGCAAATTCACTAATTAGTTCATGTTGCAGATCAGCCCAATCATCATAGTGCACAATTTCTCCTAAATACACAGACAGGTCTTCTAACAAGAATTAAGGCATACTGCATCCATACTCTACGGTCTGCCTGTGTTCACAATTTCAGTGTCAAAATGTGACATTATAAATACCGCAGGACAACTCACTGGATAGGAAGCTAGAAGTTTTCATCCTAGTTTAGCAGCAATGTATGCCAAGGGAAATTGCACTCACATTTTTCTAGCTCTTATTTTTTCCCCAGATCTTTCCAGGAACAGTAGACATAGGCGCTGCTTTTTTACTGTACAGTCAAATGTTGATAGTTCAGGTGGCAGCAGAAAAGGTTTAAAAATTTCATTCTGCTTGTGGAAAAAAAATATCAAGCTAACTACATTTCATTTTTTTTTTTAAATCAATGAGTGGTGTAAAAAGGACTCAGAAAAAATGACAGTTCAGACATACTTAAATTTTCCTGATAATAAGTTTCACCATTGGCTCAAATCTTTACTTACATGATACAAAAAAGTAAAAAAAGTTGAATCCTAAAGCTTTGGTTTCAAATTACAGATGCAAATGTACAGATCTATAGAGACAAGTGTCAAGAATACAAACATATACTGGCACCTGGATTTTATATAAACAGTAGAATATATATTTTAATAGCAACTGATTATGAATTCAAAGTCAAAGCTAAAACAATATATTTTAACTACTCTTCAGTGTTAATAATTGTTTTAATGCTTATCACTACTCAGTCCTTTAAGCAAGCCAACTGCATATGGTACAACCATAATTTTAAAGACATCTTAAAACCTGTATATTAGATAACTGGACTATTTTGTAACTAAGCAAAATCTGAAGACTTAATCTTCTAAACTTTGAGATCTCTTAAACAATTAGATGTTTTGCTGCAGCTTATCTGTCATTTTTCAGCAATGGGAGTCTAGGTAGACTGACAAAATACTGACTAAAACTATATA
This sequence comes from Melozone crissalis, assembly GCF_028551555.1. Lineage (NCBI taxonomy): Eukaryota > Metazoa > Chordata > Aves > Passeriformes > Passerellidae > Melozone > Melozone crissalis. The sequence goes on along the minus strand of NW_026535783.1, from coordinate 41,731,135 downwards.
TCATCTCAAAAATCTTGCTATCTTATGTATCCAAAATAAAGATCATTTCACCTCACCCTCTACCCAGAGCTGAGGGATTCTGAGGATTTTTTTCTGCTGCAGTTGAACTGAAAATTTCTTAACTGAATTACTACTATGTAGCACACAAATATACTTACTACTACCAATCAAGCCTGATAGAAGCTAAGTAATTTGGAGTTGACTTCTAGATGGGGTTTTTGTGTGTAAATATTACTGCAAACACTGGCAAATCATAGGTAAAGTTAATATAAATGAGAAAATTTTCTTGTAAAAAATATCTGACAAGACATGTATATTTAATTCAAGCTTGTATTAGGAAGGTAAGGGAAACAAACATTGAAGATACAGTTTATCAGTATTCACATACAGTTAGCACTTAGATCTCCAGGAAGAGTTCTTGAGCCATGGCTATATGCTTTGCTAAAGATTTTACTTAGTAATGACATGAAAAAATATTAGGAGTGAAATCTGGTATTAATGAAGCCAGTGGCAAAAATTTCATACCCTCAGACTTTGGATTAATACAGAAGAGCTAACCTGAACCGGTGCTTTCCTTAGTCCAGGCCCAAATACACACTTTTCTACATAAACATAAACACTTTTCTTCTGCCTAAGTGACATTCAGTTTTTCATTCTGAGCAAACAACTAGAGAGCATATGTGGCAATTTTGCATGGGACAAAGTAGGTAGAAATGGCCCTTCTGGGCCTCTTCCAAAAAGGGTTCAACATCAAGTGCACTCAATTTTAATGGAAATCATTGTGTTTTCACCTGCTGTTGTGTCACCAAATGCAGAGCTTCAAAGTTTTAGTTTTCTTGTGCTGTGCACAAGGGCTGGAAGACTTTCCCTACTAACTCACATTTTATTTAAATATCTCCAAGTAAAAGGTCTACATATAATACTTTATTTTCACTTAATTTCAATACTAGAATTTTCTGGTCTTAATCATAAAAAAATCTAATCTGATTAGGTTCAGATCTCTTATTCAAAAACACTCAAAATTTGGAAATTTTTCAGCTCATGCATTCTGGGGAAAAATTACTATTTTCAAATTAGTACTTTTCTTTTTTTCAGAACTATAAGGGATTGGCATAGGATTCATACTGCATATTTTGGTTGCAATATCCCATATGTAGAGACTGCTGGGCTTTGTAAGTATAAAAATCTTCTGTTTTTAGTTTGATGTTTGAAGTCCTTATTGAAGATTCAAAAGAATGTCATTTCACCTACAAGGACACATGATGTCAAGTTCTTCTATGCTCCTTGTCCAAGTCCTACTGATACTTGTGTGCAAATAATGAGTACAAGGATGTATGCCAAGTGTATTTACCCTTTCTCTGATAACAATCTTTACCATCATTACAGTCCATTTCCTTACCAGTATTGAATTAATGGGTTTGGATAAATCTTCTGCCAAATGTATCATACAAAACCAATTAGGAATTCTTAAAGGATCAAAAGCATCCTCTGGTCCCAGTGAGTCTGTACCCACTGGCTGGCAATATGGCTAGTAAACAATTTAAAAGTAAAGCAAAGAAAAGGAAAGCAATGAAGGAAAAATGAGTGTGATATATGGAATGAAATACCCTCATCAATACGGCAAACAAGAGAAATTTATTTCAAAGTCATGTTTCATCTGACTCACCTAATCTTCTTTCTTACCCCCTCTCAGTGAATCAGACTACATTAATCAGGTCCAGTCTAACCACGCCTTGTGTCTGAAGGAGAGGCAGGTCTGTGTGGAGTGAGCTGCTGTACCTGAGCTATGGGCACATCCATACCTACTGCTACAGGAAAGGCAAAGAAAAAGTCATCCAGCTCCTCCCTGACAAAAACAATGTCTAAATATCTTGAGATTTCCTACAGGCAAAAAAACCCCTCTCACACTGGCAAAGTGAATGGCAATGCATATAAATAATAGATTAATTAACAGGAGATAAGTACAATTCAATAGTGTAATACTCTTCCTAAGCTGCATCCCCAGTTATCTCTGAACCGCAGTGGACTAATTGAATCCTAGAAGTGTCTCATTAGACAAAGAATAAATGTAATAGCAATACTGTTATTTATAAACTTTTTATTCTTTATTCCTTATTTTTGATCCTGCTGCTGCACTTTCCTTACATCACACTGCTTCACTATGTTTTGGCCACCTATTCACTTCTAGTAGAATAACTGACCACACCTTTCAACACAAAAAGTATCTTGATGTGAGAGAGGCTCTTTCCGAAGTTGCCAGGATAGCCACAGAGATGTGCCAAAACCAATAAAAATTGTGCATTCATTCATAAAATGGAGGGTCACCAGAGTGATTACCAGATTACATTATGGGTTGCTTCCAGCCAACATTGATTTCCTTAAAGAGACTGCTTGCATTTTGCTTAAAATAACAAGCCATGGGAACTTGTTTAAAATTCTGCAAGCCATGGGAACTACTGAGGCTGAGGTGCATCTCACTTGCAGACATGTAAGTTGTTACTGTTTCATAGCAGCACAAAGGAGAAATTAATAAGAATGGAAACAGTGGAAGACAAAAAAGGAAAAATACCGAAACTTAGAACACTCAGGCAGAAAGAGTTTAAATTGTGACCTTTTTCCTGGATGGTCTATTACTTAATCTCTGTTTTTATCCTTCGGTGAACACAGAATTTTCTGCCTAAAAACATCCTTTATTGCAAATTATAAGATGAAAGAACTGTTAGATGTAATAAGTGCAGATCATCTCCTGTACAGGTGATTTTTAGCTGAGGAAGCACAAGACCTAAATTAGCCACATGGATGCTGCTGTACTGCACTAGAGCACATTTTAAGTATGCAAACATGGTTTCGTACCACCAAGATGATAACATTATGTATTAAAATAAATCTGCTTTTGCATTAAGAAAGGAGAGCTTGTCACTTAGTGTAAGGGAGAAGAAATATCATTTCTGGACTATTGACAGCTATCAGCTGAGCTAAGCAAAATGAACTGAGCGCATAGATGAAGACACAGGTTAGTTTCATTCCACTATGGGGAACATAAAAGCATGACACTCTACTATTAGTCATGTGTATGTGTAAGTTTATACATCTTTATATACTAGAAGAAGAACTTAGTATAATACACGAGGGTACAGCAGATTTTCAACTCTCCTAACAGTCCATCTATAAAGTTAAAGCCATATACTGAATTGGTTTTTTGTTTAGGAAAAAAAAAAAAGGAGGAAATTACTCATGGTGTTTGGTGATGACAAAAGGGAATTTTAAAAAAAACCCAACACTTTTCTTACATGGTCTAAGACCATTTTTCCATTGCAAGTTCCCAGAATCCAAGTCACAATGAGTATGTGAATGTTTGGTGTCAGTCCAAGTTAGCAGAAAGGGAAAGCTCAAACTAACTAGAGGGAAACTGACTGGAATCAGAGTCTCAGGGCCTGTATCATCTGTGCTGTGCTCAATGCCATGGCAATGCAAGAAGCAGCAACCTGTCTGACAAGAATGAGACCCAAAACATGGGTGGGTACTAATTGTGGCACTGTCAGCTGTACTGAAAATTTGCCAGGGATGACCTGTAGTATCCACTGCTATGCCTCAGCTTTGAGGTTCTACTGTCAAAATATGCTGCCAGTTAGAATCAATTATGCTAGGCCACTGGATCATGCTGATGAACACAAAAACACACCCCTAGCTTTAAGGATCATCTTTATAGGTGTACTACTGGTACACTGGTTCTTCTATTGAGAAGAAATAAAATCCCCACAACTTTATAATAAGACAGTAAAAAATCACAGTCAACATGCCAAGAAAAGACAGTTCAGCACTAAGCTCTTATCAATGTATATTTTGTTAATGTTAGTTTATGCTAGTATACTAGCTTTAGTACTAGCTACTACACAAAATAGCAAGTCTGTATTCTGCTTTTGTAGAAAACTGTGCTTTTTAGATAATCTCTGATAAGACCGACAAAAATAGACATGAATTAAAATTAACTGTCATTATAAAATGAGAAAAAAGGGTAAAACTCACATCTCCATAATAGTCAAGGAAGACTGCAAGATCTGTTTAATTATGATATTAATTTCACAGAAACACAGAATTGTTAGGGCTGGAAGGAACTTTTGGAGATCATCTAGTCAAATCTGCTGCCACAGGAAACTGTCCAAGCAGGTTTTGAATGTCTCCAGAGAGGAAGATTCCATAAGCTCCCTTGGCAGCCTGTTCCAGTGCTCTGCTACCTTTAGTGTACAGAAATTCTTCCTCATGTTGAGGTGAAAAGTCTTGTGTTTTAGCTTAGGGCTATTATTCCAAATTCTGGCTTTAGGCACCACTGAAAAGAGTCTGACATCATCCTCCTGACACCCACCTTTGAGATATTTCTGTGTATTGATGAGATCCCCTCTCAGTCTTCTCTTCTCCAGACCAAACAATCCCAGCTCCCAGAGTGGCTCATGGACAGCTTGTGGTGCACCAGGAGTCCCAGGTCCTTTTCCACAGAGCTGCTCTGTAGGAGGTCAGCCCCAGGCTGTGCTGGCACTTGGGGCTGTTCCTGCCCAGGTGCAGGACCTGGCACTTGCCCTTGTTGAGCCTCACCAGGTTTCTCTCTGCCCAACCCTCCAGCTGATCAAGGTCCCATTGAATGGCAGCAGAGCTTTCAGGTGGATCAGCCACTGCCCCAGTTTGGAGTCACCAGCAAGCCTGCTGAGGGTGCCTTTGATCCCTTCCTCCAGGTCAGTGATAAATAAATTCAATGAGATTGGACACAGTATAGACCCCTTGGGGAACACCATTGACTGCAGTCCACCATTTGGATTCTACTGGAGTAGAATTTCTTGCACTTATACATATTAACATATATGTAAATAAACTTATCAAAGTACTTACTTCTGACATATGTAGGTAGACCTGTATTGATTCTATATCTGCATTGCTTTTAGCATAGGCATGCAAAAACTCTGAGCTTGGACCTCTGAATTTTACCACAATTTAAATTATAAATTTACATAAAGCTATGAAAAAAAATCCCCAGCAACTTTTGCAATTAAAATCTGTTGCCAGTTAGTTGCGCGGAACACTAAAAGAAAAAAAAGGAGCTACAGAAAAGAGACTTCCAAAATGTTTTCTAAACCGCAAAAACCAGTTAATGTAGCAGGCAGGAAAAGGTGGATTTGTTGTTTTGGAAGTAAAAGATCACTCAATTGTAAGGAAATTACAGTAGTCCTGGTCTAAGATGGGTTTTCAGTAAGTTTGCAATGTACTGTACACAGGTCAAGGCTATTCTTACCCTAGATATGCTTAAAAGACCAGAAGTACTAAGCTGAAAGAGTGAAAATGTTTGCTACCATAATGCAGTAAAATTATTGTAGTAACAACACAACCAACAAATCACAGAATATTGGATTTAATTCCTTACTTTTGTGTAGGTGATTGATGATGTGTCAGTGTACAGAGTACCTACATCTTTTGCAGTCTCTATATCATCACTGCTTTGCTCAATCAGCTAGGTGATGAGACACGAATTTTTAGTGGCTGTGAAATGATGGTCTGTGGTCAAACTACAGCATTTGCTACTTCTGTTAGAGTTTGGACACTAAAAAGCCCAAAAACCTATACAAAAACATGCTGAGAAGAACAAAGTAAAATATTTACTGCTGGCTGTTAAAAAACATCCTTCAAGTTAAGGCTAATGTGCTTTCCAATATAGGAACATTTCCAAGGGGTCAGCATTACAGCATTAAAATTTTAGAAGCCAGGACTCTCAGGAGCAGTCCATGGTCTTACAAGCAAAGGAACACAAATAGAGTGATGGAGCCACTGAACCACAAACAGTAGTTTTTAAGTGAAAAGTCATGCAAAGGTACAAGGGCCTCAGGTCTCTGGTGTAACAGGTACATCTGTGTCTGCCTATCAGCTCACTCAAGTGCTATTAAAGGCCAACCAATCCATCTGAGTGGGCCCATTTGCTCCTTGCAGGTACAAATGGCTATTTGCTGTACATATGCGATTACACACTCACTTCCTTTGCCCTATGCTAACAGCATGTAAAACAAAAAAGTGCCATTTTATGTACACAAAGGCACTTATCAGGGGCCCTTGGGCTCTGAATACAAAGCACTCTGAATAGATTGATGGTACTGCGGTGGGGACAAACAGGAAATGGACAACTGTATTTCCCAGGTTAATAGCGTAATGATTCTCTATTACTAAAAAACTTGTGCACTTCACCACCTTTTGCTACTGATTTTTCCAGAGTAGAAAGATATGCTATAATGGAAAGCAGACAGATTCTATTTAGGCAAAGGATGCCACGAAAGTAAGAATTGTTGGTGAGTGATTCTGGACTTCTCTTCTGATTGCTGTTATAACTTTGCAGTTTCTGCTATTGTTGACTTAAATGTACCAATCCACAATTTTTTTTCTTTCTTTGTAAGAATTTTCTTGTTGTGTTTTTTTTTGTTGTTGTTTTTTTTTATTTGTTTGTTTTGGGTTTTGTTTGTTTTTAGTTTTTGTTTTGTTTTTGCTTAGTTTACAATATAGTACAATAAATTAGACCTTTCTAGAAAAGGCTGGATTCTAACCAGAGTTTCCAGTTCCTTAAAAAATACACTTAAATGTAATTAGAAAAAGCTTAGGTGACACATACACTGGATGGAGTATTTCATCCACAAACCTCCAGAGACTTGTGACTAAATTGCATGCACCATAGCAGGTGCAGTGCATTTTACTGCTTGTCTCAGCTCAGATCCCTGGTGAAAATTACGGGAAAGCAACTCATTAAAAAAAAAAATAAATAAAAATAAAAACTCCCACACAATAATGTCTACACTTTTTTCCCGCTTATCTTTTGCAAACACATAGTACTTTTCTCTTCAGAAAATTAATTCTACACAGCAGAACATCAGGACTGTTAAAGTGTCACTACACCCAACAAATATGACTTGTGCTAAGATTCAGACTACACTTTTCAAAGAACGAGGCATTTATAGGCCTTGCAACACAGACAGATTTTTTTTCTCATCCTCCCTTAAATGCATTTGTTACTTAAATGAAATGCCAGCGTGAAAGGCACTCTTAGAAATATCTGCGTATCCTTGCCATAAACACCAAAACTATCTCCCTACTAGGCAGTATTGAAAAGACTAGGAATGTAAGCTCATAATTTGTGGTTTTATTGTCCCTTGGTGACTCATACTCCAAACACCCAGGTAGTTCTCAGCATTTTGAAATTTGGCTTTGTGTTAAATTTTGAATAATATCTACCATTTTACACCTCAGAGCTCAGAGAAGGCAGCACAGTAGTTGGTGTACAGATGTGACAGAATGTTTTTATTCTAGAAAAAAGCTCCCTATTTTTGACACACTGGAAAATGTACAGCCAGAGAATGCTTGAGGCGAAGATGCCACACCAGCCTTACATCTGTCTGCTTTCATTTGTCTACAACTGTGCTTATAGATAAAACATGCCTTCCAGATGTCATCACAAGCAGTGTTCATATGCTGACTTCACTGAGATACTATTGTTTGCTGCCAGCATAACAGAGTTGTAAAACTAAAATATTTAAACTCTGCACTACTCAACACAACTTTGAATGTCACACAGGATCTTATTTCAGGATTAATTAATGTACACCCCAATAAAATAATCATGTGTTAAAAAAACAAGAGTTAGGTGGCATATACAGTATGCTGTCCTTTTTTCTTAATTTCTTCTTCTTTTAAAGACACAGTTTGTGGTCCAGGTAAAACAGTAGAGGTACAGAAGTTGCCCACAAAGGAAAAAAGCATATACTCCCAATATGTTTGAAATGGGTGACTACATCCCTATAGCAAGATAATATTCTGTATCTTACACCTATTTTAAACTCTCCGTATTTTTTGGAAGGATTACAACTGCAAACTAGGACTCATACTTTAGAGGAATATCTTCATCTATAGTGGTTGCAATTAAATCTATACAGTTAAATATATACATCAAATGTAAACATCTATATATTAAATCTAGAGAATTAATTATGGGGGTTTTTTGTCTTTATCATGTCTTCTGAAACTTCATCATCATTAATTACTTGCAATCACAACATTTTGAGAGATTTCTCTGGGTGATCATTCTGTTGACAGAACATCTATTCAACTCCACTAGTTCTAAGTTAAAACAGCATTAATAAAAAAATCACAGTTTTACATCCATGTAACTACTTGTAGAGAAGAAACAGACATTTTTCTCCACAAAGCCTTCTGCTCTCTTGAGCAAAATCTTTAAACTGTTGAGTAATTTCTTTTGCATCATTTGAAGATGAGAGAAAGTAAACTGTTACCACTGAAAATATCTGTTTAACTTTCAGACATTTCTTGCTATTAATGAAATAATGATCTAGGCATCTTAAAATGTTTAATTTCGTGACTTTTGTGAAAATTATTACGCTATTGTGAAAAGTATCATGACAGACAATATTCTTGTCATTCCATAATGAAAATGATCTGGTATCTCTATGGTAATGGGTTAAATATTTGAAAGTTTTAAGTTATTAACTCATAGAGAAGTATGGTATGTTTGCAAAAAAACAAATGAAGTTTGTAAACTCTCCAGAAGAAATTGTTTTGAAAGAGCCTTCGTTTCTAAGGAGTGGATTTCAATAGAAAGAGGGCTGTAAAACTTATTTGACATCTTGAAGGGTTCTTAAAATTTCTGCCAGCCTTTGCTCAGGTTGGAAGATACTGTATTTTCAACTTGGTGAACTCCATAGAGAATATTTTCAAGTCCCCCTAACTTTTATGAGACAAATATTTTCATTTTAGAAATTTAGATATTATTTCAACACACCGTAAGAAATCTGTGTGCTCAACGCTTGTCTAATGAGGGAAACTATAGGGTGATATTTATCTAGTAAAATTGTATTGTACATTCTCACATGATCTACTGAAGGATGAACACAGTCATATCACTCATTGCAATTAGCATTAAATTTCATTTCTCTTATTTTTTTTTTAATGTCCTTTCAAGAAAACCAAACCCTAAAGCAGTAATTTGGTCAGGCAGTAGAAAGCAATTGAGAGTTCACCAATTTCTATCAACAAAACTTAAAGAAATCTACAGAAAAAAATTCATCAGTGCTGCTACTCCAAAATTAAGTGGGAAATTTCATCTGTCTTAATTGGTGCTGTTAAAGGACTGTGGTCACAATGCTAAAAGCATATGCAAATCAATACTTCCCAGTTTATTTTTTATTACAAATTAATCTAAATACAAACATTTGAAAGTGAAGATACTAGGACTGAATGCTAGGATGCAGAACTCCATGTATATTGCAGAACTTTATATTCATCCACCAAGAGTGAGAAGCATCCTGCTATTTGTCATCCATGTGTACTTCAAAAGAATCCAGGCCATACAGCTCTCATTCCATCATGAACAGTAGAGTTGAATGAGTTAGTTGTCTGGAATATCTTACAATTATTTTAGTTAACTACTTAAAAAAATGTAGACTGTGGTTTTACAGTAAACTATCATGTAGCTTTCAGGAATCTCAATAATTTCCAACTCCAGAGTTTCCTAAACTGGTAATTGCAATTTTATAGAAACAAAATATATATTTTCTTGTGTTTGTAAACATACACATGCACACACACCCATACATGGACGTATTTCCATACAGGAGTTGGAAGAAAGACCATTTGTAAATAATCTGTGAATGCCTTCACCTTTCCTTATAAGTGATAAGTCCTGTTTAAAGATACTGAATTGCACTTCCTCTACATTTCAAGGTAAAATCTTTCTAGTTATCAAGTAATGTTTACTTCTCTTTCAAAATCTTTGCATAGAGCTTTTGAGCCAATAGATCAGAACCAGATACACCATTCTCAGGTCATCCCCCACGATTTTCTTCAAGGAAGAAACTCCACATTGTACTCTTAAGTAGCAGTAAATATACAGATCTGATTAGAGAAAGTGGTAACAGAAGAACTTAAGGAGCTTTCAGAGGGATAGACCTACATTATGCATTACAACACACACTACCTATACTCCCCAGCTAATGGTTTTCGAATTTTACTTTTAAGGAGTAATAATAATCTAAATTAGGAGCTCAGTAATTTTAATGTCATTCTTCAAATTTTAAAAATGTCAGTACTGTCAACCAGCTTTACTGTTGTAGCAACAGCATTTGGTCCAGAGAACATATTCTGCTTCAGTTGCAAGGACAAAGAAATACCCAGATGACCTCAGGGTTGCCACAAGGAATTTGGGCAAGTTAAGTTGCTGCCTAAACAGCTGCTACTGAAAAGAGGAAGAAAAGAATGAAGGGACTGGCTTATCAAGAACTAAAATGCTTATCTCAAGATTATTAGATATTATATGGAAGAAAACCAGAAAAAAGGCCATAAAGGGCCTTAATTTAGGAATCTAACCCTCACCAACAGTGAACAGGACTTTACCTTTCAAATGTCTAAAACACTCTGAAAAATGAAACTCAATGAAGCTCCCACTTCCCTTTTAGAAAAAAACAAAAGGACTCATTTGCATAACCATCCATTTTAGCTCTCATCTAGAACTTGCAGATTTTACTTGTGAATTAAAAATTGAAGGGTAAAAATTTCTACAGTTTGTAGGCTAAAATTACTTCTTTCAATGGAAAGAAAAGAGAGAAGAAAAGGCAGAGTAGATCTTAGAACTCTGAAAGAAATTCCTACTTTTCAGACTAACTCACAGAGTAGAAATATTTATGCTCACATGTTCACTGCAAGCCACACATACGCTTTTTTTCATTTTCCCTTTAGCTATGTGATATTGGTTTCTTCAGGTATCACTCCTAATTAACAATTAGTTTCCCCTATTATTTCACTGGGAACATTTGCCCTGCTGAGACAATCTTGTTTCTGGGAGCCCTGATGCAGCATCACCCCTACCCATGTTTACTTTGGTCTGTGAAACAGAATCCGCTGCTCCGAAATTTTTAGATTTCTGACCTCAAAACACTGTGGGTACACTTATAATACCTGTTTCATCCAGTCAGAAGCCTAATGTATTCACAGACTGCCTTGACTTAGTTTCTAACGCGTTATCTAACGGCTTGTAAATCTGTCACACCCTTGATAACCTGTGCTCTTCTGTGAATGACTGCCTGTAAAAATACAAAGGTTCTGCAGCTGTAGTGAAATAATCTGTAGAAGGCAAAGTCCATGCTGGAGCCACAATGTCTTTTCCCTGCACATTGCCTGAAACATTCGTATCTTTTCTGGAGATGATTTTGCTTAAGCCCTTTGAAAATAAATCATTCTCAAAAGCACTCAAGATTTCCCTGAAGACTTTGTAAGGCTTCCTGCTTCATAGGTTTCCATTCCTTTGCTCTAAGGCTAATGCATTTTAGGGATGTTTGTTCTGATGCGAAGCTAACTTACGAGTAAAAATAAACTGCCAGCATTTATAATGCTGTTGGAAGGCAAAGAATGCCAAATGCTAAACTTAAATTACCAGAGTTGGTAGTCATTCCTTAATAACCTTCTCTTTAGACAGCTTTTTGTGTCTCAGAGGAAAAGACATTTAGTAAGAGTGTAATGATGAACATTCCATCACTTAAAAAAAACAGCAAAATCCCCAAACCTGCAATAGCCTTACATGAAGACAAAAATAATAATTTTATGGGAGAAGATGATGGCAATCCACTTCCAGTTTGATGCATGAAACCAGAGGTGAGTCATTGCCATTATTACTCACGTGAGCTGTATGTTTATTACTCATAAGCCATCCTGTTTACCCTTCTGTGAACACTAGGAGCTACACTTAGCTTGTTTCAGATATGCCTGTCTACACAAAGATTTTACTAGTGTTCACATAAATAAGTATTTACAAAAAAACCCAACCAACCAACCAACCAAAAAAAAACCTACAAAGCAATGTCTAAAAAAACACCCCACTTTTGGACAGAATATTTAACCTGCAAGATCAGCAACTTCCTGATTAAAGAACACATCGTTATCTTAGCATATATTTACTTAAGTAAAATAGTTATTTGGTTTTAAATTTTCCTCAGCAGACAGAGAATTAATGGTAAAGTACTAGTATTTTACAATGCACACAGAACTGCAAACAGAATTTTGTTTCAGACATATGTTGGAGAACAAATTCATTTTAAAAACCCCACACAATTTAACAATTCAGAAATTCTCATATATGTTTTATAAAAATGTATGAGAGACCTAAAAACCATGGAGAGTCATAACTTCGAGTTGGCTCATTTGTTTCTGTTTTATTACAGCACTACATGGTGGGTATCAGATTTTTCACAGAGAAATGCACATTAAATCTTTATTCTAATCTGTTTTAGCAGAACTATATTATAGCTTATACTATTTTTTCTGACTGATAAAATATAATTTAAATAAGACCAAAGAGAGCTCTGAAACTCAACAGAGACCTTTCAAAAAAAAAAAAAAAACACCACAAGTATTACTTCAACCTATCTTGAAGAAGAACAGTTGTGCTTTATTGATAGGTAGGCTACTATACTATTTATTTATTGTTCTGTAGCTGAATTCACTTCTTGCTGAAGGCCACCACACAACTATAAAATGCATTGTGTATATTGATATTCTTCATTTTTGACAGACTAGTCTTTTGTTTGGGGCCTGTAATGAGGATATTGACAACTTAACAAAACTCGTCTGCAACTGCTTGAGTATATCCTAGCAGTAAGCTAAATGGTTGGGGCATACTACTATGAGAAACTGAAATAATATGACCAAATTATAGCCTTACACTATACCCTAGATATAGCCAAAATGAATTCCATTTCTGTGTAGCCCCTGACATGACATCGTCTAATCCTTCTAGCTAATGGGAAGGTCGGGAGCATGGAGCACCAACATTTCTCAGGCCTTGTCTTCTTTTCAGTGAGCTCAGAATTGATTTGCACGTATACTTCTGCTCTCTTCTCCAAAACAGGAAATTTGTGTACTGAAGGTTTGTCCCAGCTGACTCAATGAAAATGGGAACTACTTCCCCATATACATGGTCCTGTGAAACAAAATGACAAAACAACATACAGGCATGTGCTTTCCACTGCCTGTAGTATCTCATTGCCCATCTAAGTCCTACAGATAATTCCACCCCAAAAATTGATATGTCTTCTTAAGCTCTTCTGGTAATTGTGGAGACAGAACAAACTTAAAAGGAGAAGAAAATAGGGCTTAGGCTAAGTCAACTTCTGCAGAATACAGATCTCTTTCTAATCTGTGTGGAAAAGCTACATCATCTGCTGTGAATCAGTTTTCCTTTTCTAATACATCGAAATAAAATCCTGACATTGTGCAAGATTGCTTTTCCTGTCATCTTTTTTAGTTTCATTTCATTAATTTAATGTCATTCATTTATTCTTTTTATTAAGTGATTGGTATACATGGCCCACTTGGCTGTTTTGGGGAACACTTTACAGGGTAAAATCTTCACTCTAAATCTTATTAGTTTTAATAAGATTTGCTCTGTCATCCAGTATTCTCAGTATGGTTCAGCTACAATATTCTTTTATTTAACTGCGTATTTTTGCCTATAGTGCCACCGGCAATCTGTCCTTTTTGCATGGAATCAGAAACCAGCCATAAACTATCCCCTGATGTGTTTTAAGTTCAAAGAACTTCGTCCTGGCCTAGATTTCAAAGAAAAAAAATAATTACAAACTCTTCAAAAGTCACAATTATTGATCAAAAGTAAGTGTACAAAATAAATGCGAGATTAATATTTAATTTTTACTGAAATATGACAATCTTAAGACTTGTGGGAGAAGAGAGTAGGCTGAAGAGGCATTTCTCAGGCATTCCAGTTTTAAAATAATAGCATTACCATACAGCATTGTCTGAGGATTTAATGTCACTGTGCAGGTTTACTCCACAAGAGCTTCAGAATTTCCCAGGAGAAAAAGGTAAATCTTAGCTCAAGTGAACTTTCAGGCAAATTTGGACAGACCTGGGTAACTATTACTATCAGTAAGACACAAAAACTGTTATATAAATATCCCAAAATAATCCACTGTGGCACTGAGCATGACAAGAGTCTTCCTTTGGATGGCTCTTTTTTATTGTTGCTGTTGCTGTTTAAATATCTAAAACATCTGCAAAATAATGAAATTAATTTAATCCTTTTCAACTATTTTTTCCCCAGTTAAAATTCCCATGGGTGGTTAAAATTCCCACCAAAAATATGCCATTCTGTCCAGTTCAACACTTGTGGGAGCACAAAATTAGGTGGGAGAAACTTGGTAAAGTTATGGTTTAGAATTTTCTCCCCATTTCTTAGAAGAAGTAGAAAAAGTATTAAGAAAGGACTTAGTATTTAGTGACTCTGCCAAGGGAAATGTGGGGCTTTGAAAGGAATTCATCAGGTCTACAAAAAACCCCTACCATCATTACACAAAATAACCTCAGAGAAATCAGGCTATTGCATAACTGGGGGCACCTAACTCAGGTGATTGCTGCTGTGTCTCCACAATTTAGGCAGTCAGAGCTCCAGCTGTAGCATCTGTGTCAGGTGTCTAAAGCGAGCAATGTGAACATCCCATGACTCACCATCACAGCTATCTAATTTCATTGGAATTTGGTTGCTTAATTCCTTCAAAATCTTTCAAAGATCCAATTTCAAGTTCTCTGCTTAGCCAGACAGACATGACAACTCTCCATGTTTTATTAGAACTTTTGGAGTACACTCTGGCAGTCCTTCCAGAAGACACATGATTCTTGATATCTCTTTCCAAATTGAAGCAGAACTTGACAAAATGAGGATGAGAAGGCCTTATACACACCACTGGCATGCAGGCAAGCCATTCACCCTCGGTAACAAAGTCAGAATTTTATGTTCTGCAGTATTTCCAGGTGTATTATATTTAAAGCATTAATTTAAAAACCTAAAATGACCCCCCCCCCCCCCCCCCCCCCAAATACCACAATGTTGTTCACTGTATCAGCCAAGAGAATGTGATAATTATTAAGGCATGGGAGGGGTAATTGGGAATACAGAGGGACCAGAAGCATCACACTGAGAGTAAGTTAGTCTGTAAAAATGCATTTTTCCTTCGTTCTACACCATTTTATTGACAGAATATAACATTTGCAAATAGAAAAAGGTACCTTAATGTGTGAGAAATATATCATTTTTCAAAAGAAAAAAAAATTGTGTGAAATTACCCAATTGCCTATATAACCACTTCCCCTCTGTGGGTTGAATGTGGTAACCCAAAAACAATAGGTTGTTTATATACACTGACCAAACTAAAGAAAAACATGTATTTTAACTGGGTTTTTTTCTCCTACTGATCCATTTTTTGTACCAGTCAATTTGTAACTTCTGCCAACTTTATCATTTTATCATATATTTACAGGCAACCAGAGTATCTCCCCAATCATTTTGCAAGACAGTTACTCTTCATCACATGTTTTTAGGAAAAAGAACTTGATTGCCACACAGGCTTCCACCAATGGAAATGTACATCCTGCAGCATGCTTGAAAAACTGTTGTCTCCAGTTGCAAAGGCTATGGTGATGAAGGTGAGACAGAAGCACAAGCCCTAATGCATTCTGTGCTCAGAAGGATTTGCTGTAGCTTGCTAATCGGGCATTCCACACAATAGAGCCCATTTCTCTCATGGCTTACCCAGAGGAAGGAGATGGTCTTCTCCAGTCTCAAGGCAAAATGCATGGGTAATTACAAAATGGCAGCAACAAAATGAGAGATTCAGTAGCAAAATAAAGTTGGTTTAGACAGATGTAGTATGTTTTTTTTAACTTCACACTTCGACACAGTCAAAAAGTCCTCCTCAGACTTAAAATCTGGTCACTGGAATAGTTAATGAAATACATATCCATCACAACACACCTTTTCCAAAGGAATTTTCAAAACATGATAGAACACACCATTTCAATGACAAAAAAGACAGGCGGTCACATTCTTGATGTTTACATGACTCCCTGAGCAATATTGATAGGGGAATCTTATCACAATACAGCTAAATCCCCTTAGCAGTCAATAAATTATATATGCACAATTTGGTAATATTTGTATTGGTAATATATCATACATCATTTGTACAGAATATAACAACATATAATTTCTATTAGCCTGAAAATTAGCAAATGGTAAATTTAATAATGTATTTTGACATTGCAATGATGTGTCTGTATATACATCAACACAGTACTGTGTTTATAAATACTTATGTATCAGTATTAATCAATTAAACTGGCCAATCTATGTGCCAATAATATGTTCTGTAATTTTTAATATGTCAGTAAACCCATAATATACATTTAGAAAGAAGCTTATTAATTGCTGTGGGTTTTATCTAGAAAGAGAATTCAACAGTTTCAAATTGAGCCCTCAAGAAAGGGATGTACAGAAGATTCAATTAGGAAGCATAGAATGAACTTTTCCAATAGCCTATGAATAGGAAAATCCTTTTAGTTTTTCTGAACACTTCTCTAAATAGTGCAAAGGTCATTTAAACCCAACCACATTTCTGATTAACAATTCTGTGCCAAATTTAGAAAAGGCATCTCTGGAAACCAAAACTTCTCACACTTTGAAAAATCCAACCTCCAAGATAATACAAAAAAGATCTTACTCTTCTGAGAAAAGCAGAAAAAACTGAAGGGGAATTCGCACACTCTTTGCTGCTTTAGTCACATTTCACAGCAGAAAACTCACTACTGAATTTCAAGCCAAGAGTGTTGCCAAAAATGAGCTGAAGAGGTGAAGATTCTCATGTCTTTGGCTTCCATCATGAACAGACATTTTCAGGGATAGATTGCTATGTCACTTAAAAATTCAAATCCATAAATGGTTAATCCACGTTTGTGAACTCAGTAAGTAATATTGGAATTAACTGCTACTGTAACACACATCAGCTTATTTTCAAGACTGAAAATATTTTGACTTCTCAGCATTAGTTTTTCTGAACATTTGCTGATTTACATCAGAGAAGGAGACACTGAAACACAATGGAATATTATCAATCTATTGGAACTAAAATTTGCCTTGAAATCTCATATGATACGTAGTATAAAGAATCTCAGTTCAAATAACGGCTAATTCATCAAGTAAAAAAATCCCAGTTTTGTGCAGTTCCCTTTTTATACATATAACATGTCAGGGTTTCACATCTGACAATTGAAGAAAAGAAAGGAAAAGAGTGGTTCTACAGTTATAAAAGTCTTGGCTATTCTGTCATAATTCTCACCATGTGTGAAATATGCTGGTGTTAAAAAACAAATGTTCTATTGCCAGTTGTGTTTTTGAAATGCAAGCAGCTTTATGCAACACACGACAGTGATTTTCCACCAAGTCTGACAGTGCATGGGCCCCGTAGTTGAAATTTTTTGCTCTAATCTTTGTTTATAGTAGAAGTAAATAATCCAAACAAAGAACATTCCACTATGCAGGGCTGATGGCTTTGTGATAAGGCAGAGCCTGGCACGAATGACAGAGCCAGCAGTCTATTGAGGTAAAAAACAGCACTCTGATAAGTAAAACTGTCTTCTGATTTATAGACCTTAACTTGGCTTTTTAACCCTTGAATCATGAAAATCTGCACCGTACAAAGGCCTGTGGAAAAAAGGCATGTACAAGAAAAAAAAAAAAAGAAACACTTAAAAAGAATTTTTTAAACAAAAACTGTAGTGGCTAAGATGTTACTTTTGTTATCAGAAAATCACCTTAAATCTGAATTTTAAATATACTACGTGTAAGAACTTTTCCTGATTAATTTTTGTATTGAACACAGGACTTCAAAAAGAACATATGAAAAACAAAACCATTTAAGATCAATTCTTTTTTTGTTTACACAGAAATAAATGGGCTTAAAAAAATAATGAATATTTATCTTGCAAAACTTATGATGCCAGATACAACATGATACATGGCCTTTGGTGTCAGTCATATCTTGTGTATACAAGTCCTGAGAGACTCTGGTCCTCAGGCAGATTGAAAAGACTTTCAGTTCTTCCATACAGTATTTCCAATAGTTAATTCAATTGTTAATATTTAATAGCAAGCAGCCCCGAGAACTGCTGCAACCCTTTTCCAAAGAGCTCCTAAATGCAGAAGACAGTTATACATTTGCATATATGAATAATCACTTAATAAACAATGTTATTTGATTTTCAACTCTACCCCCAGCACTGAATAAGTACACACTTGCTCACAGAATTCATGTGACTTTTTGACCAGTGGACCTGGTCAAAATGTACAGTCCTGCTACTGTCTTAGCATCTGAAACTGGTGTTGGACAATTCTTTTTGCAGTCTAACTGTCTTATTAGCTGACAGATAGATCTGTACTCATAAGAGCTGTGAGGTAGCTTATACATTCATAAATTGGAAGGAAAAAA
Organism: Melozone crissalis; assembly: GCF_028551555.1. NCBI lineage: Eukaryota > Metazoa > Chordata > Aves > Passeriformes > Passerellidae > Melozone > Melozone crissalis. The sequence continues at coordinate 41,712,773 of NW_026535783.1, read as the reverse complement.
AAGACTTGGAAGGATAGTTAATAAACAGTGCCACAAAATCAGTTACATTCCAGAAATGGAACTATGAATTTTCAGGCCATCAAACTCCAGCAAGACAAAATTCCACATAACTTAGGTTGTTGAAATACAACATCCTAGTTCCCAAATGCAAATATGCTTGCACACAACGTACAATCTTAATTAAATCCACTTTAGGTCTATGAAAATTTGAAGACATCTCAGAAAACTTTCCGTGCTATTAAATCTGTGCAAATTAAGCATTTTTCCAGTGAGATCAGATATCGAGACTAGAAATCACCCCCAAAAACTATAATTTCTACAAGACCTATTTCACAGTTCAAGTTCCTACTACGCCTATGCCTAGCAAGTTCTTCTGTAACACTAGAAAGGGTCCTGGGCACAGAGAGGGCAGAGGCTCCCATTTTTGCAAGCTTTCCATAATGACCAAAAATGTAATAGGCTTCACTCAAGACATAGTTCTTTCCCAAATATGATTTCACAGGAGAGGTGGCTAAAGAAATTCCAAGATGAGCTTCCTTTTCACTTACTACAAGCCTGTTGCAGATGGACAAGTCATTGCAATCTTGAGCCATGTCAGACCAGGAATGCAAAGCTGGTATGTTGGCCTCAGTGGCACTATTTTTCAGTGTTGCCTATAGTTCACTAGTAAGTTCTGAGATTTTTTTATTCATAGAATTTTAAGTCCAAATTGTTCATATTTTAGAACACTATTTTAATGGTCATTAATATTCAAACTGCTGAAAACTGCTTGCCAATTTTTGACCAACTAAAGTGACCAAATTTTTCATTATAAAACTTGACCACCTGAATATAGTATCTTCCTTTCAAAAACCATTCCTGTTAGTTATCTGAGTGCCTACGCATGGCAGCTACTCATTGAAATGTAATGTAACCCTACATATAAATTCCCTTCTTTTTGAGACAGGGTATTTCTTTCACTGTTGTACAGTTTTTTTGAAAGAATCAAAACCAAATACATTATTTTCAAAATTATCTGTCCCCTTCAACATATCTAACTGGTTGAGTACACCACAGAAGTTCAGCAGTCAGCAAGGCATGACAATTTCTCAGTTCTTTATAATCTAACGTGTTCTTTACAATCTGACAATCTAATTATAAAGATTCTTTATAATCTTTAATAAGCCAACATAGCCAAAAACCATGAATTTATTTCAGTACATGAACACAGATGTTACAGTAAGGTTTACTAAATTACTAAATTTGAAACAAGCAGAAACCAGTTCTTTCAGTAGCACAGGATGATCAAGATGCATGACCACAAAATCAAAACAATGCCATACAAGCTATTATATAATTAAAAACGTATCTTCTATGGATTTATAATTCTATGGATTTATAATTTAATATAACTAATAAATGCAGAACCTACATGTAAAACCTCTATAACACAGTTTTGATGTAGGAAAAATTATAAAACAGGATTTCTTCATGAAGTTGATATGCTGCTCCAAATACCAAAGGGCAAACTTTTTTAATTGCGAGAACTTCCTTTGCTTCTAAGATTTGGTACGTCAAAAAACCTGTATTCCATTTTTACTAAACCCTGCAAACCCCAAAAAGCTATTAGAAAGCCAAAGACCACATACAATTTCAGATGTAACAATTTAAATTTAGTGAAGCCTTAGCACTAAAAAAACCCCTACCTCGGCATCTGAGAAATGTGCTACTATTTAAAAAGAATATTTTAGTGACAAGTGATATTGCTCTCAGATATAAAATTAAGGAATATTAAGGTATGTTTTGATAGGACAGACTTCCACACAAACAGAATATTGATATTTAGTTCTGCAGAGGGAATGAAAATGAAACCTCCTTCTGCTGTCCGTAAGGTAAAAAATTAATGGACACCCAAAAGGAACCACAGCCTGACCAAAAAAAAAAAAAAAAAAAGGAATTAAAAAAGTCTAAAGAGAGAAAATAGAAAAGAATCAGCAGAAAAGCAGAAATAGCACCTGAAGTAAAGTATGTAAAAGGACTGCTTGTGCCCAGTCTTTTGGAAGTCACTGTTCATGAATAGCTCATCCATGTGAAAGTACAAGTCATATAAGGCTGCAAAGGTCATTGAGACTTGTGATGATCAAGTCAGTAAGTACCAGCCACACATGCTAGACTGTCTTGAAGTAAAATTAAAGTGTAGACACCACAAACCCTATTTTTTATACAAAGTAAGGAACACACAGCTGCTTTTGTTGTGATATTTCTACTGCACTGCTGTCTTATTGCTCTCCTAAACTCTCCCACAACTCCCAAAGTAAGCAGTTCTCAGAAATTTTTCTCACAATATTGAAAAATTAAAATGCTATCTCTGACCCTCACTGATACCAGGAGCACTAGCTATGACTTTAGAGGTGATCATATTAAAGATCTTGAAAACTTCCTGTTACAAACACCTGTTTAATTTTGCCTGCCTTGAGCATGTTTGTGCTGAGCTTCTGGCCTGTGCCAAGTGTCAGTTTCAGGGCAATTAATAATAACTACTGCAGCAGTGGAAGCAGTAATAGAGGTTCAGTATCAATAGCTAATTTATTTCTCGTTATCTACTGAACAATTTATATGAATGTTGCCAGTATGTTCCTTGTGGTACCCGTGAAAACCAGCTCCAGTATTGTCAAGCCAGGACATAAAGCAGTTTGCAGCAATGTTAGAACTCCAGACCTACGTTCCCTAAAACTTCAGTCTGAATAGAAGCTGCGCCAGCCTGATGTGGCTGAGTTGTTTGCAAATGTTTGGTCTCACAGCCAGGAAATGAAAACTGATGACGGCAAGACAGATGAGATTTATGGCAAATACAGAGACCAGGACTTTGGACTTACATCACTGTCAGGGAAAAAATAGGACTGGAAAAGAGCACTAGTGGTGAGGACAGTAAATTCAGTGGGAGATTCAGTAAGAGGCTTGCACAATGAGCAAGAGAGAGAAGATGCCAAAGACAAGACAGGGGAAAAGCTCAGATGGAACAAAACTGCATTGTGGCTCTGAAGGTTCCTCTATACACACAAGTCATGAGGATAAGAATTTCCTGTATGTTCCTTTAAGAATGGCAACATCTTTATCACAGGGATGTTAATTCATCACAAGCATATACTCAGTCGCGGCATTTCCTCCCTTGTAAGGCTCTTGGTAGAACTTTAGGTTGTTGTGACTGCTTCTTTCTCTGTGATTCAGGTAAATAGTGGCAGGGATGAAGTGAAATATTTAGAGTAGCTTTCTTTTCTCCTAATACCTGCAAGGTAAAGAACTTGGTGGGATAGACTCCTGCTCATGTCCGTACAGAAAATGTGGAATTCCTAGATCACAATTCAAACTGTAATTTTATAGATCTGCTGCAGTATAGCAGAAATCTCATTACAGAAGGACAAGGGGGTTTTTTCCCTGTCAGGAAGAAAAATCTGCATGATCAGCTCATGTGGAAGGACTATCACATAAACCTCCAGAGCTCGGCAAGCTGAACTGCACTCTTTAGAACAGAATGGGAAGGTCTGCAAAATGCTCACAACTGACATCAAACAAACTCTGAATGGACCAAATGTTACACCACTTTATGTTTCCTGAAGATCTGGCAAAATGAACATCAAAAGAAGGGGCAAAAAATTTCTCTTTTCTAAGACATGTTTTAGAAGTCTTTTCAGTATCTTACAGAGCGGAAATAAAACCACCAATCTAAGGAAGTAAGAAAAAAATCACAGTTTTGGAGCTACCTATTTGCTTGCTACCTATTTTAATGATCAACACAGAAAAGACCAAAAGTGAGCCTGTACTTCTGCTCCAGAGGTTAATTCAATTATGAAGCCAAGGAACTCCCAGAACCATCCATTAAAAGGACAAAACAAATACTGACTGGACACTGTTGACAGGAAAACTAACAAAGAAAGGAAAATCTACCTCCTAAAAAGTAAATGAACAAACAAACAAATTACAAACACCACCACCATCCTCTACCACCAGTATGTGCTCATGGAATCAAGAAACATATCATGCATTTATGTGCCCAAGGAAAGGGCATTGAAGCTAAGATGCAATCTCAGGTAGAGTTTCCTTGCTACTGGAAAACAATTTGAATATACTCTAATTGTGCTTTGTGTGATACTCACACACCAAACAGGCTACATGTTTATATATTTTGTATAACTTTCAAGGATAGGTTGCATGTTTTAAATGAAATATGAAGCACAAAAATTTCAAGAAAGAGACATTAGCAGCCCAAACAAATTTTGTTGCCAAGTAACTTCAAAGTATTGCCTGTGGTTCTTTCTCTGGTGTTATTTATGGCATCTCCATCAGCCTGTATACTATTGAAGCAAAAGAACTCACTTAGTGTACGAAATGTTAACACATGGGGATACTTGTATGGCATGTTTGTGAGACTTAATGCCAGTATTAAACATTCTCTTTTTCAGAAGTCAACATGTGCAGCTTTCCAAATGCTTTGCCTATTCCCTTTGTCTTCTACATTCAATCACTTCTGAGAGGAAAATAATTAGAACATGCAATAGCTAGGTGTTTCATCAGATTTCTAAAAATGGAAGTTCGTCCTCAACCCTTTTAAAACACAATTGTGTCAACAAAGAATACATCCCTTTCTCCTGCTACCAAAATTCCTTTATCTTAAATATTTTATGCTACTTCCTCTCTACCTGCTTTTTCCTCCTAAGAAAATTTCCTAATCTTCTGGTTTGTTGAATACAATCACTGAAAATTAAATTATCATTAAATACATCGATCTGAAATTTTTTTCAGATAAAGAAATCTGAAAGGAAAGAGAAGGAAACTTCATGATTCTCTCAAACACCTGCTTTCTTAGGACAGTCATATTTTCATAGATGTTTCTGTTCTCTCAAGTTTAGTCACAAGGATAAGGTGAGGATAAATGTTTTTTGTTAGGTACAAATAAATAAGAAATCCCAATTTTTTAGTCTCCACTGCAGAGTAATAATTATTTTAAACTTCTTCATAGTCTTTTTGTATTTTAAATTCTACCTTTTTTTCAATTATCTCGTGATGTTCACCACACTGCTGCTATGTTTTTGTGAGTTGACTATTTCATTTATCAAAAAACCCCCTTTTAAAATCTTATACCTCCCTTTCCCTTTCTTAGCCAAAGCTGTAATCCAATATCTCTTTTCCCCTCTGAACTGTCTTTTCCAAAAGCAAGAACTGCAGATGAAATATCTATTGAAGAAATATCTTTGAATGTCCAAAAGAATGGTGGTAAAAAAAATGTGGATTCAGGCAGTGGCTCTCCTTAGGCAGAAGAAGACCTTTAATTCTTAAGGGGAAAGGTAATTTTGGCGAACAGGCATCTTTGGACATATTAAACTCCTTTTCAAGGCTTGATGAGGAGTCTTGGCCCCAAGTCTAAGTAAAAAGAGAATATTTTCATTAATGTTTTCACTCAGTCTTCACAAACTTGTGTGTCCCACTGAGAACTTACTCTGTTGAAGAACTACTAAATTTATTCTTGTATTCTGGTAGTTCTCCATATATATCATTAACCGTGAAAAGGAAAAAGACTACAAAGTCTTCTGCAAAGGGACATGGGGCTGCTAGTGCATCAGAAAGGTGCAAATCGTATAATAAAATAATGCCAATTGCAAAACCAATTACTCTTTCCATTTCACTCTTTTCCTCTCCCTTCCCCTTTTCACTGAATAATTATGCTGGACAGGCAGTCGACACTCTTGAGTTGAATTGAAAGATTAGTTAATCAATAAAACCATTTCACTTCTTCAGGTTTTATATGTGGGTCACTTGACAGCTCAGCTCCTTACCAAATGTAGTTCCAGGCATCCCAACCAATGCTTCCTGACAGTGAAAACAGTTGCCAGCACCCTCAGGTCGTCATTTCTAGATTGTTGCATAAGTGACTAAGACAAGACTGGAAATATGGTATCAAGTAAAAGAACTGCACCCTGTTCACTTGTTGTCTTCTGTTTCAGAAAGGAAGGCAGACCAAAAAGAACAAACCTCTCTTTTTCAATGTCCTTCCTCACAGAATAGTATTATTAAAATAAAAAAAGAAGAAAATTGTTGTTAAAGCAGGAAAAACGAACTGTGCAGGTTCTTCATTTTTCGCATGATTACAGGCAATAAGGGGAAAATACAGAAATGCTTTACCAGGGACTGAAAAGAGATGAGTTAGTGACAAAAGCTAATCAAAGAAAAGAAAAAAGGCTAACAAGTGGTAGAGGGGAATCATCTAAGAAATGGTGTCATGGCCCCCATAATCTCAATTTTTTCGATTTTATATGGTGGGCTGAAATTCTTGCAGAGAAGTGGTTGACTCATGAGGTCCAGACTTGGCTAGACAGCAGAAGCCACTTGCATTTTTGAAATAGAGCTCCAAGGTTTTCAGTTCTGAAAACAAACACAATTTTATAATCAAGACTTTGTTTTCCAAAGTCAAATTTTCTGTGTTCATGTAAAAGAAAAAAAAAAAAAGAAAAAAAAGAAAAAAACCCCACCTTTAATTCCAGACACTGCATGAAACTTTTTTCTGAATCAAAAGTATCTAACTTTTTTGAGAGTCGCTTACCACCATTAGGAAAGACTGAAACAAAAAGTCATGTGCAAAGCCTAACTACCTCACCATGTGGCCAAATAAACTTCATCCTCATCTTGCAGTGATTAATGGAACTTGATGAATCAGGAACTCTTCTCTTTCACACTGGAACAGCTACTATTGTTTATTCTGACTCAAAGCAAAACCAAAAAATTCTTACATTGAGATGGCTGACTTGACTCCTACTATATGCAAAAAAGTAATGCAGTTCCTCTGTACTGATTCGGATGTCCACTGCTTTAGCATAAGCTCAGGAATATTAAAAGACAGTGAAATGTAAAAGGAACTTATTGTTGGAAGAAAGATTTTCACACAATAGAATTTTTAAGATTTTTTAAAGTGGATTTCTTAAAATCTGCTACAATGGCACTGGAAAATATTCAGAAATTTCAGCACAATGCACTGTCTTGAAATTCTGTTACAGTGACATTTGACTGATTTACATTCTTTTAGATTTTGCTCTAACCAGTACCTTTATTATGTGACCTTTATTCTGGATGGCCTCCAGGGCACTATATACAATAGCTGCTTCCACACCACTAGCTCAACTACAAGCCAGCTGACTTCTGTGCTAATTGCTGCATTTGAAACTTCCTTTCCTCTAAAAAGTTCCAATTAAGAGCCAAGTATTTAGAGTAGGGACTCTGGATCTAATCTGGGTATCTAACTTTTATTCTGAGGAAAATGTTACAGCCTGTTTTCTGCTCTGGGAGACAATTTAGCATTGACGCAGTTAAAATACTCTCTAGAACTGTATAGTAAGGAGCAGCAAAACCAAGAATGCATGAAATGGAGTATTGCTATCAGAAATGCTAGCTATTTGCAGAATTCTTATGTCAACAGGACCAATAAACAAGTGTTAATATTTCTAGTGGAAGGTACATCCATAGGGAATTCAATGTAGTTAGCTACACAGAGCAAAGAATCAGATCGGAGAGGGAATTGTGTCAGCTCTGGCATGTCGGCAGTATGTGGCTGTCAGGAGTGTGAAATGGAGCTGCTTCAAAGCTGAGTAGGCTGTGACCTGAATGCTGCACGTCCATGCACTCAGTGTGAGAGGATCAATGACAGCATTTGCTGGGCTCTAGTCATCCCCTCTGCTAATGAAAGCAGTCCTGAAAGGCATAATGCAGGGCCTCTAGGCAGCCTAAAGCCTAGCATTAGCTGAGTTTGTTATAAGCTTGGCTGGCGAGTGCGCTGAGCACCAAAGGCCCCCTCCTCTGTTGCTCTATCCCACCAACTCCCCCCGGCTGTCTGTTTAGTGTCACTCAGCTGGGATGGATCCCGTTAAAGATCTGACGCTTAGCAAGGACTCAGAGGTGTCTGGAACGCCTGCCTCTAATCATAAACACCACAGCTGGCAATGATGTGGTCGAGGAAAAAAAATCACCTTGATCCAACAGCACACATTCCCTTTGATGTTTTTGCAGTGAGTTCACTGCCCAGAGAGAAAGGTACTGCTTTAAAAAAAAAATCAGGCTTGACATTCTCAAATCATAACCATATGACTCTCAATTCCAAGCTTAAAAAACCCCACAACCCAATCCCCGGAAAACACAACATTTTGTTCTGAGAAACTCAAGGAAGAAGCATCTGACAGTGATAACATGAAACAGGTTTGGAAGATAATGGCAGTTTGAGAAGAAAACACTTCCAAAAAATTCAGACTGCCACTACCAAAAATGGAAGAAGCCTTCTGCCAAAGATTGCAAACTGTGGTGACCTCAAGCAAGAGACTGTAGCTGATTCAAGGGAAAAATGAAACTTTTCAAAGACAACATTGCTTGTGCTCTGCCACTGTTTATAAGTGCCTTATGCCCTCTTGCCTTTCGGGGTGGCCTGGTAAATACAAGAGCTCTTCTGTATTTTACAGTCCTCTGCCACAAATTTCTGTTAAATATTCAACACTGTGAGCATGATTTTAAAATTTTTTCACCCAGTCAGGCTACAAAGAGAATTGTGAATCCAGCGCAAAAGCTTGTTATTTATTGTAGGGTTTTTTTGCACTATCCCTCTGTTTCATATATAGCCATGAAATATACAAACGTCCCATTTATTTTCATACTGCTTGGATTTCTTGATAGAAAAACTTCACTGTTTTTCTTGCATCGATTTCTTTCTAGACACAGAGTGCTGCATATACCATTTGCTAAAAATCTGTGAAAACTGTTAACTTTTGTTCTCTGACACATTCATGCTACTGCTTTCTTATGCTATGCCAGCTATACTAACACAGATAAAAGGCTGCATTTGAGCAATCCTAACACAATATACAGCCTAATTTTCTTTTCCTTATTCACAGCAAGGGAGCATTACAATTAATAATGAAGCTCTTTCCAAGGCTATATGAAGAAAATAGACACACTGATGCAGAGACTTATTTGCTTGGTACAACTAGAAAAAATTAGAACTAACTTTGAAAAAGTCTCTAAAAATGCATCTTCAGAATTTAGCCCTATTTTGAAATTTAAATATCTAGCATTTTTACATGAAGAACGAACAGCTGGAACAGTAGCAACTGCAAACAGTCATTTAGGAGTACTCAAGCATGTTTTTTGCCTTTCTGGATGTTTTTCTAAAATGTTCTTTTTCTTAATTTCATATTACCCACAAGGTTTACTTTCTTCTCCAGATAAAAAGGTCAGGTTATGTTCCCTCAGAGTCAAAAACAATACTAGCAACCATTCCCCAATGAGAAAACTAAAGACAACTCCACCACCTTTGGTATTAATATGACCTGTTTGTTACTGTGGCTCAAACTGATCAGAGACATCCTGACATGACTAAAGCAGAGATGTGACATCTCGTATACAAAACACAGAGCTTAACAGTGAGTGTAAATTGAACTACAATGTCATTGCTGGAAAATCTGAGAGCTGTATTCCAAATCTGTGTGAAGTTTCACAGGCTGTTTATGCTGACAGTCTTTTCTGCAATTCTCTCAAATGCTGCAGATTCAGATAAGATTCAGATTTATGAAATTTATGTAATGTTCTACAGTGGTACGAGTGTTCATGTATATGGGAGGGAAAAGGAGGCTAATTCAGCTGGGTTATGAAACATCAGCAATTTACATACCCCTATATGGCAATTTTTCTCTTATACTGTATGTAAGCAAAATAAAATTAAATAATAGCCAAGATCTGCCGCCCCAATGATACTTAAAAGGATGTGAGGGACTCAAATTTGTCTTATTTCCTTGTGCACTAATCTCTTAATTTCAACCAGAAAAAATTAAAATCAGTTACTAACTGATGTTACTAACATACTGTCATAAACACGGGTTAATTGATTTTAAAAAAAAAAGTATTTCCTTAAGCCTTGTGAAGAACTATGGATTTTACTGCAATGGCAGTTGTTTACCTCAGTATATGCAAGAGTTCAGGAGGTGAGAGTCAAGATATGCATTGGATTCCTCAAGGAAAAAATCAGAGTTATCCATCCAGTCTGCTTCCCTTCTGCAATTGAATAATTCTATGCTTACTGGCAAAGTCTATCATAAAATCCCCCTCTTTACTCTCACATGACTTTCAAACACCACAGGATAAAAGTAACGAGAAGTCATTCTAATCATTAATATGGTTTTACTGCAAGAAATTTTTTTTGGCTTCCACATTTCAAAGTGATAAAATCAGAATCAGTGTGGAAATGTTACTTATCAGAGCATTCCCTTAACAAAAAGCATAAGAGAATTCTGTAATATATTTATGCCAGCTTCATTTTATGGATCAGATTTTAAAGTGTTTTATTGATTCCATGTTCTTGCATGTAATGACTAAAAATGACCAAAAAAGAACCCCCAAAAGCAAGCAAACAAGCAAGCAACCAACCAAAAAAACTCCACCAAACACTTTCCTGGTCACAAATGGATATGTATCCATTATGGTCTTAGTTTGACTAGATAAAGAGGACAGCCATCTTAAGAGAAGAAAAAGAAAAAAAAACTGGTTCTAGGTGGTGGGCTTCCTGCTTATACTACAATGAATATAACTGACCTGGTGACAAGTGAAATATGATATGACTGTGCCTAAAATGCATGTGGCCTCCACCTGTCACATTGCGTTGACTACACCAACATTCAGTTCATCTTACCAGCACCTAACACTTAGACACTGCTTTAGTGGTCTATTAATGAAATACAGCACTTCGCCTTAAAAAAGGAAGCAATTTTAATTCATATTCACAAAAAATGTAAAACATGATGACTTGTTACTTGACTTGATTTGCTAAATGTCTTAGATTCCATGTGACTGGCAGGGCTGGTATGCAAAGTATCAGACATGTGCAAAATTCCAGGATGAAATAGCAGTTCAATCAGAAAGCAAATGCTTTATAGCACTTACAAGGCTGCAGTTCAAAGATGCCTTCAGCCCTTCATTTCTAAACCAGTCCAAAGCTGCCTTCAGACAGCTCACTCACACCATGACAGGGGAGGTTCTACCCCACACCAACTCTCTAGTGACCCCTCCAGATGAATCAGAAGAGAAATTGACAAGCTACAGCGGCATTCTCAGATGAAGGGAAGCTGGCTGGCTGGAGAGTTTAGGATGAGACACACAGGTCAAACAAAAGTCTTCAGGGATTCAAAAGCTCATGTTTCCTGCGCCACTCCTCCTTTAAAGATTGCAACGAATTCTGTCAAATTAAAGAGCTCAAATACTTTCATTTATTTCACTTTTATGAGATGTAAATCTAAACCTGATTTAGAATAAATTGCACAAGTGATTATAAACCATTTAACTTGGGCACAACCATAAATTCCTGGCACTGAAGTCTGATTGTGCAGATCCTTACCCACAAGAATCTCTCTACTAATACCAACACCGTTCATGTGGAGGAGCAAGAGTTTCAGAGCTAGAACAGAAACCACAACACTGTGGCAAACCCTCCACAATTTTTTTGTTTCTCCTGTTTCTGAAACGAACTGCCTCCTGTTGCTTTGTTTCTTTGCTGATTTTGGAAGTCTCATTGGGAACTTAATTTTTGTGCATACATAGCCTTCATATCAATTTCCAAACCTTCAGTGCCAACGTGCATTCTATGGCTCTTGCAGTACACAGTCTCTGCTTGCAGAATAGTCTAAGCAAGTGGATACTGGAGTAGTTTATCCTTTACGAAGTTTTCTCAAGGTTTTGCTTTTTGGGTGTTTTCTTACAAGAAGTGATTGAAAACAGAAAGGAAAAGCCTGGTTTTCCTTTTTTTTTCTTCTCTTTTCTTTTTTTTTTTTCCCCCTCCTTTAATACTCTTACTCTGAGACCATGTATGACAATACCTCGTGGAAAATTGCTCCTGTCCAATAACATGCTCAAAGTACTCCTTTGCCAGAGGCATTCACTCATTATATAAATCAAACAAGCATACAAAAACAGACAAAAAGTGACTGGTAATGCCCAGTGAATTTCTGTGCTCAGCTAAGATGATTTGGTGCATTGCATGCAGATGTCAGGTATTTTTATAAAGAGCTCCATTGTGCAGGGCCCCACCACTCCTCCATCGCTCCCAGCACTCCCTTAAAAGGGGGGGCGGTGGGCAGACAACCATTCCAGCTGGGCTTGGAACCTCGTCTGAGTCAGGAAAACCACAGCTCATAAGCAAAGAGGAAGCATAATGTTCTACAAGGACAAAACATTAGCAAAAATGTCACTCAGCCCCAGTTCCACATGTTGGCTGCCACGGCCTCTTCCTCCTAGCATGCCCGATTGATATAAATTCCATCTGCTCAGCAGCCAAGTGACAGAGAAGAAATACTGGCATCTGGTCTCTATTGCTGTCGGGTTTTTGTTCCATGTTAGACCTTAGCTAGAAACATATGAAGAAATGAAGGTGCTGGCAAGCGACTAAAAGGCTGCACTGGCACAAATGCGACTTTCTGATGCTTTTCACACTTCACTTTGGATTTTTACAGGCAAAAAGGTGGAGGAGACTTGATAAACTGAGTCTGGAGAGCCAATGGGCCTGGAGGTCATTTGGTGCTTCTAACTTTTTTTTTGAGCATTTAAAACTGTAAAGCAAAACAATTTTTTTTAACACAACAGAAGGTAACGACGTTGCACAAGAATGTTGCTCTTCAGCTAGGTTTTTTTTCTCCTTCTCTTAAACATCCACTGGTTTGGACCTGATCCACTAGCACTTTATATTCTCCTGAGAAGCAGCTGGAAAGTGCCAAACCACTAATTTTTTTTTTTTAACCCCACTGTGTCCAGCAGAAAGCAAGTACTTCAAACCAAAGAAAGAGAGCAATAGAGCAAACCAGTAATGTGGATAACTGTCTGAGAAATCATGCCTGTTTTTTTAAGAGCAACCTCTGAAGAGATAGGGGAGACTGTGAATCAGTGTGATTTCATGTGGATGTGTGTACATTTAAATATTTCTTTGATGAATGACTCTTCACACAAACAGAGGTGCAAGAAAAAATAAAGGTGTGACAGAGAGAAAAGTAAAAAAGAAAATATATTGGTAATAAAATCAGATACAGATGCTTTTCTCTTTGACAAACAACAACTGGAGCCAGAAACTTAGGAAGACATTTTGTACCTAAAGGGATCCACAAAACAATACAGGATACCTGATCTGCAGTAAGGTAAAATATTTCTAAAATTTAAAGTGGAACCTAAATATTCCAAATCAATACAGAATTTGAATTTTTTAGAATAAAAAAGAGTGTTCCATTTATCTATGAGCCTCCAGCCCTTGTTGGTCTCATGATTTTCTCTGCAATACAGCATCCTTCTCTTTTGTGTGACAGGACCAGAAACTGACAGAAAGAAATGAAGCGAGTGAACAGCTATCAGAGTGACATTATAACACCAATGAGAGAGAACACATGTAAGAGAAGAGCTCTCAAGAACATATAAATATATAATAGAGCCCTGGAACACTTAATAATTAATTGTGAGGAAGAAGCTTTTATTTCAACAAAAAGAAAGGCTTCTAACCAGCAACCCCATGAGAGTGGAACAGTCCACTACACTGATGCCAAACAGAACCATGCCAGTTCTTCACAAGGTGGAGTTCCCCTTTCATACTTGGTCAGGATCACTTCAACACACTGCCTGCATAGCATCCTCAAGTAACATCTGATACCTGCCTTCTGTGGTGATTCCCTGCCTGCAGTGGAATTGCTCCCAGCGACTTCAATGGGCTCTGCACCTAAACCAATAAAGTCAGCAATCTAATTTATCTAGTAGGATAATGAGTATTAAAAGATGCCATAACTAGGGGTCAAATAGTCCACTGCTGGTTCACCTCACTGAAGTGCTACTTTAGGGAAGTTAATTCTGCTAAGTTAGTGTTCCTCACTGGATATTATCACTCAATTTGTAACCCAGATGAAAAGTCTTAAGTACACATGTGAAGAATCAGTGGTGCTCATCGATTAATAATGTGCCTCCATAGAATCAGTGGTTTTGACTACTACAAAGAGTTTGAAAGAGTATTCCACCTTCAGGTCTCTTTGCATGGGATGCCTCCCTCTAAGAGTTGTCATTTAATCACTATCCAAATGAACTCAATACAGGCACTTTCTCCTAATAATGCCTTGCTCAAGGCAATCCTCCAGTGCCACTCGTGAAGAAAAACTCTGTTTTTTATTGATTTATTCGAAGGTCAGGTTGGATCAGGCCCTGGCCAACCTGTTCAAGTGAAAGATGTCCCCACCTATGGCAAGTATTTGCAAGGAACTTTACATTAGCAAATAATTAAAGCTCAGTATTCCAAATATCACCATACTAATGCTGTTAAATGGTGCAAGTTGCTTTGTGTCAGTTTCCTTATTTAGGAAATAAGTAAAGCAGAAACTGTATTTATTCAACACCTAAAAAAATAATGTGGCAACCTACATATCACTTCAGAGCACCTCTCCAAAGCACTACTCTTGATCATGGGACCTGACACTTTTTTGCCTTGACCCGAATGATTTCCTGTTCACAGACTGCACCATGCTTACAGTTAAGCTTCTTCTACAGAAGAAGATCAGGTAACAGTAAATTCCCCTGTCAGAGCTTCTTAGGAAAGGAAGCATATTATTCTCAAAGGGTTTAGCATTATGTTATGTAGAGTAATGGAGTAAAAACATAACTTTTATAACAAGGTGTCAACCAAACTCAATTCTATCTTCCCTCCCCTTCCACTATACAGGTAGGTGGTACAGTCTCAGCTGTCTTTTTGTACAGATTTCTGGAGGATGGACATCATTGAGGGTGTTTTTACTACCACAGTAAAACGAAAGAGTAAGACCAATCTTTTAGCATTAAATGGAGGTGTGCACATACTTACTACATATAATAGTTCAAAATAATTCCAGGGTTACACTTTCAGTGAAATCAACATGGCTGAGTGAGACTTAAGACAGTTTGTAAGGCGTCTCAGTGTGTGCAGACAACATTATACTTCCTGAAGGCAAGGCCTGGCGTGCAGTCAGCGATGAGAGGGGACAATTGAGCTGCCTAGCGCTGGAACCATCAGCGCAATTTCCCGCAAGTCAGGAATATGAAACAGCACAGCTGCTGGGATGAGTGAATAGCTGAAGGAGCTTGTGTGAGCTTCAATAGCAGGCAGGAGCAGTGCTCCACTGTGAATGACAAGTGATGGGCCAAATCACTGGGGAGTTACCGATGAGTTATTAATGGTGACAGGTACACTACCTGGGAGACAGGTTGAGAGGGGAAAAAGATTATTTATAAGCGAATAGTTAACAGCTGTACCCACTGCTAAGCATTACATGGATGCCACAAACTGTAGAATTCAAATCTTGGGTTATTCAAGCACGAACAACTGCCTGTCACCAAACTGCAATGCATCGGTACAAATTAAGGTGGGAGAGACGAGACGAGGCTGGAACGATGCCTTGCTCAAGTAGGCAATGTCATCACAGAGTGCAGATAAGAGCAAGAGAAGGGCTGAGAT
The DNA here is from genome assembly GCF_028551555.1 of Melozone crissalis. Classification (NCBI taxonomy): domain Eukaryota; kingdom Metazoa; phylum Chordata; class Aves; order Passeriformes; family Passerellidae; genus Melozone; species Melozone crissalis. The sequence goes on along the minus strand of NW_026535783.1, from coordinate 41,697,268 downwards.
AACCATGAGGTGAAATATGGTTCTTAATAATAATGATGAATTTGCAAGAACAGCTTTTTAATTTTTCCTGAGGGCTTTTGGAAGAGAACAGATGCTGAATATGTCCTGTACTGACATGAATAAATGGGGGGAAAATATAATATGCAAAAGAAATATTTTCAAAGAAGTTTTCTTTTGAAATGAGAAGTAATATATTTCTATTGTGGAGATAATTTCTTCTATCTCCAGCCCCCTCCCAGGTTTGAAAGACACATTGTTAAGCTTATAATATAACGTTCTTACAATACCTACAATAATATAGTCACCTAGTTTTTTCCCAAAGGAATGAAGCATTGTAGTAGTGAGTATATTATGAGTGACCTGAACAAAAACCTTAATAAACTATTTCTCTAGTACAATTCTGAACCAAAAGAAGCAGGGAATACAAACCAAATAAAACCCCAAAACACCCAAAACCCCCCATACACACAAACACCCCTCTCCCCATTAGGAATTTGGAAATGCTTTCATAATGTGAACATGATCATGAAAGAAACTGTTTTCGAGTCCTTTCCTATTCCACTGTAAAGATGTGTCTCTGCAGTAACTGCTTACATGCAAGGAAAAAACCTAAGAAATAATTTGATAGCTTTTCTTGTGGGCTTTTAATGCAGTAGAGGAGTTAAATACCTGCAAGATCAGCCAGGTTCCAAGACAATAAGCAGGTGGTTCACTGACTTCTAAGTTTGCACAAAGCACAGACTGGAAATCACCCACTAGATATCTGAACAGAGACAACTTTTCCCTGCAACAAAATGTGCCAAATGACTAATCTTTAAAAAAAAAGAAAAAAAAAGAAAAAAAGGGGGAAAAATTAGGAAAAGCATTAACAATCTAAATGCTTAAGCTTAAAACTTTAAAATTCAGTTTTTCTTGAAATAGCGTCTCATACAGACTCTAAAATAAGAAAAGTAAGAAAAAAAGAAGGCTAGTCAGCGACACCTGGGTTCCTCCAAGGTAGAGGGAGAAAACTGTTTTTATCTATGGTTACTGCCTCTTCTCATTTCTATACCACAGGGACACTGTGCTCTTGTATGCTCTAGAGGAGGGAGATAATGCGAGCCAGAAAAGGTTCACACTTCAAGAAGCTTCTAAGGCTTTAAAATATAAAGGCAGAAACTGATTCAGCATTGTAACTGTTTTCAGGATTTAGTCCAAATCTTTCAGTCTTAGCATTCCAAAATGAACATCACTAAAAGGCAAATAGTCCTCTACATGTGTGTATTGGGGGTGGATGTGATGTTAGTAAAACTTACTCATTACTTTCTTCCTGATATTCATAATATTTAAATATTTCTCCTTCTCTGTTTCATTCTGGTTCTTATGGAAAGCTGCTATGATTCCTCAGTGTCTGAACTTCTCACACTGTGAATCAATACTTAAATATATTATCAAAGCAAGTGAGATAGTTACATTTTATCTTTACAATTGATCATTATTTTTATTAAATACTATGCTTTGTGGAAACTGCTTTTCACACAACTTTTAAGCAAAAAAGAAACACGACATCATTTTTAAAGGTTTAGTAAGACATTCGGGAACTGAACGTTAGTTGAATTTGCCATTAGTATAATTTTGAAAATACTACATTTATTTCCCTAGATATTGATTAAATCTTTATTTCTCTTCCATCCTACTTTTATTTTCTTTTTAAATGTTTAAAAGTCGCATGCTAGAGAACCTAGTCTAAAGGCATAGGAAACCCAAGTCAAATTTCAGAGAATGAAATTTGAAAAGTTAATTCCCAAAGCTTTACTGTCAAAAAGCATGGAATTTACAGTGAGCAAGGTGAGCTTAGTTTTGATCCCTACATTTCAATTAAACAGTGTCTTACTGCACAAGTTTTTTTCCATTGGTTACAAGCAGGTTGCCTCTGAATGAGAATTTTCTTTCTTGTATTCATAGATAGAAATTGAAATATCAATTTCTTTAATTTCTCTTTAGGGGTAGGCCTCTGAATTTAGAAGCCTGTGTTTTGATACCCAAGTTTGCATTAAGATATCAGTGCCTGTTGCTATTATGCCCCAAAGAGGAAAACGAACTTATTTTTAAAAACTGTAAATGCAAAAAGAATAACTTCAAGATTTTGTTGTCTACCTTTCAGCAAAAACAAACCAAAAACCAAAGAAACCAACAAAGTCACAAGGATTACTGCAATGCTTATGGTGCAAACCATAAGTGTGGGGTTTTTTTCAGTCTACATTATTTACCATGTTATTGGGTCAAAATTAATGCTCTAAGGATTATACAGAACACTGTATTTTTTTCACCTCCACACACTTAGTCCATCCACCAAAGGTCTCCTTTTTTTCCTCCCAACATAATGCAGTACTATTTGTTTTTTTATGGATTCATTATAAGTTTTTGTGTGACACAAAGGACAAGCTGCCAACAAAAATAAAAAGCTAGGATACCATGAAGGAGAGCTGGTTTCTAAACATGCCAAAGTTTGTTGGAAATGTAAGATTCAAGGACTTTTCCCTTCCCTGTATTTGATTCTAGATGTACTCCTCATGCTACCCCAGTTCATCCTGTATTAACAAGTACTTGCAAGCAAGTCCCCTTTTTCACAGAAGGTATTTGGTAAATGATGTCCACATGTTTCAAAGGGAACAGAACGTCATACCTTATGTATGTACTACGTAATCAGGTAAGCAGGCTGGTCACAGTCTTGGTTCACTGTGCAGCCAGAGTCAAAGAGCTGTGCTCTAGGGTGGCCTGGAGCCACCCAGCTAGAGGGAAATGAATTGGGGATGCAGCAGCTATCCATAGCTGACCAACAGACACTGGGGAGGGGGTGGCAGGGTGGGAAAGGGCCTTGTGCTCAACATCGTTTTTGCACTCACCCCAAAGAATCCCAGCTTAGGGCAGGAAAGACAGAAGAAAAGAAAAGAAAAGAAAAGAAAAGAAAAGAAAAGAAAAGAAAAGAAAAGAAAAGAAAAGAAAAGAAAAGAAAAGAAAAGAAAAGAAAAGAAAAGAAAAGAAAAGAAAAGAAAAGAAAAGAAGAGAAAGGAAAGGAAAAGAAAAAAGAAAAGAAAAGAAAAGAAAAGAAAAGAAAAGAAAAGAAAAGAAAAGAAAAGAAAAGAAGAGAAAGGAAAAGAAAAGAAAAGAAAAGAAAAGAAAAGAAAAGAAAAGAAAAGAAAAGAAAAGAAAAGAAAAAAGAAAAGAGAAGAGAAAGAGAAAAGAGAAAAGAAAAAGAGAAAAGAAAGAAAGAAAGAAAGAAAGAAAGAAAGAAAGAAAGAAAAAGAAAGAAAAAGAAAGAAAGAAAGAAAGAAAGAAAGAAAGAAAGAAAAAGAAAGAAAGAAAGAAAGAAAGAAAAAGAAAAAGAAAAAACTTTCTACAGCGCAGTAGCTGCTGAAATTCTAATACAATTATCTTGTATGAACTGAATGTAAACACTGTGCTGAAGTAAAAATGGGTACCTTTGTCAAGAACTTACAGAGTGCTACAGCATAAAGCAGACTGGTGGTGGGGAAAAGCCTCACAGACACACACCTAAAGACTGATGTAACTAGTACTGGAAATTCTTACTGTTTTTCTGAAGTTATTATTCAGGCATGTGAGCATATGTATAATTTAATTTTGAATTGTCAGGTTGAGGGACTTAAGCACCTCAAACTGGATTGACATTAAAATTCTTCAAATGTGCTTCAAAGCCTATAAAATTTTCCAATGCACTGGTACTTCTCTCGCACTCCCAACAAATCTCATCATTGATACAATAATCAGTTCTATGCTAAGGTATTATATTTTTATTGAACTATTTCATCCTGCAGGTTAATATTCACCAAAAAAACAACAAACCAAAGAAACTAAAAAGCTTTGGCTCATCCTGTGCAATCAATTTCCTAGCCATAGGAAATTGGCTGGGGGAACACAGACTGAGGGAACACAGGCTTCTCATGCCACAGCCCCCAAATGAAGACTGGAAATGACTAGGTCTGAGATTGCATAAACACTATAATGGGCTGCTGTTCTATCTCTGGACAGCCCCATGTCTGCTGGTCAGTTGTCCCAGGAGAGCTTCTTGCATTCTCTAACATCCAGGTTCTCTGCAGCCTCACAACAAATACAATACCATGAGCAATCTTCTACAGACCTTATTAATTTCTCACTCTTTTTGTACCAAGAAACATATCTCTGCCTCCAGCTGTGGGAGAAAATTAATGTCATAGGTCTTATATGCATTACCTCACAACCTTTTGAACCTACAAATGAGAGAGAAGAGCTCTGTTTTGCATGCTATGGTACAGTTTGAAATGCTCCTATCAATAGGAAACCAGTTCCCACATGGAAAGCAACCAAATTAGTACTAGTTAAATTCTCTCACCCCAAATTTAGTTTTATTTTATGAAATCCTTTCTAAAAGAGATGGGTTGGACAAAAGCATTTGTGTGGATCACAACATTACATACTCAGCATGAACTGAGCAAGTTTTCCCAGGCATTGCCATATCTACTTCTAAACAGTCTGAGAGCTTTTAATGGAAAGCCTGGTGCAAGATAAGCTACATGAAAAGCAACTAGATGAGTGGCCTTATTTCTTCTATTCCTGTTTTCAGCACCATATGTCAACTTGGACACAACTTACGGACACCCAAAATCCAGAGTGCATGGATAAAAGTGTAATTATGTTAATTCTACGACCATATCTACATCACTACTCAAGCTACAGAGATACAAAAAACCCCAGCAAACTCACATATACTGGGCCAGCAGTTTCAAAAATCTACTTGTGCTACAAATTACTTCCTTCTGCGCAGACAACTGCCACTCAGTAACAGAGGTTTCCACACCCTTTTTCCACGCCCTTTCCAGTACATGGAATGCAAGACTTCAGGGTGCAATTCTGGCAAGATTCATCATGAACAATCCACTAACACTGGATAGAAAAAGACATACCTTACCCTACGATAAAAGATAAAAATGAACTAATGACATGGAATCTTTCTCTTCTATTTGATAAAAAAATTATTAAAAAAACTTCCTGAAATTACTGTTCCAGTGATGGTGATGTTTTAGAATTTTAGTAAAGAATAATCATAATTACACATTCCATTTCATTAGAGGATCTCAAAGCACTTCATAAACATTAATTAACAACATCCAAGTATAAATTGGGATGATTAGAACATTTTGTTAAAGCTGTGGGGGAGGAGAAAAAAATCAAACTGAAGCACAAAGGACTTGTGCAGCAAGTTAATATATCAGAGCCAGTAGAATAATACACACTTCTTGGATTCAAGCTAAGTATTCAAAATTCTAGACAGGCGAATCAGGGAAAATTTTTCCGCACAGGAAAGAAAAGTGAATTTCTTAATTAAAATATGGGAGTTCATCTTCATTAGAATCAAAATGTACCTTGATAAGTAAAAGGGGGTTGTCTGTCTACATTCAATGCTGTCCTCTTATTGCCTAGAAGGCAACAGTAAGTGTTCATGACATTTACCCCTCCTAATAAGAGTCACTCACACTTCACTGTTATTCCTTGTTATTGCTCAGGACAGGCACTAGCACCTCATTGAAAGATCAGTGCTGCAAGGGAAAAAAGTCCCCTTGAGATCCCTTGGACTTCAAGAAAAACAGTAAATCAACTGATGCTGGACAGATGACAAGTTTGATTCTCTGTGGCCCTTCTTGATTCCTAAATGTCTGTGGCCCTAAATTTCCTAAGTGCCTGAAGTCAGGGCTAACACACAGACAATCAAAACCACATCTAAACTCAAAGCAAGAGGTTTCTAAACTGGAAAAATATTAGATCCATTTAAGTGTCATGGTCTGGACTCCATACTCTCTGATTGAGTTAATCTCCATTGATATGTAGCTGAATGGTTAATATCACAACCTTATCACCTCCAGGACCATGATTTGAATTCAGCCCAAGGTTCTCTGCAAAGCAAGTAGCCTATAAAAAGCAGAAGTTCTAATCTCTGAGCTGCTTTTTGTGAGAAGAATTATGTTAATTCCTCAGATTCTTGGCACAACCCACTCCCCTCCACAGGCAGGAGGGGAGTGGGTTTCTTTATTTTGTAACAGGTCACTGCATTTCCTACAAGAAAACTGAGGTGAACAGTAACCCCAAGATCCTGTCCTCAACTCAGTGGTGATATTTGTTTGACATAGTGCAGGATATGTTCTGGTAGAGGCTTCAACACGGCATTGTGAGCAAGAAAAGTGATTTTCCAGGCTACCAGGAAAGTCCTTCTCTCCCCTCCCTTCATCCACAGAGAATCAATCTCAAACCCAGATATTTTTGTCAAAGACACACACAATCACAATCAATTAAAAATATAAATACAATTTATAGATTGTGAAAGTACATGTATACATGCACAAATATACATATATATGCACAAACACACACACACATACAGACACTCATACATATTTGAAGGAAAATGTGATTGTAAATGGTTAATAGAAATTCAACCACATTCTGAAGCAAGAAAGCTGGAAATAGTTTCCTCCTTGGCTTACCTGCCAAGACCCAAGTTCAGGGCTCTGTTTCTTCTGAAATGCTTGATGGCATCACTCACACCTAAAACAGCCTAGGGAATGAACTATTCCTCCCACCTCCTTCATTCTTCACTCTGCTTTGGGTGTTTGTGATTTCATCAACTATCACAAGAGAGACACGGGATCATGAACTCAGGCCTTGGCAGGTGAAAAGATTTTCAGCTCCATTTTAAAAAGCAAGCACACATGGTCCTGGCACATGCCTGACAGACCTTCAGTAACAGACATTTCCATGCTCTGCAGTCTATTAGCTGTGCAAAAAGTACATGAGTAGGATCACAGCTAGTAGGATCACCCTAGTCAGTACACATTCCAGATAGAACAAACACACCTACACAAAAGTCCCTCTCTTTCTTTCTCCCCCTTTTTTTTTTTTGACTGACAGCCATAAATGTTTTCCATTAAACGTCCACCTTTACATTTCTGAGCAATGTGAAGCGCTATGGCTATAAAGGCTAACTATTGCAGAGTAGTCATTAGGAACTAGCATGATGCATACTGCTGTTGATTACCAGGGGTTATACAGCCCTCTGCTTCATTACCCTTGCAAGATGCAAGACACAGAGCAGCAATAGCACCGCTCTCCAGCTGCACATATTCTGGAAAACCCAATGATCTTTGCATGTACTGAGACATCTGTTGTCATGTAACTTTTCTGCTGGCATTCAGAAGTGTCATCAAACTGGACTTTATTTTTGTTGTTGCTTGGTTAAAGTGTGAACCATGATAAATATCCTGATGTGGTACTAGTGTGATCAGTAGTGTTACTATTAGAGGTACAGCACCAAAAGCATCAGAGAGGTGTTAGGCAAGATACTGCAGATACAGAAAAAATCTGAAAGTACTCCACACTGCAGAAGAAGTGGCATTGCTTTGCTCAAACACACAACATTGCTTCCTATCTCTCTTTTTAGTCTTTTAAGGTTTATCTGACCTTTTTCCACCTTCTGTTTAGGGTAAAGATAGAATAGCCACACCTAGATTAGAACAGCTAAGAAGAATACTGAAGAGGAAGGGGCATGGAAGAGAATCTCTGTCCACAGAAGTGTAGGGGAATCACACTAAACTGACACACAGGGGAGAAGAGAAACTCTTCCAGAGTGTCAAATATTAGCATACAGTGATGCCATGGGAGGAATAGAACACTCAGGAGATGGACATCTAACAGATCCTTTTCATCTTCTTGTGCTAAAGAGGCAAAATCAGAGAACAAGAGGAAGTGAAACTACAGTGAGGCTCAAGATGGGAAGAAGTAAAAAAGGGAGGGAAATGGGAGGCAATGACAAAAGAAAAGATAAGGAAGCTGAAGTGGAAAAAGAGGAACAAAGGAACAGAGAGGCTCAAAGAAAAAGAAACAGGCAGAGCATCTACAAAAGAGACACTTTTAAATCCCGTGTGTACTGCAGGACTAGGTGTCTGGACAAATGTTACCCAGCTTTGAGTCTTGGCTGCTCTGAGGCCCCAGTTGAAAAACATCAGAACTAAAGAACACACATGAGTGCTAACAATATCTACAAGGAAGAAAAGAAAACATAAGACAGAACTGTATCTAACAAAAATGAAAAAAACATATTAATCCGTAAAAAGGCAGTTCTCTTCACCATCAAGTAATTAAATGTGGGTGGCAGTTATTAAGGGTAAGACAATTTTGTATGTATTGTAGATTGTACTTCGGTGTCATTAAAATCTTTACCAGATAAACTTCTTAATCTTTATCTGCATCATTTTTACAAGTATGGGTTTTTTTAATAAAAAAAGGCATGCTACACATAGAGGCATGGAAACACCAAGTGGATACTTCTTTAAAACACATGAAAATCCTCCAGTGGCCACAGCTAAAAGAGTGAAAAGTATTAAGTAAGGTATTGGCAAATAGACCAATGAGGAAGCAATGCCAATAAAATAGATACAAAACCTTCACAAATAAATTTTCTTTTTTTATTATTCATATGTGTAACTGTCAATTAATATTTGCTGGGTTACAACAGTCAACTTTTTTTTTTTTTGTAATTTAGTTGCCTATTTCTCTTAATTTTCTTTAACAAATAATATAGCATACCAACCTTTTAATGGTGTTCTTGTTGTGAGAGACAAAAACAGTAAAATAACCTGACAGTACTTGGCGGAAAAAACCTGACAAAAACTTTTCATGACTCATGATTATAGATAGCAGACTACATTTAACTGAAAGTATGATATCATCACTACAGCAACCTGACACTCTATGTCTACATTGCAAAAGCTCATATCAGAGCTTCTTTTTATTTGTTTTCCTTCTAATGTTCTTTATGTTTAAGCATTGGAGGCTGTTTGACAAGCTGTTAAATGAAATAGTCCTTGCGCTTGCGTTCTACAGCAAAAGTTCAAAGATCTTAAATTATTTCAGACAGAAAAACTAAGACTCTATAAAGTCTCTAAAAGAGGTTAGAGAGCAAAAGAACCCATCCTTTTCTGAAATCCTCCACAGACAAGCCAATGGTGGGCAATATTTAAGTTTAAGAACAGTAAAGCAATTTCTGTCTGTGCAAATGGTTAATATTTAAAAGATGAAGTGCTAAGGGATTACTTTGAGAAAGAAAAGAAAAGAAATTAGGAATATTACCTATACTACCAAGAGAAAAAATGTTTTACAAAAATTTGAGAAACTGTCAAATATAACTGACAATATTAGTTATATATATGCTGGTATATATATATGCTGATATATATATATATATATATATATATATATATATATATCAATATATGTGAGCATGTAGTTTGAATATGCATACAGCTAATTTTTACTTTAAAATCTCAGAACCGAATTACTTAAACACTGCTATTTATTTAATAATTTCAATGAGTTTGTTTTAGTTAATGGGATTTTGGTTTTTCGAAAAGATGTCTTAAACTGCCTGCACCTCCCCACTCTCTGCCTGGAACCATCTATACCTTCTGAGAGCATGCCTTCTTAGCTGACTTCTTGCTGTACAGTTGCTTTAGGACTACAGAACAAGCACAACAATAAAAGACTAGACTAGTTTTCCCAAAGCAAACTAATAAATTTGAATTTTGCCATTTTTCAGAATTGATTTTGCTACAGATAAGACCTTCATTTAGGATTAGTGATTCCCCATGCAATGTCCAGTAAATGAACTTTTGTGAGTGAGTCTCCTTTTGGATCTATAAAATATCCACAGTCTTCCAGCTGGCTTTAGTTTTGACTTTGTTCTGTGTTTTTTAGTTTTAAAAATTTCTCATAGCTGTGGGTGGCACCAGAGAGTCTGGCAGCTAAAATATTGCCTATGAGCTACTGACTAATCTACTTTTTTCAAGGACATGATGATAAGAATGGGACTCCTAGACCATTTTTGCTAATTTTGCCAATGTTCTATTCTGTGTCTCTGCTTCCTTCTTTGTATTGTAAAGAAAATATGTATTTTCATCTTTTTCACTAAGAGAGTACAACTATTTGACCACAAAACAGTTAAAAAAGTGTTGAGCTGTCACTCAAACACTGAATCATTATTTGCACTGAGTCAGTTTATGGCCTCTAAGTTGTAATCACATGTCCTGTCTTCTGCAGCTGGACCAGTGTAAAAGCTGAGTGCCCCAGCTGTTCACTGCTAGTGGCATAATCGCTCTCTAGCCCTCTCCTCTTGGAATAACGAGCATTAACTTACACATGTTTAGAAGGAGGATTTTTCTAACCTGGTTTGTTTAAAGAGAACCTGGCTAGAGAGCAATTACACATGTAGCTACACTAGCACATGGATGGGGTAAAGCATTCTCCCCAGCCCTGTGATCTCTGGTGGATCACACAACAGCTGGCAAAGTTACCTCTTCTCTCAGCTTAGCTGGAATTAAACCAGGGACGGAGACTCACAGTTGAGCTGCTCTTTACAGAAGATGTAACATCATTCAAATCAATAGAGAGACTAGTCATACACATCTCTTTGAGTATCATGTGCAGTATCTGACCCAAAACACCCACTGTTTTTGACATAATTTTTTGTCATGTAAAAGACATGGGAAGTTAGGTGTTCCCAAAGGAGGAAACTTACAGGCTCACTATCGACTGCATACGCGTCGATACCAAATACAGTAAATTAGTTCCTTGAGGTAGAAAAAAGCAACTCTAAAATCTGAGGCACTCTGAATTCCTATGGAGCAAACACAATCCAGAATGTTCCTTTATGCCATAAAGTTTTTCTGAGGATCAGTTCTAAAGATGAGAGAACAGCTCCTCTGCCAAGACATTAATCCTGCAACGGTCTGATGAGATTGGTGACCAAATTGTCACTAACACTTCATTGATAGGCATCTATTCACTAGAAACTCAATTTATTGCATGGAGGCCAGAGAATCTTGCCAGGTCTTAATGCCTTTCAGCCATTACTGGCAATATTGTGACTGTGCCCAAACGTGAAAGGCGTTATCAAATTACTTCTGCGGCTTCAGGGTTCCTTGACTTCCTGTGCTCTTTTAATGCATCTACTGAATGAAGGAATAAATACTGTTTTTTTCTCTGCCCATTGTTTTTTAATTTGCTATTTGGAAACATCATTAGTCAAACTGAAGGTATTACAAATAATCCCACGCACTGTGCAGCATTAATAAACAACTGTTTTTCTCTTGTTTCTCCAGTGGAGCAAACCATGAGCTTTTTCTCCAAAGTTACAGGAAAAAGTTGTGAGGTTTGCAGGGTGGTTGCTCATTTTGTTGGTTATCGAGGTTTTTTTCGTTGGTTGGTTGGATGGTTGGTTGGTTGTGGAAATCATCAGACAACAGTAATTGACTTTGAGTGGATACATCTACCCTACTCCTCAAAACGCCTCCATTTAGAGAAAATGTTAAAATATTTTAACACTTGCATCATACTGAGGGCACATTCAGCACAGGTGGATGTCTTAGACCATCACAAAGCATAAAACTCAAGTTTTGTGCCAGCTTAACAAATCTCTTGCATGGTGGTCAATGAACACTGGAACTCAAACCTGGATAAAGTATTCTGGAATCTGTTACAACCATTACCTTTTTCTAATCTATTACTTCTCTTAGTCCTTGCTACTAAGCTTCCTGTTTTTCTTCCCCTGAGGAAAAAACCAGGAGAACAGTGATTCTGTAAAGTTACAAGTGAAAAATATTACTTTTACTAGATTGCGCTTCTCTAACTACACTACCATAGTAAACCTTTTCCTACAGATATATATTTCTTCATTTGGTGTACAATGAGAATGTATGAATGTATGGTAAATTTACTAGAATTGACTGCAATTAGGTGATAACTTAGGTGGGTTTGGACGGACAAGTTACAAAGAACTGTAATTCCTGACTGAGAGTCAAATGTTCCTCAGTTCACTGCATGATAGCCTATCAACAGTCCCATAGTTTGTGATACTCTGGATGATTTGTTTTGGTACTTGATGTTTTTGAAACTCCTGTATGATGCTTACAACATTTTATTCAGTTTTCTGTATGCAAAAGCTGAGTCTGAAAGCCTCAAACAAGTCTGAAAAGTTTCAGTCTATAATGATAAGCTTCATGGAACAATGTCTTTTACCCAAAGAAGACATTACCTGTATGCACTTTTACTGTGCTTGTGTTACTACACATTTCCTTTCAAATTTCCCTGCACAGCTCTTTCTCCTTTATAACAGATAATTTCAATAGAGCTATTTTTAAAGAAGACATTTTTATTATCATTGATTTAATTAATTTTTCCAGCATTTCTCTGCATGTATGTTTTACTAAGAATTTTCCTTTTCTGCTGCATACTGAATTTTCTAGCTTTAATGGAAACAACAAAACACTTTTTGCCTAGAGATCCTATGGAGACATTCAAAAGCCATCTGGACAAGTCCTGGACAAACAGTTCTAGGTGGCTCTGCTTGGACAGAAGGTTTGGACAAGATGACCTCCCTTCTAACCTTGAGCAGTGTGTGATTTTTTGAAATTAGACAGCTAAATTAACAGGGATGCTCGACTACACACCTATCATAGGTCTTCATTCACTCATTAGGAAAATCCACAGTCGAGTGCTAATGAAGTCAATATGTGGCAAGTCTGTAACAGCTGCCTTTAACTTTCACTGGTAATTGTTATCATTTAAATGGCATAATATTCAATATACTGTTGTTGAATATAGTAATGGCAAAATTCATGCCTTGGGGGCTACAGTGTGACTGACTTTTAGCTGGGTAAACTGAACTGTGACCTAATGGGGTATTACAGGCCTTTACACCTTTCAGATTCATAGGTCACAGTCTCAGTCTGTATAAACATCTATGTAATTATATCACAAGCCATTCTTGCATATATTGAGTCATTCCAAAAGATAGTTCAAAAAAAATCAATATGAGCATGATTCAACAGCCTTTAAAACAAGAAAGCTACTCATTTCAGTCTGTCTTCTTGTCTGTAAGAAACAAAGAATTACATTCCATGCTTGGAATATAATAACCATAATTATTAATCACATTTAGTAACCAGATTTCTAATATTATATCTTAAAAACGATTTTTTTTTACATTAATTCTTTTACAAATCAAATTTCTTCAGCTCTCCAGATCAGTAGCATTCAGAATCCAGGAATCCAAAATATGATGCAATATGCACATTATCCCAGTACATATCTCTGTAGATATCCCTCATGTATCCATCTTAATTATATATCATATGTAAAATGTATAAATACATAATATCATACATTTATATCATACACGCATCATAGATATCTGCTGTACAAATATGATGGATATATCCTTATATGTTAATTTTAGATTGGTAATGGAAAAAAAGGATTCTGTTCTATTTGAATAGGTGTAACACTTAGCCTTTACAAAATACATGCCTGAGAGAACCCTGAAAGAATTAAAGAGCTCCATTCCATCTGTGCCCTAACAAGAAGAAAACAATGTCACTATTAAAGGGTAAACCTTTTTAGTTCTCTTACTCTAGGGCTGTTTTAAAATTCAGTATATTTTTCTGCGAAAATCCAAAATATAGGGCATTTAAGAAAATATTTACAAGTACAGAAGGTGAAGTTTTCCATGGAATCCACATACAGCTAATTTACTTCTTACACACAAAGAACAGAAACCGGAAGACAAATTAAGAAATAGAGTCAGGATTTCTCAGAGCAGGTATAAATCCCATATTTTCAATAAAGTTCTAAGCATGCTATCATTGCCTACAAAATAAAGAAATAAATCAGCAACTAAAATTTTCAAAATTCTTTAGGCATGTCCACTTCAATAACTGGATGCATTCTAGATAATGAAGAGCTCCTACAAAGTCAACAGCAATTAAGAGAATTCAGAATTATGTAGTATTAGGTTATTAATCAAAAATAGTCCTACAAAATATAAAAATTTACTATGGAATTTAATAGATTATGAAATTTTTCAGATAAGCAGCTATATGTATATTTATGACCATACCCATAAAACAAGCCTGTCCAGCTTTTTGGTGAACATATTTTTCTTCTGATTGTCTATTTCAACTAAAATGCACGCAATACTTTATTTAAAGCTATACTTTAAAAATGGCCTTATTAAAAGGATTTTCCTGTTTATACATAAGGATACTTTCCAATATAGTCATGGTCATAACCCCAATTTCATCTACACATTTTTAGGTATCTTTCTAAAGACGGAAAGAAAAGATGACAGAGCTGCTGACTTGCATCTTAGTTTCCCAAGTCAAACAGTAGCCCTTGAAAACTTGCCAGCTGCCTTTGATGGCCAGATCATGCTTGCAGGTAGCTAACCTCAGTATTTGCAGTATTTAAGGCATTTCCTACAATAAACATAAGCAAGTACAAGTAAATACTATGGTATGAAGGCACCTGTATTTTTTTAGCTTAGGAAAAATTGAATATTTTATTTTGCCAGCGCCATCATTAGGCTTCAACATGCCAGACTAAATTCACTTCATATTCTACTTTCTACCTTGGGTGTACCATCACTACATCCACACATCAACAACAACAAAATCAATTTACTGGGTTTGAAAACATGCTTTACTTTATTTCCTACCTGAAGAATGTAGCCTCGAACGTAGTCTCGCAGTGTCCAGCCTAAGCCATGTAGAATATGCAACACCTCCTCTTGCTTCAGTACACTGAAGAGTCGGTCAAGCAGTATCTTCAGCCTCACAGGCACAGCCTGAGTACCGTAGAGCATCAGGCTGCTGATGTCAAACACAACATTGGACTGCACAATCTCCACTTGGGTTGGGTGGTAGAGGTGCTGAGTACTAAGTTTGTCCAAGGCTGAAAGAAAAGGCGTCAAGTATAAGGAAAGAGCAAAGAAAAGACAAGAAAACAACTCCAAAGAGTCATGTGGCAGATACACTTATTTTCCAGAGAAATATCACCTGGATGATTCATAGAAACATAGAGTCACAGAATACTTTGTGTTGGAAGGGACACTTAAAGATCAGCTAATCCACTCCCGTGCCATGGGGACATCTTCAACTAGATCAGGTTGCTCAAAGCCTCATGCTACCTGAATATTTTCATGGATGGGGCATCTACAGCTTCATTGGGCAACTACCTTAATGCCTCAACATTTCTGGAAAAATCTCTTTTATATGTAATCTAAATCTACTCTCCTCTTTCCAGCTTAAAGCCATTACCTATTGTCCAACCACTACATGCCCTTGCCAAAAGTATCTTCCCAGCTTTTTGGTAGGCCCCCTTTCTTTTGAAAGCCTAATAAGGTCATCAAGGAGCCTTGCCTAAGCTTATTTTTCAACTTCTCCCCTGGCTGAAGGATTCCAACTCTTCCAGCTTTCCTCAAAGGACAGGGCCTCCATCCCTTTGATCATCTTGGCGGTCTCCCCTGGACTTGCTCCAACAGGTGCATGTCTTCCCTTTGCTCAGAACCCCAGACTACTACTAGGAGTAGGGCACTGCTACTCCAGGTGGCATTTCACCAGAGGGGAGCAGAGGGGCACGATCATCTACCCTGCTGGCAATGCTGCTCTTGTTGCAGCCCAGGGTATGGTCGGCTTTCTGGGCTGCAGGAGCACATTGTTGAGTCATGGTCAGCTTTTCACCCACTGAAGCTCCCCAGGTCCTTCCCTGAAGTGTTACTCTCCAGGAGTTCATCTCTCAGTGTGTACTTGGGCTTGTGATTACCCTGACACAGATGCAACACCTTGACCTTGTTGAACTTCATGAGGCTGATATGGGTCCACTACCTCAAGCTTGTCCAGGTCCCTCTGTATGGCATCCTGCTGTGTCAACTACACCACTCAGCTTGGTGTCATCTGCAAATTTGCTGATGGCCTCACTACATCAATGATGAAGATATTAAACAGTACTGGTCCCAGTATGGACTCCTGATGTATGCCAGTCATCACTAAGGGATCCTTTTTCACAGATGCAGTCCAAAACAGCCCTAGTTTCCAAAGGTCACACGTAATTTTAATTGCTATGGCAGAAGGGTTCTCAGGTGAGACTCAGAAACTACAGTACTCATAGTTCAAGAGAAATTTATGATTAACTAATGACCAAGACCGAAGCAATGCCAAATTGAATGGGACTGTTAAAGATTTGATATTTAATCTCTAGAGGAAAAAAATAAAACAGATAGTCCCTTAACTCCAGTCTCTTAAACATGTTAAAACTAAGGCTTCTGATTTACCAAAAATTTGATCATTAATTCACTGCTACTAGAGCTGGATAGCTCTTTTCACCTGGCTTTATGAATTCCATGTTATTCACTGTGATTTGAATAATTCAGCGATAAGGGAAATTTGCAGGAGGAAGGTAATTCTTATCCCCTCGTGAAGTTAAAAAAGATGGAATTGCATATGACATCATGCATTCGATGATGTATCAATGTTTATATTCAATTTTATTTCTACTTTATGAACTATGTTGCAGCACCTAAGCTTCTCTTCTTCTCCAAACAAAATTTCTGAGCATTTAAAACAATCTCATAGGGACTTCTGTACTTGGTTTCTTCTTGTCTTTTGGTCACTAGAGAGTTCATGTACTGTTGATAAATTGCCTTCTTACATCCAGAGCGCAAAGGCCCTTATCATTTACTTGCTGGCTTCATTCACCACGTTTACTCCAAGGACTACATTGCCAAAGAGTTCCAATTTCCTCATACTTCATTTCTTGCAACTGCATTGTCTGATCTTTCCTATTCTACTGGCTAAGTCAATTTTGAATAAATAGCTTTAAAAATTAATTTCACATTCAAACAAGATAAGAAGTTGGCAAGCCGAGGGACTTCAGTCCTACGTCTCTCCACAGGACATTTACACTGCAGAACATGAAGAGCAGAATTTTTTCTTCCAAAAGCTCTTCTTCCAAACTACTACACCTATGTAGGCTTCATGATGTAGGACTAATTTTTTTACAAGGTCTAATGAATGAGATTTGATTGAAGCTTAAGCAGGTTAAATACTGTTCTGCTTTCTTCCCACCCCATTTTACGTATGATCTTTTTCTAAGATGCTAAGATGGTAATTTTGCTACTGCCATAATGGATGTGTCATGAAAGCTTGGCTAGAAAAGCCAAGAAAATTGATATTTTTATTCTGCAGGTTGAGCAGTATGTGTGGTGATATGTATATATGTGTATCTGAGGGACTAATCAACCATTTAGAAGCAATAAAATAAGGATGTTATTTTTTTCTAATACTAGCATTACTCACAGTAGGAAGGGTGTAAATAGTTTGGAGTTTCCAATAGATACTCTGTAAGAACACCTTCTAACAGACTATTGAAATTACTGAGCAGATCTGGATCACCCTGAGCTTTTCAACTTCAGTCTTACAGAAAAGATCCAAATATATTAACTGGCTTCTCCAAGTTTATGCAAATTTAGACTAGAACCAAGACATGAATGGATATTTTCTGAACACTTTATGTTTTTTAATGACTGAATCATAATGTATTTCTAATGTATCCAAATATTTGTTTTTGTTTCTCTCTTTTTAACAGCAAATACCATGCCTGCAGTGAGGAAAAAGAAGTTCTTCCATTTAAAGAAAACTTGTCATGCTGAGGATCTTAAGATCATTATTCTACTGTGGTCCAAGTGAAAATGACTATAAGACATCTTTATCTAAGGATTCTTGGGTGGATGAAAGATATAACAGCTTTTAATTTCTCTAACAATAAGATTACAAAACTCTGTGGACTTTATTTAAGGTGACCATATAATAGCTTTGGAAAGGTTGAGGTGGAATGGGAGAGGGGAAAAACAAATAAAGTCTTTTTTAAATAACTAAGCATACTCTTTGACCAGCTGATAGAAATTTTTGCAATCTAACCTGTACTATTCCGTTAAACTGCAATATTAATTTTTTAGCAGCATTATCTATAGACATCTGCTTCTCAACACACACACACACACACACACACACACACACACACACACACACAGATACTAATTAGCATAATATTGGAGCAACATTCCAAGTGACAGTGATATTATCTCCAATTTTGATTTGTGGCCTTATTATATGTATTAAATAATAAACAAGCAGCAAATTTTATTCTTTTCAAGTACAGGTCAGGATATGCATTAAAATGTGGAATTTATAACACAACAAAACATGCATTATTGCATGGGTACATAAGAACATTTGCAAGCTAAAGACAAACCTCCTGGTACATGAAAATAAAAAGGTTGGAAATTAAATGAAAGGAAACAGAGTTGTGTTCATATGGGAAATTACTGTAAAATCCTGAAATTCTTTCAGAAAAATAACTATTGATATCCCTTCAAATTGTCAGAATGAAAATTCTCTCTCTAATTTGTAATTTATAAACATTTTTGTGTTTCTTTAAAAGATTGCTATGAACGTAGTTGACAGAATTTTTGTAGTATTTCTCATTTCTCTTCTGATACCCTTAGTGAACTAATGCCAGTGTTCTAGGTGGATTCAAGAGGCCATTTATGTTGATAGACTCTTTTTCAGGTAAGAGGTAAGGAAGTACCTATCTTGTTGGTTTTCTGTAAAGAAAGGAGTATTAACTTTAGCCTTCTTGACAAATTTCTGATTCTTGTCAAATCTCTACATAAACAGCTGTATTCTGATGCCCTGAATTGCCCACATAATTTCATGTGGATAATGCATTCATCATCACTTTCTGCTCTAAACCATTGGTTTAATTTATACAGGCTAGTAAACAATGAACTGTTTTAAAGGAGAGTACATTCAACAGTATCTGCAGGAGTTTATGGTTTCATAAGCACTAAGAAAGTTTCAAGATTAACTATGCTAAACAAAAGAATGTGCTCTATCCTACCTGAAAATAACATGAACAGATGTGTATTTATTAAGAAGTTATCAGTGACTGAATATCACAAAGCACACATAAGAAGTTCCTTCCTGGTGCAGCATGAGGTATTACTGACCCTTTGTACAGTTCCAGTGGGATCAAAAGTTCACCTCTGCATGTTTGAGACATTTTAGTTGTAACCTGCACAATCTTTTCCAAAACCATGACTGAGATCAGTTATGTATTTAAATTAAGACAGGTATCTTTTTTTAACAATGCAATTTAATTGTTAGCACTGCCCTGATAGTCTGATATTCTTTAATTCAGTTTATGTGAAAAGGTGTTCTCTGATACAGGAAGAAGAGATCTAACTACTCTTAAAATTAGATAGTTGCTGAGCAATCAAAATTTTCATGGAGTGGCCTAAAAATATCCCTGTGTTTTACTCTGACAACACTCAGTCAAGTAACATTTCTGTGGTGAATTCCCAATTTCAAGTACTTCAGAAATTTAAACTGTTTTAAAGGGGGGAAGTAGCAAGGATTGTGTAGAGGACATTAAAGATTGCCTTTAACAATGAAAAAAATCACTAACTGGATAATTAGCACAGGAATTAGGAACCTTTCAACACAGTTTTTCCAACTCTGAAGTATCAAGTATGCACCATAATAAATGAGAACATTTTAACTGTAAGGGACCAAAAATGACCATCTAATCCAGCTACCTGAGCACTCTAGGGGTGATCATCAGTTAAACCATATTGAGGGGATTGTCTAAATAACTCTGGAACATGGAATGGCTTGGAGCATTGACCCCCTCCTTAGGAAGTCTGTGGCTTGACCACCCCCTCATTAAAGAAGTGTTTCCTCATGTCAAGCCTGAACCTCCCTGTTTGCTTATTCACTTTTTAGCTTCTTAAACAGAAAAAAAAATCCCTCAGATTTTTTTTACTGAGATTCTGCTCAGTATAATCTCAAATGTCAAAAAAACTTTGGAATTGTTTCAATGTCAATATTCATATTAAGGCCTTCAGCATTCTTATTATGCAATAGTCCAGAAAAAAAAGCTTCAGACATCTTTGCAATAAATCAATGAACAAACTTTTATGTTCCATTTGTAGAGTTGTTTTTTTTTTGTTGGTTGGTTTGTTCAGTGTTTTTTAATGTTGTAAAGTAAGGAGGGGAAATGTACCTTATTTATATTTTACTGGAACTTTGAGACTGTGTAATTCAAATGAATTTAAGTACAAAGGATACATTAAAATAAGGCACAACTTCTTTTTCAATTTATCAAAAGACAGAAAACAAAGAAGAGACTTTTTATTTTCATCTGTATTGTGTCCAGTTTACAGGCTCAGCTCTGCAAATTTACTCATTGCCCATAGACCCCTTTCTTCCCAATATGCGGTGAAAAAGGTCAACCAAATTAAAAGCCATGCCTCTGAGCAGATTCCATTTTTGCTAAGTAAAAGAAATACAAATATGCAGTGATGAATTTTGCACTTTGGAAGTCTGATTTTTTTTAACAGCTACAATGAAAGCATGACATTTTGCCTTTACTAAATAGAAAAGAATTTAAAATATTCTAGTTTTAATGCAACTGGAGTTGCAAATACACTTACCTCTTGCTAATTTCCTGATCCTAGATAAATACTTTATTAACCTGAGAGGGATGAAAAGGTCTAGTGAAAGGTCTTGGCTGATTTGCCTGTCTCTGTATCTCAGAACACCACAGAGAAGAGTCTATAGCTTGCAAGAGGGCATTATGGATCTCATTCCATTTCAGTTTTAGTTTTGAGCTCTCCAATATATCCACTCTGGATTTTCTGGCATACTGTCTAGCCAGTTTACCAACTTGCCAATGTTGGATATTGTTGAATACTGTTGGAGTACACAAACACATACAAATGATGATACAAAATTTAACAACCATCATCTTCTTTCTAGACTATTAGATTTGGTCAAGAACAAGAAGATGAAAAAAAAAAAAAGTAGTTTGTGTCTAGACAATAACAAAAACCTTACCAGACATTTTAAAAACCTAAATAACTGGGTCACCTTTTGCAGCAAAAGAAACTAAAATTAGAAGACAGATGAAAGATATAATACCAATATAAAATTATTCCGTAATATCATTGCAACAATATTATGTTGAGTGTGGTAAAACAGGTACAGTATTATTAATGGCAATGTTGAGCAATGCAGTTTACTTTTGATTTTAGTGGTGAAGATGAGCAGCATCACATTTTCAGAGTTCAAGATTTTCTTCTTTTTCATCAACCACACAAAAAAAAGCAGCAAATCCTTAGTAATGACTAAAATGCTGTAGGGACCACTTATCACAACCATAAGAGGTGGTCTAAAGTAGCCTCCCTCAGTACGTAGATTTAATACCACCTCCCACAGGGTGCAATGTGGTGCATTTTGAAGGCAGAAGAAAATTGCTCCTCAAAAATATCATGCTTAGAAAGTGACTAAGGATAAGAAAAATTTTCCACATCTATTGAAGGACTCCAATATTTTCATGGTGTATGAAATGATCCCGTTCATTCCTGGAGCCAGAGAGTGGGGGACATGAACACTTACATCAGTGTGTGAACATCCTGAATCCTCAGTACAAATTCCAGCTACAACATAGCATCCTTTCGTAATCTCTTTTTCACCTCTCTTTTCATTGCTTTCATAATTAATTCCATATAGAAGATAAATGTTCACTAAGACAAAAATCATGGAAGAAGAGCAAGTAAAGAAATTCCAATTCATAGACAAAATCAATTTTTTTGGGTAACGTCGTTTTTTGTATTTAAAAACTAATAAAAGAAGCCATTTGCCAAACACACTGAGTCTCTGACTGAGGGACACATATGTGATCTGCTAATTTACAGCTTGCATGTACAGATGTTCACACTTAGTAAAAGGCTTCTTAATAGCATTTTAAAATTAAACATGTGTTGATAATAGGTGTTCCAAACCCAAACAACACAGCAACTAAACTGATATGTTTTCATGCCTCACCATGCCTCATGCTCTAACAAAAACCCCCCCAGCACTTCAGTTGCATGAACACAAAATAAATGTTATTAAAAAAAGACTGAATGAAAACTTTCATTAATTTTTCTGCCTATGATCTGATTCCAAGTTAAAATATCTAGAATGCTACTAGGTTTATGTAGCCAAAAGCAGAACCACAGTTTGTTCACAGACGTTGCTTGCTGTCTGCAATTTTTTTATCCCTTTACAAAACTTTGAACCCCATCCAGCTTTGACACACTGCCTCTTCTGTTAATAACTATCAAGTTTCCCCTTGTCTCCTGTCTACTTTTCTTTGAGGCAATTGCGCACTCAGCACCCCGAGATAATAACACACATCTATAAGATAAAAGCAACGGCATTAATGTAATTGTCTGCCTTTCTCTCTTTAGCCTAATCTTTTTTTTCTTCAGTTTTGACTGCCTCTGTGACACCTGTTTTTGTCTCCTCTGATCCTACGACAGGTTTTCCGCTGACAAGGTTTTTGCCTGACAGAGATTCTGCCAGACAAGAACATAATAAAATATGAAGAACTGCTTGTCAGAGTTTCTGCCAATGCTCACATGAAATGGATGGGGTGGGGAGGGGGGAGAACAAAAAAAAAAAGTATCCTGACTTTTTTTTTAAAGGGGCCCTATGCTAGTTGCTTTTGGCCTGTCAGGAAAACAGCCTCCCTGGCCAATTCCTGCAAGCCAAACAGGTGTCTTCCTCTATGTTTTCATTCTGCAGAAAAACGTTTTTCTTTGATAGTAGAAAACATGATTGCAAAGAGAAAAAAGTAAAGGGACAAAAAAGAGCCCCAAATGCTTTTCCCCTGAAATTTACGTTATACCTAAACT
Source organism: Melozone crissalis (assembly GCF_028551555.1). Taxonomy (NCBI): domain Eukaryota; kingdom Metazoa; phylum Chordata; class Aves; order Passeriformes; family Passerellidae; genus Melozone; species Melozone crissalis. The sequence goes on along the minus strand of NW_026535783.1, from coordinate 41,674,611 downwards.
TATGTAGTGGTACCTCAAAAGCATGTCTTTGATCCAGAATTGGCCGTCTAAATTAATAATAAAAATAAAATAGAAGGCTTTTTCTCCCCCCTTCTTTTTCACAACTAATATGTTCAAAGGAACATGCTGAAAAGAACCTTCATACCAAGTTCTCAGAAAAATATCTGGGCTAGAAGTTTCCTGCATAGGCATACAGCAGGAATGAAGACACCTAACTACTGGGTAAAGGGTAAAGAAGATGAGACAGAGACACTTGTGTGGGCTTTGGACCTTGTAGTACTCTCCATCAGTATGTGCATTGGTGCCTACACAAAAGAGGACTTCAGCTGATTAGTCTGATGATTAGTGATGGAGAAACACATGTAGATTAATCATGTGAGCATTCCAACACACAGCTGCTTTTGTGTGTCTTGGTATCAGCAGTCTCCTCTGCTGAAGACAGCAGCTATGGATCATGGTGTCACAGTCCTCAGTGCACCAATTCTGCCCACCAGCTTGGATTCCAAGTCCCGGCGTACAGAGCCCCTGCTAAAACCCAGGCCTGGACCTTCGCTCCCCTCCTAAACTGCATTGTAGGTGTGTCTGGCTGTAGTCCTGTCCTCTAGATTACCCTCACGTTCATGTTACAGCCTGGTCTTCTATCTCACCTTTGGCCCCCCTTCTTTTGCTCCTGATTGAAGCCTGTAGATTGACCCTTGACCTGACTATATTCCTTTGCCAGGCCTGAGATTGTCAATGGACACAATTACCAGCTTCTCATTCAGTGCACCATGGTCAGACTTTAAGGAATTGCGCTCATGGTGCAGGCATGGCCAGTGCTCTCATTGCCTTTGACTACTGGCTTAGAACCTTTGGTTGGACAGTTCACTTTTGCTGCTCCTTGAAACATACATTAATTATGTCATTGTTGAAATCTATAATCTATAATGGAAGATGCTAAGTAATCTCTTTCTACTACTTTGATTAATCATTCAACTTTGAACTTTCCAGTCTCTTGCCTCCAAAGCTAAATGTCCCCTTCCTATCAACCATTAACACCTTCTTAAAACTATTCTGTCCCTTAATTATGGTAAGATTGGGTTTAATATGTATCTTAATCATCCTAACATCATTTGGTTGACATATTATACACAGTAAGACATAAGCACATTTGGGAGTCCTGGCCTGTGGTCTGGATTTGGAGGATTTCCATCTTAATCCTAAGATTCCATTAATTGTAATTCACAGTTTTGCAGAAATTCTAAGCAGAAAGGGATTTCTACAGATAGTCTGGTGCAGTCTTCTAATGAAAGCAGGGCCTTAGATTAGTTGGTTCTGCCAAGATGTGTCTTTTATATGTAAACCCGTGGCAGGGGGAGGGGAAATTCCACCTCTTCTCAGACAACCTATTCCATCTTCTATGCAGCTTCTACCATTCACATACATCAGTCTCACCCATTCCAATTCATGTACTCTGGCATTTCACAAAGTTCCTGTTCAATATACTTCAGAAAAATTGACTGTAATCAATTTGGATAGAATTAGAAAAGTTTCAGAGACTCACGCTGTACATTTTTTGTATAATCTGTTCTCTTTCTAAAATCCAGACAGAAATGGGATAATTGAGTAACACTATTGTCTGCTAAATTTAACTGGAGCAAGTGTCCTAAAAATGCTACAGCTCAAAATAAAATTCCCCCTAGTAGGTAAAAATTTCTTTTCCTTTCAATCTCACATTTTCAAAAGGGGAAGCTGAGGTAAAGTTACCCACGGTATTATCATTTAAACATCTGAAAGCAGTATGAATTTTTTATTCTTGCAGTCAAATCACATTTTAACCTTATGAAGCTGTATGGAATGAAGCAGTAGGGTTTGTTTCATTTAGAGCTGTTTCAATTTGTGTTCTGCTTAACCTAGTGAACTCTAGTTAATTAGGATGTTCCTATAAACAATTAAGCTTCTTGTAGGATCGTTAAGAAGATATAAAAATTTATGATGTAATAAACTGTAATAAAATGATAAAGTGGTTAGCACATCACAGCAATTCATGTGCAGCAGCATAGGTGCTGAAAGAGACAAGTACGCAGGTACTGTCGCCCAAATGTCCTGGAGTTGCAGAAGTCCACCACTGCTTCCCCACAAACCTGTTGGTGATTTGAACTCCCACGTCTCACAGAATTTATTGTGCTCATTTGGGAGTCAAACAGCAATCACCAGACACTCTTTTGCTCCCATCTGAAGCTTCGCCATGTGGCAAACTTCTTACCATCACACTTAAGGGGCTCAAAATCCGGATTTCACTAAGTACCTTTCCAAAAGGCAGCCTCTACTGCAACTGGAAAGAATTCCAGGTGCTAATTTTAAATCATTGTTTTAGCTTTTTTTCCATCTTACACATAGCAAGTCTATTTGTTTCTTTCTCTCCTTAAGAAGAAAGGGTAAAACATCACCACCTGAGACATCTCCTAGAATTCTGTCCCATGGTATTGAGTGTATTAAGTGAAAATTAGCCTTCTCTGTAAAATGTCAATTCAATAATCATGGGCACCCAAATAAGAATATCTTGCAGTTTTGAAATACTTTTAGTCTAAATGTCTGTGGGCATTTTATAGTTTTGCAAAGGCAACAATAATTTTATAAATGTATTTCAGAGTTGCCAATTAGTATCTGATTCAATTTAAAAGTTTTTCAGAACATAAAATGTTCACAGTGAGAAAAGATTTCACTTTTACTTGTGAATATAGGGCAACCCAGCAGAAACAGGCACTGTGCTTCAGAATGGGTCATGGCCTGTTTAGAGCTCAGCAGACACACACTCAGTCCTTAGCTGAATGCTTAGGGCCTGGTCAGCTATAATCTCACCTGGCCATCTCCAAAAGACATTGGCTTATTCAAATCTAGGAATGTAAGCCAATGAAGTTGGGCAAAAGTGGAAAGGTCTAACTTCTTCCTGACTGAGTTACGATGTCCTGGGGGTGGCAGGGAGGAAGACAAAAAAGTATTTTAAACTGAACAGATTCCTGGGGAAATGCAAGGAGGTGCAAGTGTGAGCACATGTAGAGTAGTGCCTGTGCTTTCCCTCAGGAAAAGATTACTTGACACCTGAGGGTGTCAAATTTGCATGAGCATTAAGACTCGTGACCACATGGTTATGTAAGTAACAGCTAAATACAAGGCTGGAAAAGGAAGGCTTCTTATTTGTTCTTGAGGCATGTAAGCATTATTTCCTTTCTGTCGCTTCCGTCTCATAAACTTTTGAAACAATATTATTTATCTTGGATGCCCTAATATCTGGATTTGGTTTTACCTCAGCTTGATTAACACTAAGGGTGATACCAGAGTAACACAAAGCAAACACTTGTGTCCCATCATTCCTATCAGTGTGACAGGTTTTAAAACCAGATACTGGGTCAGAGTGCCCGCAAGATAACAGAGTGTATTTTCTCTGTGCTGCATTGGCTGCTTTGGAAAATCCTGCTGAAGGGAAGCATAAAGGAATTGCATAGGCAGAAGGGGGCACGTCAGAAAATATTTACCAGTAATGAAGGTTAATCTTCTAAGGATCCTGTAAGGAACCAACTCAGTAATGAAAATTATGCCTCCACCTTCAGGGTCAAAAGAAAGTTATAACAGGTGGATTAAAATGATCTTGTCAGGAAAAGACAGGAAAATCCAGACTACATCTAAAACAGTTTTACTTTAAAAGTCATGAAAGGCTAGCTTTCATTATCAATGAGCTGCAGAGAATTGCCTTGATAAAAATAACTTTTTTTAGATTTTTAAAAAATCTAAAAATAAATTTGTTAATAATCTAAAAATAACTATTAAAATTTCTCAAGTAATTTTAAACAATTAAATAAATTTTATAGAAGGAAACAACCGTATTTGATATTATAAATGGTGACAATTTTTTTATATCCTACCAGATGATGCAGATATGACCCAATTATTTTACTAGTCAACTATAATTACCTTTCTCTCTTACTTCCTTCCTTCCCCTTTTTAAAATTTTACTCTCTGCTTAAAAATCTCCATTTTTAAGTAAAGAACAACATGGCAGTTCTGCCAGCTTTTAGAGAGACTCTAGGATCAGTGACATCTTTTCATTTTGTTTTACTTTGCTAGAGATGATCTTTGACTTTGCAAACCTTTCTTTCACTTAACATCTTTGGACTGATACAAATATAGGAATTCAGATTAATTTTATTTCAACACAGCACTCATTCCCATCTCATTCCTATGCAACTCACATTTAAATTCTAAACCTTCTTCCTAGATCAAGTCCTAGATCAAGTCCAAATTTCAGGGAGAGGGAGAGATGTGATTTCTAAAATTTCCACAGCATTCTTCTGTTTCTTTTCTTTATTAATTTCCACCTATCCTTCCTTCTGTTTTCATTTCAGGCTCCTTTTAACTGACAATTCCATGATCTAACATGTAGAAATTCAGAAAACTCAACCATTCTAAATGAAGTAGTCACAGTCATGTAATGCATCATGTAATGCACAGTCATGTGCAACATTCTCCATTTTCTAATGGAGGTTAGTCTTAGTGGAGACTAATTCTTAGTCTCATTAACAGCAAGCTAGTACCTGCTTTATATAAGTACTAGCACCAGAAAAATTCCTTTACAAGGTGAAATTGTAACTCACATGGCAAGTCTCTGACTACTACTCTTCACTGCATGGCAGCTTTTAGTCAGAAAAATAATGGATGGGCCCTATGTGCCAAAATCTACTAGTTAATGTTATTTCATCTTTTTTTTATTACAACCAAACAGAACTTAATCTCAAAGTTCTGGGATTAAGTTCTCAGAACATCTGAGAGAACATCTGACCAAATCTTATTTGGGACGGTATGTGTCCTCACCATACCTTAGAAAGGTGTTAAACTTTACTTGAATGAGTAGCTGAGCCCTGAACTGAGCTGATTGGCATGATGCAAATGAAAAGACATCCAAGATCATTAGAAGACTAAAGACTACATTTTTCTATGAGGGGAAAACAAAAGAGAAAGAACAAAAGAGGGGGGAGAGCAAAAATGTTTAGAGGATGCTAAGTTTCCTAGAGTAGACTGATTAATGTAAAATTCAGTTGGTCCAAGTACGCACAGTATACCAGAAACATGCTGTTGATCTCTGAGATTTACCAGTGACCCATTTCAGGGTAAGAAAAAAAACTTGTTATTTCTAATTTTCTGATTGTATCTGAAACAAGATGACAATGATTTCACAGAAACTTAGTAATATTATTATACTCTGGGTGGTTGTTTTGCTTTCTTTTGTTTGTTTGGGCTTTTTGTGAGGGTATGGAAACTAAAATAAGTGGAATGAATATCAGAAATAATAGCTTTAGTCCACTATAACTTATGTCACCTTAACACATCTTTTTGGAGCAAAACAGTTATGAGAGTAGGTAAGATTGTGCTTGATTAATACTACACTGTGTCTTTTGATCTGTTGGACAAGATATAATAAGTGTGTTCCTGCTAGCAGTATGGTAATTGTTATTCTGACATCAATGACAAATACAAAAGACAAAATGCAAAGTCAATTAATGTCTTTTTACTGCAGACTTGCTTAATTTCTTTTCTCATAGGCTAAGATACTTCAGCTAGAGGAAATACATGGCAAATAGAGTGAGGCTTTTTCATTATTTCCAATAAAGAGATTAAACTTTTATTACTATCTTCACAGGATAGTATGCTTCTTTTAACAACAACAAAAAAAAAAATAGCAGGAGAACAAATCAAGCACTTGAGTATTATTTTTTTGTAGTCACCTAAGTGCCATATTATTTAAAAGCCACCAAATACCCAATTGCCTGGGTTAAAAAATGACTATTAAGATTTTAATGAGATTTTATTTTCCATATGGAATATACAAACTATCTTTACCACTAAAAAAAAAAAGAAGTCACACACTTATCTGTTTGACTTCTTAAAGTTTAAGAATGGCTTATCTAATCTAAAACATTTAATTTTTGGGTTGGAAAATAAACTCCCACCCAACCTGACAATATGAAAGACAGCTGAAAACACTTTATGGGTGAAACACTGTGTGAAAACACTGTTTTCACTTTAGCTGAAAAACAAATGAAAACAGTGTAGTCACCCAAATCCCTTAAAATACTCAGAGATTCTTCCTAGGACGAACCCACTCTCCACGATGCACAGCAGTACTTGAAAATGCTGTAAAGCTCTGTGCAATTTTGGCTTTGGTGATGAAAACACTGATGCTAGGATTGCTACTGTAGTACAGGAGTCAAAACTTGGTAAGCTGAACTTTCAACAATTTCAGCATTTATCTGGCCACAAAAGTACTTTCCAATGTAATATTATTCTTATAATTGCAGTTCTTGGTTTGGCAACTCCAGACAGGTGTATCTGAACTTGTAGGAAACCTTTTCTGCCAAGATGTGTGCAGCTTATTTTAGATGAGTGAGGGAAAATGTGAGAAAGCCAACGGAAGCAGGAGAGAAAAAACCAGGCCATCAGTTGCTAAGTGCAATAGTACAGTGGTAGCTGTATGCCCTTTCCTCCTCCCTCTAAAAATTCCAAAGTTTTAAATGGCAGCTATTAAAATGAATTAACTCCACACAGATTAGTCAAGTACAGCATGAGTAGAATGCAGTTCTAAGGTATTTTTTTATCTATACAGTTAATTATGATTCTAGGTTATCAGAACTGAATAAGCACAGTGCTTCCTCTTGGAAACACCTATTCTTTGTTAATTGCATTCAGTAAAGCACTACATCATGTGTCAAGGAACTGAGTTGAAATTCATTAATAAAAATTATATGTAAACCCTTTAATTAAAGCAGCAGGAAATACTCTTTGCATTCAAGGAACAAATTCTGAAAGTACTGTGCTAATATTTTTAAAGTAAAGGACTTTTGAGCTGCAACCTGATTTTAGTAATTTTGAAATCCAGGTACTAGAGTGCAGTGAATTGACCTGTCTCCTGAATGCTGCCCTCATAATCCTCAAAAACAGCTGAGATCAAGAATTTAAGCAGATACATAATTGTATCCAGAAAATAATTTACAAGACCATGCTTGATGGATGTGAAACATATATCTGACTTGTCTCACTCTGCCATAAAATGTAAGTACTCCAGGTGATTGTACACAAAGTGCACTAAAAAAAAAAAGGAAAAAAAAAATAAAAAGAAGAGCATTATTCACTTGGCACAATAGCAAAATAAACACTTCCTAATAACGTATAACTGTGTTAATTTTTCTTTTTGTTATGTTAAGCATTTAGACATGGGAGCAGGTGGTGTATCCCAAATCATCATGTTCCACTTTCAACTTTCTGGATTTGTAAAACAGGGACATTTCCATTATATACACAGTGGTAATCTCAGATTGCTGTCATAATATTCTGATTTTGAATTCAATCACTTCACGGAGAAGAATCATGTCACACGGAGGAAAATCTGATTATTCTCTTCCAAACTCTCCCAAAATGTACTCCTTAAAAACAAAATTCAGGATGGCCGTGAGCCAGAATCTAAGTGCTAGACTCTCAGTTTCTATTGCTCATCAGGAGGACACCCTGGAAAATACCTAGACAGTGCTTCCCTATTTTCCAATCACCAAAACCTCAGATGCTGGTTCTACACAAAACCTGAAGAGTGCCTGAACTATACAAATTTTGTGAGGGTTAGTGATTCTTCTAACAAAGGTGAATCTGGTTATACAGTGACTGAATATCATTTTCTGGGAAATAAGAGTAACAAAGATATACCATGTCCCTAGATAATCTCGTATACAATAAACTTTTAACCACCAGGTAAGTGGTGCTAGGGCATTTCTAGGCAGTCTGGAGGCAATGTTAGGCAGTGACACGGGACTCCATGGTACTTGCATACCTATTTTTCTTTCCATATATGTGAATAAAAACTTCTATGTCAATCAATGCTGTTGAATTTTTTGAGCATTCATACTTGCCATATGGCAGCATATTCAAGCACAAAACCACAGAGATATGAACTAAATGAATAGAGATCAAATGTATCTTAGGAGGAAAGTACTAACCTTTAGCCCAAGTTCTCATCAAAATAAAATCAAATTCACAGAATATAAGCCCCTGAATGTCTGGCAGAAATGGGGGATGAGGGCTGTGCTTGCTTAGGTACCAATATTCTACATCATGAGAAGAAAACTTCAACAGCAATTTCTACCACACATAGTAATCTTTCTTTCTACCACTCCCAAACCCTCCCTATTTTTCTTTTATTAAATCATCTTAGGTATTCTCCTTATTTGCTTTCTAATGGTGTATATAGCTCTCTCCTGCTCTCTCACGCTAATTTAATAATGACTATCAAGAATAAAACCCTTCCAAGAGCATTAAGTAGAAAAGGATAAATAAAATAGAAGGTCTTTCTGTGAATTTTTATGCCTATTATGCCTTTCATGCCTGATCTGGGAATTCCAATCCTTCCTATCTTTATTAAGATACTTAAACATGGGAAGAGAGGTTTAGCTCACAAATCACATATGCAGACTTTCTTTGCGATATAGGATACACTCTCAACATGTGAGATCTGAATGTTTGACACTGGTAAATTTAAATTTCCATTTGGCCCCATGACTTCTTGGCTGATGCTTCTTTGCAATACAAACTCAGCTGTGCAACCATACTGTAAACTTTTTGCCTTTCTGTTAAGTCCTACAGGAAATACATTATTTTCTGGAGGCTAGACTATTCTTTTGAGTTGTACACAAGCTTTTGAAAGTGGCACTTGGAGCTGTCACCAGAATAACAGACACTTACATCCTGCAAACTGCTCTAAAAAAAAGCATGTGCATGCATACATAAGGATAAACACAGATAGCGCACACATGCATATGTAGACAAATAGGTACCACTATTGTATGCATCAATCCAGTTCTTATTATTTAAAGATACGGGTAAGAATGGAAAGAATTGAAAAAACAAACCCAGAACAGATATTTCTTACCATGTGCCACCCAGCCATGTTTACACTGATCGCAGGTTCTCAGGTTAATCTTCCCTGGCTGAAAACATTCACATGTGCAATTTACCAGTGTACAGCGGATGGCCTGGGAAAAGAAACAGAAGACACAGGTTAATGTATTTCTTCCTGCGCGTACAAATTTGTTGTGATAGTTAGAATGATATGAGCTACACAAAAACCCCCAGCCTTCTAACATTCAAGGCCTAGCTCCTATTTTAAGTAGAAATTAATTAGAAATTAATTTTCATTCAAAAACATATGTCAGTATGTCCCACGGAGATGAATAAATTCCTGAAATATTTTAAAAATTTGTTCTATTTTCTTTAGGAAAAAAAAAAGTTGGTAGCATGAGCAGGAGGATGCTGTAGGAGTTCCATAAATATCCTGGTTTTGCATTGACTTCATAAAGAAAGAAAGTAACTAGGGATGTCTTACCATAGGAGCATACCAGTTTGAAATCCAGATAAAAATTAGGAAACAAAAACATATGGAAAGGAAAACTACAAATATATTTCCCCTTCCTTCATGGAATCCAAAGGTTATTTTTGAATTTCCTTTTTGCTTTCACCTAACACATAACTCTGCAAAAAGAAGTCATGGATTTTATGTGTTCCCAAAACAATAAACTGATCAAGGTACAAGAATAGGACTGGTTCAAAAAACATCCTATAACTTGCCTTTACATCTCTCACTTTCTCCAATATCTAGGAATAGCCTTTTACCTCTTAAAACTCCTCATTTTTTAAACAAGAATTTCTCTGTTTTAAAGTAGGAATAGTGAAACTCCAGTCCCATGCAGAGATCTCAAATATGCTTAATAACACACTTTCCTTAATAACAGACTTTCTCATCTTCCTTTTTAGAATTATTTCAAAAATTACACAGGTTTACTTTGACAAGGGCTAGCTACAGCCACAGAAAAGTGAATATAAATTGAATGAGACTCTTTCTAATGTAACAGACATATGTTTTTAAAGAGATTAGAAGATGACCTGTGCACTTCAAACTGCTACTAATAAATTTATGGCATGCATTTAGATGTAATTTGCATGGAGATTTCTGAGACAGAGAGGCTTATTCTGATCATTCACAGATTAACAATCTACTGTAACTACCAGAGCTGCCAGGAAAAGATATCTCTATAGATTTAGATGCAATCAATGATTACTTGGGGGCTAAGGTGGGGGAAGGGTGCTTGGTACGCATTGCCACAGAGAAACCAAAGAATTATGAAGACTCTTGCCTTTTACGAAGAATTAATATACATATTTTCCATACAAAAAATATTATCTTAACTGTAGTGACTTTAAATAAATTACATTCAGCATTAGCTTGGCCTGGCTAAGCTCCTTGGCTGCTGAAAATGAAAAAGCCTCAGAATTATTTTAAATATTTGATCCCTTCACTTATTTATCTGCATCAGAATAAATGTAAAGACATTTATAGTTCATGGATACATTTAATATCTGTATTTCTCTGACAAATTTCTGTTAAAGAGTCCTTTATTCCTCTTATCCTGTCTGCTCCTTTACAACCTTTTACTCTCAAAAACCTAGTGAGGGAAAAAAATCCTGCTCTATTATGCCTGACACTTCAGGGCCTCAGTCCCAATGTCACCTGTCCAATTACTCATTAGCCAGGTTATAAAACATTGCTCTATGGATGCGTGATTAAAAGAATTAGTAATACGAAACATAAGGGTACCAGAGAACTGCTGACCATGCAGGAATAATATATGTGTTTGTGGGTTATGAGAAAAAAAATCTCCTGGAAGGTCCTGTTTCATGTTCAATAGTGTATTGACCTGGTAATATATCAAGACTACAGTGGTCAGTAATGGTGTTCTTTTGCTAATATGTTCATTAATTAATGAACTCAGTAATTAATTGTACTGCAAAAGCAGGGCTTTCAAAATGATATTTTTATTTTACCATAGAAGATTTTCTCACATTCACCACTTTTTTCAGATCTCTGCACCGACATGACAAACACTGGTTGTATTTGATGATATTTTGATTTCTTCATGTGTCCTTTGCACTACATGCAAAAGGTGTAATATAGTGCATTACATGTACTAGATCAAACTCTGACATTTGGAAGAGTTGCTTTATTAAGGCTCATCAGCATTTCTATTACAACCCTATCCACTTTTGGCCTAGAGGTCAACAGGTTGCCTTTAAAAATTTGATTCAGCTTGGACCTGAAATATAGTGTTGAAGCTTAAGAGTAAGTTTCATTACACCCATTCAAAAATTACCCATTTAGCCACACTATAGATTATAAACTGGGGGGGGGGGGGGGGGGGGGGAGTTTAGAGGTTACATGTTTCTTTTCCTCTTCTCTGAATTAAAGAGAGTATTGATGATGTAAAGTGTTGAACTAATTAATTGGTATGATTTCTATCTTTTATACATACTGCTGAAAATATTCACCCACTTTTTTTAGAAACATGAAAATATTAGCTATTTCCTCCAATAAATAAATTAGAAAGTCTTCAAAAAGAGCTATGCATTTTTATAAATTCATATCAATTGGTATGAAAAAATCAAAACATAATTAGCATGGCCAATATATTCAGCCTGGCCTTACTTGGCTGCTTTTTCTGCCAAGGGTGTATATTGATGCCAGAATGTAATTTGGTTTTAGTAGTTTCCCAATCCACTACAGAGAATCCCATGCATACTTCTGAATGATGAGGATTACCCCTCAAGCTGGAAGATGCTCATTTAGGACCAAAGATACTCATTCTAACTTATGTTCTGGCATGATCTCGGGCAAATTATTTTGTTAGCCTGATGCCCACATTCCCTAAACAACAACTAGAGTTGTTTACACCTAGTAGAGGCTACTGAAACTCTCAAATAGAATTTTTTCTTTATTTCAGAGATTATTTTTTCACTTTGCTTAGTTAATTCAGAATTACCATAACTACCTGAGATCTCTACAATACCCAACATGAAGCCAATGGAACTCAGTGACAGGAAGATTCAAGATGCCAAAAACAGTGTGTGACTGTACACACAGCATCTGAACGCTAACATTTCATTAACATGAAAGAAATTATTGCGCTTTAAGACCTTCACAATGCAACTAGCAAATTCACTGAGCCTTACAAACATATGCACCACCATTATGAACAGTATTTTCACCTGTTTTTCAATACTGTTTAACTTGGGAATACAAGTCACTGATGGCAACAGGCTCAGGAAGGCCAGAGGGCAGCTGAATCTGAATATGGCATAGATGAATGTAAGAAACCAAAGTCTGCATGCAGACCTCCATTCCTCAGCACAGGATATTAAGGTACACTAGCTGGTGTTCCTGTAGGTAGCTGAGTGTGTTGATGTAACTGTGGTTGGACATTTGGTACTGCTCAATTTTAAAGGGATGGGGTGGGAAGTGGGGATGATAAAAAGATCTTTGATGTACCAGCTGAATATTGCAATCATTGTGCTAACCTGTTAAAGTGTAGGTATAAAAATCCAAGGGTGTACCAATGTTAGAATTTTGCCAGAAAATGCTTCTGAAAGAGTTTAGCTAGGCATTCCACAAGTCATGCACTGTAATTCTGCCTTCCCAAGATTTTTATAAAAAAGTTTATGCAATGGGACTTTCCATACTACACTATTTTCTAGGAAAAGAAACAGAAATTTTCCCTGACTGAGGAAAGGGAGGAGCTTCCTCAGGAGCTTCCCCAAGAAAGCCAGAAAGAAAACAGAAGGAAAAGAAACCAGTGAATAGTGAAAGGAATACTAAAATCAGAAGACACAGTCTCCTGTGTATTAGCTGATAGGCAGTCATGTATTTAGATGACAACTTGCAGGTTAACACCTTAAGCAGGCAACAAAACATAGTTTCCTACATACACCTCCTTGAAACACACATGCTGTTTTTACCATGTCAATGGCCTGCAGTTAGCAGGAGTACATATCTTTCACTAAGTTCCTAACATATTGCTTCTTGTATTTGTATCAAAATTACAATGGTCCTTGAGGACCTATATGCAGGAAATGAGCTTGACTTCAGTAGAATAATTTAAAATAGTTTATATTGCTGACCAAATCCTAAAATTTTAAAATTGACATTGAGAAATATCCTGCAGCTCTCTTTGAGATGCTCTTCCTGTAAAGTATAATGCAAAAAGAAAGGAAGCTTGACTAATATTAAAGCATGATGTCAGTATACCTATGCATAAGTTTGTATGGCTATCAAAAGATCTGACTTCTCTGGGTTTCTCCCAGAACAAGGATATTAATTTAATATTGTTTGGGTGATTTTATTATTTCTAAAACATAATTATTATTCCCATGTTAATAGAAATAGCCTACAGCAGTAATGGAAGAATCAATCCTTCTGGCTGTTCTGCAGAGCTTCCAAGAGATGAGAGTCAATAAACTGCCATGAAAGGATTGACAGTGTGGGAGAAGAAGGAGAACATGTAAAGAACAGATATGATTCCTTCTCTGGATTACTTACAACTGATCACAATAGATGGAGGCCGTTTTAAGGGATGCAACATTATGGAGAGATGGGTAAGTTTTGCAACAGAGCTTTGTAACGTAACTCATGGTGAGGCTTCAAGAGTTCTGTGAGGTTGAATAGCATCTTACTGAAGTCTCAACTACATCTTTCTATGCAGTGGCAGTGTTAAAGAGTCTTATTCCTAGTGTCCTTGCCTCATCTTTCTCAAATGCCTTTAAAAAGGTACTTAAAAATGTCTTTCTACATCTATATCACTGTGCACCTGAACACATAATGGAGTAAAGTATACTCATTCTCTGCATTGATGTTTCATCTACCTTTCTAATGCATCTCCTGTACATTTACACCACAGGGCTCACCTGATCTAAATCCACTGTTATCAGCCACAGAAGCATCAGGCTTGAAGATAATTTAGTCCTGTGAAATTTTTTTGTGAGATTGCAAACAAGCAAACCGGTGCATAAGTGCAGTTCTTGGCAGCTGCATTAAAATCTGTAAGACTAAGTGAATATGCACTCTACAGAAATTTGTTAGTTAGCAAAGATGCCATGGGTTTTACATACACATACATATACACATATGTATACTTGAAATTTAGATTTTGTACAATAAAGATTTTGTATAAAGACAACTCACAAGTTCGATGTATTTTTGTAATACAGGCAAGAGCTTTCCACATTTAATTGACAGAGCAAATAATCTCATTTATGTTTTTAAAACTAATAACAGTTTGGGCATTGTATACCAATGAATGAAATATTTGCATGAAATTATGATTAGTGTTAGAAGCAAAAAGCAATTTTTGCAGCTTATGTCTCACCTTTAAGAGAAACCCAAACACCACATGGTATATTAACATTTTCTATCCATTGTCAAACAGTTTTATTCTCTATTGCAAATAAAAAACTACATAATTTTGATCTAATATTTTATTGAAAGTAAATAACACTGTCATTAGAAGAACAATTTTAAGCTTTTAAATAAAGTAGATGATCTTGAGACATGATGGCACACCAAAATAATCAAAGTTAATGAGTAAGACAGAGATCCACACTTGTTTTGCTGTATGTAGACTCATGACAGAATAAGTTATGAAGTCGAAGATAACAGAAAAGTTCTTCAAATGTTCCAAAACTTTATCAACAGAAAGTCTCCTATGCCATTAATTTTTTCATTCTGCTTCTTTGTTATAAAGCCAAGAAGATAATGTCTATATGACAGGACTGTACCATACCACTGTTTTAGATTGAGTTTTTTCTTTTTTTTTTCAGAGCACACACATGTTCTTTAAAAAGCTGCTATAAGATTTATCACTCCTCTTCTTTACTACTTTATGAATCCAAATAAACATTTTTTCCTGCCAATCAAGTAGTTATTTAAAAGATCACAGCAAAAATTCTGCTGTAGAGATAGCAAAAAGATCCAAATGAAATTGCATGACTTTTAATAGCTGGCAAATCAAGGGCAGAATACAATTTATTTTCAAATGAACACCAAAAGGAGGATCATTTGTATACTGACATTTAGGAAATGCACTATGTCACCTTCCTGTAATGAGACTAATATTATATTGTAGGGAACTGTTTTGGTTTAAACCCAGCTATCTAAGAAATCTAAGCCCCACACAGACATTTGCTCACTTCGCTCACAGTGGAATAGGGGAGAGAAATCAGAATAGTAGGAGTGAAAAACTTGGTGGGTTGAGATAAAGACAGTTTGGCAGGTAAAGCAAAAAGCCCACAAGCAAAATTAAACAAGGGATTCATTGTCCCCCTTCTCACATACATTTTAGCTTCTAAGAAAGAGGGGAAATTGGAGTGGAAGAGCTTGCTGCACTTTCTCCAGAATGTAGCAGAAATATGCAGAAGTATTTCGGTCTCTGCAGGATGACAGAATGATGCAGGATGACTATTCCTCCATCATGCAATTCTGGTGCATGATGACAAAAATAACAATTTTGAAACTCAGCTAAAATGCCTAAACACTGGACTGGAAGAGGGGGAATGCCTCGATACCGACCCAGGTCTGTCACTCCAATAGATGCACTTAAACATTCAACCTATAACTGCCCAATCTGAAAATAATGGATAATGCTAATATATACCTTTCCAGAGATAAGGCTAATAAGCTGCTCACACAACATGGTGAGGAATGACGAAGCAGGTAAGGCAGAAACATTCAGCATTATTATTTCTTCTGTTGGCACAAAAATGTTACAGATTTCTTTATAATAAAAGTTCACTTTGATTTATGATTAGGAAATGAATGATTTTATACATAGGATTCACCTAGAGACAGTAAGTGATACATGACCATTACTGACTTCAATACTACTAGCCTAACAATGCTTTGCCCAAAACAAAAAACAGTAAGGGGGAATTAACTTTGCATTTGAATGGTCTGAAACATTCATGTAATGCTATTATATTTTTAATCTCTCTCCCATTTAGTGATACTCAAATACCTTCTGAGTTATTCACTGCATTGCAGTATTTTATCAGCAATTTCACATCACATTACATTAGTATTGTTTCTTACTTGTATTTACTTTCAGTAAATACAATTTGAAAGGTAATAATATTGTTATATTTCTCTGTAGCATTCAAGAAAACAGTTACTAATATAATATGAAGGCAAGCATGCTAACAAGAGAGAAAGCTTTTAATAGGATAAAACAGCTTTTCCTGGAGTAAAGAAAACCCAGTCTCTAAGCATACTAAAAACTGTTTTCAAGTCTTCTTGAGAAAGAATGGTTAAGTGAATGGGGAATAAGAATAGGAGAAAAAAAATTGTTTGCAATCTTGCATTAATTTAGGAGCTGCTCTTCATTTCTACCCCAGACACCAATAAAAGTAGAAACCTGTGTTAAGGAATGCTACCTGGACTTTTCTAGAGAAATATAACTCAGAATATATGTTTTGTTTTTCAGGAAGTGTCTGTAGAGCTTTTATGCTGCTTCTAGACACTCAGCTCACAGGGCTGCCTACAGATACTATACTAAGACTGCAGGTAAGTATCACCCTACGTTTCTACAGTGTGCAAAACTAGCCTGAGCGTCACAGGCATCAAAATTATTTGCACTGAAAAAATTAAGACTGACAAGAGCTTCTTTACTTAAAATTTGAAGAAAAAACATAGTTGATTTAAGAATGAGATTCCCTGTGCCCAAGAGCCTGTTAGCAAATACAGATATTTGTTCTCATAGATGAAAACCAAGTTTCTGCTATGAAACCAACATTGTCAGTCACTGGAGTTCAGCCACATATGTTGCCAAGGCAGCAGTCAGTGTCAGATAGGTATCCATGCACAGACGTTTCACAAACCCTTCTCTAAATAACCATGACTCTTCTAGAGAATGACACTGCAAGCTACACCCAGGCACTCATTTCGAGTAACCACAACTCACTGTCTCCTTTAGAGACCACAGGAGGCAAGTTGCTTCCCCTGGCTTTATTGGCCTGTCCTGGACCTGTGACACACTCTGCCCTGGTGAGACCACACCTGGAGTACTGCATTTGCCTCTGGAGTCCCCAGCAAAGGAAGGACATGAACCTGTTTGAGCTAGTCCAAATAAGACCACAATGATCAGAGGGCTGGAATGCCTCTCCTATGAGGAAAGATTGAGAGAATTGGGATAGTTCAGACAGGGTAAGAGAAAGCTCCAGAGACTACATATAACAGCTTTCCACTACCTAGAGGGGCTTGGAAGAAGGCTGGGGAGGGACTTTTAACAGGGGCATGCAGTGACAGGACAAGGAGAAACAGCTTTAAACTGAAAGAGGGTAGGTTTAGATTACATACAAGGAAGAAATTTTTTTGAGGAGGGTGGTGAAACACTGGCACATGTTGCCCAGAAAGGTGGTGGATGCCTCATCCCTGGGAACATTCTAGGTCAGGCTGGACAGGGCTCTGAGCTACCTGATGTAGTTGAAGATGTTCCTGCCCATGACAGAGGATTGGACTAGATGATATTTAAAAATTCCTTCCACCCCTAACCTCTCCATCAGCCCATGATTCGATGAAAAGTCCAGGTGATAATTTTCCAGAAAACAAGTGGATCTTTCTGGCAACTAAATTGTAGAAAGTATATTCTCATTATAAGAATATATATATATACTATAAAACATATACATTCTTTTATATAGATTACCGTAAAGTAATATTTCATATATATATTACATATATATATTCTTATAGTGTGATATCAGCCTTGCCATTCAAAACAAACTTCAACTGCCTTATCGGAGATGTTTCAGAATAAAGCATGTGAACCAATAATTAAAAACTTTTGATGTAAAAATTGAAAATAAATATGCTCAAAAATTATTTTTTTTTTTACCTCTAGTATCTTCAAAAAGACATAGAACCTGTGGATCTAGCATGAACATGGAAGGAAATTGTCAACAATTCTTAACATTATGTGGACTATTGGGTCGTTAATCCACAAAAGAGGATTTTTTTCAGTAATTAGTAAGTGGTTGAAAAGGAGTTACTTCAATCTATTAAATCAAATAACAAATCTATTAAGACTAATACCTATTATTCATCTATTGTTTCTCCACAAATCAATCAGAAGATGATGAGAATGTTAAAAGTCTTAAAGGTGATCAGATAACTCATAATCTCTAGACTAGTTTTAATCAATCTCAGTTAGTCTGTCCAGTAAAAATTACAAGTGAATATATCACTTCTAACAAGTAAATAGGGAACCTTATAAAAAATGTAAATGTACACACAAAATTATGTTAGCAAAATCTGTTAGATTTTTTATTTTCCACCTTTTTTTTCCATTAATTTAAAGAACAAGCAAGATCTGATTTAAACAAAGTAAAATGCAGCTTGGCCCATGGAGTAGCTATTTCTTTCTGTCCGTGTATTCAGGAATTCTCCTTACATAATATCACAAATAAATTGTTTACTGTCTAATCTGCTCTTCAGGAAGGTTTTCCTTTCAGGATTCTTTTTCTTTCTCAGATGTTACTGCTTTCTGGATTCTAAATGATGCGTTTTCAATTTGACAAAAAGAATTATGTGGATTTGCACTGCACTGTGCTGCATTTTAGCCACTGAACATAAATATGGGCTCTATAAAAGTTAAATAAAAGAATTATGATGAAAGACTATTTTGAAAATAATTCCAAAAATAAAATAATCTTTTCTCTCTCTTCAAGGTCAAAACCCCGTACTGTGTATCTTGTTCTTAAGTTATACCCTAAAGCAATAACTTCTTATTTGCATTAATAAAATAGTCAATCCTGCACTGTTCCTTCAGTGACCAACCCTGTCAGCCACTAACCTGATACTATAAGCAAATAATAATAAGAAAAAAACACCCAATCTTTTTGTCTTGACCCCAAAAAGCCAGATTAATAGGTGAAAATATTTTCTCCTCATTAGATGAAGTAATTAATTACTTAAATATGCATTTCTTTTATTAATGTAACTTTTAAATTTTGCTTCTTTGGTATTTCCTGAAAACAAAGCAATGGATATTTTTTCACGAATATTTGCTAAAGTACATTCTATCCCTTCACCTTATTTAGGAGAGAGAAGAATTCCAGTAAGTGTGAAATATGTGTCTCTTTGGCCAGAATGGAACATTAAAAAAAAAAAAATATATATACATATATACATACATGTAATAAAACCAGAGAGAGAGAGAGAAAAGAGGAAGAAGGGGGGCAGGCAGTGGAGGGAGAAATGTTATTGGTTTTCTCAGAAGGATTTTCTTTTATACATAGCTTTATCCTATAATTTTGTCCCTGTTGGGCACACTGCCTAAATTTAAACACAAACAGTCAAGCAATGAAGAAACATTACCACATTTACTGTGAACAAAAACTCCCAGTTGTACAGTGAAATTTTAATACATTTCAACTTATCTCTTTTACTAATGGGGAGAGTACAAACCCTGCAGGAATTCGCTCTGCAAACTGGTAATTACAGTAGACTCACTTTTTTATAATGCATATGTATAGTCAGACACAAGAAACATAGCTGCCCTTTTGATGTAGGTTACAATAGGAATGTTTAAAAAAAATTATGAAAATCTGCAATTCTAAAGGAATGCACTATTTCATGGGACGTTGTCCTTTAGCTATACTAAAGAAATAGATATAATACAATATAACATACATATATTTATTTGCTTTTGCAGTCTGAAGCAGAACCTTTATCAGGATGTCCTTTTTTTCAAGTAAGGTAGGGTCTTTTGTTTTGTTTTTGTTGTTGAAGTTGTTGTTTTCCTAATGTACCTACTGGTGCAAAGCTGGTTTCCATCCTACACTATCATGTATGAATTCAGAAGATCTTTATTCTCCCAGGCCTCCCCTGTATACAACCTTAAAATTTAAATAATTTTGATCATCAAGTTCATGTCTCATTAAATCATTGGGACATACATTTAAAAGTACTATTTTAATTCCACAGATTTACAACATACAATGTCCAACTCATATAAGATAGGACATGCTTTGTCAGGCAAAACATGTTTGTAGTGTACACAAAGGGAGATTTAATTTATTCTGTGGACATGCGAAATCAAAGATTTACTGCCAAGTCATACATACAACAACATTTATTTTTAATTCAATAATGATATGATACAGCTATATGTTAAAATATCTGAACAAGCAAACAAACAAACAAGAACAAAGTACAAGACAAGTAAGGGTTTGCAAAAAACCCCATATTTCCAGGTCTTTTATGGTTTGCACCACTATTTCTTAATGTCTATCAACAAACCACACCACTTGGTTCTGCAAATACTTGCACCATCACTCTTTACATATACTCATATTGACATTCTATACAGGTAGGAAAAAATATCCCACAATTCTTTAAATAAACCATTGTGTGCACTAAGAACAACACACAAAAAATCAGGTAAGAATTCCCATTTCTGGAGTTCCTGTAAAAACACACATCTTCAAAACTGCCAGAAGAGCAAGCCACACTACCTGGCATTTCTTTGAGCTGCATTTTCACCAGGTTGCACCACCTAGCTTGGTGGACACACAATCTGCCTGTGAAAAGGATCATAGGCCAAATGAAAACCATGGTGAAAGTCTCTCCTGTAAGACCTTTAAAGATATCTTCCAAGGAGGTCTTGCTTAAAACCCATGGAATTTCACGTGAGCTGGAAATTTTAATTTCCCTTATTGCTGGAGAGTAGCTTTCTCACAAAGGTAGCCATCTTCTCTATAGAGGTGTTTTTTCAGCAGTGAAATAACTTCATTTAAAAGGGAGTTGCTAATGACTGTGGAATTACTTAATTTTTTTTCTTTTTTAAATCAAAGAAATCTGATCTTGACTAAATGTGAAGAGATTCCTTCTCATTCAGAATTAGAAAGTTTGGTAAGATCAGACTGAGGAAGGGTGCTACACTAATGAAAGGCACAGAACTTGATGTGTGTATGCATGGTAGGCATTTCACTAACTCTAAAATCCACAAACTGCTAGGAGAGTGAGAAACACGTGTGCCAGCAGACCTTTGAGTGTGAACATTCTTCACAGCAACAAAAGTAATTTTCACAGAATAGGAGTTATAGTCCATATGACATGTGGCCCTGGCTGATGCAATCCTTAGGATGCGCTCAGCCAGCAAGTCTTTGTTGAAAGCACATGGGAGGTAACACAAACTCATGTTCAGAAATTACCTTCACCACTGTACATCATAATTGTCACAGTGATTTCTGTCTGTCTCAGGGTGGCAGAGAAGATACACAGGAGCTCAGTCATCACTTGAAATCCATAAAACATCACTTTCTTTCTAGGTTTCAGAAGCAGTGTGAGGAGAAACGAAAGACAAAATATCCCAGATTATGACACTTCTTGTGTAGAAGACAACAGACCCAGTCATATTTCTAAATGGAAGAAACAGTATCTTTGCAATGAATATGCAGCAATGCAGCTTTCCTCTTCCTGACCTACAACCTTCATTTAATTTCTAAGGAGTCACAGAAAGGAAATGCCAAACAATTTGAAAAAGACAATGCTTCCTTTTAATGTCGTGTCACGTGCAAAAGTGAGCAATGTCTCTTTTTAACAACTTTCCATGAAAAGAAAAAATTAGAAAACTAAAATTGGTTGTACTAAATGGGTGTAAAAAGATGTGAAACATCTTTGTGAAACAATTAGAGATAAAGGCTTTATCTATTCAAAGCATTCCAGATCATTGGCAGTGACCCTCATTATTTATTTCTTGATGCTTCCCAATTTTTAATATCCAGTTTGTTTTGGGACTCAGTTTTGGGAAGTGTAAAGGACTTTCAATACATGCAGAGGTTCTGAGGATGTTGATCTTAAGTAACTTTCATTCTCCTTATCCTTCTTTTTATAATGTTATGTGTAACAGTTGATGACGTGTGCAGAAAATAAAACTAATTAGAATCAGGTGGCTGCAGTTTAGGCAATAGTCCTGAGTGATACCTGAGACAACATGAAGTAATTTGCTGACAATGAAGCTAGAATAAATTTTATGTTAGGGGCAGTGTTGGAGGGAGAATAGAAACTCTTTCTTTCTTATTTTTTTTAAACTGATGGCAGTCTGAAAATTCTGTATCTCTTTAAAACACAAGAAGCAGTAAGCAAGGAGAAACACATTTTTAAGTACAATTCCAGGAAGATGAACAACAAAGCCTACGACGCTTACCACAGTGTTGCAATGCTTTTCATATTTGTCACCAGTCCTACAAATACCATTGCCTCCTGTTTTACACCTGCATATTTATTGCTGTGTTACGTAAGACATGCTAGCCTGCTACCACAGTTTCTGTAACAGTAACGTGCCCCTGAGCACCAAAGTCGGTAGTCAAGAGATGCTACACTTCTTGCTTCTGACCTTACAAATTTGTCACAGAATCAGAGAACATGCTGAATGCCCCACAAGGATCACGGAATCCAATTCTGGCCCTGCACAGCACCACCCCCAAGAGTCACATCATGTACCTGAGAGCATTGTCCAAATGCTTCTGGAACTCCTTAGTATTACTGTCTTGCACAGATCACAGTTATTGTACCTGAGTTGGGCCAAATGAATGTCAAATTGTTTTTGAAAGATCAATGTGCTCTCTCCTGATTTTGCAATTAGGAAGGTATCTTCATATAAACACACAGGACATTTTACATTTAAATACAGAATCAGTTTTTCTTCTAATATATTTTCTCATAATAGCTTAGCAATTGCATATATTTATTTGAAATCAGTTGAGAACTCAGATATTACACTGGACAAAAGGAAAAAAAATCATATTTGTTTTGCTTATATTTTCCATTGCTTTTGTGTATTATATAGTGACAGCGGTGGTCACCAGTCTGACTTGGATGTTATCCATTTTTCTTCTTCACTAATAGGTGAATTTATACCTTGAAATGCATGTTAAAATATTATCTCTGGACCCTGAAGTGTCATTTATCTAAAAATCTAAGACAGATTAGGCAATGGGAGTTATGACTTGGTTTTGACAATCTGTTCCTGTATCTCAGATTTGGAATAAGGAGAATTGTACTCCCAGCACATCTAAACCTTGAAAATTCTCCAGAAAAAGTAAACGAACTAATGAAGAACATTTTCTTCATTTTTTTTCTTTTTTTTTTTTCTTCTTAATTGAACATAAGCTATTTTCTTAAAGAAAACTTATCTATTTGGACACACGCATTCAGCCAAAAATTACAACAGCTATACAGATATCCCAGCAACCATCAGGCTACCCCATCCAAAAGAATGTATTCTAATATGTGCATTAAAGTAATAGCAAGTTTTGCCACTTGGCAGCATATATTGTATTTGAACTCAATTATCTTCTAGTTTATTTTAATAAAAGAAGCAAACAGTGCTCATTTGTACCTTATATTTATCAAATCCTGACTGTCCATTTTGATTTGTCAGTGTTCAGCACCTCTAAAAATCAACCCATATCCTTATAGACAAAGTGAAGTGAATTAAGTGCATCCCCAGCTTCTTTTTTACAAGCTCTCTCCCACCTTCATCCAGAGGAATACAATATTCTTTGCATGTTTAGTATTTCCTTCATTTGCCTTCTGTCATGCTGGTGTTAGACCTTGCCAAGTACAACACCAGCCACAGTAATCCTGCTGCTACACAAGCGCAAAGTGTAGTCGGCAGAAAGAGGAATGTTCTCACTCCCTATGCAAAGTCCAGCCTGTAGGCTCTAATCCAGCATGTATACTTATGAGAACATGCTGTGCTCATGCTAAGCCCTGTATTTGCTCCTGTCATAGCACCCTCCAGTTAATCAGAGGACAAAAGTTACTTTGGTCACCGTGTAATATGCAAAAGCTTTTCAGAAAATACACATACATACTGTGCACATCTGTGGAAAAAGCAGACCAGGCTGGTAGAAAGTGAAATGGCTTGGTGTATGCAAAACACTGACCCAGAGTCTCTTCCCACTGCAATCAATATGAGACGTTTTCTCCTGTTTCACTGAAGGGCAAGTAAGCCCTTCATAATTTTTTTCATTGTTTTGTGAAATAAGAGAAAACACAGTGACTGGAAAATGCGTCAGTAACAACATACCCTCTCCCAAAGTATAAAATTGAGAGTTTAAATTTAAACTCTCAATTTTACAGTTTAAAATTGAGAGTTTAAATTGAAACTTTAAATTTAAACTCTCTTTAAATTTATCAGCCTAACAGAGTAAAGCACAAAGCTATCAGCCTAACTATTTAACTGAGGGGACAAATCCTGCTCTCAGCATTTTAATGCTCATAGGGCAGGAAGGCTGCATAGGGATGCTTAAACCTGTGGTAATCATAGCAGGTATAAATGGCTGGTCCTCTTCATTTGCAGACACTGCTGTAGCTGCTCCCTAGTGGCCTTCCTCCCCAGACAAACTCAGCAGCAGTTCTGATGAGCTCTTGCTGCCATCCTCACCATCACAAATGCCATTTCCTGCTGCCATCTACCTACACATACATGGGCAGCATTATTAGCTGCACTGTAAATGCCTGTCTGTGTGCAGAAGGAGTTAGATCACCACCCTTAACTGCAACTTTTTTCTCCTGTGGGACAAAAGCAAAGGCCAGATGGAATGGGTTCCTCTGTGTAGACCTTGGGGTCTACGTGATAATGTTAAACAAG
Organism: Melozone crissalis; assembly: GCF_028551555.1. NCBI lineage: Eukaryota > Metazoa > Chordata > Aves > Passeriformes > Passerellidae > Melozone > Melozone crissalis. The sequence continues at coordinate 41,650,060 of NW_026535783.1, read as the reverse complement.
CATGCACTACAGAGAGGACTAAAGTCAGCTCTAAGAAATTCATATGTCACCTCATTATAGCCAACAGATTTTCATGATGAAAAGTTCAAGTCACAATGAGACAAATGGGAGACTTTTCTCTCATTTTTTGTTAGAGTTCCACCAGCTCGTAATTAAAAGCAATATTTAGCCTAGCACAAACTAGTGATTGGTAAAAACAAGATGCAATCATAAGCACAGGCTCTTTTCTCCATTCTGCTTACCACCTAATACTCTTTGGTGTGAAAACTAGTCTGGAAATTGCTTAAAAGCCACCCTTCTGGTGAGAATTCCAGAGTTTTTGGGTAACAGTTCTGTCAGACACAACACAAAAACAGAGTCTGTTGCAGTATGTTGATAAGTCTGTTTCAACTCCTAGGAAAAGCCAGATGGTGCAGAGGTGTGTGATATTAATTTCTAAAAAAATAAATAGTTGTGGTTAGTTTCAGTTTGAGGATCAAATTCAGGTCAGTTCCACTTTATTCAGACTGATTCACTTCTCAGTATTATTATTTGGTTACTGAAAATGTGCCTGCTGCTGTGAAATCCTCAAAAAGAAAAGGAGTTTAAATTCAGGAGTTTAAACACAAACATAGAGGAACAAGATATGCTAAGTAGCTAAGGAATTCAAACTAATGAAATTGCCGTCCCCTAAATTTTCAACAAAATTAGTAAAATTTTCAACACATTCACAATTTTAAAAAATCAACATCCTTCATAAATTCATCTAAATTTAATTGAAGACTTGAACTGTACATGGGCTTTTGGTATTTCAAAAAGCAGTATTTACATGAAGAAAGTATCATTCCAAAAACCAGGAAGTGATGCTCCATTAATATTCATTACATGCCAACACTCAAAAAAAAAAGGGAAAGAAAATGTAAGCTGCCAAGTTTATTTTGGCAAAGATCTATGACATGATTTGTTTTCAAGTAAAATCTAGAAAAATGTCTTTAAATCAATGTAAATCCTTTTCAATTTGAAAAAAAAAACCACATAAAACATAAGGAAAACATAAGCACTTCTGAGTTTTAGCCTTTTTTTCAATGCTAAACTGTACATTAAACAATTTAAGTGAAGTATATTGTCACAGAAGACCTACCAATTTATGTTAGATAAATTTTTTCTTGTCTTTGCATCAAAGAACTTGATCTGTTTGTTACCAAAAAATTATAAATTAATGATATTTAATATTATTTTCCCTTCCCACTTATTTTCTTTGTGTATATATGTATCTGCTCATATTTGAAATGAGTGAGAACACCAAGTACAGAGAATAACCTCAGTTTTCCTAGGCAAAGACTGAACTACACAAGAAGATGGCAGTGGCCTTTAGCATGGTGTTAGCATACTTCTGAGAAATGAAAACATTGATTCATTGCCTGGCTGGGCCACAGGCAGGAAGGGGGGCAGTGATGTCCATATTGCAGAGTGGAATGAATGCCATACAGAAATTCCTAAAGCTCTTCTGCAGAGATTTGCAAAAGCAGCACACCACACACATTTGGCCACATTGCTTCTGGCACCCAAGAATTTTTTATAAAAGCAGGGCAGGTATTTCCCAGCAGCACAGGACCAGTGCATTGAGATGCCATCGTCACACACAGCACAAAATATCAGTCTAGCAGGTCTGTCCTCAACACAGAAACTGGAGGCCTCTGTTACTCATGTTTGAATTCCACCTACTAATTGCAGTGACTAAAAAAACAAAGGCATTTCTGAAGCCAAACATGAATACAAGGAACAGGCCCTCACATGACTGCATGAAGGTGTTGCTTCTAGACCAATTTCACTGACTTCCTGAGTGACTTAATACAACTTTTCTTCAGTTCCTCTACCTTTCAATCACAATTACCAGCTCAGGAAGAGAGACTGAGAATTAAATCTAGAAAGCAGAAATTCTCAAATTAGGAGACAGCAGAAAAGCAGCCATGTACACCCTGAAGACCGAAGTCTGAAAAGCTACATCTAGGGCATTGCTGTGTATGCTGTTCTTCCACTCTTATCCCATCTTCCCCATCAAAAGCAAGTTCTGTCCTTCCCTGGTATCTTGAGATTTACCTTGTGCCAGCAGGCCGGGGAACACAAGGTGAGGGGGACCATGGGCTACAGTGGGCTACATTGCAAAGGCAATGTCTCTGGCTACATTAAGGGCATCTCCTCTTTCTCAAACACCTCATCTTTTGGGAAATTGAACTTGCCCAGAGCACATCCCACCCTGCCCAGGAGAGCAGGGCAGGCTGGTCAGCCCTAGGGCTGGTGTCAGGGCTCAGGACGTGAGGCTCCTTTGAGCAGGGAGAAGAACAAGATAAGGGACCAGAGAGTGCGGATAGTTCCCAGGAGGCAGGGTTTGAAGGAGGAGCTCATTAGACAAGGAGAGCTAGCAGAATCCTTGATTGAAAGCTTTTTTCATCTGATTTAGGAGAAATCCTCCGGCTGGGATTTTGCCTAGCTAAAAGAAAGAATAAATCAGGTGTAGCAGCAGTCATCAGTAAAAACTGCTAGGCTTGGCTTAAAGGGTAACTGAGGACCAGGACTGAGGAGCTGGAGAATCATTGCAGCATTAGAGGGTGAGTGGCAGTGGCAGGGTAAAGAAGCAAGCTTAGAACCATTTTTGACTAAACAGCAGAAAGGAGGTCTCTTCTGTAAAACTACTTCTCTGAAACCAGTGGAGGCCGTGACTGGCAGATATCCATACATTCATGCAGATGTATTACTTCTCAAAATTATCATTCAAGTCTGTTGGTATAGCAGTTTAAAATACACCTTTCAGTTGTAAGCATATATGGTAATGTTCTTCACCTCATTTGAAAATTTCTTCCCTTCTCTGAAACAGTGGCCCCATTGACTAAGGACTGAAAGATGAAAAGCAGATGCTCCCTAGGAGACTGGCAAAACTGTTAACTCAGAAGGCATCTCACTCACCCAATTACTGAGTAGGACAGTATCTAATAGTGATTAGATAGTAATATTATTAAATGCCACTGAAAGAAACCTGTAATTCTGGTAGCCCTGTAAATTCTTCATGAGAGTCAGCATCCAAATTCAATACTGTTGAAGGGAATCCTGGCAGATGAGAACAGACTTTCACATAATTTTCCCAAAACAAAATTACTACTTCTGTGATTTTTTTCTAATGTTTTCAGGGGGTTTTGGTCAGGCACAATTTTTAAAGTCAAATGAGATTTTGCATCTATGCTAAGTTGTTCCTTTTTTCCTAAATCTTAAATACTTGACATGCTTTGGGAAATCACTGCTTATGAGCAAGGGATGAATTTTTGATTGTTTACTTTATACAAGGAGAAGTTGCAAAGCTGTTCCACTGCCTTGCAAAAATTCAAGGGAGTGAAAAATATGTGGAGAGAAGCAGAACACCTACCTGACCAGCAACAGTGAAGGAAGTAAAACATGAAGGAAAGCACTGGTTGAGATCCAGAGAAAAAACATGGAGGGAGGGACAAAGGCAGAAGTGGAGGGAGAGAGACAGAAATAATCAAAATAACTAGGACAAAGATGCAAATATGAAAAAATGAAAAAATATATTAGAGGAAAATTAGACAGAAATACTGACCTCTGACCTCTCAGATTTAGAAGAATTTTAAATTTGGTATGTTAAGGGTTAAGTACTACATTTTTGGGAGTAAGGGGCATAATAACAAACTGATCGGTTTGCCACAGCCCTGCAAAGCTCACATGTGAAAACATGCCATTGCACATCATGTGTATCCATCCTATTGAAATCCAGACAGACATTAATCACCAAAAAGGAAGTATGAAACTCTTTAATGACTTCTAGACTAAATACCCCAAACACACACACACACACCCTTTTCAAATACCTTTTGCTAGTGTTTTCCATGTACATATGTTACCTTGATAGCTAATGTTATAGCAAAATGGTTATAGCAAAATGTTAGGAGCTCAAATTAATTTAGACTATTTTGTAAAGCACCTGCAAGTTCTTGAGGTTCACCTGTGCAGCTCTGAACCAGAAGAGTTTAACTAGTGAGAATTTATCTGCATCACTGATGGACAATTTTTCAAAAAGGCTTGTAACTTGCCAGGTCAAAAAAACACTCATATTTTGTGAAAAAATTACATAAAGGTCAGAAGTATTTTGTTTTTATTCTTTATCTTTACTTCATAAAGCATCATTCCTTTTATAAACTAAAAGACTCCTGATCTTTTGAAGAACACAAAATATGAATATAAAAAAATGGAGCAACATCATCAGCTTTCTGAGGAATTGCTTTTCACAGAACAGTAGGTTCTCAACAAATAATGAACTGGTATAGGAAACACTCCTCAAAACTCCAGATGCATGAAACCTCAGCATGGAGAGCAGATGGGAAAAATATACCCCATGAACCACTAGATTCAGCCAGAAGACCCTTGGACTCCAGCTTGCATGTTGGTGAAAGGAGGCCAGATAGAGGGATACTTTAACTCCCATTTGTGTCCAGGGTATGACAAAAAGTGGAAAATGTTTGTCCTACTAAATTAAGAAAATAATTATAGTATGATTTAGCAAAAAGGCTTGTCAACCTATCTATGTCTTCAAGGGACACACTAGTTAAGCAGTCACAGAGTCCATGAGTCAATCCTTCTACTCTTCCACAATTTCTGAATCCCTGAATGTGCTTTCGCTGTCTTTGGTAGAAAAGTAGGCTTTGTAAATGTACCTAATTCTTATAATACAGTAGCACAAAACATAGCCCAGAAGCTACATGCAGTCCCTAGACCCTTTTGTTTTGGCCTGACAGGCACTTCCAGCCAGGGAATTCCACTGCACTTACTTAATAGTGAGGAGATAGCAGCTGATCAACCAGCAGCTCCTGCCTAGACACACCGCACATCTTCCTTAACCAAGCAATGGATGACAAGTGCTGCTGAAGGTGGGCTGGAGAGAAGCTTTGGGGGAGATCAGAGATCTGTAATAAGTTTCAGCACAATAATAAAGTGGTAGATTTGGTTTCACTAACACTGCTGTTCACTCAACAGTATGCCTGATACAGGTAATTCAAATTTCAATTCCGACTCTGGAAAAGAAAAATCCCTTTAATCATGCCAAGCCTGGAACTAAGAATTATTGTACATCTAAGAACTCAGAATACCTCAAACTTCATCTAAGAAAAATGCTAAAATAAACTACCTGAGTACATGACATTGTACAGGTCCTTTGCCAGACATGAACAAGATGTGGAGCACTCAGATACGTTTCTGAGTACTGTGCAAAAAAAGGTAAATATAACTGTAAAATCAGACATGTTAAAACCACATTTGAAGTAGCCTACTAGAAAACAGAGAGATTTATGGACTTGTATATGAGATGTTTATATAAGTTTCAAAGGCTATTTTCAAAAAAAATTGTTTAAAAATATTTCACCAGGAGGCTCCTTGAAAGCAACACCTGTTTAAACTCTTTCCTTAGTATTGCCACTAGAACTCAGAACTCACCAATGAGACAGGATCAATCATTTCAGGTTTTCACAGATCTTGAGCTATTAGGTGAACCAATTTTAAAGATCACAAATGACCAGTACATGAATCAAGGCAAGTATTCATGCAGTTAATTTTTGTGAGGGGATTAACGAAATACCATTACTATGTTTCAGTTCAATAGGTACTGCAGTTGTTCTCATTTTCCCCTGTTCTCAGAACTACAAAACATAAATGAAATGGCCTTTTATCCTTCATGACAATCTCACTCATTTTTGCAGCAATTCTATTAATCTAATAAAAAACCATAGACATATCACACCTAAGACAGTAAAAAAAGGCTATGAAAAATATTGAAAACATTACACTTGCTACAGACTTCACAACTATAATTATGTTCTAAGGTATCAGAAGATCAGTAAAAACAATTTTACATCATGCTTTTAGTCAAATATTTTCCCAAAACTCTTTATTTTTTTTTCCTTTTACTTTTTCTTTAGTAAAGTTAACTTCACAACCCACATTGATCCAACCTGCATACACTTCATAAACTCAATGATACGTGCTAGTGTTTCACATAGGGTTGTTCATACCAGCATGTGTGCTTATTTGAGGACTATTAAATGCAAAGGACTGAATACAGAGCCCTGGAAACCATAAAGAAATGCAGACCAGATTCCTTATATATGTATGTGTGTGTGTGTCTGTCTGTGTGTGTATGTATATATGTATATAAACACGTGCATTTATATACACACATATTTAAATATTTAAATAAAATGAATGGATTTTAAATATATAAACATTTCATGTATAAAAAGGTGTCCCACTTAAAATAAGTTAAGATGACAGGAGTCAGAAATAGGGAAGCTGGCCACTACTCCTAATTCAAATTCTATCACTGTCACTGATTGATTTAATTACTCCCTACAAAAGTATTGTATGGAAAAACTGCACTTTAATAACCACATCATTAGAAGGAAAATAAACTAAAGGAAGGACCTTACATTACATGCAGGACCTGGTCAAACCCTTCCTTTTCATTGATTTCAGTGGGGTCTGGATCAAGGCCATATTGATTGCAGGCAGTATGGTTCAATGATTAAGACAGCAAATTTAAGTTTCATTCTTAGCCTGGTCATTCACTGCATCTGAGTCTGGGGGAAGTTAATCACTTCTTGTATCTCACTTTTTCCATCCATGTAATGGGAATAATTCTAATTCCGTTTACCAATAAAGGGAACCAATACATTCCGACAAAAGCTCAAAAGCTAAATATTCAACTTATGTAAGTGTGAGACAAACATTCTTACTTTAAATTTTAAATAAAACTTCCTGGAATGGTGGGAACTTCACCTAGCAATTTATGATCCAGATTACGTGGTAATCTTCTATGGTAAATCTCAGTTCAAAGCCTGTGTATATGTGTGCATGTGTGCATGAAAGGGAGAGACACAGAGAGAGGCAGAAGACACTGTTGCTCACTAACTGGCACTTCATAATATATTTGATTTGTAGTAATAAAGCAAAGAAAAAGTAGTTGTCAGTTAAAATGCCATTTCTGTCACACTTTTTAATAATATTGCCTCTGTAATTACACTGTGGTTCTTTATACTTACTCAGTAAAAGCTTGCTTAGTTTTAGCATGGAAAACAATTTATGGAATTACAGAAACAGACTGAACACAGCAGTTCATTTGCTGAGGCAATTATCCAGATCCTTGTCAAAAAAGAGAGAGAATAAAGACTGTGATGTGCAAAAAAATGTTTCTAATTCTATGCTATAATACATACAATATGTCTGTGGTTGTGCTGGATTATGTTAATAAACTGCAGTCGAAATATATTTGTCACAACACAAAGGAAGGGTGCTATCAATTGTCTTGCCAGATAGTTTAAATTAGTCACCAAAACGTCTAGCCAGGGTTTCCTCTGTGACCCTTAGATGAAGGGAGAGGCTTATTGGACAGTTTTTCCTGTGGGAATAGACAGATTCTTCTAATGCTCAATTATTTAAAGTAATCTGGAAAATAACTGTAAAGTGAACTGTGTCACAGTTGCTTTTTTTAACAGATATGAAAAATTCAGCCCTGAACACAAATCCTGTGTTGTTTTTGGCTGGTTATCACTCAGAAATGAGTTCCCCTAATATTTAATAGAAAAAATGGTGAGAAGCTGTATTCCTTCTTTTGGGAAGAGTAAAGCACGTAAGGAGTGAGATACTGCTCAGAAAAAAATAGCAAACAAATTGTAACAAAAAATCTAATCCTGCAGTCCAGAAAAATTCCATTTTTAAAAGGAAGAGAAAAAATAAATGAAATATCGAAAACAGAACACAGACTTGTTTGTTCACCTACATATATTCAGAAAGAAATCTATTTTAAGAGTGAAGTCACTTGAATAAGAAGTTGGAAGGGGACCATCTTAAAGCATACTGGCACTCCAGAAATACATTTGCTACCATGTATTTTGCTGAAATTCATTATTTTAATATCTGTCCTTTCTTGTTAGATGTATATAATTTACACTACAATATCATTTATAAAGTTTAATTATTTTTTCAATTATTTATGGTAAGAGAAAAGTTCAAATTTTATATGATTTAAACTGAAAATGTAACAACCAGTTTCTTTTCTCCAGCTAATACTTCCTATTCGGCAGAACATATTGCTGTAGACTCCTTGCTATAAGCTTTGTTTTGCTGGGAAAAGGCTGGAAAAAGAGAAGACCTTCTTTCTTTCACAGAAAACAAAGCAAAAATGGCATCCAAACACAGAACATGAATTGTGAGCATGCTACTTAAGTTTCATGTATTAAAACGTGGATGAAGTTTCCTCCTTCCCCACCTCCCCCAACATCTGGAGATAGTTTGGTGGAGCAATTTCCAGAAACCAAACAGTATCTTTGCTTGACTAGCTCTTTTCATTCACAGATAAACAATTAATGAAATGGGCAACTAATTTCTAAAGTGTTCATATTCATTAGACTGTTTCCTGAAATTAAGTAGCTGTTCCATGATGCAGTGCCCACATTAATGGTAGTGCTATTCTTTTTATAGATATATAAGAGGTTTTTAAAAGAATATCCATTCATGTTTAATTTAACTAGGAATCAAAGGTGAAGAAAAAATTATTCCACTTTAAAAATAAATATATTTGCAAAATAAAAGAAGTGTAGAACAACTAAAGAATTATTCCACCTTAATCACTAAAAATCACTGTCTGGACCACACTTCACAATTCAAATCTAGGTTGTATTATTTTGTGATTGTGTCTCTGAATTACAAATGAAGATATCTGAAGTTATGACAGTTTGTAATATATTTTAATTTGACCATCCAATACAGGTGGAAAAACAAACTCTGCAGTGCAGTGGTCTGACTTAGAAAAATTGTTCAATATGATTAATATTCAATTTGGCAGGTTAAGTGTCTGCTAGATATTGGCTACTTAAAAAATCCTGGTTACCACTTCTGACCAAAAGATCATAATAAAACACTGCTCACTCTTTCCATGCCAATTATTTTTTATGTGTTACCTGCTGTCAGGTAAAGAAAGCTCTGTGAAAAAAATTTTCAACTCATCTTCTCGTCTCAAAAATTTTACCTGTAGATTTTTTTTATGATACAGCTTTGCTTGAGCTGAACATATATTACATAATATAATTTCCACTCAGTAAAGGTAAATACAGCTTTATAGAAATCCATCTCACATTCACTAGTTAAAGGCTGTGACACAATATTGCCACCACCCGTATTTTGTCATTTTTACTTCCCCATAATTTACTGTCCTAGTAAAGAGTTGAGGATGGAGAAATGTGTCCCAGTTTTCACCAGGACATGAACAGAAGCTGCTGATCAATGAGTGTAATTTCCCTCTGCCACGTGGCTGCAGCGGCTCTGGGGAAGCTGTCGGGAGAGACAGCTGGTAGGGGAAGTGCCTGAACCTCCATGCTCATCCTACACTGACTATCACTCCATTTAGAGCTGTTTACAGGACACTTGAACAGAGCATGAATCAACTGGGAATAACAGCTACTGAAAAATATTTATATACCAGAGTACATTTATTTAATGTTTTACGAACTGAAGCCCTCATACTACAAACATTCACCTCCTGGTAAACACTGCAAAGAGTAATTCTGTCACTAATAATTTTCCATTACTTCACATACACAGAAGTTTACAATCCAAGGCAACCTTTGCACAAGTCACCCAAGTACCTCGCTTAGGGGATTCTCTTTCTTTCTCAGATATCCACTGGTTTAAACTCACATTCTTGTGTAAATACATAATTCCATACCCCTTAAATAAATGCTGCTTTTAAAAATAAATGGATAATTTGAGCAACATAACATGCCTAAGCTGAAAGGGTATCTCTGTCTGTCAACCTCTCACACAACTGAGAGAGCTGAGATATGCACACTGAGGCAGGAGTAATCAGGCTCCATCAACAGTCTCTTTTGGCCAAATGAATGAACAATGATGAGAGATGGGAGAATGCAACTCCAGACATTAAAGGAAACAGAAAAATACTTCAGGCTACTCTCTGTCTGAATTAGAACACTCATGTACAGTATTATCATAGTTTAACTAAACCACTTAGCAAAATGGATTCAGAGGATCTTCTGCATTTGTCACTACACCTACAACCTCCAGATCTAAATATTACCTCTGATCAGCAAACAGAGAAATCTGAAAGTTTACAATTATTTTATTTGACTGTAGGCTTCACAAAGGATAACGCCTGATACGGTCCACCATGATTACATTGGGCAAGTCACTTACTTTCCTTCACTCAATTTTCCCATCTAGAAATTAGAATAACTAAAGTGACTTAATTCCTAGAGTGCTTCAGACCTGACAGACATAAAGCACCATGTCCAAGCTGTGGGTTCTATTTGCTTTCAGCAAGCAAACCTAATCAAAACATACAACTATCAGTTGTGGTATTCCCAGAGTACACACCTGTGCTAAGTCAAGTAGCAGTAAGATGATTATCCTTTCTTTTCTTGAGGCCAGCTTTAACCTGTGGCCCCTTCAGACATACTCAGGACACAAAAAAAAAAAAAAAAAAAAGCAACAAAACAAAAAGCTCCCCACAAAATGGAAATTAAAAGATCACTAAATCTTTACAGTCATACACAAACTTCATTTGTGCACATGTCATGAATGATTTCAACAGAGAAGTAAGAAATTTAGGTGAATATAAAAAGAAATTAAAATTATATTTTCAAATTTATGACTTAAAATTTAAAAAATGAATTTTCAATTTTATTATATAAAACCAATTTTTCAAACATAGAAATAACTTCATAGTAACAGGTCTATTGAGATTTCCAGTATTCTCATAATATACTCGCATTTTCAATATGAAACACAATTTCTCTTCTCAGAATGTGCGCTTCAACTGAAAATGTTAAAGACAGGTAGAAAAGAGCCTGTGTATAAACAATTCTGATACCTATCAAAAAGGAAATTTTCACTGCTACATGGGTAATCACTGAAGTCTTTCACAAAAGGCAAAACCGCATAAACCAGAATATATTGCCATTTTTAATGTAAGACGTAGTGGGAGCAAAAATTATTCTTAAATTATTAACTTTATCACTATTTGTATTTGAGTCTAAACTGAATAGACTAATTATGAAGGTTTTGAATAATTGATTTAGCTTTTCAGAGAGTGATTTGAAGAATACTGTAAAGAAGAGCGGTAGATGGGACAAAAACAAATCCAAACACAATTTGTAAGGAGCTAAGCTTGAGCAAAAGGATGGAATTCTGGGCTGCATCCTAAGTGGTGTGGCCACCAGGTTGAAGAGGGTGATTTTCCTCCTCTCCTCCTCTCTGGAGTGCTTCATCCAGCTCTGTGGCCCCAAACTAAACAAGGACATGGAAGTGTTGGAGCAAGCCCAGAGGAGAGTCACCGTGCTGCTGAGAGGACTGCAGCACCTGCCCTATGAAGTCAGGCCGAGACAGCTGGAGCTGGTCAGGAGAACAGAAGGTTGTGTGGAGACCCCACAGCAACCTTCCCCTATCCGATGGGGGTCTACAGGGAAGCTGGAGAGGTACTCTTCATCAGGAATTGTAGTGATAGGAAAAGGGGGAATAGGTACAAATTGAAAGAGGGGAAAACTAGGCTAGATACTGAGAAAGAATTCTTCATTAGGAGGGTGGTGAACTGGCACATTATACTGGAACAGGTCGCCCAGGGAAGTTGCAGGTGCCCCAACCCTGGCAGTGTTCAAAGCTGGCTTGGGTAAGGCCTTGAGCAACCTGTTCCAGTGGGAAGTGTCCCTGCCCATGGCAGGGGGGTTGAGTCTTGATGATCTTTAAGGTCCCTTCCAAGCCTTAAAAGTCTATGATTCTATGATAAAAGCTTAGGTATTGGCTTTTTTAGGCTACGCAACCAAGACAAATTTTAAAAGAAAATAATGTATGGTAAATTCCCTCATTAGTTACAAACTTAAAAAATCTCATGAACAAGTAGCTTCATGAAAACATCAGTAATACATTTACAGAAAAAAACATTACAAGTAGAGAAATCTTTCAGATAATAATTATGCTTAGTAAGAAGTAGTAAACGGTGAATTCAATTCAGAAATAGTACACATTAGGAAAAAATAACAGTATTTTGTTTCAGTATAAACTCACATACTTTTGTCCAGCACCTGAAACTAATGACATCTTTAGAATTCCTGTGCAGAACTAGCAAAATTCTTTACTTTATGACATTATTATTTTAGTTTGAAGGATGTTTCTTCCAAATGTTTACACCACTGCTCCAGTTACTTCAGTTGAGCTGACACAATGAATTTAAAATGGTCTAATACTTTTGACTTACCAAGAGATTAGCACATGATTAACTAAAGTGAAAGGATTATTATTACTGCTTTTAAAAGATATTAACACTTTTTGGTAACTCATTCTACAGATGCTATCCATATTGAGAAAGCAGAATGAATACAAAGTTTTCTTAGTTTTAGTTACCCACAAATTGTCTTGCAGTTAAATAACAGAATCTTCTCTAATTAACTTTTTTTAACCTTAAATCTTGGCCCTTATTTCCCTAAGGTTCATACACACTGATTAAAACCTGTCATATGGGCTACAGAAACAGTCAAACAATTGCAGCATTCAGTCCCTCCCTTAACAAACAGCCTCAACTCAGGCCTGCACATATACACACACAAACCCACACAGAGGCTTTATGGTGAGCAATGAGGTTCATGTCTGAAGCAGAGTGCAGCATTAATACACTTAGCAAGACAGAGCTATATTCACTGAAGCTTGACGCCAGCTCGGTGAAGAAGGGTTGCATTTGCAGGAGCACAGAGAGAGGACAACAGAGAGAAAGCACGAGGAGGGAAAGGGATGCAGGGGACAGCTGAAGTGTGAAGGGATCCAACAGTTTTTTGATATGGTTTAGACTTCACTTTGGAAATGCAACAAAACAACAGATAGAAACTTACCCCTTGACACTGGGAAGACAGTCAGTCTCAATGCTAAGTACCCCTGCACTGAAATTCTGACTCCAATTCAACAGGTTAAAGGGTAGGAAGCTTCTTCCTTTCCTGCTAAAAGGGGCATGTTCTTGTGGCTGTATTTTTTTCATGTATAGATGCTCTTCTATAGATATTAACCTGTCACCACACTTCATCCTCTTCTTAAATTCAAGATTAATTTTATTATGCTAACATCTGCACAGGTCAAAAAACATACCCATGGTGTGGAAAGAGTACAAGAAAACATTAAGTGAATGAAAGCATAGATTTTTCACAAACTTCATACTGTAAAATATGAAGTTACATAAAGATTATAATTAATGATCAACAAAAAGTTCTAAGAAATCATAAATAAGAAAGTAAGTTTTCTGTACAATAACCAAAGAACATTGAAAGAAAATTTAAAATTGTCATTATTTCCAATTTTGCGTAAATCAATATGAAAGGGGAAAAAAAGACAGTAATGTACCTCAATTTTTAAGACATTTTTAAATTTACATTTCAGGTCACAGATAAACATTGCTTGTCAGGATGGAAACACAGGTAAAAAGATATGATACATTTTTTTTTCTGCATATAAAAATCTGCCTTTGTTCCTGCAAGATATTTTAAGCACAAATACAGGTAACAAAAAAATGAAGTTACAAGGTGAGACAAAAATTGCAAGATGGGGAAATTCTGCTTTGCCTCCACAGTATTATCTGGTTCCCCCTGTTGTCATAAAGCCAGGGAAAAAAACACTTCCAGAAAGCTCACCAAAGATCAAACTGTGTCTGGTGACAGCAGTGTCCAAGCTATAAGTAATGTTCAAAGGATTCAACAATGCCTGTGACTGATCATTCTCTTTCCCCTGCCATCACCTGCTGATTTTGTCCAGGTGTTTTATGGCTATCTCGAGGCTCTGGAGAACAGACAGAAAGAAGACTTTGCCAATTTCTTTTGTCTGGGATTGTGAATTCCTTACACAGATGGTGGACAGCCACAGGCTGGCCAACTCCATGCACAATTGCCTTTACCCTCAAAAAGAAAGCATGAGAGCAATTTTATCTACTCACAAAGTATTGTCTGTAACATTGTCTGTGGTTAGGGAATAGGACAAGATTCCTCTTCCTAAGGAAAAAAAGAGGTTCCCCCTTCCTCAATCACTCTTTCACTAAAACAGTATCAAGAGGGAGAGAAAAAAAAAAAAAAAGAAGGATAACAAAAAAAATAAATAAATAAACTCAGACGTTGGCTTGTATTAGCAAACTAAGCATTCCAAAGCAATTGAAGAGGTTTGTCTAATAAGATAATCTTGTGTTAACATAGTTTTGTAGTATGTTTACAGTCTCTCAAGTATTCCAAACAAATCCTGCTAAATCTTACTCACTAAGCAAACTGAGACATTTCTGGCAGCAATTTTTAAAGATGGGCACCAGACATGAGCCCCTTCATCCTCTTTCTCTTATTCTGTTTGCTTACAAAAAAAGCTCATTACCTATGCAAATTACTGTTAAATGTGCAGTTACTTAATTGTGTAAGTATCTATTTAGATATGTACTTTACTCCTGCAGTGGTGCAAGTGCAATTCTAAGACTAGTTATTTTAAGTAAAACTGCTATACTCCCACTTCTGACCCCTAAGAGTCTGACTACGTATCAGAGAATAGAGTGTATATGGCAAAAATATTTGTGCAACACTTAGGGACATGAAACAACAAATTTTACAGAAAAATGTGTGATAACTTCCAGTTCTCAATAGTGGAAGGGCTTGGAAAAATATGAGGTTTTTATATGCATTCATGACAAAGAAGTCAGGTACAAATCTTGTATGATAAACATACTATGGACAGTCTCTGTCTTCTCATACTCTTAGAATAAATGGTAGGCAGTATGTACTTACTTAGGAAGCTTCAAAATATGTACCAGAAAATAAGTAGATATCTAAGACTCAAATTATGGTCACACTTCAGGAACCTCAGAACTTTACCTATCCCATATGCCCTTTACCTTTGCTTATAGGTGATGTGAATAAACTCTGCATAAAAGGAAATGCACTGTTCTTAAACCTGCAGGGCAAAGACTTGTCTCCCACTCTTCATCATCCCGCCATGCTGTCTAGGCATCACTGCTAGCATACACATAGGCAGAGCAGAGTAATGGACCTGACTTCTGCTTTGCAGATCTAAGAGCGCAATTATGTCTTGCTCTAAATTATTTATTTTAATGCTAAAGGGTGTAACTTTTTCTTTTTTTCAAGGGGAGGAGGGGAGGGGAGGGAAGTATACCCAGTAATTATAAAATCTATCATATAAATGCTAGAAAGGAATGGACAATTACACCACCCTGCCTTCCTGCTGCCAAACTGGGCTATTTCCCTAATATTTCCTAGCCCTGTACAAAACATTTCCAATAATAATCTGCTGATGTCTTCAATGCTCAGAATAACATTAGCATTAAAAAAATCGGCCTGTAAAGGGCAAATGTAATGGTTGAATAAGAGGTGAACAGGTAACCTCAGAACTACAAGTCCCCTTTTTTCTACCACCACAGGTAGCAGCAGTACAGCTTCTATACACTCTTCGGTCTACCAGCATGTCATAACCCTGACCTAAGAAGGTCAATTTCACGGCTGAAAAAGTAGCTTAGCCTCCATGGCTCATTTCATCCTTCAGCCTCCTGTTGTGATTACTGACAACTTAGCCAATGTATTTATTTATTTTTATTTCTTTTCTGTACCCAAATACAGCGATACAGGCACATAATATAATGGTCATTTCGATAAAAAGGCTGCAGTGGGTGGCCCTACACAAATATCACCCAGAAGTCTTTGTGCTTACTTCTTCCTCAAAGATACAGAAAAATTCTCTATAACTTTCTATGATTGTAAAAGCATCCAAAGAGAAATATTCCCATGCCCTATACAAAAAAACCTGGTAATTTTAACTTTACCCCATTGCCTCTTCCCCTTGAGATATTAATATTAACTTTACCCTCTCATCTTTCCTGAGAGATAAGAATGATCAGAAGGGTAGCCAGCCCAGAGTCTGGCAGCCAAATGTAATTAAGTGAGTTCCATGGATGAGGCTGTCTTACTGTAAACAGAAATCCTATCAACTCCAGCACCTCTGCCAAGCATTTAATCCATAAAACCCTACACAGCACAGCTGTGTTTCAGGGAGGGGGGGAGTAAGGGGAGGGAAGAACTGTTTATTTTAGGGCATTTTTTTGTTTATTTCCTTTTCAGTTTTCTGCAGCAAGTATCTGCCTACTTCACACTGTCTTAAAACATTAAAAGGACACATCAATGATTGTGATGATGGTAATGTCATGTAAGTAAGTAATATAAAAGAAGTGACTGTGGATGAACTATTCACAGGTGAAAGAAAACTGGATCCAAGCATGGATGACAGAACTCACTTAAACTTGGCAGGATGATTTCCCAACACAAGGAATTCAACCCAGGAGAGAAAGACTAGAGAATGGAAGAAGGGAGAAAAAGTGCCTACTGGGAATTGGTCTGAGAATGCCATGATGCTCTCAGATGTTAACAGCAGTCTGATGATGGCCTGGACTGAATTCAAACTGGTGACCTAAAGCAGCAAGAATCTGTATCTAACTAGTAATCCCCTGATCCAGGGTACTTCAGTGCTTTTAATCACAAAAGAAACATTACAGTACCAGAAGAGATTTCATTGGAAGGTAGCATGCTATATACTAAAAAAAAAAATTAAAAGCTTATGAAAAAACATGCAGTTTCTTCCACCAAATGATCCTCTTTTAACTTTATCAAGGCCAAAAATTAGGGGGAGAAACACCAAACAAAAGAACCTTTTTAATAATTCTTGAATATTTTCCCCACTGTTGTTGGATAAGGATTCATGGATGAAATTTCTTCAGTTCCACTTCATGACTCAGTTTTTATTTACATCAGTGGTCTTTCAGGATTATAATTTTAAAAGACACACAGAAACAAAAGGGAGAGAGGAAAGGAGAAGGAGAAGGAGAAGGAGAAGGAGAAGGAGAAGGAGAAGGAGAAGAGAAAGGGAGAAAGGGGAAAAGGAAAAATGGGAAAAAGGCTGAGTAGTCTTAGTACAAGCTGTGGAATGTAATTATGTGCACTGAAGATGTAAGAACAGTGATGTCAACATTGTCAACTCTCAGTTTAATGGAGGGTTCACAACACAGCTTAGCACTTACTAACTTAGAGTAGAAGTGTAACATGGAAAATAAAATTGACTACTTCTCTGAAGTGACAGAAGTTGTATTATTCTGGATGACAATCAAGAATCCCAGCATGTACTTTTACTTGAGAAACGACTAAGCTTCTAACTGACTAGGAAATTATGAAAGAAAGCATGAAATGCTTATTCTGTAGATACTATTTACAAAATATGACTACATAGTCTTATTGAGTAGTATGCTACGAGTATCTCAAAAACCTTAAGAACTTATATGCCCAAGGTTAAATGCTTTCAAGAGCAGAAAATTTTAAAAAACAATTTCTAAATTCACCATCTTTGCTACCTTTTTCTCCTTCTACAGTGAGATTATCTATGCATCATAACTGCAATCATCTATCAACAGCAGGATGACTTAACACAAGGTGAGTTTTTAAAAACTTCTTTTTGCATGAATAAGAAACATTGTTTTTCAGTGCCAGAAACGCTAGGCCTTGCTATAGACTATATGCCAACATTTTTGCTTTTAATTTAATTTCCTTTGACTTTCATCAGTAAAGAGGAAGAAAGCCTTGAAATGGTAAAATTCATTTTATTTCCCCTCCATTCATTGAGTGA
The DNA here is from genome assembly GCF_028551555.1 of Melozone crissalis. NCBI lineage: Eukaryota > Metazoa > Chordata > Aves > Passeriformes > Passerellidae > Melozone > Melozone crissalis. The sequence goes on along the minus strand of NW_026535783.1, from coordinate 41,632,324 downwards.
AAAAAAAAAAGAAAAAAGATAAAATATTTGGCCAAAAAATAGCTCCTTAAGGGCAAATATTTCTTTATGTCATCTTTCAGCCTGGAAGAAAATTTTATATACAACTTTAAACACTGAAAAAAAATTGGGATATGTAGTTCAAGTGTTACTGATACAACCTAAATCACAGTGTATGACACACATCTTAACTACAGCTTTTCAAATGATGCTGCTGAAATAAAACATCTCATTCTTTCTTTTTTACTGAGAGGATGCTTCAATCATTAAAGTATTCTTGCCCTCTGTATGCCTGGGAGTGGTCTGTCCATAAGTTATTAATAAACCATGGTAAGGCGCAGCAGCAGACCAACTATTCATATTAATGAATGTCTCATGAATATTCAGCTATATGTTGACACTTACCTCAGAGGACCAAGGGAACCAAAATCTGGACCCCTATTCTTGAAGCTAATCCTCCTCATGCTGTAATTCATTTCGAATAATAGCAACTAAATTTGTAACACTGGTGTTCCTCTAACGGTGTGAATGGGGGATTGCTATCAGCTTTATTAAATAAAACCAAAATCCCCATAACAATGAAAACACATAGCAGTTTTAAGTCTTTATTTTAAACTGGAACAACGTTACTTGTAATGTAAAATTCACACAGATTTTGAGCTAAAATAGCAGTTGCTACTGATGTCCTGCAAGTTGCTGCATCATGTCCTGAAAGTGAGACTATCTATTTGGTAGTTACAATCCCCTTCTAGTCAAACATGGATGGATGGGCATGGATAGGCAACTGCATGTGTTATAAGCACACACAAACGTATCAAAACATTCTGACTACTGTTTTCTCTACTCAATAACTTTTTCGGGCTCCCCTTGACTTTTATTTCTCATTTTCCTGTATTTGAAATTGAAATTGACCATTACCTTTTCCAGCAACAGCGTACACAAAACATCATTGATGTAGAAGATGTCCAAGTGGGATTTATCAAGGCAGTGTTTGCCTGAATTATCTGCCATTTCATTCTTTTTCAATATTTTTTTTTTAAAGAACTGCTCTTCCATTGAGAAGATATGAATGCCCACTAGATATTGTTTCAGGGCACACACTTCTTTAGAACTCCTTCAATTCTGTACATCCTCTAGAAGTTAGAAGGGAGCATCTTGACATGTAATAACAGGCACCTGGGAAGCCAACAGAAGCAGTTGGAGCACATTTTTTAATAAGCAGCTCTTAAAAATTCAATAAAGTGAGTGGTAATTGGGTACAGAAGAATAAATTGTCTGAGCAAATTAAGAAAAGTACTTTGCTTTTCAGTGTGTTATATGCAAAATTATTTGTAAGACGACACTAGACATGCATTTGAACAAGCAGATTCTTACATATCCAGTCAAATTATCTCAGAATATATAGAGCATTAACTGTGTTTTCTTTCGGATAAAATTAATGTCAGCTTTCTGTCCTTAAATCTGAGCCAATGGGGAAACAAAATACGGTTAGCCCTGAAATAGTTGTGGTAATTCAATCCCTGCACTCTCCTTATTTTCTTGATGACAAAGAAAAACTCCCAACTGGCAAGGCCACCTGCACTGATTACTCCTCCATCCACGCCCACGGACTAGGAAAATGAGCCAATGATCATTAACCTTAATTTCTTCTTACATAAACCTCAGCTTTTTTTTTTTCTTTAGGTTTGCTTCTCTCAAAATTCCCTAGAGCTTAAAAAGAGAGAAGAAAAAATAAAATAAAATAAAAAAGAGGGAAAAGTCATAACTGGGGAAAAAAAATCAAGAGAACTGAAGAGAACTTAGTGACTTCTTTTTCTTCTGCTTTACAGCTGGCTTATTATAACTTCACAGCACTCAGATAAGGGATTTTGCAGCACTTATCATTTCTTTTGATAGCAACTTCATTCCCTCCCCAGTCTCTCTCTCTACAAGCAGTAAGGTAAATGCTAATGTGTGGGTTTTCTGGGTTCTTTTATTTCAGACTTTTAGGTTTTTTTCCATGGAGATATTCCTTGGTAAAGACAGTTGGCAAAAACAAAGATGGGTCTGGACAGCAGGAATGCAGGTGTGGCCCAATGTCAGGACTAAAGGGCCAAGCACAACTGGGTGGGATATTTCCAGTGTAACAACTTCAAAATACAGTAGAGAATGCATCACCCCTCCTGGTCATTCACATTTTGTTACTGCCAAGTGGAATAAATTTTGATTCAAGCTGTGTGGGACTAGCTCCCACTGGCATTACATCACTTTCTAATGGATAAGACACACAGTTGGACCATCTGAATAATACGTTTTAGTGTATATATATATATATATATGTGTGTGTGTGTGTGTGTGTGTGTGTGTGTGTGTATACATAATGTGTATATATATATATATGTATATAAAATACATACTAATAGAAAGTCAAAGTATGTATAGCACAAATGTGTACTGAAAACAGATACCTTATTATCTTGTAAAGTATCTGGACAAAACTAACTAGATCTTAATCAACATTTTCAAAGGAATTACATGTCTGTCAAATTAAGAACTTATCAATTCAGTGAAGTATGCTTGGCTGTATCCCCTGTTGAAGTTATATTTTCCCTGCAAACAATTTGAAAATCTTTATACAGCTAAATAAAAGCAAACCCTACATAGTTTTAATTTTTTTCTTCATTAGGATTACTAAACTAAAAAGCAAATAAATGTTCAAAGAATATAACAAAAGTGTGATTGTATTACCTTCAAATACATTACAACAAGCTGTTTGTCGCCTACCAAATACATATAGCAGGGCTTCTTTGGAGATCAGGAGGCAGACAGTAACTTTGATCACGCAGACATTCCTCATTATTTCAGACCTCAAATCAAGTAGCAACAGTCAGGGGAAGAAAGGGGTGAGGGACATGGGGCTGCTGGGGAAGAGAAGGGAAGCAGACTGCAATTTCGTCCTGGATTCAGCATCCTAATTTAAGCAAAAACAGGCTGTTGGCGTCTCTGTGCTTCCCTGCAGCCCCCTCCCCTTCCCCATACTTTCCAGCCTCCTGGTTCACTAAAAATGACAAGCACATTTCTGGGCTCTGCTTTTTTATCAAGCTGACAAAGGTCAACAATACTAGCCAGAAGAGTGTTGAAGTATTCAGTGCCACAGGTCATCCTAATAGATACTGGAGGGACTCATTGCAACACCACTGTAAGCCAAGGCAGCACGATTTTTAAGAGGCAGCACTTTGCACGTTCACAGTCTGGTTAATTTAATACAACAGTGGCCTCTTGTTTGCAAAATAGCATTGGCAGATTTCAGAGGTGGTATCTTTCCGTGGGTGACAGTAAGGTGACTGAATTCAGGCATGTTAACAGATGCACCTTTTTATGCTCTGTTAAACCATGTCACAGACTACAGCCCCTAAGTGCATTTCTTTATTTATGCTGCAGCCAGCTGAGCTAATTATCAGAGACAGACCTGGTTCTAGTTCTATGAAGTCCAGTGGTTGTGTATACATATAAAGAGGCTGGGAGGGAAAATGGGATGGGGGGGAGTGGGAAAGTGTGAAAGTACTTTCTAAAATACATGGAATTGAAGTCTTCATGTAATTGGTGCTATGAAGGTGGGGGGAGCTGTATTAACAGCTTGATGATAAAATAATGTTTGTTTCAAATTAACTGTTTTTCCCACAACCCTCTTTTTTTTTCTCCTTTCATCAGTTATGTTTAGATTCAAACAGCGATAAAATAAACATCAGTACAAAAACCCTCTCCAGCAGTCAAAAATAGTGTAAATGGTACCTCAGGAAAAAAAAATAAACAAAAGAGCTTATTACATCTCACCTACAATTCTGGTCTGTTTTATCATTTGTGGGCACAGCAACAGCCACTTACAGCCCTCCTTTCACCAAATAGTTCAATACACCAAACATTTGCCACAAGCCTTCATGCCACAGTTGTATTTTATCAGTAGAAGCAACTACCTCCTCTCAAAAATTACAAATTTTTTGGCCTGTTTGTCTGTGTTTTTTTACTAAATTAGTGTTTTTTGCTTGCATGTCTTCATCCTGTACTACATTTTTCATTTAAAAAGTTTGTGGTACTCCACAGAAAAGATGAGAAAATGAATTTTATGGTGACAATACTTTTTTCTCTTTATTATATATGACTAAGTGACCCTCAGTAAAAAATGAAATCATTTGTCATAAGAGCAACAGTTTTTTGTTGTTTGGGGTTTTTTGGTTTTAGTGTGGGTTTGGGGGTTTTTTTGGTTTTTTTTTTTTTTTGTTTTGCCTTTTTTTGGTTTTTTGGTTTTTTTTCTGTTTTGGTTTTGCTGTTTTGTTTTTTGGTGGTTTTTTTCTTCTTTCTTTCTTTTCTTTTTTTTTTTTTTTTTTTTTATTACAGCATACGATTTAGCTAATAACTGGTTGGGGCCAATCTTTAACAAGTCACATATTTCCATTGTCCCTTCACCCCCTGCTTATGCTTTTACCACATCCTAACAAAAACATGACCAGAACTGGTGAAAAACATACGGTTCCAACTAATGAATCACATACTTTCCCGCAAGTGCAGTAAGTACTACCAGCTGTGACAGTCTTGCTTTGGCAGTGGAACCAGTGCAGAACAAGGCCGACACATCTGAAACCAGCTGTACTGAAAAACCACAAGCAATTTAAGTCCGTCTGCCTTCTCAGGGGCTTCTTTGTCTCTGTCTCTGTCTCTGCTATGTCCCTAAAACTTGCCAGCCATGTTGTTTTGACAGAGTTCAGAGTTTCAGAAGTTTCAAGGGGGGGAAAAATCCGCTGATTCAGGAAACTGCGTTTCAAGAAAATGATAAGGAGGTCTTTGTCAAACCAGCCCGAGTCAGGAAATTTAAAGAGACAGAGTATGCATCTACCCGTCTGCTCTGCTTGTACAACAGCTTAAAGCACAGAAAAAGACACGTGTATACTTAAAACACACAATGTCCACAAATTTGTGTTTGCACTTAAAAGCACAGAATGCTCTGCACAAATGTAGAGGGATCTGGGGAAGAATGCTGCTTGAGATCTTCAGGTTTTATCAGATTAAATCTGGGAAGATCACAAAACTAACAAATTATTTCATTAATCTCTAATTGCATGCATCACCCCGACAGGAAAACCAGTAAAAGCTATTGCCCACCAAACTATTTTATGTGCTGTAAGTGCCACATACTTTACTGAATACTTTCCAGCAGCATTTCAGAGATTTTTACAAGTTTTCAGAGTGACAATTTTTTGATTCTTCTATGTGAAAGCCCAGGTAAGAAAATTAATATAAACTTACTGTAGCTGAGAGAGGTTGGAGAAAAAATTAAGCAATTAAAAAAAAAAACCCAAAACAACAAATAATTGGCTTAGAGTAGCTTTCCTTTAAAACATAAGAAGTAGAAATGCTATGAAATGCAAGTCTGGTGTTCCCAGCCCAGGATTAAAAAAAAGTACTGAACATCACATTGGGAAGCCTGTTTCTCCCCCTATCACATTCAACAAAAACCCAGTTCATGTTTCCATGCCTGCAGAAATGCATGATGTAAATCCTAATATTCTTTAAGATTTCAAGCGTTCTGTGGAGGACTGGTATTTTTTTATCTTACAGCTCACATAGGTATGCATTTTAGAGAGTATCCACACAGCAAAAGGTGAAATTTTTAAAGGAATACATTTTAAATTAACCACAAATTTTCAGAATTTTGGAAAAAAATTAGATTTAAGTAATTGTCTCATGATGGACTTTTGCGAACAGCGCAATCAGTACATCACACATCTATCACAGGATTTTCCAGCAGACAGAGACATCCCCCCTTTAATACACACTGGGAAGCAGGTAAGAAAGGCCAAAACCCACAGCAGTCTGTCTACCTGTGGTGACTGGTTTTTGGACAGAGCCTGCATGTGCACATAAGCACTGTGAGCATGTTTAGCAGCTTTCAGGCTTTTGTTTCACACTGGGGATGGTCATATTTCCCCAAACAGTAAAGCCATTAAGTGAGCTATTCAGACTCCCAATCAAGAGCAAACAACACTTCAATGCAGTATGACATTACATATTTTGTATACACATACTTTGTAGGAAAGGTATTTTAAGTTTACAAACACATATACTTTTTATAGTATAAATATAATACAAAATCTGTGTACTTAAATATACATTTGAAGTATATACAAATACACAGACTGTGATCTCTCCCTATGGAATGCACCTGTGATATCACGCTGACATACAAAGAGTAATGCATGAACTGCAAGTCAAATTATACAGACTTGCTTCAGTAATCAGGGAGCTAAACAACTAAAAAGAATTTCAACTCACAGTACTAAGAAGTGATGAAAAATTATTCAAGTCAGCTTTTACATACAAAACAGCTTCATGATTTTAAGAACTGCTCCGACTGTTCATTCCTAGATGAGCCATGTATTCAACAAGGAAACATGAACTTACTCCATTTTCAGAGGGTAAACAAATCCCCTTCATGATAGTTTGTATTCATCCCTTTCTGCTATATGTATATCAGCCTGTGAATCTATTTGTAGTCAAGTTTCCTGTACCCAATATAATCCTGATGCTGCTCTTTACAACTGAAGCTCTCACCAGCAGTGGAATGGGGAGGAGTGATCAAAGGATGCTGAAATTCATCTCCATCCCCTCCTTCTTGATAAGATAGACTGAAGACAGCTCAGACATATGCCCTTCAACGAGGTACACTGGATGGTCTGCATAGTAAGGGGTGTTATTGGGTGGGATAGGTATAGCAGGTTATGAAAAGAATAGAAAAGTTCTTTCAGCTATCTTGTGCATTAGCCTAACACCAGCCCTGCAACAGCAGCAATCAATTGTTAATCCTTTTAGTAAACATAAGCTAAAAGGAAATAACAAACTTGAGCTCTTTACACACTTAAAAATCACCTTTTTTTAACTCTAGGGCAGAAGGTGGTTTTGTTTTAATGATTTACTGGTTTACCTCAAATTAAAAACTAATAAAATATGTTTCCTCTTAAAATGGAAAAGGTCTTCAGGGGGTCTTTGGAGAGTCCAAAGAAGAATAGTCATAACAATAATAAGCAACTATCACTGAATTAGCTCTACTATTTACATTACTTTCTAATGCAAGCATCATTTTTCTGTGAGTACAAAAATGAGACTCATTCATTTTTAAAAATTTAAAAGAAATCAAAATCAGTCAAGCAGCAAAGAAAGAGCTGGGAGAGGACAACTAGAAATATCCAGCATCAGCACAGGAGGAATACCTTTTGCACAGTGTCTTATAATTTCATGTACAATTGTACAGCTGATACTAATTCCCTATTACATTTTACTACAATAAGAACTGACTAAACATACAATTCACCTTTTCAGTTAATATTTTTATTTCCATTCTTTTTCTGAAATTTATATATTATGGAAATAGGAATTAATATAAAATTATTTCAAAAATAACAGTACAATGTGCAGTACCCTATATGTCAGCTCACCTTACTATAATTTCCTGAGAAGAGCAAAATGTATTCATGCACACTTCCCTGAACAAAAATCTGAATCTGTTTGCCCTAATTCAATTAATGGTTCCTTTTATTTGTTTGCCCTACCCTATAATTAATGGTCCACTTTTCTACATTCAGATGTTTAAAAAATTACAGGAGAGGAATTTCTGAGAAGAATTAAACTGAAGAACCAAATATTTTTCTCGACAAAAAGTTTTGAATCATCAATCCAATCAACTGTGATTCAAATACAGTATCATGTGACTTAGTCATTTGCAAAATTCATTCTGTGATTTCCAGAGACGGTCAGACTGTTTGAAGAGAAAACTACAGTTTTGGGGGTTTTTTCCCCAGCAATTGCACGATTTGTACAAATTGCAAATCATTAATGCCCTTTTTATAGAAAGGAAGGAATGAATTTATAGTACAATTTACCAGTTTGACTAAGCCAGAGTATAATCAAGAGCAGCAATTATAAAAATGTGGTAGCTGCCTTTGGTACTTAGATAATACTCAATATATGAAAATCATATTATTTTTTCTAAGAAAAATAAGTATAATCATTGTAGATTTGGAAACAACAGTACTACTCATTGCTTCTCTGAGGGGCAGATTTTTATCAAAATCACCAACCAATCTACCTTCAGGTCTACCTTGAGTTTCTTTGGAAATAATTATCCTTCTCTCCCAGAGGAGTAAGAAGCCAAGGCTGTAGAGAATGCTTTGAGGCTATCTCTTCTTCAACATGACCCAGACATAACAGTGCTCTGGACATGTTAGTAAGGCAGCAGAACGGGCAGCTCAAAATGAGGCATGCAAACAGTAGCCATACAGTGCTATGAAATCTACAATTTGGAAATTTTTTGTGTGTGTGTTCCTATGTATATACTTTGATGGCTCCTTCACAGTTAAATTAAAAAAAACAACAACAACAACAACAACAACAAATCAGAAGATTTTTCTTCCTGATTTTAAATGTGTAAATACAAGTTTTCAGGAAGAAATTTGTGCTTTTGCCCAAGAACACAACTAGGTAACATATATACACCATTAGTTTTGGGAGGTGGGTTTTTTCAGTTTATTTTGGTTTGCGTTTTTGGTATTTTTTTTCAATGGGTTGTTTGGGTATTTTTACAATCATAGTCTAATTTAGATTGAAGGAAGCTCTGGAGGTTCTGTGGTCCAAGTCTGTCCTAAAAGCTGGGATACTTCTCAGCAGCTCGCTCCATGTTTTTTCTGGTTGAATTTTCCTAGAAATTATTTTATTATGGTTTTACCTTTTTCTTAGTTTTAAAATGTTACCAATACAGATTGTTTTACTTCACTTTTTAAGAATTACAATCTACAATAAGAAAAATAAACATGGGTTTTGGAAAACCTGTCCATAAAGAGATGGCACAGGCAGAATCAGAGGGCAGGAGCTTGCAGTTCAATCCATCAAAAACTATTATCTAATCAGTGTTTTGCTGTCTTTTAAACAGACTTCATCTTCACATTAGTCTTACCTGCTAAGCAAACTAATCCTGCATACTCCTTTCCAAGTAAAGAATGCACATACAAAACATTTATGGGATAATACTAAAGTTTTTATCACCTCAGAAGAGAACATTTATTTCCATCTCAAGCTGCGTTCTTGTACAGTTTTTAACCTAAGTTAGAATATTCCCATATATTGTCCAAAACTCTCTCCCAAAACAAAAGCATGTATAAACATCTTCTAATTTCTTGCCTTTTCTTGCCTCTTCTTACTTTCCTAATTTCTTGACTTTTCTTTATGATCACCACTATTAGTTACCTCAATATAGTTTGGAGTAAATAACTTTTACCATGTCTTTACTTCTAACCAAAAATCTTATTCCACCTTTTCAGAAGGAACAGTAAAACATATGATTCCCCGTGCAGAGAAGGTTTAACAGATATTTTATATTTTAGATCAGTGCTATTGGTGGTTTATTACAAATCAGTTTCTTTCACTTCCTGTCTAAGCTCCAAAATCATCTTATTCAAAGCAGGCATTGCTGCAGATGTGAGTTCTGCTATTATATAATGGGGACAGCAAAGGAAATATTTTCCTGAAATATCTCACCAGCCCTAGTAATACCCACAATTTACTTACACACAGTCTACATAAACAGTTATGCTGGATTTAGCTCGTGTTTAGCACCACTTGATAAAAACTATTACCAATGTGGTTTACATAAATTACATGTAGTCTGCTCCATATGGAAACCATATTTTAGCAGCAACCAGTGTTTAATAATGAACACTCAGCCCTGCTCTCACACAGGCAGGCTCTTTCTCGCCTCTCTCTGGCTGTGCAATTCCTGTGATTTAATAAGATACTTAGCTCATGAAACAAGCAATTTGAATATTCACACTGCAGTTAAAAAGGGATTAATTTTATCCCATGCCATATTGGTAACAAGATGACTGGCCTCTTTGGAATTTGGTGCACTAAATTATACTCATCTAAAAGTTTTTTCAAACGTAGGCTGATAACAACAATTCACTGCATGAACATCATTATTTATCTAAGTTATTAATGACTTTTAATTGTTTGCTTTATGATAAGTCTCTTTACTTCAGCTCCAATCATATAAAATTAATTAACCAACTGGTCACAAAGAAATACAATCACAAAATGGTCCAACATTTTATCATAACTTTGTGTACCTCTGTAGCATTTCAGTATTATTGTTTAAAAATTATGGTACCTTCTCTATTTCATTAGACATGATATAAGGTATTCATTAAGCAGAAAACATGGAGGACTATATACTAATGATAGGCATAAATGCCTTCTTGCACATTTCAAGCTTACTTAGATTTCTCTACTAAGCTAAGGGCAAAAGAGATAATTTTTCTATCAGGTCTGTAAAATTTTAGGCTGCAATTCTGATCCTTTTGAAGTTCATGGCAATTTTATTCTTTTGCTGTGCCCAGATTAAACTCTCAAGTTTATAAAGTGTTTAATATATCAGTTAGCAGGAAGAAAAAGCAAGTTCTAACAAAAGCCCTTCCAGAAAAATAAAAAAAAAACTATTACAGCAAGACCAGGCCTACCCCATTCCTCTGTTCTTTATTTAAATCTTTAAGATATAAGAAAAAAGCTTAAGGATTTTACCTTAATAAGCTAGTCAGAGAACTCTAATGAAAACCATGAACTAAGAAAAACAAATGTTAAAAGGAAATTAAAAAAGAAATGCTATTTTAAGATAGTGCTTACCAACTTAGATGAAATCTTCTTAGAAAACCAGAATTAATTTCATAGAAAATTACAACATTGCTAAAATCTTAAACTTAGTCTTTCTGTGTATAAATACGAATATCATAATTCCTACCTATAACATAATTCCATACAACTCAGAAAGCTTGTATTGTATTAAGGATACAATTTTTCATAGTTCACATACAATGTAAACTTCCAAACATCTGGTGAACTTCAAGGCAGAGCTCTCCTTCTCCCCAGAGAGTTATCAGTTGGACTATAATGTTATCAGCTTTCGCACACTTCTCAGTGAGATGCAATCTATTTGCCTGAGAACATGAGGGAGAGCCAGGAATTCCTGTTCCAATTCCAAATTTGTGGACTATCTAAGATTTCTGGTAAGTCAAGAATTCCCAGCTGCCTCACTTTCACAGACTCGAGAAATGGGGATATTTTTATGCCTACTCTTCTGACCAACAAGGATTAATAACTAAATTACTGACCACTATATAAATACTTACACAATTTTTTTTAATTGTAGGGCTTACTTCACACTGCCTGAACACAGACACTTCAGTATGAAGAGGAAGGTTTTGAAGTACAAGGGACAGCCAACACTGACATGAACAACACCTCTCCTAGGTGGAGATGAGGTGGTGCTGTTTATGAAACAAAACAGACTTTCAGTTGCCCAAACATTACTGTAGTGCCTTAGTGATTTATAATACCATAATTCAGAGGCAGCATTTCTCTCCAGACCAACTGATTCACCAAAAGCAGAATCCCTGTTAAAGCAGAGTCAACAGTTCTCTGCCATCAGGTGCACAGAATGACTTGATGTGTTCTCCACAGTTTGGGACAGCCAGAGTTGTTTGGCCACTTCCTGAGGACGGAGCTGTTTCACAAACCTAATGAGCTACTAGACAATACTTGGTGGGTGTAGAATCCAGGTACTACTCAAAACCTGCCTTCTGACGCGACTTTTATCTATCAAAGACCGATAGCTTCCCCAAACACAGGCTGTGTCATCAGCCTCATGTTTCAAGGGCCATTAAGAAATCTGCACTCCAGCAAGGCAAAAGGGAGCTGGTAAATACCAACAGCAGCATTTATTGTAAAAATGTAGGGAGGAATAGCAAGAAAAGTGCTGACAGCTTGAAGACAATGAAATTACTCTTTAAGGGCACTTTTCAAAATTTCTTATAGAAGAATACATTTTCTTAAATGAGAAATCTCATGAACAGGATAAAGTATTATATCAACAAATTACAATTAGATGGCATGCATCACTCAAAGCTTGAAAATGCTCCAAAAACAAACATAATTTACAGATTTGATTTACATACCAAATGGAAATTGGAAGTAATTAACCAAAGTCCCATTTAAAAAGTTCAACTTCATAGATTTAGAAAACTCAGAAATCAGTGAGAGAGAACAGCCAGAAACCAAATGGTACTACTCATTCTTGTGGATCCTTTTACTCAACAAATTTCTTTTATACACAGGTGGCGCAAAGACCTATAAACAGCATTGCAATGGGTTTATAATTCTAATATAACAAGTAGAAAATGATCCTCACACTATATAAACATCTACAAATTATCTCTATCTAAAGCTAAACTGCTCTAAATTTCTGGGTTGAGTAAATTAAATCAAGCATCCTGTGAAATTTCTAAGAATTTCTCATCCAAAACTTCACAAAATTTTGGTTCCTGTTTTACTGATGCTTTGAATCCAGCCATTCATAATATGTTGAGATTCCTTATATTCAGAAAGCTGCTTAGCATGAGCAGTACACAGAAAGCTACTTAGCATGGGCAATTTAAATGGACAGTTCAGGCAAATGTCTCAAAAAATATTTAGTTTCCAGATGAAAACCTCATTCTGTTTTATAAAACCAGGTGTTATCACTGATAGGGATTACTTATTTTTCAGATAGCAATCTGAATTCTTGCAAGTTCCTATTCACAGAGACTACATATCTAATATCAATAAACAATAATATTTTTTCCTTGTGTAGCTATCATTAAATTCTGAATAAAATCGTGTTGTTTTCACAGATAATTAAGTACAGTTTGGGTCAGATATATTTAATACAGAAAACCTGGCAGGCTTCCCACTGTTATTGTGTGAGTCTGTTACTACTGGCATAAAATTTAAGTATGTTCATACTTTTCTAACTTCTAATTTCAGTGTTCTGCTACTAATTACTAATGTCAAAACCAGAACAAAAGCTCACTGCTTGGCTCATTGACTTCTGCACACAGATGTCAAACACACAGAGTTCATTAATGATTTCAAGGTGACGAAAACCAAAGAGATGGCCAAAACTGGGCTGTTGATTATTGATTCTTTTCAGATTAGCATGTTCATTACTGGACAAAGTACAGTTAAAACCAAAATCTTAATTTGGCATGCATTCCAATTAATTTTACACTTACATACAGTATAAAGGAAAAATCTAGGAGTCTAGAATAGTCAGGGATAAAAAAAGCCATGAATATAAGCCTGCTTTGATGAATAGCATGTCATCAAGTGGTTACCATAAAATAAAGTCTAATTCTCAAGATAGATAGAAATAATGTGTTCTCTATATGTAATCTTCTGAAAGAGATGTATAGACATCTATCTACTTCTGTTCAAAATGTCTAATTTGGTCAATTTTTAAAAATTGCAAAGGGGCAACAGTGAGTAGTTACCTGTGTGAGAGATGTAAAACTAGTATAGGAGATAATTTAATATGTGCATTAACTGAACATTACAGAGTGGGAAACTACAATGATGATCTCCCCTTTCAGTCAGCACAACGTTTTGTTACATTAGAAAACTGTATTTTAACAAATGTCAAACCTGCAGATTTAAGTCAATTCTTGCACTTAGTCACTCTACTGTAATATAATTCTTTCAAGCAAATAAAATAGTAATTATTACATTCCAGTTTCTACATACTCAATAACATATGGCTATAAAATGGGGTAAATGTATTGTTGTTTTATGAAGTTCAGAATTGCACCGTTTTTGCAGAAGCTGAGATTAGCTGTTAGGGTAACAGAAATGTGAAATTGTTAACATGAACTCAACCAATAAGAGAGAAACCATCACAGACTTTGCACCCTTACTTCAGTCTCTCCTAGCCATATTTGTAAGCTAGCATTCACATGTGCTGTTGTAAAGTGTTTTCTCCTCATATCATAATGCAGAAGTTCTACAGAAACAGCACAGGAAAGCAGCTATGCACTGATGTCAAACTCACAATTAAAATGGGGTGGGATAGTTTTCATATCCAGCGCCCATCAGTTCCACCAATCTGTGGCAGTACATGAAAGGAGAGCAGGTAAATCACTTACAGATGTATGAGGCCGTTCCCTTTACAGTACCTCCTAAAATTATTCAGTTCAATACTGAACAGTCTAATCCTCAAAAGCACAGAAGCATTAGAAAGTTCCAAGAATTAATTGTTACCTATATTACTCTGGAAGAAATGTGGGACCTCAGAAGGCAGCTGCCTAAACTAAGTCTCCTGTACGCTTGCATACTATGAAGGCCATTTTCTGAAATTCTCCATATTACTCTCCTGATTCACATTCCCTGACCTACTTTTTGCTTGACTAGAGTAAAGCTACTGCAGCTGCATTTCCACCAGCTACACAAAGGCCACTGGAAGACAGCAGCCATTTTCTGATCTTGCTTTGTTTTTAACCTCTATTATTTGTCGATATTGTCACCCTTAAGAGATTTATTCAAAGGTATCACTATAAGAACTTGGGAGTTACAAGCACCATAACATCTGCAATCCCATTTCATCTGTGACACATCCAAAGTCAGTTGGTTACCTCTGCACTTCAGCTAGGCCGCCTGGTTACCTATAAATCATAACCATGTCCTACACCTCCAGGTAGGATCAACCCAATTCCACACGTACTTCACAGATGGCTTTTAGGACAATTTATCTCTCTGGCAAGCTTTCAAAAACTACTGCACAACTCATACGTAGTTACTCTGACTTTTCAGGAAGGGCCAGTAGCACAGGTGGTCTATTCACGTGCACTAATCCCAACAGGTCCCACAGGCACTGTCCCTCCTCACTTTGCAGAGACTCAAAGCACATGCAGTAGGCCTGGCATTTCTTGGAAGCGTGAGACTCATTGAGCATGTGCTGCAGAGAATGTGAAGACATTTTTATGTCCAGGAAATCCTAGGCAAAAATACAATGGGCATAGTTACACACCACATCAGCCTTTCAACAAGGCAATCAGAAATCTGCTTGCTTGCTGATGGATTATTTGTCCTCATGATGAGAATTATGTAGAATAAACAGGACTAGTTACAATAACTGAGTGGTTACCCACATGATAATGATACCTTTGTTCTACTGAAAAGCACCTCCTTGGGAGATCTTTTCCATGTGAAATAATCCAGTGCTACAATTTCTGTTGATTGTACCAATCTGAAAAGCAATTTTAAATATTTCTAAATAGCCTTGTTAATTCTTAGTATATTAAAAAATATTTTCAGATAAGAAAAAATCTAAAACATTTAAACATTTAAGCAAATACTACATGTTATAATCTGTGTGGTATTTAAGCATTATTAACTGCTGTGCTGTCAGCATTCCCTTCTACAGAAACTATCCTGTGAATCAAAATAAATATTTTTAAATTGCAGCCATTTATAAAAAACAAACAAACAAATAAAACAACTCAGCTATTTTTTCCCCCATGAAGAAAGATACTTGGAAATTAACTTTTGAACACTCCAAAAACTGTGACTGAAGTTACTGTCTCTGTCAATGTCTCCAGCTGGATAGTAGGAAGGGAAGCATTCTTTTCGACCCCAAAATGTATAGAGACAAAAAAGTCCTCAAGAAATCTCTCCTTTGAGTGCTGAAGTTCATTTGGGGGATTCAGTACATCTAGAGAGTGACTACATGGAAGCCATTGACACCTCAGCTGTTAAAAGTGGTGAACCTCTATATACTTGAAGATATTTATATACATAAATATATATATATATGCCACCTCCCACTCCCACAACTTCCTTTTCCAGGCTATCCTTTACCCATTCTTCTCAGATGG
This sequence comes from Melozone crissalis, assembly GCF_028551555.1. Lineage (NCBI taxonomy): Eukaryota > Metazoa > Chordata > Aves > Passeriformes > Passerellidae > Melozone > Melozone crissalis. Next base: position 41,616,569 of record NW_026535783.1, on the reverse strand, counting down.
GCTGGGACATCAGGATGAATATGGTTGCAGAAAACTATCCATAGATACTGCCTTGAAGACTGAGACTTAGATCTTACAAAGTAATGGAATTAGGAAATCCACCCATACTATAAAAACACCAGGTACAATCTAAACCTTTGTTTAACATTCATTAAATTATTACCTGTACACCCAACTGCATTTAGCCCCATAGCAACATCCTGCTTCTGTTTTAAGCAAAAATATAGCCTTTACTAAAATTCAAAGATGTGGGAGAAAGAAAGAAAGAGAACTTTCCCGTATTTGCCAAGTATTCTCGTGCCATAAACAAACATTAAAAGCAACACGTTGCTTAGCAACATCTAGCATTTGGCTTAAGCCTGCTTTTCGCAGTTAAGATTCATCTTAATTGTTTCGTAAGCCAAAAAAAAAACCAAAAAACCACTGACCCCCCCAGCCAGCACTCTTCTCACAGTTACAGTTAGCAGAAGGGCATTGATCACTTCTACATTGTATTACATTCTTAGCATAGCAGTTTTAACTTTTCTGTTTCTCTGGTCATTTCTACAAAACAAGTTTTGATTAAAAGCAAGTGGATACACAAACAATGAGACCTATGCACAGTAATGTGTGAATCGAAAAACTGAAGTGATTAATTATCATTGTTTAGACACTTAAATACCAAAATGAAAAAGAGAGCAAGCTGTTCACAAATAAATTCTGTTAAAATTTACTAGTGATGACAATGATTAGAAAACATTATGGTTTAGGTTATGTTTTCTACCATCTCCTCAGGTGCTTTAAAGAGGAAAGAAAAAGGAGTAGATTCTGTTAAGGTCCTAAGAACTCTTGTAAAAACATTATTGAAGTGAGAACTCAGTAACTGGGATAAATTAGGCAATCAGCATGACTGAAATGTTTTCTTAACATTTCCCCCTATTTTTAAGCCATCCCTTAGCCGTCTTGATGCTTCTGAAACAAAACCAAGATGCCTCTTTGATTCACAGTAGTGGAAATAAATGACTGAAGTGCACAGTCTCTGGTCTCAGCTAGGAAGAGAGAAAACCTCAATCAAGGAGCAAAACAGACATTATAAGTCTCCAGGAACATAGGTAGTACTACTGTGCTGGAAACTGGTTGCTCTCTTGTGCTGATTGCCTAGATCAGACTTGTTTTGATTTTTTTTCCTAAATTTTAAATTTTTTGGGGTTTTTGCCATAAAACAGTGGTCAACGGGGTAACAAGAAATGGTACAGCAATGGAAAGAATAATGATGTCACGAAAGAAGCAAAAATGGCATAAAGTGAGTGGGAAATAAGAAGATCAATTAAAAGAAAAAAGTGAAAGGGAAAAAATGAGCACTGGAAGTCTGAGATAATAATCTCATTCTGGACAACCAGTTACAGAGTTAAAAAAGCATCTCCATTTCACAAAGGGATGTCATGGGCAGGGGAATCTGCAGTCCCCTATCTGCACAATTCCAGATAAAAACTGTTCCAAGCCTTCTTTGGATATGGAGACGTGCCTTCTTCCTCATCCTCCACTGCTCAGAAAGACAAACATACCCTAATAAGTGCTGTAGAGAGATGCTCACATTAAATTATTTTTCCTCATCCAGTCAAACAGCTATTTAATTTGGGATTTACAGGGATTTCATTTGTTTGTTTCCACCACAAAGAGTAACACAGAAACAATTTATTTTTCTAGAAATGTAAGGATTAGGATCATATGTCATGAGGTAAACAGTCATTGAACACAAACGGGTTATTATAGCACTTCGCAAAATCAGTAGTAACACTTTACTAGAATTAATGACCAGAAGAAAAGTTGAAAGAAATGCTTCCACTAAATATTGTGGATATTGCTGTCTGTGAACTGTCCAAGCAGCACAGTAATTCTTAGGGAGGATCATGTCCCTCAGCACTGCATTTTTCAAAATTCTCTTTAACAAAATTAGATGTGTATCTATTAATAGGTTTTTATGAACAGGTACTCAAAATGGTTCGGAACATTCTCTCTGCCTGTTCATGTCTCCTTTGTTTTTACTTTCTGAAGACTGTTTTCTGCCATGAAGGTCTGCAGAAACAACAAACTTAAGGGGCAGCTTTCTAGGAACGACTTCCAAGAATGTAGGAATCTACACTTGCAGGAATCATTGCAGGAAAAATATGACATCACAAGGAAATGTGATTATAACAGGTTATTAAGTTTCTAAAGTAAAGCAGCTCTGTATGTATATATGTATAGTATGCCTTTTCCATACAAGTCTGTTAAAGTTTCCCTATTTGCACAGTCTAGATACATCACAAAGAAGATTCCTATGATTTCAGCCAAATAAATATTGAAGAAATAAGAGAAAGCACAATGTAAAAAGAGTAATGCCCTTTACTGCAAAGTGTCACCGAATCATGGAATTGTTAGGACCTCTGGAGATCTCCTAGTCTCAGCCCCTTGCCAGGACAGGGTCACCTAGAGAAGGTGACACAGGAACTCGTCCAGGTGGCTTTGGAGTGTCTCCAGAGAGGGAGACTCTGCAGCCTCCCCAGGCAGCTGTTCCAGTGCTCTGCCACCCTCAGTGTAAAGAAGTTCTGCCTCACGTTGAGGTAGAATATCTTGTGCTTTACTTTGTGGTCATTTCACCTCATCTTGCTGTTGGGCACCACTGAAAAGATTCTGGCACCATCCACCTGACACCCACCTTTGAGATATTTCTGTGTATTGGTGAGATCCCCTCTCAGTCTTCTCTTCTCCAGACCAAACAATCCCAGCTCCCAGAGTGTCTCCTCATGAGAGAGAAGCTCCAGACCCCTGATCATCCTTGTGGCTCTCCACTGGACCCTCTCCAGTAGCTCCTTGTCGCCCTTGTGCTGAGGAGCCCAGAACTGGACACAGCACTCCAGCAATGGCCTCACCAGGGCTGAGTGGAGGGGGAGGATCACCTCCCTGACCTGCTGGCCACACTCTTGCCAATGCAGCCCAGGATGACATTGGCCCTCCTGGCCACAGGGGCACTGGTGGCTCATGGACAGCTTGTGGTGCACCAGGAGTCCCAGGTCCTTTTCCACAGAGCTGCTCTGTAGGAGGTCAGCCCCAGGCTGTGCTGGCACTTGGGGCTGTTCCTGCCCAGGTGCAGGACCTGGCACTTGCCCTTGTTGAGCCTCACCAGGTTTCTCTCTGCCCAACCCTCCAGCTGATCAAGGTCCCATTGAATGGCAGCAGAGCTTTCAGGTGGATCAGCCACTGTCCCCAGTTTAGTGCCATCTTGAAACTTTTCACAACCACCCTATATATTCATAACATTGAAATGCTGATACATCATGCTAAGACTTGTAATTTCCTCTAGTACACACAGGATTAGTGTAAAATTTTATAGGACTCTGACCTGTCCAAAGTACTACTAGAGATTTTTGTATTTTAATGGTTTTTGCAAGGTGAGTAGCTCAGGCCAACAGAGCTACTATAAGCAGGCACAAGATTTTTATGAATATAGATTGAAGACCCTTATATTTATGGATAACAGAAAACATCTTGGCTAATTTAAAGACCTCCTGAAGTCCTCATTTCAAACAGTAGTCTGAAGGACTAAATAGACTATTTGTTAAGAGACTTAAACCTAGTTTCCCAGCCTCAGCTTTCCTGCTCAGGTAATGGTCCCATTGTTTCAATTGGGATCTGCAACATAGGGTTTGTCATGGAGCTTCAGGATCTGCCCTATTTACTTAGACCTGAAAACTATCCTTACCCTTCATATACCCTGTGTAGTTGCACTGTAAACCAGACTGGAATACAAAATATGTAATGAGATAAAAACTGGAAGGCTGTCTTAAATCCAAAACATAAATGATATGCACAGATTTGTTGTAAAAAAGGGAGTTTACTTTTCAGCCACTTTTAAATGGGTAAATAGGCTATTAATGAGGCACTTCCTTTGAATTATGTGAAGAATATGGATCCGCAGTACATAAGTCCTTGGCAAAGACCCTTATGGATTTGGCCATTGCTCAAATGTTTAGGCTTTTCATGCAAAATACTGTTATAAATTCTATAAAGAGTGTTTTCAGATCTTTGCCTTTTAGACTATGTAACCAAGGCTTTTTTTTTATGTGTGAACTGCTGAACCGCTTGCTTGCTTGTCTGCTTCACATAAAAAAAAAAAATCTACCTGTGAGTTCTTAACGGTACACTAGTTTCTAAACTGTTTTTAAGCCATAAAAGTAAAGTTTTTGAACAGTAGTCCAATTTCAAAAATTCTCAAGGACCTCTTAAACTAATAAATGACAGATTATTAATTTATCTCTTTATTTAAAGATTAAGTTTAAATTCTGAGTTTAAAGTTGTGTTTAAAATAATATGATCTAAGCAAATCATTCCTACAGATAAACATTTGTGCATAAGTTTTGAAACCAACTAACTCCACTAAAGTTTTCTTTTGTTGTCACTTTGATATAATCAAGATTCGATACCAGATCTTTGACAGCAAAGTTAGAGATCAAGAGAAGTAAAAAAAAAAAAGGTTTGAAAAGATCATATTACTTAACCATTCCAGCAGGACAGAAAGATTGTTAACAACAAAGAATTTACAGGAACAAGTGTGGCAAGAGGCTTGCCAATTTGTTTTTGTCCTTTCTCCTCCACATACAATTTTTCTACTTCCTTTCATTGGCATTTTCCATACATGAAAATAAATACCTGTAAATATCTGGTATGTGGTATGCTCCTATTGTCAGAGGTTTGCTGTTAAGCAATTTCTCCCATGCACTATATGAATACTCATTTGCCCAAAATTATTATGCCTACAAACAGTCACTACAAAAACAAAGTCCTGATTTTATATATTTCTGCAGAAATTCCTGCTATCTTACTACACAAATCTGGACAAAGCAGAAACCAGTAAAAAATGCACTCATGCAGAAGTGTGTTTGCTAGCCATATTAAAAAAAAAAAACAAAAAACAAAAAACATAGAAACTCGCTATTTTTCATTGGTTTTTCTCCTTTTATTAATTCCTTTTTTCCCTTTGTCTAATGATTTTCTTAAATATTAATAGCTTGACTCCATATATTTCAACATAAGTCTTGAGGACTTTTGGCAAATTTTGTGAAATATAACAAAAAACTTAATCTACTTCATAGTTATATCAAAGATGAAACCTTTCCTTATATCCTCTCTCATTACCCCACACCTGCCAGATTTTACAAGATGTTATACACAATTTTGTGATAGTATTGTATTTCTATCCTGTTTAATATAGTATTCAAAAATGAAAGAAAAAAAACCCTCACAAAACAAGGAAAAGCGTTTTGAAATTTCTACATTTCTAGCCTTTAATTAAAATTGAATCACTTGGTCTATGAGCTTAGCGGTGTTTTCAGTTCTCTGGGAGATTATAACTGGTAGCTCATTAGACTGTTTTCCACGTTAATTTACTGAAAAGGGTGATATATTTGTAATACAGCTTGTAATGCTATAAAATGGCTCATCAATCTGTTTTATTCATGTGAAGTCCACATAAGGCCACTGGTCTGTTACTGGCAATAAACCTTTGGTGCATTTTCAAAAGACCTGCATATTACTTAGTGATTTATAGATCCTGTCCTGACACCATACTAACAAGGAAAAGCATAACCCAGCCGACAGTACTGAAAGGCGAAGTACATCATGTGACTGTGACGTACACGAAGAGAAGACTACCTTGTTCTTGAGCGTAACACGGGTTTCACAAGACTTGGCAATATCCAGTGCATTACCATTTTTAGTTTTGCATCACTGGTCTTCCAGAAAAATTAAATATCGTCTCTGCTCCTTTTATGTCTATGCTATAATACTTGAGTTATACACTGTTCTTATTGCATACCCAGCCTGTGAATCCATGTCACCATAAAGAAATTGTTTTATCTAGGAATCATTTACATCTCTGAATACTACCCCCACTCACTGTTTTGTCATGGAATAATAAAAAACCCCATATGTTTTTAAATAATTTTTTCTTCAACCTGGAAACAAGTTGAAAATAGCATAATTGTATTATTCTATAGCCTCAAAAACTTACAAATAATTTATCTCCTCTTTTTTGTTTTTTATTACAGTGAAAACAGATTTATTTAAATGCTAGTTTAGAATATGGAAAAATAAATTTAATTACAGTAGCACTAGAGAGGGCATAAGGAATAGAAAAGGTATCTCTCCAGTTTAATTTTGCTTTTTGTAATAAATAGAAACAGTTTAAAGAGGAGAAAGCATAGGTTCCGCTTCAATATTATCCATTTTCCTGGTGACAGGAAGTAATTTGGTATGGAAGAATTCTTGAAAATTTCCTTTAAGATTGGAAGGCTTTCAGAATGCTACATAAAGCATTGAAATGACACAGTCTGCAAGACAGCTAATTTTGGAAGTTTCATTTGCATCCTTCTCTCAAAAACCTAGGCAATTAGATAAATTTCAATCAATTTTAAACTGTTTAAAATGTCTTCTTTGCAGTCACTGAGTGAAAAAGGGAAAATAACTATAAATGGGAATAAACATGCAAAAACCACTATGAAAAGCACAAAGCAAATAATACCAAAAGAAGAAAACTATTTTCTGCCAATATATTTTCATTACTGCAATAGCTAGCATTTGACAGATCAATGACAGTGATGATGAGGCCCTATGTCTCTTGGAAGCAAGGAGGTTTTTTCTGTGTAAATAACGTATTTTTTGAATGAAGAGCCATACTAATATGGTAGTATGCTTACAAAATGTCAGATAGCATTTCCCAAAATCTGTGGAGTTTCAGTTAAGTGTACAACATAGTATGAATTCTCAAAACTCACAAGTTTCAAAAGTTATTTTGTTTAGCAGGACTTACAAAAAGTTGTAATATGCTCAGATCCTTAAGGGACTTCTACTACCAATATCCTTCACCTTTTTCCAACATGACAAAACCACTCTAACTTGGTGATTTAATGCTTTTGTATCACATAGTATGGTTAAGTGACAGACTTCAGCAGAAACATGGATTTAGGTAGTTTACAGTTTATAATACAAAGCTGAATTAATCTCTGTTTGGATGAAGACTCTTTCTTGGAAAGCTGCAAAAATATGGAATGTACCTTCAAGTTAAAAAAATAACTAAACAACAGCCACAATGAAAATAAGCAACTCTTATAGAGTAAAGCAAGTCTCTAATAACATATAAGCTCTATATGCTCCTTTCTTCATTTATCCTTTTGAATTTTCTGTCTGTTAACTACATTAACTTTCTGGTTTAACTACAACACAAGTAAACCGTTTAAGTAAATTTAAGTAAAATGCTCGTATACAGTACTTTTCTCTCCATTCTACAAAACACCTTAAATATAGATAGCAAATACTGCTCAAGTTATGAAATAGTCCAAGGACCAACTGCATTGTGTTTTAAGGTGGGATTTTAAATAAAAATAGCATTAATCAAGACATCTACAGTGAATTTTATACTCTATATGCTCCCACACCAAAAAATTATTAAGCAAAGGATGATGGAACCTGGTGATGTGTAATGTCAGAACATGGAGCTGCATTAAAACTCAGATGAAGAAGGTTTACTACAGATAGATTAAGGCTTTACAAAGCTTTCCTACTTTCACAGATACCAAACCACATATACTTGGAATCAAATTTGTTACTGAGTTTAACCTTTTGCATAGGGATAGTATTCCTTAATACTGATTTCTGTTCATCAAGAAATGAATGAGGGTGTTAGGGCTGGGGCAGGGAACAAAAAGATGTTTAAAAGGAGAGAAATAATATCAATAAAACAGTGAAGCCTTGATAAAGACATCACATAACTCTACTGCACTGACATACATTGTAAGAAAATGCAAAAGAATGTTTAAAGTCAACTCAAATATTTCCCAGAAGCACAGTGGTGTTTTTATATGTACAATACGTCTAGGTGATTTTACTATACTAACAAAAAAAAATTATAATTCCATTAAAACATTTCTGCCTGTGATTAGTGCAAAGTGGGCTTGTTTCTCACTCTTCACAACAGGCCCATAAAAACAATGCCAGTGCTTTTTCTTTGTGAGAAGTAGGTGTTATTGTTGTTGTTATTAGTATTATTATTGTTGTTGTTGTTGTTATTTTCTGTAGACAGTTCTTGAATTCCTGAATGATTAAGTAGAATTAATGTTTCTTGAATGTTGGAAAAAAAAATGTTGGAAAAAGTGGAAAAAATCAAATTGTCTGTCATAGGGAATGTGGTGCAGAACTGCTACCATGGACCTCTGGAGGGTGAGACGGGAGCTGTTTCGGCAGGCTTGGGTTTCTCTCTGTTTATGTGAAACGGACATTGGCATATCTTGCCTGGACTTTTCCTGTGGGGTTCATATGGTAGGCAGGGTGGGGAATAGTTGTCTGAGCCATACCAAGGTCAGCCTGCTAGAGCTGACAGTTTCTGTCTCTGTACAAAGAAAAGAATCAATACTTTTGGACTACGGCTGTGCCCTCAGTGTAAAACAACAAACATGCAGCGTCTGACATGTTTCTAGGTGATTTGTGGCAGAACCTCTTGTCTGATCTGTATCCAGGAGCTGCTGTGTTACTGCTCTGTGCTTTTCTTCTCTCTCTCGCCCCCCCCAGCTCTGTGATGTCTAATACTTTACTCAGGTACAGAGGCGTGTGTTCTACCCTACAGCTACTTGTCACTCAATAAATCACACCTACAAGCACAGTCTGCACATAGTGATCTGGGCTTTAACAAAGGATCAGAGGGACAAAGTGCAGGCAAGATACTGTAATTATAACAAAAATAAAACATTCAGGGGGTTGTAGCAAAGGCACGGGCTCCCAGGCACTAATAAAATGTTATTAGAATTGCAGTTTTGTTTCAGTCCTTCAGGTTTCACTTTTAACAAATTTTCCATCTTAGATTCTCTTGTTCATCATCCTTCCAAGCTAAAACACAAAGTTTGGGGAGATGACCTATTTTTGTCTGTCTATCTATCTAATCTATCTATCTATCTATCTGCCTATCTCTAGATCTATTATAAGCACATACACTAGATATAGATATAGATATAGATATAGATATAGATATAGATATAGATATACTTTTCCCCCCCCCTTTTTCTTGGATGAAAGAATAATGGTGTATTTTATTCTGTGGGTCACTGTCACCCACAGTCAGTGCCAGTATTAATTCCTCAATTTCTGAATGTCAATTATGGGGCCCGTTCTGTTAAAACTATAAATATGACCCAAAAGCAAAACCAGCACTAACAAAACAGTTAACTGAACATAATTTGAACAAAAGTAATTGAACAGTCTTGAACCAATCAAGGTTTATGCAGTATGTATTTGTTTTGTCTAACATCACAATTTGTTTGGAAACATTTCCTCAGTAAAATTTAACATATATCACACAGGTATATTTGCCTTGGAAGGAGTTTTACACCAGGCTTGTTCTTCCAGGTACTTCTCAGCAGTTAACCTGTTAGCCAACTCAGATACAAGTGCAATGGACAATTATTACCCATTCTGAGTACATTAAATGCATCCATTCATGTTAATTTAGCCATTTCAGTCAAACCAAACACCTTGTAATGCAGGGTGAGTAACTCATCACTGTAAAGACATCATGAAAAGAACATTGGTTAGAGAAGCTCCAAATTTCCTTCCGATACAGTCAGCAACAAAGAGGCCAATCCTCATCCACATAATGCAAAAGCAGTGGATCAATAATTGTGGTTTAACAACAGTTAGCCACCAATCATTGTGTGAGGGATTGAAACATGTCTGCATGCAAAATACATTTTAGATTGGCTGGGTCACAAGATCAAAGCCTCTATGCTGGATTTAATGCTGGGGGATGAGATCTGATTGGGAAGAAGCCCAGGATAAGGGGGAAGGAAAGACAATCAAGGATTAGGCACACTCTGGAGCAAATGCTTTTAATTCATACTGGTTTTGGAGAAGTGAGATCACCACATCTGCTCTATGCATTGTTCACCTTGGCACCTTCCCACCATTTTGAACGGTGGCAAGCTTCCACATACATCCTTTTGCTGTTCCTTATTAAATCAGCATCTCACTATTCACAGAAAGAACAAGCAGCTTTGCTTGCATATTTTAATGAACAAAGACTTATTTAAGCACAGTCATTACAAATGAAAGTCATGTTGATGAGCTTGCAAAGGGTCAGCACTTTCTTACCAGGAACAACTGACCTTCTGCCCATACCATACTTGCTGATTTCTCCCAGTGAGGAAAGCACAGGACTATCACTCTTGCTTGCCCACACACAACAGAAATGATGTCACTGTCCCAAAACACCAATATTTCTATGAAGCACCTACTATTACTGACCTGAAGACCACCCCTGAATAAACAGAGGAAAAAAACAAAACAAAAAAAAACCAAAAAACCCCAAACCACTCCACAGAAAACAATGTTAGAAAGTTAACAACAATCCTAAATCTGCTGAACATTTACTGCTGGCCTGAATAACTCCAGATGGTCCAAGGAGAATATCACTTTTTGATCCTTTAACTTAATACTCAAAACCACAATTAGAGCCCTGAATGTCAAACTCCTAATGATTCCCTTACTCTTCAGAAATCTGGCTAACTAGCTACACACTGTGACCCTTTCAACAACGGATCCAATTCTTTCCTCAAGCTTTGTGAATCTGTACACAATTGGAGCTGTCTACTGGGAAAGAACTGTATTTGCCATATGGTTGTCCTCCAAATAAACAAATAAAAATGATCCAAAACAAGAATTCTCACATTCTTTTTCTTTAGTTATCATAAAGTCCCATGGAAGTCATAAGTATGATACTTTACAAAGAATATACCAAAATAGCCCACATGCTCTTTTTCATTGAAATAGATGGAACTCACTGCCAATTAAAGTCCAGTGAAGGACTTTTCTATCTTGCTCTTCCTATCAGTGTATTGCTTTTGATTTTCAGAAGACAAATACTACATGAAAAATGAAGAAGGTTTTCCATAATTTGTCCTAACCATTCATGGTCTTCCTAGGAAATAAGCCAATTTACAGATTGAAACGAGTAATACTTCTCCCTCATTTAAAGTCTTTGATAACAATGCACCTCAATCAAAATTCAACTTAAGGGGAACGTGAGGGTGTAGAGGCTGGCAGCAGAAATGTGTATCACACAATGTGCAATAAAATTGCAACAGCACTTTGCACAGTGTCTCTAAACTTGTAGAGGCTTTATATTGGCTTTTCAAAATGTGCCATACAACATGCATGCTGCAAATTCAACTCACATTTCATGCAGCAGCAGACTTTCATGGTTTGAAGAAAACATATGCACAAGCACATCTCTAACTATTTGTAACTCACATGCTTTAAATCCCAGTAGGCGTTAACCTGTAACCTTATTTCATGCATGTTGTTTTTCCACAGCATATTGTTCTACAATTAGCGCCAGTGATATCTGGTAGACAGTACTCCAAACCATAACACCACAGATAATTGTAAATCTGTAAAAAAAAAAATGTAGTCTGGATCCAAACTTATTTTCGCATTTTATATTGAAATTGAACAATAAATTTGGAATAAACTATTTTAATACAGGTTATTCTGATGTAATATATTTGGCAAATCTGTTGTGGTATTTTTCTTGCTGTATTTTGTTCTTTACATGCCCAGGCCTCAATACTGTGAAGCTTTAAAAACATATTTAACTTTATACACTAAGATAACAGTACAGGTCTCAAGGCTCTATGCATTCTTATTATGAATTTTTGTCTATGATAAGGACCTTAGTCTTCTGTATGAGTAATGCTTCTCAGAAACAGAAATATATGTGTGTATTTTTAGTATGTGGAAACCTTAATTACTATAGATTTATTTGTATCACTTGGTAACCTCATAATTACTATGGATTTCACTTCACTTTATTTTCTACTTCAGGGATATATTATTCCACTTTTTAGAATTAAGAGATTCACATTTCTTTTACATATTCATTTTTGCTTTTATTGGATTCTATTTTATTTCATTTTAAGTTATGTATTAAATCACTATAGTGTTCTTGGACACTTGCATCAGAAGATGTACTTTTCCTCTTGGGCTCTAATTTCTACATGTTACCCTAATTTTTATCTCATCTTCAATTCTCTGCTTTCCTTCCTTCCAGTAATTTTGGCATGCCCTTGCTCTTATGTCGCTTACTGAAATTCCCTCTCTTTCTCTCTTTCCACCCCTCCTTCTCTTAATCTGTGTGCTTGTGTGTGTGTGCCATGTCATGGGGACATACTTCCTATTATCTGCAAGTCAAAAATATTAAAAAGACATAATTACTATGTAACAGATCTCAAAACATAAGAAAATAATTACACACATGATAAGATTAACAGATTATTTGAATTTGTATGTGCTATATTGATAATCAAAGACATGTTACCATAGTAGATATCAAATTTGTATTTCTTCCAAATATCATTGGTAACCTTTCATCCTGAATAACATTTCTCATCTAACCCAGGCAGACTCCTCAAAAATATTTTCAGCAATGACGCTTTCCCCAGTCTTCTTTTTTTTTTTATTTCCTTTTTAAATCAAAAGCTCCTAATTCGCTAAACTTGACATTATGCATTTTTATAATATTCCACTGGCTAAATTTGCACAGATATTATGTATTGTTAAAATACTAATTCTAGGCTCACTTTAGATCTACTGTTACAGTGTAAATCATAAGTAGAACCCAAGTTTACCAGGCTCAGAGAAACATTAAGTCAGTCAGATCATGCACCAAGATTCCAGAGTCCACACAGAAACATCTTCAAAAGGACTTTTTCATGATGGAACAAGGACTTGAGCTTTGTAAAATTGTCCCAACTAGATGAGAACAAAATTGATATTAAAAAATACAGAAGAATCATCTACATCAAGCCACAAATCTTCAGAAAACTATTTTACCTGGGCTAGACAGTTTGATTATATTTGTCTAATGTCATAATGATTTTCAGTCTAAGACATGCAAAGAGCTTTGTTGCTTCTCTAAGAAACATAACCCTTACCAAGTAAGCACTAGGAAAGTTAAGGAGTGAAGACATTTCTAGCAGCTGCTAGCCAAAGAGCATATGACTGACTTGCCATACCACATAATTTTAGCCCAATTATGAGTTTTTAGTCAATAACCAGTGAGCAAAATTATCACATCCTATTAAATTTTGCTATTGCTATTACTAGAAAGTTAGGTTATGCTACAATCATTACAGCTACCTATCTGTGCGCTGCCCTGAGCCAAGTCTATGTCCTGCTGTGGAATGGACTACAGAGGGCTATCAAAGTGTGTTCAACTCTTTCTCTTGATTAGGGTCTTTTCACAGGTAGTTTCAAAAAGGAGCAGACTACAAAAACCCACACTTTCTATGCTTACAACTAAAAAGCAAAAAGATTTGACAGTAAGTCATTGGCTACAAAAAATTAAACTAAAATGCATCTGCTAGAAGCATTGTAGTAGTTATATACACACATACTTCCAACTTAAAAAAAAAAAAAAAACCAACAAAATATGACTGGCTTACCACTGGAAGACATAAAACTTAGGTTTGTGTTTACACTGTACCTCTGATTGGAACTTGGATAAAGCTACTGTTGTTAGCTGGAATAAAATGTACACTGTAATATTGTTGACATTACTCATGTTGGACAGACTGTAATGTAAATATACATTTTGCTACAGCTAGAAATATGGTTTTGATAGATTCTCAGATTTTAAAAATTACTTTAAATCAGAGCAGGTCTCTGCCAAAATGATTTGATACTTCACAACCATATGAATGAAAAATATATGACCATGGATCAAATCTGGATCTAAATAACTTGAACTAGTGGCTTATGGTATTGTAATATCTCTCCAACCTCTCCCAGAATTTTCATACAAAGGAAAATATCTGACTGTGCTGAGGGGAATAGAATTAGTCACAGTATCAACATGTTCAGTACTTAAAAGACTTTCAAATTGATCAGATCTTCACGTTTTTAGGTCATATAGTAATTATGATGTATATAAAATGCTTCATATATTGACTGGATTGATTGAATATGGTAAGTCATTATTACTAGATAAAGGATGGCAGACAACAAGATACAAAGCAAACATTAAGCTACAGATTTCGCTTTTTTAAACCTGAGAGTCAACAATTTTCAAAGGAAACTTCCATCTCATCTCCCCACAGTACACTTGAAGCCAGGAAGTATCTTACTCCTCCCAAGTGCACATCAGATTCTATTTTGTCTGCAGAAGCTTTTGCCTACAAAGTCGTATCACAAGCCTCTGATGCCATTTTGTTATGTCTTCTTACCAGTATTTGGTTCTGTTATCTGATAAGAAATAGCTCTCATAGATCTTCTAAACACTTACTAAATTTCAGTGTGAATAAAACAAACAGAACCACCATATACTACTACTGACAACCAGAAAACTCCCCAACACATCCAAAAACTCAGCTATATTGTCTCCTATCTAGTTTCCTTCCTCAGCATCTTCCTGCTTGGCTATCATTGACATGACAGAAGAAATTTCCAAATAATGTGCATAGCAAAATGAAAATTGAATCAAGCACATGCAATTTTAGCCAACGTTGCTCCACTTCTTTTGGAGTCTTCTCCTTATTTCTAGATCAGTGAGCATATAAAGTCCCTGATAAATCATCATAAATTGTTGGGATGAAGATTTACAGTACTTGAAGCATCCCACCCTAGAACTGACTCATTGTAAAAATAAGGTTTGTTCTATGCTTGTACAATACCCAGACTCCTGGCCCATAGCTGGAACTTCTATGCACCACTGTAATACAAATAATGAACACAGTCATAACAATAAAGAAAAATAACATTTTTATAAAGCAGCTAAACTTATTTCTGTACTAGTGCTCTCAGTTATTCAAGCTGGTGACAGCATCCAGCACTGACATTTTGTTTCCAGTTTTGGAGACTCTGGGCTACTCCTCATTGCTCCTTGTACAGCACAGGAAAGAGCAGAAAAAGCACTGTGTGGTTTCTGCAGCTACACAAGTGAATACAGCATTAAAGAATTTAGTTTCACCCTAAGGCCTTCTGACTTAATCTTTGATCTTGTTTCATCTGCTTATCCACTGTCTCTTACCTGGTAATTTATGAAAATAAATGCATAAATAAAAGTATTCCACTATGAAATCAATAAAATAAGCAACAAAAAATAAACCACAAAAAAATCATGTTGCCTCACTCCCATTATAATTCATGAAAAGTGTTTACATAATTCCATCTTCAAAGTCAGACATTTGCAAAATTTAACAGCTATCACCCACCTCTGAAATGCAAAATCATAAGCAGATCCCCTTCAGCTAGCTACCGTATGATCCCAAAAGCATGCCCCAAGTAGAACATCCCAGGTTATTTACCAGTCTCCAGCATCCCTACTTGCAAAAAGAGAGTTAGATTAGATGATCCCGATAGGTCCCTTCAATCATGAGACATTTTATGATTCTGTGAAGAGAAAATCTTGTCCTCAGACAATTTCAGCTTAAATGAGTCTCTGTCTCTTACTGGTGGTAACTTACAAGTCTCAGAATGATGGAGAGATACACGATGGTTGTTGCCGCGCTGTGGCATAGTGACAGCCACCTCTTTAGAAAATAATTTTGATACCTAATGTACTTAATGAGGCAGGGGACAATGGGTTAAAAGAGTACAATTCCCATCCTAGAATAGAAAAAAAAAAAAACCAAACTTAACTGTTGTTGAGTAGAGCATGTAGCTGTGTTATCCAAAAGTTTGAGCAACTTTGTTCAGAGCTCTGTTATAAGAAGTGGGAAAAAAAGAGATCCTAACAGATCACAAAAACATAGCACAAAAACTTGTTTGATAATCACAATAGTTGTGCTATTATATCAAAAACCTCACCCAAGAGCTTTACAAAACAAGGTAAGTTGCCTTAAAAGCACATTTATATTCCATGTTCAAAATGGGTTCAATTTAAATCTCTGAATATTTTTTAACCTAACATGATTCTAGAAAGAGGGGGTGGTTTGTTTATTTCTTTCAGAGAAAACAGGGTCCTTAAAATATTGTTTTATAAATATTAAAGTAATTTGAGCAGTTTCCATTACACTGCAGCTAGCCCACTAACATTTACACCCATCTAGTACAGCCACTCTTGCCTCCTATTCTCAGGGTTTACTTTTAGATTTAGCCTAAGTTTTAACAATGTCTGGAGCACTATCTGTTCATTCTGTAGTTATTTTGTTCCTTCTTACTCCTCCTCTACTGTGTCATATTTTAACCCAATTATTTAAGTAATCTAAAATACACACACAGAGTGTTTCACAGAAATATCTCTCAATATATTAGTGTATATTAGCTCAAGTGTATATTAGCTCAAAGAAACTAGTCTGGGGATCAGAAAGCTTTTATTTATTCATTTTCTAGTGACATCACTAAAGAATTGTTTCTTCATAGCTTCATGCAGGATGAAAACAAATGTGGTTGATGTACGACCGGGATTAGGCAGAAAGAAAGTGACAGTCTAGAAGGCCAACAAGTAAATTGCAGAGGTTGCAAAGGCCTTGCAAAAGGAAAAAGTTCTTTTAAAAGGATGACTAGAGAATTCCAGTATCTCAGATATGGCAGAATCATCTAAAACCAAAACTTTTCATTTTTTCTGCAACTTCATGTCAGCAAACTACATGACCTAAATATACTGCAAAATCATTTCAAATATATTCAAAGTGGGGTACATTCTGTGCTATTAAAGCACTCTAAGGAAAAAACATCTAACATGCTTTTCATTTAGAAATAATGGTGATATTTTAACTGTCCAAAACCAAACTTTTCAAATTCACTGACCAGCAGTTCAGCACCTACAGACATATTAAAATCCCTTAATCTGACATGCACCATTTTTCCATCTTACCTGGAGTCTCAGCAGGGACTGAAAGTGCTGAGCACCTCCAGGTCCCAGTGTTCTGCCAGTTCCCTTACAGGGCCCAGGCATTCACTCTCTGACTCCTGCTCCTACACACTTAAACAGCTCCCCAGCATTCTACAGACTGCCCTGATATGAGCCTAAATTTGCTGATAAACAAAACACAGATTTCTTGTTACAGGCAGAAGGAAGGACCGGTACAGAACTCCCGGCTGAAAATTTTAAAATCTTTTGAGTCAAAGCTGTATGTATATAACTTTTTTATCACAAGTGTTTCCTTAGTATTTCTATACTAAAATAAACAGTTACTTCACCTACAGGGTATGCAAGGAGAGGTTTATACTCCAGAAACACTGGTGCTTCACACACGGTCTTTCCTGTCACCAAATATAATTTTTCACCAACTGCTGTACCATTGCATGCTGTTTTGGCACCCATAGACACAAAATACTAACACAAAATACTTCCAAATTTAGCAATAAAAATAGTTTTAAAGTCCAAAAAAATAACCAGTTTTTATTTTTTTTTAAAAGGTCTATTTTCTAATTACTATTTTCGACACTGACTCCTTCAAGGGAAATGGAAAAATTTACCAGGGATGCCAGACATATCAAACCAAAACTCATCCACTGCAAATTCATGTACTCAGATATTATAGTAGTCTCTGTTCCAAACAGGAACTGACCAAAGAAAACTGGAATTCCACAAACAGGCAACTGGACAATGGAACAGAAGTGAGCACAATTTTAGAAGCTGACTGTAATACAGGCAGAAGAAAGTCCCAATTATGTATCCATGGTCTCTTCTGCTCACAGGAAGAGAGCCCAACAATAATTTGCTGGTAACTGTCAGAATTTAAAGCAGCCTTCCAGCTGTATCACTGCAAGCAGCCTACCAGTACATATGCTGACGGTAGTAAAAGCATGGGCTGTGACCTCTGGCTGGGTGTCCTACCTTCAGCTAGAGTCTCGCAGAATTATTCCAGATGCCAAAAATCTGCCTGGGACGAATCTGTAAATTTGTGAACTTTCTTAACTTTGAAGATGCCCACGACTATCACTTTCAACTATTTCTGCTTTCTCAGGCCACTGCTCAGCAAAAGTCAGTTTGTATCTGCCCATTTTTAGAAACAATTGCATTTGAATTTAACATCTATTTGAAATAACTTGGCTTTGTACAGACATTTTCTCTGCATTTTTATGAATGCTGAATGTTCTTTACTTGAGGAACATTCAAGTAAAAAGGAAATTGAGACCTTTTACCCAATATGCTTTTACTCATTTTTCAACAAGTTCAAGATTATGTGTTTTCTTACTTCTCTGAAATCTGGTGCAGTAGAATTTCTTCATTTATTAGGACAGTTGGCAAAAAGTGAAGAAAATATCGTGTCAGTAAATGCCCCTTCTACCTCCAGCAAAATGAAGCTGACAAAATTTTAAAAGCACCCCTCCATACACAGGTCCCAAGCCCTTATTTGTAAATATCTCTGCTATGGCCCAGTTCTAAATGTATCTGACTGATATGTACAGAATAATGGGTAAGTTGTGCTGAAATCTGTAGGCAAAAGTTCTGTTCACAAGATAGGCTTCTGTTTGGAAACTACAAGGTAAGTTTTGCAAATCATGCACCAAACCATTGCTTGCTTTACCCATCATCATCATCAGGTGAGATCTTAAGCAAAACTTTATCAAAGTAACATGCCCCTTTCCTGCATGCTGATTTTACAAAACTCACTCTGAATGTTGTTCAACATGATGTCATCACACTGTAACTCACTTCATTTACAGTATCTGTTTCACTTCTACTCACAAGCTAATATAACTCATTTCTTTTTCTTAACTGCACACAGGCTGCTAGACACATGTGCACAGCAAATGGAATCTGAACTTAGCTTAACAGCCTCATTTATTCCTGATGGTTTAAATTATTTCATCACAATTAATGACACCCCCTCAGCTTCCTGTGCAGCGCTGCCAGATGTTCAGAGACCACAAAGCCACTCTCTTTTCTGACGGCTAGTGACAAGTCGTCCTCTGAAGGACGTTCCCTCAGCGCACAGGCCGGATGACACCTCCATTGCTTAGCACCTCTCCACCTCCCCAAGTAACCATGGTGAAAGAAGAAGGGAGACATGAGAAACCAGTCAGCACATTAGTAAGGACAAATTAAGTGAAGCGTTCTGAACTTGATGTATCTCATCTCCTCCTACTGGAGTTTCAAGCCTGATTGTTTCGTGAAAAGACAGAAAACTGTTTGTCTTGATCTTCAAGGTGTGAAGTTTTCTGCGTTCCTTCAAAAATAACTTTTCCTTTCTTTAATGGGGGAAAAAAATAAAGGAGAAATTTAAATGGTAACCACATGGCAAATGATCTCTAACCAACAATGTTATCTCACTATCAAATAATCTTCAAAAGCAGAATGCAAAAAACTTGGAGTCTTAGAAAAGATTTAGTCACATTCAGCTTAAGTTTTGGGTTCTCTTTTTCTCAGTGGGAAGATGATTTTCCCTTACAGGTTTCTTCTCATAAGTTTCAGGTATTTTTCTCTATGGGAGGTCTTAGAAGGGGCAAAAATGAAATAGTGAGTTTGGAGGATACACCATCATTTCTCAACAGGCATAGGCAGAAATGGTAACAACTGCACAACAACAATCTTTGGAATAACAAAACAGCAAGTGTCTTGCATTTTTAAGATTAAAACCCAAGTAAGTCTGCTCTGTTCCTGAAGTTCCATCCACTATTTTGAGCACATATGGCAGACATTCTACTGACTTTTTTTTTTTCTAATTAAAAAGAAATTGCTGATCTGTCTCAGGGACTGAAGATCTGCTCAGTTTGCCAGAAAGCACAGTCTTAAAACAGAAAGGACACCTGCATTAGCCCACCTGATAGGAAGGTCAGGAGCTGGAAAGCCTGTCCCTCTGTCTCTCTCCCTGTTTGCATTCCTTTGTTTGGTTGTTTGGGGGGGGTCATGTTTGCTTTGAGGGTTTTTTTTTCTTTCTTTTTTTTCTTTTTTTTCCCTTTCACTAGACACTTGCAAAAGCAGACTTGGAAGGGAAAAATAACCCCCATCAATACAAACTCTAGAGAGCAGTGCCAGAAAACTTTTGTATGTGAGTCTGATTATGTGTGTGGTCACCCCAGAATTATTTTTGCTAAGATAAAAATTAGTTCATTCCTTAGATTACAAAAAGTTACTTTGAAGGAAAGTCTCCTCAGAATTTTCCTAGAAATCCAGTAGTAAAACTGGAGGAAAGTGAGAGCTAACGCATCATCTTACAGTCTGTAACAGACATACTTTTTTCCATCTACGTTTTTCAAAGTGTTTTAAAATCTTTCACAGCACAGCTATCATAATGAGTTTCTTTTAGTTGCTTATTTCAATAACTTCATCAGACAATCCTGTAAAATTTTACACTTTAGCTTCAGCTTCAGGAGGAGAGAGTCATATAATGTGGCAATGACAGGAACTCCTGAGGAGTCTTAAACTGGCATTACTTTTTCCACATAAATATATGCATTTATATACATATGTTGGTATAAGTTTAAATGTGAAATACAGGCCAAAAATAAAGTAAAGTTGCCTAGATATGGACAAAAAACCAACCTACCCAGAAATGCACTGAGATTTATGGAGAGTCACATGGACTTCATTCTGTTGTCTCTAAATGTTTTACTGGAGGGAGTGGAGGAGCTGAATAAACTTTAAACTCTCATGTAGGGATGTATAGCCTGTGTATCTTTGGCAGATGTGGAAAGGAGATGAAATGGGCAAGGGAGAATCGAATATCCCATCACTGCAGGTTTGTGAAGGGGAAAGAGCACAGCAAAGATCTCACATCTGGCAATCATTTGTCAATAGCTGGAAAGAGAACGGCAGGAAACTTTCTGGCTCTTGTAGAAGATGAAAAGACGAAAAACATGTGTCACACATGCACAGTACTAGTACAATGACTACTACATTTATTTCCCTGCACCACCTTTTTTTTTTAATTTAATGATCTTCAGATATACTTTAATCCATGGTCAAAATCATGCAGTCACTTGACTTGTTAAAGCTGCAGTGTATGTACATTTTTCAAATAAACCCCAGGGCTGATGTTAGAAAATCAAAATCATTCAAGCGTAGGCTGCCTGGTACTTTGGGCAGGAATCCTTGTGGTTTAGTCAATAAACAGAATCTAAATGAAAGACACCGCAGTAACTAGACAGTAATGTTTCAAACAGTTCTTAACACAAAAAGAGAAAGACAGAGAAACAGAGGCTGACCAAGTGTCCAGCTGCAGTGCTACTTAGTCCACAGAAATCATTCTAGCGCAAGCAGCAGACCTTGTGTATTTGAGCACAAGGTCACTTGCTGTTTCTTAAAAAAAAAAAATTATTTAGGGCTATTTTTATGATTCTTCCATAGTTCTGGGTTTGATTTTGTTTGTGCTTCCTCCCCTACCTTCCCCTGCCCCCTTGGTTTTTTTCCATAGAGATTTACCCTGCAGAAATATCTGCTAAATAAAACATAAAAGGGCCACTTTCTCTTTCCTGAACCACAATGCCAGATTTAACTAACTCACAGCAATCACACCATACAATATTACAAATACTCCTAGGGAAACCATCATTACAAAAATTGAACAGCTACTGGTACCACTGGTGGCTTCTCATACCTAGCTATCACTTCATTCCTCTGCTTTTAAGGAGAAACTGCTGCAGCAGAAGCACATCTTGTCCCTGTGATTCTGCAAGTAAAAGCTGCAGTTTGTTTAAGCTGGCAAAATCACAGTAGCCTGCCAAATTATAACAGGAGCAATATCTCTGCCTAACAAGTCTGATCATGGTTAATTACAATGCAGACCAGAGAGCAGCCACAATTATTCATTATTACAGGAAATACCTTATTTAAATTTTATGGAAATTTGCACTTGTACTTCAGTATGCCTGGGAAAAGAACTCCAGTCACACGAGGAAGGACCT
The DNA here is from genome assembly GCF_028551555.1 of Melozone crissalis. Lineage (NCBI taxonomy): Eukaryota > Metazoa > Chordata > Aves > Passeriformes > Passerellidae > Melozone > Melozone crissalis. Next base: position 41,594,717 of record NW_026535783.1, on the reverse strand, counting down.
CAAACATCTGAAACACTCAAGATGCTATACCTACAAACTGGAAGAAAAACTTTGCCTTGCTATTTAGATCAAGACAGAGCCATAATTATATTTACTGAGTTAAACTGCCATGAAATATTGTTCTCTTTTTAGTTTAATCATAGCAGTTGTAAATATCAGCAAAATGCTATTAAATGTATTTTGATTGAAAAAGAAAAAAACCTCAAACCTGTGGCTATAAAGATATAGGCAGACAAAGAGATAGACAGATAAATATTTTCATCTAAAACATGTACATATGTATTTTTGTGCATGGTGTTGCACAAATTGAACCCATCCTTTACAACTGGTTCATGCTCTCCTTGATACCCTCCACAGTGCAATGGAGTTGCAGGTTCCAAACTTGCAGACAGTGAGAAAAGAGGGCCAGAGAGATGGAGATGCTTTCAGGGAGCTCCTCAGTATGGAAGAAAATGCTTCCACACATGTGGGTATGGGTAGGGAAATACACAGTTTACTAAGCATTGGGGCACAGAGATTCTTTTTTTTTCTTTTTTTTTTTTTCTCTTTTACTTTCTATGTGTGTATAAACAAATCTGCTGATTTAGCTTTCGTTCAGTGTTCCTCCACCAATTAGCTATATATCAGATGGTGGTTGTACCCATCCCATTTATGCTCTGAGCTATCATCTCACTCTCACTACAATTGCAAATATAGGCCTCAGAGTGTAAATTTACATGAATCATTATTCCTGGCAATATAGGGAGCTTCAAAAACAGGTTTAACTTTGTTCTAATACTTCAATATCACAAAATATGACAAAAGATAACTCCAGGGATGAGTTAGCCTGAAATGGTTTCCCAAAACATCAAAGAAGGTGATTTCATCTCAGATCATTCTACAGATCAAGTTTGCAGCATAGACCAATGAACAACTGTGTTAGTAGCAATGGAATGGTGATTGAGCAAAGGTGTTACACCATACAGAAGCCAGGATGGAGAAAATATGTGTTTTCTATCAGAGAAAATTCTGAAAATTTCACAGCAAGCAGAAACAAAGGATTAGAAATACATTACACTGAAAAGCTCACTATTAGGATTGTATGAAATACAAATGGAATAATTATTTTTTGCTGGTAGATCCCCCTGTCTAGCTGTACATAAAACCACACCTAACAGTAAGAGATAAGTAACACTGACAATATTCAACACTTAACAAAAGCATTCCATCTTCAAAAAACTGTCCAAACATTAATAAAAACTGTTCTACCAGATATGTCCTGTAAAGACAGCAGGGTTACTATTTAAGCTGGAAGCAAACTTTAATGACTGTTGCAAGTCTGCCATTCTGCTTGCACTTTGGGATTATGTTTGCTTTTATACACTAATAAAACATTATACAGGCAATCACTGACATACTAAGATAACGAAGATACACTTTTTCCAAATTCTTTACTGTGAGGGTGGTGAGGCAGGTTTCTCAAAGTGGTGGATGCTTCATCACTGGAAGAGTTCAAGGACAGGTTGGATACGCCTCTGAGCAACCTGGTCTAGTGGAATGTGTCCCTTCCCATGGCAGGGGGGTTGGAACTGGATGGTCTTTAAGATCCTGTCCAGCCCAAACCATTCAATGATTCTGTGGTTCTTACTCTGCTCTCTGCTGTCCTGTGTCGTCTCTAAGCAGGAAGAAACACCACTAGCTATCATGGCATCATCTCCAAGCTCTCCTAAGCCACTAAGGAAAACAAATAAGGCCTGGAGCACACTCTCTAAGTCCACCCACACAAACATTTATTTTAGTAAACGTGGCATCTTTATTGAAAGCCTCAGGTCCATTATGAACATACTCTTTCTCGATCACTGCTTGACAACAGAGAGATGGCATTCTCTTACCTGAGGAAGTTCACAAAATCAAATAGTCTCCAGTTAACTGAATATGTGCCTATTAGTTGATGTGGTGTTTGGTTTTTTCCCCTTGCTTTATTCATGTTGGTTTCTTTCTTCATAAAAGTATCAAATAGGGCAAAGAGAGGGCTGGACAAAACCTAGCCTTTAAACTATGGTGACTTTTGGATCAAGGGAAACATTCATCTGCATTAGTGCTAAAAATATTTTGTTATTTTTAGTGGAAAGAATGTCAGCTTCCAACAATTGCAGACCCAGCTCACAATGTTCACTGGGCAACACCAACACAGATTCTGAGAAAATAAGGTTCTAACCCACTGCTTTCCTTTCCGACCCACTCAAAACTGCCAGCTCTGATTCTGCTTGAGAGATCCTTCCAAATGTCCAGCACAAACCCTCTCCATTGAATGAAATAATGAAACATACAGATTTTGCCAAAATTCAAACCATGTGTGTCCCAAGCAGTAATTTTCTATTTATCATCTCAAATAATATTTTGAAGTTATTGTTGGAGTTCACTACACTGCAAGTTGCCATGCAGGGATAGTAGAGCTAAGACAGAAATGAACTTGGGCAAAGAAAACATCTTGAATGACTCTGAAGCCATGAGTTCTGCCTTCTAATGGCAGAATATGTTGCTTAATTTTGCTCTAGAGAAAAGCAGCCCACACAGAGCTTTGTGAACTTGCTGTTGGGCTGTTTTTTGGGCTGTGACCTATTTTGAATCACTCCACTACAAGGCACACTACCACACAGGCAAACTTAAACACCTTGCACTATTCAAGCTGCTTTCAAACAAACAAACAAAAAGCTGGTGACCTGCTAAAAGCCAGTGGCTGCTAAAACAAAACTGAAGGCCGTGTCCATTTTTTAATGATTTACCCTTTCTGGTTCTGAGCATATAACAACATAGGAAACACACCATGTTCCCAAAGCCAGTGCATTGCATGCTTTTTCACCTCATAAAATCAATGTCTTGTGGATCTGTTTCTCCACTGTACACTCAGTACAGTAGTCAACATTACTGTGCAGGCCTGCTTTTGCCACAAAAGTAGTGCTAAACAAAGGATGGCTACTAACTAAACTGCATTTTGATTGTCAAATTAATATTTCTCACCTATAGACAATTTTGTTAATACTCTTTTATTTCCCCCTCTCTCTTAAATGCCTCAGTTTTTAAGTATGTTTCCTATTAATGTAGCATGAAAACTTGTAATATAAGAGCTTTCTCACCTATTGCCTGGATCATGTCACTCCCTTCTTTGATGTGGAAGGTAAAGAAAACTTATTCAAGTTCAGGCTCTTCATCCTAAACTTCAAGGCTGTGAACAACTCTGCTTCTGGCTATGTTTCTGTTCTCCATCATATTCTTTTCACTCTACTCCCTGCAGCCAATAGCCTTCCTCCTCCCTTGCCTATTTAGCTACCTCTTGTCTTCCATGTCTTTTTTCACACCTGTACAGCAATCCTCCTCTCCTGCAATCCACTCATCCTTTAAAACACCTGATTTCTTATGTAAAGCACAAAGACTTTAGGCCACATAGAAAAAGCTGCCTGTGTCTTACATAAAATGTGAACTGCGGAGCTCTGAGAGATTCACCTGGGGCCAGTGTTTCGCACTTGGACCACTCTGAACATCAGTTTCAGTTATGAATGTTTGCAAGAGAGGGCCATCTACTGCTGCTTTTTCACACAGTGCTAGGTATACTAACTACCCTTCAATAAAACACTCTTTTAAAATCATCATTAATGCTTTAAATCCTTTTTCTACAAATAAATCTTTCTATCATTGGCTGTTACTATACATTTTTATATTTTTTGTAGGAGTTAAAATAATTTTAAATGTAAATTATGCCTTCACAAGATAATATTTATGCTGAAATATTCTCAAGAATCAGAAAGCTGTGCTGTTTAGGATTTTTAAGAGATTTAGAATCAAATATAGAACAATCAAAGCAGAACAATCTTCTGTCCTTAGCAGCAGGATTATTGGGCAGATGTTACAAGAGAAAAAAGTGATGGTCTGAACATAATCTTAGTTCCACCTGTAAGAAGAAAATTGAAATAAAAGAGCCAGACTGGGGAGTCTTTACTTTGTAAAATAAAGTTAGAACCAAATTTAGTTGAAATGTTACACCTTTTTAAAAGAAAAATAAACCAAAATATTGAAGGCAAGATAGCTTTTTTTCTCACTGTCATTTTTTTGTCAAGTATCAACTGTGCAAAACACTGTCATGTCAAAAAAATTTAAAAGTCTGGAAGAAAAATAGCCAAAGACAATTTACACTGTGAAACTGAAGTGAGAATATCTTCAGGCAACTTCCTTCTGCATTCTCATGTAGCGAAAATTTTGGGGGTTTCTTTGAGTTTGTAAGCTTTTTAGGAAGTCACTTACACAAGGATAACATGTCTCAAACAGCTTTGGAGATTTTGTACGGCAGAGACATGGACAGAAAACTACACAGAGATGGCAAGGACATAAAGGAATTCCAGAGCTATCACAATGAAATGAAAGCAGAAATGCAGTTTGATAAGAAGGCTAAAACATAGTACCAGGTCCTATCTGAATGTTTATGCTTTCTCTGCATAAAACATTGGTTTACATTGAACTCTTAACCTCAGAAGGACTAAAAAGTAGTAGTGACCTGATATACCATTGCAATATTCCAGCCTTAGAAGTCAGCTTCCTTTGTTATGGATGGAATGTTATTCTGCATAAATGGTGTGAAACACCTGCCCTCTCCACCATTTATTCCATTTCACAGCTTAAAAAAAATTCATTTCAGGACTCATCTAAAAGGATAGAGAATCCATCATTCACATGAAAGCCCTTCCATTTTGGGCAGTCTACCAATTGAAATCCAAGAACATATCACAGAATGGAGTCACATGTCTGAAACATTGACAATGGCAGCTCACCATTGAGTGCAAATGTGGCAACTAAAACTGACCTCTTTAATCTAGAAAATGTATTTAATTTCCAGAAAAATACTGCACAGACAAAATTCCAGGTTTGAAATGAAGCATTTGTGGAATTTAAAATTTCCTCATAGATTATTTTAAAAAATATCTTTTCCAAGACCTCCAAAGGTTTTAGATCCACTATTAATTGTAAAAAGTAAATTGAGTTGCTTTCTTTTTTTCCTAAATGAGCAACAGACTTTTATATGATGTTGTTATTTTTCTTGTCTAGTCAACTCTCACAGCCTCAGAGTCACAAGCTGTGCTCTCTTCAGAATGAGACTATTGTGGGTTTTAGCACGACGATTAGCTCCTGTACCTTATCATCCCACAGTCAGTTCAATCTCTGATATGACACAGATTTATTTCTGAGTCTTAAATCTTAGGTTATCTTGGTTACCATCCTGCCCCCTTTTGGAGTCACAGTCTAGCTCAATGCATTCTGATCTAATAAGGACCAAAACACTGAATCCCAAACAGAAAGCAGATTAATATTGCATCATTGTTCTCAGTTTCTGATTTTGACCTATATCTGATTTGAAATTGCCATCCTAGTTTTCAAATGTCTTCATGGAGGCAGAAATCTGAATTTCCAGGGATCTGAAATTACTCCAATGACTCATTTTGACAATGTATTTTAACACAGTGCAAACAGCAAATAGCATGGTCTTAGTCCTGACTTCTTTCATTTGTCCTTTTATCCTTCTACTTTCATTGTTCTATGAATGCGGGACTTTCTTCACTATCTTTTTCAAGCCATTAAATCAGCTTTCTCCAGGTTTCAGCTTTTTCTCTCCTCTTCTGTGTGGCCAGTTCAACCTCAGTAAGTTTTTATTTTCCATTTCTGCATCTTTCTGTTTTTCCATAACTGCAGTATCCTATGTAAACATCTGCATTTATAGTCAAGCTTTTCCTTCTCCTATGCTTCAAGGATTCTCTTGCTGCTTAAGAGCTTGGACAACATCTTAAGAGACAAAATGCTGTGTGGGACAACTTTTCCTCCCATTCACGGTCATGTGGATCCCCTCTCACCTGCTGTTACTTAACGTTCCAGAGTGGTTGTATACCTAGAAGACTACAAGCAGGAAAATGTGCATGCAATGCAGCAGCAGAAATCAAAGAAGGAAGCCAACACCACAGAACTAGTCAGATCTCTGTAAGCCAGCAGCAAGTGCTCCATAGATCAAAAATTAATGACTCTGGAAGCTACTCCATCTTACTTTTCTGCTCATGATCATCACCGTAACTGTTCAAATCAATATAAACAGCAATACAACAAATGAGAGCACAAAGTGACTTCTAGAACCTGTTTTTCACCCTAGCTCTCCATGCTCAATGGATTCCCTCCACTCCAAATTATTATATCCAATGATCCATTCCATTAGAGTCTAAACTAGACCTAATTTTCCAGAAAGGTGCTTGATATCTGCTGAAGTGCAGGGTAGCAGATGATAAGTTTTGCATCAGTTTTAAATATATTGAATGCTGAGGATTTCAATTTTAAACTTTAAAATTTAAATATACAACCATATACATTATATTTCAAGAACAAGGAAGACAAGAATGTTATTACTCTGAATGTTAGCAAATAGATACCTGTATACACAGAAGCTCCCTCAACACATTTTAAGTCACACCAAAAACTGTCAGATAAAGTTGATCTCCCAGGAATGACAAAAGTATTCTCTAATAAATGTAATACAGAAATGTACACTACAATCTGCTTTGTCATCTATTTTCCCAAGTGGTAAAAATATTAAAACCAGGTTCAGAACAAGTATAATTAGCCAAGCATTTAGTGTCTTTCACTTCATGAATTCTAATATTATCCAGGTCTCTGAACCTTATTTGAATGATGGGTGAATAAATGGAATAAAACCCCATTATTACTCTGATAAAATTTGTACCTGAGCTGTCTTTTTTTCTTTGGTGCTTTTTATTTGTGTGCTATGTTGTACATGGCAGGCAGTGTATGAGGATTCAAATGCTTTGGATTCTGAGTGTCATGCAAATTCATAGTTTGACATTGTTTGATATTGTGCTGACTGCTACTAAAAATTTTGAAATAATGTTCAAGCTTTAATGATTGGATGACATTTGTCTGATAAAAAGCTAAATTTCCTTCTGTCAAAAATGCAGAAATGAATGAAAAGATCTTTAAAGTGTCCCTCTCTGATCCCTGGGGCATAGCAGTGCTGAGAGCACAGCTACTGTGTAGAATCTCTCTCAAAGGAATAACAACTCTATCTGAAGGAGCTATTTACAACTTGCCTTGTGTATCACCAGCAGAAACAAAAGATACAAGAAGCATAAAGGCATTTCGCCCCGTCTATCCCTCCTGACATTTATCCCTCCCACTCATATAGGAAATAAGGGGAGAAGAAAGTAGAGGCCTGGCCCTTTTATGTAAACTAGAGATGTTTGAGGTAAGAGTTATTCTGAGCTATGGGAGAAATATCTGCCAAATCCTTCACTCCTTCCCTCCTCACACTGATATGAACACACATATACACACTGCCTTTCCATACTAAGGCTGTCCAGGGGCAATAAGAACATGGAATAAAATAGGAATGATGCTGTTCTGACCAGGAGTTGAAAAGACAGGCCAAAGGGAGAGAAGAAGTGACAAGAGGTAGACGTGAAAGACACTTCAATGACTGGTGCAGCTAATGGAAAGCGCCCAGAGCCAGATGTTTCTTGTAAATAACAATGAGACTCAGAATGCCTTTTCAGGCCAGAGCCAGTGACTGTCAAGGAAAGGTTAAGAATTATGGAATTTTAACAGGTCATAGGGAAAATCTGCAACAGGCAATGGACAGATCAAAGACATGTCACCAGTGCGGGAATATGACTGACACTGTGGAAATTTTTCTGTAGTTCAAAGGGACTTGAGGGCTGCCAGAAGGCAACCCTGAAACTCTTGTGGAAGCACTGCATGTTCTTCAGTCCCAGAGATGGTGCCAAGAGTCTGGATACTGAAACCAGATGCAAGTTCAGGAAAAGATGGAAGTACAGTCTTCTTTTCAATATTTTTCCCTATTTCAGAAAGGCAATTTCTGTCCTTTCCCTCTAACAATTTTTATTCTTTTACCTAAAACATGCTAGAATGAAGGTTGATGATAGTGGGATTTTTTTCCCCATTTAAAGGTTCTGCTGTGGCTCATTAGCACCAAGAGAACCCTTGAGAGACATGCATGCCTTCAGAAATACAGAGCAAATATAAGGATAAATCAGCAAATGGTCCATACACTCACGTGAGTAGCACAAAAAAAATTAAAGAAGAGGATTTCTGAAGCAGAAGGCAAAGCTTGCAGCACTTACTTTACTTAATTCAGACATTTACAACACACAGTCAGAGAAGACACCTGTGCAGACCAAAGAACTCAGGTACAGCTACAGGTAAGGCTTAAGGACTTTGGCAAGAATATCATTTCACCAGTAGTGCAATGACACTTTGGATATCCACGCGCTAATGACTGAGATGGAGAGCCACTGAATGCAGTATATAATGTTTTCATCAGTACCAGAAAATTACAACAGAAGTTGCTGCCTGGAGAAAGAGAAAAATCCCATGAGACAAAAAAAAAAAAAAAAAAAAAAAAGAGAATCTTTGATTCAAGAAATACTGCTGTGACAAATATATTGTTAAAGGCTATAATTCCAGCTGGTTCCAAATATGCAACTATTTTACATGTTAGTGTTATATAAAATATTACAAAATGTTACTATCTAAAGCATACTTTGCAAGAAAATTCAATAGATGATTATCCAACTTCCTTCCTAGTGCAATTTTCTAAGAAATGGGCAGCATATAAGTAAAATCCTAACATTAAATCAACAAGTTATTAGTGACAGAATATGAAAATATAGTCCTTACAACAAGATCAATAAATTAAGGTAGTTTACTCCATAGGAAGGAGGAATGAATTGGTTGTGGATAAAGGAAGAAAAAAGAGAGTGACTATGATTTGCTCTATAAGAAATAAGAACATTGCCAATACACTTCTCGATTACTGAATATGGCCATTTATATAAAAATGCTTTCTTCTCTGTTATACAAACTTTTCAGGCCTAAAACCAGAAGTATTTTACTAGCTTAAAATTGTCATTATATTCTTGGTCAAAATTTAATGGGACACCTGGACAGGCTGAGGAGATTAAATGCTATCAGATGGAATAGAAGTGCAGGAAAATAATTCTCCAACAGTACATCAGCACAGTCAGTGGATTCTCTTTTTTTTTTTTTTTTTTTTTTTGTGAGTATTATGCAGAATCTTCACATAAAATGTTAGATTACACTTCTCTTTCTCATTTCTCTGTATTTCTATTTTTCCTATGTTTCTGTTATTCTAAGCTCTACACATAGCTCTTTTCAATTAAAATTCTTGAAGATTTATTAAGTGTTTTAAAATAAAAGTATTTTATTTGAACTTAAAGAGGCTAATAATTTACACTTGTGATAGCATGATGTGGTGGCTCCCATGTTCTGTGCCAGTCAACCAACTCAATGTCAGACTGAGGTAAGCATCCACTGTTTTTCAGAGAGGAGAGGAAGGCTAGCTAGATAAATGATCTAAATATTAATACCCTGAGTCCTTCAACATGCAATTTATTCCTTTAGATAACACTATACATGTAAAAGGGAGGAATATACATTACTCTGTAAATCAGTGCAACTTGGCACGTGTTTTATTGTCCTTATCCCTGCTTATCCCACCACAGATAACACTAATCAAGTGGCAGTGCTTATGCAACCTTTCTGCTGTGAAAAACCATCTCACGTACAGATCAAAACAAGAACATGAATTTATTTCTAAGCATTTTATTACCATTCTTCAATTTCCCTGTAAGGAATGAGCAACCTGTTGGTTTGCTTCTCTCTCTTTGTTAAAGACAGCCCACTCCCTGGAGAAACCTATTTATTTGTTTTAAACATGTTTTTACAGGTCTTTTAATAAAACAGGAATGGGTGGGGGTCAGGGTTTGTGCAGGTAAAAAGTAGTGTCTGAAAGTGGCCTTAACAGTTTGTCAGCTAGTGCCAAGGAGCATCAAGCTTAGTCCATATTCAGAAGATGCAGATGAACGTATTTCTGTCTTCCACTTCACATCCAAGGCTTAGAAAGTAGAGCACTAATCTGCTGAAAACATACTGCCTGTATGAAAGGATACCACTGAGGTCTGCCCACGTGTCCACACTGTCCTCTATGGGGATCTAAAAATCCGTTATTTGGTTGAGGTTATGTGCTCACCTAAAACTACAAGAAAACACCTAGAAACAGGCCAAATAAGTAACTAAATAGTTCACTAGCAAACAGTCTGCATTCTAAGGCAGTTTTGGAAATAATTCTACAAGGCAATAATAGGAAACTTTCAAAAACTACTGTGGAAATTTTATCTTCATAATACTCTAAATATACCTACAAGCAGTCTTTTTTTTTTCTTTTTCTGAATGAGTTAAGAACAAATAGAGTTAAAAGAAATTAAAGCATATATGCTTGCTCCAATTTACATTTTATTTCTAGGCCTTGCAACTGTTTCATTTTGCCACTGATTTTTGCAGCCATAGTCAGATGGTAATTTTTTTAATTAACAAAGCTAACAAACTAACAATATTGCTACAAAGTCAATAATGAAACAACAAATCATTTCAAACTTTTCCTGTAAGTACACGTACATATTGCTTTGTCTATTTCTCATTTTCTTTCCTAATTCAGATTACATACATAAGCCAAGTATGTAAGTGTAAACATATGAAACATCACTTTATGCATAAATGCTTTGCTTATTCATAGTCCAAATATCCAAATAATTTTTCTCAAATTTGGCCTTGAAAGAACTTGCTAACAAGAATTATTTACATAACAGTGTTTAAAGCTATATGTTGTTGTGGGGATTGAATATGGGAAAAAAAATTAGCAAATCTTTGACATTATAAACCAGCTGGAACTAATTTAACCAAAGTGTAAAAGAATATACTGAAAACAATAAAAACAACCCACATTTTTAACAGGGATGCAATCAGGAAAAGAAAATATAGCTAGGTGATAAGAAGTCATTGATTTTTAAATTTTTTTTTTGTCGAGTGAGAGCATGGTATATGAAGACTGAACTTAAAGTCTCACTTAAAGGAATAACTCTACAACTGGTAATATTCAGGTTTGTGCCTTCAAGACCTTTCTCTTTTGATCCACACGTCTTGACATGATATGCACGCCACAAACATGAGAGAGATAAAAAACTCATCCTTAAATGATATCTCAAGACCCTTTATGAAAAATGCTCAAAATGACAATTTAAGCTGTCTTATTATTAGAAATAATACCATTTGTAATGATTATAAGTTAATATAGGTATAATGTAAGTTATCATCTTTTGAGGTCTGTCTTTATTAGGAAGGTTGGATCAAAATACATGAATTCATCTAAAAATGGATCATTACAGTAGTTCAACACCATAATTTAGACATATTCAGATAAGATCTACTCATGTTAGTTTAAATCTAGTTTTGAGTTCATACATATTATCACGGTTTAGAAACTTGTTGCATCTTGGCTTAACAATGATACCTAAAGGCACATGCATTTATCACCCACTGTAATCCTGAGGTAAAATGTGGACTTAAAGTTCAGTGACAGAGGGGCTTTGCTTACATGTTTCACTTCACCTTTGCTGTGCTAAGTAGATGGACTTAATTTGTGTGGCTCAGCAGATTTACAAGACCAGATCATATTTTGAGTCATTGTTCATTGAATTACTGGTCTAGTTCAATGTAGTTATACCAAAATTTAAACAGGTCTAAACAAGTAAGTCTACATTTGAGCTTAGAGTAGCATAATTACATGCTACTATAAGCTCATGTTCGGTTTAAAGAGAATTACATGAGTATGTACATGGATATACAGACCTTACCAACCTGTATATAGATGTGTATATACAGATATATGCTAGGTCATGTATATTCCTCAAATTACCTTTTTCTTTTTGGTTTGAGTTTTTGGAATTTTTTGGGGTTTTTTTTTTTGGTTGGGGGTTGACAGGGCAGGGGCATGAAGACCCAACTACTGGAAGCATCAGTGTAAAATACTGGGTTAATTTCTACTTCACATTTGCAAGCCAAAGTATAAAAGTCTGAACTTAGCGTATTTCAAAGTATCAAAAGGCAAAAATATTCATCCAAAATGTAATATTTTAATTACTTCATTTTTATGCCAGTGTCACTGTTTTGTGAAATCCAAAAAATGCTTAGCAATGAATGCTTAGCATTCTCTGAAATTTCCAACCATTGTGTATTGCAATTATTCCCTTCATAATATAATAAACATAACACTAAAATTAAAATGGTTCTCTATCATTTTTCACCCTGAGACAAGACTGCAAAATGAATGTAGTGCTAGCTCTGCTTTACATAGAAAGTTAGTTGTACTTTCACATTGTTTTGCATACAGAGAAAATGCATGTTTTGTTTAAAAAACTATCAAAGAACTTTATTTTTTTAACATCAGACCTGTAGCTAAATTTGACATTCTGTCAAATTACCTCTTTTAAGAATGATACAAGAAATCTGATTGCAGGGAATTTCCAAAATTTTCTGCATCACAGTTTATAGAAGTGTGTTACCGTTCACTGCAATTGACTTCAAAAACTACTTTTAACAGTTACCTATAGTAGGATAAATATATTTACATACATTATATGATCATAGATCACTGACCATATATCTTCAATAAGAGTAATTTTAAAATTTTAATTTGCAGGCCATCATGTGCAAACTCTTTGTGAGTTTGAATATAGTTTGAAACTTCTATCATATTAAAAATGCATATTGTTTAGAATTTATGAAAGGTGCTAATAAGGGTTTCTGAAATTTGAAGTAATTATTCTATCTATGAATCATTATCTGCCTTTATGGCTGACTGCTTGTTGAGTTTATAACCTTCCATAAGCCTTGTCAATTTAACTGTTTAAAAACACCAGCCCTAAACCTTCATAAATGGGAAGTAATCAGATTAACATCTTTAATTGATAAAACTTTCTCATTTTATGCAAGCAAAAGAATTAAGCGTAAAGCCAAATACAGATGTCCTAACAGCTCTTATGCAATATATAACACAGGATATAGTTTATTATAGGTTGGTTGGAGATTTCTTTTCTTTCCTAGTGCTACATTCTTTAAAGGAAAAATGTCCAGTATAACTGGATTGTCTGGGAGATACATGGAAAAATATGAAATTACAGGGTGTGCATCTGCTCTATACTGTGAAATATTTCAAACAAGTCTTGTGTTTCTCTTTGCTGCTAAAATCTACTACACTAATTTTTACCTCCAAAATTCAGGAAGAATAAATTGTACATCTGTACAGAGAGACTGTATACATACTTAAATAAGATGAAAGAAGTTCCTCTGATTTTTATTCATTAATTTTTTCTTATTTTAAGTACTATAGGATTACTTTCACTGCTTTCATGCTAACCTATCAGTATTAAGCATCATTAGTTTTCATTTACTCTTGCATACAAAGTTTGATATCACTGACAGCATATCATTCAGAAATCAATTATGTATCTACATAATACATGGCCTGAATGAACCCTAGCAAGAAAGGAAACCATCTAGCAGTAAAAATGCTAGCATGAGCAACAATAAACTTAAGACCATAGACAACCTTTGAAGTGACATGGTTATTGCAAATGACTGCAAGACACTAAATCTTCTCTGTGACCTCTGTGACCATTTCTCACTTGCAAAACCAAAACCCATCACATCACTTGTGTCATTTTTTCTGTAAACAAAAATATGCATAATTAATTTTTCCACCCTAAGATGTTTTGATAAATATATATAAATATCTAGAACATTTTGTCATACGGGAGACGTAATAAGTCTTTATTTACATCCTTGCTGCTTCTTTGACTTCAGCAATTTCCCAAGAGTACATGCAAAAAGCCTAATGGAGTTGGCTTATTTGTGTGCACATGCACACAAATTCCATGGCAAAATTGTCCAAACACTGATGTCTAAATTTTGTAAAAGTAGTCTGAATTTTAGAGATTGAGATAACCCACAAATGTCACAGAGGTCTCCACTTCCATATACATAGCCACACAGAATACTTTCACATTAATCACCAGTAATTTGTACATAAAACCAATTAATGTACTACATATACTATAATTTTTTAGCACAAAGAGCTCTGAAGACTTCACAGTAATTTATTTTTTAAAATCCATTAAAAAAAGCACACATGGCACATGACTTGAGTAGCCTGACACCATATAAAAACACAGAGACATTGAAAAAATCAAGTATGACTCAAAACAAAGTTTCTTTCCAAGGACTGTATCTGCAGGACTGTTGTTCCAAGTTGCCTATTCTTGCTCTGCTAAACAGTCCTGTTTAAACTTTGCTTAACAGTTATTACTACAACTAACGCCAGCTGGAAGGATAAGCTTATTCCCTTAAAGAAATAAAATCTCACAAATGTGCAGTATTGTTATGTTTTGTTACTTAGTCCTTTTGCAGTCTAAAATTAAATCCTCCTGAGTCATGTCAACCGTTAATACAAAGAGATGTTTAAAAAATGTAAAAAGGAATGAGGGAGTAGTAATGGTAACATACAGTACCATGAGCTGCTTTGGCCTCTCAGCCAGGGGTGTACAGTTAACAGATCATTCCTGGCCATCAACAGACAAGGAGGGGAAAGCCTCCCCCCCTTGTCCCAGGCCATGGGCTGGGGCAGCAGAGCAGGAGGGGGACGGGGGAGAGGTCTGGCAGTTTACAGAAGGCAACCCAGCTCCCTCCTAGTGCATTCCTTTCCCTCTACCTCCCAACCTCTTTGCATGTGTCTTGTCATATTTTCTTCAGCTGCTAATTGTCTGGACTGAGAGATTTTAAACAGCCACAGCTTAGGAAAAGTGAAACCTGTCTAAGTGACTATTGCAGCCCGTAAGCTTCGTGCCGCCGGGTAAAATTTTCCAGGGGAAGTGCTCTTCTGATAGTTCTCGAGTCACTAAGTCACCCTCCCTCCTCCTTTCCCCACCACACACACTCCCCTTGAGGCCTGAATGCACTTGTGGCAATAAAACATTCATGCGACTTGGAATTTTAACACAATGCCATTTCCCTAGTTTAACCTGAAAGGAATGCACTAGTCACAACAGACTACATCATCCTGCCATTAAGCCCTGCCAAGGAACCGCTTTTTTGGCTGTGCTGGGCCAGCGTTGACGGGAAAGGAGTACACAGACCCACACACAGAGCACACAGGGGCCACCTCTGCTTCCTCAGCCTTCTCCAGCAACACCCAGCTCTTAACCATGACCCCTGGCCTGTGTCAGCACTGTGACAGCCCTGTGATGCATGTGTCACTTCAGGACTTCTGCAGAGTCACAACACTGAGCAGGCAACTCCTGCCTTTCACTGACTTGCTGCTCTGTCTCAACACGCACTTGAACATCTGCCAGAGGGTGGTTGCTTCCCCTCGTCTTCTTTTTTCCTACTTTTTCCAGCAGTTTTGTTTTTTTTAACATATACACTATTCTTACTGTTGAATGTCTTCTCCTTAAATCCAAAGACCTTTCAGCAACTATACACCCTTCTCCATCCAAGGAAAAAAAAATCAAAAATCAACAAAAACCCAAAGCCCCCCACCTTTCCAATTGCCAGTGATAATTAGACCTTTTTTTTTTTTTTTTGGTAATTCAAGAAAAGCGGAAGAAAAGACAGAAGCATTTCCTTGATTATTTACAAAGAATGATGATGTCAATAGGAAAACATTGAGTATCTCATTTGCCTTTTGTTAGTGCTTCAAAAACTGTAAGGCACCAGTGCAAAACTCAAGAAGTCCTTACCTGTTTTTGATTTTGAAACAGTGAACACAGAGTTCTAAGACCTGAATTTACTTACTTTGTTGTACTTACTTCTGAGTGGCAAGCAGCAGCGACAACTTCACCAAAAAGAATTTTGGTGATCCTTACCCTTCATTACTACTCCCTTTAATTCCTCTGCAGTTGAACTACCTTTGCTTTAAGTAGACAGAGTGCACTGAACAAACAAGCAAGGAAACATTTTCAAAAAACTGGACGTATACCTTTAGCCATTTTGGCACTTGCTCTAAAAAGGGAACTGATACCACTGATACCATGTGTTCTTGTCATGTCCCTTATGCAGGTGTCTGTCCATTATTACAGATGTCTGTAAACCATATAAGGAGATAAAAGCATTCCTAGTTCTGCAGTACACAGCATTGATTGTAACTCATGAGAGTCAACTAGCACTCCCTTGTGACTGATTATAATGTTATCATAATTATTGACATGCCATTGTGGTTCCACAGATGCTTTACAGAATGACCCAAGAGGACAGGTCCCTCTGCCCAAGGAGTTTACAAAGGGAATGAGACATTAGCATTTGTGCACCAAGTACAGGGTGCATATAGATGAGGAGGAGGACGAGAAAGTGGTTACCACATCTGAAGGCCCGGGAGATATGCTTTAGTCAGATAGTATCTCATTCCTATGTCATAACATCTGGAACCGTATCTTCACATGTAATCCACCCAGAGGTCAGGGGAAACAAACACAGGTTAGAAAGATATTCCATCAATTCACAACATCCAAGTGCTGCAACAGATTAACAGCTTTGCTGATGAAGAATGCCTTGTGTCATTGGCATTTAAAATATTTTTTCTGTGATTTTCCATGGAGAATCATGTTTCCAGAATTGAAAAGAAAGCAGCAATTCCTCTTGACTCCAGGTTTGTTTGAATAAAGTGTATGTTCACAGGAAATTCAAGTTTGATTCGCTGTTTTCTAGAACGTCAGAGATTTTATAAATGCCAAAGCAACCGCAGTGAACAGTGGCTAGTATCACATACTTCACAGAAAGAAATCCACTATTGGACAAACATAGGCTAGATTGCTCACAAAACAGATTTTTATAATCTTCACCCTGTTATGGATTAGTTTATGGCATGATGTGAAGATGTAGATAATCTTCACATCATGCCATAAAAAAGAGAGAAAAGCTTCTGCTTTGCAAATACTGTTCTGGTGTCTGCAGAATTTCCTTCTGATTACAGCAAATAATCTTGACTCTTCATTTAAATTGCAATTAGTACTTGTGTTAGGCAATATGGAAGTAAAAGAAGTACTTCCTTACACACACAAAGTATTTTCCAATATGTTTGGATGTACAGAGTCAAGTTTGCTTCATGCTTATCATGAATAAGTAACACCACGATGTAACTGTTCAGCATGAGAAATTTCATTTGAAGCAAAGACAAAAGTTAAGCAGGCATATATGCAATCAAAGCTGTTCCACAGCTGAAGGTAAACAATCCTTTAAATTTAGTCTATGGATGATAATAAAGTGACTCAGAACACAGAATTCCCAGAAACTGTTTCTCTGTTCTGAAAAATCTAGCTTTGCTGCTAGAAATCCATAATTGTTCTTTTAGAGGTATACTCTGCAATTCAGAAAATTTTCTACAGCTACATGACCCAAACCCATGAACTGTAAAAGACCTGCCATCATTTTAAAAGACCTACTTTTAACTTCGCCTAGAATAAGTGTATTCCGCATTTATACAGAAGGCTTGTAGACTCTACAAACCTGCAAGCTCATACACAGACAAGTAGCCCTGGATTTCTAGTGCTCAATATGACCTGTCTGTGCCTATAATCACTTCTCATTTAAAAAGGTTTCTTCTCATGCAGTTCTGATAATGAGCACTTGCTAATTTCTACTAAATTCTGCTTTATACAGCTCTATTGAGTCTTTTCTAATGGTCTTTCACCTAAAAGAAATATCCCTGCTCTTCCATTAAATTATTCTGTTAACAGTTCACTATAGCACAGACTAGTAAGCTAGAGGGGCTTCCTTATTGTACTATATCCATTGAGAGACAGGAGGGTAATGGGTAGATAGCAGAGCAGATTTGCCCCTGCTTCATACAGTTCTGCTGTATAGCATCCATTCAAAAAAGCAGCAAAACAAACAGTGCTTACACAACACCTTGGAGTAAAATTTACTTGAGAGGTAGCAGAGTTTAGATTTTGCTTGTGGCGAAACTGTCACTTGGTTGTAATACATATCCAAGTAATTTAGACTACCAGTACTGAACCTGATTTTTTTTTTCCTATGGATGCCTAAAATTTTCTTACAGTGAATGTATAAACAGATACAGACTGCTCTCTAGGATATATGATATGCCTCCCTTAATTATCTTTCACAGGCAGCTAAGACACAAATCTCAAGGAGCATGTAGACTACAGATGGAGAGAACTATGCTGCAGAGGGATCAAGAGGTCTTTCAGGGCTGCAGAGTTGAAGAATACAATTTAATTTTGAGTAAAGATGCAAAAATTGTCTGTTTGCAACTACTGAAACAAGGACTTTTGTCATATCAACACCTGTACTGCAACAAAAATTTAAGAACGTATACACAGCACAAGCTGATGACTCTCTAAGTCATAGCTCAGAAGATCTATGGGTGGTGATATACTTTAAGAATTTCAGTCGTACATTCCTGCCTTCACTTCAGACAGACATTCTCATGGACTGACTTAGATACAACTTCAGTGTAATTACAGAATCAGTTGATTTTTCTATTTTAGGACAGGTTTATTTGCCCTTGACCTTCTAGACATCATGAAGTAATACAAGGAAGTGCCAAGAAGCCATTAGGCCAGCCAAAACAAAACTAAATGCTTAGAAAGATACTATGAGGCACTATATCTATTTTTTTCAGGTCCCTCAGTATTTCCCAAGGAGTTAAAATTAACATGATGTAGGAAAGGGGAAAAAAAGTGATTTTTCACTGCACATTCTGACAGGCAACAAAATGTCCATCTGGGAAAGACAAAAGATCTCTATCGAAGCTCCTCTCTGTAGAAAGATCATCAAAGGTACCCATTGCGTACACACTTCCCCAGCATACCAAGAATCTTACTATTTCCTAAATGTTTCACAAAAGGCTTGGTTTGAGCTGTTCCAAACAATCCTGTTCTTTCCACTGAGAAAGAAAACATCCTGCGATCCTGACATATTCTTTAAGTTCTGTTCTTGGCCTTGCATTTTATATGCTATGTTTTCTCTAAGTTAATTGATAAATCCTTGAATGACACAATGGATGAAGTTAGCAAGCGGGTACTAAATGTCTAGAAATATCTGTGCTCCACTAGCCCTTATTCTGCTGACAGGGTAAAAAAGAGGTATTAGAGTATCAGAAAATCAACCTAGTCCATCAGAATTCTGCCCATACAGGATATGTGGGAAAGCAGGGCTATATGGGGTGGGGGAAAAAAGTTAAACCATTTTTCTGAGGGAGGTTGCCTTGAGTATTGCGAGTTTGGCACAAAACCAGAGAAAGTAAGATAGTGGTCTGAAGAAAGCAAACAGACTCCTTGGAACTGAAAAGCTAAGGTAGTATCTCTAAGAAATATAAATCACATTAATGCCTTCACAGAGGATGGACATTTAGGACAAACAAAAATGCAGTGAAAGTCGCAAGAGACTTAACATCTGGGTGCCTGTCTGGCTCCTCCTCCATGACAATAAGAATCTTTTGCTATTTAGGATTTGGAATCAATGGAGCAGCTAGTGCCAGAGGAGACAGCTGCAGAGTCCTGAAAAGGCAGCAAATGAGTGAACTCACATCTTCAGCTAAAGGTTTTCTGGCTGCTTGTTCAGGTTCCTGTATCTCTGGAGAAGCATCTGAAATGACAGTCTTCTACTGAGTTCATAGGGCTTGAATGCTGAGGTATCAAACTAGTACAACTCTTCTGTTCCTCCAAAGACCTGGAAGAAGCAGCTTATTCAGCTGCCAGGGTCTGGCTCTGGGGGCTCCCACATCACCATCTGCACAAAAGTCCTCCCAAGAGGTTCAATACAGATTTCTTCCCAGGCAAAATTAGTAGAAACATCCATACAAATGCATAATTCTGGAAGAAACTAGCTTTTACTTGAGATGCGAGAAAATGGCTGCCTGCGCTGGAAATTGGGAATAGGGAATTTGGGCACAGAAAGACTGCTACATGAACTCTGCTATTTCCATCAACTACCCCCTTTGATTCCTACACAGACATTCACACAGTGTGTTCAGGAAATTAGGCAGTTCATACAAAAGACTCTCTCTGAAGCCTAGCCACCACCACTCCTTTCCTTAGTCCTTTTATCATGACATTAGATCAGCGTCTTAACCTGAAAACTTAGTCAATAAGCATGACTGCATCTATTTCAAATCACTAAGGGTTGTGGAACCAGATCATGGTCTGACACCACTGACATTCATTTCAGAAGGCGGGTAAAGAATCATTGTTACTGAAAAGAGGTTTGTGGAGTGCAATAACTAAAATGTAGAGAAGAGTCTGAGAAAAGAGCTGCAGTTCAACCTATCATTCATAACTTTTTCTTATTTAACAGCCCTGGTTATGAACTGTTCCCCTTACTGGGAACTCATAGTGATCCTGGCATCTTTGGCAAAAAATTATGCACAAATACATTAAAAACCAGAAGAATTTAATTGTGGAGCAATAGCAATACCTCATACTAAATTCTCTACAAAGACATATCAGTTCCTTTGGTTACAAACAGGTGTGTCATGTAGAAATTCAGTTTCTACTTTGCCATAGTACTCAAGGAAGTAACTTAGTTCTCTACTTAGTTCTCTATTTATTTCCACAAGAAATAAAGTACTATGACAGAGATTTATTTAACACTATTTCTTTCTTAAAAGTGAAATGGGTCATATATATATATATATATAGATATATAGATATATATATATATATATGAATCTCCAGTCAAATGCTTGTAGCTTACTCATTCCAGTAAGTACAGCTTCTAATGTGTGTCTCATAAAAATAATAACAAGACTGAATTGAAGTCTTTCTTAGAAACTGCAATTTTTAAAATTTTCATTTCAATTGTATGAATGACCACTCCGGCCTTGCTTATAGTCAGATTACCTACAGATGTAGTCCATTCTCCACATTTTCTTGTTCCTTTATTGTGCTCCCATTGAATTGTAAAGTCTGACAAGACTGCATAGATTTCTAATATGACAACAGAAGGCATGAGCACAGCACCAACTGAGGTTTCGATTCAACCAGTGCAAGGAATAATCCTAGTGAAGATAGGAAACTGCAATCAGGACACTGCTCCACAGCCTCAAGAAAGAGCCTGCTTAAAATCTGTGGCTGCTACAAATGCCAGACATCTTACCCTTTTTTCTATGGCAAGATGGTATGTGTACTTCTTGCAGCTTTATTTTTACCCATGATATGGCTTGCAGATATGAAAGATCAGATATTGCAGATTTGAACCACATTTGGGATAATGAAGGAGACACTGATCTCTTTCAGCTTTTGGTATCTGCATTGTGAGTAGCTTTATTTCTAGCTGTTCACTTCTTCATTAGTCCTCCTGTACATTGTTACTCTTATTTCACCTTTTCCTCAAATAGCATCCAGAAGCTTCCACAAAAACCTTTATTAAAGGTTAAATTATGCCTTAACTGAAACTAGGTGCTCTGAGATCACTTACGCAACATTAATTTTTGCAGGGCGCCTAAGCTGAGTGTGCCACTTGCACAATTAAACCAGTCTCCAATGGTGCAGAGACCCTCCTTGCCTAAAAAAGTAGAAATTGATCTGTCTGCATCCAGAATGTATCAGATGCACATCAGCACAGCACCCCTCGTTTACATAAAGTGAATACAGCAGGGCACACTTGGTTTGCACACAGGGCATTAATTTAAAGTGTCAGGTGACAAACCAGAGGACTTGGTTCGTCCTCTGCAGCTTGCACGAAGTTACAGTGGCAATACTGGCGCTGCACTTTACTCTGAAGAAAGTAATAACGTGCTTCTGAGACCCACTGTCTTCTGTTTCTATCCTATTGGTGGTTTCAGTTCACATCTGACAGCACAGTTTAAAAGACAATAGTTGTCTAATCCCCTCATCTCTATGAAGCCATAAATCTAATACCCCCATCAACCAGAAAATAACTCTATGGAATCTGGACTGGTTACTCAGAAAGGACATTATTTTAATCTTTGTCTGTTGAGTTTAGGTTTTAAATGTAAGCACCTCAAGGCAAAAAACACTTTTGAATCTATATTTGAAACGTGATATACGTTTTGCAAATAGCAAATACTCTGGTTTGACTGTTTTGGAAGCCCAATAGATGCAAAACCTATAAAAAAGATAAATAGGCCACAAACCTAATCCAGACTTCCATGCAGTTGAAATGTCTCTTTGGGTTAATGGCAATTAAGATTAACAAAACTTGGCCCTTAATTAGTTTAAATATTATGCAATTATTAGAAGATTATGCTAGTGGATATTAACAAAATAGATGATCCACATGGATCTTACTCAGTTTATTTGAGACTTCAAACCCGGCTCACACTCTGTTTGCAATGTCTAGAAAAATGTATCACTGCAAGAAGAAAATGTTTTCCAGAAGTACTGTGCTCCAAACAACAGAATTTGTCATGCTATAAAAGACAGAAAGGAAAATTTCTGTTGATTATTCCTGAAATTCCCATTATCAGAAGCAAAGCTTTGTGAGGAAATTACCTTAAGCTATCCCCAGAAAAAATTCTAAGGAAAAGATAATCAAAATAATGCAGGAATAATGAATGTGCAGTATGCAAGAATGTCATTTCACCACTCAACTCTAGAAGTCTCATTCATCTATGCCAAGGAACAACAGAAAAAAAAATATGAGCATTTTATTAGCCATTGTAAATGAAATATAATATTAATTTCATGTACATAATCTCCATTACTGCAACATACATATAACTGGTGCAATTAAGTCAATTAGGCCAAAGCTACAAATCAGGTGCCACCATGAGAAATATAAAATGGGAAGTAACACTGAAAATATTAAAAGTGAATAGCAAGGCAGCAGTAATAGGGACAGGCTGAGAGAGGAAACGAAGGATGGGAATAAGAAAGTCTTTGAACCAGATAATAACAATCAGAGTAAAACAATCCACAGTTATAAATAACGTATTTCAATACAAACATGTAAGCACAAACTGCCTTTAGATCCAAGTAGGCTTTCACTAATGATCAACTAGAAAAAGTAATAGAGGCTCTTAAATTCATACCTAAGGTATGCAGTTTAATATTGCATTTCAATAGCTTTTCTGACTTGACATATATTACTTCTTCTCTCTTTTCCCTTTGACTCAGCTGCTGTACAGAAGACCTCGTCACAACACAAATTAAATACAAGAACAATGTGTAGCTTCAATAGAGAATTAGGCTGGTAAATGCATACATTCATCCTTGCAGCCTTCTCCCCTCTGCCCCCTGCTCATTCCTTCCCCACACCAACCAAAAATATTACACACGTGTGCACACAAATATACACACACGTGCATATTATCAGCTTTATGCAATGAGAAATATGTTAATTTACTTAGCATGGCAAGGCACATTTGGTGAGTGTGGATTAGCTAAAATAACAGAGGGGAAAAGCTGGGGTAAGCAGGCTGAAGCCCTGTGTGTGGCCAAGGCAGCGGGAAGCAAGGCAGAGAGAAAGAGAATGAACCCAACAACACAACAGTGGAACAGGCAGCTGGCCTGAGATGCTAATTCAGCGCTTTAACAAATCAATGCCACTTGAAAAGTACAATGCGAGCCCTCACTGGGTAGATGTCAGGGGACTGAGAAAATGCATTCTCAAGTATTTCACATTAAGAGGGAATAATGTGTTAATTTATAACTCTTCACCCTATACACTTGGATTATCCATCTGTGTCAGTGATTTGACTTCTTAAATTTATCAAAAACATGCGCAAAGGGAGGCATCTTCTGCTAAAGCATGGGGAAATAGCGATTCAGGAACAGTCTGCCCTATTTTGCTGTTGGGTGGACGGCTGGAGGGGTTTTTTTTCTTTTTTCCTTTTTTTTCCTTTGGACCCTTTGGTCAAACGAAGGCCTTGCCTTAGTGGTGGCTGATTGCATTAGGTGCCATCCGTCAAAAGTGACACCACAGAGCAGCAAAATCTTGAATCAGCAACCTGAGATGCCATCATCGGAATTTAGTTTAAGGAAACTTGGCAAAATCCCTCTGCACACCTAGCAGAAGAGAAGCTGCTACGATTAAAATGCTGTTCTAAATGCCAGCTGAGATCCACAGATGCTGCCTGAAATACAAAGGAGAGGAGGCTGGGGAGGGAGAAGTAAGTTGGGTTTATTTTGAGATGGCATGTATGTATGAGGAGCTTCTATGCAGTCTTGAAGTGGAACTGTCACAAGAAAAGTATTACTGATTTGCTTGAGGTCGGGTTCTTGAAACTGTTTCTTGACAAAAGATGTGTTTGTTTCAATTACAGAGACAACACCATTTCATATGCAGAGAGAAGTGAATGTCAGCCCAGAAAACAGATCAAACCTAAATTGCTTTTGTTTGTCTGTTTCAAGTTGTTTGTTTGTGTTTTTTTAATTTATGTATTTATTGGTAAACTTTGCATTAATTTAAAGTGTCAAGCTACCTGCATGAGAATGAAGTCCGGTTTATGTCAACTGAACATATATGTCATGGACAATGGCAGTGTACCTTGCCACATAAATATCTTCATCATAATGCAGAGAAGCAAAATCCAAAGGAGCAATAGGGATAAAATGTACTAATTAGGATTAGCTCAGTAATATCTTACAAAAAGCTATAGTGCTTTCTGACCAGCTTCAAACAGTTACCCATCTATAGGTTAGATATTAACAAACAAAACAAAATTTAGGCAGAGAAAATAATTTCTAAAAATTCCTGGAAAGCATGAGTGGCTTGTACCATTTCAGATTAAATTAAATAGTCATGGACAACTTTCTAGGTGCTTGCATAATTGCCATTTATATTTCCTTATATTGGTACTACACAACACATACATTGTTGGAAGAATTTTTTTTTGGTCAATTATACAATTGCAATAGAAACAGACACTCTCTTAATTTTAGAACATTCATATGTAAATAATATGCTGATGAATGGAAATTAGATTCTATAGATGATACATAAGTAGCCACATCTAGTAAATGGAAATGCTACTTCACTTAAATGGACCTCAGTACTACTGCCTTTGCCATCCCTTGCTTGCCTAGTAGAGGCAGGAACCACATAAGATAAGGATAGGTGGCCTTTCAGGGGATTTCTGATAATTGTGAAATTAACCTGGTGAAGTACACAAGCTGGAAAATAAATCTAGTTTTGACTGAAAAATGTTTCATAATTTCATTCTCTTGTATGGGTGCTTTGCCTTTTCTTTCTGTTTTTTTTTTTTAAACAAAGAACTTGGAAATACATATTTTCCTTTCCATGAAGAATGCAAAATTATTTTCTTGCAAAACAGAAATCCCTTAAGAAGCACTTCATATTTTTGGCACTGTGTACCTCTTTTCCTTCTCCTTGTATGAAACCTTATGAAGGATATAACATGCATGCTTCATAGGCTTGTTTAAAACCTGAAAGGATCCTGAGGGGGTCTTTAGGTCTGTTTATTAATTATAACCCAGAAAGGTACCACATATGTGCACTGATTGCAGAAAGTCTGCATCCTAGCCTGCATTGCACAAATTTCTAATCCTGTCTGTCCCATCCAGACTTATCCCTAATATAAGCTATCTATTCTTATCATTATAGTACATTTAATCCCCCTCTGTTACTCCCCTCCCCTCCTTTCTGGACTCACCTAAGGGGTTAAAAGACTAGAGTACATTTGTGACTTGTCAGTGACATATAATACCCAGGTCCTTCATGCAATCAACTTTTACTTGACATGTATTTGCTCATCACAGGACCCGCATTACTACTGGGAAAATGAAGAAAAACCTAAATTAACACTTGACATTCAATATGGTCAAGTCCTTAATTGGCTGGGCTTCCTGAGAAAGCAATTTTCTATTCCCCAAACTGTTCGTGTGTCATGTGTGGAGTGCAGCTCTTGGCCATCACTGCTGTCCCTCGCTCACTCTAATGAGAGCAGATGAATTAGTGCTACGTGACACGATTTTAGCAGGGCTCCCTCATTCCCTCCCCCCAGTCCTTTTCCTCTGTTAGTGACAGCTGTGTGGCGGGGGGTGGGGACAAGGACACTAAGAAATGCCAATTCAAACAGTTGTGTGAAGACTGAATATTTTTTTAAATATTAAGTATTTTCTTGATATTCCTGGAACCTTGAAATTTAAAGGAGTAAGAGGATGTAAAAGGAGATGCAGCAGTATAAAGATATAAGAAATTAGCTGAGTTTGCCTGGATACAAATTAACTTCCAGCATCTCTCGCATCCCTCTATTAACCTGTAGCAATCTAATTAAAATGGAAATTTCCTACTGGAAAAGTAGTTTAAAAATATTTACAGAGTTGCTTGCTAAGTGAATTTGCATTTTTTAATGTATTTTTCATGTAAATAAAAAAAAATCATTTCTACAGCATGCTTCCCTGTATGACAAAGATCATGTACTACAAAAGAACATTTGTGTTTCTATTTGGAAATGACATCCATTGTATTCAATTCATTTTTAGTATATGGGAAATTTCTTTCATCCAGGATAGTACTCCTCACTTCGCAAAATAATTTTAAATTCTAATAATGGTTTAACTATCTGGAAACCAATGGAAATCCCATAAAGAGCCCAAGTCCTTCCTGAGTATTTGTTGACTGACAGACAAATGCATACTGCATAATGCTAACATAAAAACAAAACAAATTAAAACAATGTATAAAAAATGGAGTTTCAGCTGGTATCAAGGGTAATAAACTAGGAAAAAAGGAGACTACAGAAACAACACATTCAAAATAAATTAAAGTGCCCACCAAAAAAACCAAAGCATATAAATACTTGAACATGTATTACTGAAAATGTACAAATGATTGCAAAATATTTCAAGGAATTCTATGAGACCATACTTTCACTTGACTTCTTAAATGCAACAGAAAAAGCAACATGTGAGTCATATACTATGAAAACTTTAAAATTAAGCCTCATATTGCACAATCAGTTTAAGCAAAAAAATTGTAAGAGTTATATTAACAGTATAGATGAACTTGCCTCAGGAAGTGCCTTTATCTCAGATCAAAAATCGTAGCTTTGGAATTTGCAAGTTATCTCTCCGAATCTGAGCCTGGTCTTGAAAAGTCATATTACCTCAATAATATAACACACAAGTGCAAACTTTTAGTTACAAAGTAGAAGAAATATATTTTTTTGCTGTAAAATACATGCATTATCCAAAACAGAAATGAGATTTTTCACTGTGTGTTTCTGCACCTATGACAAAGGTGTGCTGATTTTTATGGCTATGGTTGTAAATATTTCAATAAAGCAACAACAATGGTGTTTAAGCCTCACTTTTTCCTATTTGCTTTGAAAACACCCTTTAAACATTTCAGTGTTTTCAAACTACACTGAATGAACACAAACAGCTTTGGACACCAAAATTTCTAGAAGGCTTTAAATGTTCCTCTTTGTCAGATGCTCTAATAAGCCCTCGAAACACAATGAAAGCTCTAAAAGGCAACTATGATAAAAAAATAAAATATCAGTCATTCTCAGTGTTACATCTTCCCACAAAAGAAGAGCAAAGAACAGGACTAGACCACCGACCATACCTGGATTAGCAGAATGCTAAACTTCAGAGCACCTCACTGACAACAAACAATTCCACATTTGAAGCACTTGGTGAGGAGAGAAGTGGTTAAGGTTTCCCTTTAGAACAAACCCCAAAGTTTACTCCTATAATTTTTTCAAGAAACAAGTACTGTAGCAGAAGCATCCTCAAGAAACAAAGGGCATAGTGATCTAGCTAATAGTGTTGTGGTGACCTTTGAGACACTGACTAGTCTGTCAAGCACCATCTGTGATATGTACAGCATAGTTAAGAGGAAGATTATTAGCTAGCCTAGAAACTGAAGAGCCATTTCAGTCTTAAAAAGAATATGAACTAAATTCATTGAACCTGTGCAGCCTGAGCATGCAGCACCTTTCTTAACACAGGTTAAGAAAGCCTTCCACTTCACAGGATATGATCCAAGGATTATGTTGAATACATGGCACCTCTCATCTTAAATTCATCCTGAGATTGGGAAAACTAAAATCAAAGAGGCACTATACCACAAATCACCTTTACTATCAGCAGTATCTTCTGTCAACACATATCACAGATACAGTAAAGTTCCTAGGAAACTCAGGACTACTCCAAAATAGCATAGAAAGACATGCATTAAAAAAGCCTTAGCATTCCCTAAAACCATTAATCCTATCTGGTGTAGGATATGCAGCACCAGCACCTTGATTCAGCATGCTCAGATTTTAATCATGTAACCTCCTTCACATTGCTGGACGAGAAGTAGAAATGACAGCAAATAATGGGTCAGAGGAACTACTTGCTGCTAAACTGAAAAGCTCCTTTCCTTACTGCCTACAGTAAAACAGCCCATTAAGAGTTGTTTTTTGATTAAAAACAAGTAAGTAATTTCAACTATGGCAAAGTGACATGTTTTAACTTGACATCTTGTTAAGGATGAGTACCCTGTGAAGCTCATGAAAGAGTGAAGAGATTCAGTGGAACACTAGGATTTACTATATATACTCAATGCCACTGTCACTTCTGTGCAAAACATGTCAACCCAGAAATATCTGACTCAACAGCCCTAAGGTTATTTAGAATAGAAAGTGAGATTTTTACATGTTTCACTTTGATGCCATGAAAGCAGCTGCATTAAGTTCTCTCAGTGGTTTTTAAAACCCAAATAAAATGCTTGCTCTGTGTTTTAAAAGTTACTGTGAAAATGTGTGCCACCCACCCAGTCAGTAATAGCTTACATTCACCATTTTCAGAAAAGATAAACACAGCAGAGAAGGAAATGATAATATAAAAACAGCCTGGCACGTGAAATGAGGAAAAGCATTGTAGAGTATCTGGCAAGACAAAGCACACAAATGTTATTTTGTGAAAATTAATAGCATCTGAAATTATACTCCTGTCCCAGTACTCTCACCCAACCTCATGCCCAAATTAAAAGTATTTTATCTAATTCCCAGTTGAGAAGGTTGCTAAAAGTGGTAAGTCACAGCTGTCTTGACATCAAACTTCTTGAACACAGAATATCAACGTCACACAACACACTTTGCAGATGCTTTGTTACAAGCAGCACCACTCACTTGATTTGAAATTCCTAAACTAGTTGTAAAATAAACTGATAGTCTACAGCTTCTTTGTCAGTTAAAGTCTTATTTACAGTTCTGGAAACAGAGAAACACTTTATTATGTTTAAACTTATCTGCATTTTGATTGGAATTTCACAATGACCAGTGGGTCAACTCAGTGGTACCTCAGACAGAGGTACTAAGGCTGAGAACAGAACCCACTTATTCATCATTTTATTTAGATATTCTCCCTTTCATTCCTATTGAAATCTCTAACACAAACAAATTCCGTTTAAAATACAAACTAATTAACTATCCATTCCTTTTAAAAGAGTTGGTATAATGCTGATACCTGGCTTGCCTCAAGATTTTCAATTATGAACAGAACTTATCTTTCCCTGAATACAATAAACAAAAAGGCATTGGACATCAAATTCTGCCCACCATTAAATGGTGCTTGCTCACAGCATATATCAATATTTGCTTTGATACACCTTGTTTCAGAAAACTGTACTCTCATAACACTTTTCTTCAGTCAAGAGAATATCAGCTATCTATATGAGCAAGTCTGCTGTAATTGATTGTATGGAAATTACAGCACTGCTGTAGCATCTGCACAGTAACTTCACTTCAGAAGATGGAGATCATTTCATCCAGTTCCAGATATGTAATTTTAAAATTTTTCTGGAGCTAAAAGCATTGGCTGCGACAACTTGCAAAAACCAATGACCGAATTTAGTGCTTTAATAATGACTTTAATAATTTCAGCAAGGTTTTATCTTCACAAAGATAGTGACTTTCTAGACCACATCTATCTAGCAAATAATGCTGACTTCTGCCACATGTTTTGAGTGGTTTCATGGTAGTCAATGACTACCACAAATAAAACTTAGTGCAAAGCTCTCGCAGTACTGTTCCTTATAGAGGTGATGAGCAAACATATTTCAGTCCAAGCAGAATTCTGGGAACATGTTTCCCTTAACTATATAGTTATAGTAAGTTGACCCAAAAGCCTACACTGAAATTCAGGTAGCATTTTCAAACCCTCACTTTGTTTTTTAGTATTTTAAACTACAGGAATTTCTATACTCTTGGGGCCTGGATACCTACATTTCTAGAAGCCAATTTCCATATCTACAATATGGTAGCAGAAGAAAAAATACCCTGAATTCTAATCTGAAGAACATCATGAATAAGAACAATATTTTTAAAAAATTATGTATTTACATATTTTATTTGGTACTGTGGCACCACTGATGGTTTTGCCATTCTTTTCAGTGAGTCTCAAAGAGCATGAAATTCCTTATGAATCAATTACATGCTTAAAAATATAAAGAGGCTATGTATGTTAGCTACCTGAAATTATTAAAGATAATATAAGAAAAATGCATTTATAGTAGGTAAAGCAAGATACAGACAATTTTTAAGATTGAATTATTTAGGTCTCTGATTGTTGTAAGCACCGCAGAGTTAGCTTCTGGAGAAATTTCCAAGTGGAAAGTATAATGTTTTTAGATATGTCCAGTCTCAGTGCTACAGTGGTTATATGAATACATTATTTACATACTTTATTAGTTTAAAAATTATTTACAACGATACTGTATCATTGCAATGTGGATTTTTGCATGGAGACTAGAGTGTGTTATAATTAATTCAAAGGAGAAAGAAAGAAAGAAAGGGTTACAGAATCCACAAAAAGCATGCAGTCGAGATTCAGACTGGCACACAGTGTGTGATAAAAATCAAATATGGAACATAATGGGACATATGGAAACATATCTTTTGTGCAGGGAAGGATGAATCACGAGTTCACAGCTGGAATTTATGTGGATCCTTATTTAGTGGAGCATCTGTAGCCACTGTTTAGCTACATTCCCACATCAACAACAAAACAGTGCCACAGAAGAGAACACATGCATCAAGCTCCAGCTGGTATCTGCGCCCACCACTCCTTTCTTTTCCCTGAAGCCACATTTAGTCAGTTTTCTTTTTACAGTTTGTAGGTGTATAAACATGCATATGTAAGTCAGTAAATTAAAAAAAAATGCCACACCTGACCACTGCTGAATTTTGGAAGGGATAGGGATGTGGTATAAAAAGGACAGGCTCAGGAAAAAAAACAAAACATACAATCATTTAAAATCTGCCCCCTTTTTACAGTGTTACTTTTGCATTTACAAATTTAGGTATTTCATTAACTTTGCATGTTAGAAAAGTTTTATTTAAGTTTGGTATCATTACAAAAGCCATTAAAAACATAAATTTAAAAATCATAGGAATCATTATTTATTTGGGTTTGTTTGTAGAAAACCAAATTTCAACTTCCTCTTCATAAAACTGCTTATGGATGGAATTGCTTGAACATTTTCACACCTGATTTTTTTTATCCTCAGCATTAAAACAAAGCAATAAATATTAGTAAAATAAAATAAGCATGTGGAGAAAGACATAATTTTATGTCTAAGTCCTTTCATGCAAGAGTTACATAAATATCATAAAGATATTTATGTAACATAAAGATATTTAAATTGGGTGAGTTTTGTTTTGGGGGGTTTGTGATGTTTTCCTTTTTAACATCATTGATGTCTATGCTATGAGTTAAATAATTTTCTTCCACTGCCTTCTGAAAGATTTAATAAATGAAGAGATAGATTAAGAAACCATACATTTTTATGCAAGATTAAAATGGCACTTTAAATTTTTAAAATGTATTAACTATCAGAGCTATTGAGCATTGAGTTATCAGAGGATTGTTTTTTTAAACTAGATATACCACACAGTCTCTTGTAAGTGTAAGTGTATAATTAAAATTTTGAAGAATCTAGACTTTAAAGGTCATGCTTTTACAAATAACACATTATCTGAAACTAGAGTACAAAGCTTTAATTTGTTCCCCAAATTTTACTTCTACAATTATTTCTTCATTCAATATTTAACATGCTCCATCACAGAAGAAGCAAAATCTGAATTATGTTTTTCTTGAGGAAAGACAGTGGGCAAAACCCTCACAACAATTCTGCGATTATAGAAGTATACTTGTATTGATTTCAACGAGAAAAGGAGTAGGCACTTAAAATTACAATCTTCTTGTGTTGTAAAGAATTGGTTTTCCACAGAAAACCTTTGCATAAGCAGAAAATTTTGAGATACCTGGTGTTTCACCTATAATTGTGTACTGACAGGGTGACTAACTCAATGAAGCTTTCACCACAAGATAATAGATAGAAATTATTTTAAATAAATTTTCAGATGGGCCTGACAATGTTGAAAAAATACTAGCCATGTTTATTATTGTCTGAATATTTTCCATATTCTCACCCATGTTCTAAACCCCAGCTTTTGCATCACTTCTTAGATAATCAGACTGGAAAGCCACTAATGAAACTACCCTCATTAAAAAAAAATACATTAGCATGTGTACCAGCTTTATTTTTTCTCAATTTTTAACGAGAAGAAAACAAAAAATGCCACTTTACAATAATTACAATGCCAAAACTGGAGAAGTACCATTTTCCTTTAAATGAAAATTCACTCATGAGAGACACTACATTTGTCAAGTTCTTGTAAATAAATTATTTTGTAAATAAATTATCTAAGCACTAATTTAATATTGCAGCTTATACAAACAATTTTTTGTAATATTTAGGGGAAACAATGTCTTCAGAATGCTGTATCTAAAGGTTAAAACCCCCCACATTTTCAACTAAATTTAAATGTTTCAGTTGTATTTCTTATTTATCCTTGCAGAGAAAAATCAAAATCTCAGTAGATTCCCAAGCAATATTTTAAGAGGTCTTTTGAAATAGTAT
The DNA here is from genome assembly GCF_028551555.1 of Melozone crissalis. Taxonomy (NCBI): domain Eukaryota; kingdom Metazoa; phylum Chordata; class Aves; order Passeriformes; family Passerellidae; genus Melozone; species Melozone crissalis. The sequence goes on along the minus strand of NW_026535783.1, from coordinate 41,561,906 downwards.
AATAACATTCTATTTAGATGATTTTTGTCTTTTGTGACAAAATTATTTTGTTTTATAGGAGGAGGAAATCAAAGTAGGAATACAGTGGATATTATACACTAGAAACAAATACAGCCAGTCATACACATTTTACAAATTTAAAACAGTGTTTACTATTCAGCTGTCACTATAACAGTAAAAACCCAACTTTTTTTAAAGAATAATACAATTATAAAAAAAATGCTGTAAGTAAAATGTATGATAATGAGATCCCATGTCAGACAGACAGATGTCCCTTATTTCTATACATAAAAAAATACATATATAGGGTGAGTTGAGGGCTTTTTTCCTAGCAGAAAGGAAGTCATTGACAGACTCCAGGTTAAAATATATTTTCTTCTGATCTGACCATTCACTCATTCCCTTTCTCTCTCTTCCCCTCCCCGCCCTAAACTGAACTTCAACATTGCATTAACAATGGACTAGCGGATAGGAGGCTCTATTAAAATGAGTAACTCACTGTGTAAGGTACTTCCTTTGCAGTATGCTCCATCTGCATGAAGCCAATGTTTTGGTGTGCTGTCTGCTGCTGTAACTAGTTCTCTCCCAGATATCAACGAAGCTGTGCATACATTCTATTTTTTTTTATGCAAATTATGGCTTTGGAGAGGTCATGTCTCAACACCACTGAATTAATAAGCAGCCAATGTGTGATATAAATAACATATTTAAAATCATCCATCAACTTTCAGATTATTACATTGTTTACAGAACGTAATCAAAACTGCTAATGGGTAGCTCTTACTGGGCATTTCTTTATGCCATTCTGCATGAAGATGCAGAAAAGCATATGAATAAATCTCTTTCTGGAGAAGTTTGTAAAAAGAGCACTTTTCCTGCCATCTTTAAGAACATGAGCAATTAAAATGAGCTGTTTCATAAAAGTGTTTGTACACCAATGTTTGAGTTACACTTGAGGAACAGTAATTCAGAAAACAGATTTCTGTCCAAGGCTTTGAAAGGTAAAAGACCCCCACTCTACTCCAAATCCTGAAAAAAATCTATAAATAAGCAACATTATTTAATCATGAGCAAGATACAGAATCCCTACAATTTTCAGAACAAATGATAGAATTTTTACACAGTTATGTTTTTCCTGTTTTAGTCACAGTAACCCAGAAGTTGGTTTTGCTTTTCATACCTGTTTTCCACAATCCTTTCTTCTGCGCATTCTAATTTAAAAGAAAAACTAATATTAGATAAAGCAACACATAATTTGACAGCCTACCAGTTAAATTCTGACAGGGTCAATAAAATGAGAGCTTGCAGGAGTCCCAGATGAGGAACACTTTCATGAATGCCTCCATTGTGTAAACTCTCCGTATATCCTGCCTGCAAATGACAGTCATATGCCACCAGCTGCAGGAGGCATTCCAGCAATGTCAACTGCTGTGGGGCATTAAGGCAGGGTACATGAGTTGGTACTTTTTAATATTTTTCCCTGGCTACTGCGAGAGCTGTCACACTTTACTCATTTAAGTGTTATTTTTTTAAAGACTACACTGTTTATTTAGAAATGTAAGAAAATATATAATTAAAGCCTTGGTAATGGAGCTCCTCATTTTAATAGTAGTTTTATTATATAAAGCCAGCTGGAAGCAATTATTTTTTCCTTGCATACTCTTCATTAGTTTTTACCTCCCTCCTCCCCAAGACATCTATTTCAGATGTTCTTATCAAATTTATGTATTTTAAAAAGTAAACTGTTCAGGGAACAAACAGCTACTAAAAGAAGTTATGATACGAAGTGTGAAAACACGTCCACTACTCAGAAAAACTGCTGCCACCACTTCCGAGGAGACTGCTTTCCTATGAATTGCACTTTACAGATTGCCATAAAATTTTTAGAGAATTCCTGCAAGAAAGAAAAGGCACATTTTTAATTAAGAACTAAGTCTGAACACAGTGATAGAGGTTTGTAGGTTTGATTTGAACAGCTTAATTTGCTTTTGAATAACTCACTGAAGTCCAGTCTGATTTATTTTTGTCTACTAGGTCTGTGTGGAATAAAATAGTATTCAAGTATTGCATGAGTTTAATTTTCCCATTTTTCTTGATATTTTCATTGTAAAATAAAATATTTGATATATTGAGAATAAAAATACAATGAGGATTTTTTTTTTCAAACATTAGCAATGCCTTGGCTAAGAAATTGTACAAAGTAGAGGTCAAATTGAAATGCTTTTCACCACCTTCCATGTGATAATCCAGCACATCACACATTTATACCGTTTTTTGCATACAGACATACTAAAATATAACAACACTGAACTCTCCATGTCAGCATTTACATTAAACCATCCCTGGAAGTGATGCTTCTCCTCTCTGCCCCTTATGTCTTCCTACAGACCCTTATAATCAAGATTGCTTTAATTATTCAATTACTAGCAAGAAGACGTCTTCTTTTAATACATATTCAGATATAGATACAGAGGAAGAAAAACTGCAGGGAAAGAAAAATGAGGAAAGACATAAATAAATAAAGGGTATCAATAATGATCTATCATAAAATGACATTTTGCCGTTGTACTTCCGCAGGAGCCGTAACATCTCACAAGACATCCCTCTGAAAGCAGCAATAAAACTGCAGTACAGTACACAAGGTTTTGTATTCTGTGCAAGCAAAGGGCAATGAATATGCTAAAAGAAAATCAATCTGCATAAAAAGATCTGACAATAACATCTTCTGGTTGGTTTTTACATGTATATATTTCTAATGAGAAAACAGAGAAGAAAGAACACTTTGGGAAGCCAAATTTTTATGTAAACTAGAATAATTCCTGTCAAAATGCTACCTTATTGATTAAATCACCCTTTATTGTTGCTATTTTTTCTTTGGAAAAGTTTGCAATTTCAGTTAGCAAAGAGTCCTGTAAACATTTCTTCTCCAATTTTTTTCATGTTGAATTATCCTGCCCAAATTTCATTCTGTGATTTCCGGTTGGAAAAATACAAAAGTTCACAGATATACAGAGAGCAACCATAATTTTGCACTGGTAGCTTCCAAGGTAACACACAAAAAAACTGAGCTTTCAGTAAAAGAGACATAAAGCCACACAGAAGCCCATAATGTCTAAAAGCTCACACCTGACCCAGCTTTAACAGAGAACCTTGTTTAATTTCTGGATTTTAATAAACCAGGAAAGCAGGTTTAGATTTCCTTAAGAAACTGCAACTGCTCTTTTTTTTTTTTTTTTTTTTATTTTGTTCCTTTCCTTGGTGTCTAAGTAATAGAAGAGATTAAAATACACAAGAGCAACCTTCTCTACCACCACAGAATCTTGTCTTGCAAAATATCTGCACATTTAGCTCCATAAAAGTTACACGTGTACAGAAGGTTTATAGAATTGAGCTCCACTTACAGCTTGCTCTGAAGGCTAGCACACTGCTATCTGTGATTCTGTACCTAAACTATATGTTGTCCTTGATGCATGACAGAGCCTTCAATGACATGAATGGAAAACACATGCTTGGGTCACAGTGAGGATGTGATCCTTTATATTCTGATTTCCTCTTACTAGTACACCAAGTGTTGAATTGTTCAGATGAAAAGAACTAAACTTTTCAAAGCTAGAAGATTGCATTTTAAAGACACCAATCTTTAAGGAATACATTAAAGAATGCATGGAGAAAATACACATCATGAGATTCAGGTAATCTATCTCTTTCCCTAGAATTCTGGTAAAATAGAGTTTGAAAAGAAATACCACAAATAAACAATTTGTGTTCATTAGGTGTGTCTTGCTGTTCCCTGGGTTGCTAAAAATTACTGAGGAAAAGAACAATTAAAGCACTGTTTTCAACATTAATTGCAGTAGGTATCACAAAAAATAGACAGGCATTTACCATGTCACTCAAATTCTTTTATAAGGGAAATATTCCAAATCCCACAGGTAGGCAGACTGCAGCACAAATCTCTACTGGTGTATTTGTTTTGTGGTCCATTTTCAGATAAGCACCACCTCAAATAGTACAGTAAGTTTACCTGCCAGTTACAGAACATTTCAACTTCAATGACAAGCTCAGAATCAATTTTCTCACTTTCCATAAAACTTCTCCAAGTACCGCTTATTATTCACTTTGTAAGAGCAGATTGCTGAGTTCTGTGTGGTGCATGGGAGGGAACAGCACGATCGTAATCATGACATTTTCTTTTCTAAACTCCCATGTTCTCTAAGTGGCAGATGACACTCTCCTTTCCTTTGCACAAGTGCACAGATACGCATCATCAGTAGAGGATGGGAATGCAGTGGCTTCCCGAGAGAGTCAGGATAGCATCAATGGTATACTGTTAGCAAGTTCACACTGATCAAAGCAATTCTGAGATGCTCACCTCCTCACCCTCCAAAAGAGATGGCCTTCCTGTGACAAAATATTGTGTGACACAGTCATGTAAGTGGCACTGTTTTCTCTGTCAGTGAACAAAAATAATTTAGAAAACAGTTGTCAAATATTTCAATAAAGGAAAGGAGGTATTAGGGCATTACGATAATGAGTGGGGTGAAGAGTAAAGCAACAGATGCCTGTCCATTGGCTGATGTACAGTCTCTTATCTTGGACATTTGTTACACAGACTGATGTTAAACTAAAGAATACATTTTAACTCACTGAAAAACTGCACATAAACACACAGAAATTTATTATATAAAAATACTTTTTAAGTTTACTCTTTTCTACAGGTCAGCCGGGCGTAAAATAAACCCCTTGATTAGAGTTTCTCTAGATGCTGAAATTTTGCCTCTACACTCTCTGAATCATAGCAAAAAGCTGCATTACTGGTTCTCTTTCTGAACTAAATGATTGAGACAGTAACAGTGGAATTCTCCCTTTCTCCCTCTTCTCTGTTTCAGTCTTCTCCTGTTTGAGCCAACATGATTCATCACCTCCTGGGTATACTAGGAGCCCCAAGTTTGGAAATTCTTTTAAACTGTGAAGAAACATTAGTCTACAAAGCAAATCCTTTTACAATAGCACAGGCACTATTGTTCAAGAAAAATAACTGAGCGAAGGAAGCTACACACAGCACAGGTTTTGAGCATTTCTAGTAAGAAGCAAGTGCTCTTTAAAGCTTTTGTTTCTGATTCTACTTTATGACGGCAGTTCTGTATCAGTGAACAGGGTGTTCCTTAGCAATCAGCACAGTGTCACAATGACCTGGCAAATGCGAATGCTTTCACTATCACTACAGTCCTTGCAATCTTGCCTCAGCTGTGACCCATTCACTTTTGCCCCAACTTCACTAAGATGCCTTACTCAGCATCTAATTAGTTAGGGAAGATTTGCCTTGGCTCTTAACCCTGACACAAGAGCAGGAGACTCTGCTGCTGTTTTATACCAAATCTGTTCCGTCACTACATTAATCAAATCCCTATAAAATTATACATGAATAAATAACTACTAAAATAGAAATAAAAAAATATAAAATTGTGTATTTTAAATTGTTAAACACTAGTACTTATTGCACAATATATATTTAAGCATGTGATTTAATATGTTTCAATGATTCATGCAGATTTTACAGTTTTGTGCATACATATCTCAAAGCCCTGACAGTGTTAGCACATCATCAACAGATACAGAATGGCTCAAATATGTTCAAACACTGTATGTGTATATGTTCAAGATTAACACGTATAGAAAAGAACAGGAAACAATGTGCTGTATTTTAGTTCTCCTTTAAATACTGAACACAGTGAGAGAAGCTGTTGAAATGGATTTTTACTTTTGATCATGTATCATGCACATAGCTATGTATCTATCATTGCATGTACTTGTATGTCTAGTTGTCTATGGTACACAAAACATCCTGCATTTTTGTCAGGTACAATATCTCCCAATGTTTCTATTCTGAGGTACATTGGAAACAGCAAGAAATTCTTGAGGCAAATATTTTTTATTTGATAAAAGGACAAGTACATGTTTAAACCATGCTTTACCAAAATACCCAAAAAAATTAAAAGCAAGTGTCTGAAATAAGACAATGTAACTGATAAATCTTCTAAATTCATATTAGCACATGAACTTAATCACAAGCAGCATAAAAAAGGAGAAAACCCTACCGGGGCTCAGCTAATCTTTAGAATGTGAGATTCTTTAGGTGTGAGAGAGATATATATAAAAAATTATAAGATTATTATATTTGCTGATTCTTATTTACAAAGGTGATTGTTAGCTACTTTAAGCTATGAAATGCGTTTTACCAAAGCCAATCTTCCTCTCAAAATGTTCATAGTAAATCAATGTATGGTATTACAGCCTGTTGTCAAATTAAGTTTGAACTCTTTTCACATGTACGTAGTTACATGCTACAGTAAAACAGTTAATTACTTAATAAATGTTAAAATTGCATACAACCTCTATGACCAGCAACCCAGAAACATTTAAAAAGCTTTCACCTTCAATCCATTAGACATTACACTACTCTCCTATTTTTAAATACAGGTTCAATAAACAGTTTATGTGCCTATGCCTACATCAATGCTAGGAACTATCAGATGCAAGAATACAAGCACAGCTCAAAACAGGCAGTGCATGTTGTCTGCAATTTAATAGTTCTAGTAATATAAGCGCATACGCCAAATATTATAAGTATTATTTAGTTTTCCTTGGAATAAGCATGCATTTATGCAAGGAAAAAAAGCTGAATTTACTGTACCATATCTCTTGTGAACAGATGCGTCTATATTAATATACATCATTGATTTAATTTTTCGTTTTCTTGGCTTCTCGCTCACCTATCTAGAAGTGATTTCTCTGGTGATAACTAACACATCATGCTAATGAGAGAATCTAATGTACAATAGAGAAATGTCACTACTAATAATATTTGCATGAAGTTAAATAAAGCAACTGTAAGAGAATGTCAGACAGTTGTTCTTTAATAAGATACAGTTACACAATGAAATTATGTTGTTAATTTTGTTACATCATTGAGTGAATCCTAAATTACAATATAATGATGCACAGATCCATTTATAATTCTGTGTACTGCTTTTTCACTCTCATGTTGAAAATAGCTTCTGGAAAGGCTATTACCTTTTTATCTGAAATGGATTAAGCATACTTTTTTCTCAACAAAAAAGGTGGATGGTTCTGGCATTTTGTGTCACTGTGGGTTACAGCCATTTTTCTTACAGTGTCATTTCTGAAATGACTTTTAAGTATTTTAGAACATTACAGCCCTTAAGGTAAGTGGATGAAGAAAAATGGCATTTCTTATTCTGACCAATGCACAAAACATTTATGAAAGCAGACAATCACAAAAGCCTGTTTTTTCTTTTTTTAATCAATCAAGCCCAGACCTTCTTTTCTGTTGTTAACAACTCCTTGCCAGAACTAGAATGGGCAGTGCGTGCCCTGGACCTAACCAGACGAGCATGGAAAAGAAGCCAAGGGTTTCTGCTCATTCTCGACCTGTCACTGATCAAAGTGACCCAAAGAAGCACTCCTTTTTAAAAGTTAAGATTTACGCCCTTTGAGGTTATCAGACATTCTTCTGTATACAGAAGGGATGACCCCTTTCAGGCAAATCACAGACTTTTACATTGACAAAAGGTACATAGGCAAAACAATGCAGTCAAGTGGCCATGTCATAAACTTCTCACAGGTAATTTAGGATAGTATTCCTTTTCCCCTCTCACCCCACCAAAATCTAAATTTGCTCTGGAATGTGGACATACCATTTTTTATGCTTTCATTTGCGAACGAAAATAGTCCAAAAGTAAGTACCATCACACTTGTTTTTAATAGCCCAAACTTGTACAATCCATCCTAATTTTTCTAAGACACATATCACAATGAAGTTCATTTTATTCTGAAGAAAGTTATTCACTCCTATATAATGCAAATAGCAATGCAGTGTGAGTTGAGAGGTAAGAGGAGGGAGGGATTGAAAGATTTTGTTTTATTCTAAATAAATCTTCTTGCTATGCTTCGATTTTTCCACTAAAAACCTGCTTGAGATTAAGTTACAGTTCCAAGGAAAAGTAATGGTGCTCAGAGTTTGTTTGCTTCTAAAAATATGTGGAAAAGCAGCATTACACTTAGAAATTTAAAAGACAAATGTCCCTAGCATTACTGTGTATAGCTGGAAAAGTTTCACTAAACAGTTCTTTCAAACCATGCCAAACTTTGCTAGCAACTTATGCACATTTCATAACTTCATGTTATTTGTACTTGTGAAAACAATTTTTGTCAAAGCATAGGAAAAGCTGAAAAAATACTTACATTTTCAGAAGATGGACTGAAAATAATTGACTAGCAAATGAATGAAAATAGATAATAGAAAACAATATTCAAAATTTCAGTGATTTACAAAGAAACACTGGCAGTTAGACACAAATTTGCAACTGCACTTGCACACTGTATGTGCAAGACAGCAAGTTACAACAGTCCCAACAAATCAGAAATTTAAGGCAAAAATGCTATCATTAAAGAGGGGAGAAATGCATTTAGCAAAATAATTTACCCTCCTTTTAAAAGCATGATGAAAGCATATTTGCACTGGATCTGTTTAGCACATGATAAACAAACAAACAAAATATGACAGGAGATTAACAAGTATACAAACGTGTCACGAGCAGGCTTTTAAGAAATAAATCTGTTCGATGTTACCACCTTTTCAGTGCTACTGTGTATGTATGCCAATTCACACTGATGCAGCATCCACCACACATTTAGTCACTTAGTACATTACTTCTCACTTTCTATACAGAATATATGAGCATTCATGTTCAATAATGTACAAAATCCAGTTAATATTCAAGAATTAGTACATAAAAATATTACTTAAAAAGAAAAATGGCAACCATAAATAGCCTAGCTTGAGTGCATACATGTTTGGTCTGGTTTAATAAGCTAGTTGTCTCAAATTATTTTACCCTCTTACACATTGTGATGCTCTTCTATTTAGTTTTGTTTCCTTTCTTTGTCAGTGTTGAACATTTTCTGGTATTTAAAAGACCACACAGTCTAAATCTGTTGAAAAAGATCTAATACTAAACAGGCAATCTAGTGCTATCTATGTGGTTCAATCATCATTTATCAATTGATTGTTATCTGGATCTAGTTATGTTAACTCTTTTGTGGCTGAAATGTAAAGAACCTATCCTCCACCCCTAAAATTTAACCCGACTTCTTGCTAAAAGAATACAGCAGGTAATTAGGATAACTGCTTTCCATGCCATTGCCTAATATCAGTGAAACCAAACATGTTATGTATCACAGACAGGCATAGAGCTGATAATGTTTGTAAGCAGTGCGGTAGCAATTCACACTTCCTAGTGCCAAGCAGTGTTTTTGAAATGTGCATCTCTACCAGGAAATGAACTTTCTTACTTTCAAGAATGGGAAATTGAACAGAGTTGCTTATTTGCCTTACATTGATTGCATTCTATACCAGCATACTGTATCAGCAGTAATCAGGGTCCCTCTACAGGATATATCAAAATATTCCTTATTCAAATGCCTTCATCCTGTCCTGAGCTATACTGCTTAAATGGTCACCCATAGACAACCGCTATTGGTTAAAAACTAACTGCTTTGGAGTTTTTCTTGGATTTAAAGTTTGTTTTTTTTTAAATATTAAACTGTTGTTTTATGGTCAGTATTCAAGCATGTTTTGTTCCTTTAAAATAGAAAAACCTATTTACTTTCCCTCTCTTTTCTTACTGTACAACGCCTCTCAGGTAAATTAATTAATTCAATTTTGTATCCAGCATTAAAAGAAAGTCAAATATTACTACAAAAATGTATTAACTCCTCTTCTGGCTAACACAATATTTCAATTATTATCCATCAGCGTCAGACCATAATTGGAAACTAGTTTCCAGAAGGGCAAAACATCTCCTGGTAGGGAGTCACCCTGTTAAAAACCTCCAGGTTGAACTTCCCTCCCCTGTTTGAGCCCCATCCAAGCTGAAAGTTTGTCCCTCTCTTTTTTCTTTTTTTTCTCTCCTTCCCCCCCCCCCCCCCCTTTTTTTTAATCCCTTTTCCCTTCCCCTTCACCCAGAAGAGCCAAGCAATTGTGCAAAATTTACTGTAACACACAAGGCGCGTATCACCAAGTGCATGGTACAGAGACACTGGCTCCTGTGATTAATTATCAGTTATAACTGGCCTTGCAGTAACATTTTCGCTTTCCCGTCAGAACCGGCATACCAAGCTGCCTTAAACGCGGCCCCCGGTGAAGGAGCAGCTCTGGGGAGGACGCCAAGGCTCCGCTCCGCAGAGAGAGGGGGAGCGAGAGAGGGAGCGAGCGGGGAGAGGGAGCGGGAGAGGAGAGACCCGAGCACTGAAACTGTCTCCTCTAACGACCCTCAGCTCCGCGCTGGCAGCAGCTCCAGCAGGACAGCTCGTCGCTCCTTCCCCCTGAATAAAACTGTGTTCTGCCACATGAAGCCAATTATGCCGTTCTGAGGGGCCCCCTAAATTTAGTATCAGTTTGATTTTGGGGGCTTATGCACTCAGGAAGAAAAAGGAGTTTTCCTGGGATAGCAGATACTTTTATTTATGGGACGGGGGGATAGCAAAGGGGAAAATGCTGGAACAAAACAAAAGCAAAGAAAGAAAGAAAAACAATCTTACTCAGAGCAAAGCTCCATTTGGAAACTTTAAAACAAATGCTCTGCTTTTACTTAAGGCTTTAATATTTTTTTCTTCTTTTAAAAAGGAGCCCTTAGGGAAGAAATGAAGTAACCATGCACATTCCAATGACATAGTTATGACAGTTCAGAGGCTAACTATGTAGTGATGAATGAAACAAAAATGAAACGTGGAAAGAAAGAGAAAAAGGAGGGAGGAAAAAAGCACAAAAATTCCATGTTTTAAAATAAACGAAAGTAACGTACCTGTTGGGACATTCTGAATAAGAGGTTAGTGTCAGTGTTCTGCCATGTCCCCATGAAACCAGAGTCGGTCGCTGCCGTTCTTGTTCCGAACTGCATGGAGTTGTCAGTGCAGGAGTCTCTTAAAGTCAAGTCTCTTGCCCTCTTTCGCTCTCTGTGTCTCTGTGTGTGTCTGTCTCTCACATCCACTTCTGCCTCTTCTGACTGAAAAGTGAAGGTGGATTTTTTGAGCCTCTTGGCAGCGAGTAGCAGGAGTGTAGTGTAGTTAAGAAGCTAGCTGCACTGTGCATTTCATTTGGGAAGGGGGGATTCAGGGGAGAGGGTCAGAGCTTCTTTCGCACCTTCAGCAGAGAGACCCCTATCATTTATGCATAGATTGTGACTCCCCAAGCTCGCCTTTGCTCAGTTTAACAGCTGCCTGTCAGGTGTGCATGCAGCACTAAGGAGACCCAACCATCAGCTTCAAACTCTCAGCCACTGGATGTCATTGGATAGCAGAGCAAAGAGTCAACTGCACTGCTCCTCTGTCAGGCACCAAATGACATCCTGCACTAACCCTTCAGTCTACAGATACACAGATACACACACACGCACATTCTCTCTAAGTAGCACAATGATTAGAGTGAATTGGGAGGGAAAAAAAGGCTGTGGCCCTTTCCCTGTCTTTCTCTGTTTTTTCTCAACAATGCTGTCATGTACAGCATGTTATATCTGACACTTGCCTACCACACAGGATTAGCAAATCCAAAGAAAAATAAAAATAAAAAAGAAAAAGCGAGAAAGCAAGCAATTAAATACATGCACTATTAACTTACAAATAAAACATAAAAGTTGGCCTGATTATTTTCTAAATACTAGTCAGAAAAGAACTGCAGAAGTTAGCTTCTATCCCAAAAGAAACTCTTACCCAAGAGGGGGAAAAAGACATGATCCAACTTCTTTTGAAATAAAACTAGAAAGTCACACACTCATTTCATCTCTTACACCCCTCTCTCTTGTTGCCCACTGCTAAGAGTCTTAAGCAGAATCGAGAGCAAGAAAGGGTGGAAAAAATGACAAAGCTAGTCTTTCCTTTCCCTCCCCCAAAAGATCAAAAGTAGTTTTTTGGGTTTTTTTTGTTTTTTTTTTGTTTTTTTTTTTAAGAAGCTGGTGGAAGCAGATACAATACACCTTTCAAATAGTGAAGAACAAAGAAATTAACCACAGCAGAAAAGAATCTGGTCCCACACAGCTAAAAAGTAATGCAAAAAACCCAATGTTTTTCCTTTAAGATCTCCTGTATTTAAGGTACAGTAGTATACATCAAGTTAAATAATACTATTGCAATACTGCTCTTAATTACAAAGGCTTTCTAAAATTAATCTTGTTTGAAAAATTCTCTTACCCATTTCATCCTTTATATACAGAAAAGAAATCATAACTCTGCAAAAACTTCATAAATAAAACAAAATTCATGCAACCTTATAAAAAATGGCCAGAGTTTAAAAAAAAAAAAAAGTATCCTTTCCAACATAAGGAACATTCATCTTCTAATAAAATCTACAAATTTAGGAGGACAAATGTACCACTCACTGCTTTTTTCTTAACTCAGGAATAACAATAAACCTCACTCTCTGAAACAACAAAAGAAACAGAAGAGAGCTTCAGTGGCAGCTCTGTGTCATTAGTGTGCAATGAGAAAAGATGAGAAGATGTACACTATGTTGACACAAATGTGCCTTCCCCTCTAGACCCTACATCTCTTGAAAGCTTTTCTGTTAAACTTTCCTTCAGTTCAGCACCATTAAGTACAAAAAAAAAGAAGTCTCAGAAGCAGCAAATTCAATATCCAAGAAGAAACAAGGAAGAACCCCAAGAACTGTTGCTTTAAAATATATTAAGTCCACTTGTGGTCAATAAAAATATTCTCTACTGGGGAGGGGAAAATGACACTTAGGAGTCAATTGTACCAACAGTGGCTGTACCTTTACAGCTAGCTATTAGCCCCTCCAACTCCCTCTAAAATTTGCCAGCCTCTTCATTTCTGAAGTGGCACTCAGTGCCTCAGTCAAGCTGCATGCTCAGCTCCTGACCTTCCCACTAATGGCTGTTATTTGTGGGAGGCTTAAGGACACTGTCAATAGCAAGCTTCCTCCTCTCCGTTCTGCATCTCTTGTGTGCTCTCGCTCACAGTCTTTATCTCCATCTCTTACCCACTCCCCCCCCTCCCCCCGCATCGTTTTCCTGTCCTGCAGTCCTCTCCTCTCCCAGAGAATAAAACAACCACCCCCACACCCACATCCATGCACACACGCATGCATGCGCGTGCACACAAACACACACAAAATCAACTGGAGTGCAGCGGCAAGCACCTGCAGTAATAGACTCTTTTATTAAAACTGTTATTCTGCAAGACTTGAAATTCCCAGTGGATCGGGCCATGTCAAAGCCGATATAATTAACTAGAGGCTCAGCAACGGATCAATTACCAGACAAGCAAGTGATAGTGAAATCAATGAAAGATCATCAGCCACATTATCAGTGTTGCAACTCATTAGGGTAAAACTGAGAAATGTGCTCAAAGCCAGCCCAAGCAAGGTGGCATTACAAAACAAAGGGCTAATTTGGAGACCCTGCTGTGAACAATCTGTAACAGAATTAGCCTTTTTTTCCCCTAAACTGCAGAGCTAAGTAACGAAATGTGACAGACTGAGAGAAGCAGTTTATTAAGACACCAACTCCAAGTTTATTTAGTTCATAAACTCTCTCCTAGAAAATCAATACAGTCTGTACAGGGTTATTAGGCTGACTAGCTAATACATCCAAATCTGGTCTTCCCAAGCAGAAATCTTGGCCAGAATGCTACAACCTTACAAGAAATCTAAGCTCATTCAGATCACTGTATCAAAGGAGGACTATCATTTAATTGTCAAATGTGTGACTTCTACAACCCAGCTTCAGAACGTCTTGAAAATGATATATTCTCCCCCCCCCCCCCCCCCCCCCAATATGACAGAGAAGAAACAAAATTTAGTCTGTCAGTCCCAGTCCAGCTCAGGTCATCCTTAAATTTAGTGTCTCTACTGCATCTTGCTTAGCAAAATAATGCCAGCACAGAAAAAAACAAAACAAGAAATACTGAATTCAAGAAAACAAGAAATCCCTGAATTTCAAACAGGGATATGAAAAGTAGCAGTCAATAAGGAGATAAAAGTAACCAAGCAGGAAAAATACAACAGAAGCCAACCTCCTCAAGTAGCAGTTTAAGCCTCACCTAACTGTACAGCAATGAATTTGGAGATTGGGGTGAAAAGGGGGAAAGGAGGGAGGGTAGAAAGAAAAGAAGGAGAGGAGAGGAAAAAAAAAAAGCAAACCCCACAACTTTAGTATACAAGGCAGGCACAAACTAAGCATTTTCTCTCCTCTTTGGCTAGCTCAAATGAGAATCTGAAACACTATAGTCAAGGTAAGGGCTCTAAAAGAATTTGAAAAAAATCCTTTTAAAAGCATTTTTAAAAATCTCATTTTCAGTAGATTTTTAATCAGGGAGTATGTTCTGCAAGTATTTTACTGCTATCCAATGGCATTTGCGCTGACAGATAAAAGGATCTGTGAAATTATTTTACATTTTCACCTCCTGGGAATATCCAGATGCTGAATAGAAGAGGTGCCTACAGAATCCAGGTTCTAATGGAACTTAAAACAGAGTGCAGTTGTCTGCTTGTGTTTTTTGAAAATGTTACATGCTTTGTGGACTGTATGTAGTGTTAAGGGTATTTTATTCTTTTCCTTTTAAATAATACTTACTACTTACTTTCAAAGAAAATTACATTATCTGCATGACTTTCTGAATCGTTTAAAAATATAATTTGTTGATTTCATCTCTCCTCTGAAAACTACTGATACAGAAGTGCACCATATGGCAAGAAAGGATAGGAAAGGTGATTACAGAAAATCCAGGTGACGCTAAGAAGAAAATCTAGCGAGTAGAATATGCTATATAATGTAAATGTATCCAACTTTTTTCTAATTTCCATTACTCTGACAGTTTAAGTGTTAATTAGTTCAGTCAAAGGGTTAATGCAAATACTTCAAAATGACTAAACATTGAAAAAATATTTTCTTCTTTTTGTTCCAATTATTCTGTATTATTAATTAAGCTGTTAAAACATGCAACAGTTACTATCTCCTTAATGTTCAATAATATGTAAACTCTTTAAAGAGATTTTTGTTCCACGTCTCTGCTTTAGATATTAATCAAGAAAATAATTACAGAGGAATTTAGTAAAAAAAATCTACATGCATATAACTATGTACTGTACATGTACGTTCAACGAGGTCCAATTAGTTGGAAAGAATTTGCATTTCAGTTAGTATGAGCTAACAAGACTGTAGGGAGACAATGTGATTCTACTCGCAGGGCAAGAAAGAATGGTGTTTTTCTGTAAGCATTAATTCCCATAACTGATCATTTTAAAATGTTACTGATCTTTACAGTATTTGTTTTTCAAACATCTAGGAGTTCAGTATAAATGTTTATATTAACTGTACATGAAGCAGTGTCCCCGAGACGACTCCTGGGGAAAAAAAAAGATAAAACACTGAGCAGAGATTTATTATTTCTCTTCATTTAGTTTTTGCAATTCTATTTAAAGATAAAGAGCAATCGATTATTCTAAAGGAGAGGTCCTTATATTTGATGTTCTTTCACCGGATTCATCAAAGTCACGGGGAGAAGATTCAGAAAACTTTGTCGTTTTATACAAATGTACCAGTCTTCAATAATAATGATAGATACACACACCATACACAGTTACTGAACTTCTCTCCTAAGTGTCTCCACCCTCAACCAGTTTACTGTCTAGTACCTGTAAGTCCCAGAGTTCATTTGGCCGCAGATATTAACAGTTTCTCTAATTTGTAATGACAGCAAACTGGCCTTTGCTCTTCCCACATTCACTATTCATTTCTAGGCTTGGTTAAGTAGATAGCTGGGTTAAAGATCAGTGGTTTTTCATGTGACACATTCTGCTATTCATCTAACAGCTCATCAGGACAAAACTGTCCCTGTTCTTGCCAAAATCATGAAAATGGTCCTCTACATCGCATGACAATCAGCCCTTGCTTGTGCTGAAACAACTGAGCTTATATAATTGGGTTGTTTTAAAGACATTTTAGAGCTGACTATTCCACACTGCCTCCAAAAAAGTACATATCTGACCAAGTATGAAATAATTCTTCTCCTTACAATAATGTGTAAGCAGAGACTGTAACAATCACATTAAATACTTTATCCATGGATAACAATGAAGTTGTGAATTGTGTCCTATCAGGAATATTATCTCATACATGAAAATTATGCAAAGCCATCTTGATGTTCATATTCAAAGAAGTGGTGAATCACCCGTGGTAATGTCATTCTTTATCAACTCCTTCTCCCTAAGAATTATATAAGGGACTCACTCTGCAACATCTGTTCGACTCTACGAAACGTTAACAGATGTCTAAAATGAAAAAAGAAAAAGGCAGAGGGGGTAATAAAAGAAACCTCCTCTGAACAGATAATCCACCCAAATTTCCACATTCTAAAGAAAAAATATTGACAGCACTGTATTGTCTCTGAAACCTGTCATCCTGACTTTGTAAAACATTTTTCTGTAAGTTTTAATAGGCACCTTCTGATTTTTAGCCAAAATGCATTGGACTGATTATGTCATCATGTAACAATGAGACTGAATTTCTTTAAGTCTCCTGCCCTGTGTTCCAAATGTCCTTGCTGAATCCTTCTCTATCTTATCTAAACTATTGTGCATTTATGAATCTGTTTTCCACTTTGATTTGGAAGTGTCCACATCTATATTTTACATCTCTTCTTTTGTTTTGGTTTTGGTTGTTTTGGTTTTTTGCTGTTTGTTCGGTTTTTTGTTAGGAAGAATTTTCAGGTTGAACTGAAGCATGGCAAAACATCAACTGAATTTCTGCTTTAATTAAAAATCATATTTTCAATCATATTACTCTAAATTGGTTGTTCAGCCTTTTCTTTAGTACGTGATGTGACAGGACACTTATCCTCAAAGACAACTTTTGATCATGAGTCTTTCTGTTATGAGCTGTAGTTCCTAGCAAGCTGTCACACTGCAACTGATCCTAGTCACATCTTTGCCAAACTATGTATCAGCATTCCATACCACAGAGCCCTTATGGAGACTGCTGAGACATGGCACTAGCAAACATAAGGGGAAAACTGTGACCTATTGCTGGCAGATAAAACATCAAATAGAGATTATCGTGATTTTAGTCACGCAGATGCTACATTTTAGCAAGTAAAAGAAACGAAAAGTGAAATTCAGAAAAAGTAAGCACACTTACAAGAAGACAATTACATCTACATATGTTATTATATCTATATATGTTGTCCTTCAGTATGTAACATGATGTTGGAGTCTACTTGCTGGTTTGACAGGGAAGAACATAAATATGGTGGATATTACAAAAATTAGAGGAAAGCTCTTGTTATCTTAAAGTGATTAGTAACACACAAGTTTGATTTCTTGTTTTTCTTTGGTTGTGCGGTGTTTTGTTTCATTTTGTGGGTTTGTTTGGTTTGGGTTTGTTATTTGAACAACCCAATATTGGAAGTTCAGGCCACCTGCAACTCCTTTTTTATAGGGAGCTCACACCTATGTTTCTCTACTTTGTAAGGGAGATGTGTGAAATATATTAATTTGTCTGCTCAACAACAGAGGAGTACACATGTGAAGCAGAAGAACCAAAGAATCACAATTCCAGTAGCTACACATAAATAAGTGAAAAATGCAGGTGAAATGGAAGATGCAAAATGTTAGAAAAACAAGTAACTTGATAAAAACAAACATAATGCCAAGTTATAGCAGTTTGCTGAATATACCAATTAAATCTTGGAAGTGATTAGTTGCTGTTTAAAAGGTATTCTCCATATGAGCGTGGCTTTTAACTAGTAACAATCACTACATATATATGGATAAAGCAGTAAATGAAAAAAATCCATGCTTTTCTCAGAAGAATTTTATATGTCCAGCAGAAATTTGGCGCAAACTCTTCAATTTGCAGGCAGGTAAACAGGGCAGCTTGTTCTGCACATATGGCAGTTTCACATCCATTCTTCATGTCACATCAGTGGTTTTTTCAGTGTCTTTTTCTGACAAGAAACTATCTATTTATTACTTAATTTTTTACAGCAAATGGTAATAGATAAGAATGTTAAGGTATGAGAATCTGGTTCAAAGCAGAGTAAATACAAAAGACTTTGATTTAAAATGTGCACTTAATGAACTGTCCATATAGCCCATCACTGAAATAATAGTGGCATTTAGTAATTCTGTTTTGATTTAGTAGGAATTAAGCAGAAAGAGGACACCTGACATGCCATATAATATAGGAAGTTGTTTAACACAAAAAATAATTGTATTTCACCTTTAAAATAAAATATTTCAAAACCAGGTGTATCTGCTGGAACTTAAGTTCAAGATTCAACATGAATATGACCAAGCTCACAGCAATGGTTAAAAAAAAAAACCACATCAACCTCATTTATGTAAATCATTGAGAAAAACAATTCAAACACTTCAGTCTGAAAAGCCTCACATTTACATAGGTTTACATCCACAGATTATTGCTATATTATTATACAGGTATACTACTCTATTAAAGTATCCTTCAGCTATTGATTATCTGGGTTAAGCAAGGTTTATTGTTTTAATAATAAACTCTGAAGGTTTATTTTCTGAAAAACAACCTCTAACTGTGGAAATTGTCCATTGGATGCTAGCTTAGTACAAGACCTTTACAAAGCGATTTATTCTTTGGTAGCTAATTTCATTATTCTCATCCTTTTAGTAAACTGTCTATAACAAGCAAGGCCTTTGGATCCCACAACATCCTAAAGGGCTTAAGTGTAGGCTAACTTTATGATCTAATTACTTCATAGCATAATCCATTGTGCCATTTCCTAGTTGCAATTATTTGGTGTCTAAAAAATAAGTCTGTCATAATTAAATAATTACAATTACCTAAAAAGGAGAGGGGACAGGCTGGTAGTATATAGAACAGCTGAATATTAGATAGCTGAAAAGACACTGCATGCACAAATGCAAGACTGAATTAAGAGCAGCTATTTTTTTCTAATTACTGACTCATTCACAGTACACAGAATAGCCTGAACTGCCCAGTGTCCTACTATCTCTCTGGACAATTAGGAAAAGCTGCATTAGCAAGAACTCAGCATTCTCTGTCTCACTTCTCTCTGGAGAACTGGGGAAATGATGAGCTCCATCACCTGGCCAGCAGCAGCAGCAGCCACAAAGTCACCTCAGGGACTTGGACGAAGAGATTCATCTGCAGCCTTGGCAGCGACTGAAGTATGCCTTACTAACAGACAGTCACACGACCACACACTGGCACAAGGTCCTTTCATTAAGAGCTGTTGTCTAAGTGACCTGTCACAGAGTTTCATAAAGCAGCATTAATACTGTGGGTCAAAATGAGATTGATCTTTGAGCCCCGTGGTCTCCTGTTGACAACAGTGCATTATAAAACCAATACTAAATACTTTATAAACAGGTCTCTCCTCTAGTGTATTAGAGGAACGGAGCATATTTCATGCCCTATAGTTAGATAGCCACATATCCATCAGACAATTAAATAATTAATAAGATACTCAGAAGTGCAATAAGACTCAATAAACTTTTAAATACTTACAAGCTACTATTTTGTTTGAAAACATACCAAAACCAACCAACCAAGCAAAAAACTCTGCTCACCTAATGAGTACAGAACATCAGTAAAATTCAGGTTTTATATTATCTTTTCACATGAAATATCCTCATTGCACACACACAAAAAAAAATTAAAATCCAGCTCTTCACTCAGTTAAAAAAAAAAAAAAAAAAGAAAACTTAATTGCTTTAAAAATATTTGACGAGTTTCCTACATTATTACTTTCTTTACTTTATATTTCAGCTTCCTCTGCTTGGCATAAGACTGCTTTTTGTCCTTTTGTATACTCTGGCCAACATGGCTGCAAGAACCTTCTCCTCTGCAATGCCTGCCATCTGGAACCACCGTGCTGCATTTCTCTCCCTCATTCTCCATCTATTTTCAGACTTCATCTGGAAACAATATGTCTCTGTTCTGATGTCTGGGTCTCTTAACTTCTAGTAAAAAGGGAAAAAAACTTTTAACTTTATTAACTCTGCATAGTGTTTTGGAGATAAATTTTGTGCGAAAGATACTATACAAAACCATTTCTTTATTAAATCACACAACTGCAGGGGCAGAATTTACAATAAAAGTGATCTAGAAATACTACCTATTCTGTTAAATTCAATATACAAGGCTGTGTGAATTTCTTAAGAAATGGCTTCAATATAGAATGAAAAAATATTCCTAATTTTAGTAATTCATTCATACTTTCAAAAAAACCAGACATGAGTTGGCTCACTTTTCAAAAGTTATGGAAATCACGTAGTTCTTAAAGGCAAATATACCTGAAAAAGTTTATCACATTTGGAAGAAAGTGAGCATATGTACTTCTCTTTTCCATCCCATAGAAAAGATGTTCTCTGTGCTCCTACCATAGCAGATGAAGAGACAGTAATTGCATATAAACACTGTAAATATATTCCTACAATATTTGCATGCTGGTTATGTCAGCAACGTAGGAGGTTCAGCTCCTATAATTTTAAGGCATCATAGGGCAAATAAACTTGTTTCTTCCTTGGTTCACCTGCAAAACCAAATGCTCTGTATCAAGAGTCTGAAATTTTCACACATACTAGTGTCTAAATCTCTCTTAAAATTAAACACATAAATAGAATTTTGATAGAATACAATTATCTATTCTGAACGGATGTCTGTAAATTTGTTCTAAGTAACTTTAAAAACTGAAATTTCTCTTGCTGGGAGTAGTTCCCAAACCACCACAGGCACGGACCTTTGTACAGTACTGCGGAGGCCATGGTTTCACAGACAAGCCACATTAATACTGGATAGCAAGCATCTGGAACCCACAGCTGTGTGTGCTCCAGCCCCAAAGCACCCACAAGTCTATGCCAATTCAAACCCCTATTCCCAACCCACAAATAAACCATGCTGGTTTTCTTTAGGAACTAGACCTGAATTTTAAGCTTTCAGGTTTTCACCATTCACACAATTGAAGAGAGAATAGGAGTGTTTGAGGAAAGGGGCAAATATGCTCTAAAGGAAGGTTATGATGGACAGTTCCTGCCTTGGCTTTCTCATACAGCCTACTTGGGACAAGTCCCCACAGGGACCTTAAAAGCACTATTTAAAGACTAAACTGGATTTCGTTTTTACAGTCATTGCAACAGACTTACAGGGCTGGCATCAAAGAAGTATCTACAAGTCATGGAAATGCCAAGGATTTCAGGGGTGGGGTTTGGGGTGGGGGTGGGGTTAAAGGATGGGAGAAATGGGGAGCGCCGTGTTTTCTAGAGAATAGCATTGGTCCTTAAATTCTCCTTTGTACAACACTCCTCTTCTGTTTAGCCTGCACCTAAAGGGCACAAAGGCAGCTCTAACCTGCATTTCACAATAAAACTCTGTGCCACACCAATAGTGTTTGAAACTTTACTACATGTACAATAGACAAGAAAAAATATGTCTCTCTCCTTACTAAAATACCTTATATTGTCCTCTGCAGGACAAATCTCAGGCATTTCTGAAACCAAACAAGGAAAGACAGATACTTTCGAGTTACTTTAGTCTGAATTTTTGTAAGATTTCCCATTGTCTGCTAATGGGTCCTAAACCAAAAGGCTATGCTTGTTCATATTTTTCTTCCCCTGAAATGTGGTTGTTTCATCCTTTTACTTGTGCTGTATACCAAACAGAAGCTTCGTCTTTTGGATATACACATTTTATGACCTGAGTTTAAATTACTTTTCTTACTACTTTTAATCTGAAAACTGGGCTTGCACGTTCCTGTGAGATACATAAATGTCCCTTCAAAAACTCACCAATTTTGCAAGAGAGCCTCTTCTACTTTATGCCAAATACATCTTGGAAACACCGGCAAGGTTCAATCATAGCAAAGAGTGATAGTTCCCAAAAAAAGATGGTTACTTGGAAAATGTAAAGGAAGGACACTAACATCAACAGATTTATCCCAGAGCTGGCTGATATGAAGTGAAGGAAGTTCACCCAGAGCTGGCATTCATCCTCAGTCATGTTAATTCTCTAAGGATGAGGAAGACTCAGGGAAAGGAAAGGGCTGAGCATAAGTGATAATTACCAAGCTCCCTCAGGATGCCAGCAGTTAGATGCCAGTGTTCTCCCTCCTTTTCCAAAATTTAATGCCACTCTTTTGATTTCCATCTAGAAAAGCAGTATTGAGCAAGAAAATGAGTAACCTATTAGAAACACTGGTGTAGGTTTTATTGGCTGGTTGTATACTAAAAACAGAACTAGAAAGACAGCCATTGGAGCACAGGATAGTTATGGTACTATAACTATCATCACCTGTCTTTCATCCAACTCACTTCCAGGACACCTGCAAACATGTCAGAAGCCAATCATGAAAAACCCAAACCAAATCCAACATTCAAACAAAAACCCAATCCAAAACTCAACATAGATTCATTTTAGGAAAAGGAAGCATTTTTGAAGGTGGGATGATAATTCTCTTGTAGTCTTAGAGGGAGTCTTGGATCCACACAAAGTATCATCTTAAGCAAAACTGCACAAAAGGAAGGTATGTCCTGTTTTGCTTAAAAGATGAAATTTGTCTTAGGAGCAAATTTGGATGGAGATGGAAAATCCGACTTTCAAATACAAAAAACTGCCTTTTCTCTCTGTTCTGGAGAGCTGATCCTCTAGGTTTGAGCCTTCCAAAGTAGAAAAATCTCGGTGAGTTTTAAATCAAAGAGACTGAAAGAGTAAAGCAATGTAGAAATTTGAACAATGAAAACTTTACCCGTATTTTTACTCCCTTCTCACATACAAGATTAATACAACAAGACTTGAGGAAAAAAAATGCTAAGCCAAGCAAAATCAGACCACAAGCAGGTTTATTTGCTTTGCAGGTCACTTTTCAAAAGGAATACATGATAAGCATTAATGTAAACACATGGAAGACTATATAGTGTCATACGCTTCACTTAAAGGAAGACATGCACAAAAGCAATTGATGTAAAAAGAATACCTAGAAAACATAGAAAAAAAAATCAGCTGTTTCCTGTCAAATAAAGCAGAGTCTTTAAAATAATTAATTTATCAATTTTAAAAATTATTTAAGAAATTAACCTTGAACTCTCAGCTCCCATATTACTGGGAATGCTCCTGCAATTACACTACAGAAGTAATCTCATCCATATACAGGAAATGGGAACTGATTTCTAAATATTTCTCAATCAGTGATGTACCATTATTTTTATACTGAATTGCTTTTTTGTGACTTTACTTAAATTATCTTTTTGCTTATGTGTTTTTATAATGTATTCATGATTTCAGAAATAGTAATAACATCTTCAGCTACTCATTTAAGAATGTTATACTTCCCATTCTTTCTTTCTTTTGAAACCTGTCATGACAATTTTACTTTCAAAAAAATAAAAAGCAATCTTTCAGTATCCCAACATGTTTTATCAAATCCATTCAAAGTTTATTTCTGATCTTTGATAAACAAGAAAACGTTTATCTGACAAGCTGGAATCCTATAATTGTACACAAATGATCAGCAGCTGATTTTCACAAGATATGAAGCAATGTATGATTTTTTTTTTAGTTCAGAACTGAACTCAAAAAATAAAACTCTTTCAGAAGCTGAGATATTTTGAATTTTCACTTGTAGACAGTTTCTCTCATGGCTACTTACACAAGAACTGAGAGATGGCTTCATTGCTGTTAGCTACATCCTACATGTATTAAAGTGAAGTCTAAGAGACTTAAAACCAGGCTGATCCCATCGCCCTGCTCCAGCTGTGCTGAGTGCTGTACAAGCAAAAGGAAAGGAGAATTCCTGTCTAGAAATGTTTATAGCCTGAATAATCAAAAGAGACAACAGATAGAAGAAAGGAATTATCTCATCCTGATTTTTACTATTGGGAAACTGATACATAGAGCTGGAATTTTAAAAAGTGCTTCCCACCCAGAGTTCACAACAGATTTTCAAAGAGCCAAGAGTAGCAGATATCAGAATACAAACTGAAAAGAGTTACTGGCATAAACCTTCACCAGAACTTTAAATGAAATAAATGTAGAGTTTATAGTTAAGCTGAAAATGAAACAATACTCTTGTGAAAATATTGTTAACATTCTACAAAATATTGTAAACTCACTGGTGCTCTTGCTCTCTTCCTTCTTTACCCCCATCCCAAGCATACAGACATTTTTCTGTCATCTCAAATACTAATTTCAGTCAGTGTCTCTTATGATTCACTAAATTCAAGACATACAACACAGAGACAGCAATTAGAAGTACACTGAAACTGCTCCCAGGTTTTCCTCCTAATTCTGAATACAACTTGATCACTGCAGGTCAGGTGCATGACTTGATATTGATGCCTTAGAGGACCAAGTCAATGACTCTACAGTTTTACTGCTGTTTGTTCCACACAGCAGCATCAACATTCACTAAACGTGTAGTAGACTGCTAAGTAAATAAAACAGGTGGATGAAAAGTTATAAGCAACAATATAAACTGAAAATTGCAGTTCATTCATATAGATGCCCACTTCTAAAAACAATTTTGAAGAACATTTCATTAGAATCTGAAATGCATGTTTCTAGTGAATTTCAATACACATTTGATTTACAAATTCCAGTAAAAGTGTGCCACAGCTGGCAGGATAATTTACTGTAATAAATCACTATTAAATAACTGTAAATCTTTAGAATGGCATAATTTCTAATAAAAAAATATGCATGCAAAACTGAATATTTGTGGAGAAGCATTCTTCATGTAGAGGAAAGCAAATTACGGAACTTACCATCCTGGTAGTACAGGATAATTCAATGAGTAAATGCTGGAATAAAATTCACATAAATATTGCCTAATCTATTGCGATTTCATGCTAACAACTGCATCTGAACAAATTGCATGGTAAAGGGTGATGGTAAATGTACTACATTTGAAAGCTTTTTTATGTTAAACATTCACATTTCTGGTAGAAAACTGGCTCTTGCAATATATCATCAAAGCAGAAAATTTACTTTCCAAATACCATGTAAATGTTGCTAACTGTTCCTCTGCACTTCCTCACACAGAAATACCTTCTACATTGGAGTTTGGTTTGGTTGTGGTTTTTTGTTTGTTTGGGTTGTTTGGTTTTTTGGGGTGGTGGGGGCGGGAAGTAGGCTTGGTTTCTTAGGGATTTTTGGGGGTTCTTTTTTGGGTTTTTTTTGTTTGGGAGGTTCTGGTAGGGTTTTGGCAGAGGTGGGAGGAGGAGGAAGGTTTGGAGCTTTTCAGAGAAAAAAACCATCCCAACAACAAAAGACACCGGCAAACCCATCCCAAAACATGGTACCAAAAAGCCCCTAATACTTTCCCTTTAACCTGTGTTGCCTCTGATGTGCAGCAGATGGACATTTACAGTAATCCATTGCTGCAGAAATCAGCTGAAGAGCTATTTGCTGTTCCAAAACTTCCCATGCCTTATTTAGGCCTTACAAGACTTCATTTGTCAAAGCGCAGACACAGTGCTGATGTCGCGCCGAATGGCACATTTCTGGAGTCAGGATGAGCTGCAGCGCTGCGACAGGCCCAGGAGGACCTCGCTCCAGAGTGTGATTGCTTCCACTGCGTCTTGGGATGGGTAAATTATTAACTGACACTTTCACTACTGAGGAACTGTCTAAGATAAGCCCATTAAAACTGTTAGCCTACAGAAAGCTTCACACTCCTGGTTTGTTAAATCTTTGTCAAAGTCATCATTTGGTCAAGCTTTTTAAATATACATATGCATCTATATAAAATCTATTTATAAAACTTTCAATTATGAACGTTTTCTCTACCTTTCCTTGTCTCATTTTTTTTGGCTCAATGAAGTGAACCTTGCAGTTAGAGGAAGGCTGCTAAGGACTGAATTGTAGAAGAGAAGCAACAAAGCTTATCAAAGATAGCAATATAATAAGCACTGTAATTCACCTTAATAACTGAACTTACAAAATTCAGTACAGGTGGTGATGGTTGCCAGAAAATTTACCTCAGACATAAAAATCTATTCATTGAGAAAAAAGATCAATAAACCTGTTTTCTGTTAGTATTTTTAAGTTTCCCCCATGAGGAGACAAGCAGATTTTTGCTAAGGCAAAAAATGGTCTGCTGACCACACGAACACTTCTTATCTTTATAAGCATTAAAGACAATAATGATATTACAATCTGAATTAGCTAATTCTTAGACATACTATTACAGTTACTTCACTGTTAATTGTAATCTGGTCCAGATTTTGCTTTAATCCAGGGACAAGTAGAAAAATAACTAAGATTTTGTATGCTGATTTGTGTTACTACACATCATTTATTAGCATAAAATTAATTGAACCCCAATACTTACTGTACAGTCAGTACACTACTGCCTTACTACCTCAGGAAAAAAGAAAAAAAAAACCAGAATCGATGAATCATATAGGAAGCAAAACTGTTTAACTAGCAAATTTCTTCTTCATTCACAAAGTTGCCATGGGCACTCCCTCTTATGTGAGCATGGAAGAAAAGCCACGGAATAACTCCAAATCCAACCACACTTGCCATAACATGATCGTGAAACTGCACGCAATTAAAATGGTTTGTAGACAGTAAGAACACGCCTGAACATTATGGGTATGCATGGAAGCTACAGAAAAATATTTCAGTGAGGTACCTTTTCTAGTAGATTAAGAAACCAAGAAATAAACATTTTCATATTCTAATCCAGGCCAATTTAATAGCATATCATGCAATCACTTCATAGAGAAAAATACACCGTCTCTCCTACAGGGATTCAGTTTTGGGGAGCCTAATTGAACACTCGTAGGTACTGATTTGCTGTTCCAGCTGACTTCTGTCGCAGCAGTGAATGGTTAGGATAATCAGAGCTTGACAGGTCCTAAATCAGGAAACCAAATTTACAAGTCACTTCTGAGGATGTGTCTTTAAGCTGTATATAAAGTCAGAATTATGCTTTAGCTAACACAGATACATATTTACACCTAAAAAATTACTTACATGAAAATTATTTGTGCAAGGGACAAGTATTACTTTAAGAACAATTTAATAATTATTTGAATCAGCATTTTACCCTAGAGAAAGCACAGATAGTTTGCCACACCAAATTTAAAAAAAAAATTCAACAGCATTACTCCAGTATCTGCCCAACCTGTGTGTCTGTGAGTACATCTGTCTGTGCACACATGTATCAAAATATGTGTGTTTGCACATGCACCCGCATAGCATTATTGACTGTTAACAGACACTCGTACACAAGTTAAAATTTCTCTTTTCTAGCCAAAAGGGAGTGCCTTTGAGTGCCTTTTTTTATTATTATTTTTTTATTAACTGGAATTCACCCTGAAGCTCAGAAGGAATTTTGAGGGGGCAGGACAAGGGTTTGTACTCTTTGTTTTATCCACACTGCTCTATATACTTTCTGATAACTTGAGATGGGTAACCAAATTACAGACTTTCAGGGATTCTGATGATCACAAAAATCACAAAAGTCTAGTCTTCAGTATGACATTATATCCTCACATACTTTCCTAATGCTCATACACAAGCAAATAGTGTGTATCAGTGTAAAATAATCTGATCGCAATCTCATCTGTGCACCTCATGCCCTAGGTACATATTCTGTATGAACAACAGAAGTACTCATCTACTTCTCTATTCTCCTTTCAGCTTTCTAGTTTGTATTCAGATGCATAGTGTGTAGTCCCAAAACCATTTTATCCAAAACTTTCTAACCACAGTGCTTTTTTACGTCTCCACAGACATACAGTGTTCATGACGGCCACTACTGCTGCATTTTCTTTGAAAAGGTCCTCTGCCTGCAGTAGCAGCATGGAGAGATGCTGCTCCACTAACCTACAGGTCAAGACATACAATGCCCTTTGCTTGTGAATTCCTAATTGTTGATTTTAACAAATCATGAGTGTCATATCAAGATTTATTACATTACTTATATTGTCACAGGAAACATTAGGGAACAAAATCTAACAATTTCGTTGAAGTTTCATTATGAAGTCCCTTATTCAGAATTCACCTGGTACATTGCTTCATGCAGAACATACCCCACACATGATCACACCGAACAACAAAGGGGCAGCATAAAGACTCAAGAGCATGTGCATGAAAGCAAGAACTCTGCAGTTACATCTTTTTGGGGAAAATCCCAACTGTCAGTATTTTACTATGACAAGTCACAGCAGGAAAGACCCTGAAAAAGTATTTCCTCAGAGAAGTGATGCAGTTTTACGAAGGAGCTGGTAAAATGTTCTGACTCCTGAGGCTTTTGTTCTGTGTGCAATAAGGTAGCACAGCTGCCAACAATTAAGAGGCCAAAACGTGAGGAGAGATAGACTCATTCTTTTAAAAGACAGAAAAAGAGAAATTGTCAGAAAAGGCTATGTCCTTCATTAGACCAGTTGACATGGAAGAAGGGGACATAATTTATGTTCGCAAGGCATTCAGGCTTCTCAAGGGCCATGAATGCTCCTAAGACAGTAAGCATTAGAAGCTCACAAAGATCAGCAAGAGACAAAGTTTGGAGGAAGGAGCTATGTAAGGAATGTGAGTCAGTAACACATGAGAACTTATTTCTCTGAATGAAAATAAGCATCTATTTGAAGTAGACAACATGGAGTACTTGTTTCCATTCCATGTGTGCAAACCATGTGTTACAGACAGTTTCACTGGTGTCAGACAGCAAAACTCCTCAGAAGGCTGACCTGAACACCCACAATTGCAAATGCATCACTGAACAATCACAATAACTTACACATATGAAATGGAAGCATGAGAGGCAGTGCTGGTTTACTAGAAGTAAAATTAACATGTTGAGAGAAAATTGCAATGTACTATCTCGGCAACAAGAGAGCTGGCTGCAAAACAAATGTAGAAGTAACTTCCTGCTAGATTTGTACTTATACCCTTCATAGCTTAAAGATTTTTATTATAAAAATTCTAGGGACTTTTTTGCAAGTATTTTGACAAAAGAATGCAAGAGAATGACAAGAAAGACAAGAAAAAGTAACAGGAACCTAACGTGGAGCATTTTTTTTTAGTATTCTCTGTGTTATAGAGTATGTGATTTTCATTAAAATATGACTCTGTGTTGCTCCACAATAACAGTTAAAACTCACTCTTTTCCCGCCTACACAAAGTAATTTTGTTTAGAGACCTTCATTTCTTTTGGCCTTAGCCCATCAGAGGGGTGTGTGATACAGTTGCTGCCAGTAATTGCTTCCATACAATACAAATGTTTGAAAACATTTTGCATATTTGTTATGATTATGTATGACATTTATATCATATTTAAAACTCCAATGGGCTTGCAGATTTTTTTTTTTTTGCTTATAGAAAACAAAGACACAGCACAGAATGTTCCCCTAATTCATCTAAGACAACTTAGTCAATTTTATTTTCAGTTAATACACTATGAACTCTTAGCCTCTAAACATTTGTTTTTTCTATTGAAAACAGAACTATGTACATTGAGGGTAAAGCTGTGGGAGCTACATGCACAAGTTTGGATGTACATTCACAAAGCACATGAAAATGGACAGTTGGGCAAATGGCGGTGTTTTTTGCCTAAGTGCTGACAGAAATAACATTCCCTATTTAAAAAAAAAATGCAAAAAACCCCATATCCCCATGTATATGCACTGCTATTCAATCCATTACTTTGCAGGTGTAAGATTATTCAGATATACTTTTTTTTTAGTTATAAGGAAAATTTTAACACATTTGAACATTTTCTTTTATAGCTTCAGTGCTGTATCTGTCTCAAATCCTCCATATACCTAATGATTTATTATTTTACCTGAAACATATTTCTATTGGGTTTGTTTAGCAACTGCCAGTTTTAAATTATGACCTTGGAAAACACACTGTTGTCTAACAATGTCTCAAATTTCCTTCAACTGAAATAAGAGAAAATTAAAGTACATAGATCATACAGCAGTTTGTGAGATTCCTAAACTTTTTTTGGAATCCAGATTTAGCTAACTGCCACTGCTCCAGTGGAGGGTTGCCATTCCCCCCTACTTTCCTCCCTGCCTTGGAGATGCCACCACTGGTGTCTCAAAAGCCAATTGCAGGCATGCAGAGAAAAAATATCCCATCTGAAGTAATACTGATCTGTCAGTACAGGTGAAGCAAAGACACCCATAACATGTTATAACAAGTTCACAGTTTTCTAGCAAGGTTGTATCTGAGCAGTTGACAGTCAAGGCCAAACAGTCTACCTTCTTGCTTGAGAAACTCAACTGTACCAAACACACGAACACAACATTCATCAAGCTTGCAGTATTTAAGTGCTTACCAGGAGACAGATGATGAACAGTAGCAATGGAAAACTCTTAAAGTTGTTCCAACACACTGAGAAAAGTAATTTTTCCACTACTTTCTAGGTGAGACTCGGAAAAGAGATGGCAGAAAGGTCATGGAAACAAATGGTTTCCTACAGCTGTGGGAAAATCACAGATACAGATCTATACCAGCAAAGTTAGTTATAAGAAGAGTGTCTCAGATTCTTTATTCCCTGACCTTCTCTCTCTCTCTCTCTTTCCCTATCGTCTTCTGCCCTACTCCCACTGTTCCCTACTCATTCACTTTAAGAGAGAAAGTCTCAAGTCCTGAGCACTGAACACAAAATCCTCCTGGCTGCTTTCCTTTGCTTTATCAATGCTAGTATTTAGGCATAGCCTGCTGCCTGCTCTGACAAAACCCACTGACAAGGGTCATGGCAGATCATCATGCTGTTACCACAATCCCCGCTACCTTTCCAAATAATAAATATTTCTGTCATACATACATACTAACTTAATCCCAAATCTGTTCTGGCCACACATATTTTAACCCTCTTTTAACTTTGAAAGCTTCATGAGCCACTCTTGAAAGACAGAGCAAAACACATGCTTTTGCCATGAAACATTGTCTCCGTTCAGATTTTCAGTTTCTTCAATCTGGACTAAGACACAGAAGACAATTTTCAATTTACAGTACTCCTACTCTAATTTTGTAAACATTTGTGCTCTGCTTCACAACTTGCAGATTTATTACAGCTATGTCATACACTCTTCTGTCACTATGGGGCCTCATTTCTAGTATACTAAAAATTACTCTGGCCTTCAAAACCACCTCTCTGCAAAGGCTAAGGACTTTCTCATAAATAAAGATATTTCTATGTAATGCTGAGTTATTATAAGACATTCTGATGTTAAATTACCATAAAGAAACTCCACTTAAAATACACTGAACAAACAGCATCACACCACTTACATTTCAAAAGACTGTCACTTTTTATAGCAAGGTTTCATTGAGCTTATAGCTGTGCCATTCCACTCAATGGGATTCAACCATGCTAATTCTCTGGGAACACATGCATTATCACCTAACAGATGGTTGTGAAGTGTGGCTTTCCAAAGGAATTATAGCTTCCCTTTCTTCTTCGCTCTAGACAGAGTCAGAGGGGAAAAAAAATTTCAAAAGTTTTAGATTCCCAGTGGAGAAGATAAGTCCTTGACTCCCAATCTTAACAGCAGATTCTTCCAGTAGGGAGTCAAAAGGACCTCTTTACCCTACTTACATTCACTTTTTAATCAGAATTGAGTATATGTATTTCAAAAGGAATCAGTTCATTTAATAGTTAAAAATACCAACTCTAGATTGTGCTATCTCCTGGGCTGCAGAAAGGGACAGTGCTTTTGATGCAGCTTACTGTGCATAGCTGCAAGCTTCTACCTAAAACATGCTCCTGTTGAACACAACTTGTCAGCAGACGATGCAGCAGAGCAGTGCCTGCCTCACAAGTACTGAAAGTGAATGAATGAATAATGTTACCTGGCATCACCAATCCACATGGACAAATACTGAACTTAACTGACTATTTAGGTTGTGAAAGGCAAGTGATTACTTTGGTGTTCTTCACTTCCAATTGATTAGACCAATTGGTGTCAATTACAGTTCTAAGGTTCCAGTCACGCCTACATATATTGTATATATAAGTGATTGTTTCTTCTGTCTAGTAGGTAATTTCTTTATATGACTGATAACCATCTGCTTAAACCATCATTTTTTGTTTACAGAACTTCAAAGAATTTTATCTCACAGGAAAAAAATTGAGAAACTAAGCACAATCTAGAGGAAAACACAAAAGAGATATTCAGAATTGAAGGGGCCCAGATTTTCTGTTTAACATATTTAATGATGCTGAGCAACAAAATCTCAGCAAACCAAGGTGAGAATACACCCTGAAGAATCCTAATATATTGTCTCAATACGGAATATTTTTAACTAATTCTGTGCAGTTTTCTATTAAATAATAGAAAGAGATGTAAACAATTTTATATTTCACTCCCTGTGACAAATTTCTTCAGTTTAATATTTTCCATCAGAAATTTAACATTCTTTTAATGTAGAGTTTTTTCTTGAGCAATGTATCATATTTAACTCTGTAACTATCAATCAATATTCCCTTCAATTGAGGGTAATTTCTTTCAACTTTTCATAAACTTCCTCTTGGAGCACTGAGGGTTCTTGCACCTGCTGAAGAGCTTAAGTTCATTTCAAAAACCAGAAGTGTCTTCTGATCTTACTCACAGATGGGGCCATCCCCAAGTTTTTTAAGACACAACATGATTTAATTTAGACGCCTTTAAAAACATGTCTGACACCACACCATCTGAAGATGAGAGGATGGGAAGAGCATGTTAAAAAAGAATAGTGTGAGACCCTTTACAACTACGTTACTGCAGTAACGTAGTACCAGCTCAGGGCAGAACCTCTAAAGTGCACATAATGTAAAGGTACAACAATGTATTTTTATATATGGGCACATACAAAATAAATATGCATGTGCCCATATATAAAAAGGAAAATCTTCACTGTGTCTCCAAAACAGAGAAACAAAGGGGAAAATTGGGAAAGGATGCCCATCTTGCTCTGATTTTTCCAGCATAATTTAACAGATCTCCTGGTGTTAGTGCTGCACCAGTCCATACTGTGTCAAATAAGGAATTTTTTAATGAGTAACTACTTAGTTGATTGCTCCAGTGGGCAATCATTAACCCATTCCCATTCTTTATGCAAACATTTTCACAATGTCTTGACTACCACTGGCAATAGTGAATGGAAGGAAACCAAGGTGCTGGAAAAAGAAAATGTGAAAAGATTTGGGAAAATGCCAATAGAGAACTCTTGAATAATACTCTAAAAGTTTGCTCCCAGCCTAGACAGCTAAACCCCCTGGCTTCTCTGAATCAGGCTGCAAGGCAGCATATGTAAAGCAGACGTTCACACTGATGTTCTGATGATTGTAGTAATACAGTAGTGCCTAAGTCAAGCATCCTAAATCAAAGATGTGAGCAGTACAAGTCTCTGCACGAACACTAAGTGTTATCAAAGACCTCACAGCTTAGGACCAGATGGAAATCAAGTGGGGAAAAGGGAAAGAGAAGGGTAAGGAAAGGAAAAGGGAGAGCGTGAAGCAGGAGAGAAAGGGTATAAGGGGATGAGAGAAATTAGGAAGGGGCGTGTAGGAGAAGAAAAAGTGGGATGCAAAGAAGGATAACAGTAGCAATATACTACATGGGTCAATACTGTGTCCAAGCCCATTTAATGTTTTAATTAATCATCTAGGTGAGGGGGCAGAAGGTACCCTCAGCAAGCTGCAGATTACACAAAACTGGAATGAGCAGTTGATATGCCAGAGGGTTGTGCTGCCATCCAGCACAAACTCAACAAGCTGGAGAAAAGGGCCAACAGGGACCTCACAAAGTTCAAAAGGGGGGAAATACAAATCCTGCACTTTGGGAGGAACTACCACCTGCAACAGTGTATGCTAGGGAATAACTAGTTGGGAACAGCTTTGCAGAAAATGATCTGCAGGGTCCTGGTGGAAACCAGATTAACCGTCGGTCAGAAACGTGCCTTGCAGCAAAGAAGGGTTATGGTGTGCTGCGTTAGATAAAGCACTGTCAGCAGACAGGGGGAATACCTTCCCTCTACTCAGCTCTGCTGAATCCAGGGGCCAGGTCTGAGCTTCCCGGTACGAGATGGAAATGCATGGACCACCAAAACAGTTAAGGGATTGCAATATCTCTGCTATGAGGAAGGGCTGAAAGAAGTGGGAATGCTCAGCCTAGAGTAGAAAAGGATCAGAAGAGATCTCAAGAATTCATCTGAATAGCTGTTATGAAGGCACAATGCAGATGGAGCTTGACTCTTTTCACTGGTGCCCAGTTACAGGACCAGAGGTGATGGGCACAAACTGAAACATGTGATGTTACTTTTGAACATCAGGAATCACTCTATTGCCTGTTGAAGTGACTGAGCACTGGCACAGGTTGCCAGGGAGGCTGCAGTGTTATCTGAAGGGATGAAGCTGTTGAAAAGCCATCTGGATATGGTCCTGGCTAAATGGCTGTATGGGTGCCTTGGACCAGATCACTTCCAGAGATTCATTCCTTCTAAACTCAAGCAGTCTGTAATTTTCTAATTCTGTGAAGTGGAGAGCAGAAAAAGAGAGGATGAGGAAAGATAAGAAAGAGAAGAAGGATGGGTGATAGAGGAGGGAGGAGTGGAAAGAAAGGAAGACAGGAAATAGAAGGAGTAGAGAGAAGTAAAATGGTAGTAATGCGAGAAAAGAAAAGCTATACCTGCATAATCACCAATAGCTATTACTTCCCACCTTCTCTGTCATTATCAGTTGTCAATTCCACTTAGTAAGCACAGCAGAGGTGAATTTTATACAAGGATTAAAAGCCCACACAGCTGCCTTTTCTGATATTGAAAAAAAACCAATCTAAACCAGCAGCAATAAACAAATTAAAATATCATTTTGCTATATCAGGTGCAAAGAGCCTTCTGCGTTCCTGTGACTTGTATGAAAGCAACAACTGCATAATAAAACACTGATGTTAAATTAACTTTTAAAAAGAGTGCTAGCATGCTGCGAAGGAAAGGCACACACTTTATGTAATCTGACAGACTGTCAGCCCACGCTGAAAGGTGCTTGGCCAGCTGCCTGGAGCTGACAATACAGGGGACATTGTAGTGGATGTCCATTGCAGGCTGCCTTCAGGAAAAACAAGTAGATGAAGACTTCAACAAATGGCTAGAAAGAGCATCACAGTCATAAGATCCTCATGCAAAAGAAATTTCACAAATAAGTACTGGAGGAACAAAATAGCAGTTCAGGAGGTTTCTCGGGAGCACTGATGAAAACTTTCTGACCCAAGTGATAGAGGAGCCAACATAGATAGGTGCTGTGCTCATAGTCACACAGAAGCAAGGGTTACACCACCAGGAGATGTGAAGGTTGCAGGCATCCTTGTCTGCAGTGACAATGATGTTCAGGATGCTGGTGATGCAAGTCTGAGGACGCAGGTTGGGCAAAATGGCTTCCAGAGGTCCCTGCCAACCTCAGCTACTCCATGATTTTATAATTCCATCTTGCTGCCTCCAAATACCCACACAGAATGTTGCAGGGACATCTGGTTAGCACTCCGTATGAATGACTTGATTTGAGTAACATAGCTTTGGGACAAGTAACACAGTATATTTAAAGCCCAAATACTTAAGCTACATATATCACAGAACACAGCATTTGTCAGTTTACTAGCACAGACTGTTAAGAGTACCTCAAGGTAGTTCCCCCCTCACATTTTCTCAAAGGAATATTGGACTAAATATAATGTTAAAGTTTGAGCAGTCCAAGTACCTGTTTCAGAATTCCTCTGGTTGTTTTAGCAGGCACCTATTACTGTAGACAGTCAATGTCTGCAGGAGAAAATGTGTGCATTCTCAACAAAGAAACCCTGGAAGCTGGCTAGCAAACATGGAAGTAAAAGAAACCAGACTTGCCCGAGTCCCACTACACCAAACACAATGCTGGCTTCTTGGAGATCACCTTTCCCATACAATGAAAGACCAAGGAAACCTATACAGGGGAAAAGAAAGAAGAAAAAGATTCCATGTCCTTCCAACTCATAGACAGAGTGCTACCAATCTGCTAATACACAAAAAATAATTTTTATGGCATTTAATTTCCACTGCAATGATTTAACAATATAGATGGCCAAACAGAGGAGTCATGGAAATTACCCAGTAACTGAGATGATGACAAACACCTGGTTAAACACAACTCAGTGGTACTACTACTGCTGGGGAACAAGTTCTGGAGACATGAGGAGACTACTTCCCTTTTCATCTATCATGATTATTCTTCAAAGGATACCAGTCTTCTAGTCCAGGACACCTAAGAGCACACAAAACATCTCCCATGCATGTTGGCTCATCTTTTTTTTTTTTCTTTCCCGCAGCACTACACAATGAAGAAAATGCAGAGGAGCTCAAACAACATTGTACTGCTACAGAATCATAACTTACATGGTAGAAAAAACCACTCAGCCAGAGAGGAGGTTACAGGCAGGGAAGCCACCTTTTCTGCATGAATTAGGTAGAGTTTGAGCCTGTGGTCTTTGGAATGACAAAACTCTGTAGTTTGTG
Source organism: Melozone crissalis (assembly GCF_028551555.1). Taxonomy (NCBI): domain Eukaryota; kingdom Metazoa; phylum Chordata; class Aves; order Passeriformes; family Passerellidae; genus Melozone; species Melozone crissalis. The sequence continues at coordinate 41,525,340 of NW_026535783.1, read as the reverse complement.
CCATTCCTTATGTATGAGAGCCTCTGATGAATACTACATTAGGCAAAATAAGAAGTGAAATCTGCTTACATATAAGCAGATCAGGTAAAGTGGGAAGAGAAATACGGGAGGAGTATGAAGCTTATTGTAGTGTGGTGTAGTTGTAGTAACACCACTACAACCCCAAGGCATTTTAGGCCCTTCACAAACTAAAAGAACAGTAGTACAAGCACTGCCTTTTGTGCAAATGCAGCTGAATTTCTGCATCCACTATATCCATGTAAGAAAATGCACAATTTAACATATAATAATACTTAACAAAAAAAATTATCATGTATTCAGCAAATTAAGTTTGCTTTTTGTTGTTCAATGAACTTTTTTTATGTGCTGAAGGCATACAAAAGCCAAATTTTGCTTTATGAAGCAATGCTTCATGAAAAGTGAACACAATGGTTACAAATTTTTGAGGCCCTATAAAACATACTCTGACAACCTTGTTTTTCAATATAGACTAATAGAAGTACTACAATTTTCTTACCTTGATACGAAACAAAAAGTTACTTGCAACCATAAATAGACCATATCTCTATTTCTGCCAAAAAAAAAATTCTAAATTTCTTTTACATAGCAAAATTTAGCTATGTGTAAACCAATGTATATGCCTGTGAAAAAAAGAAAGAAACAAACTTAAAAGCAATATAATACCCCTCCAAAAGAATAATAATCACACCACTAAAAAGCAAACAAGCAGGACAGTAAAGCTTAGGGGAACAGGAGTGCTTTCTGCAGCATCAAATAAAAAGTTAAAACTGCGTATCTGTGCTAGGCAAGAAAAAATGAAAAGAACCCCTGAAGCATTATCTATCAAGCATAAGTGAATAATGAAATAACGAATATGTCTATACCCTTGGTCCTTAATCTTACAGCAAATTATAGTATTCAAATATAGTATTTTACACATGCAGTCTGATAACACTTTCTATCTTTCTTGGAGATTTTGTGAACGACATGATATGAAACACAATGTATTTAATGAAAGGTTTCTAAGCTGATTTCCCTACAGGTTATTTTCTTTCTTTTCTCTGGAACCCATACGAAGGATATACAGCAGGGACCAGGAGCGTATATAAAAATAAACTACCAAGCAGCATCAGAGCCGATACCCCATTCCTACAGGGGCAAGTGAATTATTAGATCTGTGTCATGAATTTTTTTTTTTTTTAATATGCCATTGTTCCCACTTGAGCACATTAAATTTTCCATATCCACTTTTAAACCAATATTACCTTTTTTTCCCCCCATGGTCATAATGTTCAAAGTATACATTATGCCAATCCAACACCTTAAGTCACACACCAGTTATATGTAAAGTAGGATAAACTATAACCTTTTGATTTTCCTCCTTATGAACTTAGAGCCTAAAGGAAAGAAGCAAAACAAACCATGGTACCTCACGGGGGAAAAAGTTTGCTAATATTCATTTTATAAGTGGTCATGAACAACATTTTATCTGATTTTGTATATTCACGAAAGTATATTACAACTGTATGTATATATATTTTTTGTGTCATAACCATTTTAACATATATAAGCCTTTCAAATCAAAGGTAAAAGCATTTTTGGTTTTGAAGATGTGATTGCCAATTATTTTTGCACTAGTGCACATAAACAGGAAGGACAGATTCTTAGGTATGAGTTATATATTCCTGTACAAAATAATTGTATATTCTATGAAGAGTGATTCTTTTTCTAGAGAAATATACAACAACACAAGGGAAATCTTGTACCAGCAGCATAACTGAAGTGGCAAGACACAATATTAGAAAAACAGAGCTACTTTCATTACTGTGATGCTGTGTGTCAGAATGTCTCTCCTTAATGAACCTGTTTGCAATAAGACTCCGGGTGCAAAGAGGCTATTTAGAGAGCCTATTGTGTCTGTAGTGAGTCTTTCAAATATCTTCCTACCATTAGACATGCCGCATTGACCAATTCTGTCCTGATTGCTGTTCTTTTTAGTATCAAGGGACACTCTTGCCCAGACAGACCGATGGATCAGAAACTGCACTTCATAAAATGTTTACACTGTACACACATTCACACAGTGATACAAGCAACAGAGTCCCAGATCACACAGCATGTTGAATGTGCCAGTGTCATCTCTAGGCTTATGACTTTCCAATACCTACAAAAGGATTTGGGTTAAACTGCTTCTGCTGCTTGCCTGTCATTCTAACAAAAGTCATGTTTTTTTCACCCGTTCAGCATGTAACCAAGTCCATGGCTCGCATGGGAGCATTTCAGGCAAATGTTCCCTGTGTCACAAAGCCTTTTTGCTCAGTTGAGACCACCGCTTAATTGCTGACAGTAGAAAATGACCACACATGTGATGTCATCAGAAAGCAAAAAACTTTGCTGTGAATAAACAAAACAAAAGCAAGTCTTCCTAAAACATTATGAATTACTACTCTCAGTGACAGCAGCAAAGAACAAGGGACTTTTCTCAACAGTAATTACAGAAATACTTTGTTACTGTCTACAGCCCTCTAAATTAGTCCCTTTGTAAGAGATTTTGTGAGGGTAGTTTGATGAAGTCTCAGAGTTCCTATCTATCAAGTCAATGGTTTACTTATTAGCCACTAATTAATGTGCTTTATTCTCACCTTTCATGAACCTCATGTCAAACAGACTATAAGCAAGAAGCCTTTTTACATTTTAACTTTTTTGTGGTCTTACCCTTTTATTCATCTAAGAAAAATGTTACTGCCACCTCCAGTTGAAGGCCCCAAACCCCAAGCACAACTAACAGAAAGTTACTGTATGGTATGTGAAAGACCTAACTATTAGTTTACTAACACAGATCAAAAACATACACCTTATATTTGATTTAGCACTCGATACATCTGAACACAGAAAAAGTGTGTTACCAGCTGAACAGAGAAAAAGTGTGTGGAGAAACCTATGAGGGAGAAGAAAATTCTTTTTAAATGCCAAATGTGAAGCTAAAGCATGGGTGATACAGAAAGTTTTCCTCTAGATAATAACTGGGAGACTGTATATGCTTTCAGAAAAGTGGCAGGTGCCTAGAAATATCAAGGAAGGAGCCTTAATGTTTCTAGGTTTCACTCACAGAACAAAGGAAATCCAAGGGCAACCTGTATAGACAGATGAGACACAGGAAGAAGGGGGAAAAAAAGGTCTTATCCACCCTGTTTTGTAGCTAGGAAACTGAGACATGAGGATTAAATGCACATCAAGAAAGTGTATGCCATTGAACAAATGAAGAAGCTGTACAAAATAATTTTCTGCTAAGTAATACAGAAGTGTCATATATATGATTGTTGATAAGTTTATGAAAAATGGTATTATGTATAAGATGATGGAACAATACAACAGGTAGAGGTAGAGTTGTTCTAAAACAACAACACTGAAGTGTAATTAATCTTTCATTTCCTCTCCTGAGTCACTAGATTAATCTATAAAAGAGATTTATGAAATTGGAAAATAATATTTTGGGCTGAATTCTTTCCTGAAATAAATTCAAATTTCTTTGAAAAGTGAATACTCTCTAAGAGGCAAATTTGGCCAACAGACATATTACATTATACACATTAAAGATGTGGGATAAATATTTGCAGAAATACCAAACAACCCACTGACAAAATTTTCTGCAAGTATTATGCATCTTCTGTGGATCGTAATTAAATCTTTCTAGGCTTCCTGTGTGTACTTTCCATGTACAAACATTTTCTTCCTGTGTTGTGCCATCTTTACATTAAGAATGCATGCCCTTCTCCCAATACCCATTTTTCCATACTGATACATTCACTCACCTGGCAGGGAGGCATATCTTATAGACTGGTTTAGGTTAGATTTACAAATGAAAGCATTCAGTGTCTTCTCAACCAGCTTAACACAAAAGAGCTATACCTCACTTTTACACAGCATTTCAGTTGAGCAGCTTCAGCCAGATTTCCACTTTCATCATGACCAACAGACGCATTAAGATTGCTGATCTCCCTAGGCTGAACACCTCTAACTCATTTGCTATAATTTTATCCGGAAGAAAAATGTATCTTCCACTCCAGAGGTTAGTCATGGAGCACTGCTTTACTCCACAACAGACAATGGGGCTTTAAGGCCCTGTAGCAAAAGGGTTTATGGAGTAGGTCTCTACTACAGACTAAGTCATGCTTAAGTCATCCCTTCACTACTTTTAATCATATCTGTATAGTAATGGACAAATTCTACTTGCAATACAATTCTTCTCAGAGAATCTTAGTAAACTCTAAGTCTTCCAAAAATGACAGGAAAACACTGAAAAGTGAGTGTGAGATTTGCTACACTAGACAACACAACTGCTGTTTCTTTGCCAAAGCAAGTTAGTCCCTGCTCTAAGTGGCCATTCTTAGGTTTCTCTATGATTTCTGCCATAATTTTACCTGGACTTTAATTAAACCATTTCAGCTAGGTTCTGTGTGACTTGAAGCCTGCCTTAGTTTTGTCCTGGTTTAACTTCACTCATCAGCCAAGCCCATACAGCTGCTTACTCACTCCCCCATCATCACAACTGGGGAGAAAATCAGAAAGGTAAAAGGTAGAAAACTCATGGGTTAGAATAAAGACAGTTTAACAGTAGAGCAAAAGCTGTGCACACGAGCCAAACAACCACAAGGAGTTAATTCACTGCTTCCCATGGGCATGCAGGTGTTCAGCCATCTCCAGGAGAGCAGAGCTCAATCACAGGTTAGGGTGACTTCGGAAGAGAAACGCCACCACTGCAAATGTCCTCCCTTCCTCCTTTTTCACCCCACTTCATACACGGAGCATGATGCCATATATCCTGCATCATGGGTCTGGTGTCCCTTTGGTCAGTTTGGGTCACCTGCCCCTGCTCGGTCTCCGCACAGCATCCCAAGCACCCGCAACTTCCTCACCAGCATGGAATATGAAAAGCAGAAAAGGCCTTGCCTGTGGTTAAGCCCTGCTCAGCAATAACAAATACATCTCCACATTATTAAACCTGTGTTCAGCACAAATCCAAAACACAGCCCCATACCAGCCATTTTGAAGAATATTAACTCTACCCCAGCCAAATCAGGTACAACCTTACATTTAAAAAGTGCACATACGTCACCATCCACTTAGTCCTATAACACTGATAAACAAATTTCACACACATAATGCAGTGGTTCCTTCCTCCCCTCATCGCCTCACTAAGACAAGAAATGGAGCCTCATTTAATCTGCAGTTATAGAAACAAAAAATTTCTAAGGTTATTGAGAATATAAAGGTCCCATATTAAATACCACTTTAATTCCTCTAAAATTACTGTATGTATTTAAATAGAAGTTCTTCAGACATGTCTTAATCAACCAGAGAATTAAGATATAATTTTCAGGTTTCCTCCAGATTTCCTTTTCCAGATTTGGAAAGAAAGTAATCTTAGGCGATACACTGATATCCCCCCCAAATAAATTCTAAGGGTGTTTTTCATTCAAATAAAACCAATAAAAGCATAATGGCTCTACCCCCAACTGCCATATTAACCTAAGCCTGGATAATCTTGCCTGAAATAAATGTGACAGCATTCATACAAATTTTTCTGGTAGCAAAATGGTGGGGAAATGACAAGTAATCTCTTCTGCCTACAGAGACAGAAGGAATCTGTCCAGAGTTGCAATTCTTAGAAATAAAAGTATGCATCTGATATGGCTGAAGCATCACATTTTTCTTTTATTACAATTGGTAGTGAAAAGCACTATTTAGGAAAAGCTAGAACATGTCTGTTATGGCATCTTATGACTCCTAGCTCTAAAGAACTGTTTTTGCACCATAAGAAAAAAGAAAAAAAATTACAAGACATCAACAGATTAAAAGAACATGTCATATCTGTCCACACAGAAAAACGAAATTATTATGTCTTTTCTATGGATTCTCAGACAGAAGAAAATACATTCATTTTGGCAAACACAACCCAAAAAATGTAAAATGCATAGTCTTTCACGTGAACAGGACACTGATAATACAGAAGTAAAACAAAGCTATTATATGCAATAGATACCTCATTGGAAAGAAAAATACAACCAGAAATCAAGTAATATTTAGTGAAGTCATTTAAATACAGAATGAGCAAATAACCAGAGAGAAGATGCTATTAAGGGAGACCATTAGCATCAAGTTATGCCTTATTTTCTGAACTTGTTTTACAAAGATCAAATTTTGGTTGAATGTACTCATAAAGAGTAAATAAAACATTCTTCACATTGCTTTCTGTAAGTGTCATACTTAACTTACCATACAAATTAAATCCAAATACAAACATAATTGTAAAAGCTCCTCTTCCCACAAAGCAATCATACAATCAAGCCAATCAACATGTTAAAATTATGAATGTCGATCCATTATATTCAAGTTCAAATTAATAACCAAAGATTTCATTAGTGAAAGTGAAATATAACTTGCTCTTGGGTATGAGAATGTCTGAAAAATTCACATCAAACCTGGTCTATCTATGCATTAAACTCATTATGTTATAGAGAGGAATTTACAGATCAGCTGATGGGACTTTGAGCTGCACTGTTGCTGCTGTCCACATGACAAAATCTGTGAGATTTCAAGAAGCATTGCTTCCTGAAGTAAGCCAAAATCTTATTGAACGTCTACTCTTTGGTATCCAGCTATTTTTTAACTAATCTCAAAAGAGCAGATGCCTGTCTTCAGCTGGCAAAGCTTCTCCATGTGCTTCTTTCTGGTATATTTTCTCAGTACATATACAGATGAAAATACAGAAGATCTTCGATATCATGGAACTATTTTCAGTTGCATTTTTAAAGTATTTTTAAAATGTGTATTAAATATTTTTTTTAAATGTAAGTATTTAAAAAAATCTGACCTTTTTTCCTTTTTTTTTTTTAAATGAAGGCATGAATACCTATTTAGAAAAATCTAGTGCTTTGAAAACTGCAAGGAGAGAAACACAAGTCTCCAGAGAATTAATTTTTCTGAACCAATCCGTCCTAAAAAAACAGATTCAAAGTTCTGTGCAGTTCAAATGTGAATTACTTTTCAGGCCTAAATAAATTCTGATCATTTTACAAACAGAAAAACTACACAAACTTAACTAGAGTCCAAGCCAGACTATAAGGTTTGTAAGCCTTTTAACAAAGCAGGATCAAACAACAAACAAGAACAACTTCAAGATATATTTTAGACAGTTTCCTAGATTTGTAAATGAACAGAGTTGTTCTGATGTCAGTGTAGCCAGTCTGATTTACATTGGCTTCTACCTGTTCTTTTAAGAAACTGGAGGATAGCATAATCAAATTAATTTATGACTTAAAGGCTCAACTTTTCTTCTTCTCAAAAACCCAGGAAAAGACTAGACTTTGCAGCATACACAAAAAAAAAAAAAATATGAAATGCATACTGTGGACAACAGAAGGTGGATTTTTACTCTGACTTTACATAATTTTACAATATTTCATTACTTATTGCTGTTTTATTCCAACATAACTACACACATCAGTTCACATTCAGGTTCCAGGCCAGTTTAGATTATATGCAATGAAGCTCCAAGAAGGAATGACTTGCAGCCAGTCACATTTCTGCATTTTGTCACTGATATAAATTAACTCATTACAGATATAAATTAACTAATATATCAACAGAAATGGAGAATGGTGTTTTGCTTTGTTTTTTTTTGTTTTAAGATGGTGTAAGAGGTAAATGGGGAACTCTCACTCAGGGGCAAAAAACAAACAAAAACCAATGAAAAGGAATACACTTTTTCAACATATAAACTATATCTTTTTACAAAGAATCCATCAGCACTGAACAAGAACTGAATGCTGTTTTAGTTCACAGACACTCCTTAAAGAGCAGGTGTCTCCTTTACAGAGCAGTGGACCTTTTTTCCTCAGAGTGATGCCTTTGAAAATAGTTTTATTTTCTTTCCATCTGATTTAACTGATGTCTTATGTACTTCACCATCTCAGCTATCTACCCATATACATTATGTCCCCCAGACACATAAACACTTTAAGAGAAGGGATAACAGCACAAAGACTGACTTTTTAACTGAGAGCTTGTCTACACATTCACCTACTTGGGAATAAAAATTCAAGGACAGCAGTTGCAGAAAAACTGTTTTTGAATTATTCAGTTCATTCCATGATGATGCTTGCTCTAGGAATGGAAAGTCAATCAGAAATACCTTCTTCTAATAGCATACATTATTAACTTAAGTAAAATAGATCACTACTCCTGTTTGCCACTTCACCAATCAAAATAAACTTTAGATGCAGACAAATCACTAAGCATCTCGAACACTATTTTAAAAAGCCAGATTATACTAGAGGATGAAGGTTTTATACAGTATGGAACACCTTCATGCATGAGAAGGGAACTTGAAAAAAGAAAATTTGAAAATGAGGTGGGAAAAAAAATCACACTTTCAAGGAAACATTTTATCATCATAGTAACAAAAGAAAAGTTCTTTCATTGATATCTGCCTTGCTCAGAAACCAGTCCTTGTGAAGTGATGGCAAGACAAAAATAGATCCTGACAGACAGACAAAAAGTAATGTATTTGAAAGGCAATGCTGTGAAACTTGTTGAACCAGAGCAGCTACTATATCATTAAGAGAGATTCTTAGTTTGAAGACAACTTGCTACTGCAGGATATCCCTCAGCTGTGAGGCTGACTTGACATGGAATACCACTACAGAAAATTGCACTATTATGAAGGGCTGAAGCTTCATTACTGTGAAGAGTGTAAGAATTCTGAAGTAGATGGAAAGTTAACCTTCTTAGCTGCAAACAGCTAATTTTGTCCTCTTAACAACTCTTAGATCATGGGTGCAGAGCTGGCTTAAATCTCATATAATATTTTGATTTTTCTTTCACAGACCATATGCCAACTAGGACTTATTTTTTGATTTTTGAAATTCTTTATCTGCTGAATGACAGTGATAATCAGTATCTGAACAAAATTACCTTAGAATGGGAGACTTCCCTCCATGCAGCAAAGCAATGTCATTTTCATGAGTAGTCCTGGGCATGAATAGTCCTGAACAACCTGCCCTATGTTGGCCCTGCTCTTAGCAGAGGCACTGAGCCAGAAGTCTTCCAGAGGTCCCTTCCAACCTCAACCAGTCACTGATCCTTCATTAGGTCTGCAAACAATGGCCTGAAGAGGTTAATGAGGATTTATAAACAGAATGAGAAGGTATGTAATACTTTCAGCCCTATACTGGTGAAGGTGAAATCAGTCTATGTCTATGCCTATTGTCTTTTTCTTTTCCAGAAGAAGCCTCTTCAGACCTGAGCAATTGGCAGGGTAGAAGCTGGCTTGCTAAGATATATCTTTCACTCATGTAATGCATGACTGAGAAGACCCTTTTCATACAGTACAAAGTTTAAGCCTCAAATGTCTTCACTGTCACTTTGGATGAGTTGTCCTACTGGGCTAAAAATAACAATGATATCAAAACCCAGAAATTCTTCCCAAATAGTACTCACTTTTCATGAGTATGGCTCATCAAGGAACGAAAAACATCCACAGAGGCATGTGAAATATTTGAACAGAGAACAGGGTACCACAGAATCTCAGGCAGGCAAAAATTATGGCTATAATTTGTCTTTAGTGTCCCCTGAAAGCAACATCAAATTCAAATATTATGATGCAGGAAGACTAATACCAGTGACTGACTAAAAAGGTCCATCTACTTTTGCATGGCTTGTAAAACACAGCAATTTATGCAGATTTTTCAGCCCTGACATGTAACATATTCTTTTCCTTGAACAGTCAGGTCACTCTCAGAGCCTTCCTTAAATCAAAAAGTGTCACTTTCATTGAAACCTTTCCCTCTATCAAAACACATATATTGTTTAAATCGAATTTCTGCTGCTCTGTCTTTCAAAAGATGAGATATCTACTACATGCTTCATACCACTTTTAGACAAGAAGTAGGATTTACAGTAAGATCTGTACTTCAAAAGGAATTAGCCATACACTGATTTCCCTATGAAGCTTTGAAAGGATCACAATCTGCAAAGCACAAAGACATGCACTGTAGTGACAGACAAAGTTCAGGTCTGTGTAGCTACAGTAAGTACTGGTTGCACAAAATCTTGTATCACCTAACACTACTTGAAGAACTTAGTAGACCAAAGTGCTATTGGTCTATACAATGCAAGAAGAGATAAACTGCATGGTATAATTTTTTTCATTGATCTGTGATTGTGGATTATGGACATTACACCTAGCATATTACATGTGAACAGAACCTTACATTTACAATTGCTTTTTCAGGTTCCCACAGTAAATTGTTTGCCATACTGTAATATAACATTAAACACGCATTTAGATACACATATAAACAAAAAATATTTATGGTAGTGCAATTTATGTTGCACTATCAACATTCTAAATATTAAGATAATGTTTTCAGAGGAAAGCATTGTGTCTCACTGAAGAAAAAAAGAACACCTCACACTTTCCCTACTGTAGTATTTTTACTTTTCTGAAAAAGCTGGTAGTACACCAACTCTACCGATTTCAGTAGACAAACATCAAAAATTAGTTTAATTCACACAGAAGGCTTAAAAAAAACATAAGAACTTAGTTTTATTATAATGCCATTAAGGTGACAATTCTCTCCTGAACTGCCCATTAGCAAACCCATATGAAAAATGTCCTACAAAAGTTGTTTGCCTAAATGCCATGTCTTGTCATGATCCTATTTCTATTTACGTTACTGCATAATTTAAAGTCCTCAGTCACAGTCCCAATAATGGAAGGCAGCATAGAAAATTTATACAAAATTAAATTCTAAATTAAGTGAGCATCAGTCCATCCAGCTTAAAAAACATAAAAGCAGTTTAACTGGATCACTGGAAATTCCCTCTGCATAAAAAGGAATTTCCACAACTATCACAGAATCAGCTCATGGCACTACTGTGCCATGCTCTTCAAAGCCTCATGCATGGGAGGGGTTGTTCAGGAAATTTTAGTGTTGTCATGGATGGCCAGAGGCCAGTATAAACTAATATGTCATCACATCACACTAAAGGCCATAACGGTCCAGAACAGACCAAGCTGACAAGTCTCTGTTAGCTTCCACTCCTCCCATGCTTGCAGTGATTTTACTCAGACTACAGGGTTGCTCTTGCAGTCTGATGCTCCGCACACTAAGGAAGAAAACACAACTCTACAAAACACATTCAATTCTTACATCATAATTCAAGTGAAGAAGAATGCAAAGGGTAACAAAACAGTGAGAAATTTTTAAATCACAGGTTTCTAAGGACAAAAGAAATAGTAGGTGACCAAAGTCAAGAATTAACTTTAAAGGAACAATGCGTGGAAGAAGAATTGATTTGTTTCAAAGATGTACTAACAAATGTCTAATGGAACAGCATCCTTTTTAAGGGGACAAAAATCCCAAGATGACTAAATGGCAAAAGTAAAGAGGCAATGGAAGAAATATTGATGAAAAATGCAGTGTAGATGCAACTAAAACCATCAAGAAGAAATGATTTAAAGGAAAAATATATGTTGGGAGCTAGATGGAGTGAAAAAAGAAAATTACACAGGAGAAAAGCAGAGTATCAGAGGGGACAGCAAGCAATATAGTGAAGAATAATAAGGCTTTCTACAAATACATAAAAGGAAAGAAGACAGTAAAGGATAAAAAGAACACATTAAAGTATAAAACAGATGCTTAGATACAGGATGATGCAAGGTTGATGGCAGGATTAAACATTTCCTTCACAGGGACCATTCTCTCCAGAAATTGTGAAGAAAATACTAGGAAACATGAAGCTAACACCTACCTCTCAGACCAATTAAATAGCAAAATGCTGTTTTTAAAGCTCTACAAGTTAATATGGACAAATGTAAATTAACATACATTTCATATTGGAATAATCTGGTGCAGTACGCACTGAGAACTCATCACTCCCTCTGTCTCTTATCTGGTGTTTCACCTTAATCAGACACAGATCAGTCAACTGCAAGTAGCCTATAATGTGATCAGCTTTTAGTGAGAGATATAATTTCAAGTCCATCTGCAGTTAGAGTGAATATCTGGATACAAGGTATTGCATGTAAAAAAGACATGACTATTTCATACCAACGCATGTTTATTAGAAATGTCTCAATAATGAAATTCAATCCCTTTTCTGAAAGGAGAAGTAAAGGAGTACAGGAATAGACTTAAAGGAGCACATGTATATAAATTTTAGTAGCTTTAAACAAATACTGGTAGATTGATCAGTCAGCAGGAAAGAATAACCTCTGTGTTCAGATGGTAAAGTGAGCAAAAACCAGCCTTCTGAAAAAGGGAAGTGAATATCATTGCTGTCATTTTTTTGAAGAAAATGAGGTTCCACAATACAGACACTGAAGCAAGTTTATCCAAATTTTAAAGATGTCTAGTATTACTTCAATATTAAAATACCAATTCTAACTTTTTTTGATTTTTGACAGTGTGTTCTCTAAATCAACCTGATTTCCATTTCAAAAGTACTTTAATAAAGATGCAGTGACAAAACATTCAGAATAATTAGAAAAGACATTTGATACAAAACTAGATCTATTGAAAGACAAAAGGAAGTTATTCAGGACACATCTGTCCAAACAGCAATTCATGATTTATACGTGTGAAGGTTGTTCAGAAATTTCCTATGAATCCCACCAGAAGCCTGTAATGACATCTCAAGGGAACCTCTGTGAAAATAAGCTATTCTATATTCCATTAGCCACTTGTTAAAAGGAAATGGAGGTAGGTTATTATACAAAGCTCTGTTCACTTTGCCAGTCCCAACAGGTATCTTCAAGTTGGCACCATCAGAAGGCTGCCATGCTTGCTTGGAAGCACCACATTCTGTCATTTGACTGAGATGAGAGAAGCAGTCAGTGGTCCACTGGAGGGGTTTGCAAGGTGACACTAAGCTCCAAAGGAGGCAAGGAAGGAACCGATGCAAAGAGCAATAATAATGGAAAGCAGACAGTGGAGGTAAGAGGAAATGGATATAGAAGAGTGGAAGACATGGTAATGCAGATAACAACAAAGGAGAACAAAGTGAGAGGATGGGGTACAGATGAGACTAACATTACTTTTCAGTGGTTTCAGTACAAAATATTCTGATAAACCCCGAATTAGGTGATTGAGTGTCATTGACAAATGACAAGGCCCCTTTGTTTCCCTGGGATTTCAGATGAAAGGATGGTACAATCTCCACATTCAAAAAACTGAGTGTATTAACATCTTCTGACAGGAGGAAAAACATTTAACTACTTTTAAAACAACTAGTTTATGTTTGGTATGTATCAAATTCTACTGAAAACAAAAAAAGGGAACATGAAAGTTACACCCAGGAAAAGAGACAGACAAGTTTTTACTGAGAAAAAAGGGGGGAAATTCAAAACTGGGTAGTTTTGAAGAAGATAAGAGACAAATTAAAAATACGTTCCATTATTATTCTCTCTTAAAAGAACACAGAAAACAAGAATACATGCAAGATGTTTATACAGTCTTAGTGGCACGGCTTTCCATTCAGAGACGAAGAGTGAATAGGATACAGAAGGTTTCTCCAAAAGGCAGCGTGCTCATGTGCAGCCTGACTTTTGCCATCCTTCTGGCATTGATGCGCTGCGCTGCGCACGTCCGGCCAGCGTCGGAGGTGAGCCTGGGAGTCTGGCACGGCTCTGCCCAACAGCTTCAGGGGCTTTCCTCAGCCTGCCTCGGGGGGACGGGAACAGACCCACCATCACCTGCCAAACTGTGCCCACCAGAGTGCACGTGGTGCCGCTGCCTCCTTCAGCGAAGGGAAAAGAGACGCGGAAGCACAAGAGGAGACAACTGAACAAGGTGGGAGCAAAGAGACACCTGAGTGTGGCTACACGAAAGAGACTGCTGAGTAGGGGGTGGGCAAAGAGACACCAAACTAGTGCTGATGCAAAAAGCTGTATGAGCAGAGACGGAAGGGAGACACAGGAGGACGTCCACCTGTGAGAGGACTGAAGCCTGAGCAGCTGTGTAAGAAGCAAAGAAACCATTACAAAATAAACCCAGCCTCCTGTTTTGCCATTGCCTTGCTCAAGTTTTGCCATTGCCTTGCCTTTGGGGACCAGCAAAAGGGAAGCAGAGGGAAGCTGAGGCATGTTTATCCAAGTGTTTGTTTAAATTTCTGTCATTATGTTTAGTGTCAGACTCAATAATTAAAAGTTTATGATAACTGACAATAAACGAAGTAAAATATCACAAATTGAGATTGATTTTTCTTTTTTGTTCACAACATCTGTCTACCAAAAGAGAAAAAAAACCAGAAAGGTCACTAACAACATAAAATATTGGCAATTTTGTCACTCAACAAACAACGTACAACTGCATTGCCAGTTATAACCTACTATTATCTTTAAGACATACTTCCTTGGTGTTGTAGGCAAATATAATTTTAGTTAGGTAGAGGATTTTCAAGGATTAATAGTAACGAGAGCCCCAGAATATTTCATCCTACTCTTCCACAGAGAATCCTTCTTACATCAAAGTACTAGTGAGAAAACCACATCAGAAAACAAAAATAAATTTAGCAACAGAAATATCATTGCATTGCTGTGTACTGCTTTATAGTTTCAATTTTCCAACATTCAATGCACAGATAGGATTTTCAAGTATATCATGAACAAAAATAAAGTTCTACATAATTTTCCATTAGTGAAGAGTAAAACCAGGATCGTAATATCAAAGAAGACAAAAATCATATTTAGTGTAACTGAACAACTTACAGATTAATTCACTTAGACTTAGAAATCTACTTTTTTTTTTTTTTTTATGGTAAGAGGCAACATAATTTGTATTAACCTTAATTTCTCCATTATAATGACTCTGGATTATAACAGCTTTTCAGGCAGTGATAAATAATATAGACTATGAAGCAATTATCATTCACCATTTGGCAGGCAACATTTTTTTTCTTTAATCATGGCATTATCCACATGTAAAACTTGGTTATTTATTTAATAAGTATATATGTATGTGAACACACACAAACCCACAACCTTTTCTATGGGCAGTAATTTTCCTATGTATATACTGTCTTTCATGAAAATATGCATGCAAAAATACAAGGGATAAGAATTCTGCAAGCTGGAAGAACACCACTCCAAAAGACTAAGCAAGACTCAGTTAGAATGACATGGGAGAAAGAACAAGAAAATAGGATAGAGAGAACATAAGAAGGAGGAAGGCCTCAGCATAGGATATCCAGCCTGTTCCTCGTCAAGTACTAGATCATTCCACTGCAGCAAAGAAACAGAGATGCATTTATAATCATATTTATAAGAACACTATCTAATGATTTTATCACACCTAAATGTACTTGGATATGATTTTTTGCTAGTCATGCAAAAAGGAGTCAGGTTTCTTCTAACTCCTTGTGCAAAATGGCCACCCATCTGCCAGCAGAATCAATGCCATTTCTCTATGGTTAATTAGCAGGCAAAAACTAGACTATCTTTTGTAGAGCTGATTACTTTCCTTGATTATTTTCAGACTGAAGCAAAATGAAAACCATAACCTCTCTGTGATTCAGAGATATGGGAAGACGTACTTGAAACAAAGAGGCAATGCAAATGAAAAGAACAGGATGCAGATTTGTAATATTAAACACAAGAACATGCAGGATTATCCTAAGTTTGTCATGTTTCCCTCTTGAAGCATCATACCCAGACCACAAGTCTGGCCTACATCTAAGAGTCTTTTGCATTCTTTTCTGCCTCTGAGACCTATGCTGTCTCAGACCCCAGCACTCAGTTTCCCTTCAGAAAGAGATATGCTTTTCTTACATACTGACTGACTGAAGTCAATTTGCACATTTCACTGTCTAATCACTTCATTGTTTCCTCAAGGATCAATCACCTAGAAATGGAAGGCTGACCTGAAGGCCACTGCATAACTTTCCAATGACTGGATTTTAGAAGAGCTGACTAGTATCAAGTATCTGAAACCAGGAAATTTATGTTTCCAGACCAGAAATTTATATTTGAGTCAAAAATTATGACAGCCTAACTTCAGAGAATGGTAGTATGGCTCTGTGTATATATCAGTGCTCAACAGAAGCTACAGAGAATACCTTCTAACTGTGATCCAGTCTTCTAAATATGGACTCATTCACAGATACCACTAAGTCTGAATCCGTATTTGATATGTGACTAAAGTCACAAAAATATACCTGTGTTAATCTCAATTTGAAGTCCACTAGCTATTTCCTCCCCTTTTTCAAGCATCACAGTTTCAAAAGCTTTGTCATTACATGAACACTTTTTAACAGCTAGGTTTAAAAAAAGCAAAACCGTATCAGTACAAGACGACCAGACTGTACCTCCAATCTCATACGTCCAAACTAAACCTTAAAAAACTAAGAGGCATCTGTATAAAGGCATTGTCCACTAAACTGAAAAGTGTAAAGTTTTATCATCTGTATATCATCACCTAAGTATTCAGTGGTATTGCAAATATACAACTATAAGTGTTAATACTGAGTCATAACAACGTTAAAGGCATAGTGATTTTTCTGCAGATCAGATAGACACATGAAACAATCTTGTAAATAGAAACAGCTTTTCTGTGCTGCCTGCTGATGGGTGAATGTAGTTTTAAAACTTTGCTAGTACAATTTGCTAGTGGAATTTTATTTCCCGTGTCATAATGATTTTACATGTCCTGTTACCTCCCCACAAGCACACACTGTACCATATAAATGAAATAGTTTAACAAGTTAAAAATCATCTCTTTTTTCATCATGTGCTTTAAATATCTTATTAGTGAAATAGTGTTTTACATAAAGTGGAATACTGAAATGATTCTATGATAGTATGGTAAATTTTAGAATTTGCAGAAGAAAATAACTGCAGTGAATTTTAATTTGGATGTGTCAAAAGATGTTCTGCAGAGAGTGGACCATGTAAAAAGCCATGAAATAATGGTGTTAGAAATGACCTGATCAGGTGAAGGTAATTCCAAAGCCAGGTCTCTGCTTGTCAGCACACTTCAGGATCCCAAGCTTCTTTGCTAATCATACCATTGCACTCTTCCATGTATTTTTCAATTAACCTCTCTGTTGCATTCATGTGTTTAATTGCCACTTTAGATGTATAATACAGTGTTGGGAAAGCCTTCAGTAACTTCTCTGACCTACTATCTCTGTATCTCTTTTAATGATAGCCGGCTTCTTGCTTAAGGTCTATCTGGACTAATTTTCACTTGCCTGGTGGTAACTGCAGCCACTATGGCTGTGAAGTTTGTAGCAGAAGAATCACACAGACACACAAACCCCAGTACATATCTTCCCTATTCAGTCCTCATCTGCATTTTGGAGGCATTACAGAGGTGTAAATGCATCACTCCAGCATCTGCCTCCTAAGCAGAACTACTGAGGACTTTACACCACTCCATGGGGAGGCAAAATCACTGTAAATGCATCAATTGGCCCAACTTAGGCAGACAGAAGGAGCTTGATCTTCAATGCTCTGTGAGCTAGTTTCATTACATCAGCATGCATGCTTGTGGACCAAGCTTCACACCACTCTAATTTGCACAGAGGTCACCAACATCATAGTAATATTAAAGAACTCAGGTTTCATTTTCTTTCACAATCTAGAAACCAATCTACTTTTTTTTTTTTTTTTTTTTTAACAAGCACTGTTTATTCTTTCAAACTCTTACCCAAACCATATGCTAGAATTTTCACTGCCTAAATTTTCACTACACTTCAGAGAAGCAATAGATATAAACCATGGCATGGAACAATAAATAAACAACTGAAGGGTCAGAAGAATGAAACAAATTATTCTCTCCCAGCGTATCTGTGCTTATATGGAGGTCATCATGTAGAAGGGAAAGAGGCATGAGATGCATATATGCATTGTTAGGTCCCTTCAGCAGCAGCAGAAAAAATCCAGAGATTTTCACTTCTTATTTTCACTACCACCAGGTTTATCTGAAGATTCTGCTTATCCTGAGTCCTTTGATTCTATGAAGATTCTAACAAGTGAATGATGACATTTGTATTTTAAGTTGTTGATCTCTCTTAACTGATTACAGAGTGAGAACCACATTGATCTCAACATTTCAACACTCCCTTCAAGGACCTGTAAAGCCACTAGGAAGAAACAGGTGCTTGATATACAGTTACAGAAGCACTCAGCTTTAGAAAGACTCATGAAAACATGTGAATGCTGAGTGAATTAAAGAACAGATGTCAAACAAGCTAGTGAATCAGGCCACCAAATTTTTCCAATTCAGTGCTTGCCTATCCTTCACAGCTAGTTTTTGGAGAAATACCCAAGAAAGCTCTGAATGAAACTCATTTCAATCTTTAAATGATTGCACCTGCTTTTGTACAGTTTTCCTGGACTAGTGGGTCCTCTCACATGGGGATTATGCAGCTGGACATAGACCATGCAGTGTAGCATGGAAATTGCATTGCTTCCAACACCTGATCTAACAGTTCAGAAATACTATGCCGGCCTGCATTCCTAATAAATTACTACACATCCCTGCATTGTACAGCACAGAGATCCATTAGCCACTCATGAACAAAGTAGCTTATGTGGTTAAAAAATATGTCACATGGAGTCTTTCACCTCTAAATTGCATTCCTAAACCAAACCAGATTAATTGCTTTCCTTTGTCGTAGCTTGAAGTAACTACTTTAAGGAAGAAAATTACAGCTTGATTGGCCAAGCAGCAGTCTTAAGAAGGCAAACTAATTTGATCTCAATTTCTCGCCTTGCTTAAGGAGACTATTTTTTTTGTTTGTAGACGGCGGTAACACAGGTGCCTAATCAAACAGACCTTGTTACGCTGACCGGCATGCACAACATGAGAAGGTGTTTGTGTTACTTTCTATAGCTGTAGGAGGTAACCAGAAATCTTTCCCTATTTATTAGTGTATTTATCTGATCTCCAAAGCTTAAATTTTGATTTAGCTATACCAGTGAAAGGTGACCACAGACCTCCTTGTGCTGGTTTAAAGGTAAGAGTGGTTTAGCTCACCCATTCAGGCTTACGAGCACAACAGACAAGCCTGCTTTACATGGGCTTAGAACAGGCGCAGTATCCACACTGACATTTCTTAGCTGCTTATGGTGCAAACTCTGTAGCTCTCTGGTTCCCAAAGTGGGGTTCTCACAGAAGGCAGGTGCAAATCACTCTCAGTACTAACTTTATATTGTTTTACATATTGGTAATATTGGGCCAGCTCTTACAAAGATGAAAGCATTTGATCTATTGGTTGGAAAAGTTCTGGGTCTAATTAGACTTACCCAGCTTCATGCAGAGACCAGACATACATTTACTATTGTGTGTTTTCTTAACCAAAGCTTCCAAAACAACTAAAAGGTGAGTGGCACTGCAACAACTGATGGACTTTTATGGTGGTTTTCAGAAGAAAAAATGTTGAGCTTAAGCTAATTCAACTTGCTGAGTCCTCTCATAATATTACCATCATAGTTAATATTAGTCGGACTTTATGCAGAGACTTTTAGCAGAAAAGTGAAAAAAAAAAC
This sequence comes from Melozone crissalis, assembly GCF_028551555.1. Taxonomy (NCBI): domain Eukaryota; kingdom Metazoa; phylum Chordata; class Aves; order Passeriformes; family Passerellidae; genus Melozone; species Melozone crissalis. The sequence continues at coordinate 41,505,785 of NW_026535783.1, read as the reverse complement.
CGAAACCAAACAAACGAGCAAATGGGAGAACTGAATTCAGGTGTCAAAACCTGACTTTGAGATCACGAGGGAAACACAGTATAATACCAGTGATGTCAGCGTTGTTAAACTACGCCTCCACCTATCTTGTGATTATGTAGAAGATGTCAGACTAACGCATTTCTTCTCAGGCTTTTCCTGATAGTAATATTTACTCCTAAGCAGGAAAGACTTATTCCTAAGAAGTATTAAACAATTTTGTTCTTAAAGAGATTAATATTCCCAGATTACTTACACACCAAGTAGTGAATGCAAACTCTTGAAGTAAAAGTCTCTCAAATTCAGATTTTTACTATAGGATACTCTGACTGCTAAAGCCTTAGAAGGTGATTCTAATCCTAGATATTGAAATGGATAAATTTTGTGAAACTAGCTTTTGTACTAGAATCTCATCTTCCTGTTTTTATAAGTAGACCACACATGAATATATAAATAATGTAACATTCTCAAGAAACTCTGTAAATTATCTTCATTCAGTTTTGTGTGTTTATTAATATTTCAAAAACAAAAGGTACATAAAAAACTTCAGTTAATTCACAGGAGTTATGTGGACTACTAGCCAGTACAGTGTCCATAAACTTTACTTATGATCGACTCTTGACTACATGTGCATGCTTAGTATCTGAAATAATATGACTGTTCTCTGTGCCCCTCCTGCCCATATAAAATTTGCTATAATTCATTTCTCAGCCAAACATACTCAAGGAGATTCAGCACTGGAACTGTTAGAGTGCAAATATATTAGC